>NC_045632.1:32019588-34419588 GCF_009829155.1 Mustela erminea
TTTCATCAGATCACACCGACGAGACGCTTGAAGAAGAGGATGGGAAAATTAATGACTACAATGAAATATTTGCATTTTTCCAGGGCTGGAGAAAACAATGAACAAGAGATGTGACAACCTCAATTATTTGGTGGTGCTAAGAGCCGGGAGACAGCTCCTGCTGGAGAGAGCTGTTGGGAAGCCCGGGGGTGTCAGGCTGGCTGGAAAAATGGCAGGTGACAAGGACAACATTTTTTTTTTTTTTTAATGCTACACAGGCCCACAGAAGCTCAGCTAAAAAGACAAATTGCAGGAGCAATTTCTTATGGAGGGGAAAATTTGTCAGCATTTAAGCTTGTTCCTTTACAAAGGTTGGACCAGGGTGGAAAAAATAAGCCGGGCCGCAGACAAAGGAATGCAATCTGATATCTGCCAATCGATGCAACTGCCAATGGCTGGGTCTTCTTTGTTCAACACGGTTTGGGGGCTTGCGGCGAAGGCTGCACACCGTACAGCACGGAACACTCCCTGCCCACTGGGAACTCATTTGGAAAGGACCCCAGTCTGCTGGAGACCTAATTTGGCTTTTTCCAAAGCCAGCTCCAGCCAGTTTTCTGGGCAAATTTCCCTCCTGAAGTTGCCCAAACAAATGGATTTATCATCCAACATGATGTCTGCATAGTAGCTCCATGAGCCAGAATGTAAGCATAAAATAAAATAAATACCTTTGGATCAAGGAGATGGCAAAGCCTCTCTCTCTCTCTCTCTCTCGGGGTCTTTGCCAAGGACACTCTGGCAACCGAAAATGGAGTTTTTGAAGATCAATTTTTAAAGTGCAAAACAAATTCCATGATATGAAATCCTCCCATAATTTTAATTTCGCAATGTATTTGTCTGTTGTTTTTAAATGGAATAAACAAGTCAATTTACAATCCAATTAGCTGTTTGAAATTTCGGTGATGGCAATTCATCGAGTTACAATTGGACACGCAAGGACATCTAGACGATGCTGGCCGCCTGGAAAGGTATGGAACTATGGCTCTGCTGGTCGCCTCCTATGTGCCAGACACCATGCAAGATGGTTTAATTACACCTGTCATCTTTACTGCAACCCTGCAAGGCAGATATTGACATCCACGTTGCACAGATAAGGAAAGTGAGGCTCAGGAAGGTCAGATGACTGGTCCAAAGTCATATAGCATGGCAGAGACAGAACTCACACCTACATCAATTTGGCTACAAAGCTTGAGGAACCTTCCCTTCTTATTCTGTGGGTCGCCAGCACTCCTATCCTGGATGGATTGGTCAAGTTCATCCGTTCCCTTCAGGGCTGGTGCCCACATCAGAAGGATGGATGATTCATTGTCCTCTGTCCTCCTCACTGCCCTCCTGTCAACCCCCAGCCACTCAGATTGAAATGAACACCTTCTCCATTACTGGCCTCCAAATGCGTCCGGAGTCCTTGCCCCCAATCCATTAGTGAGATGGAACTTTCTCTATGCACAAGAAAGAAATCAGCCTCCAGGTTTGGAGGGCTCTGGCTCTTCAAATCAAAATATTCCCAGCCCAAGGGCCTCAAGACAACAGTCGGTTCCGTCCCTTTTGGCCTTAACGGAATCTGGGCTGCAACTTTTTCCGTTTCGTGTTTGAATTCTACGGGGAAGGTGAGCCAACGATCAGACGTTCTTTCTTCCTTAAAATCCGTGCTGGAAGTGGCCTTTCTAGCTTCTCGCTCAAGGCGATGCTGGGAAACACAGATTAAGCGCAGCAGAGCAAGTCCTAAGTGAAATATAGGATTTCAAGGATGGATTTCAGTGTTTTTAAATTACCAGATCCTAGTGTAGATTTAAAGCCCTAGCTGTAGCCTTTCTTCTTTCACAGAAAAACTCAAATGTTTATCTGCAATTTGCCCAGATTAGGCTTTTAAAAAAACGTGGTCGTTGGTTGTGCTCGGACAATAAAGCTGGGCAGTTTTGACCTTCATTCCGCAACTTGACTTCAATATCTGCTAATTCCTTTTTATAAAACAAATTGCATCAACGGCGTTCCCATTTAACCAACTGCGGCTTAAATTGTTTTGTTCTCTTTCATAAGTTCCTTCTCCAGATTAAATGCCGCTGCACCCAACGAACTGCTCTCGGCCGAAGTGGGGAAGCGTGATTTGATTAGTATAGATTCTGGAATCGGGTAAGTACTGTATCCGTGTCCTCTCTAGAAAAGAGGTGACGTGTCATGGGATATTAAGAATGGCCATTTAATGTAAAAACTCAGATAATACATGAGTTAAATGGAGAAAATGAGAGAAAGCTTTTAAGCATTCTCCCAAGACGGATTGCAGAATAATATTATGGTACACGGAAAGGGGGGCTGAGTGACACCATCGGGAGGCCATTACAGAAGTAGGGTTTAAAATCATTATGGCAAAAAGCATTTCAGAGCTGCAGCGAGACGGCGGCAACACATAATGAATTATCAATAGAGAGCTGGTGATTCGGTTATATTACAGTATGAACAGAAAACTTCCTGTTACATCATTTTAATCTGCCACTCTGATAAATGACTTGAGGAGGGAGCCCCATTTCCGTCGTGAGCTACGGGAGTGGGGGGCCAGGGGGAGGAGGAGAAGATGAACACAAGAGTCACCAGAGAACGTTTCAAATTAAGTGACCCAAGGATTCACCAAACACCAGAGCTCCAGGATTCATCACCGGAAAGACACCTATTTCCGAAAGTCGTCCACTGAATGGAGGCTTGACATAATCCGTCTCTAGGTCCAGGGAAACCGTATGTACAAAAACCAGTGGCCGGCGCTCACACCAGAGTCTGTGAGTTTGATTTTTTGAAATACGGCCTAAAGATAGTATTTATCTTGATTACTCAGGTTTTTGGTACTCCCTTCAACTTGGCTGCTGAGATGTATGTCTCTTGCCGCATCTAGTCTGGTGTTGCCATCTGTGAAACAGAAAGGTAGGAAATGTTATCTCGAGTTCACATCCTGGGAAGTTGGGGTTCGGAGAGATTTTGTCACTTAGGGTCACGCTTTGTAAGCGGTGGTGTTGAGATTCACTTCTAACCTGTCAGACTCAAAATCCCCACAAATTTCTACTTATCTGCTCTATCTGCGCACGTGTGTGTGTGTGTGTGTGTAGTTAAATCTTTCCTCCCCAGTAGTAACACCCCAATCATAAAGTTCTTTATAGAGTTGCAAAATACTATTTGCCTCACTGCCTAATCCTAAGGCAAGGGAGCTGTTTTACTAGTTCACTTTGAAAAGCAATATGATATTTTCTAAGAGGGAAAGTGCTTTTTATTGAAATATAATTGACATATTATATTAATTTTGGGTGTACAATGTAATGACTCAATATTTGTATACATTCTGACTATCTTCGTGTAATGAGAATTTCCGAAATCTATTCTCTTGACAACTTCAAATACGCAAGACAGGATTATTAACTATAGTCGCTGCACCGTACATTACATCCCCAGGACTTATTTATTTCATAACTGGAGGCTTATACCTTTTAATGACCTTCACCCATTTTGCCCATCCCTACCCCCTGCCTCTGACAACCTCCAATCTGTTCTCTGTATCTAGGAGTTTGGGTTTTGTTTTGTTTTGTTTTCAAATTCTATGGGTAGGCGAGATCAAATGGCATTCATCTTTATCTGTCTGACTTATTTCATTTGCCATGATGCCTTTAAGGTCCATCATGCAAGCTGTTCTCAATGGCAAGATTGCATTCTTCTTCGTGACCAAGTAATATTCCACTACATATATATTCCACATCTTCTTTATTCATTCATCCATCAGTGCACCCTTAGATCGTTCCTACGTCTTGGCTCTTGGAAATAATGCTGTAGTGAACGTGGGGGCACAGATGCCTTGTGGAGAGTCAGTGTTTTCATTTCCCAAATAAAGAACCAGAAGTGGAACTGTGCTCTGTGTGCTTTCGAGTTTTGTAGCATGGGTAGGGACTAGCTATATAAATTAAGACAAGGCAAAAGTTTGGGATGGGCTGTGGATTAATGGGCCTCTCATCCTGTTTGTATCTGACCTGGAGATCCCCCTTCTAAGAAGTCATCCATGACTACATTCACTGTTGGAGGAGGCAGCAGTGTTGGCTAAAGGGAAGCATGGGAGAAACCAGGAAAAAAAGAAGAACCAATACATTTGGGAATATAACGCAGCCATTAAAATGAGAGACTAGATCTCTTAAGTGTTGATGTAGGAAAATCTAAAAGATAAATTGTTTGCTTTCAGAAGAGCCATGATAGTGTGTATTTTGGAATTATTTTCAAGAGGACACACATGCACAATTATATGTGTATACACACACATATATAAATATACACATGTACATATATTACATGCTTATATGTGCATGGAAAAGTCTTAGCGGCCTGTATATGAGACTGATGAAATGGATTCTCACTGGTGAGGACTGGGAGTTTCAGAGGCCAGGAAACAGGTGTCATTTTATTGCAAAGTTTTAAATTTTGGGTGATTGCATTGTCTTAATTATGCCGCTCTAGATTATCTAAATGTTTTGTAATAAACAGATATCATTTACAATCTGAAAATGGTGTTTAAAATACTACCGTCTGGAACCATAAATGACGTGCATGGCACAGATATGTAGAATAACAGCTTTATTGAGTTTATTTCACATGTCATAAAAGTCACCTGTTTCAAGTGTATAGTTGGGTGGTTTTTAACATTTTTTTAAAGATTTATTTATTTATTTATTTATTTGATTGAGAGAGAGAGAGAGAGAACATGCACGCACCAGCAAGAGAGCCAGAGGAAGAGGGAGAGAGAGCATCTCAACCAGACTCTTCGCTGAGTGCAGAGCCCAAGGCAGGGCCCGACCTCACGACCCGGAGATCACGTCCCAAGTTGAAACCAAGAATTGGATGTTTAACCGACTAAGCCACCCAGGTGCCCCAGTTTTTAACATTTTCAGCCTTGTGCAGTCGTCATGGCAATCTGCTTAGAACATTTTCATCAGCCCAGAAAGAAAGCTCAAACTCATCACAAATCCCTCCCTGTCATCCCCACCCTCACCCCAGTCCTGGGCAAATAAATACTCTTTTACTCCCTGTCCCCATAGATTTGCCGATACTGGACATTGCATATACATGAAATTGTATAATATCAGGTCATTTGTGTCTGGCTTCCTTTACTTCACACAGTGTCCGTAAGATTTATCAATGTCGTAGCAGGTGTCAACGCTTTGTTCCTTTTTTGGGGCTGAATAATATTCCATTGCACGTCTCTACCCCATTTTATTTCTCCATGCATCAGTCGATGGACATTTGGGTTGTTTTCACTATGGGGCTACTATGCATTATGAAGCAACGAACATACCACTTTGAGGATGGAATTGCTAGGTCACGGGGTCACTCTATGGTTGACATTTTCAGGAACCACCCAACTGTTTTCCGAAGTAGCTGCATCATTTTACCACCCAAATGCCAGCCCTTCCATGCCCCTGCCAACACATGTTAGTATCTTTTTAATAACGATGTGTTTTTAAATATCATATAAATAAAAATGGATGCATCTTTTAAAAAAAAAAGTCAGAGGGAACCTCAATTCGATCAGGAATTCGCAATTCCCGACAGAGCTGAATGGGGAAGTTCACTTCTCACCATCGTGTCCATCGTGCCTCCCTCCCTAGAGGTAAACACAATTTTGTTCACATCCTTCACATCTACTAACTTTCTGCCTTTTTCTTCATGTTGATATACATATCGATGATAAAAACATCCCTGCTTTTACATAAATGTAATTCATGCTACAAGAATTATGATTTTCCCTTTTCATCATACTGAGTCTTGGAATTATTAAACATATCACAATTATAAATCACCCACTTTTTTTTTTTTTTAATGCCCTTTACCTCGCTCTCAGAACATAGAGCCTAGATTTGTTCAAGGGTGACTGTTCAGCTTACTTTAGAGCATAGCAAGTTGCCTCAAAGCCTGCAACCCCTTTTATGAGCCTTGTCCTACCTCAGTTCCCATACGATTTTCTTCAAGTTTAACGATGCTCGTAGAGTCAAACCTATTGAGGGCAAACCATGACTCTGCCATGTACAAGTTCAATGGCCTTGAGTCTGGGCCTCGGTTTCCTCATTTGTTAATGGAGATAAAAGCAACACTTACCCTTCTAGATCGTTGTGAGGTTTCAATGGGGTCATAAAGGGAGTAAGGCACTAAGGCACTCCACCGTGCCTGCCGTTCACGCTGTTAGCCATATACACGCAGTCTAGAAAACCAGCCAACAGAAAAAACCAGTTTTTTTTTAGTGTCATTCTCTCTCCTGTTAAGCTGTCTGGCCAGTAAATCAGTTCCATGTGTGTTCCTCGGGAGCTCCCAGCCCAGGGAATTAAGATCTCCGCCTTGGGGAGTTGGGTAGGGCCACACCCTTAAGCCTAACTCTCTTGATTGAAAGAAAATTGCAAAATGAATGGTAATCACTATAGTAGATCATTATGCATTGTATCCAAGCTGGGCTATCTCGAAGGATATTGATACAGCCACAGAAATGAGCTCAGGTCCAGAGGCCAAGCTCCTGAAAGAGCCAGACTGGGGGAGTGTGAATTGCCATCACAATTGAAAACATCACTGCCTGCATTTAGATCTTGCAAGTTCTGATGTGTGGCTGCCATTGCTGCTCTGGAGCAAAGGAGAAGGTTGATCCGTGAGCATTTGCTGATGAAAAAGATTGGCCCGTTGGTTCTCTGTTGACACTTCTCCTCTTTGGGATTTAACCCGACTCCACTTACTTTATTTTGGGCGGTTTTGTATATGGACGGTGATTACTGGGCCCTGTAAAAGCAATCAATAAATATTTGCTGAATTGTGTAGAATCAACTCGTCTCCTATTTACTCTTTAATTCCCAAAGCTAAGTGCTAGGCTCTTTGTCAACACTCATTGTATGTGCAAAAGAGTCTGGAACATTCAATGAGCCATTAGTTTGAAACTGGACCCGCCAACTTGCAAAATTATGGATCTGTTGGTCATTAATGGGCAAGAATTGGTTGAGAGCCATCAGCCATGATTATGGGGCTTGGTTGCAGAACGGAGGAAGCTGTATTCTCTGATCGATCCTGTCCTCTTCTGTGGCTGGTCTGAATGTCGGACCTTAGACATCTCTGAGAAGAAGAATCTTCCAGCAACCAGGATACTGGGCTTCTCCTGGCTCCTATTTTCTCAGGGAAGATTCTGCTTAGCTTGCCAGTGCCAACACTGAGTATCCCATGAGGGGCTGTAAGTTCACACAATTTCTACGCTCTTCCATCCCTATTTCAAAACAGAAATACATTTTGTTTGTTATTGCCTGAATAGAAATTCACACTGATTTCCTTTGCTGGTTATCATACATTAAAAATCAAAAACCACTTACCTGTTGTTAAACAAACAAACAAAAAAGAGGCAAGAGATCTTAATAGTTAAGATCAGGTTCCAACTGTTCCATGTGTTTATTTGCTGGAAGATAATCAGGCTGTCAGTTTCACAGACTAGTGAAGGCACATTTGTAAAGATGAGGGATGGAAGAGAGCCGGGTTGTACTAGTTCCCTTATACTGTAGCCCAGGCAGCCTATAGAACGAGAAAGTGATGGTCCATCAGTCAGCCCAGGCTAGGCTGCAGTGCCGGCCAACAGCCAGATCTCCTGAAAAGGTGACTTCATACCAATGCTACATATGTATGTCATGTCAGTGGGGGGCTCTGCTCTAATCACTCAGAGACCCATCCACCATGACTACCTCAGTAGTGGGAAAGGAACACAAGAAGCAAAAATTGTACCAGCTCTAGAGTTTTCCTCCCCGGAAGTCACCTCTGCTCACATTCCATTGGCCGAAGCAAATCACGTGGTCATGCTAACTGCAAAGAAGACAAGGAAACCTCCTCATTTCTTGTGTCAGAAAGGAGGGCCAGAAATGTTTGTTTAACGGTAGATTTGACTGTCCCAGACCCCCATGTTTACAGGCACAAAAGAGTCTGCAAATCCGTCAATGTGAGTGAAACCTGAATCTAGGAGGGGAGCTGAGGGTCGACCACAGCCTCCCTAACTCAACCTCATGCAATTCCTTTGTTGCACCAAACCCCCACTCCCATCCCTTTCTTGTCCTTCTCCCAGATCTTCATTCTCTCACCCCGCCTATCTGTGAGTGTGCAGCGCCCTTGTCACGGTGGTCTACCCAGCCATGGGTCGAGATGCAGAGGGGAGACGAGAAGGCATCTCCCGCCAAACTCTAGGGTCTCCTTCTTTGGCATGAACAGCCTGAACAGCCCAGAGCTCTCTGTCTCCTCTGACCTCCTGAAGCTTAAAACCATAGACTTCAAAGTCCTGAGATTGAGCATATACATAGAACTTCAAGTCAAAATCAAATAGACAAACAACTTGATTTTTTTTTTTTTGAGGACAAAAGACTCGAACAGAGTCTTTTGGGATCTCTCTCTCTCTTTCACAAAGCCTATGAGAATTTATGAATGCCCACAACCAGGTGCTCAACTTCATCACTCATCAGGAAAATGCAACTTAAAACAAAAATTTAACAGCTACACCACCCACCCACTAGAACGGTTAAAACTTAAAAGACTGACAACAGTAATGGTTGGTGAGGATGGGAAGCCATCAGAACTCTCACATCGTTGATAGGAGCATAAAATGGTGCTATTGCTTTGGGAAAGTGAGGCAGGTTTTTTTTACAACTGCACGTACAGCGATCGGATAACACAGCATTCCAGTGCTGGGTGTTAATTTAACCAAAAGAATAACAAGCGTATATCCATCCAACGTCTCGGGCAAGGATGTTTACAACCACTTAATTCATAATGGTAAAAAGTCTGGGAATAGCCTGGGTGTTCAGACATAGGAGAATGGACGGACAAACGGAGGTATAATCATATAATGGAATTTGACAATAAAAGGGAACAGACTACTGATACCTCTAATAGCATGGATGCATCTCAAAAACACTGCATAGAGTGAAAAAAGCCCAAGACAGTTATACCATCTGAGCTCATGTTTCAGAAAGTTCTAGAATGGGCTAAATGAATTTATAGTGGGGGAAAAATGTGGAAGCGTTACCTGGTTCTGTGCTATGGAGGCAGGAAATGACTGGAAGAGGCACAGGGGAACTTTAATGGGAGATAGTAATGTGCAATGTCTTGAGAGGGGACCCATGTGATAAGTGTGTGTGTGCATTTGTCAAAAACATATGCACTGGCACACTTAAAATGCATGCATTTCATAGACAAAATTTTCTTACAGAAAGCTGTAAACAGATATCAAACCCTAGATGAAATGGGGCACCTGGGTGGCTCGGTGGGTTTAGCCTCTGCCTTCAGCTCAGGTCATGATCTCAGGATCCTGGGATCGAGCCCTGCATGGGGCTCTCTGCTCAGCAGGGAGCCTGCTTCCCTCTCTCTCTGCCTGCTTCTCTGCCTACTTGTGATCTCTCTCTCTTTCAAATAAATAAATAAAATCTTTAAAATACAATACAAAACAAACAAACCCTAGTTGACGTTACACTGGCTGATATGCTTTAGGGGTAACAACACGTAGTGGTACCTGCATCTTAACTCTGAAATGCACACACAGAAAAACAAATAAAATGGCTTCATGAGGGGAGAGTGGATGCCTTATGTAATAAGGCACCTATGACAAAATACTAACTGTATAATCTAGGTGGTGGGTACATGGCTGTTTGCATGGAATTCCTTCAGCCCTATTTGTACAGATGCAGAAATCCCCCAGGCTCTGGCGCTCGGTCCTGCTGGCTTCAAGCCACGGCTCCTCCCACTTACTCGCTGTTCTTACCACATCGGACCCTGAGTTTTCTTGCTAGCGCCAACCTCCTGGCCTAGTGGTGAGCATTAAACGGGATGAAGCTTGCGTTATCCCTCACCCATCATAAACTCAAACACAACTGCCGAGGACAGTTATCTTAATTATTTTAACTATGAATCCTGTTATTTTAATTATTATTTCCATTATTATTCCCTTGTTGGTTCTTTTTCCGTTCTCTGAAGATGAACCAGTTAAGGACAGCCCTGCCCCTGTCATTCCCAAGTTCCAAACCCACAAGGTGGACAGAGCCTCTGTTTACTTTAGCATGATGCCCTACACCCGGTAGGACTTCGGGAAACGTGGGTCGTCGGGAACCGATGGGGCTGCCTTCGTCGTAACAACATCATGACAATCTGAATATCTCCCCTTGCCAACCAGGAAGGGGACTCCCAGGATAATCTTGGCAGCACCTAAACAAGATCTGGCTTTCGTGAGAGGGCATTCCCCAGGTGTGAGGGCTCTGGATCTTTCTGGGAAAGGAATACCCAAGACCTGTTCTTCCATTCTTTTCCTCCCTGGGGAAGGGAACACCCTATTGGACCGCCACTTCCCAAGCACTACACCCAGGCCCTGAGCTCACTTGGAAAGGGAGAAGCACAGACCCAATCCCAGGGTGGCCGTGATTGTGATCCTGGCAAGAGCTGCCCCCCAAGTTTCCTTCCTGCTTTTTTGCAAACTCAAACACAACGCTCCTTTAGACATTCACGGGACAAAGCTCAGAACTCCATCCTTCTGCTACTTTCTTCAAAGCTGAAAAGAGGATTCTGGAGAATGTCATTAAGTCACGTAATACATTTATTTAATATACTTATTACCCTCCCTAGCCCCCAGGGGGAGAGGGGCCAGGGGCAGCTGAGACAAGTGCACAAGGCTGGAAAAACCACAGCTACCTGAAATGCCATTGAACGGATAAAATCTGTCTACTCTGGCCCACGTGTCTGCCCCCAACTCAAGCCCCAGGGCCTGAAATTCCACCATTAGATTCCTTCTTTTGGGTTAAGTACAGTTCTCTCTACTTGGTCCTCTCTGGGTGGCTCAGTTGGTTAAGCAGCTGCCTTCGGCTCGGGTCATGATCCCAGGGTCCTGGGATCGAGTCCCACATCGGGCTCCTTGCTCGGCAGGGAGCCTACTTCTCCCTCTGCCTCTGCCTGCCTCTCTGTCTGCTTGTGCTCGCTCGCGCTCTCTCCCTCTGTCTCTGAAAAATAAATAAAATCTTTAAAAAAAAAAAAACAAAAAAACAAAAAAAAACATAAACATCCTGGGGCAACTGGGTGGCTCAGTGGGTTAAGCCTCTGCTTTCGGCTCAGGTCATGATCTCAGGGTCCTGGGATCGAGTCCTGCATTGGGCTCTCTTCTCAGCGGGGAGCCTGCGTCCCCCTCTCTCTGCCTGCCTCTCTGCCTACGTGTGATCTCTCTGTCAATGAAATCTTAAAAAAAATAAAATAAATAAACATCCTCAGAAAAATGTGCTCAGTGGTGACACGCTGGGGACCAGACAGATCCCTTAGTCTGAGTCTCAGATCTGTCCTTCAGTAGTTGCATGATCTTGGATTTGTGACTAAACTTCTCTGTACCTCGGTTTTCTCATCTGTAAAATGGGGATGATAATGGTACCTACTCTCAGGACTGCTGTAAATGTGAAATTTGAAGAAAGCTAATAAAGGCTAATTGGTGGTGGGTACAAAGGTGAATGAGTCCAGTAGGGACCCGAGATTCGCTTACAAACAGCTCTTACGCAAAGTGGAAATTTGTCGCTGATCTAAGAGGTGTGTGAACAGTGGCGAGAGAGAGCGGGTGCTAACGGGCGGCGCGCAGCCACACACCTGCCAAAGGAAACTGCATCTGAGCTGGGCCATAGACATTCTGTGAGGGGTGGGGGAAGAGGGCAGTGTGCACGGTCTACTGGGAGCTGGGTGCCTTGCGAGCAGAGGTCAGGGTAGCCACACTGAGTGTGTGGGGAGGTCACTGCGCAGGGACTCCTGTGGAGGGTGACATGGGACTGGAAACCAGCCCTGCGTGGTTCACAAGTCTTGCCCCGTCCACCCTGCAGCTAATGGGGTGCTTTCTGCCAACCTGTGCACAGGGACCCTCTGGGCCTTTCATCTGAATCCTGTCCAGCAGAAGTCATGCTGAGAAAACAGCAGGAAGCAGCAGGAAAGTTGCTCCGGGTGGCGGACCTCAGACCTTGGATGGTCAGCTAAAGCCGGGGCGATTTGGGTGGGCCTGGAGCCACGGACTCCCATGAAATCACTAGGACCCCATGCAGTGACAGGACCCCGGAGTTCAACAGTTATGAGTCCAATCCCCATATGACCACCTGCCAGCTGGGTGCCTTGGAGAAATTCATTGCACTTCTCCAGGCTTCATCTGCCTCATCGCTAAATGGGGATTCATTACTCCTGGCTCATGGGACATTTGGGGACTAAATGAGATGATGTTTGTGGAGCTTGAGGTATGGTACAGGTGCCCACTCTGCTTGGAAGGAAGGTAGCAGCTCCCAGGAGGCCAATGTCACTGGCTTCCTAAACATGCAAAAGCCCAAGCCAAGCCCCCTGTTCTCCTGGGAGGCTGATGCATGGCACAGCTGGCCTTGGGACTTGGATAGAAGCTTCAGGACACAGAAGAGGGTGTCTAGTCATGGTCTGCATTCAGGTGGGCACTGGCGGTCTTATGCTGCACTGGGTTTGTCCACATTCACACACAGGAGGCACGCATCCAGATTTACGCACATGTCTCCCACGTTCATACACGTGTGTTCACAGATACATACGCTTTTGCACCTACGTGCCCAGATACATTCACATTCTTCCACATCCACAACCACACACACTCATAGTGTTGTGTACATACATTCACACACACACACACACACACACACACACACACACACACAGAACTATGTCCTGAGCTACTAAACAAATTCCCGGCCCTTTTCACCTCCCAGCCTTGTGGGGAGCACCTCAGAAGTTTCTCGAGTTACAACGCGTGGAGGAAGTCACATGCCTTGCATGACAGTCACACGAGCCACATTCTCCTGTCCTGTTCCAGAGGACGTGTTCGTCCCCCAAGGCCAGCAGGAGAAGCCCAGAACGTCCTGGGTATGGGGCTGCCATAATAGGTTTCCTTACCCCTCGACAGGCTTTTGATCAATGGCATTTGGTCAGAACATACGCTCCTCCAATACTCTGTGTCTGTGTGCACTGACACCCACGTCCCTACCACTCAAGTGAGAGCGTAGGACCCCCACTTCTCTCTCCACTCACCACAGGACTCCACACTCCAGACAAGAAACCACCTTTTTGCACTCAATTATAACAAGCTGCCTTAACCATAAATTAAGTTATAATGCCTTTGCCCACCAGATGAGCTGGCAAGGCACCCCTTGCCCTTGTCATAAATTAACTCCTTGATCAAATTTTAAATGAATTATAAAAGTTGAAAATTAAATCTGGCTAAATTAGGGGCTTCCCCTGTTATTTTAATGAAGCAGGAGCCACCAGTGGCATAGAACAGAGCTCTCTCGACTTCCAGCCCCGACTTCAGCTACAGACTCCTGCCAGCTGCAGGGTCGGAGGAGATGTTCTGAGCTTTCAGCCTGACAATGGATTTCTTCTCTCAGTGTGATTTTTAACTCTTTATTTAAAAAAAAATATTTTAGGTATTTATTATTTGGGGGAAGCGGGTACTGAGGGAGAAGGAGAGAGAGAGAGACTCTCCAAGTAGACTCCTCTCTGAACATGGAGCCCGACTTGGGGTTCAATCTCAGGACCCAGAGATCATGATCTGAGCTGAAGGCAGATGCTTAACTGCCTGAGCCACCCAGGCGCCCCAGATTTTTAGCTCTTTATTATGGAAAAACATAAGCAGGTGTAGAGACACTGGTAAGATGAGCCTACACGCACTGTTACTCAGCTACACGATGAAAAATATTTTTAGGAATTAAACCAATATGTCCTATACCTGATAATCCGTGATGCCTACTTGCTAGTTTTCGTTTGGTTTCCCCCATCTCCAAATTAATTGCTTCAGGGGAAGAAAAAGATAGAATCACTGATCAACAAGGTGTCTCCAAGTAGACTCTTTTGAGTATAGAAACAATGATCATTGTGGGGGAACAAAGACATATTCAGAACTTCCCTTTATATGTCAGGAGCTAACTTGGAGGTCTGAACGTAAAGCTTTATATACACATAGCCTAGAGAAAATGGGGCTCATGATGTCAAAGGGATTCCCATCTGACAGGAAGCATGTCTCTTCAGTTGCTTGGGATGGACACAGTACAGCATGACGTCATGCCCAACCTGGAGCAGGATGGTCCAAGGGCATTGTCAAGGTGGAGAGGCAGGAGGTACTTGTCTATAGACAGAATAAAGTCTGTTGGGTATCCAGAAATTCCCACATGGCATAGTGAAGGGATAGAGAAATCACAGGAAACAGTGTGCCAGGAGAGGGAGATAGGGTTAAGACGAGGCAGCCTCAGAAAGCAGACTTTATAACTAGAGGCCATGGCAAAGGCCAACCCAACTTCTTTGGGTTCAAGCCTGATGTCCCAAAGACCAGAAGGAATGGGACACACCTCCAGATGCCAGTATAAGGTGCTGGGTTGCCATGCAACAGGCTGTCGGACTCTTTGATGAAGCCTCCGAGAATCACCGAAGGGTTGTTACCCCCTTTCTCTTGACTGCCATGGAGTCCTGCAAGCTTCTGCACCCAGGCGCCATATTGGACATGGCAAGGGAGAAATTACTGGAATGTGAGGAAACAGCTCTGTCCGAAACTTTTAATGGATTTTACATATTTACCCAGAAGAGACCATCTTAAACCCGAGGACACTGCCATCAATGAGAATGAGACCATAGAGAGAGATGAAGTCTATTATGGAAAACACAGAAAGTGACGTTTCTTACTACATCAGAGTTTTAGTGTGTAGACTTTAATTACGCTATTTAAGGTCACAAAATGGCATAGGATTCTTGGGGTTTGCTGATCCTAAACAAAGTTCAAAGTGCATATTTTTTCGTTTTCTCTTGGCCTGGACTAATGACGGTGATCTAACAAAGATCTGTGGTATTCTGGGAAGAGAAGGTTGGATGGTTGCTCTTGCTATTTTTCTATGGGAGCAAGAACCATATGAGATGGGGGTCACTGGTCTTAAAACCTCTAAATCAAAGTCTGAAGGATTTGGTTCCTCAGGGACACTGGGGAGGGTAACTTCTGGAATTTTCCCAAAGACATCTTCCCTACTTGCTTTCTTCCTTCCCTCCCTGTCCTGCATTAGGGATCTCGAAGGGAAGGGAGATCATGTCTGGGTGAAGACCGAGAGGCACCTCTCCAAGCAAGCCAGAAAATGCTGGTGAACAGGTTAATTTAAATTTGCGTAGTTTTTTAAAAAATCATATTTATTTACCTGAGAGACCGAGAGTAGGAGTAGGGGGAAGGACAGAAATAGGGAGAAGCAGACTCCCCAGTGAGCAGGGACCCTGACGCGGGGCTCGATCCCAGGACCCTGAGATGATGACCTGAGCCAAAGGCAGACACTTAACCCACTGAGCCACCCAGGTGCCCCTAAATTTGCTTACTTTGAATGTAAACCTATAGAATCAGAAGCAGAGAGGGCCAAATACTGAACCCCAAACCCAGAAATGCCCATTTTAGAGGGGAAGGTATTAAGATCACCGGTTGTCTCTCTCCTTCACATCTCGACCAGCTCATCACCACTCAGAGGCCAGCAACCACGCATTCCAGGCCCCCACGCCGAGCTGCTGCAGACGACAGACCCCGGGGGGATTCTAACCCCAAACGAGGCCTGTCTCTGAGAGCAGCAGCTCTAATTAACCAGAGCTGGCTCACAGAGGTGCCAGGGACGACCGGCCACTGAGCCCAAAGAGACAGAGTGGCAGTCGGGTTATTGAGATCTGTGCAAAGCCCCCTTCAATCAGACTTTCAAGATAATTAGGAAGCAGAAGGACAATTCATTAGCGGCCTGTGTCGATGGCGCACCAGCCGGGCCTGTACTAACAGGAGTCTCTGCCTCTACTTGTATGTGCTTGTTCATTTCAGGCAAAGAGTACCACAGTGTTTTCAAACTTGTTGACTGTGGCCCCACATTAAGAAAGACATTTTACATGGCAGCTTGGTACACACACACACACACACACACACACACACACACACAGAAACAAAAGTTGCATGGTCATACTGACCTTTCTAGGTGCAACGCACGCTGTTACCTTCTCTTCTATAGTATTCTGTTCCGTATTTTTTTAATGCCGGTCATGGGCCCACTAAATTGAATTTGCCACCCTCTAATGGCTGCAACCAAAAAATACTGATCTATAAGGACCACTGTTTGTCTTGGTCTATCATTTCCACCCAGAGAGTTTCCAGGCAGACGATATGTTTGGGATTTTACACTCTGATTATTTTGAGCTTCCTCTCTCTGAGATCCAAGACGCATAGCTATTTTGCAGGGCTGTTGGGATCCAGTTATTGCTATTATGACTTTGAGCATTATTGCAGTTATAAAGAGACCCACGGGGCATCTGGGTAACTCTGTGGGTTGAGCCTCCGCTTTCAGCTCAGGTCATGATCTCGGGGTCCCGGGATGGAGCCCCGCATCGGGCTTTCTGCTCAGCAGGGAGCCTGCTTCCCCTTCTCTCTCTATCTGCCTCTCTTCCTGCTTGTGATCTCTCTGTGTCCAATAAATAAATAAAATCTTTAAATAAATAAATAAATAAATAAACCCATGATTTCTGGTTAAAAAGGCGGTGGGGATACAAATACGATTTCTAGTCAACCACATGGAACAGGTAGGAATTCTAACAAGCCAGTTCTTCCTCTGGGTTTGCCAGTAAGCTCAGTCTTTCTGGAAATGGGGTCACTGCAAGAAGACTGACATATTCTCGTGAAGTTAGATCCGAGCTATGTATCGGGACACCTGGGTCCTTGACTACCTGACTAGCATGTGATCTTGAGGGAGCCCTCAGCCCCCGTGGTGGGTGCCATTGGGTGGGCCCTAATTCAGCGCTCATTTCCTACACGCTCTACTTGGCCACCACCTTTCCTCTACCATTAGGCAGCTGGAAAGCTGAGTCCTCCTTCTTCCTCCCCCAGTGTCCTTTGCAGCCCGATGTGGTCATGTGACACAGCTCTGACCAATGAGGTGTGAGCAGAAGTCTGATGAGGACAGGATGCAGCAGGGGGAGTCTTGGGTTATCTGGTAAAAGGTACCGGGGTGCCTGGCTCCAAGCCTTTGCTCCATTCTTTCTGTCTTGAGTGCATATGATTCGGGGGAACTGAAGAAACTTGTTAACAACCACATGTTGACAGACATAAAGATAAAAACTGGCCTAGGGGGAATCACGGGAAAGAGAAATAGGGCCAGGGTTTCTGGTGCCTTCCCTAAGCACAGACACGTCAGCAACTGCCAGTCCCTGAATTTCCGATTATTTGTGAGGAAGAAATGTCAGTTTTGTTAAAGCACTGGTGGTTGGATTTTCTGTTTCTTGGAGCCAAATACCTCCCTGAGTAATAGAACCTGTGTGAGCCATGTCAGATAAGGACATGAATAAGGAATCTCTCCAGCCCTACCTTCCTCCCAGAGACGTAGTGAGGGTCAAACGCAGGATTTCTCCCCCTCAGCGCTATTGACAGCTGGGCCAGATAATCCTTTGTTGGACGGGCTATTCCTTGCACTGCACAATGTTCAACAGCCTCCCTGACTTCTACCCATTAGATGCCGGTAGCAATCCCTCCCAAGTCATGACCACCAAAAATGTCTTCTGACATTGCCTAACGTCCCCCGGGGAACAAGACTGTCCTTGGTTGAGTCCCACTGATCAAACATAATGACAGCTCTGAGTGCACTTTAAAGCTTAAAATTTCTTTAAGCACCTAGGTGGCACGGTAGGTTGAGCATCTGACTCCTGGTTTCGCTCAGGTCATGATCTCGGGGTCGTGAGATCGAACCCCCACTGGGCTCCGTGCTCAGTGTAAAGCCTGCTTAAGACTCTCTCCCTCTGTCCCTCCTGCTCATGCTCTCTCAGTGTCTCTCTCTCTCTCTCAAAAATAAATGAATACATCTTTAAAAAATAAATAAAATTTAAAATTTCCATTAGAGTGGAAGACATTATTGTCAATGTGTGGTATTTCATTTTAGAGTTTTTTAGTTGTTAAAACTGATGGACTTTTTTTTTTTTTCTTTCATACATTTTGCACTCAGATTAAAATTTCCCTGCTAAGGGAAGAAAAAACAACAAGGTTTCCTAAAATCAGAAGAAAAGCGCAACATTGTATCAACAGGACCCATTTTGCGGAGGGACGTGAGTTAGTGGCTAAGCTGGCCAATAGGGATGCTCTAGGATATGTTGCATATTGATTAAAAAATGACATTGAAACAAGGCCATCCTTGTTTGCTCCTGACCTTCTGTAATAAAAGAGTCTGGCCAATCTATTTCCTTCAGCAATGCCCCATTTCTGTAGGATTGGCTATGTGAAGATCAGAAGTACCGTTCGCAAGATCTTCCTTCAAGGAATTGCCATAAGACATTGGATCTTTGGGAGAAACATGCTTACTCTGGGTTAACGATTCTCTTTCTTTTGAAAACAAAAATCTGTATCTCTTCTGAGGTCCCCCTCCCCTCACCCCCACCTTCTGGCTCCATGTCTTGCCCCATGTGCTTTGGGAAGAGCCACTCCATTTCTGAGTGCCAGGATGAGAGGAGACCCAAGTGGAAACCAACCAGCATTCCCCATCCTCTGACCCTTTCATTCAGAGATAGGCGTGTGACCGAACTTGAACCAATGACAGATAGGCCCTGGCTGTTTCGAGAACAGGTGTGGAGGGAGAACCACGAAAGCTAGGGAGGCTGGGAGCCATTGCACAAACGAAGGAGTGAGCGTGCCTGGAGAGAGCCAAGGAAGACGGAAGAGGACAGAGACCAGATCCTGTGAACGTCGTTTGATGACAGGCCCAGGCCTGGATCTCCTGCTCCTCGGGACTTCTTGCCTCTATGAGTCCATAAGTAAATTTCCATTTATGCTTGAGGTGGTTCCAAGGGGGGGGTTTTCTCCTCCACAAAGCCAAGCAGAGCCGATAGAGCCAGGAAGACTTCAGGGAAGGTGGTCCTCGTTGGAGGACAGGCTGCCAGGCAGGGAGGGAGGTGCTGAGGCACTGAAGCGATAAATTTCACTTGATACCATGAAACCTCTCTGCACACTTAAAATACTGAGGAAGAGGATGGAGAAGAGGAAGGAGGAGGAGGAGGAAGAGGAGGAGGAGGAGGAGGAGGGGAAGAGGAAGACAAGGAGGAAGTTCAAACCATAAAAAAACAAACCCAGAGAAACTCGGGAGTCTGTGTGCCCACGTACCTCTCCTCTCCCTGCAGAATCTATCCAAGATATATGGGAGACTTGACCCTGAAAAGCCACTCTCTGGAGTCGGACATTAATAAAGATGTCTTTGGGAGACCTAGAAGCTCATAAAACAGGGTCTGGCTGAGTCTTGAGGTGTTGGAGGCCGCTTGCCTCGAGCCCTGGCAGGGACCTCTCAAGCTTCTGAAACTCTAGAAATATGGGTTCTGTCTCATTCTCTCTCCCTCAAAGAGGCACAGTTGACCCACATACTACCGTGGAATGGCATGTGCCGAGCTTGCTGGCCAGGCATCCCACCTGCTGTATGCTCGCCACCGCGACAAACAGGGAAACCACCGTCCTGTAAGGCAGCTGCCCCAGAACAGGGCACCTCGCTCCCCTCTGAGCCCCTAGGGGTGTGGGGGACACACCGTGTCAGCTGCACGACTGGGTCAGGGGAGCCTCTGGGAGGCTGCAGTTCTGGCCCCTTCTCAGACTCCCTGGCTCTTCTCTGGAGCTGACCATTTGGTTTTCACCCATTCCATGACTCTCCTTTGCCCTGTGGCTCTTAGCAAGGTACGTCCTTTAAGACGTTGCCACTGGTTTTGTGATGTGTGTCTCAGTCATTAAAAATGGCATCACACACCGGCAGTCTGGGGCACTCTGGGCCCTGGGGGTGAGTGGTGTCTTCTCTGTCCTGAGGAAACTGATCTGGGCAGGGGACACGGTCATGGTGACTAAATGCCAGAACACTCAGGTTTCCACCTTGATCTTGAGATCTTGTGCAAAGGAACTAACCTCTCAGAGCCTCTGTTTCTTTATCAGAGAAAAGAGGCTAATCATGGTCCTTCTTTCACCGAGATCTTGTGAGAACCGTGTGTCCAGCGTGGACATGTGCACAAGTGGCCATCACCGGGATTAATGTCATTGTTGGGACCTCGATTCACTTCTGTGCTCAGCCCACTGTGGGGCAGAGCTGGGAAGTCGGGCCCAGGGTCCTCTCTGGTGGCAGCTCCCAGAGGGCGGCCTGAGCGACATCAGAGTGCTAACTGCGTTAGCACCAATTTAAAATACGCAAGCGTTTCTTCCAAAGAGTCACCCCGGTATGACAGGGAACCCTTCTTTTGTACCCCTCACCCCATCGCACTTTCTGCACAGTTGATGTTCAGCTGCATTTAGCGGTGAAGCCTCATTTGTGGGTGAGAAGTTACCTGGGTGGTGGTGGGAGGAACCACCGGGTGTCCTTAGGCTAGGGATGGGCAGTGACGTCATTGGAGTAGGACTCTGAGCCCCTCCCCCCGCCACGGGATCCCGGCGGGTATAAAGCCCTAATTCCCTTCTCCAACCTGATGTCCGGCCACAGACGCCCAAAGAGCTCCATCCAGAGCTCTGCTTCATAAATAATTGGTCAGACACAAGTTTGACTTAATCAAGAAAGGCTATGGAAAGCAGATTAATGACATTTTGATGAACTTTTCAACTCAATTTGAAAAGCCATGCTACGTTAAGCACAGTTTCCAATTACCCTCCAGGAAAAACTCCGGGGAAAGTCGAGACCTCCCCAAAGTACAGAATGTACTCGGAGGAGAGATGGTGATCTAAACCACAGTCCTTTCCTGAGACCCTTTCTACATCGATGGTCAAGGAAAAAAACAACGGAACCAAACAAATGAAATGAGTTATCTTTCTTCAAGGAAAGGATCCAGTCTGTTCAAATGGAAAGTGCAAGTCAGCACAGTTTAGTGGGTAATTGTAATTCAATGGGGCCAAATCAGGATAAAGGACCAGGGTAAATCTTTCTACTAGACGTGCCTCAATTTCCCCTCTGTCAATAGCACTAAGGGTAGACCTGTGGCCTTCAGGGTCTCTCCCCTAATGTGGAAGGAGTCAGCTGAGCAGCCTCCCTAGCAAAAATATACAGATCCCCAAGGGCAAGGACCTTTGTCTATTTCATTATTGCTGTGAAGTGATCAAGGATAGAAGGCATGAGTGGCTCAGTCGGTTGAGTGTCAGCCTTTGGCTCAGGTCATGATCTTAGGGTCCTGGGATCGAGTCCCGTGTGGGGCTCTCTGCTCAGCGGGGAGCATGTTTCTCCCTCTCCCTCTCCCTCTCCCTCTGCTCCTGGTCTCTCTCTCTCTCTCAAATAAAGAAATAAAATCTTTAAAAAAAAAGAAAAAAAAAAAAGAAAAAGAAAGGGAAGGAGGAATGGGACCTGAATTAATTTTTAAATGGTCTGTTTAATGGTAAATAAATGAGGTTTTTGTGGGGCGCCTGGGTGGCTCAGTGGGTTAAAGCCTCTGCCTTCGGCTCAGGTCGTGATCTCAGGGTCTTGAGATCGAGCCCCGCATTGGGCTCTCTGCTCGACAGGGAGCCTGCTTCCTCCTCTCTCTCTGCCTACTTGTGATCTGTCTCTGCCAAAGAAATAAATAAAATCTTTTAAAAAAATAAATAAGGGCGCCTGGGTGGCTCAGTGGGTTAAGCCGCTGCCTTCGGCTCAGGTCATGATCTCAGGGTCCTGGGATCGAGGCCCGCATCAGGCTCTCTGCTCAGCAGGGAGTCTGCTTCCCTCTCTCTCTCTCTGCCTGCCTCTCCGTCTACTTGTGATTTCTCTCTGTCAAATAAATAAATAAAATCTTTAAAAATAAATAAATAAATAAATAAATAAATAAATAAATGCGGTTTTCGGTTTCCAGAAAAACAATAAAGGAATTATCAGGTTCATTTTATTTCCTTCATCATTTTGGCCCTAGGTGAAATGGTAAACCGAGGTTTTCATTATGACTGTGGGTCCCTGTGACTTCTCTAGTCAAGTTAATTTCTTTTCTTTTCCTTTCTTTTCTTTTCTAAGATTTTATTTATTTGAGAGAGAGAGAGAGAGCACAAGCAGGTGGAGGGGCAGAAGGCAAGGGAGAAGCAGACTCCCTGCTGAGCAAGGAGTTGGATGGGTTGCGGGACTTCCCTGATCCCAGACCCCTGAGGTCATGACCTGAGCCCAAGGCAGACGCTTAACAGCCACTCAGGCACCCTTGGTCAAGTTAATTTCTGATCGCCCTTTGGCATTCCTATCTGTCTAAACCACGTGCAGAGCCAAGAGAGTCATAGGCTGCCGTGTTCGGAGGCTGATGTCAACAACAGCGTAAGCCACAACCTTGCTGCTGTTAAGCTCAGGACCTGTGGATATAAGAGCTTCCACAGAATGATCTAGAGTCACCATCTGCATAGCCCATAGCCTGAAATGAGCTTCAGTGGATGGAAGGAGGACCCAGGAGGGACACACTGTAATTTTTACTCTGACAGATTTCCTGAAGCATGCTTCTCTTTCATGAAATTATTTTCAAGAAAAGTTTCGTTAAACGTTTGTGGGCGGATACCACCCTGAAATATACCTGTTGCTGCCTCCAAGCCTTTGGGCCTGGAAACCCTTCTTTCTCCCACATACTGTTCCCTACCCTTCACCTGTTAAAGCAGAAGGTGAAAAAAAGCAGGTTCCTGTCGGGACCGAGTCTGGGCTCAGAGGAGCCAAGCAGACTGGGTGGGTGTAAGGCAGGACCCAAACACCTTCTTCAAGACTCCCAAATGCAGAAGCCTCTAAACATAGCATGTTTGCTATAAATCATCTGTGGCAAAGTCTGTCCTGACCTCATCTTGTCTGGCAGCAAAACCTGACCAGAATAGATGAGAGGCTACTTAAAGCCTTTATTTATCCCACTTACTGTGAATTCATACATTTTACTACAGAAATAGTAGTTGATTGATTATGGAGGTGCTACCCCAGCTTGCATGGGGTTATAAGAACATATAGAGACTACAGCATCATATTACTGGTCCAAAATCTAAAAAGGTCTGAATGTGGATATGCAGGCAACTCCTTAACCTTTCAATGTGGATTTGTGGGCCTGGACAATAGGGAGTGGTGAGGACTTTGGAAAAGTGAACTTGGTGCCTACTACACAAAGCACTCACCAGCCAGCTGCTGTTGTTCTGGGAGGCTGGGTCAGTGTTGCCAGAGCCTTCCATTTCTAAAGAGAAGCTGAATATACAGATAATGATGTACTTTCCCTTTCCATTTTAAGAACCCTGCGCAGACCAATGTGCAGTTTGCTTCCTAGAATCATTCATTTAGCCTCAAACGTTCCTATCCCTATTAAGTTTTCCCAGAAGCCCCATTTATTATGGATTGAACTGTGTCCCCTCCCAAATTATATATTGAAGCCCTAACACCCCGTGTGACTGTATTTGGAGACACAGGATTTAGGAGTCGGGCTGTATTATGACTGGTGTCCTTAAAAGGAGAGGAAGAGACATGAGAGCACTGTGTGTGCGTGTGTGTGTGGGGGGGGGGGGGCACGTGCACATGCCCACACACACATAAAGGAAAGAGAACACAGTGAGAGGATGGTCACCTGCAAGCCAGGAAGAGAAGCCACACCAGAAACCAACCAACTCAAGGGCACTTTGATCTTGAACTTCTGGCCTCCAGAATTGTGAGAAAACAAAACAAAACAAAACAAAACAAAATGCATTGTTTAAGCACCCCAGTCTGTGGTTTTTAATCATGGCAGCCTGAGCTGATCAACACACCATTCATCCTGAACTTTCCCTCCCTGCAATCTACGTTCCCCAAACACTGGGGATTTTATTCCACTTTGGCAATATTTTTCTCTTTCACGTTGTTTTGTCTATGGCTAGCGGTTTTCCCACATAAAACCCTTAGCACAGTCCCTGGGCATCACCAAGCATCTGTAATTAGTGTTGACTGTTATTATCGTGCGTTGTTGTTGTTATTCTTGGAAGCATAGACAGATCTCACACTTTTGTGACTTGATTCTTTGGGTAACAAACCCTTAGGCTTCTAACTTTGGGTAGCTAGTGTGGGGAGACCCCTGCCTGAGGGTTTCTTGGAGGGGTTGACCCAGAACCAGGACCCTGGGCAAGTTTCTTGTCTCCGGGTTCTTCAGTCTCTCTAATGAAAATCCTCCTGTACCTTTTCTGCCTTCCCCTCTCCACAATCACCCTCCATATCCTACATGTGTGCACCCCCCCACACACACAGATACACAAACACAAGCACACCCACACACGCGCACACAGTGTGGGGAATGCAAGATAATCACAGGACTATCCAAAGACTCCTACAGAAAGGTAGGAAGCCAAGGAGCAAAGAAGGAAACGGACTTTCGGTGAGGGGCAGATGAGTGGGGAGAGGCTGGTTGGGGTGACAGATCAAGCGCAGCGCAAGTGCAGGCACCATACCACTCCCCCAACCCCCCAGGGTGGCTAGAACATTCTGTGGCATGTAGCAGACAGGTTGAGGGTTGACCCAGAATCCCTGGGTTCAAATTTCAACTCCTTGACCTTGGACAAATTTTGAACCTCTCTGGGCCTCAGTTTCCTCAGCAGAAAATGACAGCCTGCCTTCTTTACAGGGAGAGTCTGGGCATACATGAATGGTACCCAGTAAATATATGAGTAAGGCAGCTGTTAGCGTTGATGATGCCACATGATCTCGGCACTCCTTGGGAAGCAATAGCTGACTTCCAGGGTATCATGTCCCCTCTCAGTGTTTAATTTCCTCTGTAGCCAGGAAATTCAGCTCTGTAGGCAATTAGAGTGCCACAATATATAGGAGGACTACTAATCAATCTATATACTGCTCTAAGAACATTGAAGGCTCCAGGTTTCTGTTTCTCTCCCTTCAAATGGACAGGTGTGTGCTTTCCAAGACAACAGTTTCCCAGCGTCACATCCAGACTCCCAAGTCAGGAACAAATCCAGGCTCTGCCACTTAACACCCCTTTGAGCCTCAAAGTCCCTCATCTGTGAAATGGGTTAATAACTGGGCTGTTGAGACGATTGGCTCCAAGCGTCTTTGAGTCCATTAGTAAGGGGCTGTGAACAGCGTGTGGCCCAGAGAAAGTGCTCAGGAAATACTGGGCACTATTCTGACAAGTGTGATATTGGCCCCTTTGCACACTGACAGGTAGGAGAGTTCAAGGAGACCCAGGTTAGGCCGCTGCCTTCGGCTCAGGTCATGATCCAGGGGTCCTGGGATCAAGCCCCACATCAGGCTCCCTGCTCAGTGCTCTCCCTCTCCCACTCCCCCTGCTCGTGCTCTCTCTCTGTCAAATAAATGGGTAAAAACTTAAAAAAAAATTAAGTATTAGTATAAATAAAGTTTATCATGTAATCATGTCAAGGAGGAAAGAACACTCTACAGGGGACAAGTGGCCAAATATCCTGGCCCTGGTTGGGCCACTCTGCTCTGAAGGGCACTGGAGAGAGGGAGCAGATTCTTTTGGCAAGAAAGCGTTTGCAGGAAAAGTACCATTTCCCACCAGAGTTAGCTAATGTGCCTGCAGCAGGTGTTTCCCTAAAGGACTTCATGGCCTCTTGGTGCCTGGGCAAGTTTCCTAGTCCCTTTCCTCACTCTCCTCATCTGTAAAATGGGGACAGTAACAGTAGCTACTTTATAGAGTATCTGTGAAAACTGCACAAGCTGATGCTCATAAAGGGCGAAGCACAGAACAAAAATGCCTGGTACATTTTGGTAGCCCAGAAATGCTAGCTAAGCCTTCTGTTATCTTGCCTGGGGCTAGGGAGAGAAGACCAAAAAAAAAAAAAAAAAAAAAAGTCTGTTCTCTCTGGGATCTTTGCAAACCCTACATCTCCTATTATGGGGACTCAGACAGCTGATGTGGCCCGATTGTGGGTCATCTCAGGAATCAGTTATTTTCATTTTTTATAAAAAAAAAAATTGCCTTTCCTGCCCTTTGCCAACCTCACCACCACCACTGAAATCCAGCCGGGTGATTATCCTGGGATAAAAGCTTTTATCATGAAAAGTTTTGTTTGAGAAAGCAGGAACTGTGCTTCTCACTGCTGGCTTTCCTGCACGCCGGGATTCTGTCCACACTCCTACAAAGGCCAAGATTATCTCTCTCTGTTAAGGGTTTAAAATCCTACAAGCCGGCCATGCAAGTGACCAGCATCAGATTATGATAACAAGATCATGTCCAGTTATAAAAACAAGTGTCTAAACTTTTCTCATGTCACTTTCGCCCGGGGTCCCTTCTGGGGGTGGTGGGGGGGTGGGGGGGTGTCTTAGCTCATTTTGAAGGCAGCGCTTTGAACTGAATTCATGGGGTATTTGCATAAGAAGATTTGAGTCTGAAGAATGGTCTGCTATTGCATCTGCCCATTAATATGCCTGCTAATTCAGCACATTGTAAGCCTATTGATGGCCCACAAAGGGCTCAAATTCAAGGACAGTTATCCTATGGCCATTGTGAGCTCTTCAATTCAAGGAATATGTTCACTGGAGGAATACAGTTGTTACAATTAGATATTTTTCATGAAACATTATAAAGAACTAATGACAACCAGGAACACAATACTGCAACAACCACCAAAAAACATTCAGAACTCCATGTCTCAGCTTGCCTCTCTCTCTCCCTCTCTCTCTCATAATCTCCCACACACTTATTTTCCCAGATGCAGCCGGCTGGAGACGGATGGAGATCTCCAAACGTGAAAGCACATTTATCTGCTCCCTAAATTTAAATAAAAAGCCAAATGAAATAAACAGATCCCAGCAGAAGAGGAGAGACCCACATCGCCGGCATAAATAGTGGTTAATTTAATCCCGTTTATGAAAAACGTCACACCGTCCCCTCCAAGGAATCCGCGAGGCAATATTTTAGAGCAAAGATGAATTATTTGAGGGGAGAAAGCTTCTCTTTTTTCCCCCGAAGTTGAAAAAAAAAAGATGTTTATGCAGATCTAGGAAAATTCAAAACAAGTGGAGGAATGGTGCTGACTTGTGGCTGTGTTTAGGCTGCTAGGGGACAGTGGCATTTTAGTGAGAAAGTCGTGTCTTTCTGTCTCTCTCTGTTTCTTGGAAGGGTGCTTGCAGAGAGGTCTGGTTGGGAAGGCAGGCGGTTTAGCTGAGCTGGAGAGGACAGCAGGAACTTTCTAAGAAACGGGGGGCTAAAATACTCTTTCCAGCAGGGGTGTTTGTGAGCGAGCGGCGCGGCGCGCCCAGGGACGCCTGGGATTGGGGACATTGTCTGGGCATTGTGCTGGGCTCCCACTCTGCCGACCATTGTCACAGGGGCCCATCCAGCCCCTGGCCTGAGCACCGGTTGTGTTTTTCTCACTCTACATCCCTCAGAAAAGACATCAAAGACCAAGGAGATGTGCTTTTTGCTTTGTTTGGTGTCTGATTCTCAACATGTGGCTTCCCGGGCCAAACTTCGGCACCTTTTAACCTATTCTGTTCAGCTTAGGCCTGAGCTGTATTTGAGCATTAGGGAAACTATAGTAACCAATAATCTGCCTGTTGCTGAAAAGAAACTATGTATCTTGTCACACAAGAGCTGTCGACGATCACCGTCCTAGACCAGACCCTTTAGGGGCTCCTGGCTTTCTTTCCTGGGGCTCAGCCCGTCCCTCTGAAAAGGCGTCCGAACCCTTTGCCTTTCTAGCATGGAGGACCCGTGTTCATGTTCATTTATATTTAACAAATAAGGCATTGTCCGTTGCAACATATCAGCATTTGATTATCCATTACAAATGTTTTCATCAAGTCAGAAATGAGGCCTCTTAACAAAAGGAAGGGGGAAAAAAACCCTTTGGTGCAACGCAGGGATAGGGCAGAGACTGGGATTTTCTTGGTGGGATATTTAGGTTCTTTGGCACATCACATTAGACCTGTTATCTACAGCGCACCAAAAAAAAGGGGGGGGGGCTGGCAGGGCACCAGGGGCATCCCAAAGCAGGATAGCTGAAGATGCGATTAAATGGACAAATGTGGGCTAAGCAAAGCAGCGTGGGGTATCTTTTGAAAGTATAGGCTCCAGAGCCTGACTACAAGGGCCCAGATCCCACTTCTACCTCTTACTAGCTGTGCAACCCTGAGCAAGACTCTTGAGGTCTCTGAACTTTCTGTTCCCTAGAAGGGAATGAGGATATTAATAGACCCCTTGAGGAAGGCTTATAGGATTCACTTGCTCCACTAATCGCTGGGACAGCACAAGGCCCAGCCCGCAACAAGCTCTCAGTAAGGGCTGGCTGAAAGTGTTGCACAGCAAATATAGCACGAGGGGCTAGGCAACTCCACACCGAGGAGCCAAATGGATAAATAACAGTGGCAACTGTTATTATGATTGCATTGCATTTTTATGGATACCCAAAGGAGGAAAGAGACATGAAATAAACATGGCATAAAATAAAAACAAACAGAAATAAAGAATCACCGCCAAAACACTGATATGGTTTCAATAAATAACTATTTATTATTAGAAAGAATAATACCCCGGACAGAAATAAAGAACAAGTGTGAAAATAACCAGAACCATAAAATATAAAGAGCATGGTAAGGGAAGGTTTCACAGACCCTCACCCAGGATCCTGAGCAGGCATGCAGATGGAGTGAGGGGGACAGAGGGTGCAGATTGAAGGAGATGTTGGCTCTCAGGGTCCTGCAAGTGCAGATTTTGTGCCCTGGGAGCCTCGCCCCTGTCCCCTCCCACCTCCGGCTCCTGAGACAGGCACTGTGAGAAGTGTAACCTATTGCCTTCCAGAATTTTCTCATTTTGCACACCGCATTTCATTGAAAACATGATCCCCATGCAGACTGTTGGAGAACTCGCTTTTTCATTTACCTGAGAGATCTGGGACATCTTTCCATGCTGAAATTATATAAGATCTGCCCCATCCTGCACCTGGGTGGCTCAGTGGTTGGGCCGCTGCCTTCAGCTCGGGTCATGATCTTGGGGTCCTGGGATCGAGCCCCGCATCAGGCTCTCTGCTCAGCGGGGAGCCTGCTTCCTCCTCTCTCTCTGCCTGCCTCTCTGCCTGCTTGTGATCTCTCTCTGTCAAATAAATAAATAAAATCTTTAAAAAAAAAAAAAAAAGATCTGCCCCATCCTTGTTTTCTTTTTCTTCCTTTGGGGGGAAAAAAAAACCCCACAAAAAAACTTACCTTTTTTGTTTGTGTCACACTTATGTTATACAAAAATAATTGGCAACCGTGGTTATCATTCAGGTACAAATTCTGCCTGACTTTTTTTTTCCTAATGCTTCTCTACAGAACCCATAACAGCTCCCATTTTACGGTGTCTATTAAGAACCTGGGTTAAGAACCTTACTCTGTACTGACTCAGCTAGTTTTTATAACAAGAAGACAAGGCTAGGGGTGTCACTATCATCCCCATTTTACAGAAAAGGAAATCGAGGCCAAGAGTGATGTCAAGTAATTTCCCACATCCGGAAGCTACCGAGAGTCCGGATCAGAACTCAGGGCACTTCCCAGAGCCTCCGCCCTTCCAGATGTTGCAAAGATGTGAACTCACACTGCATACACACACATGCACACACAAACACATTTTACAAAGACACTATCATATTCTGTGTATCATCCGGAAACATTGTTATAACCGACCTTTGCATAACAGACAGCGACATTTGCTGATGGCCAAGTGGTCCATTATTTGGATGTGTGATGATGTACTTGGGTCGTTTCGGGGTTTCTGTTCTATTGAGCAAACTTGTTGCCGGCAGTCAGGAATGGTTTAGCTAAACTCTCAGGTCAGGGCTCAAATGACATGTCCTTATGGAGAAGCCGCACTCACAGACCAATCACACGCTTGGCCCAGCGGCAACAGTTATTTCTTATGCTCCTTTCAGAGGTGGACAGTGAGGCTCAGAGAGTATATAAGGTGAGGGGTTCAAGGTCATGAGTGAGTTAGCAAGGCCAGCTGGGTAGAAGCATATCCAAGAAATAGTCCTGGCTCTCCAGGGAGGCCTGGTAGAAATCTCCAACCTAGAGCATCTCCTTCCTGAGCCAGTTAAGCAGGCAGAACTTAGGACTAGGACTTGAGCAGCTGTAAACATCACCCATGTGTCTCCAGACTCTAGTTGTCCAATGACCCATCTTGGCACCTTTCTGCTGGTACAATGTCATTTGGTGCCTTCTCCTGCTGCCTGGGCTTGGGAAAGTTGCAGCCTCATCCTAGCTTCTCCTTGTCCCCTCCTCTTTCTCTCCCCACCTCAATCTTTGATTAAAGGCCAAGTCTCACAGTCTCTGAGACCCTAGAAATTACCCAGTCCAACCGGAGGATGGGAGTTGGGGAAGCTGAAGCACAGAAAGGGTGAGTGACTTGTTCAAGGTCACAGAGCGTAGAAGTAGTCAAACGAGGACAAGAAAAGGCCCAGGGCTCCCTGGGCACACAAAACGATGCTCACCCAGTTATGTATTTAACGGGTCCTTACTGAGCACCCACTGTTACCTCAGACACTGTGCTAAACCCCCAGTGTCCAAACTGAGATGAGTCATGGGAATTTCATTGTCTCATTGAGGAGATGGACATATATACAAGATAAGAGTAGAAAATTCTGATAGGTGGGCACGTCAGTCTGCGTGGGCCGCAGGAACAGAACACCATAGATGGGCTTGGCGACCCTTCCCTTACTATGCTCTTCTTACAGTTCTGGAGTCTGAGAAGTTCCAGAGCAGGGTGCCAGCCAGTTGAGTTTCTGGGGAAGGCTTTCTTCCGGGCCTATAGATGGCCGCCCTCTTGCCATGTCTTCACATGGCTCTTTCTCAGTGTGGGCGAGTGGCCTTCATCAAGGCCCTAATTTTATCAGATTTGTAACTCAGCCTTATGAACTCATTTAACCTTAATGATGTCCTGAAAGCCTTATCTCCAAATGTGATCCCATGGTCGGGGGGCGTGTTGAGCTTCAACACATGAACTTGGGGAGGGCATCATTTTGTTCATATCAGTTAGGAATAAATACAATAACAATAATAATAATAATAATAATAACTCGCATTTACTGAGAACTTCTGTGCTAGTCATCGTGCTAAATACTTCATCTACATTATCTAATTCACTCCTCACAACAACCAGCGGGGTCAGAGCTATTATCATCCCTGTTTCACTTATGGGTTAACTGGACCCCCCCAGAGAGGTGAGGTCTCTTGCCTAAAGGACGCACGGGGGCCACCCCACAGCACACCCCCTCCACGGGTTCTAGGGGTAGGTGATGAGTGGGCACAGCCTCACCCAGGAGGTGATACCCGGGAGAACTTTCGAGGCACCAGCAGGACCAAGGGTCAAACCCGTGCTCCCTCCCTCCGAATCCAGCAGACGTTTATTTTCCCGGCCCACCTTTTCTTTTACAGAGTTGGTAACTGTGGTCAGGCCGGAGGGGAAATGCTGCATTTGCAACCAAACCCCTGGGCTCCAAACTTAAGTTGGCCTGTATTAAGTGCTTTCCCAGTGACCCAACACCGCCTGGCAACTGGCCGCCTTCTGCTTTTGACAGCTTGGCATATTTGGTCATTTACTGGGTGCATGTGAAGATCAAATGGGTTAAGATTCTTCTCTTTAAACAGCAGGGAAAAGAACATCAAAAAGGTGTACATTTCATTTCCCCAGTTTTGATTAAGTCAAGCATGAAATGAAATGTAATTCCCTCAAGTGGCCGGGGTTTACACCATTCATGTTGTTACTTCTGCTTCAGGAGGCCTAATCAGCCCTGGGCGAGGGGAACAAGCTAACAGAGTTTTAGGGTGGCCAGATGGACGGGGTTTACCGTGGCTGAAAAGGCAGCTTAGTGCTTGCCTCTTCAAGCCAACTGTGTGAAATCCTGGTGTGGCCCCTTCCCCTCTGGCTGGCCCTCCCGCAGCACCCCCCTGCCTCCTTCACTCTGCCAGCCAGCTCCCGGATGCCACAGTGTCCGGGGCTGCTCTGCCTGAGATGTTTCCTGCCCCACCAGGCAAGAAGAAGACCCCGTGTGTCTGCTGGGGCAGGGTGGCCCCAAGAGGGAATTAGCCTTAAAGGAAGGATGACAAGCCCGGGTCCCTGGAGGCCGTCTTTGGAACTCACTAACGAGTAAAATCATTGTGTGGGAAACGGGACCCCGGGTGGGCCCTCCCCACTCCCCGCTTTGTGCCAGATCCTGAAGACACGAACCCCGCCACCTGGCTCGATTTGGTCTGGCCAAATGCTAAGAGGTGAGCTTAGAGCCCCAAATAAAGATGGAAAAGCAGCCCCTGGGGTTTACCAGCTGACTCAACGGAAGCTGAAAATAACATTGAATCAGTATTAGGGACCTTTTTTTCCTTCATCTCGAAGCCATTTTATTCACTGGCCCACTTTCTGAGAGCCAGGGGATTATTTCCTGTTGGGAAACCAAAGTTATGGTATTGGCTTCGGTTTATAAAAAAGACAAAACTTCAAGACCCAACTTAACCAAATGTTTAATTAAAGATCGAAAGAGGGGGGATTAGGTCGCTGCCTCTGAAATTTAACCCTTGTCTGATGGTGTCTAAACCAGGAAGAGTCAGAAGAACAAAGTGAACGGTGATTTTGGCTAAAGCGTACTGAAGTGCTGAAAAGACTCCAAAAATGCTTTCGGAAAAGACTTCTGGAGTTGAGGACGATTATATCTAACGTGCGATGTGGGAGCATTTTAGACAGGGGCTAGAACTCACGTGTGGAGGGGGGTATCCCTAATTCAAAGCTTTGGGGGGCTGAAGAAATTTGGAAATGGCAACGCTTGGCAGCGGGGAGATGCTTCTGAGCTGGGCTCTGCAGTCACAGGCCTGAAATTGAGGGAGGAGGGGAGGTGTCTTTCTTAGGCTGGAAAAAACCCATTTTCCGGAGGTGCTTTCTGGAAGGTTCTGCGCCAGGCTCAGCGGAAAGCTTCAGACCCTCAACAGCTGGAGGAGACTAGCAAGGCTTTGGGAAGAACTTAATAGAATCCTTAATGCCGCTAACAATCCGCTGCTATTGAACTGCATTAAGTAGATATTATGGAAGGACAAAGAGGTAAAGAGCTGGACATCATCCTCATTCGCATACGCCCCCCTCCCTCTCCCCCCCCCCATCCTCCCCCTCCCAGGCCGGGACCTTTTTCTGGGCCTTGCCATTGTTCCTGCACTCCCCAGGTTAGCTTTAACTTGCAAATGATCCCCTGAAAAGGAAAAGAGAAGTGGTTTTCTTTTCTTCTCTCTTTCCCTCTCTCTCTCTCTCTCTCTCTCTCTCTTTCCCTCTGTCCCTCTGGCTCTCTCGTTCTGTCTCTGTCTCCCTCTCTCTCAAAATGGCCCTCCCAGAAAGAAAATCATTTTAGGCCATAAGAAAATGAAAGGCATTGTTACCACAGCTTGGACCGTGGCAAATGAGATACATCACGGGCTCGGGAGCTGAAAGCTACACTCGAGCTGTTTTATTTTGGTGCTTTGGAATGTGGTCCACATGAGAACATAAACAGTGCCAAATCTGTATGAATTAATAGGCCGGGCTTGACATATTTCCCTTTGTTTGAGGCCAAACAGGCAGGGGGCTGGGGTGTGGGAGGAGAAGGAGAAGGGAGAGGAGAATCTTATTTGATTTAAAAAAAAAAAAAAAAAATCCAATAATCCAGTTGAATAGGAGGAACGCGCGTGGCCACCCTTCTTAAGATGGGCCTTTGGAATCAATGGCGAGCCAGCGGCCAGCTCGTGCAGTCTCATCACTTGCTATGATCAAAACGCTTTTTTGAGAAAAAAAAAAAAAAAAAAAAGGAAAGAAAGAAGAAAAGAAAAAAAATAAAAAGAGAGAGAGAGAGAGAGGGTCTCCATAGAATTGTTTGCAAACTGCAAAGTGCTTCAGCGGCTGACAAGAAAATGCTGGAAGCCGGAAACCTATTCCCAGGCAGAGGCCTTCCCTGTCACCTTGGTGGGTGAATAATTGTGCCTTTTGCATACGCCTTGTCATCAGCAGCAGGAATGAGGGGGCCCCAAGGACCGCCCTGGCAGCGCGGGTGTTGCACCAGCAGAGTAAATTAAAACACGGATTACAGCAAGTATGATTGGGGATGACAAGCAGGGCGGGGGTAGCCACAGAACGAGCCGTGTTGCCCATATGGTCCTCGGGAAACCCACGCGGCGCGGCTTTCTCCCCAGCCTGCTCCAGCTGCCCGTCTGAAGGGGGCATTTAAGAGGCCTCGAGGCATTTTCTGGAACTGGGAAAATTTGTTTCCCTTCTTCGCAAGTTCAGAAATGCCACCAGCTGCCACCAGGTACTTGGAGGTTTGAGGGGCCATGCACAGTCTCCCCTGACCCCCTCCACCTCCCTCACCACCCCACCCCTACCTGGGACTCAGCGGAGGGCGGCATGGGGCTGGGTGGGCTAGCTGGCAGGCCTGGCCCCTGCTTTTTGGTCCCCTTGCTTGAATTCAGAGAAGCGACTTGCGGGGCCACTGGAGGCTGGGTTAGGAGGCACCCTGGCCTCTGTGCTTGCCACGATGGATCGTTTGTGCCCTGAGCCTGAGCGGCCTTGGTAAGTCACCTAGTATGGCTGGCAAGTGTTTATTAAGTGTTTATTAAGTGCGTTCTGCGTTCTCATCGCTGTAGATTTCTCTCCAGGACTCGTGTGGACAGCCTGGGCGGACCATACCTTGTCAAAGATGCCCAGAAGGGACCAGGTAGAGCTGACATCGCCACGTTCTGCTCACCAGGCTATTGTTCCCGTGTGGGGTCGTGTCCCCCGGGAGGAAGGGATGTCTTTCCCCCTTTCCACAGATGCCGCATCTGGGTGTGCAGTGGCCCCATCGTGCTTCTGTGCTGCGATGTCTCCGGCCGGGTCCCTCCCTCATCCCATTTTACTGATGAGCAAGTCGAGTCTCAGCGTAGCTCCACGATTTGCCGAAGTCACACAGCTAAGAAGTGGACAGGGAAGACTCCTGCCTGTCCTAACCACTGCATGGGAGGAGGCGTGGGGTTGGACTGGGAGAACTGGGAAGCTACCCCTTGCCCAGAAGTTTTGTCAGCACAGGAGCCTGGAAGCACAGAAAACTTGGTGATGGATTGTGGAATTGGGGCAGAGGCGCGGGGAGGGGGTCACGGAGGGCGGTTTGGGGACAGGAAAGGGTTTTGAATGCATAAGGGGACAAAGCAGGGTGAACCTCCCGAAGGACAGCGAGGGGAGAGTCATTTCCTGCAAAGTCTAGGAGTATCTCCCTGCTCTGTTTGATTTCTGTGTAACCTACACCAGGTCCTGGGGTGCTCACACACACGCCTTCCAGAACAAGGCTTTCCTGAAACCCGTCCCAGTGGGCAGCAGGCTCACCAGCCCTCCTGCTGAGGAAGAATGGTCACTCCCATCCTCCATGACAAGGGATCCTCACAGGGCAACCCTACCCTTTAGCCGCTCCTGCTAAACTTATCACTTGAAATAAATCTTCCCCTATCACATCTTCAGTAGAGAAAATTTCATACAACCCGATCTCTCTACATCTCATCCAAGGGCAAGAACTCATGTGTGAACTCCAACCCTGATAAGTCACAAATTACATCTCATTGACTTGATTCTTCCATGACCTTCAACGCGTAGCAAAACAACAAGAAAATGCCTTGTAAGGTATTTGCCGTAAAGGGCGAGAGTCTGGTCAGGGCAGCACACAGAACATTTGTCTTTAAAATACTCAACTATCAGAGTCCGGGAGGAACGGTCACCTCTATTGCCGCTTGGACGTGGAATGTAGGTTTCACGGCATTCAGAGATGAGCTTCCGTGTCTACTCGTGGCTCATCCTCTCACCCAAACCAGCCCCGGCACCTTCCTCATCTCTGTAAGTGACAAGTCTGTCCTTCTGAATGCTCAGGGCGAACACGACAGACCTAGCTTTGACTCTGTTCTCTCCCATATCCCACATTCCCCCCACCAGCAATCCATGGCAGCTCTACCCTCAAAGCACGGTTGTCCCCCCAGGGCCAAGCCCTCATCAGTGTCCGGATTGTTGTAATATCCTTCCAACGGCTTCCTGGTTTCTACCTGCTTCTACATTCCAACCTTGGAAAAGATTCTTCTGCTCAGAACCTAGCCATGGCTTCTCATATCACTCAGGCTAAAAGCCAGAGTCCTCACCAGGACCTACAAGATCCCATGTTCTCTATTCCCTGGTACTGCTGTTCTTTGCCTCTCCTATCATGGTCCTTCCAGATCCCTGTGCCACCGCCACTGTAGGCCCTGAGCAGGGACTCACACATATAATTCACATTTCTGCCGCAGGGCCTTTGCACTTACTGCTCCCCCCCACCCTGGCCTAGGCTGTTCTTCCCCCAGATGTCCACCGACTTCTGACCAGCATGTCCCACCTTCGGGGCTCCTTCTCAATGCCACCCCAAGCAGAAAGCTCTTCTCTGGCCTTCCTAAAAGAAACAGCCACGCCACTCCCACTTCCACGTCACTTTCTATCCCCACACCCTTCGCCCGCTTTGTTTTTCTTCCTAACATCTATCCACGGAGACTTTGTCTGGTTTATCTGCTAGTTCGAGATATAGACCAGGAGTGCCAGTCTCCTTTATGCTGCTCACAAGCCCAGACCTGAATCACAGGCTCGGGTTTCAAATGCTGAGATTCTTAGAAGGAATGAAAAAAGGGGACCCTGGACATTTCTGGAAGTCCCTTTATTCTGTGCTGGGAGAGAAAAGGAGGCCTTGAGGGGAAAGTGTTGTCACAGATCTCATCTACTTAAATCACTTAGCAGAGGGCCTGGCACAGAGTAAATGACCAATAAAAGTTTATTTTTATTATTGTTATTTTTATTTCGGATTCTTGGATTCCACATGTGTCAGTTATAAACATTGGTAAAAGCTTAAGCTTTGGGTATCTAAATTTAACAATACAATGACTTACTGAATACTATCTTTTTTTTTCTTACTAAATTCATCCAAATGCTTAAAAATTGATATAACTTTAAAAACATTGTTCAAACTGAAAAGGGTATGACAACCCAGTACAATAGCCCATCCTACTCTGGGTCTCCTCTTGCAGGGGAAATTTCTACAAAGAACGTTATTGGGTCCACTGGCAAAATGGAAACACAGATGAGAAATGAGATAAAAGTTTCTGTAGCAAGTTTCATGTTACTGAAATTGAAAACTAAATTGTGGCTATGTGAGAGAACATCCCTGTTGGTAAGAAAGTCTCCAGAAAGGTATCCTCAGTATGAAACTTGAGTACAGAGAGTAGCCTCCAGTGGATTAAAGAAGCAAATCAGGTGTGTGTGTGTGTGTGTGTGTGTGAGTGTGTGTGTGTGTGTGTGTGTGTGTGTGTGTGTGTGTGATGAGCAGGAATGATTAAGCAGTGGGATAAAATATTAGCAGTAGGTGGACCTAGGCAGTGGGAAAGGGTTTTCTTTATACTCTTTCTAGTTTTGTAACTTCTCCGTGAATTTGAGATTACTTCCAAATAAAAAGTAAAAAAAAAAAAAAAAGTACAAAAAAAACCCCCCAAACACTGTTTGTTGTTCAGGACTACGACTTACGTGTTATTTTTTAAAAACAGGAGTATGAGGTTCCTGATCAAACTGGACGAAAATAGGAAATTTGCTTATCAACCTTAAAACTAACAAAAGAAGATAAAGTTCCAGCCGGTCCTGGTTAGTTGGTCGGTTGGGGGCGGGGGTGGGGGGAGGTGGGGTGGGTGGGCGGGGGTTGGATTTTTGCTTTTTGATTTTGTTTTTGTTTTTTGTGTTTTGGTTTTGTTTTTGTATGTTGTTTTGTTTTGGTTTTTGTTTGTTTGGTTTTTTTGAGTGTTTGCAAGGCCCTGAAGACTCTGAAAAGGGCGATTTCATCTTCAAGTATCAGAAAACTTTGGAAGATTATTAAATGAAACCTGCATTTAGATGCATCTAGACCGGAGAGCTTCTTTGAAGTCGGTTAACATTGCAGGGCTTCACATGTTAATTGTATGCAAAGAAATAAAACACTTAAGCAAACTTCAATCTAAGGAGATTTGCATAAAGGATTAGGACCCATTGGCCCTCCAAAACACTCTTCCATCTGAAAATGGGTGCGCTGGGCTCTCAGATCCCCCAAATTTCTTTGTGCTCTCATTGAAGTCCGGTTTAATCCTCCTTTCTTCATTTACACCTTCTCCCCAAACCTCCCAGGCCTGTGGTTTGAGAGTGGGAGATCATTCTCCTTCCCAGTTGAGGGGGGTTTTTCCTTCATTAATTTCTCTAAGAAGATTACCGAGTGCTTGTTTGTTGTTGTTGAAGCAACTAATTTCCCTAAAGCTCTTTGTTTTTCCAACTGGTTTACACTTTAATGCCCTTGGATTGAATTTCAACAACAAGGGATCAACCTGACCAACCAACTCTCTTTAGGAAGAAAACAAAACAAAAAAAAAAACAACTGGGAACTTGGTGTAAACTATTTTCATCACTGGCCTGCTTTAAAAATATATATTCAGCCCTCTCCACAGTTTTTCAAAGAGATGTGTCCTAATTAGCATATCATTCAGGCCCTGTTTCCTTCCTAAAGTCAAGGTGACCTCACTGAAACTGAAATTTCTCTAATTCCTCTGGCTAAGTGATGTGAAAAGTAACATCCCCCAGTATCCTGCCAGAGAAGAGGGATTTTAAAGAGGGGGCTTGGGTTTTCTTTTTCTCTTGTTTTTTGGTTTCTTTCCTTCTCACATTTCCCACTTTTGAGAGCCTCAGGTTGAAGCGGAGGGAGCAGGTCAGCACCGAGAACTTCAATATTGTTACATTTTGAAAGTGATCAGAAAAATGTGAGTCAGATCTGGTTTTGAAATCCCTTTTTACCAGGATAATTGTGTGGAAGCTAAGTGGTAACCCCCTTCACTCTGATTCACAGCCATTCAAACATTCGTGCCAGTTAATTACCATAATTGGTTTGTTTAATTAGCATGAGGAACACTGGCGCTTTCGCTGGGGGATGCCTTTATTTACTTGGAGATGCCGCCACTGTCATGCACCCCAAGGACACCAGCCTGGCTATTGAGGACCAAGTGTGGCTTCGGGTCTCTGGGGAGTTGCTCTGGCCCTAAGCACCTTGAAGATTGACCCTTGAACTTTCTAAGCCTAAAATGCTATTGATATTCTGTACTTTGGCAGAAGAAAGGAGGTGGGGGTGGGGCCTGCAGAGGTGCACAGCGGGGGGGCGGGGCCCAGTGTGGCCGCTATTTGCAGATCTGGGGGCTCACCAAACACAGGGAGTGTTCCTGGGAGCCCCATCTGAAGGCAGGATCTTGGGGACCTCGTGCTCTTTTGCTCAAGGAGTCTGAGCCCACGCATGATGAGTTTTTCTGTTCTGAGTACAGAGGGTGGGAAACTCGTGGCCAAATTATAAAGGCGGGGGACAATAATCGAGAGGCTACTATGTGCAGAGTAATCTACTAAATTGAGCATCACCCAATGGGAGAGATCGTAGATGCAGAATTCAGATCATGTGGATGAAAGCCCCAGCATCAAGCCCTGCCATGGGTGAGAATGGCAGGAGAAGTTGGAATCAGGGAATTCTATTGAAAACATGACATTCTGTGTTGTGTTAACTTCAAGATTCCATTGTAGGGGCGCCTGGGTGGCTCAGTCCTTAAGCATCTGCCTTTGGCTCAGGTCCTGGTCCCAGCATCCTGGGATCGAGCCCCACATCCTGCTCAACAGGGGAATCTGCTTCTCGGTCTCCCACTCCCCCGCTTGTGTTCCCTCTCTCACTGGGGTCTCTCTCTGTCAAATAAATAAATAAAAATCTTAAAAAAAAAAAAGATTCAATTGTAGGACTCAGCAGGTAAAGAAAGGTCTGTTGTCCTTTTAAATTGTTGCAAGTCTTTGGTTCTACCCTGTTAATTCATTTTGGACTGGTTTCCTCCTTAAAATAGTAGAAACGTGTAAGAGAGGATTATTGAAAACCATTGCAACAAAAGGAGTCCCACATTCCAAAGGTGAGCTACCATAGATGCCCAGTGGGGGAAGGATGGAAGTCTTCAGAATTCTGAACGGCTCAAGTGTAAATCAAGGACAGAGCACCACCTTCCTACACAGAACCTGCAAATACATGTATTGGAGAAGGGCCTTGTGATAAATATCTCCAAGGACCTCTGGAAGAATAACTTCAAACAATTTGTAGTCCATTTGTCATGATTTTGGTTAATAAATGAATTGAGAGCATTCATTGAGGAGATAATTTTTGTGGGTTTTTTTGGGTGGGATAGAAATCACACATTTGGATTCTTTTTTTATTGTGTTTTAAATTTGTATGTGTTATTTAATTTATTTTTTTAATTTTTTTCTAAAGGAATCCACCGTCCTGATGTTGGCTCTGATACGACTTAGCTAAAGGTTCATGGCCAAACGGTAGCCTATTGTACACAATCATATAATGTAATGAAAGGGAGTGCACTCCATCTTTCAAAAACTGAACCAGCGCCCAGCTATCGATCTGACATTTATCCAGGCGTGTCTTCTTGTCCAAGTGTTTTAATAATCTAATTTGAAAATAAGACTCTACTTTGAGAATATCTGAGTTTGACCCCCCCCCCCACATTTCCTGCAACCTATGGTGATGTCCGGCTAATATAATTAGGAGATGAGCAAGCATATGCCTGATTTTATGAGGGACTGGAGGGGGCACAGCATCATTATTTGATAATTATTATAACTTTAGAAAGAGTCTCTGGGTACTGGAGGCATCATGAATAATTAAGAGAAGTGTTGCCGCCCACTTTAATTAGATCTCCGTGCATTTTAAAATATGCATGTGGCAGACTGTGTGTGACAACCCGATATCTCTTATTTGGGCAGCAGAAGATACTCAAACCAGGAATCCTACTGTCATTATTACTCAGTGGTGAATTACGGATTCCGGAAGGGGCGCTGCCACAAAGGGAGACTTCGCATCTGGGCACCTTCTCCCAGACTCCTCTCCCTTGTCAACACCACGCTCCCAGCATCTGACTGCCCTCCTATCTGCACCAGCATCGAGATGAGACTGATTTGCCCGTCATTATCGTTATCCACTGGAACAAAGTCAGTGTGAAAAGCAACCACTAAACGAGCAGGGTTTGACATCACATCTTGAACCCGAATAAGCAAATAAGCAAGTCAAATCTTCAGGGTCAAGCATTATGGTCATTTTTATGACCCAGGAAATCAGTTTTGGTGACAGTGATAACAAATGCTGAACACGGGGACTGTATAAATATATCTATGAATGTTGCATTTCCAACCCTCTGGGGCATGGTGGGCCCAGCCACACCCACCAAGACACCCATCCCACTGGAAGAAAGAAGGTAAGAAGAACCAGCATATTGACTTTACGTTTCTAACAACATGTGTAAGAGCGAAAGAGAGAGGGTCCTGCTTATCGGGGTAGTTAATGGGACTGTGACACCTCTGAATCTCTGAATTCTCCTGATGTTGCTATTAGCAGAGAAAATTTGGAGACCCAAGTTCTCAGATTTGGCTACTTACTGGTATGATCTTTGAAAAGTGTCTTTATAAATTAAAAAAAAAAAATTTTAACTGAAATCATCATCATCATCCAAGCTTTAAAATTTATCTCCATGCCCTGGCCATACTCCTGACCCATTAAATCAGAATTCCTGGAGGTAGGACCCAAGCATCAGAGTTTTTAAAAACTCCCCAGGTGTTTCAACATGCTGCCACACTGGAGTGCCCGTTGTTTCAGAAATATCTTGAAACAGGACGCTGCAGGGAATATTTTTACTTTAGGACCTCCAGTTTTGATGGCTATGCTGTAGTTCTGCAGAAACAAACAAAATAGCAACGATCAGTTAAAGATGCAGAAATGTAATAGCCTAATTACGCAAATATTGTCGGTAACCAGGCACATTTGCTCTGGAGAGCCTCCTGCGTCCCCCCCACCAGAGCATGTTTGTGCTGCTTATAATGGAAGCCCTCCTCCCTCGCCCCATCTATTGAACTAGCTGGCACAGGGGCTGCCCTTTATCTCATATTTAAAACACAAGCAATAACTGAAATTCATTTTCAATTTATTTTCCAATCATATGAAAGGAAGAGAGAGAAAGATTATTCTATTGAATCTTCTTCTGGCTGGTAAGAGGTTGGTAAGGTTTGTTCTGGATGCACGGCGGAGGGCTCCCAGGACGGTCTATAGGGAGCGGAGTTAATCGAATAAACTAATCTTGGCTGTGGAGATTAACTCTCAGTGGCTGCAGAAGGAGGTGAGGCAGAATGCAAACAGAGGAGATCTCCAGGTGCTGGAGGCGGTTCAGCATCTCCCCTCTCCCGGGCTCCAGCGCAGGGCTCCTTCCGCCCTGGTCTTATATTTGGGAAACTGGCAGTGCCCGCTTGCCTGCTGGGAGTGGGAGGGTTCAACACCCACCCCCACCCCCACCCACCCCCCCTGGTGTGGAGCTTGGAGGCCGAGGCCCCAAGGGATGCTTTCTTGGCTTTTCTGAAGGGGCAGAACTACTATCTCAGGGAGCTGGACCTTTGCCAGCTGCAGGGAGCTCTGGCTCTGTGTGTGCGCGCACACGCGTGTGTGTGCGTGTATGTGTGCGTGCACGCGTGTGTCTGCTGGCGGCACGCATATACTATAATACCTGGAGGTGAAGATTGGGTTCAAAGCCGCCCCTGATGGTGGGTAAGCGGCCTGAATGTAAGAACATGTCCTTTCAGCCTTAAATTCCCTTTGCCAAGGCATGGAGGCTGCACTGGGGGTGGACACAATTGCATCTGAACACAGATCCCAGGCTTCTTGGCAATCAGCCCCGAGGGTGGGAGGCAGTGGGGGGTGGCCCAGGAGGGCTCTGGGGTCTAGAGAGGGCTTCCTGTCCCCCTGGGAGGGCTGTCTCCCTGTTTGCACTGTAGTATGCTGAATGCTGGTCCCCTGGGATCTGCCTGATCCTACAACCCACCCCCCACCATAGCAAGGAGGGGGCTCGGAGCCCCTCGCCCTGACAGGTGAAGCAGTGGAAAGTGACAGCAAGGTCCCTGGAGGGGCTGCTGAGGCTCTTTGGTGAGTTCACACCCCCCCCTTTCCCCCCTACCAAGTGTTGAGCGAGTCGACACCTAATTCTGTTATTCCCTAAATAAAATTATTGTAAGCATAAAGGTGGGAACACCCAAAATTGTCCCTAAAATTGACCACGTCTCCCTACCTCCTGTAATGCTAGCCCAGCCTGGGCTTCTAATTTCTCTGGTCCCAACGCGGGCACTCCTAACCTCTTCCAACCTATTCCCACCAGCAACCAGAAGGATCTGTCAGAGGATGCAAATGAGGCTACAGGCTCCTCCTTAGATCCTCTGCTTTTAGGATAACACAGACACTTCTAAGCAATGCCCTGTGTCTGGGGCAGTATAGCAGAACGGTTCTGTGGGTGCCTGTGGAAGCCAGGTGGGCCGGCTTTAAACCCTGGCTTTGCCGCTGACCGGTTGGACGGGTCAGAGGAACCTGGCATCATCATTGGTATGATCTAAACAACGGGAGGAAGATGCTAGCATGATCGACTGTAGGCTTGCTGTGAAGCCTGGGTAGGTCAGGACAGGCTCGGGAGACAGCCGGGCTCACAGCAAGTCTGCGGTCACTAAGGTTCGTGGTGTCGTCTCCTGCCACCCACCCGCTGGCTTTCTATTCTTCAGCCTCACTGGCTTGCTTTCTGCTCTTCCTGTCTCGGTTTCTTTGCACATACTGTTCCCTCCTCCATGCCTTGCGTCTTCTCCAAGTTAGAGAAGAGACCGCGAAGCTCCCTTGGCTTTCCCATCATCAGCCCCCCCGATGCTGAAATGAGGACAGATTCTTCCCTGCCCCCAAAGGAAAAGCCATTAGCTTTTTCCATTAGCTCTCAGAGCCCTTTAGCCACACTTCCACACTGTCGCTGACCTGCTCTCTCTCAGCTTCTTTGGACCAAGGCTCTGCTCCCACTACTCTCTCTTGCAGGCCACATGGCTGAGGACTTTGCAGGGGTCAGATCCTGCTGGGGGGCAGTAAACAGGCAGAGCGGTTACGTTCCCAAGCACCCTAGGAGGACTGTTCAATCATCGTCTCTCCATTTTACGGATCGGGAAACAGGATCACGGAGGGAGGCTGTGTCTCATTCAAGGCCCGTAGGCAGTAAGTGGGATCTCAGAAGTTAATTGTTCCTCCTTAACAGTGAAGTGTGTTTAGCAGCTGGAGAACCGCATGCCCAAAGCTTGCCCAGATCGGTCATGTCCCCAGTGCATCTCTTTTGCACGAAATGGTTTCTTGAGGGGCACCCTACGCTCCTCTCAAACTCACATCAAACCCTGCTGTCCTTTGTGCCTTTGATGACCGGCCTCCATCCCATGTCCGTACTGTACCCCCCCGCTGACCAGTGGCCTGCTGGGTTCAGATCGGATCCCCAGGTCCTGGCACAGTAGCTGACACATAGCAGACGGGCACTACATGTCCCACCCTGCTGTCCCCTCCACTCTCCGTGCTTCTGCCTAATTAATTCTCCCCAAGACAGCGGTGATTGTGTCTCCTTTGCTCAGACCCTTTTGGTGGCAGTGTGCTGACCCACAGTGTGAAATCTGTGCTCTTCCTTCTGGCATTTCACATCCCTGGAGTCTGTCCTGAACCTCAGTGTTCACTCTGCTCCTATTTAACCCATCTGCCACTGGGAGCCATTTCGCCAAGAGGCTGGATACCTCCCGTCCTTCCCATTTCCGCCAAGCTATTCCTTCCGGATGGAAGGTTTGCCCTGCCTACCCCTCACCCCTGCAGAAGAGCCCCTCCCTACAATCCTCAAACGCTGCCTCCTTAAGACAGGGTCCTCTGACCGCCCCCCATCCAAACCCCAAGCACACAGGCATCCCCCTTTATGCTGCAGTAATTAAGGGCGCCCAGCTCTGGGGTCAGAGTCCTGGGTGCAAGTTCTGACTCTTGTCTCTTCTGGCTTCGTGACAGTGGTCAAACCACTAAAGGAAAGGAAGAGCAGACAAATGGGGAAAAGACACATAGGTTAACTCGGTCATTTGAGAGAGATGATGCCCTTGCAGGGCTTGGCACTGTGCTGGGTGCTTAATGAATAGCAATTAATCAATTATTAACGATTATGTCCACCAGAACATCTTGTCTTCTCTCTTCTATTATTAGACCAATGATTCTTGACTTTGACCTCAGAATCTCCGAGGTGGGGGAGCTCTTAAAAACCCAGAAGCCCAGAATGTATCCCCAAGGATTTTGGCTTAATTGGTCCTCACACTAATACTTCTTATGTACTCTTTTTGTCTATTGCAACAAAAAAGACATAACATAAATTGATCATTTTAACCACTTGCAAGGGTATGATTCATGGCATAAAACACAGGAACGCCATTGCGCATCCGTCACCACTACCAAAAACAGATTCATCACCCCCGATGAAAGCCATACCCATCCAATAATCACTTCTCCTCCCGCCCCTCCCCCCCAGCCACTGGAGACCCCTGTTCTATTCTCTGTCTCTATGAAAATGTGTCTTTCAGGGTCCTCATACAAATGGAGTCAGACCATCTTTGTCCGTCTATAACTGGTCTTACTTCACTTAGCGTTATGTTTTCGAAGTCTATCCACGATGAAGGATATATCAAATCTTCATTCCTTTTTACAGCTGAATAATATTCCATTGTATACCTATCCCGTATGTTGTCAATCCATTAATCTGGGGATGGACCCTTGGATTGTTTCCACCTCTTGGCTGTTATGAAGGATGCAGACGCTGCTGTGAACATAAGTGTACAAGTATCTGCCCCAGTTTCTACTTCCACTTCTTTTGGTTGTATACCTAGGAGCGCAATTCCTGGGTCCTATGGTAGTTGGGTATGTAACCTTTTGAGGACAATCAAGTAGTTTTCCACAGCAGCTGCCCCATTGTAAGGTTCCTATCAGCAATTCATGAGAGTTCTAATATCTCTATATCCTCACTAACACTTGTTATTCTGTTATTTCTTTATTTGTAGCCATCCCAGGCATCTCGGCATCTGGTTGGGGTTTTGATGTACATTTCCCTAATGACTGAGGATGCGAATTTCCCTAATGACTGATGATATTGAACGTCTTTCCGTGTGCTTATTGGCCATCTGTATATCTTCTGCAGTGTCTATTCAAATCCTCTGCCTATTTTTTAATTGCGCTGTGTGTGATTTCGTTGTTGAGTTGTAGACTTCTTCACATAATCTGGATATTTGTCTTTTGTTGGGTTTATACCTTTTCATTTTTTCTCACACAGTAGGTTATCCTTTTGCTTTCTTGAGAGTCTCATTGGGTGCACAAAAGTTCTAAATTTTGGTGAAGTCCAATTTACCTATTTTGTATTTTGATGTCTGTGCTTTTGGTGTCACATTTAGGAAATCCTTGCCAAATCCAACATCATGATGATTTTCCCCAATGTTTCCCTCTAAGAGTTTTATGGTTTCAGGAGTTCAGCTGAAATCCTCAATTTATTTTGAGTTTGTTTTGTGTATGGTTTAGGATCAGGGTCCAACTTGATTGTTTTGCATTGTGAACATCCAGTTTTCCCAGCACGGTTGAAAAGACTTTTCTTTCTTCATTGAATGGTCTGGGCCCCCTAGTCACAAATCACTGGACCCTATGTCTTAGTTTGGGCTGCTGTACCCATAGACTGGGTGACTGAAACAACAAACGTTTCTTTTTCACAGTTCTGGAGGTTAGACATCCAAGATCAGGATGCCAGTGTGACTGGGTTCCTGGTGAGAGCTCTCTTTCTGGTTGGTGGATGGGTACTTTCTGGCTATGTCCCCCCATGACAGAGAAAGACATCATCTCTCTCATGTCCCTCCTTATGAAAGCACTGATGGCATCATGGGGACGCCACCTTCATGACGTAATCATCTCCCAAAGGCCTTACCTCCAAGTACCATCACACTGGCCATTAGAGCTTCAATATATGAAGTTTGACACAGACATACAGTCACAGCACCATAAATGTGAGGGTTTATTTCTGGGTTCTCTCTTATATTCCCCTGGTTTATATGCTTGTCCTGACGTCAGTCCTGTCTTGCTTTCATAACTATATGGTTTTGTGACAAGTTTTGAAGTTGGGCAGTGTGAGATCTCCAACTTTATTCTTCTTTTTCAAGATCGTCTTAGCTATTCAGGGCCCCTTGCAATATTGTATGAATTTGAAGATCAGCTTTTCCATTTATGCAAAAAACCAAAACAAAACAAAACAAAAAGTTGGGATTTTGATTGGATTGTGTTGCATGTATAGATCATTTTGGGTAGTATTAGGATTATAACAATGTTATTACATCTTCCTATCCATGAACAAAGGATAGCTTTCCATTAATTTAGGTCTTCAATTTCTTTTGGCTTTTTAAAATTTATTTTTATGTATTTATTTATTTTTGTAGTTTTCAGCATAAAAGTCCTTACCTGCTTGGTTAGATTTATTTTTAAGTATTTAGTTCCTTTTAGGCAGTAACGTAAATGGAATTGTTTTTCCAATTGCACTAGTATTTTTTAAAACTGCCCCAAGAGATGCTCACAAGCAGTTGGGGTAGAAAAGCACTATTTCAGTCGAAGCTTCCTAAGATGGATGGAAGGCCATGTCTGCATAGTTTCCCTGTTCCCTATAATACCCGGCAAGCACCCTCACACTGAGTCACTAGTAAGTCTTTTCGGATGGATGTAGGCATAGCTTCCTTCTTGGAGAACACATTTTTAATTTAATTTAACTAAATTAATTAATTTATTTTTAAAAGATTTTATTTATTTATTTGACAGAGAGAGATCACAAGTAGGCAGAGAGGCAGGCAGCGTGAGAGAGAGGGACGCGGGCTCCCACTGATCAGGGAGCCTGATGCGGGGCTCGATCCCAGGACCCTGAGATGGTGACCTGAGCCAAAGGCAGAGGCTTAACCCACTGAGCCACCGAGGCACCCCATTTAATTTTAATATATTTTATGTCCTCCCCTTTTCTCTATGTGCCAGCCAGTTCCCTGAGGGAAGGCTTATTTATCGTTGAGTCCTTGGCAAGACTGGGCTTGTGGAGGGAGCGGACATTGGTTCAAGGGCATCTCCTATGGGCGTGAAACCGAGGAGCCCCCCTCCAAAAGGAAACAATGAGACCTGATTTCAACCAAACAGTACTTGGTGAGAAATGACCCCTGGGAGCCAGTAGTGGTGAAAAGACACCGAGGGCGTGGCCGCAGGGATGAACGGGTCAGCTGGAGGAAAGAGGTGGTCCGCCGTGTTGAGGACACCAGCACAGACACCTTATGATGCACGTATGTCCCCCTCCCCCACCCGCCACCACCTTCCTTCACATTTATTCTAGGCTCCCATTGTGATGTGTCCAGGACCCCCGCCTCCCCCCCGCCCCCCCCCCCCCCAGCGCCCCCAGCCTCTCTCAGGCAGGGACAAGTGGCCTTCTGCTGCAGGGTTTCATGGTCAGGAATTCGCAACAATGAGGACTCCAAGTTCACCAGCCCGCTTGGCACGGCTCTCTGAGAAAGCCAACAGATGGGCTCTAATTGCAGACCTGTTGTGGGGACATTGTTAACAAACACACAAGTAGCAGTATACAGGGCTTTTTGGAACCGAATGTGACTTGGCAGCTGGGGACGGCCGTCTAATTACCAACATCTGAGTTTCTTGTTTAATGAAGGGGAATGTGGAAAGCGGCCGTGCTTGAAGCAGCCGGGTTGGAGGAGGACGCCAGGCAGGGCTATGAGACAGAGCCTGCACACTCTTGGTGGCCAGGTGCCTCCAGGTCATGCAGCGGCCTCTGCTTTCTTCTCCTAGGAGCCCAGCCATCACTTTTGGGAGACAGAATAGAATTCTAGAGGTCCTCAGGTGTCAGCCACAGACCATTAGATAACAGTGCCCGTCCCTTATATTTGTTAGGTTTTTCTTAAATCATCAGACTGACATGCTAGGAAAACCGATCATGCTTAAACTGTGACTTCCTGTATCCTTTTGCACAATTTTGTTGCAATTTTGTTGCTCTTTAACCTTGAAATACACTTAGCCCAGTCCCACAATTCATAAATTGGCAATCGCCCTTGCTTAATTAAGCTCATGTAGACTTGCTTCGTCTATGTCCTGCATGAAGCACTTCGCCTGATCAGTCCATTCAATCCTCTCCCTACACTATTTAAAATTTCTTTTAAATGTTATTGTTTCTAGCTTTGCGAGTTACTATCAATGAACAAAAATTGTATGTATTTAAGTTGTACGATGTGATTTTAAAAAAACTATACAATGGGATGATTCCATTCATGTGTATAGTGCAAAGTGATCGTCGCAATCAAGTTTATTAACACAGGGCTCACCTCACAGGGTTAATATTTGTGTGTGATCTTAAGATCTTAAGAACAGGGGTGCCTGGGTGGCTCAGTGGGTTAAAGCTTCTACCTTCCGCTCGGGTCATGATTGAGCCCTGCATTGGACTCTCCGCTCAGTGGGGAGCCTGCTTCCTCCTCTCTCTCTCTCTCTGCCTGCCTCTCTGCCTACTTGTGATCTCTGTCTGTCAAATAAATAAATAAATAAAATATTCTTCAAAAAAAGATCTTAAGAAGACTTAAGATCTGTTCTTTTTTTTTTTTTTAAAGATTTATTCATTTATTTGAGAGAGGGAGAGAGCATGCACAACTAAGGGGGGGCACAGGTCAAGGGAGTTTGGGGGTGCAGAGAATCTCAAGCAGACTTCCTAGTGAGCACAGAGCCCGAGAGAAGACTTGATCTCACAACACTGAGATCAGGACCTGCACTGAAATCAAGAGTTGGACTCTTAACTGACTGAGCCACCAAGGTTCCCCTTAAGCTCTATTTTATTAGCAGGTTTCAAGAACACAGTATAGTGTTGCTGACTGTAGACACTACACTGTGCATTAGATCCCCAGAAGTTATTCATCTTATAAGCAAAAGTTTGTACCCTTTGACAGTCACCTCCCCATGCCCCCCTCACCTCATTTTATCCTTTAAGTCACCCTAAGAGGTGGATGTTCTTTTTTATTTCCATTTTACAGATGAGGAAACTGAGGCATGAGCAGGTCAGTAACATCTCAGGGAGAAGCTGGCTTCAGGTTGGGTTCTGGCCGCAGGCTGGCTGAGGCGATGTTAGTAATGACTGGCACTCAGGGAGGGCTTGCTGAGTCCCAGGCACTGTGCCTGCCAGGCTAGACCTCCCTGACTTAAGCCTTCCAGTAATGGCTGTGGGGCAGATAGTATCATTATCTTGGAACTTGACACTGAGGTTGGGAAGTTTGAGTCATTTGCTCAAGTCACAAAGCCAGTGATGTGCTGAACTGGGAAGGAGAATCGGGCTGTCTTCTCTGGGCCGCACTGTTCTGCCCCTCTGTGAGGAGCCCTGACCTGTAGCAGCACACTTCAAGGATTCTGCTTTTGTCTTTCAGGCCCTTGATCATGTCTCTGGTCACAGTGTCCATTTGAGAAGGCCCATGGAAGAAGCTTTTCATGGGTTTCAAGACCAAGGAAAAGCAAATCAGCTCTGGAGAGATCTGATTGCCTTTACTTTATGGATACTGTGAAACTTATGAAACCAACGTCTCACACTAGGGTACAAGTTCCCTGAAGGGATATGCAGGTCTGCCTGAGGCTTGTAAGGGTCTACCTTTTGGAGTTGTTACACCATCACATCCCCACCTGTGACATTTTGAAAAGGAAAGTGCTCCTGGACTCCCCAGCAGTATGCTCCTGGAAACCTATGAGAAGCACGATGGTAAAGAATTAGGTTTTTTACTTTGCCATTTTTCCTTATTTGCTAGGCTGCTCTGGAAGCATGAATAGTAGAGTAGAAGGTACACAGGATCTTGGGACACACATTTTGAGTTTTCATTTCTATTCAGTTTGACATATTTTCTAATTTCCCTTGAAACTCCCTCTTTGAGCTATGGATGATTTAGGACCGTGTTGTTTCATTTTCAAATGTTTGGAGATTTTCCCGTTATGTTTCTGTTATTAATTTTTTAGTTTAATCTATTATGATCTGAAAACATATTTTGTATGATTTAAATTCTTTTAGATTTGTTTAAATTTGCTCTATGCACCACCATATGATTTATCTCTTTGGATGTGCCATGTGCACTTGAGAAGAACATAGTGTAACAAAATGCATAGGATCCAGATAAAGCGGGGCTTAGAGGGAAATTCATAGCATTAAAATGCTTATATTGAGAAAAGGAAAAAGGTCTCAAATCGAAAGTCTAAGCTTCTACTTTAAGAAACTAGAAAAAGAAGAACAAAGTAAAACCAAAGCATCTATCAAAAGGAAATAAAAAAGGGAAAGGCAGAGCTCAGTGAAATAGAAAAACAGAAAAACAACAGAGAAAATCATTGAAACCCAAAGCAGTTTCTTTGATAAGATAGAGAAAAATTGTTAAACCTATACCAGGGCTGACAAGAATAAAAATGTGGAAGCCACAAATTACCAATATCAGAAATGGGAAACCAAGGACATTAAATTGATAATAAGAGAATACTAAGAACAAATCTAGGCACATAAATGAAACAACTAAGTAAAAATGGACCAATTCCTTGTAAACCACAAACTGCCAAAACTCATACTCAATCACACAACAGTCCTCTTCTTACGCCTAAAAGTATCAAAGAAATTAAATTCATAGTTTAAAACCTACATGAAGAGAAATCCTCAGTCCCAGAGTTTCACTTGCAAGTTTTCTGAAACATTTAAAGAAGATGTACCATTTTCTTATCTACGATCTCTTCCCAAAAATAGAAGAGAAAGTATTTCCTAACTTGGTGCTGAGAGTATTATCCTGATAATAAAACGAGACGATTCAGACCGATATTCCTCATGAAGGAAATCCTCATCTAAATATTAGCAAATCAAATCTAAAAATATGTTAGAAGAACAGTATGTCATAACCATGTGAAGTTTATTTGAAAAAAAAGCAAGGCTGATTCAATATACAAAAATGAGTCAGTGTATTGCACCATGGGGTTTAAAGGAAAAAAATCACATATCCATATAAATTGATGCAGAAAGAAATTTGGCAAAAGTTAGCATATATTTGAGAGAAAAGCTTTCAACAACCCAGGCATAGAAAGACATTTTCTCAACCAAAATAGAAGAACCTACAAAAACCTATATCTTACATTATATGCAATGAGCAAAAGCTGATCTTTTCCCATCCAAGGTTAGAACAGAGCAAAGAGCAAGATGCTCACTCTAGCCTTTCTGGTTCAACATCATACTGGAAGTCCTAGCTGCTAAAAAAAGGTAAGAAAAAGAAATAAAAGGCATATATATTGGGAAGAAAAAACTAAACTGTCCCTGTTCTCAGACTGCATCATTTTGTTTACAGGAAGCCCCAAGGAATTTGCAAAATCTTCCAGAACTACTAAGTAAGTTTAGCAAAGCTGTAGGATACCAGCTCAACTCAAAAATCAAATGTATTTTGATATACTAACAGTGGGCGGTTGGAAACTGACATGAAAAAATTCACAATACTTGCCTCCTGCCACCCCTAAGTGAAATATTTAGGTATATAACCAACAAATCATACACAGGTTCTTTGTGCTGAGGACTATGAAATGTTGTTGAAGGAAATTTTAAAAGGCCTAAATAAATAGATATAGGATGTTCATGGGCTAGAAGATCCAACATAGTAAAGATGCCAGTTTTCTCTACATTGATCTTTAGACATGATTTAATTTGAATGAAAATCCCAGCTTTCCTCTTTGTTGTTAATATAGACAAGTTGATTTGAAAATTTGTATGGAAAGCAGGGGAAATGGAACAGCTAAAATAATGTTAAAATAAAATAATATTATCTAAGGAATCAAACTATTTGATTTGAAGTCTTGCTGTAAAGTTACTATAATTAAGACAGTTTGATATGGGCAGCAGATCAGACACAGATGAACGGAACAAAATAGCGAGTCCAGAAATAGATTTACACAAATACGGCCAGCTAATTTCTAACAAGGTGGAAAGCACTTTGTTGGACAAAGAATAATCTTTTCAACAAATGGTTTTGGTACAATTGAACATCTATATCACAAAAATGATCCTTGGCCTAAGCTACCTAATGTATACAAAAATTAGCCCCAAATGGATCCTAGATTTAAATGTAAAATATAAAATCATAAAACTTTGAGAATATCTTTGTGATTTGAGTTTAGGTAAAGAATTCTTAGACATGGCACCAAAAGTATGATTCCGAAAGAAAAAAATTGATATATTAGAATTCACCAAAATTAAAACCTTTTGCCCTGCTAAAAGCACTATTATGAAAAAAACAAGATTGGAACTTCAGCCTATATATTGGAAGAAAATATTCACAAATCACAAACCTGAGAAAGGATATATATTCAGAATATACTTTTAAAAAAACCTTTCAACACTCAACAATAAGAAAACATTTAATTTAATTTAAAAATGAGCAAAAGAATAATATTCCATTGGCTATATAGGCCGCATCTTCATTATCCACTCATCAATTGATGGATATTCGGGCTGCTTCCATATCTTGCCTGTTGTAAATAATGCTGCTGTAAGTGTAGGGGTGCATGTATCCCTTTAAATTAGGTGTTCTTATATTTGCATAAATACCCAGGAGTGCTACTGTTGGATCAGTGAGAGAAAGACAAATACCATATGAGATCATTCAAAATTTAAGAAACAAAGCCAACAACAAAGGGGACAAAATAAGAAAGAGAGAGAGACAGACAGACAGACAAAGCAAGAAACAGACTCAATTATAGAGAACAATCTGCTGGCTACAGCGGACAGGTGGGTGAGGCACGGGGACATGGGTGATGCGGATGAAGGAGAGCACTTGTCCCGTTGAGCACAGTGGTCTATGGAGGTGTTGAATCACTCATACAAAACCCTACATTAACCAACTGTAATGAAAACAAAAATTTAAGATAAATTTTTAAAGGAAAAAGAAAAGAAAAAAAAAAAAAAAACACCTGTAACCAAAAAATGGTCCAAAGATTTGGATAGACTGAAGAGGATCCACAGATGGCAAACAAGCCCTTGAAAAGATGTTCAACATTTCTAGCTATTAAGGGAAATGCAAGTTAAAATCATGATAAGCTGCCTCTGCGTTCCTTTGAAATGGCTGCGATAGACCACAGTGACTGTGCCGAGTGCTGACCAAATCCCTTCTCTGCTGCTGGTGGGAAGGCCAAAAGCAAAATGCAAACCCCCCTGCAAAACAGTTCGGCAGTTTCGTATTCACTATCCTGTGACCCAGCAAACTCACTTTTGGGTGCTTTACCTTAGGGAAGCAAAAACGTGTGTTTCCACAAAAATCCACCCATGAACACTTATGGGAATTCCATTATGCTGAAGGAAAGAAGACAGTCTTTTTTTTTTTTTTGAGAGGGAGAGAGAGAGTGCACAAGGGTGGGGGTCAGAAGGAGAGAGAGAGAATCTGAAGCAGGCTCTGTGCACAGCAGGGCGGCGGGCACTCCACCCCATGACCCTGAGATCATGATCTGAGTTGAAATCAAGAGTGGGATATTTAAAAAGGACTGAGCCACCCAGGTTCCCCAAGAAGCCAGTCTTAAAAGTTCACATGGTAGATCATGCCCGTTCATTGAACATTCTGAAAAAGAAAGCTGTAGTGATAGAGAACATCCTTAGACATTAGGGGGTTCTGAGTGGGGAGAGGTGTGAAGGAGACAGCAGGAAGGATTTGGGGGGAGAGTGAGAAAGCTGTCCCCATGTCCCGAGGGCACTGGTGGTTACAGGAATCTATACATGTGTTATCTTTCATAGAATTGTACACTAAAAAAGTCAATTTTATAGTCTGATCTTTTTTTTAAGAGAACATTTGGATTAATAATAATTTTTTTAAAAGGCGATACTGCTTCTGCCTGGCCATTTTTCTTGGGATACACACCTTTGGACTCACGTGCTCCCATGAAACCACCTGCTAGAAGGACCACAGGGAGAGCCTGGGAGGATAGAGAGAGACGCCTGAGTATCCCACCTGGTCTAGCTCACATGTGTTCTGTCTTTTTAGCTCGGCGCCAGCTAAGGTAACGAGCAAGACTTCAGACTCCAGGCTCAGCTGTCCTGTCTGCAACCGTATGGAGACCCTGAGTGAAGACCTTTTGGGAGTTGGCTGGCTCTTGGTCAGTCTAGGACGGTCTCCATTCTGCTCCATGTAACCAACGAGGCCAGTCCAGGCTTGTTCACTGCTGGTGGCCCTGGCAGGGTTCTAGAGCAGAAGCATGTGAAGCCTTGTGAGGCCTAGGCTCGGAGCTGGTGCCATCACTTCTGCCACATTCCACCGACCAAAATGTGTCATGACTTCAGCCCAGATTCCATATATTGAGATCCTAACTCCCGCTAGCTCAGCATGGGACTGTATTTGGAGAAAGGGTCTTTAAACAGATGATCTAGGTAAAATGTCAGGTGGGGCCCCAACCCGATATGACTCATGTCCTTAGGACACAGACATGTCCAGAGGGAAGACCATGTGAGGACACAGGGAAAAGACAAGCATCTGTAAACCAAGAAGACAAGCCTCAGAAGAAACCAACCTTGTTGATACGATCTTGGACTTGATCTTGATCTGGGACTTCTGGCCTCCAGAACGGTGAAAGAATACATTTCTTCTGAGTTGAAGTGACTCAGGCTGTGGCCCCTTTGATACATCAGCCAGAACGGACCTGCACAGATTTTGGTGGAATCTTCTGCAACTTTGATGTGAGAAAGGGCAGCAACATTGCAAACAGAGTGTTCCCAGGGAGGTGTGAAAAAATGGGAGCTTTGTGCCATCACCATATGGCACCTAGAGATGACAGAGAGTTGCTGAACTGATCAACATGGCAGAGTGAGGGGTTGGAAATCAGGAAGCTTGACTGTGCTTCTAGCTTTTATCTGTGCCATGAGAAGCCTGGACCAGATCTTGCAATGATTCCCTCATCTCTACCCTGATCTGATAGCTGAGGCTCCTGTCCCAGAGCTCCTGTCCACTTCTCTGCTGCTCAGCTCCAAAGTGTGAGTAAAAAGACTCTCTTCCACTGGTCCTCTGGGCACCCCTCTCCAAGGACTCCAGCCTCACCAGCAACCACTTCCGGCTTCACAGACAGAGTGCTCCTGCCAGGAAATGTTTACCTCCTATGCCTACCAGAGAGAAGCTCAGCTCAAAAGCCCTGCGTCAAGGAAAAAGCAACAATGGTATCTTCCTTGTTATCTCCCGGACTAGTCCCCTTCCCCTCGGGAGGGCAATTTAATGAGTATGGATTTGGGGAAGCTTTGCTGGTGGCCTTTGGAGAATTTGGCTGACAGTAACGATAAGAAGGGAAAAACTCAGACAAGTAAGAATTAATGAAATCCCAGCAAGAAAATATCTATTAAGGGAGGAGGGGTACCTGCGGAGAGGGAGTACTTGGCAAATCTGGAAACATTCATCGGGTGACCTGGGTGAAATGAGCAACCTGGCCGGGAGAATTCCCCCAAGCAAATACGGCAGAATCCTTAAGCCTGTCAAATCGCAGCGGATGGAGGAGATGAATCTGCCAGAACCTTTGAAAGAGTGACAAATGGTTGTGACAGATACTTGAAAATAAAGAAATCAATCCTCCCATAATAATAATAATAATCCGAGCTCTTAATATCCGCTGGGCACTGATCTGCATTGTTTAAAGTGTATGAACTCCTCGTGCTCTTACGGAAGTCCTGCCAGGTAGGTACCAACTTGCCTTTGTCACTAGTTTTATGGACAAGGCGAGAGGAGCCCAGGGACATTGACTGTCTTGCCAAAACTCTTACTGCTCATGAGTAATAGAGCTGCCCTTGAACTTCGGTACTCTGTGCCCAAAGACCAGATTTTAACCCATTTTGCTGTACCAAGTCTCCCAACTTTCCGGATCCTGCTCCGTGAGAGATGGAAACACGGCTCATTTGACAGATGGGGAAACCAAGTCCCAGAGGGGGCTTCCACTGATACCAGGTGCCCGAAGGATCCTCCAAGTGCAGGGGGCTTTTCCCACCTGAGCATCTCATCCTCTTGTCCAGCTGCTGAACTTCTACTGACCTGCCGCGCTTCTCAAATGCCCCCTCCTTCTGGAACCTTCCCCGCTCACCTGTGGCCAAAAGGGATCTTCCGCTTCTGACACCCAGGAACAGCATAGCATGTGTCCTCATGAGAGTGTTTTTCATATGAAGTTTTCCCCTTGTCTTTTTCAGAAGTTTCTAAAAGGAAAAACATAGAAGTAAAGATTGTTAAGGATTCACGTTCCCATGAACTAGAATTTATGTTTGTTAACATTTTTGCCCTCTTTGGTATATCTTCTTAAATAAAAGCACTGGAACACAGTGTATAAAATTGAGGTGTTGTTATTTTTAATACAAGGAGTGAAGCATTTAGTGAGGTCGGACTGCCACATCTGCGGTCTCCTTTCCTTCCCTCTCCATGGAGGTGTATCTGTTGAGCGTCCTCAGGATTTATTTTTTTTTTTTATCTTTTTAGTTATGTATTTATTATTATTATTTGGAGAATGAGAGAGAGCCTGCGTGTATGCATGCATGGGAAGGAGGGGCAGAGGAAGGAAGAAAATATTAAGCAGGCTCCACGCCCGGCATAGAGCCCAATGTGGGGCTCGATCCCACGACCCTGAGATCACGACGTGAGCTGAAGAGTCAGAGGCTTAACTGACTGAGCCACGCAGACACTTCTAAGGATTTATTTAAAAACTCATATGGATCTATTTACCAATATGTGCGCATGTGAACTCTGACTTACACTGGGGGAAAAAAACCCTCACAAAACATAGACGTGCAGTTGGACAAAAAAATTGGTAACTACCACCAGTGGGAAAAAATAGAGTACTTCAACTACCTCAGACTCACTGCATGTCCTTCATCATTGTCACCCTCCCCGCACACCACCTATAGATTCTTAGACAGTATAATTTAGCTTTTCCTGATTTTTGAGCTTTATATAAATGGAATTATGCAGTAAATATTCTTTTGTGCCTTGCTGCTTGGGCAAGTAAAATATCGTCGCCTGTATAGTATTCTACTAAGTGATAGACCTCAATTTCTGCATCCATTTCTCAGACGGTGGGATTTCAGTCTGCTCCCAGTGTGTGGCAACTGTAAGAACCACATCGGTAGGAATATTCTTGCATGTGTCTCCTCATGGCCGTTGCACATTTTTTTAGGACACGTGCCTCCAGGAAGGCCTGCTAGGTCAGAGGGTGTGTGTAAATCTAGCTGCATTGCACGACAACAGACTGTTTCCTGAGAGCTTGAACTCCTAACCAGGATATCAAACTGCCTTACTGAAAGCATGTGTTCAAGGTGGGTTCCGGAAAAATTGAAATCATGAATACAAGGGAGGGGTTCCATTAACTAGAATCCAAGGGTCTGCCTCCTGAAGTGCGCATCTCCCCGTGGCCCATGCAGGCTCAGAACCCTGGAAAAAGCTGAAATCAGCTGCCCTGGAAGGTTGTAAGGAGCCTATCACACACTCATCCAACTTTCTGCCTGGACAGTGTCTGCTGACAAAGCAGAAGGATAGATGTTAGCGGTGATTTGGACTTTATCTCCTGACTGCTTCATTACATCCTACCCACAGCGGCACCGAGGAGCAGTCCCAGGGAGGAGGCCGGGAACTCACGATGCTGCCACAGCTGTACTGGGTGGCCCGGTCTCAGTTTCCCCTTTGCTTTCTGGGGCTCCTGAGGACCTAGACTTCTTGCTGCAAGCCAGGGCCAACATCCTGGAGACTGCGCTGGTACACACCCATTCCAACCTTTATCCACAGTCTCAAGGGGACCCCATTGGGGTCCCTCTGAATGACCGAGAAGCCCCTTCATTATTCTGCTCAATATGTCAGCTGGGGCTGTTTACAGATCCAAGGATTCTCTTGCCAAATGTACAGCCTGCTCCCCGGGCTTTCATGTTATAATGAAATGAAGAACAAGCAAGACATCTTAATATCCTATTCTGTGAGAAAGTGAGATTCCCCCCCTTCTCTCTTAATAGATAAATTAATATCATCAAACATTCTGAAAAGATCCTTTATGAAAACATCTCTCTTGCCAAAAAAAAAAAAAAAAAACTTTATTATAAAACTGGAGAAATTTGCTTCAACTTGTTAAAAGCCTTATTCTCAGCCGTGAATTCGGTTCCCATTTTTTGTCTCCTCTTCAATTAATTTCACACTAACCCATTTCTTTATCAGACACTGGAGTGAATGCTATGGAATCAGTGATGAAGACGAGGGGCAATGGAGGTGTTTGGCTCTGTAATTTCATCCTTGAATTTTGTGATTACTAACAGGACAACTTTTTTAATTTGCTCTTTTGTCTGGATTCCCTGGCTGGCAATCTGCTCGGTGAGCTCGGCTTTTTAATCAATCACCTAGATAATCAAATGTCACTGGCTATCTGCTCCGTGTAATTACTTTTGCAATTAAAAATCAACCTCAAGTTGCCTCATCTAATTAGAGGGATGGGCAGATTTTCATCTAGATTGATTTTTTAATAAATATTGACTTAAAATGCCATAATCTCATCATATTCTTTCATTTTCTTTGTACCAAAAATCAAACAAATGGAAGAATTAGCAAGCAGAAGGAATCGTGGGACTTCAAAAGCTTCAGACACACAAAACTATGCTGTACAGAAGCCCAGCTTAGCCAGTCTAATAACAACATTCAATGGCTTCCACCTTTTATTGGAAAAAGGAACAAAGCAATTCAATGATTATATTTCACACTAACATTGTTGCAAGTGCAGTTTTAAGAGCTTCTAATTTCATTTATTGTGCTGGTGGGGACAATCGTTTCTATTAATGTTATTATTTCTTTTAAAGCAATCTCATATTTGCTATTAGAATTTTTAGCACTAACAGAAAAAAATATATATATAGATGTATATATATATATACGTCCCCTACTGGAACCACCACTGCTATGAGTTTTCTTAAACATACAAATGCCACTGCAGGCAGATAATTTTCTTGTTTTTGCTGTCTTGTATCTTTTATGTATTGTAATTAAAACATTGTCAATAACACAGTTCGTTGCTTTTGGGTTGTAGTGGCTGATGTTGAACATGGAAAATCCACAATCTGGTAAGGGATTACCTCCAGGAAAATAACACACTTTGCTCAGAGAACAATTGTCCCAAGATGAAATGTAATGGTATCTTGTGTGCCTGTTTAAAAAAAAAAATCATGTCGGTGACCCTAACAGAATTCCATTTAAACCTCAGCTGATTGGAGCGATGATGAAGAAGTAATAATCCTTCTAGCATCCCTGCTTTATTCTGGCACAAAGAAGGTACTTCTGTCTCCTTGTGCGTTCACACTCTATGGCAGGAATAGCGAAATGCCCACATCAGACTACACAATTCCCTTGCAGAATAGGAAAAAGAAAAAAAAAAAAACTGAGGCAAGTCAAACTTTGGCTCTTGTTGGTGGCAAGACATACAGGGGAGTAAGGGCAGATCTAAACAAAAGAGCCAAGGACAATAAGAAGGAGAACAATGATTTCACCCATGCCTCTCTCTGTGAAGGAGAGAAGTTCTTGCTTGTGTGAATATCTCATCTATAATGTCTGCTGTGCTACCCACTTAGCATCCAAGCCATCATTTTCCAGAAGGAGATTCCTGGGGCTATTAGTCCCACAAAGAATTGTTCCAAAAACGAGGGCTTTGTGGTCAAATTACCTTAAAAAAACACAGCTTTCTCTACCTCTTTGATCAAGAGAGAAAAATACATGTTATCCTAGAAAGTCTGAGAAGTCCGGCAACAAAGAAATCTATAAGCTCAGAATTTATCAAATTTATTTTTCCTTAGATTGTTCTATTATCTATCTATCAACAATCAATCATTCATTTATATATGGATACAATGGGACATTCTCTCAGTATAGACTTTGGGAAATGCTGGGTTTTCTTTTTACACTACCCGCCCAAAATCTCATTTTCTGCACCATCTGCCTCTCTGGGGGACAAATGTTGCCTTTTAGATGCATTGCTGATTATGTTTTCTTTTCTTTTTCTTCCTTTAAAAAAAAAATGATTTTTATTTATTTATTTTAGAGAGAGTGCACACAGGTGGAGGGAAGAACAGAGGGAGAGAGTAAAGGGAGAGAGAATCTCAAGCAGACTTCCTGCTGAGTGGGGAGCCCGACGCGGGGCTTGATCCCAGGACCCTGAGATCATGACCTGAGCCAAAACAAAGAGTCAGACCCTTAACAGACGGAGCCACCCATGTGCTCCCTGATTATGTTTCTGAGTGCAAAGGGATGTCTAGCCTGACTGAGTTTGCTTATGGCCATTTCCAGTGACCTACTGAGAACGAGGCAGGCAACGGGCGACCCTGGGCGTTGGCTGCTGTTCTGGCCAGACGGAAATTCCACACGTGTGCCCTCTGGCATCATGGAGCATCGTGCAAGTTGAAAGACTTGCCTGGGTGCCCGCTGCTGCGGGGAGGAAGGGCGAAGCTCCACCAGGAGTTGAGAAAGTAATAGGGAGAGGAAAGGGGAAGGGGAGCGAGCGAGACTCATTGATGTTTATTGAACACTGGGATGTTTATTGAACGTGTGCTGCCTTCAAGCCACTTTGCCTTGAGCGACTGCACTGACTCCGTGAATGAGCCCTGGTACTCTCCCCATAATACAGATGAGGAAACTGAGGCTTCCAAAAAATGAAGTGCTTGTGAAGGGCCCTGGAGCTGGAAATTGGTGGAGTTAAACCCCAGACCCATGTCTGAAGGATGCCCCACACTTTGGGCTCTGAACCGCTGCATCCTCTAGAAGTAAGCCTGAGGACAGGAGACGGGCTGCCGATATCGGCGGGGAGGGACTTGCTGCTGCAGAAGAAACCTCATTGTGGGGGTGGGGATCGCCATAACCCCTATCACAAACCACCCCCAAACCCTATGGTCTCAGCAATCAGCTCCCCCTTCTGCGGATTCACCGGGAGATTCTTCTGGTCTCGACTGGTCTAACTCATGAGAATGCGGTCAGCCGTGGGCTGGCTAGGGGGCTCAGCTTATGTGGGCTGCTTCTCTCCCCTGTTTCAGGGATCACTGGCTGTGGTGGGTCTAGACTGTCTTGGGTTGCACAGCTGAGCAACCAGGCTCCACTCTGGGAGCCATATCTTCCCATGCGCTGGTCTGGGTGTGCTCTCGCGGAGCAGACAGTAGAAGAGAAGATGCGCAGGCACACTTCAAGCCTCCGCTTGCTTTGTATCTGGTGACATCTTCTTAACGACAGCAAGTCACACGACGGAGCTCAGACCCACAAAATAACAGAACCAAGGGCGTGGATCCAGGGAAGACGAAGGTTCCCAGAGAAGTGTCCTGATTGTCGGATCGAGCTACAGTTTACCAGAACTCATCTCATCAGACCATCAGTGACCCAGGATGTATCATCTGTGCCAGACCAAACATGGCCTGAGCCCCGTCTTTTCCCGGGGGCTGCTGTGGGGGAGGGCGCCTTCCACCAATGAATGATGTACCCCCTCTTCCAGAAAGATCAGTCAGTATATGGGGGTTCTCCCTATCTGAATGACTTACCTACCTCTCTCAGAGAAGAGATTCATGCATAAAGGGGCACCTTTGGAGGGGAAAACGGTGACCAGCAGGCGGCTTCTCAGCCTGGCCCTCTGTTGGGACTGCATCGCTGGAGGAACCCTGTATGTTTGGAAGCATATAAAGCTCAGGGTACAAACTCAGATGCCGCCAGGAACACTGAATTAATGCAAGTGAATTCTCTGAATGCAGACGCACTTCTGTTCATACATAAAATGCATAGAAATAGTCCTTGATTCAACATGGAAATACACCCTGTATGATTTTCCTTACAATGTGGTCCCTCTTTGTTCTAAATTTTGCTTCCCATTTTTTCAACATCATGGTTGTAAGAGGTGTATTTCCTCTATTCTCAGAAAAACCCGCAGAGTCGGTAATGCAAACATGAGGATAAATGACCATTATTAGCCGGTCCTAGTGTTGGGCACCGATAGGGAGTGGCAGAGACTGTGACAAATTGACAAGTACTCAGTCCGTCTGAGCAATTCATCTGCTCCTTCATTCTAGCCGCCTCCAGCCGGGGGGTGGAATGGGGGTGCCATCTGTCGTGGCTTTATTTTCAAAAGAAGCCAGAAATCTGGATTTTGATATGAACTCTTGGATGGCGGCTCTATATTAATGAAAGGAACATGCAGACTAAAGGCAACTCACCTGTGAAACACATTCAGCCCATGCGTCACTGGTCTAGGCTAAGGACTTCATGCATTGACAGGGAAACTGAGGCCCAGAGATGGGAAGCGTCTTGCCTGAGATCTCAAAGAGTCCATTTCAGAGATTTAACTATCAAACTCCTTGGGTTGTCTCCGGGTCTGGCCTTTGATACCTTCCCAGCCTTAGTTTCCAGAAGTTCTGTTTTCTCAATCTTCTAAGTATCCCTGAAACTGGCCTCACCAGATGGTTGTATCTGCCTGGACTGTTCTTCCAGGCACAAGTCCAACGTCAGGCCCCTCTTGCAAACCTCCTCATGCCCCCAGACAAAATTCATCGCTCTTACGCATCTGTAGTATAGAATTTCTTGCTCCAGGTTCTCCCGTGTAGCCATTTCTTTGTTGATGTTAGTCTGAGCAAGTGCCCTGGGGATTTCATCTGGGGACCCCTAGAACCTAGTCCAACACGTGGCACGTAATAAGGGCTCAATAGATGTTTACGGAGCAAATAAAGATGGAAATGAGAGAATAACGGGGGTATGTGACTGAAAAGAACAAACTGTTTACCCAGCCAGCATTCTCCACCACTCACACTATCATCAGGGTTCTGATAAGAGAGGGAAAGTTAAGGGACACTTAGGAGACGGTAGAGCAAAGAGGCTGAGACAGGAACAGTCTTGGGGTCCAAGGCTGCCTCTGTCATTTACCAGCGGCGTGTTCCCTGGTGAGACATTGAATGGCAATGCCCAAGTGTTCATGGCTGCAAAATGGGCTCATAATAGCAGCAACCTCAAGTGGCCCTCATGGACTGCAAGGGATTGTGTCCATAAAGCACAGGACCCTGCCTGTCGTAGGTGCTCACTAAATCCTAGCTAACATTATTATCAAGGAGAGACGTTAACTGCTCTTTCTCCTTCTGCAGTCCCCAGCCTGCTGCTCATTGCCTCCCAGGATGAACAAGACCGAGACCCCAGAGATGCAGAATTCAGAAGCCAGTGTGGTGCCAGGACGGAAACCCATGGCCCTGGGCCTCCAGCACAGCCCTCCTTCTCCACCCCTGCTTTGAAGTAGGAGCCTTGCAAAATCAGGAGCCTCTTCAACAACCTGAGACATAAATGCAGCTGTGACTTGCTCATCGGGGCTTTTCCCACGAAAGCCTCGGTCAACACGTCCTGAGAGTACCTGAACTCAATATCAGCCCGCGCCTGAGGATTAGCTGGCGGGGGGAGCTGCTGAAGTGGGATCCTTTATACATTTTCCTATCTCTCCTCTCCAGGAAAACAAACAGCCTCGGCCGAGTCTCAATTGTCCTTTTTGGCAGCGTCTGTGATCATCCTAAGAAGACAGCCAGCCCATCAGCCACGTAAGCTGTCATGTGCTAACACAAGGATGCTTCTGGAAACCCACACGTGATCATTTAAGGTGTGGGGCCCGCTTCGACAAAATGTTCTCTTTCCAAATTCAATTATGGTTCTTAATAATAATTATTATTACAAGGAGAATCGTTTTTATTGTTCTCATTGAGCTACTATATATAATAAGGCAATCCCCCAAGTGGAATTTATGACCAAATAAATCAGCTGACAAAGAAGAATAGCCTTGCAATTTTTTTTCTTCAGTATAATATTTTAGTTGCATTTGCATTTGGAGGAGGATTTGTGGCGAGCTGGAGGATTAAATCCCATGAAATCATTATACAAATTTCAAAATGTCAAGTGCTCTGATAGAGATTATGATTTTATCTTCTTATTTTGACAGGAAACCGTGTGTGGCCACCTCTGTCTTAGAACAAGTGAGGAAGGGAGGCCAGGGGAGACCAAATAAAGATAGAGGAGCTTGCAAGTTTCCCGATCAGCTGTCTTTTTATTCTGCTCGCTTGTACGACAGAGCGTAATAGACATTTTCCTTTGCACAAAATAATAAGAGTTGTACTTATCGTGCGGTGCCTGCAGCCAGTGGCAAAAGGAAATTAGAAAAGTCCAATGAAGCTGAGAAGTAATTAATCATCATACAGTGGGGCCTGTCAAATCAGAAGGGTCCTTCCAGCTGATAATGCTCCCCAACTCAATTTAGACTGATAGAAATTAGAATTTTTTTTTTTCCTCTGGCCAAAACAAAAAGACTAGAGTTAGCACAAATGTGGCCAACTGTTGGCTTTCTTGACTGCCTGACCCACTTACGGCGATGTTTGCATCACATTTTAACGCCGGCCAAAATTCAAGCAACATCGCTTGCTCCTCAAGGCGAAGGGAAATCGTTAACTACACTGTTTTAAGACTTCGCCCCAGCCCCTCTCCACTTTGCTTTCCCCTCCACCCTTGCTAAATAGACTTAGCTAGGTAAGACAAATTCAAGTTTGGTTCTCTCTCTCTCTCTCTTTTTTTTAAAAGATTTTATTTATTTATTTGAGAGAGAGAGAAATCACAAGTAGGCAGAGGGGCAAGCAGAGAGAGAAAGGGGGAAGCAGGCTCCCCGCTGAGCAGAGAAGCCGATGTGGGGCTCGATGTGGGGCTCGATCCCAGGACCCTGAGATCAGGACCTGAGCTGAAGGCAGAGGCTTAACCCACTGAACCACCCAGGTGCCCCTGGTTCTCTTGATTAAGTTAGCCGATCTCCCCATAAATCTTTGGGGAGGGAACCATTTACCACATCTATAATGAGTTGAGGCTCTTTGGAGATCAAGCAAAACAAATAAAATGGGACCACTAGAAGCCATTGAGGGTTTCAGGCAGAAGGAAGAGGACAGCAAGCTGCTTTCAGAGATTCTCAAGCCCTGAGGGCACGTGGAAGATGGCGCCCCCTCCAAGGAAGACATCTTCCTGTTGGAATGACTTATGCTGCTTACATGATAGTCCAGCCCCCCTCCCCCACAAACTCCCACCCAACTACTGCTACCTATTCTGTCCTCACTGTGATCCAAAGGGCAAGGTGATATTTTTGTGGCTTCCTCCAGGTACTCCTGAAGGTGAGGGGCTCTACAAGGCTAGGGTAGGGATCTTGAATTCAAGTGTCCACAGAGACGAGGACAGATAAAATGGGTGAAGCAGGCGGAGGTTGAGCAATAGAGAGTGGTGGAGACTGTGGCCAGCTGGAGCTTGTTTGTCTTTCCCAAAGGGAATAGCCTTTCCTTGACTCCAAGTTGTCATTGTTGTGGGTCAGGTCACATACTATGTTGCCAGATCTTCTGATAGGCCACAATAAGCTCCAAGTCATTTAACATAAAGTCCCCTAGTTTTTGAAAATAGGCAACTAATGAAATTTTTAAAAATATCCATCATCACCTTTGTGGCTTTGGTCTATAGAAAAGCGAAGACCCTCAGCAGATGCTGTGTTTCATGCGAGGCTTTGGGTCCTACAGACCAGGGTTTGCATTCTGGTCCTGCCATTATCAGTCATGAGCTCCAAACCAAGTGACTTTGCTCTTGTTATCTCAACTAACCCATCTGTAAAAAGTGGACAGTAATCAGCACCAACCTTATAAGCTGGTTAAAAATGCAGAGTCATCCCTCCCACCCCCACCCCTGCAGTGCCAGCACACCTAGTGTTCAAGCAAGGGCAGAAGTTCACTGGACCAACACTCAGAGTCACTCAAAGGGCCTTCGACACACCTGCCTCCATGCTGGCTCCAGATGCCCTTCCTCCTTAGCACTTCCATGAACTTGTTGTTTTTCCCTCACTCGAGGGATATTCTGATTTTGACACCTAATAATTTCCTTCCAACTGGGAGGCAAAGCAAGAGCCCACCAAGCTGTCAGAAGAACAGAATTTCAGACTGCAGTTCTGCTGCTCAAAGCGAGCACATTCGTATGGAGGCATACCTCCCAAGTTAACATGGCCGTCCTGTTGGTTGCATTGTCTTGCTCATCATTTGACGCCTGGGGGCACAAGTTAATCTGAAGGGCAATATGGTGACTCAGTGGAAGATAATTTTTTATATGTGGTATTTACCTAGTGGGCTTTGGATGTCAGAAGTCTCAGTGATGGCCTGCTTCTTTCACTTTCTCCGTGTCTGATGGCGGAGAGCCAACCACACTGGTAATGACCATGATGGCAGATGCTCACAGTCATGGCTTCCACATCACGCCTTCTCTTTGTGTTATTTCTAATCCTGACAACTACACCTTTAAATATTTCCATCTCTTTTTACAGATCAAGAAACGCTAAGGTTTGGAAAGGTAAAATCACTTGCCTAAGGCCACACAGCTAGGGTGCATAGGAACTAGGTCTTGCTGCATTCAAAACTCATGTTATATCCTCTCTTCTACTTTGGGAAGAACACTCTGGTGGGTTCTCTTTCTTCTCTCTCTCTCGACTTCTTTCTTTTGCTGTCCTGTTCATTCATTCATTCAACAAATATTTGTAGAGGGTCTACTGTGTGCCAGACTTTTCCTTGGGGTGTCCCAGTAGGATTTCCAACCATGGTGACCAATGCCTGTGGGGCTCTGGGGAAGAGAAGATGAGAGACAGTACATATGGTCTTCTCTGAGGCAATCCCTAGAGATTATCACAGCTTGCACTGAGGTTCTGCTGCTGTAACAGAGACTCACCAATGCAGAGGCACAGAGAACAGAGCACATGCAAATACAAACACTTTACAGTGGTTCTGAAATGAGCACCCCAGCTCTGCTCCATGTGCATTGGAGCAAGAGAAACCCGAGGCAGTACTCAAAAGAGAGGCATGGCCAGATTTGGCCTTCTGTGGGCTGGATTCGGAGTGGAGTTTGCTGATCCTGCCCCAGGGCATTGTCAGTGTCTGCTGAATCTCTCTGCCTGGTCCAGATTCCAGCCAGTCTGAGGGGCAAGAGAGCATGGAGGAGGCACACCAGAGGTGTGAAAGCCCAGGACTGGAAGCAGCACACATCATGTGGCTCATGTTTTATTGGCAAAAATGAAGCACATGGCCATACTCAGCTGCAACGAAGTCTGGGTGATAGGGTCTTGCAAGGGAGTCTGGGTAATATAATCGAATTGGGCCAAAGGTCCAAAGGAGAGAATAGACTTTGTGTAGACATGGCGCGGTTCCCACCACCAACCTTAACCAGAGGGAGGAAGTCTGCATGGACAACAATTGTCTTTCTTCAGGGACAGGTGTCCTCCGTGGTCTCTCAGTTCCCATGTTCTGCCTGCAGCTCATGAAGCCTGTTTGGAGGCTGCAAGGGAGTGTTACACGAAGCAAGGCAGCCCTCACTTAAGATAGCCTTGTGATTCAGATCACCTGCGCTGTGAATCACCTTCCAAAAGATTCCCAGTTCACTTTAGGTCGTCTGAAAAAGCCTTGAGCATTTAGGGGGAAAAAAATTATTTCCAAAATTTCCTCTGGTACACAACCAGCAAGGGATACACTGGGCTTTTTTTCAGATTCAGTTTGAGCTCTAGGGCTGCTCTCAGCTTGCAGAATGTACTCGAAAGAGTCTGGAGAAGATGCTTTCTGTTTGGTGCCCTGGCATCTTGGGTGAGCCACCTCTCCTGACACTGGATATCTGAGAAATCAGAACGGGTTTTCTTCTAATAGCTTCAGAGATGAGGAATAGGAGGCAAGGTCCCACAGGCCTTCAAATGGGAGACACAACAGTATCCATCCAAACGCCCTGGGCCTCATGGAGAATCCGGAGGCCCGGGGCGTGCGGAATGGAGGGAGGAAGATCTCCGGACCCTACTTCCTGCTGGAGGTCCAGGCGCATGGGGTGTGTTCAGGCTTTCTCTCCTGAGGACAGGGCACAGCCACGAGGCAACTGTATTCCCTTCCAAGGCTGCAAGCTCCTGATCACCAAAAGCCACCTCCGCTGGCCCCCTGACAGGGTTTACTTGGACCAGCTCGATCCTGACATCTGAAATATTGCCACCACACAGGACATGCTGTCCTTCCAGTGCGAAGGTGATGGAGGTATGGAAGGAGAGGTTTGGTCAGGCAACACCATTGGCCTTTGCAAGGGTAGGGCAGTGATGCCCACTGCATTTCCCCTCCATTCATCCTTGAAGGACAAAGGGGCACCATACCTGACTGTGGGAGATACAGTCCGGGAAGGAGCTCACATGCTTATCACGGAAGGTTTTGTCCAAGGCCACATGGCAGAGTGCCATTTTCAGAGTCCCTGGTAACTCCATGAAAATTAACCTCAGAGCTTCCTGCATGTTCATAATAATAATAATAATAATAATCATAGTGCTGGCCAAGACTTCATGCCACGTGCCATCTAAGTCTTATATGTATGTAAGGCTCGCTTAATTCCCATAGCAACTCTGTGGGATAGCACTGTGCTGGGAGAGCACAGATATCCCTACCATACTGATGGCAAAATGGGCACAGAGAGGTTCCGCAGATGGCCTGAGGTCACACAGCTCAGACGCCCACCACCAGAAGTCAAACTCAGGCATCTGGTTCTGAGTTTGTGTTCTAAACACGCTTTACTATTTCTTGGTCCCTGAACTTAAGACGCATCCATCCAGAAATATGGGCCATGGATTCAGTCTTTATTTTGTCATCCGCAACAGGCTGAAGGAAAGGGAAGGAGGCAGGGAAGGGAAAGGCGGGAAGAGGAGGAGAATTGAAGGGGGGGAAGAAGAGGGCGGAGGGAATCCAGAGAAATAATGAGCAAGAGGGAGAAACTAGCCAGCCCGAAAGTAAACTGTACTCCCACTGCCATTGAAATCTACATTTTCTCTGGGCTTATTTACAGACTGGGTGTTAGATCCTAATAAATGGGAGGGTTTTTAAAAGGTCCTCAGGATAGCAGAGCCAAGCTAAGCAAACGGCTCGTGTACACAGCCCAGGCGAGATGAAAGGCCCCAGCCGTCCGGGACCACTCAGGCCCCTTATCTGCCCCTGGCCCTCTGTGGATTTGAGAAAGCCCAAGTGGGTGGCTTGGCGGAAAGTTCAAAGTCATTTTTTGAACAGATAGCGCAATCAAAAGTTTGTCTATCTGTTGAAATATTTAGGAGAACAAGATATCACTTTGACCCGCCTACACCTGGGACCTTTCTGAACGCTGTTAAGTTGTATTTCAAGCTTGTTTGTAGTCTTAATCTTTAATGGGCTTCTGTGTTTTTCAAAGGGTAGAATTTGGCACAACAAAAACCAAACCAAAAAAAAAAAAAAAAGATATTTATTTCTCCCCCATCAAGAGAGGTATGCTTGGTGACCTTAGCCATTCCCATGCCTTCTAGAAATCAAAAGAGAAAAAGGTGTATGGTCCTAGCTCAACCTCAGAGTGGTGGTAGTGTGCCTCAAGTCTCCTTTCTTTAGCCCAAAGCACCAAGGCCACCGGACTCCACAGAGACCGGCCCTTAAAGAAGACAGGGAACCCAGAAATGAGGCTCTAAGTTTACGGCAAAATCATTTTTGTTCTGGGGACCCTGGGTGTTTGAAACCAAACAGGATTAGTTTACAGAGTGCACGATAACTCCTTAGAATAAAATTAATCCAACAATTGAACAAAAGAAGAGGGATTAGGGCACAGAGCCACTTAGATAAACACTGGGATGTCCTGACTCTCTTCCCCGCCCCCCAAAAACCAGGCTGTCCCCGAGTCTGCTTATTGATGTTCCTTAGATCATACTGTCACCCTAACAGAGTTATCAGGAGCTCTAAAGATACAGAGAGTATGGGCAAGATGTCCACATGGTGCTTGGCATATAGAAGAAGCAAAATGCATGGTAGCGAAAACAAACTAACAAAAATGTAGCCTCTTCTGTCTTTCTCTTCTTCCTCCTTATCTTCATCATCAATCCTCAGGACGATTCCTATGTATCCCCCAAATATGCCCTTTTCTCACTAAAGAGTGGGAAGAGGGACTTCACAGAGTTGTATGGAGACCCCTGCTGCCGGGGTGGTATGTCCTCCATCACGGAGCTGAACCAATGGCCAGCTGTCCTCTTCCCAGTCCATGAGCCAAAAAAGAGAGTCCAATCTTTGACCTCCACATTCCTGTGTTAGTCTAGACCCAGAGTAGTCGTAAAAGTAATTCAGAAGATGGCAAGCATTGTTCAAGATGGCAGCCTGACCTACTTGCCCGTCTTTCCACGTGGTGCTGATTCCAGCCGCTCAGTTATAGGTCACAGGCTACCCACCATCATGATCACCTCCACTGCTTATGTCACTTTGGGCCCATCTCCTTAGAACCAGTGTGTTTCCAGATCCTGGTCCCTCGTCTATAAAATGGGGATAATCACAAGATTAATCATAAGGAAAATACCTACCGTTCATAGAATAATGAATATGTGTTTGGTAGGCACTGTGTTAAGAACACTGCTTCCCAGTTTCAACCACTCTGTGCTACCATTATGCTCCCATCAGCCGGCAACAATGAAAAAACAGCTGACAGTACCAAGCATTGGTGAGAGTGTAAAAATGGCACCACCGTGGCGGGAAACAGTTGGCAATAATCAGTAAACTAGAGCAGTGCCTATCCCAAGAGTCATTACCTCTTCCCCTCCAGGCATGCCCCCTAGGGAACGTACAACACATGTGCGCTGGAAGACACGTGTAAGAATTTTCAGGACGTGGCACCTGGGCGGCTCAGTCAGTTAAGTGAGCAGCTCTTGGTTTCAGCTCAGGTCATGATCTTGGGGGCCGTGAGATTCAGCCCCACGTGGGGTTCTGTGCTCAGCGCTCTCGCGGAGGTGGCTTGAGACCCCTCTCTATCTCCCTCTCCTGCCCCTCCCAACTCCCATGCACGTGCACACTCCTTCTCTCTATCTCTCTCTCAAATAAATAAATAAATAAAATCTTTATTTTATTTATTTATTTATTTTTAAAGCATTTTCAAGGGCACCTGGGTGGCTCAGTTAGTTGGGCTTCTGTCTAAGGATTTCAGTTCCGGTCATGATCTCAGGGTTGTGAGACTGAGCCCCACACTGGTCTCTGCACCAGACATGGAGCTCGCTTAAGACTCTCTCTCTCTCCCTCTGCCTCTGCCCCTCTCCCCACCTCCTCTCTCTCCCTCTGTTAAAAAAAAAAAAAAATCATAAAACATTACTCTTGATAGCAAGAAAGTAGAAAATAATGTAAATGTCCAGCCCCAGATGGAACATTCTATGGCAATGAAAATGACAGCTTAGCACCATACATATCAACATGCATGAAGAAAGCATATGGCAGAAGAATATAAAAAAACCTCATGGAGAGGAACATATACAAGTAGTTCAAGTATAAAGAAATACTTGGAAATGGGCAGCAGCCTCAATACAGATCAGCTCTTCTCTTTGAGGAAGGGTGGGGAGGAGAGATATGGGGGGGTCTACTGTATTTCTGATAGTATATATATGTAATATGTGTATATATATTTAGAGAGAGAAAGAGAACAAGTGAGCAGAGTTTGGGGGTTGGAGAAGGGAGAGGGAGAGAAGAAAGAGAATCTTAAGCCGGCTTCATGCTGGGCCCCACGCCGTGGGTCTCGATCTCACGACCCTGAGATCATGACCTGAGCCGAAATTGAGGGTCAGATGCTTAACCAACTGAGCCACCTAGGTGTTCCTATAATATTACATTTCTTAAGCTGGGTGGTGGGTATATGAATTCTCATTATATGATTTTTTTTTAATATTTTAAGGGATGTCTTAAGTATTTCAGAATTCATTGGTAAAAATAAATTAAATTCATTAAACTACAATTAGCAAATGAAATTGAAGTCAACCTCTTGGAAGGCAGAACCTCCACTGGAGCTGCAAAGGAGCTCCCCTGAGGTCAGCGAAGGCCACTGGCTACCCTCCAGGGCCAGACCAAAGGGTCAGGAAGGCCGGCTCCAGTCCCAGCCATGGGGCCTCAGCAAAAGCCCCCCGCTCACGGCCCCAAGCCCTGGCATGAACTCTAGGCACCGGAAAGGTCAAGATGATGGGCCCAAGAGCAGATGGGGAGCATGAAGCTCCCGGATCCACAGAGGTCCTGTCGTGAGTTGGAGGGAAATGATGGATTTACATATTTCATGGAAAGGAAAGTGTGGAGGAACAATAAAACTATGGTCCTATAGGCAGGTATGTGGGGTGTGTGTGTGTGTGTGTGTGTGTGTGTGTGTGTTTAAATCTATACTCCAGAGCTCCTACTCTGGTACGATTCTTTTGTTAGATCAGGTAATATTTTTGAAAAACAGCATTACAAAAGGTTAAATGTAGAACAGATGTAAGTTATAAAATACAAGCTGATCAAAGCTGAGATTTTGAGACAGATATGTTAGCAAATGATGATAAATCCGTCCCAGTAGGACTGTAAGAAGCAGACAAATGTAACTATGGAAGAGCGAAAGTCAAGGGTTGAGACGGGGGGAAGGGGAAAGAGTGAAAACAAATGTTGGAACTAATTCTGGGGAACTCACGCAGAACATCAATGAATCTGTGCCGAGAGAGGGGACGGAGACAGCGGACACAATGTACTCCGTTTTCTTTCAAAGAATAATCAAATTCCTGGGTTTTGAATAATCCAATTATGGATTCCGATCCCAGAGTCTCAGCCCTCTCTCCTCATACTGGTTTCTGACTCTGGAGCTCAACCCTTTTTGAGCAACAGATGCTGGGTTCTGGTTTAAGGCGTTTAAAAAATTGGCTTTCGCATTCGGGCGTCTAAACTTCTCATTAAAAAGCCAGATAATTTATAGTCACATCATTAAACCGCTTCCTCAGCCTACTGCGATAAACTTATCATTCGGGGGTGGTGGGGGGGGCAGATTTCAACAAAACATTACCACTGCTTTCTGGGAAGGCAGCAGAGAAACAAAATTAAATAAATCAAGCTTCTCTGTGTCAATAAATGAAGCCCACGAGAAGTAAACTATTTACTGAGGCTTGAGTGAAACAGAAAACATTTAAAGATCAAGAAAGAAAAAAGGAGGTAATTGTTCAGGCTGTCAGCAGGGGACCGCTGTGATAATTTGATCTGAACTCTGCTAACAAATGACCGAGCCGTTCTTCCAACTTTAGTATCTGTTTATGCTCCTACAAATTGAAACCCCGCCGCTCAGCTGCGCAGAACAGGGCCTGGTACAATAGCACATCAGCCCGTCGATTAGTTCAAGGTGGGGATGGATTAGCTGTCCATCCCAAGCCTCCAAGCCCTCCAGAATATTTTGTCTTTCCCTGCTGGGGTAAAAGGGTGCAGACATATGTAACTAATAAAGAAACAGGCTTCTATGGACTGGAGGTTGAATGGAAGGAATGCAGAACAAAACTATAAAATAATAATAGACAAAGGGGCAGTGAGGACGGGGCGGGTGTGGGGGTGTGGGGCGGGGGGGGGCTGGAACTCAATACCTCTTCTGCTTACCCAGGCGGGGCTGTAGCACCGGCATCCCCCCCAAAAGTTTTCAAAATGGAAGGGGGTCTGTTGTGTGTGTGATCTCCTAGCACAGGGCTCTGGGCCAGGCGTGCCAACATTCAGGACTGACATGAGATCAAAAGCCTGATAAATGAGAGGAAAGGGAATGTTTGACCCACTAAACCATATTCTACACGAATCCCAGGCTTTTAAAGTAATAAGTAAGGCCATAAATTACAATGTCTTGGGTATATTCTGATATATTCTGATGCACATGAATGCTATTCGTATATAATATTTTTAGAGAGATCTATGAGCCCTTGAATGCATAAGAATCTAGTTCTCTATTAGAATTCTGCATCTAGAGTCTCCATTTGGAGGGAAGCAACTTATCTTCCTGGGGTTTCAGAAGCTAAAAGGGATAATTAGGTGAAAAATATGCTTTAAATAAATGGGAGCAAATTCAAAATGACACCAGACACCCATACGCTGCTTTCTTGGATCAATAATGCGTCACAGTTAAAAAGGGAACTTTGGGATCAAATGAAAAAGAAAAGATGAATAAGTGAATGCGGCGGCATAGCACAGGGTTAAAACCACAGGCTGTGGATTGGAGGCTTTTCTCCACCGTTCTGAGTTCTGTGATTTTGGTCAGTTCACTTGGCCTCTTAAAGTCTTAGGTGAATAATGGCAGTAATAATAACCCCTGTGTGTCAGAGTTATTGAGAAAGCCAGAGTAGGCAGAGCATATAGGACAGACACACTGACCTAACCCATGGTAGGTGTTCAGTAAATATTGGATAACATTTTGTTAATGTGGTTAATATAATGATCACTGACAGTGTATAGGGTGGTGTGTATGGGGAGGGATGGAAAGAAAGTTTTGGTTAGCCTATCAAAAAAAAAAAACAACAAACAACTCTGCAGTGAAATCAGAAAGCTTGCGGAGACAATTACAAAGGAAGCCACTGCAAAATTTCCTGCTAATTGGATTGTTTCATTGGCCTTTCTTTTGTGCTTCTGCTATTTTCCGAATTCTCAAACCATTTGTCCCAACCTACTCTGAGGCAATGCTGACAAATTTTCCAGCAGAGGGCACTGGCCCCTTTGACAATTGGGGAGACCATTTTGAAAATGGCTGCCTTAACTGTCCCAAAGAAAACACTTCTGCCAGCCACTGAGACAAAAACATTTATTTCCGTCCAGGCAAATTTGCCTTCAGACCAAAAACGTCTCAAGATGGTCAATGGTTTTGCCTGCTAGGATGTTGCCAGATAAAACAACTGCTTACTAGAACCAAAATAACTCCAAAAGCCACGTGATGAAGAAAGCATGAAGAATGTAGAAGGAAAAGCATCCTTAACCTCAAGTCTTTTATCCTTCAGCTAGCCTGGTCGCTCTTAACCAAGGGTGATTTTGCTTCCCAGGGAGTATTTGGGATCAGAGTTGTTTGTTTTTTTTTTTTTTTTGATCCCAAAAATGGAGGCATTTTTGATTGTCACGCTGGGGAGAGAGAGAGGAGTTGCTATTGGTATCTGGTAGGCAGAGGGCAGATCCTGCTAAATCTTCTACAAGATATTTAGGACAGATCTCCGCAACACAACATTGTCGGGCCCCAAACATCAATAGTGCCAAAGTTGAAAAACCCTGAACCAGATACAGATGTGACGCCGGTCTTCCTGTTGGCTCCCGTTGGCCAGGGCACACATTAATGCTGGAGATGTAAGTAATGTTATTGAGTCTGAGTCTCAGCAAATTAAAACAGAAAATGATGAACAAAAGCGGCTCTTGGCCGACCAAGCTTCCATCAGGAAGGAGAACAACACAGGTGCTGAGAAGATGACTTTGATTTTCCACTCCTGAACTCCACAGAGACCAGCATGATCAGGAGACTGTCCAGCTCTTTTTATTTCCCAAGGTGGAGAAACTGATGGCCAAAGACTGAATACTCACAGCTGTCTTTAGACTCTCTGGGGGAGGCTGAATATTCTAGAAATTAACCAAGAGATGGGTAGGTAAACAGAGTGGGTGGTAGGAGAGTGCAGAATAGCATCAATCTGGATCTGAGTTTAAACCTAGCTTTGTGCTTTAATAATTGTGTCACACTGGGCAAGTTAGTTAACCCCTCCGGGTCTCCGTTTCTTATCCCAAAACAAGGTTAACTCCACCCACCTTGCCAGATTGCAGGAGGCTTAGATTAAATATCGTATCTATAGTTCTATATTCAAAACTTCAAGAATGAAAGCCATGCATCGAAGTGCACAGTAAACATATACATTAAGTTCTAAGGGTCACCGACATTACTGAGCACTCAGCACCTGCTGTGATTTGCATGGATTACCTCCTTTTAGCCTTCTTTTATTAGCCCCATCTTACAGATGGGAAGACTGAGTAGTAGAGGCAGGGTTTGAACCCTGGTTGGATGCCAGAGCCCACACTCATAACCTCTACCCACCTGCCACATTTAAAGAAACATCAGAGATCATTTGGGCAAATGTCCTGATCTCTAAGATGGACAACTGAGTCCCACAGAGGCGCAGTTTGCTTGGGGGTAAAACAGGCATAGAAACTGGGGGTGGAGTAGGGTCCTGACTCCCATTTCTCCCAACAAAGAACAGCTCTGATTTTTTTTTTTTTTTTTCAAAATCAGATACCATTTTCCCAGCACAGGGTAAACACAGGACAAATCACTTAGCGTGTGTATCTTAATAACCCGACTTGACTGAGATGAATGAATTCACATTCAGTCATCATATAAGCCTATTAAATATTCTAGGAGGATGCAGTATACATTTTAATGGATGTTGAAACACTAAGCGTGTGTGTTTATGGCTCTTTTAATCTTGCCAGTTTTACTAATATGATTAGTTCAGGAACCATTTCACATTGAGACTCAGATATCAAGAGAGAAACATAGAAGCTTCTAGAACATCTCGCACCTTGAAATTTTTTTTTCTTTTTTTTTTTTAATGGAGAATTTGGTTCCCACCTATGAGCTTGGTTCGGAGAGGAAAACACAAGTGGCCGAAATCATGACTTCATTGCCTCTGATGCCTCCATCTGTCGAAATCTACCATTGCTCATTGTAAGATGTCCTCCTTCGTGGTTGTTAATTGTGCTACCTCCCTTTTGGGGGACCCCAGGACTTCAAAGATGGATATCCCCAGCTGCATCCATGCTTCAGGAATGAGGGTGCACAGGACACCAAGTGGGGTATCCCCACCCCCGTATCTTCACAGCCTGCCCCTGACATCTATCAGATCACCCGCCGTGCCATGGTGAACAGCAGCCAAATGAGGAGCTTGGTGTCTGGGAAATGATTGAAATGGCCACGTGCCACGGTGAGAGTTGTTTGTTCTGGGAATGGAAGGAGGAAATTGTCAGAGGAAGTGAAATAGGAAATGAAAAGATCAAAGGGAGGAGGAAATGAGATTAAATGGAATCCTTGCTGGATTCAACTTTGTGCTCTTAACCCAAGTGAGGCAAAACGATTAGGCTTGAAGCAGCCAGGGGTGGGTGCAGCACTTTCCAGCGGGTGTGTCCTGGCGATGGCAGCCCCTGTTATCCCACCCCACAAATGGACAGCGGCTGGGAAGCTGAGGGCATGCCAGACCCACTTCCCACAGAGTCCAGTGGTGAGTGTCCCCAGCAAATACCCAAATGCCAATTTAACCAGTAACCCCCTTAAGCAATGGGATATGATGAGTAGTGGGGACTGAGCCAGAATTGCTCCCCAAGAAGGAAGTGAGGTCTCACCCAGATTCAGCCACTTTCCTAGTCCCCAGGGTGGAAAATGGGGTTCCCAAAAGGCACAGTTAACAACAGGGATTGGGTTCTGGGGTGTAGTGGGGTTGTGAGCTCCTGGGATTCAAGCCCCAGATAATCCTTTGTCCTGGCCTGAGTATCTGGTCATTGCAGAACTTCGTAAGGACCCACGGGTGACTGGCTGCTTCCCATCTTAGAATTAATACCTATATTTGGGGTTCTGGTTCCTCAGCCCAGATGACACAAGTCTTTCAATAATAAAGATTTATTGTTCACTTAGAGGGAGATTTTAGGGAGACACAAGTGAACCAAACACTCAGATCCAAGAGGTCTTCTGTGGGCAGTCCCAAATCTATCAAGGTGTCCAGCAGAAACCAAAGAACTTTTTGATAAGACACTCTTCTTGGAAAGCAAACTCCCATTTCAGATATATGTCAACAAACCCTATAATTTGGGGGCTCAAGTGCGTTAATCACATGGCAGGACAACTTTTCATCTCTTCATGACGTGCCACATGGTGCCAGAACAGAGTTACCCCTACCTATACTTCTTAGCTGTTTGGTTAAGCTCAAAATGCTGCTGGGGACAATCTAGGGGAAAACTCTCATGGACTCAGGGGAGAATGAAGGTTCTGAGCACTGCGATGAAGGTGGGCAGTGGGTGCTAATCCGTGATGGGAGCCAAAAGTAAGCACTAAGAAGAGATTTTGTTGGTCCTTCTCTCTGCCCAGCTCTTGAATTCTAACCATTTGCCGGTGGACTAGAGGTTACCTTCTGCTCAGCATCTTTTTCTCAAGAGCATTTATGCACATCTGCTGAGGCTGCCAATCACATGGCTCCATATCCCGGGCTACGCCGTAGACATGTGACTCTAGCTGGCCAATCAGCACATCACCACGATTGCCGGTCAGAGGTATCTCTAGTCTTCTGCTGGAGCTTAGGGAAATAGTGTGTTCTTGTCTCTGAGCTCTAGCTAAAAGGATGGTATGAATGTTTTGGGTCTTGTTTACCTTGTGGAAGATGGGGGGCAGGTGTTGGGGCTCTGAAGCTGCTCTGTGAGGTGCTCATGTATCCTCAGACTTACTGCCCAGGATTTCTGCCTTCACTGCTTTATGCCACAAGGTCAGTTGGGGCCATGCTGTCTCTCTTGCAGGCTGGATGCTTCAACTCGTTTTCCTGTCACCCCACCCTTCTATGCCCTTCCTTTGACCTGTCCCTGATGGTCATCAGCCATTTGGGTTTAATGCTTGATTCCAATAACCCTGACTTTTCCAAACTTCAGTCCTGTATATATAACCTTCACTTTTTTTTTTCCCTATAACCACCTACCATATAGGCTACTAATTATTTAGTAAGTTTCTTTAAGTAGAAACACTACTGGTCTTAAACAGCTTATTTTAAAAGAAAATTGTATTTCGTAATTATAAACTGAAAACCAGTGGTACTTGGTATAAATAGAATGTAAATAAAGAGACACAAAAATAGGGTTATTAAATGCTAGCTAAGCTTGTACCCAAGGTTGTGCTCTGAAACTTGCCTTTTTCATGTTAAAAGGGAAGCTGGCAAGACTTAGCAAAGTAATGAAGGAATATGGGCGCCCAAACTTAGATTTTCTCTTGTCATTATGGAAAAACTGAGAAGGGATAGTTAATTCATTAATTAATGCTGTGTACATGTACCTCCGCTTGAGTGCCACCAGAACTCTGGGAAATGCTAAACTAATCAACAATCAATAATTATACCATCTTATTTTATTTCCTCTTGTCCTCTGCTCCCTATGTTTTCTCCAACTAGACAATAAATCCCTCAAATGCAGAGGCCAGATTCCTCCTTCTTGGTAGTTCTAGCCAAGAGCCCACAGTTGTGGGACCATAATAGTCAGTAAATGCTTGTCGTTCTGGTCAAAGGTTTGCAACCCTTGGCAAGCTGGACTGGTATTTTTCTGAAGCTTTCTGGAGTATGCTCACATTCTTAAGAATCTCTAGATGACAGTGAATCAAATTCTCAGAAATTATCGACTTCTCTCTAAAACTCACAGAGGAGAGCCTTTTGGAGGCCACATCCTAGCTCCTGCAGAGTTCTCCACGTGCCCAGGCTGTTTTCTCTATATTGCCCTTGAGGACAGCAGTGAGACAGGTCAGCTCTGCAATCGGCTCACCAGACATGATCCAACAATGAAATCTCCCCCTTCCCATGATGAAATTAATCTGTACTATGGCGCTCACACACATGACAAATACTGGGACTCTGAATTGGATCTTAAGGTCAGTTCTCTTTTCCATGAGTATTTTATGGTGAGATCAGGTTTCAGAGGAGAAGCGCACAAAGACTCAAGAGTAATTTTGTCTCATTCACAGCCCAGGGGAGTCCTAAACCTCTCTTCACTGTTCTGTCTGGTTTGTTTAGTGGCTGGGTTGTGGGTGGGTGAGTGGAGAATGGAAAAACTGGTAATGAAAATTACACATGAGAACATAAATTCTTTTTGGGAAATTCTTTTTGGGAAGTTAGAGGACAGAGTGCTGATTTGTTCTAAGAGTAAGATCCTGTCCTTTTTGGACTAGGAATCCAGTTTTGGTTTGGTTTTGTTTCTAAATTAGCCTGATACTTAACATTTAAGAACAATATCATATACTGCTGTAGTTAAGACCCGAGTAGAATCTTAATGAACCCTCCACCAGGAGTGATTTGTTAGCAGGCACTTGAGATCACCAGCGACAATTCATTTCTGTAGAGTAATGTAAACTAATTATCTACAACGCGGAAGCAAAGACTGTGCCTGCATGGTAAATTGCAGAATATTGCATTATAAGAAGAAATATTAATTCACGTAACATAACATTAAAATTGATGACAAACTTTTTCCTTTTTTAATTGTTTAATTTTTTAATTGCTATTGTCTTACAGCAGCAGACATCACGTACCTCAAGAGGCACACAAATGTATTTGCCTGAAAGCACATTCTTTGCAAGAAAAAGACATGGTTATTCAGAAAATGACTTTCTATTCCTTTCATGGAAATTTATTTTCTCTCCTGGGAAATAAATTTTAATATTGGGGGGGAAGGATTTTTTTTTCTTAGCGTCTTTGTATATTTTAATCAGACCAAGTCTTAAACTTTTAATAAAATAAAGGGAGCATAGCCATCAAGATAAACACAAAATCCCGAGAATTAGCATTCTGACTGGAGGGTTGCACTTTATACTTTCTCTCAATCACAAATTGTTATTTGCCACCATTTTCTGTCCCTGAGTGCTTAAGATAAAACTGACAATTTGATGGAGAGATTCCTATCACTTAGTTCTCTCTATAGGTATAGCAGAAAAATGCCTAATTGAATTATTTATTTCTTTGCTGTTCCAAATGAAATTAACAGTGTGGCCCCAGAATGAGTGGATCTTGCCAAGAATGTCAATCAAGGAAGTGGCTCTCAGGTCATTACACTTAGATCAGATTGGGGTGGTGGGGAGGGGGGAGGGGCGGGCTCTTCCAGGGTGCCATGTTGTCAGCACCAGGACTGCCTCTTCATTCAAACTACCAACCAACTCATCCCTGAATTTCTCTACAGCTTATGCTTTTGTGCCACCCTGGACCTGTTTGGATTTGGGGGTGAAGACCCTTCACTCCAGATGAGTGGGTACGGACTATGTGACCTTGTTCCCCTCCCTCCAAGCCAGAGATGATTGGACCAGAGGTTCTGACCCAAAAGCAGTAAATCTCTTGACAGTCTATGGCATAATCTGGTGCCAAGAGTTCTGACTAAATCAAGGAGAGGGGGTTGATCTACCTTCCTGGGTATAGGTGCCAAGAGGTTGCGCGGGTTATAGAGTGTTGTGGCTGGTAACCATGTGGAGTCAGTGGATGTCAAAGAGGAAGGGGAAGAGACAGAAATAGATAAGGCAAGAAAAAGCAGAGATAAGAAATTATGTGCTCATGGGGGAGAGGTGAAGACAATTGACTCTGGCTCTCAATAGTGAACAAATCCCCTGAAACCTGGCTGTATTGTCTTTGGATTGCAGGACACCTTAGTATCCTTCCAACTCCATGTTTTTATTTCCACCAGCTTGAGTGGCTTTCTGTGCCTTGCTCCCTACATCTCCATGACTGGCACATCTTTGGAGGAAGCGCTTTATTTCCTAATGGTCACGTTTTCTTACCTATGGATGTTTGCACACCCCACTTCTACCTGCAGCACTTTTTCCCTGCCTTCCTTTGCTGAATCGACAACTGTCCTTCCCTATGTCTCAGCCAGGGACCCCCTCCTCCAGAAGCCTGCCCAAACTATCATGAGCTAGGTGCCTTCTCCTCGGTTCCCCAGTCCCTCTGCCTTGGCCTTCACCACACTGTGCAGCAATCAGCATCTTGCCTGTCCCACCATGAGCCCTGTAAAGACAAGGCTGTAACACTCACCTCTTCATTTCAAGAGCTGGGACACTGAAAAGGCTCTATACCTTTTCACTGCATGATTAAAAGTCTAAAAGTCACCTCATAATCTTGTATTCACGTCCTTTAGCTTGGCCTTCAACTCCTTATAATCTGATCCTCATCGTAGTTTTTGACCTCTTTCTCACTACCGAGCCCCATCTGCTGATCTACTCCATAAACAAAGACATCAAGAGCCTCCTCGGGTGTGCAAAACACGTGGTTGCCAAACTTGATGGTTGCTATTTTGGGATCCTGTAAGTCATTTCCTCACTTCAAAAGACTTCACTTGGAGAATTATTTCTCTAATAAATGTCTCCTCTCATCCATCTCCAGTTCTCAAAATCCCCAAATTCTCAAAAGTTTCCCCTTGAATCTAGATTAGAAGCAAGTCACATCTCAAAGTGCTCTCGGGTCCACCCAACTGACTTTCCAGCTTCAACAGAAAGGGAAATTCAACAGAAAGGAAACAGAAAAGAAAATCTGTACCTTCTGACCAGCAGTCCTGACGACAGAATCTTCTGACCCGGATCGGGCCTCATCCCCCCTCCCCCCCTCCCATTAAAATCATACTGTCCTCAAGAGCAGGAGATATGCCTCATCCAGGCCCCCAACATACACACAAACTAAATGAAGAATTTTTAACCACTTACAGTATCCTTGGGTGGGGAGAAGCTTAACCTTCCAGGGCATCTTTACTCTCTTACCAGAAAGAAGGAAGTGACAATAAAATAAGGTAGGGCAAATTAAGGAAAAATCCTCCAAAATTAATGTCTGGGTATTCAGCCCCATGCCCATTTTTGATCCACAGTCTGGAAGGATGATACGTCTCAGGTCACTCAGCATTAAGTCTCTAAAAAAGGTTCAACTACAGCCACTGTTCTACTCACTAGGTCATCTAAGGGGATGGATCCATCTTGGAAAATATTTCAACAGATTTTATTGTGTTAACCAGGGTCTTACTGACTGAATTATTGTGCCTTCTCTTCTATTGAAGCGTTACTGAGCTTAAGAAACACCAGGAGGAAAGATCTTACCCTATTTATTATTATGATTTTTTTTATGCCTCAGAATTAGTACTTACTGCTACTGATGCCCCCCAAAGACAATGGATATCGATATCATCTCTGTAAAATAAAAGAAAAACAAAACAGAATTGCAGTGGGGCATCTGGGTAGCTTAGCTCAGTCAGCGGAGTGTCTGTCTTTGGCTTAGGTCATGATCTCAGGGTCCTGGGATCAAACCCTGCATCAGGCTCTTCAATCAGTCGGGAGTCTCTTCTTCCTCTCCCTCTGTGCTCTCTCTCTCTCAAACAAATAAAAATCTTAAAAACAAAAAACCAAAAAAACACGAATTGCAGTAACATGTTACCAAAAAAAACAAAAAACAAAAAACAAAAACCCAAAACAAAACAAATAAACAAAAATGCCTGTTGAATGTTTACTATGTATCAGTGGTTGTTCAAAGAGCTTTATCTGTATGAACCCACTCAGTCCTCACAGCATCCCTGAGAAGTAGGCGCTGGTCCTTTGTAAATGAGGGAAAGGAAGCACAGAAAGATTATTTGATTTGCCCCATTGCAGAGCTAGTACATTAAGGAGCTGGGATTTGAACCCCAGCTGGCTGGGCTCCTAAGTTGTTTTTCTGAACTGGTGTGCTTTACCTCACACAGGCTTTTAAAACTAAACCTTCTTCTGCTAATGACTGATCACTTTGCTTTGTACTCTTGTGATGTTAAGAATTTTAGAAGTGGTTTTCCTTTATCTTGTCTGTCTACCAGTGAAATAAAGAATTAAATAAAGCAGATCAAGGTTATTTGACTCATGGCAAATGCAGGGTAAGACCTCAAAAAATCCATTTCTTTTCCCCTTTTGATACCCTTGGCAGTATCTCCTGAATTCAACCTTTAAAGTATGGCCCTCCTGGCTCTTCTCCATCCACCCCCCCTCCCCCGACCTGATGCCCTTTCAACCCTTCTCCAATCTGCTCCTTGCCCTGGGAGCCTGACTTCTGAGGACCAAATCTCCCCGCCTCTCCCTTCACCTTGGCTTCCCATTGGGTTGGGCTGCTACAGGGCATCATCAGGATGGGGAAAGTTTTCCCTGCTTCCCATTTGAGTAGCTATCTTACTTGGGCCTGGAGAAACCTTTCCTTTCCCTCACCATTCGGCCCTGGGAGGCTAATGGGTTCCCACAGTTGCTGGTCCTGGATGCACCCCATTCCTCCTTGGTTCCCCCAATCCTGCCCATGTCTCCATAACTAGACATTTCATTTTACCTTCTTTCCATCTGAAATTCTTTGAGCATGGCACCTATGCCTTTCAAACAACCTTCTTGATTTTGCCTTATCTGAGGATGATTCATATAAATGTTTACCTTGTATTTTCTTTTAAAATCAATTAATACATTTTATGTCAAATTCTTTCCAAAGTAGATAGTCAACCAGGATCATCTAAATGAAAAACCAGGGACTCCTGGGTGGCTCAGTTGATTAACCATTCGACTCTTGGTTTCAACCCAGCTCATGATCTCGGAGTCGTTAGATCAAGTCCCGAGTCGGGCTCCACACTCTCCACAGAGTCTCTTCCTTTCCTTCTCCCTTCCTCTCTGCCCCTCTCCCCGCTCCTGCGCTCTTTCTAAAATAAATAAATAAGCAAACACATAAAATCTTAAAAACAAATGAAAAACTGCATTCCCCTCCTCTAAATCAAATACAACTGTAACGAAAAAGCAGAGCAGAGAATTTGATATCATTATTCTCTGGGCAACCATCAAGCCTGCCAAGGCTCCAAGGACATCTTACCAGCAAACTGAGACACCCTAATTGACACAACCAGAAGGATCTTGAGATGACTGTGAAGGTAGTAACTCTCTCATTGTGGGCTCTGATATTGGATACCCCATCCAAAAGGCAACTTGTATCCCAACCTTTGGATACCACTGCCCCTTGGCAACCACTAGCAAGTTGCTAGTGTCTCGATTTATAGCCTCAAGTTATGTCTTTGAGATGAAACTAGACGATAATAGAAGGTACTAGATGCTACTGGAAGATCCTAGAAGATGATACTGGCAGAAGGAAGATGATTCCTGGCAGAAGGAAGCGTGATAGCCACTCGGAGTTCTGAAATAATTAGCCCTCTCTCAACACCAACAGCAAGCACCCTGACAGCAATAACAAAGACACCTGCTTTTTGCTTCTGAGACATGTTGGTCTTTCTCTGCTAATAATCTTCACAGTGCCAACTCGACAAACAGGAAAAAGTGGGCAGGTCAAATGTCAATGTCAACATGTGTGTATGTAGATGTGTGTGTTCCTGTGAAGTTGCAGGTATGTGAGGAAGTTAAACTGTACCAAAGCAAACAGTGTGAGGCGTGCACATGGTGACACTTCGTAGTGGCTGCTGCAGACAGTACAGAAATATCAATATACTTCTCTTTCACTGTCTGATAACCAGGAACTATTAATTCCACAACCTTGGCATCAACCAGCGTTCATCAGACGTACACATTTGTGGGGCGCCCGGGTGGCTCAGTTAGTTAAGCGTCTGCCTTCGTCTCAGGTCATGATCCCAGGGTCCTGGGATCGAGTCCCTCATCGGGCTCCCCGCTCAGCAGGGAGCCTGTTTCTCTCTCTCCCTCTGCCTGCCTCTCTGCCTATCTGTGCTCTCTATCTCTCTGTCAAATAAGTAAATAAAATCTTAAAAAAAAAAAGACGTACACATTCCTAATCTGCAATCCAGCAAGGTTGAGAACACTGGTTTAAAGCATATCTAAGGGCTTTCTTTGGTTACATTCACCCAACCCTGTTGCTCCTGCTGTGTTTTATTAGGCAAATATAAAATTAACAACACGCAATAATTATTTCCTAAACTGATTCCAACACAAATTTCCAATTTGAGGTCAGATGTATTGCCTAATAAAATTTTTACAGCTGCAGTCAAATGGTGGTAGTTAATTCCTGGAAAATACAATTCTTAATTCGCCAGAATTAGTTTTAAGTCTTGATTCATCCTATAAAGACGAATGTGTATTACTGCAGTTTATACAAAATGTTCAAAAGGTAGTATCCAATATAATAGCTTGCATAATTTCAGCTAATTCTGTTAGAGGTATTTGACCTACTTATACTTTCACTGAACCATACATCACGGCTTTAAGATCATTGGGTCTGATCTTTCTAAATTGCCCTTTCTCCAACTGTATGAGTATTGCTTAATGTTATGCAGCTAAACATGGAAACGTGTCAAAGAGGAAGGAATAATTAGAATATCCATGGAGGAGGATTCTATTTATACTCCCATTGCCACCAGTCACTTGTTACGTGGAGACCTATGCCTTAATCACAGACTTTGAGCCACCGTTCTGAACTGGGAAACTGACGCACGTGTACTTGCAGAATTCAAATTTGTCTGCTCCGGTTCCCGAGGACCTTAAAACTAAAAATGTAATTAAAAATTCAAGTAATAAGTTCAGGAAGAATATTAGTAGCAAACACAGCATCTACTCTGTGCCAGGCCCTGGTCTAGATATTTTAAAACTGTTAACTTTTAAATCCTTACAACAGTGCCAAGAAACATGAGGTGTTATGGTTATACCCATTGTACAGATGAGAAAACAGAGGCACGGAGACAGTAATAGATCAAATAAAACAAAGCTGCAAGACAAGCAGAAGACCTGAGATACAAGCCCAGGAAATCTGACTCTGGAGCCTCTGCTTTTGACCACTTTGTGTATAGTGTGAGATAAAGAATCATACCTTAAGCCAAGAAATGAACAATATTCACCACAGATGGTGGGTCCCTCTTTTTCTCTTTTTAGTTATATAGCAACAGCAGCAGAAGAGGATTGGGGCACATATGAACCATTTAGAGATATAAAAGACCAAGAAGAGGATAGCATCTGAAATCTTCTTTTTTGATTTGTTTCCTCTACACATTGTTTTCTAAGTGTCCAAGACAGGCCATTGCATCAGCAAAAATCTCGAAACTTCTCTGAGGACAAAACCTGCAGACTTCTGAAAGACACCATCTTCTGCAAGACACATGCAGACCGACTTCTTGGCGAGAACCACACAAGTTCGGTCATGCCTTCTTTGGCCTCCGGAAATAATTTGTTCCTTGGCACCTGGCGGCAGAGTGGTTGGAAAAATTAAAACTTTTGTACCCTGACAGGCGCTGCGTTCATTCCTGCTTGGCCACTCCCTAGCTCTGTGGCCGGGAGCAGAACACTTGGTAGGGCTGTACCTTCATTCTCCTCACTTGCAAATTGCTGTCTGTCTGTTTCTTCCGGCCCAGCCCATTATACTCTATGTTCCAGGCACCAATTTCTCTACCAGGGTTCCAGAGTTGCAAGCAACAGAAACCAGCTCCCGCTAAGCTAGGCAAAATGGATTTGTGGGAGAGACATGGAATAGAACAAAAAAAAAGAAAAAGAAAAAAAAGAACCAGCTGGGGAAGGAAGGAGAAAGCAGAGCTCCTCAGAGTTAGAGGCACAACTAAGGAAGAGAAAGCAGGCCAAGTCCATGGTATGTGAAAGCGCTCAATAAAGTTTCATTCTTTCCCCTTCCATCCTGGGCTTCTTTTCACCAAATTCCTCATCCGTTCCGACCCATACTGTGAGCCTACTCTGCGCAAAGCACCACGATCGGAATAAGGAATGTGAAAAGGAATAATTCAGTCCCTGCCAAAAAGCCAGCAATGCCCTCACCCAGAGTATTATTTTATGTTGTTGAGAAATACCGAAATGAATCATTCATCTCTGAAATAAATGGCTAATGTCAAAACATTTACTAATGCAGACAAAGCTGACTGAAATAAATGGTTGAATAACCCATTGTTTGAAAATCTACAAGAGGAATATATATTACAATCAGATAAATCAAAATTACAAAGGATTTTCTGCTGCTTTTCAAAATGCTTGCCAGAAGTTGGTCAGATGACAGTAAGAAGGATAATCAGTTTAACAAGTGGTTGCCTGTTACCTCGAGGGAATGGGGGGGGTGGTGCTGAGGCACAGGAGGGAGTGGGGGACAGGGAGGAGGACCCCTTTTCATCATCTAATCTCCTGCAGAGTCTGAATTTTTCAAGGACATGTGTTTATTTCGGAGTAATTAAGTAAGCAGCTTAAATAAAAATATACTCATCAGGGCACTGTGGGTTGATTTAAAATACAAACAAACAAACAACCACCACCATCAAAAAGCTTGAGCTAGGCTCAGGCAGAAAGGGGGGAGGGGGTTGGGTTGGTGATTTAGTGGTTCAGGACTATAGGTAAGAGAGGGAGCAAGAATGGAACAAACTGGCCAGACATTCTCTGTGTCTCCATCTCCGCCATTCCTTCCTGTCCCTGAGTCTCTTCTCCTGGCGGTTGCCATGAAGTTGCAAGTTCTACGAATGGTAGTTCCCAGTCTTGCATCCTCAACAGCTTTGTGACTAGACAGCAAGTTTTTCTCTCTAGTTCCTGTTGGAAAATCCCTGGCAGGGGATGGGGGGTTGGGGGATTCCTGGCCGCCCTTGGCCTGGGGGCGAAGGCTTGTAATTGGCTCAGCTTTGGGGGAGGGGCTGACTCTTTAACCAATCAGCAAGGCAGAGAGGAAGTGGTTCTCGCCTGTTTCGCAAAGAGGCAGGGGAGAGAGAGGTAGAGAAGGTCCATCTAGTCCCTGGGAGATGGGTGGCCGTCTCAGTGTGTGACTCTCCCCTCCAGGCTCAAAGAAGACTTTAGAAACCAGAACCTCAATTTTGGACAAGTCTTATGAAAAAGAACTTGGGCGTCTGAGTGTTTCGTGCTGTCACAAAGAGTGAGTTATTAATTATTCTTGCTTCCCTTCCAAGCCGAGTCCCAACAGATAAAGCCCGGGACTATGAGCCCCTGACTTCTTCCCATCTTGGCATCCACGGGGCTGTGCATGCATGCCGTAAACATTTATTGAGCACCTACTGTGTGCTGCATATCGTGGGCATACAGCCACAGGCCGAAGACACTTGGGGGAGCATGGTTTCTAGTGGAGCAGAAAAGCAGTAAACACACACACACACACACACACACACACACACACACATTTTACATGCTATTATACAGCTCTTCAAGAATTTCAGGTTATGATGGGGAGCAAGAAGAGATTTCAAGCAAGGTAAGAGGCTAGAGTATCAGATATGGGGGATGGATTATAGAGTCAAGGTCAGCCTCTTTGAGGAAGTAACATTCAAACGGAGACCTGAAGGGATGAAAGAGAGTTTTCTGGGTAGATTCAACAGCACGTGCCAAGGCCTTACTGGGAGCATAAAGTGGACATGTCCGAAGGGCGGCAAGGAGGGTCCTTAACCCGGGGTGGGGCGGGGGGCACAGATTAAAGATGAAGGAGAGTCTTCATGGCCTGCTCAGAGGCGGCCTCGCCGGCCAGGGGAGGACTCTGAATGCTGTTCTATTCTGCGTGGGAGGAACAGCCACCGAGGGTGGGAGTGATAGGATCTGATTCATGTCTTTAAAGTGTCTGGTCAGTGGTAGGTTCTCAATAAATATTAGTTAACAAGTACAAAAATACTCAGACCAAAATACAGATATTAATAGTCTCCTTGGCAGGAGGGAGACGATGCTACTGGCCAGGAATGAAAACAGACTGACATTTGTCCAGAGCTTCAGAGTTTACAAACCTCTATCACCCCGATGATCTCATCTGACCTCCCGTTTGGACACAGATCTGTGAGCACGGATGCCGGCTCCCGGCAACGTGCTGCTGGGCTGCCCACAGGTGTCCGAAACAGCTGTCAGAGGCCGGCCCGGGCTGAGAGCCCTAAAAGCATCCCAGGCACCCGCCCCGCACCCCACCCCTTAGCCAGCTCTCCCAAACCCAGGCAGGGAGATTCTCACACTCCTCTCCCTGAACCTTCCCGAACGGACCCTAAAGACTTAGCTTTGCAAACCAGGGGCCGGGGGAGACCAGATGAAGAGGAGATTATGTGTGCTCCGGGGGATTTCCTTTCTCTCTCTCTCTTCTACTTAAACAGGAGGGTTCATTTTTTTTTTTTTTTTTTTTTTTGGTGATTAAAAAAGAAAAATTATTTAACTTGCCCCTCAGGCCTGGGATTAAGGCTATTAGAAACAATGGCAGGGGGGAGTCCCTGATTTAAAGAGCCCGGTGTCAAAGCCCTCAGTGACATCATGGGGCCAATCCTGGGAGCAGGGCTGGGCCGTCGCCACCCCCAGACTCCCGGCGCCTCATGCCAGAGCCTCAGAAATCACCATGTCCACAGGGTTTCTCGGCCTCAGTTAAAGGGCTGTTCCCCCATCCAGATGGGAAACAGGGACTCTTACTTACCCCTTCTTCCGGGCAGCTCTGGAACACAGGGAGGGAAGGAGAGATGGGAGGGGGATGGGGTACCCCAGGCTCCCTCCCACAATCCCAGGTAAGTCAGGGTGCTGGTTCCAATCCTCTCACTTGCAATCTTTGTGAGTAAAACAGCCGCCCAGAGGGGCAGGGCCAGATTCGAAGTCCCAAGGGCTCCTGGTTCAAAGGCGGTGGTAAAAGGTTGAGGCCTGTCAAGGGCAAGGCCCTTGAGATGTGGCCCAGGGATGGGAGCCCCAGAGCTCCGGGAGCCGCTCTCAGAGGCCGCGCTGGCCTCCTCACAGGCCTTAACCATCAACAGGCCATTTCTACTCTGCCATTTCCCTTTAGACATGGTGCTTCCCATGTTCTTAGTCCCGGCGTATTTTTAAATCTTCTTCCAGCTTCCAGTAACTTTCCAGCTACTTCTTCCGCAAGTCAGAAACTGGGGCCTTTAGAATTTGTGGAATGAACGCATTTGTTAACGGGCTGCCACAGAATCATCAGGAAAATCCGTGAGTGCCTCCTGGACTCAGAAATACAGTCGGAGCCGAAAGAAAGCAAATCTACATTCTCTGTTGTCAATCATGTTTATTAAATTAAAAAAAAAAAAAGTCCTCTCCCAGGCAGTATGAAAAGTGGGGGAGGGGGCCGGGGCGGGGTGGCGATGAATTTATTCTATGTTGGAGAGCTCAGCTAAAAATGTCATTAACAGACACAATTATGCATTCTGATGCAAAGTGCTTCAAGCTGACAGTGGAGAGAAACTTACAGTGCAGCTCCCAGACCACAGGCTGCAAAGTTCCTAACAACTTTATTCATCTACCCTGGCCCACAGTTCAATCCCACTTCCTTTGAGTATCTTCCTGCAAATAAAAGGCCCCATTCTTTGGCTTCCCCGGGCTTTCTTCGGAGTGAAAACATCACTTTGTGCCCACGTTGTGTTAAAATAACAGATTTGTGTTCATTCCTGTAGGTTTCGGATGAGGGGACTGAGGCCGACTATCTTCACTGCGGATGGTGAGGCGCCTTTTTGGGGAGGAGGCTGGGGAGAAAGGGTCTCCCACAGGGAACCTTTGTCCCTGAATGCAAATGAGGCTCTGCGAACTGCGCAGACAATGCCAGCCAGGTCCCAGCCTCGAACCCATCCACACTCTCTTTGTTAACCCGATGCTTCCTAAGTTCTTTCTCTCACACAAAATACTTGATGTTGACAGCTGTGAATTTTAAACAACCCTTCTGTGGCATGCTTTTCTAATTTTGTGTGTTCAGACCGTTTCTCCATATTGGGGGGTTGGAAGCCAACCCCTACGCTCCTCCCTTCCTTGAGAGATTTCATGCTTTTCCAGAGTCGGAGAGACTCCGGGAGGGAAACACAGTGGAAAGGACGGGGTGCTCCCCAGCAGCATGTGGAATGACCTGGGGGTGGGAGGAACAGTGCCGAAACAGAAAAGGTTGCCCAAGATGACAAGACATGGTGTTCTGGAGGCTGGATTCTGGAGTGACCTGCCAACTCAGACAGATCCCGGCTGCCCCTAGGAGCTGAGGTTTCCTTCATGTCTGTCCTGGCTTATCTGTAAAATGGGCCCCAACAACGATCTCCAGAGGCCAAAAAGAAAGACCTCCTGTATCCAGGCCATCCGTCCCATTTTATTTCTCCTGTTGGCTTCCAATCACATTGTGCTGGCAGCTGTTTTTCTTCTGGAACAGGGTGCAAAAGCATGGACCTAAGTGTTTAAGCATGAAGGAAGACAGAAAGAGCTCTGAGGCTGAGGCTTAGGTTTATAAGATACTGGACTGGCTGCATGATTTTTTTAAAATTTGCGTATGTATTTATTTATTTATTTATCTATCCCTTTGCCTCTTTGATGCAAGGCAATTCCTAACCAAACACATATGTGGTAGAAACAACAACTCTGAACAAGGAAAAAGAAGGTCAGCTTAGGGCAATTATAAGGATTATTATGTTTGCTGTTGCTGAACTTTGAGATCTAACTCAGAGCCTCCCGGCAGCAAGAGTGAAAGGGGAATGAGGATCCATGAAGAAGCTTCACTTCACTGGAGCACATAATTCTTCGGAGGGGAGAAAATATTTTCCAGAAGTTTCATTTTAAAGTAAACTTTAGGGGGAGCCTCGGTGGCTCAGTTGGTTAAGCGTTCGACTCTTGGTTTTGGCTGTCACAATCTCAGGGTCGTCAGATCTGGCCCCATATCAGGCTTCACACTCAGCTCAAATCTACCAGAGATTCTCTGCCTCTTCCTCCTCTCCTTCCCCTTCTGGTCTTCCCCCTGCCCCCCACTCATGCTCTCTTTCAAATAAATAAATAAATAGATTGATAATAAATAGATAGAATCTTTAAATAAAATAAAATAAATCTTATACTTAGAGCTCTTCAAAAGGGGGCAAGGAGAACAGAAAGAAGTTCGATGTCAACATGAGAGCAAACACAGTTACAGAATTCCCAGTGCTAGAGCGAAAAAGTGGGGCAAATGGGTGCTTGTCTTGTGCGCCTTCCAGTTGCTCAGTGTTGGGTTCGAAAAACCCCATCACGCGAAGGAGTCAAGGCCACATCTAGGATGGACAAAGAGGAGGGCAGATGATTGACTGCGTGTGCTCTATCTCCTCACCTTGGGCTAAATACCTACAGCACAAAGGAACAGATTTCTGGGGTCCTACTGGATCCAAAGATAGACCTCTGGGACCTAGAGAGTGTATCATTCTCCTTGATGTCCCTGAAGAACACTGTTCTCGGTGGGGACTTCCACGGGAGCTGCAAGGTTGACTGGCATCTCTATCAATGCTTGCAGGCAGCAGGGTGGACAGTTTAAAGTGATATAGGCTAAACATCACCATGCAGAGTCATACCACCTCCACGTGGTCTTGGGCCACGTGCTTTTTTTTTTTTAATTGCAAAATATTTATTTCTACAGGACTTTGAGGGACTTTACTTTACTTTTCTGTATTGTTTGAAATTATAATATGTATTACTTCTATGATCAAGACACAGTAAGTAGATTGATCATCTTGGTCATTTTTTCCTTCTTCTTTTTGCCTCAAGTTATATCGGCATTCTGTAAGGGTTCATCCCACACTGTGCTGAAACACTGAATTGATTGGGATGCCCCGGTGGCTCGGTTGGTTAAGTGTCTGCCTTCGGTTCAGGTCATGATGCCAGGATCCTAGGACTGAGCCCCACTTCAAGCTCTTTGCTCATGGGGGATCCTGCTTCTCCCTCTGCCTCTACCTGCTGCTCCCCCTGCTTGTGCACACGCTCTTTCTCTCTGTCAAATAAATAAATAAAATCTTAAAAAAATAATAAAACAATAAAACACAGAATTGATGAATTGAACATCATCTAGCTGAATTCCAAATATCGGGAACCATTTAGCTCAGGCCATGCTTGGAAGGGTACAGAAAATAAGAGAACAGCTGTCTATAGAAGATTCGTGCCTCTGGCAGAGTCACCCGCTCACACGTGCGTTCCAGGATCTCCACATCCATAGAATCATGGCCAATGTGGGGTCCTATGGATGACTCCCTCATAATTATGCTAACTCCCCCATAATCCAGAAAACAATTTGAAAAATTCACTAGTAATCAAGGCCGGCAACATAAGAAATAAATACTAAGGAACAATTTTGGAAATGTGTTAAAAAATGGAAGGGGTTGTGCCAAAGACATAAATTCTAAGTAACTCGGCTGGATCCATGGGTCCTGCCTTTCACCCCTCCCCGCCCCAGGGGTCTGGGCACACAGATGCCCACTTCTCTTTCAGTTCCAAGATTCTGCTGCTCCGAGAGCATCTGGACACACTTCCAGAAGACTTTACAGTTAGCAGTGAATTTCCAAAGCAGTTTTTCTGGTGAGCCTTCAATTAACCAGAAAATCAAATTAATTGTGCATGAAGTTCTATTTCCATGACAGAGTCTGACCCATGGAATATGCAAATCTGGGTTAAAAAAAAGAAGAAAAGTAAGTCATGCTAAAGTGGGACTCGCTTGTATTTGTTTTAGAGCGTGGAAGAATGGAAAAACAAGACAGTGAGGGCCCTGGGCCAAAGAAAATGCTATATTTAGATGCGAAGGGCTTTGTTTGGCCCTGCTACCAGTGTAGACAGACACAGCCAGTCAGGAACAAGGGGGCCATTCAATCAATCCACCTGACGCGCTGCTGTCGCGGGGCCCGTGAGTTCCACAGACACCGAGCTCAGAACCATCCCGAAAGAGGCCGACGGCTGAGAAGGGGTAACAGCTGTTCTGTGGCAATTAACCAGCAGTTTGTGTTGCTGAAGGAGATTATTTTGGATGGCGTAAAGAGATTCAAATAAAAATGTCAACGTGCCCATTATGGATGAAAGTTAGAAAAACTTTAAGTGGCCCCAAATTAATCACTATTTGACAGGGTGGCCCGTAAATGAGGACTGAAAATCCTCCACAAATCTATTTTCCTGCCTTTTTGGTGATTGTAAAGAAGCTCGTCGGGGGTGGGGAAGGCATTTCTTGGCGACAATCTTAATTCATCTTGGAGTGAAGATTTAATGACAAAGTTACAAGCCCTTAAAGTAACATTTATTGAGGGGCTAATGAGCGTCCCTAAGAACTCTGTTTAAAAAAAAAAAAAAAAAAGAGGCTGCTCCCATCACAACCTTCACAAGAGGCCTTTGAAAGTACCGAAGTGGGGGAGTTCATCAGTCTTTTTTCTTTTTCTTTTCTTCTTTCTTCCCCTTTCTCAACAATGAATATTTCTGCTGCCAAACCTTCAGGAATAGGGTTGGTTTCCTTTCAAGTAATTAATGCAGATTTTGCTTCTGCACGGAGTCCAGACAACCTCTCTGAGGAGAAGCAGGAAATCACACCGTCAAAGGGAAACTGCATTCCTTCCTCCCTGGCTGGGTCGGCCCCTCACAAACACTGGATTTATGCTGCGTTGCCAAACGGCCTCCGATTTCCATGCCCTCCCACGGCTAAGATAACGAACACTGCCTTCGGCCTCCGAGAGCTGCACTTCTTTAAAATTCCAACTATGCGGTTACAAAAACCGGCTGCTGTCACCCCAAATCGAGCAAATGAGCTCCTGTCCTACAGCATAAAAGGTAAGAGAGTTATTGAATGTTCCCCGCGGAGCGGGCCCCATTCGCCCTTGCCCTCTCTTGGCACTTCCCCCTCCCTCCCTTCTCCTGGAATCTTCTAGGCCCTCTTGCCTCCACGCCTCCTTCTGTCTTGGGGAGCACAGGAAGGAATAGCCAGGGCCGGTCTGTTCGAAATAGATCAAGTTTTCTTAAGTCAGGATTTTCTTCTTTTTCTTTTTTTTTTTTTTAAAGTAAAAGTCAAAGTGGAAAGGAACACCTTAAGGAAAGTGGAAACTGGCAAAGTGCTTTGACGTCCATTATGGTCAGTGTTGAAGCCCCAGCAACTGATCTCCCATTAGTGTGACTACAACAGAATGGTTACGGGAAGGGATGGGAAGAGATGGGGAGAAGCTGTACCAACCCCAAATGTGAAACAGGTATCGTCACTTTTGCTTGCTCAAGTCTAGGACAATCATGTTTTTCAGAGCTCTTCTCCCCAAGGAGTCTCAAAAATGATCTACAAGACAGTGAAACTGACATGCAGAAAACATGCGGGTTTGGAAAATACTCCCATCGTGGTTTGTGCCTAGCCAAAACATTCCGTTTCTCTCAGGACAGAAAAGAAAGGCTTTGCACTAAAAGTGCCTTCATTTGGAGAAAACATTTATTGAAATGCCATTTGCCACAGCTGCCTTGATCCAAGATCTGGGTGATGATTCCTTTTGTACGTCATGTCCCTGTTCGCAAAGGTTTACCCCCGGTGGCACAGTCCCAGGGTTTTTGAGGCCAGATCGCTCATTCTGAAAGGTCTGTCTGCTTGATATCACCTAGGAAGGTCTCAGATAAACTCGCTCCTCACTGGGGCACGTCTGTATTTCAGAGAACATCTCTTTAAACACAATCACATCCCGAAAGCTGCACTTGGTGTTTTCCTTCCGAAGGTTGACAAAATTCATTTGGCATCGTTTAAATGGATTTTTTCAGCAGCATGTTGTCTTCGGTTCCAAGAGCAAAGCTAGAAAGGGGGCCACCAGCTAAAATCACAAGGAAGAAAATGTATTTGCTCTCTGTCTTCAGGACAACCCCTGCTGGGACTGAGGATAGGAAGGGTTGCACATAAAGACCATGAATAGTATAATCTATTATCATAGTACCTTTTGCTTCTGTACCAAATGATGGAGCAACACTTTGTATAATTTTTTTTTTCCAGTTAAACCAGGCAACAGGATTTCAAGACTGATAGTATGATCTTCACTGTTCTTCACCAGAGAGAATCCAAGAGCTCAGAGAGGTTAATTAACCGGCCAAGTTCACACTACTAGTATTTAGGGAAGAGGCAGAACTCAAACCAGGACTGGCCTGCAATCAAAGCTTTGTTTTTTGTTTTTGTTTTTTAAAGATTTCTTTCTTTCTTTCTTTGACAGAGAGATCACAAGTAGGCAGAGGCAGGCAGGGGTTGGCAGGGGAAGCAGCCCCCCCCCACCAGCAGAGAGCCTGATGTGGGGCTCCATCCCAGGACCCTGAGATCACCACCCGAGCGGAAGGCAGAGGCCCAACCCACCGAGCCACCCAGGCGCCCCCAAAGCTTTACTCTTAATCCCTGCTCTGGTCTGCCCCTTGCACTGCTACCTGCGTTCAGGCTGGGCTGACTTTCCAGCCACCCTTCTATCCGCTCTGGCCTGCCCAACACATAACCCTGTGCTCCCTAAGGGAGGCAGGGTACCCTAGCAATGAAGAGGGCCCGGGCTGGGGTCAGAATGCCTGGGTTTGAAACCTGGCTCTGTCACTTACCAGCCTGGTGACCTTGTGCCAAATTCCTAGTCTGTGTCTTCATCCTCAGAACGGGAATATTCAACATTTCTAACTACCATGGCTGTTGTGCAGATAAAATGGGCTGAGGCGTTTAAATGCAGGATAGCTTCTGGCACATAGTAACCACTCAGTTAAAGTTAAGGAAGGACAAAGAGCGGGGAAGAGAGAGAGAGAAAGAAAGAAAAGAGGGAGGGAGGAGGGTTGGAAGGAAGGCGAGAAGGAAGGAGTAAAAAAGGAGGGAGATGGGGCGCCTGGGTGGCTCAGTGGGTTAAGCCGCTGCCTTCGGCTCAGGTCATGATCTCAGGGTCCGGAGATCGAGCCCCACATCCGGCTCTCTGCTCAGCAGGGAGCCTGCTTCCCTCTCTCTCTCTCCGCCTGCCTCTCTGCCTACTTGTGATCTCTCTCTCTGTCAAATAAATAAATAAATAAATAATCTTTAAAAAAAAAGAGGGAGAGAGTAAGGGAAAATAAGAGCAATCCAAAGGAAGGAGATGTGATCTCCCGCCCACTGAACCACCGCAGACAGAGGCCATTACCCACAGGGGATACTGGGGTATAGAAAAGAGCAACTCAAGGTTCCAGACAAGCCTACCACGCAGCCACAGAGCCTCTTCCACTGTCCACCGACTCTACTTCTGAACTGAAGCCGTCTCGTCCCAGCATTCTCAGCTTCATCAGGTCACATGACCACCGCTGAGCCAATCACCAATGCCTGAGGAACCAGGTGCTGATTGGCTTTCCCTTCTCACGTGCTTCACTGTTGCTCAGGCATGGAGTCCCACAGACCGGAAGTGGAGGAAGGAATGATTCCCTAAAGGAAAACTGGGGTGCAGTTACCCAGAGAAGGATGAATGTAGGAGAAACAGGTGGAGAGCTACCACAGGCAAGATTTGCTGACTGAGATCATATATATCCTCTTCTTGGCATCGCTTATTTCGATGTAGCTGGTGTGGTGAAGAACTAGGGTTCCAGGACTGAGTGCTTGGGTTTGAATCTTGGTTTCATTGTTTACCAGCTGTGTGACCTGGTCAGGTTAATCCACTTCTCTCTGCTTCAATTTCACTTGTAAGCGTGACTAGTAATACACCTTTCTCATGGATTCCCACCTACTACATATATACATCTGAACTGCTGAGCTCAATGAGAGTATATGCAAAGCACCCCCAAAATTTTAGCCCTTCAACATCCAGTGATGGTTTATTGGGCACCTGGAGTGTGCCAGACTGTATTAGGTCAGTGGGATCCATTGGTGAACAAAACAGAACAACAAAATCCTTGACCTTGTGGACCTGATCCTCCAGGGCAGAAAGAGGTGATAAGAAGAATGAGATCATCTTATGGAAGCCAGGTAGACACAGTGTGGAGAAAAGAAAGTAGGTCAGGGTGAAGAGGAGTAGAAGAGCACGGGTAAGGAAGGTGTTTACTGGGTAGTCAGGGTTGAACTCATAAAAGCCCATCTGCACATCTGGAGGTGTGCAGCGAGTGAGCCAATAGGATATGGTGGAGTGGGGGCATTCTGAGGAGGGGCAGGCAGTGCAAAACCCCGGGGCTAGGAGTATGCCTGGAGGTTTCTTAGGAGCAGCAATGGGACCAAGGTGGCTGGAGACAGCAAGAGAGGGAGCGCAAGAATGGTGAGATATGGCATGGGCAAGGTAAGAGAGGAGATCAGGAAGGGCCTGGGAACTTGGAGATGACTTTGGATTTGACTCTGAGGGAAGCAGGAGCCTTTTTGACAGGTTTGTGTCTTCCTTTCTGCTGGGCGGGTGGTTGAACATAGAATTGCTCTGGTAATCGTTGCTCTGATGATGGCTACATTGCTGTTCAGCGGGTGGAAAGTACATACGTTGTCAAGCTCCCTGGGGGAGCCCTCCCAGAGCAAACACTCCAATGGGGTTGTTTCACCCTTCTCTGAAAACGCACATTCACCTCTGATGAGCGTTTGATGCATTATTCTCTTCCAGGCCTTGCAAAGAAACAGAACCAAGAGATCTGCAGATTCTTCATGTGTCAGCCTCATTTGGCATTGTAAGTGACTCCTCTGAAGGGACCTCCTTTATTCAAACAAAACATCTGTCCGGAATACCATGGATCTCTGGGAAAAGTGTGGTCCCCTGAATCAACAGCCATAATGACAGCTTGTTGAAGATTTACATGGCTTCTGATGTCAGCCTGATAATTCTGTTTTAACATGGTGACCTGGAGATATTGGCACTTAACTTGCTGAGCATCTTATGTCATCAGATCTTAAGAACGGGCTGGTGGAGCCTACGAGAGAAGTCCGAGGAAGTAGTAGGTTAAGAGTGTCTATGATGATTCTCAGCAGCGAATGCATCTGAGTGCCAGAGGGATGAGGCCCTGATGGAAGGTTGATTAGACGATGGGTGCTTTTAAGAGAATTGTGTGCAGGGGTGCCTGGGTGGCTTAGTGGGTTAAAGCCTCTGCTTTTGGCTCAGGTCATGATCCCAGGGTCCTGGGATCAAGCCCTGCATCAGGCTTTCTGCTCAGCAGGGAGCCTGCTTCCCCCCCTCTCTCTGCCTGCCTTTCTGCCTACTTGTGATCTCTGTCTGTCAAATAAATAAAATATTAAAAAAATTTTTTTTAAAAAAGACACTTGCATGCAGTCTCCTAGTAACCTCGCCCTGTGCTGGCTAAGTTTTGGGCTTTCTTTGCAGCGACGAGAAAAGAAAGTTCCCTGTGCAGAATGCTTAGTTAGATGCAGGACAGAGCAGGGAGACTCCCAGATAGTTCTGTACCCTGCATGTTTGGGATGGAGATCCGTGGAGACCATTCAGAGGAGAAACACGTCTATTTAAATGCTTCGTATTCCCCCGTCTCTTAGAAACCATTAAGGCGTCTCATTTGCAATTTGTCTAAAATCTTTTGGGAACCCATCGAAGCTTCCAGCTAGTATCATCTGTTAAGGCTAATAAATCTGCTATGTTTGTTTTTCTACCTTTTCGTCTTTTTAAAACTTTGGATTCCGGTATACTATTTATACAGAAACATTCACAGTTCGTAGTGTAAGATGAATTTTCCCAATGTCAACACTCTGATATGACCAATACCTGAAGCACATAGAACATTGCCAGAACCTTGGAGACCTTTCCAGTAGAAACCACTATTCTGACTTCTTATATTATAGAATACAGCTGGGCTGTTTTTTTTTTTTTTTTAATTTTATTTATATGAAATTCTAATTAATCTTTGTAGAGTTATATGAGATTCCTTATTAACTTATATAAGCGAGATTCTACAGGACCTCTTTTGTATCTAACTTCTTTTGCTCACAGGAAGTTTTTGAAATTCATTCATATTCCTGTGTGTAACAGTAGTTCATTTACCTTTATTGCTATGTTCCATTTTATGAATATATTATAATTTCAGTAGCCAGTTAATTGACAGACCTTTGAGTTGTTTCTAATTTCTTACTATTGTAAGGAAAGCTGCTATGTATATCTTTTGGTGAACATTATGCCTTTCTCTTGCATATGCACCTCGGATGGAAAGATCTAGGCTATAGGGGGCACGTAGGCTTGAGGTGAGTCTATCCTTCCAGTTTTTTCTATGCGGTTCTACCAATTTGACCCCCTATCTACAGTGCACGAAAGTCCCACTTCTCCACATCCTGGACTCCACTGGCATTTTCAGATTAGCCATTCTGGTAAGTATATAGCGGTAACTCACCTTCATTTTAAAATTTAATTAAATTTCTATTTTTTTTCAAAGATTTTATTTATTTGTTTTAGAGAGAAAGCATGAGTAGAGGGGAGGAACAGAAGGAGAAGCAGACTCCCCACTGAGCAGAGAGCCCAATGCAGGGCTCAAACCCAGGACCCTGAGATCATGACCTGAGCTGAAGGCAGAGGCTTAACGGCTGAGGGACCCAGGTGCCCATCTCACCTTTATTTTAATTTGTTAACTATGTCTTTCAACTATCAAACACTTTATGGACCCCTCCTCTGTACGGGCTTACATTAGCAGACATCTGCACACTCATTACTTCTCACACTGACCTCACTGGGCTCAGAAGCTTTATTTGACTTCTCATGATCCCTTGGAGGGTCCAAGTTTGGCCAGGGATGTGGGACTTTCAAATGCTAAAAATGGGAGGATCCCAGAAAACTGGGATTATCTGACAGCTAGAAAATACCAGAAGAGATACACAGAGATTTTCTCACTTCAAGTTTTCTTCTCTATACATTATGCCCTGGCTACACAGAGTGAGGTTCCTGGACCAGCAGCATGAGTCCCCCTTGGGAGCCAGTAAGAGATGCAGGATCGAGACCCCCACCCCAGAGTCTTCGAATTAGAATCTGTGTTCCAGAAAGATCTCCAGGTGCTCTTGCAGTCTGAAAAGCCTCACTCTGTGCCAGTGGCTCTCAAACTTGGCTGTACTCAGGAGTCCTCTGGGGGAGCTTTACTCTTACTGAGCCCCGGACCCCATCTTCAGAGGTTCTCATTTAGTTGGTCTGGGATGTGGCCTGGACAATGGGATTTTTTTTTTTTAAAGATTTTATTTATTTATTTGACAGACAGATCACAAGTAGGCAGAGAGGCAGGCAGAGAGAGAGAGAGGAGGAAGCAGGCTCCCCGCCGAGCAGAGAGCCCGATGCGGGCCTCGATCCCAGGACCCTGAGACCATGACCCGAGCCGAAAGCAGAGGCCTTAACCCACTGAGCCACCCAGGCGCCCAAGGACAATGGGATTTTTTTTAAAACCTCCCGGGTTATTCTAATGGGAACTAACACTCTCGTTCATGGGACCTGGGATAGTATCCCTTTATTGTAGTCTTCTCCGGATTTCATAAGCAAGACTGTGGTCACCCGTATTTGCATAGTTCAAAGACTTTAAAGATTTAAGTCATCATCTCTTTGGACAACTCCCTCCCCTACTGAGGCATCCAGCACCGGTCTTTGCTTTTCCCTCATTCCTCTGCCCTTGAGTGGAAGCACTACCGCTACCTTACAATTCTGAGTGTAATCCATCCCAAGTGGATCTTAGAGTCTAAGGAGAAGGAAAAAGGGTTCGAGCCTGTATAACAGGTCAGAGCTCAGCCACACCCACACACTTGTCAGCAGAGACCAAACTCCCAGATGACTGGCCGAGTCTTCTTTTCATCCCAATGATCTGAGCTCACATAGCTAAGACCCAATTAGAAACTAGTCCAGGCTGACAACCAGTTGGCCACAGTGGCTAAGGGGAGCGGGAGCTCCAAGAGCTGGCAAGTCTTTGCTTTATAGACCCTGATTACGCCTTCATGGTTTAGCTTCCAGCACACGCCCTGGTTTCTGTGTAAGATGATAAGGCTTCTGTGTTCTTTCACATGAGGACTAAAGACTCCCGGTTGTTTTAATGAAGAAATCAGGTCCTAGTGGTGGCAAAATATTTACACGTTGACTTAAGCTTGTCCATGAAATTAGGGATAAGGAACATCTCCGTCGAGAGAGACGGAAAACAAAGAATTCAGAGCTACAGTGACATTTCAGTGGTGTTTTCCAACACCTTCTGCCCTTCCTTTTCTTTTCCCTTGAATGATTTCAGGGAATCCTTAAGTTTGTAGTACAAAAACAACCGATATTGTGTTATCCTGTTGGGATGTGTGTGTGTGTGTTTGTGTGTGTGTGTGTGTGTGTGTTTCTGTATGGAGAGAGAGAGTGAGGACAACAGCTGTCTAAAACATAGAATCACATAACTCATCACAAGACACTTTTTCCCCTATCTTCAAATTTTGCAGTCTGTGGCACATTATAACATTATGTGATTATACAAAGGGATTTCCAGTTTGACTTGTTATTTGCCCATATCTGCAAAGATTAGTTTGTTCTCTTTCAAAATAACATTGTTTTGGAATACATGCTCTACTGTTTACATTTTACAACATGCAATATATATACATATTTTTAAAGATTTTATTTATTTATTTGACAGACAGAGATCACAAGTAGGCAGAGAGACAGGCAAAGGGAGAGGAGGAAACAGGCTCCCCGTTGAGCAGAGAGCCTGATGCAGGGCTTGATCCCAGGACCCTGGAATCATGACCTGAGCCGAAGGCAGAGGCTTTAACCCACTGAGCCACCCAGGTGTCCCTGCAATATATTTTTTAAAGATTTTGTTTATTTGAGAGAGAGAGCGCATGCACATAAGTGGGGGGAGGAGCAGAGAGAGAGGGCGCGATAGAAGGACTCTGAAGCAGACTCCACACTGAACACAGAGCCCCACTGGGGGCTCGATTCCAGGACTGTGAGATCATGACCACAGCCAAAACCAAGACTCAGACACTTAACTGACTGAGCCACCCAGTCGCCCCTACAACAGGTAATATTTTAAAAAGGCTTACAAATGCTGGGAAAGATACTCATGGAAGTATCTTCTGGGCTCTAGTAGGTGACATTATAGTTAGGCATTGTTAAAATAATGTCCTATCTCTTGACATTGACAGAGCAAGTACTATAATCCAAGATGGTACTAAGTACTTTATATATACCAGCCTATTTATTTCCAAAGCCCATTGGAATAAATGTGATGTCGTTCACCTTTTACAAATGAAAAACTGAGTCATGCCTTTGGTAAGTGGTGGAAGCAGGATTCCAATCTAGGTTGTCTGGTGTCTGAGCTTGTGACTTTTCAAAAAGGGCCCTGGTAGTCCGTGTCCTGGGTGCCTCTTCTGTCCCCAGCAAACCTGGACCAGTGGTTGTCTCATCTGTAATACTCACCACTGTACTTAACCTCCTCCTGTATACAACTTCTTAGACTTGGGATATTTATATTCTTACAATTCCAACTCTGCTGCCCAACCCAACCGTCGACTGATCAAAAAGCTCTTTGCCAGGGGCAGTAAGGATCCAGAAGCAAATAAAGATGTAAACCCTCCTTTTTAGGCCGGTTGTAAGTAATCTAAAAGGAAGAAAAATACGTGTTATTTCATCAAGAGATCATGCATTATCTTTGGTGTCATATCTGTACAAAGAGCAGATTTTTGTGTTCATGTGTGTGTAACACAGATACTGATTTTCGGTTGGCAGTGCGATTATTTCCTATGACAGTAAAACATGTTTGTGAGAACAGTGTGGGGCTGGGGCGCTTGGAGCTGCTCATCCATGCAAAGAATTCTTGTCAAATATTTTAATGAGAAGTAAAACATGGCAGTCATGATGAAAACTCAAGGTGACCTTGGGCTGAGCAGCACGTTGCCAATCACGTACTGTTTTTTTAAGGTCTTTTTTGATGATGGTGATGCTGATGGCTTGTTTACAGAGTTACTCTCTAGATGAGGGAGAGGAAAAGAAGCATCTTCACCTCAACATTAAACACGCGTTCTAGCAAACGTTGGATACCAGCGCCTAACGTCTATTTCTCCTCGGAAGAAATTCCCTTGGATGGTAGCAGGAAGCAGCTACTGGTCTTATGCCATGCTCTCCTAACTCCATGGCAGTATGCTCACCTAGCCATGGGCAGCCTCATGTCCCCATGCAGGACTTCACGTCCTGGATGCACGAAGAGGAGGGCACAGATAGGAATCTCCTTGCAAAGCAGTAGCGTTCACAATCAGCCACAGGGGCCTCCATAGGTCTCATGAAAGGTGGTGGAGATGTCTTGCCCATTGTCTGGGCTTCTGAATCTTTCTCCAGCCTGGCGCTCTTGGTCTCCCCTCTAGCCAGGACTGATGTTCATTGGGTCTGCATTAGGGAACCCATGCCAGGGGTCAAAATGTTAAAATGCTTTGGTTCTGGGCCACCTTCTGCTCAGGTCATGATCTCAGGGTCCTGGGATTCAGCCTTGAATCGGACTCTCTGCTTTGGCAGAGAGCCTGGTTCCTTCAGTGAGGGGCCTGCAGCCCCAAACTCCCCAGCCACATCCCATGCGCTGGTATTGTCCTGGCTGAGTAAGTCTTCTAGCTTGGAATCTGCTCGGGTCCCCCCATCATCCAGAAACTTCAGGGTTAACTCTCAGAACAGCAGGAGGCCACCAGGAACCTGGTCCATCTCCCTTCTGATGCCACTGTCCTGTGAGTTACTATTTTGAATATTAATTCTAGGCGCTTTGATAGACTTTTTCACTTCAGCTGATAGAATCCATTGCTGTGTTTACCACCCAAAGCCCTGACTGATACCTGCACTTATGTACACTTAATTTTATGCAGGCTGTATTTAAGGGAAGAAAATTTATTTCTGGTCAGTATGGAAATATGTTACAGAAGTGTACCTGCTGTGTGGGAATTATGTGAAAGTACTCTATCTTGACATGAAAATATTAAGAAAAGAAATTAACTTGGTAAGAAACTAACATGGCTTTAATGTTTATGGTATGCCGAGGTCTTCCTTCCTTACTGTATCTCTTCCCAGGGCGCTTTGCTGTACCCTCTACATTTAAGAAAGAGGTTAAGGCATGACATTTTTTGTATTATCTCAATTTATTTATTATTATTTTAAAATTTTTTTTTTATTTATTTGAGAGAGAGAGAATGAGCATGAAATGGGGGAAGGTCAAAGGGAGAAGCAGACTTCCCATTGTCCTGGAGCCCAATGTGGGACTCGATCCTGGGACTCCAGGAGTATGATCTGAGCCAAAGGCAATCACTTAACCAACTGAGCCACCCAGGCTCTTCTGTATTATCTCAGTTTAGAGTGGAGAGTGACTAGTCATTCCACCATGATAGAACAGAGCAGGGGAAACAAGCTGGGGTGTCCTGATCTCAAATTCTGCCCTGTTTCTATTGTATTCTGTTGCTTCTCCGGGTGGGCTGTTCACCATGGTTGAAAAATACAGAATTCCTCTGCCTGCCAGTATCACAAATTCTACTACTTCTCTTCCCTATTTGGATTAAGGTATAGTCTCTAGAACATGTTTTCAAGCAATGTCTAAGCCACATTAATCCAGAATACTTCATCAGAGATTATTATTTTTTTTAAATTAGCTAGTGCTTACCTGGGAAAGCAGAGTATTGAGGGAATGAGAGCTTTGCAAGGACCACAGGATCTTTGTACATGCAAGGTGGGGGGAGGCTTATTGAATTCTTTTAGAACCAGGAGCATGTATAACTTCGGGGGGAAGTTTTTAATTCAAAAATAAATGGGAGAATTCGGGCTGAGATGACCACAGACGGGACAGAGGTCTGCAGTCTTGAGGCACAAACACGTAGTTAAAGCAGAAAGTGCAAGCAGCTGGCGTAAGAGCCGCCTGCTCTCTATCTTGACTCTGTCTTCGCCTGGGAATTAATAGGTTACAATGAACATCTCTACCTGGGAAAGGCCTGGCTGGCACACAGGGTTGGCCCTCCACAAACACTGACAACAGCAATAATGAAGCTGCCAATCCCAGGGGCACGCCGGGGACGCACCTGCTACAGGCTGGTCTTGCGAGCTGTCAGCTTTCTTAAACGCGCATTGCCAGGCCAGGGGAAGATGTCACCTGCTCTTCGTGGTGTACCCTCACTGGAGACTGTACCTGCTCATTTCCATAAATTAGGTCCCAGCATGTTCAAATATGGGTTTCTTTTGTTATAAAGACGGTGCTGCTCTGTGTTATACCAAAATTCTTGGAGAGCGCATAAAAGTAGTCTGGAAATGGATTCCTAATTTGTGATCTAGGGAGGGAGGTCTTGGTGGATTCCTTGACCCCTCTGAATATATGCAAGCTTGCACAGTTTTGCAGATGCGCATTTATTTTATGAAGGTTCAATACTTTGCTGTAAAAAGGGCTGGGGTTTGTGACCCAAAGCACAGACTAAAAGCATCGGATACTGGGCCAGGTAGAATGAAGTCTCTGTCTTAGGGCATCTCGTCTATTAGGGACTTAAAGAAAGGAGGAGCATTGTTGGGGTCCACAGGTTTCTAGATAATTCCCAGCCCTGTTTTCTCAGGTTTCTGCCTTTCATAGGAGGCAACCCATGCAGCGATTACATGTAGAGGAAGATTTGAGAGCCCAATGCAGCAGGAAAGAGGCGAGGCATCACGGAGAGCTCATTGGTGCTTTGCTCTTGAGGAGGACCCTGGAATTTACAACCCCAAACCCACCCTCATGTATGGCCTGTGACCTTCCAACAGCCTGGGAAGGAGGCAGTGTCTCAGAACTCATTTTAGGAGCTGGAGGTGGAGGCTGAAATTTACCCAACACAGGATCCTAATTGGGACTCATTTTACCCACGTCTTCAGATTTTCCCTGGGACTATAACTTGTTATCAAAGCACGCGATGCCAGGGAGATGGTTAACGTTTGATAGATAGTAGTTAGTGTCACTCCTTTATAAAAATAGATGTAAATAAACATGATGGAATCTCACTTTTGAAGAAGAAAATAATTTAACTTTGTATCCGTTTTTCATTCCAACAAGAATATTCCTACATAACTCTCGATTACCTTCTATTCTTCAGCTCAGTCCTTCCCAGCTGGGAGGGAGGTTTGTCCCCCAGAGGCCATCGCAATGTCTGGAGACATTGTCACAACTCGGGGGAGGCTGCTGGGATCTAGTGGGTGGAGGTCAGAGAGGCTGCCCAGCTTCCATCCTGCCCTGGGCAACCCCCACAACAAAGGATTATTTTGCTGATGATGCTGAGGCCAAGAACCCCTGTTCTAGCATTAAAAATGAAACTTACACGGGGAAAATAGACTCTAAGGACCCTACTGAGGGCAGTCCGTGCTTGGAAGAGACAGTGGCTTGGTTTTAAGAACAGCATTTGCAGGGGCTCGGCTGGTCATTTCTCTTGTGACAGTGAGAATGAGAGTTGGTGTTACTGGAGCGGCTGTGGGGGGGCGGGGCGGGCGGGGGGCATTGGCCCTGCGGGGGTGGGGGTCCCCCCATCAAAAGGGGAAAGCTATTGTCTAGGACTTTTGTAGAAACAATAAAGCTCCAGGAATCTCCACTGTGTTCTTAATTTAAACCTTCGGTCGGAGATCGATTTCCAAAGGTAAATCGAGGCTTAAGGTAGGTTCAAAGTGCGGGGGAGCAGTTTTGCAAGTGTACCTCCTTAACAGCCCCCCAAACCTCTCAGACATCGTTCTAAAATTAGGCTTGCTCTCTGACCGAGTTTGCTGACCCCACTCTTCAACGACGACTTTTCATGTCATGGTTTTGGAACCGTTGAGACTCCTCACACCTATTACCAACTTGAAAACCACTGAGCAGAGACAAAAATCTCAGATGGTGATTTACACAACGACACCCTGCCTTGTTTCTGACTGGGTTTTCAGAGATGGAAACACTACAGTATAGAAATAATGCCATCCACCCCCCCCCCCCCCCCCCCCGCCAAAGTCCATTTTTCTTCTCTTATAAACCCATAGCCAGATACGTTGACATGATGACGCACGGTATCACAGAAAGGACACCCGGAGTGACAGGAGGACTCCAATGGTTGAATGGTGGGTTTTTGTCCCAGCACACAGAGCCCGGCGTCTTCCACACCTCTCATAAGTCTTTTGTGTGAAAGTCTTTGCTAAGAGTCAAGTCTCAACTGATAAGGCCTTGGAGACATAATCATTTTCCATTGACAGCACCTTGCAACCAATTCGTAAACATTTTCATATTAATATTGAGCAATTTCCCTACATTCTAATCCATCAAAGTAGGCTATTAATCCTTCCTGTACCATTCTCTATTCAAATGCTAACAATTTTCTTCTCACAAGCTAAAACATTTGTCCGACAGCCCCTCACACAAAGACCCCGCATTGTTAGCGATGATGGATCAGAGTGTTAATATGAAGGATGCAATGTAAATTATATCATTGATACTGTACATATGTAGAGGAAGAAAATCTTTTTAAGAGATCATTTGTATGCTAAAGATAATGAAAGTGATCCCATGGTACAGCAACCTTAATTTTCCTTCCTAAGAGGAAAAAAAAAGGTTCTTTATGGTAGAGAATATGGAAATCCATCATGATTTACAATGGCACAAATGCCATCATTTACTTTCTGGAAAAAAAAAAAAAATACACCCGTCTCTTTTAACGAACTTATTGAAATAATGAGAAACCATGTTAAAATATCTCTTAAGAACACCATACCTCATGGTTACCCGGAGAATGGTGTGAATAGCAGAGCTCAGTTTGGGTTGAAAAACAGATAAATGTCTCCATCCAGAGTGGTGAGTGGTCAGACGATTTATATTAACTATCAGATTTATTGAATGGTATAGAGACTTGGAGGTGAATACATTTAGGGCCCCCACAAAGAGGGATGGGAAGAATAGCATGTTTTAAGAAATAGAATGTATGGGGTGCCTGGGTGGCTCAGTGGGTTAAGCCTCTACCTTCCGCTCAGGTCATGGTCTCAGGGTCCTGAGATCGAGCCCCACATCAGGCTCTCTGCTCAGCAGGGATCCTGCTTCCCAACCCCCCCACACCACCCACCCTGCTCTCTCTGCTACTTGTGATCTCTCTTTCTCTGTCAAATAAATAAATAAAATCTTTTTTTTTTTTTAAAGACTTTATTTATTTATTTGACAGACAGAGATCACAAATAGGCAGAGAGGCAGGCAGAGAGAGAGGAGGAAGCAGGCTCCCTGCCGAGCAGAGAGCCCGATGTGGGGCTCGATCCCAGGTCCCCAGGATCATGACCTGAGCCGAAAGCAGAGGCTTTAACCCACTGAGCCACCCAGGCGCCCCAATAAATAAAATCTTAAAAAAAAAAAAAAAGAAATAGGATGTAATTTCGCTGATATTCACAAAACAAGTAATGTTTGTAATCACACCTGGGCTCTGCATCATTGTAAGCTTCTGGGGGCAAGAACTGACCGTCTACTCGGGGTCCTATTCTCCCAGAACACCTGGCAAGTCAGACACTGAAATAATCACTATGATGCTTCCTTCACTTATATTTCTTTATTTTCCACCTCTGAGTTTGCTGGTCTCCGGGGTTTTCCTTCGGTATTAAATGGCTGCTTGAAGGCAGATATCCAGAATTCATCCTTGATATCTTTCTCTTCCTTGCCAAGCCCCCACCTCCATTCAGTCTCATTAAGACTTGTCAGTTCTTCCTGAAAAAAACTCTCCCTTCCCTATCTGTCTCTCCATTAGCCACTTCCTGCAACTTCACCTGAGACACCTTCATTCTTCATGTGGGCGCCGGCGGACGGGTGTCTCCCCCTCGCTTCACCCCTTCTTCCCAATGCAACCCAGGGGATCTTGAAATACACATTTGATCATGTGGTAAGGGCCTATTTAGCCAGAGCGATGCCATCCAGTTAAACAGTGATTTTGTTGTTTAGGCAGTAAAACTTAAACTGACCCTGCCCCCGCTCAGGGAACTTACTTAAAAGCAAGTCCAGGAAACCAGTCCCAGGTAACAACGTCCAAATTCAAGGGCGGGTCAGGCCAGGTGGAGGCACTCAATCAGGGGGGCGCATACTGTCTCCCTAGCTACTAAGGAGTATGGATCCTGCCTTTTGGGTGCCCATTCTGACCAAGGTGATAGGCTAGTTCAAATAGCTACTATAGGGTGAATTGTAATTCAACAGGCCACCTGTGTGTGACCTAGCATGACTGTGCAGCTTTCTCTGTGCTACAATCTCATTGGCCACCTGTGTGTGGCCAGGCCCAACCACATGGCCTTTAGTCTATAAAAGTTAGTCTGTGAGGCAGGGAGGGGTCGCCTCTTTGTAAGAGACGGCCCCCGCCGGTCGGTTTGATTCTTTATCCTTGGCGCGAAATAAAGCTTTGCTTGACCTTCGCTTTATATCAGTCTCGCTCCTTTGATCACGGACCCATTATTGGGGGACCTAACAATGTCACTTCACTGCTTTTTAAAAAAAAGTAAATTAACAATAAAACAGAACCCATGGTTTCTCTTTGTCCTCGGGATCATGTTGCAATGCCTTCCTGTAGGCTGGCAAAACTTTGCTGGTCTGGCTCCTGCCTATTTTATGAAACCTCATCTCCGGCCACTTTAGTTGAAGAGTTCCTCCCATTGGCCAACACCTTCCCTTCCAAGTGTCTTGCTTTTGCTCTTGCTTGGCTGGAAACTTGTTCTCATGCTCTGTTCCTGGTTACGTTTTATACATATCCTTCAGGCATCAAGGAGAACGCCATCTCTTAAGGAAACCTCCTGTGATGTCTCCTCCCTGTATCCCACACCCCCCCTCCCCCGTCTGGCCTCCAGTCGAAATCAAATCTCCAGATCCATCCTTCACTTTCCCTCCAGAGCACTTCCCAAGAGTTATAATAGATGCATGTGTGATTATGGGTCTAATGTGTGTCTCCCACGAGGACTGCGCAATCCGAAAGCAGAAGGATAAGGTTGATTCTGTTTGTTCCTGTACCCCCTTCACCTCACACAGTACTTGGCACATAAACAACTCAATAAACAGTTAAGAACAGTTGAATGAATAAACTTATCTGCACCAAGCATTCTATGGGGGGCTTGGGGAATAAATACAAGAAGACTCAGAATCAAGAAATTCCCATGTGGAATTTGAACATCATTAAAAAAAAAAAATGACAGCAGAACATTGGAAGCTCTCTGCTCTAATCTATTTGGAAATGATCTCCTCATCTTTGTATGCATTTGGTTTCTTTTGGGATTTACATAGTTTTGCATCTGAAAAGATACTAGATGATTCTCCTCTCCAGTTGAACTCCATTAAACCTCATTATTGCTTTTCAGGGATTAACCATGCCCCCAAGGAATCAGTGGCTGGGGACCCTTGTTCTCAAGCAGCTCTGTGCTAGGCAGGTCTTCAGCCCAGAGAGTAACATCCACGGAGTTCAAACTGCTTCTGGCCAGGAAACAGAATGTAACGTTGGAGGAGATGCAGGTCAGGTACAGAGCTGTGTTAGGACACCGATGCCTAATGCTCCGACAGGAGAGAAAAGAGGGGGAAACAGCAGAAGGGAGAGAAGGGAAGAGAAGACCAGAGAAGGAGTGACCCAAGAGGGGTTTGAATGGAACCTTGCCTGCCGGCATGCTCAGATAAGGGGTTATGCCTCAGATCATTGTTCCCTCTGCTAGCTTCCTGAAGCCCTCCCTCCAGTGATAGGTATTGAGGACAGGAAAGGACCCTGATACAAAACAGAATGAGCCCTGGGAGACTACCCTGGGGACTACCCCCCACCAGGGCCTCAGCAATCCACGTGGTCCAAATGCCTCCATCGAGAGGACTGCCTGGTCCTCCATGAGCGCAGCGCTGGGCATCTAGCATCTTGCAAACATTTCTACACCTGGCCTGCATTTCCTCCAACGCTACCTCCTACGATGACGATAAGGACCCTCCTGGCACCAGTAAAGTCTCCATTCGCCTGCACAGAGTGCCTAGAGACAATGATAGGAAGACTCCCTCTTCTTTCTACTTAGGGAAAAGACCTGCTGTTTATAATGTACATGTCATCCCCGCTCCCCGAGGAAGATCTGCCATGGACAGCAAGCTATCATTTTAAACAAGGTCTAGGAAATCTGGTTTATCCGATTTTCAGACTATCACCTTCTGCTTTGGCTCACTGTCTGAATCTCTTTTTCTTAAATCAAGTGACTCTGAAAGAGAGGGTTACAGAGTCACAAGACAACGTGTGGCTTTTTTTATGTCCTCTTTCCTATCAAGTATCTGAAATGCCCCGTGTTGGAAGTTAATATCCTCTGGGCCGTCGTAATCCTCATCTGCTCAAGTCGTGGGGAAGCAAGGGAGCGGGGGAAGTTTCTTGCACTTGCTGGTCTGCTACGTGGGCTGAACTTGGAGAACTGGAGAGGTTGGCGGCAAGATATCAACCTGGCAGCGTTTATAATAACCAAAGACTGAAAACAGCCTGAAAGCCACAGTTAAGGGCTCGCTATGCACAGGATGGTCTAGCCCTGCCTGGAGTATGGAGGTAGTGAGATAGAATGATGCTATTAGCCATTGCTTCAGGAAATGCCTATGGAATAATGCTATGACAATTGCTGAAAAGCAAATTATCTACATGGCATCATTTCAACTATGTAGAAATGCACATGGGAAAAAAAAAACAAAACTGAAGGTTTTCCCTGGGAGGTAAGATCTCGGATATTTCCCCATTGACTTCTTTTATATTTTTGTAGTTTCTGACTTTTCTATGAGGGAAATGCATAGGATGCCTAGTGGGATCCAGGCCAGTTTAAACAGAATGAGATAGATGATCAGCCTTTCAAAAGAGCCAGAGAGCCATTCTGGAAGTAGAAGCGAGAAGACAGAAAATGAACGCTTTTTCCTGGAGCCTTCTGCAGGAGCCTCGTGTTAACTCCACTTTGCACAGCCAGGGAGCACTTCCTCCAAACAGACACTCATTTCGTAGCGCTCATGGTCACGGGTGTTGTCCACACGCAACCAGAAGGTTGCCCAGAGCCTTTCTGTTCCTGGTGCTGAAAGCCAGTGGGTAGATAATTATTCAAGGTCAGATTTTTAGAGCGGGATGCCAGGGCAGGAAAAAAAAAGGGCAAACATTAAGCGTTAGCCAATACTTTGCAAACACTCGGTTAAGGATTTCCTAATTACTCTAAGTGGCTCCTCCAGCTCTTGCACTTAAAAGGCTGCTGTCTTGCGTGATGTCATCTTTTGCCCATTATCTCAGCAGTCAATTTGCAGTATTCTGAGAGGCAGGGAGAAAATATTTGCAAACATCAACATTCTCAAGTCTTAAAAGATAATCCCCCTTTCAACTCCCTATGAGCATATCAGCAGCCCAGTTCGGTTTTCAGATTCCTCTAAATGGTAACACCACCAGCTGGATTGCACAGAAAACCTTTCTTCAGAAGAACTCAAAGAAATTTCTAAGTGGTATCACATCAATCACCGAGTGAGTCCTCAGAGGACTGGCCAGGCAGGTAGTTAGAGGGTAATTAGAAATGCAAATTGATAAGCCCCTTTAAAATAGCTCCCAGAGGCAGCTCCCACCTGAGGAAATCTGGTGTAAGATTTTCGTTTAAGGATAGCTGGTGCCAAGGGGTTCTGACTTGTTGGCCATTACATTGCTTCATTAATTCTTCCTAAGAGTAATATTATCACGAGCATCTCTATAGCGTCTGGGGAAACTGAGGCAGAAAGTGGTTCAGCAACTTATGCAAGGCCATGTAGCTTAAGTAAGAGTCCCAGAGTTGGAACTTAACCAGATCTGTCTGGCTTTTAAAGTTCCACCTCTGACCTACCATGTGGCTCCATGATCTCCTTTCCCCTCCCGCGGAGCAGAATGGGAGATCAGGGGGTGTTCACAAGCGCTATGCAAAGAAGTGTTCCTTTACAGGTGGAAATCTTGCTAGAGTAGAAAGCTTACCAGACTGGTTTTAAATCTCTGTTCCTCCATGTATTAGCTGGGTGATCCTGGTCCAGTTACTTAATTTCTCTGAGCTTCTGTTTCTTTGTTTGTATAATGGAAACAATAGTGGTTCTTACCTTGGAGGTTTGTTGTGAACATTAAATGAGATAATACCACGTTAGATACCCACCAGGATGCCTGGACCCAGTAAGTGCTCAATAAATGCTTGTGTGTTGGGGCACCTGGGTGGCTAAGTGGGTTAAGCCTCTACCTTCAGCTCAGGTCATGGTCTCAGGGTTCTGGGATCGAGCCCCACATTGGGCTCTCTGCTGAGCAGGGAGCCTGTTTCCCCATTTTTCGCTGCCTGCCTCTCTGCCTACTTGTGATCTCTGTCTGTCGAGTAAATAAATAAAATCTTTAAAAAAATGCTTGTGCATTATTATTAGTGTGTACTGTCTATATATTAACATACTTCATACATTTGTTATTGTATCTTATTTGTATACAAGTGTAAAGAAATAGGGTTATTATTACTATTTCTAGTAGTATATATTCTATATAGCAGTATAATGCAAATATTTAGTATTACATCTTTTTTACATCTGAGTATAATAAATAAGATTATTACTAATATGAATGTTATTAGTATATGTATTCTATATATTAGTGCAATACATACATTTATTATAATATGCTATTTACATATGAATCTTATAAATGAATAGGATTATTACTATTACTATGATCTGATATATTAGTATAATGCACATATTTATTATCTTATTTATGTATAAATACAATAAACAGGATTATTACCATTACCATTATGATGAGTATACACATTCTACTTATTAGCATAATACACATATTTCTTATTATATATTGTTTACATGAGTATAATAAATGAACAGGATTATTATTATTACTACTGTAGTATACATATATCCTACCTATTAGTGTGACACATATATTTATTATATGTTATTTAAATACAAGTGTAACAGACAGGATTATTATTACTATTCCGCTTCTTATTAGTATAGTGTCCCTGAAGCCCCCTCATGCTCTAAGAGGGCTCCGCCTGGTTCATCCCCAAACTGACCATTAGTAAAGACTTAGTGGGCAAACTCCATGCTTGGGATCTGCTCATCTGAGCCTTCAGATCCACAAAGGTGGGAGAGAAACGCTCCCACACTGCTCTTGCTTGAGCCTGGTTCTCCCTCTGCAGTCATTGGGCAAGTATTGACTAAGCCGGTCCTCCATCCCCTTCCAAAGCAAGGAGGCTGCGGTCAATTTCACAGGCCAAGGGAAAGCCATGACCCAACATTAGCATCCTAATTTATGAAGAGTAAAATAAACTCCAGACTTGGCCAGCTGGTTCGGGTGAGGGGCTGAGAGAGGGGCAAAAGCAAGGCCCTGCCAAGGAACTCAAATTGTATAAAATAAAACTCCGCAATATTTAAAAGTAATTCGGCTCCTTTGAAGCTTCTAGACATTCCAAAACTCAGTAATAACTAAAGCACACAGTGCAATGAATAAAATGAAAATGTGACCCGGGATCCCACCATTTATTTGGAACGAAGAAACTGAAAACTGCTCTCTCTCTAACCGATAGGCCTAAAGTTATTACTTCATTCACTTAAGCATTTTACATAAGGCAATTCTCTGATGATAAATCACATTGGAATTGATTTCAGTTTAAAAATGAAAAAAAAAAACCCACATTAACATGTGGAAGCTTAAAGATCTGTAGATCTGAATTATTGGGGGGCTTATGCTAAGAATGGACGACAAATTGAAAAATAAGCATGTACTCACTTTTAGAAAATAAATCTGCTCCTCAGAACCACCCATTATGCGAGGAAAAATAAACTGCCTCTCATTTCATTAGGAAAACTCATTTGCATCAACATTTATACTTACATATGTAAAAATGCATGGGCTCAGCCTGAATACAAGGTGGTAATTCAATCAAAAAGCTCCGTTGATATGCTATCATAAACAGCAAAAATGGAAACAGAGCCTTGGGAATAAATCACCGTCTTACTATTCAGCTGGGACCATACTGGGCTATTTTACACTACATGCATTGGTGCAATATTTCACAAATATAAAAAACTGCATTTTCCCTTTATTTACTGACATGCGGCTGTTGAACCGGCAGCTTGTGGAACTCCAGCAGGTGCACAGAGGGATCCCAGTGGCGGAATCAGACGGCAAGCCATGACAATAAGGCAATTACAATTTTTTAAATTAAAATAATTTTAATCAGAATTTTGGAAAAATAAAAGACTCTTGAAATTTTAATCCAAAGCATGAGGCTTATACACACACATCTGCAATTGGAGGGAAGAAACCTGAGTGAAAATTAGCATCGTTTTCAAAGCAGCAGTATTTTCGGTTGCTAATTAGACATCTTCCCTTGGCTGATCATATAATTTAGAAAATGGGTAAGTGGCATTTTACAAGGCTTTACAAGGTTATTTCTTAAACAGTGTTGGGTAATCTTGGTGGCGTCGTTCACGCTGCTCCCTCTGCCTGGAATATTTCTCCCCTGAACCCTCCTGCAGCTGGCTCACTGACATCCAACTTTGAATGCATTTTCTCACAGAGGCGTCCCTGATTTCCTCCCTGCAACTGACCCTGCTCCTCATTCTCTTACATCATTCTGTCTTTTTCTAAATTTATTGTAGAAGTTTTTAAGCACTTTTAAAAGTAAGGAGGAGAGGCACCTGGGTGGCTCGATGGGTTAAAGCCTCTGCCTTTGGCTTGGGACATGATCTCGGGACATGATCTCAGGCTCTCTGCTCGGCGGGGAGCCTACTTTACGCTCTCTCTCTGCCTGCCTCTCTGCCTACTTGTGATCTCTCTCTTTCTCTGTCAAATAAAAAAAAAAAAAAAAAAAAAAAAAAAAAGTAAGGAGGATAATAGAATGCATCTCAGCTTCAGTATCAGAGACATTTGGCCCCGTCTTCCCCCTCCTCCTCCTCCTCTGCCTCCTGGTCACCTCCTCTTCCTGCCCAGTTACTTTAAAGCGTGCGCAGAATGTCAATGTCCTTCCATCTGGACGTATTTTGGTGTGTTTCCCCCCAGTAGAAGAACTTTTAAAAAATATAATCGTAACATCATTATCACATCTAAACAATTAACAGTAATTACTATCGATATCATCATGTCACCAGGCAGGTGATCGATCACCTTTAACCAGTTTGTATGAATCAGGATCCAAATGAGGCCCATTCCTTGTCATTTTCCGTGTCATGTCAGGATTTTCTTCCATCTCTCTCTTTTTCACTTGCAGTTTTTTTGCGGGGGAGGACATGGTTGTGTTAAAGAAGCTAGGCTGGGGACATCTGGGTGGCTCAGTTAGTTACGTATATGACTTGGGTTCAGGACCTGATCTCAGGATCCTGGAATCAAGCCACTTATCAGGCTCTTTCCTCAGCAGGGAGTCTGCTTCTCCATCTGCATCTCCTTCTGCTAGTTCTTTCTCTCTCTCTCAAATAAATAAATAAAATCTTTTTATTTATTTATTTATTTATTTTAAGAAGCTAGGTCATTTGTTTTGTACAGTCTTCCATAATTTAGATTTGCTGATTATGTCCTCTGGGTCACTTGATAAGTCCCACTATCCCTTGTGTATCCTACAAATGGGTAGTTAGGTCTAGAAGCTTGATCAGATTCAAGTTCAGTATGTTTTTGCAAAGTCATTTCATTGATAGTGTTGTGTTCTTTCATTAAGAAGAACACAATATCTGTTGTTTCTCTTTCCATGACATTAGTACTCATTGATGTTCATTGCCTAGCTCCACTGATTCATTAAGTCTCACAAAATAGTGATGTTCCACTTTCAACATTCCTTTTTCATTTATTAGCTAGAAAACTTCTATAAGGAAAAACTTTTTCATCAACTATATGAATACCCCGAGATACAGGCCATATAGAAAAGGCAGGATAAATGTTTGATTTGTCAGTTTTTTCAAAGATTTAAGTGGTTCCCTAGAATCCCCCAAAGGGACCAATGCCTCAATGATTGATCTGTAACTATCTGTCTAGCATCTATCTGTCTATTTAGGACTGAAGTGACCTTATTTGTTAATAAATTTATTTAGGTGAACATATAAGTTTAGTTTGAAAATATATGAATTAAATTACAGGGGAAATGAGACAAAAGGTCCTAAAGATAGGTTCCAAATTAGGACAGTTGTAAGTAAGTGATGGAAGTTCGAAAATGATGCCTTGGAAAGCAGTTCTCACCAGGGTTGGGTGGGGAATAAGAAGAACAGGGTTTGATGCATATCAGTGGATGGTATGAGCCTATCTAACAAAAGAATTGGTCGATCAGAGGAGGGAGGTCAGCTTGGAACTTGGGAAGCAATGATAGGAAGCAGAATGGGGTGAGTTGAGAGGAGAAGATGGCCTGACCCATTAATTACAGAGTTCAGATGGCCTTGCTGATCCAGCCTGCAAAGGGGACACAGACTGTCCTCACAGTTTCTTTATCCATTCATCTGGCGATGGACACTTAGGTTGTTTTTATGTCTTGGCTGTTGGTACTAATGCCGCAATGAGCATGGAATGGAGCTATTTCTTTAAGATAGTGATTTCGTTTCCTTAGATAAATACCCAGAAGTAGAATTATTCAATCATATGGCAATTTTATTTATATTTATTTTTTATTTTTTAAAAAAGATTTTATTTTTTTATTTATTTGACAAAGAAAGAGAGATCACAAGTAGGCAGAGAGAGAAGGGGAAGCAGGCTTCCTGCTGAGCAGAGAGCCCGATGTGGGGCTTAGTCCCAGTACCCGAGATCATGACCTGAGCTGACAGCAGAGGCTTAACCCACTGAGCCACTCAGGCGCCCCATAGCAATTTTATTTTTAATTCTGGGGAGGGATGTCCATACTGTTTTCCATAGGGGTTGCACCAATTACATTCCCAGTGAAAGCACACCAGGATTCCCTCTTCCCTACATACTCAGGAATGCTTCTTATTTCTTGTCTTTTTGATAATGACCATTCTAATAAGTGTAAAGTGATATCTCATTGTGATTTTGATTTGCATGTCCCTGACTCTGAGTGGAGTTGGACATCTTTTCATGTACCGGTTGGCCATCTATATGTCTTTCTGGGGGGAAAAAAAAAAGTCTCTTCAGTTCCTTTGTCCATTTTTTTTTTTAAAGCATTTTTTATTTATTAACTTGGCAGACAGAGATCACAAGTAGGCAGAGAGGCAGGCAGAGAGAGAGGGAGAAGCAGGCTCCCCACTGAACAGAGAGCCCGATGTGGGGCTCGATTCCAGGACCCTGGGATCATGACCTGAGCCAAAGGCACGGGCCTTAACCCACTGAGCCACCCAGGCGCTACCCCTTTGTCCATTTTTTAATCAGATCTTTTTTTTTTTTTTTTTGCTATTGAGTTGTAGGAGTTTCTTTCTTTATTATTTTTTTTTTTGAAGATTTTATTTATTTATTTGAGAGAAAGAAGCAGACCCTACCCTCCTGACCACCTCTGAGCAGGGAGCCTGATGCCAGGCTCAATCCCAGGACCCTGAGTGTCTCAGCCCTGGCACCATTGACCTTGGCCTCCATGATTCTTTGTTGTGGAGGGACTGCCTTATGTCTTATAGGATGTTTAGCAGCATCTCTGGCTGTTACCCAGTAGGTGTCAGTGCCACTCCCTCCCTGAATCATGACAATCAAAAATGTTTCTAGACATTTATTACATGTCCCTCAGTTGGGGGCACCATGTGCAACCCCATTTGACAAGTGCTGCTCCAGACAGAACACGGTGAATTAAGCAAATGTGGGGTGGGTCAGGGTGGGCCTGGGAGAGCAGAGAATGAAGGAAAATGAGGCAGGAAAAGAAAAAGGAACAACTCATGACAAGTGATTAGGGCTGGGGACAGACGTCATCAAATATGTGCTTTGGAAAGATCGTCCTGGCTGCCCTGGATCCAACTGAAGTTTCCAGGCCTCTTGCCAATGAGCCCGATCCTTGTGATGTGATGTGTGTGGATGGTTGCCTGATGCACACGTCCTAGTTAGTGTGAATTTGTGGTCCTGGTTTGCAGGAGCCTGGCCCAAACAAGGTCTGTCACCACAGGGTTCAAGATGACCTTCCAGCAGCTATGCAACCTTGGAGTGACTGCACCCATTTAATAGATGAGGAATCATAAGGCTCGGACCATAGAAGTAACTTTCCAAGGCAGCCAGACTAGGAAATCCGCCTTGATGATCACAGGCGCAAGACTGAGGACTTCCCAAATGCTGGGCCCTTGCTTGACTGCAGAGAAGGATGAATATGGATTTGAGATGAGTAGGAGAGGGAACTTTCTGACACTGAGTCGTCCTAGAGGTGGACTATCTTCACCACCATGCTTCTCCACAGAGTTTTTACATAGCAGACACTCTTCAAGAAGTCTCATCCACACACTATCATGTCCCCCGTTCTATAGATGGAGAAAATGAAACAGAGAGAGAGTTCGCATGATTCGTCGAAGCTGTAGAGCTGGGATTCAGACATGATTTGTCCACACACGACCCACACTGCTGTGCTACCTCTTATTCAAGACCTTATGACATGGTGGGCTTCTGGCCACCAGAAATTTCAGCCAAGGCTGTCCATTTTACTAAATGAGGTAGGACATGTGAAAACGCAAAGTAAGGCACTTCCACATACCCAGTGCCCAATCCCTGAAAACCAAACTCTCAAGGCGTTCCAGCATGCAGGCTGGGAGCACTGGGAGTCTCCTGAGGCCCCTTGCAACTGGCGTGGCTACCAGCATACTCCAAAGAGGCACGAGCCGCCCCGCGCCCTCCAGGGCTAGTCTAGCCAGGAGAAAGCCAACGGCTTGGACCAGCACCCGCAGCACAGGAATGGGAGCGGTTCACAGGGCAGAGCACCTGCCACGAGCCCTACCCCCTTCTGAGCACCTGGCCCGGCAGTAACTCATTCGATCCTCCAAAAACCTGGATTCAGGTACTGTTACCACTTGGGGTTTATGGATGAGGAGGCAGAAGCTATAGGAGATCAAGGGACTTGCCCATGACTTTCCTGGAGGAACTGAGATGAGACTCCGTTTTTTCAATACAATGATGCTGAAGTTACAGACTCAAAACCTGGTCCTGAAGCCACCACCTAGGTAGAAACTGAAACGAAATGAGTCCAGACGGGAGAGGTTCAAAAAAAAGCAACTCCTGAGGTGCCTGGGTGGCTCAGTGGGTTAAAGCCTCTGCCTTCGGCTCAGGTCATGATCTCAAGGTCCTGGGATTGAGCCCAACATTGGGCTCTCTGCTCAGCAGAGAGTCTGCTTCCTCCTCTCTCTGCCTGCCTCTCTGCCTACTTGTGATCTTTCTCTCTGTCAATTAAATAAATACGATATTTAAATTTAAAAAAAAAAAAAGCGACTCCTGTTGGAGAAGAAGGTTAGAGACCTTTAAGAAAGGGATGTTCATCACGCGGGGATAGAGCTAGGGGCCATCCCGGGGCCCAGCCCTGAGCCAGGGTTGTGAGGGCCGCAGCAGCGATGGGGCCCCGTGCTTGGTTTTTCAGGAGCTCAGAATCCAGGCAGAGAGACAGAAAGCACGACAAAGTCTCTTGGAAAAAAGAGAGGGCGCGGCTGGTGCCCGCACAGAATGCAGGCCCGTCCCTCCACCTTTCAGCAACTTGCTGCACGCCACACCTGTGATCCTTTTAACTCTATCAGCAGCAAGGAACAAAGCCACCTTTGCAAGTGGAGTTCCAAGTGGCCCCAATAATTCAGAGGCCGTGATAGCCTGGAGAACAAGGAATGCCCCATTTATTAACTCTATCTCGTGCAAACGCACGCACACACCCGAGTGCTCACGCGCACAGGCTGTCAGTAAACACTGCCATGGCCTCAAGGACTCTTGAATCCTGACGATCAGGTGGGAGAAGCAGAGGCCCGAGTCTGGACCCTTCCGCTATCCCCCTGTTTGAGCACCTGCTGTGTGCCCTGCCCTGGGGTTAGTTTTGAAGTCAGAGGTTTCAACCAAAGCTGTGTCTGAGGTGCCCGGGGCAGCCCAGGGAGAAATGACAGCACGTGCCTCCAAGTAGCCTGGTGGGTGGAGGCAGGACTTGTCCTCTTTACCCTTCGGATTCCGAGGGCCTGTGTCCCCCACACGGCATCAGCCAACAACACGTGTCTCTTGAGCAAATGAATGAAGAGGTATGTGACCTTGGCCAAGGTCAGCTTCTTCCTTGCTAGCATGAGGACCCTGCCACCACGTGGAGGGCTGCCTTGCGGAAGGATCTAGTGATCGACATGCCCTGGAGAGGGTGCCAGGAAGGCAGGGCAGGTGGCCCATTTCCTAGGGAAAGGATCTACTTTCTGAAAACGTGCATATTCACCAGCTCTCCTGCAGTCAAGAGAGACCAAGCTTCACAGTGCTGCTCTGAGTTCTTACTTAGGCTTTCTGGCTGGCTCTCCAGGACACTTTCCTTTCCTCTGCTGGCCTCTTCAGCACGTGCAATAAAAACCTTTCACAAGTCGGCAACGAAAAGGCAGCGCTGCCTCAACTGCTGGGTGATTCAGGAAGCTTCTTTCTCATTTTAATTGGTTTCCTAACTGGACTGTTTATGGGGTGTGCAATAGCCCGGGATGAAAAGGCTAGGCAAGCAATTATATGCCTGGCGTTCCTATCTGGCAGGACTTAATAGTTTAATAACAAGAAGGAAAAAACCCCGAAGTTCACCGGCATACGATGGTTTTGTTCTCAAGGAATACTTAGATTTGAAACAATCCCCCGAGTCAGAAAGGATGTCAAGCTGTGCTTGCCCGGTAGCAAGTGGACGCTTCGTGGGTCTTTGGGTTCCCTTTTGATTTAGTGGAACGTCCGGAACACGAGAGGCTTTCTGGGGCCTGGGAGGTTTATGACAGCCCACTCCCTCCCTGGCAGCAGATAAGGGGGTAAGCGGGGCCCTTGATGGGCCTGATTGATTCTCTGGAACGAAGGTTTGTCTTCCCTGGCGGGATGGATGACTTCATTCTGGTAGATGAGGTCACCCGAGTCAAGGCAATAAAGCGTCTGATATTCACATGAAAGCCGGTTTTCAAAGCAGCCTCTGAAGGCAAGCCTCCCGTGCCTCCATGTGCCTATATTCCATCAGTAAGCTGTGTCTGCACTAAGACCCTTCTTTCCTCCGAACAATTTATTCCAGAATGAAACTCCCCTCCCCACCACCAAGCAAACTCTGAAGCCACATTGGATGGTTCTAATTTATAAAAATTGGGGGAGGCGTGCCTTGTGCAGAAAAATTGTCCAAAACGACTCGGACATCTGGCTGAAAGCGGCTGAGAGTCGTTTTCCCAAAGGAAAGTCTAGTCTAATTGTGGCCTCATCATTTCAGCTGGGTCCTTGGTTGTTTTGAACGAGCTCAAATGGTCTTTTGCTGCTCTGGAAGTCCCTGGTATCAATTTTCTGGTTGAGAGACAGCAGACTGGGAACATAGCTTTGGTCTAATCCTGTAGATTACAAGTAACTTTTTCATAATGCTGCCGCACTAACATGGCATTATCTGAAATGGCAACACTTAGGGGGAAGGTTTGGATTCGGGGAAGGACAGAAAAGAATGTGTTTTTCGAGAAAGGAATAAGAAAAGGTGATCTCTGCCAGTGCCTGCAAATTTGAAATCTTCACCCAAAGAGCCGTGTCTGTTTATGATTTAGGTTTTGAACTCATCTTGTTTGACCCGGTTTTCTGTGCTCTCCACACACTGATTCAGCCCTTGGTGCTTGTTGGTGGATCTGAGCTATTAGCCAACTTCCCCAAGCGTTGGTCTGTTACCTGTTAAATAGTACTGCCTGAATGCAAATAAGGAAATCCAGGATTTTGGAAATGGAGATGCTCTCTGCTCTGAGATGTAACATTGCTTTATGTGTCTCTGAGAAAGGAAGACGCACTGGCATTTAAACCAGATCCCAAAGCTTTCTTATCATTTGGAATTTCTGTTGAAGAAGTTTTGGGGAGTTTTGTTTAGATGTAGATTTTCACCATAGAGTGCCCTTGGCAGTCATAAAAATTAGAAGTGAGATATATCAGTTAAGCTAGTGACAGCGGGTCCTGACCAATGCTTCGCTGGAAGCAATTTCAAGAAGCCATTAATTGAAAGATGCGTGATGACTTCAGAGTTGTTCAAATGGGACAGGGTATGAGTTACAGTGGAGGAAACATGGGAGCTTGGTACATAATAAATGCTCAATAAAGTACAATCATTATAGTATTATTATTCCCTGAGAGGACTTGTGATGTGTGTAATTGCAAATTTTTTCTTTCTCCACTTTTTATCACAAGGGAGGTGTCAACAAGTTTAACATCTGAGCTTCCCTGGACAAAGGCACCGCTTGCTACCTGCTGGGCGCAGTGCCCTAGGGTCTGACTAGCTACAATCTCCTCCAGTAATTCCACCGGGGCGGGGAGGGGGCGCTCTTTGGCCCTGAGCAGGACACATGTCCATGGTGAAGTCCAGGAATGGGGTGCTCTGATTGGCCAGACTTGGGTCATGTGCCCATCTTGGCAGCCAGGGTGGAGTTGGTGGTAGCGTTCAGGAGAGTGGGAAGGAGTGGTTTCTCGGAGGAAAATCAAGGTGATGCATTACCAGAAACAGGAGCAGTGGAAGCCATTTCCTTGGTTTCAACTCGGGACTCAGATGTCCACCTTGATGACCACCTGGAACCCAGTGCTCCCCAGGAATTCAGGAAGCTCCCCCATGAGGACATGGCAGACTCACAAGTACACTGGCAAGCAGTAGAAAAGGCACATGGTTGCCAGACACGGGAGCCCCAGCTCCCCATACAAGACAGACAGGGAGCATTGCATCTCTTCCTAAACACACATATAAGGATGGCATGGGCAGGCACTGAACATTTCTTTTTCCTTTTTTTTTTTTTTTTTTGGCACTGAGCATTTCTGAAAAGGGCATCCAAATATGCCCAACAAGATCACCGCCCACTATGCTCGTGCCCTTTTACCATGCTGGCTATTGAAAAAATGTAGTCAAACACATCTGAAACACTTCATCCAGGTTAAAGTTCCTATAAAGATAGAAGCCATCAGTTAAAGAGCTTGGATGAGAAAAATGTGTTGGCTGCTCTTTGGTGATCATGAATTCTACCTTCATCCCTTAAACAACTCTTCAAGAATTATGTTAGCTTTATTTGTTTAGCTGTAAAGCATCATATAACTTGCAGAGATGAATTTCCAATATTCTCAAATCTACTGCCATTATTTCCCCAAATGTGGGTGTAAATTAGTAAATGCAATATGAAAAAAATTACTGTCAACTAAGTTGGGGAAATACTATGATCATTTGTTGCAGGACTTGTCAGAGCATTTGATGATACTAATGTTACTCAATAGTTTACTATATTCCTACCACATCCAAGTGTCTTTCATGAATGACTTTAATTTTCTCAACAGTATCCTTATAAGGTAGGGAATAATAATACCATTCCCATTCTGTAGTCAGAGGACATGAGTAAGGCACAAGCGTTTAGTGTGGCCAGAATTCAAATCCAGACTGACCCCAGAACTCACATTTTTTAAGCTCTAAAACCGCACTCCTCACCATTTGAGTGTTGATATGCTTTATGAGCTTCCAAGGAGAACATGAGAAAAAGCCAGTTTTTTTCAAGATCATTTGATACAAATCCCTTCTTTTATAGGTCACATCCCGTGTTGGAAACTGCTAGCAGATACTAGCTCATTTTTTTCTTAACTCCTCTGAGCTCACTTTTATGGGCCATAAACACCTCGAATATTCCAGGTCCCATGTCTATGGCTGGGAAGGGGACAAAATTCCCACCCTAGGGGAACCCATCATCTAGAACACAAGAGGACAGACTTTTGATGTCATGTTGGACATAAGAATAACAGATTGTGGGCAAACAGATTGTGGGCAAACAGTGGGAATCAACCCCACTGGGGACAAGGTAAATAAAACCCACCAAGCACAGAAAAAAGGGCAGGATCATTGAAAGTGAGGAAGGAGCCCAGCTACCTCTTCTTACCCCCTGTGGTGACATTTCAGAAAGAATTAGATGGCATTTGGACAGCTAGAGGAGGCCTCAGACTTGCTTGTGAACTTGTCTCCAGGCTCGTCTAACCCAGAAGATGGCACTGTAGGAGATGCTGGGTCTCTGCCCATATGGGAAGGTGTCTTGCCAGACTCTACCGCCCTTGGTTGCCCCCAAAAGGTGCCAGCTCAGCTTTGTGTGGTCTCTGGCATCCTCCAAAAGCAGATCTCACCACCGATGGAGCAAGGCTATGCCCCACAATGACCTTATGGGGTGGTTTTAAAATCGGTCTGCACATTTTTTGACGCTCTCCCTTCAAAAGGTAGAGGCTTATTTCTCTCCCCTTGAATGTAGGTTGGAATTATTGACTTGATTTTAATGAATGCATGTGACCACAGGGATTCTCTGTGGCTTCTGGGACTAGGTCATAGAAAGGATACAACTGCTGCCTAGTTCTCAATGCCTCTCTTTGCCTCTGTGTGTGTCTCTCTCTGTTCCTCTGTCTCTCTTTCTTTCTGTGTCTCCCTCTCTGTTCTGTGTGCGAGTCTTTCTGTCTCTTGCTATCTCTCTTCCCCACTTGGGACACTCATATTTGGAAGGCAGCCAGCATGTCGTGAGGTAACACAGACCACCTAGAGAAGCCACATGGCAGAATTCCCTGGCTGGTCCCAGCTCGGTTTTCAGCCAGTGCGGTCACATGGGGAATCACGTGATGAGGGCACTTACACTAGCCAAATTTAGTTCTATAGCTTGGTAGTCCTGGTGGTTGGTGATTGGGGAGTGCCCAGAAAATCCCCCTTTTTCTAAAAAGCCTTCATATGTGTTTCTCTTATTCACTAGGCTCCATGGGAAGAGGACCACAAGAAAGATGCCGAGAAGGACAGCACATTTATTGGGGGCTTTGGGACCTAAGAGAAGTCAGGTCCAGGAAGTTAGAAGATTTTGCCTTATACAGAGGCTTTGAAACCTTGCTAGCAGGTACCATGGAATTTCCAACTATCCTCAAAACACAGTAGTGCTGAAAAGTATTTCAGAAGGAGTTGGAGACCTCCATGAGTCTCACTCATCGGCCTATTCAGTCTGCTTGGCTGAGTCTTGCCAACTGGCAGAGTTTCTCTTGACTCAAGAGCAGCCCCTCCCCTGGAGGATTAATGACAAAGAAGCTCTAGAGTGAGCTGCGGCAATCCTGACCCTGGCCTCTGATAGTTCCTGAACCCCCCCACCCAGTGGCAGGTGCTGGGCAAGGTCAGTGCAGAGCAAGGAGGAAGCCATCAGGCTACCCCTCATGAGCTTCTACCCCAAGCCGTCCTTCCACCACTGGTTGGGTGAACGCTCCCGGAGGACCCTGTCCAGCGGAGACAATCCAAAGCCATCAGTTTGCAATTACGGGTTAGAAGGATCTTTCCCAATCTACCTCCTTGGAGGAAGGTAATTGCGTGTAACTTTTCTTAAATGTTTTAACAGCCAGGATTGAAATTAAAAGAGACCGTTAAAGGGAGAACTGAATTACCCAGAAAAGGTGATGGTCTAAAGTATCCTGGGTAATAGGGGGTTGTGTCTTCATTAGTGAGGACCTCCTGCTTGCCAGGCTCCGTGGAGAGACAGCTGTGAGCCAGGAGATGTGGACCATGGGTGGAGACGCCAGTGAATAAGCAGTGGCTGAAATGGTTAATTCCTAACTACGGCAGGAAGTGGTACAGAGAAATTCAGGGGACTCTGAGGGTGGCTAATGATAGTCAAATGCCCCTGGGGAGTCAGAATTCTGTGCTCCCCTCCATGGCGATTTCAGCCTTGTCCAGGCTGGTGTAAAAAGTCCCTCCCTGAGCTTTGTGGCAGCCTTGGGAGACTGTTCAGAGGAAGGCAGGTTGCAGCCAGCTCTCCGCTTTCTTTATAACCAGCATCCATATCCTTCCCCACGGGGCGCCTTCAGCAGGTGCACGAATCCATTCTCCCACCCCCGCTTCCATCCACGCAAATAAAATCTTAAGAATGGCCAATATATTCTGAGCCAAGTCACAATAGCCCGCGAGAAGAAATGCATAAACTCATAACTTCAAACCTAGGCTATTTAGCATCCCATTAAAAATATTCAAAATATAAATCAAAATTCATAGGAATAAGTAATATTCAATTTAGAATTTATGGCATTTTAAAATAGGATGATTTCCTCAAATGTGCAATAAATTTGGTTTTGTGGAATTGCGCTTGCCCCCTTATCATGACAGTTGCTTTATCTACACAGCCCACCAAAGCCGAGTCACTTTATAGAATCTAAATTCACAAATCAACTGTCGTCTTCACTTCACTGATTCATTGCTGATGGGCCTTTCACAAGGTAAAAAAAAAAAAAAAAAAATCCCTTCCGAGTTGACAAGAGTAATAAATGGGAGGTGAGCACAGCCCTTCCGCCCGCTGGCCCGCTGACCCGCCGATAGTGATACATGGCGGAATGAACTCATAAACCAGCAGCATCTTTTGACCTCTCGGGGTAAATGGAAACAGAAGAGCATTTATGATGATCACTCTGAGGATTGGGCTCTGACCAGAAGATGGGACAATCTCAAGGAGCACCTTGAGAAGAGAACCCAGGCCGGCCCGTTGAGAGTTAAAAATGTTGAAATTTTGGAGAGGTTTCCCCCTGCATCCGTTTTCCTTGTCCCCTCTGTTCTGTTGTTGATTTCCGGTGAGAGGGTGCTGGTGCAGGACACACAGCAGGGAAGGGGCACCTTAGAGCCTGCAGAGGAAGCATAGCCGAAATACTAGGAAGAAGGAAGGAAGGAAGGAAGGAAACTGACCAGTAAAGCACACACGTTTGTGCTGTGGATAATTTCAGGGTCGCCTGTGTGTAGTTTCTTCAAACAGCGAGTCCTAGACCCAAATGAGGTAAGGAAAACCCCTATTTTGTTAATGCAAGAAATTATTTTTTTGGTAAGATTTTATTTATTTATTTGACAGAGAGAGAGATCGAGAGCATGAGCAGGGGGAGCAGTAGGCAGAGCGAGAAGGAGACTTCCTGTGGCTCAGGGAGCCCAATGCGGGGCTCCATCCCAGGCCCCGGGGATCGTGACCTGAGCGGAAGGCAGACATTTAACGACTGAGCCATCCTGGCTCCCCAGTGCAAGAAATTATTATGATTAACACATACACGGCCATTAAATTCTTTACTTAAAAAATGCAAAATTGTGGGTGCCTGGGTAGCTCAGTCATTAAGCGTCTGCCTTCGGCTGGGGTCATGATCCCAGGGTCCTGGGATAGAGCCCTGTGTTGGGCTCCCTGCTTGACGGAAGCCTGCTTCTCCCTCTCCCACTCCCTCTGCTTGTGTCCCCTCTCTCCCTGTGTCCTTCTCTGTCAAATGAAATTAAAAAAAAATAATATTGTCTTTTATTTAACAGAACTTGAAAAAAAATGCCTTAGTTAATTTAAGTGTGGCCCCAGCTTTATAACCTAGTTTTTAAAACAAACAAATAGCACAATTTGTAGAGTGGAAAAGCATTTTTCCATCCCCAACTGACAATATTTAAAGCCAAACTGTTAATTATGTTTGACAGAAACGTAAGAAACAAGTCCAGTAACATCTAAGTCGTGACACAAGCACATGGATTTCGATTTTCTGAACTCAACTCTGGGACAGAAATTAGCACATATAGATTCAAATGACTAACAAGATTTTGAGTATCAGCTAGTATCCAGAAGTGGATTTCCACTTGTAAGAAATACTCAACAGTAGGTCTATAAGCAAGTGCGAATTCTGACCTCATATTTAGACTCTGCCCAGATGCTCTTAGACTCTGCCCAGAAGCTCTATTGGCAAGGGGTGTCTGTGTGTTTCAAAGTAAAGGTGTTTTAAAGAACTATTTTTAATGGCAAAGATAGCACAATATCATTATAGAATGGTTGGAAGAGGAAAAAGTTCATGGGCAATGAAATCACCCTACTACAACTATAGTATTATTATTTTGTGTATTCACATTTACTTTTGTATATGTTCATGGCATAGCATATGCATTCTATATTATTTACTTTAATAAGCTTTTCTTTTACTGTTTGCTTCCTGCTTTTTGTTATTGCAGTTTTAATGGCTGAGTAATTATCAAATAGCTGTACCATAATTCAGGTTACCATCATATAATTTATGATTGTAGGCAGGTTCTAAAATTTTAAATTATAAATAAGGCTCTGATTAATAACTTCATATTTGTGAAGAATATACTCATTAATGTTCACATTTCAAAGGACTTGTTAAATAGTAATTTAAATATTGCAGAGGAGAGTATCAGGGAACCACACAATAGATCTGAGAAACTTACTCAGATAGCTCAGTGAAAGAGAGATTAGGGGACACACAGGATGGAATCAGAAGATCCAAATACATCTCCGAGGAGTTCTGGGAGATGAATAGAGGAAGAATGGGAGGGAATATCGTGTGTAAATTGTAGATGAAAGGTGAGAGCTTCCCAGAATTTAATTGTCAAGAGACTGCCAAAGAAACTTATTAAATATTGGAGAAAATAAATGAAAGAAATCCCTACTCCCATGTATGGTAATGCAAGTGCAGAATACCAAAGACAAAGGGAATATCCTTAAAAGCAAATCAAGGGGAAAGGACTGGGTTAGGAATGACAATAGGCTTATTAAAAACAATCAAGGCTAGTAAATAATAAACAATAGAATAATTATGTTATTGAAGGAGAATACTTTTCAAAGTACATATAGTTAATTACTTGAAAGTGAGAATCAGAGAAAAATGTTCAGCTAAAGACTGATAAAGCTCACCACTCAAAGATCCTTGCTACTACAGGATGATGTAGTGAAGGAAGGAACTGAATGTAGAAAGAGGAAGTGGAATTCCAGAAGCATAAGGAGAAAATCGGTAAACTGTCTGTAGACTATGTTCTGTGACCATAAAACAATTAAGTTATAAAGAAAGCACCATTCTTAGCATGTATTTGGGAATGAAAGCAAATAAAACCTCCATAGGTATGGGTCATGAAAGGAGCTATAATGAACAGTAAAATATGTAGGAACTAATGAAAATAGATTGGTTATCAAAACTCATGCTACAAAAGACAAAGCTATACTAAGTGACATAACTGTAGCCTCAAAGTCACAGATTGTAAAAGAATTAATGAGATAAATAACCAACTCAAGACTTAGAAAATACGCAAGTCTAAAGATAGTAAGGAAAAAGAAATAGTAAAGAACAAAAATTAATAAGATGAAAAGTAAAATAGGTTGATTAGCAAAGTTAAAAGCTGCTTCTTTGAACAAACAAATAGACAAAACTCTGGCAATATTTGTTCAGAAAATCAAGGGAGAAGGCCCGATGAACAATCCCAACAAAAAAGGGAACATAACCATAAATACATTGGATTTTCAAAATCACGAGAATGCCATGAACACCTTTATGTGAATAAATTTTAAAACTCAGAGGGAATGGGAAAGTGCTAGAAAGAGATGGAAATAAAAATTGACTGAAGAAGAAATAGAAAACCCAAATAGTATGTTAAATCCACACGATCAGGGGTCATAAAACCACTTTTCACACACATCAGGCTCAAATAGCTTTTTAGATGAGTTTTATCAAATCATCAAAGAATTAATAACCTCTGTTTTATATAATTTATGCCACAAGACAAAAAAAGGTAGAAAAATTTCCATTTTATGAAACTAGTTAATCTTGACATCAAAACAAGGACACAACAGGAAAGTAAAACTGCTGGTTTACTTATGAATATAGATGTGAAAATATTTTGTTTTAAAAAAGATTTTATTTATTTATTTGACAGACAGAGATCACAAGCAGTCAGAGAGACAGGCAGAAAGGGAGAAGGAAGCAGGATTCCTGCTGAACAGAGAGCCCGATGTGGGGCTCGATCCCAGGACCCTGGGATCATGACCTGAGCTGAAGGCAGAGGCTTTTAACCCACTGAGCCACCCAGGCACCCCATGAAAATACTTAAAAAAAAAAAAAATCTAGCAAGGAAAAAAAAAATCATAAACAAGTAGGATTAATCCTATCAAGGGCAGTTTAAGCTTAGAAGATATGTTAATGCAAATCATCTTATTAATAGATTTTAGGATATAGCATCATCATAGCAGTAAATGCAGAAGGAAAATTCCAATTCAACTCAAATCTTATTCATGATAAAAGTCCTGGCAAACTGGAAATGGAAGGTAATGTCTTTACCTTGATAAACAGCATCTATCAGAAACTCATAGCCAACATTCTATATGGTGGTAAAACTTGAGAAGCATTACATTTAAAGTCTGTAATAAGGCAAAAATGGTCTCTATTACAATTTTTATTTGACATTATTCTGGAGGTCTTATAACATATAGTGAAATACAAAAAATAAAGTCATAAAAGAATTTGAAAGGCATAAGTAAAAAATTACATTATTCCTATGTATTGTTAACATCATTGTCTCCAAAGGAAATCCAAAAGAACTTATAAACTATAAGATAGTGCAGTAAAGTTCCTGGGTACAAGATCAATATGCCAAAAGGAGTTGAGTACCTATATGCTGGTTGGAAAAAAAAAAATCTAATTTATAATAGCAGTAAGAGTTATGAAGTGTCTGGGATTAAGTATATCCCAAAATGTGGAAGACTTTTTACAATGAACATTATAAAACTTAATGAGAGATTATAAAGTAATGTCAAAATAATTTCAAAATATTTGTGGAAGGAAAGTTCAACGTTACTGATGTAACAATAAACCTTGAGTAAATCTGAGAAAATTCAGGGCACCTGGGTGGCTCAGTCAGCTGAGCATCTGACTTGATTTTAACTCAGGTCCTGATCTCAGAGTCCAGGGATCAAGTCCTGCTCCCATCAGAGCGCCATGCTCAGTAGGGAGTCTGATTGAGATTCTCTCCCTTTCCCTTACCCTCTACCTTGCTGCCTCCTCATGGCATGTACTCTTTCTGTCTCTCTTTCTAAAATAAATAAATTAAATCAAATTTTTAAAATATTTTATTTATTTGACAGAGAGAAATCACAAGTAGGGAGAGAGACAGGCAGAGAGAGGGGGGACGCAGGCTCCCTGCTGAGCAGAGAGCCTGATGTGGGGCTCGAGCCTAGGACCCCGAGATCATGACCTGAGCCAAAGACAGAGGCTTAACCCACTGAGCCACCAAGGTGCCCCTAAATCAGTCTTTTTAAAAAATCTCTAATTCAAGACAATTCCAATCGAAAGCTCAACATGTCTTTCTTAGAAAGTGACCGGTTGATCCTGAAATTCGGTATCATAAGGGTTGTTCAATCGGCACCCAGTAACTCTTTGCTATTTTCACCATCCCCATCATCTCTATGTACCCAATGGCCACAAAGCAAGGCCTTCAGGTCTCTCTACTGATAATCAATTTCTGTTGTGATTTTCTTCCAAGAAAATGCATCTTGTGGATGGCAATTGCCATTTCATTGACTACTGGAAAGACAAATCCCATGACATCGCTTTTGCCAGCACAAAGACATTTGTTTACTGGAACAATCAAGGAGTTGTTGACATCCAGGCCCCCATGAGGCCATTACAAATGACAGTTTCTTACACACTAAGGATGCCTTACCTGGCAGTATAATGCCAGGACACAAAAAGACAACATTTAGGATGAATAGAAAAGTGAGGTCTCTTTAGAATGTGAAGCAAGACTTGTAGAACAAACATGACCTTAACTGTCTTCTCGGGAACCAAGAAAACTTCCCACCAGTTCTTGGGTTATAATATTTGGTACTTCACGTGTCTTTCTGGAAATGTAATCCCTAAGAGGATGATGGCTGGACTATCCCACTCATGCTTAAACTTCTCATTTTTCTACATTCATTCGTATAACAAGTATTTATTGAGTATTTACTACATGTCCGGTAGAGTTCTAAAAACTGGAGATACCGCTATAAACAAAATTGTCAGAAATCTCTTGCCTTCAAGGTGCTTATGTTCTAGGTAGGGGAAGGAGATGTAAAGGAGGTCATGAAGTAGAAATATACAATATGTTAGCTGTAGCGAATGCTTAGAAGAAAAACAAAGCAGGAAATGGGACAGGTGGTGTATGTGAGTATATGGTAATAGTTTGGGGCAGAGGGGGATGTCTGAAAGAGAGGAGTTAGGAGGCCTCAGTGAGAAGGTGGCATTTGCGTAAAGACCTGTAGAAGATGAGGGAGTGAGGAACAGTGTTATGAAAAGAAGGAAGAGCAAAGTGTTTGAGGAAAGAGTGTTCTCGCTCACTCAGGAGACATCAAGAAGGCCATTATGACTAGAATAAAGCAAGCACAGTGCAGAGCAATTGACAAAGTTGGAGAAGTAATGGGGAAGAACCTAGTTGATGTTGGGCCTTATACCCTTGTGAGGAACTGGCTTTTACTTGGAGAGGCATGGGGAGCTATGGAAGGGTTTTGAGCAGAGGAGTGATGAGACCTCATATATGTTGTTAAAGCATTCCTCTGGCCACTGCATTGTTTGCAGACCATAGGGGGCTTGGTGGAAGCTCAAAGTCTGGGTAAGAGGCTGCTGAAGTACCTTTACTGATCGATGGTGGTACATGGGCCAGTGAGGCAGCAAAGAAGAGTGACCACAAGCTTCCACAGCATCATCTTTCCCCAAAGCCCAGAGACTACAGGAATTCAAGCCTCTTAAATGCCCTGTGGCCCCTGAGAACACTCTAGTGAGAAATCACATTATTTCTGCTTTATTCCAAGCAGATGGGGATGTTATTCACATGAGGTAGTCACATCTGGTGGAGAAGGGGAATGGATTTTCTTTTATCCAACCCTGGCTGAAGACACGATCTTCCAGAAGACTCCCTCCCCCAGGCAAGACCAGAAGGCCAGGCCATGAATCCTTTGCAGAACCCACTGGAAAGAAGAACTTTCTGATGCGGTTGACAGCCCCTCTAGATGTTCTCAGTTGTCACCAACACTCTGAAACAGTAGATTAGTGACCCTGATGTCCTCTATTTGATAATAAATATATGAATGCAGATAGATATAGACAAAAAGATATACAATGATAAATTCCTGTGTTTTTCATTACTGTTTATTGATCTTTTACTACATGCCAGGCAGCACATTAAGACTTCAACATAATATATCTTATATTTAATCCCCTAAAACAACTCAGCATGGGGGAGGTATAAATAGTCCAGTTTTACAGGTGGAAATTCAGGACTCAGAGATGACTCAAGTCTGTATATCCATTAACTGATGGAGTTCATATTAGAGCTGGTGAGGCCTCAAAGACTCACGCTCTGTCCACCACCCCACACTGCCTGGAATTGGTTGACACTATTTTTTGTTTAATTGAAGTGTAGTTGGCACACAATATTTATATCAATTTCAGGTGTCTTGCATGGTGATTGGTTATTTATTTACATTATGAAATATCCACCACCGTAAGTGTAGTTACCACCTGTCACCCTAGAAAGTTATTATGATGATATTGACCACACGCTCTATTTATGGCCTATGGTGTAGCCACCATCATCCCTGCAACTTATGTATTTTGTTACCAGCAGTTTGTATCTCTTGGTCCTTCTTCACTTACTGCTCATTGCCATACCTTGCTTGTCCCTGTCAACCAGTTTATCCTGTAGTTTGTCCTCTGTGTTTATGAGTCTGTTTCTATTTTATTTGTTTGCTTGTTTTGTTTTGTTTTAGGTTCCACATATAAGTGAAATCATATGGTATTTGCCTTTCTCTGTCTGACTTATTTCATTAGCAGAATACTGGCTGCATCCATCCACGTTGTTGCAAATGGCAAGATCTCATCCGTTACTATGGCTGATGAATGTTTCATGGCATATATATACCACTTGTCCCTTACCCAATCAGCTACCGATGGGTACTTCGGATATTTCCATGTCTTGACTATTGTAAATAATGCTGCAATGAACAGAGAGGCACATGAATCTTTTAAAATTGTGTTTTTGTTTTTTTCTGCTAAATACCCAGAAGAGGAATTGCTGGATTATCTGGTAGGTTTTTTTTACCACTTTTTGAGGAACTTCCTACTGTTTTCCATAGCAGCTGCCCCACTTTACGTTCCCTTGAGGGTCCCCTTTTTTTCTACCTCCTCCCCAACACTTGTTATTTCTTGCCATGCTGACTGATTTGAGGTGATATCTCATTTTGGTTTTGAGTTGCATTTCCCTAAAGATGAGTTATGTTGGACATCTTTTCCTGTATCCTGACCATCTGTAACCTTCTTTGGTAAAATGTCTATTCAGATTCTCTGCCCAGCTTTTAATTTGATTTTTTTTTTTTTTTTTTTGGTTGAGTTGTAAGAGTTCTTTATGTATTTGGGATAGTAGCCCTCTTACTGGATATATTCCCATTCAATTCGGTGCCTTTTTGTTTTGTGGATGCATTCTTTCACTGTTCCAATGCTTTTTAGTTTGCTGTAGTCCCAGTTCAGAAATTGTGATTTCAGACAGTGGATTCTGGCTGATGTGGATGGGAGGTTTTGTGGACATGAACTTGATCTGAGTTGTCACTTGGACTCTTCTTTACTCTTTTTTTTTTTCTAATTTTTTTTTAAAGATTTTATTTATTTATTTGACAGACAGAGATCACAAGTAGGCAGAGAGGCAGGCAGAGAGAGAGGAAAGGAAGCAGACTCCCTGCTGGGCAGAAAGCCCGATGCGGGGCTCGATCCCAGGACCCTGGGATCATGACCTGAGCTGAAGCAGAGGCTTTAACCCACTGAGCCACCCAGGTGCCCCAAGACTCTTCTTTACTCTTAAACAGATGGTGTAAGAACAGAGGTTAGCACCCTTTTTCCTGAAGGGTCAGACAGAACTTTAGGCTTTGTCGCTGCCAGGTCTCCATTCCAATTGATCACTTCTGGTGTAGCAGGTATATGGCCACAGACAACATGCAAACTCTTGTGTGGGGCTGTGCTCCAATAAATCCGTCTTATAAAAACAGGTGAGGGGCACCTGGGTGGCTAAGTGGGTTGGGCCTCTGCCTTCAGCTCAGGTCAAGGTCCTGGGGTCCTGGGATTGAGCCCCACATTGGGCTCTCTGCTCGGCGGGGAGCCTGCTTCCTCCTCTCTCTCTGCCTGTCTCTCTGCCTACTTGTGATCTCTCTCTGTCAAATAAATAAATAAATAAATAATTTAGGAAAAAAAAAGAAAAAATTAAAAATAAAAAATAAATAAAAACACATGACCTCAGCCCCTGGGCCATAATGTGTGGCGCCCCTAATGCCGAGGCTGAGAGAGTTGTTCCTGGATCTGGGCTGACTGGTTTAAACCTAGGTCACCATCTACTGGATGTGTGACCTTCAAGAATTTATTTCCTCTCAGTACACAAAATGGAGACAAGGTTGCCGTGAGGATTGAATAACTAAATATGTATGCTACTTAGCATTTCTCAAAATGAAATTATTATTATACACCTCCCTACAAGATTTTTCCATTGAAACCCACATTGATGTCAGCATAACGAGCTCAAGTCCAGGCAAGCCTGCAGACCTTCAGTTCGCCAAGGAAAGAGCACAGGGTTTTGGGTGAGATCCTACTGATTTTCTGAACACTGTATATTCACTGAGTACCCCTCATGTGCCAGACATGAGGCATGGATGAAAGGTTCTAATGCCCTGAGGAGTTCTGTGATAATTTTGGAGTTGGAGGGCATACCTGTGTTGGTAATCAATGAAAAAAAAAAAAAAAACTTTCAGACAAAACAATTATTTTAATTTAGTGCTTTTGTGTTTTGAAACCAATCCACTAAGAGGTGACTCTCTTAGTGGATTAGTGACTCTGAGGTCCTTAAGTACAATTCACATCTGAATTTGACTCTAGTTGAGTTTGGTCATTATAGTTTAACCACAAGGGTATTAATTGAAGCCCTAGGAAATACCTCTGGTCAGTTTCATTATCTAATGGCACTTGGGCTTTCTAATGCATCTTAATGAGAGCTGCTGCATATGCATAGACTAGTCTAGATTTTACAAGGAACAGTTTCCCCTGATTAAAAAAATAACAATAAATACTGGCCACATTCTCCTTGGGCTTCAAGTATTTATTTTTCCTCTGAATTTTTCCAGATTCGATTGTACTTTAAAACAATGGCTGGATTTCATTTAACACTAGTAGAATTCGCTGCTGTTGTTGTTGTAATTGTTGTTGTTTGTCTATAAAATTTAACATCCTCTGCTGGTTCAATTGATCTATCTGAATTGAGTTCCCTAATATTACTGAGTGCCAAGATGTATTCCCTCAAGTGTTAGTAATTTCCCCCCAAAATGGTAGCTTTGTGCTAGACATAACATTTTGTTTTCCTTGACTTCCTTTAAGAATTAACTGTACCATTTGCTAATGAAATTACTCACTATCGACTCTAAAACTTTCCGTTTAAAACCTGATTCGATAAAAAGCCATTTGAAATGTCGGTGCACATTGTTCTTTCGGGGTGTGGAAGCACTGATGCCCCATGCTTGATACATGGTCTGGGTTCTAGAGGATTTTATTTTTGTCTTAAAACATATTGAAAGCACATCCTAAAATAAAAATATTTGAAGCTGTAATCATATTTATTTATTAAGTACTGACTGAGTTCAATTCAGATCTATGAGGGGAAAAAAAAAGGAAATAAGAAATAACAAAGTCCTAACCTAATAGAAAGAAATTATGAAAAGAGTCCCCCCCCTTTTCAGTGTTGGCCTTTGTTCAAGCTACATATGGTCACATAATCTTTTAAAAAGCACAACTCAACTCTCAATTTAATTATGTAATAGCATAAATGGAATTACACTGCTGATGAAGTTCAGTACTTAAGACTTACACACACCAGGCTGGCTGAGTGACCCTGACTCTGCTCTTGGCCATGGAGGGAACCCAGGGTGCCTCTACTTCTCGCCTCCCCGGAACTAAATCACAGTCACTGGGCTGGATGGATTCTTCATATTCATGGCAACCCAGTCACCTTGTAAACGTGGTCATAATGCAAGGTTAATAACTGCTTTACAGGAATGCCTTCTGTATTCTCCTTTTTTTTTTTTTTTAAAGATTTTATTTATTTATTTGTCAGAGAAAGAGCGAGCGGGAGCGAGCACAGGCAGACAGAGTGGAAGGCAGAGTCAGAGGGAGAAGCAGGCTCCCTGCGGAGCAAGGAGCCCGATGTGGGACTCGATCCCAGGACGCCGGGATCATGACCTGAGCTGAAGGCAGCTGCTCAACCAACTGAGCCACCCAGGCGTCCCTGTATTCTCCTTTATGTATTTTTTGGGGGACCAGGGATTAGCTAACGGGAAAGCTTTGGCTTTCATAGAAGAAACCTAGCTTGAGCTCTGGATGGAGACTGGGTAAATGTTTTTTCATGCATGTCTGCCTGAGCTCTGTACCTTGTTCATGGTCTGCCCTGGAGGCCAGCCTCTGTATGGCTAATAATCTGCAAGGAACACAAAGGACCTGCAGATCAGCCTTTCTCCTTTTATAGGCAAGGCAACTAAAATATGAGTGAGTACCTTTAGCTACGGGTCATACCCTTTGTGGCTTAAACTGGAGCCTGGATCCTCTGATGACAGCCCTGGCCATTGGGTCAACACCACCCTTTCGCGTACAAATCAGCAAGATAGACTCCTTCTTGTCATGGCACTGTCAACACATGCTTCCTTTGTGGCACACATCACAGTGTCTTGGTGTTTTCTGGTAGAGTCAGAATTCTTCAAGGGATTGCATCTTATTCTCTGTATTATCCACATCTAAAGCAGAGCCTGTAACATATTTATAAATGGCACTGTGACCTGAGGACGATGTCTTCACAATGACAGATCTTGATACTTTAAATTATTAACTCATGGAGCTAGGGCTTCTCAGATAAGAAAACAGACCCAATAAAGTTAGATAATCCATCCAGGTTCTCAATACACAGCAAGGGGCAAATAGGATTTGGACCCAAATCTGTCCCCCAAACCCAACCTCTTTGTATCATACCCAGAAATAATGGAGTGCGAAGGAGAAAATGACAAGTTCTTACAGGAACCGTATTTAAAACACCATGAGACGTGGGGAAGGAATTGCCATTGGCCAGGAAAATGCCTTGGCATAGCTGCCCTCCAGGATTCTTAAATGACATCCAAGTGAGTCCAAGAACTTTCTCCCCTGCTCATTTTCCAGTGGGAGCTGGTCCATGGCCATGTGTTTTACCTTTGTGCCTTGAACCTGAGACCCCTTGGAGATTAGACTCGGGAATTTCAGTGGAGGAGAAGGAGAGCACTGTGGCCTGGTGAATCAGAAAGCATGCCAAGGTACTTCCAGTAAGCCCCAAATAACTGTGCTAATGCTGGGCAGGCAGCAGCCCGTGAGCCACTTAGCAACTGAGCCTTAGCCTCTTAGTGGTGGGTAAATCCAACCATGGCTCATGCAGGCAGCCACCTGCCAGAAAACCACTTGGTCACAGCACCATCCCCTGCCTACCACCATGTGTCATTCTGTCTCATCAAAATCACCCAGCTGCTCCTTAAAATTTGTGAAGCTAATCCTTGACCATTCAACCCATTCTTGCCAAGCACATGCTTACTGGTCATCAGCCACAACACCAACTTACATCGTCTATGAAAAACTAGATTTGTGGTGATATTTCTGGCCTTGGAAACTAGCGTATGAGGGAGGGATGCCTTCTGATGACTCGCTAACTTGCTCCCATTAGATGGAAGCCTTCTGGTTCAAATGAACCAGGGTAACCTACAAAGTAATTATTCCTGTGCTTCTTGTTCTATGATCTTGCTTTTTTTTTTTTTTAAGATTTTTATTTATTTATTTGACACAGAGAGAGAGAGAGCGAGCAATGAGTGGGGTGAAGGGTAGAGGGAGAAGGAGTGTATCTGCAGAGCAGGGAGACAGGTGTGGGACTCGATCCCAGGACTCCGCAATCATGACCTGAGCTGAAGACAGTCGCTCAATCTACTAAGCCACTCAACTGCCCCATGACCTTGTCTTTTCTAAGAAACACCTATGCCTGTATTCACTTTCTTACTTTTGCAAAAACAAAAAAATGAAAAACAAAACAAAAAAATCCCACAAACCACTTAGAAATAAAAAGTCGTCTCTTATTCATTTTAACTAAGATAGTAGGAGGTACTGGGGTGCCTGGGTGGCTCTGTCATTAAGTGTCTGCCTTCAGCTCAGGTCATGATCCTGGGGTCCTGGGATTGAACCCTGCCACATCAGACTCCCTGCTCGGCAGGAAGCCCATTTCTCCCTCTCCTGCTCCCCCTGCTTGTGTTCTCTCTCTCACTCTGTCAAATAAATAAATAAAATCTTAAAAAAAAAAAAAAAAGATAGTAGGAGGTACTAACTCATCAGGTTTCCCTTTTTGCTTGGATTGCCAGGAAGCTCCAAACCAAAATTGGTTATTCATTGCACAGATTTTCCCTTAGCTTTGATTGAGTCACCATAATCAAAACCCCCCTCCAACTACTCAGCATTGTTCTTTTCCTGTCCTTTTACTGTTTCTGTCCTATTGTGGGGGAAAGATGCCTAATTCCATTTTGAAAGGCAGAGAAGTATAAATAATTGAATCATTCTTAACCCCAATACACACTGCCGATAAATGTAGCCTTTCAAAAACGATTCTTCCCTTCCCCTGCCATTCTAAAATTCCCGATGGCCCAGCTTTCATATGAGCAAAGCATCCCTTCTTCTATACCTTGCACTTGGCCTCCAGCCTAGACCTCAGACACAGAAGCTGAGCTAAGGCCCCCCTTTGAGTACTCAGGCCGATCAATGTTATTGCCACTGGCAGCTCCCCGGCCCCTCCCACAGCCTCCTTCCAACAGGTTACAGGATCAAGATATTCTGATGCTTGTTATCACTTATTATGGTTGACACACAACCATCCGAGAATAACATCTATTTTAATGTCTGAATTTTTTTTTTCTAAAATTAATGGCCAACATCCTAAAACTCTCCATATTACAAAAGACAATTTGATTAATCACAAATAAAACCCCTCTGAGCATAAACGAATAAGGTTTGAGCCACTTCGAGTTATTTTTCCTGTCTGATAAAACCATTATCACATTTACAGCTTTTACAATGCTGAACCACATTCCTTTGATCATCTTATAAAATTAATTGATCTTGCTTATCTATTGTTCTATTTTAAATCATTTAATTGAGGGTATTAAGAGAAGTAATGGTAACAACTGAGGCATTTATTAGGCGCTGATGTTCCAACTTGCCACGTGATTTTCATAATCTGAATTTCTCTATCATCAAATTCTATTCTTGTGGGAATTTACATATAGAACACCTCCAGCCACAAATAATTTGCTATTGCTTAACGTTCTGAAGGACAGACATACGCTGTGGCAAATCACTGCAGCTATACTTAATTTTAATTATTCTTTTAAATCAGATAGATACCCTGCAGTGAAATTCTTATAATTAAATAGAAATTAAAAGTTTCTAAAAGCCTTAATTTCAACTTCAAATTTAAATGCAAATGAATGCAGGGAAGAGGCTCCCTCCCTCCCCCACCCTCGCTCTCCAAAAATATGAGGCTAATCTCTAAAAGCTTGGGCTGATCGCAAAAACCTTACTTTGGCTCCAAAGAGACTCTTTAGCTCCAAAGCCATCCCATCTTGGCCAGTGTTGCCTACTAGATGGTCCGGAAGATCCAGTTTCCCCAAATGACAGGTGTCCAAGAGAATGCTTTTAGTTTGGGTTCCCCCGGAAGTAGACCTATGACAAGGATGCACGTGCAGGCTACAGGGGAGTGGTCCCAGGAAACTGGGCAGTAGAATGGAAGAGTGGGACAGGAAAGGAAGGCGGCCAATAAAATGTCTGTTAACAAATGGATCGAATTGGGACTTGAGCCTGCTGGAGAACACTGAAAGTCAGTGTAGAACGCAGTGGGTCTCTCAGTTATCCCAACAGACGGGTGAGGGAGTTGGGGTATTTAACCTCCACTCCCATCTGTCCTTCAATGTTGTCCACTCTCTGGCACTAGTTCCAAACTAGCAGCAGTTCCCTGGCTGGATGCAGCCAGCCTCTGTTTGCTGCTGTTGTTTTTTTAAACATTGAAAAGTTTCACCCAAGAATTGGGTTGCCTGCATTCTCTAAAAATAAATAAATAAATAAATAAAATTTTAAAAATCTAATCGATTTAGGATAGGATTGGAAACTTTGGAGTAAATAGGCCAGCCGAAATTTGGGGATTAAGTCGTGTGTGCCAAGTATGGACCCTGTGGCATACATTGACTCTAGATAGAAAAGACCTTTCTGCGATTGGACCTTTCTCTTCTAGAAAGCGACAGACCCTCCCCTACAGCAAGGCTATGCCAAGTGGTCTTATTTGAAGCTCAGAGGAAGATGCAGCCTCAGAAGGAGCAGCTCTCAGAGCCCTAGACAAGTGCACCAAACTTTGTTCTCCAGCTGTTCCCTGGGACAAAGGTGCCCTGCAGTGACCCCCACCCACCCACCCATCATGGTGCAGCCATGATGAGCTTATACAGCACTAAGGGTGCACCAGGCCCTCTTTCAAGTGCAGTGCTTGCATTTAAACTCAATGGATTCTCACAGCATCCTATGGGGTAAGGACTACTATAAGGTAGGAAAAGTCATTCCCATGGAGAAGTCGATGGTCAGCAAAGTTAAGTAACTTTCCCAAAGCAACACAGTAAGAAGCAATGCAGGCTGAATGCACTCTAACTTCAGAGTTTGGGCTCTTCACCTGTAGACCTCATTGCCTCCAAATGGCTGCCAGATCCAGTACCAACGTCCACCTCCCTCCTCTCTTCTGTTCCTCTTCCTCCTCCCGGCTAGTGCACTCCTGTGTCATCCCGGCGATGCCAGATCCAACTTCCTGGTTCCCCTGAAGCTCCTCCTAGACTCTGGGCCACTCCAATCTTAAGCCTTCACCCCTGCACCACCTTGAGTCTGACCTCTGCAACCTGACACTGAACCCCATGGGGTCGCCGCCTGACTGTGACAGGGGTTACAGTTCTGAGGGTAGGAGAAAGAATAGGGCAGGCAAAATCACAACTGGCTAGATCAAATTCTCATCCCAAAATAAGAAAAGTGGCACTAAGCTTATTTTTAAAAATACATTGAAGTCAAAGTTTCAGGCGGCATCTGTTTCTGAAAAAAATCAGATTCTTTGCCTTCAAAAATGGCTCTGGGGGGTGACATTGGCTATGCCCTCAAGGTGCCCCAAGAAAGATGTGCCCTCAACATTTATACTGTAGATCCCTACTGAAGTTTTCAAAGTCACGTTTACAGATTTGAAGTTGTCATTTGCACCTGAAGTCATGTCCCTGTTTACCTCAACAAAATGTTTGTGTCTTCTCAAATAATCAAGATCCTTAGGGATACATTTTTCTGGACTGTCTTCCACTCAAAATTCACACAAAATTCTCTCTGCAAGATACCTCAGATTTCCCTGAAGTAAAGTCCAAAGTTCTCAGGGGCAGGCAGATTATGAGAGTTGACCCAGATAAGGACTAACACAGATTGGAGGTCATAGGAAGGTAGGTACCATCTATTATTGAGGGAAACCCAAAACTTCATATTGTAAAAATCTCCCCGATGCTAAGCATTGCCAACTAATTTAATTATATTCTCAATATAATGCAGGCCAAATTTCATACCTGTGTGTGGGCTGCGGGGACCCAGACCAGGGACCACCAGAACACAGAGTGTGGTTAGCAGGCCGTCATTGTCATGTGGTTTAAGCACATGAACTTGTCACGTATCAGTGGTGACAGAGGTTAAAGTTTTGAAATCTACAATAAGACCAATGTTGTCATTGCATAGGGTTTCTCTACTACTGAGGCCTTCCATTTTTCTTTCCCAAAACAGTGAGCCCCCCAGAGACTTGCACCTTTCAACTGAGTGGGTCTTTCAAAAGACAAACATTTATGGGCACCCGCCACATGCAAAGCACTCTCTGGAGTTTGTAAGAAGACCCAACTTCTCTGCTTCATGGAACTTACTTCTTAATCGGAAGACGGCATCCACCACACCTGGGAAAACAGAAGTCAGGCAGGTGCTGGACAAGACCCACGGAAAGGACTGACGTCCCTTGGTGCACGGAGCTCAGTGCACCCAGCTCTGCCAGCTGCCCAGCCCACTACTCACTTCCGCTCAAAACTGGCAATCTCACGGTCATTGTGGAGCCTCGTTGTTTTTTTTTTTGTTTTTTTTTTTTTTTTTTTGCCTACAAGTAGTTGTAACCCAAACCAGATTGAACAGAAGTCCCAGAGCTTTCTTGCTTCATCGTCTGCCCGCGCTTTGGAGCTGTACATAGCAGCTTTGATTGTTTCACTGAAAACCATTTAGCAGACAAAATATCTCCCCGCAAAGAGGGATCGTCCCTTGACCTGTCCTTTCAGGCTGAAGTCAGCAGGAGATGCTAAAAAGGCACGTGTGTTATTTGACAAGTGTGACATCTGCTACAACAGCGGAGACACAACCTTAAAGCTCATTGTGTGGTGCCATTTTGAACCCGGTGTGCTGGCGGGATGGCACTAGGGGGTAATAGGAAAGCTGATAGCTCACAGCTGAAACACGAGGATATACCGACAGCAAATAGCAGAGTGGTTATTTGCTGTGATTATGATCATAACCCCAACACGGGACTCAGACACTCGTTTTGTTCCAGAGATGTGTACATTCGGTGCAAGAGTTCTTGGGCGGCTCTGTGGCTGGGAGAGCGGAGACGTCTCAGTGACACATTGCAAATGAAAGTGAGACCCTCTCCCACCCCCATTCCCATCCTTGCAGAAATAACACAGATTCATGGACACATGCAATAGAAGCAGCCAAAAAGTAGTGTTCTTACTGGAAGGAACTAGATGATTCCTTTCCTCATGGAAAATATTGAATGTAGACATAGCACTGAAGGAACCCCATGCTATCTGGGTTCAAGTTTAAGCTGCATCTAACTAAGCTGCAGAAACAGAAAGTACTTTTCTTTGTTTTGTGATGTTGGTGTCTTCTCCAGTTGCCATAGGACTGCCCATGGGTCATTCCCACTGTCAAATATGGAGCCTTAGTAAACAGCTCCATTGGAGGTCCATTTTACAGACCAGGAGGCAGAGGCTTAAGGAAGTTAAGTGCTTCTCTGAAGTCAGACATCAGGCGTCACCTCTGGGCTAAGCAGAGAACTAAGATGGGCCTCGTGAAGAAGCATGAAGTATTACTACAGCACGGAGTAGAGACTGAGCAAGGTGAGAAGAGGCCACAGATAAGTGAAATGAACTTCAGGATGCTGATAAGCTGATTGAGCCCTCTGTCTGCACCCAAACCCCATTCTCCTTTGAAAATAATTACCTATCTTGACTTATAGAGCCATTTAGATTCAGCAATCTATCATGGGCACTGGAAAGAACAGAATATGTATGTTCCTGGGATTTAGGACCTATCAGTTGTGAGTGACAGGAAATACAACTCAAACTGCTTAACAAACAGTAATTTTTATTTTATTTTAATTTTTTCACTAGTAATTTTTAAATGGGTTCTTAGAGTTAAAAAATTAAGATTTCCCCCTTCAGGAATGGCTGGATCCAGCAGCTCAAACAAGATCATCAAGACCTAGTTTCTCACCACCTCTTAATAGTGTTCCCTCCACGTTGGCTTCTTCCTCAGGCAAGTTTTCTCCATGTGGATCCCCAGCAGCTCCAGGTTCACTCTTCATAACTCCAAGTCTGACAGAAAGAAAAAAGTTTCTTTTCCCCAAACAGCTTAAAAGAAATTCCCAGGCCTGACTCTCATTGGCCCTAATTCTATAGCACACCTATCTCTGAACCAATCACTGTGGCCAGAGGAATGGGACTGTCTGATGGGCCAAATCAAAACACAGGCTGGTGGTTGACTCCATCAAATTATAGTGGCTGAGGACATGAGAGGGGCAGTTAGCCTGGAGGAAAACTGAGCTGGTTGTCAGGGCTGATCCGAGCAAGAAACAAAGATGCCCCTCAAAGTAGGCTGGCCTTTGAAGAGAAAAGTAAGACTATGAGGAACCCAAGCATGGGTGGTGGGGCTGGAGAAAGGTGGGGTGGACATTTCCCTGAGTTGCTTGGATTTCATTCAGGGAAAATATGTGTGTAATTTTATCTCCAAAGATATAACCCAAATAAGCAGTTTCCTCTATTGGCATTCTGAAAAACAAAACAAAAAACAAAACAAAAACACAAAAAATGACACCAGCCAAACACCAAGCAGCTCTGAATTCGGTTCCTATTGCTAGTGTGCTGACAAATCGCCAATCCATCTGCGGCGGGTGTCGGTAAATACTTTCCATATTCATGCTGACTTCACGGGAGCCGTAGATTCTGTGACAGAGACACTCTTGCAGCATATTTATTGGAAAAGTGCTCTGCATGCCATGCTGTGTGTTGGCTTGCGGACCCTTCATCTCTAGTTCCACGCTTTGAAGTATTGATTTGAATAAAATCATAATTGCCACAGAAGCCTTTGTAGCTCAAATGGAAGTAATCCACTCTGCGGTGTAAGACGTCCCATTTTATGTCATTCTAGGCTGTTCTGGACTCATCTCCCAGTGAGTTAGAGAATTCTGGATTGCTTTAGCTTTCTCCCCCTTGCAGATGCCAGATGGAATTGTACAGATGAAGAGGTTGAGAATAGTTGGTGTTCGCAGCCAGAGTGGGGGCAGTGCCCCCACACAGCGTGGGGCGGCGCCCCCACACAGCGTGGGGCAGCGCCCCCACACAGCATGGGGCAGCGCCCAGGGAGACTCTAAGCCCGGCAAATAGCTCCTGTATTCTATTCAGTGAGAACTACTTGGGGAAGATTCTTGGCCTCAGTTTCTCTTGTGGGAGAGAAAGGGGAGGAGGAGCAAATGCAGGAGAAAGACGAGAGACCAGCTGTGTTAAAACTTGTTTGAGTTTCACGGTTTCCCACCAAGTCTGAAATAAACAGTATTTGGGCACGAGTCACCATGCCAGTGGCCCCAGACGTGGGTCTTCTGATGGACCCATCCTGCACCACACAAAGACACACACTGTTCTACGGTTCTAAAGGCAATGGGCCGTTCTCAGGCACGAGTCTTGAGTGTGCACCCCCAGGCTTGGAAACTCTGCTTCCTGGGACTGCGGCTCCCTCATGACCAGCCTCAAACGCCTGGGAGAGAAGTTTGGCCCAGGGCTGGCCGATAGGGAAGTTGAACGTGAGGGTAACTAGCTTCTGGAAGGACAGGACTGGAGCTATTGGGAATCTGGGATCTTTCAGTGTTCCCAGTGTGCGGGTATGGACGACAGGGAGCTGGAGACAGAGGCCAGGAGTGACAAGCGGGAAAATAAAAAAAGAAAAGAGGCTTGTTTGCTACTGTGTGTGGTTTTGTAGATTGTTCAAACCCCTCCCCCCAAAAAAAAGCTGGACTTACTCATCTCTATGTGTATAAGCTTCCCAGGGATTCAATAGCAACAAAAAGGTTTGCCCCTGGGGGTGTCCACTTATCCGAGCATTTCTGCTCTTCCATGGCCTGTGGACTCCTAAGTTCACCAGCAAATTGGGGGTTCCTGAGTCCGGGTATGAATGCTACTTGAATTTGTACCTCCCTTGCACTATCCCCTGCCACCAGTTTTAAATCCTGACACTTAAACTGGGATTCTGTGTTAACACGCACTCCAGGAATCACGAGGGCTCCTTGGACTTGGTTTTTAACAAAAGGCATCATCAGTAGATATTGACTCAGCCTGTTGATGGGGGGGTGCGGCACCCTCCTTGCCAGGAGCTGGGCTTGGACAAGAGCTATTCAGTTTTGATGTCCTTGGGGGGACTCTTGACCAACAGCTAGGAGAACCTCATACCTCTGTACCAATGGCATAGATAGTGGCAGTGGGGGTCCAAGGTGGGAGGTGCCAAGTTGTAGGGGACGATAAAGCAGCAGAAAGGGCTTGAACTGGGCACTGAATCTTGAGAAAACGAAGACATGAGCTCAAACAGCATTTACCTGCTGCCAGGAACCAGTCCAAGTACTTTGCATCCATGAAATCATTTCATCTTTATGAGTCTATGACTCGGGTAGAGTTGTTATCTCAGATAAGGAAACTGAGGCACGGGGACAAGACCAGGACAAGAGGGAGGCCCCAGAGCGAGTGTCTCCCTACATTTTACACCCTACTGACTTCCCTCACTCTCCTCCTACCTAGCCCTGCACTTAGAGGTCAAGTGACTCACTGAAGGTCACAGGCTAGTAAGTGGCAAACTCAAGATCTGGAGCAGGGTGGTCTGGCCACAGGGTCTGAGCATGTAGCCAAGCCATCCTGCGCCTCCACAAATGCTTACTGAGCCCCTCCTAGGAGCCACGCACTGCTGTAAGCACCGGGTGTAAAGACGGGAAAACAGACACCGTCCCTGCCTACAATCTAGTATGTGTGGCAGATTATCAAGTAAGCAAACATAAAATGACGGCTCTGATACACACTGCAGACGGGAGGTCCATCGTGCTATGAAGGTAATAACGGAGGGATCTGAATCAGTTCAGAGGAAGGCCAGGATTGGGGGTAAGAGTGAGCTTCCCAGATTGAAAACTGAACCAAGATCAGAAGCTTTAGTAGGAGTTCATTAAACAAAGGAGTAAAGTGTGACAATCAAAAGGAAAACCACATGCAAAGTCCCTGTGGCAGGAGACAGCAAAGCCCCTTCTGCCACTGGAGTGAAGAGAGTGGCCAAATATATGTCTACCTGGAGAGGCAGGTGGGGCAGGGTCTTGGAGACTGTGATGAAGAGTTCAGTGTTCATCATGAGGGTGCTGGGAATGGGTTGGCGGGGTAGGGGGGAGCTCCAGGAAAAGCAGGCAATCAAGTAAAGAGTAAGGAAGCTGCTGCAAGAGTAGAAGGAAGAATTGCAGACAGACTGTTCTAAGATAGCAGCTAAGGTTGTGAAGCAAAGGAAAGAGTCACAGGAGACATAAAGGGGAAACATCAGTCAGGACATGGCCACCAGCTGGAGGTGGAAGATGAGGATGACCATGGTGGCTCACAAATACTTCCTACGTTGAGCCACTCTGCTGAGTGTTAGTGATAGCCCATTGGTTTGAATTTGTATTGCTCTAATATTGATAAACTATAATATTGAGGACCTTTTCATATTCTTCTTTGTCGTTCATGTATTTCACCTTCTGAAGTTTCAGCTCATGTCTTTGGGTCTTTTTTTTTTTTTTTAAAGATTTTATTGATCTATTTGACAGAGATTACAAGTAGGCGAAGAGGCAGGCAGAGAGAGAGGAGGAAGCTGAGCAGAGAGTCCGATGTGGGGCTTGATCCCAGGACCCTGAGATCATGACCTGAGCCTAAGGCAGAGGCTTTAACCCACTGAGCCACCCAGGCGCCACTTTGGGTCATTTTTTAGTCTTTTTGTTTTGTTGTGCTCATTTTAAAATTGGTTTGTCTTCTTGTTATTGATTCATAGGAGTGTTTTTTTTTTTTTTTTTACATATTGTGGCTATGAATATATACTTTGTGAATATTATCTCCCAGTCTGTGGTTAGCTTTTTAATTTTCACAGCAGTTTCTTTCAATGAGAAGAGTTCTAAATGCTGTTCGATTTTTCAATATCTTCTCTTTCGTGGTTAGTTCTTTTTGCATCCTACCAAATCTGGCCTGTCCCAACGTTATAAAGATTTTCTCTACATTTTCTTTAAGAAGCCTTATGGTTTCAACTTTCACAATGAGAGTATGTCCACACTGGTGTCCTGGGGGTGCTGGCAGGGTAAGCAACATCAAAGATTTGGGGTGTCTTCTTCCTGTGAAATGCCAGCTTATGTCCTGGTTCCACTCACCATGTAGTTAAGGACTTGGTTACCACTTGTCTTCTAACTCCTACCTCAGTATCCCACTATGGAGCCTCCAGTGCTGACTTCCAGAGGGAAGAAGCAGACATCCTGCTCCCCAGGGAGAAAACGCGCATGCATTTTTGGTTTGGTTTTAATGACTGCTGGCACAGAGTGTGGTGCTGGTAAAATCTTACTTGCCCCATCTTTATAAAATATTTCGTCTTTTAATTATATGAACTGCCGAGATCTGGGGTGCCTGCTTTAGTCATTTCCCCACTGAGCTCTCAGCACCATCCCTCCGTGGCCTCTTCCGAGCATCTATCACGTGTTTGCAATCGCTCCAAACCCATGAATCATATTTAAATGCTTTCCGTATCCCATAATTCTGCTTTTACTGCTCTATTCAGTTAATTACACTCGCTCCCTATTCATCGGAGACAAACAGTTTGGGGCTGGGATTTGGAGAGAGAGAGAGAGAGGAAAAATGAAAACAAACTTTATAATGAAAGTTCCTTCATATTCGTGAGGTTTAATCCAGGTTTGTGTTTCAGCTTGCACTTTGAATTCTTTCTCTAACTGCTCCTAAGTAACTCCATCTGCCTCTGGGTTGGTTCCCATCCTTAGACTCATTGGTGGAAATCCCTTTGTACAAGGATTGCCTTCATATTTAATATATTTCTAACATATCATCAGCATCTCACCCACTCATGTCAACCACAGTGCTCCACTTCTCCAAAGAACTGAGGACTTAAAAATGTGCACAGCACAGCCAGCTGGTGGGTAACAACGCTACTTTTTTAAAACAGTAAAATAGAAAATGTTTGTTAATGTGTATGTGTGTGTGCATGTACGTGGGTGAGCGTGTGTACCTGTGCGTGTATGCGTGTGTGTGCATATAACTGGGGGAGAATAGGTGATCAAGTCTAAAGCAGAGGAGTTAGGAACGGGGATGTTTACCCGACACTGGCAATCAGCCCACAAACCTGGTACTACATTAAACAAGAGTGAAATAAAATAAAGTTAAAGCTTTATCAATTTACACAAACTCCAGCTGGGGAGGGCGCCTGAGTAGCTCAGTTAAGCAGCCCACTGATTCTGTCTCCTTTTCCCTCTCCATCCTCTTCTGCTGCTGCTTCCCTTACTCCCACCCCCCATGTCTGTTTCAGCGCATGCATGCGCACATGCTCTCTCTCTCTCTTGCGCGCTCTTTCTCTAATAAATAAATAAATAAATAAATACACAAAATCTTTAAAGGAAATTCCAACTGGAGACACAAGGTGAAAAACAAAAGCTGACATCTAGCTTATGGACTCCACGGTCTGCAGGATCATTCCCAGCTCTTACTCTGACCCATTCCTCACTCACTTCTCCCCTGAACCTTGCTTTAAGCACACTGCCCTCCTTTCTGTTCTTCAGACACACCAAGACATTCCCACCACAGGGACTTTGCACTTGCAGCTCCCTCTTCCTGGAATCCTTCCTGGAGAAAGCTTCCTCACTTCCTTATGCCTGTGTTCCAAAATGCGCCATCTCAGTGAGGTCTTCTTTGGTCCTCTCATCTAACACTTCAACAAACACCACTCCAACACTTCCCTCACGTCCCACTGCCCTGCTTTCTTGGTTTTGCCTTAGTATTTGTGACCATGGGGCACACTATTTCTTTAAGTTATATGTTTTTCTTCTCTCTCGTCTTCTCCCCTACTGAAATGAAGCTTTGGGAGAGGGAGCTCTTTGCTTCCTTTTATTCAGTGCCATATCTCCAGGTGCTGGTACAAAGACAATACTCAATAAAAACATTGGTGAGATGAATACACAAAGTCACAAGAATGACTAGTGATGTTGAGCATCTTCGCATGTATTTATTGGCCATATGCATATTTCCTCTGGAGAAATGCGTAACAGGTCATTTGCCTATCTTTTAAGTTGGATCGCTTGTCTTCTTGTTGTTTTAAGATTTTGTTGTTATTGTTGTAAGTGTTCTTTATGCACTGCAGGTACTAAACCTATCAGATAGATGATCTGTAAATAGTTTCTCACATTCCATAGGTTTCTTAACTCATTCTTGACAACGTCCTTTGAAGCATATATTTTTTACTTTGATGAAGTCCAATTTATCCATTTTTTTGTTATTGTTGTTGTCTGTGCTTTTGGGGACCTACGGTGTGTTGCCAGATTAAAACTCATGAAAATTTACCCCTATGCTTTCTTCTAAGGTTTCTATGATTTTTGGCTTTTTTATTTAGGTGGATCCATTTTGAGTTAGTTTTCCCATATTGTATGAAGTAATACTTCAACTTCATTCTTTTGTAGCTATGTATCCAATTGTCATTTATTGAAGACACTATATTTTCTCTGTTGAATGGTCTTGACACCCTTGTCAAAAATCAATTGGTCATAGACATAATTGAGATACTTTCATGCCTCAGCTTTGGTGACTTAACACTTACTGTGTCCTCTCTCTACCTCCTTTGCAGACTCCACACCTTCTTCCCAGACATTAAAGCTCAGTTCTGTGCATATTATTATTTTTTTTATGACTCCATGCTTGCTCTTTAGACAATATCTAGTTTTAATTACCATTCATTTGCAAATAATACATAAACGTGGATTTCTTGCTAACTCCTTTCTTCAGAGCTTCAAATGTACACATCCAAATGTTAACTTGCACAGGTGTACTAGAATGGCAGGAAGTCTTCCCAAAATTCACATGTCTGAAACCAAACTATGGATTTTTCCCCCATTACCTGGTTCTCTTCTGATGTTCCCTATCTTAGTGAATAGCATCATCAGTTCTCCTACCCAAGCCCAGAATCTAGGAGCTGCTCTTCCCTAACCCCCCATGACTGATCTCCCAGCAAAGCTTGTGAATTATATATCTTACCAATGCCTCCAATCCACCCATTTCTTTCCTTCTCTACATGTACCACACAGTATGTGAGGTCTATGTAAAAAAAAAAAAAAAAAAAAATCCGTAAACGTTATTGAGGAACATAGCATTTTTTAAAAAACAAATGAAGAGACATACCATGTCCATGGATGGGAAAGTTAATACTGCAAAGATGTCAATACTTTCCATTTATACACTTAATTCAATTATAATCAAAGTCATTATTAATTTGCACAATAAAAAAATCATATCGGTTAAGTACTAAATGTTGATTGGTATGTATAAAATGACAAGGAAATTTGAAGACTCTTCTATAAATTAAATGGGCAAGACTATTGAAGATGGTGTGAAAAAGAATAATGAATAATAAACTGACAAAAACATAGTATAAAACTAAATTAGTAAGCCAGCACATTCTGACACAAGAACTGACAAAGAAATCAATGGAATAGAACACAGATTTCTGGAATTTCAAATTCTTGAGAAAATAATTGCAATCAGCAGTTTTAGAAAAACGAGTTAGCTATTTAGAAAAAAGAAAATTTGCTTCGTATCTTATACTAGATAAAAATAACATCCAAATCAATACAAAACTGTGTAAAAAGTGAAAGGCTAAGTATCTGAGTAGACTATTAAGTTGATATGGTTTTTAGGGGGAAAAGACGTTTCTAAGCCTAAAGGCAAATATTAATACCATCATGGGCATGAGTGGTGGGTTTGAATGCATAAAAATGGAAGAAACATAATGATATTTTACACATAATTAAAATCAAAAGATAGATATCAAATTAAGTTATATCTTATATACAGTTATAAGTTACATCTTATATACAGAGGGTTAGTATCTTTAAACTCTAAAAAGTGTTTACAAATCAGTAAGCAAAAATGAACACCCTGGTAAGCAAATAGTTATAGAATCCAAACAGCTGTATATGTGTATACAGACCTATATACACACACATATATACATATATAATGCATATACACTTATATACATATATGCACACATTTATATATGTGTACATATATATACATATGTTTATTAAAATGTTTCATTTAATATAGCCACAAACTGCAGACAATAAGAAAGCTTGAAAATGTCTTAATACAGTAGGTGTACATGGGGCACCTGGGTGGCTCAGTCATTAAGTGTCTGCCTTCAGCTCAGGTCATGATCCCAGGGTCCTGAGATGGAGCCCTGCATCAAGCCCCACATCGGGCTCCTGCTCAGCATGAGGTCTGCTTCTCCCTCTCCCACTCCCTCTGCTTCTGTTCCCTCTCTCACTGTGTCTCTCTCTGTCAAATAAATAAATAAAATCTTTAAAAATACATTAGGTAGACACAATATGATGGAATACTGTACAGGTATTGAATGCACTATTTTTAAAAGAATGTTTAATAAAATGAAATGCTCACAATATAATACAGTGGAAGGAAAAGAGGGTAGAGAAATATATAGGATGAAAGTGTAGGAAGAAAAGAAGTGTCATCAGTAATTTTTCCTGGAAGGTAAGTATATAGATGACTTCTATTTATCTGCCATTCTTTCTATCATGTTCTTAATTTCTTATCAAAAGAAAGGTATTTTTGTTACTTTAAAAAAATTTTAACATAAGTGCATTATTACTGTAAAACTTTCAAGTCATAGGTTAAAATATGGAGTCCTTCTTTTCCTCTTGTCCCCTACCTCTTCAAGAGTAATTCCTATTAAATTTAATATATGTCCTTCCAGACATTTCTCTACATGTTTACAACATAGGAACCTACATGGTAACTGCTTTCACAATAACTATGGTTATTTAATACAAAACAAAACAAAATAATTACGGGGATATAGAGAGGGTGGGCTAGGTATTCCAGCCAATTATCCAAAAACCAAAATTCAAGAAACGATGACTTTGCCTTTGTTTCAGGGTTAAATCACTCACTCACTTCGATTTCTGAATGAGCAGAAAAGATGAAAGCTGCAGTGGTGGGCAGGGTACGTTAGTAGAAAGCTCAAGTAAACTATAAGCAAAAGATCTTCCGTCCTTTATTTATATTGGAAAATGTTAAACATAGCCTGATTGGTGCTCCTTCATTGACATTTTTAAATAAGTGTGCTTAGGAGAGTGAAATTAATGTTTGAAATACCAATAAATAAATACAAGGGACAAGACTGCCCATACAATCAGAGCACAGAGCAATCGGCGTGGGGGTGTCCCTGTCCCGGAGCCCTTCTCCTGTCGCCTCCCTCCTAGGGGTGCGGGGTGGTGGGCAGCAAGGTGAGGCTGAGGATTTCAGGCCGCTCTAATCCCATTCTACTGTATGACTAGCTGGAGAAATGACCTCTAGCGAGATCTGGCCCTTGTTCTATCCAGCAACTAGATTTTTCTTACAGAAAATAAATTAAAAAGGTGTGACCTTGCTGAAGGCTTGCCGAGAAAATGAGGTACATCTTGTCACAGGCAGAGGAGCCTATTTGTTCAATTTGAAAGGCTGCCGCTTTGCTCTGATTAGAAGTTAAGATAAAGGCTGGGGATGAAAAGAGGGGAAACATTTCTAAGCAAGGAAATTAAAGGGCTACATTGGAGACCCTTTTAGCACTACAGTGGGCTTTTTGTGTGGGGTTTATCAGGCCCCATCAGCCACACCTTGTCCCTGTGCTTGGGGCTCCCTCTCCTCGTGCACACAAAAGCCTGCCATGTAGGGAGCTAGCAGAAGCCCCCCTGCTGATAGCCATCAGCAGCACCCCCTCCCCCGCCCCCCACTGCAGGTCGCAGCTGAGAAAGTGACCCACCCAAATTTGATTCACTGGGTAAAAGACTCAAAGTCATATCATCCATTTCACCGAAGGGACTCAGTCAAGCAGCTTTCTCTCTTCCCAGGCCAATAAACGTATTACATCTTGGAGAATTCCTCCCCAATTCACTCAAATCAAGGGACACCAACGTGCCTTTGTGTCCATAAAAGTTTCAAGCCAGCCAAACTTTCCACCCAAAGCCCCCGAAGCAAAGAAACCTTTTTTCAACTTCTCTCTTCATTTTATAGACATCTTTTATGTCCCAGAATGTCTTTCAACTTCTGAAGTAATAGCTCGTTCAGGAAGAGAGGAGGCAAGGAAAAATGCTGGGCTTTTCCACAGGCTTTAAATTTATAGCCAACATGCTGTTCCCTGGTACTCTTTGCCGACAGAGGTTCCAAAGGCCAGCTGGATGGCCCAGGCTTCTTGACCTAGAATTCAACGTCCTTGATCACAGGAGACAAACTCACCTTTCCAGTTTTCTCCCTCCTTATTCCCTCCCACATTCCAGTCTTGAACATATTTTTCACGTTTACCTCCATGCCCTCTGCTTGAGACGCTCATGCTCCTGGAATTCCTTTCCTTGCATATCTACACTGTCAAGTACCTTCATTGGCTGAGACCACCTACAGGGGGAGTGTTTGTGAGGGCCGTCATTAACGCAGTAGTTGCACAGACTAATTTATTTTCCGGAAGAGTATTTACTGTTGCCCCCATGAGGGCAGGGACTACATTTACCTGGTCTCCATTATCTTCCTTGAGCCTACGTTCCACACTCAGTGCCTCTCCCCACATGGTCTCCCCCCCAAAGAGCCCAGTGTGGCTTCTCACTCTTAGCAGGCCCTCCAAGAACGTTCATTGCCATTGGAAGGTTGCAGCAACATTCTGGGAGCACAGCCAGATGTTGAAGTGTCTTCTATATATTTAACTTATATATATAATGTATATATATTAACTTAGCTTCATTCACTAGGGTTTTAGTGCTGAGTGCGAAACATTGAATGATTTGAGAACTGGTGGTAATTAGTGCTTTTGGATCCATCTGTGGAAGTACCTGTGTCAATAACGGGGCTCAGAAAGAAGGTCATATATCACCAGCCTGGCTGTATATTGGGGTCCTGGCTCTGGCATTTACCTGTACAAATCATTTCACGGCCCTAAGCCCTGTTTACCAAAGTGAAATACACCTTGAAAGATGAAATGCTTCACTCCATCCTCAAGATTGAGAGGAGAAATGGGGCCTCATCTGAGCCTATGTGGTAAATTTCGTAGTGGTCTAGTCCAATTTCCTTTTCCTCTGTGTGGAAACAATGAGGGAATTAAAGGGGGGACAGATTCCAGAGCAAGGACAGGGAGAGTCACCAAGTCCTGTGGCAAATGCCATTAGGGAATACCTACGGTCTCACCTGAAGGTGACTTCTCTTCTGTGGTTTAAATATCACCTCTCTCTTTTCTCAAAACTTAGCCAAATCTGCTGGGGACATGAAGGGCTTATATAGGTTGGTTTTAAGGTAGAAACCAAGATGACTATGTCTCACAGCTGAGCTGAAGGATTTGGGGTGATGGGTAGCATGGAAGTATGGAAGGAGTCTACAGAATGACACAAAGAAACAAAAAACAGAGTCATGTGGGATGGAAAAATGTCCCCCCAAACCAAGTCAAGGAGTTAGCCAGTCCCTACTCTCCAAAATCTCCCGAGAGGTTAGGAAGGTCATGGGACTTTCCTCATGCTTAGAACGGGATTAGGCCAATTGCTTTTGGTTGTCAGGAGACAGGATACCTCTGCCAACATCTGAATGAGGCTAAGAAGTCATAGTTGGAAGAGTCAATCCTTATGGTCTTATCCAATATTAACACTCCCATCAAATTTTTTTTTTTCCAGAAACAGTTAAGTAATAATTGGCTACCATTTTCTAGTTTTGAGATCATCATTTCAAGAAAAGAACTGAGTTTCTTAGAATACTTCCCCTGTCCTGAAATTCTCCCTTTAGACGAACGTACTGTACAGCATGGCTTGTCTAGCAAAATAATTTGTCTACTGAATGAAGCCCAAAAGTCTTAGTAACAGCATGATGATCCCTGGGCTTACCCTATGTTGGTATTATTTAGCATTCTAAGAGTGTTGGATGCCTGGTGGCCTGCAAGAAGAAGGAGGAAATGCCACCAACTAGCAGGAAACCCAACCATCAGAAATGCCCACTCCTTTCAAAAGCTAGTGACAAGGAGGAGAATTCCGGCACCCTCGCAATATTCCGGAATGTTGTCAAGGACAAATTAGTGTCCAACTTAATGATTGTAGGTGGAGACTACAGGCTCAGGCTGCTTTGTGAATCTTTGCTCAGACATAGTTCTTTCGAGTCCTTCAAGTTCACCTTCTATGGTGGACTTGTTTGTAAGACACTCGGTATGCCATGCCCACTTAATAAAAACGCTCATTGGTGTCACTCTGTTCTAATCTGTTCGCTGTATCTGTCTCTAAAGTTTATGTGTGACTAAGGAAGGAGCTCTATTACCTTTTGCTTCTCCCTATTGACAATATTAATCATAATAAGAACCGCCATTCTGAGGGCTTATTAAGTGTTCAACTGTATTCTAAGCACTTTATACACTTTATCTTTTAAGCCTTATCTGTAAGGATCCCATGAATTTAGCAGTTATTTCTCCAGCCTTAGACATGAAGACAGTGAAGCTTAGAGAGATTTAAGTGTCTCCCCCATGGTCCAGGTCCTGTAGTGAGCCAAAGAGACAGACGGGATTCAGATCCAGAGCTTGGGGTTCTTCCCATAGCCCCTGCTTTTATCTATAATCCATCACACTCCCAACACTGCTGATGTAGGTAAAGGCCAGTGTGGCTAAACAAGTCTGTGGTTAATGCCTCTCAACTTCTTCTCAAACATGTTTCCACCTGTCAAAGACAACAGAAGCAAAAAGCAGAGCGGGGGAGGTGGTGGTTTTCCTGACTCGCCTTTATTCTCCCAGCCCATGCTTAATTCCCTCTCTCATACCACAGTAAGATCAATGGTAAAGAGATAAGTTAAACTACCAGTAACTCAAAACTACAAGTATTAATTCAAAGAGTGTTTCGGTACACATGGGTAGCAGGTAGGTTACAAATCTGACTATTATAATGGGTTATACCTAATGCATATTCTCAATTTCATTTCAGTTCCTGTACTTGGATTCGTCCTTAGATCCTACCTCATAGAAGTGAGATTTTTGCTTTTTGATTTGGGTTGGACCTTTCAGTGCCTAGGTTTTTGGATACTGCCCCCCAAAATGAGAGGTTCAAAAAGTGCTTCCAACAATCTCCTGTCCTCCACCTTCAAACACCTCACCTATGATCCACTTCCCCATTCGAGGGCCCATCTCTAAGGTGACAGTGGAGCCCACTGAGACCCGCCCAGAGCTGAGGTTCATCAAGTACCTGTCTGGAGCATACACAGAATATAGGAATACATTTAGTGTTAGCCAAATTCATTCCTCTAGATCATGGAGTCACACTCCCATGGGGAACTTCCCTGAGCAAAGGAGGGAGATTTCTTTGCACTAATCTAAACACTGATTCAAATTCAAAAGCAGCTGGGTTCTGGTGTCTATCTTCTGTATTACTTGCTGAAATCATGTTGTAAATGAACAAGAAGCTTGTAGAAGGAAACAGTACGAAGTCAAAGAGGGGAAAAGCAAGGGCGAGAATAGCAGGAAGTTCCTTCTCTTTGAGGACTTACTATGTACCAGACAGGAAGAAAACTAATCCCTAGAATGACAGAAGCTCCTGAAAGTGTGCCGATTGCCTTTGTCCCTTTAAGTTTTTAATTAAGTGGTTTTCCAGTTTTCTAACTTTGATTTGCTCTAACAGGGCTTTTGTAACACTTTCTGTCATGCTTCTTCTTTCTTAAGCTTTTCAGACCCAATTTTGTATATTCTAATTGCAAACTCTAGTTCAAGTTCCTAAAACACTCTCTTGTAATTATCACCAAACAAACGCAATGATTCCACAAAGCTCAAACATGTGTCGCATTAATTCTCGCAACCAGAATACTTTCATTTTTCTTGGACTCTAAGCAGAATGGACCATAAGCACAGCGTTTGATAAAATGACAGGTGGAATTCCATCCAATTAAGACATAAATATTTTTCCAGAGGCTAAGCTCACTGCAAAATAATAATCTTCACTCAACACATCTTTACATGTCTTCGGCAAAACACCTGTCTAAAACTGTTAACACAAAATATTTGGGGAGCTCTGTACTTCAAAGACATCCCTGAAAACGTCAGGCATTGTTAAAATGTTGAAGTAATTTTGGTTAAATGCTTCTGTGACAACTGTCGGACTTGATTTGTTTTAGCTGAATACATTCTGAATATTGCTTGGAATCTGTGAATTGGTCACTTGCCAAAAGGTGAGAATTGGGCTGGAGTCAAAAGAATTATATGCATCAAAGAAATGAAAAAAAAATGGGGGGCATTTTTGAGTATTTTAAAAATGCAATTTATCTCCTAGGTTGGAAGCTTCAAAAGAATTTTCTTACCAAAAGATAGCACTTGCTGTAAAACCATAAAGCACACGTAGAAGTCATTTTGATGCCCGGCCAGATTCATACCTGCAGAGTCACACCCACAGTTCCTCATGCAGAGAGAAAAGTATATATTAAAATACCCTTGACAAAATTAGAGATTAAGCAACACAGACTTGACATGTTTTCCTAGGATCTTCCAGTTAGTTGGTTACTAAGTGCTTAGAGTTCTTGGAACCACAGAAGAAATATTGGAAGTAGCAAAACTACTCATGACATTTAGTCCAACAATGCTGTTTCTTCTTCTGCTCCCTCTCCCCCCTTTTTCAGATAGGCAAATTGAGGCCCTAAAACCTAAAGCCAATGACAGTTAGTGAACAGAAGTGCCTAATGCAAAAAGCTTAAAGTTTAGGCTGAAGGGTGGGTAGTAGGGGAGCTATTTATGAAACATATCAACATAGGGAAAAGGAGAAGGAATCTAAATGTCCAAGAGGTAGAGAGAGGTCCATAATGAGAGAACCTGAGGTTAACTGTTGATTACTATGGACCAGACATTGCACTAAGCTAACTGTTGATTACTATGGACCAGACATTGCACTAAGCACTATATATGCATTATCTCATTTAATTCTTGAAGTTATCTCTACACAACAGTGCCATTATTATCCTCTTTTATAGATAAAATCTCTGTCCAGATCAGGCAGATAGCAACTGATACAGTCAAGACGTGGAGTCCAGTGGAGTCCATTATGACTTCAAAATCCTTGTTTTTAACTATCTATTGAACCTGTTCTCTATGTTCATGATTCCAGGGCGTGTTTTTTTTCCCCCACAAATTCAAGTAGGTGTCATTATAAATTGAGCAATCTGCCATGATAATTTTGAAGGGCTGGACAAGCTCTAGAGGTCACACTTACGCTATGGGGTCTGCAGAGAGTATGCTGATGGAAGTATAGTGACCACGGTCTAGCATCTTCCACAAGACACCAGTGCACTCTCAGTGTCCCCTTAAGGACTCATTCTTGACAGAGCGCATGCTCAGAAAGATGTCACAGAATATCTCAAGTCTTGACTTAGCCTGAGAAACCTTGGAGTCAACCCAAGAGTCACCCATAATACCCTCAGGGGCTTCTAGACCCCCAAATCTAACTTATTTTTGTTGATTACCACTAGGTCTGAGGACTAACCCACACCAAACCCCCGAGTTTAGTCCAAACCCGACCAATGCTGATGGTGAAAGCAATCAGTTGTTCATTTCCTTTCCCTATTTGGCTTCTTTCTGGGGAAAATGTCAAAAACCTAGTCAGACTTGGAAGGAACAGAAGAGGGGATCTACCCGCTGAGGCAGGTCTGCCTGCAAGTACGTCTGAACCCAGGGTCTCAAGTAGGGTCAGTCGCATGCGGTCCTCCCACTGCGTTGCTAAGCTCTCTGTCCCTATCACTGGCGACACTCTCAGGCAGAACCTGTCCCCACGGAAGCAGGAGCCCCTGCCTCCTCCCCAGCAGTTCCAGGCTTACATCCCTCTTGGCGCCAGCAGTCCCAGCAAAGAGAAAGCTTCTCTTCCTCAATTCTCCCAGCAGAAGCCCCAGCGAGTCTCCCAAGATTCGTTCAGTCATGTGTCCACCAGTCAACCAATCCCTGGGGCCTGCAGGACGGAATGTGCTGATTGGTTAGGCCTGAGTCACATGACCACTCCTGGAGGCATGACGATGCTGGATTTTGTCTGATCCCGTGAATTAAGGGCAGGGAAGGGGTGGTTCTTCCAGAGGAAGATCTGAGACCTATTACCAGAAGTGTTATGGGAAGTCAATGCCAAAACAGGCAAAATCAACAGATGTTTAGACCACGCCCCGCCAATCCCCTGCCTCCTCGAGACACCGCCATCCCAGAGATTAAGAGGGACCTGAGAGAGGTACCTAGACTGGGTACCCAGGAGAGAAAACAGTCCGGGATGGGTCGGGAAGCTGGACCTGTGGTTCTTAAACTTCAGTGACAGCAGAACCACGAGGGGAGCTTGTTAGAAATGCACATCCCTCTTCTCTACTCCCAGGGATTCTAATTCAGCAGGTCTGGGGCCTGAGAATTTAGCAGCTCTGCTAAATGACTGTGATGCGGTTGGAGGCCTGTGAACTGTATTCAGGAGACATTGGTTCAGATCCTGGCGAGGGAGACCAGCTCCTGCGTATTCAATAAATGACTTTCACTAAATCCCAAATAATAGCCAGAGGGAGGTGTTTTGTTTTGTTTTTAAACAAACAAATCTTGACAGTAGCTTTGTGTGAATTTCTCTCTCAGTATCAGCACCTCTCACTACCTCTTGGGCCGTGCTAGGTGCTTAATACATGCTCTGGGAAATGAGGGATCTTTATCAAGACGACTTGCTGAGGGGCTGGTTTGTTGATCAGTAACGTGGAGACATATGGGATTTACAAACAGCTTTGAATGCCAGATCAGAAACACTGCAGTTTATTATTAAATGCAGAAGACTGATAACGGGAATACAGTCTTTTAATAAAACAAGTGGACTTCTAAAATCTTTTTTTTTTTTAAAGAGAGAGAGAGAAAAAGGAAAAGAAAGAAAAAACGGCCTCCTTAATTAGAAAATTAATTATCTGTAAAGGGTAGAAATGTAGAAACAATGCATTGTAATTTGAATTCATCTGTCCTCTCTTTTCTTGCCAGACACACCCCTCTCTTTCTTTAATGCTCTTTTCTTTAAAGGCACCGTTGGTAGATACCCAAGCACAGAGCAATAGGGGGAGCACATGTCTTTTTAAAATGCTCCCCACAAGGCTGATAGGACAGGAATCTCAGAGAAACTCCCCCCCAGCCAGGTCCTAGGAGAGAGCCTGGCTCCTTGAAACTTGAAACTTCCCAAGTGTTATCACTTCAAGGCACACAAACCTAAGAGGATTAAGGTAAGTATCCCTTCTGAAAGCCTGAAAAAACAAAGATTAGTTTTTAGCATCACAAAGAAACATATATTTATATAAGTTCTGAAGGAGAAGAAATATGTGAAGACTTTTGGAGAGAGGGTGGAGGCAAGGGGAGACACTGGAGCAGAAAAGGCAAATCATCCCTAAGCAAGGAGAGAACATTCCTGCAAGATTATCCACTGTTTACAAGGAAACAGATTGGAATTAAAATTCACGCAAAAGTAAAAAAGAAGACTCGTGTACCAAAACCTTACCTGGCTTAATTTATTAAGTGAGAGCGTTTGCGACTGGACCAAATAACAAACTTTTTCCTCTTTTTTTCTGCTGTATACAAAGTGTGCTAAGGATTATTAGGATAATAAAGTTAAATCAACAGCCCCAGAGGAACTTGTTCTTCTTTAAGGAAAAAATACAGTTTAAAAAAATAACCTCGGGCGCCTGGGTGGCTCAGTGGGTTAAAAAAAAATAAAGCCTCTGCCTTAGGCTCAGGTCATAATCCCAGGGTCCTGGGATCGAGCCCCGCATAGGGGGGTCTCTGTTCAGCGGGGAGCCTGCTTCCCCTTCTCTCTCTGCCTGCTTCTCTGCCTACTTGTGATCTATCTGTCAAATAAATAAATAAAATATTAAAAAAAATAAAATAAAAAATAAAAAATAAACCCTCAAAAGTAGCTCTCTTTATATCCACAGTGGAATAAATCACTTAAACTTCTGTAAGCCTTAGGGGCACCTGGGTAGCTCAGTTGTTAAGCGTAGTTCAGAAATTCACACAAAGCTACTGTCAACTATTCCTTCAGTTCAGGTCATGGTCCTAGCTGGGGTACTGGGATGAGCCCTGTAATGGGTTCCCTAATCAGCGGGAAGCCTGCTTCTCTCTCTCCCACTCCGCCTGCTTATGTTCCCTCTCTCACTGTTTCTCTCTCTGTGTCAAATAAACAAACAAACAAATAAATAAATAAATAAACGTCTACAAGCCTTAGTTTCCAAAGAAAATCAGTAATGAATAATCCAAAAAAAAATATATATATATATATTGGAGGCTGCAATCCCACTGAAAAGTCGAAAGGAATCTATGAACTTCTGGAAAAAGCACATCCATGCGAAAGTGTGCATATAACTCATTTATAGCACAGGAAATATACACCTCTCATAGAGTCATCAATCAAATCGATCTCCATACAGTTTTGTCTTTCAGTCTTTTTTTTCCCCAGGTAAAAATGAATGGCTACTTCCTCCTCCCTCAAAAGGAAATAGATACAAATTTCCCAAAGCCAGCAAAAAAATAAACATTCATTCTGCTCAAAAGTAAATTTCTACCAGAAGGTTCTTTTGTCTGGATTGACTGAGACGGCGAATGTGTGGATCCAATGTGATCACCGGTGACATGCGACCTATTTCATTTCTTCTTCATTCCGAGAGCAGTAAGAGCTGCAAGGCTGCTGCATGAACATGAACAGTGACAAACGGTGTCAGAATTCCCGTGGCTCCTGCGGCCAGGTGGACCCGAGGCTAGTCAGAGAAATGCCAGAATTCACCAAGATGGTGGAATGTGTTTTACATCACTTCCTTTGTCGAGTCACAGGAGTCATCTGTGTCAGCTTCTGTCTCATTGACACCATTGGAGGCAGCTTGAAGGTTATACATTTCAGACTTAAGGATGACTGAGCTTAAGAAAACTTCAAAACCCAGGCGCCTGGGTGGCTCAGTGGGTTAAACCGCTGCCTTCGCTCAGGTCGTGATCCCGGGGTCCTGGGGTCGAGTCCCACATCAGGCTCCCTGCTCAGTGGGGAGCCTGCTTTCCCCCCTCTCTCTCTGCCTGCCTCTCTACCTACTAGTGCTCTCTTGTCTGTCAAATTAAAAAAAAAAAATCTTTAAAAAGAAAACGTCAAAACCCACTGTAACCTTTCCAGGTGTCCATCACTTCTACCTGCCCCCAAACTAACAAGGATTGGCCACCATCAGGTGTATCTGTGAAGTCATTCCTTGAACACTGATTAGACTCCATCCCCTAATTCCTTCATTCTCAGATGTACATGTTAAAATTTTTGCGCAAGGTTTTGTCCTCTTAGAGCCAAGGAACTCAAATGATGTAGACTGTGTCTGCTCCTTCCCTCAAACTGCTACTAAAGTAATGAAACATCTTACAGTAGATTACAGCTTAAAATCAAGGCAATACGTAAGCTCTCCACCACCAGTACCCTCATCTAGAAGAGAAGTCTGAAGTCTGAGGGGCTCAGAGCTTATTTCCAACAGTTTCCATATCAAGGATGGTACAATACTGAATGGAAAGATGTATCCTGTTTATTTGGCTTAAAAAAAAAAAAAAAAAAGAAAGTCTGCCAAAGATGCTGAAACATAAAGAAATTCTTCCTAATCGCTTTGAGAATAAGCACTTCTCTTCCATCTAAAAGTCCATCAAACACCTTAAAACTTGTCCTTAGACACCAGGCAACTTCAGGATGCTGGAGCAAGGCTTCACAGTCTGTTCCCACTTTCTGACAAGCCCCCTGGAAAGGTGGGGAATCAGGACCTGGCTCTGATCTCATAGAGACGCTTCCGTGCGGTTGACCAGATGCCTGTCAGCATTGTTGGCAGACTCCTGACACCCGCAGAATCTTCTGAAAAAAGCAGACAGTTAGGATAATGAACAGAGCCTTTTTTATTCACCAAGTAGCAAAACCAGATGAAATGTCAAGCTTTGCAGGTGTACAGTGTGTTAGGTTGGGTTTCCCCCCAACAGCTCCTGACATGGGGATTTGAGTGCAAATAGTTTACTTTGGAGGTGATCCGAGGAAGCACCTGTAGTGGAGTGGGGAAGTGAGTCAGGGAATGGAAAGAAGACAATACAGAGTGCATTATGGAGCAGGTTATTGCTGTGGGCCACTCGGGCTCTGTTCTACCTGCAAATGCTGGGAAAGAGTGGAAGATGTGATTCAGAATTGTCCCAAACAAGGGGGCAGGAAGTTCAGGTGCTTAAACATCAATGCCCAGCCATCACTGATTGAGGCTGCTCCTCTGGAGACACTCACTTTTCCAGCATTTGGGGCCTGCCTGGTGCATGGACCAAGCCTACTCCAGCAGCCAGAAAATATGCTCAGGCAGAGAGTGGCAGGTGTTTACTGCAAGAAGTCATCAGAATGCAGGGACAGTGAGCACTAAGGAGGCACCGGCAGGGCACAGACAGTGTCTGCTACACACAGATACTTTAGAATTTCTTTCAGGCAACGTTTCACCATTTCCAGGGATGTGGAAATTTCCAAAAACAAGTTCACAAGCAGTGGGTTTTCTTTGTTGACATCATGTAATGGTCAAAACAGAGCTGTGCAAGAAACCATCTCTCATCTTCTCCAGTTACCTGATGGAGAAACACAGATTGGCTTGGAATTCCTCCATGATCTGCTTCAAAATCACAATCAGTGATTCTGAAATGGGTGATGTCACTTGGCCAAGAAGGTTCTACAATATTATTCCTCCATCCAAACCATACCCTAGCTCAACAATGTCCAAGGTGTCTGACTTCAACAAGGCTGCCAGAGCTCTGGGAATTCTTAATTTCATCAGTGCTGGGATAAACTCTCTCATAGGATGCCTTGAAAGAAGAGACTCTGCATGAATAATAATGCAAGTTTAGGCAAAGCTCTAGCGTTTTCAAAGCAAGTCTACTTTTCACATCACACATTTGGCCTAGAGGATTTTCGAGATGGACAGAAGGAAAATATTCCTTTAACCCTTTCAGCTTCAGGTTTCCATTGTCCCAGACCTCACTGCACAAGATGTATGGCTTTTTACTATGTCTTGTTACCTTTAGTGCTGCAAGTAAAATGGGCTCATCAGATTTCCTTTTCTTGAACACTTTCAATTAATCATGGCCTGATATAGAAGATGGGTGTGTATATATATATCAATAAATGTGGGCTGATCTTAATTTTTGTCAGTGGGGGAAATAATATCAACCATGATGATTGACATGTGATACTATGATCATCTAATTGATTGTTCACATATCATGCTATGGGTAGAGCACACTTTCCTACTCATTGATCTTGGGCGGTGCCATGTGACTTGTTTTGGCAAATGGAAATTTACCACTAACCTAGCAGAAACTTGTGTCCTCATGCGTTTTGGGTTGGCTCTTCCACTTCTGCTCTTCTCTGTGAGACGACCATGTTATAGGCAGCCATCGGTCCCAAGAGGATAGATGAAGCAGACCTAAGCCTGACCTACGGCTTGGATCCTGGAGTCCAAGCCTTGTCCAGCCATGCTGTGGCCAATTCGCAGACCTATGGGTGCCAGATAAATGCTTGTTATTTTCAGGTACGGAGTTTTGGGCTGTTTTGTTACACAGTGTTATTGCAGCAAGAGCTGACTGATATTGTATAACTTAGCACCTTTTATCACCTCTCACAAGCTTAGAGTGAAGAAGATACCTTGGAACACTTGGATTTGCAACCTTCTCTTTTTCCTCAAAAAGCTATGTTTTCAAAAATAAAAGGAAGGACACTGAAAAAATAATATTCTTTTTAGTGTTTGACTCTCACTTCTCCCCCAGATTGTATGATCTGTGAGAACTGGCCTGTCATTCTACTTATCTTTATTTTTGTGGTTGGCACTAATTAGCAGTCCATTACAATGCCTGTCTCCCAGCTGATGCCTTTTGATGTGAACTTTTTTAAGTTCCACCTCATTGTAGTTATAACCTTACAACTTCTCACTCTGCCACAGTTTAATTTGTAATCAAAATTATGAACTAATGAAATAACACAAGGCCTGTTTTAATAGGGTGGTTTGCTTGTTTGTTTTCAAAATTATATCAATTTGCCACTTTGCAATATTCACACTTTTTTTTTAATGAAAGCTACATCTTCACTATCACCATTTGAAATGAGATGCCTCCTAGACTTGTTGCATACAATTAAACCACAACAAAAGGAAGCCGAAGTCATTTCACTTTTCATAAGGCTGTAATTATTCTTTAACTATTGGAATACGACATCCCTTAGGAGCTAATTATTGAAAAGCTCTCATCACACATAGGAAACACACAAACAAATCCTTCAAGCACAAAGTAAATGTTCAACATTAAAGAGCCACATCCAGGAAGTCATACCAATCAGTTGGTCCAGCTAATTACTAATCTGATTTTTGGAGTAGTTGCATTAGATAATTATGATGCCTATTTATAACATGAAAAGCACAGCCTTTCATTGACTTTAATAAAGATCTAGCTGCAAGAAAAAAATGTACGAAGAACCATAATACAAAATTTGCATTGCTGCAGAACCTGGGAGAAGTGTGGTAGACATTTTTTTAATAGAAAACATTTCCTCTATCACATGACAGATATATTCAATATATCTTTTTATGTATGTCATGGTAAGAGGCAAAATGAGCTAGTTTATCAATATGGTTTCATATGAGTCATGCAGTCCTGTGTAAGGCCCAATTCAAGTTTTTAAATGTCTTATAAAATGCTTCTTTGAGTCAAGTAAGAGTCACATTAGATACATACAGAATATTAAAGATTATACTATGGATCCTATTCTAAAGGAATCAAAGTCAAAGTCATATACATAATGTGGTGACTGCTCTACTCACTCTGAAATATATTACTATATAATCATATTCAGATCCTTCTTAATTTTAAATGGTTTTAAAACTAACAACCCCTCTCATACACTGTTAATGGGAAGGCATATTAGCACAGCTTTTTCAGGAGGCAAATAGTCAGTAAATATGAAAATTAAAATTGTATATACCCTTCGACCTTGCCATTTACGTTTCAATATCTTTATCTTGCAGCTAGACTTGTATTAGTGCTCAAAAAAAAAAAAAATGTATAGCCATGTTCATGACAGCATGGGGGGGTGTGGAGAAAAAAAAAATAATCAAATTGCCAATTAATGGAGGACTGCTTTATGGCAAATCCATAAAACAGGATACTTGGCAGCAACTAAAGACAGAGAGAGAAAGACAGAAGGGACCTATATACACTGTCATGCAAAAAATGTTCAAGATACATTAAATGCAAAAAAAATCCAAGTTATAAAACAATGTGTATAGAGCAACCGTTTTAAGTAATCTAAAAAGGTATGCATATATGTCCCAGATAAATATATACACAAATATTTTTCATCCCTTTGTATGTTGATGCATGTATTTGTACGATAGTGGCTAAAAAGATATGCGGATGACAGGTGACAGATAGACATAGGTAAACCTTCTAGAAGGACACACAAAAAAAGAATTCCCACTCTTTTTTCTGGGTAGTGGTGCCCTTGTAGTGTGAAAACAGCCAAAGACATACGAGAAACAATGAGCACAGGTGTGTCCCCCATAACTTCAGTGGATCAAGATGGCCTTCAACCTGTAGTTTGTGGCCCCTTGCCCTAAGGATTGAATCCATTCTCCCTGGCTTTATTTACCATTTATCACAGACATGCTACTGACCCTCAGAAGTGGATCTCTTCGACTCTCGTCCTGCCCCTGACTGGGGTGCTTGCATCCTACCAGGCACTTAGTATCGTCACTTGGTTGTTACAGAAGACGTAAGTAACGGTCCACTATCCATGTGTCTCCTTCCCTAGCATAGTTGCATGCAGCTGGGAAGCAGCTACCTGGCTAAAGCTTTCCTCTCCCATCCTTCACCCTCCCTGCATCTAGGTGTGGCCATGTTACTAGTTCTGTGTCTCATTTGTCAGTGGAGGGCAGCCCAAGGGGAAGGTAGAGCCACAGAAGGAAGGAGCCAGATCATTGAGTCACCACACTGATAGTCTCATCAAACAAGACTATCCGCATTGGCTTAATGGGTGAGAAACAAATCTGTGTTAAGCCACTGAAATATGGGGGTTTAGCTTACGGTAGGCAATACCAACCACCTAAAATCAGCCATCTAAAATTTAACATGTCTGAGACAGAAACTTGATTTTTTTTTCTTCTATGCTCCTTTCCCAATATCCCAATCTCAGAATGGCACCTCCGTTTATCTATTTTTCAAGCCAAGCCCTTTAATGTCCTTACTGATTCTTCTCTTCCTCACATACCTGACATCTAACCCATCAGTAAACACCTTAAAAATATATCTAAAATTCGTTCATTTTGTAATGGTTCCGCATCTGACACCCTGACGTAAGTCACCACCCTAGGCCAGCTGGGCTATTCTAGTGGCTTTCTTGATCGGGTTCCCCATCTCCAGTGGACCCTTCCCCTCTCCTTGTCGAATTTTCCACATCAACTCCCGTGTGATCTTTTCAATACATAAGTCAGGTCATATTACTCCCCTAGACAAAATCCGCACAAAATCCGCACAATGGTTTCCATTGTGTCTGAAATGAAATCCAGACTTTGAAATCCCAGTGTCAAGGCCCCACTTGATCTACCCCATGACTTTCTCTCCAAATTCATCTCTTACATCTCTTATCCTCCAGCTCTGCTCAACTATCCTGGCCTCATTAATTCTCCCCCAAGCATGGTGAGCAAGTTTCCCTCTCTTGGTCTTTCATGTGCCATTTCCATGACTTTGGTTTGCACTGTTATTTACTCTCTAGCCTGTCCTTCTCAGACAAGTCCTCTAATGGCCACACTATCTAAAATACCAATCCTTGTCATTCTTTATCACCTTTTCCCACTTTCTTTATCCTCACAGCATTATCTACTGGATAGTATGCCATGTATCTGTTTATTTGCATATTTCCATTGTTACTGTTACAATGTAAGTGTCATGATGGCAGGAACTTCATCTGCCTCAATTGTCATTGTAAACCCCAGTTCCTTGAAGTGTGCCAGGCATATAAAAAATGTTCAATAAATATTAGGTAAACGTGCATTTCTTTTCTTTGAGTTCTGTTGGAGCTTTTGCATACATGCATACTGGGGTCTGTCCCAAAAGCTTCGTATATGCAAATCCACCCGCTAAACATGTGCAATATCATTTTCGAGGCTTTCCTTGCAAATTCCATAGATGTTGTTCCATTGTCTTCTGACATTCGGGTTTGTCCAGAAGATCTTAGGTGACCTGATTTGCATTCTATTTTAAAACATCTGGTTTTTCTTTACAGATGTTTATAATTTTTTTAAAATCAGTATGCAGGCCAATTTGAGTACTTCTTCTCCGTAGTTTTGCTTAAAATGTGATGAACTATTCAGATCTAAAAACTCAGACCTTTTTCAGCCGGACCTGCACTGCCACACTATCTCATCGTTTTATTCTCTTCGTCTTGGTAGCGTGGCTCAGGTTTGTTTCTGACGCTCACTCAGTTTTCTTTTGTCAGTTTTGCTTTCTCTTGCCTCCGATGAAGATTTTAGTTTGGTTTTGGTATTCTTTTTTGTTTTAAAGATTTTATTTATTTATTTGAGAGAGAGAGAGAGCATAGAAGGAGAGAAAGTGGCAGAAGCACACTCCCCGCTGAGCAGAGAGCCTGATGCAGGACTCGATCCCAGGATGCTGAAATCAGGACCTGGGCTGAAGGCAGATGCCCAAATGATTGAGCCACCCAGGACCCTTCTTTGGGCATTTTTATTTTGCTCACAATTCTCCTCTCTCTCTCTCTCTCACTATATGATATTCTCTTGTCAGTTTGTATCTGCTTTATGGCTTTCATCTGCTTCTTCAAAAAATAATGGTCTCCTTCAGTATTCTATGGAGGATGCTAAATAGCTTTTTAATTTCCTCTTCTGTTTCCAGCAGTAAATCATTTTCAGAGGACTACTCATTCTCTGGGTCTTCAGGATGAATGTTCTATGGTAGTTTCTCATGTATTATGTTTTTCCCTCTGCTTACTCATCAAACAATGCTGCCTCAAAGAGCAGCACTCATACAGTAGGGGGTCAGATGCACATGTTTCTAGGTGGTAGGGAACTTGAATTTGAGACCAGAGGGTGAGGTGGGAAAGGGATGAATGAACACCTGATTGCCACCCGGGCACCCCAAATTCATAAAGAACCTAACTTTTGTCTTCCACCACGCTCTCCCTCAAATATTTCTTCTGTAGTTTCTCATAACCCCAAATTCATTTCTTAGATGAATCTGGCCTTGATTTCAGTAATTGATGGCAGCCATGTATTTATTTTCCCTAGTACTGTCGATGATGGACCTTATGAAAGGGCTTCATTATTGTTAATTACCAGGTGATAAACATTACTGTAAATTAGAAGCCTTGTGGAAATGGACTTCAACTTCAATCCACAGCCCTTTTCACCTGTTTCCAAAGGCTTAAAATGTGTGTCGACAAGTGTGGGGAGTTAGGTAGGAATGGATCACAAGGATGAGGTAGATACGAAGCCTCCCCAAGGAAGCCTGTAGTCTGACAGGAGCTAAAAACAAGTGCTTGGGGCATTTGACGATACAAGGCCCAAGCAAAGAAAAATAACTGTGGCATTACAAAAATGACCAGGCAACATATGTCTAGGTCTACTAAGATGAGGCTTCAGAGGGGAGGTGATATTTGGGTATGGTTCAGGCACAGAGATGAGAAAAGACTCCCGGCATGAAAAAAGGCTCTGATCAAAGTTTCCCCAAAGGTAGAAAAACTTGCCTGGGTATGGATAATAAGGGTTTGCATGTGGGTTGAGGAGAGGGAAGTGTTAGTTTCCTACTGCTATATTAAAAAATCACCATGAACTTAACAGCTTGAAATAACAAACATGTATCATCTCACAGCTTCTGTGGGTCAGAAGTCTGGGCTCAGCTTAGCTGGATTCTCCCCACAGGGCTGAAATCAAAGTCTTCCTCTCTCGAGCTCCTCTCACAAGTTCATGTGGTTGTTGGCAGGGCTCTGTGCCTTGCTGTCGTATGACTCAGGTGCCGATTTTCTTGTTGGCTATCAGCCAGGGGCCACTCTTGGCTCCTAGAGGCCACTCTCAGGGTCTTGTCTCCGTCGCGTCCTCCTTTGTAGACCCTCGCACAGCATGGGAGCTTACTTCTTCAAAGGCTAACAGGAGAATCTCTCTGACTTCTGGAAGGTTCTAGTCTCTCCGTTTAAAAGTTCACCTAATTAAGACAGGCCCACCCAGGCAGGATAACTCTGCTGATTGAACTCCAAGTCAACTGATTAGTAACCTAACCTAGTCAAAGATTTCTCCCACACTCAAGGGGAGAGGATGACATGGAGCATATATACCATGGAGGCAGGAATCTTGGGAGCCTGATTAAAATTTTGCGTATCACAAGGGTTGATAAAGGTTTACAAGGACATTACTCCTGGTGAGTGAGAGTGTCAAGTACTGGAGGACCCTGATGGCAAATGAAGGAGTTTGGAGACTGACAATTTTTGAGTTGCATAGCAGCATAGTAAGAGTTAGAACAGAAGATGGCAGCATCTTTATCGGAATTCTGCAATGATTCGGATAAAGTTACTTTACTGGCATGTTAAATATTAAAAAGTTTTAGAGCAAGGATGGCAATTAGGTTGCATTAACTCTGATCAAAAAGTGGCAGATCTCTGGAGGACTGTGCGGGGAGGATCTGGGGCCATCTCTGGGCTTAGCGGGCGACAGTGCTGGGATCTATTCGCAATGTCTGCTGGGGTGAGGGTGGTGACAAGTGGTAGCACTGGAGCTGAGGACCAGCCACCTAGAAACTAGGGAAAATAGTTCCAGAACTGGCGCCTGTGAAAAGGAAAATAACAAGTCTATTTTCCAGGACTCTGTGGTTTAGTCTAGCATCTTCCAAAGCAAATCAAAAATAGCAAACATTAATAAGATCTTCAAGCCTTTTCCAAATGCCAGGAGTTAGAGCAAAATACAAATAAATTAATCCACTGGGAGCTTCTTCTACTTGTTCCTCCTGCCTGGTAAAAACACAGCTCCAAAATTTAGGAATTTCTAACAATCTCTTTAAACACAAGAAAACAGGTCTGCTGCCAGGCAAAGAATTCAAATGCACTTGCTCTGGACTTTGATGATGCCTTCCAAGACTGCATGGAGAGGGATGAGGAAGTTCAATGTCTAATGATGGGTCCGATTCCCAGCCAGAAGCACAAAGGCAAGGTCATGTGCATGTGTGTGTTGGGGGTTCAGGGGCAGATGTCAGCTGGGCAGAGCACACTCTTACCTGAGCCTTCCACTGCTCAGGCTACTCCACCTCCTCTCAAGCACCTCAGGAGCAGCCTTATGTCTTCAGACTCAAGGGCAGTAACCCATAGCCTGCATGGGCATTGTTTCCTAGGACAAGATCTTCCTTGGCTACTCATTACTACATAAGACAATGCTTATGAGGGTCTGACTCCAGTGCTTGTCACTAGAGTAATTTCTGGCTCTACCTTCCAGTGGGGTGGTAGATTAGGCTTACTGCTTAATAGATGGTTTCTCTGCGTCCCATCCCCCACGTGTCCTCAGAAGGAGTACACTTCCCTCCTCCATAGATGTAGGACGTGTCCACGCTACCCACCACTGCCTCACACTGGGTGAGATGTACTTCCTATGTAGCTGATGTTGGGCTTGGCCACATGACTTGCATTGGTCAATGGGATGTTAGTGGTTCTGATAGGCTTGGAGGTTGCTCTTCTTGTATTTTAGCCAGGACTGGGAGATAAATGTGCACAGACAGATCCCTGGTCCGAGGAGGATGAGAGATATTTGGAGCAGACCTTGAGACCCTTGGACTCAAGCCTGCCAGAGCCCAGATGAAGTCAAGAAAGCTATCCCAGCCAACCCAGGTGAAAGCAAGAATTAATGGCTTATCTTTAACCACTGAGTTTTGGAGGGATTTGCTACACAGTTACCCCGGCAACACTTGACTGGTACAGTAAGTATGAGGCTTTGGGCCAGTTACCTTTCTTGGCTCTAAAGGGCACAGTGATGGGACCTCCTCATAGGGCTGTTTAGAGGGTCAACAGAGACATGGCGTCTAAGTCGTTGACCACAGTGACCCATGCAGAATGGGCAGTTAATGATTAGTCATCCTCTTCATTAAGAGCATGGTCTCTTCCTCCATTTATTGTTTTGTTCTGGCACAGACTGCTGGGGGTAGGAGAGGAGACTCAGGTGTGAGAGTGATTTCAAAAGCAAGGCTATGTCTATATTAGCAAAGGAACTTAGAGGTGGCCCCCCTCCTTCAGTTAAGTATTCTTGCTCAGTATCCTGGGATCATTAACGCTCAGGACACAGACTAACATGGTCTTCAATCTTAGAAAGGCTTCAAGACAGTGGAGAGGCAGGAGTGAGGCTCTGGGGGCTGGAAAGAGGAGCCTGGGAGAGGGGACTACAGGTAGGGGGCCAGAAGAGGGTGTTCAACAGCCAGTTCCAGGGCCAGGCTGCAAGAGGCAAGTTGCTCCCTCTGAGGCTGTGGTGTGGGGGAGTTGTAGATCACTAAAGTTTGCAAGAAACTTCTGGAAGTTTCACCCCAAACCCAGCACCAGTGCAATGACCCCAGGCAAGATGGTGGCTTGGGATCTCAGAGCTGAGAATTCAGAGTTGGAAGGAGAAAGGGTCTCCAAGAAGATACTCAGGGATGAGCCAAAAGATCAGTCTGGGTTGAGTGTTTTGAACAACCCCAAGGCAGGCACTCATACTTAGAAGCTCAGTGAAACAAGAAAGAGCTGGGACTCTGCCAGACTGTCTGAGGTTCAAACCCTGGCTCTGCCATTTATTAGCTGTGTGACCTGAGGCAAGTTACATAACATCTTTGAACCTTACTTTCCTAAGGTATATTAGTTACTAGAATTCTCTTGTCAGGTCCTTGTAAGGATTAAAATTATATATATATATATGTATGTATGTATGTGTGTGTGTGTGTGTGTGTATATATATATATATATATATATATATATATCACTCAAAATGGACTATAGTAGTGTCCATTATTATTGTTGTTGTTATAGGCTCACAAACCCATATGTGATTCTCTTGAGCCAGATATACATGTTTTATAATTTGGAATTGTTCAGATTTTAGCAAAGAAATCTGGTGCTCATATAAACATTTTAGAAAAGAAACATAAAGCTCATGTAAAATTGCAGCAGGGTCTGGGGCTGCATTCTGTAACCAAACAACATGAATATTTAAGCAGTGAAATGTATGAATATTTAGATCAAATAAAAACTATAAATAGTTTCAAGTCAGTTCGGGTCAGGTTTTGCTACTATGTAAGATTTTTTTTTTAAAGCAAAGTAAACAAATGAAAATAAAAACAAAATCCTTTGAGTTTCCGGAGTTTTGGGGGTTTGGGAAATGCATAGAGAGATTGCGGCTTTTCTGGGCAGAAGTTACTGGAGGTTACCTAAGAGTGTTGGGTCAGGAGCAAGGTGCAGAGAAATGTTGTGGGGAAAGACTGTAGGAGGCAGGCTTGGAGGTGAGACCCTCAAAGACTGGAAGAGCCTTGAAGGCGGGACTCAGGCAGAAAGGCAGGTATCAATGTGGGCAGGAATAGGGGCCCAAGATGGATTGCTAAGAACTTGTCAAGGGGTAAACGAAGGCTGGATTATGAAGAGCCTTAAATGCCAGGAAAGCATAGATAGATAGATAGATAGATAGATAGATAGATAGATAATAGATGAAATGTATATAATGAGTTTTGCTAGGATGAAACTGAGCACTCTCTACCTCTGGTACAGAACCTGGTAGGTCATTCAGAAAGGATGGTCTGCAGCTATGCCTTCATGTAGGTGTAAGCTTTGTTCTAGAATGTTCTTTCCTTCACCTTCCAAGTCTTGCAAAGCCACACCACCCACTCTGAGAAACTGCCTTTCAACACAGTGGTAGATACTGTCAGCATTCCACCTGCATCACCATGGCACTCACTGATACGGGAGGATTCTGCCAAGAGCTTTTTCTGGCAGACCCTGGGCTCCTGCACAGAGTGGAAGGGAAATGCAAAGATTTAATGCCCTCAGAAACAGCCTGGAACACGTGACGGTCAGGATGCTAGGATAACACCCATTCCTTCACCCTTCAGGAGGGGGCCAGGTTAACACTGTTCTCCACTGTGTCCCAGAGTTCCCCAGGGGCCATGGCCCCAGATACCCTGGCAGTAACCTTCAATGTATTCTTTTTTGGCCTCCTGCCTTTTTTGTTTTGGTCTCATTCCGTATATTGTTTTCAGGTTTGGGGATCACCTCCAAAATAAACTGGTTGCATTTAAATCTTTGTCTCAGGATTTGCTTATGGAGGAGCCCAAACTGGGTCAGCAATCATAGGATTGGCCTTGACAATGCACTGACCTATTCATGCCTTGGTTCATGCTTTCTGTCAAGAGAGGCTAAGCTCCTTGAAGACAGGCATTTTTAATTCACTTTTGAATCCTCATGGTGCCTAGCAGAGGGTAAATATGAAATGATGTGGATTGGCTTGGAAAATTGTGATTACTTAGAAGTAGCAAAAAGTCACCAATGACTTCAAGGGTCAAAACTTAGATTCTAAGTTTTAATCATTTGCTGTCACACTGACTGGCTTGATGATCTTGAGCAAGGAACTCCTTAATACAAGGAAAGGTCATACTAACTATGAAACTTACTATGAAGGTCATAAACATAGAGCAGGAAACCATGTTTGAATGATGGTTACATGGTCAAGCAATGTATAGCATCCACGTGCTGTGCCTGTGCGCGCGTGCACGCATATGGAGACCTGTGCTTTTGCAGGCATAGATCCTACCTGTCTTGCTCTTCTCGTTCTCCTCCTGCAAGCAAATGTGGAGACAGAAGACATTTTGATAACGTAGCAAGGGTCAGAAGTCTGGTTTCTAAGTCCTAAAAAGAAGAGAGAATTGGGATAACTCTGAACGTCTCAGTTGCCTCTCAGGGCCTCAGTTGCTCTATCTGTAGGAAGGAGGAAGGGGAAATGTTTTTTAAGGAGCTATTTATAATGATCTTGGGTTTAGAAAGTTAAATTAGGGGAAAATCTGAATGCAGAAAGAATGCACCATGTTGGTTTCACATTGTTCCTTTTTAGAACACCAACTGGAAACTGATGTGTTTAAAAAAAAAGAAAGTCTGTGCTATTACACTCACCATGCTTTCTTTATGAACTGGGCTAAAGAGGAGAGATTTATTTGAAAGTCAATAGACTACAGTATTTACAGGTCTACTGTATGTGCTAGTTTAAATTCAACATTTTGAATGGGGTAGAAACAAACACATCGGAATTTGACCAAGGATACATTCGTATGTCAGTTTAATGCTCCAGCTGTTTAATCAAAATATGAATAAAAGGTCTAAAGCCCAACAAGCAAAAATATCATAGTTGTGGGATTCAATGATTGCTTCCCCATTGTCATCCAATTACTGTGTAATTTTTCCCTGTGACTGAATAACTAACTGTTAGCAAATAATGAAAAGGCAATTACAGCCACGCTTTGTTCCTATTACTCCCTTCGTTTTATTCCGGCTGTAATTATTGTCAGAGCTGGAGGTTTACTGTAGCATGGAAGCAGCACCAGGAAGGAAAATGGAATGGGCCTGGTGCATGGAAAATTGGAAATGTCACAGCTACCTTCGTCGGCACTGTTGGACTTCTGAGATTAAAAAATCAGAGGAGAAAGCTCTCCATGTGGGTTTTACAAATTCTCTACCTCAAGCTGTTGTGGCAACTGGGGGGAGTGGGGACAGGGGTGAGGGTGGGGGATGGGCAGGGAATCAGGTACCATGTTTGTCCTGTGTGCCTGTGTGCATCAGTCCCATAGGACCATGCCTTTCACCGCAGTCTGCCTGAAAGCAACTCTTGAAACTCTTCTTTTAGCCTTTGCTTCTCATTAATGGTCTCCATGCTGCTTCATAATGGGGAGTGGCATATAAATGATGCATTTTATGGGGTTTGATCTTTCTTCAGAGAGGAAATATGCCGCATATGGACAGATGTCGGAAATGAAAATGATGATCGTGCCCTCTTTGTGTAGTTACTGGCACCTATTTTTAGAGGCTTTCACTGACCGTGTACAATGTATCTTCCTTTTTTATTTTATTTTTATTAAGAAGAATCTGTTAAAAAATTAAGAATTTTAAAAAACTAAATAAAAGAATAGAAGTACGTTTCTGATATTATTTGCTTGATAAACACATCTTATTTGCTTGATAAACACATCCTGAATACCTATGATATTCAACATTCTGGACTAGGTACTGAAGAATCAAACAAAGATGGGTGTGACATGATCCTTGACCAAGAAGGCTCCATCTTCACACTCAAATAAATGTCTATCTGCATGAAAAGCAACTGATCATAGAAGAACAATATGTTTGAAGACCTGGATTCTAATTCCAGCTCTAGAACTTACTCACTGGTTTATCTAATGTATCAGTTAGCTACTGCTGTGTAACAAACTATCTCCCAAACTCTGTAGCTTAAATCAACACTCATATATAACTAAAGCTTGTTAATCTGCAGGTCAGTGGGAGGCTCTGCTCCAGGTTGGGGTTGGTTGGTGTATCTTTGCTGGGGAAGCTTTGTCCATGTGTCTCATGTCTTCCTTTCTGGGAGAGCTGGCCAGCCTGCATTGTTCTTCTCATGGTACTGTCTGAAGAGCAAGAAAGAAACCAGAGAAATGCAAACACACACACACACCCAGCAATTTCAAGTCTCTGCTTTAGTTATGTCTGCTAACATCCTACTGATCCAAGCAAATTACATGGTTAAAGACAGAATCAAGGGTCAAAGAAATGTACTCTACCTGTCAATGAGAAGAACTTCAAAGATAGATGACAAAGGGAATGAATATATTTTAAAGTGAAGAGGTAGGGGAATTAATGCAATCAACTTCACTTGGGTACAATTCCATGCCTCAGTTTCCTTGTCTGCAAAAATGGGGGTTTGCTTTACCTGCTTTAAAATACTATTGGAAGTATCAAAAGAGAGGAAGAGCATTAGTACAATTTGACAATTGAAGAACTATAACCATGTAAATAATTATTGCTCTTATTGCGTTCTACTTACTTGTAATACCATAAAACTGTTATTTCTTTTTTCCTAGAACAAAATGGGAGACTACCTATAAACTTCAAATTTCTTCAAGTTCAACCATCAGCTATTCTTTCATTCATCAGAGGTATTAAAATGGGAAATGGAAATTTCTTACTTATAGATTTATTCTTTCTTGTTGTATTTGTAAAACAGGTCACTTCTCCAAGACCCTGATCTGATTTGAGGGCAGACAGAATCTCAAAAGCTATTGTTCTTGGTTCCTGTGGCAGCCAGCCCTGAGCGTCCCCTGGGTTTAAGGTGGAAGAAGAAAACATTTATAGGCTAATGCAAGCTGTTTTGGCAACTACTGCCCTTGGGTTATTTCCATAGCAAAAGGAAAGAAGGTTATAAGGGGTTGATTGGTCATAAATAAATAAGCAAGGATATATATTCACAAGGACAGGAGAAAGGCGAGAAAGGCGGATTAGTAATACCAGAGATAAAAGTGTAATTAAAAAAACTCAGAGACTCAGACAGATTTGGATTTGAATCCTTGCTGTACTACTTAATAACCAGTTTATTTAGCTCCTTGGAGTTTCTGTTTCCTTATTTGTAAATGAGGGTTGCAGCACCTCATTCGCTGTGCTCCTATGAGGACTAAATGAGATAGAATATAGGACATTCCCAGCATTGCCTCTGGTACATACGATGTACACAAGAAATTAGTTCCCTTTTCCCATCCAGATGTTTTGAAGTTTATTTTCCTAAGAATATGTCAGGTCACAGTTATTGAGTTCTATGACCAAGACCGTGAAATACTTTATTTTCTCCATTTAGCATATCTCAGGCTAGCATGGATCACAGCGGTGGCAGAGTCTCCAAGAATAACTCCAACAAAACAAGCAGACTGGCCACAATGGGTTCTGCCTGAGAATATTGCAATCACTTCAGAAGTCAAAGAACCCCAAGAACTTGTCCTCTTTCTGTTTGTCGTAGCACATTTAGTCCCATTTTCGTTTGGCAAAATTCCATTCATGTATAGATTAACCATATTGTTCCTCCAGGCCAGGACAGCTGTGTCTCTGTCTGTTTCTCTCTCTCACATACATGTCATACACAGCTTGTCTTAAATATGGTCAGGGTCTCTTGGAGGCCAGGATTGTAGCAATTGGAAAGCCAAAGTCTCTTATTGGGCAGAGAGAGCCATGTAAGAACAACACAGAAGAGAAAGAAGAAAGAAGTTTTTTTACATGAAAAATAGAGATGTGAATATCATAAGAAATATAGTTTGCTAAATTCAACATATGTATTTTAAAAAATAATTGAACAGATAGCATGTATTGCAGGAATATAATATTTAATATCAGAATAAATTCAGTATTATTGACCCCATGAAGGAAGTTAAGGACCATAAGTCCATGACAATCTTTGTAGAAAGTAGAAAAAATGTCTTATAGCAGTGATATATCTAAAGTTTCTTTGTATTTATTTATTTTTTTAATATAAGACTAATAGAGAACAGCCATCACCTGATAAAAAGACTATGGCGAAAGACGTACTCAGTGAAGATGCATTGAATGTGCTCCTTTTAAGAGAGTTAAGTGAGGGGGCACGTGGGTGGCTTAGTCGGTTAAGCGTCTGCCTTTGGCACAGGTCATGATTCCAGGGTCCTGGGATCGAGCCCCACATCGGGCTCCCTGCTCAGCAAGGAGCCTGTTTTACTCTCTCTTCCTCACTTGTGTGCTCTCTCTCATTATCCCTGTCTCTCTCTCAAATAAATAAATAAAAATATTTTTAAAAAGGAGAGAGAGCTAATGACTCTACTCTAATAATAACAAACTAGAATGTGGTAATAAAAGATAGGATACTACCTAGAACAACAAGTAACATTAGAAAGCACCAAGTGTGCAAAAGTCCTCTAAGCAGAAAATAAAAAATGGAAACACTTTTCAAGGGTATAAAAGAAAACTCAAATTAATAAACAGATTAATAAACAGAGTTGGCTGGACATCCAACTCTTGATTTCAGCTCAGGTCATGATCTCGGGGTCGTGGGATCAAGCCTGGTGTTGGGCTCTGTGCTCAGCAGGGAATCTGCTTTTTCTTCTCCTTCCACTCCCTGCCTTCTCTCTCTTTCTCAAATAAATAAATAAAATCTTAAAAAAATAAATAAAGAGACAAAACATCCTCCTGGATGGAATGACCTGGCAAAACAAAGATGTTAAATCTCCCCAAATAAAAATACATAGAATTCTAATTAGTGTCCTAAGAGGATTTTGTATTTCATTGGTATCTAAGAGAGATATTATCACCAATGAATGGGCAAGTGCAGATTATTTAGTGAAAGGAGAAATGAACTCGAAGCATGGAGAAGCTGGATCACAACCCCACTCTGTGAACAAAACCGTAAGCACTGGATGAATGAGATGAATTAAAGACTTAAATATGAACAGTAAATCTTAATAAATAGAGTAAAAAATTATATAAATAATTTAGTGACCTTGGAGCAGATGTTGATTTTTTTTTTTTTTTTGGTCAGAACCCAAAAGAACAAATGATAGAGTTGGGGGAAAAGGGTAAGGGGTACAAAAAGATACAAATATGTGTTTCCCATAAGAAAAACAGAAATAACTACCATGTATACAAAGCTCATGCTCACAGATAGTCCGAAATAGGCAAAGGAGAACAAACCGGGTTGGCATTTTGTACCATCAAATTGGGGGAAAAATCAGATCATTGGATAATATTCAATGATGATGAGGATGTTAAGAAACAGGACCTCTCCTGCATGGATTGCTGGTGGGAGTGTAATCCACGAGGTATTTTGGAGAAGAATTTGGCAGTGATTAGAAAAATTAAGTACACGTAAATCCTGGGACCCTAGGATCCCGACTTCTGGGTGTCTACCCTGGAGACAGTCTCCCAAAGGTTCACAGGAAGGCATGGGTGGGGTCGGGGTCTGCTTGTGAAGCATTGTTTGAACTGAGTTGGAGATGCAAAGGTGTCTATCAGAGGAGTTAAATGTGCTTCTGGTACACAGTCCCTTACCTGCAATTTTTTTGGTAAAGATTTCATGTATGTATGTGTGCATTATGTATGTATTTAAGAGAGAAAGAAAGAATGAGCAAGAAGGGGGAGGGGCAGAGGAAGACGGACTAGCACACTCCACACTGTCACGGAGCCTCATGCAGGCTCGATCTCACAACCCTGAGATCATGACCTGAGCCGAAATCAAGAGTCCAACGCTCAACCGACTGAGTCACTCAGGAGCCCCTCTTATCCTGCAATTTTTAAAAGCAAAAACCTCTGAAAATGTGAAGGTTTCCTTTTTTTTTTTTTTTTTTTTTTCATAAATTTGGAACAAACTTACTTGGTGGCAAAACTTTGCCTGAACTGACATGAAGCTAGTTAGATTCTTAATTTCATTTAGTGTGACGACTCACATGTCTTGATGCAGAAATTTATTAGTGGACTTGACGACAAGATGCTGCCTAGGGCTTGCAGAATGAGATGTGTCATCCAATGCCACCTAATTATAGCACAGAAAACAATACAAAATGTATTCAAGGAGATATACCTATACGTGTATAATGAGGCAGATTGGAAGAGCCCCAGTTAAACTCACCAGCAAGGATGCACTTGCGGGGAGTCAGAGATTTGGTTTTAGGATAGAACATTTGGAATGAAGGGAAAAACATTTTTAAAGTGGACTATAGAAGATAAAAAATGAAATGAGGTACACTTAAAATAAAATAAGATAAAATAAAATAAAACCAGGCTAATAGGTAATCATTGGCTGGCAGTTCAGCTGTGAAGGGGAACTTCTATAGCAGGTTTGTACATACACGATGTTTCGTTTTTACAGATGTTTCATTCTCCAACACAATAGCTTAAGACTTTTTTAAACCTCTGTCCTCCCCATAGGTTGGGCACTCAGAATTTAGAACTTGAAAATATGTGTTGACTGGAAACCTGCTGAGGCCAAATAAGGTCACATGGGGAGAATCATGATATGAGGGCTGTGTGTTCTCAGTGTGGTCAGCCCAGGGGAACTATTATCTGGCCAAAAGAGCACCGGGTTTGTGAGTAGACCTGGCTTCAACTCCCAGCTCTGTCTGCTGTGTGACCTTGGGCAAGTCACTTTGCCTTTCTGAGCTTCAGTATTCTCTGCCCGTTCTTAGCCCTGTTCTCCAACACCCCCTGTCCCCCACCGCAATGATCTTTCTGATGGAGCTGTTCTGGATTTCTTGCAGGTGAAAACAAACATACCCTCTCCATAATTTTGGATATCTAGTCTTCTCCACTAACCTACATGCTGATCACATTTCATTGGCTAGGGAAATCCCCAATCTACCTTTCAAATCAGTACAATCCTCATTTCGACTGTGAAGCCTGTCCCTTCTCTGTTCCCACTGCGTCTGAGATCGACTACCCTTTGGACATTTTCCAAATATTCTTTGGATGATTTGAATGCATGACTATTCTGCACAAAGATATAAACACCTGGAGGACAAGAGCTATTATATCTCATTCATCTTTATCATCCTGAGACCTAGCACAGTGCCTAGCACATAGTAGGTGCTCAATAACTGTTGGCCTTCACTTGGGGCTTTACTGTTTTCCAACTGTGCGATGACAGTCAACTGAATTCCTAGAAATTGCTTCCTCAAATTGTAAAACAGGGCAAATGATATTTCACAGGGTTGATGCAAAATAAAAACATGAAAACACAGAATCTCAGAGTGGGAAGGAATCCTAAGGCTCATTTGTCCAAGCACCCAAGAGAAGCAGACATTTCACAGTGGCACTTGGTACCTCCCAAGGTAGCCCAATTCTGTATTTGGGCAAGTCTGGCTTATAGGAATGAGTTGAAATCTACTCTTCTACTGCATCAGGGGATGCAGAACACATAGCCTTAACTCTCATCCCATGTCACACTGTTAGTGTGTAGTCAAGACATTTACGACAATGTTCCATTCATCTAGCACTTGGAGGAATTGGCTGATCTCTGAAATGTTCAAATGTTTTCCTTGTGTTTGGCAGTTTGTTATTTAATTTGGTTGATTCCCATCAGAAGTATTTCAAAGTATGTAATATATTTCCCTGCCTATTTACTCAAGGGGTATAGATCATCTGTTAACCAAGCTGGAGATACCAATGACTACCTTGGTGATGTAGTCTTTAAAATGGTGATGTTCTCAGGACTTCTGGAAGTGAATGGGAGATTTGTCCCTATACTGACTGGTCCTAGGCTGCTCTGCCTCCCATGTGTTTTGTGTTTCCTGTTACTTTTCATTTCTCTTTCAACACAAAGCTGGAGACATTTACTTGTTGCTTCTGTCATTGTGTTGGCTTCTAATAAGCCCTTCCTGCCCACCTCTGAAGGGTTTGCTTGGGAAGTACCATCTCCAAGTCTATTAGTAATGTGTGTAAAGTAAGAGTAAATAGCATTACTCTCAGTGAGGCCATTCTATGAACAAAAGGGGCTTGGTGCTATCTATTTTGATTTCAGTTCTTCTTTATTTCCTTCCAGTTACCTGTGTGCTGGAAAGAAGAGTTTACCTAATATTTCATTGTGCTGATGTGTCCCATTCCAGGTCTGTCTTGGTCCTTTTTCACCATATTTGTATCTCCGAAGGCTGATGCCTAAGATCACCCAGCTTCCTCTAACAGCTGGTTTTCAGGTGAGTTTGGTCAATGGGAGGAACCAGGGGGAGACTGGAAAAAAAGAGAAGAGAGAAGTTAAGGGTATAATCTCCATTCCTTTTCTTTTCTGGGCCACGTTCCCCTGTTAAGAGCTGCCACCCTCTATGACCACAGTTCTTGGCAGGTGACCTCTCCTCCAAGGCTGGAGGTCTCAACAGCTCTGGTGACACTGTTCTTTTCCCTTACCCTTTCAAGCTCTGGGATGGTAACAACCTCTCACTGTTGCTGGTTCCTGGGTGATTCATCATCCCTTGTTCATTCCCTTACCTCTACCCACACCTCTGAAGTTGTCCCTCTATTACAGACACTTGAACCATCTGAGTGGATTGTTTCCTGCTAGCCTTGAGTGAACCACTCACTCATTCAACAAGTATTTATTGAGCATTTACTATATGTTCAATACTGGGGATACACTGGTGACTAAGAGAGACATGTTCTTTCCTTTAGGCAACCTAAGTCAAAGAGCGGAAGACAGACAGTTTTGAATGTGATGAGCATTTCAAAAGGGGAATGTAGGTTGCTTTTGGGGCCCATAAGTATGGTAACGTGGTCCCCAGGTAGAACAACACAGCTATCCATATACATGGCTAAAATAAACCTTTGTTCCTCAATATTCTCCTACCTCAGTTTACAATAAATGATTGATAAATTAAAAAATAAATCAATTATTTAAAAATAAATAAATCTTCCAGGTCAAACAGTGACGCCTAGGGATGATTGCCCCAACTTTCTGAGCTATAGAGATTTTGAGATGAGAAGAAGGGAGGGCATGCCCTGAAGGGAGGAAGGGATCCTCAATCTGTGCTCAAACTAGAAATGCCCTGCACTTTCCCTACCCAAAATTGGATGTCATTAGGTTTTCTCCCAAATACTTCCTATAATTCCCTCCTGCTTCCAAGAGACCATTCCACGTAACATAAAATAATGACACTAAATCTAAAGGTAAAAGGAAAGACGTCATTACCAGATTAATACATCGTGAAAAAAATTCACATTTCTGATAGATACTTAACTGTGCATTGGTGATTAAATTAATTGCACGTGGCGAACAGAAAGATAGCTCTTTAATGCATGTTAAATATTAACAATTTGAGATAATAGGAGCCTACATGTCTCCTCTTTACGGCTTCCTTTGTCAACGAAATGTACTTTCATTGGAAGAAAGAGATGGTTTGGAATGTGACAGTCTTCCCCAATGAAGGCCAGCACCGCGCCTCGCAACACCAGGGCCACCGGCAATCAGCTTAATCATAAATGACCGGAACCAAATGGATTCAGGCAGCCAGGCTGACTACTGAGTTTAAAAGTTTAATATATCAAGAGTCTGAATGCCAACTAAATCAAAACCTTTCAAGGCAAATCAAAGGGCCAGCAGACTTCTCCCTGCTTCTGCCAAAAGCTTTGTTTCACCGTTTCCTCCCAGGGCCGTCAGGAGGCAGCGGTGGTGGGGGTGAGGTTCAGCCACATCTAGGGACATCCGTACCTGCTCCATCATCCCCCGAAAGCCAACCATCACCCCTACATTGAGAGCATCAGAGGATGGGTTGCTGGATAAGTAGGTGGAGGGAGGGGGAGCAAAGAGAAGCAAAACAAACTGATTGATTGCAAGCCCAGTTATGATGTCAGCATGAATTAATGTTTCCCACAGGCATGCTAATCAGCTCCATGACATAATAACGGCTTCTATTACACCGGTGGGACATCAAAGTTATTCCAAAGATAACATAACACAACACTTGAAGCCCCAGGAAACTTCCACCACGCTTTCAGATGTTTTATAAGGTTACCAATCTTTTCATTGCTGGGGAAACAAAAAAAAGCTGAAAGGAAACCGAATATTGAATTTGGGATGAATCAGGGTTGGAAAGTGATTTCATTACAAATTCCAAATGTTCAAAGAGATAGTAGCAATTAAAAAGCTGCAAGGGGTCGCCATTTAGAAGCAGCTCTGCAGACTTTCCTCGGGCAGGCAGATGGGCGCAATTCCCAATTTGGGGGAAAAAAAAATCTAAGTCTGTATGAAAGGTATTGGTTCAAAGGAGCAAATGAACCCAAGAAAAGTGTGGAAGGTAGGAGAGTGCAGAGCTCAAGATTTGCTTCTCTCCCCTGACCTCTTCCTGATATTTATCTTTGGGCCAACTATTCATATCTCTGAGACTACTTCTTCCTCTAGAAACTGGAAATCATGATTGTGGCTCTGAGCAGGGTTGGAGAGCTAAATCAGAGAATATCTTCAAAGCACAGCATCAGAGTGAGTACCTGGTCAATTCTCCTATTATTACTACTGTCATTATTACTACACTTGACAGTACTCAACCCTGATACTCTGTTACTACTAGTAATAAGGCTTGTTTCCAGCGTGTGCTAAGGTCTACACTTGTCACCCTGGTAAGTGCTCACAATCCTACGAGCTGGATACTGTTAGCCTCATTTACAGAGGATAAAACTGGGGGGCAGAGTGGTTGAAATTACCTGTCTGAGACACAGACAAGACATGACAGCTGGAGTTCCGACCCATGCTATCAGGCTCCAGTCTGTGTTTTTTACCGCTAATTTGTCCATACTTGGCATACATCAGGGCACCATGGTTTTTCTGGTGTTTCTGCCATCATGAGAGTCTGACAGGGACAGTGATGTTAGGAGGAGAGTGGTATGGGAGCCATCGCTGGTCCTTGGGGGAGTCCCTGTCAAAGCCTTGCTCTGGGCCCCCAGGGAACCTCCTCTGAGGACCCATCAGCAGGTCAGAGAGCCTCAACCTGAAAAGGAGAGGAGGGTTAAGAAGGAAAGGAGAGCAGAAGATGCCAAGGAGTGAGCACATAGAATAAAGGAAGAGACAACCAAGAGGAACATGGAAATGATCAGCAGTGCTTGGGGAAAAAAATGCTGTATCTCTAACCATGGCCTTGGCTGTTACCCATTTAACTTTGTTTGAGGCTAATGAAGAATGAATGAATGAAACAAAAAATCACTTATGATTGTGTCTTGGAGTATGCTGGTTCCTGACTAACCCGGTTAGTTTTATATGGAAGTTTTATAATGTATGCGTGAGGTATCTCCCTTGATTTATTTACTTTCTTCCAACTTTTTAGAATGGACAGAATTGGGGAGGAAAATGTCTAAATTAAAGAAGTTGGATTTTAGGACTTTCCTAAGCTCAGTGGCCACCTGCTTTCCGGGAGCTGAACTAAATGGGGTATCTGATGTTTTCCTTCTACATGGTGTCTAACTGAGGAACCAGTGGTCACATGGTCACACATCCCTCATCCTTAGGTTGCTTATGGTCTAGAGAAGGAAAGAACTAGAATACAAAGTGGTCAATGCAGTGGCCAGCTCACACCTGCTTGGCCTTACCTCCAATTTCAGCCAGGGCTCGGTGGATAGTGCCCAGCAGGGTGCACCCCCATTGGAAGCCAACACCCTGAGAATCACACACCTTTATTTGCTGAATGTCCCTTGACATCTTAGAAGCCGTGGTGAGCTTGCTCAACCCATGTTCCTTCACAGCTAGAACGTGCAAAGAAATTAGCAAGTCCTGGGGCAACAGTTGGCCAGTGGGGACTGAACCAGCAGAGAGATGACCCAGCTTCCTGTCCTTCAGGTGGACACGCGGGCACCACACCAGACACTCCCCAGCCACAATCTCAATAATGGACTGAAACACTGCCCTTCGTCCTTCCTGGTTTCTCTCCCTGCACCGTGGGGTCACCATCCAAATGGGCTACCTCCACTCACATCCTGATCTCAAGGGTTGCTTTTGGGGGACCCAAACAAACAAATCACTTATGATTGTGTCTTGGAGTATGCTGGTTCCTGTTCAAACAAAGTGATCTAGTTCATTCTAGAAGCATTAAACCTACTCTCAGTGGCATGGAGGCAGGCATTCTGATAAAATGTCAACCGACCACTGAATGGTGAGTGGAAGGGGGGCAAATCGAGATGCATGGTGAGGGAGAGGTAGAAATGGGGCCCATGCAGAAAGCACAAGGAGGAGCTAGAAAAACACGGCATGTTTGCATGACTGCAACTAGTCAGAAAGTTAGAAAAATATGTCAATGGAACCAGATGGAAGAATTCTTCCAGGTCCTTGATGGCAGACTCAAGAGCTACCTCTTTGCCATCACAAGCGATCACATGGTGATGCAAATGATTTTTTTTTTTTTTAGCAAATATATTTGCATTTTGTGAAAGACCTACAGGAAAGCCTTTTGTATGGCAGGTGGAGGCCTTGGGATTTCTGGCCCAGAAAAAGCAAGCAAAGATCATAGCAGACCAGGTAGAACCTCTAAGACTCTCAGTCTCTTCATCTGTAAAATAGGCCTGTGTGTTTCAGGCAAAACTGAGTCACTGGTACACATTGTGTCGCAATGCAGATAGTCAGTACAACCAACCCAGTCTGGGAAAATAAATACAGTTGGCCAAAACTCCTTCTGACCAAAATGACAGACCACATCCATCCAGCCACCCTTTGGAAAACCATGCATAAAGAGCTTCCAACAAGTTAGAATACTCCAATTTAACACCAGGGCCAGGGAAGGGCACCAGGGTAAAAGGCAGAAGGGCTGGAAGCGTAATTGTACATTTTGACATTAAATGAATTACATGGAAATTATATGCAAATCATTATGTAAATGCGGCATATGTTGTTTTCGAGTTAACAGCTTGGACACTTTTAATAATTGCAGCATTTTTCAGGGTGAATTAAGAGCCCCAATAAACTATATTTAGGATCCACTTCAGATGAACAGGATTTAATGGCCTTTGTGCTTCATTTTAAGTGGCTCAGGTTAAGAGAGGAACTTGAAATTCTCTCACTTAGACCTCAGAAGGCCATCACATACTATACCAGATTCTTCCAATGACAATGATGATCTAGGACAATTAATAAGCATATTAATGCCCAAAGACTTTGAAAATATGAAGTTCTCAAGAGAACCCCACTTTATCTTATTTTATCCCTTTATACCTTGTGAACAGATGTCAAAGATTAAAATGAAATATCCCACTCTCTGTTGTCTTATTCCTCCCTAATTTAAGAAAAAGGAACCCCAACATCGCATGAACAGACGTAGCGCCATTGTTCCTTCAGAGTACAAATGCCCAGAACACCACTGATCTCTTCATCTAAAAAGGAGGAGATAGCACATTCTCGGTTCTTTCTTCCTCCCTCTTGCAAAACATCCTCAAAATGTTTATTTTCTGAGAAAACTCAGCCACTGCCCCAGCACAGTAGGTACAGCAACTGAAGAAGGAGCTTTCCGATTTCCTTTGTCGACCTTCATTTCTGGGACTTTTTAGACCAGATAACCGGAAGACTCTCGGATTACAGAAACCTCTAAAACTAGTGGATGACATACAATGAACATCCTTTTAAAGGCCACAAAGCTGAGCTTGAAAAAAAGAAAAAAGAAAAAAAATCAGGGAAATCCCCAGAGGCTTAAAACAAAGAAGCATTTGAAGTCTGCGGAGTTACACGTGAAATGATACTGTGGCTGTCCCAAGGTGGGCTCATGGCAGCCAGTCCAGGCAAAATGGGGGCTGAGGTTCTCACCACCATGCAGAGATAGGAATTAAGGCTTTATGTTGACTCAAAGTCAGGACACTCAAAGAGTTACTCCTCTGAGAGGATGGACCAGGCACTCTTCTCTCCAGCAAAGAGAGATAAAGAACCAACTTATCTAGAGCTGTGCCTGGGTGGGAAAAAAATGTCACCATTTCCCGTGAGGATTCACAATGACAAGCATGGCTTGGGATTCATCTAGAACCCACCAGTTGAGGGGTGTCTACTGGGAACATCCCCATGGTCAGGGAGCAGATATAAATGAGCACACTGGACCAGCTCCTACAGGTTTCCCTCACATAAAGTCCCAATGACAATGAGGTCACAATGCAAAATTACAAAACACAGGAAAGAAAAACCAGCTTCCTGGCTACCCAAAATGCAGGGCCTCAAGGCTTCTCTTCTGGCACTCAGGGATTAACAGCCTGATGGTCTAAAAAAGAGATTCATCTGCACCATCTCTCTGACCCCACAAACCCTGCTGATGTTTCTACTTTCCCTTGAATGTGGTTTCTGGTGGAGGATACCTTCTGTGATCTCCACAGGAAGAGTCAGGCAAACAGAGAAAAGGGGAAATGATCAAGTTTGTGTGGATGGAAAGATAGCCGCGAACTTCAAATCCTGGAGCCCTCCAGTCCTCGCTAACTGCTCACATGGAAGCAAGACTCCCTTGCCCCAGGGTAACATTCAAGAACTAAAAATGCTGCCCCTCCTGGAGTGTTCAACCTGAACCACCAGATCCCATGCGATGGATTAATACTGATGGAATTTTAAGCAGCATGATAGAGATTTTGGATAGGACTTCTAGGCAAGCAAATGAGGCCTCAGAGACAGCTCTCCTCATACTCATGGAGAAGACACATTTAGGGAAATGCAGGTTCGGGGGGCAACTGAGTTCTATGAGGGACTGATCCTAACAATTCCTACTTCCTGTTAAGGGCCCTTGAGTGCATCTCTGCTCCATTCTAAAAGAAGCCCCATCTTCTTCACCTCTTTTCAAGGACATGATGATTTTCCTCCAATCTGCACTTCCAGCCACATCTCCCAGGGCTCCAGGCAAACTGCATTCCCAACTCAGCTTCCACTTCTCCACTCTTGGTTGGGGATAGCTGTCTCTCTGCCCCACCCCCTGGTCCCCATTCCCATAACCACAGTCAATGGTTATTCATACCTTGAAGCCTGACTCAAATGCCTATTCCTCCAGGAAGCCTTCTTGATCCCCACTTATAGAAGACCCCACATGCCTAGATATGCTACCACACACTCTGTAAACACCTTACTTCCAGCCCTTATCTTGTTACACCTTCTGTTATAGATCCTAGTGACCTCCATCCTGGAGCTCATGAAAGATGAGCCTTGGGAAAATGCCTACTGAATAATTTGAAGAGCTGTTTGAATTAACACTGAGAAAGGATTAAAATATCAGAAAACAGTGCCTGTGTCACAAAAACCTAAGCACCCATGTGTCCTCATGTCCTTCTGTGCTTAACATGGAATTGGCTTCCTGCAAGCTATAGGTAAATGAAATATTGAGGTCATGTTTCCAGCATTTATTTGAATGCCCATGGTACATAATTTCTCTATCTGCATATGATCTACAATATTATTTATTTAACATTTTTCTTTAAACTAATTTTTTTTAAGATTTTATTTATTTACTTATTTATTTGACAGAAAGAGAGAAAAAGAGAGCATGAGAGCATGAGTAGGGGGAGGGGCAGAGATTGAGGAAGAGGAAGAAGCTGACTTCCCGCAGGGCTTGATCCCAGGACATAGAGATCATGACCCAAGCAGAAGTCACTTAACTAAATGAGTCATCCATGTGCCCCTAAATTGACTCACTTTTTAAAAAATCTAGGTTGATTTAAAAAAATCTAGATTGATATATTTTATTTTACTATTTATTTATTTTTAGAGAGAGCTCATGTGTGAGCAGGGGTGAAGGAGGGGCAGAGGGAGAGGAAGAGAGAGAATCCTCATCCGACTCCCTGCTGAGTATAGAGCCCACTGTAGGGCTAATCTTACGACCCTTTGTTCAGGACCTGAATGAAAATCAGGATTTGGAAGCTTAACCAACTGAGCCACCCAGGTACTCCTAGATGGACCTATTTTAAAAGGAAACTTTTCTTCACTACCATAAATCAGAAATTAGTATCACTTGGAATAAGAAGAAATTGCCATACAAAATAAATACAAGTACAAAGACAACAATACCATGAAACTCTCATTGGACATAATTGCTTGCCCAGAGCTCAGTGCTTGAGGCTTCTGTGTTTTTATTAAAAGGGGAGGTTATATGGGTATCAAAGGTTCAATCAGCAAACTGAGACTTCCTTTTTTGGGTAATTGGTGCTACGGAAGGAGCGCATGAAAGGGAATCTCCCAGTCACCACTGATTCAAGGTGATTCACTGCACTGCCTTGGGAGGTCCTAAGATCATCTTGCTTGTTTCCAGAACTGGGTGTTCAACAATGGTGGGGGGTACTTGTATAGCACAAGGGATGCTTGTTATAGAATAAGTGAGACTCCAATTTGAACTCCAGTGTTGTCACTGAATGAATGAAATCTTAGAAAGTCATGACGTCTCTGAGTCTCAGTTGTCCATCAGTGAAATAAAGATAATAAACCTGCTTTTCAAGGGCTGTCCATCGCTTGGACATAATAGCTACAAAAGGACCCAGGGAAGTACCTGGCACATGGTAGGGTGCTCCCTACAACCTGACAGTGCTATTCATTATTGCTGACAGCCTTATTATTGGATGTACTATCAAAGAGCATCTGCAAAGGAAGAAAAACAGATGGAACCAAAGCAGGTGTTATTAGGAACCAAAGATAAACACAAAGGCTGTGCCCAAGCCCAAGAACTAGCACTGTTCCACTTCTCACTTTGCCCAGTGATGGCCAGACCTCAATCCCAAACAAGGAAGTTGATGGGAGACTGGCTTGACATGGTCCCCAGACACGTGGGGTACCCTTTACCATGACTGACAAGTGTCTGTTGGTAACAGGATGATGAGAACCCAAGGGCTCATCCATGACACACCCCCCCCAGAGCAGCATAGTCCCTAAGAGCAGATACACAGGTAGCGTAGGTAGGTAGGGGGAAGGGCACCACTCCACGGGTGGGGGAGCCACCTGCAGAAGCAGGGGAATAGGGAGAGGTAGGTAAAAAATGGGACCAGATGGGACGAACCTTCCCTTACAGACCATCCCCAACCCCAAAGTCCCAGAAATTACACAGAAAAAATATATACTATGAGTATTCTGTATATACAAACCACAGAGACACAGAATCCCAATCTCTCCCTCCCTCTCTCTTTAACATCATTAGTCTTCTCATCTTCAGAGGGAAAGATCAGAAGTGACCAGACAAAAGGAAGACTTGTAAGCTGTGTCATGCTCAACAGAAAGAGCATAAGATAAATGAAAAAGTCTCCAGCATTTGGCCCACATGACATTTAAATAATGCATTTGGCTTTCCACTTTCCATCCGTATGCGTAATCCTGCGTGTTTACTCAGATACTTGCCATGTACAAAGAAAGAACTCAGGAATGAGGCTCACAGTTTTCATTGGTAGAATCCACTGTTAGGAAGAGCACAGGAAGAAATGTAGAGAAAAAAAATGGAGCAGGGTGGGTGCTGGGGATCTGCCAATTCTCTGGTCGTATTATCTACACAAGACCATACAAACTAATTTAAATATTTTATTTCCAAGTTGTCTAAACTAACCAGATCTTTGAGTATCACACAAGCCCTGGAACAAAGTATTTTTTTAAATAGCCTGTGTTCTCACACCTGAGTCTTGAAATATTAGTGATGGAGTGGGTGGAGTATAGTCTCCTTACCTTTCAAAGGTTGGTACTCCTCTCTTAGTACCCCCATTCAAGCTCAAGTTAAGAGCCAGGAGACCTGAGTTCAAATCCCTGCACCACTAATTCCAACCAAATGTCCTTAGAGCAGTCTTTTTAAACTCCCTAGGTCACACTATCCTTATTTATAATACAGACAAACAAAACAGTTCATTTTGAGTGAACATTTCTAACGTGCTAGATACCATACTTGGAGCTTTAAATTGGTTTCTCTTTTATTTACAGTACTTTCACTATTTTTAGAGGTTATTTCATTCATCCTTACAACTCTGTGATGAAAGGATTACCATTCCATGTTACAGATAAAAATCAGGGTCAACGAGAGTTAATGCACTCATTTCTTCATTCATCAAACATTTATCAAGGTCTTCTGTGTTCAGAGATAAGCATTATTCAAAAATTTATCCAATAGGGGCTCCTGGGTGGCTCAGTTGGTTGAGCACCCAACTCTTGACATAGACTTAGGTCATGGTCTCAAGGTCGTGAGATTGAACTCCATGCTCAACAGGGGGTCTGCTTGAGAGTCTCTCTCTCCCTTTCCCTCTGTCCTTCCCCCTCCCCAAAATACATACACACCTATATACATACATACATACATACATACATACATAAATCTTTTTTTAAAAACCTACCCAGAAATGTTGTGACTATCACTAAGCTAACAGGTGTTTTTGTAAGCAGTTAAGTGAATGAATGAAGGTATGCTGTACGTCTTTTACTTCACAGTGGTAGGTAACTGCTGGGGAGAACGTTCTAGATGCCAAGATCTGGAGACATCCCCCAACAGGTGGCAGAGCGAGTATCCCAGCTGCTCAAGTCCCCTAGAACCACCACTTTAAGGCCTCTCTGTGATGCCCGGGTCCTGAGACCTCACTATAACCTTCTCCCTCCTCTACTCCTGAATCAGTGCAAGGAAGAGCCCAAATCTTAGAAAGACCTTCCACTTAGAACCAGTCTTCTCCAGGAGAAATACTGAAATACTCCGGAAACAGTGACTCTCTTATCTAAACAGATGATAACAAATTCTTCTTCCTCCCTGACAGTGATCGGCAGAGATGATGGATGAGCCCGGCTTCATGACCAGCTGTCCCTGCTTGAGAGCCCACTTGGATAGATTCTTGGGCCTCTCCACCAGTGATGCTGGAAATCCCTGGAAGATATGTTCCATCCTCATCTGAGCATGGGCTCCCTCACCTCAAGGCCCCTTTGCTCACATCACACAAACACACTACAAAGCACATGGCCCTGAAGAGGGAAGGGATGCCCTGTGTGTCAAGGGGCTCACCATTGATTTTTCTTTAATACTTGGGCCTCTTTAAGACAACTTGGCATCTAAAGTTCTAAGGTCAGAAGTTAACCTCTTGACTATTTCATAAGGAAACATCCATTCCTTTGAAATAGAGAAGCACCAAATTTTTTGTTTAAACAAAAGCCTTAAAAGCCATGATAACTTGGGGGCACTTGGGTGGTTCAGTTGTTTGAATGTCTGACTCTTGATTTTGGCTCAGGTCTTGATCTCAGGGTCCTGGGATTGAACCCTGTGATATAGCCCTATGGAGGGCTGTGCACTCAGCGGGGAGTCCGCTTGAAGATTCTCTCCCTCTCCCTCTGCCCCTCCCCCAACTTGCACACACACTCTCTCAAATAAATAAATAAATCTTTTTAAAAATGCATGATAACTTGATAGCAAGCACCTATTTGTTGAAAACAAACTTACTCCATGATTTCCAATCCTTATGAGATTTTGCTGATCACATGACATTTGATTCTTGAGTCAGAAATAAGAAAGAAAGACTCAGACCAGCAAATGCAATGATGGGTAGCAGTGTCTTTTAAGTGGAGAGGGAGAAGTTAAAGGAATTTATTGTTTTTATCAATTAGTTGTACCCAGTAAATGAATAAATACACAGGACAAAGGATTTGTAAGGAAGAGAAAAAACACCGTTACACAATAACTAAAGACAGAAAAACACTATTATACAAGAACTAAAAAATATAATTGACATTGGGTGATACTGCCATCCTCTGTGACGCTGAGATGGCCCACTTCAACACAAGTCAATTTGGCTTTTATTGTCAGCTTCAGTCAATTCCCTTTGAGAAGAAAAATCAAACTCACATAAGACCCACAAAATCTCAAGGGCCTGGATCCAGGCTCCCTTGGGGAGCATCAGAAACTATTAAAATAGTTTTGCTGCTAGTGGTGAAATGGATAGTCAGTGGCCTTTTCTTAAAGACTGTCTTAAAGGACAAGATTCTACATGTTACAAAAGGAAAAATCACAGGACTGGAGCCATCCAGACCCTTGAGCCTGACCTTGACGCTGTCCCTTACTTCTTTTGTGACCTTGGATGAATCCTGTAAACTATTTGAGCTTCTACTTCATCCCCTGTAAAAAGAGATTGGACTTGTTTAAGAGGGATCCCTTATTTTCCCTTTTCACTCCAAAATTATGTGAAATTTATTTTCCTTGTATTTTTGCGGAGGAGCTCATGATATGTTAAGTTGAAGAACCATCATTGAAGAGGGATCCTAGTTGAAGAACCACTCCTAGGGAACCAAAGCAGAATTTGAGAGTTGAAGGCTGAGCTACATTATGTAGTTGGACTTGACTCTGGGTTTCTTTCCCTTTGGTCAAACATCTGACAATGTTTTCCTTAAACATTTCTGCCTGGTCCTAGCTGCTGGAATGAAGAGAGGGAGACAGTGTTCGTACATGTCCAGGACCTAGGGAGGGGCGGCCTTGTCATGCCAGTATAGTGGAGGTTACCTGGTCAGCAGGTGGCACCAAGAGCAGGAGACTCCAAAGGCCAGCATGGATGGCCTGAACAGATCCCCTTTCTCTGTCATTGGCAGCCAGCTGTAGAGAGTAGGATTTGGTCTTAGTTAGAGTGGGTGTGTTGCTTTATCTAAGCTTTTCTCTATGGTTATGTTCATGGTGTAGTGTTAGTATAATTCTGAAACTCTTGTTTAATTTGGGGTAAAGTAAATGAGTAATAGGAGATATTCTGATTGTTTATCATTCCCTGTGTCCTTGGAAACCAGGATTCTCAATGTAGGAAAAGGAGATGCAGATGTATTGCAGAAGCAGCTAAGTTAATCCTTTTTCCTTTTCTTTTTTTCTCTTTTTTTCAGCAGCAACTATGGTCTGAAGTTGGAATTAGAATCAGCAGCATAAATTCATGGGGTCCAATGAAATGTTCTAAAAATAGCCGTCCATCGCACAAGGACCGGAATCTTGAAATACTATTTCCTACGCACGGAAGAGACTGAGGCTTCTTAGAAAAAGGGCTGATGTTTATGTCTAGGGCAGGAGTGTAAAAGATGAGCCTGAAATATCTTGTCACATCAGACATCCAGGGACCTTTCAAAAATTTGGGTCATGTGAAAAGGTCTCAAGAGCCAGCTTTGAACAGGCCAACGATGGGACCACTGAAGCTTCAAAAACAAAACATGATGATTGATTGCGTCCCATCAAACATGTTTAAATTCACGAGTTTATAATGACATTTTGTAAATAAACACTTTATTTTAGAACAGTTTTAGTTTACAGAAAAACCTGGAGATGGCCCAGAGAGTTCCCCTATGCCCCATACCCACTTTCTCCTATGGTTCCCATATTGCATTAGTACCATACGTTTGCTACAATTAATGGACTGATACCGATACCTTATTTTTAACTAAAGTCCACTAACCTGAAACATCTCTCCTCCGTTTATTTAGATCTGCTCTGGTTTCCGTCATTAGGATCTTGTAATTTTTCACATACAGATCCTGCACATGTTTTGTTAGATTTATACCAAATTATTTCTTTTTTCTTTCTTTCCCCTTACCTTCTGTTTCTCTCTCCCTCCCTCCCTTCTTTCCTTTCCATCCCTTTCTTCCTTCATTATTCCTTTCCAGTGATCAATGTTTTCTTTTTTTTTCTTCTTTTGATGACCATTTATAATGATATACTTTTTTAAGATTATTTATTTATTTATTTGACAGAGAGATCACAAGTAGGCAGAGAGGCAGGCAGAGAGAGAGGGGGAAGCAGGCTCCCCACTGAGCAGAGAGCCCGATGTGGGGCTCGATCCCAGGATCCTGAGATCATGACCTGAGTCAACGGCAGAGGTTTAAGCCACTGAGCCACCCAGGCGCCCCTGTAATGATATTTTTAAAGATACTTATTGGTCACCTTTGGCCTGGTAGGGATCCCATTCATTATCTTGAAAATTAATAAATATAAGGGAAGAACTGAACCTTTATCCAAACTTTCATATACAAACTGTGCCAGTGGGCGATCAAATATAAATGAAAGCAAGCCTCTCTCTGTGCTCATATTTCTATTAAATAAAAAAAAATAATAAAGTTAAAATATTACCATTTGCAAATTCAAATGAAGTAAAGGAACTGAGCATTGAATGTCTATGGCTGCTAATATCACAAAAGAGCCCCACTCGTGGGCTCCTCATGAAAGAACACACCGCCAACTATATTCTTCCCAAACAGATCAGACATGAGGCCGTCCAGCCTCTGGGTCCCCTTGAGGAATGTGCCAAACGTCACCCTGAATTTACAACTGGCAAATCCTTCAGATCAAAAGTCCTAAGTTCTTCAAGAGAAGTAGTTAAGGCAAAGAGAAATGTATAGGTGAAAAGAAACTTTAAGAACCTATGACTTTAAAAGGGGTACCCACTTGATCACAAAGAAAGGCAAGAGAGTGACATAAAAGTCAGGCTTGTGGAGAGAAGGAATGCTGCCATGGGAATGGGGGCACACAAAAGATCTGGGGTGACTGGCGAAGTCCTCTTTCTTGGTCTGAGTAGTGATTGTAAGGATATTTATCTTGGAGGAAATATTCAAGTTACACATTTGGAGGGTGTGTTCTTTTTTTCCCTCTCTTCTTTTACTTTAAAACATCAAAAAATATCAAAAATATAGGAAGAAGAAAGAAAATGGAGTATTCTAGCCTTCAAGTATAAGGTCAAGGAAGTGATAAGCAAGTTACATACACTTACGAGTCATGAGTAATAAGTTAAACATTTTCACTTTACCTAGGAGCCAACACTGTTGGATTAGGCTTATATAGTAAAATACACACCTACCGTCGCTGCTCTGAAATCCTGAATGGATCCTTTGTTACACCTCATCATAACAATTATTCAAAGAAATTAGCAAGTGGAGGAGAAAAAGAGAGAGAAAGAAATTAATGCAGAAAAAGACCCCAAATTCAACAGCCTATCCTTCTGTTTTTGCAAAGATCACTCGGAGAGATTTTTCCAAAATCCCAGGAAATTGAAAACATCTCCAGTGCAGATGATCAAAGCCCTTCCTATGGGATACTACTTCATAATTGAATCATGCAAACTGCTGAGAAGTTTATACCCAACCTACATTTTCTGTGATGTTAACCTATTATTCCTGGCCCCCTTGTGTACTTCCATTATTCTCAAAGATATCGGTAAATAGTCCCTTACCTTCCATCTTACCAGTCAAACAAACATGTATGTTTGTTGAATGCATAAATAGTCTCCACTCATATATTTGCAGTTCAAAAGATTGGCCCGCAAAGGGAAAAACTAGACTCGAATTTTCTTTTTAGAAGCCTTTCAATATTCACAGGAACAGAGACAAAAACATTCATTGCAGAGGGAGGACACAAGAGCTTTATACATGCCATGGGCAATGTTTTTCCAGACGGCCATGTCACATCTTACAGACACGTAACACTGGGAATCTTGCCCAAGGTGGAAAAATCCATATTTTAAATTTAGGTATAAGATAATATTCTCTTCAGATGGATTGGTCTATCAGGTTTGGATTTAATCTAGACTTCAGGCAATGCTTTCCATTTTATAGATGGGGAAAACTTAAGGTGCCGAGAAATGAATGCCCTCTCCCAGACAGCAAGATATTCAGAACTATTTGAAAGCAGAATTCTGGAACGGACTGCTGTCCATGGCTTCTAAACAAAGGTGAACTCAGAGATCTTTGTCAAGTATCCTGGAACTGGGGTCGGGGTAGGGGAGCAGGTAAGACTTTTGCTAGTAATGGCTGCTTTTAAGACATATGACCCCTGGGTATCAGCGAATGCAGAGGCAGCCTCCTTGGGCTCTCAGAAGAGGGATGTAAGCCTAGAAATCACACATTTAAAAAGGATCCCAGGGTCTACTTTTGAGCAGTTGAGTCCCCTGGACATCAGGGACCAGGACAGCGCTGGGAAATACAGACTTGGTACAACCACAACACGGAGCAGATAGTAGAATGAAGACAGAAGAAGGAGAAGGTCTGTTGCAGGTAAGATATAGCACCGGTGAAGAAATGGTGTCATAGTCAGTTCCGTCCCAGGACCAACCGGGAAGAATTCCGAATCCCCAAAGATCTCAGGTGGATGTTGACAGAGCTTGGGGTCAGCCTGCTGCCAATGGAATTATCTGGATGACTAGAGGTGGCTATTTTACCAGTCTCCTCTGGTTGCTGAAGTCGTTTTTAGAAACATGTACTATATAATTATGACAGATTTCTGAGACCACGAACTAAAAAACTAATTTCACCTCTGTCAACACGGTATAATCTTCCTTCCACTCCAGGGTGTCCAGAAAGTAAAATGTTATCGGTGGGAAAATTGCACGTATTAAAATCTTTCCAACTTTAATGTTGTTCCAAAGGAAACGACATCATTTATTTCCCTGTGCTTTGGAAGCAGCCAAAATCCCTCTAGGTCAGAACTGAAAAGCTGCAATTAGCCAACTAATTTAGACAAATGAGGGAGGGTCTGTATACCCAAATTACCCAAATCATTGGAACTTTGTAGACCTGGTCTCCCCAAATAACATCAGCCTAAGTCTGAATCTTTGTGGTTATCTTACTAAAGCAAACAATGTATCACACTCCGTGATTTGGGGGGTTGGTCTCTTTGCTCAATTTTTGACATTAGATCTACTGGAAACCCACGGCTAAGAGAATCCCATATGGGTAAAGAGGGAAAAAGATCCAATTAAGTAGGAAACGCTAACAAGCTGCTTGAGCAAGCACTGAGGCATGCCGGGATATTACATGTCCACAAAGAAAATATTAATTTTAAGCTCAAAGAAAAAATAAAAAAGAGAATTTAAAGGAAGGGGGAGGATAAGAAAAAAGTGTCAGGATATTTATATAAACTGTCATTCCTGTGTTTTCATGAAGGCTCATGCCCTCTAAACAGTCCATCAACACTCTCTCTGATCACAGACTTTGCTCTGATTGAGTGGGGAGATGTCAGCCAAGGAGAAAAACATGTGGAAAATCTGTTAACCATGTGTGTCATTCCTGATGTCAACAGGTAAGGAAATATGGGAGCGGTCTCACATTTGTGCATTTCAACTCGGGCTCCCAGAATGGAAAAGGGCATCGCTGGCTTTGGAAATAGATATTTATGATTCCCGTTGTGGTTGTGGTGGTAACGACGATGATGAAAACACACAGGATTCAGGACGAGCCCAACAGAAACACAACAAGACCACCTGGCGCCCAGGGACGAATGTCACAACAGCGACGTGTGTGTAAATAACAGGTCTGGGAGTTTAACATTGCTTGTCTTCCCAATGGAGGGCTGGATAAGCTCTTTTTTGGAAACACTGGGATTTTTTCCCCCCATTCTGGTCTTACCTAAAAACCCCTTTCCTGACAGGGTGCAGGATTGAAATCTGCTTCCGTGGAAGAAGTCAGGGAGAAGCTAGAGCTCCCGTAGCATTTCCCTGCCGGGGGTGTGGTGGGGGGCGCCTGTGTTGGCCTGAGTTCTGGGCCTCTAGGGAAAACAGTGGGTGGTGTTCAGAACTCAGTTCTAACGTGGCAGTCTTAGCGGTTAACTTGGTGACGTTGGAAAAGTCATGGAACCTTCTGAGCGTGGTTTCCTGTGGAGTGACAAGTTTGGCCTAAGGCAGCATTTCTAATGCCATAACAGGCATCAGATCACCTGGGGAAACTCGTCAAAATGCAGATTTTATTTCAAGAGATCAGGAAAGGGACCTGTGACTCTGCCTTTCTAATATGCTCCTGGGAGGGGCGGGGAGGTGGGGGGAGGGACGCTGGCCCACGGACCACCCTTTGAGGGCTCAGATGATGTTTACAGTCGACATCTGCTGCTGCTGATCACCCAGCATCCAAGGATTAGAACATCTTCATTTTCCAATAAGTCACCCTTTTTTCTTTTGGAGAACCCCACCTCCTCCCTCTCATTTAGGGCATTCAGGGAGGGCTGATGCTCACCCTAACCCCCAGGTCCAAGAATGGGCTTAGGTCCTACCCCTAGCCAATCAGGGCCCTCCGTCTCTGTGATTGGCTCCTACATGGGCACATGACCCATGGCGGGTTAACCCAATGCAGGGCTTTGGCTGCCCCAACTATCCTGAAAGTGACATTGTCTTAGCTAGGCTTACAAACTGTAGCGAGGATATTAGCCACGTGAAGAAGCCATTTCATCGTAGGTAGGTAAACGCTGCCTGAAAATAAAGTTAATAGAGAAAAAAAGCAAAGCTGAGCGATCCAATGACATTTCAATGGCATCATTTGAACTCCTAGATACAGCCATGCCTGAAGCTGAAGATCCCTGGCTACTTTAGCAACACAAGTTAATCCAAAAATTCAACGGTTACAGGCATGATACACTTGAAAACTGCAGCTGCATTATCCATATTTTCTCCATTACTGTCTAGCTATAGACTAGAGGTCAGCAATTTTTCCGTAAAAGGCCAGATAATAAATATTTTGGGCTGGTGGACCATAGGCCTCTGTAGAAACTCCGTGTTAGAACACAAGCAGCCATAGATAATATGCAAACAAGCAGCTGAGGCTGTATTCCAATCAACTTTATTTACTAAAATAGGCATCCAGGGACGCCTGGGTGGTTCAGTCCCTTAAGTGTCGGACTGCCACTCAGGTCATGATCTGGGGGTCCTGGGATCCAGCCCTGGAGAACGCCCTGTTCAGCAGGGCGTCTGCTTGTCCTCCTCCCTTTGCCTCCTTCCCCTACCACTCATTTTTTACTCTCTCTCTCTCTCAAATGAATAAATAAAATCTGTAAAATAAGCATCCAACCCTCAGGCTATAGTTTGCCAACCCTGGTCTAGACAATCAACAAAGCCTTGATTTGTAGTATTTGCTGTTTTCCATAGTGTAAACACCCCCACTGACGTCAGGCTACCCACATAATGTCACTGAATGTAGAGCTGGGGAAAGATGAGTACAAGGTCCTCTCTATATGGTCTTTCCACCATACAGATACAATCACCCTAATAACATAGATCATAGTAAAATGTAATAAAAAAATGAGGAAGGGCTGGGTTTTAGGTATGTATCAAGTTTGTCTTGATCTCATTTTTTTAAATTGTAAGTTTATATGAAGTTTACTTTTAAATAATAGCTTTAACCCAAGAGTTCAAACGTGAAACAGAGAAACTGGGATCCAAAGATATCACAACGGTAGATCAAAGTTTGGAAAGGGATTAATGACATCTTCAGGAATTGTAGTTTAAAATTCCAATGTATTAGACAAGTCCTTTTTGAAATGGTAATGCCTTGTACCTGAGTAGAAAAGACAATTAAGATAATGTGTTAATTTCCCCCCTTGAATCTGACAGTAATATTTTGATCCTGTTAATTATCCGGAGAACAGAAAATGTATATAATGTGATAGCTCCGTGCAGAGCTGACATGCTTGCTGCCTGGTTAAGTAGGCACACTTATCCTATAATTAGCTGCTCAGAATGCAATCGCCATCCCTTCCTAAATACACCCACTAAAAAATAAACTAAAGTGGTGTGGCAGAGCAGCTCCAATACGGTTTTATCCCCTAGGAAAGCAGCCAATGATTATTTACTAAAAGTTATCCTCCTTTCAAAACTATCAGAAAATAGCAATCATTCGCTAATGATTTCTGGCAGGTGAGGGTCAATCAATGCCTTAAGAACACCGAAAGACCATGTCATTAGAGCCCCAGCATGCTTGCCTTCTCAGAGGGATAAACTTATCGATGTTGCTAACGGAGCATTTTAATGAGAGTTCATCACAAAAGGGCAACCTTTTAAGTGGGCAAGTCAATCCATAGGGGGGAGAAATGTGGACCCCAAATCATTCTCATCAACTGGTGAAGAGGGATTTCTAGATCATGTTTTGATTTTGAGGGCAATACTCGCTTCTGAACAGAAATTGTGGCCCATTTAGTTGTGCATTTCGAAAGAGATTTTATTTTGTTTTTAAAGATCAATTTTTTTTTTTTTTTGACAGAGAGAGAGCATGAGCTGGATGGGCAGGGGGAGAGGGAGAGAGGATATGAAGCAGACCCCACACTGAGCACGGAGCCCGACATGGGGCTCCATCTCATGACCCTGAGATCATGACCTGGGCCAAAACTGAGAGTCGCACGCTTAACCGACTGAGCTACCCAGGTGCTCCTTGAAAGATATTTTATATTTACTCTTTTAAAACAACCTCCACCAACCCCTCTCTGGAAGAGCTAGTGAAGGAGGTGCTTCCTTCTACCAGGATGGTGGCATTTCATCCACGACACCACGGCAATCTCTACCTGTGATTTTTAATATATTCCATAAAAGCATAAATCATTCCTCCTGCTTTCATTCCTATCACAGCTCTGTTCGTCTGATCTCTTCTGGTATTTTATTTTATTTTTAAAGATTTTATTTATTTAAGAGAGAGAGAGAGTGAAAGAGAGAGAGCATGAGCAGGGGGGAGACGGAGAAGCAGGCTCCCCACTGAGCTGGGAGCCCAATTCGGGGCTCAATCCCAGGACCCTGAGATCATGACCCAAGCGGAAGGCAGGTACTTAACTGACTGAGCTGCCCGGACAGTACAAGGAAATATACCTTCTAAAACACCATACAAAGGTAAGGGATTGCTATTATTGCCTTTGGATCCCCACACAGAGGGCCTTGTTCATAACAGGTGCTCACAGATCTGCAGAATGTATGCATGTATTTCTTCATTTAATCATCTTCTGTGTAAAATACAGAGCTTGAAAAAAAAAATACAGAGGTTGAAATAAATGCACCGGGGAGCCTGGCAGCATGGGTTCAAATACCATCTCTGCTATTCACTCATGGCCATGTGATCTTGGGGGAAATTACTTAATCTCTCACTGCCTCAGTTCCTCATCTGTGAAATGGGCCGGTGATCATGGTTCTCCATGGGATTGTTAGGAAGGTAAAAGGAGTTCATAGGAGTAAGTTTCTCAGCACAGTTCATCCTACACAAGTCGTCCCCTTCCCCTGACCATGCTCACATGCTTTCCCTCTTGCAAATAAATGAATAAAATATTTTTTTTAAAAAATGTAGTTTTTCTTTTACATTTTGCCTGGATCTCCAAGTGGTACTTGGTGCAGGGTGGGTCCAAAATCAAGGTCCTGGTTGCCCAGGAGTTCACCCTGCTACTCTTCAACTCCACTCTCAGGGAAAGGACATCGAAGGATGCTTTTTCTTTAGCAGTATTTCCTACTGTAAAATTAAAGAACTTATCTCATGAGAGAAGAGACAGACAAGGATCTAGTTTTAGGACAGAGGGACCTCTTACCCCTAAAATCACAAAACGGTAACCCTTCTTTTTTCTGGCTATCTTCATGTGTTGAGCAGTTAATTTATGCCTACAGTGTGCCAGGCACTGTGCCAGGAATTTAGTGGTGAAGAAGCAAGACAAAACCTCTGTTCTCACAGAGCTGGGAGTCCTGTGGATCACAGGAAGCCTGACCTGGCCTGGCGGCTCAGGAAAGCATTCCTCACCAAAAACAACTCTCAGGCTGAGATCTGAACGCTTCTGAGAAGGCTTTAGCCTGGAAAAGGGCAGAGCCTAAACAGGGAGTAGTATGGGCAAAGGCCCAGTGGTAGGATAAAAGGTAGAATGTTTGAGAACTGAATGGAAATAAAAAAGACAAGGGGTTTGTGGAAGATGGAGCTGGAGGGGGTACAAAGCAGGCAGGTCTTCTTAGGCCCCTGGGGGTATATCTAAATTTAGAGCATTGAGAAGCTTTAAAAGGGTGTGAGTAGGCCTGAGGAACATAACAGGGGCACTCTGGCTGCAATGATTTCAAAGATCTGGACAGGCCCAGAGTAACGCTCGTGGGCCAGTCAGGGGCTTCTGCGGTGGTCCCGGCAAGGGCTGATAAAGCTGAGGCTAGAGGTTACGAGTAGAATCATGAATGGACCAGAGGAGCAGCTGTTCTGGCTCTCAGGCCATCCCCGGGCTGTACCCACCCTCACCGTCCTGGCTCCTCCCTTTGAAGGCAGGGGCTTCCCCAGAGTCTAGTCCAGTGTCTGGCTTGACCCTAGGGCGTTCCCATCCAGATCTTGAGACAAACACAGAAATGAAACCTTTGGAGAAACTGCAAAGCAATGCAAGAAAATGTCAGCAAGGTTAGTACATATCAGACGTACGAGTGCCGAAAAGGCGTAGAGTTATGGCGTGTTTAAGAGGGGCTGACTTATTCACTGGGAACATGCAGGGACTCTTATACCAGGCTGTCCCATTCCTAGCAAGCAAACAGGTGGTGTCGCATTAAGCCAGATACGGCTGCTAGGCCTCCGTGGTTAGGTCTGCACTGTGCCTAGCAATGTAGCATTAAAAAAAAAAAAAAAAAAAAAAAAAATTAAGTAAAATTAAATGCCAATTTTTAAATAAAATAAAACACTTTGCAGGGGGGCGTGCCTGGGTGGCTTGGTCATTAAGCATCTACCCCGGCTCAAGTCATGATCTCAGAGTCCTGGGATTGAGCCTTGCATCAGGCTTCCTGCTCAGCGGGAAGCCTGCTTCTCCCTCTCCCACTCTCCCTGCTTGTGTTCCCTCACTCGCTGTGTCTCTCTCTGTCAACTAGATAAATAAAATCTTAAAAATAAAATAAAATAATAAAACATTGGGAAGCTTTGTATTAAAAAATCTGAATTGGGGCGCCTGGGTGGTTCAGTCAATTAAGCATTTGCCTTTGGCTCAGATCATGATCCCAGGGTGATGGGATAGAGCCCTAAGACTCTCTGTTTCTGGGGGAAGTTGACAATGCCTAGAGTTTAGGTCTAGGTCCCTATCCCAGAGATAGCCTTAGTCTATATGCATAAGGAGACATCAACTCTCCCCCCTACCGCCATGATGTCCATTATAACCCTGTTTCTAATAGTGAAAAAGTAGACTACCTAAATGTCTTTGAGTAGGAAGACAGTGATGTCCTGGCTGCCAGAGAGTCCCAGAAGATCCAGTGCAGCCTCATCTAGTCAGAATGTGGACAACTGTCCCACAGGGGTTGTGGCAGAGATAATGGCAATAGCACAGGTCAACTGAGGTGTCTTGTCCCTTTAGGGACTAGCCACTGGGAAGAGTCACGCCTTTTATAGAGAACATGGGCCAGACTACCCACGGTTCACCAACTCACAGCTTGTGTTCATATCACTGACAGCCAGCTGCACTATCAGAAGGCAAGCAGGCATCTGTATTCAACCTATGGCATCATCGTCAAGTGACGTCATTCTGTTTATATATTAAGATCTAAAGGTGTCAAGTGATTTAGGGGACATGATTACCAAGTAGCATTTGTTAGGAGTCCCAGGTCCCAAAAGAACGATTTCCCAGAGATTCCCACCGGGGCACATAATATATTAGCCTAACTGTAATCATAGCTTGGGGTTATCACAAAATTGTTTTTTTAAAAAAAAGAAAACAGAAAAAAAAAGGAAAAAGAAAAAAAGAATGTGTAACCACCAAAAACCACTGAAAAAAATTTTTTTTCAGCTTTTAAAGTTCTAAGGCTTAGTTTCTTGAGATTTTACTTATGTGAAACATCTTATTCCCATTGATACCAGATTAAGGAGGCCTCTATACATTTTCTCAAATGAATCAAGCATTGTTTCATTGTTTCTCAAAGCATTTTTAAGAGCCTGGTGACAGAGGAAATGTCTGAATTCAAAAGGAAGTCTTAAGGGGTTGTGAAGTCTCAGGAAAGTTCTTAAATGACCTAACCAGATGTTTTGAAGTCTGATACACCCTTAACCCAAACTGAAATTCATAACAAAGTCAAAAGCAATAGAGCCAAATTGATTCCAAAATGCCTTTTCTAACAAACCTGACTGTTTATACCCATTGACTTTAATGGGGCCTAATTCTTACTGGGAGAGATTATATGGCCATGGAAACAATGAGATGCATAATAAAGTTTGAAGATGAAATAAAACCTAAAACTCAGGTAAGTCTTTAGGGCTGGATAAATTGAGAATCCATGTTTCTGAGGCTAGGCAGAACCGTGGTTCAGAACGTGAATCCCAGCTGTGCCACGTGCTTGTGGTGACCTTGGGAAAGTGGCTGGACCCCTCTGTCCTTCAGCTTCCTTCTCTGTCAAATGGGCATAAGGATGGTACCCACCTCACTGGGATGTTGTATGGGTTAAATGAGACAGTGCAGTGAAGGGCTTAGAACACAGTAAATGATCAGTGAAGCTTACCTATTAGAATTATTTTATTTTTTTAAAACGTTAGTTATAGAAGGAGACACCGAAGTCATGGACAAACCAGGAATTTTCTTTTTTATATTTCAACGTAAGACGTGTTAAATTTTAGCAGTATTATTGAAGGAAAAAGAGGTTCTCTAGATCTCTTCGCCCAAGAAATAAAATTCCTGGAGGAAACTGAGTTCCTTTCCTTAGTTTGTTTATTTTGTGGATGGGACGTATTTTAATTTGAAAGGGCTTGGTTTGGCATAAAGCATTTGGGACGTTAACGGAACAGTAGAGACAGAGTCCAAATAAGATGGTCCTGAGTTGCGCTTGGTGCATAGGACCCTTAAAGGACTCTCAGCAAGAGGAGCGAGGGCAGGCTCTGAAGGCCTGGCGGCCTTCCTGCTAACTTAACAGGGGACCGTGAACGAGCAAGTCACTTCACTTCGGCTCTCTGGCCCTCCACTTGGTCACCCACAAAAAGAGGGGGTTGAACTAAATGGCCAGTTAGGTTTCTTTGGACTCTAACTGCTTCCCTGGGAGATCTGAGTCTGGACTTGACCACTCTCAGCTCTGTGCTGGTGTCCAGAGCCAGGCCAGGCAGCCCCTCCCCACCGGTGACTTTCTCACTTCCTGCCGTTGGGCTCAGAGGACCCTGGGCATGAGGATGACCACGATGACGATGACGACGACAATGACGATGATGCCGGCGACGACGACAACAAGGACGGGTCAGTCCGACTCCCCAGGCACCCTGGGAGAAACAGCGCAGCCGACTCCAATTCAGACTGTGTCCCCGTCTCACACAAAGCCCTGTTTATCCCACTGGAGAGGAGGGTGGAAACCACTTTACTTAAAGCAGAGCTGGAGAAATAAATATTCGAGAAGCAATAGCTCATTATTTTTGAGGACTCTGGAATAAAAGTCCAAGGTAGAAAAACAGCATGACAACCACCAGCATTTCCATTCCGAGTATAGAGCTCTGAGATAAAGATAGTGCGGTTTGTTTATTATTCCTTCTCTTTAAAACCTGCATTAATTCTGATTTCTATTTAAATAAGAATGATTAAATTTTATCAGCTGAGATGGAAATATTGTGATAAACACTGGCTCGTGGCCAAACTAATCTCCCAAGCCCACAGCTTACGGCCATTGTCTTGTATAGATATTTGAATGGCAATGGGCTTTTATCAGTATTTCTAAAGGCACTCATTTAATTATGTGGTTGTAAGGATTTTCAAAACCCAAAAGAATACCATCAATACATATTCATTTCTTGGATTAATTCGACATTAACATCAGAAAATATTGTTATTTAAAAGATGCTCATACTTGTTTTTGCTCTTGCAAAAAAAAAAAAAAAAAAAAGAATGTATCCAATTCTGGTTGCAATGGCGTCTTTGAGATGTTCTGTTTAACTCAAACTAGGAAAATGCAAGGCGGGGAGTTAAGGCTGGAATTTAGAATTACAGGGATTACAAGGAGGAATCAGGAAGGAAGTTCATAAGTCTTTAATAAAGAGATCTACTTCCTAGAGGTTGGACCATGACAAGGAAACAGAATCTCTGACCTAGGAATTTTGGACACATGTGTGGATCTCGTCAATCAAATAGAATGTATCTGAAAGCCTCAGGAAAAAAGGTTCAAGTGCTGGGGCAGTTTACCTGCTCAAAATGTTCATACTTAGAAATCCGAGTGATCTAGATTTCATTCCTACGGGGGATACTAGATTTCTTCAAGAACTGATTAAGGATACAAAAATTTGTACATTTGACACCTTTAACATTAATAATGTTTCCTCCAAAGCAGATCTTTATATTTCAGTGATGATAAATCTGCTTTTGTGAAGCAAAGACTCACAGTCTACCTTAACCTTGGAATTTCTTTTTGTGGCAGGGTAGCTGAATGGGAAGATCTCTTCATTGGAACTGAAGCCCGTGTGATCCGTGTCTGGAAAGTCAACCATCTCTCTCTCTCTCTTTTTTGCTTTGCTTTTAATCTGACCAAACTACCAGGAAATTCTTCCTGTGTTAATCATTTGAGGGAAGGTGTAGGGATGGGAACTGGCTAGGGAGAGAAGGAGAGAGAAAAGAAATAGGTGAGAGCTTTGCCAGTCTTGTTAAGACTGATCTGTTTTTACGTTGTTCAGCTGTCCTGGTTGGCGCAGGACTAGCGGGTTTCCAGGGATGAGGAATTTCCAGTCCTAAAACCAGGAAAGTCCTGGGCAAAAAGCAGGAAGGTTGTTCATTCTATACTAGTCTTCTTTTGATCTAGGCTTCCAGATCAACCCTTTTAAAGGCTCAAGCCTTTTAAAGGCTCAAACAAGGGATGCCTGTGTGGCTCAGTCGGTTAAGCATCTGCTTTCGGCTCGGGTCATGATCCCGGGATCCTGGGATCAAGCCCCGCATCAGACTTCCTGCTCAGTGGGGAATCTGCCTCTCTCTCTCTCTCTCTACTCCTCCCGTGGTTGTGCTCTCTCTCTCTCTCAAATAAATAAAATATTTAAAAATATAAAGTCTCAAACAAGCTAAGAAGAGTGACGTTTAGATCCGATTGAGGATTACTGAGAGGTACAATCTGTCACAACACAAATGCTAAGGGAAGTGATGGAGGAAGTTTGTTGTATAAGATGAAAGAGGTAAGAGCGACTTTAGAAAACATTTCCTGCAGAGCATGCTCAGTGGAACACAAATTCTGTGGGATGATATTCAATTTAATGTGAAAAATGGTTCAGCGACCACATCAATGTATGCCACTTAAAAAGGTCCCTTTATTGCAGGACTTCTCTGAGACTTTAATAAGCTAGTATGAATTGTTAGGTAATTGTAACCTGTTACACATGTTTAGCCACAGAAACATTTCTGCCAGGAAGCATCTTATGATATTAGTGTATGGGAGTTCCTACTTTAGAAAGCAACTGCTCTAGGTCAAAGTCCTCATTTTTTTTTTCAAGATTTTATTTTTTTTAAGTGATCTCTACACTCAGTGTGGGACTCGAACTCACAATTACGAGATCAAGAGTCGTACATTCTGCAGACAGAGTCAGCCAGGTGTCCCAAATCCTCATGTTAAATATGGGAAATACTCTGATCGGTGTGGCTGTTCCAGGCAAGGCTGGTGTGACCTCAGTGTCTCAGAATTAATATGCATAAGAACCACCCGGGCCTCCTGCTCCCAGGCACATTCTGCGTCAAAAAGTCTAGGGAGATGCCCGAGATTCTGCCTTTCTAACCAGCCCCCAGGGGATGTGGATGCTGCTGGTCCACAGACCGCCCTTTGAATAAAGAAGCAAGAAAGTAGGCTGCCGGCGTCCCGACTTTATGCATGTCCCCGAGCCCCGTGCCTTAGAGTCTCTTCGGAAGTGGAACGAGCTGGCCCAGCAGTCACAGCAGCCCACGTGCCTTATTCTGGTTTCACTGGCTGAGTCGCTGCCTCCAGTTCTTCAAAGCTACTCGTGCTGGTGATAGAAGCACGTCAAGATGAAAGAAGCATTTCCCGGCCTCTAAAATAAATTTCCTCTTTGCTGTATCAGAAATTAGAAACAGATAAAGTTTTTGGCCAGGGGTCCTGGATAGAAATTCAAATTTTAAAAACTGCTCAAATAGCAGTTTAAATTAGTCCAACCAATTAAAAAGAACAACACCAAAAACCCCTTCTGCGGCCATTTTCATGTTTTTTTCAGTTCCACTGGAAAAAAGTGGAATGCATCTAACCAAAATGGGACCGATATTTGTGCAACTCTCTGGCTATTCCCACAACATGCATACATAGTGTAAGCCACAGATGTTTACTGGGCATGAAGGTTCTAGACTACAAGAAAAACATGCTTGTTCTGATGTTTCAAGAGCTTTTGTACCTGCATGATTATGATACCTGGAGTCTCTCCTTTGGGGTCGTTGCTGGGGAAAATCAGTTTATTGAAAACGTTTTGGTGTAATAGCCACAGAGTTGGTCAATTCAGAGGCGGGGTAGGAGACTGTTAAGAAGTGATCCCAAACAAAGAACACGAACTTGCTACTTGATTAAGCTTTTTGCTTTTCGACATACGGCTGTGGCATGATTCAAGACATAGTCTCTGTCCCTGTGTCCGTGACATTGAGACACAGATGGGCAGAGTGGCACCTGAATGAGGTGGGTCACCCGTGGCTAACATATTACTCTTGCTCGTGGGCCAGGCTCTCCCCCTCAAAAGGCTGAACTCAGACATTTCAGCCAACCTGGACGCATCAGGTGTGTGACAGTCACCTCACAGGTCTCAGCAGAAGGGGATAAACTTCTCAGTGTCTAAAAGGCTGAAGGGAGAAAGGAAAGCAGATTCTGCTGCCTGGAGACTCTGCCCTGGACACTAGAAGTGGAATCTAATTGCAGGCTGAAGGCCTGGGGAATCTTCGCCTGACTCTGGGATCGCACACTGAGCAGGACTGCAAATTCCCAATATTCAAGGCCTGCACTGAAGGTCTAGCTCTGCTGCCCACAGGGCAGTGCATCGTTTTTGGTCTGCTCCTTGGAAAATGGGAAAGAGTTCTGTCTCATGGGGTAACCACCAGCCTCATGAAGCACTAGGCAAGCAACAGTGGGTTAAGATGTTATCCCTACCCTCAAGGGTCCCTCATGGGCTCCTAGGGAGATGAATACTGCAAGAAGTTGATTATAAGCCTTCACAACAAGGAAGGAGGGGCAGCTCACCAGCCTCTGGGGGAGAGTGGGAAGAAGGTCCAGGGAAGCATGAAGGAGGCTTTCCAGAGGATGAAGGTCTCAGATCCCCTCCTCAGTCCCCTCAACTGGCTCTTCTTCCAGGGGCTGAAGTGACACCAGATCCCATACTTGATCCCTTCTCTTCTCAACCGCATGCTCAGGAATGCTAACATCTCCTGATCCACAGCTATGTTCCTGACATTCACATGTGCACTCCCAGCCTGAGTCTTCTCCCAAACACCAGAGTTGATGACCTATGGGTCGGCTGGGTCTTCCAGAAAGCAGAGACTAACACAGAGTCTGGAGTTAGGACATTTATTAGGACTCATGCCTATGAAAGATAAAAGAGGTTGTATCGTTCAGCCATTGCTGTGTAACAAATTGGACCATAGTCCCTATGGGTTGAGAATCAGGATACAAGGTAACTGGGTACATCTGACTCAGTTTCTCACAAGGCTACAAAGCATCAGTGAAGTCCTGATCTTGTTCAAAGGCTTAAATGGGACAGGATCTTCTTCCAGTTTCACTGGTATTATAGTCGGCAGGATCCAGTTCCTTGCAGACAATGCACTGAGGGCCACAGATGGTTGTAGGCTGCAGCCCACCTTAAATCTCTTGCTTCTCCAAAGGGCAGCTCACAATATGGCAGCCTACCTCATGGGATTGAACAAATGGGAGAGAAAACAAGAGAGTGCTAGTAAGACCCAAGTCCCAGTCTTTGGTAACCTAATCTCCAAAGTGACAGCCCATCCCTGTTGCTGATTTCTGTTTATTAAAAGCGAGTCACTAGGTCTGGCCAATATTCAAGGAGAGATAGTTACATAAACACATAAATGTCAGTAGGCAGAGATCATTGGGCGCCATCTTAGAAGGCAGCCTGGGACAAAGGAAGAAGCAGGACTGATTAGGGAGAGTCATTGGGCCACAGTACAGACCTGATGTGATGATGAGAGGAGCAGGAAGGAAGCAGGATAAGGAAGACAGAGGCTCAGAACACGAGGTTCATCTGATAAAGTCAGCTCAACAGGGACCTTCCATGCAAAGCTTTCTCGCTGGGAAAGCTCTGCCCTGGGCAAAAATGGCCACGACCTGGGACTGTGAAGAAAAAGCATGGTTGTGGCTGAAAGTGGAGTGGGTTCTGAAGGCCAGCGGCCGGAGCCTGGCAGGTAACTGCCTGACTGGCTGCTAGACAGTAGGCTCTTCCCTGAAGGGGGACGTAAGTGGCACACTTTCCTGGCCACCGCCTCCACAGCGTGCCAGTCAATGCTTTGTACAATCTAGGCGCTCATCAAGTGCATAAATTGTTAATGATGCTTACAAAAATATTGGTTATGTATTATTTATGTGAGATGAATATTCATCATCATTTTGAGACAGTAGCCAGATGCACAGTTAACTCACAGGGCCATCTGATCGCTTGACACATCTCAAAAGTTGAGCTCTTTCCGACTTCTGCTGAATGATCTCAACCCTGCGTGCACAACCTCAGGAAAAGGGTCAGCGTGGACCAAGGTAGTTCTAGATCTGATGGATCTCTCTGGTTTGGGGCCTTCCAAGCCCTCTGGTAGAGAGAGAAGCTTCCCAAAGTGTTGGAGGCTAGAGTGTGATTGTGCGTCTTACTTGTGGGAAGCACACCGTTAAGCCTTAGGAAGAACGTGTTCCGACTTACATGTGATCAAATCTGACCTCTGCTATTAGCTCTTTCATACTAAAGTTGTGCAAATAATGGTACCATTTAGCTCAACCTATCTTCACAGGCCATATTCTGCAGCACATCCCTTGGTGACATAGGCCTATGTTGCGATTTGCGATTGTCTGTTAAATGCCAGTTCTCTTCTAGGCTAGGAGCTCCACAAGGGCAGGAATAAGGCTTTGGATCACCACCATTTAGCCCTGCAGCGCAGGAATGTAGAGATCCAGTGAGTGAATGAGTAGGGAGACGCTCCGCTCTTTGATCCGTTTTGAGAATCTAGATTTTCATGCATCATCTGGCTCTAGCAAGAAGGTGCCTGTGCATTCCCACCTCCTTCATGAAGACGTCTGGACACAAGAAATGTGTCTCACTCAAGGGCTCTGAAATAATGTGCCTGGTTTAGTCAGCTTGATAGCTAGGTTGATTTTGTGGCAACTTCGTGTGTTGAAAAGCTTCTTAAAAATATATTAATCTAACTATGTTCTCAACCTGTATTCATTAAGCACCCAGGGTGTGCCAGCCCAAAAGAGACTGATGGTTGGTTGATTGACTCTCTTTCATCCGACCTATCCATTTATTCCCTCCCCCCTTTTTTTTATTTACTTCTTTATCCATCCACATATTTTTTTCCTTCAGTTAGGCACACCATACCTTACTCTGATATGGATTGAAGGTGGTTTAGAGAGATTCATAAACTACATCACTATAATATAAATAAGGAGTAGGTGAAAAATGAAAAGGAAAAAGCATAAACTCAGTGCGTATGGGCTGAGGCAGGAATAATTCAGCCTCCTTCCTGGCAAAAGAATGATGAACTTGACTTTGAGGATCATGGTAAGAGCTCAGGTGTAAGATACGAGGGCAGATCTACTATAAAAAAAAAAATTCCCTGCGGACAGTTTTCTTCATCTAGCCACTGGAACAGTCCTTTCTTTTTCATGTTTGTATGTGTCTCAAGGGGCTTTGAAGATATCAAGTAGTTCATTCATTTCTCTTTTTTGTCATTTTCCTTGTTCTTGCATTTACTGAGGACTTGCTCTGTGCTGGACCCTATGTGCTCGGGATCATGGCGCTAAGGCAAAGGGTGCTGAGTGCATGTTTTTCTTCTATGAAAGAAGCTCCAGGTCTAAGAGTGAAAAGACCCGGGTCATGCTCATAGCCCTGAAGTTGCGTTACTGTATCACTCGGCCTTAGCCAAGTTCATCCCGGTCTCTGGGCCTCGGTGTCCTCGTGCAAAAGCGATGGGCTCAATGATCTTGAATATCCTTAACTGCTTAACTGATATCAAGTTGTGTTCTACAGGAGGAACTGGGCAGAAGTAAATCAATTCAGCCACTCATACTGTTGGTCTCATCCAACAGTTTGGATTAGCATAGTTTGGGACAAATAATCTAGGTCTCCTGGAAGGTGCATTTTTGGTGTTTTTATCCTCAGCTGCCGTGAATACCAAATGGACATGTTCTGATAGCCAGACTCAAAGCACCAAAGGGACCCTCTGAAGATATGTTGACTGAAGCATAGGTGCTTCTGTAATAAAAGTTATAGCTCAGAATTCTCAAGGATTTAAATGCAAACGTCCTATCTAAAAGAATAATAATAATAATGATAATAATTGCTAACGCTAATCAAGCTTTGCAAAGGCCAGGCATTCTTCTCAACATTAGATAATGCATCATCTCATTTAATTCTGGCCACAAACCTATGAGGCAAGTTATCATTATTGTCCCTAGTTCTCCCTGGAAGGACACTATGGCACAGAGAAGGTAAGTGTGCCATGGACTAGAGATGTGCGTCCAGGAAGTTGGACCCGGACAGAGCTCTCCGCCTGTCCCCCTCAAGCTCATCTCCTCCCAGGGTGTCATACCTGTGGTCCCCTGGCGGTTTTGCTAGGTGGTGGCTTCATTCTTTAAAACCAATAGGCTTTACTGCTAATCTGTTCCTGATGCTTCTAGCTAAGAAAACAGCCCAAATCCAAACAGATACCAGAGATTCTTTCTAGACCCGATTTCCAACTCCAACTATCTAATTTTTATTCTTCACAATAAAGTGCATGAAGACAGCTTGACGGCACATCTAGGGCCAGCAAACGTTTCCTGCGAAAGGTAGACGGTAAATACTTTACATCCCGGCAGCCACAAGGTCAGTAATCATGGCTCAAAGCTGCTTTTGTAGTGGGAAAGCAGCCAACAGTTAAATAAGCGTGGTTGTATTCCAATAAAACTTTATTTAGGGACACTAAATTTTGAATTTTATATAATTTTTATGTGTCATGAAATCGTATTCTTCTTTTGATTTTTTTTTTTTTTTTTTTTTTTTTTAACAACCCTCGAGAGATGTAAAAACCATTCCCACCTTGGAAGATGAGCAAAACCAGGCAGCATGCTGGACTAGCCCAGGGGCTATTGTTTGCTGAGCTGCCCAAAACCGCTCATTTGCCTCCCAGTCAACCTTCGGGAACAAACAAGGCTCCCCTTAAGAGAAAAATAACAACCTCCAGACACACAGCGTTCTGATTTCTTTGCACTATTTATCTATGTTTTCTTGGTCAAATTTTCTTCTTCCTTTTTTTTTTTTTTGGATTTAAAATTTTATGTCAATAAATATTTAAGCATCGAGAAGATTAAATCCCGCATCTGCATCGGCTGCCAACGCAGCCATTGTCTCCCCTTGTTTTGAAATCCAAGCCCAAGACAAAGTGAAATATATTCTCAAATATCTACAAATGCACACATGAAATATAGGTGTATTTTAAAGAATAACCTAATGGAAGGTACTTTAAATTTCACAGCCTTTGCTAATGCAGGCAGCTAATCCTATTTACATTCATATTAGCCCTGGTATCTTTTTCCCTAAGATTTACCTATTTGTATGCTTGCATGAGTTAAACTGCCTTTTGCATGATATCAGGACTTTTGTAATTTAAATCTATAAAAGGCAATTTCTTTTAAATATCCTTCCTAACAGTGGGTGAAAGAAGCACTGAAGTTATTTGAGGGCTGTACACCTCAGTACACATGGACGCTGGACTCCAGGCAACGTGCAGAAGGCGGGAATTAATCTTCTACCACGGAAGTGGAACAGAAAATAAAATCAAGGCTGAGAAAAGAAATAGCCTCTGAAAAGGGCCAGTTTGGGTTGTTATCGAAGGAAGTGGTGTGTTTTAGAATTGGTCTTCAACAAGGAAAACTTTCTCCCCTCCTGAAAGATCTCTGTAATGGCGACAAGGTGGGCCAGTTGGTGATGAGGGGTTGGATTTTAAGATGTCAGTTGCGGCCCCAATGGGACACAGGAAGCAGCAGCAAGTGGGTAGGTATTGGGGGGGCGTGGGGAGGGTCCAGAGACACGAACCAATTTTCATCCGGTTGGAGTGACATTCTTCCCTCATGTCATTCCCATGAGGTGGTCACCTCCACCATCATCAGTTGACAGAAATGAGATGCAAATAGGTTAATATATAATCTTGCCCCAAAGAGGTAGTGTCTTCCCGGTATGTAGGACATAACACATCAACACACTTCTTTTCTGAGCGGGGCTGGGCTTTTCCTAGTGAAAAGTAACAGTGCGTGAAATCAGCGGGGAGGGACCTCCAGAGGCGTACCCTCATGTCTGGCTACGCTGAGCCTGCAGTGCCCAGGGGACCGGCCCTCCGGTTCTCTTCTGACTCGGGCCAGGGCACAGTTCCCAGAGCTCACCAAGTCACCGGCCTGAGCTTGACGGAACTAGTTTCCAACTGTGTCTCCATTGAAAGTAACCCCGCGATGAAGCCAGGATAATCCAGTGTTTTAAATTTTGCAGCTGGAGCAGTGGGAGTGGTCAGCTTTGGGGCCCCAGGCCCACACGGAACTACCCACCCCCAGTTTCAGACAGACTTCGGGAAGGGAATCGTCCCTCCAATTAATCTCTAAACTTTGTCCTTCCTCCTTCCCCGTGGCTGTAAATAAGATCTGTACAACCTGAGTGTCTAGATCCAAAGGGGGCGTTCTGCTTACTACCCAGTTAATTACAGAAAGCTCATGGCTACTGAAGGCCCCATGCGCGCGCGCGCACACACACACGCACACACACGCACGCACACATGCACAAACACATACCCCCAAACCCACCACCCTGAAAGGAGCCATTATAAATGTTTCATGTGGAACTTTCACAACCCATCAGACTCACCAGAGTTTTCAAATTAACTCCCTTTCTGCCCAAGGGGATCGCTCTGAAAGAGATTTCTCCAGCCTGGAACCTTTGCAAGAAAAAGTCTGAATTTGAAACAGAATGCAAATAATGCATTTTGACTCCCTAATCAACAAATGGGATCAACTTGAATTGATTAAGAACCTTTGAAATTAGCTGTCTTTAATTCCCTCCATGGCCTGCTGCTGGTACTCTGAAGACAGGAGGAGTGTGTGTGTGTGTGTCTGTCTGTCTGTCTTTGTGTGTATGTGTGTGCATGTGTGTCTCTGTGTGCTTGGAGTGGAGGTTGAGAAGTTGGGTCTCATTTTCTTTCAAAGCTCGTATGATGGCCTTTTAAAAAGAAAAACATTTTTTTATTTTAATGGTGACACAACTGTAAGAAAGAAGGCATTCACCTGGCACAATTATATGGCTTTCCGTGAAGTGCATTTCCAATAGTTCCTGGGCTGCATGAAACCCACACAACTTTAGTGGAAAAAAAAAAAAAGCCATAAAATCTGAAATGAATGTATAAATAATATGCAACTGTCTAGACAGTATAGGGCACTTGCAAAGAGAGCAGGTCGGGAAAAAATTGTCCATCAGTCAGACAAGCATAACTGATTCTGATGGTAACTAACGGTATAGGTATTCAGCATTCTCTCTATGCGAAAGGCTTCGCTGAGCATTCGTTCTTCCCAAGCCAGTGGTCTTCTACTTATCTAGTGCTTTATGCAGCCTTTGGAAAATGCACTTGCTATTTAAACATTAAAATTAATGCCCAAAGAATAGTGGTTGAGCACGGGGGTGCCACTGACCTGTGTGATTGGCCTTTGGTACAGCAGAAATAGCCCTCTTCCATCCACAATAGGCGCTTTCCATACCCGCAGAATCTTAAACAGATGTAGTTATGGAAACTTTAGGATAGCAAAAGACCCAAACACAAGCACGCACGCACACCCTTCGTGGAACACTTTTGTTCGGCGGTTCTAACGCGCAATGACAAAGTCAGGTATTTAAATCGTGTACTGTTGGTGTTTTTAAATTTTACGAATCTGAATACATAGCCAAAAAAAGGTCGGGGGGGAATACTTGAAAATGAAATCAAGTGTGTTAAATAATGATTCTGGCCTTTTAGCACCAACAGTGGTTGCCAGGTTCTGTGACAGCCCAGGGGTCCCCATATGCAATGGGGCACCACGTTGAAATTGCTCTTCTCCCAAACCCTGAGCATGAACAAGGTTCATCCACTTGTGCTTAAAGCTGGGGACGGCCACCAGCTGCCTCCCCAGCCTGACACCTGCTCTTAGATAGACACCTCAAAGCCGTGCTAGTGTGAATTAGGCCTCATGCCTGCAGGAGGGACAGGCAGGCGCTCCGAGCCAACTCTGAGCCGAGCATCCACACTCTCCAAACCGGTCAGAACTTTGGGAAGGCCGTGACAACAATAAAACAATAAGAAGAGTAACAGTCTCCACGTATTGAGAATTTACTCAATGTCAGGCCTGAATTTGGAGGTAGAGTCGCTGTTAGCCCTCACCAAAATCCTACACAGTCTTATGATTTATTATCTTCATCTGACTTTGGAGAAATTCGAAGATCAGGAAGGTGAAGTAACTTGCCTGAACCCAAACAGCCAGGAAGTGGCTGAGTGCAAGGCGGATTCCAGACTCCCTGAAAGCTAAATTCAGTCTCTGCCTCACCTGCCTGCCCAGATCTGCCCGGCCCCACTCAGGGCACAGCCCCCTGGTGCTAGAATGCTTCACTTCTTGCAAAAAGCAAGTACATCCCTCAACTGTTGGCACGAAGACAAATTCAATCTGGACTTGGTCATATTTCTATTCTACCAAAGCCATAGTAAACCATATATATATATTTTTTTTTTAAATTTAATTTTTATTGGAGGAGAGAGAGAGGACCACGAAGACAAAAATGTTTTAGACCCATGAATTCATAAAGAACCCTGCCCCCCACTAGATCCCGGAGATCTTTTGGAGTTTATCTTCTCATTCTACCCAGAAGGGACACTGAGGCCTGGGAAGGGTAAGGGATATGTCCTAGGTTGTCCAGCACGTGGATGCTTAAGCCTGGACCGTTGATCTTCCCATCCTGCTTCTGAGCCATTGCCATGAGTCGGAAACCAAAAGCTTCTTTCTGTTGCTTCTTCTTCTAGGGGCGTCCATCTAAAATGGTCTTCGATCGACTTTTGTTCTTTGCCATTTAATATCTCACAGGTATTAACCTTCATGTCTTCATGACTCTTTAAATAAGTTAAGTCGGGAAAGCACAAGTGAGAAATGTGGTGCCACCAGCTGGTTCTCCCGTTGAGTTGTCCACCGTTTATATGAAGTACAATCCCATAGGCAAAGGGGTTCTGGGGAGGCTCAAAAGGCCTTATGGAGCTGAAAGATTGCTATGAGAAAGCATTTATGGGGCTGGAGTTTTAGAACTGAAAAAATGAAAACAATTTCCTTTCGAAACTGCCGGTGGATATTCTAGAATATCTATCAGTGTGATCTACCTTTTGAGTTTAGGATGGTCAGAAGTGCCCTTGCTGGGACCTTCCCACTAGGAGTGGTGGCAGCTGGTCTCAACCCTGTCCCCAACCCCGAGACCTCCCTCTGCTGCCTCTCCTCCCCCCATCGCCACCGACAGCCAGGGACCCTGCCACGACCAGGATCATTTCAGCTGCCATCCCTTCCTTCCGGGCTGCCCCTGTGGTCTCTTTTCCACGCCATTGATTCATTTCCCTTGTTCTGACCAGGCAAACGACACACATCTGCTGCCACCAGGAGGAGTCAATAGTTCACACGGCTCAGACCCATGGTAGGGCTGATGTAGCAACGCCTGATTCTCAAGTTTCCATTTCAAAGTATTATGCTGCGTTCTTGCCATTAAAGATTCATAGGTTAAATTAAAGATTTATTTTGGGGGGTGCTTTCTTATAAGGCAAATCACGTTCTTTTCATTTTAAACATACTGGCTATTACAATTTCTTCTTCTTTTTTTTTTTTTTTTTTTTTTTTTTGGCTAAAAGCTCAATTACATCAATATCACTTGAGACCCTCCGAACACTAAGCTAAAAGCCGGGCTTCTCAGCGGCCAAATGCCTATTGCCCTTTAAGGATTAACTTTGCTAAGAATGAATCGCATCCCTCCAATGCAGAGTTATCTCCCTAATAAAAAACTGAGCGAGTTACACCTTTGCTTAAAACCACTGCTGGCTTCCTGTGGCTTATGGAATGAGGCCTGAACCTGCTTCCTCCATCTTACAAAGCCCAGCCTGGGCCCAGCCTGCCTTTCACATCTCCTTGCTGTGCCTCCAGCTCCCCTTCACACTAGAGGAGACCTCTCTTTTACACAGAAAGGCACTCTTCCTGCGCCTTTCATTCAAGACCTAGGTTAAGTGACACCCAAGACTTTGGTTAAGTTCCGGCACCTTAGGACAGAGTGTTCATCCAAGTCCGCGTGTTTCTATGAGCTGGTTTACCTGGCCATATTGTAAAATATCTCTATGCACACTCCCTATCCACCCTCACCACCACCCCAGACTGAGTTCCCAAAGATCAGAATTGAGAATGATTTCTCTTTGTAACCCCGGGTTCAGGGCAGTGGCACGCATGCTCCGTAAAGATTAGTAAGCGTTATCAGTAAATGAATAAGCCAAGGAATGAATCCACCTGCCCAAGAACTAACATGCATATGGTCAAGAGAACAAAACAATAAAATGAAACAATACAGTCAACAACAGCATTGATATTTTGATTCCTCTATTCGGTAAGTATGGAAAAGAATCAAGTAGATACAGGGAATAGTAAAATTCCTCAGGGGGGTTTCTAATATGGGGTATGATTATATTAAGTGTTCAAGAAATAATCCAATGCTCCAAGCCCTTGGTTGGGACCAGAGCTTCTCTGAGTGTCATGTCTGTTGATCTGATCTAAAGAAGTTTTAGATGGGAGACAGTGGTCCCATTTGTAGTTGAAAAAGAAAGTGTCTGCTCTACCAAAGGGCCGTCCCAACACCTTATCTTGGAGCAGGGTGTAACAGGCAAATGTAGAAGCCCAATTACGGGGCCACAGTTTCCAGCTGTATTTTTTAGTTGAATGATGCCAGCAATAAAAATGTTTTGACTTTCACCTATGTGATTCCTGTAGGTATTCCTTGGTTGATTCTGAACTCAGAGGGGGAAGGGTTTAAATTAGCCACTTCCAGAAGCCCAATGGGTTGTCCACATTCTTTCAGCTCTGAATTGAATGACGGACCCCTGGACCAGGGCAGGACCCCATAGAAAGATCTCTTTCTTCAACAGACATTTCTGATAGAGTCTGCCCCATTTGATCCTATGCTGGGTCTCCATCTCCCGTTCCAGAAGAGAACCCTGAATCTCATGTTGGTGCTGGAGATATAAGCTATATACCAAAATATGATTGACAACCACCACAGCACCAACCATGCCAGCATGAAACAGCATCTTGGTGAACTACCAGCCAAACTCAAATCCATCCTACCCAAGTCGAAATAAGATAAATTTCACCGAAGAGAAATAGATACCAGAGACCTCACCCATGACATTGAAGCAAAAACAAATCTTTAAGATAGTTTCCGACCTGAGCTGATGTTTCATTCTGGTCTGGTATCAAATATATATCAGGGAAATATATTTTTCCAGGCAGAGAAGAATATTCAGCAAATTCGACCATGTTTATTGCTTCCTTCTCTGCCTTTTAATTCCCTCAACTTAAATCACATTTCCTCTTGATAACCACCTTTCCATTCTGTTTCATCTTTGACAATCTATATGCGTGAATGACCCCCAAAAAGTAGCCAAAAGATTTTTATCTAAGTCGGTATAATATTTCATGTTTTCTCAAAGAAGAAATTTTGAAATTCATGGCTGCAGCTTGTATGATGACAGAATTTCCTCTTCTTAAGAAGCCTAAAAGAATTTGTGAAGGATGATCTTTTAACAGATTTCAAGTAGATGAAATGTGCTTTTGGTATCCGGGTAGTTAGCCTGTAGGGCTTCTAGTTCTGACTTGCACTCCGTTCAAACCTGACAGTGGAGCGCCAGTTAAACAAGAGGGCTGGAGGGCCATATGCCCGTTCAGTGGTTTGCTCATTTGCCCAATCATTCACTCATTCATTCAACAAATATTCAGGGAGCCCCTCTGTGGTAGACCCATAGCGAATCCAGGGGAATTATGAGTGAATAAACCATAGCCCTCTCTGGAGTTTACAGATTAGTAGAGGAAAGAAACAACAGTGGATAAATGGTCCTAGAATCAGGGCCAAAGAGAGGTAGCAAGGAAATCTGAGAACACTTTACACCTCTGATTAATGGTAGTGACCATTTATTTATCCATAGATGAAACACCTATTTCCAGGGAATTTGAGTTCAAGGACATTAGTTTATTCAACTCCATTTAACTGCATTCTGTCAAGCAGGAAGTACTTTTAAACCTGACAAGGGGCCCTGAACAGCATCAACTACATAGCATCAGCAGGCTGAGCTAAGATTAGAAATGACCTGGGAGCCCCTGGATGGTTCAGTCCTTTAGAGCGTTTGACTCGATATCAGCTCAGGTCTTGATCTCAGGGCTGTGACTTTAAGCCCCCTGTTGGGTTCCATGCCGGGCATGGAGCTTGTGAGAGAAAGAAAGAAAGAAAGAAAGAACGAACGAACGGAAGGAAGAAAGAAGAAAGAAAAGAAGGAAGGAAGGAGGTAGGGAAGGAAGGAAGGAAGGAAGGAAAAGACAGACAAACAGCGGGAGGGAGCGAGGACCCCAAATAATAATTGTAGCCAACTGTGCATTTATTTTGCGTTACTTAAATTCATTGCACCCTCAAAAACAACCTGTAAGGTAGGTACCATTGTAATCCCCATTCATAAATGGTGAGCCTGAGGCTTAGGGAAGATGAATGACTTGTCCAAACACACAGTTTGTGAACGGTAGAGCATATATCTTTATTTACTCAATGGAATACAACCTAGAGGCATTCTCTTGAGCTAACCCCTTGCTGTTAGCTTTCTCTCTTTCCCCCATCTTTCATAAAAATTATGTGAACTATTTACAAAAGCAAACAAATGAAAAACCAAAATAGTCATTCTTTGTGGGTTTGAGGATTCTAGGTTCATAGGAATTCTGTTTTCTTAAAAATTAAACTTTTTTTCTTCCATGAATGTTCTCATTCAGGACTGAAACATACAGCTTATATTTTTAAAAAGCAGTAATGTGAAATCTAATAAGTAAAACTTACAATCATAAAAAATGAGTAAAACATATAAAAGTAATAACTTAATTTTTCTCTCAATGAGACAAACTAAATTTGAAACAAAATCAGTGAAGTTTGAATCCCTAAATTCATTTTAGAAACATGCACATAAAATCACTGCAAAATTATAGGCTTTTTAAAAAAAATAATAAGAACAAGTCCCTCCCTTACTGTTCAAAGATGAAAAGAGAAAATTTTTTGAACTCTAGCTAAATAAAGATTTGAGCATTCATTCTGCCCAAGGGACTGTACTTAATCATCATGACTCAAATTCTCACAAGTAGAGATACTCCTTTGAATTACAACATTGTCATCAGAAGGTTTCTATATTCTAAATATTAACCTAAGAGGCAAGGGAGCTTATTATAAAATATGAGTCTCTTGTGATAAAATATTATCACTTAATTTGTAAAATTAGCTAACTACAACCTTGGAAATCATTCAGCACAAATATAACAGAAGAGGATTCAGGAAAAGTAATTAATGACGAATCTTCATGGCTTTTCATGTCATTTTGAGAATTCTCTTTCTTATTGATTTGTAAAAACTCATTACATATGTTAGTGAAAATCTGCTGGGTTTGATCCTTTGCATTTCTTCTCCTTTCTTCTGATAACAGAATCACTATGAAAAATGCATTCCAGGTATTTTGTATGGTACTGACATATCCCTCTCCCAGCCAAAAAGGTAGCACAGGATCCCTGTCTGGTCTGGAACCCAAGCTGGACCAAAATCCTTCCAAAAGCCTTTCTGCTAGAGCTTTGGAGAGTGGCACTCTTTCCCAGAGGACTGTTAAGCTGGTAGGGTAGGAGGCGTTAGACTATAGGCAACCAACATGGCTTCCTTATGAAGAGAGTTTTGGACCATTCCATCCCTGGACTTGCCAGTTAGGGAAGCCAGCAAATCTTCTTGTATGTTTCAGCAGCATTTGAATGGGTTATTTTCACTTCAGTTAGAAGTAGCCGTACAAAATCTGAATACGGAATATATTTGCATCTTGTCTGCCATAAATGTGACAAGTACTTTACCCAGTGTTTGCCTTTTACTTTGAAGGTCTCTATTATATAGAAGTGTTTTCATTTTTAAGGAGTTAATCCTTTCCTGCTTTAGTGTCTAATTTTGTTGATACACTTCAAAAATCTTCCTCAAAAGCCTTGTCTCACCAAAGTTAACAAATTGTAATCTATTTTTTTCTAGTACTTTTATGGCTTTGTTCTTATGTTTAACCTTTAATCCATCTTAAATTTGTTGTATTTTCAGGTGTGTAATAAGTAGCCAAATTTGTTTATAAATACTCAGTTGTCCCAACTTTGTTTGGTGAACAATCCAATTTTTTTCCAATTATTTCAATGTTACCTTTACTTTGTCTCAAGCCATAATCATGCATGGTTTTTGTCTTGACTGTTAATTATGTTCATCTGGATCTCCCTCTTTCAGTTCCAACTTTAATAAGTTAACTCTTATACCTGGTAGAAGAAAGTTTACTTCCATTTTTTCCCTAATTATTCTTGCCTATTTATATTTCCAGATGCCTTTTAGAATCGTTTTCTTTTCAGTCAAATAAAAACCTAATTTATTTTAAGGAATCTCTGTACTCAACATGGAGCTTGCACTCATGATTCCAAGATCAAGAGTCACGTGCTCCTCTGATTGAGTGAGCCAGGCATCCCTGGATAGTATTTCATTCTAGGAATATATCGATTTGTTTATCCATTCTCCAAAAGGATGGATATTTGAGCTGCTCTCAATGAGAGGCTATTATGAAGAAAGCTGCTATGAACACTCCTCTATACATCTTTTTACAAACTATGTTTTCCTGTCCTTTAAGTATATAGCTAGGAGCTGAATTGCTGGACCAAAGAATAAGTATATGGTTAGCTCTACAAGAAAATTTCGGATTTCCAAGTAGTTGTATCACATTAAATTCTTACCAGTGATGTAGTCCAATTCTAGTCACTCCACATTCTCACTAACATTTGGAATTGCCCAGTCTTTAAAAATTATAGTTATTCTTTTGCATATGTAGTGGTATCTCATTATGATTTTACTTAATATTTTCCTGATAACTGATGATGTAGAGTGTTTTATCATGTGCTTATAGGCCATTTGTATCTCTTCTATTGTGAACTGTCTGTTTAAGTCTTTTGCACATTTTAATAAAAGTTGTGTTGTCTTTTTAGTAATGAGTTATGAAAGTTTTTTATATATTCTAGGTAGAAGTTTTATGCCACATATATTTTTTGTGAATAATATCTCCCAGTCTGTACTTCGTCTACTCATATTCTTTTTTTTTTTTAAGATTTTATTTATTTATTTGACAGAGATCACAAGTAGGCAGAGAGGCAGGCAGAGTGAGAGGGAAGCAGGTTCCCTGCTGAGCAGAGAGCCCGATGCAGGACTCGATCCCAGGACCCTGAGATCATGACCCGAGCCGAAGGCAGTGGCTTAACCCACGAGCCACCCAGGCGCCCCCATCTACTCATATTCTTGATGGTGGGATTTGATGAGCAGAAATTTTTAATTTTGATGAAATCGATGTATCATTATTTTAAATTTTATGGTTACTTCTTGTGATATCTTTTCTAAGAAGTCTTTACTCCAGGGTCAAGAAAAATTTCTCCTATATTCCTTTCTAGGAACTTTATAGTTTTGGCTTTTACACTGGGGTCCATGATCCATCTTAATTTTTGTGTGGTGTGAGGTAAGGGTCAAAGTTTTTTTTCCCTTACTAGCTATCTAGTTCTTCTAGTGGCAATTGTTAAATTGTTAAATGTTAAATCCTTACTGTTACTGTTCTTTTTTAGTAAGTCTTAAAATTAAGTAGTATGAGTTTTCCACATTTGTTTTTATTTTTGAGGTTCTTTTGACCACTTTCATTTCCACTTGAGTTTTATAATCTGTTTGTCAATGTAGACCAAAAGCCTATTGAGATTTTTATTGTGGTTGCATTTAATTTAGAGATCAGTCTGGGGAGAATTGGACATCTTAGCTGTACTGAGTGCTCAGATCCATGGATATTATATCTCTTCATTAATTTAAGTCATTCCGTTTCTCTCAGCAATATTTTATAGTTTTCAGTAAGGTGGTCTTTCACAGTTTATTAAATTTATTTTAAGGGTATATTTCTTATGATATTAAAAACATTTAAAATTTCTTTGTCAATTTTTTGCTACTAGTAGGTAGCAATACAATTAATTTTTCTACATTTACCCTGTACCCCAGCACCTTGCTAAATTCACATATTTGGCGCTCTTTTTTTGTAGTTACTCTGGGATTTTCTGTGTGCATAATCAGGATATCTGTTAATAAGGACAGATTTACTACTTACTTCCTCCTTTCTGACCTATATATTTTTATTTCTGTTTCCTGCCTTAATTGTACAGTCTCCAACACAATGTTGAACAGAGGAAGTAGAATAGTATATTTTTACCTTGTGCTCAATTCCAAGAGGAAAGTGTTGCATCTCTCATTATTAAGGCTATAGGATTCTCAAAGATGCTTTTATTAGATTGAGAAAGTCTTTTTTTATTCCTACCTTCTCAGAGTGTTTTTGTTTTCTGTTTTTTGTTCTTTTTCAAAATCAAAGCATGCTACTGGAAAAGCATAGGGCTTTCCTCACAAGGAAAGAAGTGTCACTGTTACTGATCGGGCTGCAGCAGGAAAGGAGGTTGGTCTTAAACTAGAGGACAGATTTCTTCCTCTTTCTTAGATGGAGAAAATTTGGGTCTGGAATCAGGAGAAAGAGCATGCTTGGAGAGCTTTCAGGGTTGGAGACAAACCAGCTTAACCAAGCTGAGGTAGGCTAATGGCAAAGATGAGCCCCAAAGTGAGGTCAAGTCATAGCTGTGGGCAGGAGACACTACTGCAGTTTATAGCAGGGTGATCAATTCATCCAGGCTTGCCTGGGACTATCAGTTTTAAAACTGAACATTCCTGGGCACTCCCTTAGTCCTGGACAAATTGGGATGGTTGGTCAGCCCTGGTATAAGTCATACATTCCCCTTTGCACTGTCTGCTATCCCCTAAGACTTCAGTAAAAACCTGGTTGGATGTCCCAGCTCTGTCTTAGCTGTACTTTGGAGAATAGGGCAGGGGTGTGCATACATGAGGGAGGAGAACCTGCCCCAAAAGTGACTTATCTGGGGACACCTGGGTGGCTCAGTGGGTTAAGCCTCTGACTTCAGCTCAGGTCATGATCTCAGGGTCCTGGGATCAAGCCCTGCATTGGGCTCTCTGCTCAGCCAAGAGCCTGCTTCCCCCTCTCTCTGCCTGCCTCTCTGTCTACTTGTGATCTCTCTCTCTCTGCGTGTCAAATAAATAAAATCTTAAAAAAAAAAAAAGAAAAGTGACTTATCTGGTGAGAGGCAGTCAGTTGAGACTCAGCGTACTAACCAGGACTGGTTAGTAGAACACAGAAATGGGCTTCAGGGACCCCAGGAGAAAGACAGGGCAGGTGATAGGCATAGGCTGGGGTCTGGACCTCCTGTGGGTGCTTAGAGCATTATTTGATCATACGAAGAAGTCCTGACCTTAAACAGGCGAACATGGGGACATTTGGGTTACATATAGTTCTAGACATCTTCCTCCGTTGTGTGGAAAAATATGTGCCAATCTCCAAGTTGATTTGCCATTCCTTTCTTAGTTAGCAAATACACAAGTGACATTTTTCATGCCCAACACCAGACGTTCAGAAAGCAGAACTGCCAATGCATTGCGATCTTCTTTGGGACAAAGAATTAGACAATTGTCTGAGGACCTGGCTCTCCCACTACCTAGTTTTAGGACCTTCGAAAGATTCCTTGAGTCTCGGAAACATCACTTTCCCCATGTCTTCCAGTCTTCTAGAATAACCCAGGAGAACTAAATGAGTTAAGTTATAAAAGCAGGACGACATTCTGAAATCCGCGGGTCCTTGGCGCTCTGCCTTCATGGGCCCTTTCCCCCATAAAAAGAGAAAAAAGGGCAAATATCATCCAGGTGGGATTCATCACTAGGTTCATTATTATTATATTAATTTTTAACCTTGTTATACAAATTAATTAATATGCTCGCATATTATATCATTATTACATTTATTATTTTCTTCTGATTTTAAGAGAAATTAAAATGAACACCACTCCTGTGGGCTCTGCTGCTCTTACACCAGCCCCGAATGTCAAGGGCCAGCACGGGATGAACACATAGTGGGGGCTTGATTTCTACTCTCTTGCTCTTCCATCACAGATCGAAAGAAGATTTTTCAAAAACTTCGAGCAGCAAATTAAAATTCAAGAAATAGAGTAAAGAGCAAACGCTCCTCAAGCCAGTGGATATCTGTAACAGCAGGTTTCACTTATAGTGAATATCACTTTACTGCTTTTAACAAACTTCAAAGAAAATGTTGTAAGGCCATTCATTCTCCATGTCTGTTTCACATCAGTCACAATTATATCCCGGCTTCACTTCTCCCCCCCTTGTTATACCTCATAAATTGTGTAACTAGAATGTATGTGTAGTATATGGATTACATTAGGAATTGTCAGAAGCAGGCTGATAGTAAGCATCTGCTCTCATCTCCCCCCCCCCCCCCCCCAGCTTCTGGCCCATCTGAATTGGTCTGAAGGTATCTTAAGACGCAATACCCGCGAAAATGGGGGTCAGAAACACAGCTCAGGGAAAGGGCCCCTACGTCCTTGATTGTCCCTCTCGAGAAAACTGAAATTGCCACGGTCACGTTAAAACAACAGTGCTACACTTCCACGATGACCACATTCATTTCCTTGTTGAGTGGTCTGCAAAAATGAAAACAATCAATGTCCAATGACAATGCAATCTTGCTTGGGGGTCATGGGAGAAAATGCGGGTTTTCCAGGCCAAGAGAGAGGAGCCCCCAGAGATGTCATTCCAGCAGAATTTTCCATAAGCAATGAAACATCTCTGAGATGCCCAACTTGTTACTTCTCTGTTCCTTTCATTCCAGGTGAGGACTCCTGGGTGTCAGCAGCCATCCTTCCCATAAGGAAGCAACTATGGAGACGGAATGACAACGGGGGGCCTCTCGGGCAACCGTTTGGAGTCAGCAGAGTGCTCTCTCTTCCCTCCAGCCCTCCCCGCACTCCCCAGACCTGTCTCCTCACATTGTAAAGAACCAAGGAAATGACTCAGCTGTGGCCAGCAATTTCTTCTGTCTGAAAGATGCAGGGAAAAAAAAAAAAAAAAGTTATATGGTCGAAGAATACAGATTCCTTGTACTAAATGAAAGAGCTTTAATAGATTTATATTTATCACTCTTGCTGCCTTTATAAGATCACGGAAATTCAAGACTGTCTCATTGATCCAGCAATGGGGGAGAGAGAGAGCTGCTTCCCACATGTGGCTTTTCCTGATAACCCAAGCTTTCTACCCTTTGAAGCACCAGTACCTGTTACAGTCAGATGTCTTTTTCTTTTCTTTCTTTTTTTTTTTTTTTTGATAAGAATTTCCAAAATGTCACACATGTTTCGCAGCCTTTCAGACAGACTTTCCTGAAACATAATTTAGTCTTTGTTGAGGGTCAGCCTGTGGCGTTCTGCTAAATGCATGGAGAGGGTCCATGCTGCAAGGACTCTGGCACTGGGTAGGCTGGCTTCCCATGACACTTCCCTCTTGCCACGGCTGCATGAACCTGGGACAGTTACAGATCTCTGAGCACAGCCACGTTCCCATCCCCAGCGATGTGCCAGGGCCCGCCGATTCAGAGGGTTGCTGGGAGTGCTCAGCACCTGCTACAGATTTAAAGTGTTCCCCATGATGCCTGGGAGATCATAAGCATTTCTTTTAAAGTGCAGTTTTTAAAAAGTGGATAGTAATATACAATGAATAAGCAAAGTGAAAATGTAATAAAAACTATAGTAAATAGAAATACCTCCATGATACAGACATGACATTGAAGTTTTTTAGTAGATCTAATTCATTCCACCTACCCTAGACAGCCCCCAAGCTCCCTAGCTCCTGTTCCTGGTTTCTCTAACTTTTCTTTTTCTCTTTCTTTCTTTCCTTTTTTTTTTTTTTTTAAGATTGTATTTATTTATTTGACAGAGAGGGACACAGCAAGAGAGGGAACACGGCAGGAGGAGCGGGAGAGGAAGAAGCAGGCTTCCTGCCGAGCAGGAAGCCCAATGTGGGGCTCGATCCCAGGATCCCAGGATCATGACCTGAGCCGAAGGCAGACGCTTAACGACTGAGCCACACAGGTGCCCCCTAACTTTTCTTTGTATAGTCTTGTTGTTTTTTCCTCTCCCTGGAATCACGGCTGACTTCGGGTTGTACCCCCTCTAGTGTTTTGTTTCTCGAATCCTGTGAGAACGGAAGCCACATCAGGCTGGACAGAGGTATTTTTGTACCAGAGCAGATGAGTTCTAAGGCGTGGCTTTGGGTGTTTCTTTCTGAAGCTGGGGGTGGAAAAATATGACCTTCTGTGTGTTGTATTAGTCAGGATGGGCTAGGTTTTGCTGCAGGAACAGATAACTGTAAAGTCTTCAGAGTCCTGACACCACAAAAGTTTGTTTCTTATGCATTTCATGTGTTCCCTGGGGTAACTGAAAGGTTCTACTTGACCTGATGATTCACAGACCAGGCTCAATACATGCTTCCACAGTCCCAGGTAGAGAAAGGGGAGGGAGGGCCAAATTGCTCAGTAGGTCTTCCACATCCTGTAGGAAATCACGTACGTCTTTACACTTACATGTCATTGGTGAACATAATAACATGGCCGCATTTAACTTTTGGAAGGCAGACAAATGCAATTCTGTTATGGGCTGGCAATGAGGGAGAACTAGGTTACACCATGCATGGCTTTGGGTTTATATATTTTAGCTAATAAAAATCCTATATTTACTGCAAGCCAGTGCTGTGCTAAGTCCTTTACATGTCATACCTATTTTCCCCTTTATACCCATGACAAAATTTAAACACAAACTACATATGTCACTTGTCCACAGCCATAAAGATAGTGATAACATGGCTAAACTGATCTTAAGAGCTGATCTGTCTGACACCAAAGCCCCATATTCTTAACCAACTTTTTCTGAGTCTCAAATACATTTCAGATCACTGAGTTCAATTAAAAACAAAATCAAAATCAAAAACAAAAACAACAACGTCTTGAAATGGGGAGACAACTGGCTGGCTCAGTCAGTAGAATGTGCAGCCCTTGATCTCAGAGTCCTGAGTTCAAGCCCTCATTGGGCATGGAGTCTACTGATAATAAAAAATAAAATAAAAACCTTGAGGTGGGTAACTTATATCATTGTTTTATCTGTGTAATTTATCTACCAAAGAATGGTCAAAATTTCTTTTGTTTCTTTTCTCTTCCCCATTGTCTTTCCACCAGATATATCTATCCATCTATCTATAGATAGATTAACAGAATATAGTTTGCATTATATGCCACAGACCATTCTATGTTGGGGGATAGGAGAAAGGGTCTTTACAGACTGGCAGAACTTGGATAATGAAGGCACAAACCCTAAAGATTATATATGAAAAAGGAGAAGGTTGGCCTGATGGAAAGGGGGAAATGTGGGCTGAGAGGAGAAGCTAAGCTGGCTGAGAAAATAGGAGGCAAATTAGTAGGGTTCTTGAATATCAGGGAAAAATCAGGGTCCTGTTCTATGAGCAAAGGGATAAAGAAAGATACAAGGCATGTGCTATTTCTTTCTTTTTCTACATGTTTTAAAAATATAACACATTCAGATAATGTGAAGTTTCCTTTGTTCTCCCACCCCAGCTCCTCCTGGTTACAATCACCACTTCTCTCTTCCAAGAAAAATCTACTCTCATGATTTGGTGGGGGACATTCCAGTTCACATTTTTCTCCTTTTGCTATGTAAGTTTTGCTTTTGATTTCTATCCTTCAGGGCTACCCTCACCTTAATATTAAACTCTAGATTTAATTAAAGTCTAGAATTAATTAAAATTAGAATTAGTCAATATCACTGACCTCTTTTTAAATCATATGTGCTTTAAGTCTGCTCTGCTCTCCTATCATCCATGGTTTCATGACTTAGAAATTTATTTCTACCTTTGTTTTAATCTCATAAGGGAGCCTTAAAAGAAAAAAAAAAAAAGATTTATATTTGGGTAATCTCTATAGCCAACATGGGACTTGAACTCACAATCAGATCAAGAGTATCATGCTCTACCGGCTGAGCCAGCCAGGTGCCCTATATAAAGGAGACATTTTAAATGATACTACTGAGGGTTTAGCTAGCTTTAGCCATACCTCTAACCATTCCTGAAATGCTGTGTTTTACTTCTTTTCCCTTTGTGCCAAAGTAAATCTTCACATACTACTCAACAAAGTATTATTTGCCAAAATAGTCTTATGATGTCTGAAGTTTAAGTTTATCTTACTTCCACGCTGACATGATAGTGTCTGTCAGCATTTAAGTGCGTTTTTCCTGTGCACCTATCCTTGCATTTACAACACAATAGCTGTGTTCTGCCAGCTATTGTTACTTTCGAGAAGTATGCTCTTAGTAGTAGGTAATGTGTTTTTTAATCTTTCTGTCAGTTTTTAAGGCTGATACTCTCCAGTTCAAGTACTGTGTTTAAAAGTGGGTTTATTTCTAATTATATTTCATGGTACCTGGTGTACTTCTTTAATTTTGAAGATTCCTGTCTTCAAGGCAATTCTTGACTATTATCTTTTTGCCTTTTGCTCTATTTCTTTTTCCATTTGGAACTCTTCAGACATATGTAAGACCTTCTCATTCAATCAACTTTCATATTTTCCATCTCTTTATCTTTTGTGTATATTCTGGGTCATTTCCTCTGATCTGTCTTTCAGTACACTTATTCTCTCATCAACCATATCTACTTACAGTCCAATTGTCCTATTAGGTTTTCATTCTTTTTTTTTTTTTCCCCATTTTTAGAATCCACCCCCTCTCCAAATCTTCCCATCTTCAAATAGTTTTATTCTTGGTTCATGTTACCATACTTTTTCTCATGTCTTGAAATGTTTTTAAATATTCATTTGAAATTCTTTTTTGATTGTTGTTCTAGTCCTTGAGATGCAAATTTTCCCATCTGTCCCCTCTATTGTGGTTGGCTACCTTTTGTCTTTTCATTTTGTTTCTTTTCTCTTCTCCTTTCCTCTCTTCTCCCCTCCCCTCCCCTTCTTTTCCCTCCCCTCCCCTCCCCTCTCTCCTCTCCTCTTTTCTTTCTTCCTGTAGACTCTTCATTATGGAGATGACAGCAAAAGGGGAGTCTGTAGAAGATTCATGCACTACAGAGCATCCCTGTGGGGTGTTTTTACATTTACCAATTCTGGATGAGATTTTAGGAAAATTCTTAGTTTGGGGTACCTGAGTAATTGTACCAGGACTTCCACCATTTGCGACACAAACCTCCATTTCTTTTGGGTAATTTCTGTTACTCACATGGCCTAGAAAAATTACAAGCTTCCTTGATACTCCCCTAGAATAATGGATGATTTCACTAGTCCCTGACTCAGGGGATATTAGATAAGCTCCTCAGGACCCCTGGCTTCATACAAGTAACCTGGTTCCTGCTCCTAGTACTCACAGGGCCAACTCAGGCCCACACACTCCTCCTCACAGTGCTTCAAACTTCAGCTGCTAATGTCTTTCTGTCCTATTGGTTCACACAGGAGCATCTTCATTTCACCTCCCTCTTATCACTGCAGCTAAGTATCTTGTCTGTTTCTGACACTTGTGGATTTTCTTTTCTTCGTTTTGAGTTTGAACTTGTACTAAGAATTAGAGAGGAGGCATATGTTCTCCCACATATTTATGTATGCGTGAAGTGGAAGGATGTTTTTGTTGTGGTTTATTTTATTTATTTACCCATTCATTCACTTGTTTATTTATTCATTCATTTATTTTTTTAAGCTTTATTTATTTTAGAGAGAGAGAAAGGGCAGGGGGAGGGGCAGAGGGAGAAGGAGAGAAGCAGACTTCCTGCTGAGTGCAGAGCCAGACAGGGCTCAATCCCATGACCCTGAGATCATGACCTGAGCTGGCATCAAGAGTTGGACACTTAACCTACTGGGCCACCCAGGCAACCCCATTCATTCTTTTATTTTTTGCATCAGCTCAGGTTGGTGTTATGGAACTGCAGCCATGGAAAGAGAATTTTAAGTGAAAATGCACGGGCCTTGGCAACTGATTATGTGGACTTGACCTAGTTTGCATTCCTAATTCCCCCAAATGAGGCTATTCTTAGATAAGGACTTGAGAGTAGGTATTTAATATAGAAAGTTAGGGAAACACCAGTAGGGAAGTGAAGAAGTGAGACAGGGAAGGGCAAGTGGCCAATTAAGGGTATTATCAAGTCAGTTATTATTCTGGGCAACTGGAACGTAATCCTCCTTGGGAAAATGGGAATTCAGTTATCCTAACCAAGAGGTGAGGAATCCATGGTGTTTATACAACCTACTGTTGTCACTGGTGGAGGAATGGTTCCAAGAGGTAATCTGCCACCATTTCCAGCCTGTCACATGGATGGGTTTAGTTTTATATTGATGAGCAATACGTTATCCCAAAACTTAGTGGTTTAATATAATGATACACATTTATTATCTCCTACTGTTTGTGAGGGTTAGGGATTTGGAATAGCTTAGCTAGTTAATTCTGGCTTGAGTTTCCCCTTGAGGTTGCAGTGAAAAAATCGGCAGGACTTTAATTATCTGAAGACTTGACTAAAGGTGGAGGATCTAAGATAACCCATTCAAGTGGTTGGCCAATTCCTCTCCATGTAGACCTTTGCACTAGACAACTCCAGGGTCCTCACGGTGTATGTCTTATGCCAGTGAGTGATCCAAGACAGAGCGTGGCCGCAGTGCCTTTTATGACCTAGTTTTCAAAATCACATTGTCATTTCCACCACATTCCATTTGATAGAAGCAAGTCAAGTCATGAAGTCTGGCCCACATTCAAGAAGAGAGGAGGGAAGAGTGTCAAAGGATCTGTGAACATGTTCTTTAAGCCATCACAGCAGGCAAGGCGGGCTTTGGCAGCCAGAGATGGCCCTCAGGGCAAAGAAACGCAGGTGCTTCTGGAAGTCAGGCAGGCTGAAGTAGGTAAGAGCAAAGGAGAATGGCTAGGGCACCAATAGCGCCCTCTACAGGAATAAGTAAAGATGAGACTAACCCATTTTCAAGTCATGAGGAAACTGACCTATTTGATGGGAAGTTAACAAAGTGATATTGCAAAGGGCATGGAGAAAAAGAAGGGGGTGATTATTTGGGACCTTTTAAGGATCAGTCTGCTGCAACCACTAAGAAAGAAACCACTAACTGTAGGATGTACTCCAGGTTCAAAGGTGTGAATATTAAAAAAAAAAAAGAAGGCGTGAATATGAGAGGAAAAAAAAAAGACATCTTAGAATCAACAAATACAACAGTTGCACAAAGAATTTCAGAGTTTTACATATACAGTTGTTGCAAAAAACCCCCACAAAAACCTAAATTTTACCTTCTATCTTTTATAGATACCCTTAAATATTAAGCATAGTCAGTAGTATAATATGGAGTTGTAGGTTTGGGTCCTTACAGGGCCATATCTCAAAATTTGAATGAGTCACATTTTAATCTATCAGAACCTCAATCTTTCAGGTGCAAAATGGGGATAGAGTACTGTTTTGCCTCTCTTACAGATTAAATTAAAAATGAATTTAAAATCATCTTAAAATTAAAATTTTATCAAAATGTAGGGGGCAGGTGCCTATGATGAATGTGCAGAAGCTGCCAGAAAACTCACAGGTAGCCTGGAAGAAAAATGAACATTTTCTCTTTGGAAGCTCCAGAAAAAAGAAGGTACTCCTTCCTTATCCTGCTAGTCAAACTAGAGTGATTCCTGCATTTTAAAGAAATTTCTCCGCTTAAAGACAAACTGGGAAAAATTGAGCGATGGTGGCTGGGGACTTGAGGGTAGTCCCCCGCAAGCCATTTCTGCACAGAAATGAATTGAAGAAGGAAAAACCAAAATCCCATTGGTTCCTTTTCTAGCCGGTGACATAAACACAGGCACAGGAGAGCCCCATCCCTCATTGGTTGGAGCCAGCAACCTGGAAATTTTTCACACATGGTTGTTTCCTAACGGGGTCTGCACAAACCGAAACAGACAGAACTTGGGGCTTTTAGCCAGAAAAGCCTGTGCTGCCACTTGGGGAGCAGAAAGCTCCTGATATCAAGAAATGACACACACCTGAGCAGGTCTGATATATATTCCTTTCTGCAGAGGGCAGTGGAATACATTCCTGGGCCATTCATCATGTTGCTAAAATTAGATCCTGCTTAGAAGGAATGATATATTACTGATTACATAATAAAGATAGCTATATTTCTCATGAGAAACAGAAGGGAGAGATATATTTAGGCGTAGGGCAAATATATCCTTGATATGAAAAATGGATTCATTAAGTATTTAATCTTTATACCGTTCCTGTGAAATAAATGCACACATACATCACACGTGTTTTAAAGTGACTTGATAATTAATATTGTTACACTTGAGAAAAATCCTGGCCCTCCATCGAGAAGTCATGTCAGGAGTCAGAGATGGCAGGCCGAGGCTCGCTTGAGTTTCCCCTTGAGGTTGAACAAGGCAGCTTGGATGCACTTCCAAAGCCAAGTGAACCAACCCATGTACATGGAGGGAGTGATGTGTGGATCTGCATTGCAATTTCTTTTTTTTTTTTTTTTAAGATTTTATTTATTTATTTGACAGAGATCACAAGTAGGCAGAGAGGCAGGTGGAGAGAGAGAGAGAGGAGAAAGCAGGCTCCCTGCCCAGCAGAGAGCCCAATGTGGGACTGGATCCCAGGACCCTGAGATCATGACCTGAGCCAAAGGCAGAGGCTTAACCCACTGAGCCACCCAGGCACCCCATGCATTGCAATTTCATCGTCTTTTTGGTGAGGCTCAGTGGGAGGCACGGGGGCCTTTCCTGAAGTAGATGCCTTGTACATTTCTAAGGGTCATGGACATGACAGCTGAGACGATGTTTGGACCAAAAAGCCTCTGTTAATTGAGTAAACCTTCATTTTCCCCTTTTCACAAATAAACCCTTCCCCTCTCTGTCTCATTCCATTTCTCTCCTCCTAGATCCTTGCCATACAAGGCAGCCCTCATGTTTCTGAAAACCTGTAGCTGCCGAAGAGGAGGCGTTTCCAGATATCCTGGTGGTGATATTCCAACTTAAAACAAACACAAGTGTGTTTGACTGGAGTTTAAACAAACACACAGATTTGTAGCCCCTCAGGTGTCAAAGATCAGTAAAAACAAATCTGGATGGAATGAAAGAAGGACATAATTCTAAGAATAATAGCTTTGAATAGTAGATTGACCTAACTAAAGATTATTTGAAAGAGATTATGGGGAGGAGAAAAGCATGAACAAGCTAGGAGTTAAGAGCTCACTGCTTGTATGTTTATGCTGCAGGAAAAGAACACAGATTTTGAAGTCGAGATGGGCTTGGGTTCTGGTCCCAGCTCTGACGTCTCCCAGCTAAGGGATTTTTAGGAAAGTGACTTAACCTATTTGGAGCTCTCCTTCGTCTGTAATATAAAAACGAAAATCCTCGAGCCAGATGGGTCTACGAGTTGAGTTCATGCACTGTATTAAGATGCTGGATTCTCTGCCCCCTCACCTCCATCCACTTAGATGAGCACAAGAGGGTAGGGACAGGAAATCTTTTCCTCTCGGGGAAGGAAACAAACCAATAACAAAACTGCTTCCTCTACTGTACCAGGCTAGAGGGAGACATTAAAGTTCTAGAGAACTTGTGGGGCACCTTCATGGGGAAAGTCCTCAAAGGAGTCCGAATCAGCTAGGCTCTGCAGCCCTCAGAACCATCCCCCGCCGCACCAAGGCTGAACGCAATCAAGGTTCCTTTCTCTTTCATGCTATTTGCCCAGTGTGGGTCAGCAGGGGGCTGAGCTCTTGTAAGGTCACCCAGGGACCCGAGGTTTCGCCATCTTTGGGTGCCACCATCTGAACATGAGGTTCATAATTTGAGGGTGGGGGGGTATGAAGGACAACAATAATGACAAAATAAAACAGTGGCTCTTGACTGCTTCCATAAGGAAGTGATGGATGACATGTCCTCTCATGTTTCAAAGGGTGAGGGAAATGCAATCCCCCCAGGTGCCCCGAGAAGAGGGGATTCAGAGCTGAAGCCCCTTGTGCCAGAAGACAAGGTATGAACCCAGGGCACCCGGTGCCACTGGGTCTGCGTAGGCCTTCTAATAACGCCAGCTGTGGTTGCAGAAGCCCCTGCTTCCATGGGAGAAGGCAGCTTTGCCATGTAGACCTACACATCCAGGGCAGGATCTCAGCCAAGCCCCTTCTCTCCTCTGGCTCATGCCTGCTAGTGGCATTGCGAGGTTTCCACTAGTGACTGATCTAAATAGTTTGCACATCTTTCTCGTGCCACACTGAGTTGCCACATTTTGGACACTTCACGGCAATGCAATCATCACTGTGATTTTGTCACATCTTATTCTCACCTCAGATCAAAGGAAACTCCCTGTGTAGCCGATGTTCCTACGATGTCTGCTTCTTTCCAGAAACACTCCATCAGTACCTCCCCTGTTGGCCTCCCACCTGGGGTTGACCAATGGCACTAATGGTCCCCATTCTTCACACCCCTTCTCCTTGTTGTGCAACTTTGCTAAAGAAGCGAACTCATTGCTTCATAAATTCAAAGGTCCTGTTCAGGGGCCCATGGTTCGAAGAGCTGGACCTGTCAGGAGATTCGGCAGCAGCAGGCCTCGCCAGGCTTTGATAAGCCAAGAGGGGCTCCGCTGTAATTTGGGTGATCCAATTGGATAGTAGCAGGGCCCCAGCTGGTGGCTTGGGATGTGGGAAGCACCGCTAGGATCCCTGGACACTGTGTTGAAGACAGCGAGGCTAGTTCCAGAAACCACGGACAGGCGGAGAGAGGGATCCTGAGCTGAACAGGAATTAGGCACCTCTATGTGGTGGCCTGGGGGAAGCAGAGGTGGAGAACTGTCGCTCACTCCCCTCAAGACCAGATGCTAACAGCTTGCTGACCCACAGTGGTTCTCATCCCTTACTGTAAATCAGGGGAACATAGTGATGCCTGACTGAGCTCATGCCCCGCCCCCCAAGATCCAGGTTAGATTGGTCCTGGTTGGTAGGATATAACACTACTAATGAGCAGCCTCAGTTGAGAACCCCTTGACCAGCCTGCTTTACCCCCAACCCCCTGCCTCAGTACAGGCCACTGCCCTGATCTTTCTTGCTCTCTCTGTTTTTTGTTTTTGTGGTTTTTTGGAGATTTATTTATTTAAGGAGGGGGCAAGAGCAGAGGAAGAGGGAGAGAGAAACTCAGAGAGACTCTGTGTCGAACGTGAAGCCTGATGTGGAGCTCGATCTCATGACTCTGAGATCACCACCTGAGCTGAAACCTAGAGTTGGACACTTAACCGACCGAGCCACCCAGGCACCCCTGCCCTGATCTTTCTAACCACACTTGAGTAAAGCACTCCTGCCTATAAGTTTTAAAGAAAAAAATTAATACTCACACACATGCACGCAAGAATGAGAAATTATTGTTTTGAGAATAACTTTTAACCCACTGATGACACGTACAAGTTATTTAGAACCTGTAGGTTGACCTAAATATAGGCATTTGCCCCAGGCACACATTTGCATGCCCTCCTCTGTAATGATAAGGGTCCTTAAAAAGACAGGGAATGTATTGCAAACCCTCTGAATACTTTACACTAAAGAGATTCCTTAAAAGATGAATTTTAAAGCAGCTTGTGGCCATTTAAAAATGACACGATAGGGATTTATCAGTATGCTTTTAAAATCTATTCTCACCAAACCCCGGAACTCTAGGGTTCTTAACACAAAGGACCATGTGCTAAAGAGAAAATAGAAGACAGGCCAGGTTGCACGCCGAACAGGGGGTTCTCTGGGATCTGCGGTTGGGGCAGGCCTCTTGGAGAAGGCGTCTCTTGATTTCAGGCCTGAAGAAACTGAAGCCAGCAGTTATGTGACCATCTGGGGAAAAGATTTCCAGGTAGAAGGAATTGCCAGCAAGAAAGCTGTGCAGAGGCTTCTTGCCTGGTGAGCAGTGAAAGAAGGGTGTAGTGTGGCTGCTTGAGAGGATGCTTACCAAAGTCATTTCCTCATCTGAAATGGTGAGCTCCCCAACCACCTGAAGGGCAGGAAGTGAATACCACAAAATAAATGAGGAATAGGAACTCAATATATTTTTAAAGCACCATGAATAAGCACAGCTGGTGTTATAGACAGTGTTCTGGGGATGGTATTATACTCTTTTGCATAACGTTTATGAAGAACGGAGCCCGGCATGGCCCTAGTCAGTTTTCCCTGTGAGTGATACGAAGTTATCTTTTATTAATCTTATTTAAAATTTGTTACTATTGTACATGATCTCAGAAGACCAAGTGGAGAACATATTATACAAATCAAAGGAATAAATGAATATGAAAGGAAAGACAATTATATGCCCAAATAAAAATTTCTGCCCATTCCATTACACTCTAAAGCGTTTTGTAAATGTAAATATTGTACATAAATATTAAATAAATATATTAATATAATCTTCCTCTGGGTTTTTTAAAATAAGAATCTCAGTGGGCAAAGAGTTATCATTTCATATTTTGAAGTTCTCTCAGGCCTTATGTTTTTCAGCCTCCAGCAGTTACCACAGGGAACCTCGTTATCTTGGTGGAGACAATGAGGGTGAATGTTGAAAACATTGAGTCGGGAGTAGACAGCACCAGGTTCAGGTCCCTACTTTGCCATTTCTTAGCTATGTGACCTTGGACAAAGTAGGTCACCGATCCACGCTCTTGTTTTGAAACGTGCCAGGTGTTAACATTTCTTCCCAATTCCAATTACTGTTGTTGGAAGAAAGTGAGATTATTTAGAGAATGAATGTATTATGGTGCCTGTGACCTCCTCATGCTCCTGATTACTACATCATTTCATCAGAGGGTATGGGTGTGTGTAAAGATCACATGCTTGAGTATTTGGAAATACACAAGACAGGCTCAGGATAGACTGTGGCATGGCAGCTGCCCTCACACCAGAAGACTTGGCATGGTCACCAGCTCTTCAGAGTTTTATCAGACAACCCTCTTTGAAGAATCCAGAAGGGAGAAGATCTGCCTGTTGCCAACTGGTTGAACATAGAGCCTGGCCACTTTAGCTTTGAATTCCTCATTAAGGAATTTGACAATAATTTTAAGAATGGTTTCTGGAGAGAATTCCCGTCACCTGGAGACTCAAAGGATGCCGCCAATCCAAGTAGATAGGAAGCCAACTATACGGTAATTATTTACTTTGGAGGACTGTAAAGATGAATGCTAGTCATGATGACAAAAGATATTCCATTTTAGGCATATTTCCTGTGCTATTACAGGGGTATCAACATATTTTCCCTCTTTTCCATTCAAAGCAAAGACAGTTAAAGCATTAATTAGAAATAGTGTGATTTATTCTAGGTAACAACTTGGAATATAAGTTGAGGATGAAAAGGATAATACAATCAGGGAGGTCCACCAAGACCCCATCTGCTGGTAAGTTTATGTCTTGTGGAGTTTCACAGCTCTCTGTCCTGAGGTTCATTCTGCTTAGTAGCTTTTGACCTTCCACAGTGTAACTGATTAAAATAACCACGGCCTCATGCTTCATGGTTTAACCAAAGGGTATGGATGTTTCCTTACTGGTATCGTCAAAGATCTGGGGTATCCAGAAGAAAACCTTCATTTCCCATTAGAACAAAAAGAGAATAAGGTTTAAAAAACAGGCTGATACTACCAATTACTAAATGAAAATGCTTAAGGATCTAGCATGTTTGCAAGCATACTTCACAATTAAAATAGATGGATTCTATAGGACAAAGAGCCTGCTGAATTTCATGGAAAAAAAGAATGAACTCAGAGTGAGGACTTGGGTTCAAGTTTGAGGTCAATTATGGAGCAGCTGAGTGGCCTTGTACCTGGTCACTTTACTTCTCAGAATGTATTGACTCATCTATAAAATGGGAGTGGTGATAGTTATGTCAGGTTCCTCATAGCATTGTGTGGAAATTAAAACAGATAGTGTGTGTGTAAAACTGTAGGATGAACTGCTGTGTAAATGGTATTGTTATTACCAATTTTTAAGAATTATTGAACACCGTATCCTTAGACCATATCTGCAAGCTGACACCTGACAAATGAGAACTCATTACTGTGTCATATCCCATTGTCTGTGGCTGTTTTCATCCTTAGCTGATAGGGTGTGCCTATGTTGCCTTGTCAGCATAAATCCTTGATAGAGGGCATTTCTCTAGAAGTGGAAAGGATTTCTTGCTCCCCTCCCATCCTGTACCTTTCCACACACCCATATGGCCAAATAAAGGTCACTCAAAATCCCTAAAGCAAGAAAGGAGGAACATAGGTTGTTGACACCTCTGTTTTAGGTTTCCCTATTTTTGTTAAGATTCTCTAGAGATCCAAATGGCCACGGCCTCAACTCCTGTAATCTCTGTGTAACAAGAACTCGGTATATACCACTCATTGAGCACTTAAGGTGGTTGGTCACAAAAGAAGCTCTTGATGTGAAATATCTTACTTAATCATTACAACAAACACAACATACTGAAACTGCCCCACACTGAAAAACTGGGAGATGAAGACTTGAAGAGTCTGGGCAATTTTCCTAAGGTTACATAGCTTGCTAGTAAGTGACAGAGTCGGTACTAGATCCCAGGTCTGCATGGTTCCAGAGTGGATGATCTGACCACTACATTATCAAGTCTTTTCTCAAAAACTGTTCTATTGTTAGTTAGTTTTGTCCAGAATTTCCCCTTGAATAGGTTGTTCTGCGGCATAGAGACTTTCTCCAGCATCAAACTATATACTGTCAAATAATTCATTTTTGCATCCAACAAATGTTTATTGAGTGCCTGCTGTTTGCCAGTTACAGCACTGCAAAGGGTAGACATGACTATAAACGAATATAGCCCCTTGATCCTAGAGGGCATCCTTTCTCCCTGAGATACGTTGATGCACATTGTATCTCTTCAAATCAAAAGACAAACTCATGGGGACTATTCTTTAGAAGAAGGTTCCTTAGGATTCCTTTCATTTCATTCACTCAATCAGTAAAACAATAAATATTAGTTAGATGTCCCTTAAGAGTCAGATACTGTGGGGTGCTTAGGTGGCTCAGTGGGTTAAGCCTCTGCCCTTGGCTCAGGTCATGATCCCAGGGTTCTGGGATGGAGCCCCGCATTGGGCTCTCTGCAAGGCAGGGAGCCTGCTTCCTCCTCCTCTCTCTCTCTGCCTACTTGTGATCTCTGTCTTTCAAATAAATAAATAAATAAATCTTTAAAAAAAAAAAAGAGAGAGATACTGTGCGAGACAATCTAAAGATAATGTTGTATCAATTACACCCTTTATTTACTCACGGTTATTCCAGAAATACTAGGGGACACCTCTAATACATGTTAATTCTCAATTAACCATCTTGATTGGGGAAGGAAGATAGTTGGAATAAAAGTGTGTATGTATATATCTCTCCCAGGTGATATATATCTGGACCAAGAATTTGAGTGTGACCCAAAATTTGAGACTCCTTCCACTTCAAGCTTTTATAAAGAACTTTTGAGTTTGTAAACAATCCTCATATTTTGTTCTGTGGAAGAAGTATTTATAAACAGTTCAACAGCTAAGAATTAGGGGCAAAAAGAGGTAAAAGGAAAAGTGAAAACCTCCATGGGTAATCCAGAGGCTGAGCAAACTTTTGAATAATCATCACTGTTTTTAATGTGTTTTCCATGGTTTCTGAGCATCTGGATCAAATCAAGGTTGCTTTCCTTCTTTCTTTCTTTCTTTTCTTTTTTTTTTTGGAATGGTGATACCACTGTGGACCATAAAACTTATTTTCACATTTTGGGGAGCCTTTTCTTTGGAGAAATGTAAACTCCCCAAAAGAAATAGCCCTGTTATATTCTTTATACTCCCACAGTGAACAAAACAATTTGGGGCACATAATAAGCATTAAATATGTACTTGCTGATTAATAGATTAAGATTCTTGGAGAGGTAATAGTAGTACATGAAGAATTCCAGAGACTAGAAGCAAAGATATTATCTAAAAGCATTTATCTTCCCATTTGCTAAAGGCACTCAGCACAGACTGGTGAAGGAACCAAATTCTGTCATTTTCTATTTCTGCATCTTTGGGCAAATTACTTAATCTAATTGTACCTTAGTTTACTCTCAACCATAAAACTGAGGATAATAAGATTATCTATACTGTAAAGTCACTGTGAGGATTAAATTAGTTAGTACAAGAGTGACATTTACAAGACTGACACAGAGAATTGTGATAAATATTAGCAATAGTTATTTGTGATTCTTTACTCTATTTCTGAGAATGCAAAATTCTTTCCAAATGAGAAGATAAGCTATAAAACTTTTTAGTTCATTCTGAAGATAATAGAAAATATAGTCCTTAATACCACTTCAGCTTAATTTAAATAATGAAATTCAAAGTCAACTTCCTGGTAAAATGGCAGGCTGCACACATGCATCTACTTCCACTCTCAGCTTCCTAAAATGGCAGAAAACAATCCTTTAAAGGGATGAACCCACAAGGGTTTGGAGAAGAAGAGAGGAGACATCAGCAACCAAATTCCTTTAGTCAGCCTCACACATACGGAAACTAGATTCATAACAGTTCTGGCACTGATTTGCAGAACAGTGGGGAAGGATGGAGCATGGAGGGAAAATACAGCAGAACATTCAAGGGATATGTAGATAAAAGATCTAACCAAGTATGATTGGCATGCCAGGAAGAAATGATAAGAAGAAATAATATGCAAGAATCTTCTAAAATGAATGACAGATACCAAACAACCATTCCAAGACCCTGAAAGAACACCAAGCAGAATAAATGCTCCCCTTTCACAAGAATCACCACACCAAGGGCATACTGTATTCAAACTGCTGCAAAGCAAGGACAATGGGAAGATTAGGAAGACAGGCAGGGGAAAAAGGACATTCCATATATCAGAATTCAGATGAAAGATATGAATCACCACAGACCTCTCCTCAGAAACTATGTAACCCAGAAGATCATGGATGACATCTCTGTGTGTGAGCAATAGCAACAACAATCTGTCAATTCAGAATCCTATACCCAGCAAAAATGTCTTCCAAAAAAAGGAGAAATAAAGACTCTGCTAATCTGAAACCCAAACCCAATCTGAGTGAACTCATTGGCCACATACCCATGCTGTAAGGAAGGTTAGAGAAAGTGCTTCAGGCAGAAGGAATCTAATAGCTGTCAGAAACTGGAATCTACACAAAGAAACTGAGAACACTGGAAATGACATATCTAAAGGTAAACCAAGTTCAACATTCATTTTGTATGGTTTTTAACTGCTCTGAAAGATAACTATCTACAACAAAAATAGTCCTCTTGTGTTTTTTTGACGTGTGTAAGAGTAAATCTATGGCAGTATTAGAACAAGAACGTGAGCAAGACATTGGGGATGTATTGGTGTCCTTACACTAGTTGTAAAACAAAATTATTTGAAAGTGGACTTATATTACTTAAGATGCATATGGTAAACTCTAAGGTAACTACTGATTTTTTTTTTTTTTTCAGAACAGGTGTCCATGATAACCCAATGGTAGAAATAATGCTGACATAAACAGGGCTCTATTAAGCACAAAGGAGGCAAGCCGAAAGGAAAAAAGACAGAAAGAACAAGTGGAACAAATAGAAAGTAGCTGGTTAGATGACAGTTTTTAATTCAATAGTTGCATTTGATGTAAACCACACTAATTAAAATTTAGATCGTTAGATTAGATAAAAAATCAAGAGCCCACTATCTGCTGCCTCTGGAATTACCACCTTAAATACAAAGAGACAGATTGGGATGAAAAAGACATGCCAGGGAGACACTACTCAGAAAAAAGCTAAAGTAGCTTTGTTAATATCAAAGTTGGCTTCAGGGGCACGTGGGTGGTTCAGCTGGTTAAGTGTCTAACTTAGGCTCTGATCATGATCTCAGAGTCCTGGGACTGAGCCCCATATCAGGCTCTCTGCACAGTGGGGAGCCTGCTTCTCACTCTCCTTCTGACCCTTCTCCCACTCGGCTCGCTCTCTCTCTCAAATAAATAATAAAATCTTTTATAAAAGTTGATTTGAGATGAGAAATATTACCAGTAATAAGGGGATCTTATTACATAATGAAAATGGCTTCAAGTCTGCAAAAACAAAAAAACATCGATTTTATGCCTATAAATTCAAAGTTTAGGGCAAGTGGTTAAATGCCTGGAGAACACATCTTACCAATATTAGCACAAAAAGAAACAGAAAAATGCAAATAACCTTCAATCTATTTTCTCAAATTGAACGCATAATTAAAAACATTTCAACAAGGCAAACCCCAGGCCCAGGTGGGTCTACTCACAAATTCTACCGAAGTTTTAAAGAAAACACCAATACCAGTTTTACCCCAAACTGAGAAAATAGGAGTTGCTTTTCAAGTTGGTTGACAAGGCCAGCAAGACCCTGTTACCGAAACCTGACAAAGACATTAAAAGAAAAGAAAATCGGAGACCAAAATGATGCATGAGTAAATAAAGACAAAGTCCTTGAGAAATATATTTAAAAAGTGAGTGCTGTGAAGTGTATAAACCTGGCAATTCACAGACCTGTACCCCTGGGCATAAAAATATATTACATGTTTATAAAAAATTGAAAATTAAAAAAAAGTCAAATTCAGTATTACATGGCGGGGATAAATGTTACTAATAAGTGGAACTTAGGCTAGGTTACTAAGGTTGGTATTACATTCTAAAATCAATAGTTGTAGCTCACCACATTAATAGAATCACAGGAAAAAAATATTTTGATGTAAAAATTTTGGCAAAATTCCACACAAGTTAAAAAAAATTAAAAAACTAGGAAAAGTAGGGAATTTCATTAGCTTGATAATGGGCATATATAAAAGAGTGACAGTTAATCTCATATTCAATAGTGAAATATTGAATGCTTCTTAGTTCAGGAACAATATAATCACTGTCTCCCTTTCTATTCAGTAATATACTGAAGGTGCTAGGTAGCCCAACAATGTGAGAAAAATGTAAAGGGATACAAATTAAAAAGAAGCAAAATGTCTTTTTCACAGTTGACATGATTGTATATATAACACATTCTAAGAAACCTACCTCAGAAAGCTTTTAGAACTAAAAAGTGAATTTGGCAAAGTCCTAGGAATCAAGGTCAATATATAAAATGTAATTATACTTCAGTTTTTTAACAGCAATTAGAAGACAATTTCTGAAAGCTATTTATTTGCCATCACAGGATGAACATACACTACTCAAAAATAAATTTAAGGACATATATGCAAGACTCATATTCCAAAACCTACTCCATATTGCAGAAAGATAGTAAATAAAAACATAAGCCATGTGACATGCTTGGGAATTGGAATAGTTAATATTGCTAAAGTGTCAGTTCTCCTCATATCAATCTACAGGTTCAGTGCGATCCCAGTCAAAGTTTCAAGAGGCTTTTAGTAGAAATTAACAAACTGATTGCAAATGTCTATGAAAATGCAAAACAATAAGAATAGGAAAAAGAACCTTACATAGAAGAACACATTTGGAAGGCTTATACCACGTGCTTTCCAGACTTGCTTTAAAACCACAATAATTAAGACACTGTGCTGTTTGCATCAAGCTAGAGAAACAAGTCAATGAGGCCGAATAAAGGCCTGAAAGAGATCCACACATGCGTGGTCAGCCGATTTTTAACAAAGGCGTGGGCATACACACGCGCACACACACATCCAATGGGGAAAGGAAAATTTTTGCAACATATCACACTAGAATAATTGTTTAGCCATTAAAAAATTGCAAGAAAAGAAAAAAGAACCTGCTCTCTACCCCACGCCTATGAAAAACATAGGTTGTGAGAGAAGGCTTTACTGTAAAAATCTGAAACCATTAAAGCTTCAATGTTTTCTGAAAGAAAACATGAGAATATCAATATGATCTAGTGGTTGCCAAAGATTTCTTCGACAGGATACGAAAAGTACTCATCATAAGAAAATCATGAATGGGACGTACTCCAGATTTTAAATCTGTGCTCATCCAACAACACCATTAAGAACAGACGAAATACAGATGGGGAGAAGTATTTGCAAAGCCTATTTCTGACAAAGGCCGTGTTATCTAGGAATACAAGGACTTCTACCCCTCGGTAATAAAGAGACAGCCGATAGCAAAAACCTGGAAACAACGGAACGACCACCAGCAAGTCCATCCCACAGTGGAAATATCATTTGGTAGTTAGAAGGAATAGATTTCTTCAGGAGTCTTAAAAACATCATTTTGAGCAAAAGCCATTTGCAAAAAAGTACCTACCATAGGATGCCATATAGGGAGTTCTAGAGAAGGTAATTGTAATCAACGATGATAAAATAAAGCGATTGCTTCTCGGAGGGGTACTGACTGCAGAAGTATTCCAGAGAACTCTCTGGGATGACAGAAATATTCCACAGTTGGACTGGTGTACAGCTATGTGGGTGTATTCGTTTGTTAAAACTCACTGAGCTGTACCTTTCAAATCTGTGCATTTCATTGTATATAATTACACCTTGACTTAAAAATAAAAAGGAGTAATTTAAAAAAAAAGAAAAAAACCTTAATGGTAAGTGAAAGGAGCAAGTCACAACAATCTGATTCCATTTATAGAACATTCAAAAATAGGCAAAGCGAAACAGGCTATTTCACACTGTGAAATTAATTTCTAAACAATCTGCCGCCAGAGCCCAAAGTGGTCGCCTATGAGGAAGGGGAGCTGGGGAGACGGCTGTTTTTCTTTGCAAAACTTAGAATCATTTGATGCTTTAAAAATCTGTGCATATGTAATGTTGGTACAAATAGAGACCAAAAATAAATAAATACATAATCATACCCATTTGCAGGCTGGTGATATTAGCTTCCACAGAAAATTGTTGACATTCAATTCAGCTAGGAAATTGTTTCTGGTGGTTGAATCACGCAGAAACTTTTGGTCCTTGAGTCCAGGAGACGGGGTCCATTTGCTGTGGGTTGTAGAATATGGGCCACCTTGTTACTAGTCAAGCATGAAAGACAGTTGCGGGGTGGGGAGGGTTGAAACTCGGCACATCAAGGGTGACAATACACTGCAAAAGTGTGCCTTAAATTAGAATATGGGCGCAGATCGGTGACAGGAAGCCGCTCTGTACTCCCTAATTACAAAGTCTCACTTCCACACAACTGACACAAATGTTAAGTCAAATTAAATATTGTCTAATTAACTAGCATCCACAAGACTTCCAGACCGGTGACTAGGTTATTATCCGGCTGAATACAGGAAACGCAAGGACTTGCAGAGTCTCAGCCAGCCTAGATCTGCTTAGCTCCGCAACCGCGACAAGGTTAGGCCATTTTGTTTTCACACGTCTCTCCTTCAGGGCTCGGCTTGTAATATTTACAGAAAAAGGCAATGCTGGTAAACAGTTTCACACAATGAGGTGTGAGAGTGGATAGGGGCCTATTCAAGCTCTGAACTCCCCTGATGAGCTGCCAAAAGTTGTTATGAATGGCCCAGCTGACAGGGTGATGACTGATAAAGCAAAAACAAACAGCTCGGGTAATTCATGAAAACACACAGCACCAAGACAACTCAAAGTGGCGAGTGACAGTTAAGATAATGGAATTTTGGAAGCTTTTTCTTCAGGGGTCCTTGCCATACAATTATTCTGTTAATAGATTCTCCTTTAATGTGGCTGGATCTTCAATTTTTTATTTTTTTTTTTCCCATCCAATAATATTTATTACAACTGCTAGCATAGGAGCCCGGACCCTGGCCTTTCAAACAGTGGTCAATTTCTCCTCCAAAAACCAGAGCAGGATGAAATGTTTTTAGTTGAGACTCATGTCTGCTGTTTTAAAGACATAAAATATCCTATTTCCGTTTTTGTTACTAGAAACATCTCGAAGCATTCTTCCCTCATCTCTTTCGTTTGTAAACCGTTTGCCGCAAACCTTTGATTAGAAAATAAATGTTGGTTTACACACACAGCTGCTAATATTTTAAAGGAGGACAATTTAAACGTGGTCCAAGTTAGTTTCCAATGCTCATAGCCTCTTTGGGGTTCATTCCTTTAAATCAGGCATGACCAAGCCAAAAAGTATCAATTTGTCAATGTTTTGCCTTTGGACCCAATGGTTTGTTGTGAAGTACACTGTGGTTTCTGTAACAATGGATGGCCTATTTCTCAATTAATGTTTTAGAAAAGAGAAAGATGAAGACATATATGAAGCATGTGTTTGCATGCACATAAATCCTATCAGATCTGTACCCAGAGAAAGAAAGAAGGACACAGAGGCCAGAAAGCCTAGGAGGAAAATTCAGTTTCTGTGTACTTTATTTATTTATTTTTAAATGTTTATTTGAGAGAGCACACAAGCAGGAGAAGCAGGGGGAAAGAAAATCTGAGGCAGACTGTGGCCGACCGTGGAGCCCGAGCCATGGCTTGATCTCATGAGCTTGAGATCAGGACCTGAGCTGAAATCAAGAGTCAGAGGCTCAGCTGATGATGCCACCCAGGAGCCCCAGGTTCTGTGCATTTTAGACCCTGGCTGCCTTGAGGTCTGGGGACAAGGAGCTAGCTGGAAACGCAGAAATCTGGGTCCCACCCTAGACCCCAACCAAATCAGAACCTGCAATCTAACAAGATCATCAGGTGATTCAAATGTATATTGAGGTTTTGAGAAGCTCCATAATTAAGATGACTGAATTTTCCTTAATAGTGTAAGCTTTATAGCTGTAAAAATTTACGAGGATAATCCATGTTTCACCCAAAGTTGAAAATGAGATCATAAATTATTCAAAGCTATTTCTGAGGCACCTGGGTGGCTCAGTAGGTTAAGTGTCTGCCTTTGGCTCAGGTCATGATCCGGGGATCCAGGAATGGAGCCCCACATTGGGCTCTCTGCTCAGTGGGGAGTCTGTTTCTCCCTCTCCCTCTGCCCTGCTCATGCTCTCTGTCTCTCTCCCTCAAATAAATAAATAAAACCTTTAAAAAGAAAAATAAAGCTACCTCAAAGTAACTTAATATCTTCCTTCTAATTTCTTCTTTTCTTCTCCCAGCTCCCTCAAGAAGTCTCAGAGTGTCCTTGAGAGAGGTTCAGCCCTCTGTGAATCACTTTCCTTCCACCACAGACATTCATGGACTCCTCTGCCACGTTTTTGAGGGATCGGCATGACATTAGCAGCCTGGATTTTAAAAATACAGTCACTGCAATGAGCTATATGACTACTCTGGCAACAATAAAGAGATTTTTAAAAATCGTATCTTTCTTTTAATGTTTGTTTTTAAAGATTTTATTTATTTATTATTTGAGAGAGTGAGCAAGCTCTCCTCCCGGGACTCTAGGATCATGACCTGAGCTGAAGGCAGACACTTAACAGACTGAGCCACCCAGGCACCCCTAAAAAATCAGGTCTTGACTGTGGTATCAACTATTTAGTGGCTAGACTCCAGAGTAACATAGAGGAGAGACAAATCTTACAGGAGAGAAGAATCAGTTGCTAAATCCAGAGCTGCCCTACACCTGCCTACCAAAGTCAGCCAAGACCCACCTCTGGGTGTGCCTTCCTTTAGGCTGTGTTCATTAGTGTAACTAGCTATTTATAGTTTTCTTTAGACTTAAAGGGATCCTGATACCCAGTTCAACTCAACAGCTTTTCTGGGTATTGAAAAATATATGTATGTATACATTTAAAAAACTTAACATGGCCCCACTCCAAAAACAAGCCAAAAGTTAAAAGATATGTTGGGGAAGCTATTTGCAACATACATCATAAGGGTTTCCTTAACTGACAAAGGGTTTTAATAATTCAATTGGAAAAAATGCACACCCAGTGGGAAAATGGACGAAGGGTATGCATGGGCAATTTACATGGAGATGTAAAAAAATACAGACTGAATAAACTCATGAAATGGCCCTCAGTCTTATTAATAATTCAAGACATACAAATCAAAGCAAGTGTGAAAGAATGGTTCTTCCCGGTCATATTGCCAAAAATCAAAATGTTTGGTAATATCAGGAGCAAGCAGATGCAGGTACTTTGGTCCATCGTGTGTTTGAATGTATTGATTCAGCTGTTTTGAAGGGCAGTTTGGTACCGTCTACCAAAATTTGTGAAAGTGTTTCACCCTAAACCAACAACTCTGCTGCAAGGAATTTAATCTAGGAAAATATCGGCGAAGTGCCTTAAACGAGATGGATGAGGATGAGACCAGAGCAACAGTATTGGCATTATTGGATGTCTGGAAGCAATCTCCAGGAGCATCTTGCCAGAGGGCTGGGCACCTGGGATAGAGCAACCCAGCAAGAGAACCTGGTGGCCGCCATTCAGGGAATCATCTAGTCCAGCACATGCTGCTACAGAATGATCTCTGAGATGTACCAGTCACGAAGGGACAGGGGACAGAAAAGCAGGGGACAGAGCAGTGTACACTTTGATATTTTTAGGTTAAATAAAAATATGTATATATTGGTCTATAATTGATATTTTTTATCCTGGAAATATAAAAAGCAGCTAAGACCACTTACCTTTATGGTAAGGTCGAGGGATGGGAGAAAGACTTCTCATTTTAATTATATGTTTATCTTTTGAATTTTTAAAAATGATGTGTGTGTGTGTGAGCAACCAACACCTTGGCATTGAGATTATAAACCATTTTGTTTTATGAAGTCCCAGATGTCAGAATATTGCAGAAAAATCTTTGGAGTGATTTTATTCTCCATTAGCTTATCTTCACCATCAAATTACCAAAGGCAAGCTGATTTCTCAACCATGAAATAGCTAGATTTCCCAAAGAACTGTTGTGTCCTCTGGAGCAATAGTGAGCAATTTTGGAGGGTATGGAAAACTTTGAGAATACATGGAAAGCATAGTCAGAAGAATTTAGCTGCACACAGGATTCTGGGTCCTATTTCAGAGATTTATAAAACACCTGAGAACTATCCATGGACTGTGTGGGTTCAAGGCCCTGAGGTTAAGGATCAGCTGCCCTAGAGAATCTCAAGGACAGGATGCCACTGGTTTTTAATTTTATACACAGTTCTTTGCCTGGACCATTTGGCCTTCAAGAACTTGCTGGGATGCTCCTGTGGGAAGACCTTCCTACCTCTTCCAGGCCCAGGCCAGCTGAATCAGGGGGCCTGCTTTGGCAATTACATGGCACTCCATGCTTGTCTCTATAGAGTGTAATATCTATCATGCCGTGTTATAATTGTTCACTTGTCAGAATTAACATCAAGATGGTTGGCTCCTGCTGGGCAAGGGCACTGGTTTTATTGATCTTTCTTTGTTTAATATTTGGAGACCTTAAAAATGCCCAGTAAATGAACACATGAATGAAGGTCCAATATAAATCATCAAATCTTTGTGAATAACTACCTACAAACCTGGCTTAATCCATCCTGGGCAACACAGCCATCTTTTTCATCCCTTCCTTTTGGAATCATCTAGAGGCTCTAGAGGAATTAAAATTTTATAACCCAGACCCACATGAACTTTACATGTGATTTCTCTAATCCAGGGCTCTGACTCCTTCCTTTACCCCACCCAGCCCTCTGGTAAATTCCCTTGTCATAAGAGGGATGGATAGGGATGGGTCATTCAAGTTAAACCATCTGGGGTTGGAAGAATAAATATCATTCAGACTGACTACTGACTGGGTTTCCTCTGATCATCACTTATAGGGCGGTGAGAAGGAAGAAGACAGAATCAGAGTATAATGTCCCATACCAGCATACTCTAGAGGCATTCAATGTCTCATTCCAGACACAGTTCAGCTCTTTCCCCTGTTCTAACCAAAGAGATAATGTTAAGAAGGATAAAGGGTGCCATGTAGCCATAGATCTGAGCAGGAGTTCTAGATCAGCATCCATGAAATCATGACCAGTAAGTTATTTCCTATGAGACTTAATGCATTAGTCAGGATAGGCTGGGCTATGCTTCAGTAACAAATAAACTTCAAAAACAAAACAAAAAGTGGTTAAACATAATACATGTCTATTTCACTCTCATAAAGTCCTCCATGAGTTGGGTGAGTTCACTAGGGTGGCCATCAACCATGTACTGACTCTACAACCCAGCATCTATTATTGAGTTGACATGACCAGCTCAACACAAGTTGCCATGATGGGAAGGCAGAGTGTGGAGGATCCATACTTATGCCTATACTCACTTATGTTACCTCTGGAAGTAACAGATGCCAGAACTAGTCATGTGGTCCCAGGCTAAAGGCATGGGAGTTGGGGAATACAGTCTTTAAAAATGAGACTTGCCCAGGGACGCCTGGGTGGCTCAGTTGGTTAAGTGGCTGCCTTCAGCTCAGGCCATGATCTCAGGGTCCTGGGATCGAGTCCCACATCAGGTTCCGTGCTCGGCGGGGAGCCTGCTTCTCCCTCTGTCTCTGCCTGTGCTCTCTCTCTCTGACAAAATAAAATTTAAAAAATCTTAAAAAGAAAATGAGACTTGCCCAATACATAGAATCGTCTCTGCTACATTCAGTAACCTCATCTGTAAAATGAGGATACTATCCACCTTACAGCGTGTCTGTAAGGATTAAATAAGAATTCGTGTGAAGAGCCTGACACATAGTAGACACTCACAAAATGGTGTTGGTTATTTTCATTAAGGCCAATAACTCTCTATTTGTTTGACCATTACAGAGGCTTGTTACGTGGTGGGGTCACCATGACTTGGGAGTGAAGCACTGTGATGGGGTGAGCTAGCGTGCCCGGCAGCATGACTCTTCACTAGAGGCAGAAACCATGACCTTGGGGTGTGACACACAAGGATCATGGGGCAGTGGGAACCTGTCTGGAAAGGCCCAGGAAGAGATGAGTGGTCATCACTCCCATGTGGTTACATTCCAGTGAGACACCCGTAGAGATGGACACAATAATTTCTTGGGTGTGTACCAGCAGCCAACAATGACAGCAAATTCCAACAACACTTCACACAAATAATAAACTCAACTCTTTTGATAGTGATGTGTCTTTCTCTTTTAATTCTCTTTTGCTATCCCTCTAATTTGTTTTGCTATCACATGTGTAACAATTGCTTGATAAAGTTGACCTTATTTTGGTTACATATGTTCAATGTACACAACATTTCAGAGGCAGGCAGTATACTTTTAAACATGATGTGATTAATATCTACCTACTGGGAGAAGAGAGGAGAGATAAGAAATTGGGACCTTTATAGGCAACCCTGGAACTAGGTCATCTGATCCTATTACATTCGTGTTTTCCAGTTTCCTGACTGCACTCTGTGTCCTTGTAAGCACGAGGCCTCTAAATACAGGGCTCACCACCCAATCGCATGGGTCAGTTAAACCATTTATTTCAGTTATTTTCTCTAACTAAAAAAATGATACTCACAAAACAATAATCAAATATACAGATTCTCCAGTAGCCTAAAGTATTTCTAGTATTCCTCAGTTCATTCGATTTGACTTTAATTTGTTCTTAAACATGGAAGACCAGAAGCACAAAGAGCTTTGTTGAGAAAGATAAGTCAACTTCCAGCACTCAACATGGCCTCTGGCAGACCTTATTCTACAACATTCCATTGGCCCAGTTTAGACTTCAGCTTAACAGAGTGACTATAGAGTGTGGGGCCTTTTAAACACTGTTTTTTGTTTTTTATTTTAGGGAATAATTATCATCTCTTGTAATCTTTTAGGTTTCCCCAGAAAAGCATTCAGCTGCTCCAACAGTCTGGCATGTCACCTAACCCCAAGAAAAACCCACTGGTACACCCAGCACGTGTTACAAGCAGGTACTGTGTGTCTGTTTCTTGGTGCTGTGTCACATTTATGACACACGGCCAGTGATTTCAATCACTTTTGACACATTACACCAGTCTCTGACACGCTGCCGGTGGAAAGGACATGACATACTCAAAATGATATTCGAAATCGTGATAATATACAGAGCCAAATAATTGGGATGTAATAACACTTTCAAATGTTCAAAAGTGGTGATAATAATCACTTTGTCCCATTGTGAAAATATATCTTCCTCAGACAAACAACACCTAAGTAATAATGGCTACCAACATATTTAATGCCTGTTATGTACAGACACTGTTATAGGGACTTCACGTACATTATCTCTGGTCCTCCTTGTGACAGCTCTCTAAGGAGGGTACTATCATTTACCACCCCCTTTTACAGAGAAGAAAACCAAGAGCCAGAAAGGGGAAGTGACAGCTGATAAGGGGCAGAAGCTCTATTAACAACCTTGCTACATACACCTCCTTTGAAAGAAATCTAGAAGTTTCAATGGGCCTTTTAAAATTCGCTCCATTGGGGTGTGTGGGTGGCACAGTGGGTTAAGTGCCCAACTCACGGTTTCAGCTCAGGTCATGATCTCAGCATGGTGAGATGGAGCCCTGTATCTGCTTAAGACACAGGACATGGAGCCTGCTTAAGATTCTCTTTCTCCCTCTGCCCCTCCCTCTGCTTGTATGCATGCTCTCTCTCCCAAATAAATAAAAATAAATCTTCAAAAAAAAAAAAAATTCACTCCCTCAACAAAACTGTATCCCTGATACATGCAACAGAATAAGAAATACGGAACATGCAAATAGTATGCTAGTCTTGCTGCATGAAGGTCATCAGGCAAAGAGCTCAGTTTCTATGAACCTCTGTTTCTTTAACGCTAAAGTGGAGACAATGTCAGCATCCTTAGCACAAACATCAGGAGGCCTGAAGCCTCAATAAGCCCCGGGACCTCAGAATGTGACCGTATTTGGACACCTGGGCTTTGAAGAGGTGATAAAGTAAAAAAGAGAACATGAGGGCGGGCCCTAATCTGATCCCACTGCTGTCCTAATAAGAATGGAAATTTGGGTCCACAGAGACACCAGGGATGTACACACACATAGGAAAGACACAAGGAGAAGGGGGCCATCTGCAAACCAAGAAGAAAGCAGATACCAAGCCAGCCAACACCTTGATCCCGGGCTTCCAGCTTCCAGGAGTATGAAAAACTAAATTTCTGGTGTGGAAGTTACCCGGTTTGTGGCATTTTGTTATGGCAGACCTAGAAAATGAATCCAAACACATTTAAAATGATTAGTGTAGTACCTGGCAAATAATGGGGGCTCAAATGGGTTTTGCTATTAGTTGAGTTGTGATGACGCACAAACCCATAGGCAGACAGCCTTTATTTGGGCTTAAAGAACATGTACCCTGAGGTATTCAAACTTGATCTGAAAAACTTTTTTTTTTTTTTTTCCCCCCCAATCAATAGGCTTCATGAAACTTTAATTAAAAGGTTGAATATGGTTCACTTTTCAAACTAAGAAGGTCTAGTGAGTGCGGTTAAGTGTCAGTGACTATTACCTTGCTTCATACTGTGATGTGAAATTGCATGTGACTTTGAAAATCTCCTTTCCTTCTTGGTACTTACCAGGGCATGTGCAGTAATTGTAGGGTGGAAATGGACACCGGGGACAGTCATACACAAAAGTCATAAGGCAAAGAGGATGGGAATATCTAAACACAAACCAGTGTGGATCAAAACAAGGAATGCGCTAAAATTTTCTTGATGTAAGCTGGATGAGAGCTGGCATATACATGCCTTCTCAGGGGCCAGTTCCAGGCACTTGTCTTGGACTTTTGGGTTAAGAAAGGTTCTGATGTGGGGCGCCCGGGTGGCTCAGTCAGTTAAGTGGCTGACTCTTGATTCGGACTCGGGTTATAGATCTTGGGGTCCTGGGTGGGGCCCCTCGATCAGTGGGAACGCTTCAGGGTTCTCGCTCTCTCTTTGCTCCTTCCCCCTCAAATAAACAAATAAGCGGGTTTTTGTTTTGTTTTGTTTTGTTTTGTTTGTTTGTTTAAGACATGTTCTGATGACATATCTGGGCTCAGAGAGGAGGGCCACACTGGATGAGGGACACTGTTTGAACCTGGGGGGAGGAGTGCGAGGGTAAGTGAGCTGAGCCACTTGAATATGGTTACTAATTGGATCTGGAGATTGGTTAATGGCCCCTCCCGACATTTCTATTACAGGCTTAAGGCCTATCAGATCCAGGCTGCTGTGCGTATTACATGTAGTTGAGTACCATAACTCAGCAATTCCAAATGCACTAAAAAGTAAATGCTTTTCTTTAAACATATATGTCTTGTGACATTCAAGCTTTGTTATTGAAGAACATAAGGAAAACATTCAGTCTTGAGCTAACAAAGTCCATCAGCTGAATCACTTGTCAGGTTGTTCTAATTCGAGCTGACTAGCCCAGAGAATCACACATTTTTAGAGAAGACACATGTTTTTCCCCAAAAAGTCAGCATGGTGGCTTTTTGGTCATCACCAAAAATAGTGTTGTAGCTCGTACGCTTGCCGCAGTGGCTTCACAATTTCTAGGGACTATTTAGCTGCTGATACATGCATATTATCTTGGCGTAGGCTAGGTCATTGGATGCACTATCCACTGAGCTGTCCCCTGGAATGGGAGAGGGAACCTATTGGCCTCATCACGCCCAGGCTCTGTTTGCTTCTATTCTAAAAACCAAGCTCACACAGTCACAGTGAGCCCTTCCCTCGGTGACTCCATTAGAGAAAGCCACTGCTAATGATTCACAATTAGCACTGACAATCCCAAGTGCCAAGTTGTCTAAGGAAAGGTGCTAAGAAGACTAAGAACCTGAGTGTAAGCCCCAAATGGGCCAATTGGCTTCACACAGAGAAACATTGGCCACAGTCCTCCCTCTCCCACCTCATGGTTAGAAGGGGGAAGGCCAAAAGGACTGACTCACGTCAAGCTCAGACCACTGTGGAGCAGCTCCAGGAGCAGGGGCTGCGCAGAGGGCCCCACCCTTCTGTTCCCCAAGAGAATGGTAACTCAGTGAGATTCAAGACTCAGTACATACCACTTTAGTAGGAAAACAGAAGGGCTCCAGTGTGCGACATAAGTCATCATGTATGACTTACATACATGATGCCCACAGCATCTAACACAGTTCCTCAATCTCTGAGATGTATGACCAACAGTTCTTGCCTGACTCCATTCTAAAATAAACATCAGCCAACCACTGTTCATTCAGTCTAACAAAGTCTGCTAACCTCCAATTGTTTGGACTTAAGGCAGCTGCTGTCGGAACCAATCATACTGTGCTAGACATTCTGCCCCAAGATAGCAGATCTAAAAAAAATATATCAATGACTCTATTACTTCACGTGTTCATGCAAAATATAAAGTAGGACAAAATACCATGGCGCTGGTTTACGTCCAACGGGAAAACTATGGAGAAGACTGTAGTGCTCCCTTGGAGCTCAGAGAAACTCACAGGCAGAAGAAAAAAATAAATAAATAAAAACTACACCAGTCTAGCCACCATTAAGGCTGCTCAGATCAGGGGTTGTCCGGCTTATGCCAGACTCATTCATTCTTACTAGCTACGCACAGCGAGGGTTTGCCAACGGCCCATTTCCTACGCCATTCCGTAAGCAGCGCCTTGGCAGTCTGGCTTTGCGTGCCACCAGTGGAATCGTCCTCCTGTGGCAAACACTCTGGGTGGCTGCTTCCTTCCTGGGAGAGGCAAAGAGATAAGCTTGTATATGTAACAAGGATTTCCTTAACTGATTCAGCATACCTTGTGCTTCTGGCCCATGACCCTTCCCAGTTGAAATCGCATTTAGCTATGTTTTTTAAAATGTGGTTTCTAAGAGAACACAGTCTCTCACTCAAATATTGGGGCTTCTAGCATGTTCTCTGAAGACAACGCCTCAAGTCCCTTTGCACTTCTGTCTCCTATGTGGCTCTAAGAAGCCTCGAGAGCACAAGGATGGAAAATGAATTCAGGCAGCGTAAGTGGTAACCCTGTCCACCGTTTCCTCTTCACCGCAGCCCCGTGGAATGCTTTTTGAAGTCAGGAGGAGCTCTGTGGGAGGGGAGGGCTGACTTGGACTACCAGCATGCAGAAATGTTCAGCTCCTTAACACGGGGCCACATGTGGCAGCTAGGAAAACATCGCCAGGATGTGAAACCTACTTACTTCAATGGTATTCCCCTTGCCCTCTAAGCTTTTCAAGCTTAAGGAACTGTAGGAGTAGATGAACTTGGGGGGAAAGGTGCTTTCAGTCCAGGATTTGTTCTGTACAGTAACTCTTGGAACAGGGCCCTGCTTTTATTCCACTTGGTCGCCGCTCGGGTCTGCAGTCTCAAGCTGCTGGAAGGCTGCGTGTAACACAAAGCCCAGGGGCACTGGGGGTTCTGGAAAGCCAGCGGCTGGAATCTTCGGTGTTTTGCATTAGTGGGCAGTCAAAAGGAAATATTTGCTAGGGTAGGTCTCTCCAGGGTCTTTCTCAGGCTATGTGCTATACTTATTTGAGTTATTTCAGATCTGTGCATTTGCTGAAGATGATTTGGGGCTGGCTTTTGTGCTCCTCTTTGCCTCAGGAAGCCACAGGTTTGAGTCCTGTGTCCTGTGAGGCATCAGCCACATAGTGCTGGTGTTCACGCCAGGAAAGATTGGTGGCTGGAAATGTCGTTGCTCTTCTGTGCCAACAAGAGTTGGATCGGAGAGATGACCTCTGTGCACTTTCCTTCCTCAGAGATGTCACGACTCCAGGCAGCGATTCTGCGATGCAGCCATGGAAAACAGCTGGCATTGGACCAGCGCCGGTCCTCGAGTTCACAGATGCAATGAACTTGGGTTCTAAGCCTCCCTTTTTACTTGTGAAATTGGAATAATGGTGGTACTCTACCCCCCTGCGGGAATTAAATGAGATCGTGCAAGTTACACGTGTATCGTGGTGCTTGGCACGCAGTGTTTGTGCTGTAAATGCGAGTTCTCACTATTTGACACTGCGAGTCAGCTTCCAACCCCAGAGCACGGATCTACACACTTCCCCCCAAGAAGAACAGAGATTCACGTGTCACAGCTGGAACACAGATGTGGAGCAAGGAGAGGAGGAGTGAAGGGGGTGGGAGAAGCAGACAGACTCTTCCTCTCCCCACGGATCTCAGTGTCACTCCATCATAAAGTGGTATACTGTTCCAGATCTGGCAACATTACAAGGTGACAGAGGTGCTTCTGGTGGCAGCTTCCTCCAGGCCAGGCGCAAGGAAAACTGCACACGTTCTCCAGCCTAGAAAAATATAGCCCTGCTTTGGTTAGTCTCACTTATTCTTTCAACCAAGATGTACAAAACTGGTGCTAGAATCTGAGTAGCGTAATAATAAAAGACATAGCTTTCAGCTTCCAGAGGAGGAGACGATCCAGGAGTGAGAAAACAGAGACCCGGGAGGAGCTTTCTGAGGAGGGGATAGCTGAGCTAAGGCCCTGAAGGAAGAGGACATGAGCTTGAGGCACAGCAAACACAAGACCTAGATGCCAAGAAAGGCACTGGGAGAAGCAGGAAAAGTCCATCAGCAACAGCAAAACCCCTGGGGGTGGCTCACCAGGTATCTGTGGTCTTTCCAGAATCTTCCACCTGGAGATCACTACCTCACCCTTCACAAGCAGCCAGCAACACTTATAGCTTCTCAGCTCTGTAATTACACTGAGGTGGATCAGACCCAAGTGACACGAGGACTCAGAAGTTTGCAACAACTGGAAAATGACCACCAGGGTGACCTTCCTGTGCCTCAGTTCAGCAAATAAGAAGGGGGTGGGGGCTCGGGTGTGGGGTTTCACACACCTTTTTACTTGCCTTGTCCCCCACTATTTCCTATAAGAGTTCTTTCCTTGGAATTCACTCTATTAACAGGTGCAGAAATTCTAAGTTGTACACTAATCACAGTTAAACAACAAAGACACTTAGTCCTAGCAGTCCTTTTCACTTGGCGTGGGTTAAGCCCAAAGCCAGAAATGATGTCATCCCTAGACTACTGTTTATTCTACTTCCTGAGCCAGCCAGTGCATGTCCAAGTCTCCATTCACGAATCTGTCCTTCGGGCTGCCCTGTCTCCTCCCCGAGTGAGCATAAATGGAGCACCTGCTCACTGCATATATGGCACCGTGAGAACAGTCCTCTTGAAAGGGGTAGCACCTGCTCCTATGGCATTTACCAACTAGCAGGACAGGACGTGCTCATAAATCATTTTTGCAACTGGCAATAGCCATCAGGCCAGCCATGGGCCAGAAAGATCAGGACCTTGCTAAAGGAGAGCTTAAGACTGATTTCTCTCTCTGAAACTATCCCATTCCTCCAGGACCCCTTGTGCATCCGCTGCTCTTCCCCAAGGATGTAAGCTCTGGGAGAGCACAGAACTGGCAGAGGATGCTTGGAGGAAAGATGATGTATTTGATTGCGGGTATTCTTTTCACCATCCTGGAGGCCATGCTCAGTGGCAACAAAGATGGATGTAGATTCCCGAAAACACTGTGTGTTCTCAGCACCAGGAGCACTCCAGAAACAAGGCTTTTTCTCAGGGCTGTCCTTGCTTCCTGATCTCTCTTGTTCATCTTAAGCCCAACCAACACTTCACCAGGATTTGACTCTAGTTGGATTTTCTGTGAACTAGTCCTCTTTTCCCCAGGACACGTTCATTCCTTCTCCCACTTCTCACCCCAAACCACTTCTGAGAGGCTTTAGCTGGAAGAATTTCAGGAGCTGGGGTCTCATCTCCTTTCATTTCCTTCTGCTTCATTATTTTTTTCTAGAAACTTTCTACATCTGTAACCGTTAGATTGACTCATGATCTTTCAAATCCCCTCTAACAAGTGCTAGACTGCTTGACCTAAACCCTTGACTGAACTCTTCTAATTTCCCGTTTCTCACGACAGCACATCCCCAACAGAAGTCCTTCATGTGACGGGCCTCAGTCTGACATACTGACATTCCTCAGTGATTGTTCTAAACACCAGCAGGTATTTTACAGGTAGAAAGAAACGATAATAACCCATTTCCCATACCTAAAGTCAATGGATACATTGTACAAATTAGAAGAGGATGCCTCCCCTTTGCCCCGGGAAGCCTGGGGGATGCAGTCTATTAAGTGTCCTACTCTTGATCTCACTTGATCATCCCAAAGTGAAACTCATCTACCAACAAGCTCCATAAATGTACACAGGGCTTCCAATCAATTTTTTAGGAACTTTGTCTTAAATATTATAGCCACAGATTGCAAGACATTGGAAGAGATCCTCCAACATGGAAGAAAAACACCCAGACAAACAGAAAAAATGGGATCTGGAAGAAACGGAGACTATGCAGGGAATGAAAGAAAATAGCGTTTAAAATAAAATTATTAACACAAGCCAAGGAGCAAAAGCAGCAACCAGAAGCTGGAGGAGCAAGGGACAGGTTCTCTCCTGGAGCTAGCAAAAGAGACCAGCCCTGCCAAAGACCAGATCTTTAGTCCTGTAAGATTCATTTTGAATTTCTGGCCTCCAGAACTATAAGTGAATAAATAGCTGCTGTTTTAAGCCATTCAGTTTGTGGTACTTTGTTATATCACTGTTAGAAAACTAACTACAGGCCTAGGTATTGAGTATAATTGTAACTTATAAAAGTGAAGTCTAGGAAATCTCTAAAAAAACCAAAAAACAACCCTAATATCATTCATGAGTTAATTTTGCAAACTTCTCCCACTGGCTAGAAAAAAAGAAAAATCCTTCCTAATGGCTCCCCAAATCTATTAGAAGTCAGATAAAACAAGATGGCCTTTTGTGACAGGCCTATGTTCAAATTCGGGCTTTCCCAGAATTTGTCAAATGTAAATTGTGGATAATAATACTCATATACATTTGTTGTCAGGATTTATCACAGAAGTTACCAAATTAAAAATAAAGCAAAAAAATATCCCTCAGATTATTAATAGCCTCAGAGAAATAAGATAAGATGCTATAGCTATGAAACAAGAACAGGCCGTTACCAAACAGGAGTCATCAGAGTGTAAAATAGAGCTTTTGGAAAAGTATGACACCTACAGTAAAAACATTTTCAGACAAAAATATTTTATTTCCATGTAGACTTCTTTAGAAAGCAGTGGAAGGATGTGCTCCATGAAAATGAGAAGCAAGAAAGAAGAGGACATAGAACTGAGAAAACAGAGTCCAACACAGAAAAGCAGAAATAGCATCATCCTTGGCTCATGCCCTGTTCCCTCAACTGCAAAGCTAGCAATAGGCAATGCTCAGTTGATCTGTCTCAAATTGCACCACTCTGACACTGACCTTGCAGCCTCCATCTTGCACATTTAAAGCCCCTTATGATTACACTGGTCCTCCTGGATAATGCAGGATTATCTCCTTGTTTAAGGTCAGTTGATGAGTGACTTTAATTTCACCTGCAACCTTAATTCCCCCTTGCCACGTAATGGAACATATTCACAGGTTCTGAAAATTAGGGCATAGACATCTCTCTTTACCATGACTTTATACCTTTCTAAACTATTTGCATTGGTTAATATAAGTCCATATTGCTTTTATAATTTAAGATTAAGAGTACTTGATAAGGATTATTTTTTTAAATTTAAAAGATTTAAGCTTTCTTTTACATTCTAATGATTTAAAAAAGTGTGATGTTGCAGGATTAGACAAATGGAATATTCCAAAGAACTGGCAATCCGGAGACAGGTGTAGGTGGAATATAGCATTAGCCCAAGGTCATATATGAAACCATGGAGAAAAAGGAATAGATGCTTTACAGAAGGAACCTGTGGTTGTTACCAGAAATAAAAGGTTTAATCTTTATCTCACACCACACACCCAAGTAAATCCCACATGAGTTAAAAATCAAAACTTCAAAAAAATTAAAAGTAGTAGAAAATGTAGGAAACCACACTTGTAATCTTGAGATAGTAAAAGGCTTTCTCATACCTCAATTCATATAATAAAACTTGGCAATATTAAAATAAAACCAAGTATATATACAACAAAGGACTTAGAAAAAAACTTAATAAAGTATAACAAGGAATAAGGGCGCCTAGGTGCCTCGGTCAAGCATCTGATCCTTGATTTTGTCTCAGGTCGTATATACTCTCAGGGTCCTGAGATCTAGTCCAATGTCAGGTTCCATGCTCCACAGGGAGTCCGCTTGAGGTTCTCTCCCTCTCCTTCTGTTCCTCCTCCCACTCACTCTTTCTCTAAAATAAATAAATAAATCTTTTAAAAAAAGTATAACAAGGAGTCAGTAGCCATTCTCAACAGAGATCTTCTGTAATTTGATAGGACGATAATGTTACAGGAAAATGAGCAAAGGACGTGAACAGTTCACCTCTCTGAAGAAGAAACCTAAGGGCAATAAATACATAAAACTACATTCAAATCACCAATAAGGAAAGTCATACTACAAGGAAAAAGCACAAGATATTTCTGCAGGCACATTGTATTGGGTAAGAACTCAGACTCTGGTGTGCCAAAACTCTAGGGTTTGAAGCCTGGCTCTGCTGATTTCTCCCTGGTGTTCTTTAACCTTTCTGTCCTCAGTTTTCCTCTATGTAGAAGAGGGATGGGGGTAATAATATATCTTAACGCTTTATTATAATGATGAAATGAGTTAATATGTGGAAAGTGCTTCAAATAATGCCAGGCACAGAGTAATCACTAAATATTAGTTCAGGGACGCCTGGGTGGCCCAGTTGGTTAAGTCCTAGCCTTCAGGTCAGGCCATGATCCCAGTGTCCTGGGATTGAGTCCCACATAGGGCTCCTTGCTCAGTGGGGAGCCTGCTTCTCTCTCTGCCTCTGCCTGCCACTCCGCTCGCTTATGTTCTCTCTCTCTCTCACTCTCTCTGACAAATAAATAAATAAATAAAATCTTTTAAAAATAAATATTAGTTCAATATTTTGTCATAACACATGCACAAATACATGCATACCACAAACACACACACCTAGGCACACTCATAAGTTTGCAGCATTATTTGCCCTAACAAAAAACTGGAGATGATTTTACATGACATCAATAGGCAGTAGATAAATAAATTTCTTATCTCCAAAATTTGGAATGGCAATTAGCTATTAAAAGGAAGAAGATCTATGCACCAGTATAGGACGATGTCTATGACAAATTAGGTGGGGAAAAAACAAGTCACAGACATCTACAAATTCTGTTCTTTAAATATATTATATATAATATATACATATGCATAAATACCTGCATGTGAGCATGTATATATGCACAGAAATTGTCATTAATGCTTGACATGTTATCAAACTGTTCGCAAAAGTGACCACCACAGAGGTAAGTTGGGTCAGGGGTGAAGGAGAAAGGGAGAACTTATCCAATAAACTCCTACATTTTTCTTTTCTATTTTTGTTTTATTTATTTTTTTAAAGATTTATTCATTTGAGAGAGAGAGAAGAGGGCGTGAGCAGAGGGAGGCGCAGAGGGAGAGGGAGAAAGAGAGAAACAGACTCCCCTCTCAGTGTGGAGTCCAACTGGGGCTCCATCCTACAACCCTGAGACCATGAAATCAGGAGTTGGACACTTTACCGACTGAGCCACCCAGGTTTCCCCCCAACTTTTTGTTTTAAAATAAGCATGTACTTTTCTAAAAATTACAAAAACATAAAATAGAAGAAAATCATGGTCAGTTTGGATACATTCTCAAAACACTGATATAGAGACAATGGCAAGTGAGAGAAAATTAGGAGATCGAGTCATCCTGCAACTCCCCGCCGCCAAGAAAAGATGGAATGAGTGGCAAAGGAATTGGTCTAGTTGTGTTTCAAAGGGTGTCAGTTTAGTTATGGTTTTGCAAACACTTTGAATGTGGGCTAAAAATGTCAAAGTCCTATGTCTTTCAAGGACAAAGACTACAACAAACAGCCTCCATTAATTGTTTCCAATGTCCGTACTATTTTGTGAGTTTCACGTCCCCTGGAAAATGTCTGCAAAATTCAAACCACGGGCCTTCAATATTACTTAGATGACATAAACAAATTAAAATAAGGCCAGCCTAAGCTAGTTGTGTTTATCAACCTGATCCCCTCTGAAAATGAGAAATGAAGTCAAATACCCTTTAATGCTATTTATTAGTGGAGTAATATAATACATTTTGACAAGTTGAACAGTTGTAACAGGCAGCTGTTAAAGTCTCTACAGGGCCTGTTTAGAATGAAAACAGGAGGGAGAGACAGCTCTATAACTGGGTTTTAAGAACGGCTCAGCCATCAACTATATCCTAACCAAGTACTTTTATCCAGTTAATTTACGGAAGGAATCCCTCAGGGTCTTCAGCCGTCTACCAGCGCGGCTCATTAGAGCCCAGTATCCAACTTTTCTCATTGTAACATTGAAAGCATTTACGCTTAAAATGTAATTAAACTTAAAACAAACAAGATCTTTATTCCCTGACAGTCCTGCTATTTTTAAATTGACAAAGGCATGAACTTATATAGGATTATTTAGAAAGTACTATACATTTCAGCCACTTATGGCAAGACATTTGCCCAACTGTTCATCCTGCATGCAATTAGAAATCTAAATACTTGGGTAACGGGTTTCTACTGGGAATTAAACTTGCAGATCTCTTACAAACGAGTAATGTGGTAAGACTTGCTGTCCAATGAGGTGTCTTATTGAAATATCCCAGGCCGGTTCACTTGTCACGGCTGTCGTCTTAGCCACTCGTACTCACAGTGTATAGCTTTCATTACGAAAATAGAAATTTGTGTCCTAAGTGCTGTTACATTACTAATGCTAAATATTTAATTCCCTGGGGTTCCAATTATGGTTGAGCACTGGCAACACTGATTCTACTTTTTAATAACAACTGTAAAAGCAATTTGAGCATTTTTCAATTAATTAAATACATAGTGAACGAGTAACCTCTTGTCATTTTGCCCTCCAGGACCTGAGCTAATTGGTGTAGAATAAAATGTTTTGAAAATTAACTGATATTCTGGTCTGCACAGTTATACCATTAAACTCCGGTCTGCAGAATGAAGTTTGTCTTCTAATAGTTACACTCAGTAGAGTGTGCAGATGTGAGGAAGTACCTACATTTTATGTACTTAACGGTACCTCTAATTAGAGCAGAGTTGAAAGTCAAGCATAGCTTCTCTAAACACCAGTCAGTATCAATAATGCTTTGCATTGTTCCCAGATAAATGCAACGGATTTCAACAGAGGAAGGCTCCCCGGATTTCATTCCGGGTATTCACAATTTAGCTTAGCCATTTAAAAAGTTTACCCGTAAGAATTCCTGTCGTTAATTATAGTCACACACACACAAAACCCCCAAAATAAATTCTGACATTTCTGTCACAAGAGAAAGTTCCAAACCAAACGTCTGGGAAAGTTCTTCCTTTTCAACACGCTGTTGCACTTTCTCCTTCTACTGCAGAACAATGTCATAAATAAGTTCTAAATTGGTTTCTCAGCTTTAAAAGTATGGTGAGGATGAATCATAAAAGCAGATGCTATTTTACCCACATTTTTAAATGAACCTTTTTCTGAAGTGCAATGAAATCTGATTAAAGAGACCATCTCCTTGTAGAAAAACGTCTCTGACAGGTGTTCTGCCAGTTCCGAGTCTTGATTGGGCATAATCTAAAATCCATGCTCGGAAAGTGAATGCCTTTTCGGCAGCTGTCTTTCTAACAGAGATGATCCCCTAAACAGGTTTCACTGAATTAGGAACCTCAGCAAAAGCATTACAGCTCATGGAATAAGACACGGAAAGTGAAATTAATCACTCTGGGAGAGAGGGGGAAAATAATAGGGAACGTGTAATCATTTCCATACCAATTTTTAGGGTTTAAGTCTTTAATATTTTGAAGATTTTAGTAACATCTTTGAGAAATGAACTTTATTACTGGATTAACTTGATAGTACCCGTCTGTTAATATAAATAGATCAACCTAAATTTCTGATTTTTTGAGAACTAAAGTAGATAATGAGAGTATTTTAGAATTTGGGAGGTTGGGGAGACTCCTTGGGAAGCATTTCCGGTCTGCTTGCAAATACACACCTACACATAAAAATGAAAAGAAAAATATACATCTGCTTAAGGTTTATTTCAATAAAGACAGCATCTTATCGGACCTTCAAAACTACCGGCCATAGGCTTAATATGGCCTATCATTAACAATTCTTTTTTTTTTTTTTAAATCATTAACAACTCTTAAAACAAAAAGCCACAGAATCTGTAAATGACAGATTAAATCCAGCATTGCCAATTATCTTATTTCCAGCCCAAAGAAGAGCTCAAATTTTAAGATCTAAAAATAAAGACACAAGTGGTGAAGATATTGTTTGTATTAAGGAATGGGTAGGAAATGAGTCCAAAATAACTTATTACTTAGTTCTGAAAAATAAGGATTTCATTAACAGTACTAATCTATGTCCAAACACAACTAAGTAAAACAATACGAGGCTCCCTAAAACCCTGGACAGTTATTCACATAATAACCAAAGCAGCTGTGTTTTGTCCCAGGATCCTTAAATTATTGACCAGCAGGTCCTTCAGATCACAGAAAGGCAGGACCAGATCAGGGCTGGTTGAAGACAACAGGACAACAGACTTTTTCCCCTCAGGATCTATATACCCATCGAATTCCCCTCCTCTCGCTTTGGATGATCTCATGCTTGATCTACTCAGAGAGGCCGGTAGCTCCAGTCAGCACATTGGGAACTAAGTTTCACCTATTACCAATTATGTGGGAGCTGGGGGTGTGTGGGAGGGAGCTCACTGGCGGGGGAAGCAGAGGATCTGGGCCCAGTTTTGAAGGCACTCACTGTGGTATGACCTTGGGCAGGTCACTAGGTGCCCCCACACCTCTGATCTCCAGGCACTGACATGCGGGATAATATAATCCTTGTGTTGTTTCAACAACTCGATAAGAAAACATGATGAAAACACTGGAGAAGTGGCAAAGCATCATGGAAACGTTAAGAACCAAGACTTCTGGTCTAATATTCACCTATTGGGACCTTTAACAATGCATTTTTCATTCTGTTATTGTGCAAAGAATGTGAAGTTAAAGATGTATATAATGCATCCATAATCATGTGCATTTAAAAAATTAGAATAACTGGGGACCCAGGGTGGCTTAGTCTGTTAAGCATCTGCCTTCGGCTCAGGTCGTGATCCCTGGGGTCCTGGGACTGAACGGGGAGTCTACTTCTCTCTCTTCTTCTCCCCCTCCCCCCCCAATCATGCTCTCACTCTTTCTCAAATAAATCAATAAAACCTTGTAAAAAATCAGAATAATTAAGGACTCCACAGTTTTGACTAGAGATTCTTTTAGAATTAAGGTTTTAGCTTAGGCATTTTATAAAAAAGGAAGAAGAAGCAATAGGATAAAGAAGAAAAGGAAACTATCAGGATATTATCACAATATAGTCATCACTTAATAAACTCTGAACTAAAAGGAGGTCCATTTTAAACCTGATTTTCTCTTCTAAGGAGGTTCAACTAGCTGCCTTCGGTCGCAGACACGAGGCCCAGAGCTCCCTTCTCCTGCAGGGGACTTCTGCAGAGTCCTGCCAAGCAGAGAAGATGTTGAGGGGAGGAGTTAGAGCAGCTGCCCCTCAATTAAATATCCTGTTGGCTAAAATATACAGAGCACGGACATGTGAGGGAACAGGGGTTTCTGGAGGGACAAGAGCAGCTTCCAGTTAATACACCACTACAGTATGTGAACCGCTAGTGGGCTCCCAAAGTCTTTTCTCGGGACTGCCTGTATTCTAACGAGTGCCATCGCTGGTCCCCAAGTGCACAGAAGCATAAAAACAGCAATGTGAAGGGCAGAAGAAAGATTATGGGTTGGGCGGGTAAGGAATACAGCTGACAGCAACTGAAGAAACAGGACCATGTTAACAAATGAGAAAAAGAACTGAAAAAAATAAAAACTAAAAAATAAATAAAATAAAACAAAACTCCTTAAATGAGAGCTGTTATACAGGATAATTCTCACCAATGACCATGAGTTACTATCAAAGTTCAATGAGACTCAGTTTCCAAGGTAAGAGGGAAATGCATGATCCATTTTTAAAAAGGCTTCCATCACAAATAGTTAAAGTTAATTCTTAAAACTTGGCTGTCTTGTATAACTCACTCCCTAGAGGGTTCCAGATTACCGTGGTTTTACTGTAGTTAGATAGTTTTATGGTTAATGTACTGTGGTATAAATAAATATAGCTTAGCCTAAGCGTCTCCACTGAAAATATGTATGTCATAAAATGACAAATAAAATAGGTCAATAACCAAACCCGTAGTAAATAATTCAAGCATAAAAGCACACAACATCAGAATAAACTAAAACCGATCCTCTTCAGACTGGATACATTTATTCAAAATGGACTTCGGCGGCAAAAAGAAATGTCCAAAGATAAATGGTGAGAAAGGAGGTATTAAAGTCACTAGCTTATATCCTTCTGGTAAAGTCTAAATAGCTACATGTCACACTCATGAGAAGAGCCTATAGGAAAACCAAGCTAGCCTATGCATCTGTGTTACAATAAAATAATATTCTACACTATTCTGATTTGATTCTACATGACAGAGACTTGGTAGGTGCTCACTAAATTGATGTGGCCCAGAAATATAATTTCTAAGTGGTTTGAAGGTCCTATAAATTAAAAGCGGGAAATATCAGGAATATCATCAGTGCTTCCTGGGAATGTTTAGATATCGAACACACAATGAAAGAGAAAGAGTGGGAGAGCTTCAAGGACATTGCTTCACTGCCAGCTACAAAGGATGCACTGACAAGGACTGCAACTAAGAGCAGGAAATGCTGGTTTGCTTTGTGAGTAGGGGACTGTGGCTAGTCTCCAAATAGCATGAGGAGATGATGAGGACTAAGTCAGGGTTACAGCCTCACCCCTCCCTGGGCTGTAGCATCATTACTAGCTGGTCCTATTTGGTCATGACGACAGAAGACGTCCTGATTTGTGATGTCAAGGAGATAGGGAGGCAGGGTGACCTCCACAGGGCCGCTTGGGGGCTGAGGCAGGTGACAAAGTCTGTATCTTCCTTTACCCCCTTGCCTGGTGTTAGTTATGTCACAGTTTTAGTAACCCCATCATTTTGGATTTTAATTGACGTGACTCTTTGGTTTGAGTATTTTCTAGAGTATATAATCATGGAAAGGAGCGTGCTTGCCTTCAATGTCTACTGGCTTAAGGTACTCATTGTCCTACCGACTACTGCTCTATTAACTCAAAGACATTAGTAAACCATGCCGTTTTCCACACAGCTGCGAATTCTAGACAGTCTATCTAGACCATGGCCATGCATCTCCTTGAAGTCCCAGTGGTACCCCAGTTTAGGAAAAGTTTAACTTGACTCTTCAGCTCCAACATTTACACAGCCCAGCTGAACCTGAGTAGAGTGAGACTGTCATTCCAGAATCGGTTCATGGCAACATTTCCTTCCCAAACAGTTCCGTAGCGGGAATCTCAGCCATCTCTCATGAAGACCCAGGTTAAGGATTAAACTTACAAACACTCCCACGGTGTTCAGTGCCTGCCATGCATCTTTCACTTTACTGGTAAAGGACATTTCAAGCTTCTGCTACTGAGAGACAAGGAGAAGCAGATGACACACTGTTTGTACTATTTGGGGGTGGGGTGGGCGGGGGGAGATTCAGGGAAGGTAAAGCCAGCGAGGTCTCTGGAAGGTTGTTTAGAGACAGGGCAGGAGAATGGGGAGACTCTCTCTCCTTTGAGCAGGGGTTGACAAACTACAGCCTGTGGGCTAACCTCAGTGAGCTTCTTCCCTGCTCTGCCCCATCCCTGAGCTCTCCCAATGCTGGTTTCAGAGTTATTTAGTGAGGAGGTGGCAGTGCCTGCTGGGGTCTGTTCCCGGCAAGCAGCCGCTGCGCGGGGAGGATGATTGGCTGGGACGGTGGACAACGATGCTAAGGGGGTCCCCTGGTCCGGTGCTGAGCAGCCTTGCAAATGGTGCTGAGGGGCAAAGGAGTGTTAAGCAGGAGGGTATCTACCTGAAGGATTATTATTATTTTTTAATTTGACAGAGAGAGATCACAAGTAGGAAGAGGGGCAGGTAGAGAGAGAGAAGGAAGCAGGCTCCCTGATGAGCAAAGAGCCCGATGCAGAGTTCGATCCCAGGACCCTGAGATCATGACCTGAGCTAAAGGCAGAGGCTTAACACACTGAGCCAACCAGGTGCCCTTCTACCTGAAGGGTTTAAACAAGGGTGTGATAAAATCAGATCTCCATTTCAGAAAGATTGCTCTGACAGCAGGGGTGAGGTAGAAGGGAGATGGGGGGGGGGGTGCCTCTGCTCTCCCATATGCTGCTCTACCCTTCCTATCATGTCTGCTCTGAAATTCCCTAATCATCCTTCTCTCTGTATTCCAGCTATTCCAGCTTCTTCCTGGGCACTCAGGGCACTTTCCAGACACCTGCAAAAGTCTTTTGTTTCCACCCCAAATCACCATTTTCTCAACTGCTTCTTTGTCCCATGCTTTCCCATCTATCTGTAGTGATGGACCAACAGTTTGTTTTTATTTGATTTTATTTCTAACTCTACTCTTCTGTAGATTGGAATTTTTGTAAAATACAAAATCATGCCCTAGGATTTCAGGGCAATGTCAAATTGCTATAAGTGTCTCCAGTCTTTTTCCTAATCTTTAGTATTTGTCTTGTCACAAGCTGATAATAAACATCTGTGTCAATGAATTCAGTAAATTGCAGAATACAAAATTAATATACAAAAATCAGTGGTATTTCCATACACTAACAACAGATTTTCTGAAAAAGAAATTAAAAAAATCAATCCCATTTTTAACAGCGCCAAATACAAAAAAATACTGATGAATAAATTTAGCCAAAGACATTGATGAAAATATAAGAAAATGATGAAAGAAATTGAAAAAGACACAAATAAATGCAAAGGTATCCTATGTTCATGGATTGGAAAAGTTAATATTGTTAAAATGTCAATACTACCAAAAGATTAAATGCAGTTGCAATCACTAGCAAAACTCTCACGGCATTTTTTGCAGAAATAAAAAAAAAACATTCCTGGGGCGCCTGGGTGGCTCAGTGGGTTAAGCCGCTGCCTTCGGCCCAGGTCATGATCTCAGGGTCCTGGGATCAAGTCCCGCATTGGGCTCTCTGCGCAGCGGGGAGCCTGCTTCCTCCTCTCTCTCTCTGCCTACTTGTGATCTCTCTCTGTCAAATAAATAAATAAAATTAAAAAAAAAAAACAACATTCCTACGATTTCTATGAAACCACAAAAGGTCTCCTGAATACCAAAATTAATCCTCAGAAAGACCAAAGCAGGAGGCATCACAGTTTCTGATTTTAAGCTATATTATAAAACCACAGTAATTAAACAGTATGGTACTTGTTAAAAAACAAATAGACCAGGGGAGCAGAACTGAGAGCCCAGAAATAAACCCAAACATATACGGGCAATGAATATTTAATAAGGGAGGCAAGAATAACTACTAGAGAAAAGCAGTCTCTTCAATAAATGGTGCTGGGCAAGTTGGAAATTCAATGTAAAAGAGTGAAACTCCTATCTTTCACCACTCACAAAAATTACTTCAAAATGGATTAAAGACTTAGATATAAACCATGAAACTCCTAGGGGAAAACACAGGATAAAATCTCCTTGACTTGGGTCTTGGTAACGAATTTTTAAAAATCACACCTAAGCATAAGCAATAAAATAAAAAACAAACAATGGGACTATATCAAACTAAAAAGCTTCTGCACAGCAAAAGAAACCATCAACAAAATGAAAAGATGACCTATGGAATGGGGAAAAGTATTTTCATATATCTGAAATGTCTATATATCTGATAAGAAGTTAATATCTAATATACATAAAATATATAAAGATTTCATACAACTCAATAGCAAAACAAAACAGATAAGCAAAATCCAAGATAAACAAATAATCCAATTATAAAATGGGCAAAAACTAGAATAGACCTTTTACTAAAGAAGATATAGGAATGCCCAACGGATACATGAAAAGATGCTCACCATCACTAGCTATTAGGGAATGCAAATGAAAACCACAGTGAGATATCACATCACACCTGTTAGAATGACTATCACCAAAAAGACAAGAGATAACGCATGCTGGCATGGATGTGAGGAAAAAGGAACCCTTGAGCCCTGTTGGTGGGATTACAACATAGTATAGCCATTACGGAAAATAGCACAGTTTCCTCAAAAAATTAAAAATAAAACTACCAATAATCCATCAATACACTTGCTGGGAATATACCCAAAGGAAACCAGACACTAACTTAAAAAGATAACTGCACCCCCATGTTCATAGCAGCATTATTTATAATAGCCAAGACATGGAGAGAACCTAAGAATTCACTGATGGATGGGCGGATATTCACAGATAGAACTACAAGGAGAAATAAATGAATCCACTATTATAGTCGAAGACTTTAACACCCTTCTATCATAAATGAACAGACCCAGCAGTTAGAAAATCAGTCAGGACATAGTTGAACTCAACAGCACCATCACTAAACTAGATATATAATAGACATCTGTTGATTATTTCATCCAATGACAGCAGAATCCACATTCTTCTCAAGTTCACATGAACATTCATTAAGGCAGACCACATTCTGGGCCATAAAACACACCTTAACAAATTTAAAAGAATAGGACTCCTACCATATATGGTCCCAAACTACACTGGAATTACATTTAGTGAAACTAATTAAGATAGCTGAAAGAATCAAAGTATTTGAAAATTTAATAACACATGGGTCAAAGAAGAAATCGCAAGAGAAATTTCAAAACATTTTGAACTAAATGAAAATGAAAATATAACTTAGCTAAATCTGGGATGGAAGGAAAGCAGAACTTAGAAGAGAATTCATAGCTTTTGAATGCATATATTAGAAAAAAAGAAAGTTCTAGAAACAATAATCTAAGTTTCCACCTTAGGAAATTAGAGAGAGAAAAGCAAGTTAAATCCAAAATAATCAGAAGAAAAATAATAAAAATTGGAGCAGAAACCAATTATATAGCAGAAACCAAGAAATCAATAGAGAAAAATCAATGAAACCAAAACTATTTCTTTGAAAGAGATTAATGAAACTGATAATCCTCTAGCCAAGCTAATTAAGAGAAAAGGAGAGAGAAAACAAATCATTAATATAAGTGAAAGGGGGACATCAGTACAGATCCAATGGACACTAAAAGGATAGTAAAGGGATACTATGAACACCATGCTCACAAAGTTAACACCAAGCACACAAAGTTAACATGAAGCACACCAATACTTTAAAAGAAACAATCTACCAAAAGTTACCCAAGAATAAACAAACAATCTTAATAGGCCTAACTCTAACTATTCAAGAAACTGAATCTCGATAATCAATAATCTCCCAAAACAGAAAACACTAGGCCCAGATGGGTTCACTGGTGAATTCTATCAAACATTTAAGAAATAAATTCTACAAATTCTCTTCAGTCTCTTGGAAGACAGAATAAGAGGGAAAACTTCCTGACTCATTCTATGAGGTCAGAATTACCATAGTACCAATAAATAAATAAATAAATAAACAAACAAACAAACCAGAAAAAAGCTGTTTAGAAATTATAGAAGAAAGAAAACTAAAATCCAATATCTCATGAACAAAGATGCAAAAAAACCTCAACGAAATACTGGCAAATTGAATCTAACAATGTATAAAAAGAATTACATAACACAAGTGCAGATTATTCACCATAGCTGTATAAATGGGATTTATGTCACGTGAGCAAGATTGGTTCAACATCATGGATTTGAGAGTCCCAAGTTTTCCTCATGAAGTATGTCAGTTACATCAAGCAGATACAGGCAGGAATATCATAAAAATCTACCTTTACAATTAACAATCCGTCAGCTAGACTATAAACTCTGTGAGGGAAGGACCATGCCCACTGTGGTCTCTACTTTATGACCAATGCTGTCCGGTATCCTGTACCTAGTAGGTGTTTGGTAAGTACTTGTGGAATGAATGTCTGAGGTATTAAGATCCAGATAACACTACGTACTAATCACTTAAGTTTACACTATAATCCAAAGTCATCAATTTCCCAAAACAAAAATATTCTCCAGTGTTTTTTTGCCTTGGAAATGTTTTGCCACTCTATCTTAAAATTCTATGCATGGGATGTCTGTGTGGCTCAGGGTGTTAAGTGTCTGCCTTCAGCTCAAGTCATGATCCCAGGGTTCTGGGATCGAGTCCCAAATCAGGCTACTTGCTCAGCAGGGAGCCTGCTTCTCCCTCTGTCTGCCTCTGACTCTCTTTCCCTCTGACAAATAAATAAATAAAATCTTAAAAAAAATTTTTTTTATGCACAATTGAAACTTAGTACACTTCATGTTTGGGGGACAGCTGTGGCTGGGAACACTCACTTTACTCCCTTTACATACTTTTGAACCCCATCTTTTTCAAAACAAACATTGCCTAGTAATATTGAACCGTTCCATCTCAGACTTGCTTTTCACAGCTGTATCACATGATAAAGAACACTTAATAAGGAGAGAAAACACATTTTTGGAGAAATTTTCCCATTAAGAGAAGAAACAAATTGCATCACTGTGGAAGAAGAGATTTGGTCCCTGCCTGCTTACTAGATGGTGAGTTCCAAACTCCTTGGCTATTCCACTACCATGACAAACCCAACTCTTTGGCCCACATGGTGTCTTTTCTTCCCATCAGACCTTCTCACCTTGGTCCCAGAACACCGACACCACGACCTGATTGCTTAAGTCCTGTGGACACCCTTGTGGTCTTATTTTTTCCTTTACCTTCATGTGAAACCGGTCACCAAGCCCTTTTATTTCTAGCATCTTGGTGTTTCCCATCAATCCTTCAACACCTCTCCTCTCTGGCCTCTCCCCTACTCAGACAACTGTTCCCTCCCTCTTGAACACTTACCAGCAACCATCAGCCAACTGGTCTCTCTCCACCTGATCTTGCTGGTCTCCAGTGTTTTCCCGCCCCGCCACCACCAAAGAGGTATCTGTAAAATGCACACCTGATCAGGCGGACCTAAGATGAAGTCCAAGCTCCTGGCCAGGCAGATGAAAGCCCTCTGCAGCCTGGCCCTGCTGCCTCTCCTCAAACTTCCCCATCTCTGCCCACACCCCTCCTGCTCTGCTCAAACTTCTCAAACTCCCAAATGCATCAGGCTCTCCCGCTCTTTGGTCTTTCCTTCTCCCTGCCTGGAGCCCTCTTCCTTCAGGGCTCAATCCTAATGCCTCTCTCCTCTGGGAAGCCTTCCTTGACATTGTCTGCCATCTGTAAGGCTTGGTTTTAGGAGTTGTGACCCTGTGGTCCCACAGCATCTGGCTCTCCCTCTTACTGTGCTGGGTTGAAAGGGTGAAACGGTCTGTTGACGCCCATCTCATCAGTAGAGGTTCAGCCCTACACTCGACAAGCAAGCACTGTGCTGTTCACCATTTCTCCTCCAGGCCTGAGCTCTATTCTCACTTTACTGAACTCAGGGAACATATCGGATTCATATTTGGTTCTCCGGATTTATCACAGTGCTTGGGTACAGCAAGGAGGCGTAAAAAGTAGTGAACGAATGCAATATTCTCTTGGCTGAAATGCAGTTCTGAGATTAACACCTTTGAACTTGGTACTTAGACCCCTATTTGGTGCCCAAATGTCGGTATGACATGTACAGATGGCAAGCAGACATTTGTTTCTGACATACATAGGATAAGATACACCAAGGATAGGGATGTGATACAAGCAACCCTAAAGCGAATTCCCAGAACTGGGGACAGGCCATCTCCATGCATTTGCTTTTTGCTTTTGATTCTAATGATCCTCGTTATTACTTAGTAGCTAGTCATTTCATCTTGCTGGGACTCAGTTTCTTCATATATCGAATGAATCTTTTCCAGCTTCAAAGGCCTGCAGGAGGAAGTGGCTGCTATTTTTACACATTGAGTTTGAAAGTTATTTTGAATAAGAAGGCTCCTGGAAAAACTAAAATACTCTACCAGTGTATCTTGCAACTCACACTTCAGTGTTCATACAGAAAAGTTTAAAGATGGCAAGTGGGTTAACGTAATTTAGCAATAAGTTGTTCTAAAAACAATTTGTGGAGAATATATATATAAACAATTATAGACAAAATTATAAAGTGTCTGGTATTTTAAAAGAATATACAGAGAATACAGCAATCATGGCAGAGTCAGGAAGTCTAGTGGTAACCAACCTATGATTTGCAGTATTTGTAAAAAAAATTTAAAAAACTAAAACTGCACTGTTTTATTTTTTAAACTGCTGAACAATATTACAAGATGATTCTGCAACGCTTCCTCTTCATATATACTCAAAACTTTTAGGTCACCGACCTAGTGTAGCCCTTCCACAAAACATGATTTGTGTTGGCGATGCCATAAAGTCAGGTATATTGGCATCAATATTACAACATATAAAACCCTGAGTACCGTAATTTTGGTGATTGATTTTAAAATTGGTTTGATCAAATCTATGATTTTTACAAATGTAAAGAAACTCTAATAGACCCTTAGGTCTTTTCCAAGTTCTCAAATTCAAGGGGCCTTGGTGATATTAACTTCCTAGTTTATTAACTTTCTTTACTTTCCTAAAATAAGGCACATATTTAGAAAAGGCCCTTAACAGTCTTACCACTTCGTGCACTTAAATAAAAAATGAGCAGCAATGCTTGTGTTTTCTTAGCTTACTCAAAATAGTTCCTTAGTAAAGCCATCAGCTCTCTCTATGGGTTACAAATCTTCTCTTGATATAAAGTTTTATCTATATGTGATCTTGCACTTTTCATTTTGGAGCTTTAAGAACTTTAAGTTCTTTTGCTATTTAAAGCCCAAAATAAACAAAAATCTTAATTAGTATGATAGTCTTAATAGATTACGCATTTAAGACACCAGAATAGTATAAAACCTCTTATTCCTTATCAAACATAAAAGGAGGGAAATAAAATATTTTGTTTTACACACACACACGGAGGCTTAAAAGCTGAAACATACTTCTAAGCCCTAGTTTTAGGAGGAAGAGTATCCGTTTGTTTTTTCACTCAAACCCATGTATTTAAAATCAAGTATTACTCTTTTAAACAGCATGCCTCATTTGTGGTGAGCTCCTAAAACAGGAAGATTTTTGGACAAGTGTCGTACCCCTTCAATGCCCCAGGACATTCTAGCCAGACCAGATTCCACTCCACTTTTAACAAACCACACACGAGCTCATTTCCGTCTCTTTGCTGATATCCTCCATATTATGTATGTTCTCCTTCAAATTCCACTCTGCCATCTTCCGTGAGGCCTGCTCTGCCAGTTCCATCTGGCCTGGGCTTTCTCCTGAGTTCTGAAGGTTCTGGATTTCTAGTCATGAGCAGTCATGTTGGTCTCTCAGTTTCTTTTTCTTCCCTGTCCTCACTCCCTAATCTATGCCCTATGAAGACCAGGCTAAGAGAAGGTTGGGGGTGGGGGGCTGTATTATTGCCTTCTTTCCTGTTCGGTTCCCGGCACCTAAAAGTGCCTGGAACGTGGGGTGCTTCAGTAGCTGCTTAATGATGAGTGACCTAGTGGTATTAAAAGATACCATGTGCATACATAACATGCTATCTTTAATCCAGGTCCTTTTTAAGGGCAAGGACCATTTTATTGTCTTAGGTCATTTCTATCACTGTGCTCATAAACATAACAGGCTAGAGATAGAAACTATATTTAGAAGCACTGAAAGATTGGGGTCCCCTGAGCCTAGTGCCTCACTTGAAAAAGTTAAAGATTTATAATATTGACTTTTGTTAGCAGGACCATTTTAACCAGTAAATGACATCGATGCTTCTAAAAACAAAATGGAGCTCAGTCTTTGATAAGAGTTCTAAAGTCAAAATATATAATGGTGAAAATCAGAGTAAAAATGGTCCTTGAAAAATCTTTCCACTGGGTCTCCCCCCAAATATAGCATACATGGTTTTGTACATGTCTCATTGTGCTGAGGTAAATACAATAAAACAGTATGATTTCCACTAGGGCTGGGAACAGAGCGGTTTCTTCTGGTAAGCATCATTGCATTTTTAAGGCTCGTGCACTAGGAAAAGACGCTTTTTGGTTTTTATTTCCTTCTTTTTCTTACAAACACAAGTCTTGTGGTCGAATCAAACGAGCATGAAATGCAACACTACTGAAAAACAACTGTTAAGATAATGAATTAATTCTACAAATAAAAACTGCCAGCAAGAGGTTAGTGACTAAAGCATGAGTCTATCCATTCGGAAGCTACTACAATATATCCTCGAATACCAAGTCTCAACTAACACTTAGAAAATTCCCCCTATATTTATCCAAGTAACCCATCAGCTCTGCACCATCCTCCCTACCATATATGTCTACCTTTACAAACAAATTATTTATCAAAAAAAAAAAGGAAAAAAAAAGCATTTTTTTTCAAAAGTATTTCTCTAAAAATAAGAACAAAACCTAGATTGTGGAGAACTGTTTTTGATAGCTGGCTACAAGTTATTCGAGAGAGTTTGCATATTTTAAAATCAGAAACAAATCCAGTTAAAGCAAAGACACCGCAAAAATGTCTATGTCCGCCTTGTCTCCCCTTCCACACACACAAAATCAAGTCTAGTCATAAAAAGAAAGACTCCGTGTAATTATCATATGACCCACAATTGCACTCCTGGGCATTTTTCCCAGGAAAAATGAAAACTTATGTTCACACAAAAACCTGTACACAAATGTTTATAGCAGTTTTGTTCATAACAGTCAGGAACCGGAAACAAGCCTTTAGTCCTGACCGGTGATGGTTAGACAATCTGCAGACCTTCATACCCTGGACTATTACCCAACTATAAAAAAGAATAAATTCCTGAGAAGGACAAGTCGAATCTCCAGAAAAAATATGCTGAGCGAGAAAGGCCAATCCCCCCACAGTAACACAAAAGAGAATCCCACTTATAGAACACTCCGGCAAAGACCAAATGATAGAGATGGAGAACAGGCAAGTGGCTGCTGGGATTAAGGAGAAGAGCAGGGGAGAAGCAAGTATGGATATGAAAGGGTAGCAGGAAGAATCCCTGTGGTGAAGGGAATGTTCTGAATCTGAAGCATATCAGTGTTAATGCCCAGGCTGTGATACTATGACACTACATATTACAAGTGTCACGATTAGGCAAAACTGGGTAAAAAGTACAAGGGATCCCTCCATTAGTTAGCACAACTGCATATGAAACCTTTACTTATCTCAAAATACAAAGTTTAGTTAAAAATTTCAGAAGAAGCAATATTCTAGTCTAATAAATTTACTTGGCCATATTGAGACCCGAGCTTGAGAATACATCACAGCCCCTTTGATGCTTTGTAGAAACTACAGAAGTGGCTAGAGTACAAACTGGGTCAAGAACAAAATAGGGACCCACAGCCGTTTCTACAGGTGTCACCAGCATCTGTGAATCTCCCCAGTTCCCTCACAGAGGACTGTCTCTGATCAGATAGGCCCCCTCGCACTGCAGAGGCCAGAGGCATCCTTCTGTTTTCCTACAGCTGCCACAGGCCACAACAAGGCATTTCCCAATGGCAAGGCAACCCATTATTAGTTGGTCTACACAAATAAAAGAACTCTGTGAGAGAACAGTATGTCACCTCCTTTACATAAGTCAAATATTCAAACACATAACAAATGATCTGCCCGTTAAGGCAACATTTTCTGGTAACTGAGTTGAGCAAACAGATATTGTGAGCAGAAATGTTCTATTCCAGGGGACTAATATAGAGAAGTAAAATATATGTCTGGATTCCTTTCAAGTCTTTCTTCTCCCATAAACGTAATAGTTGTATCAGTGACGCTGGACTGTTAGAAGAATCACTGTGACAGAGGGAGGGATTTTTTGGGACCCCTCTTTTTCAAGTATAAACATTCATTTGATCCAATAAAGACATTTTAGAAAAAAAGTCAACATATAGAAACGATTTTATTTTTTCTATACTTAGATTCAAACAGAAAGTGTTTGGTAATACTCTACAATACTAATCATTTCAAATAAAATGGATGATCAAGAAAAGTATGACCTTCTTCTGCAAAACAACTGAGGATCTGAATTGGAAAAATATTTTTGTCTATAAATAGGAATATCCAAAACAATTTAAACCTCTTGAGCACTTGACTGTTTCAGGTCCTTTGCGTCTAGATTGAACAGACCACAGGAAGTTTCAAACCCCGACAGCTGAATCTAAAAGGAAAAAAAAAAAAAAAGATCCATTTAGCTGTCATGATCATTGTCACCGTCAATCCCTAATATCTCAGACTTCCCTGACCGCACTCAACTTCCCCATGCTGCTTTCAGCTTGGGGGAAGACAAATCACTAACTAATCAATTATGTACACTAATTAAAAATGCTACCTTTAGGAGGTGTTTTCATACCTTAGTAATGGGGTGAGTATTTCCTCTTGCCGCTGACTTTGAAACCTTTTCGATGTCACGTTAGCCAGGATGCACCGAACATTTGCAAACACTTAATGCTACAGTCTACGTACACTATCGAATTGCCCTCCGAAAGTAGTGGTACGATTCTGCAACTGGTTGAGGTCACATGGAAAATAGAATTATATGCTAATTTGTTCCTATATTAAGTTATCATAGAAGGTCAGACCAAACACAGCAAAATGAATTCTGGAAAAAAAATTAACTAAGTAGATTGGTATGTACCGTATCAAAATAAACTGTTTATCTTAATAGATACAAATACAAGAAAGATTTTTTTAAATGCAGGCATTTTCTCCTTTTCAAAAAATAAATGTTTTAACTAACCCCAGGCAATGACTTGCATGATCTGAAAACACTCTATATAAATATAGTTCTTCCCTAAAGAAGAACAGGGGCAGAGTATTTTTCCCCCCTAAGGGGTGAGAAAATGGAGAAGGGCATCGTATCCAAAAGAGAATAATTTCCCCCCAAAAAACTTGCCTTTAAATACATATTTATTAAAACTTGCTTTATCTAAGTAGTTGTACCCATGCACTGTAAAAAAAATGAACACACAGGTTTTAACTCTATGATGGGGTCAAGAGATGCTGAGTATAAGACATGTATTACTTAACTCCAAAATAAACTAAACAACAATATAAATTTTTCATTAGCCCAGATTTGTCTGGAAAAAAAAAAAGTTTTATTTTAAAAACTATTGAGGAAGAAAAACCTATATTATTTCTTTTTCTGAAAAGCATATCTCCAGATATCACCTTATCCATGGATGAGTTGTACAGATACTACATCAACTTAACAACAACAAAAAAACTATAAAGCAAATCAATGATCGAAGAATTTGTGGGCTACCAGTTTTATATATGATGATGGTGTATTCGTCACAGTTCTATTTTCAAAGATCCATTTATAGAGAAAGGGAAAGAATCTGGGGAGGGGGTGACGGAGAAATGAAACCTTACAGCATTTGAAACCATGGGACCAATATTTTATAAAGCATCCAATCTACAGCAGAACACAACTAAGACGAGTGACAGAGATCATCTGTGTCACACCCTTAGGCAAAATCCTGAGGAAGAAAAAAATGGTAATATTTTGTTCTAGAGTCTATCCTTTTTTCCATTAAAAGACAGGTTTATATTTTTCATTTTATTGCAACATTTCCAATGCCATCCTACAAGAGAACTAGCACTCACAAAAAGCCATCTGAATTTCTTTCAATCGGAACTCATTGTGAATTTTTAAAGGAACTTTACCTACAACTTTTTTAATTAGATGCCATTACTGTTAGTTATCATAAAATACGCTGGATTCCCATGAAGTATCAGTTTGACGTCTTGTTTAAATACTTACTTTTCTTCTATCTACTACCAGCCATGTTTACCCTGCTTTCTCCTAACCAAGTTAGATATGAAGATACATATTCAGGCACAAAGTCTTCAGGCTCCTTGATGGATTGTAAAATACAGCTATATACTTCTCTACTATTATTCTTATTTGAAGGCCCTTATGTATTGGGATCTTAATCCATCAGAAGTTGAGAATTACATTCAAAAAAGAGAAGGGAAGTCAGACAAAAATGAAAACATGCACTGATGCCTAAGTAAATTAATCTTCATTCCCACTGAAAGTAATCTGATGTCCAGGGACTGGGAATTATTCTACCATAAAATACAGCACATTAAATACTACAATAGCCCATTTGAAATGTCCTAAGATAATGATTATGTCATCTACAAATGATCGTACATATAGTTATATTTTAATATTCATTACTGGAGGTTCTAATGCAAAATATGTTGAAATTGTGAAAATCCTCAATCTGTTAAAGATAAGATCAAGCAAATCAAATTCTGTAACTGAAAGTAAGACTCAAAATAAGATCTGAAAAAAGAATCGACAAAAGTAAAGGCAAAATATTTGGACCCTGGTTGTTATCACAAACAACACTATCACTCCTGATGGTTTGCATATAAAACTCCTTATCTCCACTAGCTAGTTGAAAAGAATGAAAAGCTTCTCACAACCAGCTAAAAAGAAAGTCTTTACCAGGCTCCTTGAAAAAGCTCATTTTCACATTACTCAGGCTTCATTATGCTAAATCAATATTCGTTTAGTCACTGGGGTTATTGACATATTTTAAAATAAAAGTATACCCTTCAGCTACTGCACTCATTACAGGTAATTTGTCTTGTCAGAGAGCAGGGAATATTATCCTAGTCTTTCAGGGGCTGACAGCCCATGGAAATACCTCCCCATGGTTACAACTGTAAATAATTTTAAGGTAAAATATTGAAAAATCAATGACTGTTTCCTGCAATCTGTCACAAACAAATCAATCATAATCCGCACTGCCAGAGAGTATGATTTGAGGGAGATGGGAGCAGATGTAATTCTTGGCTGAAATCTCTCATTTCAAAATCACTTCACATAATGGTGTCATCATTTAAACACTCAACAGTCAGTGCAACTGCCACTGTAACATCTAGTTGGACAAAACCACAAGGAGGAGGAGGAGAAAACGCCATCGCTATTATGTTAACAAACATTTAATTTTAATGGCTGCTGCATTAGTAAATTTCAACTGAAAACTGTTTTACCTGTCCGCTTTCACAGTCCTACATTAATCAAGGCTGCTGGTCTACATACGTGTACAAATGCTTAATAAATTAGCTTCTGACTCAAAACTTGACTCTCCTACATACATCTTTTATTTTCAATGTCCGTTATAGAGAATGAAATTTGGAATTAATAAATAAGACATCTGGATTGTAGAATACCCATAATTCTGCCCATACAACAAAGACAAAAAATAGTATCGTAGATGTCACGATTATACTTTTAAAGTAGGTTTAAAGGTCTCAGTTGCCCGGATATTGGATTTTATATTTTCCTTCTATTAATACATATTACATTTCAACTTTGTAATATTGTGGCCTATTTTAAGATGACCAGCAAGACCCAGTTAATTCAAAAATACCCTTGCATTCTACACCCAAGCTACAGACTGATACTTTAAAAACTGAAGTAATAACCCAAGTATCTGAAGTGTAAAAGTTGGTCAAGGTCATAATATGGAATTGTTTTGTGAATGTAAACTGCTTTCTAAGTAATCGCCGATACCACCATTTTTTCCAGGCTACATTTACATTGCTCCCTCGGCTTACAATCTCTGTCTCGGCATCAATACGAGAATCTGAGATCGGTATACTGCACCTTTTTGTTCTGTTCACCAAAAAAATCAGTTTATTTAAAGATCAAAGAGTCTTCTTTCTGCAGGTTTTTGTTTTTTAAATGTACATTAGTCCTTTCAATTGGAAGAACTTGCTTTTAGCTACCACCCTGCTTACTGATTTCTGAATTGTCATCACTGGACACCATGAAACCCTTTATTATCCTATTAAATATATATCACCATAAATATATAAATAAACCTGCCATAGGTATAGTTCAGGATGCAGATGTTTTGGGTGACTAGAAAAGTATATCATTTTTCTTAAAAAGGAAAAAAAAATAGCTATAAATACCATTCCACTACTTAAGCCTATATACACATTCTCAGGCATTGGTCCTTCATAAAAGGGTTTTACTGTGTTTTTAATTTCACCTGCATATTCAATGTGGCAACACAGCATGAGGAGACAGCAGCTTTTCGTACGGATACCAACTGGGCATGAATTTCGTCCTTCGAGACTCTCAGAGTCATTCTTTAACACTAACATTAGATTTTTGAAAATGCAAAAGCACCCGGGTAAATGATCAAAGACATCTTCCAGAGGAAAACAGAGTCCTCCATTCCATGTGAATCCCTGCAACAGCTGCAGAGGCAGCAGCAAGCCAGCCGAGTGAGAGGAAAAGGAAAGCACTACCCCTGGCCCAGGCATGCCAGGAAAATGGCAAGGGAGCTCAAGGGGGTGAACAAGGAAAAGGACCCCCACGTGTGGTAGGCCCTGCCGTCACAGCAGCCCCGGCTGGGCCCGGCTCACTCCCCGGCAGAGCTCTGGAGCCCCTTGTCAAGCACCGAGGCTCCCACCCAGAGTCTGGCTGAGGCTGGCAGGAGATCGCCCCGCGCAGAGTCCGCTCCCAGAGAAGACAACAAAGACTGGGAGGTGAACGAGGACAGGCAAGCAACATGCTGAATGCATGCACAGGAGCCACCAACTAAAATGACGTCTACTAGGCCCGGGGAGGCCACTGTCACAGGTCTACTTCTCAGAAAGAAGCTATTTTAAGGGTGCTGAGTAGGCCTAGATGAGGTTTCTCCGCTCTCCCCGCACAGCCCACAGCCCTAGGAGAAGCAGCTCAAAACTCAGCACGGGAAAGTCAGATCGTTTCATACCCCACATTTAAAGAAATTGCTGGCTGGTAGATAAAGTTCTTATATGTAATAAAGGCTCAGGATTACAGAGGCAAGTATTCTTTTAAAAGAGATAGTATTACCTCCCTATCTTCTGAATCTCCTCCTTCCGATAGCCAGTACAGTAGCTCCATTATGAACTGTAGATTCTTAAAAAGAAAAACAGCAATAGTTAGCTTCATCTTCCCTTGCACTTCCTTCCTTCATGGAATTACAATTTAATTATCAATACTTCAATTGATCTTATTCCTGAATGACACATTTCTCAAAAAGCACACTCTAGCTACTTCCACTAGAGAACATTTAGTACAACCTTCTCAATTAATCAACCATAACCCATTACTGTTGAAAGGACATGTTTTCTTCATATTTTTTTTAAAATAGGGGACCCTCCCACCTATTTTATATAAAAGGAGCACTAGTTTTAATACATTTGAGTATCATTAATATACATGAATTATAAACCTTAATAATAAATTTTGGTTGACAACAGATATAAAACAAAACCAATTTGCACATATGTTTAGATTTTTCCTCTATTTTTCCTTGCTGGGGAGGCACCCAATCCTCTGTCTTTTAAATTCAACAACTTTACACGTGGTTAAAAACAACAACAACAACAACAACAAAGATGAAGCTTAAAGGCATACCGGGAGGAATCAGACTGCTCACTGCTTCACATTTTCCTTCAATTTCTGTCGTGTATTTTATAACTAGCTGTAAGGCACCAGCTTCAAGTCACACAGGAAACCCTGTCTCCGTAAGACCCAATCAGTGACAGGGAAACACAAGTGTGTTATTTAAAAACAATTATATATAATTTCATCTTTATGTTAAAAATCACTTTCAGCCCTTTGAAAGTTTACAGAGAAGCATTTCCTCTACCGCAGGCTGTACTAACTAGAGCTGCCTTCTGTTTCAGTTAGCCTTTTTTCCTTCGGTCATACAACCATCTTCTTTACCTCAAGATATTCTCTATCACTAAACCCAGTTCCTTGCTCTCCCCAATAGACAACACGAATCCTCCACAAAATAATTTTTTCTCCTCTGCTTATATTCAGCAGTTCCTATTCTGATGAGAAATGACAAGCTTTACACACACCTGTATACCCTTTGTCATTAAAAGAGTTTGGTACCCCTGCCTGGAACTGATCCTCCAATTAAATTAATTTTTGAAAGAACTGGGTAATGAAAAATAATCAAAACCTGTGATTTGGCATAAACAGCTTATTTCCTTTAAGTTGTAACTCCATTTCTATAAAATATAACCTCAGTCTTGACTTTTATGGAAAGCACTGAGTTTACAAATTTCACCATCCAATGATATCATTAAAAATTGTTACGTAAATTTCCATGAATCAGAATTTTTTCTATTCACTGAACTTTTGTTTAATGCATTTAGTAAAATTTTAATAATCAAAGGCCTCAAGTGACATTCTTTACATTCTGTACTTAGTTCCTATTACTAATATAAATACTTTGGTAAAACCAACACTGGCGCTATTTTGGGTTTACTCCACACACAAACACACTGTGTTGCAGACACTCACTTGCAGATGAGCTTAGGGATATACAAGGACAAATTTCAGCCAACATTTGGAGGAACTCCATAGTTCAGAAGTGAACTTAGCTGAAAACATCCAAATGTATTATGGAAGCATCGTACTTACAACCTGCACACACACACACACACACACACACACACACACACACACACAAAAAAAGAAAGAAAGAAAGAAAAGAAAATGATTCTGTTTAAAGAAACACAGAAGACTAGTTAAATACTTTTGGGATATTAGATATGAATATCTAATCTAATTTCCTCCAAGGTATCACTCCATATTACGCCAAATAAACAAATAAAGGCTGTATCGAGATGTGGAATAGCATTAGCCGGAGAAAAGGCTAGAAAAATGAATTACATAAATGACAACTGCCGGAGAATATTATATTTCCTTCGCCTGAACAAATGTTAAGTGCATCCTTACTAATAAAGATTTAAACTTGAACTACATTAGAATATACTGGTTTTCAATTTTGAAGCATCTAAGTTAATTTGCCAAGCTAACTTGGTGCTTAGGTATACTCTAGCTATAAAAATACTGCAAATGTATGCAGAAATAAGTTATAAGTATCACACTTCACAGTGGTGCTGTGAGAGCAAAGCCCAGTCATTACTGCACAAGAAAAAAACAATTCCAGGATTTTACATCTTCTTAGAGTCGCATCAGTTGCATCTTTTAAGAACAATTATTCTCTATAAAACAGCTAACAATATACCAAAAAGATGTTAAAATTAAAGGAGCTGATAAAATGTAGAAATTGAAGGGAAAAACCACAGATATTGAGCTATTACCACACAAAAAAGGCTGTGCTACCTCGGAGTTAAAACACGATTCCAAAATATGGCACTGTTTTCATATTCTAAAGAACATGTTTAATCCACTTTGGACTACATGATTTCACTTACTTGCACATTATCAACTGAAGAACATTTAAATTTTTCCTAAAATTTCTATATGTAAAAATATATTAACAATTATGTGGTGCTATTCATTAAGACATACAATAAATAATTAGTTCCCATTCTTATTTCATTTTTTTTTAACGCAGCATATAAAATTTGAAAATAACACATGGGTAACAGCAGAGGGATGCTGATCTTAGCTGCCAGAACAAAAATGTTGATGGTGGGGTGGGGGGAGCTTTGAGGGATAAGGAAAGCAATTATCTCAAAATTAATGCTCTTGTTTTAGTTTCACCAAACAAATCTAAATAAGTCTTTCTTTGATTTTAGTTTACCATGTAATTCTAGCTAGCTAATTATCCTTGGAGTCACGAATGAGCTGTGACTCTACACCTGGCTTCTCCGATCATATGCCTATGGCCTCCTCCACTTTCATTTCCTCTTTCTACAATGACTTATAATATTAAAGAAAAACACTCACACATCTTATATACACTACTGATGGACAGCCAGCTTCCAGGAAATCATGAGCTACAAAGAGAGGGGGGAAATCTTAATGCAATACTTATGTTAAAGGGTATTAGGTGCTGGGTGAGCCAAGGGTAATATAATCAGCAGCATCCCTCTTGCTATTGTTTTTGCATTCAGAAATTTGAAGTAAAGGACTAAGATATTATTTTAGTGGTCGCCCAGGTTATGATTCAGATCCTTAAACTAATAAGAGGCTAAAGGCACTACCTTCACTTGCTCATAATTTGAATTTATAGACAATACTTTGGAAGAAATAAAACAGTTTTCTTCTATTTCTGGAAATAAAAACAAGGCATTCCATAAACAACTAAGCTAAATACTTGATGATGTGAATAGAGAAACTACTTTCGAGCATTAAAACATTCTAGGAGACTGTTTTCTAAAATATAAAGTGGCATGAATTTCTCATATGTTTACATTTTTATTATATTCCTGCTTCTGCACATTAAGCGAGACTTCCTCTACAGATTTATTCTCAACATTAATAAATGTTTGCTTAATAACAGACTGTCCCATTTATGCTTTTCTTTCTAAATTAGTAACCATGACTCCACAAAGAGCACAAAGAAAGCTGACAAAGGCATGGCCAAAAAGCCACAAGTAGTATTACTACATGCCAGAGCACTTAACATTAAACTACCATTTCTCTCTAAAACTTCTGTTGCCAGACTGCTCGCAAAATCTGGAAGCTCAAAGACGGGTTTCAAGTGCAATTAAATTCTCCAAAAGCAAAACTGTACAAAAATATGCCGCCCTTCTTATGTCACCATTTTATAGACAACATTTTCTCAGGATCTTAATTAAGATAACGATGCACACCTGTGTCAACATTCTCTGGCAAGACAGCCTTATCAATCATAATCCTTTAAGTACACTCCAAAACAGCAAAGCGATATGACAGAAGCAATCTGTTGCCTTTCCTAGCGCCGGTGTTGTGTCTCACCCACAAGAATGATGAGATCTTTAAAATACAGCAGACCTACTTTTATGAGTCTTTAAAGTTTTAACTGTAAACAGTTATTACACTAAATAAACAGGAATAACCTCTTTTGCACTTGATTTACACAATGACAACTGTACGGCCAAAACTCGAACAGCAAGCTTTGCAGCCATGTCGTGGCAATGCAATTGTGGATCTTATTTTAAAGCTTGAAATTTTAAGAGTTATGCATAACTGGATCCGTGCAGACATGACAAACCAATAAACCTTTAGGAACTCTTAAAATTACAATTTTCTAAAAGTCCTACATTAAAAGCAATCAGGGCATGCCTATCCCCAGTGTAAGTTAAAATGTTCAGGAGGATATAAATGCAAGAGATTCTCCCCCCCAAAAAAGGAGTCATCTTGGTAATGTGGAAGGAAAGGGAGAGAGTTCCCACCTCTGCGGGGGTGGGGTGGGGTGGGGGGGAGGTTGGGGCGGGGGGGGAAGCTTCAGTGACCAGAGACCAGTGAAACTACAGCTTAACAAGTAAGCAGGTTCCCAAACGGGAAAGCTGATGAATAAAGGAGAAGGCAGGGGAGAGGGAACCTTAACCTTAAGTAGCCACTACCAAGATCAAAAGGTAAAAACCTCGTGTTTACCAGCAAAAACGTAAAAACTTTCACAGGAACACTGAGAAACCCCGCCAGATGCTATTTGAATCCCATCTGCCTGCTAATGATCAGTTCTTCCATTTCACATATTAACACAAGTCTGAGACGCCAGGCGGCCGTGGCCAGCCGAGCAGCAGAGCCATCAATGTGCAAATAAAGCAGAAAATAGAGACATCCTTAAGAAATGAGTCTTAAATTTGACGTAGAGCGGAGGTGACAACCACGGCAACAGAACCATAAATTCGAAATGCTTCAATATCTTTCAGGATTCTCTCCAGACCTTGACACCAAAAAGAAGACAGTAAAAGGAAAGGGGAGGGCAAGGGGGGATAGCCTAGCGGCCCAGAGTGGCAGGATGATGTAATGAGGATGTCTGTGTGACAGACTCAGATTCTCGGTGGCACAAACCTCCATGGCTCCATGTCAGAAAACAGCATCCTGGACGAGAGCCGAGAGGGTGCTGCGGCCGCGCGTGGATGGAGGGGACACGCCCACGCGCGCCCGCCGGGGCACCGTGACATCAGGAGAGGCTGGCCCAACACTCACGCGGCCCACGCCCACCCTGCGGCTTGCGGGGCACCGCCGCGGCCATCCGGTCCACGAAGGGACTCGGATGCGGCGCGAGGGGCAGTGAGCCCGGGCGCGACCGGGCGGGAACGCGGCGGGACGGGGTACCCGGGACTCACCTCTTCTCCGCCGCGCGGGCGCGCGGACCGCGGACGCTCCCTCGTGGCTGGCGCGAGCCCCCGGCGGGCGGCGCGCGCGGGCAGCTACCGACCGTTAGCGCGAGGGGCAGCCGCGGCGGCAGGGGCGGCGGCGGCGGCGGCGGCGGGCGGAGCCGGGGGCGGGCGCTGAGGAGCACAAGGGCCGCGAGAGGCGGGAGCGAAGGGAACGGGGAGGGGTAGCTCCCCGCGACCACTCGGTCTACACCGAGCTCCCCTTGGCCGCCCGAAAAGCCATCACCGGCCAGCTCGGCGCTCCCTCCCGCTTCGGCCGTCCCGGGCGCCCAGGCCTCGCCTCAGTCCCGGCCCGCCGGCAGCCACCTGGGCCCGGCTATGCCCGCCTCCGCGGCGGCAGGCTTCTCGTCTCCATGACAATAGGGAGCCGTTGCCCCGCCCGATCCCACCCCCTCGGTGCCGTGACTCGGAGGGAAGCGAGCGCACGTCGTCGAGGGGCGGGGCCAGTGGAGGCCAGCGCCCAATTAGAGATAGAGGCAAGGAGGGACAGGGCGGGGCTGACAGAGACATTGCCGAATGTCTGCTTGAGGGGCGGAGCGTGGGGGGGGGGCGGTGAAGCTGATGGTGGGGAGGAGTTAGCGCGCCTGCGTGAAGTCCTGCAGCGGAGCGCGTCCGAGTTTACTTCAGTGGGTCAGTGTGAGGGGCCTGGAGCTCCGTAAATAAAGTGTATCTTGCTTGTCAAAGTCCTTGCGGGGAACTGTGTGGTTTTCTTTCGGCCTGCGTGTGCCCCAGTTTTATGTAAGGTCACCAAGTCCGTGATACACCGAGCTCCAGTGGAGTGCCCAACACTGTGCCAGCCCTGTTTTGGTTCACCAGCGCCCCTGTCTGTCCCAGAGTTCGAGTGCGTCTGGCTTGTGGCGGCGCGGGATGGAGAGACAGGCAGGGGGTCTGTTTTGTATTCTGTGTGGCCGTCGTGGGCAAGGGCTCTGCCTGTGACTCAGTTGTGTGTGTTTGCCTTGCCAGCGCCTCGCTGAACAAACAGTGGCTGGGTTGGGCAAAGCCGAGTGTTTGCAATGGAGCGTGGGCGGGTGCTAAAGTGCGCGCTAAGGGGAAGGGGACCCGCACCCTCCACCATCACCACCGGCCTGGCAGAGGGAGCTGTAGATGGAAAGCCCGAGGAAGAGGCGGCGAGGCATGGTGGGGGCCAGATGGGGTGTAGTGGGGTCCGTGGACCTACTCTGGTACAGCTGCTTCTTCATGTGGCAGCTCTTGCCCATTACCTCTCCTCTAGAGAAAGGCTCTCCCCCGTAATCCCGGCCCTCCCCCTTCCTTGCCGTTTGGCGGGGAGTTGGTGGAAGGAGGCCGGAGACGTACAGATGTCCAAGGCCTGTCTCTCGCCCACCTGCTGCTGCTGGCGGAGAGGGACAGTCATCTCGGCCTTCCCGCGCCCCGGACGAGGGCATCCCTCCATCTCTTCCAGGGACCTTCATTCCAGGTCTCCAACTCGCTCTCCGGCTCCCTGGCTTGGGGGAGAAGCCAGGGGCGGGTAGGTGACGGTCCGCTCGGGAGCCCAGCCTCTTGCGGAACAAGAAATCCGCTAACTCCGCGGTTTACTGTGGCAAGCACAGAGCAGAGCGCTCGCCCGCGCCCAGCCCGCCGCCTCGCTGCCTTTGTGCTTCGGATCGACCGGACCCGCCACCAGGGCCTGCCTTATGTCGGAACCGCACTCTACCCGGACTTAGCAGGGAAGGAAAGTTGGAAGAGATCGGCGCGCCTGGGATGTGATTGTCATCCTGGGGCCGGCGCTCGAGAGTCTGAGAAAGAGAGAGAGGGAGAGAGACCCGGGAGAGAAGGGGGGGTGGGGGGGAGAAAAAGAGGAGGGTGGAGAGGAGGGCCGTGGAGGAGAGGCGGGCGCGAGGGAGGGGCGAGGGGAGCGCCAGCGAGCGGGAGAGGGAGCCGGGGAGGAAGAGGGAGAGGGCGAGGCGCGCCTGGCGGCCGGGTTGGCTGCGGCCGCCCAGAGGTTCCTGCCAGTCCTCCCACCGACTACACCCCGGGAAGGAGGAGCTTCAGGCGCGCACAAGGCGTCAGAATCCTCAATTTCCAACTTAGCATCTTGGCAGGACCTTTGCGAAGCCAAAAGCAGAGCCCCCCAGTGCAAAGAGCGAGGGGGAAAAAGAGAAAGCTGCAAGGGAGGGGGGAGAAACCCAGCCGGGGCGAGCGAGGCGCACAGAGAAGAGGGCTCGGCAGTCGCAGCCGGAGGCGCGCGGGAAGCCAGCGAGGAGGCGCCGCGGGCCGGAGCCCGGGAGCCGGGGCCCGAGAAGCGGCAGCCGGGGGCAGCCGGAGGCCAGGTGCCCGCCCGCTCGCCCTCGCAGGGCGCCGCCCGGCTCGTTGGCGGCCGCGGCGCGGCGCGCCCCATGCCCGTGTGTGGCCATGTCCTACCCGCAGGGCTACTTGTACCAGCCGTCCGCCTCTCTGGCGCTCTACTCGTGCCCGGCATACAGCACCAGCGTCATCTCGGGGCCCCGCACGGATGAGCTCGGCCGCTCGTCGTCGGGCTCCGCATTCTCGCCCTACGCCGGCTCCACCGCCTTCACGGCGCCCTCGCCGGGCTACAACTCGCACCTCCAGTACGGGGCCGATCCCGCGGCTGCCGCCGCCGCCGCCTTCTCTTCGTACGTGGTGAGTGAGCGGGTGCCGCGGCGGGCAAGGGCAGCTGGGGCCGCACGGGGCGGGAGGGGGCTGCGGAGGACACAGGCCCTGGCGCCACCGCGACCGCCCCCGCCAAGCTTCGCGGCCCCTGCAAACTTGGGCGACTGTTTCGCGCGGCTTCTCCCGGGCCTCGGGCTCAGGAGTTGCTCGGAGGGCAGAGCCGCGTCCTGCTTGGGTCGCTGAGCGGGCCGAGAGGGTTTTTTGGGGAGAGGTCGCTGCAATTAAAGAGCAGCGTCCGGTTCAAACATGAGCTCCAGGCCGCCCTGCAGGTTTTATTTTATTTTATCTTAATGGTTTTGCCATTTTGGAAAAGTAGTTCAAAAGAAACGGACCAGAAATCAGAGCAGAAGCGCGCTAAGTCAATGTAAATGTGTTTGGCCTCGCCTTTAATTAGTCCTCCAAAATGTTGCAAATCCGTAATCCTATCTTCGCAATCCGATTTGGAGGTATTAGATTTCTGAAAAGTCGGCCGAGCTGCGGTGCATCCGGGATTTTTCGGCCGGGTGCACTTTCTGGAAAAATGCCGTGGCTTCGGTTTGGGGTAACATTTTTGGGGGGGTGAGAGTGCCCGGGCAAGGCTTAGCTTTTCCTTTGCCTTCCTCTTTGGGGGGAAAAAATGCCTTGACTTCCCTTGCTCTCTCCCCTTGCGCCTAACGTGCAGCCATCAGGGCACTAAGTGCCGAGTCGCCGCTGCTGCCCAGGCCTCCATCTGGGTGGAGGGCCTGGCCAAGGTGGCCCGATCTGCGCACGGGGGGGCGGACTTGCCCCGGCAGACGCGGGCCTACTGGGTGCCGCTGAGGCCAGGACGGCTTCAAGCGTCCCCAAAGGATGGGAATCAGGAATTGGTGCCTACCCCCCCACATCCCCCGCTCCCTACGGAAGCGGAGGAGGAGGAAGAGTTGCCCCTGGGTCTGAGCCCGCCAGCCCTACCCCAGGGGAAGTCGGAGTTTGGGCCTCTCAGCTCACGGACCCCTGGGCACAGGGAAAACGTGCTTCGGTCGTCTAGGTGGTCCTGGGGACCACGGCCCGCTCTCACCCTCTCTTTGCCTGTTCCTTGCAGGGCTCTCCCTACGATCATACGCCGGGGATGGCAGGTTCCCTAGGGTACCACCCCTACGCGGCGCCCCTGGGCTCATACCCCTACGGGGACCCCGCGTACCGGAAGAACGCCACACGAGACGCCACCGCCACGCTCAAGGCCTGGCTCAACGAACACCGCAAGAACCCCTACCCCACCAAGGGCGAGAAGATCATGCTGGCCATCATCACCAAGATGACCCTCACCCAGGTGTCCACCTGGTTCGCCAACGCGCGCCGGCGCCTCAAGAAGGAGAACAAGATGACGTGGACGCCGCGGAACCGCAGCGAGGACGAGGAGGAGGAGGAGAACATTGATCTGGAGAAAAACGACGAGGATGAGCCCCAGAAGCCAGAGGACAAGGGCGACTCCGAGGGCCCTGAAGCAGGTTGGTGGACGCGGGAAAGGGTGTGTTGGAGAGGGAGTAAGAAGGAAAAGGGGGGCCTGGAGGTTGGGGGCTAGGGTCACTGCCTTTGCGGGCAGGGACCTGGGCCCCACCGCGCGGCCTCCGCGCCCCTGACGGCCTGGGGTTTCACCCGCAGGAGGAGCGGAGCAGAAGGCGGCTTCGGGCTGCGAACGGCTGCAGGGGCCGCCCAGCCCCGCCGGCAAGGAGACGGAGGGCAGCCTCAGCGACTCGGATTTTAAGGAGCCGCCATCCGAGGGCCGTCTGGACGCGCTGCCCGGGCCCCCCCGCGCCGGCGGGCCTTCCCCGGCGGGGCCAGCGGCAGCGCGGTTGGCCGAGGACCCGGCCCCTCACTACCCCTCCGGCGCGCCGGCTCCGGGCCCGCACCCAGCCGCGGGAGAGCTGCCCCCTGGTCCCGGCGGGCCCTCGGTCATACACTCTCCGCCACCACCGCCGCCACAGGCGGTGCTCGCCAAGCCCAAACTGTGGTCTCTGGCAGAGATCGCCACATCCTCGGACAAAGTCAAGGACGGGGGCAGCGGGAGCGAAGGCTCTCCCTGCCCGCCGTGTCCCGGGCCGGTAGCGGGGCAAGCCTTAGGAGGCAGCCGCGCATCGCCGGCCCCGGCGCCATCGCGCTCTCCCTCGGCGCAGTGCCCCTTTCCAGGAGGGACGGTGCTGTCCCGGCCTCTCTACTACACGGCGCCCTTCTATCCCGGCTACACGAACTATGGCTCCTTCGGACACCTTCACGGCCACCCAGGGCCAGGGCCAGGCCCCACAACCGGTCCGGGCTCGCATTTCAATGGATTAAACCAGACCGTGTTGAACCGAGCGGACGCTTTGGCTAAAGACCCGAAAATGTTGCGGAGCCAGTCTCAGCTAGACCTGTGCAAAGACTCTCCCTATGAATTGAAGAAAGGTATGTCCGACATTTAACGCGGGCTGCGTCGGTCCCGGACTTTCCTAATTTATTAAAAAAACATGGCCTTGGCAGTTATTTTTCCATCAACAAGAGAGAAAAACAAAACTACCCCTCCTATTAAAAAGTTTATAGTTCATGGAGATGGATGACATACCCATGTAAACATCTCCCCACACAAAAATGTCTTAACCAACCGAAAAGAAAAAAATTTAAAAAAGGATTTGTATTAAATCTTATTCTGTATATTTAATGTAGCATTTTTGTATTTAAATTGATAATTCAATATCTTTGAAGTAAATTATGAAATTAAGACACCTGTACAGGCATTTAATGTTTTTTTTTGTAATATAAATATATACATTTGTGTTTCCCCCGAAACTGTTTCATAGTTTAAAATACAAGTTTAATTTAATTTTTTACACCTATTGATTTTTCTGGGTATGAGCTAAAGTATTATTACAGAAAGGAAACAGGTTATACTCTTAGATTTAAAAAGTAAAAGAAACTGCAGCCGCCTTTGTAAAATGCAAAATATTTAATTAAAAGAGATTTTAACATAATCAGAGCCATTCATTACTTTTTAGAAGCCTCAATAAACTGTCCATCGCCTTGGACAAAAGGTGGAAACTGCAACTTTCTTTCTTTCTTTTTTTTTCTTTTCTTTCTTTCTTTCTTTCTTCTTCTTCTTTTTTTTTCTCCCCCAAGTGAGGAATGAAAGGTTCCACAGAACCTCAGTGTGCCAGGGGGAAGCCATAATTAGGCGGCAGGCCCCGGGGACCCTGGCCCTGCTGGGAATGCAGATTTGGATCCCTGATGCAGGCTGCTTGGGGGAGATTGGACCCTGGAGGAAGGAGCAGAGAGACCCAAGTGTGTGCCCAGAAGGGAGAAGAGATGGTAAAGCCTGCTAGAGACACGCACCACCCTAGCACCATCGCTTAACCTAATTACTTCCAATCAGTGTCGTGTTTTATGCAAAGCAATCAGCTGGTGAACTTTGCTAATGAGTTCGATTTTATGCCGGATTTAGCCCTTATTACTATTTCAAAGGTGCTGTGGGCTAATGCGGGCGGGGAGCGTTAGGGGATGCCAAGGAGAAGGCTTTCCCAAGTCACTATTTTCCCTACCCCTTTAAAATTGGGCATTGATCTCTTCGTTGGATTTGATTAAATTAGTAAATGTTCCAGCCGCGACAGTGCGGGTGGTAGGCAGCCCCGTAGATCCCCGCGCAGCCGCGAGACCGCGGCCGCGGGACTGGCTAGGGGACGGTTCCCCCCTTTCACAGGTAGGTGTCACACTTGTCCTGAAATACAAGCCTGCACTATGCAGAGTCGGACATTGGAGAGAGTGGGCGGAAGTGGGGGATGGAGAGCCACAGTCGCTTGGGGGCAGTGAGGGGAGCCCCGAACGAAATGGAGGGTGCCCCCAGCCCCTGCTCCCGCACGCACCCCTTTTTGGACAAGTGGCCTTCAAAAGTTCGAAGGCATTTGCCTAGATAATGAGGCTGTTGAGGACTCGATCAGGCTTGTCGTCGCGTTAGCACTTTTCCTGTCTCTGATTCGAAAGTCTAAGTAGTAACAAAAGTATGGGGGGGGGGGTTATTTTCTAGTTTTAAACCCGCATGTTTCATCTCAAAATGAAAAATCAGGATGAGTCTCAATCCCAAATGGGGAAAAGACACCGCCCTGTGCCCGAGGCCCGCCAACAGTGTCCGTGTTCGCGTCTCCATTTTGCGTCGGAGAGGTGGAACAGAGGACGTGTTTTACTTCGTGGGAAATTTTCGGTGGTCGGGGGAGGGGAGGGTTTACCGCAAAAACATGCTCTAGCCAGGGGAATTAATTTGCTCTATTAAACCCAAGCTTGAGTGGAGAGTGAATGTGTTTGCACATAACACCGGTTTAATTAGCCTAAATCAGAATGCACATATTTGCATTTCTACTCAAGATTACTTTAACCCTACTTGTTTTTTTAGACACACCCCAAACTTTCATCGAAGTTTTAACTTTTGCTTTTCTTTTTTTAAACTTGCGACGGGACTCCATTCGCTTATTCGAATTTAAACAAGTTTGCAAACTGCGTTGTCCAGATGTTTTTGGGAACAGCAGTCGATTTAAGAGTTTAAATTAGTGAGAAAATTCACGCAGGGAAAATGGTTTCAAAGCTGGAAGTGTGAGTGATTAAATATACATGAGATGATCGTATTTTATTTTGTCCCTTTAATTATAAATGATTTTTTAAAACAATTGCATTCCAGAGATAACTAGCCCTACCGCCAACCCCCACCCCGGAGCCCCAGCCCCCTCCACCCACCCTCACCCCACCCCCCGACAGCCTAGTTCACAATCAGCTTCCCCCTTCTCCCCTACCCGCCCCCCCCAGTTGAATATGCAGCCCCCGGAGTCACCTTCTCTTCTAAAAATGTCAGAAGAATAGGCCAGTCCCCTTCTCTTAAGAGAGAGTTTAAGGACCACATCAGCTCTGCGGGGTTTTGGAAGCGCTGGCCCTAAACCCTGCCCAACGATTTTAAAAAAGAAAATTACAGGCCTCCTTGTGTTCTCGGGAATATGCAAATAGCGCGGCGCGGGCCTCCCAAGTCTGAGATCCTAGGCTCGGGGCTGGGAGCCGAATGCCCGCGGGGCTCCCTGGGAACGGGAATCGCGCACCAGGGAGCTCCCGGCGTTTCTCCCCTACGTGGGGCGGCGCGAGGAGCCTCCCGGCCACGGAGCGAAACCACCAGGGGCCGGAAGGCTGGAACCCGAGTCGCTGCCCCCTGTCCGCATCCCTCCTGCCCTTGGCCTCTGCAGGGTCTACGGGTTACTCTGCGTACTTCATCTTGAATACAAGCCTCCAATTAAGTTTGGGGTTTGCTCTTTGCAGAGCTGAGTTTCTTGGCCAGTGATTTTCTGGTGTCTAGAGACTTTCCAGTTTGGGGGAAGCCTGCCGCGCAGTTCGGGGTTCGGATAATTAGATGTCTCCCGCGTTTAATCCTAGAAGTAGTTTCGCGTCTTTACGCTCCCAAGTGCCTCCTCGAGCCCGCTTGGCCGCGTCTTGAGCCGTCTCAAAGGCAGAGTGTCTTGGAGGCGCTGAGAGCAAACTTCCGGGGTGCAGTGGAGTCGAGGTTTGTTCGCAGGGTTAGACTGGGGTGCGGGAGTTGCGCGAGGCAGTGCTTAAGACACGTGGGTGCGGGGGCAGCGCGGACGTTTGCCACCTGCACTTGACTGCGCTGGTTCTGGACCCCTCGAGGAGCCTTTAGCTTGGCACTCAGGTCCCAGGAGGGCCGAATCCCAGGCAGCAGGGGCAGAGGGATCACTGCTTGGGGTCTATGCAGTCACCCGCCCTGAGGCAGCGCCAAACTGGGAATGACTGGATCCCTTCCCTTACTTCTCTGTGTGGGTCCGAATCAGTTCATGGGATTTGGGGGTGAAGAGCGAACAGCCCAGTCAATCCTCGAGGGCGCATGAGCGGACACTGAGGAGAAGCTACAGAAAGGGGACATTGCTGCTTCCATTCCCGCTCCTCGGCTCGGGGTGCTTGAGCTCGAAATGTTGTTTCCCGGCCTGGGTGCGGGGCCTGCATCGAGGCTTTCTTGTTTGCAAACCCTTCGGGGCCTCTCGTTTTGCTAGAGGTGAGAAGCCCTTGGAGCCTGGAAGCTTGCGGGAGAGGGTCGTACGTGCAGTTTCAGAAATGACCCACCTGTCCCCCACGACTAGCTGCCAGCTCGGGCAGAGGCAGGCAATAGCGCTTCGCAAAGCGCCCAAAGTGAAAGGAATGTGATTGCGCTCCCGGGAGGGAGCCGAACGCGGATGCAGTTTAGGAAGGGCGCCGCCTACTGGTCCCCGGGCGCCAGGCTGTTGGCAGAGAGGAGGAGTTAAGGCAAGACCTGTCTCTGTCCCCCACCCCCAGCGGGGTCTTAGCTCTGAACCCCAAGCGGGTGAAACTGAAACTGCCCAGCTACCGCACTCGCCGCGGCTCGGGTCCCAGGACCAAGTTAGCATTGGAGATTTGGAAAGCAGGGCTCGCGATTAGAACAGTTTTAACCCCACCGATTCCCGCCACGGTTTGGCCAGAAACTAGTCAGAAACTAGGCGGCAGGCAATTGAGGAAATACGCCCACGGTTGAAACAGTGTGCGGGTGGGAGACCGCCGCGGTGCGTGGCCCAGGCAGCGCGCCCCGGCTCCCGCTGGGCTTCAGGTGTGCGCTTACCTTCTGCTGGCCTTTCCGGGCCGGGGTTCTGGAACCCGCACAGTTTTGTTTTTAGTCTGCGGGCTGGCCTATCCGGAGTCTACCACGCAACCGCACCCCGTAAAACCGTTTCTGTCTTTTGGCCTATGCGTTGGACATCCATAGAAAAAGGAAAAACAAAACTACCTTCGCATTCTTGAAACCCTCCTATTTTGAAAGCATTTTGATGAGGTCGGCGCAGCAAACCAAGAGGTGCACACCTGAGCGTCCGCTTTTACTCCGACAGAAGCCCTAACCCATAGTGTCGACTGGGCTCCCCCGGTGCAGAGATACTGGGGGAAAGCGGAGGCGCGTCCTCGGCCTGGATCATGGAATCCCTTTCCACTCGGCCACCGACTAGGAAAATCGGGCCTGACTGAGAACTTGCCACCTGCCCTCCTTCCAAACTGGCCAAAACTGCAGGACTGTTCCTAGACCCACCCCACGGGTCTCCCTCGGTGACCTGGCCAGAGTTGCTCTCCTTTTCGTTTTCGTTTAAATGCGACTTGGGTCCAGGACACAAGAGGGGGCCCAGGTTGTGGCCTAAGGAAGGATCGCCTCTGGGGCGGGGATGCAGCTCTGGACGCACCTCCTGCCCAGGTCGGCCCTTTCGGCCCTTGCGGGGGGTCTCTGGCCTCCTGTCGGCTCTAGGCCCCAGATCTCAGTCCCCAAGGCGGCCCTCCTGGCTGCGCTCGTTTCCGGCGCCCGGACGAGCCCGGCGCGCCCAGACGCCACTTTTTCCCAGTGAAATCTGCTTTTATTTGCTCCGAGCAAACCCCGGGCTCTCAGCGCTCTCGCCTGATGGATGCAAATGTAAATGTGCACTTATTTAATTGGATCAGGCCCCAAGATAAAAGAGATAAACGGCTCCCCGTTTGCTAACTTATTTTCCGAGGCATGCAGCGCCGCGGAGGGGAAGCTAATGAAGGAGCCGCGCGTCGCTCAGCGCTGCAGCCCTCCACGGTTATAGTGCGCTGGCCGGTCGGTAGGCTCCGCTCGGCCGGCGGCTCCTCCTCGACCTCCTTTGCATGGCCCCTTGCCGCCGGGTAGGGAGCCCATGGGACCTTCTGTGCTCCAGGACCAGAAAGAGAGAAGGCGCGGCGCGGGCTTCGCTTTTGCAAATATCCCACTCATCGCCAGAATTTTCTCTGGCTCTTCCCCTTCTCGTCTCTTACTCAGCTCCCCTTGCTGGAGTCCAACCGGCCCCGGTCCATTTGATAGAAAATCCCTTCTTGCTTTCCTCCCCAGGCGTCGTCTTTTGCCCCAGGTGGCTGTCTCAGAGAGAAAGAAACCAGGGCCACGAAAAAGGCTAGGCGCGCCCCATCTCCACCTCCGCCACCAGCGTCCCGTGGAGCCGCCCTTTAGACAGAAGGACCCCCTTCTCTGTTCCCATATGGCTGTCTTTTGGAGCCTGGGGTTTCTTTCAGAATCGTCGGGACGCCATGGATTACCTCCCCTCCAGCCCGCCCCATAACGTGCACACGCAATATACACAGCCCTTCAATAATTTCAAGGGGTCACGGAACCGGACATCTAGACATTAGGAGGAGAAAGGTCTGCTTGGCTCTTCCTTCCCCGGGTCTGGAGTTCAGAACTTCAAAGCTGGCTCGTCCTCCTCCGCCATCCTTAGTTCGTTCCCCAAGCTGGGCCTGGGACTCCCCCCACTGCCAAATTGTTCTTCTTTTCGGAAGGGCTGGGGCGGAGGTCCGGGTGGGTGAGGACAGGAGGCCAGACACAGCAGCCTGCGGTACCTGGGGGTAAGGGAGACAGGGAAAGGGGAGCCCTCGTCGGAAACCCGCTCCAGGTAGCCCCCGGAAGCTAGGCTGGGCAGGACTTGGGAGGGCTGGCGCAGGGGAGGCTGCAGCCTCCAGGGCTGGGCCGGGTGAGGCCGGGCTAGGCTGGGCGGCAGGGCCGCGCCCCGTCCCCAAGGCGCTGATGGATTGGCTTGTCAGGAGAGCTCTGTGCGCGGAGCCCATCAGAAAGCACTTACCTCGCTATACTGAAATTACTGTCTTTTCAGGGGCTAATTTGTGTAACTCCCATGGAGGGGCTTGGAGGGGGTTTGATGAGGCATAAAATGATGATTAATGAATTTATTGGCCGCTGCTCATCAAACAAGGGCTAGAGAGCTCCGGTCCGCACGGTCCACACTGGCGGCCTGGCGGCGTTGCTCATCACAGCCGGGGTACCGCCTTGGGGGGTGGGGAGCGGGGTGCTTAGCGCTGCCAGGGTTTCCCCTAGCGCCTGGCCCTGGCCCTGGCGCTTTCCTTAACCTTAGCTGCTTCCTGCTGGCCAACCCCGCATTCAGGGCTACTGCAGCCAGCCGTGCCACCATCGCCCCCTGCGGGCGGGCTGCTCAGGCCTAGGGGGAGACTGGGCTCCGGTGGTGCAGGCCCAGATGGGTCGTAGCCTTTCCAGGCTCAGCCTTGTAATAGCTGGGACAGAGTGTGACCAGGGAACCCCCAGGCAGCCCAGGAATGGAGGCATGGGCTGTCAGCGAGAGACCGTATGGCTTACTGGTTGGGTGCTTGGGCCTTGGTGGCTAAGTCCTATCATCTGTAAAATGAGGCCTTATACCACCCCTGGTTTTGTGAGGATTCTAGTGAATGGCATACAGTTGTCCTTCAGTACAGTTACTGGGGTCACACTCTCTTAAGACTACTTCATGAGAGACACTAGCCAAGGCCTGGGGTTAAAAGGGAAGGGCAGCAGACAGACTTTGGGGAGGATCCTGCAAGAATGACTGATGTCCCCCCCCCCACCTTCTCCAGCCTGGAAGCACTCCCTGGGGCTTGATGGGGGGGACACTGGGAGCTTGGGAAGGCAGTTAGACAGGGGAGCGACCTGATGATCAGAGCTCAGCTTTGGGAAGCTGGCTGGACAAGCCTTGGGATAGAATCAATTTCAGATCAGTTCTCCCTGGTGGTGATGGTTCAGAACTCCTCCCACTCACAGCCTACCCTTTGTCTGCCTTTTGGAATCTGTCCACAAGGGCCTTTTGGCTTCCTCTGGTCTCAGTCAAGAACTTGCAGCCCATGAACTTGTAAATTCTGCTGAGGTTCTTTATCTCCCCTGCCTACCTTGTATCCTCCGCACTGCCCCACCTTGATCTCTCAACAGTCTGCTCTACCTTTGACTCCCCAGGACATCCTGTCCTGCTGAAATAGTGCAGGAAAGACCTTGACATTGATCCCATCCCGTGGAATGCTTAGATTGGCCTCCAGGTTAGTGCAGTTCTGCTTAACCTGAGCACCTAAGATATCCCAGATGTGCCATTCCAGGTATGATTTTGCAGCAGTGAACAAAAGAAAGCTTACCTTCCTGGACCTTATACTGTGGAGGGGGAGACAGAAAGTGAGCAAATGAGGGTGATGATGGCTTCTCACAATGTCTGGATGATGAGTATTGGCAGAAAAATTAAGTAGGGTGAGGATGTGGAAGGGATTTTGCTCCCTTAGCCAGGGTAGTCTGGGAAGCATCCCTTAGGAGGGGCCCTTGAGGAGATACCCGAAAGCAGTTGGGGAGTAGGCCATGAAGATATCGGAAGGGGCGATTTCTGGGCAGAGGGATAGCAAGTGCAAAGATCCTGAGGTCGGAACAGATTTGAGCAACAGCAAGGGGAACTTTCCAGGAGGTGATAAGGCCAAGGCATACCCAGGTTTGGGCTATAAGGGGTTTTGTTGGTCTTGGTGAGATCTTTGGGTTTAATGATGAGAGAGAGAAAGGAAGAGAGGGATGGCCTGGGGGAGTGATAGGATCTAATTTATGTCTTCGAGGCATCCCCAGACATGAGGAGCTGAAGCTCTGGGTGGGCAAGATCGGAGCAGGGCCCAGTTAGGAGGCTAATGGTAGAATCCAGGGGGAGGTAATGCTGTCTTGGACACGGAGGTCGCCAGAGAAGTAGTGGTTGCTCCCAGTGATCAGGTTTAGGCCATATTTTGAAAGTAGAGTCAACAGGCTTTGCTGATAGATTGAATGTGGGAGGTGGGCCGAGGGGAATTCTGGATGCCTCCAAGAGTTTGGGTACTAAGGGACTTGGGAGATGCCATTTGTTGAGATGTCAAATATAAGAGAGGCACAGGGATTTTATTATATTATTTTTTTTTTTAAAGATTTTATTTATTTATTTGACAGACAGAGATCACAAGTAGGCAGAGAGGGAGGCAGAGAGAGAGAGGAGGAAGCAGGCTCCCTCCTGAGCGGAGAGCCCGATGCAGGGCTGGATCCCAGGACCCTGGGATCATGACCTGAGCCGAAGGCAGAGGCTTTAACCCACTGAGCCACCCAGGCACCCTTATTTTATTTTATTTTATTTTATTTTATTTTTAAGAGGGAGAAAATAAGACACTATGTGACCTGACCTCCATGCCCTTTGGCCCAGAAGAGCTGTTCCAGTGGACACAGGGCATCCAGGGACAAACCCTAAAATGAGCACAATGTTTTCCCTCCTGAAACCAGACATCTTCGAGCTCCCTGACCACCACACCTGCGCTTTTACTCCTGTATTTTTTTCTTTTTCTTTTCTTTCTTTCTTTCTTTTTTTTTTTTTTTTTTAAATCAGTGGAGACAACTGAGGTCCAGAAAGTGAAAATGACTCGCCCAAGCTCACACAGTGAGTTCCCAGGCAGAACGGAGCCAGAAATCCAGGTCTCCTCACTCCTCGGTTGTGTTCTGCCTGTGCCTCGCCCGAGCTGTGTTCTCTGGGATATCCGTATTTTAACAGAGAGCTGGAAACAAAATGCCTTAACAGAGAGGAATGAATTTATAATGGTGGAATCTCAGACACGGTGACAGGCTGTCAAGGGAGATATTTTTAGGCTGGGCCCGGAAACATCTTAGCCCTCCTCCAACGCTGCTGGAGGACTGCTGCCTCTTCAGGACTCCGCGTGTGAAGTGCAGATGAGGGCAAAGCTAGGAATGGGCCATCTCTCCCAAACACCCGACAGCAAGGAGGGTCTGAGCCTGCTGCCCCTGCCAAGGAGGGTTTTCTTCTGTAAATCATTGCTAGCTGAAAAGATTTGCTCATTTCTCTTGTTGGAAGTGACTGTCTGCCCGCCGCCCGCCGTTATCCTACATAATGCAAACAGAAATCAATGTTCCTTTACCCCTAGGTTCACAGAACACCTCCTATCAGACAAAGATTTGAATAGGAGGCAAGGCCCTGAATCATGGATCTTTCATGTATTTATTTTTGAATTCTTTCCTTCCCTTCCTCCCTCCCTCCATTCCTTTTTTCCTTCCTTCCTTTCTTTATGTCTTAGCTTGACTGTTTCTCCCCCCCACCCCCATCCCCACCCCCCCACCCCTAATTCTTTTCTTGACTCCTTGTGTTGGATATATGGTCGTCAGCTTGGGCATTTTTTCTGTAAAACTATCAGTGGCTTTGTCCCAAGGGAACTCACAGGCCCTTAGGAACAGCATCTTGACATCTTTCAAGCAGAGTGAGACATCTGTTAGCCCTAGATTCCAAATACCCTCACAGTTCCACAGCATCCCAGACACCTTTCCAGCTAACTCGGTTTGACATCAGACTTACCACACAGTTGTCATTTCTGAGACTTTTTTTTTTTTAGATCCAAACCACAAGGGTTTTTTTTTTTTTTTTTTTTTTTTTGTTAGTTTTGTTTGCCCTCTATTTGTATCCAGCATCTAAATCCAAACCCTGTGGTAATAGGTGGCTCTTTTTCCAAATACTCATACGTGCAAAGATGTTCATTGGCCCATGAGGACTGATTTTCCTGGATCACGTAAAAGCATGGATTAGCAGCAACTTGGAGAAAAGGGTTCATTTAGAATAAACACCACCTCTCTGCTCTCATGAAGAGTGTGGTACAAAAATCACTGGCCTGCTTTATTTTGGTTGGTGGAGTTCTTTTCCTCACCAAACTTTTTTTTTTTTTTTCTTACTCACTTTCTTTTTCCTCTTTAATTTTCTTTTTTACTCTGGCAAACACCTGCCAGTTCCTATACCACGTAGGAGGAATGTCTGAGAAGACTCCATAGGACTTGAGTCTGTAAGGAATGAGTCCTTAGGTTGCTCAGCCTCCTCAAAACGCTCGGGGCTCCCATCCTCGGTGGCCCTGTCCCAGCCACCAACAATCACAATCACAACCACTATTTCCATAATAACTTCTTGCAAGTTTTGGAGTTTTGTCACCATCTACTTATCTTGAAAGGGATATTTATACCAGTGCTGCAACTGAAAAATGAGTATCACTTGCCATCAACACAAGACAATGGTAAAAAGCAAATTCGTGATGTGAGGTTCTTGGTGCCCTGGGCTCCGAAGGTGAGCAGCATCCCTCTCGGGGTCTCTGGTTGGTCCCAGAGGCCTCCCCAACCCTATTCCTCTGCTTTGCAGACTGCCTTCAAAATTACATGGGCCGCAGGAGCAAGTTTTCACCCTACCTAACACCACCTCGGGTGGCCCCAGAGATGGGCTTACCACACTTTGGAAAATGGTAACTGTTCATTTTCTAGGTATGGGAACAGCGGCCCCGACTTGTTCGACGCGCTCAAGATCACAAAGCTGTCTGGTGACAGAGCCAGGGAAGGTTTCCTCCCCTTCCCCAACCAGCTTCCCCGTGTTCCTTTCTGAATAAATGCCTTGGACAGTAGTCCTCATCTCCACGCCTGCGCTGGAGAAGTCAGGACCTAATTGGGAAGATCTCTGCAATGCTGCTGGGCTGTTTGTTGTTCCTTCTGTCCCCTTAGATCTGCGAGGTTGAAGCCCTTTCTTTCCTCCTCTGTGGGTCACTCTTTGGGGGTAAATGGCCAAGACCTACTACCCAATGTGCCCTTTCACACCATAGAAGACTCTGGTTGTTCTTTCCTTCTTTAGGGGAAGGAGAGGGGGCTGGGACCTCCAGCTCTGAACAGAGTTGTAGAGGGTGCTAGACCTGGGGGAGGGTGGTCCTTGCCCCTCATGTCCTCTTTCTCCAGCTGCTCACAAGTGGCACGTTTCTGTCCCCTTCCTTTCTCTCCCAAAGCCACCCATGGTCACACATGGTAACCTTGTTTATTGTGGGGGGGACTGTTGGGCTCCCGGCTGTAATGTCAGTCAGAGTCAACACTCCTCACCACATCTCCGACCTGTCCTCTCTTTCCTCCCTCTGTGAGGACCTTCTGCCCAGCTTGGTCAACTTGTGGGCACTTCCCTCAGCAGAAGAACCTCAGAAACAGGCCGCCACCTCTTTTTCCTCACATGGCCTCACTCCCCAGGTCCCATAGATCCTTCTAGGGGATCCTATTCAACTGCCTCCACTCCACTGCTCTGGTCTGAGCCTTAGTCATCTGTCACATGGACTATCACACATTCTCCCAGCTACCTCCGTGATACCAACACAGAGTCCAAAGCCTGACGTGGCCAGAGGATTCAATACCTGTTAGTGGAAACGCAAACAGATGAATGGACTCCAAGCCAGTCCACTGGTCTATATTCTCCCCCAGAAATAGGAGTTTTGAAATAGCTCTGGGGTCAGACCGAAGTGAGCTCAAATCTGGATGGCACTCTTTATCCAGAGTGTTTTCGTGAACAAGACTAAGTGACTGAGAAACCTCGACAGAAAGGCCCAGAAGCTGTGGAGATTGAACAGGTGGGCCCTAGTGCCGGCCTGCCTGGCTACCATTCCCATCTGTGCCATGTGCCCGCTCGGTAACCCTGGGAGGTTTCCAGAACCTCTCTGAAATTCAGTGTCCTCATCTATAAAACGAGGATAACTTTGAGATCTCCCTCTGACGTGAGGATTAAATGAGATAATGTGAGCAAAGCTCCCCAGAGCACAAGGTTGACGCTCCAGAAATGAACGGTTTTCCTAAAATTACTTCATACATACGATTTCTTTTGGCTGAAAATGACTTCAGCTGAGAATTTCTAAAATTGCATGGTGTGTTTGTCCCACGTCTTAACTACTTCACATCTTTTTGCTGACCAGCAATGGTTAAGATGACTAGAGTTAAGAAGAGGAGAAAAAAAAAAGCTTATTTTAAGAATCACTCCTTGGAACATTATTTCATTACTTAAACTTTCTGCTGACTCATCTATTCCTTGGTGACTGAGTCTTTCTTTACCAATAACTTTAATTACATCAATCACTCATTCCCAAAACTGCTGAATAATGAGAAACTCCTAGAGGTGACACTGCGGACTTCCGTCACACAAGCAGGGGCCTGTGGAAGGGGACTGGTCTTCCTTCCTTTCTCCCTTTCTTTCTTCCTTCCTTCCCTCCTTTTCTTTTTTCTTTTCCTTCCTTCCTTCTTCTTCTTTTATTTTTTATATCAATCAGTACTTCAAAGAAAGAATGCATGTTTAGCTTTCATGATTTACTGTCTGCCCATCTGTCTCTCCATCCATTTATAATTAGCAATCTCCATAGCGGGGAAAATGACAATTCATAGCTTCTTGAATGGAATCAAATGGAATTTGTTTCATCTTCTGACTTTTTTTTTTTTTTTAGTTCTAAGGCCCACTTGCCTCTATCTCCTGGCGGAAGCAGGCTGTAAAATACATAATATTTGAAAATTCCAACCCCCATTCTTTGGCTGTTAGTCACATGGTTCAAGGGTGAACGTACAGTAACAGCTCACTTACTGAGCTCCTAGTATATACCCGTTATTACAGGAAAGGTTTTATGGACATGATCTCAGGAGAACCTCATCGAACCAATGGTGTGGGCACTCTTAATATCCCCCACTTAATAGATGAAGAAACCAAGTCAGTGAAAAATTTACTTGCCTGAGTCCGGGCCGGAGTTGAGCCCATGGGAATGTCTGACCCTTATTTTCTGGGCCTCGATGGAACCAGGAAGGAGCTGTCCACTGGTTTTTGCTGCTTTAGGCAGTAGCTGATTTTTCTGGCTCTTGGTGGCTCCCTTCTGTGAGAAGAATAAGGTCCCAGCTCATTGTTAAACTGGAAATATTAACTGATGCTGCTGGGGAGCAGTGATCCCTACTTTGGTGAGAGTAGCGAGATGCCAGCGGGGGTAGTGGGGATTGGGGCTTCTCACAGAATCCTGCCCCAGAGTGCACGCTCTTTCTTTCTCGCCTCCCCTGTACACCTTGTCCTCTGCCTCTTGGACTGTGATGCCTATTAAGTCTGTCTCCAGGCTTACCCCACATCTTTCCATCTACATATGAGAGTATTAAAGAGAAGACAGTAGCCAAGGGAGCTATAGAATGTTGTAGAGCAGGAGAGTGACAAAATCAAAGCAACACTTCAAAAAGATTCAAAGTCCCAATTCCTCTCTATCATTCCAGGCTCTTCATCAGTCTGACCTCTGCCTCCTGTGGGGCCCCATCTCCCAAGACTCCTCATGGATATCCTGTGCTGTGGTCCCACTGGCCAAATACTCACTCCCTGAGCCCTTTTTCCCAGGCTGGATTTTTTTTGGCTCAGAACAATCCAACCCAGGTTGCTGCCTAAATCTGCTCCTGCTTCAGAGATTGAGCTCAAGAGCTTCCAGAAACTTCTAGGCTTTCTCAATGGTTCCAGCCCAACCGCTTTCTCTCCCTTGGGGGGTTGCTGCCTAGCAAGAAACAAGCAGAGCATTGACTCTGGGGTCAGCATAAGCTGGGTTTTCCTTCCACCTCTGCCACACATTAGCTGTGTGACCTTGAGCAAGTTTCTTAACCTCTCAGAAACTGAGTTCCCCACAGTCAAGTCATGGTCATAGTATCTGTGTCCTGGAAGTCTGGTCAGAATGAGTGTGAGACTGTCCCTTGGGTGCTTTAGGAAGTCATTCAATTCAGCACCACCTACAAGGCTGGTGTGTTCACAGACCACACCATACAGTGCCTGTATGTTTGGACAGAAACAAGAGGATTCCAGAAAGCACACTGTTCTGTGAGTTTGAACTGTTCTTTTTGTCTTTGCACGTATGTTTCCACAAACATGGAGACGTGGTTCTAAACTCTCCTGGTCTATTTGTCTTACAGCAGAACTCTGCTATTGTCTTTCTATGGCTCTGTGGGGTGTCTTAAAATGTGGTAGGGCAGTCCTGACTCTTGGTTTTTCTTTTTTGAAACGATTTATTTGACTTAGCTCTTTGGGGGCATCTATTCTTCAAGGCACATTTTAAGGCGAGTTTATCAAGTATTTAAATCATTTATCTCTGCACCCTTGCCATCAATACTGTGCCAGCCATGGAGGCTTAGCTTTAGGTTATCAGGGTGAGAGCTCCCAAGTGATTTTTTAGGAATACAGGTTGAAGAAATAATAAATTTCACACCAGAGTTCTAGTAGGATCGGTTTCAGGCCCCCCACCCCCCCACCCCCGGTGGTCTGTGGGGGTGGGGGGGGACATAGCTGAGGCCTCAGCTGTCTTCTCTTGGGTGGAAGGGAGGAGCAAAGGCCTGTAGTGGCTCTAAGGTCGGGTTTGGATCTGGCTGCATGAGGGTTTAGGAAGTCCAGCATACCTACATCCACTGAGGGATGTTTTCTCACTTTGATTAAGTTCCCTTCATTCCCCTAGCCCAGTCCTGGAGCACTGACCTTAGAGCAGTGCAACTAAGCATGTAGGCTCCGGCCCCGGGCTGCCTGGGTTCCCATTCTCCATGTTTTCCTGCCACCTGTCCCACCTCAGGACAACACACCATCTAGAAAGCTCCAGTCAGGGGGCGCCTGGGTAGCGCAGTCATTTGAGCATCTAACTCTTGACTTCAACTCAGGTCATGATCTCATGGGTCATGGGATTGAGCCCAGAGGACACTCCCTGTTAAGTGCGGAGTCTGCTTGTAAATTCTCTCCCTCTGCCCCTCCCCCTGTTCTCTCTCTAATAAGTGAATAAATCCTTAAAAAAAAAAAAAAGAGGTTTTTTTGTTTGTTTGGGTTTTTTTTTGTTTTTTTTAAATGAGTCACTTCTCAGCTTTTCCCACTTTTCCCAATTGTCTCCTCCTGTTACTGAATGTGGACCCAGATTTGGTGGGATTCCACACATCTTCGATTTTTCCCTTGAGGCTTTACTTCCCTTCATTTCTGCCTCCATCACTGTGACACAGGCCACTGATCACTGTCACCTCTCTCCTCCTCCTCTTTCCTCCCAGCTCTAGTCCTGCAGTTAGTTGATTCTCCCCACTGAAGACAGAATGTGTATGTAATGATATAATTCCTTGCCCCAAATATTTAATGCCTCTCTACAGGCCTCATACAAGACCCCAACTCTTAAGGCTGATGGTCCTTCAGATTCTGTGCTCTAAATCTGTAAAACTGTTTTCCATTGCTATGTACTGTTTAGGCTTTTGGGCTTTTGCACATGCTGTCCCCTCTTCCTGGCATGCCCACATTCTCACTCTGTCCCCCACCCTATGTGGCAAAAGGTCTGTGCTTGAGGCTCCCCCCACCCCCGTATTCAGTCTCTCTCTGTGCTGAAGGCATATAGTAAAGGATAAGCAAAATTTACTAGTTGCATGACCCTGGGTATGCAATTCACTTCTGGGGTTCAGTTTATCCATTTGTAAAAGGATCAGAATCATAGTGACGAGTCCATTGCAGTTAGACAGTTAGGATTTTTTGTTTGTTTGTTTCTTTCTTTTCTTTCTTCTTTTTTTTTTTTTTTAAAATAAACTCTATCCCTGATCTGGGGCTGAAACTCACGACCTTGCGATCAAGAGCCACGTGCTCCACTGACTGCGCCAACTAGGTCACCCACCCCTGGGTGGACACTTTAAAAGTCAGTATATGAGTCACTATCTCACAGGACTTCAGGGAGGAGTGAAGGAGATCATTGTAGGCAAAGTTCATAGATGAGTGGAGGAATAAACAGAAGAGCCAGTGATCGCCTTAAGGAATTTTCAGTGAGATCAGATTCATGCCCCCACAGCCGACAGCTCCTTGAGAGTCATTTCCTTCCTTTCTTCTTGAAGGAACCTCAACTTTGTTTGGGGTGGCAGTGTGCCCAGTCTTAGGGGATGTGCCATTTATGTCTAGGCCATTCATGATAATTTCATTCCCGTTTGCCAGATGCTTACTTTCCCAGCATCCCTTGCACCTAGGTGTCCATGTGACCAATTCTGGCCAATGAGACATGAGGAGAAATCTAATCTTTCCGAATTTCAATTTCTTGTAAAATGAGAGGTGGGATCAAAGAATAGTAATGTTTAATCCTCTTTCTTTCTTTCCTTCCTTTTCTTTCTTCTCTTTCTTTTCGTTCTTTCTTAGCAGAGGACCCTCCTTTCTGGTTCCTAACAGATTTTTCCATGGAATCCTAATATATACAGCAATCAAAGTATAATTGCTTTAATCAAAAGGGAGGTTGAAGAGTACAGGAACTCGATCCTAGCCTTCACCGGCAGCCCACAAAACACCCTCTACAAAATAGCACTTGGAAAACCACTGGGTAGGAACACCTCTACATCCTGTTTTGGGTATTGTTTTATTTGTGCATATTTTTGGACAACCCTTCTAGTCTAGCATCCTGAATTTCCTTCGTGATCCATTCCCCTTGCCTCCTCTCCCTTTGGTCCCTATGCTTTCAATGAAATTAATTCGACTCTAGTTCCTGGGCTAGACATAGGATTTAAGTCTAACATTCTGTTCATCTGGATATGATGACTGGCTCAGCAACGTGCACGGGACCCAATTTGGTCCAGTGAGATTGAGGCCAAGGATTTTCATTAAGGTGGAGGAGAGGTACACACGTTCTTGATCCATTGGACTTGCAGCGTGGTACTAAGAAACCTGAGAATGAAGGGAATGGAGCTGAGAGATGGAAAGAGAACAGGCCTTAGAGACTTTGAACCCTTGGATTCAGCTTTGCTTGAAGACTGACAGATCTTCTGTTGGATTTGGGGATTTGTGAGCTCATAAATTCCCTTCTAAGTAGTTTTACCTTCAACGCAACTCAGAGTGGCAACTAATAAAGATCATTTCCATATCCTGAATCCTGGAACCTCTGAGGGGTAGATATGAAGATTGGTTACAGACTGTCCTGTTTTTCTCCTGGGCGTGTGGTAGGACTGTACTCCTCCAGTCACCCTGAAAGAGGCATGGCCTAGGACATCCTTTGCCAGTGAAACGTGCAGAGAAGTGCTATGCGTCACTTCTGGGCGGGGTTCTTTAAAAGTCAGTGCATGATTTACCTCTCTCTCTCTTTCCTTCCCATCATGATGTTCCAGATGGCGGAGGCTCCTTCAGCCTGGGTCCCAGACTGAGGACAATGTGGAGCAGAGAGCCCTGCTGACCCTCGATGGATCTGTACCGTGAGCAAGAAATAAACCTTTGTTGATTCAAGCCATTGAGCTACTGGCTCATTTGTAGAATAGCTCTCCTTAGCCTGTCCCTAATAATATAGTAGAATTTTTCTCCTTCTTCTCCCTCTTCTTCCTGTGCCTTCTCTCTCCCTCTTTCTCCCTCTCTTCTCCTGCTACCCTGCTCTGCCCAGCAGTCTTAAGTAAGTCTATTTCTTTTAACTTATCTTCTGTCAACAGACTTTTAAAGGCTTTCATGATGGTTCATCTACTGCCTCCCCAGTGATATCGAGGTGGACATTGGCAGGAGAAAACTAGCCTGCCCCAACAAAGCCGTGCCCCTGGCATCAATACAGGTGCCAATCATTGCAGCAGTCAGCAAGTCATTCTCCCTAGCGCTCCAACCTCCCCAGCAGACCAACCTCCTAATCATATTATTGGACTCAAAAGGCTCTGAATCAAACCTTTTCCATTCATTATATTACGAAAATGGACAAGACCCTGAAGTTTGTGCTGTGGTCTTCGAAACATAAGGCTCTTGCCAAGATTTAAAAACGCAACAATTAAAAAAATTCCTATATACTGGCTTTCATTGCTAATAAGCAACTTCTAGAGCGGATCGGTTAATTGAGCCAATGCATGAGATTCTGTAGCTGGGGGAGGGGGTTGGCAAATGCCTCAGTTCTTTGGGAAGCAGAAAAGTAGGAGTCAAACATTCCTGCAGCTTGGGAGTGATTATCCTCACTACCCTCTATGACACTGGTATGGCTCAGGAGTCTCAGAGTTACCTGAGAATGGGGGCCAGACAGACCATGTCAGTGAGTGGTGGGGGCTGTAGGAAACTGCAGTGATGCCTCTTTCACATTCGGCTCTAGCGGAGAGTCACCATATAAGAATATAGGTCTGGCATCACTAGCTCCTTCAGTGGTCCCCCTACCCCCTTCCCTGGGGAAAGTTGAAATCCATTTAAATTGTCCATGTCCTCACATTTTTCCTAAAATACTATTCTATCCAAACTCCTTGGGCAAACCGCAGGTAGGATGTTTGATGGTTTATAACACGGTCATCCCTTCCCCTTCCCATTGTATGTGATCTCCGTTTTACAGATGAGGAAATGGAGGCTCACAGAGGTAAAATGATTCACCCCGAAGGACACAGCCGGACCCCGAAGCTCAAGCCTATACCTCCTGACTCCAACACAACCCCATCCCAGGGGTCACCTGACAGCTCAAGTATGCAGCAGAGAGGATAACTGTCCACCAAAGACTCATGCTCCCATTTCCCTAGTATAGGTTACCAATGGGTGGCAAGTGACAAGCCAGAACTATGGCTCCCCGCCATGTTTCTAGGTGAAGTCATGTGACTAGTTCTTGTCCATGGAATCTGATAGGAAGTGCTACCTGCCAGCACTCGCTGGGAAGAAGTGGGTGTGCCTTCCCCACCCTCCCCTGCTCCCTCCACCACTGTTGCAGATGAACACAACGACCTTGGAAACCATGCTTTAAAATCAAAGAACCTCAGGACAATAAACCTGTGGATTCCTGAATCATCTTTTGGAGAAAAGCCCCCTCTAATCAGGAGCGTCCATTTTGGACTCGACATCAGGAATCAAGAAACCTCCACCGTTCGAGCCATTATACACTTTGGGTTTTGTCGCAGGGACTAGCATGACCGTCTCTCTGCCAAAGTGAATGGATTTTTGAAAAATCTATCTTTTTCTTCTCCTTTCTTTATCGGCGGGAAGAGTCTCTAATGCACAGGGTCATCCTCTTGAATCCGATGGGTCTAGGGTGAGAAAATGACTCAAATGGAGTTTAGTTTCTGGAGGGGGTGTGTGTAGTGGCCCCAAGTGCACTGAATCTTGCCCCCCCACCCCCGGCTTTGAAGAGGGACTTGTTCGTATTCCAGCTGGAGGTGAACGAACATATTATCACTGAGCCCTCCTGGAGAAAGACGAAAGACAAAACAAGCATTTGGCCTGTCTGGGCCACACACCCTCCACCAAGATAGGAGTCAACATGTTTGGGAACATCAAAGACAGTGTGATATCTTAAGCATAAGGAGATTAACATTTACAAAGGTTTGCCCCTCGGCCTGTTCCCAGGAATCCAGCAGACAGAGCCAGGAGGGGCAATTAACATCACCCATCTGCATTGGGGTCTTCTGGCATGTTGTATGAGAGGGTTTTTTGGTTTTCTTTTTCTTTTTCTTTTTCTTTTTTTTTTTTTTTTGGTGGGGCAGGGCGGGTGGGCGGAGAGCTTTCTCCTGGATTGGGAATGAAGAAGGTGAGTCTGGTGTCCTCTTCAAGCAAGAACCCTTTGTGTATTTAGGGAGATGCTGGAACAGTCTGGGGAATGACAACACAGGTACAAAGACCCCGGGGAGGGGGGGGACTTCTTTCTCCACAAGTATCAAGCCATTCACCCTCAGAGAGAGGAAGAGAGTCTTTGCCCATCTTCGCATAGTCCGAAACAGTCCGTGCCTCCTAAACCAGGCAGCCAGTACAAAACAGGGCTGAAACAGTCTGTAGGAATTGGGGGGTGGGGGGTGGTGAGGCACTCGTTCATCTCTTTGAAGCAAGAGGCCAAGAATATCTCAACACACTCCAAGTACCAGCAACAGTAGGCAATGGACGGGGACCAAAATCCCTTACAGCTGTTGGAAACCATACCCTATTCAGAGATAATTGGCAATTAGTTGAACAACTCCTGTTTAAAACACTCCTCCTCCCCACCCTCAAAGACAGCTGTGTTTAAAAAGGGGAGGGGAGAGAGTTCTCAAGAAATGTGGAAACCTAATCTTCAAGTCAATAAAACAAAACAGGGCCCTGGGAGTAAATGAGTGAGAGGATTTAAAAATATCCGGAGGCCGTGGAACATCTTTTGGAAATCCACTGCTCTACTCTGCTCTCGAAGTGGAGCAGGGTGGCCAGGAGCACAGATGCTGGGGGCCGAAAGGCATGGGTCTGGGCAGCTGTTCTGCCACTGGCCAGCTGTGTGAACTCCGCACGTTTCTTCAACACTGTTAGCCTCAGTTGGCTCATCTGCAAAATGGGAATGACAGTAATTATGCTGGGGAGATGAAATCAGATGGTGCGTGGGGCCTGGCAATAGTAAGGGCTCCATAAGCCATAGCTCTCAGGCATCCATGCTTATTCAGATCCAGGCCTTAGCCTGGCGTTCAAGGCCCTCTACGATTTGTCTCCCACCTAATCTTCAGAAGCCTTCCCCATTTTCATGTTCCCTGTTGACTAGCAACCAAATGGAACCAGTCCCCTGGGCCTCTGTTTTCTAATCTGAGAAATGAGATCAATGAACTAAATTCTCTCGAAGGTCGCTATTAATCCTGACTTCCCGCCTCATGCGTCAGTCTTACCAAGTCCTCAAGATCAGGCTCAAACACCATGAGGAAGCCTTCCCTGGGAAGGAGTTGATTTCTTCTTGTAAAGCTCAAACTGGACTTGCAAGTTGGTGGCACTTTGGTTTGATTTACATTATATTTTTTATTTTTATTTTTTTAAAGATTTTATTTGAGAGAGAGAGAGAGAGAGAGCGAGCGAGCACAGGAGCAGGGAGAGGGGCAGAAGGAGAAGCAGAATCCCCACTGAGCCGGGAGCCCGATGTGTGACCTGAGCCAAAGGCAGATGCTTAACTGACTGAGACACCCGGGTGCCCCTGTATCGTATTTTTTAAAATCGGAAAATACTGCAACAAGATTTGGATTTCCAGCTTCCCTAAAAAAAGTCTTAAGACCTGGCAATCCTGGCCCCACTACTGAAAAAAGCTGTTGTCCGGAGATGGGTCACTGCTGCCCCCTGCAGGTGGGGCAGGCGCTTCTAGATTTTTCCACCTCTGATGCGTCCCTGATTGACTTTAACAGCCTGAGCCCAGAAGGCAACTGGGATCCCTGGTTCTTCCTCCTCTACTTTCTATTTTTATCTTGTAAGGGCTATTTCTTGCTTTCTACCTTATGCTGGAATTACTGATGTTTATAGACATCTTCATCTCCTCTGCTATAGACTAAGATCCTTGGGGTAGGGGCTCTCTTTTATTCATCTGTGAAGCCCAAAGGTCCTGGTTCAGTGTCTGGTTTAGAAAGGGAATGAACAGGGCCCCCTGATACATATGAGTGTAACCCTCTGGTGTTGTGCAAACCAGTGCTGTGATTGACTAGTGAGTAAAATAATGAATGAATGATGAAGACGCGCACTTATAGAGCATCTACTGTATGCCAAGCACTGTGGTAAGTGCTTTGCAGATACTGACCTACTCATAAAATGAGTGCACATATGAACGAATATCAAATGAATGGGTCTCTCTGTTTGGTTCTTACCTCAGGGTGGAGACCTCTCCTCCCCGGGAGACAAGCAGATATTCTCAGCTCTGAACTTCATAGGTCTGGGGGCTTTGTCCATCAGAGACACACTCACATCAGCGGAATGGGGATCCGAGAGACTGTGATTATTCCCAATCTGGAATCACGGTTCGTTGTTTGAAGACCCACACCCTGGCCTTAGTGGAACCCCAAGACCAATAGACAGAGGTCACTATCACCCAGCAGAGCTAGATTATCTTGCCAGTTTCCCCTTCAATGTCTCCCAGAGCATCAGTTAGAGTCTTATTCCCTGGAGTGCAGAGTAAAACAGTCTGTGTTTGCAGGGTACCTGGGTGGCTCAGTTAGTTAAGAGTCTAACTCTTGGTTTCAGCTCAGGCTCTGATCTCGGGCTTATGAGACTGAACCCCAAGTTGGGCTCTGCGCTCAACATGACTCTGTTTGGGATTCTCTCTCCCTTTCCCTCTGCCCCTCCTGCTCATTCTTTCTCGCCAAAATAAATAAATAACTCTTAAAAAAAAAAAAAAAGCCCCCCTGTGTTTACACAGAGATTTGTAGCAATCTGTTTCCTGTATAGGATATTTTAGAGATTCAAAAATCTTTCCTCACTGGTTACCTACTTTGATTTCAAAGAATTACCCCATTTCTCTCCCTCCTCTTTATGTCCATTATGAAGTACATAAAACATGCATTACCTTATACTCATTTCACAGATGAGAAAAACGAGGTCAGAAGGGAGGAAAGGATTTGCCCGGGGTGGAACTAGAAAAGCAGAGACCCGGGTTTCTGGCTCAAATCTCTGTCTGTGTTTCATTGCAAAAATTTGCTAAGGTAGAAAAGACAGATGAATCCACTGGGCACCATTGTCCTATCAACCCAGAGGAAGGCCTGGTGGCTATGGAGATTGATAGGGGGAGAAGGTGCTAGGAAGAGGGGCGACAGGAGTGTAGCTGGAGAAGGCCCCAATGGCAAGGGAAGCAAGAGTGCAAAGCCCATGGGAACAGATTCTAAAAAACAAAACAAAACAACAACAACAACGGAGAGGAAGAGAACAGGAAGGGGCCTTGGGAACCCTAAGAGGAGCAGAGCAGAGTGCCTAAGAACAGTCTTTGGGGCTGGAGAGGCCTGGGTTTAAAACTCGCTTCCAGCTGTGCAGTCTCAGGCAACTGACTTAACCTCTCTGACCTCAGTTTGCTCATTTTGTGAATAGGGATTGGGATTGTCCCCCAGGCTGTTGTGAAGATGGACTGAGACAGTACCAGTCAGTGCTCAGTAACTGCTAGCTGTTAACAAAGATCAGCTACTTTGATCTCCAGCCTGTGCCTTTGAGGGAAGGGAAGGGGCTTGTCTCTCGCCGCACAGCAAATAAGGGACAGAGAGCGGACCTCCTGCCTCTCAGCCCACTGCTCTTCTAACACACCAGGCAGCATTCAGGGTGGGTGCTCTGGAGGCTGCCGAGAAAGCCCACTTCCCAGCAAACCAATGCCGGACCCACTGTCTTCACTGGTTTGATCCAATCTTGGCAAAATTCCCTGTTGGCATAAAAGCTAGGTGAGTAAATGATTATCTTTTTATGCCAACTTCAATCTCTCCCTTCTCCCCCAGAAATATGTTCCTTCATCCTAGGTGAGGAATATGGGTCCTGATGGGCCCCTGACCCATGAAAATGTCCCAGGACCACTGCAGAAGCAGATCAGCCCCCCTGAGCCCCAGCCCACTGCCCCCCCCTTCCCACCTCCAGCTGCTGCCTCCCTCTCCTCCCATTACCTCCTCCTACATCGGCTGCCCTGACCCGCGTCCTCACCGAAGTTCAACAGCACCCCGGCTTCTGAGGCTGAGAAGAGTCAACCAGCGCAGGGCCATGGACGGATGCAATAGAAATTAGCCAGAGCCAGGGAGAGAGGCAGATACATAATTTATAGTATGGTGGAGGGTGAGTGACAGGCAGCCGCGGGGGGCCTCAGCACCTTATCGATCTTTTCAAAAAACCTGAGAAAGGGCCCCGTGCTGAGGGCCAGGGGAGGCATGGAAGGTGCAGGCGGGGGCAAGGCCATTAAGGACGCGCTGCGACCAGGCCAGCCGCCGGGGTGGGCGGGGGGGCTCCGGCAGGTGGGGCCCGCACGCGTGCCTCCGATCGATGACACCATGTCAAAACATAAAATGTATGCTTTGGCTCTTAAGCCAAATGTGCGTGAGATTTTTTAAAAGCATTGATTCAGGATGGATCAATGGAAATCGAGGCATAATTTTTTTTTTTTCCCCCTTGTGCAAAAAGGGGGTTATAACACTTTGTGGAGAGTCCTCCGCCAGGGGCAGCAAGAGTAAATATTCTGCGAGGAGTGCCTTCTCCATTGGTCACAGGAGAGCTCTGGGAGGAAGGTCAAGGTGTTGCCTCGGCTTTCCCTCCGCCTCCCCCTCTCCCCCTGCCCCACCGTGGAGGCACCTGCCTAGCTAGGGGGTGAGGGTTTCCTCGTGGGCACCCCCAGGTGGGGAGCTGCCTTCCCAACCTACCTCGGGCTCACCCAATCATCATCCAAAGATAATTCCACTCCTTCTCCGATGTCTAAGCAAGTCCAGCCAACTTTACTTTCCAAGTATAGTCAGGAACCGCCCCTCCAATCCGCCCCCGCCCCCTCCCAGTTTACCTCTCCAGTGCCTTCACCGGGCACACCTCTCTCCTGGGCCAGCGCCTCCATGGCCGCTTCCCACGCAGCAGCCAGACTGTCCCCACCTCGCCCAGAGTTCTGTGTGTGCCTCATGAACCCACCCCATATCTTCCCAACGGACCTCACCTCCTACCACTCTTCTGCTGGCTCAGGGACCCCCTCAGGGACACCTTCCCCACTGCGCCATCTCCTAGCGCCCCGCCCACCCCATCCTTCCCTGCCCCACTCAGGCATGACCCCCCTTTAAAAAAAAAAACAAACCAACAACAAATAGTACTTAACACTATAATATTGTTTGTGAGTTTATTTATTGCTTGTAATTTTTTTTATAGAATGTAAACTACATGAAGGCAGGGACCTTGTCTTCTTTTTTTAAAAAAAATTTAAATTTATTTGAGAGAGAGAGAGAGAACATGAATCAGGGGAGGGGCAGAGGGTGAGGGAGGGGAAAAGAATCTTAAGCAGATTCTGCGCTGAGTCCGGGACTGGGGGCTCGATCTCATGACCTTGAGATTATGACCTGAGCCCATACCAAGAGTTGGAGGCTTAACGGTCGGAGCCACCCAGGTGCCCTTTCTTTGTATTCTTCACTGTTATATTCTCAGAGCTTGGAACAGCGTTTGGCCCCAGAGCAAGTGCTCAGTAAATACTTGTTGAAATAAGGGAGGGAGGCAGGAAGGAAGAAAGGAAAGAGCGAGCCATACTCAAGACAGAGCCAGGAGCGCGGTGTGAAGTACCATTAGCACCGTTGCTCTCAAATACAAAAACAAGAAATTCCTCCTGCGAGGCTCTGCAGAGACTTTCCCGGGAGCTGGGCACCTGTAGCTGGGAGTTCTAAACAGAAGCTCTGAATTTTGGATTTAGAGTCCTGGAGGAAAGCATTTATAAAAAAGTTACTCTTCTAGGGGGACACGTTCATCTACCTGATCAAACCGAACTCAGGGAGCATTGTACTCCTTGCTTCCCCCTGCCCAGCAATGTTAGGGCAGGAGAGTAATTAAGGGTGAACCTCTGTCCCCCTGGCATCCCGAAGAGTGGCAGAGGTTCCTGCCCTGGAGCCAAGGGCTGCGGAATTTGGGGGGAGGTCTCAGGGGACTCTCCCAGGTTCTCTGTCCCCCCGGGTGCTGCCTTCAGGGCTCCTACTAGGGGATAAAGGAGGCTGGACGCCTGCCTTTATTCCTCCGGTGCCCTTTCTGAAGCCAGATCGTTTTTCACTGTCGTGAGCACTTACCTGGCCAGGACAGTCAGGCATGATGATGAGATGAAATGAATCTTCAGCACCATGAGAGAGTCGGAGAGGTAATTCCACCAACAGGCATGTGACCTCGTTCCCCTGCCCTTCCCCCACCACCCCAGCCCGCCCCCCCTCCTGGGAAGAGAAGGTTGGAGAGAATCATTTCATTGGGCCAGTGCTCACAAAGATAATTATTTAATCATGTCCCTCAGTCATCTTCCAGAAGGCCAGTCTCCTTCTGTTTGTTATTTATAGGACGGTAGTCACCAACTTGGGGCGGGAAAGGGGAATAGGGGGCGGAGAAGAGCGATGGGATGGGAGACATGGGGGAGGGGCATGAAGAAATGCTTGCGCACAATTGTTCTCTCCCCTTTTGCTTTTCCCCCAATTGCTTCAATATGTCTCTCTTCTCTTCCTCCCTTCTCTCTCTCTCCCACCCGTCTCACTCCCCCCTCCTCCCCGCTCTTCTGTCTGCTTCTCTTTCTGCTTTAATAGCCCCCTCTCCTCGTCCCGCTCCCCTGCCTTGGCCCCCAGCCCGGCTCACAGACAAACTTGACCCCTAATAGTTTCTGACAGTGAGCTCACCCCTGTGCAGAGCAAGGTGCCCATCTTCCCCCATCAGCAACATCTTTCACTGGGCACACCCTGTGGGTTTCCATTAATGAACCCAGCCTCTGGCTGGAGGCAGTGGGGGGTGTGAAGCTCAGACAATAGCATCTCTTTTTCGAGCCCTCACTGTCCCAGCTGGGAGTGTCCCCTGACCCTTGGTTTGGACTCCATGCACTATTTGTTTGGTATGGTTCTGAGTTGGGGAGGCCAGTGCTCCCCTAGACACCTTTCCCATTCCTAGATGCCATTCTCAGTGTTCAGTGCCCCAGGGCCTAAAGGGGGCTTTTGTTTAGGAGATAAGACAGAGAAGCTAAAGGACTTTCAACCAGACTGTACCACTTCCAAGCTGTGTGTTCCTGAGCCAACTACCTAACCTCTCTGTGCCTTGGTTTCCTCATCTGTAATGGCAGTAAGTCCTACCTTTCTCACAGGGCTCATGCAAGGATTACATGTGCTAATACTTGCCATACACTTAGAACAGTAGCTGACACATTGCAAGTACACGTTCAATGTCTGCTGTCATCAGTATCTACCATCTCAACCTGGGGATACAGATGTGAGGCACAGGAGATGCCTAGACCCAAAGAGAACAAACCTGTTGACCTGCCGCTAACAAGTCTTAAACCTTGGGCAGATTGCACTTCCGCCCTGAGTCTCAGTTTTACTATCTCTGCCATGCAGGTATTGAGAAAGCCTGGGTGCAGTAGTGTTGGGAAGCTGACATGAGCTAACGCATGTTAAAATTCTAAAAATCTAAAGCCAGACCTTTTGAGTTCAAATCCCAGCTTGATGCCTTATTAGCTGTGTGATCTTGGACAAGTTACTTAACCTCTCTGTGCCTCAGATACTTCATCTGCTTATAACGCTGCTGCCTCTGCCTCCCCCACTGCCCACCAAGCTCATAAGGTTATTGGGAGAATGAAATTAGTTCATTTAAGGAAAGTGCTTGGCACAGAGTCTGGCACAGAGCAATGCCTTGGCAAGGGTTGGTTATTCCCGGTTACTTCCAGAAAATGCTTCTCTCCTGCCTTCTATCTCTGAAGGTTTTCTTCTCCTCTCTTTATGCTTTTTGGTAGGTGTCTTGAGGCAGAAGTTCTCAGTTTTTAACCAAAATCCAAGTCATTCTGATAGGCTCAGGCTAGCAATTACTACTTCTGGAGGCCGAAGGGGAGCTGGGTTTTTAGGAGGGCCACCCATCAGGGACACTCTGTAACCTCTGGACAAACTCCTTCTTTTTGGCCTCAGTTTTCTCATCTGTTGAATGGGAATGATTGTTTGCCCACCTCCCACATTAGCACAAAACTCAAATAAGATAATCAGGAAGCAGATGTCCTGAGATTGGGGGAAACACTCCAGAGCTCAAAGCTGTCTGTTGCATTTGGGTTCTATTGGTAACAAGAAAAAAACCTCACTCAAGGGTCCTCATGTCGTAGAGGGCTCATGGGCAAGGACCTAAGAAAGAAGGACTACAAGTTTCTGAAAGGGCAGGGATTGAAGAGAGGCTCCAGCTCTAGGTCAGGAGTGCATGCGCTCCCCATCTCTATGACTCTACCACTCTCGAAGCCTCACTGAGAGTTGAATTCTTCAGCCTCCCAGTAAGAACCTTGTTCTACTCTTAAATCTGCTTTCTCCGAGTTTTTCTGTCTTAAGACATTAACTTCTTGGCCTTGCTTGGCTTCTAGGTCCTCTCTCAACACCATGGGTCACAAATGCACTTGTCCATGGATCCAGGCCACTAATGTAATGGGTGCAGTGGGCCAGGTGGCAAGCAGATAGCATCTGTGCTATCTGAAGTATGGTTGGTCATTCACCTGTTTGTTCTTAGTCAGGTCCCCCTTCCCTTCCCTACTCTGTGCTGCATCACAGGGTGGATCCCTGTAAACTACATTTCCCATGATCCTTTAACCACTGGCTTCCAGCTAGGTTCAACCAATAGGAGTTGCTGGTGGTAGACTTGGAGGGTGAGAAGAAGGGACAAGCCTGGGTATTTTTCCACCTCTCTCTGTTGTGGATAATGTCTCTGGCAGCAGGTGTTCTTGGTCTGAGACTCTTCTGCTGGCTGGCCCCTCTGTCCACAGTCCTTACTTTGGCAGGGCAGGCCCTCCATGGTTCTAGACTCTGCCAGCCGTGTCTATGCCTGAGCTGTTGTAAAATCACCTCCTCCTTCTGTGCCTTTTGTCCCAGTTGTTTTTGTTTGTTTTTGTTTTGTTTTGTTTTTAGCTCTTCTAACATCTTTGTAGCTGAGTACCTGCATTAAATTCCCTCTGTTGTACTCTGAGTGACAGAAGGGGAGCTCCTGCTGCGTGCCAGCCAATGGCTGCCCAACAGGCACGTAGGCCTAGACTTTGCTTATCTGATCCCTCAAGCAAAGGCAGCTATCTGGATTTCTAGATGATGTCTGAGTTTTACAGGGTAGCAGCTAATTTAAATTTTAAGCTTTTGTTCTGAAGCCTGAATGAAACAAGTTTGCGGGTCCTAGTCTGAGACTCGGATCTCTCTTTATCATGACTCTGTTTCTGCTACCTTCTTCCCCTGGCATTTCCTGGCCTAGATCCCCAGGTAGGACCTAGGATTGGTTAGCTCATTCATTTAGGCAGGGTTGTTGGCTCCTCAATGGATTTGCTGCTTTAGGATCGCTGATCTCTCTTAGCTAAGCAACCGTGTTTGGGGGATGGTCACATGGGATAAAACCAAGTTGGTTAAGGAATATGTGTCTAGATATCTGAATGGGATGATAGTCATTTGGCAAAATGCTTGAGTCCCAATCCAGTGCTTTTTTGACTATCCTCTAGCTACCCAGCAACCTAGCACTTTTTTTCTGGGGGGGTGGGGGGGTTGTCCAGAATCAAAGGCAGTACTATAATCCAGGCGTCCGGGCTTGGATGAGTCTGTCTATTCTGGTCTCAGGATTTCAGCTCATTTTTCTGGAAGATGAGAGGCTTGGACCTTCTTTCTGAAAATTATTCTAGGTCTGATGGCCTATGGTTCTATAGTTGTTACTTCTGTGACTTCCATGAATATGTTCACTCATCTTTCCATTCATCATCCATTTATCCACCCATCACCCATCCATTCCTCCATCCACCGATCCATCCAATTCATCCATCCATCTATCCATTCAACAAATATTTATTAATTATTTACTGTACACCAGACACCATAGTAGGTGCTGGGTAAAATAAGGCCGACTAGGACTGCTCTAATGGAACTACATTCTAGTCAGGGGAGAGAAATATTAAATAAACAAATAAATACATATATCAGATACATTTTGAGTGATAGGTGGTATAAGAAAAATGGAATAGATGGATAGTACCAAGAATGGAAGGATGGTTTTGATTGACTGGGCAGGAAAAGCATGTGTGAGAGGTGACTTCTGAGCTCAGATTTGAGAAAGGATTTGTGGGGAGAATATTCAAGATGGAGAATGTTCTAAATAGAGGGTTCAATGAGTTCAAAGCTACTGAGAGGAAAGGGAGGAGCAAAAAGAAGGCTGGAATGGTCAGAGTACAGAAGAGGAAGAATGTTAAGAGTTGGGGTTGGAGATAGAGCAGGAGCCAGATTTTCCAGAGCCCTGTGGATCTTAGAAGAACTTGAGGTTTGACTCTAAGTGCAATGGGAAGCCATTTCTGACCAGTGAGAAGCATCCTTGCCTGTCATGTAGCGTGAGCACTGTGATGGTGTTATTTCTTCACTGAGACCAGCACCACCAGCCAATGTGGCCAGGCCAGATCCCAGGAATGACCCTGTCAGGGAAGAGGGAGGTCCTGGAGATCCTGCCATTGAATGCTGATGGGAACCAGACTGGCTTGGTTCAATCTAGAGGAGGAGGGGGTAGGTGGAGGCTCTAGACATTGAGCTTGGCCTGGGTGAAGCTCGAGACCCTCCCCTTTTCCCAGGCCTTGCACTCCAGGGTTTAGGGTTGGGGGTGGGGTATGACGTCAGGCAGATCAGGTGGTTAGGGCTGAGCCAGACTGCTCTGTTATTTACTAGCTGATGACCTTGCACAAGGTACTTACCTCCCTGAGCCCGTTTTCCCATCTCTAGCAAGGACACAATCACAGTGCCCTTCAATGACCATCCAAAGAATCCAATGATAATGCAAAGAATAGCAGAACACATAGACCTCAATACATCTGAGCTATTTTTCATCTTCATATAGTCCTGTTATCTTTGTCAAGCACTAGCAATTCTAGACAATGTCAGTAATAAAATACACCTCCCCACCTTGACTGGTAAGTGGGTGGCCTTATAATTTACCATCCATCTTAGGGCGTGGGGGCAAAAGAGATAAACTGAGACCTATAAGGTTCTATAAGGATCTGGCCCCACTAACCTCTCTAACCTAATTTCTCAGTACCTTCTACTTCATTTAAATGAAATAGCCTACTCTGGGCTCCATGAATTTTCCAAGTTTCTTCCCATGTTGGGGTACTGCCCAAGACCTGGAGAATGGACTTCTTTGGGATAGGGAATTGTCACTGCAGCCAGGAGGAGGGCCCTGTCTGAGGGCTTCAGAGCACTTCCCTTGGCCCTCATCCAAAACCATGGGAACTCCTTAGAATCTTGGGTTAAATCCTCAGACACCCTCCCTATGACCAAGCCTAGAGTAGGACAAGGTCTCTTTTACATTGTTCTGTTTCTTCCTATCTTTTCTTTTTTTTAATTTTTTATTTCTTTTCAGCATAACAGTATTCTTTGTTTTTGCACCACACCCAGTGCTCCATGCAATCCGTGCCCTCTCTAATACCCACCACCTGGTCCCCCCAGCCTCCCACCCCTCTGACCCTTCAAAACCCTCAGATTGTTTTTCAGAGTCCATAGTCTCTCATGGTTCACTTCTTCCTATCTTTTATCACAAGGGCCATTGTTTTGTTATTCATGGGATTACTATTTTCAGGCCCTTTCCCCAGCAGCCTCTGAATTCTATGACACCAGAGACCATGTGCAATTTGTTCTTACATGGATCCTCAACACCTAACACTAAGGTGCCCACTAAGTATTGATCAAGGGAACAGAGGGCTGCACGATGGGTTGAGTTTCCCAACCAGCCCCCACTCTTCCCACAGCCTCATTCTGACACTGGCAGCCTGGTCGGAAATACTAATCACATGCAGGCTAGAGATGCTCCTCATCAAAGTCAAGGCCAAGATCAGCGGGAAGGGATCCGGTCAAAGCAAAGGATCCAGATGTGCAAATTCCCTTCAATGAGGCAAATGTGACCAAGTGATTCCATGCCAGGCATAACCGCTGCATCTGATTCCTCATTTCCATTAAAGGAATTGTAGCAGGTGCAAAAACTGGAGATTATCCCAAGAATTAAGATATGAAAAGCATGTTAGATCACTAAACTCCAATTAGGGAAATTAAATTGTGCACACTCCCCTCCTGACGCAATATCAGGAGCTTGCATTAGCTCTGGGCTCTGGTTCTAATAAAATTAGAGAATAGCACTTTAATTGAATTGTGCTTAAAAGGATCATGCTGACAAATGTGATTGTATCTGGCTGGGATGCACACCTTCTCCGGCAATCATTAAATCCAATGAAATGCCAGTCTCAGGATCTTGACAGTTTTCTGAAGCAATCTGTGAACCGTGCTGTATCTTGGAGTATCTAATCAATTTAGAGCCGCCTCATTAGGACTTGGCTGCTAACGGATACTTAAAAATCAAAGCAAATTACTGCACTCCATGGATAACTAGCTAATCATATCGATACAACATGGCTGGATTGTGTTGCAACAATTCATTTCCTCTTTAAGAAGCCACTGTCACCCATAATTTAGGGATTGAGATTCATAAGCCTGATGCAGACAGCTCCAAAGTCAAGGATTTTCCTGAGCTCAACACCCAAGGGTGTATGCCACTCCAGCTAGTGGGGTGAGCCAAAGCCAACTCTTGACTCCTTTGGTTTACGTTGTACTAACCCCAAGTTCATTTCTGGGTAATAAACCCAAGACCCTTACTGTACGAAAGAGGAATCAGGTAATCGGGGTGGACAGCATCTTTCTAAAGATCACACAGTAAATTAGGATTTAGAACTTCTTGATATCACATCACATTTTCTAAAATCATTTTAATAGAAGTTTAGAACAGTGATTATACATTCACTGATATTTTACTTAGGTCCTATTTCTTTTTCTTTTCTTCTTCTTTTTTTTTTTTTAGCATTTTATTTATTTCTTTGAGAGAGAGTATGAGTGGGGGAGCAGAGGGAGAGGGAGAAGCAGACACCCTCCCTCACACCACTGAGCAGAGAGCCTGACTTGGGGCTGGATCCCAGGATCCCCAAAATCATGACCTGAGTTGAAGGCAGACACTTAACCCACTGAGCCACCCAGGGGCCCCTACTCGGGTCCTATTTTAATATTCTTACTAATAAGAAGCCCCACCAGTACCACCATCATCATCACAATACAAACAGCCTAGGCTCGTAGAGGACTCACTGCAAAGTTAGGTCATTTCAACAACCTTAGAAGTCCATTCTGTGATTATTGCGGTAGGCATTACTGCTGTTCACTGGGTATTTTGGACGGTCCCCTCTAGGACACATGGTAGGACTCTGCTTTCTATCCCCCAGGTTGGATGGATCAGGAGACTCGTTCTGGCCAATGAACGTGAACAGAAGGGCCCGGTGTTATCTATAGGTCACAACAGGATTGCTGGCTCAAGACCTTCTTCATTCCTTCTCCCTCTAGTACATCAACCAAGCAACATTTGAGTTGGCGACTGATCCAAATGCAATGAGCGGAATCCTAGTTGACCCACAATGGACCTGCCACCTGAGCAAGGAATAAACCTGGGTTGTTAGAAGCTGCTGAGCTTTTGGGGATGCTTAGTTATTGCAGGATAACCTAGCTTGTCCTGCTTGATAGAATGATCACCCCCGTTTTACAGGGGAGGAGCTAAAGCACACAGAGATTAAGTGAAGGTGAGGTCAGATTGAGGTACTCTCAATGATTTTCTCTCCAGCCCAGAAGTCTCCTTGGCTCCTGTTCTTATTTATTTATTTATTTATTTAAAGATTTTATTTACTTATTTAACAGCACAAGAGAGACAGTGAGAGAGGGAACACATGCAGGGGGAGTGGGAGAGGAGGAAGCAGGCTTCCCGCTGAGCAGGGAGCCTGATGCAGGGCTCGATTCCAGGACCTTGGATCATGACCCCAGCCGAAGGCAGACGCCTAACGACTGAGGCACCCAGGTGCCCCAAATTTGTCTCCTGTTCTTTGTATTTCCCATCCCGTCTCCTTATTCGGTGGCAGCTCCCTGACACCAGTTTCTGGGCCTGCAAGGCTTGCCGAGAACTATTTTTCAGAAACTCATGTCAGATCTGTTCAGACCACTCACTCCCTGTCTCTCAGCTCATGGCTGGCCAGATACCCTTTTCGGGGATCTAAACTGGGCTGTCTGTGTAAGAAGTGCCTTTGGTGTTCTCCGAGATAAAGGCTGCTCAGCTGGTACTTTATGAGAACTGTGCTCTGCCAAAAAGCCCAGGTCTTTGACACAGAAGGTGTGGGCTCAGTGAAGGTCAGGGCAGCGATATCCAATGGGGACTCTTCCTGACCACACCTCCTCCACCTCCAGCCCAACTCATTTGGGGCCAAGATGTATTCTGGGTGAGGAAGGAAGGTTCTGCTCTTGTGTTCCCTGGAGCAAGCCCCACCATTGGCCTCACAGATGTTCGAGGGGTGCGGCTGGAGTGAGGGAGCCTGAGCCCCTGGCTCTAGAAGACGAGAGAGAGGAGGAGGAGAGAGTTTGCAGAAATTGTATACAGCTTCGGGAAATGTATACCCTTTGTGAACCATATCGGAGTCAGTTAAGACGGTAATTGCAGACCTTCCCCGACACAGAGAGAGGGCGGGATGGCCGGGCCTGCTATTATCATGTTCTTTCAAGCACAACAGCTTGTTTACAGGAGGGCTGTGGACTGTGGGGTGATTGTCTGGTGGCTCCCGGGGCAAGGGCTGTTTGCCACCCCCCCAAACTTGCACTCGGGTCCGTGGCCATCAGCCTTTAGTGATGAGTCCTGGGGAGCCCCTTGCCAGGAGGCTCAGAGGGGATGCAGACAGCTAAGCAGTTTCCCTTATCAGCTCCTATTCATGCTTCATGTCCTCCCCACCTGCCACAGCCCCAGAGAAAGCCAGCATGCCCCAGCCGGGCTATTCTGATGGAAGGCACTCAGAGCCCGAAGGCAAGAAATCTGGGTCCCACACTGGGCTCTTGCTCACCCACTGTGGGACCCTGGCACTTTCCATCTCCTATCACATCCTCAGTCTTGTCATTTAAAAATAGGAGTTACACTGGATTCGCAATGTTCTGATTTAGATTATGTACCCAATCCTTTTGAGTGAGGGCATGCTTCTTGTGGATGCTGAGGTTTGACACAGATTATTTTTATTTTAAGATCATGTCAATATTCAGATGTATGGTGCAAACGACAGAAAATAGTGGTGGCAAATAAAAGGAGAAAACGTATTAATGAAATGATATAGAGTGATTTCTAGACTCTCCCTGAGGACCAGAGAACAAGCAACAAGAACCCATAACACCAAAACAAAGGCAGAACTCGCCCTACAGAGACTGACATGGGTGTTGTGTTGGCATAGGTGCCAGAGCTCTTTCTGTAGACACGACCCTCAGCCACCCTAGTTGCCAACCTCCTTTGAAAGGGTTCTATATACCCCTTTCTCCTTTTTCCCATCCCAAGCTTCTGATGCATCTGATTGGTGGGCCCCAGTCATGTGATTGTTTTGTAGCTGCAAGGGAAGCTGGGAAAGCAAACCCCTGATTTCAGCTTCTCCATTCAGAAGGAGACCCCGGGGGCAAAAAAGATCAGCCACTGTCCCCTACAAATTACAAATACAGAACTAACTTATAGTCCTTGTATAGCAGTCTAATGCAAATATGTTTATGAACTAGATATAAACTTAGCCAAAAAAGCAGTAACATTTGGGGTCCCTGGGTGGCTCAGTCAGTTGAGCATTGGACTCTTCATCTCAGGTCAGGTCTTGATCTCAGGGTCATGAGTTCAAGCCCCATATTGGACTCCACACAAATAAAAAAAAAAAAAAAAGAGGCAGTAACATTCAAATTTCAAAATATAAACATACAAATTTTAAAATAAAAGTATTTAAGGTGAAGAATAATTTTGTTTTACAGAACCAAATCACCACTTGACATAAGAATATGGTGCTGATTGTTATACCAATGCTCTTCTGGAGTCCCAGAAGAATTCTGGAGTCTGTCAATTGGTCCTTTTTTGACACTACTGCATCTTTTCTCATAGTAATTTTATCTGTTTTCTTTTTTCCTTAACCCTCAGTGATTACAGTTGTATTTCTTGACACCAATGTGACCGTAAACATGAAGATAGACATGACATTGGAAGGTGTGGTGGTTCTCAGTTATAAGGGGGTCTTCCCAGTGGTCAGAATATTCTAAGGATAATAATGGATGTGAAAACTCTTTACAGTTTCCAGAGCCCTCTCTGATCTGAAAGATTCTCCCACATGCTCCTCCTCAGACTTTGATATGGGGCGTACAAGCCCAAATTTCTAGTTCTACTTTCTTTCCAGATAGGCAGAGGAATTGCACTTCCTCCTGCCCTTAAAGTTATGTGTGGCTTGGTCACCTACCCAGATCTCTGAGTGTGTCACTTCTGGGTGGAAAACATTTCAGAGCCAATTCATGATTCTCCACATTCCCTTCACCCTGTCATGAGGGCTGGCAGTATTCTAGCTGGTGCCTATTGTCAGCCTATGTGAATGAAGATGGGGCTGTGCTCCATGCCAACATATGATGCACATGTAGTGTGAGTGAATAAGTAAACCATTCCTGTCTTAAACCACTGAAATTGTTTGTTACACAGCATGACCTAGCGTGCACTGACTGATGCGCTTAGTACGGTAGGAAGATGACAATTGCAGCTCTCTCATTTTTACACAACAAAGAACCCTGGTACAGAGAGTTTGAGAACCTTGCTCCAAGTCAGACAGCTAGAAAAATTAGGACATAAAACTCAAGACCCTGTCCAAGTCGTTCCAAAACTCGTGCTTCTCCCAGTAACCCACACAGCTAAGAATACAGTCTCTGTAGCAAGGAGGCAGGACTGATGGAAAACATGGCATGTCTCAGTTGGCAGGAGTGCAGGTTTTGAGTGCCTATGCAAAAGATCGTCCCGAGTGCCAAGTACATTTCCACTTCAAAGTGTCCTAAGTTAAGAGTGAGCCATTCTGAATGTTTAAATTTAAAAGGTCAGTTCTCAAATTCCCCCCAACAGCCAGGGAGGTTGACAAGATGATAGATGCTTTTGGAACTGGTAAAGCTTCCATTCCAAGAAGCCGTCCCTGGCTGTAAACCTGTTCACAAGGGTGATGTGTGTCCCCATGTCTGTGAGTGGCCACACAGAGTGCCGGAGAAGGGCTCTCCTTTCTGCCTGTGGGCTCCACCCACCTCCATCTGAGCAGCAAGCCACTCATCTAAAGGCAGGACATGCAGCTTTTAAGACAGTGGCTCGGAAAAATATCAAGGCTCACTGTAGAGTTCACAGTCACTCCAACTATTGTGCTCATATTAGGGGAATGTGACTGGAAGTCAGCAGAAATTGCATAATTTAGCCATATTTTCTCCAAATGAAGCAGCATTCATTGGGGGGAGGGGGAAGATTCAATTCTAATCTCCTTTTAAGAACCAGGTGCTTCCTGGTTCATATATATATATATATATGCACATATATATGTATATATATATACACACACATATATAATACATAATATATTTATAATTATAAAATATATTTACATATATATTTATGTCCAGAGAGAGAGATTTATTTTAAGATTTAATTTTATTTATTTATTTATTTTTATTTGACAGACAGAGATTACAAGTAGGTAGAGAGGCAGGCAGAGAGAGAGAGGAGGAAGCAGGCTCCCTGTTGAGCAGAGAGCCTGATGCTGGGCTCGATCCCAGGACCCTGGGATCATGACCTGAGCCGAAGGCAGAGGCTTTAACCCACTGAGCCACCCAGGCACCCTGAGAGAGAGATTTGTTTTAAGGAATTGGCTCACGTTAATTGTGAGGGCTGCTAGGTCCCATGTTCATAGGGCAAGTTGGCAGGCTGGAGATTCAGGGAAGAGTCTTTGTTGTGGTCCTGAGCACAAAGGCTGGAAACTCAGAATTCCTCCGTTGGAATCTGGAGGCAGAATTCCTTTTTTGAGAGACCTCAGTCTTTGTTCTTAAGGTCTTCTACTGATCCGATGAGGCCAATCTCTTTCCTTAAAGTCAATTTCACACAAATGTTAATCACACCCTAAAAAACGTCTTCACCGCAACATCGAAGGTTTGACCAAACAGTTGGTCACTGCAGTCCAGCAAATTGACATAAGATTAACCATCACATCAGGATGCCTCCCAAGAGTGTGCAGTGGGGAGAGGCATGTCCGTGAACGATGAAACCAGCTGAGGTCCTAGGAGCTATGACCACATATGATGTTTTCCACTTCTGATGTCTCCAAGCTCCTAGCTCCAGTTCCAGCTTCAGGAATCTCCTGATGAGTAATAGTGTCTGATGAGACTACTAATAATGACAGCAGATAGCATTTAGTCAAATGGTTGCTTTATAAGCATGCCTTCATTTAACTCTTCAGTCCTGTGAAATAAATATTATTAATATTCCATTTTACAGAAGGGGAAACAGCCACAGAGAGATGAAGTTAAAACAGTAAGGACTGGAACCTGCATTTCTCTCATCCTCTAATCTACTTTTCCTCATAACCTTCCCCTACAGTCAACTCTGAAGGGAGTCGCCATTTTATTTTATTCTGCATGGAGCCGGAAACACCAATTTACTGGGACTGAGCATGCTCAGTTTCCGCTTTCTGTCACATGGTACCATAAACAATGGGTCCCAGATCCTTCCCCCACCCCAACCCCCCACAACCAGGCTCAGCTTAGTTCCTATCTGGGAATAAGACACTTACATACTTCTGTCTGCCAGAGCTCTTACCTTTTCTGGTTTATGTATCCTCTCATCCATGTGACAACACTTGTATTCACTCTATTCTAGGAGCTTAGGATATAATAATGAGTAATAATGCTAGTAATGGTAGTGGTGGTGATGATGAAGAAGGCTTGAACTTGTGACCCCAAGATCAAGACCTGAGCTGAAATCAAGAGTCTGAGGCTTAACCGACTGGGCCAGGCACCCCTAGAAACAAGTCTTCTATATAAGCACTCTATGCCACATTGGTGGACCTGATGTCAGCCACTTGCTAATTTCATAGCCATTCCAGTCTTCAGCGTACACAACCACACACATGGCCCATCACCCAACACCAGGGCCTTTAGTGTCTGGGTAACTCAGAAGAAGGGGGTGGGGAGTGGGGGTCCTAGGTCATGGCAGGGTAGAGATTAGGGAATTTGGTCTTGCTCTCTCCTGTCTCAAGATCTTGTCTTCCTGCTGTCAGGGCATGAGTTCCCTTGGCTGCTGCTAAGGAGTGGTATCCCCACATTTTCCTCCTGTAGGGGGTGGGTTCTTGCTCAACCTCATCTCTACAGGAACCCTTGAAAGAAGAGAAGTGGAACAGTGGCCTCTCCGCCTTGCTGCCTCTTTGGCCAGACCGAAGGTTCCAGAATGCAGTGTAAACATCTGGAGTTTCTTTCTTTCTATTTTTTTTTTTTTTACCCCCTCTGGGCTCCTTTGTCATAAATTAATTGACTGTCTATGTGTGGGTTTATTTCTGGTCTCTCCATTCTGTTCCATTGATCTATGTGTCTGTTTTTATTCTAATACCATACTATTTTGATTGCTATAGCTGTGTGATACAGTTTGAAACCAGGGCATGTGATACCTCCAGCTTTGTTCTTCTTTCTTGAGATTTCATTGGCTATGTGGCATGTTCTGTGGCTCCACACACTTTAGGAATGTGTGTTTGACTTCCATGAAAAATGAAATCGAAATTTTGATGGGGGAGTGCACTGAATCTGTAGGTGGCTTTGGGAACTATGGACTTGTTAAACAAAATTAATCCATGAGCAGGAATATCTTTCTGTTTATTTGTGTCTTCTTCAATTTTGTTTTTCATCCATGGCTTCTATTTTCCAGTGAGGTCTTTTTCACTTCCTTGGTTAAGTTTGTTCCTAGGTACTTTATTCTTTTTGCTGCAGTTGTAAATGGGATTGTTTCCTTAATTTATTTTTCTGCTTGTTCTTTATTAGTGTATAGAATGCAACTGATTTTTGCATATTAATGTGTATCCCACAACTGTACTGAATTCTTTTATGAGTTGTAACAGCAAAGTTTCTTTCAGGTTTGCTGCTTCTCAGAAAAGACAAGATGGCAGAAAGGTTGGGAATGACGAGGTCCTTGCAAACCCAGACCTCTCCTGGGATTGTTCTCTTTTTCTCCCACCCTATACCACCACAGGTGATTTTTATCCTCCTGATTACTCCCTTTCTTAAAAAATTTTTTTGAAAATATTTCCACATCTTTCCATATGCAGGCATTTTTGAGCTCTGCAAAATGGCGGCCATGACCTCTCGCCAAGACACTTCTTCCTACAGAGTGGAGGGAAAAGGGTTCCACACGCAGGTTGCTTCCTGTTCCCCCAATAGATCTTCTCTGAGGCTTTCCCAGCTTAGCCACAGCAAGCCCAAAAAGGGGGCTAGGGATGGGACCAAGTCCCCGGAATGAAGGTAAAAGTGGGTGCCCCATTCAAAAGATCCATACCAATGCTCTTTCTAGATCACCTGTGAGGTTGGCACACCCCATTCATCTTCTTTGGACTCAGTTCATTTTATTCCCAGGTGGAGTAAGGACCATTTCCCCAATTAGCATGGCTTTGCTGCTGCGTACTGGGAGTTACTGCCATCTCCAACCCCCATGCTTATTGGGCTATGAAGCATTCCATTTCTCTCTTTCTGCTCCTACTTGAAGCTGGTTTCTCTTACAGGATTGTAAAGAGGTCTGTCTGTGCACCCCCCAAGGAAAGGACCCATTCCTAGTAGATGTTTTTGATTTTAAGTCTCCCCTTGAAAGAGGGCATGGGCTCTTACCATATGCATTTTCTTATTTGATTCTCCCCACTAAATTGTGATGGATAGATCATAATCCCTGCTTTGTGCATTTGAGCAATCCTCGGTTCAGGGAAGTAAAGTCACTTTTCCAAGATCACACAGCATGTAAACAAGATTCTGAACCCAGGTAGGCAAAGGCTGTATAAGGTAAGGTGACACCACAACACAGAACCCAGAGAACCTCAATGGTTTAATACAGAAAAAGGTTAATTTCTCACTTGTGTCCAGTATCTCTGTCTGGGAGGTTGTCCTGCAATCTGGGGACTCAGGCCCCTTCCCTCTTGTGGCTCTGCACTTGACTCCCAGTGTCACCCTGAGGTCCTTTTCTAGTCCAGCCAGCCAGGAAGGAAAAAGCATAGAAGATCACACTGGGAAGGGACAGTTACGGGATGGTTTTGTGCACCCATCTCCCCCAGGTCAGACCAATTCCTTTCCTTCAGGCTGCTGAACCAGCCTCAGAGTCTTCTCCATGCAGCTCTGCAGGTGGCTGCTGTTGATGGACTGAAGCTCACAGCTTAGGTGAGAATTTTCCTGCCACCACCTTGAGTCTAGTGGTTTGAGAGACACACATTTCTTCACTACACTGTGGAAATGGAGGTGAGGATGGGGAGGACACCATGACTGCATCAGGGAACACTGTGAAAGGCTTGGAAATAAACAGAAAAAGGGCGCCTGGGTGGCTCAGTGGGTTAAAGCCTCTGTCTTCAGCCCAGGTCATGTTCTCAGGGTCCTGTGAATGAGCCCCACATTGGGCTCTTTGCTTAGCAGGGAGCCTGCTTCCCCACCCCGTCCACCCCCTGCCTGTCTCTCTGCCTACTTGGGATCTCTGTCAGTCAAATAAATAAATAAATAAATAAATAAATAAAATCTTCTTAAATAAATAAATAAATAAATAAATAAACAGAAAAGAAAAACAATGCTGTGTGTGCCGAGTGGCCCATCCTTCTGGATTCTCCCTACACATCATAGTCTTTGAGCTATTTCATGTCTGTAAAAACTGTAGAAAATAAATATATAAATAAATAATAATTCAAATACTTCCAGTCCAGAGGAATGCAAATGAATTTTATTTGGTCAGAAGGTGGTTGATTCACGACTCGTGGGTAGATTATTTTTGCATTTATTTCTAAATTCATTTCAGCTCTCTTGGTCACCCATCCGTGTGCTTCTTTGGATGGCCCATGCAACAGCTGTAACATTTTAGTTGTCTCATTAATTAATGAATTAAATAAAATCTTTGACCCATGTTCTGTATGTGTTTACATCTATATACATAGATGTATGTGTAGAGATGTTCTTGAACGACTTCAAGTCCCCACAGGAAGGGGGAAATCCTACGATGCATTAGAGCCCCCTCCTTCCCAGGAGCCGCACACTCACCACGGAAGAGAGGCAGAGGGAGGATTGTTCGCTCCATTCTGCAGCTGAGAAAACTGAGACCTTCAGTGGAGGGATTCTCAGATACCGGGGATCACAGGACTGGAAACGATGGGGCTGTGAATTCAAACCCAAGTGAGTCTGATCCTCATGCCCGTGTTTCTCATCCAACCATTTCTTGAGGAAAACGAGATATTGACGGTGGATATTAACACCTTTCTTACTTGGTAAATGATAAAACTGAGGCTCAGCGAAGTTCACTGCCTTTGAGATAAATCTGTGTCCACAACCAATCCTGGACCTCTATTTTCTGGGACATCTTTAGGTGATCCAAGTGAGCGTACTTTTCTAGCTCAGATGTTTCTTGAACATCTGTTCTAGGTTTTTGTTTTGTTTTATTTTAAAAGGCAGGGAAGATTACTAGGCGGTTTTGGTTCCTAAAATGTTCTCTGAACCTTTATTCATAGAAGCATAAGTGAGGCGGGAACCTGGGCCAAAGCGGGCAGCATCTGCCTTGCAGGGTGCAGGTCTGGGCCCTGGAAAAGGCCAGAAGCGACAGAGTTGGCACTGGACCCAGCTCTGGGGCCACGGGAAGGTCATGGTCTGCTGAGGTTCCTGTACCGGGGCTCTGCCCAGGATTTGCTAAGGCAAAGCAGAGTCAGAATTGAGAGGTTTCTGGAACAATGGAAGACTCCCATTCTTTGGGGTCAGGCAGGCTTGAGTTCAGATCCTGCCTCTGCCACTTCCCAACCAAATGTGAGACTTGAAACATTAAAGTCTGAAGCATTCACTGAGACTTAGCCATTACACGTGACATCTTTCTGGACCTCATCTTCTTCATCTGTAGGATGGGATAATAACCCTAACTTCACAGGTGGACCCCGATCCAGCCCGCCCTTCCACTCAACCCAGCCCTGTGCCTGTCACATAGGCTTGGGGGTTCCAGGGCTGTCACCAGTGGCTGGCATGGAGGGTGGAAAGGCCTTGGGGCCACCTTGCGCTCTGTGCCTCCTTCCTGTTTCTGACAGTAAAGTTTCTTCACTTCTGCAAGGTGTCCGGCAAATGAAATATCATTGGCTTCTGCTCACAAAGGGTAAGCAGGTGCTCCCTGAGCCTGAGCTGGGACCCCTTCCTGACAACACTCAAGCTGTGGGCCAACCATGTTATTTACTTCCCTGTGCCAAAGAAAAACCCACCCCTCCAGAAGCCCCAGTCTGGCCCGTCTATTCTAGTCTATTCTAGCAGACTCTGCTGGGTGTTTGCGTCACCAGCCAAGCCCTTGTTATTGACTCCTGCGGGCCTGCGGGAGTCCTCTGTAAACTTTACCTCTTGTCAATGGTCCCCGTTGAGGAAAATTGGCTCCTTTGACACCATTTTAGACAAACCATAATGTGTGTGGAGCTGAAAGAGGTTCTATTTACAAGTCTGCAGGAAATAGCCCTGGGCAGAGGATGGTAATTGCAGGGTGAAGGTTCACCAGGGGCTCAGAGGGGAGAAAGGACCGCCCTGGGGAGACGGTGCTGTGATGGGCAAGAGAGGGTGCAGGGGTCACCTCCATCCCCGGGACCTGCGGGGACAGGAGGAGCGTGGATGAAGAGTGCAGAGGTCTCTTCTTTCTCCTGCAAGCCTGCTGCCCCCTCGGCGCCTTTGCATTGCACACCCTCTCACGGAATGCTCTCCCCACAGGTGTATGAATGACTCCCACTCTTACTACTTTGGAATCCTGGTGCAGCCATGACCTTCCCTGATCACCATGCCTGGCCCTGACGCAGTCACACACAGGCACACTCGCGTATACAGGCACACACACACTTCCTATTTCTTGAACACCATTTTATTCTTTTCATGACATCCACTGCCTCCAGACAGGGATTCATTTATTTGTGTGCTGTCAATTCCTTCTGTATTGTAAATCCTGCCGGAACGCGGGTCTTTCATTTGCTTCTTCCCTGGATCCCCCATGTCTGGAGCAATTCCTCTGCGTAGATGGTCCTCACTCGTGAACTATTTAAGGAACGGGCTAACAAATGAACAAATGAGGGAATGAATGAGTAACTACATCCCAACATCAAGAGCTTCTCAGGTTTCTTTTGTCCAATGGGCCCCATCTCCCCAGGTAGCGGAGCCCCCCTCACGCAGTAGATCTTGACCTTCAAACTGAATAGACCACAGATCCAGTGGGGTTGCCATTGGGTAGAAGCTAGGGGGAATCACCAGAGAGCTGTTTACAAGGTGGTTGGAGCTAATGATGGGAGGCCCAGGACGTTGGGTGGTATATCACCTGAGATCAAGGTGTAACTGAGTCAGAGTTCAGGAGGGTCCTCCTGCCCCTGGCACCCCAGGCCTACTTGCTCAGGAGACGAGGGCGATCACAGCTGCCTGGGGTCCTCACTCCAGCCATCCTTGAGGAGCTGATCTCGGCTAGAGGGATTCAGGTGTGTAGACAAGGGCCAGAGGTGGTGGGGCGGCTGGGGAGGGTTGGAGGGGCCTGGGGGCAGTGATGTCATCATGGATTTCTTCCAGACCATATCCTCAGCAGGGGGCCACTCTGACTGGGCTGGCCTTGCTCCACTTATAGCTGCTTCTCAACATCCTAGACAACTGTCCTCCACCTACCCACTGCGTGACCTCGGCAGGCCACCGATCGCCACCTCCTACCACCCACCCCCACCCAGGGACCTCCTGACTAATGGTGGCCATGACTAACATTTGCCAAAACAAAAGGGCAGTCAGGCGGTTTTGGACCCTCAGCAGCCTGTCTCCAGGAGAGAGCAGGACCAGGCTCTCCTCACCTAGGAAGGGAGGCCAGGCCCATCGAGAGGGTAGAGGCCAGTCACCTCAGCCTGGCCTCCGTATTTTTAGCATCTACCCTCCCTCCCTCCCTCCCACAAGCCACTAGCCCACTCCTTGCCCAAATAACAGTCACCAAAATAGCTCTGGCAGTTGACTGAGGGGTACTGAGAGGGTCCCTCCCTCCTGCTGGTCACTCAGGCCGGAGCAGAGGCCCTGGGGATGGGCGAGGCCTGAGCGGAGGCTGTTAATTGTACCTTTGGCCCGAATAAAAAATAGCTCTCCTCAGGGCTGATTGAAGCACTCGTTGCGGGAACCAGGTGCCTGCGTCTCGTCGGGCTCACCAAGGACGGACACCTCGGGGCCTGGACGTGGCCCTCAGAGACAGAGCGGGACAGCATCCCCCTACCCTGAAGGTGGCAGCAAGGTGTGCCAAGGGACCAGAGAGAACGACTTGCTCAGGTCTCCCTGGCACTCGGAGGGCCAGCGAAAATACATGCACTAGGCCATCACCTCCTCAGAGACACCTTGGCCGCCCGCTTTGTGGCAACAGTTCCCTGGCCCTTGGCCCCTCACCTGCGTTCATTTTCCTCATGGTGTGGCTGGTAGCCTGTATCTGTTCACCTATGTATTTCTTGCCCCCTCCTGAAAAGTTGGTCCCCCACGGCAGGGCACTGGTCCCCTCTGTCCCCTTCATGTCTTTAGCACACAGACTAACGGCTGGAGCTCACTAAAGTCATTAGGCAATAGCTGAATGAAGAAGAAAGCTAAAACAGACAGCGGATCTGGCCAGGTCCCGACTCCTGCCGTGTGGGACCAGCCAGGAGAAGAGAGAGAAGCAAGAAGCAAGCCCCCTCCCTATACCTACCCCTTGCCCAAGTCAAATTCCCCAAAACAGCCCCCAGACTCCCATGAGAACTAATCCCTCCTGTGTGCCCAGAACCCACTGTCTGTGTTCACGACAGCCCTGGGCAGCAGAGATGGTGACTTTTAGGAACAAGGACATGAGCACTCTTGGACTGCTTTATTTCTGTGACTTACCCGGGGAATCCTGGTGGTAACTCCGAAGTACGAGTGAGACCCCTTCTCATCCCCATTGTGTAGATGAGGAAACTGAGATCCTGAGAAATGAAGCAACTTGGCCCAAATCACTGGAATTTGAGCCCAGGGAGGTGGCCTGGCCCCAGGAGACCTTGTCTTTGCTTTCCGCACATACAGCCTGTTGTCTCATGAGACCTCTGATGTTCAGAGAGCTCAAGACCTTCCCTTGGCCAGGCTGGACCCTTGTCGCCCTGCCGCTGTTAGTCATATCATCTGTGGTGCCTGTCCATCTCTTTAACAGTTTCTAGAGGCTTCCTGCATGTCACCTCATTGGTCTTTCACGGCAACCCCGAGAGGTTATCTTGCTCTCATTCCCTTTAGGCCCATGGTGGACAGGTGGCCATAGAGGCCCAGAGGAGGTGACTTGCTCAATGTTCGCATGGGTAGAACCCCTGACTCACCCCTGCTTTCTCCAGGCACCACCCCGTTGGCCTCCCTTCCTGCCCCACAGTGCCTCTCCCCACATGTGACTGACGCCGTGTGACTATGGGTCCCTCAGCTCTGGGGGCTGGGCTGCCAGGAGCCCTTATCGCCACCGGGTGGCTGTTAAACACCTCTTTGACTTTTTACAAGCTTTGTCACCTTGCCACGTGCCATGCTGCCTTTATGGCCGTACCATTAAGGCAAATCATCAAGATGAACAAGGAAACCTCTATGGGGTCAGAGAGTTCCATCTAAGAGCACAGGTGGCGAGGTTTCCTGCCTCCCCTCCCACTCTGGAAGGCTTCCCTGCTCTGGAAGGCTTCTCAAGTCAGGGGCTCTGGGACCTAGAGTCTTCTCCATTTATTTCTTTGTGCCCCAGATACCCAGTCTTGGCCACGGGGACACACCTCTGTGGTTTGGGGTCTGGCTTGGATCACAAGTGATAGGACACAGGGTTTTCAGGTGTGACTGCAGGGGGAACGCTCCTGACTCTCGGCCTTGTGCAAATCTCTAAGTTTACAAGGTCACCTTCCAACGTCAAATCTACCTCGCTAGGATTCCCTGAGGCTTCGATTTAGTGGGCCCTCCTGCCCTCACCCTGCCTCAAATCTGAACTTTTCTCTACCATTTTATTTTTTATTCATTCATTCATTCCCTGCTCAAATTTAGCTCCTCAGTGTCCTTCCCTTTCTCTTTAACTAGACTTACATGCTTTTCTCTCTCTCCCCTTCCTCTACTTCTCTTCCTTATATGAGTAACTCCTTGACATTCCTCAACATCTTCACACTGTCTGTCTTACTAGAATGTCAGCTCTCACCTCCGTGACGGTTGGAGCCTTGTCCCCTCTGCTCCCCTCCATCTCCCCAGAGCTCAGCACAGCACCTGGCACAGAGGAGGAGCTCAGGAGAGATCTGCTGAAAAATTCAGTTGCCCCCCATGGGTAGAGTCAGACCACCCTGTTGGAAAGATCTCCTTGCCATTCCTCTCTAGGGGTCCAACCCAGAGGCCTGGCTTCTCCACTGGCACTGGACACAGGCACGTAGACCGTGCAGCTCTGGGTCAGCAAACTTTTTCTGCAAGAGGGCTCATAGTCAATATTTTACGCTCTGTGGGTCATCCAGCCTCTGGCAGTCACTCAGCTCCTATAGCTTGAAAGAACCTAGAGACAAGATGGAAACTGTGTTTCAGGAAGTCTTCTTTATGGACCCTTAAATTTCATGTAATTTTCAGCTGCCCTGTCCTATTCTTCTTCCAATTTTTTTTTTTTTTTTTTTTTTTTAACCATCGAAACATGTAAAAGCTATTTTTAGCTTACAGGCTGTAAAAAAAAAAAAAGGCAGGTGGCAAGCAGGATCGGCCCCTTGGGCCCTGGTTTGTGGACCTCTGGAAGTAACCAGGAAACCTGAGTTCAAATCTCGCCTGATCCACAACTCACCAGGTAACCTTGAGCAGTTAGCTTTGTTTGCCTCTCTGGGGTCTCATTTCCCTACCTGGAAGAGGAGGGCCTAGAGTTGTTGGTCTCCAAAGCTCTATCCCACTTGAATACTTAATGGTGGAAATTTCAGGGGTTTTGCTGGGTAGGTGGAAGGACACAGTTTCGCCAAAAGTAACCCCCCCGTCACTCGCTGCCTTCTGGGGTCCCTCAAGCCCCATCATCTGGGAAGGGGAGAGGGTGTCTACTTGGTTATGCCTGGCTCCCCTGGAGGCTGAGTAGGTCTTGGAGTCTTAGGGACCCAGTGACCCATGGACAAAGGGTTTTTGGCTGAAACATCAGAAACCATCATCCCCACCTCTCCTTCCCATCTCCCAGCTGGGGCCCCTCACTATTCATGCCTGCCTACCCCCCCTTACCCCATGCCTTGCTTAACAAAGACAAAGACAGCAGTTGACATTGTAATGCTGAAAATTGCTTGTTTCAGAACATCCCAGTAAACAAGCCCGTCTTTGTTTTAATCCCAGCCTAGCTTACTGTAGTTAATTATAGGAATTTGTGGCTATTTATGTGAACCGAGGACAGGCAAAAACATTCATTTGTTGGCTGTGTAAGTGCTGGGTGGGAATGGGCGCCAAGTACCATGGAGACCTAGGTAGCATTTGTCCTGGGGGTTGTGCAAGGTAGCCAAGGGCCAGGTGTGTAATTATGCGCTCTGCCCCGAAAAAGAGAGAAGACTGCCATAGAAAGTGACACCTAATGACTGTTTTCAGCCCACAGTGGTTAACGGGAAAGGCCCTGTGTTTGAAGCCATTGCCTGAGATGCGGGGCTTTGCACCTGCCAGGTGAGCTCAGTTATTTCTGAGTCCCGACAGCTGCCTGTCCCATGTTCCTGTCCCCGGTGGGTGTGGGGAGAGGGGAGCAGGTAGCCAGAGTTTCCCAGGGGCTTGAGGACATGGGAGCAGGGTCACAGAAGCTGGTGGACATGGGTGCCGCCTTTTCTCCCTCTTCTCCAGCCCCAGAGGAGCCACAGTTAGTGAGGAATGTTAACAAAGAGGAGACAGAGCTGGCTAAACAGAGGCCCTACGACAATTCCCGGCCCAAACAGAGCTGCCCTGGCCCCCACCCGGATGAGAAAACAAGCCAGGCCTTTGTGCACACTCAATAATTATCACTGGAAATTATCCGAGTCGGGGCTGCTGAGTTGTGCTGGGGTGGCAGGCATGGAGGGGGGAGGAACTTCTAAAAGTTCTGGGCGACTGGGGTACAGGACCTGCTGCTCAGGCCAATTGTCTGGGATATTGACGGCCCAAGAAACGCCCCCCCGGGGGGGGGGTCCAGGCACCCTGCTCTAGACTCCCCTTGGCCCAGACTTCTGCTCTGGGCCTATTGAGAGCCCCTGATAGGGCTCTGGTTATTGGCTCAGGCCTTATGTGCCAGCAAACTTGTACTAATGGTGGGTTTGGGCCTGCTCTCTGTCCTAAACTCTCATTCCCCTAGACGCCCACCCCCATCTCTGTGCCCTCACACATCCCTTTCCCTGTGTCCTGGACCCCAGTCTTCCACTTACTCCTTTTCCTCTTCTCTTCTCCAGATCCAGATCTTGTTTCCTCCAGGAAGCCTTCCAGAACTCCTCCACCCAATGCTTATCTCTTCTTGCCTGACCTTACACAAGTTAGTGATTCACTATCCTGTATCCATCTCTAAGTGAGAGCATGTATAGCTGACCTTTGAACAGCAGGGTCTTTTTTAAAAAATATTTTATTTATTTGCTAGAGAGTAAGAGAGCACAAGCAGGGGGAGTGGCAGAGGGAGTGGGAGAAGTAGATTTCCCTCTGAGCAGGGATCCTGATGTGGGACTCGATCCCAGGACCCCAGAATCATAACCGAGCTGAAGGCCGATACTTAACCAACTGAGCCACCCAGGCATCCCTTTACTTTCCCAGAACTTAACTACTAATAGCCTAAGAGTCTACTGTCAACCAACAACATAAATAGTTGAGTAACACATATTTCATATGTTACATGTATTCTATACAGCATTCTTATAATAAAGCCAGCTACAGAAAAGAAAATGTTATTAAGAAAGTCATACAGGGGGGCGCCTGGGTGGTTCAGTGGGTTAAGCCTCTGCCTTTGACTCAGATCATGATCCCAGGGTCCTGGGATCGAGCCCCACATGGGACCCTCTGCTCAGCAGGGAGTCTGCTTCCTCCTCTCTCTCTGCCTGCCTCTCTGCTTACTTGTGATCTCTGTCTGTCAAATAAATAAATAAAATCTTAAAAAAAAAAAAGAAAGTCATATGGAAAAGAAAACACATTTACAACACTGTCTTGTATTTATTGAAAAAAATCCACCTGCAAGCGGACCCATACAGTTCACACCCATGTGGTTCGAGGGTCAAATGTTCATATTCCCACGTGTGCATGTGATTGTGGTTCTGCCAGCGCAGTCATGAACTTCATAACCACTGAGTGTTGACTCAACGCCAGGCATGGCACTAAGTGTTCTCTGGCCATTTATCATGTAAATCTTACAACAATCTTACAAGTGGACACTAACAGTATCCTCATTTTATACTTGCGGAAAATGAGGCACAGAGAGGTTAAGTACATCGGCTGAGGTCACAGAGCAGCAAAGAGCAGAGCCGGAGCCGGTGGTGAGCTGGAGCCGGCGGGGAAGGGCTAGTGAGACCTGGTCAGATGCATCTTCTCCCAAGTCTCCATCTAGTCACCTTGGTGTCTTGAGATCAGCCCCGGTGGTACTATTGATGCCTGGAGAATCATCAGCAAATGCCACCATTAAGGCTATGAGCCGCTCCCAACACCCATCCTGGAAAGTCGGTTGTCAGACACTGGGGAGCTCACCAGGGGACTGGGTTCATGCTGTTCCACCAAGGCTGGGCTTGCTGTATTATGATTTGGGGTGTCTTTGTACCTCCCCCGCCGATCCCCACAACCCAGGGCGCTGCCGGATACATTAGAGGTGGGCTTGTTCATCTGTCCGTGCAGAAGAGCAGGGACCGATTTCCCAGCTGCTGGAAAGGGGCTGGGGTCTTTGGCTGGAGGACTGTGACTTGGGTGGGGAGGAAACCTCACCCTCTTCCTTGGTGCTGAATGCCCTTTGGTGTTTGGAGGTCCCTGTTGGTTCTTTGGGAGTCTAGGACCCCCAGCCACCAACAGCTCCAAGAGAATGAGTATCTCCCGGGCTTGACCTTGGCAAAGGCCCTTCACCTCTGTCCAGCTGCCAGGCGGAGCCGAGAACTGCAGACACAGACCAATTAGCGGCTAGCTTCATCTTTGCTTCAAAAAAGACGAGACAAGAAAAGCTGTGGATAATGTTAGAAAGGGTCAAAGTTAGCCCTTTCCTGACAGTCCCAGCAGGGCCGGGCCTGGACAGCTGTCTCAGGAAGTTATTTCTGTTCCTTGCCTGGTGGCTTGGAGCAATTTGCTGGGCACCCATCGGCCAGCGAGGCCAAGAGGCTCTTGCCTTTGGGAGCTGCCATTTTACACCAGGGTAATGATGGTTTCTGGGCAAGAGAGATCAATAGGGGATAAAAATAGGCTTCCGTCACATCTGGACGCCTGCTCCGGGTCCCTCGATGACTCAGAGGCACCCCCGTAAGCAGCCGGGATGGAAACCACTTGACACACCATGTCTGGCAAAACACTGCGGGGAGAAAGGGTCCTGTCCCAGCCCCCCAAGGTCCTGTAGCCCTGAGACCCAAATGGAGAGGCCACTTAAGAGAGTTCTGTGCGGAGGAGGACTTCATGGTGCCCACATTCTTGCCCAGTTTCCTTGGAGAAGGCCCCTCTCAGCTGTCCATGGAGCAGGAGGAGTGGGAGCCTGGACCAAAGGAAGCCAGTAAGTGCTTCTCAGGCCAAGTCTGGTGGATGCAAGGGACGAGAAGACACGGGCTCATCGGCCCTTAAGGAACTCGGTCCAAGGGAGGAGACAGCCAGGAAAGCAAACAAATATTTCACAGAGTTAGCCCTGCAGGGGGCCGTGAAGGCACAAGCGTGTCCCCAGAGTCAGCAAACAAACAAACAAAACGACATAGAGTAAATGATTGTTGTTATCTGGGTGGCAGCCAATTGAAATGCATCATTGCACTCAATCCTCAGATAGGCCCATTAACTTATTATTATACTTACCCATTTTCCAGGCAACAAACTGAGGCCCCGAGATCTACCATAACATGCCCAGAGTCACCAGGAAATGAGCAGGAAAGCCAGTACCCTGTCACTGGGAGGGGACACCCTGACACTGGTCCTCTGTCTCTGTCTTAGATCAGTGCTTGGCAAACTTCTTCACAAAGGACCAGATGGTAAATATTTCAAGCTGTGAGGGCCAGAGAGTATCTACAAGAACTCATCTCTGCTGTTGTAGTGTGATGGCAGCATTAGATAATAGACCAACGGATAAGCATGGCTCTGTTCCAATAAAACTTTATTTACAAAAGCAGGTGTCAGGCTGGATTCGGCTCCCTGGTCTAGCCCTACTCTAGGGCCTTGACCTATATTTTATTATGAAACCGTCTTGAGGGAATTCAACTTCTGGAGCTTGGAAGGCTCTGGTAAGTTCCAGCATTTTTCACATTGTTGGATCTCGACTTTTCACTCTGTGCCTCGATCTGGAGGATCACTGTCTAGTAAACATATAAACATAAGACAAATTCGTAACTTTGTATTTTCTAGTAATTACATTAGAAAGAGAAAAAAGAAACAGGTAACATTAATTTTAATAACATATTTGATGTAACCCAGTGCCTCAAAATTATGATGTTTTCAACAGGTCATTGATACAATAAATTACTGGTAAGATTTTTCATACTCATTCTTCAAATTTCAATGTGTATTTTAGACTCACAACACATCTCAATTCCTTCTTCCTTGTTTCAGGAGTTCAGCCAGCACACATGGCTAGTGGCTATCTTATGGGATAGTGCAGCTTTGAAATAAAGCTAAGGAATTTTTACTGGTATAAGGTGAAATCCCTGCTATAAGTTGAAAATACAAGAACAACAGAAATGAGAAATTCCTGGATGGGTCAGTGCATTAGTCAGGTTTCTCCAGAGAAACAGAACCGCTGGGATATATATTAATACACATGCATATGGTTACTCATATATGTTTACAGTTGACCCTGGAACACCATAAACTTACATGTATATGCTTTTCTGTCCAATACAAGACTGGAGATGCATTTTCTCTTCCTTACAATTTCCTTAATAACACGTTCTTCTCTCTAGCTTACTTTATTGTAAGAGTACAGTATAGAATATATATAACATGCAAAATATGCGAGCACTGACTATTTATGTTATTGGTGAGGCTTCTGGTCAAATTTAAATTTGGGGGTGTGTGTATGAAAAGTGATATATGAGTTTTCACTTACCTAAGAGGTTAGTGCTCTAACCCCTAAGGTGTTCAAGTGGACCTTAGATGTCAACTACACTTCAGTAATAAAAAAATTTTTAAGTACATACACAATCATATATAAAGAATGTATCCAACCATATGTAAGGAATTGGTTTCTGTGGTTACGGGGGCTGACAATTCCCAGTATCTGTAGTTGGCGAGCCAGGACCCTAGCATGGCTTACGGTATGGCTCTACTCTGAAAGCCGAGAGGGTGGGGACTTACGGAGAACTGATGTTTCAGCTCAAGTTCAGAGGCAGGAGCACAGATCAAAACAAAACAAAAACAGTAACTAGTCAGGAGGGAGGAGATGCTCCTTTCTCCAAGGAGTGCCTGTTTTTTTGTTCTAGTTAGGCCTTTCACAGGTTAGAGGAAAAGCCCACCCACATTGGGGAGGACAATCTGGTCAACTCAGTCTACCAATTCAAATGTGACTCTAATCCAGAAACATCTTCACAAACACACTCAGAGTAATATTTAACCAAATAACCAGGTACCCCACTACCTGGCCGAGGTAACATGTAGTATCAACATTCCCAATCTGGGAAGGCTTCCCAGAAGAAGAGTCATTTGAATTGGAATCTGAAAGCAGAGTTCACTACAGAAAGAGCTGGGCATGGGGGTTCTGTGCAGAGGGTACAGGATGTGAAAAGGCCCGGAAGCAACAGAGCTTGGAGTTGTTATGGACGTTGGTCTGGGGGTGGTCGGCCAGGGAAGGGTCTAGGGTAGACATTGCGGGCTCCCAAGGTCTTGGGAAGAACATTTTGTTTTTTAAAGATAGATTTATTTATTTATTTATTTATTTATTTGAGAGAGAGAGAGAGAGAGAAACAGGGAGAGAGGAAATACAAGCATGAGGAGTGGGAGAGGGAGAAGCAGGCTTCTCACTGAGCAGGGAGCCCAATGCGGGGCTCAATCCCAGGACCCTGGGATCATGACCTCAGCCAAAGGCAAGCGCTTCATGACTGAGCCACCCAGGCGCCCCTTGGGAAGAACTTTGAACTTGATTCTGAAAACAGAAGTCATGAAAGATGGTAGCTCTTTGCTAATCTCCATCAGATATCCCAAGGCCTCTCCAGATACAGACACAATCTAGGGAATGACTCTAAGTGCAGCTCTGAGACAAACCCTCAAACCCTCAGCATGTGGCTCCCAGTCCAGCAGGACCAATCCCCTGGGGCTTGCTGGAAACATAGCAACTTGGGCCTGAGCCCAGACTCGCTGAATCGGAATCTGCATTTTAACAAGATGTCCGGTGTCTGTGCGTGGATTTGGGACCAGGGACCTGAGTGACTTTGGCTTACGTAGGAGGGCACCTTGCTGAACTCACTGCACTATATTTACCATCCTCTCCATCCTGCTTCTTTCCAGCAACACCCAGCCCTCCTTCCACCTGCCTACACCTCCCTGCTTCCTCAGCCCTTCTGCCCAGAGGGCTCAGAAAACGCTTCCTGCTCCTGCAGTAAAGGAGGCAAATTAAAGAGATGCCCGGGACCCCATTTCCCATTCCTTTGGCATTTTAAATATTCCGCGTTTGGATTTCCTAGAGCTGTTTTAGATCTCTGCTTTTCTCTCCCAGGGCAAACATGGTAATGGTTGGTGCTGCCGGGGCTGGCGTGTTTTGCAGTAATCACTAAGCAAGTGGAGACCAGGAGGCCACTCACTTGACTTCAAAAGCCCCCACAGTGGGCCCAGCCTGCTGGGCACAGGGGCACAGGTGAGGGAGGAGGAGGCATGTTACTTTGGGGGAATGGATTCTCATCACAGAGGGACGCATTTGATTGGTTTCCGTCCTTGGCAAGTTCCCAGGCGCCCAACCCACATTTGTCATCCTGTTCATTTCATTCTTATCTGAGGTGGGCCATTGGGATGACTTTGTTCCACCTGCTTCTGGGCAGGAGAGAGCCCGCCTTTGCAACAGAATGTGGGGGTCTTCCTCAGTTTACCGCTCTGAGACCCAAGAGGTTCTGAGCACTGGCTGAGGATGTTCATGCCTGATGGTTGAAGCCTTTTTGGGAGTCCCCACTAGGTAGCCCCGTGGTCTGCTTACAGCAGAAGGGGGTCATGAGAAGACATTTAAAGTCTTAATGACGATGATGAGTGGAAAGCGAAGTTGTCTGCAGTTTTCCTGAGTCCTGAAACATTTGGGGGTTTTGCATAAAAAGTAACTCTGAAGATTCCCATTGAATATGATAATTACCATTGAATGACTTTTATTTCACCGACATCAAAATTATTTTAAAGAACAATTTTTCATCTTCAGATTTATCCTCCCTTGGGATAGTATCCTGAGCGTAAAGAAAGAAATTACTCTTGTGATATTCTGCAGATACTTGTCCGGCCCTGACCCAGGGTTGTAAGTTTGAGCTGCACACGAAGAGCAAGTCAAGCAATTTTAATAGCAATTGTAATAATAATGATAGGAATGCCCATTTATTGAGCACCTCTGATGTGTCCCCATGCTAAGCACTTCATGTGTAAATGCACAGATCAGGCTGACCTTTTCTCATACCCATTTTACGGATGAGATCAAAGAGGCACGGGGAGGTTAAGGGACATGTCCGAGGTCATGTAGTCTGGCCATGACAAATCCAAGATTCAAATGCACTCTGATTCTGATGCTTCTGGCATTATCCTCATGTGGTTCTGCCTCTTGGTGATTTGTACAATCTTATTTGATCCTTGCAACCACCTTGAAAAAGAAATTATTATGACGTATATTTTACAGATGGAATAACGGAGTTTCCAAAAGGTTGTAAGAGCTTGGGAAGGGCAGGATGAGGACATTAACCCAGATCTTCTGGCTTCACATCTTCTGCTCTTTTCATTTTGTCGGAGCTGACAAACTCTGGGCCAGGCAGGAAACGTAAACCAGCAAAGCAGGCTGCCAGGGAAACTGGGTGACCTGGAGGGCATGCATATCTGGGGTAGGGGACACATGCCATTCGGGGGATGGGGGGGACAGCCATCACACTGCTCCAGGGACTCTGCAAGGCAGGCAGTGGGCCTCTGGCTGCCCCATCCTCTGATTTTCTTAAAGAAACTCGGAAAGCTCTCAAATCTCAGTTATTATTTTTGTTTTGGTTTTTGTTTCATGTTTTAAAAAAACGATTTATTTATTTACTTTTGAGGTTGCAGGGAGAGGCTGGGGGAGAAGGATAGAGAGTCTCAAGCAGACTCTGTGCTGATCTCAGAGTCCGACACTGGGCTCGATCTCACGACCCTGAGATCATGACCTGAGCCGAAACCAAGAGTCAGAGGCTCCGCTGACTGAGCCACCCAGGCGCCCCCAGAAGCCCAGATTTTTATTCAAAATCCCCCTACTTGGAAATGTGGACAACTAATGACATTCTTCTAAGAAAATGTTCTGTTTCCAAGAAATCAGTCTGTAGATTGCAGGCAGCCCACGGGCTGCCTTGAATGACCAGCGCTCATGGGACCATTGAAACAGCCACTGAAATGGTGGGAAAACCACCTTCTTCCCGTGCTCTGAATAAAGCCAGACCTTCACAACTCGGGATGGAGTAGAAGCTTCTGGACTCAAGTGCCCTCCATTAAAGTTCTTTTTCCAAGACCATTGTTAACTTTTTGCAATCAAAGTCCCCCTCTGCCGTTCTGGCATGGGGTGTTAAAACATTAAAATTGATCGAAGCAGTTACGATCTCAAGATCCTGAGTAACTCTCCCCCCCCCCCCCCCAAGGCCCCTTCAGGATCCCTGATTTCTCATAATTTGAGCAAATCAAGTAGAATCTCTGACCCAACCTGGGCCCCCCAGAATGTGCTCCTGAAAGCCTGCTGGGGCTCGAGAGAGGGAATCACTAGATATTTGGCCTATGACCTCTGCTCGGTTACTCAAGGCCCCTTCTCTCAGTTGGTTCCTCTCTGACATTTAGGGTCAGCCCTTTTCCAGTCTTCCTGACATGCTTCCACCACACCAGCCTCTTCCCACCTGTTCTGCCCAGACTGGGTCAGAGCAAGGGCCCATGTCGCCCAGCCCAGCCTATTTCCCCCACCTCCCAACCACGAGAGAGGCAGACAGTGGGATTTTCATCCTGCGGAGAGAACATTCTCCAAGGCCTCTGTGCATTTGATGAGCTCTTTCTCTGGGCAGAAAGCCGGGGACCCCTAAGGCAAAGTGCTCATTTTCAGGAAAATGGCAGGTGTGTGGGGATAAGGGAACTGGTTCTTTCAAACCCACAGAGCATAGGGGGTGGGGCAGAGCTCCTTACTGGGAGGAATCATAGTTCCACGCAATCACGGAGGGGTAGAAGAGCTTCAAGTCTATCTCATAAGCCGGCGTTATGCATTTCTATTACTTTCCCCTCTTGTGTGTCTGAAATATTTTGTCCTCATTTGGACAAATTGGAAAAAATGATGTGGATGGGACAATCTTTCCCCCGGCATCTTCAGCCCCTGAGGGAGAGACACTGACGCTCATCCTCGAGGGAATGGGGTTCAGGAAAATCGGTTTTGAAGCCACTTGTGGCCTGGCGTGACACAGACCGAGGGAGACTGGGGAGGGAAGAGAGATGTGGCAGGCGGCTGCTGTCTGTCCTCTAGCTAGGGCATGCCCTTCGAATCAGAGAATTCAACGAAGTTGCATGTTCATTCTGTCTGATTTTTCTTGTCCATCTCCTCCTGCTAGAAGGTGGAATTCTGGTGGATGGGGATGGGTGTTGGGTTTTTTTATTTTGTTTATTTATTTATTTATTTATTTATTTGTTTATTTATTTATTTTTTGCTGCATCTCAAGTGCTCAGAAAGCGCCCAGCACATAGGAGGTGCTCAATGATTTAAGTAAATGAATGACGACATATAGCCTTAGAGTTTGAAGGGGTTATCTCAACCTATTGCCTCTGTGTTGTAGGGGAAATCGAGGCCTGGGGAGAGGAGAGGGTTAGCTCACAGCCAGCTGGAGACAGAGCCTGGACCTGTAGGGTCTGTTCCTGATGCAGTATCAGGGAGGCTCTCATTACTGTCCCGCTTGGCTTCGTCCGTCTACCCCACGTGCTTGAGTATTTGTTGTGACATCTCCCATCCCTCTGGCATCTTCCAGCATTTTCTGTCTTCTGGCTATGTCCTCCTGAAAGCACAGCGGGCTCTTCCAAGGGGCTGGTGGTGTTCTGAGCCTAGACTTGGAAGCTAGTTGCTGGGGATGTTCACTTTGTGAGAGTTCTTTGAGCTGTGCTTTTCTGATATGTTTGTATTTCTGTTTATAGGGTAGACTTCAGTACAAACATCACCCACGTAAGACTAACACACGCATGTGTGCAGGCGCAAGTGCACACACACACAGAACCATTGATAGGTGTCTGTGCTGCTTTGAGAAACAGGATAGATACTGATAATATTATTAGTTAACCCTTACTGAGATCTGCTATGTACCAGGCATTTTTCTGAGCTCTTCAACATCGATTAACTCATTTAATCTGAATGATAACTACAAAGCAGGATTCTGTATTTTAAAAAAATCATTTTTTAAAAAAAAGGAAGTGAAATACCAGAAGGTAAAAGAGTTTCCTAAGGTCACAAACAAGGACGTGCAGAGCCGGGGTTGACCCAGGCTGGCTGACCCTTTCCGTCAGGCTGCAACATGTGTGTTACTTACCTAAGGTCTAAAGAAAGCCAAACCATGGATATCTAAGATCCATTATCAACAATCCAGGGTGACTTCCTGGAAGAGTGGAGACTTCAGCCAGATCCCAAGGTAAGTGATGAGCTGAAGAACAGAAAGAAGGGACCCGGCTCTTCCTGCTCAGATTCAACAAGTTATCACTTAGGCTGTGTGGGCACTTCCCTATAGGTTATCTTAACCGCAGGGCACAGCTCAGTGTAATGGGAAGTGTTCATCCCTGTTTTATATATGGAGAAACTGAGGCAGGCCCTGAGCACTAACATGCCTTGCCCAGGGTTATGTGACAGGCAAGCAGCAGAACTGAATCTGCGTGTGTGTGTGTGTGTGTGTATGTCCTGGTACCCAGGCAATCCTCTGGCCCAAACCCATGCCTCCTGAGGCTGGGAAGGATTTCCTTTTCCCAGGAGCCCCCGCCATCCTCAGCTGCCACGAATCCCCGCCCCTTGGCCTTGACTTGCCCACCCCGGGTTCCTGAGGGACTAAAAACCTTTGACTGTTTCTTTAAACTGATCGTCAATTTCCCCTTTATGAAAATTAACACTAGATAGGAAATGTCTTGAAAAATACATCAAGGGGAGGCAAATGGCTTTTTGAGATCAATCCCAAACACCCATAGGTTTGGGCCGACTCTACTTGATTCTCTCGCCGAACCAGGGCCCGGGAGCCGAAGAAAAGCAGGAGCCGAGCATCAGGCATCCTTCTGTGAGTAATCACATCCCCTGTGGCGGCCCAAGAAGCCACACAGAGGGGCCTTCTGCCTCCGACTCCCCTTCCCTTCCACTCCACTCTCCTCAAGGTATTTCGACTTAATTTTGTTTAGGAATTTGGAAAGCAAGTGCAAGTGTGGCATGATTATAGACTTTATTTAAAGGTTTGATTTAGGTTTCTCTCTGTTCTTATATCAAAGATAAAGTGGAAGTGGTAGTATCATGTTCAGGTAATGAGATTTTATATTAAAAAGAATAAATTAAGCTCATAAAACCGTAGGTGGAAGGGCCAGGCGGGGCTGACGTTCACAGAGGAAGCCCATGCATTTATGTAACAAGTATCCACCATGATTGGGAGTCCAGATCGGGGCCTGGCCTTTTAAGTCAAGAGAAGTCTTTTCCCTGCGTCTTTTTTTTTTGGAAACTGTCCCTAGAGGTCACCAGGGATGGGATTCCAGGGGCCCAGGATCCAGAAGCTGCCTCTTATTGGCTGTGTGACTGGGGGCAAGTGGCTTACCCTCTCTGATCCCCACTTTTTCTTTCCTCTAATGAGGAGCTCAAACTGGCATCCACTCAGGGGGATGGCAGCACCACGGTGTGAGAAGGAGCATGTAGATTAGACAGTGTCAGCGCTGAGAGAATGCCAACCGAGGGACTTTTGAGTGTCAGTTTCCTTATCTGGATGTTGCTAACCTTCCAGTCCCACTATCAGAGCAAGTAAATGAAATAAGAAAATAAAGATCTTCGTAGGAAAACATGTAACTATTATGTTTGTAAGGCAGTTACTGCTTACTCAGTGCAGCAAGGCCCTGGGAAGCATCTCCCAACGTTTGTCAAGCAGGGTGCATTCCCTGCCGGAGGCTCCGCAGGGCAGGAGGCTGGTTTAAAACCCATCAGAAATTCCAACCTTCCTTCTGCCCTCTCCCCTACTCTCCCGCCCCCCTTTCCTCCTTGTGAGCAATAAAACAAAATACAAAGAACAGGAATCAAATAAAGACTCTGAAACCGAGCCGTCTGTGGTCATTTTAAAACAGATCCTTTTTGAAAAGCCGGGTGACATTTTCCTTTAACGCCTGATTTTTTTTTAATGCCGGCTGCATTTTTTAAGCACCCGGCCAGCTTGTAACTCGCCGAGGCAGTACAGTGGCTGGGCCGACTGTACCATTTGATCATTAATTTATCACAGTTCTAGCAGTTTGTCTGACAGGTGATAGCACTTTCATCTAATGAGCCCGCAGCCAGGGCGGGGGCGCGGGGGCCCAGGCCGGCCAGCCTGCAGGGCGAGCGCCACGCACTTGCTCTCTACCCGCCTGGTTTCGTTCCAGGAACCACCGAAGGGCCAGAAAACCGCTGTCTAATAAGGCTAGGGTCCTGCCAAGCAGATAAGGCTTGGGAGGCCCCTGCAGTGGGCCAAGAGCCAGAGGAAACCAGGGGGTGGGGGATGAAACCCAACTGTGGGCCAGACGAGAGTCCCTGTGTTGGTCAGGATGAGCTTGGTTGTGATGCTGTGACTAGTACCCCCTCGACCCCTCATTTCAGAGGCTTCCCACAACACAGCTGATGTTTCTCTTAAGATTTTTATTTATTTATCTTGAGAGAGAGAAAGAGAGAGGGTGCACACGAGTGAGGGGGAGGGAGAAGCAAGCTCCAGGCTGAGCAAGACGACCAACGTGGGACTTGATCCCAGGACTCCAGGATCATGACCTGAGCTGAAGGCAGATGCTTAACCCACTGAGCCATCCAGTCACCCTGACGTAGCTGATTTTTCACTTGTGCGACACACCCACTGGGGGTTGGGGGGGAATGTCTGTTCAACAGAGCCGCTCTGGGGGCCAATCCACGGAGTGTGATTCCACTGTGTGTCCTTAAACAAAAAGACTCAGTGTTTGCCAACAGCCCTGTTGACTACCACGGTCATCAGTTCTGCTCATAAGAAGAGCTCTGCCTTGGCCGTGTAGCCTGGATCCCTGGATCCATCCACTTTTCCCCATGCTCTGCCAACCACCACCCAGACTGCTGTCATCTCTCACTCCACCATCTATGTCCCCTCCCAATGCATCCTTAGACTGGGCCCTGGGCCACAGCGGTCCTGTGGTTTAGAGTTGTTTTCTTGAATTTGTAAGTCTAAGTCTCCTTTCTAGTGCCTGAAACTAGCTGGGGCCAGTGGTGCCACTGAGGACTCTGAGTCCTGGTAGGGACTCATTTAATCATGGTGCCCATCTCTCTCTCCCTCTGTGACCCGGACAGAAACCCGGACAAAATCCCAGGAGCTTGCACATATTGGGTAGACCAGCTGCCCCAGGGAACGCCAGGACTCACACCTTTGGGGTTATCCTGGTGCCCATGGCCTGGCTGTAGTTCTAGGAGGGCAGTCTGGCAAGCAGATCACTCGCAGTGGTCAGTAAAGTATTTCTTTCATGGGATCCTCTGAGTTCTGGCTACCCGAATGGTGCTGACTCATTGATTTTGGATGACTCAAAATATTTATACGAATAGAGGTCTGAAAAAATACTTGCAAAGGCCCCACATACCTTAAGATCCCTGGGCATACCCTGCTTCCTCCTTTCACCCTTGTTTTATTTAGATCCATGCTCCATCTAGCAGCAGAGAAGACTTAAAATCCCCCCGTGGATTCCTAACACATTGAGTAGACTTCCTATGATGGCCGCAGAGGCCCTGTGTCCCTGATTCTCACCCCAGTGCTCTGTAGGATCACTTGAGGAGCTTTTGAAACAAAATGGTGTAGGCCCTAATCTAGACCAATTCCATCAGAATCTCTAGGGATGGAACCAAGAGCATGGTATGGTTTAAGGAGCTTCCCGTGGGATTCTAATGCTCAACTCAACATGAGAACCTCCAACCTCCATGAACTGGCTTCTCATCACCACCTCATATTCCTCTCCTCCTCATCTCATGCTTTGCCAATCCTCCTGCCCCTCTACTCCTAAATGTCAAATCCTCCCTCCTGTTCCCAGGACATTTGCACTTGCTGTTCCCTCTGCTTAGAATAACGTCTCACCTCAAACGTTGCCAAGGCTTCTGTTTTCTTGGAATTCTGCTCTCTGCCCAAATGCTACTATTGCAAAGATGCTTTCTTGACCTTCCGAGGTAGCGTCACCCCTCCCTGCCCCCAACCCTATCATTTTCAGGGCTGTACTTATTATCTCATCTTTTCTTGTTTATTTACTTGGTGTTGTTTATTATATACTGTGTGTTTTCCTTTACTAAAATATACTTTACGAGGGCAGGTCCTTTGTTAGCTTTGTTCAGCCTGCATCCCCACCATTCTCCACACCTGGCATCTTGCTCAGTAAGTAGTCATTGAGTGAATCAATGTAAAGACCAGTATTTATAGAGAAGTTTTGGAATTTTAGTATCTTTGTAGATTTGTTTCAGAACTTAATTCTGGGGAAAAGTTTGCCTCTCTCAAACAACCGGTAAGAGTGGATTTTCTTTGAACAAGTAATTGTCTAGATTGTGTAACTCTGGAATAATAAATTTAGCCCCGAGCTTCCTGGGATCCAAGGCAAAAAGGGTCAGATTAACCACAGAAACTATGTCGGTCCGTGTGGCTGGTATATTTGCCTCTTCCTCCTCCTTCCCCATGGTCTTTGATTTTCCACGTCTATTTTCACAGCATCTGATTACAAGCTGTCTCAAATCCTTTTTGGAAGCAGGGAGAGTATAAATAGCTAGGAACACAAACAACTGATTCATGTGTGTAATGCCTATTTCACAGACGTGCAATACAAGTCCCCGGCAGGTGGGGCGTCTTGTCTGAGGTCACACAGCCTGGGTGAGAACCCACATCCCTTGAATTCCGGGCCAGTTTGCCCTCCCTTGCACGACACCAGAGGGGCCGTGCCCTGTGCTTTGTTTTGGCTCCTCAAAGTCTTCACACGGTGTTGGTGACCTCACATTATATTATATACTATTTTTTTTACCTCAATTATTGATACCTCACCTAAACTGAACCTCAGAGAGATGAGGTCCTGGCCCAGAGGGCGCTCAAAAGTCAGGGACAGAGCCTGGCCCCTGGAGGCAGTAGCTGGGAGTCTCTCTGTATTGATCTTTACCCTGGCGATGAATTTGACTCCCTCCTGGTAATGCATGATGCTCAGGGATGGGAAACCAGCTGTGACATTTGCCTAACGGGAAGTGGGAAGGGGAGTCATTCTCTAATTCTCTGCTCGGTGGCCATCACTGCCTTCCCCAGAAATTGTCATTGGCGAGGGAAACTCTGAGAAGACATGGGAAGTAACAACAATCCCAGGGCTCACTCAACGTAGTGATCTGACAAATAGACATCCTATGGCCTGGGCCCTTTCATTGCAAGCATCATTATGAACTGCAAGTGGCCTTCAACTCCTCCAATCCAGAAACACAAAAGGGGACAGTACGACCAGAAGGCAGAGGAATCAGAAGCCGGGACAGGGTTTTGTCCATCACATAAAAATGATGCCTGCCATTATGGAACACCAGCTGTGTGTCAGGTGTTGGCCTCAACTCATCAGATGTGTTTTTTCGTTTTGTTTTCCCTCCTTGGAAGGCATTGTTGTTGCTCTTACAAAGGGGAAACTGAGGCTCAGAGAACTCTAAGTGACTTGCTGGAGGTTACATGGCAGTAAAAAAGGATTCCCCTGTGCATCCTGAGCACCACGGAATGTTCTAGTCTTTTTTCTTATGTTGACTCACTTCTCTGGGCAAGGCTCCCTTGGGGTAGGCTCTGACAGAATTCGAGGTGTGGAGGGTGAAGTGACCTGCCTAAAATCATACACTGACCATTGGCCATGTCAGGATTTGAACCCAGACCCTGAGATGCCAGAGTCTGCGCTCATACGCCCTGTGTGGCAGCGAACCCTCACGAAGGGTTCAAGTCCGGCCTTCCCGGCTCTCACGCCCATCCCACTCTGCTCCAAGGTCTCCCCTGAGGACCTCATGGAGAATTTCTTCACTGGCTGAAGGCTGATTTCCGGCCCCTGTGGTCGGCAGCTTGGAGCGGCCGGCGCTGGCCATCTGCACAGCAGAGACCAACCTGGGTCTAGCTGCAAACCCCGAGGTCTCACAAAGCTAAACCTTAAGTCATTCATTTGAGTAACCTCTATAGCTCTCTCAGTGCTGGAACATGGGCCGGCAATGGGAATCACTGGTTTTTCTGAGAACTTGCTTCTGGTCCCCTTGGCCCATGGAATAAAACCCGTCTTGGGACGAAGAGCATGAATTAGTAGGAATCAGTAGAACCCTCTTGACCCATCTCTGCCAGAGCTTCAGACCCCCACCCCTTCGCTGCCCAGGCCAGCCATCTATGGGAAGGAAGCGCCTCCGTACCTCTCTGCACCCCACCTTTGAGACAGCCCCACGCTGGAGCTGGATGTGACTGTGTTATGGGCAAGGAAATGGACCTCCTTCTTTAAAATACCCCCTAAAAGCTAGGCTGCTTTATCTCAGATCACAGAGGGAGCCACAGAGGCTGCGCCTAAGACCTACTTTCTTGAGCAATGAAGAATAATTCATAATCATTTATAATTAGCACACACAGCAGCAGCAATTTGCATGCAAAGCCCCTGGAAAGCGGGTTTTGTTCTGAAGGCCAAATCTGCCCCCTGCAGTCTCATGTACAGGCTTGGCTCTGCAACCCATTGCCAAAGGCAGCCCACAGGAGACTTGAGCGGGGTACGCCCAGAACCGATCTGTTCCTCTTTCTGTCCTTCTTCTGGTGAACATTCTTGACCTTGTGCTCCCAGCTTGGCTTGGGCTCAAATGCATATGGTTTTATGGTCCCCTGACCATCGTTGTGTAAATAACAGCGGTGGTCACAGCGGCACGGGACAGAGGACACTCTGGCCATCCAGCGGTTCTCCACTGGGGGCAATCCTGGACCGCCAGCCCCAGGGGAGCTTCGCAATGTCTGGAGACATTTTTTCGTTGTCACACGAGGAGGGAAGCGCCACCAGAATCTAGCCCGAGAGGCCAGAGTGTACAATGCAGAAGGCCCCCACCCCTAACAAAGAATTCTCTGGCTCCAAATCTCAGTAGTGCCCAGGCGGAGAAACACTAGCTACGAGCGTCTAGAAAAGGTTAATCATACCTTATCTGTTTGCTGGTTGTTACTTTTATTAGGGTCTTCAGGCCCATCAAGAGATAAATTCACCCTCTTGTGTTTGAATTCTACTGGAAACTTCCCCAGAGTCCCGATACCCTGACATTACCCATCAATGTCACCTAAAGCAACGCGCGAATGCTTGTGTTGCTGGTTGAGCATGCGTAGATCATCACCACTGTTTGCTAATTGTCCTTCTCAGCTCTGATGCCACCTACGCCAAGGGGGCTGTGGGCTTAAAACCAGAATCTCCCGAGTTGGGTCTGAACTGAGATGATCCACAGGGAGAGGTGGATCTTTAAGCTGTTGCGTGGGATTGTGTTTTTATGCTGAGGAATTCAACTTAACAATGTTGGCACGAATTTCTCGAAAAATTAAAACTAGCTTTACCCTGTGATCTAGCAATTCCACTGCTGGGTATATGTCCAGGAGAACTGACCCAGGGACTCAGAGAGACACACGTGCACCTGTCTTCATAGCAGCATTATCCAGTAACTGAAAGGCGGAAACAATGCAAGTGTCTATCCATGGGTGAATGGATCAACAAAATGCAATATATATAGACTTGGAACATTAGTCATCCTCACAAAGGAAGGGAATTCCGACCCTGGCTACAACGTGGATGAACCCTGAGGACATGGTGCTAAGTAGAAGAGGCCAGTTACAAAAAGACGAATACGTCTGATTCCACTTATAGGAGATATCCAGACAGCAAATTCATAGAATGCCTATGATGGTGGTTTCCTGTGGGAAAGGGGAGTGGACAGTTGCTTAAAGCGTATGAACAAGTTTGGAGATCAGGTACCCAACGATGCTCATATACCGAACTGTGTACATTGCAATGGTCAATTTCATGTTCTGTGTATTTCACCGCAATTAAAGAGAAAAGTATTTTCTTTATAGGAGCCGGTAGAGAGAAGTCAGGACTCAGCTGATGAGCAGAGGAGCACTGGGGTAGGTAAGAAAGGAGTTCCTGGGGGCGTTTCAGGTGGACCATGGGTCAGACTATCTTAGAGGTGTCTAGGTAGACCACCTTGTTCCAAGATAGCGTCTACAGTGTGCAAAGCCAGGGGGAAGGTGGCCTTGCTTGAGCAGGAGAGGAGCAGCAAGGGAAATGGGAAGAGAAATTAAACCCCTCAAAAGCCCCCGTGGCCACCCTCCCAGTGCAGGATGGGCTTTCCCCCTAGAAATTTCCCCATCAGGGCAAGGACACTTCTAATCTTGTTCACCCTCCAGTCCCTACAGCCTGGAATGGTATTTCAAACATAGTAGTTGCTCAGTAAATATTTGTGCGAGGGTTGGATGAATGCTCATTTTTGCAACCGAAGATATTTTCCCAAGTCATCTTGGAGTGAGTCAGGCTCTCGACCCATGGTTCCATGGCTCCTGGACAGGATGAAGTCTAGAAGCCTCTGTGCTGTGTGCTGGGCTTTTAGCATTCTGAGCTGTTAGGTCCCAGCTTCATCTCACCTCATATCCTCCCCTCCAGACTTCACCGAGTCCCAAAAATGCCCTGGGCTTTCTCACTCATGTGATTACCCCCCCCCCCCCCCCCCCCACCGAAAATGTTCAGCTTTTATAAAATGCTGAAAGTCTTTGCTTCCTTCCAGACTGGGCAGATGTCAAACAGAAGAGGAGTGGTATTCATGGCAGAAAAGACACGTTTTCCCCAAATCCTACACTATACCGTTCAATTCAGCGCCCCTTAATGAGATAATGGGAGGCAGGGGATGACAAGGGTGTGACTGGCCTTCTCAACCTAAGGACAGGCTGCCAGAGTTAAACCTTGTTGAGACTGCTGGGATGGAGTAGGGGATGGGAGGGAGCCAGTGGAGAGGGTGGGTGGAAGCCAGGATTAGAGGAGCCTTCCCAGGCTTGACAGGCACCTGGGTGCATGGGCTCTGAAATGGACATCATGGAGGGGACAGTGGATGGCACCTGGGCTGACCCAGGCCCGCAGGGGCAGGACCCCACTTCATGGAGCTGGAAGCCCCCAGCACGAGGCTAGGCCCTGGGAGCATCTGTAAAAGCACACTGCTCACGAGGGCAATGGGGCTCATCGGTCGAGTGCAGACTCTGGAGTGAGTCAGAGCCAACTTTAAATCTAGGCCGCTCTATCCTCTGTGATCTTCAAGAGGTTCCTCAACTTGCCCATGCCTCAGTTTCCCCATCTGTAAAGTGGGAACAAGTGTGCCCACTGGATTGACGTGGTGTGGCGATTGGAGCAGACAATGCAGAGAAAGGTATCCAGCACAGGTGTCTAGTTAGCTGGACGCAGGTAGTTAAACTCATGAGATACTGGAGACTGTCAATGCTCTTCATTGATGAAATGACGCTAAGTATTTGGCTGGCATTCTAGAGCTGACAGAGAACGTGGATACCCTTCGCTGAACTAGGGAGCTGGGTGGGTTGGCATTTTTATTCCATTTCCTGCAGGAAAAGGGTGTGAGGCGGGGACTAGACACATGGGCTGGGTGAGACAAATGTGCCTATTTTGCAGATATGAAACCTGAGGCTCAGGAAGGCTTGAACTTGCCTCCAGCCAGTAAATGGCAGAATTAGAATAGTCCCCTAGATCTGTCTGACTCAGGTTGTTGTCTGTGTTAAGAGCACCAGAGGGGAGAGGGGAGGCCTGAGGAAGAGTGGGCTCCCAGCTCCCCCTCCCCTACTCCCCCCTCTCCAGTGTGCCGGGCTGGCCACTGAGGCTGGGAGGCTATGGCAGGCTGCAGGGGGAGGGGCCTGGGGTTCTTGCTGGTAATCGGGGGTGGCCTAGGCCCTACTATCCCCCTGGGTGTTGCAAGGTCAGGCTTAGAAGGGTCTTTTGTGCCCCAGAGCCTCCTCTTCAGACTCTAAGAGGGCACTTGATCCCAATTACAGAAAGTGGCTGGGTCAGCCGTCACCTTGCATGATCTGAGCACCTCTGATGACAGCTGATTAAAACCCAGACAGCACTCACCCCATCTTGGCCTTGAATCTGGGAGCCAGGGGGCCTCCTGGGCCTCAGAGTTGTGCCTGGCTGGGCACAGTCACCTCTGGTCAGCCCTGGCACTGCAGACGGTGGGACCACTGGCTTGGATCAGGGGCTTGTTGGTCATACGGACATGTCTATGGAAGTTGCCTCAAGGGACATCTGGCCTGGTGACACCCATCTCCTATTTTCTGTCCCATGAGCCGAGCCAGCATTCAGACAGCGAGGATCATACCTCGGCCTTTTAGACTCACCCACTGCCACTGGGCCACAGAAGAAGGAGGAGGAGGCCACTCAGTTCAGTGAGGACGGTGCTGACCATCCCTTCGACTGCTTGAAGAGTGCATCTTGCCTGTCCCTACATTTCATTGTACTGGAGATGAGCTTTGCAGGCAGGCCGCCCTGCAGAGCTTGTGGGGAGTGGGAGCGTCCTGAGCAGGGGACAACAGAGAAGAGGACAGCCTGTGTGGGGGAGGCGAGGGAACAGGGCAGGGTGAGTCACGCCTGGCAATCCCAGGGGAAGCTGAGACCCTGCACTCCCTGCATCATGCCTGTCCATTAGCCTATGTGCCGGGCCTAGCATGTGCTTTCACCTGCACCGTGCCCCCCCCCCCCCGGGCCTCTCATTGGCCCTGGGACAATCACCCCCACTTCATAGATGAGAAAGCTGAGGCCCAGGAAGGAAATTCTCCAGGGCCATGTGGGGAGAAGGTAGTGAGGTGGCTCCTGGACCATGAGCTGGGCAGGGACCCAGGTACAGAGATGTCCCTGGGTTGCTGGCCTGGCCTGTTGGCTTCCTCACACACTGGATGTGCTCCTTTCCCCCAACCCTTGTGCCTGTGGCTATCTTGGGCTCCCAGGTCATGGTTAATGATCTTGCTCTCTGACCTCAAGCTGTAAGATGTACTGATTTCATGTGTGGCACTAAATCAGGGTGATTGTTTGGGTATTGAAGCAAAAGGTAGGTGGAGTCATTTGGGAAGTGGGTGTGCAATAGGAGGGGAACACTAGGATCCCTTGTTAACTCATACAGTGCCTTCGTGCCCATTAGCAGTGGTGCACCTTCTTCAGGGCAAACACAGCCCCTGTATCAGGCACTCTTCTGAAAACAATGGAGCAGAGGCTGAATTTCTTCTTCCATTATCTTTATTAGGGGTGCTTTGGTGCAGTGAACAACCTGCACAACTGTGCATTGCGGTCCTGAGGAACATGGTACCTCAGATCCCCTAAAACTGAGCTTTGTCCCATCACTCTATTCTTAGCTCTCTACATTCTCTACTCTTCTTAGATCCGAACCTATCAAGTGTCCCTGGGTCAGCGACTTTGAAGCAGTACAGGTTTTCTGGAATTAGAGAGACTGGAGCAGCTGAATGAAATCACCTTGACCCTCCTCATGGCAGAGGCAGGGACACTGAGGCCCAGAAAGAGCCATGAATTGCCCGTGGCCACCCAGGGCTGGTGCCTTGCTACATCCCCCACCTTAGGCAGGCCCAGCTAGACCCCTGTTCCCTCCAGAGGGATGTTTGAATTAAGGACTAACAGGAGGGGCTCTTTCCCTCCCTGCCTTGCAAAGTCAGGTTTTGATTATGGTTTATTGTGAGGCTGCATTCCATTCAGAGCTTTTCAGAAGAACACGTCCAATTCTTTGGCTCAGTCTGGTCCTAAAAATAGGCACCAGTGGAGGTGTTCCTTCTCCCTCCCACCCACATAGTGGAAGGAGCGCTAACCCCTTCTTACTGCTTGCCCATGTGAACTTGGCAAGTTAACCTTGCCTCTGGACGCCCCAGCTGCTGTAGGTGTAGGATCGAGCTGTAGGATCAACCCTCTTTGGGTGAGATGAGCCCACAGCGGTCATAAACTTCAAAGGCTTCAGCATAGAAGGCCCTGTAGCAGGTGGGACCGTATAGTATGGGACACAGAAGTGACTTTAACCTTTATGGTGGTCCATCCATTTGTCCCAATATTTTATCATCTTAAGAACATAAAGTTGGACCAAGCACCATAGATTCACCAAAACATTTTTGGATCTTGCTCCAGCCAGTGGAATGAGCTCCTAGATTAGGATAATAAGTCCCCTAGAGCTTTTTCCCCTCTGCCTGACAGAGAACCTTCACTTTGTTCTAAAATAGTGCTGTTGAACAGCAAGGTAATGTGAACCATGTATGTAATTTTGAATTCTCTAGTAGCCACATTTTTAAAAAAGTAAAATGAAACAGGTGAAGTTGATTTATTAATATAGATTGTTCAACTTAATATGTCCAAAATATTATCACTTCAACATGCAACCAATATTGAAATGTTAATGAGACACATTACACTCTTTTTTTCGTGTAAAGTTTTCAAAATCCAAAGTACTGGATTTTATGATGTTTGTACGTCTTAATTCAGACCAACTGCATTTCAAGGGGTAATAGCCACATGTGGCTAGTGGGCCATCATATTGAAAAGCCCTGTTCTAAACCATCTACTTCCTCCTTGCTGGGTAACTTTGGGCAATTTACCCTCCTCTCTGGACCACTACCCTCTCTATATAATAAGGGCAGTGGACTAGAGCAAGGAGAGTAACTCTCTGGCATTTTCCATGTCCCTCTTACTCTGCTTGGGGCAGACATCAATAATGGATAGCCAATCGCCTGTGGCCATCTTTCCCACGGAGTCGGGATCCTGCCAATGAAACTTCTTGTCGTAACAGACATTAGCAAATGATTGCAGCCTGCAAACCAAATAAACTCTCTTTACTGCATTGGAATCTTGATGTTCTCCATGGGCTTGTGGACTCTGGGTTTCTACGATTCCATCTCTTTCATGTCCGTAAACCTGCCTCTTGCATCCTCCCCAGCATTGTTGAAATCAGATCACGGATGCCCACTTCTCTGGTCTATCCTTGCCTACTATACTTACTTTTTTGCAGCTTGGTCTTATCCTGCCAATGTCTTAGAACTAGGGCTATATGCCAGGCTCAGGGCTGGGCAGGAGTCAGGGGTGTAAAACCCATTCTGGGTTGTGAGCCTGTGCTCAGATGGGCATCTTTCTCTGTGAGGCCAAGCCTGGTGTTGGGGCCATCAGGATGCTAGTGCAGGCACAGAACTTGGATGTCCAATTTCAGAGGAGCCTGAAGAGGATAGAAACAGACCAGCACTCATGCAACAGGCAGCTTGGGTTGCCTCAGGTAGCCAGAACTCTGGGGTCAATGAAGCTTACCCACATATTTAAAATTTTAGGCCATCGAAGGCCACCCTTTCTATATGCAATTTTTTAAATTTAACTTTTTTCATGGGAAAATTTTCGAAATTAGATCATATATATTCCTATTTCCTTGGAGAGCTATGAACACTAACCTTTTATGGATGACTTCAAGTATGAATATTCGTTATTGTTCTGTGGCAGACTGTTTTCTTTGCCCTGAATGTCCCAGTAGACTCTGTTTTTCCAGTCTCCTGTCTGCTTTTTTGTATTTCTTTCTCATTTTCCTATTGGGATGCACAGCAAATACTCCTGTGGATGGATACATAAGGCTAGTTTTAGCTAAACCAGAAGAAGCAGAGGAAGGAGAAGTAGACTGGACTGAGGCAGTCAGGGCTAGCTTCCTGGAGGAGGTGAGACTGAGCTAGGCTGGGAAGGATGAAAACAAATAGAGTAAGGCAGGGGTCCGGGGAAGAGGCTGTAGCAGAAGCAAGACCCTCAGCTGATCACTCTTCATCAGCTAAGGTGTGATGATAAAGAGAATGTGGGGTTCTTTTATTCAATCTTAAAAAAAATGATTATTTTTCCCTTACCTGTCAACTTCTAATACTTCTAGGTAGAATCCTTACTAGGAGGGGTTTGGAGACTCTCTCTCTCTCTCTCTCTCTCTCTCTCTCTTTTTTTTTTTTAGGTTATTTATTTGACAGAGAGAGAACAAGAGCGAGTACAGCAGGGGGAGAGGGAGAAGCAGGCTCATGTGGGGCTCAATCCCAGGGCCCAGAGATCATGACCTGAGCTGAAAGCAGATGCTTAACCCACTGAGCCACCCAGGTGCCCCAGGAAACTCTTGACCAGTATCTGTAATGCACTTGATTTTCCCATCTGTAGATTGGGTCTTTCCTGGCTCCACTGAGTTACAAACTCTGAGTGAGAAACACTTTGGAAACTGTCCTGTGCTCTAAAGAGGAGTCAGGAGCATAGGTTTCAACTGAATGTTCACTCGACTAAAATTTAGATGAAATTTGGATTATACAAGGGACACATGACTATATGTGGATATACCTACTACAGATTTGATTAAAGTTCCTTTGGCCCTGGTCTCCTAGTCCTGGTCCCCTACCCCATTCCCTGGAGACAACCTCTGGTATCGTAAGGCTGGAAATTCTTCCAGACGTGTTTCTGTGGATTTATTTAGATCTGCATGTACCTGTGGAAATAGACGGTGTTTGTTTTGTTTTGTTTCGATTTGCTTTAAGTCGGCTGAAAGTACTCTGCTTCTTTCCACCCAACAATAGGCCTTCATGACCGCCCCTGGTGAGACCATGTACAACAACACTGTTCAACGGTTGCCCGGTAGTCTATGCTCTGCCCATGGCGTCTTTGAATTTGACATTCCCCACCTGTTGGACTGTTAGCTTGTTTCCAGTTTTTCGACTTCTGTAAGTCATATTGTTGTGATCTTTTCTGCACACACCTTTTTATCTGCAGTGGTGTTTTTTTCCGGGGTAGCCACAAAGAGGTGTCACTTGTGGGTCCTAGGATCTACATGCATTTGCACTTTCAGGAACAGCCAAACTGTCGTCCCAACTAGCTGCACCCACTTCGATGGTGGCTGTGGGTCCCAAGACGACCATGACCCCATGGCGACCTGCGCAGGAGGCATCTGCGCTCTGAGCCCTGCACTTGGGAGGGCCAAACTCTGTCCATCCTGCAGCCATGCCTCTCCCCATGGGGCGAGGAGTCTTCAGAGGCAGAGGCGTCCGTGGGGTCAAGGAGAGGTACCCACGCAGAGCCTGCACCCCCCTTTCCGGGGCTTCTTTGCTCTTGGTTCCACGAATGTTGTGGATGGCTGTGATATGATCCACTTTCGCAATTTCGTTCCAGTATTTTCTAGCACAATCCTTCCAGTGTGTGTGTGTGTGTCTGTGTGTGTGTGTGTGTGTGTGTGTGTGTGTATGTGTTGGGGAGGGGATGCTTAGCTTTTCCTTTTTACAGAGCGGTTAGGAAACACGACCCCACTAGTCAACCAGAATGCGGTTTACACGAGCCCCGCTCGATTCATTCCTGGGTCAGCTTCATCTTCATTTTTTTTTTTTCTTTTCCTCCATACTAATTTTCAACCAGTACGATTCTCCTGTTAAAAGGCTCTCTCTTCCTCGCCATCTCCAGGAAGGGGGAGCCCAATGTCTGGGGTGGGGGTTGCCTCCTGGGACTCATTTCCAGCCAACCCGGAGCACTTCAAAGGGGTTCCTTCCCAGGAAGCCCGCTTTTCATGGAAATGAAACACACGGAGCAGGTGTCTCTCCTACCCTAACCCCTCCTGGGAGAGAGGGGCAGGGACTGCACGGAGCTGAAGTAAACGGTGCAAATAAACCTCGGCACCGGTTAGCGACAGCTCCCGGAATTTAAAGGGACACGTAATCACTCCTAATACACATCCAGGGCAGAGAGCCGGATGTCGCTGATGGCAAAGAGCATGTTGGCAGGGAGAGGAGCCAGCAGCGCCCCAGCTCCCACTGACAAAGCTCAGGGCCCGCTTCCCAAACCTTCGCCAGACTCACACGGACATCTTCCTCTTCCTTCCCCTCTTTCTCCTCACTGACACTATCATCTCGGACGTTGCTGGGCGTTGAGAACTTGATTATGCCCCAGGCTCTGCGCAAGGAGCCTATTTAAACCGCCCACCAACCCTATGCAGGAGGAAATACTATCCCCATTTCACAGATAAAGAAACTGAGGCTCTGAGAGAGGACTGCTTGCCTGGATGACCACACGCTCATTTGGGGCAGAGATGAAACGCGGGTGCAGGTTTCCCCGACTCCGAAGTCGGGCACACCACCTCCTAGGGTTGCTCCTTGGCCCTAGCAAGGCTGAGCACGTGGGCAGAGAGGCTGCCGAAGACCAAAAGTTCCCGCGCTCATCCGGGCAGCCCCTCTATCCCAGCACGACTTGCATTAGGAGGATGGAGGCCCCCCTCACCTCTAATCCCCTGGGCCCCAACTCCCCTGCCACTCAGTGGTACTAGGGCAAACAAGATAGAAAGTCCTAGAGAACCATACTCACCACTCTTCGTACTGGGGGACATGGCTATTAGCACGGACCTACGACTTAAGGAACTGGAGGAGGGGGTTTTCTGCTCCTAGACCCCTCCTCTGTGGGCCCCCTGAGGTGCCACCGGTGCTGAGTTGCACCACTGGGTAAGCCTGGCCCCACTTAGCTCCTCTTTGAAAAAGCAATGAGTCTGGAGACACATTTAGTCTCTGCCACCTTGGAGTGAATTAATTTGCATTGACAGAAGCCTGAGGGCAGCATGGAAGCTACTGGGCCCCTGGAAACATGAGAATGTGTGCCAAGAGGAAGGGAAACGGGCCTGGTGTGCATTACTGGAAAGTAGGCTCTGAAGACTCATAGTGACCCAGGGCTGTGCAGGCGTGGGGCCGGGGGAGCAAAGAGACCGCAATGAAGACCAACCAGACCCACGACAAAGCATGTTTTATGCCAATGTGGGGGACCAGGGGCTCCAGCAGGACTCACAATAGCTCTGGAAGGACAGGAGGCGGCTCAGAGAAATGAGGCTCAGAAAGGGAATGCGGCTCGCCCAAAGACACACAGCGATTTAGAGCTGAATCCAAAGCCGGCCTCCATACACCCACAGCTCTGCGCATGCCCCGGGCTGCCCCTGCCTGGGCCAAGACTCTCTTGGGTCTCTCTCCCAGAGGTCCCTCTCCCATGCCTGGGAGAAGCCCACGGTGGGGTGGGATGTCAGTGCCAGCTCTCGGCTCCAGCAGAAGGCCCTGCTTCTTAAGAACAGGAAGGACGATTTAGCCCCATTTAGCCAAGGGGGATAAAAACTCAGAGGAGCACTGGGAGGGCACATGGGCAGGATCCGGGGTAGAATTTGAACCCCGGACCCTCAGCCTCTAAATGTCATGCTCCTCTCTGGTCAAGAGGCCTCAGGCCACAGCGCCACACCCTCCCGTCCCCTGGGCACTGCACCCACTTTGGGCCCTTTTGAAGGCGGCTATAAGCGGCTCCCGTCGGCGTGTGGGCCTGTCTGGATGGGCGAGTAAGTGGCTTTGGTGACGAACGGGATGTCAGTCCTTCCCCCGTGCTATGTTTAGAAAGGTGTCAGCCCCAAAACGGCCTGTCTCAAAGGTCACCGAGGAGGTAATCATGAGTGTCTCTAAAACCCCATCTCTGACCTTCCCGCACCCAGACATGGGGGCCAGTAGGGTCGCCACGAAGGATGCGATCGGGTGTGGCTTGCACACCCGGTGGGGCGTGTGCCCTCCTCCAGGCCGAGCTGAGGAGGGCCCCAGGCAGAGAGCAGAGGCTGCGAGAGGGGCCTGTCACGCCCTCTCCTCCTTCAGATACCGGGGAGGACCCCCAGGAGAAGGTTGCGGAGGGCCGCCGGCCGTTCCACGGATTCTCACACTCAGCACAGCGACACCCTTCTGACACACTTATACGTGCACACTCACGTGGGTGAACGCCCATGGCCACAGCCGCACCCACGACAGAGAGAGAAGGAGTTTAAAGTATATTCTACAAACCCTGCACATGTCAAAGGTGGAATTATAATTTCTCATTTTTGTAGAGTCTTCAGTATTTCAAAAGCTCTGATTAAAAACATTACAAAAGATTTAAAAAAATCAAAAAACATACCAAGGTAGGTTCTCTAATTTAAATACACTGGAGCTCACGGATGCCTCACTGCGCGCTACCCAATTCATAATGATAACAATTATAATATATTATATGTAATAACGATATATTACCTAATAATTATAATTAATGTTCATTTGACGCAGGCCTCAGAATACAATTTCTCCACATGCCTTTGTTCAACGGAACTCTATCTGGAGGTTGCAAGTCGCCTCTGGTTTTATACCTCCCCTCCTTCTGCTTTCCTTTGGATTCTATAAATGTATTTTTAGAATTTCATTTTAATATCTGTTGCCTTCTTAGCTCTATATCGTTTAAATTCTATATTTCAGCAGTTGCTCGAAGGACATCAGCTACATCCTTCACTCGCGACGGTGCACCGAGAGGGATGGTGTGTCACGTGATAGGAAATAGAAACCTTGCGACTGTCCAGGTCTGTTTACCGTCCCTCCGCCACGGTCTCCTTCTATCCTTGATGTGCTGCTTGTTCTATGTAATCCATCTACCTGTATTACAAACCCCATACTACAAAGTTATTCTTTGATGCTTGAAACAATTCCATCTCTGTTAAAGAAATGAAGAGAAAAAACAGTCTTTTACCTTCAACCAGGCATCTCTCATTTCTGCTGCTCTTCATTCTTTTGACTGTCCAGATTCCTATCCGCTATTGTTTCCCTTTAGCCCGAAGGACATCCTTTAGGATTTTTTGTTTGTTTATTTGTGGTATAGACCTGACAGGGCCACACTTCCTTAACTTTTTAATCTGAAAATGCCTCTATTTCATCTTTATTCTTTAAGGATATTTTCACTGAATATGGAATTCTGTCTTGGCATTTTCTCCCCCAGAACAGCAAAGATGGGATTCAACTACTTTCTGGCCTTCATAGTCTCTCATAAGACATTAGTGTGTTTTCAAATTGTTCTCTCCCTGTACATAATATATTTGGGGTTTTGTTGTTGTTGTTGTTGTTTGGTTTTTCTTTTCCTGGCTTCTTTCACGTAAAGGTAGAGATTTTCTCTTTATCATTAGCTCAGCAGTTTGACTATAATGGGCCTGTGTGTAGTTTTCTCTGTATTTATCCTGCTTGGGATTCACGAAGCTTAAATCTATACATTTTCTGCATTCACCACATTTGGGGAAATTTAACCATTACTTTTTAAAAATAGTATCTCCTCTACTTCGTAATTCCAGTTTCATTTATTATAGACATTTTGATACAGAGTCATAAGTACCTGAGGCTTTATATTTTGAAATATATATTTTTTAAAGATTTTATTTATGTATTTGACAGAGATCATAAGCAGGCAGAGAGGTAGGCAGAGAGAGGAGGAAGCAGGCTCCCCGCTGAGCAGAGAGCCCGATGTGGGATTCAATTCCAGGACCCTGGGATCTTGACCTGAGCCGAAGGCAGAGGCTTTAACCCACTGAGCCACCCAGGCGCCCCTAGAATGTATTTTAAAAATTTATTTGAGGGGGAACCTGGATGCCTCTGTCAGTTAAGCGTCTGACTCTTGATTTTGGCTCAGTTCCTGATCACAGGGTCATGGGATCTAGCCCCAGTGGGAAGTCTACTTGGGAGTCTCTCTCTCCCTCTGCCCTGCTCCAACCGTGCTCTCTCTCTTTCTTTCTCTCTCTCAAATAAATAAACAAATAAATAAATCGTAAAAAAAAAAATTACTTGCACATAGTTGACACACAGTGGTACATTGCTTTCAGGTGTCTAGCCCAGTGATTCAACAAGTTTATATATTACGCTAGTGTAGCTAGCAAGTGTAACTATGATCTGTTAACCATACAATTATTACAATATAATTGACTATAGTCACTGCGTTGTGCCTTTTATTTCTGTGACTGATTCATTCCATAACTGGAGCCCGTGTCTCTTACTCCTCTTCACCCTTTTTGCCCACCTTTCTACCCCCTTCCTGTTTTCTCTGTATTTATGAGTCTGATTCCAATTTTTAATTTTTTTTTCAATCTTCGCTCTCTCTGTTCTTCAGAGAAAAACTCTGCCAAGTCTAATAAGTTCATTTTTATTTCTAGTATTATACCAGTCAATCCTAGAATTTCTTTTTTTTTTTTTAATAGTTTTGTTTCTCCACTCAGATTTCATTCATTGTGAACATATTTCCTTTTGGTCCATGAGCATAGTTACAATACCTGTTTTAAAATTTGTGCCTGTTAAATCTAGCAACTGTGTCATTTCTGCATCAGTCCCCATTGATTATCTTTTCTCTCAAAGTGGGTCACAATTTTCTGGCCATCTTTTACATTGGCTAGTTTCGGACTGTACTCAAGATGTTGTAAAGGTTAGACAGTGGTGACTCTGGACTCTGTTATATTCCTCCGAAGAGCACTGACTTCTATTTTGTTTTAACAAGCAATTACCTGGGTTAGACTTAAGCCACAAATTCTTTTGGAGTAGGAATCAGGCCTCAGCTCATTTCTTTTACTGTGAGCTGGATTCTGCCCCAAGCATACATGGTTCACAGGGCATCCAAATGTAGGCAGTTAATATACAGAGTTTGGGGGATCACTCCTCTGCTCGTCCTTTTCTGAGGTCCTTCTTTTGCTTTCTGGTGGCTATGGTTGTCTCAAACACCGTTCTCTGGTCTTCTGGCCACAGAGACTCTGGGTTTCAAAGTTTTACCTGTGCCCTGTGGTGCTGACTTCAGCCTCTGCCTGGCACAGTGAGTAAGTCCCTTTATACCATTCTCTTCTCTTAAGGTTTGACTCTCTGGGATCTACCTCTATTTGTTCACTCCTCAGTGCTTTTAGGTCAATGGTTTTTATATTTGTCCAAAGTTTATAACTGTTACCTGTAGAGAGGGCCTGGTAGGAACTAACTTGGATGTGCTGAAGGAGAAACTAACTTTCAATAGTGATTAATTTCATAATAGTTAAATATATAAACTTAAATTTATCAAACTGCCTTTTAAATTATGTCATCTTTTATATTCATGTTGAGCTTCTCTCACTGATTTCATTTATCAAAAAATAAGATCTTAGTGTTTTCCAAGCTAAGAAAACTCTGGGCTATTATGATTTCTGGGGTCTCATCACTCCCAGCTTTGACTTCAGCATCCCGACATTGATTTACCTATACCAGCTCCTGTATAATTCCAGACATCAGGGACTAAGTCCTGCACTCCAACGTTTCTTAACCATCCCTGCCATCTGCAGACAAATTGTTAACTTTTCCAAAAGTCCTCACATCAATGGTTATACCTTAGCTTCATGGTGGTCCTAGGAACCCAGACGGGCAGAGCGTGTTGTCCTTTGACAGATAAGGAAACAGAGGCCAGGGTGAGAATTAACTGTGCTGGGAGACTAAAACCCAGGACTCCTAATTCCAGTCCATGTCCTCCCTCCTAACCTCACTGAGAAGAACAGAGAGGTTCGGGTTGCTCTTATTAGTAGGGTGTCAGCTGCCAGGGGAATGCCTGGACCCCATCTCTCCAAGGCAAGCAAGCACTCTAGACTATCCTTCGAACTCTGCCTCTGTTCCTGCTTGGACATGTGGTTGAGACAGGTCATTCCACCTCCCCGAGTGTTGTCACCTCCCCTTCAGATAAATAGATGGGTTTGTGGGATTTCTAGTTCCTTTTAGGATTTTAACATTTTTCTACTTTCTAACATTTTATGCTTAGTTTTATCTGCCTCATGAGCCTGCACTTTTTTGATGTCTGTCTCATTCATTTGTCCATTTAACAGTCGTTTCTTGGTCATAGTCCCACAAACCGGAATATCGGCCTGATCATCCCAGTCCTACAGTCCCTGAGCTCATCTTCCCCTGGGACAGACAGATGTGGGAAGAGGCAGCTTACAATCCCCTGCAGTGTGTGGTACCATAGGGCCACACATAGGAGACTGTGGCAGCGTCCAGGAAGGGACAGATCTCCCACACTTGGGCTGAGAGTGTGTGTGTGTAGGGGGATGAGGGGCATGATCCCTGGTCACAGGAATGCCAGGTAAGTGGTAATAACAGTAATAAAAATGAACATTTAGGGGCGCCTGGGTGGCTCAGTGGGTTAAGGCCTCTGCCTTCGGCTCAGGTCATGGTCCCAGGGTCCTGGGATCGAGCCCCTCATCGGGCTCTCTGCTCAGCGGGGAGCCTGCTTCCTCCTCTCTCTCTGCCTGCCTCTCTGCCTGCTTGTGATCTCTGTCTGTCAAATAAATAAATAAAATCTTTAAAAAAAAAAAAGAACATTTATTGAACATCTCTCTTTAGGGTGTCCAACCACCCTGGATTGCCTGGGACAGGAGAGTTTCCTGGAGTGATGGATTTTCAGGGCGAATACAGGAAGGTCTCCTGTGTTGGACACTGTTCTAGGAAAATTCCATAAATAAACCTATAAAAACCTTACAATAAGTCTATGGCTGCTGTTATTTTCCTCTTTTTACAGCTGAGGCCTCCCCACACTCAGAGGGGAGTCTGCTTGAAAGGCTCTCTCTCTCCCTCTCCCACCGCCTCTCCGCCTCTCTCTCAAATAAATAAATAAATCTTTAAAAAATATATTGACCTTGATTGATTTTGGCACACCCTTGGCTTTTGCACCTGAGGGGAGCGCCTCAGGAGGACATTTCTGGTGGAGGACTGTCGTCTTGGACAAACTGGGCAAAGCCCTCCCTTTGTCCTCTGAGAAGTGGCCTGGTTGGGACGATCGGCTGCATGGTGGCCCCACAGCTGGGGCACAGGTATGTGCAGTAACTACTGTTGTCCCACAGGGGGGCTGCGAGCCTCCCTTTCTTTTCAGGCCTCCAGAGCCCAGGTCCAAGGTCTCTTTCCCGCCCCCTTCTGCCCGCAGCTCCTCTCTTGCAGCTGGGGCTGGGGGTACTGGGGAAGAGGTGGCCTCAGATTGGGCATTGCTATTTCAGGCCAGACGATGGCTTCCTTCTCTAGCCCAAATGAAACCCTTCCTCTCCCAAATTCCTGAGCCCTCTCATTAGCGGTTGTGTTTGTGGATAATAGCTATAATGAGGAGGCAATAAAAAAGTCCAGAATGTGCTGCCCGGCGGCCTCTCCTTACCCCTTCCACAAGGAGCGCCTGCCAGCTCGGGCTGAGGCCTTAATGGCCCCGCCGTGGACCCGGGGGCCGAGCGTGGGCACTTGGGTGACCGCGGCATGATTTAATCCCCATTCGTTAAAAATGCCGGGCCACAGGCCAGGAGCCCAGGAAAATAAGTGGTGACAGGTGAGAGAAAAAGAGCCTCCCTCCGGCCTCTGTAGCCACTTCAAAGGCCACGGCCCTGCCAGGTAATTGAGGCCTAATGGACACCGGGTCCAGGAAACGGCTTGGCCAGAGATGCTCCTACACATGGGAACGAGGACAGGCAGGAGAGAAGGGAGAGGCTGGGCTGGCTGGGCCAGGCCCAGGATGGCCTCTGTAATTAAGCCAGCACCCAGCAAATACCTTTTCTGTCAGGCCCTGTGTGTAGTGACTTCAGACTTCCATTTTGGGAGGTGGGCAGGAAGCCTCAGGCCAGAGGCAAGCAGGCCTCCTGGAGGGCGTCTCCTCATGCCCTGGCCTCTGCCAGGATCTGGTTCTCCTGGCTCTCGAAGGGAGGAAGGCGTTGCAGGAGTGTGCGTGTGTTTGCCTGGGCCTGTGTGTGTATTTGTCTGTGTCCGTGTGTGGATGCGTTATGTCTTTGCACCTATGTGTCTCGTGTGTGTGTGTGTGTAGGACAAACCCCCATTCCCCAGCCCCGCCCGGCCCTCACCCCACCCCCTGCCATGTCTCTCTTGTCCTTCTTCCTACATTTGCTATCTCACTTCTGGAATGGACTACAGCACCGGTATCCATCTGGGTTCCTGAAACAGTCCTCCCTTCCAGCTACATCTCCTGCTAAATTTCTAGAACTCCAGCTCAGGGCTGGAGGCTCGGCCGGTTGTTTGGATAGTGTTTGGATAGTCAGTGGGGTGCAGGGAAGAGGGCCCGGCTGACCATCCCAGTGGAGTCCGTCTGGGGCTGCCCCAGCACTCAGACTCCCACAGAGCAGGCCAGAGAAGCAGGTGGCCCAGGGCTGGAGGAGCAATAAAGGAAAATACAGCCATTTCCATATTAAAGTCATTGGAGGACCTCCTCTGTGCGGTTCCCCCCACATCCACAGATGACTTTGACGATTGCTTCTTACAATATTCTGTCATGAAAATCAACTCACTTTTGAACCTAAATTCACTTTACAAAGAAACCTCTGATTGCTACCAGAAATGGAAAAATCGATGTCATTTGGAGTAAAGAGAGGATAATGATAAAAATGGGCGCCGTGAAAATAGAAGGCCGTTTTCAATTCCAGCTAGCTACTGTGATGGTTCCAGGTCCAAGGTCAAAGGGGGAAGAAGGGGCATGGCTCTCCCTGGAAAAGAAACCCTAGGGGATGTTGGGAAGGTGTCAAAACATGTTGGAACCCAGAATGAATAGTGAGCCCATGTGCCTTTGCGTATATGTGCGTCTCCTGGTGACGTCACTGGAATTGGCAGTCCATCACTGCGGAGAGCCAATGCCGTCTGCCACTTCTCATCATGCCAAGTCTACAGGTGGCACTGGGAGCATTAATACAACTGGGCAGCCAAATCCGCTGCATTGGGAAGGTTCACCTGGACCCTAGAGCTTGGTTTCCTCCTCCCCCAAACAGAGGAGAAATGGAACCTACTTGGGGAGAATTGAAGGGAAAGGCTTTGTGCAAAGAACTAGGCCCACAGCACTCAGGGAGCCCTCACTGGGGTTTAGGTTACCTGGGCAGGAACTGGGTTTTGAGTGCGTTCCAGTATCTGGAGGCCTTGGGCCTGACGAGGAGCTCAGTGTGACACTGGGGAGTCATGGGACCTTCCCTGCCTTGAGCCAGAGACAGAGAAGGATGCTGAAAGCAGATACTGAGAGCACAGAAGCCCTTTCTCTCACGCGTTCAGCGACTGCCACAGCTTGGGGAGGAGCCCTTTTACAGGTAAGATGGCCCAGGCACTGGGGGGGACCTCAATAAGATCCCCCAGAAATATAGATGAGGGGATGTCCCACTCAGACTCAAAAGACATTAACTTATAGATACCAGGTACCTTCTAAGCGTTTGCGGAATCACTCCCCGCTTAGTTAAGTACTGTGGAAGTTCAGTACTATGAGCTAAGTACTGTTAGTAGCCATTTTACAGGTCAGGCTCTGAGCTCTTCCTCACCGGGACAGAGCTGCCACTCTTCAGATGCACATGCGTGTGGCCGTGGTGCATGCGACACAGATTTGAGAGCACACGAGATGGGTGTCCCTGCCTGAGTGAGTCAGCTCAGGCCGTCTGCAGCCCGGGCCGTCATTGGGCAGCTCAGATCCAGAGGAGTTTATTTTGCAAAACCAAATCCTGCTCCTTTCAGTTTGTTAACATGAAAGCTGCCTCTAATTCCATGGACAAATACCGCATTCTTTGAGCTACAATTGGCAGCGTCGCCCCATTGCACATTCCTTCGAGTCACCAAGTGGAGCAGCCGGAGTGTGGCCATCATTCAGGATTCAGCTCTCGGGTTTCATGAGACAACATCAGAAATACCTCCGTAACCACCCAACTCCTCCGTGGCCTGGGGAGGGGGGCGAGGACGCAACCCAAGCTTCTGCCCGAGTGGGGGGCCAGGTTGGCGGCCCTCCGCCAGCCCAGACAAGCGTTGGCTCTGTCGGCGCTGGGGCTCGGGGCTGCCTGCCCACATGGGCCCTCGCTGCCCCCCACGAGAAGAGGGAGTTTGGTTTATAAATATGCACGCAGTCGGCCTCTCACCTTCCCACTGGGATCAGGCATTTCTGTGGTCACGGGACAGGACCCCATCTGGTTGAATGCTGCCTTTGATGGAAGCCAGACATGCCTGTGTGCTGGGAACAGGGATGGCAGGGGTGGCCGTGGGCTCTGTGCCCGAGCATCACTTGCCCCCTGCCCCAAACAGTGGGCACAGCGGCCCTTTAGGCCCGTGGAGGACCAGGGTGTTGAGCAAAGCATGCTCCCGTCTTGACCGACCATACTCCACCTTCATGCATGGCCCACGTCTCTCCTGGACTATCACAGCTCTATTTCCTTCAGAGTGTCCCCGGGGCCTTGGGCCCAAAAGGTAGCTCTGATCTTGGAGCTCCCAAAGCCCATAGGTACCCCTCCCCCCACCCAAAACAGAATCTAAGAAATTCTAGATCACGTTCATCAGGAACTTTTGCAGGCCAGCTCTACCCTTGACCTCATATACAACCTAGGTACGTGAGATGCTCAGGGGACACTACCCAGTCCCCTGCGCTGGGCAACTTGAGGAGTGTGCATAGCTTTGGGCTTACTTTGGAGGTCACCTTCTGCCAGAATGCCTGGCAAGTTGACCTCTCCTCCGTCCTATAAATCACTGGCTAGGAAGTGATTTTGGTTCTGCTTCTAGGCAGCCTACCCTAAGACAGTAAACGAATGAATGAATGAATAATACATCCAGGGGAGCAGAAATGGGCAAGTTAAAAGTCTCCTAATGATTTTTTTTTTTTTTTCAGATTTGAGCAGGGTTCGTCTTTCAGTTGACTGTAGTAAACATTTACGAGCATTCATTTACTCATTACCTGGGCTACACACGCTGGAACCCGTCTGTCGTATGTTGACACAACATTGTGTGTAAGCATGTGCATTTACACCCATAGTCACACACCACGCACGCTTCCACATGCCCTGGTTCTTCCACACGTGAAGTCTAGCTCTCCATTCCCTGCCGTAGAGCCACCAACTGATACTTTCTAAGTGTTTTTGTACCCTATATAGAGTCACACGCAGACCTAGCTCCTATGTGTTTATGTACACACAGAATCGTATGCTATGTATGTACATACATGCTCTGGCCCCTCTGCATGTGTGTATTCACAGTCTCCCTCCATACCTACATGCATGGGTGCCTGTGTCTACCCCTGTACGCACGTCTCCGGTCAGAGGTCCTATTCATTTCCCCTATGGGGCACATACGCTCTGATTTCCGGGTAAAGTGGTAGCTTATTTCCTTAAAAAGAAATGCATAGTTGATTAATTTTTCCCCCTGCATTTCTCCCTTGTCACATGGGAGGAAAAAGTTGTTGTGTTTGTGTATTAGGCCCATTAGCCTAGATAAACTGTTGGCCTCCTGTAATGATTAATGACAGAACAGTGCTGTCTTTGCAAAAATAAATCATGCAGTGAGGAGAGGGAGGAAGATTATATCTAACACCAGGGGATGGCTTATTAATCTCACTTCTGGAGGAATTCCTGAGTAAATCAGTCTCCTTTATTAATGATATTTCACTCTGCTCTGCGAGATATCTTTTACCCAGCCAGAAGGGCAATTATCTATTTAGGCCAGGAAACAATATTAGTTATTGCCTCGGCTCCAGGGCGAGGAGAAAAGCCAGGAGAAGAAGGAAGAGAGGAAAACACCGAGCAGAGGGCTCCTGTCCCCAGACTGGGGTCCCTCAAACCTCCAGGCATGTTCTCAATCCTCCTTGTATGGTGTGAATGAGTCTAAGTTGGGTCTGTGTGCATCTGAGTGGGGTGTAGGGACCTGAAATGGTTGTCCTACTCCCCTGCCTGAAATTGTCATTTGGTGAGCATCTCTGAGCACCTCCTACATACAAGGCCGATGCCAGGGGTCCTGAGGTCTCCTGGAAGGAAGACTGGGCCCCCTCTTGCTCCTTGGTGGAGTCCTATCTGCTTTGAAATTCTGTTTGCATCTAACCCTTCTCTGATGATGGTTTGGGAAGACTAGCAGACCAGGTAGCAGGCCCGGGTAAGAAAAGGAGGTCCTTTCTACATTGAAACCACCATTGATCTCCAACTTATAAACTGTCTGTCACACAGTAGGCATTACACAGACACAGCGAGAAGAATGGGGCAACTTCTTTAGCAGGGCTACTAGGGCTACTAGTAATCAAAGTCACCAACGGGCTTCCAGGAAAACCGACCAAAAGACATTTAGCCTATTTGCTCATTTCCTGTCTTGGTCATTCATTCATTTAACATTTAAGGAGCACCCACTGTATACCAGCACCTGTTGTTAGACCCTGGGAAATCGACAACGAGTAACACAGAGATTCTTGCACTGCCCAAAGTTGACTGCTAATGGGAGAGTTGGGGAAAAGGCAAAATAACAACTCTACGAGGGGATAAGGGACAAATGAGCTCCATGTGCCTAGGGCAGTGGCAGGCCCAAAGTGTGTGTGTGCACATGCGTGTGTGCATGGCAGATGGGTGAAATCAAAGGGGGCAAGCTGTCCAGCAACGCTGGGGTTTGACAGCAATCTCACCTGATTTCCAGTCCTGGCTTAGCCCTTGATAAGGGACCTCATGCGTGCGCGGGTCACCTTATCTCTCCCAGCTTCATTTTCCTTATCCGTAGCATGGTACTAACGACAGCGATTTCTCAGTAGCGTTGGTGCCGACCCCTTATTCTCCTCATGGTATTTTTCTTTTCCCCCTAAAGGATCGAATATGCCGAGATGGTCAAGAAATAGAAGCTTTTAGAGATATAAATGAGGCCGAGTCTCTGTCCTGAGAGGCGATCCAATAGAATAATCATTCCGATTGTCGTTTCGGAGCACTTACTATAATTCAAATGTAATTCTAAGTGCTTTACACATGTCCTCTGTCTGGATGAGTCAAATCCTGGAAAACTCGACAGATTGGGAATTATTCTGGATCAGGAGTCCTGTGAGTGACCCAGACAGGAAAGAGCTTTGGGGAAGAGACCGGATGGGGATCATCCAGGCCCTCAATCCTCAAAGGGCAGACTGCCGACCTGCAGATTTGGAAATGCGGCAGAATCTCCCTGGCCTGCACCAGCAAGATCAGAAATCTGCATTTGGAGAGGTTCCACGCATTATGCATGAAGGCAGTGTTCTAATGCATTCACCTGTCCAGCCCAGGCCCAGGACACCCCTATCCACCCCCCAACAGGTCCAGCGATGGGCACCAACTACCCCTGGAGGTCCTGCTTGTTCTGCAGTCCTATGATGCAAGACAGCATAGTCGGGGAAGCCTTCCGGACAGAGGAGGGATCTGAGCGGGAAGGATGTACGGGACCCTTGGGAAGGGCACCTCAGCAGCACAGCATCTCCTCCCACGGCCTGGAGGGAAAGACTGGGGGCCTGGGGTCCGTCAAAGGGCGTGGTCATCTGAGCCCCAGGTACGCCAGGCTTGATCCTTACAATGCCCGGGGCTCTAGGCCAGGCTCTCACTTTGCATCAATGTCTATGACCTCCTCGTCCCCATCCTACAAGGTGGGCATTGCTCTTGTGTCCACTTTACAACTCGCAAACTGAGGCTCAGAGAGATTCCCTTGCCCTGGCAACTCAGTGGCAGGGCCTGCATTCCAATCGAGGTGTGACTCCAGCCCGCATACAGCTTCTCCCCCGGGGTCCTCTTCCAGCATCTTCCCAGCCTTGGCCTTTCCCGGGCAGGGGTTGCGGTGAGGCCACCCCAGCTGGTCCCTTCCAGGAACCTGGACCTGAACCCCTGGTTCCAGGCCAGTGGTGGCAGCCGCAGAAGACAAGGCCCAGCCCCTCTCTGTCAGCACTTTAGATACCCCCAGCCCTCCCCACCCCAGTAATTAAATAAGTCTCTGGAAGAGGAGCCTGTACAGTATGTCATAAAATCTCTCTGAACTACCTATATTTACCCCTGAAAGTGAATTCTTTATAAGACCCAGGATATCAAAGCGGCCAGGGATCAAAGTCGTTTTAATAAGCCAGCCGAATGCGCCTGCCCGGCCTGGCCTCCTCCCGCCGCCCCCCTCGGAAGGCACTTAGGACGCCCCTTGGGCCGTATTGTCACTCTGATTGCTCACTGCACACGCCTTCAGGGGAAGAGGAATGCCGCCCGGCTCAGTGCTGGGCCCTGCCCACCTGCCCTGCGCTGCCCCATTCTCTGCCTCAGCCCCGTGTTCCACCTCCTCGCGAGGGCCACCAACAGCAAGTCTCGCAGTGCGGGGAGGGTGGGAGCCCGGCATTGGGAGCTGGCCCATGGACTCGCTGGGAGCCGTAAAGGGGGACCTAGGTGTAGCATTAAACAGCAGAACAAAGTCAGGGAAATCGTTCCCTTGGGGTTGGTTACTGCAAAGCAGCCAAAGGAAGGCTTTTGGCATGCTGGTCACCTTCTGTTCTTGATTTGGGTGTTCGCCACATGAGTGTGTTCAGTTTAAGAAAATTCATCAAGATGAACAATTAAGACGAGTGTACACTCCTGTCTATGGGTGATACTTCAATAAAAACATTTAAAAAAAAATTGTAGCAGATAGCATATACTTCCACTTGCCTGGATTCTTAGGAGATCTGGCCACTAATTCCAGTTCCAGCTGATCCCCTGCCCACCCAGACGGCGTCACACATCTCCACCACTGGCCTGCCCTGGCGGGAATTTCAGTGTGCGATCCCTGGTCTAGTTGCAGCCTCTCATTGTACTAGTGGGGAAACTGAGGCCCAAAGGGAGCCCGATTTTTCACGTGTTGTTTTAGACCTGTGTTCTCACACCAAGAGTTGGTCAACTATGGCCTGTGGGCCAAATGCTGTCTGCTGCCTGTTTTATAAATAAAGTTTTATTGGAAATAGTCACATCCATTCGCTTAAGTATTACCTTACTTAAGTGCCTGCTTGTGTGCTGCATGGTTTTGCCTTGAGCAGTTGAGGCGGAGACTGTCTGTGGCCCACGAAACCCCACATATTTATGACTTGGACCTTTACAGAGAAAATCTGCCGGATTCTGCGTTATGCGGCCATGCTTCCTGTATCACGTTCCATGGGTAAATACAGCGGGGGATGTGATCAACCCGTCGTCCTCCGGGTCATCAGGCGAGCAAGGACTCGACCCCGCCCCCCATTCCCAACTCCACTCCTTACCCTGTCCTGTCACGTGACTGCAAGTGCTTCGGAGCTTCTGGAGGGCGAGGCCCCAGGGTGGTGGGATGGTGATTGCTGTGGTCATAACATCGCTATCTCACAGTTACGAAGGCCCGTTGTGCTCCGGGAACTGGGCTTAGCATTTTTCATGCATTATTCCATTTAATACTCACAGCTAACCTTTGAGGGAGGGGCAACTCTTACCCATTTGACCCGTAGGAGGAAATGAAGGCAGTGGAGACTTTAAAGAGGTTGGGTGGGTCTGCAGGCATTTTATCGAGTACCTTCTCTGTGCCACACTGTGTTTTCAGCTCTGGACCTAGAGCAGGGAACAAAACAGAGAGGCAAAGGGCTTCTCATCCGAGAAATTCCTTAACTTGCCCAATGTCATACAGCTAGAATGTGTGGGGCTGAGAACAGAACTTTGTGTCCAGGAGTTATAAGCTCTCTTTATAAGGCAACAGAGAAAGAGTGGGAAAAGAGTAAAGGCCAAAGCCCCAGGACCTTGGCTCATGCCCCCTCTCCCAACATCTCTAATTCAAACCCAGCAACCTCTAATCTAGAACTTGGCCAGTAACTGCTGCTCACAGGAGGCCCCCGGAGAGCTCGCAGGAGCTGAGAGGTTTTGCTAGGTCACCTTATTGCTTGGGAACCTAGAAATATGTCAACTGACCCCTCTTGAGACTGAGTCCTGCCCTGTCATCTGAGACCTTCTTTTTCCAAGGGGGTTATATGGAAGAATCACCCAACCTGACACATTTGTTTCCTGAAGCTCCAGAAGAATCCACTGGGAGACTGGATCCTGGTGCTTCCTTGGGACTTGAGCAGCCTGTGGTGTCCAAAAATGGCAAGATGGTGGAAAGGATCCCCCTCTTGAGACCTTAAAAATGGCATCTCCATTATGAAGGGCAGAGACATGGGACATGGGCCCAGCCTAGCTTGAGCTCCAGGCACTGCGGGCGAGCAGGTTCTTGACCCCAGAGGCTGTGCCCCCAGCCGTAACAATTTACCTGCCTTGACCCTGCCTTTCCCTGCCTGTGCAGGGTCTCTCTGCTTTCCCTGCATTGGCTTGCTTCTTTCCCACTCTCTCTTCTGCCTCCCAAGCATTTGTGCAGGGAAATCTCTCTGCTAAGAGCATCCTCTCCTTGGCCTGGCAAAATCTTCCCCAGACAAGGGGTCCCCTCCTCTTCTAAGGCCCGGCTCCGGGTCACCACTCCTGGGCAGTGTCCCTGATGTTGCTACTTCTGTGTCCACCAGGGCACCCACCCAGAGGCTTATGGCCCACTCTAAGGTGTCCCTGGGAGACATTTTAGCGCAGAGTGGGAGTTCCTGGAGGGCTGGGGTCATCTCTGGGTCCTCATTGTCAGACAAGACCTGGCTCAGATGAGGGGCAAATATACTGAGTAAACACTTAGTTTTCTTATCTAGCACTCTAGACAGCTCTGGGTTTTGGGGGAAGGTTGTGTGTGTGGTGGAGGGGAAGTTGAATGCTGGATGGAGTAGCTCGATTAGGGCTGGGGACCATTTCTCTCTTAGGCCTGTCTGCCAGCCCTGAGCTTTGGGAGGGAACCCCAGAAACCTTCTCAAATGTGTTCTCACTCCACTTCCTGGGCCCAGGCAGGGAGAGAAAGGGACACAGCCCCACTCATATCATGCAGAGAGGGTGGGCAAAGGGTCTTGGGGAAGTCCAAGAGGTAGGAGGTCCAGCAGGAAGAGAAGAGAAGGAAAGAACTCCAAGTCTCTCACCAAGGAGGCAGAAGGTATTCATAACAGCTGGCTCTTCCCTAGTCCTTACTAGGCAGCAAGCACTGTCTTGGGCACTTGACCTCCATTAGCTTATTGAAACCCCACCACAAACCTGCAAAGCAGAAACAAACATCTGGTTTTTTTAGGGACAAAGAACCAAAGGGTCAAAGAAGTTAAGTACCTCGCTGAATTCACACAGTTAGAACATTGTAGGACCAGAATTTGGTTTCTGAGTCTGGATACAACTCTCCCCAGTAACACACACACACACACACACACACACACACACACACACACACACTCACACTATTGCTGCCAGTAACCAGTCCATCAGACCTTCACAGAATTCAGGGTCATGGTGAAGTTAATGTTTCTATTCAGGGCCAAGACCCGATGAGGCAGAATTTAAGCAAGTGCTGACTCTCGGGCACTGACGTGGCTCTCACACGGGTCAATACATGAGTGTTTCCTTAAATTTTGTACCCTGGATGCACTTTGATTGCCCAGATGTGTTCCCAGCCTGTCCCCATGTCACAGAAGAGGAAATCGAGGCTCTGGCCCAGGATGTGAGGTGTTCAGGGTCAGGAAGCATGATCTTGGTAGACCTAGGAATCAGACCCAGGGTTGCTGGGAATCAGAACTCTGCATGGGTCCCCACCAGGATGCACAGGGTTAAGAGTGGCTTTGTGACAGTGACCAGAAAAGCTTCCATCAGGCCTCTCTCAGGCACCGGTCCCCTGGGAATCCCTCACCCAGCCTCTGTCCTTGCCCTCCCCAAACACCCATCTCCCTGCCCAAAGAATGTCTATTTTCCATGTCCTGCCGGCCAGCCCAGGGCCCCAGGTACTGTCCCCAGATACCCCTTCTTGCCAGATTTCAGAGATGGGCCTGTGGCTCAGGCTCAGGGAGGAAGGCACAGCTGGCTGATGTTGAAAACAAAACATTAAGTCCTCCCCCTGACTCCCCCACCCCCCCTGCATTCCGACTGCCTCTGGCCCATTCTCCCAGCTAAGCAGCAAGGACTGGACCCCTAGGAAGACCCCAGTAATTGGCAGAGGAGACCAAGGAGTCAGAATCATTAGATGATGCCTTCTTTTCTTGGGAAAAATGTGCCCTCACAAATTCTTGGAGACCAAGACCTGCTAGGGATCATATGCCCATTTAACAGGTGAAGAAATCGAGGCTCCAGCAGACAGCGAGCCACCCGAGGGCCCCAGCACAATGGCGTGCAAGCCCAGGCTGCATCCCTGCCTGCTGGAGCCATCCCTTCCTCCGGGAATGAGACGGAGTGGAACTAGCTCCTGGTGCCTCCGTGATGAGTTCGCAGATCTCATTTGAACCCCATCTAGATCAAAGTGAGAATTGTTCCTGGCTAGGCTTTTAAAAAATGACTTTGGGGTTTTCAAAAGAAAATGCTCTGCTGACTTAGACATTAATAGCTCACTTAAAACTTGGGGAACTACACTATTAACTTTTTTTTTCCTTTTTATTGACCATCTCCCATTCTTACACCCTGCCCCTGAGTCCTTGGGGGACAAAGCCCAGGTACCTCTAGGACCTCGGCTCTGTGGCGGAGGTCACTCTTCCCAAGGGTCTTCCCTGAGCTCCACACCAGGAACAGGCTCTGCTGGGAGGCAAAAGCCAGCATCTGCTGGGAACAGGGGGCATAGTTATCTGCCATTCTCCGGGTAGCTCAGGGGACCTCCTGCCTCCAGGTTGCAGGTTGAAGGTTGGGGAGCAATTTCATAACCTAGACCGTAATGAGATTTCAAGATGGAGGGGGAGCTTCCACATAGAAACAGACCAATGCTTTTGTTCACGTCGCCCTGCTAAAACCCCTCCATACCCACCCCCACCCCTCAAAATGGGAAAAATTGTAAAAAATGATAAATTGAGGTTTTGTGTGTGTGTCTTGTTTTAAACCAATATGATCTCAATTCTTTTGTGAGCTTTGAAAGTCCGTGCAGGAATTCCCCCCCTCGCTGTAAATACCCAGAGTCCGGGCCTTATGGCATGTGATCTGTAATAAACTTCAAAAGAACACCTTTGACATTTTAGATAACTTGCAAATGATGATGCAGAGAGATCTTTTGCCACTACAAAGAAAGAACAAAAGAACCGACATGAAAGAGAAATCAATAAACATATGGCAATTAATAAAACATTTTCTATGAATACCCTACAAAGAGTTTTACAACGGTATAAAAACCCAACAGTTGTTTCAATGTGGATTTAAGAAGTCTCAGCTGGCGTATTAAGACATCCGTGCAAGCAGCACACGAGAAGGCACAGAAAAACCGGGGCAGAGGCTGGACTTGTAAATCCATCAGAGGCCAAGGTACAGATCAGATGGGGAGATCGTCTGGAAAGGGGCCCGAGGAGTCAAGGGATGCCTTCGGTTTTGGGGGGACTGCAAATGTGAGGCAGAGAGAGAGGATGTCTTTTCTACTGGTGAAGAAACCACTTTGGATGTTAGGCTGGGGTCCCCTCTACTTCATTGGCTAAGCCAAGCCTCAGGCCTGTTTTCAGAGTTGGGCACTGTGACAGACCCCGGAGGCTTCCAGCTTCTCCCTGTCTGATTTCAGCCAACCCCCGAGCCTGGGGCCAGGATGGGATTCAAGAAATGAAGGAATTGACTAATCACGAAGGCATGGGCCGCGACCCATCAGAACGGACTTGGCTCTGCAGACCCATGGATTATGAGCTCTGTTGAGTCTCACTGCTGGGACTCCCCGCCCGGTGTTTGATTCCTGCCTCTGATGTTTGGAGCTCCCTGAGTGGCTTCTTTGGAGCTCTTTGGCCTCAGTTTCCCCTTCTATACAATGGGGACAGTGCTGTCTGCCCTTCCTCTCTTCCAGGCTTCCTGGATGCCCGTAGATGTTAGTGTGAACCCCAGAGCTCTGTGCCCATGCAAATGCATGAGGAGGAGAAGGGGGCCTATGCCTGGGTAGGCTGGCGCCTTGCAATTCATCTGCACAGTATCCTCCTCCTCCAGGAAATTCCAGGGTCTTCTGGCCTTTCCTGCGTGTAAAGTTTCTGCTTGGCATCCTTTGCAAACTAAACCGAGTTAACAACTCCTACAGTTCTGGAGCTCATGGCCTCTCCAGCCTGTCTTACGGGGGGCTGTGAAATGCTAGCAGGCAGAGGTGCTTCTCTGGAAATTTCAGAGAAGAGTTACAACTGGGCAGTCCATATAACACACATATAGCAAGCCGGAAGAGCCCAGAGGACAAGAGGGAGGGCAGGAGAACAAGGCAGAGACACAGAGACACGGGGGCTGAGATTGCCCTGTACAATCTATTCTCACACCTGGGGTTGCGTGCCTGTGTGTGTGCATGGGTTTGCATGTAGGCATGTGTGTGTGTGTGTGTGTGTGTGTGTGTGTGTGTGTGTGCTGCCTGAGAGGAGAGCAGCTTGCTTGAAGAGAAAGGCCAAAAGTGTTTGACTGGCTGGGCTTAAATCCTCTGTGGTTGAGGTTTTTTTCTCTCCCCCCACTAACATCGCTAGAACCTAATCCCTCCAGCTGCAAAAGGATGCCCACATCACAAGCCTCCTAGGTTTTTCATAACAATTAAATCACCCGATCGTGATCTAAAGGGTCCAGGACAGGCCTCACTACCTGGTTACTGTGAGTGATGTCATCTTAATGATGACAGGGCTGACGGGCCGCCGTCCCTTTGAATGGGAAGGTGGGCGGGCCTGGCTCCGGCGTCCTGTGTTCCTCTGACTCTCTGCCCCCAATCCAGGCTGTTCTGCTCACTTGTAACAGCACAGACAGTCCAGGTTGGAGGAGGTACATCCCATCTGTCTCTAGATGGCGGTCTCCATCCCCCACCCCCACGCCCCGCCAGGGCACCCTAATCCTCCAACACAAGTAGTCCTTAGTCATCCGGCTCCCTCTTCCATGCTTCCAAGTCCCAGTGCTCAGGACTTCCTGAGATTTCCTTCTCTGTCTGGACAGTTTTAAATGGCACATAGCTCTCCCTTGTCCCGGGCTGGGCTGAACTCGTTCTCTTTTGACTCAATGGTTCTCAATCCCTTAAACCAACCGAGGCGAATCAGACACTATGAAGCAGGGCCTCCAAGGAAATGTCCAGGCCTCACTATTCTGAAAGCTCGCTGGTGATTCTAGTCGCATCCGGCCGGACAGCCATTGTCAGGCCTGGTGGCCCCTTCCAGGGAAGGCCCCAGGACCCTCCCAGAGGTCTCCCCTGGTGCAAGCAGGCGTTCCTTCTGGGCAGGATCCCCAGCAAACTTGGGACCACGTTCAGGATTGCCTCACGACTCTTGAATGCAGCAGGTCGAGCCTGAGGTCAGGGGCAGTCCTGGAGGGCACTGATTTGCACGGCGCCCACCGTGACCCTCCACTTTCATGCCACGTGGGACACCTGGTAGAAATACACATTCCCGGGCCCTACTCAAACCTACCAAATCCAAGTCAGTGGTGGTAAGGCCCCAGGATGTGGCATTTTCCTCAAGCTCATCCCCCAAAATGGGATTCTTGGTGCGTGAAAGTCCAAGAACCCATTCAGTAGGGTTGAGAGTGAAAGTCCAAGAACCCATTCAGTAGGGTTGAGAGTGAAGATTCAGAAGATCCTGCCTTGCCTTTTATCACCTGAGCAAACAAAGCACGTGACATCTTGTGCCTCAGTGTCTTTATCGGGAAAATAAGGTTTAACCGTAACTACCTTATCAGGTGAATAGAAAGATTAAAGGTGTGATGAGTATCAAGCCCAGAGCCTAGGATACAGTTCTTAGCCAGGGTTTAATATAGCGGATGACCTATATTAAGCTGTTAGGCTCTTCTCTTTCCTTGCATGAGTTCTGAGTGCCTGTGAGTTCCAGGGTGAGCCTCAGCCACCCAGAATCTGAGGATGGAGGCAAACACCAAGGGATCCCCCCCTCTTCTTTTGCATATGGACCAAGTAACCAAGTGCATTTTACTGGACTAGGGACTCAGCTATAGATCTTGTCCCCAGGCAGCGATTCCTGTAACCCCCAGAGGGCAGGGACAATGTTTCTCAGGGGGAGCCTGGACCAAGCCCACAGAACCCTACAGCTCTCCTTCCCAGGGGTGGCATAGAGGGGCATGAGTTCACTCCCATCCCATCACACAGGAGACCTGGCCTCAAGGCAATCAAATGAAGAGGAGACATGGGGACAGCAGGGTCAGCCCCCCCCCCACCCCCGACATCCTTTAAACTCCCAGCGAACTTCATACTTGCCAAAATGTTTCCCATCATCTGAGGTCAGTAGAAGCACTACCAACCAAGCTTCTAACCAACCTGCCAGATGAGCCACGATGATCCCTTTCTTCTCTAAATAGCCCGGCTCTTGCCCACCGCAGCTCAAATAGCCCAGCTGATATGATAACACTGCCCGGGAGTGGGCTCACACAGGCGCATGCGCAGTGCGGAGCAGGGCACATCCATTCCCCAGGGGGCTGAATTTACCCCTGAACCTGCTTATACGCCAGGTGTGCTTGTTCTTGTAATTAATTACATGCTGACATTAACTATTACATAAGCCGATGAAATGGAAGTGCAAAACCACGTAAGTACAAGTTTTGGAAAGTTCTCAGCAAAGGCAGTTTTCTAGGAAACTGTGCTGTCAAGTAAGGAGGGTGCAAAATAGTGAGAGAAGGCTGCGGAAGTGGTAAGTAACTAGACGGAGTCTGCATTCAGGTGGCTTCGAGTGTGCACGGAAACTCTTGCTCCACACTGAAGAACATTAGAAATCATCACAGGAAGGTCATAGGTTTCATTCCCATAAGAATGATTACATGGGATTCCAGTGGGGAGGGTTATACCCAGAAGAACAGCCTTGGTCCTACCTTAAAAAAAAATAATAATAATAACGGGGGGACCTGGGTGGCTCAGTCGGTTAACGATCTGCCTTCAGCTCAGGTCATGATCCCAGGGTCCTGGGAGCGAGCCCCAGATTAGGGTCCCTGCTCAGCAGGGTAACTACTTCTCCCTTTCCCTCGGCCCCTCCATCCTGCTTGTGCTCTCTCTCTCTCTCCCAAATAAATAAAATCTTCAATTAATAATAGTAATAATAGCTTTAAAAATTTATGAATACCCATTTATCAAATTTAAGATAAGGTAAAATGCTTACAACAGATAAATAGGTATTATTTCTAGTGATTTCACACTGTCCTTTTTGCCTATTGGAATTACTACCAAGCCAATCACTTGAGACAGTTCTGCTATTTCTTTTGAGGTCAGCAGGGCTCTGATTGCTAAACTGTGGTATAGGTGAGAATCCAGAGACCAAACAGCACAAAATGGCTTGTCCATTAGCTCAGGCAGATGCAGGTTCAGCTGGATCCAGCTCTTCTGCTGTGTAGGAGATAATTCTAAGATGGTTCCCAAGATTCCTGTCCCCCTGGTGTACTCACCCTGTCCAGCTCCTTCCTATGATGAGGTTTCTAATCATGGTGCCGTGAGTGAATGAAAATGAGAGTATCCTGGTGGGCCTGACCTAATCAGGAAGTGGCAAGTGTTCTAGATTCCTTTTCCCTGCTGGCCTTGATGAAGATGAAAGCTACCATGAACTGTACAGCTTCAAGGCAGTGAATTCTGGCAACAACCCGAATGAGCTTGGAAAGGAACCTTAAGAATTAAATGAGGAGCGGCCCCAGTCAGCACCTTGATAGGATTTAATGAGACCTGAGCAAACTCCTGTTTGGATTCCTGACTCACAGAAACTGTAAGATAGTTGATTTGTGTTGTGATAGGCTGATAAATCTGTGGTCCTTTGTTACATAGCAATAGGAAACGAACACAGCCCCAAGGACCCCAAAATACAGTAGTTCCACCAGCTTTCCTGCCTGATGGAACTTTCCAGCCTTGGAAGACAGCAAGCCATCCTTGTGAGGACAGACTCATTCAAGGTGACTTCTTACTTCTGGAGTGATGTCTTGCTTTTATTCCAGGCAAATTAATTTCCCATATGCAATTCAGTTTAAGTAAATTATTAGGAAGAAAGTCTCCTGCCTCCTTCCCACTCCAAGGGAAGAGCACTTGCATTAGCTTCTGTTTTTGAATTAAACATCAATAAAGTGGCCCATAATTAGTGTTCCTTCGGATGGAGCTTTTGTAAATTTCATACTCTGTAAGATCGTCGTCTTCTGCCTGATAAATTTACTTTTTCCAAGGTGTCCGGGTTCCTCACACCCTCCTCTCAGACACCGACTCAGCCTCTAATTGCCAGTCCCAGCTCAGCCCCTGGGCCCTGCTTTTAAAAATGAAAGCGCCTGAAAAGGAACCACTTGGAACCATTTATTAGCTGCTCTGGGTGTCTTCTTCCCCCTCCAGGGAGATGGGAGGTCTCAGCCATTCTCACCAGACTGCACAGCTAAGGCAGAGGCGAGCTTTTATTTACTTTGTGACTCCCAATTCCCGGCGTAAGGCCTGGCAAGTCCTAGATGGATGGAAGATAATTGCAGAAGGAAGGTGGGGAGGAGGGGAGGGAAGAGAGAAGCAAAAGGAAGGAGGGAGGAGGTTAGAGAGGAGGGGAGGCAGATGACAGCTCTTCCATTTGCACCAAGTGTGGTGGCCCACATGCAAAACACTCAGGACCTGGGTCCCAGGTGCCCTGGGCACGCCCCATCCCACCGAAAGCTCACTGCAGAACTTCCTGGTCTCTCTTTCAGGTTATTGACTCTCTCAACTGGAGGGCTCTCTCCTGGCTGGAGGAGCCATGTTCCAGACCTAGCAGGTGCCAAAGAGGTAGTGCTAAGAGCAACTCCCCAGGAATGAGCCATGAGAACCCGTGGCTACGCCCTCCAGCTGTCCTGCCCACGAGCTAGGTGATCCTCAGTGTGTGATACTGTCTTCAGAAAGCCCCTGAAGCAATGAGCCTACATTGCCCCAGGGGTACCCTCTCAGTACTGCCCCCTTCGTGGTAGAGCCCTCACCGCTTTGTTCTTAAAGATTTTTTTAAAAAGCAATCACTACACCCAATGTGGGGTTTGAACTCACAACCCCAAGATCAAGAGCAGCATTATCTTCTAACGGCGCCCACCACACACCCCTTCTGCTTTCCCTTCTCATGCCCCATGGACTCTCTGTTCACCTCGGCATCACCTCCTAAATGAACTTGCCCTTGCCTTGGTCCAGTCTCCTATGGGGGAGCCCAGAGTAAAGGTCCCCCCCCACCTATCTCCTGCTCGGGGCACATCACACCCCTTTTGTTCCTTTTGGGCTCAGACAAGGCTTCAGAATCCTTCTCTGCCCAAAGCTCTGGGAGGCCGTGATTAATCATCTCATGGGGCCGTGAGTCCTAAATCTGAAAATACTGCCCCTGGACCTCCTCTCGTGGGGTCAGTGGCAACCACCGTCCCTCCCCAAAGCCATCACATAAACGTAACGGACCTCACTTTCTTATAAAAGGCGTCTGGTGTGGAAAGCCTACACACAATGACAGCTCATAGCTATGAAGCGTTTACTCAACACCAGGTACCACCCAACATACTTCACACAGAATTAATATATTTTAATCCTTGTGATAATAGTATGAGATAGATATCTTTGTCATCATTTTTCACATCGGAAAACTGAGGCACAGAGAAGTGAAGTTACCGGTTGAGGGTCACACAGCTTGTCAGTGGTGGGCATGGATTCCAAGTCTGGTTGTCATGAAACGGTCCCACCTCTGCTAGTTAAGATCCAAAATGCCAGGGGTGCCTGGGTGGCTCAGTCGGTTGAGTCTGCCTTCGGCTCTGGTCATGATCCCAGAGTCCTGGGATCGAGCCCTGCATCAGGGTTCCTGCTTGGCAGGGAGCTTATTTCTCCCTCTCCCTCTGCAGCTCCCCTTGCTTGTGCTTCACCCCCCCGTCAAATAAATAAAGACATCTTTAGGAAAATAAATAAATAAATAAAGATCCAAAATGCCTTTTGACAGAGGGATGGAGCATTTCAGCTCATCTTATCAAATTGTCAGTCCGTGCACCTGCCTCAGGCACAGCACAGCCCGGGATGGCCTGGGTTAGGGACCACACCTGCCTCTCTGACTGACCAGCAGCATACAGGGTAACCCTCACACTGAGCCACTTTGTACCCAGCCAGGGCAGGGAGCCTCGCTCGTCTCCCAGGCCCGTCAATGCAGCCCAGGCGTGCATGGCATCTGGGATGGTGCTCAGAGACCACAGGCACAGGGATGAGGGGATCTCCTGATGGGTCCAGAGTGCCTGGCTGGAAGTGAGTCATTTCTATGCACTGCTGTGCAGCCCGGAGGCCTTCGTCCAAAAGGAAGCCCACTTGGTCACTTGCAGATTCATCTGTAAGCAGGAGACAGAAAATGCTTTCTGCATCTCAGATCTCCCCACCGTCTCCCTCCAGCGCTGCTCCCGGGGAGCCCATCGCTGCCGGAGACAGGAGAGAGACGGAGAGCACCCGGGTAGGGCTCAGAAAGTCCTTGAACTAATTAAGTGCCTGTCATTAGCAGACCTCCAGGGAGGGAGGGGCTGGCATCAGGATCCTGGCTGGGGACCTGTGGCAATCGTGGACACGGTGACTTCGGGAGATAATCCCAAGCCAGGCAAACCCAATGCAACATAAAAATATACTCATGGCTGCAGCTGTGGGGTACTTTCCACGTGCTAGGCCTGGTGTCGGGAGTTTCACAAGGGCTGGTGGGGTAGTGAGAGCCTGCTTGCGTTCCGGTCCCGCCGGCAGTTAAGCTGGGACCTTGACTTAGTTGCTCCCTGGCTCTGAGCTTGACCTTGCTCACCTCGAAAATGAAGTGACTGGTAGGTTCTATTCTGAAGGTTTCTTCCCGAAAGAGATGGTGTATGTGAAGGAATTGAGATGAAGGCAGCTATTCCTGCTGTCCTGGGAGGGGGTCTGGGAGGAGCTGCGATTTTATCCCTATTTTATGGAGATGGAAACTGAGGCACTTGAAATAAGACCTTCTGCCCGAAGTCAGCACCCAGAGGTCCTGGGCTTGACCATCGGGCTAGCCTGCAGGCTGGGAAGATAGGCTTCCTTGCAGTCACCTGGGGGGTGAGGGAGGAGGCTGAGCATCTGAGGGCTCCCCAGTGCTGCGGGCAAGTGAAAGGGCAGTGTGTTATATTTGATCTTTAGTAGCTGTTTAGTTCCTGCTCAGTGATCGTCTAGTGGATGAGGGCAGTTCAGCCTCTGGGAGCTCAGTAACGTGTAGAATCACTCTGGTGATTTCTTTTGTCCTAGATGCTTTGACACCCAGCTCTCTTGACACCCAGATAAAGCCTTTGTAAGAATTAGATAACAGCTTTCAAACCTTTGGGAAGGACTCCTGGATGGATTTTAGCTCCCACTTGCCCCCGTGGCCAAGAGTCTTCTGGCAGTGTGCAGCCTGCACAACTGCACATGGCAGCCTTGAGATGTCTGACATACTACTCTCAGCCCCTTCTTCCTTGGAATGTGCATGGCGGGCCCCTGGAGTGCTTATAAGAAAGAGGTCATCCTTGGATTGGGGTTGGGCACAGACAGATCTTACCCTGAATCCTGAGGAGCTTCACGCAAAGGAGGCAAAGCAGAAGCAGCCAAGGGAGGCCAAGGAAGGACCCTTCTGCTCTCTATGAGCCTGTGTGCATCTGTGTCCCAACTCTGAGGACTCAAGGAGGAGCCCCTCCTCAAGGGTTTGAGTGGGTCTGGGTTGGCGTTGGAGTCCATGCCTCACCACTGCTGCTCTATACCACACAGGAGGACCCATGGAAACACTTCCCAAGCCCCTTCAAAATCAAAGCCATCAGGGTCAGAGCATGAGCCATCCAAAGAGACAGAGGACACAGGAAATTGAGTCTTGGAACCTGCCATCCCACTACCATGGGCTGCTCTCACAGACTGACAACTTCCTCTGGCTCTCGCTGCAGGCACACAGTCCCGAGGACAGAAGACAAAGCTGAGGGTCATAGTGGGGAAACAGCTGGACAAAACTTATAGGATCCAGAATACTTGCAGCCTCTAGGGTCCATGGAGTTGGCCCCAAGGGCCAGAAGCCAGGGGTTGTAGCTTTCTATTCCAGTGCATTGACAACCCTTCCCAAAGCCATTCAGCAGGACTGGGGGCAGAAGGACAGGTGCCTTGTTATGGCAAAAGGGATTTTGCATCAATGCTGAGTAGCCAAAGGGGTGGACTGTGATGGTCACTGAGTTACTGTCTCAGCCCTAAGGCTGCCCTCAGCCTCGAGACACAAGGGCTGCAGCCACCTTCCTGGTCCATGTTAGGCTCTGCAGATCTGGTGGCCTCAGGGAGATTGCGAGGCTGGACGGTGGGGAGGGACCAGGCTGCCCCTTCCTGTCGCCATCCTGTGCCTCCTGTCACAGTCCTGTTGCCGCTCTCTAGTGCCTCCTGAGGACATCTCCCCAGCCATGTCTCTTCACCATGCCAGCAGGCTTTCCTGTCCCAGGGGAGCATCTGAGCCCAGTTGGCAAACTTTTAATTCTTCTTCTTCTTCTTCTTTTTTAAAGGTATTTATTTATTTGAATGGGGGGGTGGGGAGCAGTGGGAGAAGGGTGAGCCAACTCCATGCTGAGTGCAGAGCCTGATGCAACACTCCATCCCAGGACCCTGAAATCATGACCTGAGCCCAAATCATTTGTTGGATGCTCAACTGACTGAGCCAAACAGGTGGCCTGGCAATTTTTCAATTCTTGTAGAACCAGGCTCATTGCATCCCCCAGAAATGCCAGCCTCAGCTGCCAGTGCCCCCTTTCTAGCAGTCTGGCTCCTTGACTTAGGGAGCCCCTTCTCTAAGTCCAGAGACACCAGTGCTGGGCACCTGATTCTCCCCTCCTCAAAGGCCTGGATCCCATGCCCAAGGGGCTCTGCATCTAAGCTTCTACATTTTCAAAATTCCACCCTCCTCTCTGCTTTCCTAGCTCAAGGGTCGGTAGTCACTTCCTGCAGTTGCCAATGCCATGAGAACTTTTAGTGTTCTTTTTACCTTTTTAGTTCTAATCTCTGGCTAAGAATTCTTTATTCAAAATCCTTTCTGTTCAAGTACCAGGTTTCTGTCTCCTAATGACCCTGAGTGAGATACATCCTAAGGTCTCCATCTTGGCATGCCCAAATCCTCCCCCACTCATCTGAGCCCAACATCAGTGCCACTTCCTCCAGGAAGACCTCCGGGTTTTCTCCAGTCAGGAGGCATCAGTCCCTGCTCTGAGCTTTCTGACACTTCCCTTGTCTTAGGGCACCAACCACTTCCTACTGTGCATCCTAGCGGCTGGTGCATGGGTCTAACTTACACTATTCTCCTGGGCTCCCCAAGTCTGAGATTCTTTGTCTTACCGTTTCTTGGTACCTTCCAGGGCCTAACACAGTGCTGGGCTCAGAATGGGTACTCAGTTTATATTTGTTCAATTAATGCAAAATAACTTCTAAATTCTGTCCAACTTTGTGCCAAGAAAACAGAGTTTAAGAAAATGAAAATGATTCTCAAAACATGAAATTCCTTTGTCCCCAGCCATTGGGAGACCCTTGTTCCCTGTTTCCTCTTCTACCCCATCACCTGCTGGGTGGAGCAGAAGGAGATTCTGCACCCGCAGAGCCATGCAGAAGCAGACATGCATGCACATCATTAAATGCGAGCACACAACCAAAAAACCCCTGATTTATATTTTATTTACATTTTCTCTTCTTTTCCACTCTTTACTTTTTAAAGATAGAGGATCTTGAGGAAAAGTCTTTGTTTTGCTGATGGAAGAGGTGTGAACCAGGCCGAGGAAATCTAAGAGAGGGATAAACTCTGCTTCTGAGCTTCAGGGGGTGTCTACGGAAAGTGGGGTGCAGTAAGGAAAACATTGAGGGGGGCCTGCTGATAGGAGGGGGAGCAAAGAGAGGAGGGGAAGATGAGGTAGCCCCCCCCCCCGGCACTTTGGAAGAAGACAGAGATGTTTATAGTGGCTTTCCAAGAAATCTGGAGTGCCATGAGGGATGTCAAGCCTCTAGATCGCTCCAGGAAACCTTCAGTAAAACGGACAGTCATCCTCAGTGCTTTGAAGGTGCATGACGCTGTGTTCTGTTTTATGGATACAATGACACTTAGGACTTACTTTCAGATGAGCACTGAGAGGAGAACATGGCTGGCCCCAACACGTAGCTGGTCCAGCTACTATGTCACGTATGCGAGCACAAACATGCACACTTAGGTCTATGTGCCCCTCTGCACACTATAGACACATGTAAGCGCACATAGTCACAATCACGGCCATGTGCATGTGCAGTGGTCCTGGCAAACAGCCGTGCAAGGCCATACCATGTAAGTACTCACAGGGTGTGTGACACCTTGCCACACGTGCTGTCACACACCTGTGCAGTGCATAACTATTCGTGAGGACACACACCTGTACTGTGCATGTACACCTTGGACCTTTAAAACTTCCCAGAGCCCAGACTAACAAACACACGCACCAGGCACATACACAAATGCACCGTGCACGCACACATGTGTACATAACCACACGCGTTCACATGTGCACCTTTGTGTGATCACGCCTGCCACATACACTGCACTGCACGTGCACAGAGTGCACCGTGTGTGCATTCACAAATACCACACATGTACCTATGCGCGCACACACACACACACACACCCTGCATATGCCCACACGCACGTCTGTATACGTTATACATGCCGCATCGCTGCAAGCATGTGCGTCTGCACACACATGCACCACATGTAAGCACACGCACACTGCAATTCACGCTCACATGCATAACCTCACACATGCCCACACCCACGCCACGCACGCATGGGCGAATGCACCCCCCCAGGCGCACACACGTGCAGAGTAACCGGGCGCATGCGTGTTCGCACACTCCCACGCCGCATATCACATCACACATGCACACGCACACAGACCACGGGACGCAGGCATGCGAGCGTACTGATGCCTTCTCACACAGGGACGCGCAACCACACACGCCCACAGCTCACGTGCAGGGGCACGCACACATGCGTGGTGCACATCCTCCCCCATGCTCGCTTAGCCCCCCGCAGCATGCGTGCATGCGGGCGGGCGCACATGCACAGGCCAGCCCCGCCGGGCCGGCTGTAATTGCTCCCAGCCCCGGAGTCCCGCAAATCGCTCTTGCGGGGCGTCGGGCCGCCGCCCCTGCTTAATCGCCTCTCCCCCCGGCCACCCCTCACGCCCCCCGGCGCCCACGCCGCACCCCCCCATCCCCCCAGCACTGCGGTCCCCGCCCCGGCCCTGGCCCAGGCTCGTAATCAAAAGGCAGATTTCCGCGCCGGGCACCTGTTTGCGGGGCTGCGCCTCCTCCAGCTGCCGTGTTTTATCTCCGCGCGGCGGTGAATAATTCATGGCCCCGGGTCTGCTTTGCAGTCAAACGCGCTGCGTTCTGTCCGGCGCCGCCGCCGCCGCCCGCCGGCCGCTGTGATTTATTATTTACTAACGCGCGGCCGCGCCGTGTAAGGTGAGCATTGTGGCTGCTCGCAGAACTGTTACAATCTGGCCTCGTTAGTGGCCTTTCTTGCTGCCTCTCCAAACAGCGGCCCCGCTTATTGATTTTCCCGCGGAACCTCTGCCATGAAATCCCACCGCTGCTGCTCTCAAAGCTGTTGCTATAAAGTCGGACTTGGCCCTTCTTCTCGAGAACAAGAACTCGTGTTTGGATGCGCTTTCTTCTTTCATCCATTGTGTCTTCTCCTCCGCCGCGGCGTCCCCCATTAGCGCGTCCCCCCTCGGCCCCCTCCCTTCCCCGCGACGCCTGGCGAGGCACCGCAGAGGCGGGCTTTTCTTAAGCCGGCGATGGGCCCAGGGGGGGGGTGGGATGGCGGAGGGGCTTTTCAAGGTGGCAGCCGAGAGAGAGAGACACGGAGCAGGCCTGGGAGAAGAAGTTTTCCTGCCTTGGAAGTTTTCAAACGCGGAGAGGAGGCTGAGCCGGGGAGAGGATGGGCTGGCTGGCGGGGGAGATGCGGCTGGCCACTTCCTCTCCCTGGGGCGGTGCAGGCACAGTCTCTGGGGGCTTCTTCAGAAGAGAAGCCCAGGGAAGGGAGGAAGGCCTGGGGGTGGGGGTGGTGTTCCTACCACGTGCCAGGCGCTTGCTGGGATTTTCGAATTTATAGAATTCTCAGGACAGTCGCAGGGAGGAGGTGTGAGTGCTAAGGTGTGGACAAGGGCATGTCCCAGGGCTGGCAAGAGGGGGTTCTGGGATTTGATCCCGAGGCCCACGCCACCACAGATGGACTGCCTTCTCAGCCACCCTACACCAGGGCGAGGTGCTGACAGGGCCAAACTTTGGTGTGGACAAGGAGTGACCCTGGGACCTTTCCAGGTTATCCCCTCCACTTCTCATAGCCCAAGGGAACCACCCCAGACACAACCCTCCTTCCTTGGACCCTCACCAGGCCCCCAATCCACCCTGACAGCCACCTCTTTGAATGGGGGGGTGGGCAGCAGGTCTCGAATGCTATGGATCCTTGAGGGGGAAAACCTGGCCTGATAGGTTTGGCTCAATCTCTAGGAAGTCAGAGCAGATCTGGAAGTCTCTTAAATAGCATTGCACATTTTGGTGAAGCAGGGGCTCTGGCACAACACCCAGACATGGCAGGGGATCCTGGAGATTTGAGCCCCCCCTGGGGGTACAGAGCCAAACTCACCCACTCACTGGACTCCACGGTCCATTCACCATGAGAGAGCAAAGGTGCCTGAACTTTTCCTTCCTTCCCCTCGTTCTGTTCTCTGCCGCAGGTGTCCAGGAAGGGTCTCCAGAACTCTCTGATGAAACTGACCTGGGGGTAGGGACAGGGGATGAATGAATGGTGGTGGTGCTTCTCCTGAGCAGGATGAATTTCCAGGTCTCTTTGTGCAGCCCTGGAACCACTGGAAAAGGAGTTAATCCAACCACAATACGTACACATGTTCCTCTCTTGCCCACAAAGCATTTTCCTGGGAGGCTCATCTTCATTGTTCAGTTTCGTTTCACGTATTCTTGAGCAATCATGTATGGAGCACGCAGGCAAGGTTCGAAGCACCTGGGGACAAGGTGATCATGAAGAGAAACAAAATCTTCATCCTCGTGAATCTTAAACATTGAATGGGAAAACAGATCATTGTTTTAAATGGAACAAAGGTGTTGTTATTAGCTACTGCCTTAGTCTCTTCAGGATGCTCCGACAAAATATTGAACACTGTGTGTCTTATAAACAGTAGAAATTTATTTCTTACAGTCTGGAAAGCCGAAAGTCCAAGATCATGGTGCCAGCCCAGCTGGGTCCCGGTAAGGACCTTCTTCCACGTTTGCCAATTTCTTGCTATGTCGTCCCATGGTGGAAGGTGGGTGAGCTCCCTGGGGCATCTCTTATAAGGGCACTAATCCCACTCATGGAGGCTCCACCCTCATACCCCAATCCCTTCCCCAAAATCCCATTTCTCTATACCTAAAACCTGGGGTGCTAAGTTTTCAACATAGGAATTTGAGGAGGACATAAACATTCAGCATAGGAACTATGATGTTTCGCCAGCTGCTGGATTTGTTCTCTGCCCTTCTCTGCCTTGCTCCATGCCCAGGCAGGCTGAATCCCACGTACTGTAGCTCTTAGCTCACCGGTGCTCTGATTTCTGGTGGTTTGGGTCAGTAGAGACACTGGCTGGAGTTGGAGGGCAGGTGATGAAGGGAGAGGTCGGGGTACTTCTCCCTCGTTCCCTCCCTGCTTTGGCACTGTGGTTCTGGTTCCTACTAAGAAAACCCTCCACCACGATGCCAGTTCCCTCTGGTCTCAGTGCCGCCCCTCTTTTCCCTGCCTCCTTCAGACCTAGGAACGTTAACAGCTTTACTATTGTCAGTCCTTGGTGTCTCGGCATCCCTAGACCCTGCAAACACCATTGTAAATAGTACCCTCTTAAATTCTCTTTAAATCCCAGACAAATGTGTCTTTTGTTCCCCTCCAAGACCTTGCCTGTTAACATAGGAATATCTAATATGAAATTAAGACAGAAGAGAGGAGAGGGTGATAGCTGTGCGATTTTGGAGAGGTTGGTCCGGGATAACTTCTCCAAGGAAATGAGATTGAGTAAAGAAATGAAAGTGAGGGGGTTACCGTGTCAACATTTGAGCAAGAGCAGCCATGGCAGAGGCACAGCCTGTGCAAAGGCCCTGAGGCATGTTATATTGATATAGTTAAGACACATCAAGAAGACTAGTATGGCTGAGCGAGTGGAGAGAGGCGAGGTAGGTAGGAGGTTGGGGATGGCCAGATCCTTGGATGTGAGTGAAGTTCTGCAGACAGTGACGGAATTAATGATCCCTTTATGTAGGATCAGAAAACTGAGACTTGGAGAAGGTCAGAAGCAGGCCTGAGGCCACACAGAGATTAATACTGTAAATTGATACATGTAGACCCTCCCCACCATGCTTACTGTTCTGTGATGTCCTGGGGACTGGCACGCCAAGGAAGAGTGTCGGGGGAAGGTGTCAGCCTGCAGCGGAGTCCACCAAATGGCCATACAACTGGTCCTGGCCACCGGGTTGGGCTTCTAGTTTCTTTCATGGCTTGGCTGCTTGGAACTGCAGTCTGTTCCTTACTTGGCCTTTGTGGTAGGCTGAATAATACCTCCTTCCCCAAATGTGCAAATGTAGTCCCAGATTCCCATGAATATGTTACCTTATATTGCAAAAAGGACTTCATAGATATGATCAAATGAAGGACCCTGAAGTGGCCAGTAGCCTAGATTACCCAGGCAAGCCCACTGATATAATCACTGATATAGATTTGTCTTTTACTAAGGGAGATAGAGGGGAAGGGTGTATCAGAAAAGGAAGAAAGGTAATGCATCAGTGGAAGCAAAAGAGAAAAAGCAAAGTGACAGGAAGAAGCAATCATGAGCCACAGAAATCAGGTGACTTCCAGAAGTTACACAAGGCAAGGATATGATGCTCTCCTAGAGCTCCAGAAGGAACCAGCCATGACATCTTGGCTTTAGCCCAGTGAAACTGATTTTGGATTTCTGGCCTCCAGAGCTGAAAAAGAATGTTTGTGTGTTTAGGCCCCTGAGTTTGTGGTATCTTGTCACAACAGAAATAATAATTCAAAGTAATACACAATTCAAAGTAATATACAAAGTAATACAAAGTATTACATATACACATACACATACAATGTATTGCTGTCCCAACAGCAATAGTAATTCAAAGTAATACACAAAGTAATACAGGCCCAAATCTGATCATACCACTCTTCTGCTCAAAATCCTTCCAAGACTCCTCATTGCAGTGTCAAAGCCAGGGGCATCCACAAGCCACAGTGTGATGGGTTTCCAAAATCCTCTCTGTCCCCAGCCACCTTGTTTCTTGTCCTCCTATCTGCTGTCAGCCTTACTCACTATGCTCCAGCCACAATGGCCTCCTTGCTATTCCTTAATCACCTCAGGGCCTTTGCACTGGCTGTTTGGTCTCTGGTCAGATGCCGCCTTCCTTGATGCCTACTTTGTCTTCCCTCCTCCCCACTTCACCCCGCTCATTCCTGACGCCCTGGCATGGGGGGCAGTCAGGCAGGCAGAGGCCCTGCCCTGCCTTGTATTTATCCCCCTGCACGTACTGATCAGTCCCTGTGCCGGATGCTGGACTGACTTGGTAGCTCCTCTAGGTCTTCTTCTCCTCCATACCATTAATATTTTGTACCAGATCAATTCTTCCTTGTGTGGAGTCTCCTATACTTTGTGGGATGTTCAGCAGCATCCATGGCCTCTGTTCACTAAATGCCTACAGACCTTCCCTTACCCCGCCCCCAAGTTATAATAGCCAGCCATGTCCCCAGGCATCACCATAAGTCACCTGGGGGAAAACTGCCTTGGTTGAGAACCACTGGGCTTGACACTCAGGTGCCTTGCATTCAACCACAGACCCAGTGAAGGAAATGGTCGATGGCAGTCCATTGTGGTGATTACAATGGAGAAATGCAGAACTTTGCCTAAGGCTGGTCCAGGCTCTGCTCACACACTTCAGGGATGGAAATCTCATTCTCTAGTGAGGCTTTGTCTTCCTTGAATTCATCACTGTTTGAATCCAAAATCTGCCTCCTGTGGCTCCCATCATTAGATCTGTTGATGTCTCCAAAAGACCATGGCTGCTCCCTTTTATAAGCAAAGAAACACCTGAGTCTTGGCCAGTTGGGACAGAGCCCTGGGGAGGTTGTCAGGCCCCCAGGGTCTCCATGACCACCCCTGTGCCTGCATGACCTTGGAGATCCTGCATGACCTTGGAGGTCTAAAAGAGATTTCTAATCATCTAACCTCAGGCCTGTGCCACAAATAAGCAATTGGGAGCTAAAAAGAAAAGATACTTGCTTGAGGTCCTACAGAACATCGACCACACAGAGAAGACTAGAATCGTGTGTTTAGTCTCTGATCATGCTTCTTACCTTCTCTATTTACCTCAATTACCATGTTTTCCTTCACTCCCAGAACATGCCAGGGACATGCAATGTGTGTGCAGAGGGCCAGGGGCTGTGTGTCAAAGCAAGAGTCCCTGCCCATTCCTCTGCCACACTAGGGACACATGTTGGACCACATAACCCAGTTCCCTCAGTAACTTCCCCACTCCAGACCCTACTGACTTTCTTTCATGTTCTTTGAGTATGAACCACTTAAAGTAAAAGAATAAACCATTAGACAAGAAAGCAAACCTTTTAAAAAAGCAAATATTAACTCTACTGATAATAAAAGATGTAAAAGAAAGGACATCAGTCCTGGTATACCAGATGACTCAGCTAGAGTAGTATTTCCAAAGTCATAATAATGTGAATACTTAATGCTATTTCAACCAAATCTCTATTGGGATGATGTGGGAAGGGACAGGGGTGTGGGGCTGGAAGGGTGGAGGATCTTCTGTAAGAAATGTAAGCCTTCCGCTTTTGTAACCATAAAGTCAACACAGATATCTAAAAACAAGCAAGTGAAAAAATAGCTAAAGATGTCCATTCCCAGCCAAAATGGAGTAACAGGGACTAGATTTATGCTCTATGAAACAATGATAAAACTGGACAAAATATATGAAGCAATGGTTTTTTAAAACATTAAACATGAGGTAGTGAAGGACACAATCCCTGAGAGATGGGGAACAAATGAGGTAAGCCCATACAGAGGATTTCCAGACCATGGCACAGGGAAAGGAAACCCAGGAGGGAAACAGTGTATTCCTGAGCTGAGGAGGTGGAGGGATGAATTCCAGAAAGAATTAAAGCTCATAGGGAAAATCATGGAAGAGGAGGGAGTTTGCACACAGATCTGCAGAAGGTACCCTGGAGCTGTCATAGGATACTGATCAGCAGGTACATGTAAGGAAGCTCCCCAAGGTGGGAAAAGAACCACCCAGAAAGATTAAGGAGAATAGTATTTGCAGCTCACGTAGGGCCCACAATGATACCTTTTCCCACCAGCCAGAGCAGAAATTCCTCCTAATTCTTAGAGCATTGAGTAGAATACTCAGAAGGTCTTGCCTCGATAGCAAAGAATAATTAGCCCTAGACTAAACATGCTTGGGTCCTGACAAAGGAGACAAAGAGACAAAGAAGTTCATTTCATAATGATAACAGAGTCCATTTATCAAGAGGGTATAGTAATCCTAAACATTTATGCACTTAATAACAGAGCTTCCAAATATATGAAGGGAAACCTGATAGCACTGTAAAGAGAAATAGATAAATCCACAATTATAGTTGGAAATTTCAATGCCCCTCTCTCAAGTATTGATAGAGGAAGTAGACAGAAAATCAGTAAGGCCCTATAAGATTTGTACAGTGGCATCAATCAACTTGACCTGATTGGCATTTATAGAACATTCCATCCAACAACAGCAGTATACACATCCTTCACAAATGCACACAGAACATTCACCAAGATAGACCCTGTTCCTGGCCATAAAACTAGTCTTAAGAAATTTAAAAAGATTCAAAAATATGTTCTTTGACCACATGGAATTATATTAGAACTCAATTACAGAAAAATTATCTGGAAAACCTCTAAATATCTGACAACTGAATGACACACTTTTAAATAAACCATGGACCGAAGGAGAAATGAAGGGAAAATTAGATTGTTTGAAATGATTGTGAATGAAAAGACAAAACAGAAATGTATGAGACAACATAGAGAGAAATTTACAGCCCTTAATATGTATATTACAAAAGAGTAAGGGGCTCACATCAATGATATTAGCTTCCATCTTAAGGAACTAGAAAAAATTGAAAGAACAAATTAAGCCCAAAGTAAGCACAAAAAACTGAACAAAAAGATCAAAGTGGAAATCAATAAAACAGTAAACAGAAAAAAAATATAGAAAACCATTAACACCAAAAGCTCAATAAAATTCATAACACTTTAGCCAGGCTGATCAGAAATAAAGAAAGAAGATACAAACTATCTTTATTAACGTTGAGAGAGGTGAAATTACTACAGATTCTACAGATAATCATAGGCTTGTAAGAGATTATGATTATGAACAACTTTATACCAATAATTCAATAATTTTCATAAAAGAGACAAACTTCTTATAAAACACAAAGTGACCAAAGTTCACTCAAAACAAATGGATATTCTGAATAATCATATTTATTTAAAAAATTGAACTCTTGTTTAAAAAAATGTCCTTCTCATAATGAAAACTTCAGACCAAAAATTCATTCACTGATGAACTCTACTAAATATTTAATAAGGAAATAATGCCAATTCTACAAAAACTTTTTCACAAAATTTAAGAGGAGGGAATATTTCCCAGTTGTCATACACCAGCATTAGCCTGATACCAAAACCAGAGAGAATATTATTTGAAGAGAAAACTGAAGATGAATATCCCTCATGAGCATAAAGACAAGAATTAATAACAACATTTTAGCAATGTATAAAAAGAATACTACATCATGACCAAAGTGGGATTTAATCCCAGAAATGAAAGGTTGGGTTAATATTTGAGGATAAATCAATGTAATTCAGTATACTAACAGATTTTTAAAAATATGAACATTTCAATAGATGCATGCCAAACAGTCAGAAAAATCCAACATCAATTCTTGATTTTAAAAAATGGCAGCAAACTGTGGGTAGAAGTAAATTTCCTCAACTTGGCCAGAGTATGTATAGAAAGGCACAGCTAACATCATACTTAATAGCAAAGTGCTGATTGCTTTCCCCTACAGTCAAGAACAAAGCAAGTATGTCTACTCTCTCATTGCTATTTAATGTTATTCTAGAGGGTCTAGGCAGTGTGATAAGGCAAGAAAAAAATTAAAAACCATCTATATTGAAATTGAAGAAATGCAACTATCATTATTCACAGGTTACATATATATGTATAAAATCCAATGACATCTACAAAAAAGCTACCAAAATTACTAAGTGAATGTAACAAAGTTCTAGCATTCAACATCAATACACCAAAATCAATTGTATCTCTACATACTTCACAGAATAATTGATAATTGGAATAAAATATACTATGTGCTAGAAAATATGAAATATTTAATGATAAATCACAACTATGTATAAGATCTGTGCACTGAAACTATAAAATATTGATAAAAGTTATAAATAAAAATGAAATTATTAGAGAGATGTTTGTGGGTCAGAAGAATTAATATTGTTAGGATACCAATTCTCCCCAAATTGATCTATCAATTCAATGCAATCCCAATAAGACAGCAAGTTGCTTTGTGGAAATTTACAAGCTGAATCTAAATTTATACAGAAATGCAAAGGACCTGAAATAGCCAAAACACTTTTGAAAATGAAGATCAAAGTCAGAGAACTCACATTAAGTAATCAATACAGTAATCAATACAGCATGGTATTGGTGTTAAGATAGACAAATAGATCAATCCAGCAGATCAAAGGCTGTATAAACAGACCCAGTCATATATGGCCAACTGATTTGCAACAAAAGTGCAAAGAGAGTTAATGAAGAAAGAAGAGTCTTTGCAAGAAATGATGGAGAGTAATTGGATATCTATATGCAAACAAATGAACTTTGATCCATACTTCTCTTCATGTATAACTATTAATCATAGGTTAAAGTGGACTGAAGACCTAAAATGTAATACCAAAAACTATAGAATTCAAGGGAAAAGAAAAAAGGAGAAAAATATTTTGTGACTTTGGGTTAGATCAGAAATTCCTTAGAAAAGGCATCAAAACCATGCTCCATAACAGATAAAAATTGATTAGCTGAACAGCATCAAAATGAAGGACGTCTGCTCTTTGAAAGGCACTATGAAAAGACAAGACATAGGTTATGAGAAAATATTTACAAGTCATATATCTGATGCAGGATTTGTATTCAAAATACACTAGGAGTTCTCAAAACTTCATAAGAAAGCGAATCACCCAGTCCAAAGAAGAGCCCAAGATTTGAGCAGACACTTCACCAAGGAAGATACACAGATGTCAAGTAAACCCATGAAAATATTCTGACCATTGTTAATTAGGCAAGTGCCAATTAAAACCAGGAGGAGATACCACTATGCTCCTCCTAGAATGGCTGGAAGTGAAAAGGGCACACCGAGGTTGGCAAGAATGTAGGACAGCCTGAAGTGTCGTATGCTGCTGGTGGAAAAGTAAAATGGTACTTACTAGTAAGAGTTCGGTAGTTTCTTTAAAACGTGATACACACACCTCTTATATGATTGGATTATTCTACTTTGAGGGTTCATCTGAGAGAAATGAAAGCCTATGTCCACACACAGACTTGTATGGGAGTGGTCACAGCTGAAAACTGGAAACAATGTAAACGTCCTTCAAGTTATCAAATAAACAAATGGGCGTATATCCATGTCCGGATGATAATACAGGGCTCATCAATAAAACCTGTTAGTTGGTTGTTAACCTGACCACATGGACAAAGCATCAAAATTGGGATACCAAATGAAAGAAGCCAAAAAAAAAAAGAGAACATACTGTATGCCCGGATTTGTATAAACTTTTAGAAAATGCAAGCAAATTGGCGGTGACCAAAAGATTGTGGGTCGCCTGGGGATGGCAGGAAGCAGGGGGAGACCAGAGAGAGGGATTGCCAAGGAGCAGGAGGAAATTTGAGGAAGTGATGGATGTGCTCACTATCTTGACCATGGTCATGGTTTGATGGGTACAAGCACACGCCCGAATGTATCAAATTATATGCTTTAAATAGGCACAGTTTATGGTACGTCAGTAACACTCTGCTAGAGCTGTTAAATCAGACAATAGTGGAATATTCCATAGAAGTGTAGTAAATAGTAGAAGAAGGAGTTCTAGGAGTTGAAAGTGTGTGTTTTGGGGGAGTGGAAGTTGCAGGCAAGGAGGGCAGAGGTGGAAACAGAAGACCCTTATTCTTCACTAAACCTTGTAACATCAGATTCATTTGTTTATTAAAAACTATTCATTAGTTTTTATTTTATCACTTATATTTAATAATTAAATAATCTAAAATTTAAAAGCACATTCAGTGACTACTTTGATACTTTTGACACTTCCTTTTTTTTTTTTTTAATTTTATTTATTCAAGAGAAACAGCATAAGATAGAGCATGAAGTCGGGGGAGAAGCAGATGCCCCACTGAGCAGGAAGCCTGACTCAAGGCTCGATCCCAGGATCCTGGGGTCATGACCTGAACCCAAGGCTGATGCTTAACTGACTGAGCCACCCAGGCGGCCCAATATTTCTTCTTAATTAAAAAGAAATTAAGTCCACACATATACACACACGCACACGCACCACTTCCCTTCGGAAAACTTCCCTTCTCTTCGGCCCCCCAAAAGATGTGAAGCTTCTGTTATTTCTCCTCTGGACCATTGGTAGCTGGGCTATGTTTGTTCACTCTGAGGGATGAATTCTACAGCCAGATTGCTGTCCATCAGACTCTGATCGGGCAGCTGCACTAAGGGAGCAGAGGTTAGGACTGGAAGGGGAGCAGGAGCCAGGAAGGATGTTTCCGGGGCCCTGTAGAGTCTGGTGTTAGAGGCTTACCAAGGCAAGTCAAGAACAAATCAGAAATGATGGGATCCCAGACAGCAGGTGGAGCAAAGTAGGCAGGATCCCAGGAAGCCAGTGGACAACAGGTGAAGGGATCCCAGGAGGCACGTTCAGTGGAGCCTGTGCATCCTGGCCCTGGCTGATGGGAAAGCCTCCTCCCCTCTCTGGGGTTGCTTGCCCTGGCTTATTGGCTGATGCCAAGCCCCAGTGCCAAGGCACTTAGCAGAGGGGTGGTAAATCACAAGAAGGAAACAAATCAGCTCTGGGCCCCCAACTGCCTGCTTATAAATCCCAGCTCTGTTCCTCCCTGGCTGTGTGATAGACTTGACCTCTCTTCCCCCTCTGTAAAATGGGCCCAGTGCCAGCGCATGACTCACAGGGGTGTTTGCAAGGATATGAGCCAACACGTGTCAGCTGCTGCCTGGTCAGAGTCAGGACCCAGTGAATGGTGCTGTCCCTGTTACCATGTCCGAGCTGCCCACAGGGCCGGGAGCCTGGGTTCGAAACCCAGCTCAGCCACTTGATACCTCACAAGCTTGGGCAAGTCGCTTTCCCACTTGGAGCCCCCAGTTTCTTACCCTCAAAACAAAGGTCATCACAGCTACCCTACAAGGTTGTCAGGAAGGTAGAAGGAGCTCCATGCTTTGAGCAGGGTCTGGCCCAGACTGAAGCTTCAGCAAATGGGGACCATGATGGTTTTCCCATCATTAGCCTCTCAGCTGGGGTTAGGCCCCTCGTGTCCTCCCCATGCTCCACCCTGGCTCTGCAGCCGCTCTTTTTTTACACACCCAGACTTACTTCAGTTGTTGGAATGTATAAAGATCTCTGAATTCAGGTCTCAAGAGGTAAAGTGCGGCGGAAAGACCTTGGACTTCAGATTTTAATAGACTGTGTGACCTTTGGCAAGTTACTCAACCTCTCTGGGCCTCACTTTCTTCCTCTATCCAGGAGGCATGATTATGCCATCACAGGGCCGTTGTGAGAATTAAGGAAGATAACATGTGTAAAATGTCTAGCGCACAGTAGGCACTCTACAAACAAGGCCACTCCCCAACCCCTCTCCACACTTCTCCCTACTCACTGAGTGAATACAGTGATGCCTAAGACAGAGGCCACTCAGACTTCTCCCCCCGCAGGCCTGCCCGAGTGGCGGACATATCTATTATAGATGCCTCCCATCCCGATAAATATTTCAATGCAAATAAATAAAGGATGCCATGGGTCTCTCAGTGAGTGACTCTTCATGGCTCAGTGCACGGAGTGTCTCTCCCTGATTCCTGCCCAAAGTCAAGATATCTCCTGGGATCCTTCACAGGCTTTAGCCGGACACAATGTGTGCCAGCGTGGGGCTGGAAAGAGACAACTAAGCTTCCTCCTTGCAAAAGGAAGGTGAATTCTTACTTTGGGGTAGCCTGGGGGACACTGGGGAATCCAAGCTTCTGTATCACTGGGGCCTACACTTGAGGGACATCCACCAACTCGTCCCATCAACTAACCCCAGAGGAGTGACAGGGACGGTGCTCCCACAGGTCCAGCCTTGCCCCTGCCATGAAAAGTGGCAACCAAAGGTATCTTCAAAGGAGTTAATTAGAAGGTAAATGAAGGGTCACCTTCCAGGCTCATGGGTCACGCTATCCCACCTTTCCCTCCCAAGGAGGAAGGCAAGAGGCACACATTTGACTCATTCATTCATTCATTCATTCATTCATTCATTCACATATTCAATAACAGGTTATGAGTCCCCGCCACGTGCCTAGGGCTTGAAACACGGTGTTGGGAAAGTGGACAAGTCCCCTCCTTGTGGGAAGCAGGGTTCTAAGATGGCCCACAAGATTCCTGCCTCCCCTCCACTCCCCACAGTTAGATGTCCTGTGAGCACTGGCAGGTCTCAGGAATCCAAAGGGATTTCACCCTGTGATTAGATCATGCTAGCTAGCAAAGGTGAGGGGCTTTTTTTTTTTTTTTTTTTTCAGGTGTAATTGAGATCTCAAATAGGTAGATTTGAATTCATGTTGAGTTCATCAAAAGGGATTTTTGTCCTGAGTGAGCCTGACTCCATCAGGTGAAGGTCTTTAAAGAAGACAAGGTCCATCTTGAAGAAAGAAGAGTTTTGGAGAGGGTGTGTAAAAAGGCCACATGGCAAGGAATGGTTCTAGAAGCTCTAGAAGTTCTAGAAGCTACGAGCATCCCCTATCTCCCCCCAACCCCACAGCTGACAGGCAGCAAGAGAGCAAGGACCTCAGGCCCACCATTGCAAGAAACTGAGTCCTACCAAGAAGCACAGCATCGTGGTGCCGGCCCGACACCTTGAATGCAGTCTCGTGAGGTTGGAATGGCACAGGGATGAGCCAGGAGGCTATGGTTCTGCTAGTGGAGAACTGGCCAAGGGGCAGGAGTCAGGCAGGAGTCAAGGAGAATCCAGAGCGGGGGAGGAGGAAGCAAATTCTAGGTGGATGGAACAGCATGTCAAAAGGCCCAGTGCTAAGTGGCTGAGCCAAAGCGGGAGGTGAGGAGGGACTTTGAAGGTCCCGCCCTGGCACTGAGACTTGATTCTGGGGTCAATGACATGCCGAGAGCAACTTTCAGGAGACTGTACTGGCCTGTGGATGGACAGCAGATTGAAGTGGGCCATGCTGGAGGCTGTGAGACCAGTTGGGGGGCTGCTGCGGGCCCCACAGAGAGAGGAGGTGAGGGCCAGGAATGTGGCAGGTGACGTGTTTGAAAAACATTAAGCAGGGGAAGCACATAGCACCAGATGAAAACATGGGTGGCCGTCAAGAGGGAGAGGATACCAGAGAAAGGTTCAATTTTCTGGGTAGATGATGGTGTCATTTGCTGAGATGGGGAGGCTGAGGAAGGGGCAGATGTGGGGGAAGAGAAGGCAAAATGAACAATAATAATAGAAAAACCCACAAAACAATTGGTGTGAGCCAGGACTGTTCGAAGGTGTTTTGCCTACATGAACCCTTTTAATCCTCCCTACAACCCAATGAGATAGGTACTATCTTTATTCCCATTTTAAAGATGGACAAACTGAGGCACAAAGCGGGAAAGTAGCTACCCCAAGACTGCCCAGCCAGCAAGTGTCAAGGGTGGGATTTGAATACAGCCATTCTGGTTGCCCAGCAAGTTCAAGGGCAGAATTGTGAGGACCCCCAGCTGCTGGGTTTCTGGCCCTTGAGGGTGGTATTTCTATTCAGATCATCCCTGAAGCCTGCCTGGGAGCTGAATGGGCAGTGAGATTGACTCCATGACCTGTGGTGACCCTTCCAGCTTCACAGGTCAGTCCTGATTAGAAGTCCACCTGATGTGTCCCCCAGAGAGACATAACAAGACAAGGGATATAAAAGGGGTATCTTGTAGAGGGGTAATAATGGCATGGCATGAGGGGACCTCCAAGGAAGAAAAGAAAGTCCCTCTCCTACCCAGACTCTCACACAGACAGACATGGATAGACAGCTCCAAGATGACACCAAGATGACAGGAAAGGAACAGGCCAGAAGGAGCGGGAAATCCACAAGGGGACATCAGAAAAGAGGTCCTAAAGGAAGTGGCATCTCAGCTGTATCTTGTCAACAGAGGGGATTTCAGTAGGTAGAGGAGAGACATCATTCCCAGCTAGAGGCTTGGCATGCGCAAAGGCCCTGAGGTAGGACCTTGATTGTGTCCACCTCCCTCACTAGGCTAGTGTACATCTCAGACACAGGCACTGTGTTTCTTTTTTATCCACTCGACTCAGTGTTTATTTAATGGACATTGCAAAGGCGGAAAGAGAAGTCAAGATTTCCCTGCCTGGGCTCTTGGAAGTCCAAGTCCATGGGTCCCAGACATGTGTGGGATGGACCCAGGGCCTGGGCAGGCAGGAGGAAGGACAGTGGTTATGTCCTCAGGGCCCTTCGATTATAAAGGAGAGAAGCCTGAGTTTCTGGGTTGTGGTTCTTGTTCCATCTCTCAGATTCACTTTGCTCTGTCCTGGCCTCGCCTTCCGAGGGGCTCTCCCCATGGGTGACAAGATGGCTCTTGTGCTGCTTCCTGGAGAGTTTCAGAGCCCAGTGGACAAAGATGGCATTTCCCCCCTGGTTTCCATTTGGGGTCATCTGACCAGGCTTGAGACCTGCATTCATCCAAAAAAGAACCACAAGGCGATGGGAGAGGGGAGGGTTTTTCTGCAGAAGGAAATTATACTGGAGTTAACCACAGAAGGGCGGATGGGTCCAGAACCCCAACAAGAATGGTTGTCCACACAGTGCCTCATTGCTAAACCCTCCCTGCAGCCAAAGGAGTCTTGCTAAGTATGTTCCAAGTGCAGTGACTGGCAGCCTGGTGTAAGCACATCTAGTACTTACAACAATCCCAGGCTCACAGCAGCCCTGTGAGACAGGTCCTAGTGTTTTACAGATGAGGAAACTGAGGCACAGAGAGGCCAAGTAACTTGTCCAAGTTTCCACAGCCAGCCAGGGGCAGAGCTGGGATTCAAACCTTGATGGTCTGGTCCAGATTCATGCTCTTAACCAGCACGCCACAGCCCCTGTCATTGTTGCTAATAAAATGGGGTCCTAAGTTGCAATGTGCACATAAGGACCTATGGGGACACTATTTACCTTGTTAATATTTTCCTACCCAAGAGGATATAAAGTACCATGGGCCCACAGCACAAACTCATCCATCCATCCACCCACATCCACTCATCCATCCACCCACCCACCCATCCAGTCAGCCAGCTTCCCCCCTCTTTTCACCTCCCACCCATTCATGCACTCATCCATCCATCCATCAGTCCAACCAACCATCCATCCATTCATCCATCCATCCATTCATCCATCCATCCATTCAGCCATCCATCCATCCATTCATCCATTCATCCATTCATCCATCCATCCATCCATCCATCCAACCATCCATCCATCCATCCACTCATCCACTCATCCATCCATCCATCCACTCATCCATCCATCCATCCATCCATCCATTCATCCATCCATCCATCCATCCATCCATCCACTCATCCACTCATCCATCCATCCACTCATCCACTCATCCACTCATCCATCCATCCATCCATCCATCCATCCAACCATCCATCCATCCATCCATTCATCCATCCATCCACTCATCCACTCATCCATCCATCCATCCATCCATCCAACCATCCATCCATCCATCCATTCATCCATCCATCCACTCATCCACTCATCCATCCATCCATCCATCCATCCAACCATCCATCCATCCATCCATCCACTCATCCACTCATCCATCCATCCATCCATCCATCCAACCATCCATCCATCCATCCATTCATCCATCCATCCACTCATCCACTCATCCATCCATCCATCCACTCATCCATCCATCCCTCCACTTATCCTTCCTCCCTCCTTCCCTTCATCGTCCCTCCCTCCATTCCTCCCTCCCTCTTTTCTAACTACCCTTCCTCCCTTTGCTGCACTGAAAAGACTGTTAACTATGCCTTTCCTGTAGCTTGGGTATCCAGAGATTGTTCCCAGCATGGGCTCAGAGTCTTGGGGGTGGCCAGGCCCCTGCCCTGGGCAGGAAAAAGTGCAAGCTCACTTCCTCAGAGAAGGCCCTAGCTTCACACATCTTATCAGACTCCAACCTACTGCTCAAAGCAAAAAAAAACTCCAAAAAACAAAAAACCAAAATCCCCAAAACCTCAGGATGGAAGCAATTTCTGGGAACTGGGATGGGTCTTTCCTTCAGCCCATACCTGCCGCACAGGAGACAGACAGACAGACAGAGGCTGTGACCACGTAAAGATGCAGAAGTGGAGCCCCCAACCCAGCCCGTACACTTCCGGAAACACAGCGAGATCTGGGGCGTCAATTATTTAAACCCTAATTAACATAGCTCTGCATGTCTTTTTGGGGGGCGCACTCAGAACACACAGCATTGTTATCGTGGAAGAAAAGAGAGAATGAAATATTGATGGGGGCCGGCTTTGTTCTCGGCTCAGCAAGAGCAGGCTGGTTGTAGGAAGCAGCTTCCCGCCGTTGCTGCAACTTTAATTAGGAAGGTCGGTGGCTTCTCCGGCGTCTTGGATTCCTTTAATTTCCACAGAGGGAAGCGGCTTCTGAATTTTATTGAACACAGTTGAATTTTTATTTTCAAAAATCAAAACAGAAACAGTTCTTGGCATCTGTTATGAGCGCTGGGTGTTATTTGCTCTTTAGAGATAAAGTTGTTTTTATACGGGGAGAGAGAGCCAGGGAAAACGGGGCCGGAGATTTGTCCTGGGAAAGATACTCAGCTGGGAGATGGTAGTCAGCAGAAAAATAAACTCGACTCGACCCAGCTCGGCCTGGGCTCCCGGCACTCTGGCTGGCCCGAGAAATCCATTTGACAATGAACAAGTTTGAGCTGAGGTTGAGGTGGTGGTTAACTCTTGGGGCACTGGAGTCTGACTCTGGCTCCAGAAGTTTCTAGGGGCAGGAAATCAAGGGGAGAGAAGTCGCTGAGGCCCTAGGTTCTGGGGGAAGGCCACGGCAGACCCCTGGGAGGAAGGGGAAGCGGGGAGTGGCAAGGAGGAACCTGGGGGACGGGGTGGGGAGGAGCGGGAAGGGCAGAGCGGAATGCGGATGCCGGAAAGGAGGGTCCCTGGTGACAACATCAGAGGCCAGAGCAGTCTCTGAATGCTCAGTCCCAGGTCCGCATGGGCTCACCCACTCCAGAAGTGATATAGGAGCTAAAAGCGATATGGAAGGGAAGGGGAGGGAGGCAGGGAGGGAGGGAAGAAGGGCAATGTATTTCAAGGTCAAGAATGACAAGGAAGGCATTCTAGGCAGAGGGCACGGCCTCTGCAAAGGTATGGAAGGATGTGAACGTGGATCAGAAATGTACTTGAGTCATGCAGAGGAAGCAGACGAATACCAGGTCTGCCCCGGTGCCAAGGTCTCTGCAGGCTCAGTGTCGAGATGCCAAGCAGACCAAGGGGCCTTGAGCTGGAACGGCTCAGCCTGATCTCCTGGGAGCAGGGATGTGGGTGCCTAGCACACACCCTCTCATTTAGCTCACGCCCAACTCTGCATGTAGCCCTCAGATCCTCCTTTCTGCATGGATTATGAGTTGTAAGCGATGGTGCCGTGGTAGCCTGGAATGAAGTCACTTGTGTAGCCACAAGCGGGTCCCGGTTGCAACTGAGCTCGGCTGGTGTGGTTGCTCAACAGATCTGGGGCATGCCTACTCTAAGAGACGCTATCAGAGCTCCATCCCCTGCCCCCGGGGGACCCTTTCCCCATCTTGTACACTGAATTCCACTTCTGGGTGTGCATGCTCTCCCACTAGCCCCCACCTGAGACTTTTTGTTTCTGGAACATACTCTGCTCAGCTGGAAGTGTCTGGCATGTGCCTCCTTCTAGAGCAGCATGATGGGTGTGGGATACAAAAGCTTTTCCCTCTTCTGCCCCTGGCCAGGACAACTCAGATGCGGGACCCCCTGCAAAATGTTGCTTGCTATGCGCCCTCTCTTGGCCTCCTCCCTTTCCTTGTCCCACCTGCTCGCTCCTATGAATTGCTCCCAGAAATGCTTCCTAGACATAATTTTCACTTGACCTTGTCTCAGGGTCGGCCTTGGGGAACACGATGGCATACTGGCCATTGTTTCCTCCCTGGGCCTCGCAGTGTTAAATAAGTCACGCACACGCATCCATGCACACCACCCATGACCACCACAAAGGTCCCAAGCAATAATCTAGTTGCTGGAGAAGCCACAGAGAGCAAAAGTGTTAGGAGCCCCTCCCCCTCAAGGAGCCGATACTCCCATGGGGGAGACAGACAACACAAACATTAAGCAAATGAGGTAGTCAGGAAAGTCATCTCTAACTTTTGCCTAGACATGGAGAGAAGTTAGAAAGATTGCAAGCCATGACAATAACCCACATAAGAAATTAAGAGTGTTCCAGGGAGAAGCAATAGCATGTGCAAAGGCCCTGAGGCAGGATATATTAGGACTGTTCAAGGAATATCCAGGAGGCCAGTTTGGCAGAGGCTGAGTTCATGTGGGGGAGAATAAAAGATGAGGGTCAGTGAGGAATGGAGTGTAGGTACTGCTAGGCTCTTACTTCCCACTGCACACACATCTGCTTTTATTTTGAATGTGGCGGGAACCGGCAGGAGGTTCTCTATCTTTGTTTCATGCAGAGTAATTCCAACCCCATTCAGAAGCCCAAGCAGGACCTGGCCTCCCCCAAGTGAACTTGCAAAGAACAGAGCTACCTAGGTGGAGACTGCCATCTCCTTAAAAGTCTTCTTGCAGGGGCACCTGGGTGGCTCAGTCATTAAGCGTCTGCCTTCGGCTCAGGTCATGATCCCGGGGTCTTGGGATTGAGCCCCACATCGGGGTCCCTGCTTGGCAGGAAGCCTGCTTCTCCCTCTCCCACTCCCCCTGCTTGTATTCCCTCTCTCTCTGTCAAATAAATAAATAAAATCTTTAAAAAAAAAAAAAAGTCTTCTTGCACCAGCGGCCACAAAAATGGATTTTTCTGCATCTTTTTACACACGTGCGTGCACACAGACACACACCCACATGCTTGTGATGCTGCCTCTTCTTCTCTCACTCCCTTATTTATTCAACAAGCATTCATTGGGCTCCTAGACCCATCAGGTGCTCCTTGGGAGCACACTGGTGAGCAAAAGAAAAACGGGGACCTGCCCAAGCAGGCCTCACATTCCAGGGGAGGGGAAAGGGGATAATAAACAAATGATCAGAAATACATGTAAAACAGACTTCTGAGAGTGCCAGGTCTTCTACAGAAAAATAAAACAGGTGGTGGATCTCAGCTGGGAAGACTTAGCCTCCAGGACATGTTTGATAACATTTGAAGATATTTTGGATTGTGATGGGTGCTCCTGGCGTCTAGTGAGTTGAGGTCAGAGATGCTGTGAAACATCCTCTAAGGTACAGAACAGTTCCCACAACAAAGAATTATCCAGGGCAAAACGCAATAGTGCTGAGCTTAAGAAGCCATAGATCAGAGGAAAGACAGTGACAGGGAAGAGCCCCCAAAGCCAGAAGGGCCTGGAAAGACCCTCCAGTGGAGGAGGTCACATTTTGGCAGAGACATGAAGCAAAATGGGAAAAGCTTTCCAGGCACAGGGAACAGCCAACTGGAAGGCTCTGAGCGGGCAAAGTGTTTGATGTGATCAAGGAATGCAGGTAGACATAGCTCATCCTTTTTAAAGATTTCAGGATAGATTACTTTGAGAATCAGCGACCTCAAGAAACACAGATTTCACCTTGGAATCATTTCTGAACATCCTCTTCCCCCCAAAACCGAGGTATCCCTATTCACTGGAAGAGTTGGGGCAATTTCCACCCTACACTGGTATCCAAGCTGGGCATCTTGGTGGGAAAAGGGAACTTCCCTCTAGGATAGAGCTCTTGACCCCTTGGACTTGGATCAGGGCCTGGGAATCAGGGAGGGGAGTCCCTCTTGCTCACAACTCTGTCGGGAGATAATTCCTTCCAACTGCAAAATTAGGGCAAGACACCCGCAAAGCATTTTGTGCCATGATGATTTGGCTTTCCATCTCATAGCAACCTGGAAAAGTTAGTGGGTCCAGTGACATCATCCCCATCCTCTATTTTTTAGGGGCAGCTGGGCTCGGGAGAAGCCAGGACTTGTCCAAGGTTTATAGACAGCCAGAGCAGGGGCTGAGGCTAGCCTTGTTTGCCAGCCCTGCTCTGATTTTACAAACAAGGCTCAGCTTTGAGAGCCTCTGTTTCCCAGGCCCACACCCTCTTTGCTGTGACATTTCCTCTTCCCCCCTCGAGGGCCCAGCCTCGCTGGAGGCTTTGATTAAAAATGCACCTCCTAATCTCATCAGAGGCCAGAAACATGCATATATGCAAATCAACATCTGCTCCTCTACTCGGGGAAGGATCTTCCCAGAGTGCTCTGGGAAAAGGGGCCCAGCCCACTGAACTCTGAAGGGAAGGCTCCAGAACATCCGAAAGTCACTTCAAAATCCCTGGGTCCCTGAAGAAAATTCACTCTTAATGTAATTGGAGGTTATACTTGAAGGAGCAAGAGAGGAGGGGTCCCAGCGTGGCGTACCTCAAGCTGTGGCTCCTTCCTAAGCCAGCCTTTTCCACGTTACAGAAGACATGATGGTCTTGTCCCTGGTCTAGGGGAGGCCGCCCCTCTGGCTGACAAGGAAGTCACAGCTGGGGGTCACCTCTTGGCTCTGATCGGTATCTTCTTTGCCAACTGGAAGGCATAGGACACTTTCTCAAGAGAACTACTGTATGCACGCCTAGGGCCCACAACACCAGCTGCTGTAACAAGTGACCCTCCAAGTCTCTCCGGCTTAAGACTGTGAAACTCCATGCGAAGTCTGCAATGGTGGCAGGGAATGGGGGTGAAGCTAGTCCTGGGCTCCGTGAAAACATTCACGGTAGGCTTCTTCTGCCCGGTGGCCCAGCCCGCCTCTTGGAGCTGAGCCTCCGTGGAGCACCGCTGGGAGGGATGGCGGGCCAGGCCTGGAAGTGACACGCTTCGCATCATGTCCACATTCCAGTGTCGCCAACTTAGTTCCATGGCCTTGCCTCACTGCAAGGGAGGCTGGGAGATACAATCTAGCAGGACAGCCGGGAGAAAGAGGAGAAGGTAGAAAGGAATGCTAAGGAGGGGTGTCTGTCACAGCCCTTCTCTCGGACAACTTTGGCATTGAAGGGCCCTCACAGTGTTGACTGGCTTAAGCCCCCTTGGCTATAAGTAACAGAAAGAGCATTGTGACATTTACTGGTAGAACATTAAGGAATCACTGAACTGGGGTATGGCGGGGCTGCTCTGGAAGGCCAGGGAACAGCCGCCGTGGCCACGGGGTCACAGCAGGAATGGTCTCTGGTCAGGAGGCAGGCCATAACCTGGGTGAGGGGAGTCACTTGTATCTTCGTCCTTGCGTCATGGGTTCCATGAATAGAGTCCCTACGAGTGCACCCAGTGGGCCACACGGAGATCCCACACCTGACCCCCAGCTGTAGAGAGAAGAGAGGACTGACATTTTCTGGTGACTTCCACACAGCAGGCAACACGCCTGCCTGTGTCATTCCACCCAAGGTACCCCTCTGAGGAGAGGGGTGATCTCCACAGAGGAATCAGGAGGCCGACTTTGGGAGACCAGAGGCTGGGACCCCAGAGAGTCTGTTACCAAGATTCAAGCTCTTCTTTTTTTGGTGGGCCCCCTGGGGATCGGAGAGCAGAGGTCAGAAGGGAGGCAGAACTGAATTCCCAGTCTTCCCGTGGTTTCGGTGACCAGTTTCCTGTCAGTGGTGGATGGAATCTGACGCCATTTTCCTTTTTCAAAGCCTGTGAGGCCCCGGGTCTCTCTTCTGAGGCTTCTGCTTGTCAGAGTCTGAAGCCAACCGATTCATCTAGGTGAAAGAAATTTACCTTTCAGAGGTGGCCTAAGTGGTGGTGGTGGGGTTACAGAAGAAAGGCTGGAAGGCAGAAACACCTGTTGGAGCCATCACAGGGGGTAGCCTCAGGGACAGCCATAGAACTGGCACTGAGATAGGCTGTTGGCTTCTGTGTTTCTCCTTGCTCCCCAACACTTCAGATCCTATTTTTTGATTGGGGTGGAGGGAATATTTATTTGTATGTGATTATATTCCAAGAATGTGGTAGACATGAGCTGTTGTGCCTTCCCAACATCCGTGCAGCCTGCTGTTGGAAAGAAAACCCCGATTCCCTTTGGGGATTGCCCCTCCCCACACTTCAGGTTATGTGCTCACATGCGGCTGATCTGAGCTCCCAGCAACAGGTAGCATGGGCCTGATCACGTAGAACTCAGCCATTGGTTTAGGGGTGGGTATGTGACCCAGTGTGAGCACGTCAAATGGAATCCCAGAGCAATAGGCCAGAGACCCTCTCTTTCTCTCATAGATAAAAAGGTAGATCAGCCTAGAGCTGCTGATGGCCATTGTTCCTGACAAAGGATGAAGCAGGCCAAGGAAGACAGATTGAAAGACTCAGAGCAGTAGGTCCCTAATTTGATGGGATGAATAGTGTCCCCTGCAAAAATTCATATGTTGAAGCCTTCTCCCAATGTGACTGTGTTTGGAGGTCAAGCCTTTCAAGAGGTAATGAGAACCAGACCAGGTCGTAGTGGGGGGTTCCAACCCAATAGGCCTGTTGTCCCTGTAGTAAGAGTAGAGATGCTTTGCTTGTGCAGAGGAAAAGACCACTGAGGAGTCAAGAAGAGAGTCCTCAGGAGAAACCAGTTCTGCCAGCACCTTGACCTTGGACTTCCAGCCTCCAGAGCTGTGAGGAGATAGATTTCTGTTGTTTCAGATGCCCTGTCTGTGGTATTGGTTATGGTGGCCAAGCTGACCAATACACCTGCTGACATCAATTAATGCCTGGGCCAGCTGTGCCAGACATCTGACAAGCTTATTCTGAACAATTTCAGTCATGTGAGCCCACCAATTCCCTTTTGTCTGAAGCTAGTTTGACTCAGATTTTCTTTTTTTAAAGATTTTATTTATTTATTTATTTATTTGAGATGGGGGGGAGCACTTGCATGAGAGAGAGACCTCATGAGTGGTTGGGGGAGAGGGAGAAGCAGGCTCTCCACTGAGCAAGGAGGCCAACATGGAGCTCTCTATCAAGACCCTGGGATCATGGCCTGAGCCAAAGGTAGACACTTAACCGACTGAGCCACCCAGGCACCCTGACTTAGATTTTCTTTACTTGCAAATCGCAGATAAAGAAGTCCCCATTATTACAAAATATTAACACTGGTAGTCTCAAGGTATTGGATTAGGGGTATTTTCTTTTCTTTTTATTTTACTGCTCTGGATTTTATAAAATGCATTTGGATTACTTCTGTATTTTTTTAAAGGTTTTATATAAGGAAAATATTTGTGTTTTTCTGCCATGCCTCAAGGCCAAATGAATTTCTCCTTCCAGACACCACGAAAGTCCCAGTTGAAGAATGTTAGGGGATAGGAAGATCACCACCTGTGAAGGCCATCTTATGCAGCAGTGACTAGATCCTGGCATGTTTTATTCCAATGCATTTTCACAAAGGCTCAGCCACATAGGTCCTGTCCATATCCCCTCAGGCACAGAGGAGAAGACAGATGTTCTAGGAGATGATGTCTTAGCTAAGGTCATCCCAGGAGTAAGTTGCAAGGTGAGGATTTGGCTCTGGATTTTCCTGATGCCAAAGTTCACTTTTTGCTGCAGCAGATAAACAAACTGACTTCCTGATCACAAAGCCCTGAGGACTGGTGGCGATAGAAGGGGGCCCTTAGGCTGTGATGATGATGCCTAGACTACTTCAAGGTCTCCGTGCTTGGGGTGTGGGAGAACACGGAGCAAAGCCAATGAGATTTCTCTGAGTCAGTTCCAAAAAACTGATCAATTCAGTAACTAGTGCATTGTTTTTAAAATATGTGCATGTATTTACATGTCTGTACATCTGTGCGTGCATATAGATCTCGGTCTGTGTCATAGTTACATTTATATCCTTATAATTATACCTATTGGGTTGAATCACATGAAATTGACAGTATTAGGCCACTTCCGTTCTATAAAAATGGCTCTTCTAAACACTTTAGCTTTATACATATCCTTCATCTATAACTACATCTATCACAACACCAAAAAACTCACAAAGACTCCTCCAGTTCTGAATCTGGGGGTTCAGGGGTCTGGCTGCTCTGGGATGGAAAGGAAGCAAACAAAGCCTTGGGTACTTTGGGGTCAAGGAAGCCCAAAGATGGCTTCCCAGCTGTCCGGGCCTCCGAGAAAGCTGGTCCCCTCCCCTCCCTCTGCTGACTCAGGGAGGAGGCCCTCATTAACCCACCACTGTCCCCTCTACAGCAGAAAGGACTGATCAATAACCCTTTTGCCAGTGGCTTGTGTTGATGGGCAAAATAGAGGCAGCTCACAGGGGCTGGGCCCCAGGCCTGTGTCCCCTGGGATGAGGTCAGAGGCTGCAAGACAGAACCAGGACAGAGGGAGGAGGCCTGCTGTAGGCTCTGCTTTGGGCCAGTCTGGTTTCTCCCTTCCTGGCCCCCGGCTTGGGCAAGGGAGCTCCCTCCAGTACAGCTGACCCATGCCAATCCCCTTGAAGGCTCAGTTAGTCTGGCCTCCGGGCGCCCCCTTCTCAGTCCCACAGGCCTCTGGCGGCCCAGCTGAGCCCCCGGCCGCCTTCTCTGGCCACGGGGCTGTTTGTGGAGCCGTCCCAGCCAGCTCTGAGCCTCTGTCTTCCTATTTAGACAAACAAACAAAAGCCGGTTTGGTTACCACGGGCGGGCTGTGAGGCGTCCAACACAAACCGAGGCCGCCCGCCTGGCGTCTCCAAACGCCCCGGGTTCGGTTCAGGCGGTCCCAGGATATTTGCCTCATTCCTGCTCTGGCCTTGTTACCCATTCTCCATGCCTCAGTGACACACCTCCTCCAGCCCCTTTATGGAAGCTGTGGGGGAATGGGGCCTAGAAGAAGAAGGCCGGGGCCCCAAAGTCTCCGGGTCCTGACCGACACTGGAATGTTCTGATATCCTTGAAGAGCTGGAATGTCCTGCTTCAGAAAGGCTTAGAGAGAGCCTTGTCTGACACCCATTTAACAGATGGGAAAACCAAGGCCAGAGAAAAGGGGACTTTCCAAGGTTATAGAGTGTACTGGGGACAAAGCTTTCAAAATCCACAAGCAGGGTCTGGAGTGATCTACACAGTAGAATTTGAGGTGTACCTCCTGATAGATTTTTTTCTTCCATGAGGGCCTGGATATCTTGGATTTCTACTGTTAGAGCTCTATTCCTCGAATCCAGATGTGCTGGTAAAAATCTCCTTGATAATGAGTTAAGGAAAGCAAGCAATGTACAGACAAATGTCTATAAAAGTGTTTGGTATCCTGAGTGTGTGTGCGTGTGTGTGTGTGTGTGTGTGTGATTTTTTAAAAATCACACACACACACACACACGCTCGGATGAATACTTCTGGCAGTGTATCCAAGAAACTACTAGCAGAGGTGCCTCTGGGGAGAAAGGCAGAAGATACAATTGTTCGAAGACTGACTTTCCACTGTATGCTCTTCTGCACACTTCTTACTCAGTACATTTTCACTTTGCAGTCATAAAAATAAGGGCACACGCTCCCATCGTCCTCACTGGCTATGAGCAAGTACTGTTCTTCGTGTTTTATAGACACAGATTTCATCCTCCTAATAACCCCACCATGGCGTTTTAATATTAGTCCCATTGCACAGACAAGGAGACTGAGGCATGAACAACCTGTTTGAGGTCATGCAGTCAGCAGGAGGCAGCCCTGAAATTTGAACCCTGATTGCCCAAAGTGCAGACATGTCACGACTGTATTAGTCCGTCGCTCCATAAACAGTGACTGGACAAGACATTTGAAGGTGCATTTCTTGGGGGTGGAAACAAGGAGGGGAGGTAACTCTGCTTCACACAAGCTTTCAGACAACTCAATGACCATCAGACTCACTGGCCAGTGCCCGGTGGGAGAGCAGGAGGTGGGACAGGGCAGGAGCCCCACACATGTGGGGGTGGTAGGGAGGAAATGGCTCTGGAGCAGTGGGTACTAGGAGGCTGGGGAGAAAAAGGATATGTCCTTAGGGACACATGTCTGCCAAAAACTTGCCCATCACCATTCTTCTGACCAATCACAGAGGGCTGGGAAAGACCCAGGACCAGCATCCCAGATGAAGGAAGAAGCTGGTTTTCAGGGACTCATTCCTTCAGCAAGAGCAATGGGAGGGTCTTGATTCTAGTGCTGCCTCCTCAAATTTCCAACCCTGGAAGAATAATAAATATTAATAGAGTAATCGTAGTAATAAGAGTATTTTGTTAGATTAAAGATGGCTACGGATTCTTTGACATCCTCCTATGGCATGCTGAGGTATCTGGTTCTTCTTGAACCCAGGTGCTCTGTTACTGCTTCGAGGGATCCAATATGGTGGAAGGCCAGGGTGCTTGTTCCCAGGCTCGGGCCTTTAGTGACAGCAGCTTCTACTTCCAGTCTCCGGTAACACTTACTCTTGGCACCCTGAGCCACGTGTGAGAACCCACCCAATCTGCTGGAGAGACCACATGAAGAGGGGTAGGAGCTCAGAGGAGCCCAGCCTTCCCACGAATGTGAGTTAAGGCATCTTGGAACCTCCAAACTGGCTCAGTCACCCACTGAATACCACCAAGGGACCCCAGGCAATACCACTTAGAGCAAAAGAATTATCTAGCAGAGCCCCAGGCAGATTCCCAACTCAGCTCACCATCTCCCGGGTCATGAAAGAGAATATTGACCCCAACCTGGGGTGCTTGGCCTGCCCCCATTATCACACTGTGCTACGCAGGGAAGGCATTTATATTTGGGACTTCCGATTTAATGAAGCAGGCTTTACCTGCTTTTCACCTAATCTGCAGTGAGGGATTAATTACAGGAGTGTTCCAAATTTGTTCATGCTTCTTCTGTCTCCATCCTTCAGTGGATCCCTTCACATGACTTGCTTTGGCCAATGGGACAGTGGCAGACGTCTCTGATGCAAGCAGAGACTTGAAAAACCTTGAAGCACGGGGGCTTACCTTCTCGTAGCTCTTGAAATCCTGCAACTTGGGCGAGGTAGCTGGAGGATGACAAGCTACAAAAGAGGAAGCCCCAGTTCTCCCAAATATCCCAGCGGGGCCCATCACCAGCCAGCCAGCCTCAGCTGGTCCACTGGCTGACTGTAGATAAGTTCAGCCAAGATGACCCAAATCTGGCCCAGACTAGGAGGAATTCCCAGCTAAGCTCGGCCAAATTGCTGTCATGCAGAACTGTGAATTAGTAGAAAGCTGTTTTTAAAAGTCGCTAAATTTGGGGAGGTTTTGTTACACAGCAAAAGCAAATTAATATACCTGCTAACCGAGTATCTGACAAACCCAGGGAAGTCAAAGAGAAATGCAGGGAAGGATTTGGAAACGGCTTCCAGATCCACATCTTCACAGAGAAAAACAGGCTAGTGTAGGATCCCTTTCAAATGGCGGGGGTCCTGATTTGCCCGTTCCCACCATCCCACCCCCCATTTCTAGCCCCCATTTTCCCCTAAGCCCTCGAGTGCCTGGTATATTTGTGACCTCGCTATCCTACAAAGAGCCCAGGCAAAAGCCCAGTGTGACTTGTTCATATTTTCTCACTTTAATTAAAAGTCCAAATGGGACTATTGGCAGGTTGGGCCCTCATCTGAAAATTAAGCCATATTCCCATTACTAGGAACATCTAATTAAAACATCCGTTAAAAGTCCATTTAACATTAAGTTAATGGGGAAAGCCAGGAGGAATTCAATTAGATTTTATTTCTGTAAAATTAATATTAGTAACTTTTTAAAAAATGTCCCCCATGCTGATTGTTATTCATAAAAGGCTCTCTGAGCCTCAGGATGGGAGTCTTGGAGATCAGGTTGAACTCAAGTGGGATTCTAGCGGAAGACACAAGAGCTGATGTGCTAAGTTCTGGATGAAGAAGAGGGAGTCCTTGGGTTTGCACCCAAATCTTCCCATAACCCTAACCCAGGAGGCTCCAGGCTGGGAATCTGGAGACCTGGGTTCTGGTCTGGGGACTTTGGCCAAGCCACTCAGGCTTTTTTGATCCAGCTTGCCCTTCTGTCCAACAGGAGTACCAAATATGGTTCTGACTTGCTGTATCACGGGTGTGTCTTGAGGCCATAAGATATTGAAGATGAATGAACTTTAAGTGAGAAACTTGGCCCAAAGGAAGGGAGGAGGAAGAGGAATGAGGCTGGAGCCACACCACCTTCAACCTACAGTCTACACTGGGAGACACTCAACCAGAATGCATTGGGCACTCAATTAATGGCAGCCCTTGTCTTTATTGTATCAGCGGGTTAGATTTGCCAAAGAAACTAGGTAATCAGTTTATTTTTTGGCAAAATAAAAAGCTGCCTGCTCATTTAAAAATGGGAAAAATGGAAATACAAAGGGAAACCATCCTAAATTCTATTGCTAAGAAATAACCACTGTTCACATGACTGCCTATTACTCCCGCTGTTTCATTCACATATACGCTCATGGAACATTACGTAAATTGATAGAAAGATGGACAGATGGATCAAAATGGAAACAAGTTATTGAAATGGACTCTAGCTTTCCCCATTAACTTAACGGACTTTTTACATTAAAGAAGCTGTATACGCTATTTTATCCAAAAGCCAAGGAATATGTTTAACTTGAATTCAATGGAAGAGGAATAAAATTGTGAAATGAAAATATTGTTGAATATTTCATTTCAAGAGATATCCTTTCTTAAAAGAATCATGGTTTAAGAAAAAAAAAAAAAAAGACAAGACTTTAAAAACATGAAAATCTCAGTCCAGGACAATGGTCTGAAGGTGTCCCCCAAAATTCACTTGTTGAGACCTAACTCCCAAGGTGATGGTATTAGGAGCTGGGGCTATAGGGAGGGTGATAAGGTCATGAGGGCGAACTCTCGGGAATGGGATTATGCCCTTATAAAAGAGATCCTAGAAAGCCTCCCTCTGCCTTGTGAGGACCCAACGAGAAGTTAACATCTGTAACTCCAAAGAGGTTCCTCACCAGAACCGGGTCAGTCTGGCTCCTTGATCCTGGACTTCCAGCCTCCAGAACTTCGAGAATAAATTTCTGTTGCTCATCAACCACCCACTCAATGGTATTCCACTATAGCAGCCCAAAGGGGTCAAGCTATCTAAGGGAAGCTGTTGACTCCAAGGAATGAAAAAGTAGCCCACGCTCACCTGAACAGTAAGGGGATTTATGTGTTTACAGAAATGATCCGATCCAGTGATCAGAATCAGGCTGTTCAATGATTTTAAGGGTTTGATTCCTTCTCCTCTCCTCTCTGCTACTCCAGACTCTTGCCCCAGGATGCTTTCTTCACAGCTGGTTGCTCAGATAATATAGAACAGTGACTCACCTACCTCCCCTGCTTTAATTGGATCCTTACAATCTCTCAAAAGAAAGATACTGTTAGTATTTCTCTTCTGTAAATGAAAAAAATGAGGCTCAGAGAGGTTGAGTGACTTCTCAAAGGGGCTGAACCTGAATCCTAAAAAAGCGGTCTGGGACAGATTATATTATGGACCCTGAGGGTTCCCCCTTGGTCATGTGACTTTGCGTTACCTCTCAGTCAAAGAGTGTAGTTACCCCCTCTTTGCCTTCGGGTCCAGTCCTGTGACTTTCTTTGGCCAAGATCATGAGACAGAAGCTGACCATGTGACAGTTTCAAGTCTTACCCTTAAGAGGTTTTTCTTTACTTGTCGGAACATTCTCTGGCTAGCTCACGGAACCAAACAGGATAATAAAAGAAGAGGAATAGACTTCACACACATTTCCAGGTAAAGCAGAACTGCCCCAAATCCACAGTCTAGATTGGCTGCTTCGTAGAGGAATCACAAACACATCAGCAAAAGTGGTTTCAGTGCACCCCAAACCAACCCTCCCACACATTAGCTAAACTAATTCTTATTGTTACAAGCCACTGAGAGTTTATTCCCCGTCTCCCCCCACCACTTTTTTGTTGTTGTTGTTGTTGTTGTTGTTATGCAGCATTATCGTGGCAATAGCTAACTGATACAGTCTGACTCCAGAGCCTGTGTGCTTTCCACTGCCAGGTCACACCACCCCTGTCTGCTGTATACTTCCCTTCCGCTAAATGGAGACCATTGTGAGGAGAGGGCTGGAGGCCGAGAGAGATGACTCGGGTCTGGGCAGTGGGCCTCAGAAGGACTCTGGGGCTGGCAAGGGGCTGTATCTCTCAGGCTCGTCTGAGCAACTAGCCAGTGCTGAGCCTCTCAATTATGCATTGCTTTCAATCCACAGGGCCTGCAAAAGTCACAGTGCATCGTTGTCAGCAAGGCATACCTCTGGCTTCCTCTGGATGCTTTCTCTTTATCTTCCTCTCTCAACACTGGGCTGCCTTATACCTCTGGAAAACAAGCTTTTTGAGGAGCTGTTCCAGAAGAAACCTGGAAAAGAGTACGGGAAGGACAAGAGGACAGGGGAAGAAGCTGAGCAAAGCCATGGGCCCCACAAGTGTCCGTTCTCAGCCTAATGCTGTGGGGAGCTCTGGGGAGTAGATGGCCCAGAGTGGTCCCACTTTAAGGTAAGGGGACTGGGTTTGTGGCCTCATATCACTCATTGACTGAAGTCGGCTTCCTCAGTGGGATGATGAGGGGAACATGGGATCTCTTACGGGTCTCCAGGTGAAGTGGCTCACCTGGTTGAAGATTCTCGAAGATTCTCCAGAGAGGGGCACTAGTGGGCCACTTGACTCCCACTTTAAGCAGCCAGAGTAAGTGGGCCACTTGACTCCCACTTTAAGCAGCCAGAGTAAGTGGGCCACTTGACTCCCACTTTAAGCAGCCAGAGTAGATGCTCCTATGCCAATTGCTCTGGCTAACTCCTCCTTATCCTTCAGTTTTCCACATGAACGCCACCTCCTCTAGGAAGCTGTCCCTGTTCCCTCCCTCTTTGGCTGCATTGCTTGGTTCTTCTTCTTCTTCATTTTTAAAATATTTTATTTATTTATTTATTTGTCAGAGAGAGAGAGAGAGAGAACAGGCAGGCAGAGTGGCAGCAGACGCAGAGGGAGAAGCAGGTTCCCTGCTGAGCAAGGAGCCCGATGCGGGACTCGATCCCAGGACACTGGGATCATGACTTGAGCTGAAGGCAGCCGCTTAGCCAACTGAGCCACCCAGGCATCCCATTGCTTGGTTCTTATCTACATTCCTATAGCTTTGACTCCCATTGGACAGTAAACGATCAATGCCCTTGTCCCCTTCAGTGCCCACCCCACGAAGGCAGAGACCAGGTCTGCCTTGTTCACTGTTCAATTGTTAGCATAATAGTGGCTCAATAAATGCTTTTCGAAGGAAGGGAAGGAGGGAGGAAGAAGGGAGAGTAGAAATAAAAGAGATGGGTCACTGCCAAGTACTCTTAGAATGGATCCTTAAGCACTAAGTTTGAGATGTCTGTGAAACATGAACTGAGCCAGAGAACCCACCCCTGGGCCTGAGGTTCTGAGAGTCATCAGTGTCACGTGTTGACTGGACCTGTGACATTAGCTCAGAGGAAGCACTGAGCCCTCATTCAGGAGGACCTCCTGCCTCTCCCAGGGCAGTCCTGCCTACCCCTCCCACCCCCTGCTGGGCTTCTTACAGCCCTGGGAATGCAGCCCTCAGCTTTCCCTCCCACCTCCCTCTTCCTCACCCCACAGATGCAGCTTAGAGCCAGACAGACCTGCACAGACCATCTTGTCTTGCTCCCTTCCTGGACAAATGGGACACTGAGACAGCCAGCATTTGATTCCAGGTCACCCAGCAAGTCAGAGGCATCCCTGGGACTAGAATCCAGCACGCCCAGGGCCGAAGCCTGTGCTGCCCCCCATCCCCTCTGTCCCAGGCAGCCCCTGCACACTCTTGGGCTTAACTCTGCAGATTAATTTGATCTTGGGGCAGAATCCTGGGGCAGATGATTCTGCCACTGCACTGTCGTAGGACACACAGGCAGAAGTGTGTGCGTGGCCTTCCCCACTGAGACACGGGGGGTGGGTGTGTTCCTCTGCTAAAGATGCCACGGTTTGGTCACCATGTCCAGGTTATAGCTGTAGAACCATCTATAGACATAGGAAGGATCCTTGAGGTCCCAGAGTTCAACTTTCTCCTGGGACAGAAGGTAAACTGAGGCACAGTGCCCTTTCAATGTAGTACCAGGGCTACGACCAAGCTCATCTTGCCTCTTTGGCTGTGGTTCTGTGCCAGATGCCACCCATTGCCTACCCAAACCCATCACTCACGCCCCCTCCCCTTTTGCTAATCCTCCCAGCCAATGAGAGGTGACAGGGCAATATTTGGGATATGGCTTAACCATATCAAATACAAAGGCAAAGCCTCATTAGAAGAAAATCTTTGCTTTGACCCTCTTCCCTCTGCCTTTGATGCACATGGGAGGTCTAGAGAACCACCAGCCATTTGGGGATCAGGAAACAAATGCATGAGGTCCAAAGTCAACATCCCAAGGATGCTGGAACCGAAAGATGAAACAAACCTCGGACCTTGATCACATCATTGAGCCACTGAACCAATGCCCCACACAGTCACGCTCCAGTCTCCCGATGGCTTGTCGTGGGAGAAGAAGAATCCCCTATTAATTTGGATCACAGTAGCAGACTTTTCTGTTCCTTGAAGCTGGCATTCCTGACGGACAGAGACATTTTCCACACTGTTTCATAACTACCCTTTGGGGCAGCCGGGCCACGTAGCAGTGCGCATGTCCATATCGTGGAAACTGGAGTGTGTCTGCCTGGCTTTGAGCTGTTTCTCCCCTCCAGCTCTTGCTAACTCCAGATTTGCCACAAAGACATGCATGTCCTTTGGTCCCGGGCTTGCTGCACAAAGGGGGTGGAAATGTGTTCTCCAAACAAACACTGTCCCAGCACATCGTGTGGGTCCTGGGTTTGCAGGAATATCAAATAGCGCTGAATTAGGCCACGGTTTGGGAAGCCCTGGCTGCCGCCCCGCTGGTTCTGGGGCTTCGTCTTGGGAGAGCGGTGGTGGGGCCAGCACTGGAGAGGGAGGAAGCGCAATGGGTCGCCATTACTAAACGAAAAATGGCTCCACTTGGGAAAACAATTAAAAAAAAAAAAACCCAAATTGAAAACAAAACAAAACCACCCCCAGCCATGGGAGACTTTTAGCAGAATGAGAACTGCTTCAAACAGTCTGTAAGAAGAAAGTGGGATCGGACATACATTTCCTGTCAGCTGAGTTCTACAGGTTCTCGTTGTCCCTGGAAGCCTGTGGTCCAAACCAGAGCAGTCATGCGTGGGGCACTAGAGCTCTGGGTCTCTGGAAAGCAGGGGACCCAAAGCCTGGATCCCCTCAGAGAAGTCCATCACCCAGGCACCCCTGCCTTGTGTGGATATGGTACGCCCCTTCTCAGCCTGGGATCTCCTCACCCTGACAAAAGCCGGCTCCTAAGGGGAAGATGGGCTTCTGTCTTGCCTGTTGGAGCCCCTCTTAGAAGCCAGGGGTCCCTCTGGAGCAGTTTGAGCTTCCCACACTACAGGACTTGGTCCACACTAAAGCTCTAGGTCCTGGTGACTTAACTCTCCTCTGTTGCAACCAGCAGGCCCTAAAAGGTCAGTGGTTTGACACCATAGAACTTTCTTTTTCATTCATATTATGAGTCTAAGGCAGGAGGATCTGGTCCCATGAGATGACTGACACCTGGTGATGAGGGAATTGAGGTCTTATATTTATGCTTCACTCTCCCTAGGACCCTGCTGTCCTCTATGTTAATCCATGGATGACAAAAAAAAAGGAAAAAAAAGGAAGGTAGCCCTATTTTCTTCAGTTCCTGGAACATGGAAGTTAAATAACTTGCTCAAAGTCCATGGAGCCCAGCCCCAGCGACCAGCTGGACATGTCCAGCTGCATGTTCTACAGGTACCTCAAAAAGGACTTCTCATCCACACCCCTTGCTCCTTCCACTTGTGTCAACACGAGTCTCCAAACCCCAGGGATGCCCCAAGGTCATCTGGAGCTGGCTGTTTCCTCTCTCCCCAGACCTCGTTAACTCTGAGCGAGACATTCTGTTTTGCCTGCTTTGTTTGCCCCACCCACCCCCACACCTGTGCTCATGGCTATGCTCCCTGCCTTCACAGGGTTACATTATGAACCCCCGAGGTTAGCACAGCAAGTCTCCGTGGAGCTGAGCGTGGGGCCTGACACTTGAATATGGAACAATGCCGAAGACATCCGTATGATGCTGAAATCCAGAACGGTGATGCCAGGAAAAGCCTTCTCTCTCCGCCCGAAAGCCCATACAACAGCATGTTCAGGGCATCTGGGTTCCCAGGTTCAATTCCTGCCTCTTTCAGTGACCGTCTGGGGGGCCCTGGGCATGTCAGTTTGCCTGCAGAAGCCTCGGTTTGCACATCTGTAAACTGGGAATAATAAGAGTCCCTACCTCTAGGACTGGTGAGACGAATAATCGAGACAGTGATACGCAGCATTGCCTGAGCACCCAGGACACTTGAAAAACAGAGCGATTGGTACCTGTGTGTTCCAGGTGGTTCCAAACACCTTCTGTTCCCCCTCCGGACCCTAGGTCCACTCTCCTCCACCCTGCTCTGTGGCTTGAGAAGGGGATATCTGTGGACAGCAGCAAGAGCTTCCTTGCCCTCTTGCTTCTGGTTAGGTTTGGCCAATGGGAGACCCCAGCAGGACTGAAGAGCGTGAGAGGAGAACATGTTGGGATATTTATTCCTCCTGCTTCTCCCCTGCCTCATCGGGTCACCATGGGTTGGCTGTATGCCCTACTGAAGGAGACCCCCATTTTTTTTTTCAATTCTTAATTTTAATTTTATTTTTTCTCTATTTTTTTTTCTTTGAACTATATTTAATAAACGATGTTACACTAGTGTCAGGTGTACAACATTGTGATCCGACTTCTTTATACACTACGCTGTGCTCATCCCAAACATAATCACCAGCTGTCTCCGTGCGATGTGATTACAATGTCACTGACTATATTTCCGAGGCTGCACCTTACATCCCTGTGACTGGTTCATTTCATAACCGGAAGCCTGTATCCCCCAACTCCTCTTCACCCACTTTGTCCATCCCCCCAGCCCCAGCCTTCTGGCTTGTTCTCTATGATCCGTGGGTCTGTTTCTGCTCTAGTCTGTTTGTTCTTTACACAGCCGTGCTTCTGCGTTCTGTAAGTTCCTCCTTTGCTCATACCTCCACTGATATAACCTAGGGTGCTGTCCCATCCTGTGCACCCCCAAACCTGCCCGCTTTGGACATTAGGCCTTTATTAACCTCACCTTCTGTTATACTCTTTGCCTGGCACTGTTTGTTTCCTCCAGAAGCCTGGACCAATTCATTGTCATTAATAAAGTATCATGTGTCATTATATATTTGTCAAAGTCTTTTCCTCATCCATTATTACAATACATTTTCTCTGAGGTGTGGCAAACTACCTTGCCTCACCCGCCCCAACTTGGCAGAACAGTCAAAAGCTCAGAGAGGTAAAGCGCTTTGCCCAAGGTCACACAGCTGAAAAGTAGGGAGCTGCGTGGGTAGACACAGAACCCGTTAGCAGTTCCTTTGCTGGCTCTTCCTCCTGACTGAGCAGCACTGTGGGGGTAAGAGGCCTGCTTCCTCCCGGGCCAGCAGAGGAAACTTTCCGACACTTTAATGATCAGAGGAGCTGGGCTGTGGGAGAGGCTTCAGGAAAGAGCCAAGAATCAGCAAAGGATTATGGGCTAGAGACTGAGTTTTTAATAATAAATAAACGCCTATATTGGGTCCTTCATAGGGAGAGCTTGAGGTGCCTCTAGCCAGCATGGGGTGCCCAGAAAGCCACCCGCCCTTGGCCCACAGGATTCTCTGCTTATCCTCCAGATGGTCGGTGGAGCAGGGTCTTGGGGGACCATTTTCAAACCCCAGAGGGGAGGAGAAGTGAATATTTGGGGATGATCCTTTTTTTCATACAAATAAAGAGGCCCTTAGAAGTCATATCGAGTGTCTGAATTTCCTGACCGTAGATTAATCCGCTTTCATGTGAATTATGCAATATTGTCGTGGGGGAAAGGAGCAGCTGGACGTTAGATGGGCATGCTGGAATCAAAGAGGACCCATGCTGTGCTGTTGTCTCTGCAAAGAAGCTCACGGAGGCTGGGCGGCTCTGGGGCGCCCCATCTTCCTCAGGCCCATGTGACCCACGTGTGCCCAGAGGGAGCCCAGGAGGTCAGGGCTAATGGGCCACCTCCAAACTACAGCCCAGTTGCAGAGCTGACATGCTACCCTAGTGAGACGAGAGACCTTCCGATTTTTCAAGAGGAGCCAGAAACCCAGGTTTTTACGGGAAGTCTTCCAATCTTCAAAAACTGGAGACACATTCAGGTTTCTAAAAGACACGACGTGGGCCAAGAAAAAGCCTCTGAGAGTCAGGATGTCAGAGGGGTGTCTGCGTCGAGGCTTGGAAAGTACGGTCTTTTGGACTTTGGCTGAAATTACCCAAAGACCTTGGTCCCTATCCTTTTTCTTCTCTTTTTACCCTCCTCGGATGCCTCTCATTACCGAATTTGGTTTCTAAGCAGGCTAGAAGGAGCACCAGGCTAGAGGCCTGTCACGGGCTGAGTGTTTGTGTATGCCCTCATTGCATAGGCTGAAGCCCTACCCCTCAGGTGGGCTTATATTTGGAGATGGAAACTTTATGGAAACCCTTAAGGTAAAGGTCCTATGGGTGGGGCCCTGACCTACAGGATTAGCATCTCTTCTTATCACTGTGCACACAGCACCCAGAGGCAGGGCTGTGGGATGACACAGAGAGAAGACACCATCCAGAAGCCAGGAGGAGAGCCCTCGCCAGAAACAACGATGCTGGACCCTGATCTGGGACTTCCAGTCTGCAGAGCTGTGAGAAAACAGACTCGTGTTGTGTAAGCCGCTGAACTATCGTATTTTGTTACTGCAGCCCAAGCAGACTCATGTCCTGGGGACCAATGTCTCCAACCCACTGAATGGAGATCGTATCTACCTCTCGGGGTTTTCTGGTGGGATCAGCCATGGCCAGGAAAGAAGCTGGGGATTAGGTGGGGAGTGCTGACAATACCCAAGGGCCCCAGCTTCCTCAAAAACACGTAACGGGTATGACTCTGTCTCTATATCCAGGTGTGCAAGGAGGGTGATCTTAGTTTTCCAAAAAACAGCCGAGCCTCCTCTCTTTTGGGTGAAGGCCATACTCTCAGGCAGCTTGTCTCACTCAGGGCTCAGCAGGCAGCCAGGAACTTCTCAGGGTATGTCCAGTAGGGAGGATTTCATTTCAGGAAATGGGGAAATTATGCAATTCTGGAAAGGTGGTAGGGAGGACGGGTTGGGAAGGTTGCTGGCGACCTTCAGGAACTCTGGACGTTCACGGATGGGGAGCAAGCTGCTGCCGGTGAGCTCAGCTGCACGTGACCCTGGCATGTGTGCTTTTCTGGAAATCAAGGGAAGCCCGTCACTGCTAGTTCACAACTGGGAAACTTCCCTCCCCTTGCTTCTCTTACTCAGTGGATTGTAATGCCTATACCTGAGAACTGAAGCCTTATTTTATTTTTATTTTTATTTGATTTTGAGAGAGAGAAAGAGAGAGAGGGAAAGAGAGAGAGCTGGGGGGGCGGGGAAGGGGAAGGGACAGAATCCAAAGCAGGCTCCATGCTCAGCATGGAGTCCTAAGTGGGGCTTGATCTCATGTCAAGAGTCCGATGCTTAACCGTCGGAGCTACCAGGTGTCCCTGAGTCCTGAAGTTTCTCAGGCAATGGTTGGAGCAGCGGCTGCAGCTAGAGCACGGGGCCCCGAGTCATGTCCAGGCTCCCGGTCCAGCCAGACAGCCTGAACTGGGGTCATGACACTGTCTTGGTCCAGTCTTGGCTGGACCAAGAAGTATCTGGAGGGTGATTCTGTCCCGAGGAGTCGAGGACGCCTCTTGCTTCGGCGTCTTGCTCGGTTTTCACTGAGTCTTCGGAGGGCCGTCTGCGGCCATGCTCCACTTCTGTGGGTGGAGTGTTTCCCCGCCAAAGTGTCTCCCTGTGGGACACAACAATCCACAACTCATCCAGGTGGCTGATTCCAGTGTCAACCTCCTTCTCTCCCCGCCTCCTTTCTCTTCCTTTTTTTTACTTTTATTTTTTTTAAGATTTTATTTATTTATTTGACAGAGGGGAGGGGTGTGAGCACAAGTGGAAGGAGGCACAGAGGGGGAAGCGGACTCTCCACGGAGCTGGGACCCTGATGCCCGGCTCGATCCCAGGACCCCGAGATCATGATGTGACCTGAAGGCAGACTGAGTCACCCAGGCGTCCCTTCTTTCTCTTCTTTATTATTTTTTTTTTAAGATTTTATTTATTTACTTGACAGAGAGAGAGAGACAGCAAGAGAGAGAACACAAGCAGGGGGAGTAGGAGAGGAAGAAGCAGGCTTCCTGCTGAACAGGTTAGCCTGACACGGGGCTTGAAGCCAGAACCCTGGGATCATGACCTGAGCCAAAGGCAGACGCTTAATGACTGAGCCACCCCGGCGCCCTTTTCTCTTCTTTATCCCCTCTGTCTGTAAGTCAATATTTGTAGTGGAAGCCACACCAGCCGATAGGGTCAACCAGCCCTGGATTTGAACCCGTGGCTCTGACTTTGGCCCTCACTAACCTCAACTTACTTCCTCTACCTACACTGGGCGGTCACAGAGCACATTCAAAGGGTGCCGACCTGATGGATGAAATGCTACCTCTTCTCAGCGGCATCTTCCCATGTTGGGTCCCCTTGAGTGCTCAGAGTGTGAGGGGACACTGTGGAAAGGCAGCAGATACAGAGCAGATAACCTCTGACCCTTTCAAGGAGCACCGTCACCCAGCTCTTTGCCATCATCTGAAGGCCTCTTGGCTCGAGTGGGGCCAGAAGGCTGAGGAGCAGGAACTTGTACAATCTGCTCGTCCAGTAGCATCTCGAACGCTTCATGGGGGCGTGAAGTGCTCTTACATCATAAGCTGCACAAATCCCGCAGCCTCGGAAATCTGCTCTGCCTCATCTAGCCTGGGTCCCGGGCTGCTGGTGTGAGCTGCCTTCCCCGGCTCTGAGTTTAAGCTCATTGTTATTGGATGCTCAGGCTGGGTGTCTGCGTGATAACCCCAGAGCTCGAACACTCAGGCAAGGGGCAGATGGGAAAATCCCCAACATGTGTCTGTTGTCAGATGATGACTAAGCCGCCCTCATCACCACCAGGCCTTGTCACAGCAGAATCGTGTATGTCAGACCAAAATTGGAACCCTGAGGTTATCGCATAGGGCCAGGGGGTAGATGAAGAGTGTTTGCACTGTCACCTCTGATCACTTCTCCTGGAGGCGCGGAGATCCACGGGGGTAGGACTCTGAGACCGATCTTTCCAGCTCCGGCAGAGGCGAGAGGCTGGTCCTGGGGAAGCCAAAGCTCTTCCATGAATTCTTTGCAGAGAGGTTGATGGATTGAGACATATAATTAATATACGTCTCTATATTTATATATAAAAACCCTTACAAATCACATCCCTTGAGCCAGGTCTTTTAATAATGGAAGATGGTAGATTACTGCTTTATTAGTCCCTTCCAAAAGCTTATAAAAATTATCTTTTGCCTCTGGGAAGACATTTTATCAGAATTTATAGCAACTCAGAAAGTCTTGAGATATCAGATTCAGAAACGAAGAAGCTTTCTACGACTCTTTCTGCTGCAGACAGACCCCGGTCTCCGCTCTCCTTGTAAATTAAAATCTCGAACATTATCTACTTTATGAAATAAGACACTTGGCTCTCCTATCTTGAGTCAGCTCTTTAATTAATATAGACTCAAGGAGGCAAACGCCATCAATGCACATGAGTGGCTCTGGAGGGTGGGTTTGGGGGGGGGCAGAGGGAGACCTATGGAATCTACAGAGAAGCACATTCAAAGCACACCCCTCCAGGGACAAGGCTCCTACGGGGGGCCACGCAGTCCACTAACGGCTTGGAGCGATTTTCTTGGGCGTGTTCCGTGGCCATGGCGGGAGGGCTCTGTTATTCATCAGTCCAGCTTCTCCGAGGTCCTGCATCTTCCACATATTTCTTGCAAGGGAAAAGCAGACCAGCTAAACAGGGCAGGGCGTGCAGGGCCCAGAGCTGAGCCCCAGACCTCCGTAACGGGTCCACTACGAAGTGAATGCAGAAATCCACAGGAGCGCTTAAGTTCCAGGGCAACGGGACCCCGCCACGGTCTCGGGGTGCTCAATCCACGGAATGGTCTCCTTCAGTAGGATTCCGGCAAGTTGTGACGCCCTCTGCTTCGTTTTTTTAGTTGTCCTTTTTTATTGTGGTTTGCAGATACGCACCACAAATTCATTTCTCTGGTTCTCTAGAATATATTCTGTCTGATTTTATTCATTTTTTTCTTTTTTAAAAAGATTTTATTTATTTATTTTAAGAGGGAGAGGAGCAGAGGGAAAGTCTTCAGCAGGCTCCCCGCTGAGCACAGAGCACCACATGGGGCTCAACCTCACCACCCTGAGATCATGACCAGAGCTGAAATCAAGAGTTGGAAGCTTCACCCACTGAGCCACCCAGCATTTTTTTTTTTTTTTCCTAGAATATCCTCCAAGCAATTTTGTGTTTACTGAACTCTTTTCTAGGTATTTCAGGCATGGCTCTTGTGTTGTTTTCAAGATTCCTTTCTGGATTGGACAACTTCTCTAGTCATTCCCTTTTATCATCTCTTACAGAAGTCCACCACGAGTCAGATTAGAAACAAAACTGGTCTCCAGCCACAAATAATTTAGAATCATTAGAATTATTAAACCCCACTGGCCTCAGTGGGGACCCAGGGAGTGTCCGTGAAACCCTGAGGAGGAGCCAGTGGGTGCTGGTGACCTGATCCTGGGCAGGAGGGAGCTAAGCTCCTCAGTCCAGGACCAGCCTCAATCTAGCAGAGAAAGTAACCCAGGTGGGCTTCTGTCACTCACCCCTGTCTGCATACCCAACTTTTTCTTCCGCTTCTTCCCTCTCGCCCAGAGCATGCACAACCTTCGTCCTGTCCCATGGGAAATTTCATGGCCCCACCATCTCTGCTCTTGCTCCCTGTAAAAATGAATCACTCTGGCAAATAATAATAACAATCCAGTTGTAGGACTCTTTTTACAGCAGGAATGCTGACAGCTTACCAAATATCCATGTGCTCCTCTCCACGCCCCAGCCTCTTTGCCGTTAGGCAGAGTTGCGCCCTCATTCCAACCAACGGGCTACCAGTGGAAATGACAAGGGTCATTTAGGTTCAAAGCATCTAAAGTTTGGTGTGAACTCTCCAGACCTCACACCTCTGGGGCAGTGACTTGGGAAGCCATGATTTGAGATGGTGAAGCCAAAAGATAGAACTCTGCACGAGAGAACTCATTCCGTGTTAAGCCACTGAAATTTCGGGATTTTTTTTTTTTACTAGGGTACATCCTAACCTCATCTGACTCCTACAAGTTCACGGCTTCTAAAGTAGTTTTTCCAACCACTGTTTAATCGGATCTTCGTAAGATCTCCAGGAGAGAGGCCCTGTAAAGACAACTAACTGGTTCCCACGGGTGTCTGAGACTCAGAAAGGGGAAATGATTTGCTTGATGACTCAGTTTATAAATGGCAAATACAGGAGTCTACACCCAGGTTCAACACTCTGTCCTAACCCACACTCTGAACTGGAGTCTTCTTGCTACAGGTGTTCCTGTTTTAAAGCAGGTGGCTTGCAGAAAGACGACCCACAAGAACCAGTATGGAAATGTGGAATTAATCCCTGCTTGGCCAAGGAGAGAATAATGCCCAGGCGGTAGATTTGTTGGTGGGGCTATAGGAAGGTAGAGGTGATTTAGGAGGTCCATATGACATGGACATAATGCTCCCTCCTGAGCCACACCAGGAAGATTTTCCATCTGGTCCCCATGTGTTGAACAATCTGTGGTGCCCAGCTCACAGCATCAGGAACTCAGATATCGCTTCTAGGGAGCCGGCTGAGGTCGGGGGTGGGGGTGGGGGTGGGGCTGATCCATCTGATGAGAGGTATGGAGGATTCGCAGGCAAACTCCATCTGACCTTGGCCAGCACTGCCCAGCGTCCGGTCCCACCTCCTTCCCCAAAAAGGGTGTCGGGCAGCCTTCCAAGATGGGTTTTATTCCTTTTAATAGAGAAATAGGAAATGAGCCTTAAGAGAAGGTGAGGAATTATTGCTATGTTTAATTGCTCTAAAAATATCTCACCAGGGTTGGCTGTGAGTTCACTCCTGCTAGGTGCTGATCCATGGTTCCAGTGAGAAGTAGCCAGAGGCCGGGTGCAGCGCTGGAAACCAAAACGGCCGATCCAGCTGAGACCTCTGAAAAGGAAGGGCTTGCACGTGGCCAGCCCAGTAGGAGCAGGGCCCATTCACCTGAGTTGGCTCAGCCCTGGGCATGGCAAGTTTCCCGGAACAGGACGTGTGTAACCTGCTCTGGAAGGTTCTGCCTCGGCTCCAGTCCTGCCTCTGCCTTAGTTCACAATGAGACCCCGGGCACAGCTCTCCCACCTTCACTCGAAACCCCCTGTACCCCTGTCTGTAAGAAGGGGGTGTGTGCTTTCTTAGGTCCGTTCTGTAGTAGACACCACTGGTAGCTTTCCCAGCACGAGGACAACACAGATACCATTCGGGATCCCTCTTCCCATTCCCAGGTCCAAGACAAGACTTTGGCTTCTCAGAGCCGGTCAGCAGGTGACATTCTGCAGGCTTCTTGCTGCTCTAGAGATGAGCGTTGTATCTTGTCTGCTCTGAAACCTATCACCACCTTTGTACCAAAGTCACACTTCCCACCAGCTGCTCCCAGCCAATGACCCCGCGTGGCCAGGGTGATGATTTCCTGAGATGCTGATGCTCAGACTCTATATTACTGGGTCTTGAACCCAGATCTTTCGACTTTCACATGACGACTCTTTTCCCTAAAATGCGAGATCCCAGAAACTGTGACTTCCCCTCCCCCAGCAGTCTTTCTTCAGCAAATGATACACAATTCTTTAAACAAATAGGCACTCACTGATAGAGCCAGTGAGTCACCGAGGGCTGCTAGAGTTGGCCTTCATGCACGAAAATTAGCATGTTAGAAGTTTCTCGAAGACTCGATTCAGCACTTGGCTAAGAAGTCGGGCGACCATGCAGCCCTTGGCAGCTTTGCAAAACGCTACCACATGTTGCCCCAGGCCGCGATGTCCTCCGAGAGAGGTCCAGGCATGGTTGGGGCTGCGTCGGCTGCTCCTGGTCTGTAGTCGCTGCTGTTTTTATGTTTTAATTACGAATCGCTGTTGGTTTGGTTCCCTCGTCATCAGCGCAACTTGTGGCTGGCTGTCGGTTAACCCCACAGCATGTAGGGATGCATATTTGCACCAGCAGAGTGTGGGACCTATCATTTTCCAATAACGACTAGACTCAGAAACATGTAGGTGTTGCCGTTTGGTTATGAATCACCCCCGTGCCCTTATTTCTGCAGCAGATGGCTGTGTGGACTCCATCCAGTACTTCCACGGGGCTCCTCAGTGGTATCGCCACTCTCTCTTTCCCTCCTCCTGCAGTGGCTTACGATGAGATAGACGGCCTGGGGGCTTTGGTCTGGCTGAAGTAGGCTGTGGACTCAACAGGCGGGAATTGTTCTAGAAGATTCTAGAACTGAGGTGCTAGACTGTGGAGGAGGGGGCAAAGGGAGAAGGAAAAAGTAGAAGGAACGAGGCTTTTGACCTCCACCTCCCCGTCAGTTAGAGACCCTCCATGATAGCTTGCCATCTGAGCTCTTAGTCCTGCGGGGGCTGGGTAGGGCAGGATGGGACCCGGGGCTGACATTCAGCAGGAAGTGTTTATCCCTAATACCTGCTGGGAGGTGACCCTGACCCGATCCTGTATCATTGAGTTAGGGTTTCCTTGTGGCAAGCAACCAACAACAGGGAGAACGAGTAGTTCAAAGACAGACAGGAGAGTGGAGGAGTTAGGATGGGGATTAAGATAGAAAGAAATACTCCCGGTGCTATTATGGAGATGATGATACTCATAATGGGCAGTCTTTCAGATGTGCTATAAACACTTGATGCATTTTTACTTCAGTCTGACAACAGTCCTATGCGATAGGAACCATCGTTATGCCCATTTTGCAGATGAACAAACTGAGGCACAGATAAACAACCTGCCCCACATCGCACAGTTAATAGATGGTGGGGCCAGTAGCCTGCCTTGGGATGGTCCTGCCCCCCGCCCCCACTGCCAGTGAGCATCCTCGGAACCAACGCTTTCCCAAAGCTTCTGGAACCTTCCCCCCGCCCATTTCCTTCTTGAAGTCTGGAGTCATTAAAGTGTTTCTCTTATTAGTCCCAGGCATCTCACTACAGCAAGTGGTTTCCTTACATCCTACTCACACCTTTGTGTTCCTTTATGAAAACCTCTTCTAATTATCTTATTATCTTATTTTGAATGTGCCATCTGTTATAGTACTACGAGCCGATTTCGGAGAATCCTAAACACCTTCGATCGGAGACCACACCATGAGTTCACGTTTCATTAAGTCAGAGGGAAAAAGCAACCCACGGAACAATGCCACACTACTGATTGTAAGGCCAGTGTCAGAGTGTGAAAACGTGGGTCTAAAAACCAGAGAAATAGAGAATGACTCCCACTTCGTGGATGAAGGCATGGCAAAACAAAGCAGATAAACACCTCGCCTGAGTAACCCAGCCAGCTGACGGCCAAGCCAGGGTTTAGACCAGATAGTTTTGTTCTAGATCCCGCACCCTTGCTGCCCCCACGCTGCTCTGGGTGTGTGGAGCAGAGTTCCAGAAACTGCTGTGGAGGCAGGGGGCTTGCAGCTGAGGCCAGCAGGGACCGGGGAGGGCCGGCCCTGACGACATGCTGAGGCCGAAGCTCTGGGGGAGTCAGGCCAGGGCTGCTGTGCAGTTTGGGGGGAAGAATGGGGGCCAGAAAGGGCAGCTCCCCCCGGCAGAGAAGCCAAACACTGTCCTGGACAAAGGGGAGGGCTAGGATGATGGCCCAGCCTCCCCAAAGAGGCCCTGGTCCCTCCGGCCTCTGCCTTCCAAATTCAGCGTGTCATCGGTCGACAAATATAGAGTAGGAGAAAACGAAGTAAATGAGTGGCTGTTCGAAGCCGCGGGACAGCTAACCATAATGGGGGTTTTCGGTTTTCTGCTCGAGACACAAACAGCACATTCCTCAGCTAAAATAGGCGGGTGGAGAAACAGGGCATCGTCAGACGGGAACACCCCCCGGGCCAGGATGAGCCAAAGGAGACAGAAATAGGCCAAAGCTACCACATGAAGGGAGCTCGGCCGTGTCTGGCCGAGGGGGGTGGGTGGGGGGAGCACCGGCCCAGCCCCGCCCTGCCCCAGGGGCGGCTGTGTCAACTGGGGAGGCTCTGGCTTTGCCCCCAGGAGCAGGCACCTGTGTGCACGCCTGGGATCTGGGTCTATGGCAGCTGGGACAGCAGCCCCCTCCTCAGACAAGGGCGCTGGGGCGTTGAGACGCGGTGTGGACCGGCTCGCTCCGCCCCCACCAGGCACACGCATGCACATGCCCTCATGGACTCGCCCACATGCACAGCACACATGCCCTCACAGATCCACGGACACCCAGCGTGTACGGGCGGGTCCGGGAACGTGGGCATAAGGCCACGCACGCACACAACACAGAGGCCCACACGGCTGCGACGTCACACCCACGTCCGCGTGCACATCGACACACACCCATGCACACCAGCGGCATGTGGGCACTTGGAGACCCACGAGACCGTGTCTGCTGAGCCTTACAGATACACAAATGCAGGAGCAGGTCCATAGCACACAACCGCAAGTGCATACACGTACATCTGCCCACACGACAGGTATACACATGAAACACCCACGTGTGCAAGCCCGCACACGCAAGCCCACAGTCTCAGTCCCACTGTCCCTGGCTCCAGGGACCTCCTCTCTCCCTGGGCATGGTCAGCCCAGAGAGAGCTGGGCTAGGGCTATGGTCAGTTCATCTGAAAGAGAACCTTCCAAGGTAGGTTCAGGGGGCTCTGGGATGGAGGATCAGGGAGAAACTACCAGAGAAGTCCAGAATCTCTCTTGTTCCATTCCCCCTCCTCCCAGCTCCCAGCCAACCTAACCTCACTGCATTCCCTGACTCATCTCTGGGAAGGAGGAAACAGCAGACTGATTCCAAGCCTTCCCCATAGACGGGGCCTTAGCATGTCCACGGCTTATTGGTACCCCATTCTCTGTGAAGCTCCCAGGAGCTGTGGGTCTCTGAGCCCTGCGGGTCTCTACGGTGCCTGTGCTCGGTGCACAAATAAATGAATGAGCGAAGTACAAGAGCTTGGATTGGCATTCCCACTTCGCAGCTAGGAAGACTGAGGTCCAGAGAAGGGCAGCACTTAGCCAGCTATCCTCAGCAGAGCCACACCTTCCTGCTCCTCCTCCTCCTCCTCACACTCAGGCCTGGGCAGTGAGACCTGGACAAGGCGGGTAGGCAGTAGAGTGTCCCTGGAGCCCCATCTGGGCTCTGTCCTGGCCCATCCCCAGGGCCCAGAGAGGGCTGGCAGCTTCAGGACCAACACCTCCCATGGAAGGGCTGGCTGCCAACTCTTGCTGCTTGCTCAGCTCCCCTGCCCCCTCTCAAGGCTCCCCCAGACCTCCTCGTGGACTGCAGTTTTCTGGCCCTGAGATGCAGGCTGGGGGAGGGGAAGAGGAACAGCCTGAGACAGAAGGGGTCAGTGTTTGTTTAGCGGAGACCACACAGGGGTGTGGGGGGAGGCCTGGTGTCTCCCAGGCAGGGCACCCAGCAGACGTGCAGACATGGGTGTCAGATCCACATGCCACACCCCCAGCCACAGCGCGGAGCTAGAAAAGTCAGCGGCAGACTCTGCCTGGGAGCCCACACTGGTGGGGAGGTGGGGGGCATGGTAAGGGACCTTCCGATTGCACTCAGTCGGGGATTTTCCAGGTTTTGTTTTGGAACAACAAAACCTTTTCTCGGGATGATTATTTTTTATTTTTAAGTTCTAAATTAAGGTGCAATTTACATTTTGTAAAATCCACCCTTAAAGCATACAGTCCTGCTAGCTGAACAAACACAGTCGTGTCACTATGACCAGAGTCAAGGTGTAGAAGAGGCCCCTTGGCCCCACCAAAGTGCCCCAGGGCCCTCACCCCCTCCCTATAGCATTTTGTCATTTTCAGAATATTCTAGAATTGGGATCCTGCAGGATCTAGCCACTTCCTTCAACAACATAGGTAACCCTGCACTAGGACTTACCCAGGGTGCTGGATACATCAGCCATTTGTCCCTTTTAATTGCTGAGTAGTATTCTATTCTGGGGATGAAGCCAGGGATATTTGTCTATCCTCCACACGGGGGCGGGGGGGGCATCTAAGCTGTTGCTACTTTCTAGCTATTCCAAATAAAGCTTCTGTGAACACATGTATACATATTTTTATGTAAATATATCTATTTTTATCCCTTTGTGGTAAATACAGTAGGAATTGACGGGTCTGGGGTAAGTATATATTTAACTTAACTTTTTTTTAGAGTTTTCGTATTTATGTATGTATTTATGCATGTATTTTAAAGAGAGAGAGAGAGAGAGCACACATGAGGGGGAAGGGGAGGGGCAGAGGGAGAAAAATCTCACACAGACCCCCTGCTGAGTGCAGAGCCTGATGTGGGGCTCCATCCCACCACCCATGAGATCATGACCTGAGCTGAAACCTAGAGTCAGACACTCGACTGACAGAGCCTCTCAGGCGCCCCTATGTATTTAAATTTCCAGGAAACTGCAAAATTTCCGAAGTGTTTATAGCACTTTGCCTCCCCCCCCCGCCCCCATCCCCCGCCCTGCCCCGCCGGCAGTGATGGATGGTTCCCATCACTTGGCATCTTTGCCAACAATGGGTACTGTTCCTTTCCCCCACGATGCTATAGGTTGTGTCAAGTGATGTCTTACCGGAAACCCCAATCTACAGAACAGGAAAGTAGAGCTGCCCCGGGCGAAGCCAGGAGACAAAAGTAGGGGGACTCAGAGTCCTGCACTGGACCCTCCCCACTCACGGTGGGGGCTCCCTAGTATCTCTTTGGGGCCAAGGCCAGAAAGTAAAGAGGGATGGCCCAAGGTGACACACCTCAACAAGAGGGAATGGGGCTAGGACCAGACCTTTGATACCAGGGACTTGACAGTGGGTGCATCCCGTCACTGATGGAAAAGGGGGAGTGGGACCCTCCAGCCACCTCCAGGGGCCTCTCCCCAAAGGGTCCTCTTTGAGGCCGACGACCAAGCTGCCTCTCTCAGGAAGTGGTGGGGGCCAAGCAGCAGGTCTGCGTCCGAACTCCTCTCCAAATGGGGCCCGTCCTCCTCGCAGCCGAATCCCCAGGTTGTTCTACCAAAGACCATGATTTACACAGTGCCATCTGACACCTCCTCGCTTTATCTTCCCACAATTAAGCAAAGCCAGGTGGTGACAAATGGCCCCCACACCCATGGCATCACGGCTCCCCGGGACCCTGCTCTCAGCCGCAGGCCTCTGAAGCTAATTCATCCTTCTCTGGCTGCCCAGGTTGGAGTTGATAAATCAAGCGAGTGTGTGAGCCAATTACAAGGTCATCACTCAATGGAGAGAGAGGATTGCCTGGAGTTTCTGAACTTCATATTTTATTGGAAGAGCTGGCAGTGCTGGGCCACTGACCTCAGGAGAAGCACGGCTTCCAATCTGTCAGCACAGCACACCTTCCTGGACAAGGGGAAGCCTCTCCTCAAACTCTACAGGGCTTGGTGTTCAGCCCTCATGGAGGGAGCTTGGACACAGGGGTGGCAGGGTCCAGACTCCCTCCACTCCCTCCCAAAGCTACCCCATAGCCCTCTTGCTTTCTTGTTCCTGAGAATATAGCTGAGCATAGCCTAGCCCAATGCCTGGGGGCCGGGGGGAGGGGGCTGGATCTTCAGCCTCACACAGCTGTTTGGAGTATGGTGTCTACAGTTCAAACCTTGACTCCATGTTAACTTTCTGGTATAGGAGATGACATATGATGGGCCTGTGCAAAGTGGGTCCCTGCAGAAAGGCGCTGGGACCACCCAGTCTCCTTTGGGTGTCAAGGCTGTCTTTAGTGGGGGTGGGCGGCTGGCCATCATGGCTTTGCCCTCCCTTCCAGCCCCTTGATCTCCTGGGTGCCAGGAGAGGAATAGGTAACACCCCTTACTATCAATTCACCCCTATAGAAAAATAGTACTCATATTTCTTGAGTGTGAAGTCCTTACCTTGCTATGTAAGTTGAGATTGGGTTTCAAAAATAAAAACTGGATTGATGATGGCTTGAACCAATGGCTCTCAAGGAGCGGTACCCTCACCCCCACCGTCAGCATCACCCAGGACCACGTTTGGAACAAAATTCTCGGGCCTCACCCCAGGCCGACCAAATCAGAAACACTGGGCACTGCAACCCAGCAATCTTTGTTTTAACCAGCCTTCCACGTAATTCTAATGCATACTAGAAGTTTGAGAACAGCTGTCTTCAGCAAACATAGACGTCAAGTCTCTACCCCTTAGAATAAACCCAAAAATAGACAGTCCAGAGGCCATGAGGTATCTCCACCTTTTGGTTCCACCATCTTCAGCACAAGGATCCATTCCCAAGATCACTTTGTACTCCAAGATGGTGGCTGGAGCTCCGGCCATCGTGTCAGCCTTCCAGGAAAGACGGAGAATGAGGCAAGGAGGAAAGAGCAATGGGCTCTGTCGAGGCAGACCCCTGTAATGCTCCCAGGAACTCTACCACCATGATCAGCAACTTTCACTTACATCTCCTGGGTCAGCCCTAGCTGCAAGGGAGGCCAGGAAAAATGATCTTTTATCTGGGCACTTTGTCGGCCAAATAAAGAATGTTGAGGTAGGTAACAAGCAGACACTCCTGTACACCCTCTCCATTAGTCTCCCAGCGACTCTCAGGGGGAAATGAGATCACTTCCCCCACCTTCCAAGTGACAGAAATGACCTTCAGAGAGACCAAAGCCAAGTAGTTAGAAGTTGCTAATTAGCCTGGGCCAAATGACTTCCTTCTCTTGCCCCCTACCCCTAGGGGCCTCTAAGGGCTGGGCTTATGTAATATTTCCCCTTCTCCAGACCCCAACGATTTACCTGTCCGCCCTCCCAGTGCCAGAAGGTTTCCAAGCCTGATTGAGTGGGGGACAGAAAGGAGAGATGGGAAGGTTCAGGCCCTCTCCAGAGACAGGGAAACCCCTTCTCTTTCCAGAGGTAAATAGTAAAACTTAATTAGCAGCTCACACTTGCCAGGCAAGTAATCCACAGGCTTTCAGAGGCATCTGTTTCCATGGGCTCAGAGGGAATCTTGTGAGCTCCCTTCTGCCGGATGTCGAAGCTCACGCAGCCTCTACCAGTGGGGCTCGCTCAGCTGGAGAGGGCCGGGGCCGGGAGCTTCCTTTTCCAGGCTGCATCCACGGGGTGCTTTCCCGTGAATCCCTCTGACCTAGGCCCCTTGAGGAGCCCAAGGTGTGGCCTCAAACAATACCGCAGTCAGAGCACTAACCACCGGAGACTTGTCCCTCGTCTCCTATGGACCCACTGAAATATTCCTAGAAAATGGGGCCTACTGGGAGTTGGGAAAGAAAGCAGGTTTGGAAACAAAGGGAAGACGTCGGGGCCTCGGTTTAGGTGGGGGGTCGGGGAGCCCCAAAGAGGTGAGCTGCGGTTGGCGAGCGCTGGCAAGGCCCCCTCCTTTCCTCTGAAAGTTCTTCCCTTCTCTCTTGGCCTTCGACCAACTGTAGGCTTGACAAGTCACTCCTTGGAGTTAAGGCCTGACCTAGCTTTTGGGTTAAGACGTGCCCCATTCCAGGGCTACTGGGTAGCTCAGTCGGTTAAGCGTGGACTCTTGATTTCAGCTCAGGTCATGATGTCAGGGTCGTGAGATGAAACCCCGCGTCGGGTTCCATGCTCAGCACGGAACCTGCTTGGGATTCTCTCTCTTCCTCTACCCCTCCTTCCTGCTTATGCTCTCTTGCTCTCGCTCTCTCTCTAATAAATAAATAAAAATGTTTAAAAAAGAAAAAGACTTGGGTGGCTCAGTGGATTGAGCCGCTGCCTTCGGCTCGGGTCATGATCCCGGGGTCCTGGGATCGAGCCCCGCATCGGGCTCTCTGCTCAGCCGCGAGCCTGCTTCCTCCTCTCTCTCTGCCTGCTTGTGATCTCTCTCTGTCGAATAAATAAATAAAATCTTAAAAAAAAAAAAAAAAAAAGAAAAAAGACTTGCCCCATTCCTACCTTGTCAGAGTTGTACATCTAGTCCCCAAGTATACACTGGGAGGGAGCTTGGGGATGTTTTTCTGGATAAGAAGGCTTGAGTCTCTTTTCTGGAAGGATACACAGGATAAGAGACAGACACCTGAATGGGAGAGGTATACGGACCTGGGGGAACAAATACAAAATCAGAGTTCAACTTTCCCTGCTTTCCCTTACCAATTCTGACCCTACATAAAATTTAGTGCATCTGGGCCTCAGTTTCCACCTCTGTGGAAAATGGGGATGCCCCAGTCATGTGCCTGAACTGTCCTAATCTTTGTTACCCACTTTTAAGTGGAACCTGTGTATTGCATATATATATATATTTTTTTTTAATTTTCTGTATATTGGGGGCACCTGGGTAACTCAGTGGGTTAAATCCTCTGTCTTTGGCTCAGGTCATGATCTTGGGGTCCTGGGATCGAGCCCTGCATTGGGTTCTCGGCTCAGCAGGGAGCCTGCTTCCTCCTCTGTGCCTGCCTCTCTGCCTACTTGTGATCTCCATCTGTCAAATAAATAATCTTTTAAAAAAAATTCTGCATATTATGATGTTTTGACAACTTTTTTATAAAAAGATTTTATTTATGTGACACAGATTGAGAGAGCACAAGTAGGGGAAGGGGGAGAGGGAGAAGCAGGCTCCCTGCTGAGCAAGAAGCCCACTGCAGGGCTTGATCCCAGCACCCTGGGATCACGACCCAAGCCAAAGGCAGACACTTAACTGACTGAGCCACCCAGACACCCCTGATGTTTTGACATCTTAAAAATACCTTTCTGCCTGGGAGAAACTGCTTGTCTCTGGGCCAGCCAATTCTTAGAGGTAGCACAGGGCCCAGCAGGAGCATGTCTTTGATATGCAAACTAGGCGATCCAGAGCTAGGCCTGTACCCCCACTTTCTGCCCCTGCCCCCAGGAGGCAATATTCCTCTGTCTTGATCAGCCCTGGGCCAGGCGCCCAGCAACCAGAGACCATCCCTACAGCCCAAAGCCCACGGAAAGGATCCGAACTACCCATTCTAGGCTGCTCACCTTGCTGGGCTTTGCCTTTCCCTCCAGCAGCCCCCTCCTGTCTTCTGCCTCTTGGCCACCCTGCTGTCTTTTCCATGTGATCCTACGTGGTATGCCCTGTCTCCTGTCTGTAGGACCTGTGAGTCTGATCGACATTGCTCTTATGATGCATCATTATTTATTATCAAGCCTCTCCCATACCTCCTCTTGTGCTTATGTCCAACGGACCATCTCAGAAAGACTACAAAGCAGCCTGCCCCGAAAGTAGAGGGCATGGTGTCTCCAAGTGCAGCCATCCTGGGCCTTCAGCCGAGGCAGGTCAGGGGAACCTGAGGGCTCAGAGGAGAAGTAATCGAGGCAGCAGAACCTGGGTTTGGGGCTTCCTGCTTCTCTGTTCACCTCCGCAGAGACCTAAGGATGGTGGGGCTGGAGTACGCGGTTGGGGGACCCTAAGAGTGAACATCTCCCTACAGGTGTGAGCCTGGTTCCTTCCCACCTTGGCTGGATGCAGAAGCCCAGTGGGGGGTCCCGCCTCAGACACAGCCAATCAGCTCCGCAGCTTCCACTGACCAGAAGACCCTTCCACGCAGCCCACCCAAAGCCAGGCTCTGGATGCCGATTCCCGGAGGCCAGCCTGCTAAGCCCCAAGGTGAGTGCCAAGCTCCAACTCCCTCCCAGGGCTCCTCTTATCTTGTTCCCCCAATCCCAGTGCCTCTGCCCAGCTGCCTCAGGCTCCCTCCAGCCTCTGGTGGCATGGCAGGATTTAAAAATGTGTGCCAGGACTCTTGACCCCTGGTTATTCAATCAAACACTAGGCGAGATGTTGTTAAGTCAGGATTTTGCCGATGGGATTAAAGTCCCAAATCAGTGGCACTTAAAATACAGAGATTATGAGGATGAGGCTGACTTAACCACAGGAACCCTTTAAAAAAGCAGTTTTCTTCCACTGGCTACTGAAGGGGAGTCAGAGACTTCCAGAACGCTGGCCTGGGAAAAAAGCAAGCATTCCTTGCTGGGAACTGCCATGGGGAAGGGCACCTGTCAGAGCCCAAAGCAGCCCCTAGGTCACAGCCCCAAACACCTTTGGTCCAACTGGTGAGACTCTGAGTAGAGACCTCAGTACACGCCAGACCCAGACTCCAGACTCCAAGACCTGTCCATTAATAAATGCATGCTCTCCAATCTGTTATGTGTGAGGTAATTGGTTCCACAGCAGTGGGAGAAAATACACGCTACCTGGAGCCCCTCTTTCTCCATCACCCAGCCTCTGCCCTCCTTTCCAGGCCCAGGATTACCCTTCATTTGCAAATCTCCACTTCTATTCAACCTCCAGGAGGGCCCAAATCAAATACCAACGGGGCTGTCAGTTTCCCCCAGAATCCACCCGAAGGCAGAAATATCTTTCCACTCCCGTCCCCACCCATGCCCTGTGCCCCATGTTGCAGCCATGTTGGGCAAATGAACATTCTCAGGACATATCACCCAGTTCTAAACTCTGAGGCCTTTGCACTTGCCGTGCCTTCTGTCTGGAATGTTCTCCCCTTACCCTGACCCTCTCAGTCCAAACCCTTCAGCATCGTCATCACCTCCTCACAGAAGCCCTCCTGAAGAACAGAAAGTGACTGCCACCTAGGTCCCATCAGTATTTGTAACTCCTTCAAGTATAGAACTTTCCCCCTCTCTTGGGATGATTTGTCTGTCTGCCTACAGGAGGGTGGGAGTTCCTGAGCTCAAGAGGCCTGGTTTCATCCCTCTTTCTGGGATGGATACAGCCAGCTGCTGCTGGACAGACTGCCCAACCCGACTAGCTTCCCCACGGAGCTGCATACTCAATTCTTGGGTCCTGAGTCAGGATTTGGCCATGCAAGACCCCACACCCCTGGTTATTTAGCTGTGTATCAGATTCAAATAGGTCCCCGCTTGTCTGGCCTCATGGAGTACAAAAACAGCCTTTCATCAAGTTGCAGGGGGGCTGGGACAGGAAGGATCCCTGGGGAGATGGCTTGTCTTCCCAGGCCAGAGAACCCAGAGCCCACTGTTGGGAAATTGGCCTTGTGGGTCGTTCCACTGTTTCCAGCTCAGCACCAGGCCTGCTCACCTGAGGTCCACAGGGCCCAATGACATCCACAGCCAAATCTACCGGATACTGGGGCTGGATTGGAGCAGCCAGTCAAGAAGCATCCAACTCCGGAGATGCTGAACCCACTGAGGGAGCATGCCTGGTGAGGCCCCAGTGCAGAACAAGGTCTCCAGGGGAGCAGCGGTCCAGGGCTTGCTGGTGCTGACCACCCTCAGCTTCAGCAGGAGAAGCCGCAAAGGATCCGCCCTGGAGGCACAATGACCCTTTCGAGTTGCCTCCTGCACAGCCCAGGGCTGGGGGGACCAGTGACCTGCATGTAGCAGAGTGAACTTGAGGGTCTGACTGCCTAAGCTTCACCAGCTATTGATGGAGAGACTCGGGCAAATCATTTACTTTCTCTGAGCCTCAGTTAATGTGGCAATAAACACGGAATGCGTAATAGTCACTCCTCAGATGGCCACTGAGAGGAGGAAAGGAGATAATGCATGGGAAATTTAAGCACGCGCCCGGCATGTAGAAAACACCGAATAAATATTAGCAACGATGATGATGATGGTGATAGAGATGATTCTTTGATCCTCTGCTTCAAGAGTCTGGCATCTCCCGGTCTGGCCCTAAAAACAGGCTCAGAAGGGAGCTCCCCAGACCCTGAGAAGAGTCTATGAGTCCTAGGGATCGCCAGAGTTCTGAGATGCAGGAGGTAGGCTGGCTTGTAGTAGAAGAGTTTCCCGCTCCCCTAACAACCTACATGTTGCCTCCTATTTCCCAGATGCTGCCCTCAGCGGGTTGGTCCATGTGATTCGTCCTGGGCAATGAGCTCAAGAGCTGAGTGTTAGCGATGGACAGCCAATGATTCTCAACCTTCTAGTTGTTTCCACTGTGATCACTGAGCCATGTTGTTGAGACCGTGCAAGCTGCTGGGATCATGAAGTCAGTACAAGGGGACCAGGCTCCCCCCTCCTCCAAGAGCCCCTTCATCTGCAGAGGACTTTCATGGGTGACAAACGAGCTCCTGTTGTGTCCAGGCGAGGGTACCTGGCTGCTGCGGTGTGACCCAGACCCTCCGGATCACGACAGGCTGGCTGAGCTACTGGACGCCATGCTGGCCATCGGCCGGTGGGAGGGGGAGGTGATTTCTAAGTGTAATGAAGCGTCAAATGAATGCTTTAAGAGGCAGACCTTTTTAAGAGGAGCCAGCGCCATTTGTCTTCGATGGAGTCTGTCCACTCCCAGGTTCCCAGGGAGGAGCGATAGATGATATCACTATGGGAGGACCAGGAGCCTACAGGGGGAAGGTTAAGAGATAGGAAAAAGGGAGCAACACCAGAGAGTGCAGAAGCAGCCCAACTCCCAGCGCAGGAGGCTTCATGGCTTTCCTTTCCCAGGAAAGGAAGAGCCAGTGCTGTCGACCCTCTTCTGTCTTGGGTGATTCTGTAAACAGCTTGTAGGTAAGATGGTAATGGCCTCTACTCCCACTGTTCGATCATGATTGAGGGCATAACCGAGACTTGACATAAGGGGGGCCCCCATGGTCTCCTTTAAAGAGCATTTCCATCTTTAGAGTCAGAACAGGAGATGAGAAGGAAATGCAATCTCCAGCTGGCATTCTGCTACATGGTCGGGCCCCTGACCCTGGGGGTGGGGGTGGGTGGCAGGGGAGGGCACCCAGCACCGAGTCCCCCCACCAGGCCCCTCCTCAAGGCTGCCAAGGAGGGCAGCTCTCCACCCGTGGCCACCAGCCAAGCACAGCTCATTTGCTTCAAAACCTTCACAACAAACACACAAACTCCGAAAGCCAGGGCCCTCTGTCTCCCTCCTCCCCGGGCTGGTGGGGGAGCGGGAGGAGGCTGAGGTTATTGAAATGCTATTTTAAACTCCAAGTCAGTGTTAACCAAAACCTTGAGGCTGATTAAACACGACCTTTGGGCCACGGGGCTCCAGCTCAAAAGGCAAACAGCTTCTACCCTCTCAACAGCTCCAGGCTTGTTTATTGGTTTGAAAGCCCTTAAGGGGCCCGCCAAGCAGAGGGGTGAGCAGGGGAAACTTTAATATCTGAAGGGAGAGATCAAAAGCAGTTGACATTTCTGGCAGAGAGCAAGCACGTATGTATCTTTATATGTATAGTGTTATAGCTGAGCAGAAGGGAAAAGGCATTTCTTCTCTGGGTTAAATCAAATCAGGCCACATGTTCTTGATCTTGACTGTGTTGTCTTATAATCTAACCAAATTTAACTGACATTGAGAATTTCTGATCTGAACAGTTAACAAGGAAATTTGGCCCAAATAACTTCATACACATTCTGAACATGAACTTGGTTTAGTCATCAGAATTGATGGGAAAGTGCCCTCCCAGCTCCCCTCCAGGGAGACCCTAAGCTGACGGGTAAAGCTCCCGATCTCTGTCGTCCCTCCTGCTGATGGAGTCACTGGGGAAAGCAGCCCCTCAAGTGAGCAGGCTGTTTCCATGTCTGATCCTGGGGCGCAGGAATTATTTCCCAGTCACCCCAAAGAAGAGAGATGATTTTGACTTGGCAGAAGCATCTACGGAGCCACGAGGTCTGGGAGGATCCGTGAAAGGTGTCTTTGGGATTTGTCCACATGGAGGTTCCTGATAACCTTGTTCAGGGCAGTTTCAGTGCGGAGTTCAGTGGGAGGCAGGATGGCCTTGGACGATAGAAAAGATGCCCCTCCTCGAAGCTAGCCCAGCGCCTGGCACAGAGCAGGTGCTCAGTTAACATTTGCGGAATAGATTTTTGAATAAATGAGTCTGTGATCGACTCAAGTAGCTGGTAACCAGAGAGCCATCTGCACTCCTTGCTCTTTGCTCATTGAATGCTGCTTTAGTTCCAGAAGGCAATGTCCTCAGTCCCAGGTGATGAGACATGATGTATGTAAGCTCATCATGACAACCCTAGTGTTCTCCCAGCTTCCTTTGTAGCTAGGGATGGGCAGGACGCATGAGCCAGCTCTGGCCAATAAGACCTAAGTAGTCAGTGCTAAGTCAGTGCTGGAGGGGTTGGCGGGGTCTGGGGGTGGGGTCCTACAAAAGCTTTTGCATCTTGGTTAAATGAGACAGATGACATTGCAGGGTCCACTCCTTCCCCTCCCCCTTCCTCCTACCTTCAGGGAGAACTTACCATGACAAGTGACTAGTTGTCATTCAAATCCATCCTTTTCATTCTATGCTGCAGAAGTGTCCCTGAGAAGCACCTGCCTTTGTCTCCATCCGTATTTGGATACATCCCTACTTTTCATCAATGGGATATGAAAGGTGGCACTGACCCTGGTGGACCAAGATTCCAAGGAAGTGAGTGTGCCTTCTCTGTGTTCTCTCTCTCTCCCCCTTCACTGGATGGATACGGTTGACAGAGATGAGGCCCCGGGAGAGAGCAGAGCTGCAAGATGGAAGGAGCCTGGGTCCCCAAAGCACCACATAGAGGCCACCAGCCGGGAACCAGAGACACCAGCGCTGAAGTGATGAGAGGTCTGCAGGTAAATTGCCATTGTGCTAAGCACTAACCTTGGGGGGATTATTTGTTACGGACCTGGCGTGACGCTGATGAATACATTTGATTTCTATAAGCTTGTAAGCAAGTTATTTAAACTCTCTGTACCTCATTTTCTCCTCTGAAGTTGGAGATATCTGTAGTACCAACCTCCTAGGATGGTCAAGAGAAAGACATACAAAAGGCAATCAGCAGAGTACCTATTACACAGTAAGAGCTTATTATATGCCAACTAATCTCATGACCATTATTACCATTTCTTTTTTTAAAAAGATTTATTTATTAGAGAGAGAGAGAGAAGGCATGTGCACAAAGTGGAGGGGAGGGGCAGAGGGAGGAGGAGAGAGAGACTCTAGAGCAGATTTCGTGCTGAGCCAGATGCAGGGCTTGTACTCATGACCCTAAGCTCATGACCTGAGCTGAAATCACAAGTCAGATGCTGAATCTGCTGAGCCACCCGGGTGCCCCCATTATTAGCATTTCTGAATCGGGAGTGGGCTAGATGAAGTCCTTTGTAGCTTTGAAAGGGCACGATTCTCTAGTCAGATCCTGCAAGGAAAGAGCAAAGAGAGGTGTGTCTGAGCCTTTGCTATGTTTCCAGAGGAGGAAAAAAAAAATGCCTGCAAGGGGAGGGAGAGATAAAGTATGAGGCTCTAACTTCTTTCCTACCAGATTCTCTGTCTCATCCACGGGAGGACTCCTGGACCACGTTCATTTCTTAAGCTGATGAAATATCGATTAGAGCTGAGATCCCACATTCTGTAATCAATCTTTCCTCCCCATTTTTGCACAATTCATGCTATGAGACTAGGATGTTTAGTTTTTTTGTGGTTTGTTTCTGTCAAGCATTCCTGGTACCCTTTTACACCCAGAGGGCGAGATGGGAATCATCGGGAGCCCTGGAACAGACCCTCACCTGACCCTGTAGTGGGGTGATGCCTCCTCGCTGAAGAGGGACAGAGAGAACCCCGATGAGGAGGCTGGAATGCAGCATTCCAGTAGTCCAGTCTTGATTCTTCCCCTTCACAGCTCTACTTGGGCCTCAGTTTCCTGGTCTGCAAAATGGGAACCATAATGTTTCCTACTTAAAAGGACTATAGCAAGAGATAAATGAATTAATGTATGTAAGGTTATTAAAACTATAGCTGGCAATTAGGGGTATGTCCAGCTACAATTAACAAATACTCCTTCTACAGTAGCTTAAACAGGTAAGAGTTTATTTTTATCACCTAACAAAATGTCTATGAACAGGCATCCTAGAACTGTAAGTGACTCATCAGCAACATCAAGGACCTTAACTGTATCCATCCACCGTTTGCTCCACCATCCCTATCACCATGACCTTCATCTTCCATCTTGTAACCTCATAGTCACAATGTGGCTGCTCTTCCTCCAGACTTCTAGCCACATTCCAGGCAAGAGGAAAATGGAAGGAAGAAAGAGAAAGAGGTAGTGCATGGACTGGGTCAGCAAAAATTCTCCCAGAAACCCTCAGCTATGTCTCATGGGCCAGAACTGTGTGTATGGCCAACCCCAGCTTCAGAGAAGTAAAGGAAAGCCATTGCAACCCGGAACACAAAGTGGGGTTCAGGCAGGCAGCACAAAGGAAGAACAGATCTGGGGTGGGGAACCAGCAATTCTGCTTTAGAGGTGGAGGGTCAAAAATTATTAACCCCCTCCTGACAACAACCCCTGACTACTGGTGCCCCACAGCTCGGCTGGAGCAAACCATCGACTAAAGCAAACCGAGAGCCAAGTATTAAATAGTTAGCATTTCACAATCACACACTTAAGAAGCAGCTCTCTGTTTTCTCTGCCACAAGCTATTTATAGAGCAGATTTCTAATAAACACAGATTGGCAGCTGGGGGTAGGGGGAGGTCAGCAGTGCACAGACCCGGCTTTATTGATGCCTTGTCAATCAACGGCTCTTATTTTGTTGTTTAATTTTTTTTAAGTGCATGTAAGCACTTTCCCTGCTAATAGCAGATTTATTGAACAGCCCCGCAATGGAGTTCACCTCTCCTGTAGACTGTGGCAGCTGGTTATCAACTTTGTGGCTTCGGGTCGGAGGGTAAATTAACCCCGTATCCGCGGCCCCTTCCAGGGGAATTACAGGGGTCTAGACAAATTCAATAGTGTCCAATAAAACGTCCCACCTCTCCCACTCTGGGCACCTCACACCCAGCCTCAGCTTTGCTGTCGAAGCAAAGGATGTAATTTGACAAATGGAACTTTCAGGCATGTGGTCATGCTGGCCGTTGCGTTCAGACCAAAGGAGAATCCCTTTATCTGAGAAGTTTGGCTTCTCTTAGAAAGTAGACTTGCTCTTCCTGAGTGCTCACACTCCCCGTGCTGATCAAAAGAGGTCTCCCGGTTTAAAGCCACATCTGCCCCACCCCTTGGCTTTGACCCTGCCGTTTCTGCCGGGCTCAGCCCCCCTCTTCTGTCTCATTTCCCCATCTCCGCATCTCTTATACCCACCCCAGCCAATTCGGTACTCGCTAACCTCCAAACTCACGTGGGCATCTTTCCCACACGTCCCTTGGCCCCTTCCACCCATCCTCCTCCCTGACCTGCCGTCGCCCCCCACAACTTGGCCACTTGTCCAACTTCTTCCCATTCTTCAAGGCCCATGTCCAAATCTTCATTATTTAAGAAGGTACCTTTGCTTCTCAACACATGAGACTCAGTTCTTAGGAAGGTCTGCTGCTCCACGTTAGTGTTTCTGGAAGCCCAGATGACAATGACCAGATGATGTTGATGGTGATGGTGATGACGGCGATGGTGACAATGACGGTGATGATGGTAATGGTGATGATGGTGACAAAAGACAGAAACAGCTCATCTATCGGCTCTTACTAATGTGCCAGGCAAGGAGCTCTTCCTGTAAATCCTACCTTTATAAGAGCTCCAGGAAGTAGATGCCAACATAATTTCCATTTCATAGATGAGGAAACAGGGACAGAGTGAAGCTCGGTGGTTTGCCCAAGGACCCTTCAGCTGGGACACAGGAGCCGTGTGCTCTAAACAATATGGCTCAAGGCCCATGCATTTGGCTTCCTGTCTTTGCCCAGTTCCCACCACACATAGCAGCTCAGTGTAACTACATCCCAGAAGGCAGGAGCTCTTGGCCACATATGACGGGCTGGGGTCACCCACTCTCAGTCTACAGCATCTGAGGAAGAGGAACAAGATGAGAAAGGGTCAGGAAAAGTTTACTTGACCCCAAAAAGGTTGCCTGTCAGTTCTGTACCCAGGGGGAACATTCTGCTCAGTTCTGTGCAAAGACCAGGGGGAAAAAAGTCTTGGCTGGCACCTCTGGCAAAATGAATCCCCAAGGGGCTTGGGATATGGTTCTCAACATTTAAAAGCCCCAAACTACAGATTTTTTGGAAGAGAGATTATCAACAGGCTCTCTAATCTGAAAACAATAGCCATCCGCACAGAGTTTACAAGACAGATTCTCGGAACACAACAGGTTTATGGTGAAGAATAACTCCCCTCCAGGGACAGTCTGGCAGAGAACTTGCCCCTTTCAGTCTGTATGTATTGCCAGCCCTTTTATTCCAGGAAGTGGGGCCACAGAGGCAATCGAGGCCCATTGCCTGGTGTCTGCTGCTCTTCCTCTGGTCTGCAAAGGGATGCCAGCAAAGATGGAAGTACTTAAAAAGCATCATTTTTTTATGACCCAGATCAGGAGATTTGACTTAGAAAAAGTATTGTCAACACCCCCTCCCAGCTAACTCCCCTGCACCTCACCACTGAAACCAGTTAGCTGGTTGATCTTAGAGTGGACAAAAGAGCAGAGGACTTGAAGAAGCTGAATGTTCTGGAAGGAAAAAGCAAGACTGGCTGGATGGGGAGAAAAAAAAGGGGGGACCCAGTACAGTCATTGGTGCCTTCCAGAAGGTCATCCCCATGTGGGATCTGGGAAAGGTAGGTGGCTTTCCTATCACGGGACGGTAAGCAGTTACCTGGATCCATGGCCCCCCAAGCCCACATTATCGTGCCAACCCAGCATTGAGAAGTCATTGAGTCAGACTAGGAGGGGGATGACAGGCCATTTCCTTTTGTGTCAGGGCTGGACAAAATGGCTTAGAGCAGAGGTGGCAAAGCCAGACATGTCACAGAGGCATAGCAGAAGCTCCTCGCAACCCCAAGAGTGGGACTTACCTTTTTAGTGCGCTCTGCCCTCTCCCCTGCTAGGATCAGCCTCTCTCTGCCTCGGGACTTTCTCTGGCCACCGGATCTCTCGCTGCTCAAACAGACTGCACCCAGGACTGGACAAATACTCCATTCCCTCTCTGCTCAGGAGGTAAACTGAGGCACGTTCTGCGCTGGCTCTTACAGCGAGCCCCTGCCAGATTAAATGCTAGCTGCCCACAATAGGAACTTGATTGGCCCGTGTCCCCACCCAGGGCACCTGTGTCCTAGGCTCACCTCCTAAGTAAACTACCTGCTCTCCGATCCTGGTGTCATGATCTGCTTTGGGGGAAAGCCAGTCTAAGACAAGGTGAGAGTGGGTAACCGGAGTGGAGGTCAGCAGGGGAGGCAGACGGCGCCCTGCTGGGAGGCGAGCCCAGGCTCCCGGATCCGAGTTTAACAGAGAAACTGAAAATCCGCATTTCTCACATGAAGTGCCTGATTTAGTTTGGACGCGGAGGGATCACAAAATAAAAGTAGCAGTAGCTTCCTGGTCAAACCAAAAAAATGCCCGTGGGCAACCTCTGGCCTAGGGCAGAAAAGCGAGCCTGCAGGGAGGGATGAACAGGCACTTTTCAGAAGGTACGTGGTGGGGGTGACAGCCGGTCAGTCTCATATTTCCTCATAGGGCCCTGAGACTTCCAGGGAGGCCAAAGGGACAAAGAGAGCTCCCCGAGGCCTTTCCACGGCCCCTGTGTAAAGCACTGTCTCCTTTTCCATCTCGTCAGGAGTGGTCACTTGGCTTCTCCTTACACACCTCTGGCCATGGGGGACTCACTATCTTTTGCATCATTTCATTCCGTGGCTCGGATGGCTCTTTTAGAATGTCTTGCTCTCTGTACTGAAATCTCCCTCCCTGGAACTCATCCCATTGGTTGAGCTATATACTTACAACAGCAAAATTCAGAGAGGAAGTGCAGAATCAGACTGGGAGCGGCAAAACAGAATTTCCCGGACGGAGATGGTGTCGGGGTGTCCCTGGTTTGAAAACACAAAATTCAAGTTATGATACTTAAAACCAAAAACTGAAAAATAAACTCTATTTTCCACAAGACCAGTAAGACCTTGGTGACACCTGGCTGATGGGACACCCACAGGGCAGAGCCACGGGTACCCGAACCCCCAGGAGGGACAAGATTTTTATTTTTATTTTTGTTGAAAGGAGACGCAGTGTTTCTCAAGACTGAAGACCCCGGTTTGATCCCTCCCTCCGTGTTCTGGTCACAATTCCTTACGCTTCTTCTCAACTCTACTCATCATGTACTTTTCAAATGGGGCACATGTACCAAAGATCATTGGAGATAAGGTCGAGATTGGGTAAAACTTCAGGGAAAATGTTGTTTTATGTATTTTACAAGATTTTTAAAAAATTTTATTTATTTATTTGAGAGACAGAGAACATGCATGAGAGAGAGAGAAAGAGAGCATATGAGTAAGGGGGAGTGGAAGAGGCAGAGGGAGAAGCAGACTCCCCACTGAGCAAGGAGCTCCATGCAGGACTCGATCCCAGAACCCTGGGATCGTGACCTGAGCCAAAGTCAGACACTTAACCAGCTGAGCCACCCAGGCGCCCCAGGAAAAATGTTATTTTAAGTAACAACTATTTTCAATATTAAAACAAAGCCTGCATTATCAAGTCAATTACACCAGAATAAATTTTTTTTAAATAGTTCAATTTCAAAGACAGCCCTGATACCCCCTTCTATCTTTGTCCTTACATGGCCTTTCCTCTGAGTGTGAGGGGGCTCTCTGCATTTCTATAAGGACACAAATCCTAAAAGATCGGGGCACCATTCTTATGACCTCATTTAACCCTACATCCTTAGAGGCCCTATCTCCAAACACAGTCATATTGGGGATTTAGGCTTCCACGTAAGGATTTGGGGGAGACCCAACTTAGTTTAGTTCCTAGCAGCACTGCTGACCTTGGGGGCCTCGGGGAGTGCCCCTCAATTGTGGAGATGATGAACGCACACTTCTCTGCCCTTATTGGTGTTTTGGTTGACTAGTCTGAGAAGTTCTGGGCTGTCAGTGTGTCACCTCCCGTGCGGATGTGGGGTGATGCCCAGAGGAGGAGCCAAGTAGAGGGGCCAGTAACCTCCCCTCTGCAGGACATGTGTAAGCTGTGTGTGCCTCGCCACACTCCTCTTCATTATTGGTCAAAGTCAAGCCAGGCTGGAGCCAGCTGTGGGGTAATACAGAGGGGACATTTAGAGTTTGGGAAACTTGAAAACCAAACCAATGGAAATCACCCAGCCCAAATTTGGAACTCTGGCCCATTAACCCCTCCAGCTTCCAGACGGTGACAGGTCAGCTAGTTTTTGTTTAGACCTCCAAATATTACATTTCTTTCAAAACCTTCTGTAATCCCAAGAGCATGTGGTGACTTCTACAGTGACAATATGTTCATTTATTCATTAATTCAACAAATATTTATTGAGTCTCTACCATATGCCAGGAACAGTGTTTGGCAAATAGTGCTCCCATAGGACCTACTTTAATGACTAACTAAAATCCCGTGTATTATTAGCAAACCCACCATTGTGTGTGTGTGTGTGTGTGTGTGTGTTTGGGGCTGGTTTCCTTAAGCAGGCCAAAGGGCTGGCTCTCTTATTTATATCTTTCCTCTGTTGAACAAAGCCATTTCCTCATGGTTTGAGAACATTCATAAATCCTCACCTTGAGTCTATATTAATGAAGTACAATGACTGATGAACTTCTGGCAGTCCGAGTTGGGTTGACCTCAGTGATGCTAGGAAACATTTAAACTCCATTCAGTCCCAGTCCACCCTCTTCTTTCCCCATCCTCTCACCCCTCCCAGGCAATGCATTGGGGGGGGGGGGGGGATTCAAACTCAGTGTTCCAACAATGAAGATCCAATACTCATAGTTCAATTAATCTTTCCCTTTTTCAATAAGTAATTCACTCAGGTCAGTAGCTCTCAATCCTGACAGCATCTTAGAATCATCTTGGGAACATCTGAAAACTAAAGATGGCCAAGTCCCAAACCCAGAGCCCATGATTTAGTTGGTCTGGAATATGGCCCAAACATCAGATTTTTTTTTTTCTTTTTTTCCAAAAGCCTTCCTCAGTAATGCTAAGTCACAGCCAGTATTGGGAAGCATTGATAGTCATTTCCCCAAGACAGCTTCAGGAGTCCTCTGAGGACCACAGCTGGGCCATGGGCATGCATGAGTTGGACTTACCAAGTATAACCCTGGTGCCTAGAACTTTACTAGATGCTACAAGGAGTAGTTACCTAAGCTCTGAGCCTCAGTCATGTCATCCATACAAAGGGCTTTATCCTTCGCCATGTAGCATCCTGTGTTGAGCTACACAGAGTGAGAGGACTCCAGTGGTGGGACACAATGCAGGTGGGCAGGGGCTGGTTTTGATCAGGGCAGCTTTAGGGGAGCCACCAAATCACAAGGTCTTCACCCACTTCTCTCTTTATTGCCAGCCCCAAACAGGAGAGAGAATTAAGAGGCAAGACACGGATGTTTCCTGCATTGAACTGAGTAATAAAGAAGTATTATTGACTAGCTTCTCCTGCAGGTGCTGGGGCCATTTTCGGCCATGACACGGTGAACATCATTTTTCTCAAACTGTTGGTGTCTCGGTGGCAAAGAGCAGAAACCCAAACTTGCACGAGCAACAAAAACGTCAACCATCTGGCGATGCACCAGTCAACACCCAAGGAGAGACCATGAAACCGTGACTTAAGGAGGGACAGGAACCGAGAGCCCCATAACCAGGGTCTCTCTCAAGTTCCATTGCCTTGACTCATGTCAGTCCTCTGGATCTACTTCATCTTCCTTTCTCTGTAAAAGGCAGCCAACCAGCACACCCTGAGCTTTGCTTCCACGGTTTAAATAACACAGAGAAACAGACCAGCATCTGCAAACGCTAGTTCCAAACGCCAGGCAGAGAGAATCTGATTGGCTCAGCCTCGGTCAGGTGACCACGCCTGGCCCAATCAGCTACGTCCAGGGCTTGTGATTGAAACATGGCTGGAAGGGAGAGGGAGCGGCTGTGCTCAGAGAAAGGAGACAAAGAGAGACACTCCACTTGGTGTCTTCTGTAGTCAAGACGCAGGGTGGTTTCGGTGACAAGTCTTACAGATGACCTGAGCGGGTCTGAGAGATTACTGGTCTCACCAATCATCCAGCTCACTTCCGGGCAGGAAGGCAGGAGGTGAGGGCTCTCCCCTGGTGCCCTGACTTCCCTCCTCGCCCTTCATGCAGCTCTTGGGAGCTCTTGGCACAAACAGTCTCCAACCTAATTACCAGCCGGAATTAATCAAAGGTATTCCCAACTGCATGAGCGATGCTAGCCAGGAATGTCTCTGAGCTGAAATTCTTAAAATACTTTTGTTTATGAGCAAGTTTTACATGTTAACTTTTTCCAAAAGCCTCTGAGAGGAGCAGTCCCCACAGACATCTGAGAACACTTTGGCTGTCTTAATTCGCTCATGATGTTTCATTAATATCAATTTTCTCCCTGCATCCCCGCCTGGCAGGTTCTTTTTACAAGTGTTCTAGTCTTCCAACCTCTTGTTTTTTTGTTTTGCTTTAACTTTTGTCTTAGAATTCTTTCTCCATTTTCGAAGAAACTCTCTTAAATCTCCATAAAGTACACATCTTTTGGCTTTAACAGCTCCATTTAAAAAATGGAGGACATCATGCACTTCTTGGATCCCCCCCTACCTTTGGAAGTTACAAGAGGGAGGTTGGAGGGAAAATAATCTAGAGAAACAGATTTTAATCTTGCTTCTTAATCCTGTCCTTGGGATTAATAGTATGGAAATTCCATCTTCTCCCCAACCCTTCCAAACTTCAAGAGTCTTGAGTGAGCACCAACTTCCTTGATCTTCTCAATGCTCAGAGACAGAGGGCCAGTGAGGAGTCCTAACTCACAGCCACCTTGGCTTGGTCAGAAGAAGTCATTGGAGATCAGGTCTGTCTGGCTAGTTTCTTGCGCTGTGACAGTCATTGGTTTATTTGCTCTAAGATCCACTCATTGTCGTTCCCCTTCTCTGTATACCCAAGCTCCTTTGCCAACAGGCTTCTAGATTCAACAATGGAAGGCTCTGGCAGAGTATTGGGGATAGAAGGAGAAGGAAACTCGAGGTATCTTTCTCTCTCCACTTTCTCCTGTGGTATCTGTGGCAGTGACTCTTCCATGGCACTGATTCCTGGGCAGAAGCCCAGCCATGTGTCTAGCTCCCTCTGGACAACCTGAATTTTGTTTTGGGTTGTGACGTCTCATCCTGTTGCCCCTTCAGCCCCAGGACTAGTAGCAGCTTCTTGATGTAGCCAAAGTCTGAGATATATCATCATCCCTTGTTTGGCTTCTCAGACCTTCCCCTGTCTGTGTACTCAATGCCCTCTATCAAATTCTCTGTGCTTGAGCCATGTAGGGCATCTGCCCACTCAAAATTAAAGTCCTCTGTCTGCCTATAAAATAGTGTTTTGCAAACTATCTGTTGCAAAGGACCATTTTTAAATATTTTCAGTCCACCATGATTGACACATAACTGGTACACAGCCTGATCCACATGCAATGTACCCACCAAATGCAACCATACTGGAAATGATCTATACCCTGTTCAATGAGATAAGTCTACCCAGCATGTATTTAGATGTCAGAGCAATGTAAAATTGCTATAAAAATTTCAAAACTTACTTTCATCTGTATCATTGTCTCCTCACATCTCTTGCAAAGAGTTTGCGAGCTGGTGTGGGAGCGTGGGCCATACTTTACGTAACACTGTTTGGGGGTCCTTTTTATTCATGTGTAGGACCCTTCTATGATTTGGGAAGTCTGAATGCAGTATTGGTCATTTTTCCTTTGGGTTATGCACAATTCCCAGACAGAGCTGTATTTCTCCTCTAGACCATGTTCCCCACAATTTTCCAATGCTAAAATATAACATACTAAAGACGGTGCTTCCCAGAGACTGATTCCTTTTTCAGACAGTTCATTTAATCCTCACAATGGCTTCATGATGAGGTGCCATTGTTATCCCCATTTTAGAGAATGGGAAAGTAAACCTCAGAGAGAGGTTACATAGCTTCACCAGGATCACACAGCTTAACCCTCACCCAAGTATGTCTGACTCCATGTCCACGGTCTTAGCTAAGACACATATTTGTTTGATCTATCTTGTGTCTCGGTACTGAACACAGAGTCTGACACAACAAAGGAAATTATGAAGGATCAGAATGACCAAGTGAAATGATGCCTGGTCTGTTCCTTCTCTCACTGGGGGTAGGGCTTTCCGTAAACACACTGCCATTGGAACCCACTCTTTCCCAGCCAAATCATCCCCATCAATATCCTCCTCAGAGAAACCCTGCCAACCCTTCCAGGGCACCATTCTCTGCTTCCTATGGCTCTGACTGCCTGCGTGTCACACTCTCAAAGTCACGCTGAATGCCATACAATCCTATTGTCCCCAGACTGTACTTTGGAGCACTTCTTGTCTCCCCATGTGTTTAGAAATTCCTCAAGAACAGAGGCTTTTATAATAACAGTGGCTCCTGGCACAGAGCTAATATTTATTAAGTACTTCTTGGCGCCAGGCGTTACTTTAATTAATAATTGTTTTATATTCACAGCAATGCAGGTGAGGTGTTTTTATTATACCCTTTTGAGATATAAGGAAACTGAGATGAAGGGAGCTTAAGAAAGTTTCCCCGAGTCCCACAAGTAGGGGCTGGGATTTGAGCCCTTGAACTGTTGGCCTTCAAAGCCTATACTCTTAGCCACTGTGGGATTCTTGACTTTTCCAGATACTTCCACCTCTGTGAACTAAGTAGGTCCTCCCAGTGACTCAGAGGAGGAAGGAAGTACTGTCTCTGAGAGAGCTTTAGAGCCAGAAAAACAGTTGGAGGGTTTTTCACGTCTCCACTGTGTGCATGAGGATGTGGAGTCTTAGGGCAGGGTGGCTGGCTCACGGTCACACGGCAAGCCCATGTCAGAAACGTGAATGGGTCCCAGGTCCCAGCACGGACATCTCGTGTCTGCACCAGGTGGACTGTAGTCACGTGGATACTCACTTGACCACTGAGCTCCCAAGGGTGGCACACAGTGTCTTCTGGGAAGCCTGAGAGGCAAGCACTGATTCCAGACAGGAAAGCATAAACACCACAGATCTTGGGAACTGTCTGTAAAGGTGAAGGATTTCAAGTAAGGAGAGGCAGCTAGGAGTACAGATGGGAGGCCTCGCCGGGGAATCAGAAGACCCGGAACCCCAGTTCTGCTGCATGCCCTTTGGCAAGTAACTTAATTCCTCTGAACTTGTTCAAGTGTTCACTCTCTTGAGGAACTTGCAACGTTCTCTAGACGGATCTAGCCCACCAACCCCTTAGCCGACAATGAAGCCTTCAGCAATACAGGGAAGGGCCCATGGTGTGGGGTTGCAGAGAGGACTGAGGTCAGCATGGTCCGGGAGTGGCCAAGAACTGGTTCTCATGGAATGAGCTAGAAAGGTGGGGAAGGGGCACCTGGGTGGCTCAGTGGGTTAAAGCCTCTGGCTTTGGCTCAGGTCATGATCTCAGGGTCTGGGATTGAGCCCCGCATGGGGCTCTCTGCTCAGCCGGGAGCCTGCTTCCTTCTCTCTCTCTGCCTGCCTCTCTGTCTACTTGTGATCTCTGTCAAATAAATAAATAAAATCTTAAAAAAAAAAAAAGAAAGAAAGAAAAGTGGGGAAAATTTTTTTTATTTAGTTATTTTCTTTTTCCAATAGCAAAATAATGCTGACTTGGGGCGCCTGGGTGGCTCAGTGGTTAAGTCTCTGTTTTCAGCTCGGGTCATGATATCACGGTCCTGGGATTGAGCCCCACAACGGGCTCTCTGCTTAGCAGGAGCCTGCTTTCTCCTCTCTCTCTCTGCCTGCCTCTCTGCCTACTTGTGATCTCTGTTTGTCAAATAAATAAAATCTTAAATAATAATAATAATGCTGACTTACCAATGAATATTCTAGAAGTCCAGCAAAGAACAAATTCAACCAGAAAACAAATACCTGTAATCTTAACTTCTGAGCATCCTTTCCATCTTGTTATTGGTCATGTTATTGGTTTTATACAGAGGCAGGGAGCCTGGCAGCGAAGAGTGCAGTTTCTGGGGGTTAATTCCCTAATGCAAAATCCCAGCCCTTGTTTATACAAGCATGTGACTTTAGTGGGGACACTTTACCTCATGTATCCTGCCTCAGTTTCCTCCAATTTAAGCAGGGACAACAATAGTACTTCCCATAAAAGGTACGTGTGAGGAAAAACCTCTAAAGGGACTTAGAATAGTACTTGGCACATGGTAAACACTAGACAGTGCTTCTTCTTGACATTTGATTTAAAGTCTTTTCTGATGTGATTAGAAGTTCTTCACAAGTAGGTTTTTCTGAGCTGACACAGTATTCCATTAATGGATGTATCAGCAATCACTTGAGAAGAGTTCAGAAAACCAAGGGAGACAAAGAGCAGGGCCTCTTGTCAGTGCCACAAGCCATATTTCCAGAACTTTCCTTTCAGGGTCCACTTCTCTCATGGGGCCTCACCATCTCCCAAAACATCCATCCCTCCCTCTGCCTCAGACAGATGGCTCTGCTCACACCTCTGGGTCCTTTTCCCCAGTTCTGAGAATTCACCCTACTCCCCCTGCCTGTTTGGCTGCTGACAGATAGAAGATTTCAGGCCAATCATTTTGTAGAAGGCCCTCACTCAGATTTGTTTGATGTTCCCCTTTGATTAAATTCAGGTTATGCATTTTGGGGAGGAGTTCAGTTTCATTTTCTACAAGGAAATATTAAATGCATTTGGAATTAATTTTGGTATGATATATTTTTCTTCACTTATATGAAACACCTCCTTTATCACGTAGCAAATACTTAATTGTATATAGCTTCTCTTTCTGTGATTCAAAAGCTGGTGTCACACTGTTTTAATTACCATGGCTTTGTTATATGCCCCCAAATGCGGTAAGGAACAAATTCCTGCTTAATGATGATCCTTTTCTCAAAAACATCTTGATTCTTCTCTCCCAGGTGCACCTTAAGATCGTATGATCGGATGATCAGGTTCCTCAAAAAATACCTTCGGGACTTAAGTTGTTTTAAATGTCTAAATCACGGTAGGCAAGACAGACAAGTACTAAAGCTTTCCATCCAGGAGCATTACATACGGATCAATCGAGCCTTTTGTGTCTTGGGAAAGTCTCATATTCTTTGTGAAGCTCCGGCCCATTTCTTGTCAGGCCGTTTACTATTTTTGAGTCTCTTATGAACGGACTCTTTGTATCTCTTGTTCATTGCTTTTTCTGGCTGATTTCAATTAGCTGATAGGATAACAGAGTGGTTCAGTTCATCCTCCCTGGAGACTGACGACGCAGGGTCAAATCCTAAGTCGTCACTCATTTTTGCGTGCCATCCAAGGCAAGTCACATGACACTGTGTGCCTCAGTTTCCTTACCTGTGAAATGGGGGCGACTGATGGTATCTGCCTCACAGGCTGTTCTAGAATGAACTAATAGAAGAGTGCCCAACACATATGCAGTACTAACCAGGGCAGTTTCCTAAACAAGCCCCTTTCTGACCTCTGCGGGCCTTTTTCATCGATACAGTAGTGAGCGAAGGGGAAGTGGCCAGTAGTTACCCTGGGGAAAAGGGCTTTATTTAACAACTTGACATTGACTCTATGGTGTCAGGGGCGGTTCTGAAAGGAAACTTCGCTGGGCTTCTTCTTGCTCTCAGGCTCTCCCCAGCCCAGTGCCCTCCTAGTCTCATGCTGTACCCCTCCTGATGGTGATTCTGGCTCTGAGTCTCCCTCCCCTCGGTGTGCACAGGTGGGGTTCTGGCCCTCCTTCCTCATGGCTGTTTCCAGGTGCAAGAGTCCAATAGGCAGCCTATGGCCAGGCCAATCTTGGAACAGAGGCCAGTCATCCTGGGGGAGCACAGGCATCTGATTTTAGCAAGTTGGCTGCGGTAGGAGCAGATCCTCTTTGGAAGGAGTATGGGCCACAATGAGCATAGGCAGCACCACGGGCGTGGGCATTTTAGATGAGGTCACGCCCAGCAGAGCCCAATAATCCATGAGAAGAGATTCTGCACGTATCCAGGAATGGCTACCAGAGGAGGGGTGAAAAGTAGAATATTAGAGCTCTGCTCCTGTCCTATATTATTATTTGGAATGTTGAGTGGAATTCCACTGGAAAGAAAGGATTTCAGCTTTCTGAAAGCTGAAAACAAACAAACAAACGAAAACAAGCACACAAAATACCCTCTTCCTATCCTCTCTGCTGATCTAACTCCCACTTGTCCTTCAAGCTTTCCCAAAAAATCCTACCCAAGGAGGTCCTCACTTTACATTCTCTCGAAATAGTTCTCCGTGTCTTTTGGAGAAGTCATCACAGCTTGTAATAATGTATTTATTTTTAGAGGCAAGTTGTTTATCGTCTGTCTTCCTCCTCTGACCAGAGTGGCTGAGCCAAATCCTGGCTCCATCAGTTCTAAAGGAGTATCTTTGTAACTTTCCTGAACACCTCCGTGCCTCGGTGGGTTTATCCAGAAGAGGAGCTCATACGGTCCTGCCTCGCAGGCTTGTTGCGAAGATACGGTGAGATCATCAACGAAGGAGCATGGCAAGGGCGGGGCGCTTTTACTACAAGCTGAATATGGGGGCCGTGATCATCGCCCCCATCGCTCGTTTATCCCATCCTTAGCGCTGAGGCTGTGTCCTCGTTCACGGCTGTATCTTTAGCACTTAGCACGTGCGGTAAGACTCAGGAAATGCTTACCAAATGAATGACAGGGAGAATGAACGGGGGAGTGAATGTTTCTCCGCAAACACACCTGCCCTTCTTCTAAGGAGGCATTTCCTTTGCGCCATTAGGGCTGATCTTTCTTATTTTTCAAGTGGAAAAACACAAAACTTTTCCCCAGGTGAAAACACTTAAACGAAGCCTGTGAAGGAATCCCGACATGTCGTGTGTTCTCAAAGATGCTTTGCCAGGAGACTTTATGGGGAAGCTTTTGAGGTTGTGAGGAAGTGTAATTTTCCTTGTGAAATGTCTAGGTTTCTTTTCTGGGTCATTTTTCATGTGCTTGTCACTTTCCCAGACTAATTGGTAGGCTCCTTTCCCTGGCTGTCTGCGTAGGCTCTTGCCCACCTGGCACAGAGCACTTGGGTGTCGGGGGGAAGCTCCCAGGAAGGGAGCCAGGACGTGTGAGTTCCATGGGGCTTTGGCAAGGTCTCTGTCCTTCCTTGGGTCTCAGTTTCCCTATCTGGAATACAAAAAGGTTTAACTCTATAAGCAAACAAAAGAGAGTTCCAAGGCCTAAGGGAAGCCACTGACTCAGCGTTGGGCAAATTCCAATTCCAGAAAGATCTTTTGGCTTTGCACACTCAGCATTTTCTCCTTCCACCATCCATGGGGCTCACAGTCCTACAGTCCCCCGAAGTCTTCAAATGCAGTAACTAGTAAGACAGCTCCTTTTATGGGGGTAATTGCACAACCCAGGGCCATAAATCCATGCCCAGGGTTTAATCGGGGGTCCTAGTTTCAGCACCGAGGGGGAGATGGGGACATGCAATTCAGTTCTTTTGCACTGAAAGGTTGATGGTCAGCCCCTCAGGAATGGGAGGAGGGCCAGCCTTCACTAGAGGTGCTAGGCTCCCACTTTTCCCGATAAACTCTGGGGGATGGCCAAGAAATGCATTTGTTGGCCCCAAGGACCTTCCAGGGGAACCTGGGATGACCTCTCAGCAGGGCAGGCAGCCCTGGAATAATGCCCTTGAACACACTGCAAGAGGGAGAGACTTCACAGGCTCCAGGTCAACCTGCAAATGTGGGCCATTTTTTGGGAGGGAGGGTCAATCTCAGATGTGACATCAAGGAGGGCCACTCATAAGATCCCTTTATCCAGTCTTCAGGGATTTCCTTCAAGTTTCTTAGAGACATGGCCAAAAGGGTTAAGTGAAACAGAAGTTGGTGACAGTGGAAAGCTTGCAGCCAGAATGGCCTGGATGCGAATCCAGCTCCATCCCACTTCATGTCCCCTCGGAAGCTACAGGGAGAACAGGGATCCCTTGTCCTCCTGAAGACTTGCAGCAAGGATCAAAATCAATCTTGCATGTAAAAATGCCCAGCCCATAATAGGAATTCTGACCACGTGTAAACTCCAGCAAAACATGTGAATCCTTAAACAGAAAATGCATAAAAGGAATTTGAGGAAAAGGAAAGAATGCCCTCCATCCCTGGCATCCTGGGAGAAAGAGACAGATCACAGGAAAGAACGATGTCGGTGTCCGTGTAGGGGGCTGAATGGTGGCCCCCCAGGAGTTATGTACATGTCCTAGTCTCTAGAACCTGAGAATGGGACCCTATTTGGAAATAGAGCCTTTGTAGATAAAACGAAGTAAAAATCTTGAGAGAAAAGGGTCCTCCTGGAAAATCTGGCTGGGCCCTGAGGCTGACAACAAGTGTCTGTATCCCCAAAAGGCAGAGTGAGCCTTGACACAAATAGGAGAGGAGAAGACAGACCAAAGAAACGTCAAGAAACGTCACAAGAAGTTGGAGGAGGCAAAGAATGGGTACTCCCCTGGGGTCACAAGAGCATGTAAGCCTTCAGTTTGGACCTCTGGCCTCCAGGACAGTGAGAAGATATATTTCCCTTGTTATAAGCCATCCGTTCATTGTAACGTGTCATGGCAGCTGCAGGAAGTTGACACCACAGCTCGGGCTGGAGAGCCAGCTTCTGCCATCAGGAAGGAGCAGAATGGAGGAGGCTATGCTGGCCCCCAGTCCAGGCTGGGGGAGGCTCCTACTGGCTACCTTTGCAAGACTTTGACTCCACGTATGTTCTGGTCTCCACTGCCCGACATCCATTTTCCTCTTCTTCTGTCCTCTTTTTGGATATTCTCTCTCCTCCACTCTGTGGGTCTGTAAATCAAGTCCTTTGTGGTCCCCCATGAAGAAGAGAGCATATAGCCCAGAGCTGTTCAAACAGACCCTCTGTCTCCCAGGACCCAGAAACTTGAGTGGAAAACATTGCAAGGGCAGTGCCCCCCACATGCCTGCTCCATCTCAGCACGCTGAGCTCCAAAGCCCCTTTTACTGAACCACTTTCCCGCCCCCGCCCCACCAACCTCAACCTAGGGATCCCTTCCCTCCAGTTTTCTGATCAGTTTCTTTGTTGCCTGGGTCCATCGCCATTGTGATAGCTCATCAAGGAAAGGGAAAGGCTCAGGAGATAAGGGGAGTGTCCTACTTTCCTGATTAGCTGCTCCCTGGCGTGGATAGAAAACTCAAGGGGACACCGGTGGCCTTCATGCTTTATGTTCCTTGTCTGTCCCTTAAAAAAAGAATGTCCTTCTGCATTGTCCCTGCTCACATGAAGCTGTTCCCATGGCCTATGGACGTTTGAATCCACAGTTCCTGGTGCAAAGTAGCATTATTGATATTTCGCAATTGACATATAGAACTTGGAGCACGGAATCTCTTATCCTTGGATGAGTCCTGGTCCAGCCAAAGCTAGCCACAGGGAAGGGTGAGAAGCCATTTATGGAAAGCCTGAGAAGATCCTACAAGTCAGAAAGGAGACAATCCACTCAGACTACTAAAACTTTAGTCAACCTGCGAGAAATAGAAGGGACTTTAGAATACATTTACTCCAGAATCACAAATGACTAGCTGTCAGGGTGCTTAATCCATGCTCATGGCAGACATTACTAATCAACTGCAGCACTCCCTCCCTCTGAGCCCTGCCATGGTTTCAGAATCCTTCCCCATGCAAGGCTCCACCCAGTACCTACTGATTGAGTTAAATGAACACAAAACCTGTTTACCTTCATTGACCGTGCCCAAATTCCTCCTTTGACAAATGGAGAGACTAAGAAGAAAAAGGACATATTGCAAAGTCATCAAACACATGAGTCATAGATGCAAGACCCACGTTTCCCAGATCCCAGCCCCCAGCACTTCCCATTACCCCACCAGGGCTCTGGGGTGGCTGCCTACTTGCAAAGTATTCTCTGCCCTTACACTTCTGCTCACTCCATCCAAGCAAGCCCTCAAGATTGTAGTGTTTATTTTAGCGAATGCACAAATCTGGTCTCTAAAGGATGAGCATTAATAAAATATGCCTTCTAACTCTATGTAACAAGGAAAATATAGAATACATTTTCCATTCCCATTGATCCTCAGGCCACTGGCAATCCACCAACAATTGATTTAGCCATTTGATTAGTTTTGGGGGAAAACATTATATTTTAATGGGGTATATATAATTCTAAGTTACTGCTTTGAAGTTGAACCAAATATTAAAATTACCTCTTTTATGGATGCTGGATAGCCATGAAGCTTTATAATTGCAGCCTGGGCTTTTGTAAGGGATTTGAACCAAGGAGGTGATTTCTGCAAAGCCAACTGCGTGGTCCTGGTGACGGCCAGGCTAGCCAGCCCTTTGACGAGCAGAAAGACACAAAGGACAGAGCTCGTGATCAGCCTTATGTTTGGCCCGCATTTCACAGTTTTTATAAAGCTCAGTGGGAACCCTTCTGGAATGCTTCCCTTCCAAACAGGTCCCCAAACTGTCACTTCTCTCCTCTGCTAGCTCGGAGTCTGAGACACCACCAACAATTACCGGGACATCTGCATTTGTTTTTTTACTACAGATATTCTTCCTGACCTGCTGCCATCCATTGTCTCCATAGCAACTGGAGAGATTCTTTTAGCAATGCAAATCAGATCGGGTCACGCCATGGTCAAGCCATTGCTTAAAATCCACCCATGGCTTCCCATTACTTAGTGTAGTGTTGGCAAATTATGGCCTGGGGTCAACTCCAGCCCTGTTCACTGTTCTTGTCAATAAAGTTTTATTGGAACACAGCATCCTCCATTTGTTTGCATATGGACTATGGCTACTGAATAAGCATAACTGTCAAGCATGTACAACAGAGAGCTCATAGCCTACAGGGTCTAAACTATTCCCTGTACACCTTTTGACAGAGAAAAACTTGCTGACCTCTGACCTACAAGACAAAATTTAAGATTTTTATTCCTAAGCCCACCAGGCTTTCTGTGATCTGGCCCTGTCTATCCCTGAACCCGCCTTTGGCACCACTCTCTCCTCTACTCAGTTATATGATTAGGCCACCCGTTCTTCCAATACCCAATGCTTGGTGCTGCCTCAGGACCTTTGCCTTTGCTGTTCACCTAATGCTCATTCACCTGACTGTCACATAACTCCTTCCCCACCGCTCAGGTCTTCATGAAAACGTCATATCCTCTGAGTGGCCATTCTGGTCCATTAATGATGTTCCCCCCAGTCACTCTTTTACTCACTGATGTCTTTAGTTTTCTTCAGAGTGAAGATGAATTAGAATTAGTTTTCCAAACAAGATGACATTGAATGTAAAAAGGGTTTTAGTCATTGTGCTGGGACAATAGATGTAATGGGGGGTCATCTGGTCACTTGACCCAGGGCATCTGTTCTTTGTCTTTATCCCCCACACCGAGGGAACCCCTGAGAGCAGGGGGTGAACCTAGGGTCTGGAAGGGTTCTGGCAAGTTTGTGTAGAGACGCTCTTGAACTCCTCACGGCAGCCGTGTGGGGAAAGGACCGCTGCTGTCTTCGGTCACCGTCCAGCAACTGGCACCAAGCTCAGGGGCAGAGAGGCAACCCTGGCACCCATATCCTTGCTCCAGCACTCCCCCGGCCTCTTGCACACACATTACCTCGAGTGGCCCTTGTGCATCAGTAGTAAGGGTCAGTGGCTAACAGGAGCTCCATTTTATAGATGAGACAACTGAGGCTTCACATGGTGAAGAGACTGTCCTCCAGAGGCCTGAACTCAGTCGGACCAGGGCTCCATCTCCTCTCACTTGCCCATGGGCTCTCGGGCCCATCAGGCATCTGCCTTCCACCTTGACAGTCCACGGTCCTTATTGGCATTTGCAACCTTCTAGACAAAGAGGATGAGGCACCTTTACAACGACCCTGTTGAGAGACAGGCAGGAGCCACCAGGAGCCAGACCCAGGCCCGTGACTGCCCTCCCTGCCCTGGGGCCCAGCTCCCAGGCCCATCTTGATTTAGAGCAGAAGCCTGACCCTGGCACTAACCCCCACTGCCGCCCTTGGCCCAGGAACCTTGCTTCAATACCCTGCTCAGGCATCCCAGACCCTCTCTGAAGCCTCTGGACGTCATCACTTCGGGCCTCGCTGTGCCTCTTCCAGAAGACACCTGCTGCACCCCCGCCCCGGCCCCACTCCACCACCGCGCCCGCCTCCGCAGCCCGGCCCTAACAGGATGGCTTTCATCCTCATTCAGATACATATTGTATTGGCTGAGAAACATCAAAGGGGCCGTGTCGTTACATATTCTATTTCTGAGAGGAGAAAAGCAGCCCCTTGCTTTATTAACGTGGCAAATGTTGACTCTTGTAATGAAAAATGCACAAACGCTGGGCAATTTTTGATGAATAGGTAATAAAGAGGAGGGCCCCGAATGGCGAGAATTAATTTCTCTTCGGGGTCTCCATCGCGAGGAAATGGAGTCCCTGTGTGAGGTCACCCAGCCTTCCAGACAGGTCCACGTGGGTATGGAGACCTTGGAAGGCCAGATGGGGGCCCAGTCCCAGGACACTTGTCGTGTCTAGTAAGAGGGTTCCAGCAATGCCCTCTTGACTTCAGGGCAGTGGTATTTATTAATAATTGCAGTAGTCAAGTCATAAACATCTCAGAAACTGTTAATGTGTGTTCAGCTCTCACAGCCATCATCTCAGAGGAGCCCTAGGAGAGGGTACAACTGTTCTCATTTCCTGCGAGTGGAAACTGAGGTCAGAATGACTTTAACAAGCTGCCCCGGGACAAACCATGAGATTTTTGAGCCTGGAACCCAGCCCCGGGAGACCGCTGGAGAGAAGTTCACAAGTGTAAGATGCCCTTAAGTGCGTAGATGTTGTGATGGAGGGAAGCAATTGTGACGGTCTTTCTGTCTTATCTCTGGGCCTCACACAGTCCTCAGCACCCAGCACCCATCAACACGTGCTTGTTGACCCCAGAAGACTGGTCTTACCCAACTGAATGAACTCATCGATGATCTATTGACTTGTGCCCTCTCTGGGGTATTGGTTTGGCAGCTCAGTAGTGTCAGGGCTGTAGGCCAGCTTCTATGTGATGCTCTTGGTCTTTTCCTCATAGCTACAGATTGGCTGCAGCAGCCCAAACCAACCATCACATCTCCACACTACATCATCCAAAGTTACTTGCAAGGGCAAGAGAATGTGAGAGAGGCCATTGTTGGGATGCTCTTCTCTTTTAGTAAGATGAGAAAAAAACCTTTCCTAAAAGCCTCCCGGGGACATTTAGATGTAAGTTTGTATTCAACCTTTTCACATTTGATAATGATAACTTGAAGAAAGGTAAAGGGGGGACACTATAGAGCAAGGAACCCCCAGCATCTGACCCCAAATCACAGCAGGCACCTCTGTGGACTGCTGAGCCCTGCAACCCCCCCCACCCCAGACCTGTCCACACGAAAGCAGAGAACGGGATTTTAACGTGACCAAGATAAGCTCCTGCACCTGCCCAGGGGAATGGTGCTTGAAATAGAAATTAAAGTAACCTATGGAAAATGGAGAAAGGTATTTTCTCTGCCTACCCAACAATCATTTGTGTTTCTAAAAGCCACCCAGGAGTCCCAGGGGATAATGGATAACCAGCAAATGAGAGAGGAAGAGGCAGGATGATGAGACTCAAGAGAGTTAGGAAGGGATGGGACAAGCTTCAGAATGTTCCTGCTGCACTGATAATGATGAAGATGATCATATTAATAATACTGTATGTTAGGCTTCTACTGATGATGTCCCATTGTGCACACTTTACAAAGCACATTTTCTCACTTAAACATTACAGTGACTTATCACGGGAATGGTATTAACGCATTTTACAGACAAGGAGCCTGAGTCTCGCAGGGCATAAGTTGTCCAGGTCACATAGCTAGCAAGAGACAAAGCCACAGTTAGTCCACTGATGAAAGGTCTCAGAAACCTGGTATGAGGGAAACAGGGACAGGTGGGACCGGTTGTCTTCAGCCTCAGCTGACCCCATAGCCAGGATGTCCCTGGAGTCCTCCAAATCTCCCCCCAGGCCTCCCAGCTGCGGTAGCCCTCTGCCCCCTTTGGAGGGACACTATACTGAGTGTGGACTCGCACTCAGCACTAGGGATTGAGGGTGGGACTTGAGCCTTAGACTAGATCAGAGTTTCCCTGGTAGCATGAGTGTGATAGAGCAATAGGGTTCAAACAATGATTTAGTCATGACATCACCCCACATCTGCTGCCAAACCCTAGCCTTCCGGCAGTTGCCATGGCTCCAGAGATGGGCCCTGCTTCCAGCCCCACAAGCCCCCTCTACATGGCTGGCCTATCCCCAGCACCAGGCACACTCTGCCTGCTCACCCTCAGACCTGAATCCCTCACCTGGATCTGTTCTTCCGACTGCAGCCTGGGTGCAGAAAACCCTCCGGAGCCAAGCCCTACCATTCTACAGCTTCACTCTCATCCTGCTTCAGCTTTTGATTTTAGCAAATGCTGCCAGCTTGCTAGATAGAGCCTAGATATGGCCTTGACTATGCTGGTGCCGACTCCCCACATTCCACAGGGAGTAGACTTTCTCAGATTGTCATGGCAGGCTGTCATGTATGGTTGTGCAGGTTGTGCACTGCACAAAGACTTCCAGCATGAGGGCATGAGCAAAGCTAAACTCAGCCCACACACTGCACATCAAACCATGTGACCTAGCCTGGGGCTGTATCTGCTCAGAGAAAGAGGCATCTGCTCTTCATATAAGACACCATAAGTAAGCCAAGCCACATCCTAGCTGCAGGGAAAGGGGCAACTTTCTATACTACTCACGAACGTGTTATATACACTAGCATGAACTGAGTCACTCTGTGATTTTAGAAGACACTGTTTCAAGTCTCAGTTTATATAAGCTTTGAGACCTAGGAAAAGAGGCATTACCTTTCTGAGCTGCCTCAGTATCTTTGAAGGTCATTCTAATCTTCCCAACAGGACGAGTGGCTAAAGAGTGGGTCCCGGTTTTCAACAGGCAAGGGAGAAAACAACACCCAGGCTCCTCTGATTTCAAAGACAAAAGCAGACACCACAGCTTAATTATTTTCCTAGCCTGAGAATGATATTTGATGTAGACCCTCTTTTGGACAAGACAGACCTGAGAGCAGAGAGAGAAGGAAATTTATTTTCTAGGAAAACTTGAAAGTATCTGTGGCATCTTGATGCTGTCGCTGATTGAGATAATTCAAGAGCATTATTTATTCATTATCTGGGGGTTTTTGGACTCTGAACTCAGAGGTTTGATTTCCCTCCCTTCCCCTTTTCTCTCCCGAATATTTGTTACAGTTGCATTTTTCAAACCATTTACTGTTGAGAGGGTAAGTGGAGTGACAGAGCTCATAATGTGCAAATAAATGGGAACGAAGCTCGTCAGCTCGAGTGGAATGAATTACTGTCGCCAGCGAGATGCCATGATGGGGAGCAGCTGCCTGACGCCGGGTGGGGGCTCGAGCAGGTACGTCGCTGGAGTGGCCGGAATAACACTTACTATGATTTATCAAAGAGCACTTGAAAGCCCCTCGGAGGCTTTAAATAGGCATGAAAAGAGGCTTCGTGGCACTCAGGCCCTGGCAGAACAGAGTGATTAGCGGGCTCAAATGCCTGACCCTGTGTGTGGCTTCCGGACTGGAGAAGCCGGAAATCTTCAAAGGCACTCAAGAAAGATGGCCAAGTGGGGGGCAGTTCCAGGCAAGGGGACTTGGAGCCAAGTCCCAAGGAGGGAGGCGGGCTGGGGTTGGTGGGGGGACACTTCCTAGGATGAGGTGAGCAAGCGGGAGGCTTCAGGAACTCGTAGGTGGTATAGATGCTTCACAAGTCTGGGGGACATGGGGTCTGGAAAAAAGAGGGGGCAACCGTGAGAGTAAGGTTTCTCGGTCAAGTTTGCACATACAGCATGCATCAGAACTCTAAGCCTGTGGTCTGCCTACTGGTAATGCTTGGAGTCACCCCAAAAATTCTCCCTGCCCCAAGTATTCTCCCCCATTTGTTTGCAATGGTGCCTAAAATGTCCCCATTAAAGAGGACTCCTTTAGGACAAACGGCACCCTACTTGCACAGGCTTTTTCATGCACGAATTCCTTTAAGAAACATAGCACAAGATGTCACATTTGAATAAATCCTGGGAGGTGTTTGGACTAAGCTGCAATTTCCCTCCTTTCTGACAGTTTGATATCCATCCCGACGGAGCAGGAATTTTCGACCTTGGCTCTGTTGACATTTTCGGACTGGATAATGCTTGGTGGGAAGAGGGGAGAAGTTTCCAAGTTGTATTGTAAGATGTTTTCAGCCTCTCTCGTCTCTACCAATTAGATGCCAGGAGCACCCATTCCGCAAGTCACGAGAGTCAGAAATGTTTCCAGACATTGCTGCACGGCGGCCCCCAATCCCACCTGGGGATGGACAACCCCTGCTCTCCTGTGACACTCTCAGACAGTGCCGGAATGATCTCTTGTGGATCTGCTTCCTTGCTTTGAATTTAAAACCATTTTTTAAAAATTAATGTTTTTCCTGAAAAAAAATCAATTTTAATTGAATTGAACAGAAAAAAAAAAAAAGGAAGTAAACCTGAAGGAGTTGCTGAGCTTCCGGCTATATGTTTTGTTATGACAAGACCTATTTAAAGTTAAGGAAACAAAGATTACGAAAGCTGAAGGGTTTGGAGTTACTCGGTTTGGTAAGCTGCACACTTGAGCTTTAACGATGCACGCCAGTCCTTTCCCTCAAGTCTCCACCCATTTACTGGTTAAGGCTTTCATGTCCTCCAAAACTCACATGTTGAAACCCTCAGGCCAAGTACCTCAGAAGGTAAGCTTATTTGGAAATAGGATCTTCCCAAAAGAAGTCTACCTAAAGTAGAAGTTAGCAGAGTGGGCCCTAACCCAGTAGAACTGTTGTCCTTATGAAAAGGGGAAAATCTGGACATAGAGACAGGTGACACCGGGCGCTGCTGGCAAACCACGCCTTTAGGAGGCACCAACCCACCAACACCAAGATCACAAGCTTCCAGCTTCTAGAGCTGTGAGACAAGGCATTTCTGTTATTGGAACCCCTCAGTCAGGTGTCCTTTTTACAGCAGCCCTAGCACACTCATGGAACACTGGATGTTTTTCTTTTAGTTATCATTAGCTTTATAGTTTAGGTCAACAACGTGGGCATTCTCTTCTGTGCCCTAATCCCTGAAATCTTCAGTCTGAGCTTATGTATTGAAATGGGGTAAAGGGCCCCACCTGGGCGCTCTCCATTACTTCTCATTCCAGAATTCTTCTTTACTTTGACTCATCCCTAAGTTGGCTAGATTCCATGAAGCCTACCTTCCTTTCTTTCCCCTCCCTTCCCCCTTCCTTTCCTCCTTTCCTCCCTCCCTCTATGTCTCTCTCTCTCTTCCACGAACGATCCCTAGTTCCTACATAATTAAATTCTTGCATGCTTAAGAGTATGTGTTGTCTCTATACTTGAGTGGTAGTTTGGTTGAGCATAAATGTGAGGGTCTTATTTTTTCCTATGAGAGCATCAAAAACATCATTGCCTTATGAATTAGAAATTGCTACAGAGAATTTGAGGTACACTCAGCTATCTTCCCCTGGACTTGACCCTCTTCCCCAAATACCTTCCACACCAGATAATGGCATCCTATGTCTTCCATGTTTATCATCCCCCATCATTTGGATATTTACACTTCGTATTCTCTTCTATGTCAGTATTATAATGCTCTCCGACCCATTTGCTCACCACCTTCCTGGCTGAAGCTTTGCTCATGGACATCTGTGTGGTGGTTGTTTTCAGTGGTGCGTTGGACTCTTGTAAAGCTTCTGCCTTCTCTCTGTTTCTTGCCTGAGCTTTGCAGTTTGCTTTTTCATCAAGACTCTGATTTCCTTTTTGCAGAAAGACCGTCTTGAATATAAATCCTCTGAGGCTAGGGAGGTGCATTTTTCCACCTCTCCCTCTGTTGCATTGATTCTCTTCGTGGTGTAAGCTCTTCAGCAGCTTTGCTTGGATGTCTTTCCCTCCACCTGATTTTGATTTTTATACCACATTTTGTTTATTCATTCATCCATCGATGGACACTTGGGTTCCTTTTACCTTCCGGCTGTGCTAAGCTACTATAGACGTGCATGTCCACATTTTTCATTGAGACCCTGCTCTCAATTCTACCATGTAGCTCCCCAGAAGTGGAACTGCTGAGTCTTATAGTAATTCTGTGTTTAAATTTTTGGAGGAAACACTAGACTGTTCTCTGCAGCAGCTGTACCATTTAATATGCCCACCAACCATGTCCAAAGGTTCTACTTTCTCCACATCCCAGCCAATACTTATTGCCCGGGTTTTTGTTGGCTTGTTTTTGTTTGTTTTTAGATTTTGTTTATTTATTTGAGAGACAGAGCACACACACACGTACCAATGGTGGGGAAAGAGTGGAGGGAAAGGAAAAGGCAGAGTTCACACTGATCAGGGAATCTGATGCGGGGCTCGATCCCAGGACCCTGAGATCATGACCTGATCCAAAGGCAGACGTTTAACTGACTGAGCCACCCAGGCGCCCTCTCAATTGTTCTTATTTGCTACACAGAAAAGGCATAGCAGGACACATCTCCCCCTTGCCATGGGGAGCTAACAGAAACCACCCCCCTTGTGCATCCTGTCTTCCTACTACCCTGTCCCAGGATCCTACCTGGCCTGGAAAAATATGACCCAGGTGTCATCAGGGCTCTCTCTGGGTGATAGGAGCATAGACCTCCTCTATATCTTTTTTTTTCCCTGTTTTATAAGCTTTGAAAAGTGAGCATAATTGTTTTCTAATCATAGCTATACGATATAATGATGACATTTTAAATGAGCACAGACTTCTAGCTAAAAATAAAGTCATTTTTCTCTACTCGTCTCCAGTAAAAGCTACATAAAACAAGCACAATTAAGCCAAAATAAAGATAAACTTGGATTTCAGTGGAGCAATGATGTGTCTACATGCCCAGACCATCTCTCTTTATCTGGAAGAAAGCTCTTCAGGTGAAGAGAGCTGACACAGCTGTCATCATACTGGCAGGGGGGGATCTGCTTTCTCTGAAAATAAGGTTCACCCCCTCTTAAAAAGGCAGGAAACTCTGACACTTGCTACAATATGGATGGACTCTGAGGGCACTACATTGAGTGAAATAACCCAGCACAGGGAGACCAATACTATATAATCCCACTGATACGAGGTTCCTAGAGAAGTCAATTTCATAGGGATAGAAAGTGGCACGGTGGGTGCTAGGGGCTGGGGAAGCAGGGAGCAAGGAGTTATTATTTAATGGGGACAGATCTCCAGTTTTGCAAGAGGAAGAATGTTCTGTGAATGGAAGATGGTGATGGATGCTCACCGGTTTAAAAAAAAAAAAATTGCACAAGGGGCTCATTTCTTAATGCCACAGAACTGGACACTTAGGAGTGATTACAATGGTACATTTCATGTTATGTAATTTTCACCACAGTTGTAAAAAAAGAAAAAAAAAAGAAGAAGAAAAAAGAAAAGAAGAAAAACTTAATCAAGAGTTGGAGAGAAAACTGAAGCCCAGAGAAACGGGCACTTGGGGGGAGGCGGATATCCCACCACTAAGGATGGCATATGCATCTAGCTGGTGTTGGGTCCCAGGCTGGCTGCAGGAGAAGGGTCTGACCCTCCTTGCCTCCTTGGGGGCTCTCAGTGCAGCTGGGGAGTCCAGATCAAAGAACTTGGAATCATCAGGAGATAAAATGAGACAGAATGTGATCACAAGCCACAAGGCAGAAGGTAGAGTAGGGGGAGCAGATTTTTTTTTTAAGATTTATTTATTTACTTGAGAGCAAGCACAGGGAGGGGCAGAGGGAGAGAGAGAGAAGCAGACTCCCCTAAGTGTGGAGCCCGACTCGGGGCTTGACCCCACGACCCTGAGATCCTGACCTGAGCCAAAATCAAGAGTCAGACATTTAACCAACTGAGCTGCCCAGGCACCCTGGGGAGGCAGTTTTTCCAGAGATAAAATGCCCAGTGACTAGAATGTAGACTGGCAACGGAAGAAAGAAGGGGGATAATTCAAATCAATGCCATTCAGTGTCATTTTCCACAGGCTCACTGGGCTCTCTGTGGTCCGTGGCAAGGGTCACAAGTGAGATTCATAATCACCCACATCTGGTGGGAGGGCAAAGGCACTCCCAGCAGGGGCTGATGTTGCTTCCTGCTGCAACAAGAATTGAATCTTATGTTTATCATCCATGCTCTAATGTATTCCTTCATCTACAAGCGGTCCCTTCATTCATGAAGACAGAGGGAGAGAGAGAGCACTTAACTGGGTGCAGGTCTAGGAAGCAAAGAAGCTCCTGCCTTGTAGAAGCTAACACTCTAATGGGAGATACAGACATTTGCAAGGTCATCACGTGAAGAAATGTAAGTTTCAACTGTGACCAGTGTTGTGCAGTAGAGTCTCATGGCATAGGGAGAACCCATGGGTGGTGACATGTAATGGTATCCAAGTGGGACAAATAGCACCCACAGAGGCCTGGTAGTGGGAAAAAACAGGGCGTCCCCCAAAATCCACCTGCCTAGAGTGGAAACTGGCAAAGCATTTCGATGGGGTCCTCTCTTGTGCCCCAATTGCCTTGCTTGTCCTCAAGTCTAGCCCACCAGCCCTCCCCGGCCCCCCACCCCGCCCCGCCAGCTTCCCCATTCCCTAGGGAGGCCTTAGATGGGCTCCAAGTTTCTGGAACCTGGAGCTTGGTTCACCTCTCATGTAATTGAGAACACGCTAGCTGACCTGAGCTCCCTCTTTCCCCATCACCGTTGCCTGACTCAAGATTTCTCAGTCTTCATTCCACCTGCTCTGGCTGAAAAGTGTCCTTTTGTCCAACACCAGATACTTATTGGACTTCACCAATTTTGAGATGCGCTTTTTTCTTTAAAGATTTTATGGACTTTGAGGGAGAAGGAGAAGCAGGCTCCCTGTGCGGGGCTCGATCCCAGGACCCAGAGACCATGACCTGAGCCAACGGCAGCCACTTAAATGACTGAGCCACCGAAGTGCCCCCTTTCCCCTCACATTTTAACATCATTGAAACTGGGAGCAATATGACCAGGAGCAATCGCGATATCACTGGTGTGACCTGCACGTGTGTGTCAACATTTGCACAAGGGGCTTATTTCTTAGAAGGAAAATTCTGAGGACAGTAGTGCAGGACTCTTTTAAGAAAACACAGACATCAATAACTCAGAGCTCAGAAAATCGTTCTCTGAATATGAAGATGGTTAAGGAATATCTTCACTAATTTATTTCACTTAGGTTTTCCTTTTTATGTGTACAAATGAATGATCTCTGATAAAAATCTATGTTTATGTAAGTGTGAAAGAGCGCTCTCATTACATACAAAATACAAATTCTAAGTGATTAAAGAAGCATTATAATATTTGAGTTACCAATGACTTTTTACTTTCTTATTATATAAAATAATGATGCATTTTACAATTGACGGAGTCGATGAAATTCGATAAAATGCACTCATAAATGTTAACACTGTTTTTCACCTCCCCCCACCCCACCATACATCCAGGATATCCTTTGCTCATTCTTACACATCTAGATAGAGCTGAATAAAAACTTCTAGAATGACGTGGATAAACAACCAGATACCTGCAAGTGATAATTACATTCTCCAATATCGGCAGAGAAAATGTGTTTGGTTCGCTCAGAAAGTAAATCATCGAGTGAACACACAGGAGGAAGTCTGAGTCAATACGGGAGGATAATTTATTGAAATATTAATTAGAGTCTGTTCTCCCTCTATCTTCTGCTTCAAGCAGGTAGGCGGGCTTTGTAATTCTTGGCCTCTGGAGTCTTAGCAGGGCTGCAAAAGGAAACTGTATGAAGTTGAAGGCTCTTCTGATCCTTTGGGAGAGGAAAGCCATTGATGAGAGGGTATGCAACTGTTGGGAGTGGGCTGGGGGTGCTGGAGTGGGCCTTTATGTGAGAAGCAGGGAGCTGGCCTGAGCCCAGAGAAGCAGTTCGTGGAGACTCATCTAGGTCGGGACCTGATCCCCATGGATGCACAGTCTCAGAGTTCTAGAGTCTGGACCTTACCTCCACAGCTCCTGGCCTCCCCAAAGGTGTTTGGGTCTCATGCACGGAAGGGGAGCTCCTGGCTTTACAGCAGCCTGAGGGGACTGTGCAGGAGGAGACAGGAGGGGCTTTGCCCTGCATGAAGTCCTTGATGTCCATCCTTCTCAAGAGGTGGGGCAGAGAACTCAATTGATCTGAAGTTACAGGTCCCACCAACCTTGGAGCATGAGACTCCAAGTCAGAACCAAGTGACGGGATATATTGTATCTTGTGCACTTGAGTCTATAAACCGACATCCACAGAGCATCACACCAACAAAATTATTCTCCAGGCTTGGGCAGCTAAGCATCCCCTTCCTTGAGCATGGAGTCAGGGTCTCAGGGAGTCTGAAGTGCTCAGATCCTGCTGGAAGGAGAGCGCTTCTGGAAGCCTGAAGGCTGGGGCTCCCCATATGTCCGTCACTCCGGAGACAGCTTTAATGGGCTTGCTGTCACGTGTCCCTTGAAGACCAGCCCCCCTGGACGGGGCTGTTTGCAAACTCCTCTCCAAAGCAGCTTCCCTTGAAGAGAGTTGCTACACAATCATTACAAATTGATTGCAAAAGAGCTAACAATCATGATTAAATCATTAAATTCTTGTCTACGCTTCAGAGAGCGGTGAGAAAATTAACTTCCCACCAACCTAATTTTTTCCTGAACATGAAATAATGATTTTCTGCCCGTCTAATTACAAAGCCAACATCTGATCAAGCCAGCATCCAGAGGGGATTATCGCATGCACGAGTATTAGACCTCATTACCAGCTTGAGTGCAAAATTATTACATCTTGTAATTGGATGGTGAGATTTATATACAGATCGGCCCGGTTTCTGTAAGATTGTAATTACAAGCTTCGTTGGTTAGCTACTTATCACTCAGCACAGAAGAGAGGAAAATAAGCAACAGAAAAGGCATTTCATTAACCCATAACCCTATCAAGGGAAAGCCACTGTAACACCCATGTCTGCATTAGGGAGAACAGCTAAATTCACAGATGAAACAATTTATTATACTCTTTGCAAATGGGATTGCATTTTGTTTAACCCCTAATGAACTCTTTGGGTAAAGTGTCTGAACAAACCATTCATTTTATAGACAACTAGGTTCAATACAGTAATTATAAGGGGTAACTGACTGAGATAAATGCTCACCTGCTCAGAGCAGTTGATTAGAGACACAATTGGTGGGCGCTTGGTGCCTGCACAAAGGGCCGGGGGCTTCCTGGAGTGGCTGGGAGGGAGCAGGATCCTGCCTGGCAAATCCACCGGACTCGGCGGAAACTCCGCTCCTGCGTCCGTCAAGCTTGGCTGGATCTTGCGAGGTTTAATAAAGCCGCAAGGACGACACAGTTTAACAATTTTAGAGGCACTGGGGTGGAAAGCAGAAATTTAAATACAGCCTGATGAGGGCTCCTCTCGAGCTCCAGATGCGCGACCTAAATTAAATGTTACCTTTTCGCATGTTTATGGCACAACAATGGGCCTCACGCAAAGTCGGTGGCGTGGCGGGGGTGTGGAACTGAAGGAGGGTGTGACGCTCGTGGTGGGTTATTTTTCAGCCTACTGACCTGCAGCACTGTCTGCCAGGAGGCAGCAAACTACAGCTAGTGTCTCCTGCTGAGCGCGGTGTATTTCCAGACACGTGAAATCTACATGACGCTCAGATTTCAGTGCGCATAAAGTTTTATTAGAACACAGCCACGTTCCCCTGTTTGTATTGCCTGTGGCTGGCTTCCGCAGCCAAAGCAGAGCGGCAGAGCCAGAAATATTGACTGTCTGGCCCTTTAGACCACGTCTGCCTTTGCTTTTTTTGTATTCCAGCACCTGGCCCAGGACCTAGCACATACTCAGTGCGGAGTCAGTGTTTGTTGAATGAATAAGTGAGTGTGTGGAGGAATGGAATAGGAATCAGCAGACACGGTCTAAAGGGCCAGATAGTCAATATTTCTGGCTCTGCTGAAGAAGCAGGAAGATGTTGATTTAGCTGAAGCTCCATCCTGTTCAGGTCTACTTCCCCCCAGGACCTGTGAGGACTCAAAGAGAAAGTGGAACAGGTGATGGATGAGACTGGGTCCCAATTTCAGTGTTTCAATCCAACTGTCTCTGAAGTCAGTCTTCCCCTGGACTTTTCCACCTTATGAGCCAATAAAGTAGCTTCTGGGCTTGAACCTGTCTATTGTCACAAAAGAAAGAATGCACCTAAGTTGTACAAGAATAACTATAAAAGTAGGCAGAACTAAGTGTCATGTGCATGGTGTTAGGAGAGATTGCTTCTCCCAGAGACTCAAGGAATCCTTCCTGTAAGTGGTGGACTTGGCACCTGGGCCCAGAAGACTGTCAGGGTTTTGATAAATAGAGAAAGGGAGTGACTGAGCTCCAGGCTGGAGGCTGAGCATGGGCAAGAGCAGGAGAGCAGGGAGTATGTAGGAACGCAAGAGACCAGTCAGGACCACATCAGGTACACTGGTCTCTTCTTCTGCACCACTTCTAAGTAGCTGATTCTCAGAACACCAGGATACATGAACCCCAGAGCTGGGTGTTCATCTGCATTGGGAGGTTGTGAAGGTCACCACCACCCAGAGATGACAGCAGACAGACTCTAGTTGTCTACAATGATCTTCTCCTCCTCATGTCCATACCTTGGTCTACTCCCCTTCCCGAGAGTGTGGGAGAAACCTTCACTTTGCTTCTAACCAATAAGCTATGGCAAAAGCAAAGATCTGTATGCTGGAAACTATAAAACACTGATAAAAGCAATCAAAGAAGACCTAAATAAATACAGGTAGGCTATGTGTCATGATTGGAAGATTCAGTAGTTTGAATGTGTCCATTCCTACCAAATAGATTTATAGATTAAATACAACTCAAATAAAAATCCCAGCTGGAGTCTTCACAAGAACCCGCAAGCTGATTCTAAAATATACATGAAGAACAAAAGGAACCAGAATAGAGAGATATAGGTCTGGCCCCTCTTTCCTTAACTCTGAAGGACCGTCTGGTTCCAGAGCCCCCCATTAAGTGATCCGAGGCCTCAGTTGCAACTATTTGTGGGGAAGTTTCTTCTGCCCAGTCTTCCCTTTCTCACCTCCTCACAAGGGGTATCTGCTGGGACCAAGACCTACGGGGATGAGCTTCCACCTTAAGACTCAGTTTCCAGGGAATCCAACCGAATTCAGTGGATTTCAAGCCATTTCTTTTTTTTTTTTTTTAAAGATTTTATTTATTTATTTGACAGAGAGAGATCAAAAGTAGGCAGAGAGGCAGGCGGGGGTTGGGGGGGTGGGCCGAGCAGAAAGCCCGATGCGGGGCTTGATCCCAGGACTCTAATATCATGACCAGAGCTGAAGGCAAAGGCTTAATCCACTGAGCCACACAGGCATCCCATCAAGCCATTTCTATAAAGAAAAATGTTGACTGCTTACGGAGTAATTTGATAGTACAAAGAAAACCAGACTAATGTGACACAGAAAGTGTGTCATTGGGTCCCTTTAGGAATATTATCTACAAATTTATTTCTGATTCCTGACAAAGTTTAGGGGGAAAAGGAGATTTTAAAAGGTATGTGTATACTATAGGATTACATTTAGGTAACATTGTTCAAGTGACAAACTTGTGGAAATGGAGAACAGGTGCATGGTTGCCAGGGGCTAAAGAGGGGGTGGGAAGGGCAGGAAGTGGATGTGGCTACTGGGGGAACATGAGAAACCCGCATGATTAGGGGAAATTTTGGTATTTTGACTACATCGCTGTCAATTTCCTAGTCGTGGTATTTCAAGATGTTGTCTTTGGGGGAGACTGGGTAAAGGGTATATTGGATCTCTTTGTTTTATTTTATTATTTCTTCCAATGGCGTGTGGACCTACAATGGTAGGAAAAGTTCAAGTTTAATTTAAAAAAGAAAAAAGAAGAAGAATATGGCAAAGGGGATAGGATGTCACTTCATGGTTAAGTTACATAAAAATATGGATTCTGCCTTGTTAGTGAACTGTCCATATTGTTTTCTAAGCCTGCACGTGTTGCTGAAGCAAGCCACTACATCAAAGAGACCCATGTGGCAAAGGACTGAAAGTGGTCTCTGGCCAACAACCAGTTAGAAACCAATGCCCTCCATCTAGCAGCTGCTAGAAACCGAATTCTGCCAGTGATCAGGTGAGCTTCGAAAAGGATCCTTCCCCAGTCGAGGCTTCAGATGAAACCCCAGTCTGGCCAACCCCATCATTCAATCCTGAAGCAAGACCTCCAGCAGCTGTACCTGGATTCCTGACCCACAGAAATAGAGAGACAATAGATGTCTATTATTTGAAGCTGTTCAGCTTGTAGTAATTTTTCATACATTTAGAGATCGCTAATGTTTACACCAAAACAATCAAATGCTGGAATTTTGAAATTTCATTTTGTTCAAGATAATGCAAGAGAAAGAAGGTGGATGGAAGGAAGCTTCAGGAAGGGGCAAAGGATGCTGAGCTATCATTATTCCAGAGTTAAATTCAATGTTAGTACCTCTTGAATTTTTCCTTCAAGGCAGCATTCATGTCAAAAGAGCATGTTTAAATATCTATACCTGTGGTTACCAAATTTTAATGATAAGGAACCACAAAGAGAAAAAAAAATTGAACTCTCTCTCTTTCTCTCTCTCTCTCTCTCTCTCTCACACACACACACACACACACACACACACACGTCTGTACAAATATGTATAATGGACAATATATTCTATATGCTTTTTCTTCATTGTCAGCCTCTCCCCATGAGAATGTCAGATCCATGAAGGCAACATAATTGCATTGCTTATTACCACAGCCCAAGGGCTCTAGATCAGTGACTGGCTGAATAAAGGAATGAATGTATATGAATGCACATATAAAAAAAAAAAACAAATTTTGAAATGATGAGAGGAAGATAAAATGAGCAGTTATTTTTAATATTTTTCTGATTGTGAGGCTGTCATGCTATCATTAGCTAATTCCTTATAGCCTACTATCTTCTATTATTGTGTCAACAATAAGGATGTTTTAAATTATGTTTTTGTTAATTTCAATTGGTTTTAACCCAAGTTCTTTCGGATCCTATTAGATAACCATCGTTTTTATCTCATGCAATGGGTGATCAAAGCCCCGTGTAAGGAGAGGGAGTGACAGCCTGACTCTTCACTTCTACTGGTGTTATTATTATGAACTTTAATTGTGGTTTTTCCATGGGAATATTCTTCAGCCACTTGTCCTTTTTTTAAAGGCTGATTTAGTTAAATAAGATAAGATCATCTATAAATCCAATTAAATTGTTATGTGGAAAATACAACTCCTTAGAATGTACTGAAAGAAAAAAATATCTATCCCTCGTCATGGTGACAACCTCTCTTCTCAGAACTCCTTGTAGAATATGTAGGACATACAATCTGTGACATAAGACAGAGTGAGTGCCAATCTGTAAATGTAAAAACTGTTAAAGTTTTATTTATTTCCTGAGTTTTAGATTTTAAAAATAGATTTATTTAAGGATTTTATCCTATTACCAACAATCTATTGTCTGTCCTGTATCAATACCACACTGTCTTGATTACCATTGGTTTGTAGTGAGTTTTATAATCTTGAAGAATGTGTCCTCCTAGTTTGCTTTTTTTCAAGATTATTTTGACTATTTGGCAACTCTTGAAATTCCTTATGAATTTTTAAATCAGCTTGCCAATTCCTATAAAGAAGTCAGCTGGAATTCTAATAGGGATTACAATGAATTTGTAGACCAACTTGGGGAATATAAACATTTTAACGATGTTAAGTCCTACAACCTATGCACATGGGATATTTTTATAATTATTTAGATCTTATTTAATTTTTTTCAACAATGTTTGTAGTTTTCATAGTGTAAAGTTTTCACTTACATTATTATTTTAATTATTTATTAAGTTACTGCATTTTAATCTTTTTCATTATCTAATTATTTCATTTATGTTATTCCTAAGTGTTTTATTCTTTTTGTTGTTATTATAAATTGGACAGTTTCCTCAATTTCATTTTCAGATTGTTCACTGTAAGGGCATCTAATGCAACTGATCTTGGCATACCGATCTTTCACCCCGTAACCTTGCTGACTTTCAGCAAGAATGTCAAGACCATCTGAGGGACACCTGGGTGGCTCAGTGGGTTAAAGCCTCTGCTTTCAGCTCAGGTCATGGTCCCAGGGCCCTGGGATGGAGACCCACATTGGGGGTCTCTGCTCAGCAGGGAGCCTGCTTTCCTCTCTCTCTACCTGCCTCTCTGTCTACTTGTGATCTCTGTCTGTCGAATAAATAAAATCTTTTAAATAAATAAATAAATAAATAAATAATTTGTTAAATTTTTAAAAAAATAATACAATGTAAAAGACCATCTGATGGGGGAAACAATAGTCTTTTCAAAAATGGTGCTGGGACAACTGGTTAGCCACAAGCAAAAGAACAAAATTGGATCCCTACGTCACTAGATTTTTAAAAATTAATTCAAAATAAATCAAAGACCTAAATGTGAGAGCTAAATCCATAAAACTCACAGAAGAAAACATAGGAGTCAACCTTCATGACCTTGCACTTGGCCAGGAACTCTTAGATATGACACCTAAAGCATGAACAACAAAAGAGAGAAATAAATAAATTGAAATTCAGCAAAATTAAAGATTTGTGCTTCAATGAACACCATCAAGAAAGTGAAAAGACAGCCCACAGAATAGGAGAAAATATTTGCAAATTCTATACCTGATAAGGGACTTGTATTTAGGATATGTAAAGACAAATATATAAAGACTCACAAAGACAAATAGCCCAATTTTTTGTAATGGGCAAAAGAGATGACCAAACACTTCTCCAAACAATGTTATACAAATGGCTAATAAGGACATGAAAAGCTGCTGGACATCAGGAGCCATCAAAGAAATGCAAATCGAAACCTCAGTGAGATACAACTCCATACCCACGAGGAGGTTATAATAAAAAAGTCAGACAAAGAAGAGTTGGTGAGGATGTGGGAAAATCGCAACCTTCATAGCCTGCCGATGGGAATGTGAAATGGTGTAGCTGTTTTGGGAAACAGTCTGGTGGTAGAAGACCACGTATTACATGATTCTGTTCATGTGAAATAACCAGAATAGGGAAGTCTATGGAAAGGGAAAGTGGATTTGTGGTTGCCTAGGGCTGTGGGAGGTTGAAGGTGTAGGGGCTACTGGCTAAAACCTATCTTTTGAGATGACAAAAATGTTTTAAAATTGATGATAAAAAGTGGCACATACCTGTGAATATATTACAAGCCACTGGATTGTCTACCTTAGGTGCATGAATTGAATAGCATGTGAATTACATCTCAATAAAACTGTTGAAGTATTTAAATATATATTCTTTCCTGCTGGCTTGAATATAAACATAATGGCTGGAGCTTGAGCAGCCTCCTTGGGCCATTGAGGAGAATCATGATAATGGAGCAAGATGGTGGAAGGACGCTAGATCCTGGTCACCGTGCAACCTCACCCAAGTTCTTGACTTCTTATTTCTGTACTTCTATTCCATGACAGAGAAGTAATCTTCTACCTTGTTGGGTCTTTAAAATGGTAGATATAGAAATTCTGATACTGTCTTCTCATATCTGATTGAATAATACTGTTTTCTTCCTTGTTAGATTGCCAGATGACTTGAGAAATAGGGTGAGTCTAAAGGCAGAGCCCAAAAACCACAGTAGCTGTTATGCCATTCCCCAGATATTCCTGGCCCCTACATTTCAGGCCTATGGAAGGATTTCTCTTCCTGCTCCTTTGTGGTTGGATGGGACAATGGAATTCACAATAAGAAATACATATTCTAATCCAACCCAATATACACCGATGTACTTGACCACATAGAATCTTGATACAGATCCTTATCTTCCCGATGCAATACATATGATTTTTCTATTCTGTCCAGTGTGTTTCTTTTCTGCCCCATTTATTTTAAATATTGATCTTGACTCACTAAATTCATTTTCTTACCCACTGAAGAGTCGTAAGCTGTGGTTCGAAAAACACCGCGGTGTGTAGCTTTTACAAAAGATGATTTAGAATGTACACCCACTGACAAGGAAAGGTGTCCAGAGTGTAACACTGAGTAAAAAAGGTTAGAAAATAGAATGAATAATATTGTCCCATCTAGGTTAAATGCGTGTATGTGTATGTGCCTGTATTTCACCCAAATAGAAAAATAGCCTGAAGCCATAGATGACCAAATAAACAACAGGAGTCCTCAGAAGTGTGAGAGTGGGGATTTGTGGATGATTTCATTTTCTTGTGGTTTGTCTTCCAGCTTTTTCTATGGTAAGCATCTATTACTTGTATACTTTAAAATAGATTAGTTGCCTTTAAAAAATCAAGAGTAAGGGTGTACGGAGTCTTGTCTAAAATGAGTAAATGTCGTTGTTTTGATCCATAGCAAGAACCTGAGAACCCCACTCTGTTAAAAAAGCTCAATTGTAGGGGCCTGAGTGGTGCAGTAAGTTAAGATTATGACCCTTGGTTCAGCTAAGGTCATGATCTCGGAGTCACGAGATCGAACCCCACATTGAGCTCCACACTTAGCACAGAGTTTGCTTAAGACTCTTTCTTCCTCTCCCTCTTCGCTTCCCCCGTCCAAAATAAGTAAATAAATCTTCAAAAAAAAAATAATAATAAAGCTCAACCTCATGTGGACTTAGGTCTCAGCTAACATCCAGTCTAAGTAAGGGCTGGGATTAGGTTCTGGTCTCCTACAGCCTGCAGTGTACCAAGTAACTTCGTCCTCCCTTCCTCTCTTCCTTCAACCCTCCCCTCCTTTTTCTTTTCCTCCCTCCCTTTCGTTCTTGCTTGCTACAAACACTGATGGAACATGCCAGGCACTGGGGATTTGCAAAGGAAAAATAACAACTCAGGCATAGGGAGGGCTGAGCTGAATTTACTGGTAGGCACAGCAGGGAGGACCTGATCCAGCACAAGGGCTTAGGGTCTATGCGATGGGGCCCTTGTGGGGAAGAGCTGGCATAGGGTTTTTATAGCCAAGTAACTCAAAAGGTTTCCTAGCCCAAGTTCAGCTGTGAGCATCTGCTGAGCAGCACCATCTGTTTTCTGAGAAGATCTTACCCCATATTCTTGTGGGAAGGGACCCTGACCACCTGCTTTCTTGCAATTTCTCACACCCTCCAGGCTCATTGTCAAGCTCATCCTCCTTTACATGAAAGTCCAAGAATCCTTAGAATGGAGAGGTAAATGAACAAGGCTGAGACCAGACTGCTGTCTTCAGGAAGCTCACATTCTAGAGCGAGAGTTAGTAAAAACAGGGGAAGTTCTTTGGGTTACAATAAGTCTGTGAAATAACAAAACCAAACACTGTGGCAGAGAGAACTGGGTGGTACTTTAGTGCATGGGAAATCAGGGAGGACTTCTTGGAAGAGGTGACATTTGGAGTCAAATCCCAAATGAAGAAAAGAAGTCAGCCTCAAGGAAGAATACATTGCCAAGGGACTAGCAAGTGCAAGGGCCTTACAGGAACAAGATCTTAGTTTGCTCCTGGACCCCAAAAAGGCCAGCTGTCTTGAATGTGAGCCAGGCTGCACGCAGGGGCTCCAGACAAGGGCAGACAGGTCTACCCTACAGGCTCTGGTGGATCTTGCTAAGAGCTTGGGACTTGTTCTGAAGTACAGAGAGAAGCCAGTGAAGGAAAGTGGCACTTTGTCAAAAGAGGACACCTCCTGTCTGTTACCATCCACGAATGCCACAAATGTCACAAACACCCCAGTATATTGCACTGAAAAGGACACAGCATCGTTAATGCAGGATTTTTGCCCCGATGAGCACATGTTAGACCGGTGCTCTTCAAATGTCATAAAACACTGAGGAATTGTCATAGGTAGGAAACTCGAAAACCCTAGATGTCATGTGGAAACTGGAATTGCATCCTGGGACATTAATGTCCTAATGTCAGGAGAACAATGGATCAAATTTGAGTAAGGTCTGTAGTTTGATAAATAGTTTTGTATTCGTGTGAATTTCCTAGTTTTGATCACTTACTATGACTCTACAGGCTGTTAACACAGAGGAAAGCCAAGGGAAGGGTCTATGTAAACACATACTATTTTGATAACATTTTTAAATCCAAAATTATTATTATTATTATTATTATTATTATTATTATAGAGAGAAATTGCATGCACAAGAATGAGGGAGGAGGCAAAAGGAGAGGGAGAGAGAATCTGAAGCAGACTCCCAACTGAGCATGAACTTGGACCCGGGGCTCTATCTCATGACCCTGAGATCATGACCTAATGTGAAATCAACAGCCAGCCTGAGTCACCCAGGCACCCCCCAAAGTTATATTTTAAATAACTTTTTTTTTTTTAATTTTTTAAAGGGGACTTTATCGTTCTTTCCAGCTGTAGAATGAGCCCTATGCTCATACCTGGTTCATGGCAAAGTGGCTTGGTCCACACCAGCATTGCTGGCTGTGGTTTTCCACATCAAGAGCCTGGACCTGGGGCCTGGGCTGCTGGTCGCGTCTTGTTTTCACTGCCTCCCACCCTCTTCGCCCTGCTGCCATTCCAGCCAGCGTCAGTAGGAGATGATAGCCCTGAAAACCAGACTCTCCTGGGCACACGGTGCTTACCGCCGATTGACGTGCAGGCCTCGGGAAACGGTCCCAAAACCAGCGAACATGAGCCCTCTCCTGGGGGCAGGTGGTCAGCTCGACCACGTCTGCAGGGCTGTGTAAGATGATGGAGCAGTGACAGTCGGGGCGGGGCTGCGGGTCAGGTGAGCCCCTCTTTTTCTGGAGCGACAAGTCATCTGTGTTCTTGGAACACATGCTGGGTTAATCCTGCCCATCGTGACGCTTGTGGCTTCTGACCGCACGTGAAAGATGGCCAGAGGTATTTAAAACTGAACTTTTTGCCCACACACTTTAAAGTCTCCACTTACCCACCCAACAGAAAACCATGTGTGTGTCTTAATGTCATGCATTACCTTGATGTGTTTCTCTTACTGACAAAAATGAAAAGAAACACAAAAACACTACTAGCCATGCCCATTTGTGGTTGCCTTCTCCCCACGTGCCTGGCCCTGTGTACGCGTTAGCTCATCGAATCCTCTTTGAAAGCCTCTATGATGATAATCGTGATGACCCCCACAAGCAGAGTTAGGGTTTGAATCCAGGTCCATGGGAACCCAAAGCCCCAAGTGTTCTGACAGGTGTAAATGTCCTTGGTAGGGAAAGGCAGGAGACTGGGGGCATTCAACTGGGGTTCAGAGACCCACTCCCTATAACCGTTCAGACCAAGGATCCAGCCTCTGCCTCAATGCCCCAACCTCTGATGCTAGTGGGGGCAGGGTCATCAGGGGAGGGCGGTGGGGGAGACCATCCTTACACCCCCTCCCAGCCCCCCTCTGTGTGCCACAACAGCCAATCAATACTGGCTTACATTTTATGAGACAAGGAGTTAACTTGTTCAATTATGGGGGAGACAGCTCTATTCTTTCGTAACAAGTAATCTGAGTAGGAAAATCGATCCTGAGAGGCTCCATGCACGCTGGCTAATTTTATATTATCCTTAGCCAATGGGCGAGCGCAGAGTAATGGAGTTGTTGTTACAGTTCATTATGGGAGGGGGATCAATAGTGGGGCAATCTGAGGCTCAACATCACAGCTGTAGCAGTAAGGGGGGGCGCAGAGGGGGGGCTGGGAGTGCAGGGTGGGGAGCACCACCTTCTTATGTGCTCCCACCCCAGACACTGCTGCTTCCCGCCGCAGCCCCTCAGCAAGGAACCCCTCTCGGGATGGAGACCAGGGGACTCCCATGACCCAAGCCCTGGTGTCCCACAACAGCCAGGCTCCGGCTTGTTGGAAAATGAAGGAAAGCAAGGCCTCTGTCACCGCAGCCTGGCTGGTGACCACCGCATTTTCCCTGCTGTCCTTGCAAGTGGCTTTTGGACAGAACCCAGGTTTGGCCTGGCAGGGAATTCTCCTTGGCATCTTGATGGCCCCAAACGCTCATTCCTGGTTTTCTTCCTAAATACACGGCTGGCATAGACAGGCTGCCTTTGTCTTCTGTGTGCTCAGCAACCAAGAGAGGCTGTCCCAGCTCCCCCTGGCCCTCAGGCAGGAACTGAATCTCCCTGGGGCAGTGTCTTCACTTCCCGGCCTAGATCTGACATTTGGGCTGTTCCAATTTTCTCCCTTGCAACAGCATGGCTAGTGCTGAATCAGTTCTTTGTAATCCCAGCTTGCATGGACCTCTACAAGCATTTCAGCAGCTGGGCTTCTGCAAAGGGCAGGTACCCTGGCAGCCTCTTTGTCTATAAGAGTACCTTTATCATCTGACTATTTAATTTATTCACAGGATGATTTCATATCTATTATGTGTGAACCCATTATATATGTGTTATCTTAATCACCCCTTGGAGTGTTTCCTACTAAGTGTCCCAATATACAGATGAGTAAACTGAGGCTCAGAAAGGAAAAGTGATGTGCTGAGGATGCAGGTATTAAAAGTCAGAGCCAGGATTTGAAAGTCAATCTGGCATGCCTCCAGCTCTGAAATACACTCCACAAGGCACTCTCGGAGGTAGGAACTGTGTGCCACGGCCTCAAGACCCTGAGGTGATCTGTTCTCACCCTTCAGAAAAGCCTATGGACAGTGAGGGCGGGAAAAGGTGGAGTGGCTGAGGGGGCTGAGGAGTGTTCTCAGAAGGACAACTGTTTGCCATGAAAACCAAATATCATGTTTTAAATAATAGCACACATGGAATAATTACCATCTTTGTCCTAGACCAGAGGTCAGCACACTGTGGCCCTCGGGCCAAATTCAGCCTATGTGTTTTTGTCAATAAAGTTTTATTGGGACACAGGCATGCTCATTTGTTCACACATTGTATAGGGCTGGGTTGTTTTTGTTTTTGTTTTTGTTTTTGTTCTACAACAGCTGTGTTGAATAGTTATGACAACAACTGAGACTGTATAGCACCAGAGCCTGAAATATTTACTATCTGGTCCTTTACAGAAAATGTTTGCCAACCTCTGCCCTAGAAACAGCATTTCTGTAACAATGGTGGCTGGACTTTCTAGGACAGCTGCAGAATAGTGAGAAGGATTTCATCCATTCAATCATTTGTCCACTCAGTCAGTCAACAAATATTTTCCCAAGGGACAACCATGTGCCAAAACCCATGCTCAGTACTAATGATTCAACAATGAACAAAGAGTCATGGTTCTCTCGCCAAGGCACTTACCGTCTCGTGGGAACACAGACATTCAACAAATGATCACACAAACGTGCTGTGCTAAACTGAGATGAATTCTGTGCTAGAGAATGTGAAAATCTATTAAACCCTATCTTCCCTTTCCCCAGAAGCAGACGCAGAGATAAGGATTCAAATGCAAATAGCTTATTTGGAAGATAGTTCCAGGAAGTACCCGGGGGAGAGCAGGGACGAGAGGCAAGGCAGGGAGGGACCCCACAAAGAATGCGTAATCAAGCAGGTGCCCCCGTGGCCCTCTGAGGACCTCAGGAACACTGTGGGGAATGCTCCTCAAGGTTATCCCACCCAAGGATAAGATGGCTGGGGCACCAACTCCCCATATGGCGTTGGTTGGGGGCTGCTCCCTGGTCCATGAAGTTTCCTGCCGTTCCTGCTTATCCTCACTTGGTAGACCTGGGGTAACAAGTGATCCCTAAGCAGGCTGCCCTGTGCAGGGGTGAATACAGTGGGGACGAGGGTGTCTGGGGTGGAGGGGGCACCTTGAGGTAGAAGGGAGCCTTGGGAAAGAGTATCCCTACAGAGGGAGGCTGTGGTTCCTGACCCAGGCACAACAAGCTGCTATCTCCTTGGGTTCCCCAGCACCCTTTGCTTTAATTAAAGCACCTAATTAAGGAGGTGTGGTCAGTCATCAACTTGGAGGGAATGGGTCATGCCATATCCATGATTTTGTCCCCAGAGCCTGTTTCTGAGCCCGGCACACAGCAGGTCCACAGTGAATGACGGGTGAGCACCTTCCCGGTGCTTTCTGCAGACAGCTCCTAAGGGTTCTGGGGCTAGATACTACAGAAGCCCTGCCCACATTTAGGGCAAAGAGGTGGAAGGAGCTCAGCCTCAGGAAGGTCATGTGTGCAGAGGACATGACCTAGGTATTGGATTTTATCTAATCACTGAAGTTGCTCTGTGTGTTAGGGCAGTGGTTCTCAAAGTGAGGTCAAGGAACCCCCAGGGGTTCCCAGAGCCTCCCCCTTATGCTCACAGTAATACTAAAATATCCTTTGCCTTTTTTTATTGTCCTTTTCTCATGAGTATATAGGGGAGTTTCCCCCGAGACTATTTTACATTTACAAAAATGTAAAACAGCACCAGGCTTCGTTATGGTTATTTTGAAAATAAACTAATGAATACATATTTCTTTTTTTTTAACTTCTAACATGGTAAATATCAATAAGCCATCTAAACAAAAAGTTTTGGGTTCCTCAGCGACAATAATTCTTGAAGCGCCATGGGGTCTTGAAACCAAAAAGTTTGAGAACACCCATGCTTGGGACTTCTTCACCATATCAGGGCTCATGGGGCAGAGGGCAGAGCTAGCTGTGGAAACAGTCACTTTCCCAGCTGCCCTCGTGTCTGGGAAGTGACCGTATGACCTAGGCCCACCCAAATAGATGCTTCTTTGCCTATCTTTGGATGGGGATGCTTGTGATCCCAAGTAGAGCATAGAATAGAGAGGTGTCTGGCATCCTGATCAAAGATCAGCTGAGACCACAGGGACTGTAGCAGTGACCGGGTTTTAATAGCGACAGCGGTGTCCTCCCTGGCCTGGGCTTGTGGCACTATCTAGCTACGCCCTGGCTGCTTCCTGGCCCTCCTGCTCTGAGCCATCATCCCAGCCTTTCCCTTCAGGCTGCCTGCCAATGCTGTGTGAGCTTGGGCAACTTGCTTGTGCTCTCTGTGCCTCAACAGACATAGTATGATAATAAGAAAGTATGGGAAGGACAGTAAAGAATCAACGAGGTAACACATGCCAAGGGCTCCGTGCCTGTGTCAGCAGCCACTGAGATGGGGATAATGTTAGAACCAGTGACAGTTATTGAGAGGAATCACTGTCACTGGCTGTGCAGTGGAGTCACGGGGAGCCCCCTGAAGCCTCACCCCTGACCTTGGTGCTCAGTGCAGAGGAGAACGTGGCCCCAGACAGGAACAAGCTTCCAATAATTCGCCTCCTTAAATTGGGCATGATTGGCTTCTGTTGCCTGCAGGACTGAGAGCAGAGATGGATCTAGTGAAAGAGGCCAGGCTCTATCACATTCTGGAAGTCTCCATTGAAGAGCCAGTATTTGAGCATCTGTTGTATATTTACATAATGCTCTCTCTCATATCCACGCACTTCTCTATTTAAATAAATTTGCATCGAAAGGGTTTGATGTGCTAGTTCTCCTTTTCCCCCCTTAACTCTCTTTAAAGTCATAGATAACTATACAGTAAAAACTCCTTGTCCCCGCACCCCCTAAAATCCTTTCCTGTACCATGAGTTCCCTGATCTGGGGAAATCTGCCCACACATTCTCGACTCCACGAACAGGGTGGCAGGCCGGGACAGGTGCATGGCATCAGGATGGTGTCTGAGCACTGACTTCCTCACCAGGAAAACGAAGCTACTTTGAAGATGTCTCATGGGGACTGGAGAGAGTCGAACCAGGGTGTCTGACCTGGGTCCCGGCACGCAGTAAGACCAGGACGCGGCTTTCCTTCTTGCAGACCACACAGGTTTCAGGGGGAGGTTCTGGCCTCGCCGCTACGCTGAGATCCCAGCCTCGTTCCTGAAGAAACAGAGGAGTTGGTGACCATAAAGAGGCGGAGCTGGGAAGCTCAGTGTGGGGAGGAGGGAAGAGGAGCTGGAAGGGAGCACGGAGAAGGAAGGGAGGAGGGCAGGACTCCCCAGCCTGCCGCCCTGTGCGTCCTCGGCTCCGCCCCTTCCCCTCGCCACCCAGCATCTACTCAGATCTTGGCTCCCTTTCCAGAAATGCGCAACGGTTCACATTTAATTACTTCATAAAAAAACTGGAAAGTAGAAGAGGAAGAGTTAAATGTTCTCCTAAAAGGAGGAAGCTGTAGCTAATCCCAATTAGGAGGAAGTCCCAGGCTATTGAAACGCTACAATCCAATTACATCAGGTAAAATGAATTACTCCGTTAATGCTGACTTATTATGAAGACACCTTCTTATTGCTCTCATTAATAATCTTTAGACATCATTTTAGCGCATATTGGCTGCAATAACATTTCTATTAGCATCATGGTGGAGCAGGGCTGACAATTAAAATAAAAAATAAATCAACCCAAGGAGCGAACAAACGTAATTATAGTTCAGAAAGAGTTTTATGTGTATTTGATTAGTCAGTGGAACAGTGCCTCCTTTCTTGCCTTGAATCTGTGTTAGCCCCAAACCACGCAGAGGGCTGCGGTGGGAGCAGAGGCTGAGGAGGTGTGCGTGAGTGAGACAGACAGAGACAGAGAGACCGAGAAGAAAAGGCAGCTTGTCTGTCAGGGAAACGGTCACCCCCATTCCAGGCTCTGTGGTGTAAGCTCCAGCTCTCTACTCTGGATCTCTGTCTCCCTGTTTCTGAAACTGGAGTTTTGGAAGATTTATCATTTCTGGATTGTATCTCCTATAGCCCAGAGCTCTATAAAGTTTTCCTGCTGCAGAGGATTGAAGATCCTAGACACCTGAGTGCCAGGGGGCAGAAGCCTAAGAAAGAGAAGAATTGTTTTTGCCAAAACAGCTACTGTATGCCTGAAGCTTGGTTCCCCTAGAGCAGGGGTCCTCAACTGGCCAGTCTGTCCCCCAGGAGATAGCTTTGATTGTCGTGACCCGGAACGGCCTTGGGGAGATGCTACTGGGATCTTTGGGGAGATGCCAGTAATCCTACAATGCACAGGACATTATGTGACCCCGAGTGTCAGTATGGCTGAGTTGAAAAACCATTCTCAGACTGCACGTTTTTGCATGACTGGAAACAGATTTCCAGGGCAGCCTTAATGGAAAGCAAACCTCTTTGGCCTCCTTGGTGAGATGATTTCCACAAAACACAGAATGAAACGTCAGCAGAAGAATACAGTAAACTTAAATATGGTAGCTATTAAATTCTCAAATAATTGTATATTTATTCTCCAATTATTCTATATATAGACACATATTAGCCTGTGTCCCTCAGTGCCCTTAGGTCCAACCACCTACTCAGGCCTTGGCTCCCTTTCCAGAAATAGACACACATAAGTAAATGTCAAATACAGACACATACACACACACTGCCTCATATATATGCATACATAAAGCTTCATGTACATTACATACATATATAATGTCATACACACACATACATACATACATGTGTGACTGTGTGTGGAGATACTTGTAACCTAATGACCTTCTAAGGTAGTGTGAAGCAAGAGGTAAGATACTCTAACGAAAGTAATTACAGATCAATAAAAAAACACAGTGAGAAAGTCCCTGGGGAAATTGCCAAGTCGGGGATTTTGCCTGTGTCTTCTGGAACACGGAATTTGCTAGAAGTCCTTCGGAGGTTTCCCAAACATTTCACTTAAAATTATTTTTAAAACATAGTTCTAGCTATTTTTAAAAGTAATTTTTTAAAAATCCCCACAACTCTCCAGATGCTGGATTCCAAATTTAATACCCGTAGGACTACCAAATCATTAACTAGGGCTGACAGGCAAAATCACTCGGGGACAGACCCTGAAGGTAAGCTTCTCCTTCCAGCTCTGTATAATTAAAGAGCACCCAGAATTTGTAAACTGAGCTATTAATAACTACTTATCTGAGGGGATCTGGATCTTCTTCTTCTTTTTTTTTTTTTAATAACATTTTATTTATTTATTTGACAGACAGAGATTACAAGTAGGCAGAGAGGCAGGCAGAGAGAGGAGGAAGGAGGCTCCCCGCTGAGCAGAGAGCCCGATGCGGGGCTCGATTCCAGGACCCTGGGATCGTGACCTGAGCCAAAGGCAGAGGCTTTAACCCACTGAGCCACCCAGGTGCCCCGGATCTGGGTCTTCTTGACACTCAACAATATTCAGGATGAAGCTGGACGCAAGACTAAAGTAAAACTTGGGATTCTCAGCCATTGTTTCTCCTTTCAAATGGGGAAAGGAGTCAGTCCATCAGAAGAATCTTACTATAGTCCTTGATCGACTTCTAAAACTTAAATGTTGCATTTTAACCTTGTGCTAGTTTTTGATTGTTGCAAAACCTACCGCAAACATAAAACAACATATGCTTATGATCACAGAGCTTCCCGGGGTCCAAAGTCTGGACCCAGCATTGTTGGGTTCTATGCTCAGGAGCTCATGAGGCTGACATCAGGCTGTTGGCCACAACTTGATTTAGTATCTTCTAGATTCATTCAGGTTGTTCATCGAAGCCAGTCTCTTACAGTCATAGGCCTGGGGTTTCTGTTTTCTTGTTGGCTGTTAGGCGAGGGTTTCACTCTCACTAGATAACAGGTTGTCCTCCTTTTAAGAAATCTGATGTGTGTAAGAAAAGACTGATGAGAAAGGCTCCCAGCCTCTGGCTGATGTGCTTTCCCCCACCTTCTCCCCCACCAAGTTCATCCTTATAAACAACAGAATCTCGCTTTCAAATTTCAATGCTTTAAATTTATATTTTCAGGCTGTAACCTTTTTTCTCATAACAGAGTTTACATGCTTTGCCCAATTAATGCCACTTGGGCCCATACTGTCCATGTAAACATTTTTAAAAACCTCTCTGGATGAATCACCCTTTGCAGCAAAATGAAATTCCCCAAAATCTAGCACCTGAAGACCACAAACATACATTGTGTCGCACAGTTTCTGAGAGTCAGGAACCCAGCAGTGGCTTAGCTGGGTGGTTCCAGCCCGGGGTCTCCCGAGGCCGCGATCACACTATTAGCCAGGGATGCAGTCATCCAAAGGCTCAACTGGGGCTGGTGTATTGGTTCCCAAGTTCACAGCCTTGGACATTGGCAGCAGGTCTCAATCATTTCTTGGCCACGTGAGCCTGTCTGTAAAATAGAATTATCTGTGACATGGCAGATGGCTTCTCCCAAAACAAGGGGTCTGTAAGAGATCTGTAAGAAAGAGAGGATATGAACCAACAATCAAGACAGAAGCCAAAGAACCTTTTTTAATGTAATCTTAGCAGTGACAACCTGTCACTTCTGGCATAGTTTAATGGTCTTTCAAGTCCAGGTGTGGGAGGTAAATGCAGGAAAGTGTGAGAGCCAAGAGGCAGAGAGCACTTGGGGCCATTTGGAGGCTAGCTGTCATGCTCCCTGTGCCTCACTATTCATCTGTAAAATGGAGTTAATGATGCCTCAATAAGTTGATATATGTAAAAGCCATCAGAATCAATTCTGACATGCAATAGACATGAAATAAACATTAATTTTTTTATTGTCACTATCAATTTTATTTGGCGAGTACATTGCAGAGTACAGGGCTTACAAACTTGTAAAGATCCTATAAAAAATTTAGACAAGAATAAAAATTAGATGCACCAAAATATGAAAAGAGAACTGCAAAATAATAATTAATATGTGGCAGACCTCTACTCCTGGCTATGAGTTTATAGTAGATGACCTTCCCACTGAGAGTAACTAGAAACACTGGATAAACATTTTTAAAAAAATTCTGTTTGAGGCCTTCAGAGAAATACCAAGTGTGGAGACCTAAGGGACCATGATCCCAAAGAGAAGTGAACTCATTGAGGGGAGCCTGAAGTTCTCCACCATTTTTCCCCTTGAGGCATCTGCTTGTGCGTAAGTGGTAGCAATGGAGAGGCTGAGACCTAACCTCAAGGAATTGCAATACCGGATTGCATTAAGATGACCTGAAACTACTCTAACTTCCTTCCAGAACCTTCCTGAGCAAAGAAAACAGCAGTCAGAGCCTCTAAAATTGTTTATACACAGTATCTGGTAATTCAATTAAAAAAAAAAATTGTCAGACATGCCAAGATGCAGGACCAAAAAAATAAGAAAATAAATTGGACAGACTCACAGGTAATCCAGATATTGAAGCTATCCAATCTGAACTTTAAAGTGACTGTAATTCCAATGTTAAAGAAAAATAAACTTTCTAGAAAGAATTCTAATTCTGAGGAATTTAACCAAAGAACTAGAATCTGTATGTAATAGGCCAAATAGCAACTCTAGAGGTGAAAATATGAATAGCTAAAATGAAGAACTTAATAGATTTATCAGATTAGACACAGTTAAAAAGAGGATTGATGATCTGGAAAGTATGTGGGTAGAAAATAGTCAGTCTGAAAATATCCAGTAAAGAGAGAAAAGGCAATATTCGAAAAGATAATGCCTAAGAACATGCTAAAACCACAAAAGACATCAAGAGATCTATCTAAGATGAGCTGTGAAACATAAGCAGAATTAAATATTAAAAAAAATTTTTTTAACGAATACTAAGAAAAACACACCATAAATAACTGTTGAAAGCCAAAGATGAGAGAAATAATCTTAAAAGCATCTGGAAAGATATATAGATAGAGATATGGGTATAGATATATATATTCACACACAAGCATACACACACACATTATGTCCACCCAGCCAAATGCAACTCAACTAAACTCTTAGCCAGTTATATTTCACTCAAGTTAGATGGATATTGATCTTGCCTTTTACTATCTTTGATATTAAATGGCCAGACCATTATCAACTAGTATAAAACCCACACTCTGCCAAGATTCAGATCCATGTTGGTGGACCCCAAGTCCAATGATGTCAATGGTATTCTGTATCACCTCCTGCAAGCCACTTTGCTTGTCTGCTCCCCACTTCCTCACCTGTCAATTGTCTATTGCACAAGATGGTTATAAAAAAACAAGTCACTGCACATTGAAAGTGCTGTGTAAACTGTAATTCATGCCTAATAGGTAAGATTCCTCTTCTCCAGGAAGCCCTCCCTGATACTGCACCTCTAGAACTACTCTTGGCCTTTAGGACTCTTCCCTGGCATTCTCACTGTACTTACTCTTACCATTTCTGCACCTCTGTACTGAAATTATCTTTAATGCACTTTTTTCCCCACTAAAGACAGACCAAGGTGACAGGGTGAAGCCATAAGTCTCTACTCACAGTGTCCAAGCATCATTTTCAAATTAAATAAAGCCTGGCCGAGTCACAGCATTGTGGCCCTGTCAACCCTCTTCAGGGTTTACAATTCTGAAATTCTGGATGGTACTGGGCACTATGCAAGAGTTTGTAAACATGTTCTCATGTAAACCTTCACAACAGCCTAAGGGAGATACTGATGTTATACCCATTTTATAGCTAGGAAAACTGAGGCTTCGAAAAGTAAAGTAAGACATCCATCAGCAGCCAGCTGGAAAGTGGAGGAGACAGGATTGGAGTCTATGTCCAACAGACATGACTCTCAATCATTCTGTTCTTGTATGTGTTGTGGGCCATCCCCTGTGACCTTTAGGGAAAAGTACATACTTTTACATCCTCTTTGGCGAGGTGGGTCCGGAAACCTGCTGAGGACCACACACAACTGAGGTACCCCAGAGACGGACTGACCAGGACCTCTCCCGGCAGCCAGTTGTCATGCCTATGTATCTTCACAGGAGCCCAGAGCCTGAGGCCCTCTAAATGAATTCCCTTACTCCATGCTAAGAAAGAGGAATCAAAAGCCTATCTCTTGTTCCAAAGCTTGAGGTTAAAGAAAAAAAAAAAATCCCTAGCCACAGGTAGTTAAGTGATTATAAACTGTAAAAATAAATCAGCCTGATATAATTGCTCCAAGGAAAAAGATGACCAACCTCTTTAAAATGTCCATGGTGCCCTCTTTCCCATCTCCATTTGGCATCCTCTAATTACCTTCACATTTCATTTCCATCAGCAAGATGACCTGTATTTCCTTCGAGAAGTGCTGGGGAGGGGCCGGGCTGAGGAGCAGGGCCCCTGGTGATAAATCAGGCTCGCCATTAGGAGTGAAATGCTCATTTCGGCAGCGCTAAATGCAGGATTTATAAAGATGTCTCCGCCATCCCGCCCAATTGTGGACACCATAATAAATTCATGAACGGGTGCCAGGGTAGCACACTTCATTATGTGCGAGGCTCCTGGCCATTAATCTAGCCAGGCGGCGGGCAGGATTCCTGGGGAAGGGAGACAAATTTATGCGGCCCAAACTTACTCATTCCATTATGGATTTAATCGGCCCAGGCTCCAGGCTGCACAGAGGCGAGGGGACCATTTTTTACACTTTGGATCAAGTGTTTGTAACTCCCCGTTGTGTCTTATTTCTTCCACAATAACGCCCTAATTTTATCCTTCACACTGCTCTAGGGAAAGACTTTCAGAGACCCTCACTGCTGCCACTTACTCCAGATAAAATATTTATACAATCAATTGACAGAGAGCATTTTCCCTTAAATGTTCTATTAACATGGAAATGCTCATATGCAAAATGGGCCCAGGAGCCTCTCTAGACTCTTAACCCTTTAGTTGGCCACAGAGAAGGTTGGCAAAGGGGGTGGAGAGGAGGGACCTCTTGTGTGTTGCATGCATGTGTGATGTGTGTTCAGTGTGTACAAACACAGACACCTATGGGCATTCACACTCCATCATTTCTACGATGAAGGATTAGGAATTCCTTTGGCCTCTCCTTGTAATTAAACACCAGAGATTGCCTGCAAGTCTCCAGATCTGCCCCATTCCCATAGTGCCCCGCCAATATAAAGATTTTTTAGTTTTCCTAGTGCCTACAGTGAGACTGGCAAATGCTTGGCCTATGGGCTACCACATCTTGCACATACGTTTTTCTAGCTAAGCCCAGATGAGGCCTCAGAATCCTTCTTAACACAGGCAGAGAATACCAATGAGTCTTCACTGATAAGGATAATAAGAATTGCATCACTTATGGAGTACTTATGATGAGCCAGCAGTGTGCCTGGTGATTTACATAGAGTAACTCATTTAATCTCCATGACAACCTGATACGGTAGGTACTGTTATTATTCCCATGTTGCAGATGGGCTGGGGAACAATGAGGTGGGGAAATATGGCCGGAAGCATGCAACCTGTGAGTGGTACGTCCCTAATCCAAGCAAACTCTGGAGTGCAGTATTGGAGGCCTTCCCCGATTCACTAGACTCTTTCCCTAAGCAAACTACTGATATTGCTAAACAGATCATGCCTAAGTAGGCATCTAAGGGCATCCAAAGAGAGGAAGAACCTTCATGGCCTGCAAAGCCAACACTTGTCCTTCACATCAGCAGACTACCAATGGGTACAAGACCTGATATTATGGCACTTGGGACTTTTTGACCTGAGACCCAATTCTGACACCAAGGTAACAAGAGACCTTGGGCCATTGACTCCATTGCAAGATCCCACCAGAGCAACATCAACCGCTTCAACAAACATTTACAGGACCTACTGTGTATCAGGCACATGCCAAGCCTGCACCTAGCCAGGGGTGGAGACACAAGAGTGAGTAATGCCTGCCCTTTTCCTTTGAGGAACTTACCATCTTTCACAGGAATAAATGGCAATGAAATGGTATTTAAAGTAGATAACCTATCAATACCAAGAGTTAGCCACTCAACCAGTTGAGCCACCCGGCCTCTACCTTTTTTGTTTTTTGGTTTTTGTTACAATTTGCTAGTGGGCACCGTGGTCCTTAAGCCACATAAGCTAAATAGTTCACCATAAAAACAGATTTCTCTGGGTTGTATTGATGTCCATAATACTTAACACTAGTCTAAGTACTATGCAGAGCTGGGCTAGAAGAGAAGTGAGTGGTTATAACCCCTCGAAATCATTTGTCCTTTCCAATGTTCAAAGTTGAGTGTTGGTTATCTATTGCTAGGTATCCAACTATCCCCAAACTAAGTAGCTTTAAATATTACTTTATCTTGCTCAGGAGTCTGTGGGAAAGGATTTAGGTGGGGACCAGCTGGACAGTTCATCTCTGAGTCACATCATCATGTCAGCAGGGCTGGAAGGTTTGTTTCCACAATGTCTCTCCACTATCACGCCAGTGCCCCAGAGAATGGCTAGAGGGCTGGGCTCCATGGGTGAGCCCATTGTCCACTGTCCAAACACACTGCCCATGTGGCTCAAGCTTTCTTCACATGGATCAGGGAAATTTTTCTTCCTGCGTGGCAGCTTAGGGTACCAAGAGCAAATGTTCCAAGAGATAAGAAGTAGAAGTTTCCAGGGGTTGGGAACTGGCACAGAGAATCTTCCAACATATTCTAGTGGTCAAGCAATCACAGAGATCCCCAGACGCAAGAGCAGGAAACGTGGCACCCCTTTCTCAATGGAAGGAGTGTCAAAACTCATGGACATCTTTAATCTGCCACAGTTCATTATGTGTGACTCTCTCTTCCCTTAGGAGAATCCTAGAGGAAAATGATGCAAAGAAGATGATAAATGTGGAGAAAGTAAATGTGGGGTTTTTTCCCCCCAGGAAACCCCTCAGTCCCTCATGAAAATAGACTCCTGACAGGTGCCTCCCTGAAGCTCGCCAAACTTGTCTGAACCCCTCGGGAGCTTGTGGTTCAAACACAAGGTAGAGCTCTCTCTTGAAAGCTTAACAGTAAAAACTTAAATTTGTTTTCAAGAAAGAAAGAAAGAAATGAAAACTTTCCAAATCATAAAAGAAGAATACGGGAAAAAGGGAAAAAAAAACCAAACCTGTGGGGATTATAACAGAAGATCCGTGAACACATCATTTAAAATGGAAAACACAAAATAAAATGAAAGAAATGCAAACATGTATGCTCATTCTGAAAAGAAATCCACGTTTCCCCAGGCAACACCAACCTGCGAGGGTACATATAGGGTGCCAGATATAATCATTATCTAGGTGTTTGCTCTTGCCTCCATGTGCAGGGTCCTAGCTCCCAAAAATGTACCCTTCAAGTTGCCAAGTTCTTGTCGAAATCCCCCCAGGGAATGGCTGGTGGGCTCATTACCAAGTCCAACCAGCTCCCAGATTACATCCCCTGGGCTCTAGTGCTCCCCACCCAGGCACCCCACAGGTCCAGTTGGCATTTCAGCTACTCCCCCTAGACCAACAGATACACATTATGGCCCTTCAAGTGCCTGAACTACATGGTGGGTGTGGCATAGGTGGGAGATGGTTTGCCTTTTCTCTTTTGGGTACCATGTGACAATCCTGCCTGAGGGACTGCACCCCGCACAGCAGGTCACAGTGTTAGCTCCACCTTCTGGTTCTCTCTTCTCTCTCTCTCTTCCCCTCCTTCTCCCTCTTTCCCATCCCTACCCCATTTCCTTTCCATCTCTTTCTATCACACAGGACCTCATAGCGGGCTACAATAGGGAAACTCATAAGTAAGAGAGATCATTCTGTCCTAAATAGAAAACACTTTTCTTCTCCAACCTCTAGGGATTTGCCTGTGGGTCATTTTTCCCCAGCAGTTCTTGGCTCTTCCTGTGACAGAGTGTGTCCCTAGGGCATCCCTCTGAATGCATGCACACCTGAAAGACTGCAGGTGGGCCCAGATTCTTCCATAACTAACCATAGCTCCATAACCATAGTATATGCAAATGACTTTAAATCCCCTATTAGAAGACTCACAGATGGGAGTGAAAAGAAAACTTGACTACATTCTACTTCCATGAACTATTCCAATAAAAAATGAGACCAAAAGATCTAAAGAAGGCCATATATATATATATATATATATATATACATATATATATATATATATTTAAACAGCAAGAAATATTCATGTAAAAAGAAAGCAAAAGATAATCCAAGTCTTGGAATTAGAGAATGTCATTTCATTATGACAAGAATAAAACCCCCAGTGAAAATATCATAAAGCTATATGAACCTTCAAAATATTTCAATGTTTTGGAAACATAGGGAGGTCCCAACAGAGATGCATTTATGAGAAGGTTAACGACCCTCAGATGCCTTCAGTACATCAACTGAGAAAACATGAATAATACAGTTACTAAGACTAAAGATATATAGTATATCCAACTTTGTCCCCTATAAATACTTTTTCAAGTGTTCATAGAACATTTCAAAAGCTTTCCACGTACTGCACCATCAAGAAAATGTTTATGAAAAAGAGAAGTTTACAGGCCAAATTCCCCGTTAGAACTAAACCAAATGGACACATTTCTAACAACCACAAAGAAAATACTAGAGACTTGGATAATAAATAAATAAGTAAAAAAATTCTCATAAATAGTTATTGAGTCAAAAGGGAAATAAAACCCTCGGTTACAGACTATTTAGAAAATAATAAAATGAGAACAAGACAATGTTCTGTCGAAGCCCGTGGACTCCTGCCAAAGCTACACTTAGAGAAAAGAAACATAAAGCAATAAATTGTTTTATTATTAAACAAGAAAGAATCAAAATAAATGAGTTAAATGTTTGTTTCCAGAATTGAACAAATAAACAACAAAATAAGTCAAAGGAAAGCTGGATAAAAAATTAAATAGATAAAAACAAAACAAAACAAAAGGATTGATTTTAAAAAGTGAGGCACAGTATAAATGTGTAAGGTGACTCATGAAAGCTGTAAGAAAACAGACCTTATGCCAGCAAATTTAAGAATAAAAAGGAAAGCAAAAATAAACTCAAATAAAACTGGAAATGAGAAAGGGAATGTAACAAAAGATAAGAGCTGTTTAAAATAAAATAATGAAGGAAAAATTATGAAACATAACAAAATAAAATGAAATAATGAAGTCCTTTTTAAGTACAAAAGTAAAGGAGGGAAGCATAAAGAAAAAAAATATTAACAGACTACATAAACCAGAAAAGTTTCTGTACTTCCAAGAAATTAAAGATCAAAGCATTGTGGTCTGAAAATATGCAGGGAATGATCCCAATCTTTTGATACCGGTTGAGTCCTGATTTAGGACCGAGGATGTGATCTATTCTGGAGAATGTTCCATGTGCACTAGAGAAGAATGTATATTCTGTTGCTTTGGGATGAAATGTTCTGAATATATCTGTGATGTCCATCTGGTCCAGTGTGTCATTTAAGGCCTTTATTTCCTTGTTGATCTTTTGCTTGGATGATCTGTCCATTTCAGTGAGGGGAGTGTTAAAGTCCCCTACTATTATTGTATTATTGTTGATGTGAAGCATCACTTTGTTCTCTGTATTTATAGGTCTACAGAATTCTGTTTTTTGCTTGTTTTTTTTTAAGATTTTTATTTATTTGACAGACAGAGATCACAAGTAGGCAGAGAGGCAGGCAGAGAGAGGAGGAAGCAGGCTCCCTGCTGAGCAGAGAGCCCGATGCGGGCCTCGATCCCAGGACCCTAAGATCATGACCTGAGCCGAAGGCTGAGGCTTTAACCAACTGAGCCACCCAGGCACCCTGTTTTTTGCTTGTTTATTGAAGTATTTTTCTTTATATTCCCCTTATGAGTTGAACCATATGGCATCTGTCTTTCTCAGTCTGATTTATTTTACTTAGCATAATATTTTCTAGATCTATCCATGTTGTCTCAAATTGCAAGAATTCACCCTTGTTTCATGACTGTGTATTTATCTATCATCTATCTATCATCTCTATCTACCTAACTATATATCTATCTCTCTGTCTCACATCTTCCTTATCCGTTTGTCTAGTATTCAGTACCTAGGTTGCTTCCATATTTTGGCTGCTATAAATAATGCTGCAATAAAAATCAGGATGCATAAAAAAAAAGATCAAAAGCACATGACAATCTAGAAAAAAACATTTTCAATATATATAGTCGACAGATCTAAATTAATAAGGATAATAAGAGCAGCTGACAGAAAAGGAGAAAAGAACATGAATAGGCAACACAGAGAATAAGAACTATAAATGCCCAATACATGCATTAAAAAAAATGTTTAATATGAATAATAATGAAAAAAATAAGACAGCCAGACAGATATTTGGAAGGTAACAGCCAGAGTTGATAAAAGGTATAGGCAAGCTGGCTTGGAAATAAGAATCAAAAAGCTTTAAAACATTCACAACCTTTGACTTCCCACCTCTGTTTCTAAAAATACATACAGAGAAAATAACCACATATGCATACATAGTTACAAAGCTGTATATGCTAGCATTATTCATCAGAAAACATAGAATTAATAAATTTCTAACAATAGAAAATTAGATAAATAAATTATGACAAGTCCTTAGCATAAAATATTATACAGTGCTTAATTACATTTTTGAAAAATAAGACAGTCTCATGTTTTATTAAACAAATATGGAACCATCTAGACAGAAATTTTATAGACCGCAATGTGAAAACGAACTTGAATTCCACGTGACTTTTATTTTTTAAATTTGTTCTTCTATGTTTTTCAACTATTCTAAAATTAATACATATTTATCTTTGGAATCAAGTTAGATAAATATTCAGTAAATTTGCCTGAAAAATCTCAGTGAAATGGACATGTTCTAAGAAAACATAATTGATCAAAACTGATTTGAGACATTTCAAAACTATCAAAAAACTGCCTTTGAAAAAGTCTTCAGAGCTAGATTGCCTTATTATGAATACCTTCACACTTCCAAGGAGTCAAATTACTTCCATACTGATCGTATTTCCAAAGTTGGAGAAAGTTAAAAAGCTTCCTGATTCATTTTACAGTATAGCAAAATATGACACAGATAACACAAAAATCTATAGCCCAATCACACTTGTAAATATGGGCTTATAAATGTTTTCTAAATTAAAAAAAAAAAAACTAACAAATTGAAACCAGCAGTATGTTAAAATGTAAGTAACCAATATGACTCCAAATATTAGTATCTCAAGAATTAAACAATGGGTTTAAGTTAGTAACATTATTAAGACAGAATTTTGCATCAGTGCATCAAAGGATATAAAACCATCCAATCATTTCAGTAGATGCCAAATGGGAATTGGATCAATTTCAACATCCAGTTCTTAGTAACCTGGAAAGAGAACCATACTTCTTTACTGTGTTAAAGTCTGGTATAGTAGTTAAAAACATGTGTTCTGGCATCAAAGCTCATGGATATGAATCCTGCCTTTCTCAACTTGCTTAGAGACAAACAGTATAATCTTGATTACGCTGGAAGTTCTAGCCTTAACCAGACATTTTTTTTTTTTTTTTTTTTGCAGATGATATGATATCTACCTAGAATATCCAAGAGAAAATATACATGATACTCTTGAGGTTGAGGAAGAAGTACTTGGGACCTAGCGAAAGACACCAATTTACTTTGCATTGAATATCCCTTTCTACTGCTTGAAAACTTAATCTTTTTTTTTTCTTAATCTTGAGCAGGTATGATCTGTTCAATTAAAAAGAAAGGTGGGGGACGCCTGGGTGGCTCAGTTGGTTAAGCAGCTGCCTTCGGCTCAGGTCATGATCCCAGCGTCCTGGGATCGAGTCCCACATCGGGCTCCTTGCTCGGCAGGGAGCCTGCTTCTCCCTCTGCCTCTGCCTGCCTCTCTGTCTGCCTATGCTCACTCGCTCTCTCTCCCTCTGTCTCTGACAAATAAATAAATAAAATCTTTAAAAAAAAAAAAAAAAAAAAAAAGAAAGGTGGAACCAAACTGGGAGAGTCAACAGCAGGTTTTCAGGATAACAGGTATAATTTGGAAAATTAAAGTAAGAGGAACAATCTATAACTTAGATTAAAAATTAGCATATATGAAATACTTGTGAATAAAATGATATGATTTTGTGGCATTTTCTTCAGAGCAATTTAATGGAAAAAATGTGTGTGTGAGTCTGTGTGGGGGGGAGGGTGTCAGTGTGTACATGTGTGGACATGTGTTGGTGTGTGTATGTGTGTGTCAGTGTGTGTGCATGTGCATGTGCATGCATGTAGAGTGGATAAGGATTAGGCAAGAACAAATAAAACAAGAGTGATCATGTGTTGAAAATTTTTAAAGCTAGAAGATGGACAGGTGTGAGTTCTTTATACTGTTCTCTATAAGAAGTTAAAAAGCAAAGAATAGGACTTTAGAGAAAACCTAATAGTGTATAAATTACAGTTCCAAATTAATAATTGCAAAAATATGTTGTACTTTATTTGATTTATTATTTGATTTATTCACAGTTATTTCTATTTGGCATAATAAAATTACTTGTTTAATTTGGAATGTACAATTTCAATTTGAAAAATAAAGATTTTCAAAAATAATCTAAAACAATGAACTGAAAAATTATTAGAAATAATTAAATTAAAATTTAATGAAAATCTAGTAAGGTAGCAGAGCTCATAACAAAATATATAAAATAAAAATCTTTCTTAAATCGCAGCAGAAACCAGTTAGAGAATACTATTGACATAATGACACCAGACACAAAACAACAAACCCATAACATACTTAAGAATAATGTTTACAGTAAGTGTACAAAACTCTATATTAAAATACTTCATGGAGATACATAAAATAATTTGTAAACAAAATGAATAAGATGCCATGTTTCTGGATGAGAAGATGAAATGTTGAATGGATATTGATTATTTCTAAATTTAGTAATAAGCTGCATACAATTTAAACCAAATCCCACTGAGTTTCTCTTGAGAGTGCATGGTGGGGGGCACTACCGGATTCCATGAATCAAAATGTTTTCTGGAAGAATAGACAGATAAAATTATTCAGGACATATTTGGACGGGGAGGGGAAGCAGCAAAGACTGGTTTACTTGACCATGTATTAAAATGCATGAAGGGGCACCTGGGTGGTTCAGTCACTAAGTGGCCTCCTTCAACTCAGGTCATGATCCTAGGGTTCTGGGATCAAGGCCCACATCGGGCTCTCTGCTTGAAGGGAAGCCTGATTCTCCCTCTCCTTCTCCCCCTGCTGTGTTCCCTCTCTCTCTCTGTCCCTCTCTGTCAAATAAATAAATAAAATCTTTAAAAAAAAAAAGTTTAAAAAAATGCATGAAGGATATTATCATTAAAACAGTAAGCTATGTCTCAGTCAGCACAGACCAGCTTCCACTGTAGTAACAAACAATCCCCAAATAGGAGTGTCTTAGAAACAAGAATTTATATCTTTCTGAGGCACGTCCATTAGAGGTTGTCTGGGGTTTCAGCTCCTCCTCTCCTTTCCCCAGCTGATGGAATCAGTGATGGAGAAGAACAGAGCTCTGGAATGCTTCCCCCTGGAAAGTGAAGTTTCCAGCCCAAAAAAGAGCAGCCTCATGTCTCCTCATATTTCATTGGCCAGAGCAAGTCAAATGAATCCAATCACACATCAGAAGTATGGCTGCCAGGTAAGACAATTGAGTCACATTCCTGGAAGCCAGCAAGCCAGAAATATTGGTGGAAAGCATTAGTAACTACTACGGATAATTGCAAAAAAAAAAAAGAAGCAGCTAACCCACAAACAAACTCTATTAAGTAGAAGAATACCATATGTGATGGTACCATGTCAGGGAAAGAGAATAGAATTAGGTAATAAAAACCACTGGGAAAACTGGTTGCATATTTGAGGTAAAAAATGTTAGTTGTTTTTTGTTTGTTTGTTTGTTTGTTTGTTTTTACTAGACTTATAAATAAACTTCAGATGCTAAATAGCCAAAAGAATCCTTAAAAAGATAAAAGATACTATATACATATATTTACATATATATACACACATATATATCACATATATATATAGTTTTTCTATCTTTATATCTCAATCTTTGATATGTTAATCCTATTTATATGATTAAAATGAAAACCTCTTTGTACATGAGTGTATATACATATACGAATCATATTTATATATAATTAAGATTTAAAAAAATGACTGACCTTAAAAGCAGTGGGATAAAATCCAAAAGAAAAAGAAAGGATTTGACCAAATATATTAAAATGTCTTCCTGTAAACACACATAAATACATGCATATATACATATACCTAAAAAATCAAACAGTAGACTGGGGGGAATATTTATAACAAATATGCTAATCTTAATTTGAAGGCTAGTATAATCTAAAGAGTTTATACAAAAGAAAAACAGAAAAAATTCCCCCAAAGAGGAATGAATGAAGGACATGAACAGATAATTCACACAAGAAAAATGTACAAGTAACAAATCATATTTAAATATTCAAACTCACTAACAAATACAAACTTTAAACAAGATATTATTCTTTTGCTTATAAAAGCAGCAATTTTGGGGGAAGCCTGGCTGGCTTAGTGGATTAAGCCTCTGTCTTTGGCTCAGGTCATGAACTCAGGGTCCTGGGATCCAGTCCCACATCGGGCTCTCTGCTCAACAGGGAGTCTGCTTCCCCGTCTCTCTCTGCCTGCCTCTCTGCCTACTTGTGATCTCTCTTTCTCTCTGTCAAATAAATAAATAAAATCTTTAGGAAAAAAAAACAGAAAATTTTTTAAATTTCCATTTTTGATGACAATTCAGAGAAATTAGTCTTCATATTCCTTCCTGATAGAAGTATAATCAATAGTTGTTTTTCTGAAAGAAATTTAATAATAATTGTCAAGGATCATAATAATTCTCATAACCATTGAGTCAGTCATTACTCCATTATAAAGTGTAATTCTAGAAAAATCATCATCCATATGCAAAGAAAACTTACATGTAAGTTATGCTATCACATAACAATTGCAAAAAAAGAAAACAAAAAAACCTGGGGAAAAAAATATGTCCAACTATAGCATATTTATTAAGTAAAGGTTAACACATCCATAGTGTAGTATATCATCATGCCCTGAACTAGCACTGCTTATAAATATGTTTAAAGACACAGGTAAAGGGCACCTCGATGGCCCAGTCTGTTGAGCAACTGACTCTTGGTTTCAGCTCAAGTTGTGATCTCAGGGCTGTGAGATCAAGTTGAATGACAGGCTCCATGCTGAGCACGGAGTCTGCTTGAGTTTCTCTCTCCCTCTCCTTGCCCCTCCCACTTGTGCCTCTCTCTCAAATAAATAAATAAATCTTTAAAAATAAATAAATAAATAAAAAGATACAGACAACACACATATCCTAGTGTTAATTTAAAAAAAAAAATGAGGGCTGCCTGGGTGGCTCAGTGGGTTGGGCCTCTGCTTTCGGCTCAGGTCATGATCTTGGGGTCCTAGGATCAGACCCCGCATTGGGCTCTCTGCTTGGTGGGGAGTCTGCTTCCCCCTCTCTCTCTGCCTGCTGCTCTGTCTACTTATGATCCTTCTCTGTCAAATAAATAAATAAAACTTTAAAAAAAAATGAATCATGAATTCAACTTCAGAAAAATGTAAGGGAGGAGTCCATATGGCATTAAATAAAAAGGGTCTATCAGAATATTCATTGTGGCTATCTCTGGATTATAGGAAATTTTTGTCTTTTTCTCTTTCTTTGTCCTTTTTTTTCTGTAATAGGCAAGAATTGCTAAAATGATCAGAAAAATACATTTTTAAGCAATGAGGGTATTAAAAACTTCTCTTTTTGTTTAGCTTAGTGAGATTTTTTTTTAAAGATTTTATTTATTTATTTATTTGACAGACAGAGGTCACAAGTAGGCAAAGAAGCAGGCAGAGGGAGAGGAGGAAGCAGGCTCCCCACTGAGCAGAGAATCCGACAGGGAGCTCCAACCCAGGATCCGGGGATCATGACCCCAGCTGAAGACAGAGGCTTTAACCCACTGAGCCACCCAGGCGCCCCTTAATGAGATTTTAAATATTTTTTTAAATGTTCTTAAATGTTTGCCCTTAACTGTGGTAATCCAAGATACAAAAATGTTTAAGGTGCAAGGAAGGTAATGATGTTGCCAAATGGTACCTTTCATCCCTTCCTGTACCTGCGGCAGACATCACAAATCAATCCCAGCACTCTTCTCCGCTAGGCTCAGAAGCTCAGCAGGCACAAACACTCTGTGGAGCCACTACCAGTCAATCAATTCAAATAATTTCTCTCTTCTAATGTTGAAAAGAACTCTGAAGTGCTCATCATGAGACAAGGATTCTCTTTCTAGATGTTACACCAACTCAATCCCGTTCATCCCTAATCTGAGCCTCAGAACCCATATGTGCCCAGTGAAGATTACAGAAGACCAGCTCTGGAAAAATAGACCACCTGTTCCATTTCTTAATATCACCATCAGGCTCGTCTACCCCCATAAACACCTGCCTTTTCCCAAGTGGCCTTCAACATTATCATGATGTGTTTATGGACATTTCCTTGAGCTGCCTAATGTCCATGATGCTTAGTTAACATTCTCTCTTCCCTATGGATCTGGGTTTCTCAACAGTGGCACTGTTGACAGTTTGGACCTGATAATTCTTTATATGGGGGCCTGTCTTGTGCATCTGAGAATGTTTAGTGGCATTCTTGGTCTCCTCTACCCAGTCGATGCCAGGAATGTACCCCTACTCATGAAGATCAGAAATGTCCCCAGACATTGCCAAATATTCCCGGGGAGGGGAGGTGGAGGGAAGGATGCAAAATGGTCCTAGTTGAGCCTGCACACTCTTGCAGATCCGTCTTCTGCGTAGGAAGAAATTCATTCCTTTGGATTCTGAGGTTTGCTGAAGGCCATTCCCTCAGTAGGACTGGGGATGGAAAAAGGAAGGGAGAATGCCTTCCATCTGTCATCCAGATCCCTCTTTGGAGACAAGACCCTGTCTCTGAGGTCTGGAGTAGAGATCTGGGGGTTGCAAACCATTGTACTCCACTCTGGCCACCGTGCACACAGCATAGTTGCCTGGAGGACCAAAGCCTTCCATGAAGGGTGTAAATCACCATTCTGGGCTGCCTGGGCACTTAGCATAATGGAGTGATTGACAGGTGGATATTTACACTCCACTGACTAAATGGGCAAATCAATCAGCCGGTGGCAGGGCAGAAAGAGGGCTGTGGGAGGAATGAACAGGCTGCAGAGAATTGTGACCACTCCCCATGGGTACCACGGAAGGTTCTGGTAAGACTTCATAGAGATTTGTGCTTCAAGGCATTTATAAGTCTCCCTTCCAGCTCCATGGCTCCCCCAGTGGTCACCTTTCATGGGCAAAACAGCCACTCCCCCATCTTCAGATGAGAAAAGGGAGACCCAGTGAGGAAAAGAGATGAGACCAACCGCTGGTGACCAAGTCACCTTGCTGACTTACGTTCAAAAGGTTTAGTTCTCCGAACGAAACAAAGGGAAAGAAAAAAACACTCCCTATTTTTGTCAGAGCCACGATGATTTCTAACTTTCAGTCCATCATTTTGGGCTGAGGGGGATGTAACTCAATTAAAGACAGAAACATTAAAGGCACAGTAAAACCATCACATGTGCAAAATTTATAGGGGTATTGATTAACACCATCCGTAAAGTATTTACCTTAATCAATAGGAAAAGGTTATTTAAATGTTTAGGTGTCCCCTGTACTTCTGTCAGCCAAGCCCTCCTTAAAAGCATGCATTTTATGTGATACACCTCTCCGTTTCCTCAATGTGCACCCCTTCACCAAGTTCATTGACAGAGTGGAAGCCCTGTCCTCTCACACCACCAAAGAGATGCCAAGGTGGAGTTTGGGGTTGCAAGATGGTTTTTTGGGAATCAGCACCTGGGAAGACAATAGGAGAAAACAGGATTGTGCACATGAAAGTCTAAAAATGCCATCAACAATGAGCACTGACCCTCAGTGGTATCAGGCCTGTGCACCCCTACCTCACCCAGGTGCCCACTGTACCAGGAAGGGCATGACCTTGCAGGTGGTGGCTCTCTGTGGCTCAGCAGACTCTGAGGGAGCCAACAGCTGGAGACTGCCAGCCTACCCCGTTTCCCACAGCCAGGCAGCAAGCCCACCCCAGAAAGCAGCCTGAGTGGCAGTGCCTCACAACCCAACCAGGGGAGGCTACCTCCATGCATTCATATGTCAGAGTGCTGGGAATCCTTGTTCAGAAGAGATGGTGAGTCAGAAGCCATTTTAAACCAAGGTTGACTTGATTGTTCCTAAGACACTCCGAGTCCCACTGGGACTCTGCGGTGACATGATTGAGGTGTTGAGGTGTAGAATCTTCTCGTCATTTCAGTATATTTGGAAAAGACATTTGTTCAGAAGGCAGCTAAGTCACCTAAATTCTAGCCCCAGATGGAATCTTCTTTCTGGGTAATCTTTTTGGGTTTTGGTCTTTATTTCTTAAAAAAAAAAAAAAGAAAAGAAAAGAAGAAGTGTCATTCTAGAATATTTTTTTTTTTTTTTTTTTTTTTTTTTTAACTTTCCCAGTCACTAGAATGCCCTTGTGGGGCACTTATTAAGATCAGTTTCCAGGACCCTACCTGAAATATCGGGGGTAGTAGCCTAGGAATCGGACGTTTTCATCAGAGCTCCTGATGAGCCTTAGGATCCTGAAACTAGATTTCCCAAAGCCAGATCTCCAGCAGCAGAATCCTTGGTAAAGTTTTAGGAGGTGGAGATTCTCCAGCCCTAGCCTGGAAGATTGTGATCATATTTGGCATTTAAATGTGAAGAGTAATAAAGATCATCAATACAATAGACCCATTACATTGAATGGCCCTCGTCCTTGACCCTCCTTTTACCCCTGTGCTTCTCCTTTGACTTGGAGTTCCTCTCCAAAAGGCAGAGTGCAAGGTTCTGAGAGAGTCTCCTCCTGGGACTTTTTTGGCCACCAGAAAGAAAAGGGAACAGTGATTCTCTACCAATTCCTGTGTTTGGCCTCCAGGATTTCCTACCCACTCACTTGCTTTCCTGCTATGGCCACCAGAAGTCTGTGACTGGCCCAGAAGGATGAGAGACACTTGAAGCAGATCTGCCCAGCTCAGGTGTACCAGCCGAGCTCAGCTAGAGCTGGGTGCCAGCTAATCTGCAGATACAGGAGTGCGCCAGCCCAGATCAGCCAACTCCAGCTGGTCCCCTTGACTAATGAGAAAGAAACTCACCATGAGTCACTAACATTGTATGATTGTCATATGGCATGGCTTTGGACCCAATTCATTGATACAGTCAACAAAATAATAGCTAACAGTCACTGAGCTCTTACTAATTGGCAGCTACTGTGTTAATTGTTCTGTATGGATTAGTCATTTAATCTGAAAAGCATCCAGGAGATGTGGCGACTATTAGTCTCCCCATTTTACAGATGGGGGAACTCAGGCTCAGAGAACCAAAATAATTTACTCAAGATCCCACAGCCAGTTGGAGAGCTGCAGGAATCTCAGCCAACCTGGGATCGGGGGGTGGGGGACGGGCTACTGAGGGGTCATTGGTAGGGCTGAGAAGCAGGAAATGAAGGAAGAGAGAACGTCGGGAAATATTTTATTATACTATGGGTCTGAGTACAGAGAAGAAGAAGAATGATTGCCATGATTATAATTATACCACATTCTTGGGCAAAAAGAAAGATGAAGAAAGTCAAAGGTCGATGGTCACGGTGGACAGCAGACATACCGCATTTCCCTTTTCTCAGATACAGATGATGAGAAGGGCAGGTGGGTGTAGATCAGCCAGGCCCAAATGGACAGGAGCCCTCTTATGGACAGAAGCCCCTCTCTGTACGTGGGAGTCAACCCCCCTACTCACAATGTATTGAGTTCCAATGGGCTCAGGGCTTATAGAAAGCAAATCTTTTGCTAAATTCCAAGGGAGTTAAAATCAATCCAGTTTCTTTCCAAAATATCTCACAGGTACCCGTTAAGTAGGATAAGTCAAGTAACGAGTCCTTTGCAAAGTGTGTGCTCTCTGAATCTGGAACAATACATCTGCTCTACCCCCGGGGGGAGGTGGGATCTCATATGTTCTTGATAGTGTCCCCTTTTTCGGTCCCCTCTCTTGGCTAGCTTCAGGGACTTTCCCAGAGCCTTTCCTTGGGCCTAGATACTAGTTGGTGGGGGGTGCTCACACTGCCCAAGGCTGATGACAGCCTGCCTGGTGCATCCTGGCCTCTGCCTCTCAGCCCCACCTCCCAGGAAGCTGGTACTCTGGGCCTGGCCTGACCTCCTCCTCTTGCTGCCGGCAAGCCCTATGATGGTCAGGCCCCAGCACAGTGCTCTGTTCTACAGAGAGGCAGTACTCTCTAGAGGGTAGGAGCCTGGACCCAGGACCCATACCGGGTGGATTTCCATCTTAGCTCTGTTGTGTGCTGCCCTTGGGCAAGTTCCTTCACCTCTCTGTGTTTCCATCTCCCTATCTATAGGGTGGCGCTCATGACAGGGTCACACCATAAAGACTGGGTTACTTCATGCAGGGTGTTTAGAACAGTACTTGGGACAAGGTAGGGTCTATGTACCTATTAGCTTTCTTTGCTTGGTCAACCCCATTCTCTCCCCTACTTCCTTTCCTCCACCTGGGAAAATATGCCCAGAGAGATAGGATAGGCTCTATACGACATTGGAAAAGGAAACTCAGCAGGTGGACAGACAGACCCCATCAAGGGTTAGGCCAGGGGGATGGGATGACAAAGGCGACACCCCCAGCCCAGCCCACCAGAGCCATGACCAGAGAGGGATTTCGAAATTGCCTATCCTTAGATCCCAAGGTCGGCACCTCTCACTCCCCATGCCCGCCTCTCGGTGGTTTCCCTCGGCCCCTCAACCAGAGGCCCCCATCACCCCAAGGTCTCCTTCCTCCTGCCTCCTGCCTCTCTGGCTTCGCCTCAGAGTTGCTGGATCTCCTCTCTCTTTAAATCTATTCTCTCTATTTGAAATGCGCCTTTAATGTAAGCCACATCAAATCCTTTTGGGAAGTCGGAAGCGTAGACATCATAAATAAACACATTTGGATTAACTGGGGAGCAGGCCAGGGAGAAGGCAGAATTATAGAATATTTTTTAAGTGGATTCAGTTTTATTACTCTCAAGTATTTACAGTGACTCGCCGGGCGCTGCCATTTCAATGAATCTAACTGCTGACAAATTATTTCTAAGTTGAGGTCCTGCTGGGAACGCTTTGTTGACTGAATCAGAGGACAAGCTCCCATACTTACTGTAGGCCAGCGGTTGTACTAATTACAAAGGAACCCTCCCTATTCACTGTAAGTAGGTTGAAGCTGGACCTGCCTCTCTCCCGGTCCTGTTCACACAGAGCACCCCTTAGGGACCCCTGACTTCATGGGCTCAGCCAAGGCCCTGCTCAGCCAGGACAGTTCTGAACTCAGATTCGGCATCTGTGTCTGTGGTCAGTGCCTTTCAACGGTGCCCTTGGCTCATTCCCTTTTTTTCTGAGCGTCTCCCACCATAGCAGGATGAGAGATGGTGGGGAAGTAGGGAGACTGCCACGACGTTTCTACGACATGGCTCACCCCTCTTCATTCACCAACAGCAAGGGACTGACCTCACCAATCACAGTAAGCTCCTAGGCACTGGGGATCCAGCACTAACCAAAACAGACCAGACGGGGTATGGGTACAAGCAAGTATACGATAAGATGATCTCTGATGGGAGTGAATGCTATAGTGCAAAGGAAACAGGGCAACAGCTTAAAACAGGGAGACAGGGGAGGCTCCTGGCCACATCGGGGATGAGGATAGTGACCCAGACACAGATGGTGGGCTGAAGGAGATAGGAAGAAGTAATAAAGCTGAACTAGTACGGACGTAGTATTTGCTGCATTTGATGACGGCTTGAATGAGAGCCAGGAGTAAAGGGATGAAGGTTGACTCTTGAGTTTTAATTCTGGGGGCACCTGGGTGGCTCAGTCAATAAGTTTCTCTCTTGGGCTCAGGTCATGATCCCAGGGTCCTGGGATCAAGCCCCTTATTGGGCTCCCAGCTCAGCAGGGGGCCTGCCTCTCCCTCTCCCTCTGCCACTCCCCTTGTTGTGCACTCTCTTTCTCTCTGTCAAATAAGTAAATCTTTTAAAAATTAAAATAACAAAGTTTTCATCCTGCATGCATGTACGTTCGATACGGCCATTGATCAAGTCAGGCAAGGAGGAAGAGGAACAAGTTTAAAGAGATGTTGGAGGCTGAACCATCTCCCGCCTCCCAGATTCACATTATTTAAAGTCCCAACTTAACCCTCAGTACCCCAGAATGTGACTTTGTTTGGAGACAGGATCTTCACACAAGTCATCAGGTTAAAGTGCACTCATAGAGAGTGTCCAAATCCACAGTGCCTGGTGTCCTTAATGAAAGAGGAGATTAGGACACAGACGTGAACAGAGAAGGATGACCATGAAAACACACAGAGAGAAGAGGTCCATCTATCAGCCAAGGAGAGAGGCTTCAGAAAAAAGCAACCCTGTGGACCAACCTTGATCTCAGACATCTAGCCCCTTGGACTGTGAGAAGATAACTACTATAGGTTAAACCACTTTGTTACAGGGACCCTAGCAAAATCATACAAGGGACACTCAAGGTGCCTGACACAGGGGCGCAATTCCAGAGGATGGGATGAACCCGTCGCGTGTCCATCCCAGGAACGTGAGGCTAGGACCCAGGCTGCTGGGATAGAGCTACACATGCACAGCCAAGAGGAGAAAGGTCGGGCACACTCCAGCAAATCCTGGACGTACAGAGATGTGCGCAGAGGCAGCCGCCGAGATGCCCTCTGTGGGAGGAAGGAAGGATGGAGAAGTTGCCCAGAGAGCCATAGACATGCGATGCATGGAACCTCCAGGGGACGGCACTGCCTTGCTTTAGGACCATTTCCGGTTCTGTGCAGTGTGAGTCCTGAGCCACAGAGGTCCAGTTCTCCTTCCCCAGCACCCCTTTATGTCCCATGGTAACTTGGGGGTCTCAACATCCCTTCCTTGTCATCAAGCCCTTTGCTGCACAGTTGGCAGTGACCTCCCACTCTGAGTGGGCTGTGCCGCCCTGCCCTTGACTCTGGACTCGGTCCTGAGACTTGTCTGGGGGATATTAGCTTGCAGTAGAAGCCTTAGAAAGCCCTTGAGCGTTTCCATGTGTGCTGGTGTTCTGCAGCTCTCCCGGTGGCAGGGGAGGCACGCGGAGCACAGCTGAATGCCCCCTACGCTGCCCAGCCCAGACCATTCTCCATCAGCTGTCCTGCAGCCGCCCCTAGGGCCAGAAGCACTATGTTGCTGAACCTCACATCATCAACCTACAGACTCATCAAACAAAACTGTGCTCCTTCTTCCAACGAACTGGTGTTTTAGGTGGTTCGTGAAGCAGCATTGGTCCATGTTCCTTAAGATGCACTCAGAGCCTTCGGGTTAACGGCATTTTTTTTTTTTTTTTTTGCTAGAATTAAGGAAATCAAGCCATGTCTGCCTACATCAATAAGGACCCTATAGAAAGGAAGCCATCCATACTTCCCCGCACGCAGGTGTCTGCAGACAGGGCAACAGCTCTGGAATGTTCTCACTTGCCTGTTATGCCTCAGATTGGAGAGGGGAAAAAAGCACAGAGTCTGGAGCGGGAAGAGCCTTCTAATCACAGCCCTTGAGGGAAAAGAAATATTTAAATATTTTATCAGCTTTCTCTTCTCTCTCATCATTTAAACAACAATAAATGTAACATACCAATTTACATTATGATCCTTTTATTACATTACAATCAAATGCCAAGTGATTAAAGATTTAGGAAGAGATATTCTTAGGAAGGCAATCATGAGGGCTAATGGGCCGGGGTGGAAAGACTGCGAGGGGAGGGGAGCCTCAGTGAAGAGACCCCATCAACAAAAAGGGGTGTCATGGAGGCCATGAAACTTGAAGTGATTAAATGAATAAAAGGGGGGTGCCTGGGTGGCTCAGTAGGTTAAAGCCTCTGCCTTCAGCTCAGATCGTGATCCTGGGATCCTGAGATCAAGCCCAGCATCGGAGTCTCTGCTCAATGGGGAGCCTGCCTCCCTCTCTCTCTTCCTGCCTCTCTGCCTACTTGTGATCTCTGTCTGTCAAATAAATAAAATTATTAAAGAAAAAAAAATAAATGAGTAGAAGGCAACAGCGTAGCCCCAAAGAAGGTACAGAGACAGTGGAGCTGGGTTGTGAGTCCTGGCCTCGCCTCAAGTTCACCTAATAATGCCAAGCCTCAGTTTCCCGGTCTCTAAAATGGGCATGATACCTAGTATATGGTGTTTTGGGGAAGGCTCTTATGACATCCCAGAAGTTAAGCATCTCATGTGCTAGTTGTTCTGCTATTGCTATTGCTAATCATGTTCTAATTATTATTTTCTTTAGTAATGTCTCAAATTCTTGAAATCCCCAGAAATGTTCTAGGGCTATTTGCTTTTAACTAAGATGGAATCTGGGAAGGTCACTCCAGGCTCATGCCTAATCTAACAGGCCATTTATCATTGTGCCTTGTGGGAAACCATCCTGCAACTCTTTGACTGGTCCTTGGAAAACTGTGACCAAAGTCCCATGGACTTGGAACCATCAAGTCCCAGAGAGGACCCGAGGCCCAGCCCTATCCACTCACTGCTCAAGGGTGTATGTACAAGCTGCCATCTCAACGTCTTATAAAATGAGGGTAAACTCACCCATCCATAGCAGCAGCGAAGATCAAATGGGGTAATGCATGAAGGGGCATTGAAATCAAATTTAAAAAGAGAGAGAGGGAAATAAACAATACGAGACTCTCAATGAAAGAGAACAGACTAAATAATGTGGTTTGACCTTGTCCAGAAGGGCATGACAGCTATGTGGTGGGTGTCGTCATCACCCCCCCTTCTGACAGATGGAGAAACCAGAGCCCTAAAAAGAAACTAGTCGTTGGGATCCCACTGGCGGCACGCAGAGCAGGTGGGGCTTGAGCCAGTGTTGTCTGAGTCCAGGGTCTGTGCTCTCGACCCCCAGGCAGTGCAGCCTCCTGGAAAAGAGATCCTTTGCCTTTCCTACTGGTAAATTAGGAAAAGCAGTGAGTTCATGGGACAGGAACAAGCATACAAATTTTGGCTGTCCCTAATCAGATGTATGTCTTAGATTGCTTTTAAGACTCCGTTTGCCCCTTTATAAACTAGGGGGTGCTCATTCCTATTTGGCTCTCCTCCAAGGGTCATTACAGGAGCCCCAAAAGAGACCAGGCATTTGAAGGTATTTTGCAAGCTGAAGAATGCCAGGTGAATAGAAGAGACTGTGAGTCCAGTGTGATGCCCAAGACTGAGGTTGAATGGCCATCCTGGATAAAAGTGATGTATGTGTAGCTGGTAACTGTAATTGCTTCCACACAACTAAGAAGCAGATAGCATTGGTTTCCAAGTTTAAAGTCACACTCACCAAGCATTCCCCAGCTACGTCCCACCAGGCTGCCCCCCAGCTCCCCAACTGGAGTTGTTTGACAAGACTGATTTTCTTGGAGTGACTCTGAAGGTCGGATATTGTATTTTTCACTTGCAAAAGACAAATCTAGAAGGAGAATGGGCTTCAGGCATGGTATGACTCAGGCTCAAACAGTATCAGCAGGATCCATCTCTTGATTCTGTTTCCCAGGGGTCAGTTCTGTCCTCAGACATGACTGGCCATTCAAGCTCCTATATTCCGCCTACCAGTTCATAGGAAAAGAGATTTCTTCTCTGAGAACTCAAACATAAGTCCCCGTTTTGAGCCAGTTTGGTTCTGGCTGGAGCCCTTTGGGTCATGCCCCCATCCCTAAACCAAATAACTTGGCAAGAGGGATCCAAAAAAGCAGATTGGCTTGGCTTTGGTCATAGCCTTCTTCCCTAAAATGGGAAACCCATGAACCAAAAGTAGAGGAGGGTGAGTCTCCCTAGAACCAAATCTGAGTGCTTTTGCCTCAAGAAAAAGTTATCGGAGACAAACAAAAGAAAATTTACAAAAGATACACCTCTAAATCCCTCCTCATTGGCCACTGTAGGCAGGTGATGGAAGCCTACAGAAGCAGCACACCAGCCCCTGACCAAGATCTCCCTGGGCCAGCAGAGACCCTGTTCCGGCAGGTGAGAGCTCTCTCCTGGGAAGGGCAGAGCAGAACCTGCCAAACCCAGGGGGAGGGCTCCAGCCACTCACAACAGCCCGCTAGTAGCAGTGGGACCAAAGAGTGCCCCAGGGCCGCATAGTCACTAGAGGGGCAGACACATTTCCTGGCCTCTCTGAAAGGTAGCATTGAGCAGGAGAAACAGAGTCTGTTTTTCCTTATTGCTCTGTCACTGTAATCCAGAAGCAAACACACCCTCAGATGCCCTCTTGGTATCTTCTCAAAGCCACTATCAGTCACTTTATCTCCTCTTTGGGATTTCCTGTTTCTTTTGCTGGAGAATGTGTGTGTGTCTGTGTGTGTGTGTGTAAGTGCATTTTCCCTTGAGACATCATGACTACTCAGCTGCATTTTTCAAAGTAAAAGATGTCCGAGCTCCTGGGTCCACAAGATGGTATGGTGTGGCATACACACGTGATTTTTTTTTTTTAATGTTAGTATATTGTGTCTATTTAAAAATGGGCCATCTACTGCTGTGAGAAGAGCTGGTATTTCCTGAGTGCCTCCCAACAACTTCCCAACAGCTCTATGCGGACTGTCCTCTCATTAGCCTTATTTTATACAGGAGAAACAGAGGAACAGAGAAGTTAAGTAACTTGCCCCAGGTCACACAATTATTAAACAGTAGCGCTAAGACACCAACCCAGGCAGTCTGGCTCCAGAGCTAAGCTCTTAACTAGTGCATGAAACCTGAGATTTCACAGACATCATGGTAGTATATCTAGTACCCTATTATAACTTCATTAAAATATCAGAAGTCAGTTTAGAGGAAATATTATATGAACAATGAGAGATGCGTGTGGGAACGTGTTGAAACTTTTCTGTGTGATGAACAGTATTTGGGAAACCCTGCAACACTGCATAACTTGGTATTGAGCTTAAACCCATGGACTCCTAGGGGATGCACCAGTGGCCTTTAAGGGAGCCCCTGAACGCTTGAAATCATACATAATTTTGTATGAATATGAGTATTTTTAGGAAGAGAGAGTACATATGTTGTCTTCTTCCTACCTTAAAGGCGGTTCAGACCAGAGCTGCTGCTAATGTAAATTACCCTTCAGGAAATTTAGAAAAAATGCTCCTTGTGGGGTTAATGAGTTAGAAAAAGGTGCCACTTCCTCCAGGAAAGCATGAGATTTCTGGGCAGAAATTGCCTGGTCATTACCATGGATCACCTGTTGACTAATATTGGGTTAAGAAGTACTTCTGAAAGTGAAGTTAGTGGGGCAGGGGGTGGGGGCTGTTCGTAAGGGAACATGAAGGCACTTGGACAGCAGGGGACTTTGTCAGAGACTGGAGGGATGTCTGCAAAGGGGCCCAGGGCTGACGGGTGTGGCATTTGGGGTTGGGTCTCAATGCTACTGTGTCACCTTTGGGGAGTCCCCTTTCCAGACTGAGCTGTGGTCCACATGAGGGTCTCTAAATCAAGGACAGCATCTGCTACCTCTCCTGCCAACTTGGAAGAGTGTTGTTAGGATTTCATGAGATCAGATCATTGAAGGAGACAGGATGTTCTAGAGCTCTCAAGGGATTGCATCAGTCAATCTGATCTGGAAATCCGGGTACATTCCAGAAGCTCTAATCAATGGAATTTAGTGCCAAAATGTTAATACAAAGGTGGCAGAGAGCTGAAGAGGCAAACAGGAGAGGTGAAGCGCTCACAGGTGTCAGTAACAGGGCGGAAAGGACCCTGGTGGGGTTGCCAGAGCCTGGGGGATGGGGTCAGCAGCTGCCCAGGCCAGAACTGGAGCCAGAGCCCTGATAGTCACCCAAAGCAGGACTGAGGGAGGGAGGAGAGAGAACCTGGCTTCTCTCCTCTTATCCCTTAGTCTCCACCAATATCACCATTGGCTCACCAGAAGCCAATGTTGAAAGAGGAGACTGGGAAATGTAGTTTTCAGGGGAAGGACAGGAAATGGAGCAGGTCAGTGGCTAGCATGCCCTGCTTAAACTTCTTCAGCCAGGACTATGTTTTTAGCTGTGCAACTCCACATGGAACTGAATTTCTAATGGTTGAAGTTGATGATACCAAGCAACTGATTAGACTAAGCCTTGCAGAAACAAGTTGTTCTTTGAACAAACACTGGCTGAAGGCTCACGGTATATAAGACACAGCCCTAAGCTCTGAGAGCTACACATGCTTACAGGATTATAGTAGGCAATCTACTAATCTACTACTAAGATGACTTCCCAATGATCCCCATCTCTTTGTATTTGTGCCCTTGTGTAATATCTTCCTTTTCAGTTTGGGCTGGACTGATAACTTGCTTATAACAAATAGAATATGCAAAAGTGATGATGTATTGCTTGAGATTAGGACATAAAAGACCTAATCTCCATCTTTCACACACTCTCTTATTCTTCTCGCTTGCTCTGATGAAGCAAGACCCATGCTGTGCCCTGCTCTGGGGAAAAACCATGTGGCCAGGAATCAAGGTCACCTCCACCTAACAGTCTACAAGGAACTGAATCCTGTCAACACCAAGTCAAAGATCTGGATCCTTCCCCGGGCAAGCCTCCAGGTGTCAGTAGCCCCAGCCAACATCTTGATTTGCAATCTCTGAGAGACTTTCGGTGAAAGAGCTCTGTTTGGTTGTACAAGATTCCCAACCCACTGAGATATTTGATGCGTATTTCTTAAAGATGCTAAGTTTGGGGTGATTTGTTACGCAGCAACTAATAACAAATACACAGGATGCTTCACTTTATAGTTTATGTAGCCTTTTAATAGGTATTCTCATTTGTACCTACCATCGATCTTGCACAATTCACATTTCTCCCATAAAGGGATGAGCCTCAGAGAAGTTAGCTGATGTTTCAGGGAGGTTAGGTCACAGACCAGGAAGTAGTGAGCCAGAAGACAAATCCAGCTGTGTCTGACCCACCAGAAGCAAATGCTCTTTCCACGAAACAATATTGCCTTGAAATGCTCCTGGGACAGTGCTTGACCTGACAGCTTGGGCATAGAGAAGACAAAAAGGAGCCATCAAAAAAGGTTTTTCAAAAAATGCTGATATATCAGAAATGCATTGAGTACTGGAAAAATTCAATGGGGAAAGGATAGCTTTCTCAGTGAATGGTATGGGAACCATGGGATATCCATAGGCAAGAGGAGGAAGTACTACCATTTCCTTAGATCGTACAAAAAGTTAAATTCTTTTAAGTAAACTTAAAAGTTAACTCAACATGGATCACAGACCTAAATATTAGCACTAAGTCTATAAAGCTCTTAGAAGAACTCATGAGAGCTCTTCTCCATGACCTTGGGTTACACAGTGGGTTCCTAGAGAAGATATGAAAATCACAAGCAGCAAAAACAACAAAATAGGTAAATCAAACCCACCAAAATTAAAAGCTTTTGTGTTGTCAATATTACCATCAAGAAAGCATAAGGACAAATCAAAAGAATGGCAGCATATTGGCAAATCAAACATCTGGTAAGGGACTAGCATCCATAATATATAAAGAATTCTTGCAAGTCCCATCTAAACTTAATTAGTGGTGATGGTTGCACTGTGAATATATGAAAAACACTGATTTTTATGCTTCAAAGGGGCAAGTTTTATGGTGGAAGAATCATATCTCAACAAAGCTATTTTTTAACAACTGATTTTTTAAAGATTTTATTTATTTGTTTATTAGAGAGAGAGAGATCACACATGAGAGAGAGTGAGAGCAAAAGAGAGAGAAGAAGAGAGAAAGCAAGCAGAAACAGAAGTAGAGGGAGAAGCAGACTCCCTGCTGAGCAGAAAGCCCCATGTAGAGTTTTATCCCAGGACCCCAGATCATGACCTGAGCCAAAAGCAGATGATTAACCAACTGAGCCACCCGGACGCCCCTCAGAGAAACTAATTTTTTTTAATTCATTGAGAGACCCATACATTAAAAAGTAGTTATGCTGATAAATTGTATATGTATTTTCCCAAAAGAAAAAAAAATGCATTGAGAAATATTAGGAGAAAACTTACCCCCTCTAAGAAGTGAAGCTCGAGTCCTTTTGCCTTGAGTTTGGGCTGGATTTAGTGACTCCTTTCCAAAGAACAGAGTAGGAAAAAGAATAAGTATCAATTTCCCGTGGAGAAACCTGAGAGGTACCACCTTCACCAAGTGGTAACGGTTAGTATCACTGGTGAAAAATAATGTTGATGCTATATCTCCCCGATATCACGTGATGAAAAGAGTATCTCACCTCTGTGATAGTCTTCACCAAGACCCAGAACCCCAAACTAATCACGGGAAAATATCAGATCATTTTAAAGTGAGGGACATTCTACAAACTTCCTGACCACTGTTCCTCAAAACGGTCAAGGTCATACGAAACAAGGAAAGTCTGAGGCTTTGTCTGAGACCACAGAAAGCTACAGAGTCATAACAACTGTGACCTGTACTGGTGGCAAAAGGCAATGTTCTGATAAAATCTGGAGTTTGGCTAGTTGGGATGTACCAATAGTGGCTTCTGAGTTGTGACCAATATTCCACTGTTGGGTCCGATGCTACCATAAGAGGAAGCTGGATGAAGGGTCGACTAGAACCGTCTATATTTTCTTGCAACTTTTCTAGAAATATAAAAGTATTCCCAAATCAAAAGGTTTTAAAATGGGGGGAGACCATAGCTTTATGAAACATCTCCACACTTAAAAATTCTACTTTTAATAACAAACAAGGTGGGGTAAGCAGTCCTACTTTTGGACCTCAGGAGCACTGGGTGGGTTAATTTTGTCCTTAGTTGACCATACGTTGGAATTATTGGTCTGGACAAGACTCACCTGGTTGTGTTTATTTGGTTACCTGATTCGTCCCATTAACTCCCATTTCCCTCTTTGCATGCCCTTCTATCATATATCTTTGTTTTGTGTGTGTGTATACATATGTAATTAACATAAATGGCATCACGTTACACATTTTTGTGAACATTACCCCATGCATCAAAACTCCAACCCCACCACTGTGTGAATACCTAGTCTGTTGCTTCCAACTGTGTCAGCATTCTCAATTTTCCCAGGAATGAGCCCCAGATTTTTTCTAAGTCTCTACCTCCAGACCATATAAAGCAATGAATGTCCTTTTGATATCCTTTGCAATGACCTGTGTGGGAATTTCATGGGGCATAGACGGGGTCGCTATGACGGGGCCTTACCTTGTACGTATACTGAAGTTGACCAAATGCCGCCATATTGCTTTCAGAATGATCTCGTGGCATGCCAAGATGCTCTCTTTACCCACCCACCCATCCCCCAGTTCCCATCAGCATGATGTTTTCAATGTTAGTACCACCATAGATCAAATTCTGGCCTTGAGGAGTGATGGGGATGATGATGGAAAACAGTATCCTAATATTTCCTAAGGTTCAGGAACCCTTGTGGACCACATACTGTTCTAAACTTTATGTTGGGGGGGGGCTGCGGATTTAATTCTTGCAATAGTCTCTATAGTTAAATACTATCTTTAGTTCCATTTTACAGATGTGGAATGAAGGATCAGAGAGGTCAGGTGACTTGCCCAGGCTCACCCTAATATAACCATGGCTGGTTATATATATACCCTAATATAACCATGGTGGTGCATGGCTCGAGACAGCTAACTGGTCAACCTTTCTTCTGCTTTTGCATCTCAGTCCTGAGAACTTTTGTGTGTCCAATGTCCAAGCCCAGCCTGCTCCCCTGCCCGGCCACATGGGCTTGAGGTCCCTGAGCAACATCGGTGTTCATTCTGAGGCTTAATTAAAACATGAACCACATTTGGAATAGTATCAGCAACTCAGTCCTTCCTGAATCCAACTTAGGCATCTTTCAGCCCTAAAGGGGTCACATGCTAGGTGCTGGAGTGATCAGAAAGTTGTTCTGAGGTCCCCAAGATGAGTGTTTGCAACATTTTTCCCAACTCATGACGCTAAGAAACCAAGACCACAGGAAGAGATTGTTGTCCAAATTCCAGGGGGAGGGAAACACTGCCCACGCGGGCACCGTGGCCCTCACGTGCCGATCAACAGTGCGAAATCATCACACAGCAGGCACGTCCAGCCAATTGGGCTTATCGGCTGACAAAGCGGGGCAGGAAGTCTTCTTTTCCTCCTGGTTGTTTTCCTGCCCCATGGAAGAAGTCAGTTCCCATTTTTTATCTCTGGGTTCCCACCAAGCCATCTCCGTGGGGAAGGAGTTCTGACAGAAAGCAGTGTTAAGCTATCTCAGTCCCTGGAGCCCAGGGTCAGGCCAGACTGCCCTTGAGGCCAGGCACATAATCAGATTTAAAAAAAAAAAAAAAAAAAAAATCAAACGCAAAAGTCCAAGAGCTTTTTGGCAACTAGGAAAAGACCAGTCAAGCCTGGCCCAGTCATACTCTCTTTCGTCTCTATCCCCCTCATCCTCCCTACAGATTTAAGAAACTTCCCACCAGGCTCCTTAAGTGTCTCTCCACCAGAGGCAGAAAGTGGGGGGGGGGGGGGGGGGAGGGAGAGAATAAGCCCCAGTAGGGGCAGTTTGAAATCTCAGTTTCCCAGCCCTCGACGGCAGCATTGAACTGATACTAATTGTACACTGCAAAATAGTGTCCTTATCAGCTGCATCTGCCTTTCCCCCTACTTTCTCCTACCAAGGAGATAAATTACTGGGCCAGATAAGGATCCAGCTTTCAGGGTGATCAAATGAACGCCAGGAGTCCTCAAGATAGGAACGGTTTGTGAAACCCCAGCTCCTGCCCACTTGAGTGAGCCAACTAAGAGGGTGCTGTCTGCCAAGAATGTAATGGCCACATGGATTGTTGGCCTTTCTACCACCAGCCCACCCCCAACCCCTGCTACATTACATGAGGGTAAGGGAATTTGCTTTTAAAGTATCTTTTGCAGTCCCTTCTAATAAATCACTCAGCAATTCCTGGTGCTTGTTGTGGCCGCGGTGTTGATCCATGCTGAAAGGGCGGGCTGGTTTCAGAGCTGGATTTTCCACCAGGCACGGCCCGAGCATGGTGGGTGAACCACAGATGCAGCAAAACAAAGATGGCGGCTTCCAAACCCAGGAGCGGGGGGGGAGCTGCCTCAGGGCTGGCACAGGCTCTCTCTGACCTTAGCCGGGATTTCATGGTAAACTTCTGGAATGGCCGCATGGATTCCCCAGGCCATGATTCAGAGCCCGTCTTCTGGGGCTGAACATTCCAGTTAGCAAATCGTATTTAATGGTGTGGAACCTTCAAGGCCCCAAAAGCAAGATTTGTAAGAGACAGAAATCAGAGTTCTAAGAAAACTTGCTCCACCCCTGTGGGACAAAACAGGCTTTTTTTTTTTTTTTTGGTCTCTGTATAGTACCACCAGCCTGTGTTTAGGGTAGGTCCACGTAAAATGTCTCAAGTGTTGGAGTACGTAATACTTCCCCTTTGGGGCACTACCCTCCGTGAGGTACTAGCTCCTGTCAGGTGGTGCTATTACAGTGATGTTTGCCTCAATGTCCTTCTTTTTTATTTCAGTCATCTACTCACTCTTCGTTCAACCTTGTCCCTGGGTGTAAATATTCCCCCTTTCCCCTTGCCATGTGTCCCTGTCTGGATTAGTAGGCAGCTATCAAACCATGCCCCCCGTCCACACCCTACCCCACCCCAATCACCACTTAGCCAAACTACATACATATATATTTAGCTCTTTTAATCTTTTTTCTCATAAGGTTCTAATTTTACATTTTCCAGGGTATTTTGGATTTGGCAGAATAGCCTTCGTCTGTGAAGAGTAGAACTTAATTATCAAAAGCTGAACCGGAGTGAGCAATCCATCACCGAGTGACACATCCTTGCCTGTGTTCATTTGAAAAACATTTTTTTGTGGCTCTTGGAAGGGGGAGGTGGCGGAAAGCTGTCAGAACAGGAAGAAGAAAGAGAGAGAGAGAGAAAGAGAGAAAGAAAGAGAGAAGAAGGGGGGAAGGAGGAAGGAAGGAAAAAAGGAAGAGAGGAAGATAGAAAGAAAGAAAGAAAGAAAGAAAGAAAGAAAGAAAGAAAGAAAGAAAGAAGAGAGAGAAAAAGGAAGGAAGGAAGGAAGGAAGGAAAAGGGGAAAAAAAGTTCATCCTGGCACACACCATCCCACAACATAACCACACAACGTATCAGACTATCACAATTTGCAGGATTAAGAATCAGGACTCCCTTAAGAATCTGGCTCCCGTCTTGCCTTTCTTGTTTTTATTTTGTTTGCAACTGGATCTAAAATGTCTCCTTATATGTGAAAGTTAGTCATGTAAAATGCCTCTTACAGTAAACATCATCTTTTTGACAAGGTTTGCATTATAATTAAGGCCCGTCTCAATAGTTACCCAACTGTCAAGTTCCACTGTTTTCCTTAAGAGGCAGGGTTTTTTAACAGCCAGATAAATGCTCTCCGTGGCCCAGCCCAGTGGCACAGTGACACCCAGTGGCCATGTCGGGTCATGGCCCCACAGTGGGGCCACACAGGGCTGGACCTGAGGAAGGCCAGGCCCAGAGGGTTTCCAGGGGAGCCAAACTGGCATTCTCTTGCCCTCTGAATGCTGATGAGATTGGCCAAAAGGGAGCCAGTCTTGAAACGGGGAGAACTTGTCCTGTGTTGATTTAAATGAGATACAGCAAGGAAGAGTGCCTAGCGGAGGGCCTAGCAACCACTGGTTCTTACCTACCGCCAGGCAGTTCCAAATTCCACGCCAGAAACTTCTCTCGGCCTTGTTTACCTCTCACCCAGACCAGTGACGAAACCAGTTGGTCACCGGGGTCTCCAGAAACCTTTAGACAATGGATTTAAATACTTCCTCTTGGAAGGGAAAGATGGCTTTGTCTGTCAATTGGTGTTGTAGACACTCATTTAAATAATCGACCGATAAAATAACCATCTTTGCGGTACAAGGAGCCTGTGGACTGTCACCCCATCATTGCTTAGTGGGGTGCCACTTTGATCCATGATATGACCTCACATTGCAACAGGGTGAGGTGGCCTGTCTCCCCTCTGCAGAGGGCAAGCTTCCCTATCTGTCCTGGCCCCGGGGGCTGATATTTTCCGGAAAGAGATATGTGTCACCTCCCTCCTCAAATCAATCCAGGTTCCTTCGTATTACATGCATCGAAATCACTTGGTCCAGAGTAGGTTTTGTTGTTATTTTTATTTTTTTCTTTTTTAGCTTGTTATACTTACTGAGCATAACCAAAGGCCTTTCCTTCTGCCACATGAAGTCCTGCTATTTCCCACCAGAGGCTGTTCCACTCTGAGCCGATTGAGTCCCAGGGCCGCACCCTGAATGCCAGAGGCAGAAACGGAGACGGTGGGGGTTGGGGGGCAGCTCACGCCTAGGGGGTCCGATGCAACAAAATGCTAAGCCCCAGAGACCAACACGAGTGTTGGGGGCGAGGTACCTCTCAAATCCCAGAGCCTAAGTGCTTGTGAAAATTGCAGTGATAATGAGCAAAACATCTCGTGTTTTACTGAGCATTTACTTTCCGCCAGCCGTTTTTCAAAAATTTTATGTATGTTAACTACTTAATTCTCATGATACCATTACAAGGCGGTACTATTGTCATCACTTTAGGAAGCTGAAGCACAGATTAGGAAACTGAGGCACAGAAAGGTTCATTCTTCAGCAGAAGGGTACGTTCTGACTAAAGAGCAGCATTGAGCTCCCAAGTTCACACCCTAGCTGCCTGAAGGTCACAGCACATTGCCTTTTATGCAGTTGGTCGATGAGATAAACATTTCTGTCCTAAATTAAACCTGTAAATCCTTACCCCGTAACTGACTGGCCCATCACCCCTTCCGCCCATTCTATGGATTTTCATGTAACAAGATGGGGAAATAGCCACTTTAAAGCTGGAGAGACTGGGAGCCAGGGTTGTGGACGCTGATGGCCCAGGAAACACAGGCGGCAGGGAGGGACTGGGACCTCACGTGGCTGATTCTCAGTGTGGTGTCCTTGACCCCACGTGCTTGCCAGGCTGGCACCCGGACTGCAGTAACTTCATTTACACAGCATATACCTAAATCTCTGTTCTCTGCTCTTGGAGGGTAGCATCGTGGGACCCTGGGGAACGTTGCAAGGCTACTCCTCTTTCCCTTTCTCTGGGTTTCATTGCTACCGCAAATGAGAAATAATTATCATGTTGAAGAACAGAACTGTGTTTGCCACAGGGGCCTCAGGGAAGCTGGGCAGGAGTGCTGGGTTTCATGATGAAGCTGGGAGGAAGTTCCACTTGGGGCCAATGCAAGAGGGACCTGGAGATGGTGGCCTTCACTGCACAGGCATCTTCACTGCCCTCCACATCCCCATTACTGGCCTCCATGACGTGTCTGCTCCCTGGGGCCATCTCTTCTAATCCCACAGTCTACACAGCGCTTTTCCTGCTGGTGTCCCTTCTCTCAGCCTCTCTCCCACTCTTTCTCTGGCCATGATGACATTCATCTATGCTACCTAGTGCTGCTCACTGAGACTTTCTCTTTCTGTAAGCATGTCTCATGTCATTCTATCTTCCAAAGCCTTCGATGACTCCCCGCGACTCACAAAATGAAGTCCAAGCTCCTAGACCCAATCCTAACTTCTCACTCCCTTCCACTTTCCCCCAAGCTCAAGCCAAACCAAACACAAACTGTCCTGCCCTTGAGTCTTTCCTCCTTCTGCAGGACTTTTGCACTGCCCAACCCCAGGAGGCCCATTTTCATCCAAGGTAATGTGACCAGCACCAAATGGAGTGGATCAGTGCACAGCCTACACAGCTGTACCTGTCCACCTGGTCATCTGGATCATATACACCACCACGCCTGTTTCCCTCCGTCTGAAACAGGATTCCTCAATAGCAGAAGTATTGACATTTACAGCGAGATCATTCTGTGTTGTGGGGAAATGTCCTGCACATTATATAATGTTTAGCTGCATCTCTGACCCCCTCTCCTCCCAGCGGTGAAAACTGAAAATGTTTCCAACATTTTTGAGAGTCCCATGGAAGGCAAAAATTATCTCTGGTTGAGAGCCACTGCTCTAAAACCTACCCAAATTTGAAGCTTTACCCCCAAAGCCACCTACTCCACACTACTGAGAGAGTGTACCCCCTTGCCCGGTGACCCCCAGAACTGTGCACCCTGCTCCACCCACTTTCTACTTCAAACTAGACACATGTCTCCTACCAGAATGTAATCTCCTCTGGAGCATGTTTTCCAACGGCATATCCCTCCAGGACTTACAGGCAATAGAGGGGAGGCAATCATTTATCACATAACGGATAGCAACAGACAAAAACCAGTCTGCCATGCAGCCTTCCCGGTAGGAAAGCGAGTTTCAAACATGCCAAGTGACGGCTGCCATGCCTATCACAGAAAAGTATGGCCTGTTGCTTGGTTAAAGGCAGCAGAAACCTAAAATTTTACCAGAAACTCCGACTTACATGTAACCACTCTGCTTCATACTAAAACAGAGCTTGTTTTAACAAATGGGTCCAGATTTAGTCCATTAGCTTAAAATAAGTGAAAAACTCTAGGGTTTGGTGAAATCACACAATAAAATATCATTAAGCACTACAGCCTGTCAAGGCAGACGGCAGGTTTGAGTTGAAAGTCAGAAGACCGTCTGAAATGAAGCAAAACGCACAACGGATGGGACGGGGGGCAGCTGGCTTTCATCTGGGGGAGGTCGTCAGAGGACTCTCCCGTCTGTGATGTAAATGAAGAACAGAGGTTCCAACAATTTAACTGTCATCGGCAGAAATGCTTCGACGGGCATGGCCACAAGCTCCGGCCCTCGGCTCCAACTCACAGTTCTTGGCCTGCCTTATGAGAAGGAGCCGTGGGGCAAGGAGATGAAAGAACCAGGTCAGGCCCCTAGAAGCCAGAAAGTTCTTGCCAGTGTGCCAGGCTGGGGGCAGACGGGCAGCTGGGGCAAGACAGGGACCACCTCCACCTCTGATGGCCCCAAAGTAGGCAGAGCTGAATGTCGCAGTGAGTGGACTCCATTCTGTTTCTTCGGGGTTTGGGAGCTAGGGGCAGCCTTAGGACCCTCCCCTTCTCTTCTTTCTCTCTCTGTTTATCTCTCCAACTCATCTTCTTCTGTCCTTTCTGTGTCCCTACTGCACTCTCTGTATGTGAATCTCTCTCTCTCTCTGTACAGCTGTGTATGTCTCTCTGTACCTCTGTCTCACCTTCTCTGTGTCTATCCTTGTCTGTTTCTCTCCTTTTCTCTCTCTCCATCCCTCTGACTCTCTCTCTTCCTCTTCCCCTGTCCTCCTTTGTCTCCTGCTTTTGTTGCCTCTTTCTTCCTCCTGTCTCTCTTTCTCGCTCACACACCAAGACAGTCATCCTAAAATGAACCAGTTCCCTTGAGGTTCCTCGCCATGCTCCTTGAGACGCCAGCAGCACAGCAGAATCAGAAATCCAGCTCAAGATGTGCAACATTGGGCTGTGACTGTTCTGTGCTCTGGCGTCTCACCACCTCACTCCTTGACTCTGCACATCTTTGTTTAACAGCCGAGTTTGTGCAGGGGGCGGGTTTAATGTCTTCCCTGCTAGGGTCCGTCAAGGTTGTCAAGCATTGTCCTGATACTGACGTTCTGACGTTCCTCGCGGTGCACCTGCAGCAGACGGTGCCCATCGCTCTTACCCCCAAGCCCCACGTCACTCCTTCTGAACAAAGGGCTCCGGGGAACTCCAACCAAGATCAGAACAAACACAGAAGACACAAGAGACAGAATGGATGCGCCATCCCAGACCTAGACGGTAAAGAGCTCCAACTGATTCGGAAGTAGCCCAGCCACGCCATCATGCAATCATTAGGGCAGCAGCTACTGTGAACACTTGACCCCGGGCTCTGTGCTTTACTGTGGACTCAGGTAGCCTTCATGGTCTATTATTAGCCCCACTCCCCAAATTTGAAAACAGAGGCTCCGAGAGAAAAATATCACCTTCCCAAGTTCACCCAGATGGCAAGTCCCCTGGCTGGGGCACAATCCTAGCACCAAATGGGACTGTCCTTCCTCCCATTTGAGGAAGAAGACTCTGACGCTCATGCCACATGCCCATCCCACTGCGAAGCATAATCCCACAAACTCAGAATCCCATGAGGTATCTACCATGCCTACCACCTCACATCGAGCAGATGAGGAAACTAAAGCCCAGAGAGGTTAATTCACCTGCCCGAGGTCACACAGCCAGTTCAGCGGCAGAGCTAGGGTGATGGGCGGCAAGCAAATTAATAGATTCCAACTGGCATCTCTAAATTTATATTTCCGCCTCCGCTGAGGTCCCCACCGCTGCAAGTAATCCTGAAAATTCGTCATGAAGCTTTCAAAACAATTTATGCAAACAAACCTCAAGTGGGGCTATTTGTATTGGCAGCCTATCTCACTTAACCACCCACAACAAGGAACAGATGGCCAGAGCGTCGGACTTGCTTGCAAAGAAAACAGGAGGGGCAAGAGCATCGGAAGCCTCCTTCCTCCCCGCCATGCCTGCCCGCTTTGTGACGATTACAGGCTTGGGCTTGTTTATGCCTTTGATTCCGTTGTTATTTTATGTACTTGTGAAACCGACCCGGCATTTCATGAGACAAGTTTGTTCAAAGACCATTTGCCAACCATCTTCGGTTACCAGGAGCCTGGCTTTCAACACTGAACTTGGAGTCCTTTCCCGACTGAGCCTTCTGGAAAGGGGCACAGCAGGAAGTGGAAACAGCCTGCAGATGTTGGATTAGAGATCGGCAAAAACCATCCAGACAAATGGTTGGAGAGTCATATTTACCTGTCTTCCCCCCGCCGACCCTCCGCCTTTGTTTCAACTGGGTGTTTGCCCCTTGAGGTGGGGACGAGTCCTGGGCTGAGAGGGAGATCCTGGATTCAAATCTATCTTTTACCAGCTGTTCTGATATCAGATGAGTTGTCTAAACTCTCCGAGACTTCCGTGAGCTCACGAATGAGGTCATGAGTACCTCCTTAGCAGGCTGGCTGTGGTATTTGAATGGTATTTGGATAATGCATATATCTGAGTGATTTGTCCATTATTTGTTTTAACCCAGAATAGTTGGGTGGCTGTCTCCGTCATAGGCCAGTTAATCAACCAATAAATTTGGTGGGGCATGGGTCATTTTCAAGATGGGTCTGGAAAAGAGTTAAAGAGACTTAAGTCAGGGTCTCCATCCAAAAGAAAAAAGTGTCTGGGACTGTGGCCAATGGTATTTTCCAAAGATTGCTATGACAGTACCTGCCATCCCAAATGCTCTTCTAGTGTGTCTTCAACACTCTTCCCACTGAGAGGTGAGAAGTCTCTTTCTCCCCTTTGAACTTGGACAAACTTGGGACCAAAGGTAAGGTGGCGACATGGGACATCCAGGCCAGCTCCTCATAGACGATAGTGCTTCTGCACGGTTCTCTTGAGGCATTTGCCTTTGGAGCCCTGAGCTGCCTGGTGAGAAGTCTGATGTTGCCATGATGGAAGGAAGCCCAGTCCACACGCAGAGGTCGGATGTCGGTGTCCAGCCAATAGCCGTCATCGAATGCCAGACGTGTGAGTGAAGATATCTCCAGTTGAGTCCTGCCCCAGCCAAGAAGTCACTGCCAGCCCTCGGCGGGGGTTGGGGGAAGCCTGGAGGCTCCTGGGGGCAGAAATTGTCTGTGCCAGACATCTTGGCACAGTTGTACCCATTCCTAATTCCTGCCCCACACATGCTATCGACAGAACACAACGATCGCCTTCGGGGCTAATCGGGGGTCTAATGGCAGCCATAGGTAATGCAACAAGAAAGCAAAGTGAGACGTAGACCCATGAAACGTTCATTTAGAATATATACTGCTACGTGTCCTAGAGAGTGGTCAAGACGGGAGCTGAAAGGAGGGAAGAGACGTGTGGGCTGGAGGTCAGGAAATAGTTTCTGAGGCAGTAAGGCAAAACTTAAGCCTTAATTAAATGGGTATTATTTGGATCAGGGAGCACAAGGTGAAGGGAGTTCACTTATTAATAAAAGAACCCATAACTCAACATGTCTATAATGATTATAGTAATAACAATTATAGTAATAGCTAATGATGCGGGGTGATAATTTTAAATACGTACCAATTATTGTTTTTCTCTGGTATTTCCGTTTACCCTCTGACCCCTCCTTACCTTTTCAATGGCTCCACCATATGGCATCCATTGCCTCAAGGAAAGGATGTGAAACCAAAAGCAGAGACAAGGTGCTTGTGAGACCGTTGCCTGCGTCCCACATCTCCCTCGAGAAGATGCGAAGAGTTGGAGCCATATTTGTTCATATTGGCTCAGAACGCCAAGCTGCTTTTCTGAGATCAGATCAATAGCCCCTTGGGGCGGAGATGCTTCAGAGGAGCGTCGAAGAAAGAAGAGGAGAGCATTTAGGTCTCTGGAGCTGCGGGAAGGGCCTTCAAACTTGACCACCACCCCCATCCCACGCTCAGGCAGGGATGTTTAAGGAATTCCAAAGCTGAAAAGCCCAGCGTCCCTGTTCCCACTGCAAGAGCAAGACTCGAGCCCGGTGGGAGAGCAGAATAAAGGGGTGCGTCCAACCGAAGGCGACACACACCTTCACAGGGGCTCCTGTAGCAAGCCAAGGACAATGGGTCCCTCCGTGGAGAGGTTTCCAGAAGCCCAGAGATGTGAGGGGACTGTAGAATGTCTTCTCAGGAAAGAAGGCGGTCCCAGCAGTGACAGGTGTGGACACATGACCAGAAGCCAGATGACAATAAAGATGACTCAGCGGGTGCCAAGAGAGATTGAAAATGGTCACCCTCACAACACATATGGCTCTTCTAGAACATGGGTTCGTACTGACTTAGGAACTTGAACGGAAGGGAGTCCCAGTGTGGACAACAGACACCTGAAGGAGGTGCCGTGGAGCATGTGTGAAGAACAGGTTCTCCGGAGTCCCGCAGTCCAAGGTTTGAATCCTTGCTGTGCCACTTAGAGGCTGAGTCACTTGACTCACCGCCCCCACCCCTGCCATGCCCTGCTGGAACAAGGACTTGTCACCAAGGAAAACAGACAACATGAAACTGACTGGTTTCTAACTTTTGCCTTAAAATTGAGATCGAACTGTTTAGCAAAGCCAAGAAATTTACACCTGTTTTCACTCCGGCTACAGCAACATTCATGGAGTTTCACCAAATGGAAGGAACATCGCCAGGCTCTTATTTTCTCCCTGGCTCCTTCCAAGAACTCTACAAGATGGGTTCCAGCTTCGTTTTTTCCAGAAAGGAAGAGGGGCCCAGAGACATTCAGTAACTTGTCTCAAGTGACTCAGCCTCTAAGTGGCACAGCAAGGATTCAAACCTTGGACTGCGGGACTCCGGAGAACCTGTTCTTCACACATGCTCCATTGGCACCTCCTTCAGGTGTCCTGTTGTCCACACTGGGACTCCCTTCCGTTCAAGTTCCTAAGTCAGTACGAACCCATGTTCTAGAAGAGCCATATGTGCTAAGCAGGGTAGGCTAGTTTATGCCACAGTAGCAAACAACTGAAAATCTGTGTGCCTTGGGGCATCTGGGTGGCTCAGTGGGTTAAAGCCTCTGCCTTCGGCTCATGTCATGGTCCCAGGGTCTTGGGATTGAGCCCTGCATTAGGCTCTCTGCTCAGTGGGGGACCTGCTTCCTCCTCTCTTTCTGCCTACCTCTCCACCTACTTGTGATCTCTGTTAAATAAATAAATAAATAATCTTGATTTAAAAAAAAAATAAAGAAAGAAAGAAAAAGAAAGTCTGTGTGCCTTAGCACAATAGAAACAGTGTTTGGCTCATACCGCACATCCCCTGGAGATCAGCATGAAGGTTATGTCCATCCAACTCATTCATGGGTCCCGGCTGTTGTGACCTCCTCTTCTGGAGGGTTACCAGTTACTGGGGTAGGAGAAGGAAACAAAAGGTGAACTGCACTTTGACTCAGAATTTCTGTCCAGAACGTCACAGAAAGGGTCATGACACGTGACACGTCACTTCTGCTCCCGCCGCATTGGACAAGGCAAGTCAATGGCTCCATTGGTAGAAGGTGAGAAAATCCAGTTCTACCACATGCCCTGATGTAGGAGAACTTGACAATGATGGTGACATCGCTAAGAGCAACCCCATGTGACAACTCCATTTATCATAAAATGACGCTTAATGATGGAGGGGAGAAACGGTATGATGCAGCCTCTGACAAGCTCCCCAGCAGTTCAACCAACTGACAAGACCACAGTCTGCTGTGACTAATTTTAAATGCTTCTCTTAAAACCCCCTGAGTACCCAAACCCAGGTGACTTCTCACCAAGTGTCAAAGCTATAGGGACAATGAAGCTTCAATGATACTGTAGAGAAGTCTGAGGTCCTGGGAGGAAAAAAGGGTGGTGAAGGCTTAGCATCTCTTCCCTCCTTCTACAGGGCCCCCCCCACTTCAATATATTTCTAAGCCATCTCTGCCCTGGGAGGGACCCCTGACTCCTCCTTGGCCGTCTGAAAACCAGACACATTTAATGTCACGTTCTGGTTTGGAGTGGAGAACACATTTTCTGCTGATGTCCTAAATGTACCACCTGTCTCTTGGATCCCATCTATACTCAGAGCTCATGATCCAGGGAAGCTTCAGCCATAACATACCTGAGACAAGGAACACTTCTCAGTGTGGCTTCTGACACTCCCATGGCCCTTCAGAGCCGCCAGAGGACCAGCGGGTCAGGAAAGCTGGGACTGAGGCAAGAAGCAGGGCCTGAGCTCAGAGATTACAACTTCTCTTGTGGATTTTGGTTGCATCTTTAACACCAAATGATAATTAATCCTCCAAAAGGTCTCAGATGTTAATCCCCCAGGAAATCTTAATTAACCCTTATTAGGATTAGTTCTAAATCTTGGGAGGAAATAACAGACACATCCAAGTAATGTTAAGTTGTGAATGCATTACCTTTCTTACAAAGAAGGGGTTCACTACCCCTTCATCCATCCAACCAGCCCTCCATCCATGCATCCAACCATCTATCCATCCATCCATCCATCCAACCATCTATCCATCCATCCATCCATCCATCCATCCATCCAACCATCTATTCATCCATCCAACCAGCCCTCCATCCATGCATTCAACCATCTATCCATCCATCCATTCATCCATCCATCCATCCATCCACGCATCTACTGATTCAACAATAATTAAATGTAGACATGGTTCCTGCCTCATGGAAGTTACACTCCAGTGTAGACTGGGGGGAGAATGGGCAGCCCTCACATAATCACAACAATATGTCATTACAAAGTGACCCATAAAAGGAAGGTACGTGTGGATCTGGGAACAATTAGAACTAGTGTGGAAGACATCACTAGTGTTTACCCACACCTAGCTTTCTTCTGCCTGGGCATTCTGGAGATTGTCGTCTCAGATTGTGGGGAACATGTGACATGTTCTGGCCAATGAAATGTGACTTGCTGACACACCTCTCTATGATTCTCCAACCTCGTTCCTCTTCGAGGCAAATGTGTTGAGAAGGTGTGGTCACAGAAGGCAATGACCCAGAGTTACCATACTGTTAAGCAGGGTTCTGCAGAGTTGCCGGGATGCGCAGGGGACTTGGCATGACTGAGAAATGAACTTCAGCTGTAATGACCGGCTGAGATTTGAGGTGGTCATTACTAGTACGTAGCCTAGCTTAGCCTGACTAATGCCCTAGGGCAGGGCAGGGGGTTGAGTAAGACATCTAAGGAAGTGGTGGTTCAGTTGGAATCTCCAGGATGAGTAGGAGCTAATTCTACAAGAGAAGGTAAGTCTCCTGCATGGGGTCACCTACTGCTACTCCCCTGACCTCCCGTGTCCCAAGTCAGGTCTCTGCCCAAGCTGGTACCAAGGAGAGAGCACAGCCCAGAGAGATGGGCCCTGCAGTCCTGATGCCACAGGCTGCAAAATAAGCCCAGGGGAGGCACTTCCAAGGGGAGGCACCGTTCTCCAATGAAAGCAAAGCTGACCATCAGCAAGACATCAAAAACTGAAAATTCTGGGGGAAAAAAAAAATGGAGGTGGCATGGCTGTTGTAGTTGAGAACATGGTCTAGAACCACACAGCCTGGGTTCACATCACTGACTATCTGTGTGACCCTGGACAAACTCCTTGACCTCTCTGTTCTCAGTTTCCCCATCTGTAAGATGGGAATGATAGGGGCGCCTGGAGGCACAGTCAGGAGCATGTGACTCTTGGTTTCTGCTTAGGTCGTGATCTCAGGGTCATTGGATCGAGCCCCCTGTCCGGGCTCTGTGCTCAGCAGGCCGTCTTCTTGAGATGCTCTCTCTTTCCCTCTGTGCCTCCTGCTTGTGCGTGCGTGCGCTCTCTCTCTCTCAAATAAATAAATAAATGTCTTTAACAACAACAACAACAAAAGATGGGAATGATCATAGTACCTACCAGCTAGAGTTTTTCTGGGGGCTACTTGAGTTAAGGTTCAGAAGGGACACTTAGAATGGTGCCTTATACATAGCAGGTGCCTGGTGAGACTCTACTGGGGAAAAGAGAAGAGCCAGAACAAACAGCAAGCCAGCCCGGGCTCCACAAAATGGTCCTTTCTCCAGTCCGGGGAAACCGTGTACCAGAGAGGAGCTACCTGCTGACTGTGCCGGCTGCTCTGTCACTGAGTGAGGTCCTGAAAGCAGATTCCACTTAGATGAATGTCCCCTTTTCTTGGGGAGAACAGAGAAGACAGGAGGGAAGAACTTCTCCCATCTATCAGTCCTTAAGTTTCAGCCAGTAGAAGCTCCTCTTTTAAAGCTTTAATTCTTTCTAGGATATTCCAATCAGCATCCTTCTTTTGTTTGTATACTTCCAGTGACAGGGAACTCACTACCTGAAAGGTCAGCTCGTCCTCTACTGGAGCACAAGGTTTGTCCACTAGCTTCTGCTCATTGGGCTTAACTCTGCCTCCTGAGACCCCATAGACAGAGAGTGAGCTCTTATCAACCCTCCACTAGCAAGTAGAGCATGAAGAGGTAGGCCAGCAGCCAGAGCTGATAGGAGGGGCACCTGGATGCTAGCTGACCTCCTGTCATAGGAAGCATGGGGATGTTGAAAAACAACAGTGACCTCATCAGCTTTCTACTTGAAAAGGATCTCTTTGGTGGTGGTGTGGCAGATGGACGGCGGGGGAGTGCGAGTGAAGGCAGGGGGCCAGGTGTTCAATTACCGCTCATTAATGAATGTTGAACACCTCAGAAGGACTTGCCGGCAGCAATGGCCAGTGATAAAAAGGCACTTCTTCGTGGGGCTCCCTGAGCCGCTGGGCTCGCTCATCTCAAAGCTCTCATCCCACTGTGCTGTAATTATCTGCCTACCGGTCTGTACCCCTCAGGACAGAACTCCCCAGCTGCAAATCATCCCCAGAGCTTACCCCCGACTCCTGTGCCCAGGAGAGTGCCTGAACCATGGCAGTTTCTGGAATGACTTCACAAACACTAGTTCTTCCGTGGCTGTTGGTATGACCGACACCAGGACCGCAAGAGCTGTCCTCCATTACAGTGGGAGGGATAGAAGTTAGACAATAAGCGACCTTTCCCAACAACGAGGAGTACATAGGTGACTCAGAAACAACCCACCCATGGATTGGCAGTGATGATATGATTTATCATCTAGCTGGGGTGCTTTTGATGGGGACAAAGCTGAACAAAGTGGAACACCAGGATAGCAGGTTTAAGCTGGACAGACAGGGATCATGAGCGCCCCTGACTTTCTACTCCTTAAATCTATTTGTCAGCTTGAGGCCATTCTGTTAAGGGTACCATTAAACTTCCACCATCAACCCTCTGACCCCAGAAGCTCAAAATCTTACCTCTTCTGTCTTCCCTGACTCCTCCCACTAGGCAAGTCCACTCACTTGCTTCTCGATTTTCACCAGATGCCTTCTTTTTTTTTTCTCCCAATGGCACCATCATCGGGGCTCCACTGCCTTCCTCTTGGAAAACCACAGTGCGCGATTAACGAAACAGGTGCGTTCCCAGCTCTGAGGTCTCCTTTGATTCCTGTGGACTCAGCTGGACCGAGGGGCACCTAGATATCTGGCCACATGTTTTTCCAGGTGTATCTGTGAGGGTGTTTGGGGACGAGATGAACATTTGAACGGATAGACTGAGTCAAGCAGACTGCCTTCCCCAGTCATCCAATCCACCGAAGACCCAAATACAACACAAAGGCTGACCCTCCTCCGAGAAAGGGACAATTCCTCCTGCCCGAACTCCTTCAAGCTGGGGCATTGGATTTTTCCAGACTTTGGACTTGAACGACAACATCAGCCCTTCCCAGGTTTCCAGCTTACCAAGTACAGATCTTGGGACTCACCATGCCATCCTCCAAAGCCATGTCATTCATTTCCTTATGATAAGTCAGTCTCCCTCTCTCTAGCTCTCTTTCTCTCCATAAATATCCTATTGGTTCTGTTCCTTTTAAAATGTCATTTTATTTAAATTCAATTAATTAATATAAAGTGTATTATTTTCAGAGGTAGAGTGCAGTGCCCTCCTTCCATCACGAGCCCTCCTTAATGCCCGTCACCCAGTTACCCCATCCACCCACATACCTCCCCCCAGCAACGCTCAGTTTATTTCCTAGACTTAAGAGTCCTTTATGGTTTGTCTCCCTCTCTGATTATTTTATTTTTCCCTCCCTTCCCACATGATCCTCTGTTTTGTTTCTTCAATTCCACATATGTTCTGTTTTTCTGGAAAACTCTAAAACAACAGCTATGTCCCAGTACCGAGCACGAGTGCCCATTTAACAAGTGCCAATGCTCACTGAATGTAGGACCAGATTTAGAAACTGTTAGGGCCCTGAGTCTTATAAAAACCTAATAAAAGGATCTCCAGTTCTCTATACACAATCCAAAATATAAATACTAGTTAGACACAAAACACAAAATACATATATACATTAAAAAACATTTTAAAGTATATTTAAAGATTATCAGATTATAAGATTCAGGAAAAATCTATTGAAGCTGAACCTTGGGTTGGGGTTGGCGGAGTAGGGAGGTTTCCCTACTTTGCTCACACCCTAGGCACATACTAAGTCTACAGCCGGGTGATCCCAACTGAATGAATGAATGAAAGAATGAAGAATGAATGAATGAATGAATGAAGAATGAATGAATGAGCATACACGTGTCTCGGGTAACGAAGAGAAACTGACATGCAAAATGCACTTTCCTATTCTTTCACCTTTTTAAATTTGATCGTTAGCGTATTTCCAGCAGGGAATTTTTTTTTTTTCTTTATTGTGGTGCTGGTTCCTTGAAACTTGCCCTTTAATTCCCGTGATGCAGCAGTTTAAACTAATTAGCTTCTGGGTAGGACTCCTTCCCAGCTCATCATCTGACCCCGAAACCCGAGCTTGCCGCTGGACCCCTCTGTGGGGCTCCGTGCAGATTCTCCACGTAGCAGCCTCCCATGTTGGGGAGGATGGTGCCCACTGAGGCTTGGACAAATCAGGCCTTGGTTCTGCTATTTCCTTATTCCAGCCTGCCAGCAAAATGAGCAACCATTCCCTCGGAAGTCCTGACACCCACAATGGAGCCAAAGAGGGAGCCCAGATCTCCAGGTAGGTGAGCCTCCGTAGGGCACCATCTACCCTCCAGGGAGCCTGGGCTGATGCTGGTATGTGCGTTCGTTTCTGTCCTTTGGGAGTAATTCATCATCGTAGATGACAGAAACTCTTGCGTCATTCAACCATTCTGGGCTGTTAAAAAAAAAAAAAAAAAAAAAGATCGAGCCTAGTCTGAATCTCCTACTTTTTGAATCAGCCCAGAGAAAGGCAAAGAAGAAACTCTTCCTGATCAGGGGCTGTGTCGGACACCCACTGGCTGCGAACTGGGTGAGGTGTTCCCAGGCAGTTTTGATTTTTGCTGTTTGCTCTTTTCCTCGGCTGTTTGGAGCGCATTCTATGCCTCAGGCACTCCTTGGAGATGTTTAACTTCATCCCCTCTATGAGGCAGATGATGTGGGGCCTTGAGTAGAAGCTGTTCTGGCTCGGACCCGGCATTTACTCACCGTGCCACCTTCTGCAAGCCCCTTAACTGCCCTATGCCTCAGTTTCTCCTTCTGTGGAATGGGGAGCCACAATAATAATAGTGTGACCTACTCCGTGAAGCTCACCCACGCAGCCACTTAATTCCAGCCAAGTGATTAAGATCGGGCCTGACCCTTTAGCGAGAACCCCCTGTGCCCAAATGCCTATCGTCCCATTGTTCAAGTAAGCAAGTGGAGGAAGCCTGGGGCGGGGAGGCCAGTTTCCCCGGGTCACAAAGCTGCAGAGTGAAAGAATCCAGACTCCACCCCCGGCCTGACTGATTTCAGTCGTCCAGCTCCTAACTGCTGCGGCTCCCTGGTTGAGAAAATACAGAGGGGAGCCTTGCCTTGGGTGATTCAAGTTCTGCTTGATCAAAAGGGAATAACAGATCTAACATGTCACAGCATTAGACTTGTCTGATGGGACACTATCTACGTGACTGTTTGCCGGAAACTAATATTCTTCTAAGAATTTACCCCTTGATTTTAAAATGTCTTTCTCCAGGTGTTTGTTTATTTAGTTGTTTTCTTTCTTTCTTTCTTTCTTTCTTTCTTTCTTTCTTTCTTTCTTTCTTTCTTTCTTTCCCTGGGTGGGATTGAAACCTCATATTTCCACTTGTTGTCCCTTTTCAGTATAAAGTTAGACATTGCATCTGTCCAGAGTCCCCGATCCCCTGGTGCGGCATGCGTGGGGGGTCTGGAGGACACCTGGTCCCGAGCCCGTGTTTATGCATGGAGAAACTGAGGCCTGGAGAAGGCAAGGGACTTGTGACGGGTCCCCCAGCCTCGTGACAGGTTGGACCCCAGGATGGGAGGCTGAGTCCATGTGGACTCTCAGGGCTGAGACGCTGAGCCACGTTGGCCACCTAACTTCACCCACAAGGCCCCCATAATGGTGGCAGGTGCTGCAGAGCCCAGGGTCCGTCAGACATGGTAGAGAGCTCAATGGGTTTGTCTTTCGAGCAGTCTTTGCTGGAATGATACCAAGGGATCAGCTACCGCGTCGGCGAGTGACTGGGCAGGAGGCCACTGGAATAGGAAGAGCCAGGGCCTCGGGGTCTGACCTTGATCCTGGGGATGGTGTGAATGGGTCCTGAGATGCCTTCTATTTCTGAGATTGATCGCTTGCTGCATACAGGTAGCTTCGACTTCCAGATGTCATATTGGGTCCCCTGAGTCTGGGCCATGTCCCATGGAGGCCGAGAGAGTCTTTTCTTAGGTAACCTAACTAGCTTTGCTCCCCTCTGCTCACCCCCACTCCCCTCTCCTCATTTCCGCTCGCCCCTGCTTACCCCCACTTCCCTCTGCCTATTTCTACCCACCTCTATTCACATCGGCTCATCCCCACTCCCCTCTGCCCACCTCTGCTGCCTCTACCCCTGTCTGCCTACTTCTTCTGGCTGCACTGATCTGGCTGAAGCAGGTCATTTTCCAAGGAGAAAAACCGGCTCCCCAAGGAGGTTCTGGCGGTGTTGGCGGTAGCTTCAAGGCTGGGCACACAGGAACGAGCCATGATCAATTTCATGGCAGGGGTGCGATGGAGGAGGCAGGGAAAAAGTCAGGGTCCCCCAGGAGGAGCAGAGCTCTGTGCGGAGTGCCTGTCCCATCTTCTTGTGGCTTGGTGACTGAGCAGGTCACAAAGAGGGGGAAAGAGTCCAGGTGACCTGTGGCCTGAATTCAAGCCAAACCAAGTAACAGTAGCTAAACAGCAACAGCCAGCTCCCGACAGCGTTCACGGGGTCCCTCGCTTCATGTCAACTCAGTTGGTCCTCAGACCTGCCCCAGGGGGTAAGCACGACCGGGGCCACGTTACAGACAAGAATGCTGGGGCCAAGAATGTGGCCCCAAACGGCCTAACCCCTTGACTCCCAGGCTACACCCCTCATTCATGAAATTTCACACAGAGGCGTGCCAGGGACAGGGGTCTGGAGCTTTCTGACACCCAGATCAGCTCCAGAGGGAGAAACCAGCCTTCCTCCACCCACATGGGCTGCAAAGCCAAAGATGGGAGAGAGAGCGAGGTTTGCCCACAGCTCTTCTCTGGATCAGAGACAGAAAACATGGACAAAAAAAAAAAAAAAAAAAAAAAAAATGGATCAAGCGTAAACTCATTTGGCTCTGGCATGCCCCGCCTCCATTTTCTGGCCACTGCGTCTTCCAGCTCCTTCGTTCCTGGGGACGGAGCAGCGGCAGGCATCAGGGTGTGAACCCCACCCCCACCCCCGCCACCGCCGCCCCAGGTTCTGGGCTCTTGCATTCAACACATCAGCTCTCCTGCTGTTTAGCCCCAAGACCTCGAGCACATGACTTAACTTCTCTTGGTCTCCGTGTCCTCGTGGGAAATGCATCCTATTACTAATAGTGTTTGCTTCGTGGAGGCATTTTGAGGATGACCAGGGGCAATACAACCAAGGCTCTTTGAAGGCTCTCCCCGAGATACAGTAGGTCTCGCTGAAGGTTGGGTTATTGTTAGTGCGCGGGAGTCCTGAGTTCTCATTTTCTCCCGTTGGCAAGCCCGCCCCACACCCACCCCGGCCAAGACCAGCTGAAACACTGAGATGTGCTTGACAGCTCACAGTCCTTCTTCTGGACTCATTTGCATAAAAAAGCATCTCGAGAGAAGAGGGCAACAGTTCCCACCAAGGAGCAACTTGGTAATAGCATCAAAAGCCAAGAACCAGAAACATTGGCAAGTTATTCTGGGGTGTGTGTGTGTGTGTGTGTGTGTGTGTGTGTGTGTGTGTGTTGGGGGAAGGTGCAAATGTCCATTTCGTTGCGCTTCCAGAACTACACAAACCTCCTCTGATTAAACGCAAAGCTGGCTCTTTCCAGAATGGTCCAAGGAGCAAGGACCTTCTCTGCGAAGGGCCAAACCCGAGTCTTCAGGAGGATACTTGATGTGTCTAAGAACCCGGGGTGAGGAAACCCCGAGATCGGAGCAGGGTCCTGTAGGAATCTGCTGCCAGGGGAAGGAAGAGAAAGAACGAGCCCTGCTACTGGGCTCTACCTACCAGCTCAGGTGCCCGGAGAGAGAAAGACAGAATCTCTCTTACCTGGGGCATCAGATTCTGCATTTTAACAAGATTCCCGGTGATTTGTATGCATGTGACAATTTGAGAAGTCCTGTGTAGAACGCTGAGCCCTGGGGCACCTGGGTGGCTCATTGAGTTGAACTGCCCGCTCTTGATCTCTGCTCAGGTCATGATCTCAGGGTCCTGGGATCGAGCCCCATGTGGGGCTTTGCACTCAGGAGGGTGTCTGCTTCAGATTTTCTCTCCCTCTGCCCCTCCTCCTGCTCTCTCTCTCTCTCTCTAATAACTAAATAAATTTTTAAAATTTTTTTTAAAACAATCTAAAAAGCTGAACCAGGTAGACTGTCAGGAGAACTTAAGATGAGTCAGTATGAGCCCAGGCATCAGGTGCCATAATTTGGTGAGAGTGGCGGCTTATGGGTTGAAGGAATCGGGGGAAGAAAACCAGGTATGTTTCAGACTCTGGATCTGGGACGAACGGCACGTGACTGGATAAACATGAGGGGTCAGGAGGCTGTGACAGCCCCTTGGCGTGAGAATGGGGTCTCCGCGGGGTTTCCAGCAGCTTCACTGCCCCACTGGAGTCGCCCCACTCTTGTATTTCCCTTCAAACCTCTCAGAGCACAAAGTGTCTCTCCCCAGCAACAAGGCAGGGTGGCCTCATAAGACTGCACAATGAACCCTCGCCTCCCCCTGACCCCCCCACCCCAGCTGGCTGGTCCCAGGCAGGCGAGGGAGTCCTCACAGGTGAAAGCCCCCAGGGAAACTTCCCTTCCCCCAGGATGCAGGGGACTGCAAGTCTCAGCCTGGCTGGGCTGGCTTCTCTCCTCTAGGCTTCTTTCCCACCCACACTACCACCTCCAACCATTGCCACTCAACTCCCCACCCCACCCCCCACCCCCGGCCCCGAGCTGCATTGCACACCAGACCTCATGCTCAGGATTCTCATGAAGGTCACATGAGAAATTTGGCAGGAGCTCTGAAAACCACCATGACTCCGCCCCCCCCCCCAACTTGCACTTCTAGGAATCTGCTCTTGCGGTCAAGACCACCAGGTCTCCGGAGCTGCCCGAAGGTCCACGGAAGGGGGATCTGGGCCCAGAAGTGCGGTTCTCCACCATGCTTCAGCACAGGTGCAGCAGTCCTATCCCTGCCCTGCGGAGAGCCCTGGTAAATTAGGAGAGCCAAGACACGGTGGAGCGCAGACACAGTGTCATTACACAGTAAAACAACTGGGGATTCATTTCAGGGTCTGGAAGGACACACTCAGAGCCAGTTGACCTTGGTAGAGGTCAAAGTGGTGTTTCTTATCTTTTTTTAATTGCCCCTCGATGTCCCAACCATGAAATATTTGTACAGATACACTATACATCTGTTCATATAATATATGTGTATCTGTGCTTTATACAAAAAGAATTAGATTTTCTTAGACCCTCAGAAATCAATTGTGCCCCCTTGGGGGTTGATATCCGCCCTGTTGAGAATGTGTAGGTAGAAGGGGGCTAACGTACACATTTCCTCGTACTGCCATTATTAACTCATTTTTTTAGCATTGGGGGCTATTTTTTTAAAAAAGTGTTTTAAAATAATCTCTACACCCAAGCCCACAACCCCACAATAGTCACCCTCTCCACCTATCAAGCCAGCCAGCCAGGCACCCTCCCCATTATTCACTTTGTGATTAAGTTTTTCTTTTTCTAAAAAAAAAAAAAAAATGTAGTAGCAGAGGCTTATATAGCACTGGGTACATGCCTCACGCTACTCTAAGAACTTCACACATTTTAAATCATTTAACACACATTAATAGTCTATGAAGCCGGTGCTGTGTTATCCCCATTTTACAGATGAAGAAATTGAGGTTCAGAGGGAGTACATCACTTGCCCAAAGACACAGTTAATAAGTGATAAAGCCAAGATTCTAACTCTGGCAGCCTGGACCCAAAGTGGACATTCTTGATGAACTAGAACTGTGTGAAAGAAACGGATTAAAAAAGAAAGAGAAAGCAGAATGGGGATGGGTTTTGTCTGCAAATGGGTAAATACAGAGCAAAGTACTTTTCGAACTTGAAGTGGTTTGTAAACATGGGATTATCTTTTTATGATGATTGATGTGGGAATTATCACCACTACAGTCACACAAATAAAACCACTGCCAAGCTTGGGGATTTCAAGCTGACAATGGGGTTGGGGACAAACCCACAAAAAGCAGGGGTGCAGAATAAGAGAGCCTCTTTAAAGTAGGATGAGGCAGAGCATAAGCAGCTCTGAACAGGAACCTTGGGGCAAAATATTTGGCAGGTGCACGTGGTTCTGCCGGCAGCCCCCACTGGCAGCCCCTTCCCTGCTCGACTCTCTGGAGTGTCAGCCCCTCCACAGGGACCACTCACCTAGCTGGGGAGCATGAGGAGATTCCCCACAACACCATGCTTGGGTCCATGCACAGAGTAGGTCCCTCTAGTGGAAATGGGGGGGGGGGGGTCCCAGACCCTACACATTCAGCAGTACCCTCCTCCCCCGATACTGTCTTTGGGATCCAAGGAATACAATTCAAAAAGCACTCATCTAGGGATCCCTGGGTGGCCCAGTCAGGTAAGTGTCCGATTCTTGGTTTCAGTTCGGGTCATAGTCTCAGAATGGAGGGATCAAGCCCGGTATTGGGCTCTGGGCTCAAATGGGGAGCCTGCTTGAGATTCTCTCCCTCTCTCTCTCCCCCTCTCCCTCTTCCCCTCCTATTTGTGCTCTCTCTCTCTCTCTCTTTTTTTTAAACTGCCTATCTAGTCCAGAAACTCTTATTTTGAGGAAACTGAGGCTCAGAGAGGGAACATCACTTGTGTAAAGCCACACAGCCAATTGGCAAACAAGTTTGGAACACAAACCGTGTCTCCTGGCTCTGTGGTCACCAAGGCCAACTGCACGATATGACTCTCCTGGGCTTTGAAAAGATGCATTCGTTTCCTTCTTCCGGGCCACTTGGGTAGAATGGCTTATCTTTATAAATTCTATCAAAATTAATCAGTCTGACCTGATTAGAACCCAACGGAACCTTGTCCCCAGGATGAAATGCATTAGTGTTTCTCTTTCATGGAGCTCTTTTAGAATAACCTAGCGCAAAAATGAAAACGGAAAACTGGATAGAATTTCCAGGCATCCATAATGCAGACGCTTGGTACCTTTGAAGCTGAAACTGCTAAGGGTCTCATAAGAGATGGATTGACCCCCTGCTGTCTGGTCTCTGAGGTGACCCTCAGCTGGACAGGTTTGCTACTCCAGCCCTGAAGTGATCTGCCTGCGGTGAGACTCATAGACATCAGAGAACCCCTGGAAATCTATGTCACCAGTGGTGTGCAAGTCCCTTTTCTCCCTTCCTCTGTCCGAATTCTCCATTCATTGTGGTTCTTTCTTGCAGGTCCATGACCCAACCTCAGAATCTTTCTTAATACATTGGTCTAAGCAGCCCTTTCCAATCAATCAGGGTTGGCCTTCAAAATGAAGTGCACTTGCTGTTTATTCTCAATCTTGTCCAGCATCCCCATTTTACAGATAAAGAAACAAAGTCTGGAGTTGCTCATTGCACCAAGCAACCCCTGGGTCTTAAGAATCCCCAGAGGGGGCTGCCTGGGTGGCTCAGTGGGTTAAGCCACTGCCTTCAGCTCAGGTCATGGTCTCAGGGTCCTGGGATCGAGCCCCACGTCAGGCTCTCTGCTGAGCAGGGAGCCTGCTTCCCCTCTCTCTCTCTGCCTAGCTCTCTGCCTACTTGTGATCTTTCTCTCTCTGTCAAATAAATAAAAAAAAAAAAAAAAAGAAAGAAAGAATCCCCAGAGGGGCACCCGGGTGGCCCAGAGGGTTAAGCCTTTGCCTTCAGCTCGGGTCATGATCTCAGGGTCCTGGAATCGAGCTCCGCATCAGGCTTTCTGCTCAGCGGGGAGCCTGCTTCCCCCTCTCTCTCTGTCTGCCTCTCTGCCTACTTGTAATCTGTCTGTCAAATAAATAAATAAAATCTTTAAAAAAAAAAAATCCCGAGAGATTAATAAAGATCAGCCAAGGTCACCCCACAATTTTGTTCTTATGTCTCATATTATTGACCTCCCTGTTGGTTTAGAAGGTGACTCAGACCCCCTGTCACCCAACTCTTGGCTCTATGTAACCGCTTCTGCTGCGAGGCTGTGATTACAGACCCCAAAACACAAGGCCTCGAACACAATCCACCATCACTAGTCCTTAAGAATAGCCTCAGACAGATGTTCTCGACGAGTAGGTGCTTTTCCTCCATGTTGGGATTTGGGAATCTCACCTCTTTTTGTTGTGTGGCCCTATCAACTCCTGGGCAAGGCACGGTCTTGTTGTAATCGGCGTGCAACCAGCGGGAGGGGAATGGGAAGATGGGAGGGTGAGAGGAACATGTTGCTTCCACACATCGTTGGCCAAAAATAGCATATGTTCATTTCTGCTGGCAGTCCCTTGGCTGAGATTCAGTCACACGGCCACGTCTCAGTGCAGGGGGGACTCAGGAATGGGGGCTCGCTCTGTGATCGTGGTGGCGATGGCAATGATGGTGATAACGAAGAGAGGATGAAAAAGAGAAGGAAGAGGAGGAGGGGGAGGAGGAGGGGGAACAGGAAGAGGAAGAGGAGAAGGAGGAGGGGCTTTGGTGCACAGCAAGCAATCTCTCCCAGAGTGCCCACAATCATGAAGGACTCAGTGTGACTCTCTCCTCTGTCATTTTTCCTAGTTGGACCCCTTCCCCCCAGCCCCATTCTAGGTTCCACTTCCCGGAACCTAATCCCAACCACTAGGTCAATGTCCGCCAGCATCTAAATGCATGATTGGCCCAAGTCACACAGCAAGATGGGACTGAGTCATGACTCCAGAACCACCATGCTCCAAAGTTTAAGTGAGATACACATGTTTTTAGGAGTAAATCTCCGACACTTACAGTGTTATAAATGAGGCATGCTCAGCCGGTATTTACATGAAGGAGGTGTGGCTTTTCTTTTCTTTTTTCATGAATCTCTGTGTTATCTTCAAACTGGTTTCCCATAGCCACTCAGTCTTCAAAAGGCATGAACTCACTGGCAAAAGTAAAAACGAAGATGAATATCAGAACAGAAGGAAAGCATGATATCACCTTTAGTAGGTGCTCAATAAAAGGGCTTTTATTCATTTAAATGGAGTCACGGTGGCATCTGTTCTAAGTAAATCAGGGCACCAGGAGCAAAATAAAAATGCAAAACATTTTGCAAGTTTTCATTTTGCTTGGTCTTAAGTACCTCTCGTTGTTTTTTCCTTATTTCTAAAACCATATTCTTCTATGATTAAAAAAAGTAGAAAATGGATATAAACAAGAAGAAGAAAATTAAAGTAGCTCATAACTCACCAGCCAAGAATGGCCACTTTTAACATATTGATGGGCATTGGGCCAGATTTTAAAGCCCTAAAACTTAATAAAAAGGGGGGGGGGTAGGGGCTTTTAAGAGATTTTACCTAATTAGGCAAAAGTGACCGAGGCCCATCCTGCTTCTCGAGAACTCACTAATGTTTTGCAAGCCACGCTTGATGAAATCTTTGGGCAATGGGGCAAACGCGTGACCTGCATAGATTCTCAATATGCTAATTTTTGTTTGGGTTTCTGAACAAAACCCGTCTTTTAAAGGAAAATTTAACAGATTTGAAACCAGAAACCCTGTCCTCCCCAGAGGCATTAAAAAATGCAAACTGAAGGCTTCCCATGTGTGGAGGTTATTACTGATTTCCTTCCAAAAACAGGAGAAGTGTTGCCCCGGCCGAAACGCTTGAGGTCTCAGAGCCAGAAACTTGTTTGCTTTCCGCGCACTCATTAACCACGGTGTGGGATCCAATAACTGCTCTAATTTCCTACTTTAAATGTTTTTCTTTCCCCCGCTTTTCAAAAAATGTCTTTTTATGTCGCCCGTTGGCATATCCGTAGTCAGCCCCTCACGCTGCTGGGCTGGTGACTGTCAGACACAATAAGAGACAGAAATCACCGCGCATTACAGTAGCATTAGTGTTGAAAATGGAAATTTAATTTCCAGAAATGAACCTCGGCGATAAAAGCTCCCTTTGTTGCTGTTCAGATCAGAAATGAATCAGGTCTGAAAGGAAGCTAACGTGCAATTAAAAACATCTCAAAGAGGTTTTTGTTATGTGTTAGAACAGATGCGCTGGAATGGGGTTTTGAACCCGGGGTGGGACTGGGGCGGGGGGTGATGGGGGGAGGGACTGGATAAATGTTTTTGATGAGAATGAAGATAATCGTAATGCCTTACATGCGTATGGTGCTTTTGGCCTTGGTGACATATTTGGATTTTCACGGGGACCCGGCGGAAGCAGGGCTGGAAGCAGGCCTAACAGAGGCCTTCGATGCCCTGCTTAATATAGTTAAAATGAGGGAAAAGTCTCCAGCTTCCAGAGAACCATGTTACCTGATGTTGTGGTGTAATGGAGGCATATTTTGAAATATTGGCCCCGGGGCCTCCTTGATCACTATTTTGAGCCACACCTGCCTCCCCTCCTCCCACTCCCCAGTGCTCACTCTGACAGCAGCAGCAGGCCAGCCTTCTAGGTGATTGCCCTTGGGATGCAGAAGGGAGAAAGAAAGAGAACGTCCTTCCGGTTTCAAAACAGACATTGGCAAGTAAAGGCGAAAGCAATCATTTGAAAGCGGAGTTCTTAAGCCCTTGAAACCTGAGGTCTTGAGGTTTGAATATTAAAAGGTGCAGCCCTAAATGTCAGGAACAAGGGTTTAGGAGCAAACAAATTCAGCCAGAGCCATCCCCCCAGCCTGGTGCAAGTCAAGATCTAAGGGGGCAATAGGACCCCCAGAGCGGAGGGGACCCCAGAGGGGAATCCCTGTGGCTCGGTTCCTGGGTTGAAACAAGGGAGGCAGCACCCCGTTTATTGTTTCCTGAGGAAAATATAAATCAGCTGAATTTACCCTTAATTGACTACCACTGCCACATCTCAGAGCCGCCAAGCAACCATGGTCTGTCCACACTTGAAGCTGTTACAACCACCCAACCAATTCAGAGAGAAGAGAAAGAGTTGTTCTAGACCTCATACCTGAAGAACTAAAACTTGGCCAAATATTTACCTTTTTAAAATTAAGTCATAAACGTTCCCAACGAAAATGGGAGAACGTTTCTTTATCCCCTTGGAAGGGCGAAGATCTTTCTAATAATGACTCAAAGCTAAGGTGTCACAGAAAATTGACAGATTTGATTAAATAAACAAAAAAATCTTTGCAAGTTCCAAAAAAAGAAAAGAAAAAGCGAAATATAAATAACAACCATGTACAGGCTAGATGAGCAAAAGATCAGCCATGAGAGAAAAGTAGACAAGAGTAGTGAAAGTAAGTTTTATTGAAATTGTATTGAGCAACTGTTATTTACCTATCAGATTGGCAAAAGTCCAAAAGCTATCTAGTATCTACTGTTTTGAGGGCAGTGGATAACACGCATGCCTCATACATTATTGTTGTAAAAAGAAATTCTACAACCCTTGTCAAGGGTAAATTGGCAATATTTATCAGAATTACCACTGCGGATACTGTCCCAGCAATTGCAATTCTGAGAACTTATCCTAGACATATAAACTCATGGAGAGAAGAGACACATACATGAAACTATCTGTTCAATTGCAGCTTGTAATCGCAAAAAAGTAAAAATGACTCAAATGTCTATATTACAAGGAAATGTAATGTGTTGGTAAAAAAAAAAAAAAGAACTAAGGAATTATTCTATGCACTGACATAGAAAGATTGTCAAAATATATGAAGTGAGAAGGATGATGGTGCAGTATTTTATGAGAAGAAGAATGGGATAAGAAATTCATACTTTTTTGAGTGTGCAGAAAAATATTTTGGCAGACACACAGAGACAGATAAAAATGGATGTTGCAAGGGCAGGGGGAAATAAAGGGAACCAGGCAGACTGAGGAAAGGCTGAGAGATAAACTTTTAACTGTATTTTGAAAATTATACTCTGTGAATATATTGTTGTCCTCTCTAGTACATTTAGCATAATCTAGTACCTCTAGTACAATACATTAATACAGTGTATTACAAAGTCAGTAAAGGGGTGCCTGAGTGACTTAGTCCGTTAGGCATCTGCCTCTTGGTTTTGGCTCAGGTCAGGGTCTCAGGGTTGTGAGATGGAGCCCCACGTCGGGCTCCACATTGAGCATGGAGCCTGCTTAAGATTATCTCTCTCCCTCTGCCCCTCACCACCCTGCTCATGTGTGTGCTTACTCTCTCTCTCTCCCTATCAAAATAAAAATAAAAATAAAAATAAATCAGTGAAAAATCCTTTAGGAAATATGAAGTTTTATGTCATTAAGTGGATGATGGATGAAGATATAAATTATAATAATTTACAGAAGACATCTTGAAAAGCTACATGTTTATACAACCTGAGTTTGTGGCCAGTGAAATTCATATCTTTTACAGCATTATCTAAAAAAAAAAAAAAAAACAGGGTAGTAGGTTTTGGTAGTCAAATGTAATTGGAAGCTATATAATTAAATTTAAAGGGAAAAAAAAGATTTCATTAGGCAGAACTTTCTAGAACCTTAAATAAGCTGAGGGACAGAGTGAATTTCCAAGGTGGAGGGAAATATAGAATGCAACATGGTCCAACATATTTAACCCAGAAACCTTTTCTCATGGAGTATTTTTTGGAAGTACTGTCTTATCTGAATCAAGGATCCAAATTCCTGCAGTCTGGATCAGAGATGTCTCTTTCTTTAAGAACACAGTATCATCTGCCTTTAGAAGGAGGTAACTATAAGACAGTAACTAATACCAGACTCTCCCTCCCGCTAGCAAGAAAACTGAAAGAAAACAAGGACACAAATCAGCCATCTTCAAACACTGAACAAGACAACATGGAACTGTGTGATCTTTAAATAGTGTTGCCAGATTTAGTAAAAGAAATACAAGATGCCCAGCTAAATATGAATGTTAGATGAATAATAAAAAATTTTTAATATAAAGAGTTCCCATCCAATATTTGAGATATATTTATGCTAAAAAATATAAACTGTTTATCTGAAATTTGAATTGAAGTGGGTGTTCTGTATTTTATCTGGCAACTCTCTGAAAGCAGAAAGATATAGGAAGTAAGCCCACCTTAGCTTTCTACCTAGAGACACCTTCTGACCACAAAGCAGGAAGAGTGAACAAATTAATAATCAAATATATCTGGAAAATCTCCTATTATATGGAGACTAAGCAACACATTCTAAATAACCTAGGAGTCAAGGAAAATATTTGGAGAAAACTTAGAAAATGCTTTGAATTATATGACAATGAGCATACAACATACAAAAATACGTGGCCTGCAGTTATAGCAGAGTTTAGAGGGGAAAATATTTAGCTTTATCTGCTTATATTAGAAGAGCAGAAAGGTCTAAAGCTTATGTTAAAAGCAAGCAGAATAAATAAGACATTACTCCCAAAGGAAGCAGAAGTAAAGAAATAAAGATAAAGAAAGAAAGAAAGATAAGACTGAACATCCATGAAACAGAAATATGCAAACAGAAAAGGAAAATTAATGAAACCAAAAGTTGGTTCTTTAAAAAGATCATTAAAGATCATTAAAAGTCATCAATTTCAAGCTAAACCACTCAAAGAGGAACAGCTGGAAGGAAGACAGAGCAAAACAAATTGCTAATATTATGAATGAGAAAGGATACATCACTACAGTTTCTACAGACATTTTAAAAATAATGGGAAACATTAATAATTTTATGCAAGTTGACAGTTTAGATGAAATGGTCAAATAACTTGAAAATATCAATTAATAAATACATAAAAGATGAAATAATATCTAAATGGCCTTATAGAGATAAGACATTATAGATATAAGACATTGAACTTAGAATTTAAAATCATCCCACGAAGGAATTCCAGACCCAAGCAACTTTACCACTTCTCCCAAACATTTAAGGAGGAAATAATACTAACGCCACACAAACTCTTTCGGAAAGTAGAAAAAGGACTATTTCCCCACTCATTTTATGAAGTCATCATTATCCTGATAATAAGGCCATTCAAAAAACAAAAAACAAAAAACAAAACTATGGAACAACACTCCTAAGGAATACAAACACAGAAATTCTTTTTTTTTTTTAATTTTATTTATTTATTTGTCAGAGAGAGAGAGAGCAAGAGCAAGCACAGGCAGACAGAGTGGCAGACAGAGTCAAAGGGAGAAGCAGGCCCGCTGTGGGACTTGATCCCAGGACACCGGGATCATGACCCGAGCCGAAGGCAGCTGCCCAACCAACTGAGCCACCCAGGCATCCCCAAACACAGAAATTCTTAAGAAAATGTTGGCAATTAAATCCAGCAATAAATAAAAAGTGATAATACAATATGACCAAATAGAGTTTATCCTAGGGATGGAAAAATGGTTTAACCTTTGAAAATCAGTGTAATTCAGCATATTAACAGAATAAAGAAAAAAAAATCTTATGGTCACTTCAATAAATTGAGAGAACACATTTGAGTAGATTCAGTACCCTTTTGTAATAACAGCTCTCCACACACTAGGAATAGAAGAAAATTTTTAAAGGCATATATGAAAAAAACTACAGCTAAAGTTATACTTAATAGCAAAAAACCAGACGTATTTCCTGCAAGATCAGGAACCATTCAAGTTCTCGCTTTCATTCAATGTTGTGTTGGCGATTCTAACTTGTGTACTAGGACAAGAAAATAAAATAAAACATGTACATGTTGAAAAGGAAGAAGTAACATTGTCTTGATTCAGAACTCTTTTCTTACAGATAGCTAAGAGGCCCCTTAATTAAAAGAAGCCACTCAATTCTTTGTACCCCAGCCTCCTGTCCAGGTAGACCACAGGCGTGTTGCTGAGAGAGCAACTGGCAGCCTTAGCCTGACTTTATACATGTATATGAGTAATTGTTAAAACTGTAAGGCATGGGGATTCGTGATATCAGTTCTCTACATCTATGGTTTTGTGAATTGTTTCTTAATGAAACAACTGTTTTTCACTTGACATCTCTTGATTTCTATTTGGGTGACAAAGCATTAGCCTCAAGAGGCACTGGAAGAGTCTGCTGAAATTAAGACCTAGCCAAAATATTTACTTTCTGTATGACCTCAGACAAGTGCACTCCCCTCTCTGGGCTTCAGCATCCCCAGTTAAAATGAGATGGTGGACTGTATCACTGGGTTTAAAATTTTCACGTGGAGCCTTTTGCTCCCATGAGGTGGTTTTGCAGAAACTGCTAGTGCAGGTCAGGGATGGGGGTAGGGATGAGACCAGACTCAAGAAAGTGCCCCTCACAACAACTCTGTATTTTTCTGCTTCATCTACCGCAGTGTGTATCTCACAGTGTGGTCTTTTCTTTGTTTTGTTTGATTTCCTTCCATCTCCTTCACATGGACCACTTTTTACTCCCCCAGTTGATACTAAAGCAGAAAAAGTTTCCTGGTTTGGGGGTATATTTTGTCTGCTTTAAAGACTAAAGAATGAGTGAAGGAAGGAAAGGAGAAGCCAGAGGGTGATTCAAATAGAAGAAGAAGTTGTTCACAGAGCAATTTCCTCCAAAGTGGGAGGGAGATGACGATCCTTCTGCCCATAGACTGGAAGGAGGGAGAAAGAAATTCAGCCCACAGCTACTCTCCAGTATAGACAGCAACTCCCACCATGTAACACTCCCTCCCCTAAGATCCCCAATGTCTGCCACCCACGCAGAGTCCTGAACTGAGGGTAGAGAACTCAGATACCTCCTGTGGGCACAAGGACATGAAGGGAAAACCTCAGCCCATTCCCAAGTAGCCCAGATTGGAACCAGTTGGAGATTTGCCCTTGAGCCCAGGCAGATGTCAAATATGAGTTGATATCGAACTTTCAGATATGATTTAATTTTGAAAGGGTTCCCTGGTTCAGATGATCTTGATGTTCTGCACAATGATCTAATTGAATCCTTAAATGAACTTACCCCTTGACAAAGAGAATATAAAACCAGAGGCATAAGATTCTGTTTCTGAAATTTTGATCTGTTAGGTTGCCCAAGTTCCTTTTCTCCTCCCATATATAAAGGTGCATAAGAAAACGTGCAGTATTTCCTCAAGTAGTTTTCTCTGTGTGTTGTTCCTATAGAATAGTCACCTTATTATCCAGGTCTCTGTTTTCGCATGTGAGCGTTAAGTAAACATTAAATAACCTCAGAAATTCTTCCCAGCTCTGAAGCTTTGCCAACTCTAAGAATGTTACTACTCATCACTTTACTAGAATAGATCTCTAAATTTTAGAATTTATGGGTAGAGAAGCAGTACATATGAAATAAAAAAGAAAAATGGAAAACTGGATGACAGATTAACGCCCCTAATATGTAAAGAGCACCTACAAATAAATGGGAAAGATATGAACATACATATAAAAACATTGTCAAAAGACAAAAGAAGGCAGGCAAATGGTGTACAGATATGGAAAAATGTTTGGCTTCACTACACATCACAGAAATAATTTTTTTAAGTTTTATTGATTATTTTTTTGAAAGAGAGAGAGAGACCACAAGTGGGAGGGGCAGTGGAAGAAGAAGAGAGAATCTCAAGCAGACTCCAAGCTGAGCGTGGAGCCCTACACAAGGCTGGTCCAAGTGGGAGGGGCAGTGGAAGAAGAAGAGAGAATCTCAAGCAGACTCCAAGCTGAGCGTGGAGCCCTACACAAGGCTGGTCCTCATGACCCTGACATCACCACCCAAGCCAAAACCAAGAGTTTGACACTCAATCAACTGCACCACCCAGGCGCTTAAAGAAATACTGGGTTTTTAAATAATATATTTTTAACTACTAAAAGGCAGCATATTTGAGGAGGTAACAGTATAGAGTCAGACAAGCCTGGGTTCAAATCAGTGTGCAACATCAGACATATAATTTAACTTGTGTTTTGGTTTTGATTTCTTTTTAAAATAGACCCAATACTTAAATGTACTTCATCTAGTTGTTAGCACTTAGTAGTGTCTGACATTACTGGAAAAATTATAATGTGAAAGGAAGGTTTTTAAAATAATAGTGATAACTCTCAGTATTTGGAAGGGTACTGGGAAATTTGTCAATTTCACTATTGCCAGTCCACAGAGAAACTTACCAATGCTCAAAAACCTGAAGAATGTACAGAAACTTTCTACCTAACAAAGCCCCTTGCAAATACGAATCCTAAAATAGAACAAGTGACATGAACTAGTGGTTATGACATGGACATTAATTACAGCAATGTTTAAAATGCAGACACTTTGGAAACAAACTAGATAGCCAAACAATATAGAATTGGTGGCATCAATCAGTCTATCCACGACAGAGATTTTCTGTGTGACCATTAAAAAATCCTATGAAGGGACGCCTGGGTGGCTCAGTTGGTTAAGCAGCTGCCTTCGGCTTAGGTCATGATTCCAGTGTCCTGGGATCGAGTCCCACATCGGGCTCCTTGCTCGGCAGGGAGCCTGCTTCTCCCTCTGACTCTGCCTGCCATTCTGTCTGCTTGTGCTCGCTCTCGCTCGCGCTCTCTCTCTGACAAATAAATAAATAAAATCTTAAAAAAAAAAAATCCTATGAAAAACGTGTCATCACAGGGGCACATGTTCACAACCTACAAGTGATAAAGGCCGATTACATGTCAGTAAGCCCAGTATGATCTCAATTCTGTTAAGAAAAAGTATGAAAGAAGAGAGAGGGAGGAAGGGAGGGAAAGAAAGAGGAAAAGTGGGGGGGAGGGAGGGAGAGGGGGAGGGAGGAAGGAATGAAGGAAGGAGCGACAGAGGGAGAGAGGGAGAGAGGGAAAGAGGGCAGAAGGGGGAAGGGAAATTGCAAACGACAGCCAGAGATACGTTGTGCAGGTAAGTTTTGGTTATCTGTATGGCCTACTTCCCCGGAATTTAATGACTTAAAGCAACTTACAAGCTATTATTGAATGTGGTTTTATCATTGAATGTGGTCAGCCTTTCAGGCAGAGCTCAGGTAGGAGGTGTTTCTGTTCCATGCGCCATCAGCTGGGGTCCCTCCGTGGTATTCAGCCGCTAGTTGGGTGCCCTGGAGGGAGGGACCCAGGAAGTTCACTCTCGTGCCTGGCCTGTCGGTGGGCTAGCTGGAAGGCGGGTGCAGCCAGGCCCGCCCCTCTGCGTGTGGTCTCGGGGTTTCCCCATATATTCTGCCTCCAGCTGTCCAGTCGGACTTTTCACAAAGCAGCTCGAGACTCGGAGAAGGAGGAAGCGCCCAGCGCCCAGGGGCAGCCTGCCCCCCGGGGTGGCATAGCGGTCTCCCCCACCGCACGCCATTGGGTAAAGCAGTTCCAGACCAACCCACATGCAACGTGACGGGGAAGAGGATCCCCAAACTTCCAGCCATCCTCAAGGCACCGCAATTGCATATTCAAACAGCAAGGAAGGAACCAAAGCACGTTATCCTCGAAGAACGAATTTAGTTCCGCTGAGGCTTCCCGCCTCATCTCTTAACCAAACAGATGATGGCGAAATAAGCCCGTCCTCATCTGCAGGACGGGGTCTGTAATCGTTATGAGAGAGGGCTTTCCCTTGCGACTGGGAAGGAGTCTTTGTCTTTCAAAGCCCTGTGCACGGCCTAAGGAGGCAGCACGGGCCCAGAGAAAAATGCCAAACAGATCCCTGGGTGCGGAAGGTCCCTGGTCCGTCATCCAGCTTTCAGAGGTTGCTTTGATGATACAGAAAAGGATGCAAATTGCGATTCCAGATTTCAGGGGCCCTCGGGCCGGCTTCCTGGGGCTGCTGCATCTCATCCCGTGAAACACCCCAGTTCCTGCCCAGCAGCCGCTGATGGAGGGCTGAGAAACGGCTGTGCTCTGATGTGGAGACAGGGCCTCCCAGCCTGTCTCCCCCAGAATGCACTCGTGTCCTCAAACCTGGCCAACTCAGCCCACAGCCTATGACCACCACCCGCTCCCCGCTGCCCCGCCAGGGCATTTTCACGTGAGACCCCTGATGCGTGACATGCCGACCTCGTTCCTGAGTCACAAGGAAGGAGAGATGCCCATTCTCTACTGGATCATAGCTGCTTTCAACCTTTGCACCAACATCGGAGTCCGCATCCATTTTGCTTCGCGACCTAGGATCTGTCTGACAAATGTGACTTGGAACCCCGGGCTCATAGAATCCAACCGAAAATGCAGAAAACGCAAGGCGGGGAAGTCTGGCCCACCACCAGGACAAGCAGCCTTTGGAATCTAGGAACCGTGCAGAGGCAGACCAGGCTCGGAGAAATCCATCCCCACTGAGAGGCTCCTGTGAGTGGGGTGGGATTCCTGGACATTGGCCTGGCCTCTGGTTCTCACCACAGACCTGGAATGCATGTTCTCATCTGAAAAGCTTCAGGAGATTTTCCCTCCCAGATGTTAAACACGAAATGGCAGAGCTGATAGAGACAGACACAGTGTGACTTAGGTTTTTGCATGTGCCTGATGCTCTGCTAGAGGGGGTCCTTGGGGGTGGGGGTCCTTAAAGAGATATTCACAAGCCAACCCCCCCATCCTTCCAAGAAGAGCCCATGACCCTCCCAACAACCAGCACGCACAACTGTTTTTAATTCCAGTGAATTGTTTTCTTTTATCATTCATTCTGGCAGTGAAAAAAATACCCCTTTGATATCAAAGAAGGCAGGTCTACTAGAAAGTATTATTAGATTAGTAATCGCGGTGGTAATACATTGGACTGAGCTAGAGTTGATGGAGTGGACTCTCCTGGCCCCAAGCACAGGGCTGTCAGCTCTACTTAACTCTGTCTTCGTTCTGCCCTGGGTTATAAGTCCTTATGGGTCTGTCTCTCTCCCGGCTGGAGTTGTCAGCACCTGGAAGGCATAGGCCTCTCTTGTTCACGGTTACCTCCCAGCCCTCCATGCCACAAAGCATAGAGTGGTGCTTAATCAATGCATCAAATAGGATATTCAGGAAAGCCTCAATTAGCTGGAAACCTCATTGAACTGAATTTTATAAATTACCCTCCACTCAAAGGAGGACAAGAAGAAGGGGAGGGGAGAGCTTAAGGATTAGAGTTTTCTGCTCTAACAGAGCTTTCTGCTCTGTTCTGGCTTGTGTCTTTAAAGCATCTGTAAGAGCTGGCTTCGGGTCTGCTCTGGTTCAGCTCAGTCTCTACACCCTGTATCTCCCCCTCCCCAGGCCCGGAGAGGAAGTCTGAAGAAGGCCTGATTGAAACAAGTCCCTCTTTGTCCCTGAACCGTAGTGGGGCGGGGACAGGGAAATAGTTTCAGACATTGAAAGGCATGTTATCCTGTGGCTCCAACATTCATTCATTCATTCACTCACTCATTCATTCATTCATTCATTCATTCAACGAGCGGCCGTGCATCATTTACTATGCACACTGCTCCCGCCGGTGGGAATGTAACTCACAGCCCTCCTGTCCTAGCAAGGAAGCCGAGCAGACAATAAACAAGGGAACCCTAAACAAGGATGCTGTGTCAAGTGACTCTAAGTGCTGCAAAGAAAAATAAAACAGCTTCAGGGTATACAGGGTGGGGAGAGGGTTCCCGCAGGAGAAGGGGCTAAGGAAGGCGTCTCTGGGAGGGGGCGAAAGCCACAGGTGACAGGAAGAGAGCTTTGGGCAGAGGGAAAGGCAAGTGCACCTGGGGAGAGGTCCGGGCGGTTTGAAGGAGACCCATGGGTTAGCCAGGCTTCCCGAAGGACTTGGAAACTTACTCTGAATGAGATGGGTTTTGTGCAGAGGCATCGGTGTGATCTGATTTGCATCACAAAGCACCACTCTGGCTCCTGCCTGGTGATGGACCAAGGGGGCCAGAGTGAGAAAGGGAAGAGGGAAAGGCAGGTAGGAGGCTACGGGCTGCTGTGATGCTGAGCAAGGTGTGGGGAGCCCTCGGCTACCTGATAGACTTCCCTGGTAGAGCCAGCGGGATTTGGGGTGTGTGTGTGTGTGTGTGTGTGTGTGTGTGTGTGTGCAGGGGGAGAGACAGAGCAAGGATGATGGCAAGGTTGGAGCCCAAACACCCAGAAAGCCAGGGTGGGACGTGGAGGTGTGAGGTGGGACAGGTGAGTTCATCTGTGAATCTAGGCGCCTTCCCTTATAAAATAATGAGGCTATTACTGACCTTGAGGGGCTGCGGGTTGAATCGAGAGCATGGGTGAAGGCAGATTTAAAACCTAGCAGCGCTCTGTAAAGATATCTTTACCCCCTCATCGTTTTTGTGAAGAATTGGTGGCACATTCTTCCGGGATCTCTTAGCTTGTGGTTCAGAATCATCGCTCCTTTCAAGGGGACAATCAGAATTACAAGAGTTTTCATGAGTCTACCTGTGAGGGGGTCCTATGCCCAGAGTGGCGGGCAGGCGCAGGTCTCAGAGCCCTCCAGACAGGTCTCGGGTGTGCTCCGTGGAGACCTGGAGGCTTGGCAGGACACGTGCAGACATGGGCAGATAAGGTACACGTAGGAGAGGCACTGTCCTGTCTTACAAGTACCTCTGACCTTAGGAGTTGAGACCTGACCTTAAAGAAATAGTAGTAGGTTTATTATTATTATTAGCATAATATACTGAGATTCACCCTAATTCTCCCTAGAAGAAAAGTGGAGGGAAATGAAGAAATTGAGTAATTGAGTCCTTTTATGGTTTCTATATTAAAAGTGATATTAAAGTGATTTTACAAGGCAAAGAATATTGTTTCATAAGTTCACTGTTTTGTATTTTATTATTATAAATATAGTAGACTACATATTGGAATAGTAGAAAATCATAATTTCTGAATATTCAGTAATGGTTGACTAACTCTTCCAAGAATATAAAATGACACAGCTTTAAAAGTCATATGTGTTGGGGTTATGTTAGAGAGTATGACTCTTGATCTCAGGGCTCTAAGTTCAAGCCCCATGTTGGGTGTAGAGATTACTTAAAAATAAAATCTGTAGGGTGCCTAGGTGGCTCAGTTGGTTGAGCAACTGCCTTCAGCTCAGGTCATGATCCTGGAATCCTGGGATGGGCTCCCACATCGGGCTCCAAACTCCATGGGGAGTCTGCTTCTCCCTCTGACCTTCTCCTCTCTCTTGATCTCATTCTCTCTCTCAAATAAACTAATAAAATGTTTTTTAAAAATCACATGTATGTGCATAATACATAAATATGTGTGTGCATGTATACAGATATCACACGTCTATAACATATATACATACATGTAATGTACCCATACACACATATATGTAATATACACATACACACATTTATCGGTGAATCTGAAAAATAGAAGAAATAACTCAAACTCTAATCAGTCATATGGCCTGTGGTGGGTTTTTTCTTGTTGTTGTTTTGTTTTGTTTTTAATTTTTAAAGTAAATATTTACCCGCCACTGTCCTTGCATCAAAAGGCCAAGTTACGCTCTTCTCTTTGCTGTGAAGTTCTGAATTACCCAACTCTACCACTAGGGGGTAGCATCTTCCATTACTTTCTTCAACTCTCATTTCCACCTGGATGGTGGGCACATGCCACACAGTTTTAAGAGTGTCGAGGAAAGAGCTGGAGACGTGTCTTAGGCGTCAGTTAAGTTCAGTGGGTCTCTTTACCATCCCCATTTGAAAGATCAGGAAACTGATGCTCAGAGAGGTTAAGTGATTTACAGGAGGCCACACAGCTGGAATTACGCAGCCAATGCTGAAATTGAGTTCTAACTGCAGGAACCAATTTGCTAACCACAATGCTAAATACCTCTCTGTGTCCAATGAAATTATCTCAGTCTACTGTCAAAAAAGTCCTAAGGGATCGGGGGCGGGGGGGGGCGGGGGTCCAACTACTTAATGTGATTCTTGAAAAGTTTTTGAAAACTACAAAGTGCTGTACAGATATAAGGAGTTTTATTGGTAATAAAATTGTATCCTGTCTGTTCCAAATTGCCCTACAACATGACACACTCCTTGAGAATGGGAAGCCCTGCTTTTCCTTTCATTTAGGGCCCTGCTGCTGGTGCCCAGCACCCACTGGGCGCCCCACACAGGCTCACTGAAGTGTTCATCTGAATTTGTCAGCTCTATGAAATCAGAGAAGCCACAATTAATTTGGTTGCACTGTATTATTAATGTTGCTGAGATTGATATCAATGCTGAATGCCAGAGACGCATTCCAGCTGCCTGTCTTCTTGAATAGGCAAAGAAAGAGAGATGAAACAGTTTCAAGTTTCCCCAGCGAGGCCCTGCCTAGCACTGATTCATGACTTCTGTCCAGACTCCATACCAGCGTGTGCAGCTGACGCCAGGCGCTGCTTCTCACCAATGGCATCTATGGCAATGGCTGACGCTGTGGGGTGGCTACTGGATGGCAGGCACCGTGCTAAGCATTTTTCTTGCATGGACTTACTTAGTCTTGCCCACCACCCTAGGAGACAGGAACTACCAAGTACGATCCTTATTTGATGGCTGAGGCTCAGAGAGGTTAAGTAACGTGCCCAGGGTCAAACAGCTGTACAGCATCAGAGATGTGTTTCCAAGCCTAAACTGTTCATCAAGACACTTTCTGACCTCTGAACATCAAAGAGGAATCAACACACGTAACTGACCTGTTCGCCAAAACTCTGGACACACAACAAGAAGCCCACGATCCAAAGAAATATACAACCCCTTAAAAAAGCCAAGGGAGGGAAAACTGATACCACAATCAATCAGTCAATCAATCAATCTCGCTCTCCATGAGGACACAGATATTTTTTCTGTGTGTGGACGACTAGATACATTGAGCCCGGAGCATTCTGTATGAGCACCAAGACCGTGAAGCAGAAAGGTGGGAAATCGCTCTCACTTCCACAAATAACAGATTAAAAAACAAGGGGCGTCATTTGAGTTACCGAGTTCCAAAGTATCTCAGGACACGTTTACCGGGGAGCTAGGCCTCCGCACTCTTGGGAAACAATGCCCAGGTAATTATTTTAAATGAGCATTAATTATGTCATTATTAGAAATGGGGGAGAAAATGCAATTTCCTTCTGTCACTTCTTGATATCTTAACTAGAAGAATATTTGCCGTGCTATTATAACAAGCGACTGTTCGCATAATGGTGCCCAGGCAATAATACGGAGACATGTACATTTTCATATGAATATATCATGCCTAACTAATGAGATTGCTCATTTCATAACTTCAGTTCCATTTTTATTATTTCATAAAACTGGAAGTCCTTATCCATTTTATGAAAAACACCAAACCTTTGTGAAATTCATTAAATAAGCATAAAAAATTCATTAAACAAGTGAATTGCATTCAGGGCTGCTTTGATGCAAATGCCCTTTAAGCAATGTAAAACTCCATATTGATTTAACCTTTCATGTTCTGATATTTCCATGTGGATATAAAAAAAAATTCTTTATTCAGGGAATGAAATTAAGTGCTGATCCCTTGATCTCCAGCTGGGCAAGATAGATTGGTCAATTTAAGTAGTGCCGCTGATCAGCAAACAACTGAATTTAAAAGTATTAAGGCATGTCGATATTTTAAGTATTGTCACCTGCACATCAAGCAATGGGAAAAAAAAATTATTATTCCAGCTCAATTAAGTTGGTGTTTGCTGTCAAGCTGACCTTGAAAGGGCTAGCCCATTGGGCCATGGCTTCGTGCCCTTGGAAGTTGACAAGGGCAGCAGTGGCAAGGTGTAAGACCCCAACAATAGCCTGAATATTTTGAATGGTGTGGTCAGAGCAACCACAAAATAATTAGCCTGGAGATGCCGTCCCATTGGGGTTTGTCCCCTCATTAGTGAGGGACATCCAGTAGAACAAACACGAGTTCAGAGGAGAAGGAAGGGGTTTGCCCTTCACCCAAGAAATGCTTCTGGGAGCCCTCATTAGGCAAAGAGCATGAGACAGCTTTTAAAGGACTTGAAGGCTCCGTGGACTCCTGAAATGCATCGAGTCACTCATTCATTCATTCAAACGATATATATCGGAAATCTACTCTTTGTCAAGTAGATGCTTGCGGCTGGGAGTATAAAATGTGAATGACAGTGTGGCTCACAGACCGTGAGAGGGGTTTTGCAATGAAGAAGCTGTTCTCGGGGGTGCCTGAGTGGCTCGGTCCATGAAGCATCTGACCCTTGATTTTGGCTCAGGTCATGATCTCAGAGTTGTGAGATCGAAGCCTGCATCAGGCTCTGGGTGCCGTGCGGAATTTGCTTGGGATTCTCCCCCTCTCCTTCTGCCTCTCCCCTCGCTCATGTTCTCTCACTCTCAAAATAAGAATAAATGTATCTTAAAAGGGGGGGAAAAAAAAAAAGCTACTCTCTTAAAAAAAAAAAAAAAAAAAAAATCTGGTCCATACTGTTAGAGGCCTGAATTGAATCTCAGCTCTGTTATTTACCAATTATGTTGTGTGGCCTTAAGCAGGTGATTCTGTCTCTCTGGGCATCAACTGCCTTGTATTACTACTTCATGAGGCCATTGCACCAACTAAATGAGATATTACATACGAAAACCCTCAGCAGAAAGGATGGCAAGCAGAAAGTGCCTGATAAGGGGCGATCATGACCACCATCCTCATCACTACTGTTATTCCAATCCGAACTTCTGATGTTGCAGGTAACAAAACTATGATTTGGAGAACAGAGCTCACACAAAGACTGGGGAGCAGATTGGGATTGAGAGGAGACTTTCCCATGCCAACAGCAGCCCCCACAGCCTCCGGAGCTAGAACTTCCATAATCAAAAGGACTCCTGACTCAGCCTGGCTCCTGTGACTATAAAATCCAGGACTGGGTCTATTGAGGCTTCAGGTGAGGCATGATCCAGGAGCCCAGGCTTGTCACTGGGACCCGGCTTCTGTCTCTTGACTTCCCTGCTCCATTTGCTTGGTGAGGACTCCAACAGCAGCCAAGCATTTCCTCTCCCAGTCCCAGGATGGCTTTCAGTGTCTTGGAAAGCTTCCTGTTTATTCATGTCCCCCCACAGGAAGAAAGAGAATCTTTGTCTCAGCCCTCCCAGGTGAAACCTGAAAACCAGTATGATCAGAACAGCTGAAGTCATACATTCCCACCCTCATTAATACCTGGAGCCAATAGATGGAATGGGCTGACTGGCTTAGCCTGGCCTTGCTCACATTAGGCAAGGGGTGCCATCAGCCCACCCGGAATCACAGAAATCAGGGGCTGATGGGAAAGTGCAGGACAGTAGGAAAATGCTGGAGATAACACCACAAATGTCCTCAGACAAACCCAAATTCCACACACCACTACAGGGTGAGGATTCTAGCATATCTAACTAGTAGTCATAAAAGCAATGATGGCGGTGGCGGGGGTGGGGGCGGTGCGCCTGGGTGGCTCAGTGGGTTAAAGCCTCTACCTTCTGCTCAAGTCATGTTCCCAGGGTCCTGGGATAGAGCCCCGCATCGGGCTCTCTGCTCAGTGGGGAGCCTGCTTCTTCCTCTCTCTCTCTCTCTTTCTCTCTCTTTTATTTATTTATTAAAATAAATAAAATCTTAAAAAAAAAAAAAAAGCAACGATGGGAGCAAGAGAAAGTCTGCATTCTTACCGATGCACACTGGAGTGGGAGCTTCACGAGGGCGGAGATCGCATCTGACCTCCTTTGCCAGCTTCTCTCCCCAGGGCCTGGCTCTGTGTGTTTGGGGCCCTTGAGTCATGGTCACGAGATCAGATGACTTGGCAGGAGTCTGAAGCCCAGCCCTACCACTTACACATGAACTCTCATGTGTAAGAGGAAAACATCAGGATCCACAGAGCCTGTGAGAAGCCGGTGAAGGAATATCTGTAAAGTGAGTAAAAGAAACCTGGATAGGAATCCTTTGAAAAATCTTATGTATTATTATTATTATTAATTATTATTATTATTATTTTTACTGGATACTGCCAGACCCCCATCTGTACCTTCAGTGATATTTCACATTGTACATGTTCATACAAGGATGGCACCACCTCCAACATACCCTGCACCTGTCTTGATCCACACCTCTGTCACTGAGGTACCCCTTCTCCTCAAGACCCACAGCAAAGCCACCTTCTCTGTGGGTCTTTCCCTAACACCCAGCGCTGGAAGCATCCCCCTTTTCTTTACACTCCCCCAGACCTTTCTCTCCCCTCTCTTTAGGAGCCCTTGGCCCATGGTATTGTTGTTCGCCTCTTACTTTGCTAGAGGCACTCAGAGAATGTTCCAGACAGCGAGCTCAGTTCTGCCTGTAGCCCAATAGCAGTACTTGGGTCAAACACATGGGGCAGTGGGGAGGGGACCTGGTGTTGGAATCAGGGTGCAGATGTATCTGAGTGTGCAGAGGCTAACATCCCAACTCGAACCGGTTAGCAGAGTGCCTAGAAAGAGAACATTAATGGTATGGTGGTCACAATGGGAAGCTCAAGATCTTGGTGGAAAGATTCGTCCATACTCAGAGACAGTTAAGATTTTTGTAATACCAAAGGACTCGGGAAAGTGTAGAGATGCTGTGCCAAGCAGAAGAGAACAGGACATACATTCCCTGGTGCCGCCAGAGTCCCCGGCCGTGGAGGAAAGCATCTGCACAGAGGGAGGGCTTACCAGGTATAGGGAGTTCCATCCACCATTCCCAGGGTCAAGAGGAGACCCCTTCTGGCCCTCAACTCCCCTGACCCCTCTGCAGGCTTTTGCCCCTTCCCTACTCACCCATAGCATCACATTCCTGAACTGAGAGAGTGGAAGGAATGCTGATTTTCCAGGTGCAAATCTTAGAACCTGAGTTCTTACCACGCATTTACTGAAATAGCTCGAGGACACCTTGCTCTTTGGAACAATGAAGAAAGTGCACCACAAAGAGGAATGAAGTGACTTGTTGCAGGGGAAGATGTTAGTGACACTGCTCACAGGATTCCGGACCCCAAGCCCTCCTCCTACAACCTACAGTGCCCTTTTACAGCTGCACACGATTGAAGGAAGGGGAAAACAGTTGAACACCCAGACAATGGGGTTACAGCTGGACCTGGTACACAGCCAGTCAGCGCTCAACAGCGGGACCCAGGGGTTCACTCTCCGCGCAGACTTACCTTCAGCAGGTAGAATTCACTCTGTCACGGCCAAAAGAATCCCCCAGGGGAGGGACTGTGACTGAGTCACAACTTCTGCATTTTGCATCTGTGGTTTTAGCCGGTGTCCCGCGCTGGTACACTAAGGGCAGCCGGCAGGTGCTTAAGAAAGGAGCTGTTTGAGCCACATGGCTGATGTGGGTAGAAGAGCTTTAGGAAGGCACTGAGCCAATAGGACCATAGATGTCTAAACAGTAGCCGAAGTTCCAGCTCCCCCACGTGCACGATATGCAGAAAGGATGAAATATACACGACAAGCCTCCAACGTTAAAAAAAAAAAAAATGATGAGGTGCAAATAATCACCAGGGCTATTTGTCATCTTTAAATCTGCTTAACAGAAAGTATTCCTGCTCGCTGCCAGGAAGAATAAAGCAAGAGATGGAAAAGACAGAACAGCACGGAGAAATGTATTATAAGTATGAAATGTATTATATGTATGTAATATATTTATGTATATACACATATATATGTACACATATATGATGATATGTACAGCTTCTGCAGCTGGCAAACATGTTGAAGGCAAGGCATGGCCAAAGAAGCAGGTTGTCTGCATGGAATCTTAATAACTATAAGATGCAAAGCCCCTGCTGGCATTACTTGTCCCTCTCTGCCGTTAGTGAGCTGTGTGACTTTGGACAAGTCGCTCTCCCTCTCTGAGTCTTCACTTCTCCCTCTGTGATTGGGGGCAAGGGCAGCTAATAAGCAGTGGTTTTTAAATGATGTTCTGCTGAGCCCTTAGGCATCCTTCAAAAGCCCTTGGAGGAGGAGGATTGGGCGCTCAGTGGGTGGGATTCTGAGCCTCCCCTCCCTCAGCTGATCCCCACCTTAACCAGAGCATTCTGCTTTTATCTCTTTCATAATCAGAGTTCTGCATAATATTTTGAGGGAAGAAACAGCTCTGAGCAAAAAGGAAAATGAAAACCATTCTGCCGACCGAGCTCGGAGGCCTTCCAGCTCTCACATCCCAGCAGCCCAGGGAGATAATTGTCTTGGTTTCCAAGACCTTCGGCCTCTTGCAAATGATTTGGGCACCAAAGAGAAACCACACCCAGATGCCCATCTGTGTGCTGCCTGCTGGGGGTACCAGATGGCTGGACCCCCCACCCACCCACCCCCACCACTGCGCCATGACGACACGAGCCTCCCCCTCCAGAGTGTGAAACCCGTTGCAAAGAAAGGGCTTTCTTCTTGGCAGGACCTTCCCCTCCGCTGCCTCCTTCCTGCCTTTACTGTTCACGGTCCCCCGAGAAAGTGGGGGCCTTTTCGGTAAGATGGGGAGTCCTTCTCTCTCTCTCAACCAAGTGGTTTCACGAGTAGTCTCTCGGTGTCCGTGAGATTAAAACAGAGCTTGTAGAGGCCTGGGTAAAACTATCTATTCATTTGAGTTCATAACAACCGCTAATAAACACTATCGTCTCCATTCTGCTGATAACTGATGCCTTTCGTGACGGACATTTGATTGTAAAGGCCGTTGGCAGGACTTGAAGGCATTTCACTTAAAACCATTATTAGATTTCGCTTAGCTCTCCCTTGACACCCCTTCCCCCCAAAATAAGGCCTTCAGGTACCTCTGAGATATTTAAGTACACGTTTCCTTAAGAGACCACCCTCACACCAAAGGCAAATACTTTAAAAGTTGCTTTGTAATATTAAAAATGAGAGAGAAGGAGAGAGAGAGAGAGAGAGAGAGAGGGAGAACACGCGTGAGAGAGAACCAGCTAGGTTTTCCATGATTACTAATTTAGCAGACTCTCTGTTATGTTTTATTGATAGTTCTAAACATAAATTTGCCTTTGGTATACTTTGCTGCTGATGCCTAAAATAAGACATGTAAGAACACATAATCCTATGCCTACGGCTTTTCAGAATAATGTACAAAGGCTCTTTGTGGCAACCCAAGCAAGAGAGATTTAAATGGAGAGGAGCGGGGTTTAGGTATTTCTTCAAATTTGGGCAGAAAGAGAAGTCGCTTGCCGCTCACTGGTGTATCTCTCGAAATCCCAGCGTTCATGCAGTTTTAAATACAACATTTCTTCGGGTTTATTCTTGAATTAGGAATCGTGATCTCGCCCACATTTTATTATTTGCAATCGGAGAATCCTGTGTGTGTGTGTGTGTGTGTGTGTGTGAGGCCCCAAGTTCACAGGAGAAAAATAATACATATTGCAACATTTAAGAGGCTGGTTATTTATGACTGCAGCCTGGTGAGGGTACCGGCGTAATATGTGTCACGAGATGCCTTTACATGCTCAGAGAAACACAAAACTTCATGCACAGAGCCCATAAAAAGCAATCCCTTTAAAGGATCTGCTGTCAGTGTCCACCCCCCTCCCCACAACCGCCCTCCGCCCTTCTTCTTCCTTTTTAAATCATGAGGGGCCAGGGGATAATCAAATCTATATATTTTATCTTCCAAATACTAATGGGCTTGAACACGGGGTGGAAGACGGGACAGCTGATTAACAAGGAAGGTCACGATGTCATCCGAGGCACGATTTATAAAGAAATAATCTCGAGAAAATATGTTATCCGTAAGGAATGCTGCTGTGAGCGATCTGATAGCATCTATAACGAGAGGTGTCGACAGCCCGGTACCATCTTCCTCCCGGTGGATACCCTGCGTTTTCACAAATGACGCGTTCACGCGCAAACGGGTGGGTTTTCTGCAGCTCACCAGCCGCTGCAGACCCGGGCGGTCGGGAAGACCTCGGTCTGTGGTCCATCACGGCGAAGGGCAGACGGTCTGCTCTCCTGGCCCCGTTCTGCAGGCAGCACGACAGGGCAGGCGCGGAGAGATCCAAAGCCATCTCTTAGTATTATTTTAAAGGAGACAAAGTAGCTAATAGTGTGCTCTAGGCAAACACACTCTCGGAGACAGATCAGCTTAACTCCCTGGTATCCTGGAGCACAAAGCATTTTAATAAAAAAAAGATTTTGGCTGCTGCTCGGGTCTGAATCACCGACCTCTTTCAGAGATATATGTCCTCAAAGAGAGGCAGCCGGTGGCGTGTCTGAGGTTCCGTTGAGCTCCGGGGCCTCTCCTCCAAGCTTCCTCCCCGCCCCCACCCCACCCCGAAACTCTCCCTCAGGCCCTAGGAGGCCAAGTAGAGAGCAAAAAAGAGGCCTCTTCTTCTTACCCCTCGCAGCCACGACTCGCCTTCCCCAGGCAGGCGAGCCCCGGAGCTCCCCCCCCCCCCCCCCCCCCCCCCCGGTGCCGCTGGCCCAGGTTCCAGCCGCAGCCTGGTCCAGCCTCTACCTCCCCACCCCTCCCCACCCCTGACACATGTGGGGAGCAGACTCCTGTTTCCAGCACTAGGTTTTTCTGCACTGGGAGCTCTGAGTTCTTGTCAGCACCCTTTCTCAGGAGCTTCTTTAAGCTGCTAGCAGGCTGAGAGGGAGGGCCCGAGTTCCAAGGGCCCTAGATGCTTTGCCTCTCTCGTTGCAATCAGTGTTTCCTGTGCTCCCGCAGCTTGCAAGGTGTAAGTCGGACAGCAGTGAGATCAGACCACGGAGTCCAAAGGGAGAAGACAAAAGAGAGTCTGCACGTAGGCTCATCGGTTCCTTCACTTGCTTTGAAAGTGCCTCTATGTGCCACACCATTTCCTACATGATGGGGTGACATGACAGTGAATGAACGTGATTTCTAGTTTCCTGGGAGGCACCTAATGCCATAGGAACATGATAAATGTAACAAACAGGAACTAGGAGATAAAGAGGGGCTCTGGGTTTGGTGGTGGTGGTTGTCGTTTTTAAGTAGACCCTTCTCGTGATGCGTATCAACCCAGTGCTATTCACAAGGAAATCTGGATAAGTCACAGGAGTGTGGAGGGTTCCTCTGAGAAAGGTCAAGAAAAAAAGGTGGAAAATGATATACTTAAGAGTAAATCCTTTGTGGGGGGAGAGGGACGCCTGGCTGGCTCTGTTGGAAGACCATGTGACTCCTGATGTCCCGGTCGTGAGTTCAAGCTCCACGTTGGGTGTAGAGATTACTTTAAAAATAAATAAAAATAGAGGCGCCTGGGTGGTTCAGTGGGTTAAGCCTCTGCCTTCGACTCAGGTCATGATCTCAGGGTCCTGGGATGGAGTCCCACATCGCATCGGGCTCTCTGCTCAGTGGGGAGCCTGCTTCCTCCTCTCTCTGCCTGCCTCTCTGCCTACTTGTGATCTCTGTCTGTCAAATAAATAAATAAAATCTTAATAAATAAATAAACTTAAAAGGTAAAAAAAAAAAAAGGATAAGTCCTTTTAACCCAAGGACCCTTTGTTTGCTAGACACTGTGATGATCTGGAAGTTTGGGGCTAACTAGTTAAGCCCACCTGTCAGGGAAGTGAGAGGGTTGGAGGGGAGGAAGGAAGACAGAACAAGAAGGTAGGCTGGAGTCTGGTCACTTCTGAGACCCATGAACACCTCCTGTGAGTTCATAATTTTAACCGGTGCTAACTTTTTTGCTGATCCTTGCAAGCACCTCGGAAGCAGATCCAGGACAAGAGTGAGGTAGCTAGTGGGGCACGTTTAAGGAGATGCTCACTCTCGGGGTCCTGCAAGTACAGTCAGCACCTGATGTTCCCTCTTAAATTCTGCACACCCCAAGGGTTCTGATTTCATTGGTCTAGGGACGGGCCTTGGCACTGAGATGGTTTAAATCTCCCCAAATTATAATGTGCGGCCAGTTTTGAGAACCACTGATGTTAGGCGTTAGTTGGACAGTGAGGGAGTCAAGGCCAGGGTCCCTGGCAAGAACATATGGAGTCAGGACAGCTAAGATCAAACAGCACTGACACCCTGTTCTGCCACTTAGACCGGACCGCACTGACATTCTGCGTTGCAGGCTTTGCAAAAATGACTTCTGCAAAATGTCCTAAAATAAGGCAGTGAGCCACAAAGCATTTATCACCATCACGGGCAAGGGGCCATGAAGACATAAGCCCCCGGATGTCAGCAAAAACAAAGACCATCAGCACGTGGACATGAACCTCATAAGTAGACATGACCAAAGCCATGAAGGGCACGACTCAGCACACCCTGATTGCTTACAACAATTCCACCAAAGAGCTCATAAAAACCTCGAACTTCAAAACTCCAAGGTCAGACTCTCTCGGGACCCCTCTCCCCCTCTGGGAGCTTGTATTTTTGCTCAATAAACTTTGCTTTGCTGCCCACCACACCACTCTTCGTCTAGTCAACCTCTTTGTTCTTCCAAGCGGCATGACTGAGACACGAATCCTGTAAGAGCTGCTCTCCCCAGGCAGGGCACCGTGAGTAGAACCGTTAGTGATCAAACATTAACACTTAAAGCAATGATAGATGATCAGATTCTTTGTATGCACTTGGCTCTGTCGTGGGCAGCTTTGCCAGTTTCAGATTTCCCTTTTCTGCGGATGCCAGGCCGCTCCTGATCAGCACAGCCCTTGGGAGGACTTGCAGACCCTAGCTCACTTAATTGTGGGGACAACTCTGAAAAGCAGGTATTCCCATCTTCATTTTATGAAGAGGAAACCAAGGCCCAGGGAGGTTAAGACTCTTGTCCAAGATGCATGCAGAAAGGAAGTGGGATGTAGTATTCTGCCACGAGTTAGTCTTTTTTCAAAGCATGTGATCTTCCCCACCCACCAACTATACCGACTCTTGCCTAGGCAAGTGGCCACCTGTAATCAGTGACAAACATGGCTCTGTATCTGTGATCTGGGAGCAGATTTACTTACAGAAGTCTCTTGTCCTTAACCTAGGAGAAAATCAAGCCCCTGTTTGGCTTTTTACCTCTAGTCATCAGAATTGGCAGGTATCCGGTTCTATAGGCCAAGTCTGATTAAAGTTGGATTTCCGGGTTGCTTCTGGCTGTGCGACGGGTCCCATGATGCCCTTCCCAGGCCTCCAGCTGATGGCAAGTAAGGCAAGGGGGATGCTAGGTCCGTGTTAATTCTCCACACCCCAAAGCACTCAGCCAATGGCAGCTGCCACGCAGAAACATGTAAGGAACTGCTTACACCAGTCCTTGGTATGACAGGCCCCTTTGGCTAATGGTCACCGGACATGCCGGGGAAATGCCTTGAAAGAATAGTGTTTGGTTTCCTGAAAGGCACAGAGGATGAGGGCACCAGAACAAGGGCAACTCCAGTAAGGGTGTCTTTCAAAGTCAACACCACCACCCCAGGGAATACAATGTCCCAAGATCTCTGTACACTTGAGTTGAAATTGGATGAACTAATGTTGGAATCATCACGGTTTGCATTCTCCACGATGCCACAAGCAGCCATGGAAATATCCATTCCTTCTGTCCCTATGGACAGCATCACTCTTTGCTCAAGATCTTTGCCCCCCCCCCCCCACTGTCTACTAAGCCAAGTACAAGTTCAGCTTCTTCACTTACTGGCTACATGAACTTGGGCAAGACCTCAACTTTCCATAACCACCATTTCATTGTTGATAATATGGGGTTAATAAGAATAGCAAGTATTGTGGTAGATGGATTACAATGTGATTTTGTAGCAGCTTCCTTTCAGAGGAGGAACCTAATCTGGGCCGGCCAAATAAAATAGTGACTGTGTACCAGCTCTAAACCTAAGCCTTGGAAGATTTGCATTTCCCTGCTGCTAACTCAGCCACTTGTATGTGACCAAGCCCAAAACAGCCTGCTGAAGGGATAGAAAATTATGCAATGGAACCTGTCTGGCTGAGGCTTTCTTAGACCAGATCTGCAAACCTCTCAAGACTCATGGTAAGTAATAAATGATTGTTATTTACCAAGTTTTGGAATAGTTTGTTACACAGTGATAACTAACTGATACACTATGTCATCCAGTTTTTATGGTCATTAAGTGAGAGAATGTATCCAAAGTGTTTAGAACGGGGTAAGTGCTCAATAGATATAAATTATAGTGATCGGACTAATCCTAGTGGCACCAGCTAAAGAAAATACTCTAAACTCTCATGATGTTAAGCATACACCATACCTGGATTTGAGCCACACTGAGATATTCTCTATATAGACTTTGCACGTCTCACATCCCAAATATGATTATACTCTTCGCCTTACCTAGAATGTTCTTTATTGCATTTACACTCCCCTGAATCATCTCTAACCTTGGATCCCTAGCTGAAATGCTACCAGCTCCAAAAAATGTATTGCTGGAGGTGGAGGGGATTGGGGTGAGAGGGTGATGGGCATTAAGGAGGACACCGATGTGATGAGCACTGAGAGTTCTTTTTTTTTAAGGTTTTATTTATTCATTTGACAGAGATCACAGGTAGGCAGAGAGGCAGGCAGAGAGAGAGAGAGAGAGGGAAGTAGACTTCCTGCTGAGCAGAAAGCCCAATGCAGGGCTCGATCCCAGGACCTTGGGATCATGACCTGAGCCGAAGGCAGAGGCTTTAACCCACTGAGCCACCCAGGCACTGGGAGTTCTATACAACTGAAGAATGACTGAGCTCTACCTCTGAAACTAATAATACACCATAAGCTAATTAATTGAATTTAAATAAAATAAAATGCAATTTTTTAAAAACTTAAAAATTAAAATTTTATTAAAATTTTAATTAAATTAATTTAATTAAAATTAAAATATAAAAAATTTAAAAAATTTTTTAAAAACCTTCTGTGTTTGAAACAAACAACAGTGATGCCACATTGCTTTCCTCTTGTATGTCTAATCCTTAGCTCATCTGACTCTCAGGACAAACTGGTTTCATTATTCTCTGCTTCACAGCAGAGGTTAAATGGCTCGGCCGAAGACATTCAGTTAGCCAGAGGCAGAACCCAAACTCCAATGCAGATCACCTGCCTTTTAACACAAGGCTTTTACTGTGGGATACGAATTGTCCTAATTGACGTCATAGCCCTGAGCTTATATTTTCATGCGCCACAGAAATTCACTTCAATTTTGTAAATTGGAGTATAATGTTTATATTTAAGATACGGTAAAGTACAAAAGAGCCACAATCGGGTACACGCACAGGTGCATGCACACAACAGAGGGACATTAAAAAAATCGAAGAACTTGCCTTTAGTTCTTTCCTCCCATAATTTCCTGCCATAATTCTCCGTGTGGGCAAGTGGGCATGTGCCACGGGTATTGCTGTAATGACATCAGAAGGTCACGATCTAGTGACGGATTTATTCCGTGCAAAATGAAGATCATATTTCTCACATAGCGGTCTTGGCTGCAGAACAAAGGTGTCCTGGTAAATCCAATTTTCTGGCTAATAAAAAGTGACTACCTGGAATATTATACAGTCGTGAGGAGCAATGAATTAGAAGTACTCCCAAGAACATCAACAGGTCACGAAAACAGAAATGCTTCATGAGAAAAGAAGTGGAAAAGGCCAAACCCTCAGTACAGTCCAATTCACATAAATTAAACAAACATACCCAGAGCTACATAACACCACTGACAGCCCCCATGAGTTTATCAGGGGAAGGGGAGTGGAAATGGAAATCATCATAAAAGGAAGAAATAGGGGGTCAGTCTGCTGAGCATCGGACTGTGGGTTTTGGCTCAGGTCATGATCTCAGAGTGCTGGGATAGAGCCCCGAGATGGACTCCGTGCTCAGCTGGGAGTCTGCCTCTCCCTCCTCCCTCCTTTTGCCCCTCCCTCTGCTTATACACTCTCTCTCTCCCAAATAAATAAATAAGTTTTTTTTTAAGTGGAAGAAATAAAGTTAACAAGAAGGGGCTTCACCTGGGGCATTAGGAGGCTGAGTCAGTTAAGCGTCTGCCTTCAGCTCTGGTTCTGATCTCAGGCTCCTGGGATCCAGCCCTACATCAGGCTTCCTCCTCAGTGGGGATCCTGCTTCCCCTTCTTCTGTGCTCTCACTCTCTCTCACTTTCACTGTCTCTCAAGTAAATAAACAAATAAAAATAAATAAATAAAGAGAAGGGGCTTCAGTCAAACAGTGATGATAATTGGCTAAGAATTGAAAAGGGTGAGTCGCCTAAACCCACAGCAGAGGTCCAAAATGTATGACTTAAAAAATAAATTAATTAAAGTAAAATTTCTGTATCAACTAAACGTGGATTTAAATACACAAATACCTCAGCTGCCCTCACAAATATTTCTCCCAAACCTACTTTACTGGGAAAAATCATTTTTCTCTGCCTACCATCCCATAAAAACATACAAAACACATTTTGTGGTCCAGCCATGGGGAGTATAGCATAATGTAGAATCTCAAGGAACTGCTAATATTTATTGAGCACCTATGAAATGATAAGCTCTGGACAAGCTGTGTCACATATATGCTAAGTAATTCTCATAACAGAAGAGCAGTTATTTTCTCCTTTTTAAAGATTTTTATTTATTTATTTGTCAGAGAGAGAGAGAGAGAGAGAGCGAGCGCACAAGCAGACAAAGTGGCAGGCTGAGGCGGAGAGAGAAGCAGGCTTCTTGCTGAGCAAGGAGCCCAATGCGGGACTCGATCCCAGGACCCTGGGAGCATGACCTAAGCCAAAGGCAGCAGCTGAGCCACTCAAGCGCCCTATTTTCTCCTTTTTAAAGATAAGGAAGCTAAGACTCACACGTCAAGAAGTTAACCCAAAGGCATGGCTTGAAAGTGTCAGAGTTGGAATCCAGACTCATCCCTTTGTCCACAAAACCCAAGTTCTTTCCATGGTATCACGCTCTGTACAAGCTGGTATTGGGGGCAAAGTGCGGAAAGAGATATAAGATGTACATTCTTGTCTTGCAGTAGCTCAGTGTAATTATGATAAACACAGACGGACGGCGAGCCCCTTGAGGGCACACAGGTTCTCTGTCATTCCTACAGAGGCAGCGTTCAGCCAAAGCCTGACTTCACAATCTCACCAGATGAGAAAAGTAACTAAAAGTACTAAGAATAGAAGTGTGCTTTGCTGCCTGAACTCTCTACTGACTAGCTTTCCAAAGAAGGCTCATGTTATTGTATTCATCCTTGTATATTGAGACCGACAAGTTTTCAGATGACCGTAGATGCTAGCACATAATTGGGATCTCATAATATAATCAACCATGTGCTGGCACAGGCCTCAGATGGTCTGTGTCCACTGCCCAGAGTCAGAGAGTATGTGGGTTCTTCTACTTAAGTAGAAGGGTTTGAATCCAGTTACCATAGTCACCTCGCCGATCGCCATCATTATCGTGGGACATCACCATCATATAACACCCTCCTCCTCATCAAACATATTCTATATGCCAAGGCCTGAGCGAAGCATTTCTCGTGAGTCCTCTCACGGAGCGAACTTCTAAGTTAATGCTAATGTTCAGCCTATTCTACAGATGAACAAATTAAGACTCAGAGAAGTTACTTGCCCAAGATTGCATAGATTGTGGCAATAGAATAGTGCGTTAGTTGGGCTAAGTTCGAATGTGCTTCCATGACAAACATCTCCCAAATCTCAATGGCTTAACTTTTTCGAAGTTCGCAACAGAGCTGAGAATCCCAAAACCAATTATCTTCCGTGCAGTGACTCCAACATTCAGTGGCTTTACCAGCAAGATTTCTGCACATACGCAGAGGCAAGGGGAGAGAAAAAGGAACATCTCATACAGAGACCTCTCATTGCCTCCGCTTGAGAATGACATATCACTCGTACTTCTGAGGCCAGAACAAGTAACATGGTTTCACTGCCAGGAGGCTTGGAAGTGTTCTCTATAGACAGCATGCCAGGAAGGAAAGGAGAAGTGCATACAGGTGAGCGCTAGAAGCATCCACCACAGATAGGGACTCTGAAGGCGTCTTAGTCTGTGGAGAGACCTGAATCAACCATGGATGTAATTTTGGCTTCTTGAACACTTCTGTGGGAGGGAGGGGCAATTATCATGTGCTGTGCTCTGACCCTGGGCCCAGATCCTTACATGAACATTCACATGCACTGTCCTTTACCCCGACAATGACACCGTGAGATCAGCACTATTGTCTCCATTTTATAGATGCGTAAACTAAGACTCAGAAGCTAGGTGACTTTCCCAAGCCAGAGCTGGACCCACAGCAAAGGTTTTCTACCTCCCAAACCAAACTCCATCCCGCAAAACCACCAAATCATGGCATTCACTCGTCTGTTACTTGACAAAATACATTCAAATGTGTTCTGGATTTTGCATTCGTGAGGATGCCGGAGCTCAGCAAGTTAAAAAGTACATCAGTCAAGAGGTCATGGAGCCAAATCCATGCAGGAGCAAAAGAGGAAATGCCCTTTAGGCAAAGAGTTCCAAGCATAGGAGAAACGAAAGGTAGAAGCCCCCAACCTCATCTTGGCAGCCCAATCCCTGGAGGGAGAGGAGGCAGGAGGAATTCCAACCCCTGCAGAGTTCATGCTCTTAAACACTTATAAAAGCTTTAAGATCCAGACAAAATCCAGACCTAAGTGCAAAGGTTACTGGAGTTGGGATTTTATTGCCAGATGTAAATCCATCTTCTCTAAGACCTACTCTAGGTCCCCTGTGCCTCACTTGAAATATTTCATGTGCGCTGAATGGATTTGTTGGCTCCCTGTTGCCTTCGTAAATTATGAAGTCCAAGTTGCTTAGGGCCTGGATCCAGCAGGGGTGACTCCAGTGCGCCCCTCCAAACACCGAATGGAGGACAGCTTTGCTTCGTTTGTAGGGGTTGCTCTGATTTACTCTTTGTCCACCATTTTGGATTGAAAGGGAGAAGGGGTACTTCTTGGCTCACAGTAGGTCCCCCCCAACCCAGAGTTGATTGGTCCAGCCACAAAAATATTGGACCAGAAATGGACTGGACCAATTAGATTCTTTCTCTCCCCTTTTCTCTCATATAGGAATAGGATACTTATTAAAAGGGACATAGTTGTTGGAGGCCAAGACTCCTTAATGGCAGCCCCCTGGAGAGAAATTCCTGCAAGTCCTCTTGCACTTAATCTCTAGAGGTAAGTCCCCAAGTGTGCGTGTCTGGCCACCCTTACATCTACTGACCTTTTACCTTTTTTGTCCCACCTCACTGAGCCAAGGTCCATATGTTGCAGCTGCCAAAAGAATCTTGACAAATATGTGTTAACCCACCCAACCTCAAGACAGAGACCCATCATCTTCAACCTTCCCATCACCCATGACCCACTGTTCTGTACTTCTTCCCAAAAGTCAGCAATTTCACCTGTTTTCTTTTGGCACTCCCTTGGAATGGTACAGGTGGGTGGGTAAGGCAGAGGAGGAGCTGGGAGTCTGCGCCTGGTTAACCATTAGAGTTCTAGGAGAATCGATATCTCCTTAGTCCTTAGGCATGACACCGCTAGAACCCAGAGTCACCAGTCAGAGACTCAGTGGGACCCAACCTCCTTCCCAGTCTGCCCCTGACCACCATGTCTGGCCCCATCCCATTCATTCCTTCCCATCCATCCTACTATTCTGATCCCCAAATAGCTCCCTCCATGACTCAACATATGCCATTTCCTCTCTCACCAGGAACACCTCCTCCTTCTTTCATTAAAAACCCAGCTTATCTGTCACAGGCAGATTATTTCTCCATCTCCTGCACACAGCTATAAGGCACGATTAGTTAAGATTAGTTCCTCCCATTGTCCATGATGCTTATTCTCCCTCATTGCACTTAACGTGTGCTGTATTACTATTATCTGATTTATTTCATGTCTGGGCCCTCCCCACTGGATTAGTTGTTATTTAAATACCTCCTCCAATGTAGGACTAATGCTGCCAAATTAGCTCTCAGGTGCCTCTGTACAAACCAGACTTTGGGGTTTCCTTTTTTTTTTTTTAAGCCCTTCCTAAAGAGATGCAGCCTCGTGGGAGAAAAGTCTACGAAGATCTAGTTCTTAAATGTATCATAAATGCTGCCCCGTGAGCATGCTTGGGCCTGCACAGTACTAAAGGGGAAAGAGTGAGGTTGGGGGAAGAGGCAGGCGAGTGAGCTGTGCAAAGGGAAAGCTAACAGAGAAGAAAAGAGGCCAATCTCAGCAGAATCTCCTTCTGCTGTTAGACTGCTCTGTGGGCGTGTAGATCTTCATAGAACAAGGTCCTCCATCAAGAGTGTCATCACAATGTCCCACGAATACTTAGAAAAATACTGATCTTCTCCACACGGGGAAATCCTACCCAGGAGTCAAGAAAGGAAGAATCTCTGTGTGCATGTTGGAAAGATGTACAGTAGATCGTTGAGTGAACACAATGATGTTATTCATAGTCTACAAGATATTAACCCTTCTGGGTGGTTACAATGTACCAGGGTTTTACATGGTAATTTCTTAAATCATCAGAAGAAATCTATGTGGTAGGCTTCTGAGCCCCATTTTACTGATGCGGAAATTGAAACACAGGGACTAAAACATTTGTTCAAGAGAGCTTGGCTGGTGATGGTTAGAGCCACTGGGCAGGAGACCTATAGATCTATCATGCTAGCCTACCTAGGCTGCTAACATCCGGGTTCTCAACCACCATGCTACCTTGTCATTAATTATGTGTGTGTGTGTGTGTGTGTGTGTGTAAAAGAGAGAGAGATTTTATATATAGCTTATGCTTATATGGCTTGTATTAACATAGAACATTTCTGGAAAGCAGCCAAGAAACTGTTAGGAGTCCACGCCTCTGGAGAGTGGGAATGAAATAATCAGATGACTTATGTGTCTCTTGCAACACACACACCCCTCCCGAACACTGTCTTAGGAATTCATTCCACTGTAAGTAATAGAAAACTCAATTAACGGAGACCTAAACAAAACCAGTTTATCTGTCTGACATAAACTAGAAGTCCAGAGCAGGGGGTTTATGGGCTCCCTGATACGAGAGCTACTCTTGCGTGATTACCATGGCTTTAGACTGGTGGAAACGGCTCTTCCTTGCTTTATTTATTTATTTGCTTACTTATATCTTCATCAAACATTTCTGTATTTTACCTACGTCCCTCGTTCGTCCCTCATTCGTTGTCTTTCTTCTGCTCTAGAATATCACCTCTATGAGGATGGGGACTTTGTTTGCTTTACAGCTGTATCCCAGCACTGTGGCATCCTACCTGATACAGAGTAAATGCTCAATAAACACGTGTTGAGCCAATCAGTGAATGGATATGGCTACTTCAATCATCACGTCCATGTTCACAGAGTCAACTAAGGTAGGTGCAGGGCGGGGGGGGGTCGGGGGGGGGGAGGAAGCGGGGCACCAAGACCTCTGACCTCTTTTATCATGAATAGAAAGGCTTTCCCAGAATCCTCTACACAAATTTCGCCTGCATCTTATTAGCCAGAATTGGCTTCCTTGGCATGCTCCTCTCCTGCAGCAAAATATGCTAGAAAGCCAGAGGCCAGTGACCATGACTGCAGGTAGCTACCCCAGACCACATCAGGATGTGCTTAGCCAGGAAGAAGCAGCGAGTGGCTATGAGTTCCATAATCAGTCATTTCACCCACAGGTTGTTTGGCTTTTTCCCAGATGCATGTTCTACTTTTATTTTATATATATATTTAAATATATAATAAATAATAATTTAATATATAATATATAAATAATAATTATATATTATATATAATATTAAATTATCATTTATATATATTATATATTTATTATTTATATTTATATATTATATATTATATTATATATCTTATTTATTTATATTTTTATATATTTTATATATTATATATCGAATTATTATTTATACAATATATTTAAACATATTAATATATTAAATATATATTAAAATATAATATATAATTTTTAAATATATATTTAAATATATAATAAATAATAATTATATATATATATATATTAAAAATAAAAGTAGAACATGCATCTGGGAAAAAGCCAAAACCCCCCCCAAAAAATATATATATATATATATTTTTTTTTTCTTGATTACAAGGGTCCAGACCCCACTGCAGGCTTCCTCAGAATCTCAGGGGGTGAGGACAGACACGTGCACCTGGACAGGTGCCCAAAAGACTCTGATGCACCATCCATAATTAAAAACAAAAACAAAACTTTCCAGAGAGTCTTATAACGTAGCTGGAGACTTTAAAGCCCTGGAAAAGGAATGTGTCCTGAATCTCATAAAGACGTAAGCCCAAGAGGTCTTTCTGGATCATTGATCCCAAACTCTCCACTTTTCAGAGGAGTAAACTGAGGCTCCCAGAGGCAGAGAGACTTGTCCAGAGCCTCCCAGACAGTCAGTGGCAGAGCCAGGCCAGGTTCCAGCACTGTCTCTCAAACAAGTGTCTTGCTCTCTTCAGCTCCTGGCCATCTTATTCTCCATCATCAGGCGCTTAAAGCCAGGGCCAGGACCCTCCCATTACTCACATTTAACTTTTACAGAGAAACAACCAAGTATCAATTTTGCCTTCGTCCGTTAACTGCGTAATCTAGAGTAATAAATTAGTCCCGAGGCAAAAAGATGTCCTTAATCCCCGTGCTGCTTTTCCATATCCCTGTGGTGTTTATAATGTCAAAGGAGTTCTAGGGGCTAACGTGCCCCTCAGCCTTCCCCTTTCTGTATGTATAAATTTAGATTTCATAATTATAGTTGCAGGTTTCCCCTTTGCTCTGCCCCTGCCCTTGAGCTGGAGAGTGGCACAAGAAATGGTTTACGTTCTCTGGTCTACCCTGACAGTCTAATCCTGCTCCTGTATTTCATGCTGTCTCCGTCAAGTCCATTTTCTCTCCACTACAAGACAGACACTGTGTCTAAGGCCCCCATCTCCGCAGACTCAAAGCAGTGTGCGCCTGGACCAAACCATGGCATCCCTCTGCAAGGTCTTACAAGCCAGCCTGGGGACGGACAGTTTCCGAAATGCAGGCGAGGAGACCCACATCAAGCTCCTCTTGATGGATTTATTATTGAATCCAATCACGAAACCAAAATGAAAGAGTAAGATGTGACCATCCCAGAGAACGGAAGACCTGCCAGGCTACATCTCCCAAGGCCTATATGGAACTCCAAGGTCAGAGTCTGTGCTTTCTTGGAAGAGGTGCTGGAGCCTGGCAGTGGACCTCGCAGTGGTTCCTGGATTGCCTCAAATACTAATCAGTTATGTCACCTGAGCCGGTGGCTTAAGCCCTCTGAAACCCCGTTACTCCTCTGTGGGAGGAGGGTAAGAAAATGTATCTATTTAACGCCTCAGTGTGGCCAGAAAAACAAAAGAGAACAAGTTACGAATGTATACTACCTTAGCCGGTAATGTGGGTAGAATCGAGGCAACCGAATCAACGGTGTCCTGAAGTTTCAGCCCAGCTGTGTTCCATCCCAGATTCACCAACCAATGTTTTTTCCCAGTCGTTCAGACCTTATATACGGCCCTAGTCACCAGCCCAAGACAAAGGTGAAAAACATCAGCTGAGAATTCTAGGGGTTCAAGTTCAAGAAACTGAAACATCTATCTGTGTGCCCTGTTTTCTTTGTTTTTTTTTTTTTCATTTCTATGCAGATATTTGGTATTATGTAGATATCTAAGGGTAAGAAGTGCCAGTCACATGGGAGACAAAAGCAGAGCAGCTTAGATCAACGACCTGTTAAGTGAGGTCCTTATTTCTCGAAACTGCTTCGAGACAACTAAACATCCACTCTGAGATGTGTTGCTCGCCCAAAACTTTGCAACCAGCAGCCTGAGCCCAAACCCCAGATATTTCAGTGTTAGCTCTCTGACACCAGACAAGGGAAGCTCTCCTAGGCTCTAACTTCTGTAAAAGGAAACAAATAATATCTAATGTCACGCAGATGTTAGAGCAAAACAGTTAACCCCAAGGGGTCAGAGATTCTCGTGGCCTTGCTAATCATTCAACCCACATTCAAACCACATTTCTCTAGTGAGAACGTGATTTGGGGATGTCTTGAACAATGCCTTAGAACAGCGCCTGCATGAGGGCAGGAAAATCTTTTGTTCAGTGCCCAACCCTCCTCTCCCAGAACAATGCCCAGCATTTAGTAGCTACTCAATATGTGTCTGTTAAATGAAGGATATGTGCTGTTCTTCCCACATGGAACAGAATAGCCCTACTCGAATAGAAGGGCCAATGCCCTCGGATTTTCTTCTGTCCTCACCGGGACCTCGTACTGTGTGTGCACAGAAGATAATCGACCCCTCATAGTCCATAAGGACCATGGACAATCGGTGGGGGTTGGGGGGAAAATGGTTTAGAACCACCGCAATCTGTCAATAACAGCACATGCCATGGGTGTGTGTGTGGGGGGTGGGGGGTAACCACACAAATAGCCTTGACTCCAAAATAAGAGAATCATCTCGGTTGCCTGTGAAACTCTTCCCAAAGACGAAATTTCAACAGAACATTGCAATAGCAAATATTCACTGCAAAATTCCACAACTTCTGTCACTATGAAAAATGTCACGGAAGGAGATTTTTCTCAGAAAACAGCAACATGCAAAAGTAATCAGGGCTGGAAGACTCAAAGATGGATGAAGAAAACAAGAGGAACAGATCCAATAGTTCTGGTTTTATGAATAGACTTCCACCCACACCCCCCTCATTTGTAAGACCCTCGTGAGATCTTTTTTTTACAGCAGGTTATGAATCATCTTCATGATATCTTTAAATGGATGATCAATACTATATTTTCCCATAAAATGTTTGGTTTGAAATCCGATTTTAAGTGCATTAGAGTTTTTGTGCACCAAATCAGTGAATGCCTTAATAAATTGTCATCAGATATGAAAGAAATATAGCAGAGATTAATTGCCATATTTATTTATGAGTCTATAAAATACCTTGTGAGAGTCCTGGCACATTTTTGGGATACCAATTTGAACCTTCAGCAAAGTTAAAAGCATTAAAAGAGACTGCAAGGAGATTTATGATCAGAATGTTTTTAATTGCAGACCCAAGCAGACAGGCAGGTATTAGAATGGCTGTGCCCTTAATGGGCATGTCTCGTGTGTTACTCTTTTTTTTTCCCCCTTTAAAAATGATATACTTCCCATATTTTTATTGATTTGTGAAGATCTGCCGTAAATTACTGGGGCCTGCACGTGACATCACAAATGGTCCCAGCTTCCCTAAAGTAGTGGGCCCCAGGTGGCACAAAAAAAAAAAAAAAAAAAAGAAGGCTCCTGGCCAGTTCTAATGCTCGGCTTGGAGAGTAGGAGAAACCACAGGGAAGGAGAAAACGGGAATGTCACTCATAGCACAGACGTGTAGATGGCTTGAAGCTGCACATATTTTCACGGAAGCCTGAATGTCAACAGAAATGCCATTCTTTAGGGGAAAAGAATAACAAAATATCCTTACTCCCTGCCCGTTAAGAATGTTCCAGTGGAGATCTGTATGCAAGACCCCACAGTCCCTGACTGTCCTCAGAGCCAGCAGCCCGGTAGCTGCCCTCCCCATTTGTCCAAGCCACGCATCTGTCCTCTCACTGTCCACTCCAGACCACCCCAGGCCCTGTCCCAGAAAGGGACAGGACAGGGCACCTTATTCCAGAAGATCTTTGCACACTATCCTTTTTTTTCTACATGTGTTTGTTTCTTCCCCCCCCTAGACTTTGTCTTCAAAAGCTGTTCTCTGGTTTTCAAATCCATACATCTGTTGTTTACTTTCCATTTTAATTCTGTAAAAACACGAGATGCCTCAAGCTTATCATTAGAAAGATGTTACCCTCCACGGGATAAAAATAATCAAGACTTTCTGTATACAAAAACTGCTTCGCGAGCAAGAACTTAATGCACCACCCCTCCACCCCCCAACCCTCCGTCTACCAAAGCAAAAACGAACCTTAAAAAAAACAGATCTCGTCCTGACAATATTCACTAACTAAATTCCGTTCCTTGTTCTGATTTGTTTTGTTTTGTTTTGTTTTGTTTATTTACTTCTCAGTCACAGCTGGGTCTGCTTGCTATTTTCTGTTTTAATGTATGATCCACATCAAATGGCTAAAACCTCCAAATTATTGTGTAAGTGCTTTCATAGTGCAGGCTGATAGAAAAGCATACCATCGAGATCCAGAATGGTGTGTTTCCGGTGGTGCTACTTCTTTGGACATTTTTCCTGCTGTATAACACTGTGTCATCGCAGGGCAGTACATGTGGATTCTCGGAGTCCAGTTGGAGGTAACCACATCTCCTGGCTGTGGCTGGCTTGATGTGTGTTTGAAATACAGTCTTGCAGAAAGACCCAAAATCTAGGGGTCCAGATTCCAGCCCCTCCTCTGTCACCTACTTCCTTCTAGCTGATGTGATCTTGGATTTGCTTCTCATGTCTCCAACTTCCTTACTCCGAGCCTTAAGACAGAGAAGCAGAGGTGTTTAGGATCGCTCTGTAAGCATGCTAGGAGTGCAAAGGAATTTTTATTATCGACAAGATATGATTTTTAACTCTAAGCTTAGGTTTGTACCTGCTTTACCGACACACCAGGACCTCTGCATTAGAGCTCGTTGTGTTACTTTGTTCAGAAATTCATTCTTTTTGTTTGCCACCTTCCTGACAAATGACATCGACACCCCGATCTGGGAATGATGGTCTTTTTATTTTTCGCTCTTGATGCCAAGGTTGCTGTTGACAGTATGTGCTCAGGCAAAGCAGAGCCTCCCTGCCTTTCACAATCTGATGCCACGCACACTACTTCCGTCAGAACAATTAGTGTTCATTTCGGCTTTACTCAGGGAGACCTGCGGCGACTGATCAGTATCAATTATAGATGCATCTGTCCAGATGCACTTGTCCATTCATGCATAGATTTGAGGAAATCTCGTTCTTCTTCCGTTCAAAAACAGCCACTGAAAAAAATCCATACTTAAAAAAACACAATTTGGCACATTTTCATCTACGTTTTTATGCCCACAAACCCACACATTGCACCTGTGATTTAAGGCACTGGAACTTGATTTGGAGTATTTCTGGCTTGTTATTCAACCCCACCCTCTGTAAAAACTTCTGTCTTTATAAAATGTCGGGAAACGAGGGATATTTAACCCAAAATAGTACAATAGGATTTCTGTGTGTGTGTGTGTGTGTGTTGGATTCAAGTTTATTGTCAAAGACATATCCTTTTTTTTTTTTGAAGTTTTTATTTTAATTCCAATTAGCTCACATACAGTGTGGTATTAGTTTCAGGTGTACAATATAGAGATTCGACAGTTTCGTACGTCACCTGGTGCCCATCACAGCAAGTGCCCTCATCCCCATAACCTATTTCCCCTATCCCCCACTCACTCCCACTCACCCCCCTCTGGCAACCACCAGTTTGTTCTCTGTAATTAAGAGTCTGTTTCTGGCTCAAAGACACAGGCTTTACTCTGCCTGCTCAAGACCTTCGGTGAATTTAAAGCAGAGGAACATGAACTTCAAATAAGCAATGTGGGCGAATCCTCTCCGTGCTCCAAGTAGGCCTCTGACCATCTGCTTTATTCATATTTGTTTTAATGAGCAGCTAGAGGAAATATCAGAGCGCGTACAGAATACAACAAAAGGATCTGTGCCATTTGTACAAAATACTTTTTGCGTGGAAGGACTCCCTCAAATATAACAGGGAGGGTCTGCCTCTCATAAGTCTGTACAAGTACAAGTCTAGATGGACACACACACTCAACTGGGCATTTTTCCCAAACTAAATTAATCAGCGGTAAACAAAGCAATGAGAAGCCGGAGCCCTCAGCTGCCAAAGGGAGCGCCTGTCCACAGCCGGGAGAATGAGAACAGATTCCGTGACCCCTTCCTTGAACCAGACTTTCCAAGAAAGACTTGTTTCAACCTGAGGTCGCTGCCAGACAGAGGGCTGCATTGGTCTAACCCACTGGCTCTGTTTTGTGATGAGGCTCTGAAAATAATGGGAAGGGGACACACTTGATACGAACTGTTTTTAGGGGACCCCACTTTGTGCTGGGGGGGCGGGTCACAATCAAACCCCAGGGGCACCAGGTAGGTTTGCTGTGGGTCTAGCCTCTCCCTGAGAAAGGAATAAGAAATCAAGGTTTTCCAGTCTTGGAAGTGGCGGCCTTCCTCCCCAAGACACTCTGACACTGTAAAGTAACTTTGAAGACAATAGAAAGCTTCCTTCACAGAAAACCTGCTCTTTGGTTTGTTTTCCTTTTCTACCTAAGAAGAAAAACACCCAGGAACCATCAGAGCCCTACCTTCCCAATTTACTTCTCCGCTGCTTTTCCTCTTTCAATCTTTTTTTTTTCCTCCTGAAAAATCGTGTTGCTTTTTCTCTAATCCTAGAGAGCAAAGACAAGAGGTAGGCCCGGAGGCCCTGCGCACAGCATTGATACCGCAGAGGTCTTATAAATCAGGGAAAAATCAATACATTCTATATGGTAGCTTCTCCTTTGCAACCAGATCGCCAGGGGACATAACTAATGCTTTTTCTCCACCACCAACCCATTTTTCTGTCATAAAAAAAAAAAAAGAAAAAAGAAAGAAAGAAAAGAAAAAAAAATCTGCTTAGGAACGAATGGGCAATCAAAGTTGCTGAGTAAGTATTTCAACTATCTAATTTTATTACTTTACAATTGACATACCTTCCCTCTGGAAATGTTTGCAATTAATTAATTAGCAGTAATCTTCCCCAAGGGACTAATTTAATGAATTCTCTCCAGTTCTTACTTAAAAAAAAAAAAAAAATAGATGTATCCAAGCTGCAAATGTGTGGATGGCTGCAAAGTGCATCTTGAAAAAAAAATCAAGGGATCTATTACGGGGCCTTTTTATCACTAATCAATGCAGCGGTAAAGATAATTCTTTTTCTAACTGGGAATTTCCCCGGGTTGAACGCAAGGTTTTTCCAAGGTAAGAACGCTTGGCAGCAGCAGGGAAACCTCCTTAGTATTTAGAATGAAGCTTGCCCTCCTATCAGGAATCAGCGGAGGAGTGTTGGGTTTCCAAGATCTATAGAGTCTGGCCCCTTCTGCCCCACCTGTACTGGGGGGGTCGGGGGGGCGGGGAGCCAATGTTGTTCCAAAGAGGTGTCTGACTTCAGGGGCTTACCGGTTCCCTCTGCAAGGTTCCAGCGGAAAACTCTGCAGCCAGGGATCCTGGGCCAGGCCCTAGACTTTGCCTGGTCACTGGGCTTCCTCCTCGCCTCACAAAAATGCAGGGCAGAGACCAGGAGGTTGTGTCTGACCTCTGGGCTACAAGTTCTTGCGTTTCAGCTAGAAAATACAACTGGGCCCTTGAACCAATCCCCCAGATTCCTGCAGGAAGGGTGCAGCGAGGACCTGGGAGCGCGTTTTGTACATTGTAAAGTGCCCTGACCCTGTGAGTGGAAGGAAGACTTTCAGAGGGTTCTGGCCTGCCAGCCCCAAAGCCAGAGTTCCACTTGGATATCCGCAGCATCTCCCGAAGACCCGCCCCCCACCGGACTGGATGCCCCTTTTCTCGCCCTCCACCCCCGCAACCCGCACCCGGACCACAACGTCAGGACTGGGGATTAAGCCTCTAGGTGCTCATAATCTACAGTGTTCACAAACTAGAGGCCGCGGGTCCGGGGCCAGGCCTAGAGAACGCAGATCCCTCCCGGCACAGACGAGCTCCTCCGCCCCTCAGTGCCACTTTGAGGACCCCTGGGATAGGGGGGAGGTGTTCAGATCGCCGGGCCCAACCCCGCGGCGTCGCCGCGGAGCGCTGGGCACGAGCCGCCATCCCCGCGCGCTGAACCGCGGCTCGCCAGCGCCACCCCCAGCGGAGCGCAGCGGCTGCAGCTCGGCCCCGGCGCCTTCCTGTGGCTCCCCGGCTCCCGGGTGGACACGGCGGTCGGTGCTCGGGAAGCACCAACCAAGCCTCGCCTTCCGAGGAGATGCGTGGGGTGTACGCCCGCCGCCTGCAGATGCCAAGGGTCAGACGGAGCGCATTTCCAGGCGGAGTGCGAGGGGAACTGAACCTTGGCCTCGAGGGGGCGCTATTCGGCCAGTTCGAGGGCCAGAAGGCTGCCGAGAAGCCCCAGGGTCGAGACCCTAGCAAAGACCAGGGCTCGAAGAGCCTGGATCTAGCTAGAGTCCTGGGGAGGCTGGGGTAGAGAACCAGATTCCGGAAGACAAAGACGGCCGGGACAGTGGGACGCACCGACGCTGCCCAGGCGCGGCCCCAACGAGTGCGGGGCCTGTGGCGAGAAGAAACTTTCCCGCAACAGAGGGGCGGGGGAGCGGGGCTGGAGGCTTCTCCCCCGAGCCGCCGCTCTCCTCCACCTGCCAGTGTTCAACCTCCGCCCAGCCTTCGCCCACCCCTGTTCCCGCCCCTCCCCCGCGCGCCTCTGTTCACTTAGACTCCTCATCTCTCTCCTCTCCCCTCCTCCTTCTCCCTCTTGCCTTTCTCCCCCACTTTTCTCCTCTTTTTTTCTCTTATCTCTCCTTTTGTATTCTCTCCCCCCCTCGCGGCCCGGCAGGCTTCTCTCCTCCTCCGGGCCGCAGGGGAGGAGGTAAACGAGCTGCGCCCGGGGCCTGCGCGGCACTGAGGGAGGCGTTTCTCCTACTTCTCCCGGGTAATTTGGAGAGATTGTATGTGCGCGCGCGCGCGTGTGAGCTTAAGGCGAAAAGGGGTAGGATCCAGCGCCCAGCAGAGAGGGTCGGGGTCTTTGACGTTCCTCACCAGCTGCACAAATCTCCCGAACAAGTGTGAGTGTGGGTGAGAGTGTGCGCGCGCGCACGGGCTGGCTGCGCTTGGCACGCTTGGTGGCCCGGGGCCCCAGGGCCCGGGGGCCCGCCTGGCGGCCCGGGATTACCGTGACGTCACACTGAGACTCTGGCCACCTTGGACTGGGACACCTCGGGAGCCGCACAGCCCCGCGCCGCGCCTCACCTTGCTTCGCCACCGCGCGAATTTGGGAACCCGCATCCTCTCCCTTTCCTTGCCCATCCATGGGCCCTTCTGTCTTCCGGACCACGCGGGTCGGAGGGGCGCCTTCTGGAGCGCAGGGCTCGGCAGCCGGACTGCCCTCGGCTCTGCCTCCAGTGGTGCCAAGCGGGCGGAGGATCCGGCGCTGGGAACCCGCTGCCGTGTAAGGAACCGAGGCGGCGCAAGGCAGGAGGCGCAGAATCGCGGGGCTGAGGCGGCAACTCGCAAGAGGAGAAGAAGGCGGTCCAGGGACAGCCACCATGTCCTTCCCGCACTTTGGACACCCGTATGGCGGCGCTTCCCAGGTAAGAAGTGCCTCCATGGGGGATGGGGGCAGACTTGGGGGGTGGGTGTGCCTAGTGCACGCGCCCGCCACTGGGCGCCCTCCTTTCGCATGAGTCTCCCGGGAAGCCAGACTGAGCAGGTACGACGTACTACAGACCTCTCAGACACCCCTAATCTCTGGTCGAGAACGTTCCATTCCCCCAGGGCAAGCTGGAAAATAGTGTGACCCGAAACTTGGGCACCGACCACGCGCTCGGCGAAGTGGGTTGCATATCGATACCTTCCAGACAAGGCTGCCTTATTGTACAGATATTGGAGGTGACCCCGAGAGCCCACCTCACCATTTTTCAGTTGTTTGCTTGTTGACTTCTGTTCTTATCCTCTCTCCCTTCTTTGAGTGGGTGCAAGCTCTCTGCTTCTGGTTCCTTCGATTTTTCCAGATTTGGATGGGTGTTATGCAGTGACAAGGGTTTCTTGGGGAAATTCTGGGGACACCCATGGCTGTTGTCCAGCTTCCGCCCAGATTGTGGGGTCTGGTTCCAACTTGACCTCTGACCCACCTTGTGATCTTGGACAAGTCTCCCTGGTCCTCATTCCCTATCTGTAAAATGGGAGCAGGAGTAAGATGTGATGGTGGTCTCCAGGGCTAACTTCTAGCTCTACCTTTGTAGGATCCTGTGATGGGGGTGGGGGGTAGGCAGGAGGAGGGATAGGCGAGGGAACCAGCGGAGTTGGCCTCCTGTAATTCGCATTTCAGAATGTTCTCTTCACCTGGACCCCTGGGACCCTGGAGCCTTAGCAACGTTTTAGGAGTATCTGTAAGGGGTCAGTTTGGATAAATTGGGCCTTAAGATAATTCCCATCCCAGCCGAATCTCCAAACACGGAGGCATGTAGTCGATGTGGAATGATGGCAGGATCGGGCAGTGCACCTCTCTCGCCCCATAGTTTCTGGTGTCTGCAAGTTCCAGTGCCACTTGCTGCGAATCCGCCCCGCGCTCCGTCCCAGATGTGGCCTCAGGCTCCACCCCGGCGGCCGCCCTCTGCTGTGCATCCTACGACGGTCGGCTGCTGGGCAGTGCACGGCCGGAGCTGGGCGCAGCCTTGGGCATCTATGGAGCCCCATATGCCGCCGCCGCAGCTGCCCCAAGCTACCCAGGCTACTTGCCCTACAGCCCAGAGCCGCCTGCGCTATACGGAGCGCTGGTGAGTACACCGCACCGAGCCTGGGTCTGTGCTCCAGGACCCGTCGGGCCACTGGCCCTGACTGCAGCAAAGAGGGCAACTCAGTGTGCTATCTCCAGGGAGAATCTAGGAAGCAGGCAAAACTAGGAGGGAAGGAGATGGGTAGGATTGTGTATAGCCCATGGGGAAGGTGGGGAAGAAAACACATCTTTGCAGCATTTTACTTTGCGGAAAGCCATTCTGATTTTAAAACATCTGTGCTTCTATTAATTCTGGACTCCGGCAGAGGTAGGCTCAGTTTATGGATGAGAACGCTGAGATGCAGGGGTATTCAAATACCTCACCCAAAGTCACAAAGATATGAAGAGGCCTTGAAATAGCCCTGGAAGGAGTAAGGCAGGGAAGTTCCCCAGCTGGCAGGGAGGGGGTGGGGAGGAGTCACAAGTAGTAACCCTACTAGTAAGACTTAATATTTAACTACTGCCTCTTTTGCACCAAGAATTCTGCCAAACGCTCTTCTTCAATACCCTACAGGTACTATTGTTATTCCCAGACACTAAGGGCAAGCTGAGGCACAGAGCAGTTAAACAACTGTGCCCATGTAGCCAGTGGCCCTGGGATTTGAACCAGACTTTTACCCCAGGGACCCTTAACAACTACACCACCCAGCCTCTTCCAGAAACCCGGTGTCCTGAATTCTCTCTTCCCACCCCGCCCCCACCAGAATCCGCAGTATGAATTTAAAGAGGCTGCAGGGAACTTTACACCTGGCCTGGGGCAACCGGGAGCCTATTACCCCTATGAGCCAACTCTGGGGCAGTACCAGTATGACCGGTAAGGCATGGGGGTGCATGGGTAGCCGGCCTTGCAAGTCCTCCTCCGCTCCCCTGCCACAGGGCCCATCTGCGAAGAGCCTGCGAGGGGTGGGGCGGGAGGGTGCTTGAGGAGGAAGGAGCCCTGAACCCCTCATTTCCAGGCCTCAGACTGTCTCCTGCCTGCAGCCCCAGGTTCTCAGACCCAGAACTGTGACAGGTTCTCTCCCTCCCCAGGTATGGAACAGTGGAGTTAAGCAGCACGGGCCGCCGGAAGAATGCCACCCGGGAGACCACAAGCACGCTCAAGGCCTGGCTCAACGAGCACCGCAAGAACCCCTACCCCACCAAGGGCGAGAAGATCATGCTGGCCATCATCACCAAGATGACCCTCACCCAGGTGTCCACCTGGTTCGCCAACGCGCGCCGGCGCCTCAAGAAGGAGAACAAGATGACGTGGGCGCCCAAGAACAAAGGCGGGGAGGAGAGGAAGGCTGAGAGTGCAGCAGAGGGGTCCCTGGGCTGTCTGAACGGTGACACCAAAGGTACCAGAAATGCTCACTATCCGCCTTAGGGTTTTTCCAGGGTTTTATCCTGGAAAAAGGGTTTTATCCAGTCTATCAGGTCCATTGCACTTCTGCAGCCGCCTTGTGGGGCAGCTTTTAAGGGGTCACTCCCTTACTTACTCTTGCACTTGTACCCACCCCCTCCTCCTCCCAAGACTTCTGGGCCTTTGCCTGGACAGTTCCCTCTACCTGGAATTCCCCACATAACGGACTGCTTCTTGATTTCTGAAGTGTGGGTTGGAAAAAGCCTCTCCTGGCTGGTCACCCAGGCTAATTTAGCTTCCCAGTTATTCCCTAGGACATCGGTCTGTTGTATTTCGTTTGCCATAGTCACCACTATGAGAAGGTACTGGAGATCTGTCTGCCCCTTGGGGAACAGCAGCGCCACTAAAAAGTGTCTTATTTGCTGCTGTATTCCCTAAATTCCTGAGACCTAAATGTCTAATGATGTCTGGCACATAGAGGGCACTCAGTAAATACTTGCGGAATTAAATAATACACACCAGGTACCCGTGGGTTTGGAAATTCGGGGGGGAGATGGAGGAGTCCCCTTGGGTGTCTGTTTGTTTTATGGTGGAGAAACTGGGATCCAGGTCTTGGGCAGTAAAAAGTGGTCCTTTCCTTGCACCGGAAAGCAGTAGTCTTCCAAGAAGTGGGGCGGGGCTAGGACCTCTGTTCACTCCCAAGGGCAAGTCCCTGAGCCCTGGGGCAACTGTAAGAGATGATTTGGCCAGCCTGGTGCATAAAGCCAAGAATGCCCTAAGTGCAGAACCATCTTGCTAAAAGCTTCTCAGGGATGCGCACTCCCGCGGATTTCCCTTGGGGCCTGGGGCTTTTCTCACTAGCGTCTGATTTCCTGCAGATGGTACTGCAAGCCAGGAGGCTCGAGGGCTCCGGCTGAGTGACCTGGAAGACCTAGGGGAAGAGGAGGAGGAAGAGGAGGCCGAAGACGAGGAGGCAGAAGCCACAGCTACGGACAGGCTGGCCGAGTTCCATAAAGACTCCCAGTCGCTGCCCGCGCCCTGCACCGCCGCTAGGGAGGCCAGGCTGGAGCGCCGGGAGTGCGGCCTGGCGGCGCGGCCCTTTTCCTTCTCGGAGCCCCCGCGGTCCGGGGAAGCTGACTTCCTGCGGGCCGAGCCCCGGGGCCCTACGTTGACCATGCACTACCCCTGCAGCGAGAAACCGCGCATCTGGTCTCTGGCGCACACGGCGGCAGCTGGCGCGGTGGAAGGCGCAACTCCAAACCCTCCCAGGCCGCGAAGTCCTGAGTGCCGCGTGATTCCGGGACAGCCTGCAGGCGCAGGCGGCCAATGCGCCGCGGTCCCCAGAAACTCCGGGTGCGAACAGCCTTCCTGTGTAGCCAAAGCCTTTGGAAACCGCCCCTTTGCCACGCAGGGGATGCCAATGAACTGTGCGCCGTGCCCGCGGCGGAGGGAGCCTGCAGTGCACTGCCAGTACCCGTCTGGAGCAGAAGGTAGTTGGGTCCCCAACGGTGATGGGTGTGTCTGTTCCAAAGACACCTGCCCACCGTGCTGCCCAGCCGGCACACGGCCTCTGGGCATATCCCTGTTCAGATCCAGAGCAGGACTTCCCGCAGCACTCCCCGAAACTAGAGCTTAGAAATAAAAGTACCGGTCTCCTCTCCTTTTAAAACCAAGTAATAGTAAGAAGCTCAGGGTGAGACGGTTAACTTACTTAGAAAGTCATGGAAAAGATGGGCAACCTAGTTCTCTGACCTGGGCTTCCGATGGGCACCATCATGACCTTTTGACTCTGACATCCTTGTCCCCTGCCTGCCCCTTGGAGAAGGCAGCTGGCCCCAGCCTTGCTAGTACCAAGAGTTTTGCTAGGGCAAGGCAGGAACCAGGACTTTCCAAGAAGTCTGGGGGGAGGGGCCAGATACATGGAGTTGGCTTAAGGCCAATGGTTAAGTCCGGCTGGCAGCCCCCTCCCCCGGGGTGAAGGGGGAGCGCACAAAACTCCTGGTGAGGGTAGCCGAGTCTTGTGCTGTCCCCAGAGAGCACTCATCCCCCAGAGCTCCCCCACCAACGAGGGGGGGGGGCGGGGCGGTGGTGACTGCCAGTCAGCGGTCTCCTGCCCTTGGCTCTTCCTGGTGGAAGGGAATTGCACCCCACAATGGGACATCTCCCAAGAATCAGGCAGCCTCCAGCAATTACTGTCAGATTCTGCTCTTCGTAGTCATTTCTCTCAGGATTAGCTACTGGCTGAGAAAATTGGGTTGTGCGGCTATTTGAATTTACACAGAACGGGGTCCAAAAGTTCCTCCTGGCAAGCAAATTGCCTCTAGACCTTGGATTCCCTTCGGATCAGACACCAGCCGACCTCCGATTTCCTGGAAATCGCCACCAAGCGGCCCTGCGGGTTTTAATCAACCTTTCCTCTCTCAGCAGGTTAGCGCAACGGCTGCGATTTGCGGAGGAATCTTGGAAAGAAGCCCTACTTTTTCGAACTCACCTTCCTGCTCAGAAGCTGGGAGACCTGGCCAGGGACTGGGGGGTCTCTCACTTCGCCTAAGAGACAGACAAAACACACAGAAACCCTTCTACCAGCTCTTCTTGCACGCAGAGCTGGGAGAGGCAGGCGGAGGCGCTTGGAGTCAGACCCTCTGGAGGAGGGGGCGGTGGGGCACCTTGGGGAACGCCAAGTGGGAAGGCTGAGCGAGTGTGCTCCGTGCACTCACTCCGTATACCAAGTCTCCCTCCCTCCTCCTGATACAGGGTCTGAAGCAGCTCCTCCCGCTCACCCCCACCCCGCCCCCTTTCACTGTGTAACTTCAACGCTGACCTGGCCCCCTAAAGACCACCTGCGTCTTCTCCTTCTCCCCATTCCTTGTGTCCTCAAAAATAATCAAACCAAACCCCACCCGTATGGCGAGTCTGTGCCAGGGGCGCTGGGAGAAGCCGGGGTGGAGGGGAGGATGGAATGCGGCCAGGAATTTGGGGGATGGGGCAGCAGGAGCTGCAAAACCTCGGTCCCTTTCGCGGCAGGGAGAGGAACTGGCGAGGTTACGGCCAAGGCCACGGGCGCCTACGGCGCCGCCCACCTGAAGTTGCCCGTACCTAACTCGCCAACCCGCTTGATGGCCGGAAGCTTAGTGTGCATTGGGGGGTGGGGGGGGCGGTGGGGAGGTCGGAGGTGGGGAGCAGTCGGAATATTTGGAAGATGTATTTGTTCCCGGGCCCCTACTTGGGTTTTTAGTTTATTGGGAGAAGGGGCGATGAGCATAATCCTAGTCGCCCCTTGTCACCCAGCTGGGATCCCCGAGTTTCTCCCGTGAGACAAAATGGCAAAGAGCAACAGCTTGCTGGGTCCCTCGGCGGCAAGAGGGGCCATTCTTTCCATTTACTCAAGTGTCAGCAATCACTTCCGGTACAGGCCAACCAATGGGATGGGACTGGCTGGGAAAGGGCCTCGGTGCTCCGCGGCAAGGGCGTCTGGAGCCGGACTTGGGGGCGTGGGGAGGGTAGGGAAGCTGTCCGCGCCCGCGCGAGTTCCAGCCTTTGGCCTGGTCGCCTCGGCTTGAGTCAGCAAGGGACCTGGCCGCTGCTCGTGGGGAGAGAGGGAAGTGGACCTGGGATGGGGCTCTAGAGGGGAGCTGCAGGGAGCTGGTGCGGGCTTGGGAAGGCAGGGGAAGGACAGCCGGGGTGTGCGCCCACCGACCGGATCCTGAGGGAGCTGCGTCTCCACCGCGGAGCTCCAGCCTGGGCGGCCCAGGCCGGGTGACGCCTTCCCAACCAGGGCCTGGCACTGATGTCTGGGGCAGGAAGGGCCTAGTGCTCACCTCCTCAGGGGAGACTGTAGACCTCCTTGGAGACTGCGGAGAAGGAATGATTGGAAGAACAGCGGGGAACAGACGGTGGACCACCTCCCAGCCCCATGCTGTTTTGTTTTGTTTTGTTTTGTTTCGTTTTGTTTTGTTTTGTTAATAGAATGACGGGGGTCAGAAGGAGCTTTAGAAATCACGAATTACAAAATACAAACCTCTTCCTCACAGGAGCAAACTGAGGCCAAACAGAAGGGCAGGCGACTAGCTCAGGGTCACACGGGATCTGTGATAGAGAGGGACCCCAGCTCTCCACTCGGGGCCCAATGCCCCTTTCTGGTTCATGCTCCTTTCCCTCTCTTCCCCTGGGTGATCCTTTCCCTGCTTTCTGCTTTGCTTCTGGGCAACAGCTGCTCCTGGCCCCCAGGTCTCGGGGGACCTCCAGTCGCCCTCACTGACCCGCGGCTTAGGGTCCGGGAAATTAAACTGCGAAAAGATAAACATTATTTCCAGTCGGCTTTGTGGGATTAACGTTTGTAATAAAGAGCATTAGCTGGAGGTTTCTTTCAAGGCGCTCTCGACCCCGCCCCCTCCTGGGGGGCCAGGTAGACCCCTCCAGAGGCTGCCAAGACAGCAGAAGCGCCTTCAGAGGGCCTCTGGCTGGGAGTAGGGCTCCAGCTAGCCATTTTGTGGAAGGGAAAGGGACTCAGCACCACACTGAGTCAGCACCTGGAGAGGGACCCTGAAGGCCAGAGAGCAGAGCTGCACCCAGATCCTGTGGCTGATCTTGGGGGAGAAGAGAGCTCTGACCTACACTCTGCCTCCAGAGTGGTCCAGCCTTTTAGTGAGTCACTTTTAGTGAGTCCTAAGAAAAGAGGCCCACTTGGATCTGCCTGTCTCCCCACCCAGGGCCTCAAGAAGTTGTCTCCCTGGCCTCTGTCTATGAGGCCTAGCTGCTCCCCACCTCTCCCAACCTGGAGCAGGAGCCTGCAGCCCAGGGTTGTCCCAGGATCTAGACCTAGAGCTTGGTCGTATAGAAAAGGCAGGAAGAGTGGCTGGAATCACAGAAGAGAGCTTGAGCATCTCAGTGCCAGGTCTCTTTTGCTGTGGCCGTGGACACGCCCCTTCCCCTCTCAGTTTCCCCAGCTGTAAGATACAGGCAGGAGCCTTTGCTCCATTCTGGTATAGGGTCTGGTCCTGCGCTGGTGGCGAGCTCCAGGAATAAGGGGGAAGGCCTGAGAAAGGTGCGTCTGAGCCTGTGATTATCCCAGCCTTGGGCCCCCCGTGGCAATCTGTTCCCACCATCTCTGCCCCCACTGACAGCCTCCTGCAAATCTCCCAATATAATCTCCCAGAATCATATTTTGAATACTATTTTGATTAAACACCAGAGCAGGGGGAGGGAGGACACAGCCCCCTCTCCCCAGCTGAGCCAGCTGGGCCCACAGACAGCTGGCATGTGAGCTCTACAAAGGGGGGTCAGGAAACAAAGGAAGATGATGTTCTCAGGTTCAAACAGTCTTTAGGAGCTGGCCCTCCGAATTTGCTTAATGGCCACAGTGCCCCTTCCCTGGACTGGGGAACACCCCAGTAGGAGGCTAGGTTGAGAGGAGAGGCTGAACCAAGGGAGTCTTCTTCCTTTATTGATCCCTCTCCCCTGGGAGTCACTTACATGGCCAACAGACTCACTCGATAATCTCTATGATCACTTTTGGTTCTAAGATCCTATGACCTTGCTAATGATAATGGAGCATCCTGAGTCCTTACCTTGTGTCAGACTCAATACCATGTCCTTTAAAGGCTCTGATTCATTTGTATGTCACAACAGTGCTGGATAGCATTATATTACACTTCCTGCTATGCCCATCGCGCGAATGAGCAAAGAAGCTCAGAGAGATGAAGTAAGTCCATGTTGGTTATTCAGCTAATGAAGCAAAGTCAAACTCCAAATAGGACTTATTCTTAACGGCTAAGCTCTACTGCAAATGCATCCTATCATTTTTTATTATTCTGTTTTTTTAAAGTAGACTCCACGCCCAGCATGGGGCTCGAACTCATGACCCTGAGATCAAGAATCCCTTGCTCTCCCAACAGAGCCAGCCAGGTGCCCCTGCATTCTATTCTTTCAAGATTCCTTATTCCATTATGAATAAGAGCCTGTGTCTCTGCAGCCCTGAAAGTCTGTGCGTCCATGATGTCATGCCACTGGAACTCCATGCTGACCTCCTTCCTTCTCAGGAATGTCTGATGGGAAAGGAGCTCCAGTGCCTCCTGGGTACACCCCCATATACTGGCTGAGAGCATCCCCTACCTATCCCCCTCCCCACATTTCCCTCGGACACATCAGGTCGGTGTTTGGCAAAATGTAGCCCATGGATTTCTAGCAGGAGAATCAGCCCACAAGTGAAGGATCACACCAGGAGATCTGCCTTTGTAACAAGCACCCTATGTGGCCTGATGGGTCTCTAACCTAAGTAGCAGTGGCTGCACCTCCAGTGGCCAAGCCCTAAGCTTAGCATGAGGGTTTATGTTCAGCATGATACCTGCTGCCGGCCCAAAAGTAAATCACGTCCTGATAACACGTGCCAACATTTCTTCCTGGACTTAATCTGGATTCACATTCAATCTCTTCATCTGGTTCAGCTCCCCCTGCAGCCCCTGCCCTCCAAGGCCAGCGCCATCCCAAAGCTCAAGGCTTGCAGTGATTGGAGGGGGAGGAGGCCATGTAGGACACGAAATCCCCTCTCCCAGCTGTCTGAAGACACCCTGGAATTTCAGGGTGTAAGAGAATTCTGCCCTCAACATGAACAGGTAGTGAAGAATCCTTACCTATCAGGGAAAAGCCAATACCAAGGAGGAAAGACTGCATCTTAAGCAAATAAAAGGACCAACGGAGGAGGTAGCCCTCTTGCTGTGTTCTGACATAGCCACTTGCAGCCTCGGCACTAGAAAGTTCTTCATTTTTTGAACCAATTTCTTTCCTCACGTAACTTCTGAAATGCAACTCCTAAACCAACAAGTCTTCCTCTCCTCCATGACTCATTCTTTCTCCCACCTTCTATGCCTCCTCTTCTCCTCTCCCCATCCGTAGATATCTCCTAGTTATATGGCAGACGGTCCCTCTATTGGTGTGATCTTCTTCACTGAATGTTAAGTTGGAGATGGGAGAGAAATGGTGACCTGAGTCCCTGAACAAGTGACCAAATGTCTCTGAGACTCAGTTTTCTCCTGGTAAGTTGGGATCTTCATAAACCATGGGGCTTCCTCATAATTCCTCTCACTTAGTTTTCCCACTTAGTTGTTGTAGGAACAAAGATTAAGAACAACATTCCTTGGATTTGGGTTGGTGGTAAAACAACTCCCTGATTCCTACCAAGAGCTGGAGAGATGTTAGAGCCAAGCGGGCGCCATGTTGGAAAATCTTCCGTGTCTCCTCCTCCGTTTCTCCTTTATACCCTCACCACCCCCACATTCTCTTCACTTCTGACACTTCCAGTCACCAGTTGTGTGTGAGGTTTCTCCACACTAAGCGATATTCTGTGACACAAGCTGGGTATCCCACCATTTAACTCAATTCTGACACTGTCTACCTCGAGATAGCATCAGGTGGGTCAGGTTAAGGGCTCAGTCCCGAAGACAGCCCTCATTTCAGATGCCAGTCACAAGGAGTGGGTCCCCAGAGTTACCCACAGCATCTGACAACTGAGCCACAAATCAGAGGCTCCCACAAACCCATTATCAAGTTCAGCTAATCTGTTAGACCAACGCACAGGACTCATAGAAAGACTTATGTTTACCAGTTTATTAAAGGACATGACAAAGAAGACAGATGACCAGCCCAATGAAGAGGTAATGGGTGAGACCTGGGAGGGTCCAGAGCCCAGGAGCTTCTGTCCCCATGGAGGTCAGGCACGTCACCCCGCCTCTATCCAAATGTGCTCACCTGCCCCAAAGCTCTCCAAACCCCATACTTTGGGGATGTTTATGGAAGCTTCATCACACAGGCGTAAGAGATAATTACCACCATTTTTAGCCTCCCTTCGGTCTCTGGAGATTGGGAGGTATGGCTGAAAATTCCAAACTTCTAATTATGACAATTTCCCACCCAGGACCCCATCAAGAATCCCCTCTTTAGAATAAAAGACACTCCTATCACCCAGGAAATTCCAAGGGATTTAGGAACTCTGTGTTAGGAACTGAGGTCCAAGGATAAATATTAGAACAAAAGATATTCCTAGTGTTCATAGCACTTAAGAAATTACATGGATTTTAAGAGCTCTGGGCCAAGAACCAGGGGCAGATATGTGTGTATGGTGTGTGTGTGCTTGTATATGTGTGTATTTGAGTGTATGAGTGTATCTGTGTGTGTGTGTGTGTGTGGATATATGTTGATATAAACAGATAGATAACCCATTATATACATATACACACATATATGCATATATACATGCATATATATATGCATATATAAGTGTGTGTGTGTGTGTATGCATATATAAGTGTGTGTTTGTGTAATCAGAGGATTGAAAAAGAGTTGAAAAGTGGATAGTTTGAGTTCTTCTGAGATCTGGCATTATTTAATGCTGTGACCAACATTGATGGTACACGGCTGGTTCACATTCTACCCTTTGGTGAATTATTCTGTGTTCGTGTGAAGGGTGACTATTACTCAGGAGACCTTCAGAGACTGATGTCTTCCCTCATAGCCTGGGACGATCTCCAAATTCCAACTTGGCTTTATTTAAAGTCTTAGAGAGCCTGCCCGAGAACAATGGTGCCAACAATGATAATGATGATGGGTCCAGAGCAATAGTTCTCAACCTTTGAGGTTCATAAAATAAGCCAGAGAGAGCTTCTGTTTTGTTTCAGGTTTTCACACCAACACCTGGGCTAGACCCCAGGCCAGTAAAATCCAACACAAGAGCAGTCATTGATTTTGCTGATGGATCTGCCTCTTGGGCAGGGTTCAGTGAGAATGATTTGTTTCTGATCCATTTGGTATTAGAAGAGGCAGCTCGATTAGAGTTCAAGGATCCACTTTCAAGGAGGACCTGAGGCTCCACCCCCCGGGAAGGCTTCTACCCTCTCTTAGGGCTGCTTGAGGGGCTTCACATCATGGTGGTGAGGCTCTGGGAGCAAGTATTCCAAGAGGTCTGCATGGAAGTCTCAAGGTCTCTTATGACTTAGCCTCAGAAGTCCCAGAAGTCACTTCCGCTGTATTCTGTTGGCCAAGCAAGTCGCTAAAGCTTGTCCAGAGTCAAGAGGAGAGGAAATTAAGTCTACCGCTCAACAGGAAATGTAGCAAAGAATTTACAGCCATCTTTACCAGAATTGGGATCCTCAGTGAAGGTCCAGTTTTAAATTCACTTTCCGACTTTGCTCTCCCACCTGATGTGAGGACTTGGGGCTCTGTCTTAGTCAGCATGGCCTGCCATAACAAAATACCCTAGACCGGATTCCCTAAATAACAGACATTTATTTTTCACAATTCTGGAGGCTGGAAAGTCCAAGATCAAGGTCTGGCTGATTCAGTTCTTTCTGGCATACAGATAGCTCTGTTTTCTCACCGAGACTTCATATAGTGGAGACAGACCATGTGTGATGTACCCGTCTCTTCTTATAAGGGCCCTAGTCCTATTGGATCAGGGCCCTATCTTTATGATCTCCCTTAACGCTAATACCTCCTCACAGGCTCTGTCTCCAAATACAGTCGCACTGGGGCCAAGGATGTTATTACATAAATTCTAGAGGGAACCAACTTTTCGTTCGACTCTAAGGCAGAAACCAAGATGGACAAACCAGCTAGGGAGCAGGTGACTGGGAGGAGGCTGTTGACTGTCTGGTCAGCAGTCTGGGTGGTCCCCGGGCCACAGAGGTTCTGGCTGAGGCAGGCCTCCTGCTGTCCATCCACATCCCCCATCCTCGTCTTGGCCTGGCAATGAGCCTTGGTATCCTTGATGGCAAAGAAGAGGGCAATGCCATACGTATTCAAAGCATTGTTACGTGCCTGACCCTCCATATAATTGCATAACGAGTCTTTACTCCATAAATGAAGACTAAGTCTTAAGTAAGCCAAGTCCCTTACTCAAGGCCGGACACCTAGGAAGCGGGAGAATTGGGTTCAAATGCAGGCCTGTGTGACCTCAAAGCCCATGCTATCCCCCAAGCAAAGGCAGAAGGAGGCTGAGAGCATCTCATCTAAGATCATACTGTATTAGCAAAGTGGTAAGAGCACAGCTTCTGAAACCAGACTACCTGGGTTCGAATCCCAGGTCTGCCCTTTACCGGCTGTGTCAGCATGGGCAGGTGGCATCATCTGCCTGGCTCTTGGTTCCCCCAGTGCTAAAATGGGAGCAAGAATAGTGCCTGCCTTGCCAGACGGTGAGAGGATTAAGAAGTTGCCAGGTAAGTGTTAGTTGAGCCTGGTCCCCAGGAAGCATCATCTCCAATGCCAGCTATAACCTCTCTTCCACCACTATCCAGCCGCCTCTGCCTCCCCACAGGGCCTGGAGTCACTGCTGTGTCCCCACCCCCAGCAGCCTTGCCTGACTCCCTCGTTAAGCCATGTCCGTGTCACAGCTCACGCATGTCCCTCTTAGAGGGCAAAGACATGGGGTCATTCACTCAGGTGTCCATTTAGGGAGAAACCTCGCCGAGTGGATTTTATGAATTGCTCACACTTCCCCTTATCAAGATTAATGGCATCATTGCCCACGGTCAGTCCTTCTGTGGTCACAGCTAATGACTTCAACCCTCAACACGTTTCCTCTGCATTTGCTTCAGAAAATCATTCTCAACAGCAAGACCGCTTTAATAGGCACTTGGTACTAATGATGCCTTTTAAGTGCATAAAGAGAATCTCTAAGTACCAAAAGGGAGGCCCATCGACTGGTGACAACGGCTATTGACATTGACATTCGAGGCAAGGTCAGAAAGCTGCCAACCGCTGGACTGTTACTGGGCCTAACAACAGGGATTTTTTTTTTTTTTTTTTTTTTTTTTTAGTCCATCGGAAAATTCCTCATTCTGCCCTATGGTTCCTCAAACAAGCTCCCCACCAACACCATTAAACGGAGCCTGTCATGTACATTTCCGAACTCAACGGCCTCTGCTAGTTTTCTTTTTACCTGCAAGATTCAGGCCTTATCCAAACCTGCGCTGTTTTTAATTGGTAGTTTTCTTTACATAGACTCACTTTCCTATTTTTAAATAAACGTGTTTGAAAGGAAACATGGTATTACTATCTACTCTTTATTTCTACCCCTCCCTTCTCTCACTATGGGATCACTATGACTCACTCAGCCACTCAGGGGGCAGCTTGGTAGCACGATTAAGAATGGGGAAATCAGCCTGGCAAGCTGGGTTCCCATTCTGGCACCCCAGTGCCACGAGCTGCCTGAGCCACAGCTTCTCCGATAAAATGGGGTAAAACTAGATCTTAGCTGGTCGGGTGATGGGGAGGACAAAGTCAGTTGATGAATGTTAAGTGCTTAGCTCAGCGGCTGGCACGCATGCCCCATAAATGCTGGCCAGGACCATATTAACTTCTTCTGCAGGCGATCTTCCTGGGAAGTATCCAACAGCCTCAGCCTGCCATTCACATCTCCGCTGGGATCATGACATAGACTACAAGTGTAGTCTTTGTGTCCACCATGAGGTCCACCCAAGTGTCCACCATATTAACTTCTTCTTCTGCAGGCGATCTTCCTGGGAAGTATCCAACAGCCTCAGCCTGCCATTTGCATCTCCACTAGGATCATGACATAGACTACAAGTGTAGTCTATGTGCCCACTGTGAGGTCCACCCAAGTGTCCACCGTGAGGTCCCAATTCTCTCAACAAAGAGCCACTCCCCAAAGATGGAACCCAGGCCTATGGTTTACTCTCTGATCAAAGTTTTGTTTCGCTACCACCCTTGGGAGCTGACCTCCTCCCTCACCTAGGAGTGTGTTCCTTTTTATTACCAGCTACTGTCTCCACCCCAAGCTCCCATCTCCTGGGGAACCAGATCTAGTGCATGGTGTCCGCCATCTTGTCTAGGCTTCAATCATTCATCTCATTATTCCACAGAAGGACTCCGGTCTTCCAGTTCTGAAATGCACTGGTTCTTGGTCTCACTTTCTTCGAAATTCTTTATTGGTGGTGGTTGGTGGTGAGGCTGGGGTAGAGCAGTGAGTGGGGCTGCCTTCAGAAGAGGGATTCCTGAGGACAGGTTGGAATCAGGACGTGCATCACATCTGAACACCCTTAGAGCCCAAGAAGAGAGGGGAAGGAGCGTGGAGGAGGGAAGCAAAGGGGAGCCTGGAATGGGGTGAGGAAGTGGAATGAGGACCTGAAGACGAACGGGCAGTGAGGACATCAGCTCAGAGACTTGAAAGTGTGACGAGCAAGTTGTAGGGTAAGCCAACTTGGGACATTGAGAGAATTAAGTCTCTTAGCGCTGGACCTCAGTGGGCTTTCCTTAGTGGGCAGCATGTTGGGTATTAAATAGAAGGGAGAAAGGAGTCTGGTATTATTACATTCATTACAAGCAGAATTCTCGAACATACACCCACGATACTTGAGATCTGGGGTGTAGGCGGCAGTACCTCGACCATGGGCAGGAGAGGCAGCCCAGGGTGGGAGGAGAAGCTCAGCATGTATGGTTCCTCACAGGCTCTCCGCGGCTCCTTCTCAGCTACTGATCCGCCCCATCCCATAACTGTGACATTTGACATATGACGCCCATGAGTTTCACTTGACCCCTTTGTCGGGTGCCATTAAATGGCCTGAAGTTAAAATGTTAATTATCATTAATCATTTTTTATGAAATGGCTTTGCCAAGCCATAAATTCAGCAGAGAGAGGCCTCTCGTGGAGGCAGTTTATGGAATACTGACCGTCAGAGAAGGCTCCTGAGTATGTGGAGGTTTCTAGAAGTGTCGGTTGTAAGAGAAAATTGAATGCCTACAGGTGGGATGTGATGAGAGTGACCAGGCCCAAGAAAGGAGGAGATAGCAGCACGAAATCAACCGGGAAGGAGGCACTGAACGTGACCAGAGCAGGGAAGAGTCAGTTTTATCCACTGTGCTCCCTACTCCAAGCTCAGGGACAGATTCGAAGTAGATGCCCCCAAAACCCAAAGTGGAAAAATGAATGAATGAGGAGGGAGAGAGGAAGGTCAGAAAAGGAAGAGAGGAAAGGAGCAAGGGAAGGGGCCATTTCTCAGAAAGTCAGACAATAAATCAAAGGCATCTGAAGAGAAAAGAGCTCCCAGATTCTGCCCTGGTTCAAGAGGCTGGGCACCTCAGTATGTACACATGTGTTTACTTATTTTCATCTAGATAGGTTAAAGTGAGATTTATCTGTCTTGTTGTCATTCCAGAAAAGCCTGCCCATCGTTAAAGATACTGTGCGGTGCACTTGAACGTTTGCTAGGGGAGTAGATCTCCTGCGAAGTGTTTTTACCACGAAAGAAAACAAACCAAAAAAGGGACACAGGCAAACTTTGGGAGGGGATGGATCTATCACCTTGAAAGTGATCATGGCTTCAATCCCCGTAGGCATGTGTCCAAACCCCTCAAGTTGTGTCCATTACATATGGGCAGTTTTCGTGTAGCAACTATGCCTCACTAAAGCTGTTAAAAATAGGCTCTTTATAAGTACAAACATGCATAGAAAAATAGAGTACAAGGTCATGTGTCAAAATGAGAACAGTGGTTATCTCTGAAAGAGGAGATTATGGGTATTTTAACTTTTTTTGTGTTTGTATACATGTGTTCTGCAAGATTGTACTTTATAACGAAAAGTACTAATAAATCTCTCTCTCTCTCTCTCTCTGTGTGTGTGTGTGTGTGTGTGTGTGTGTACGTACACATACGTAAATGATGAGAGGTGGGAAAAAAAGACTGGTGTGCTCTCTTGAGCTGTCCTGATGAGGTGAATGAAAGGAAAGGACCTATTGCTTGGATCCATTATCCTGGATTCAGGAAGTTTCCAAGAGAAGAAGCCTGTAGGGCCCCACCACACTGAACGTCAGGCCCCTTAACTGAGGCTCCTGCTGGGTGACCAGATGCCAAGACAGCCTCAAGACATTCTAGAATAATCTCTGAGTGAGGACATTCAAAACTGAGAACTTTTCCCCTGGGCCCACAGGAAGATTTCAGAGGCTCTCCAAAGCCCCCTACAACTGTGTGCAGAACTGTGTGTATATATGCAGTGTTCTGGGGAGATAGCATCTATACTGGTCATCAGATTCTTAAAGAGGGGCCAGGATCTCCTAAGGGGTCCCCTTCTCTAGACTAGAAGACGCAGGTTACTATTAGCAAAAATTTTTCAAAGATGCGTCCCATATATAGATGTGGGGGGTTTTGTTCATTAATTTCTACATGGTAGAAATATATACAATATGAATATATTAGAACATTTATTTTTAATATAAAATATTTATTTTTAATATAAAAATATTTATTTTTATTTAAGTGGACACTTATATGCATATAAGCGAATGTTCTAACATTTTCATCCCGTATACCAAAGGACCATGTCCAACCCTCTGGAAAGCAATGGGCACCTTTTGGAGAAAGCGAGCTCTAGAATCAACAAGGAACTCCCCCACCAAAATAAACCCTCTCTGGACTGCCAAGCACCATGAGTGGGAACTAAGAACTCCAGGGTCAAATCTGACATCTGTGAAAACACTCTACAGCATCGTGAAGATAGAGATATACTCCCTCCTGGCATCATTTTTCCTAGCACCTGCTGGTTCCTGGCTAAAGTCTTCACATCTCCAAAATTGTACCATGGTCTTGGCTTCCAATTCAAACAGAAGTGGTTTTACTTTTAGGGTTTTGTCGAATCAAACAGACAGGGATCACAGTATGGAAGCTCACTCAGAGTCCATTACCCTACCCCCACCCCGAGATGACTGTGGCTCTCACCTTCCTGACATATGCCAGGTCCCTGATAATTTCAGACCATCAGAGGGGCACGAACAACTCAGCCCATTCATCATTATTAAATCATCCATTGTTACTAAATGCACACAAGCAGAAAAGTGACTAAATGAAGTTGATTTAGACCCACCCCTGCCTAGGGACCTCTCTGGACTTAATGTTGTGCAGTTTCATTTTTCCTAGAATTCTACTGCCCATACCCCACCGAGAGCAAGAGAGAAGTAAAACCCAGTCGACTTGCATTTATTTGTCTATTTATTTTCAGTGAGTGTCTGACACAAATTTAAAACACCTCATCTACGCACATCCCTTATAACTGACAAAGCTCTTTCAAATTCAAGGTCTCCATGGGTTCTTTCCCCAACCATAGGACTTAGGTACTGGTGTATGTGGTAGACTCTGGGATGCCCATCCAGATCCCCCATCATGACTGAGGCATTCTTTCTTCTGGCTGCTAACAATTTTGGCTGCTGATGGCTCTGAGGCATCAAGGTCAAGCCCCACCCTAACTATTAGGGATAGTTACAAAGACTTGGCCACCTTGCCTCAGTTGGGGATGACTCTAAAAGTCCATCCCAGCTTCCCATAGAATCAGCTGAGGTCTTTGTTTCAACCATATCACAGTCCAGCTTATCCCTCTGCCCAGTCCTGCTTCCTTCACTTCTCACCTGTCAAGAACACCCCCAATCAACCCCAGAGTTTCAGAAGGTGCTTCTTGGGGAACCCACCCTAAACACTCCACCCTTTTCTACAGGCTAGGAAACTAAGACCCAAGGAAGGGAAGTGCTTTAATCAAGGCTCTAGCAATGGCGGAATCAGGAGTCTGGACTTTCAGGTGTCTTGCCTCATGCCCTTCTAGGAGAATAGAGAGTGAATGTTTCTGGTTGGTGCATGCCAGGACTTCACCTGGAGCCTTGGGACTCCAGAAAAGTATCTGCTATCATTCACATAGACTCCTGAGTCCTTCTCAGATAGGGTTTGCTCTCGCTCCATCTTTCTTTGAAAATATTATTTGCACAAATGACATATAAAAGAACTCTTCTTTTTTAAAAAGTAAAAACACTTCAATTATACTAAAATTCCAATGTTGGTTTCGGGCAAGGGTAGTTCCCAGCACAGATTCTTAAAAATCTCAGTGGCTTAAGAAAAGAGAAGTCTGTTTCTTGTTTTCATGAAATCCTATCTGGTATTGCTCATTGGTGGGCAGCTCTTTCCCGGGAAGAGAGGTCCAGGAACTTAACTTCTTCCATCTATGGGTCCGCCATCTTGAAATGTAGCTTCCGGGTTGCAGAGGAAGGACAAGGCAAAGAGGGTTGCCTGTTGGAAGGTGGTAATGCATTCTTGTCCCGCTTTCCAATGGCCAGATTTTAATCACATAATTGCACTTAACTGCAAGGGAAGCTGGGAAATGCCATGTAGCTGGGTTATCAGAAAGAAGAGGAAATGGGTTTGACCATGTGCCAACCGGTCTTTGGTATAATCCCCTTTGGCCATATGCCCTCTCCCAAGAGAACCCTGGTCTCTTCTTCCCCAGAGGTCCCCTTCTGTCAGTTTGGCGTGGTGCCTACTAAGCCTTTTCTTTGCATGACATGAATATGTGTAAGCCCACGCAGACACGTGGAGATAACGTTGGTGTTCGTGTGTTCCTTTCATAAATGGTATCAACCTTCTGGGAGAACTATGCCCTTTCATGAGTGGAAATGTAGCCCAATCCTCTTAACTGATCACCAGTCATCCAAAGTGTGAATTCCTGGAGGCCCATTTATCCCATTCTGCAACTGATGAACATTTGTATCCTTGTGTTCGAACCCCTCCCAACCAAACTTAAGCTTTATAAACACTGATGAATTAAACATCTAATACACATCTCCCCAGGCACATAGGCAAGCAGGTCTATTTGTGTGGGACCTAAAAAGTAGGATAGCTGGGTCACAGTGATGAGCTTTAACGTTTTAACAAATGAAATTGTGACCTACTCATCTGTGTCCCCTCTTATAGTATAACCCAGACTCTAGAAGACTATTGACAGGCTTTGAAGAGTTGGCCAGACTGTTGCCACCACCAGGCTCGGATGCCCCCAATATTTTAAAAATATCTTTTTAAAAGCCCACCACGCCCTTACATTTCGAAGCTAACATTTGCGCCTACATTCAAATTGTGTCATGCCAATAACATTTCCTCAGAGAGCTTTACACTTAAGAGCTAGGGATGCCAACTGATTCAAAGCACGGTCTTAAAATATTTGCCATTTTTTGGTAGGGCTTGGATCTGGAGGTCCCGTACAATTACAAAGAGGAATCACAGGCAAAAATTAGCAAGTACAGAAGGTGGGGTAACCCAGAAAGTATAAGGAGAAGCCACTCAGATTGAATATAGGTGTGCATGTGAAGAGTAAGGAGGAAACAATCCAAATTCAGTGAGTAGCAAGTGCAGCTACTGAAAGCAGGTGAAAGGATCTCTTTCCCCCAACAAGAGACACGGGGAGGGCCTCTAGGTAAGACTGTAAGGATGCTTGGAGAAGACAATTTTGGGAAAAAGCTGCCTGGGAGATGCATCAGTGACGATTCTCTGGGGTAAGCAAAGGAAACCTACACCGGTTCACTTGAGCAAAATAGGGAATTGAAGGGAAGGTTCCAGAAGGAGGCAGAAGATGAAGGGGAAGGTTACAGAGCCACCCACCAGAGCAACTCAGGACGTCTGAGCAGTAAGACCTGCCCATCAGCCCCTTCGGTTAGGCTGCCAGAGGAATGGGCTTCTGGTGTGTGGTTATGCTGCTGTTGGTTGAAACCCCAGGGAGACAGCACCCCTTTTGGACTCACTTGAGCCACATGTTCCTCTGTACCATGCTTGTCCTGGCTTGTCCCTTGACTATGATGTCCCACTACCTCTATCTGGTGGGACAAAGGTAATCTCTCAAAGGGAAATTGGGGTGCAGCCCCAACCAACAGGAAGTAGAGGGCCCCTCTGAAGGGGTGATGGCAGACAGCTTGCTAGAGCATGGGTTACAGGGGTGCCGACTAAGAGAGCCAAGGAGGGGTGGTGTCGCACCCAGAGACCAGCAACAATGGGAAGCCCTCAAGACCCTAGCTGGAAGTCACCCAGAGAGGAGTTAGAGTAGAACAAGAGAGAGCTGTGGGGGAGGGGCTGCCAGCAGGAGTTGGGATGGGAAGTCGAGGAACAAGAAAGCCACTGCTAACGAGTGAGTCAACAGGAGATGTCCAGAGAATCGAAACACCCCCACTCACTTCTCAGGCCCCCCAGGCTCCTGATGATGCTCTCCAGTGGAAAGCCAGAGATCAAGAGAGCTGGGGGATACAGAGCGTAGATGTCAATCTGCAGGGACACAGAGCAGTGCAAAGAATGGAAATGTGAGTGTGGAGTGTGTTGTTCTAAAACAACATAGTGCTGTTTTAGAAGAAGGCTGGACAGGGTCCAGCCAGCCCGAATACAGCACAGACCCACGGCTGGAGGTCTGATGAGCCCCGAAGAACACCACCGAGAGAGGGACAGGAATTAGAAGAACAGGGCCCCCAGCTTCCTGGCCTGGAGGTCAAGAAAAACCCCACCTGATAAGAAACCCACAGGCCATATGAAGCGAGAATTTCAAGTGCCTGTAAACAGATGACTTTGCCTCTTCTTTATAAAAGCCTGGCTTCATTAAAAGGATTGTATCCAATACATAGAGGTGCCTGTTTCCCCCACTATGGAGAAAATGAAAACGGGGAGTAAAAGTGTTGCAGAAAGTCCCCAGAGTCTGAGCTGAGTCCCCGTGACGAGAATTAACTGTTTATCTTTGTCAATACACCGAATATTGAAAAGCATAATGCAGCAGTGCAGACCTTTTTACTGAGGCCTCCCTATCGCTAAAGAATAATCACTAATTGGAATCCTAGCACAGTCACGGCCATAAAAGCCAGGCTCTTAGCTGAAATGGAGGGAAAGTACCACTTTAGCAATTACACTTCCTTTCCTTGTCAAAGGAAGGGATCTCTGCCCAAAGACTCAGCCCTTGGCAAGCATGGGCGAAATGATGGAAATGGAATCCAACCTGGTGGGTGGGGTGAAAAGGCACATTGTGTCTTCCAGCTCACGTTACTGTTGTGTCTCGTGAACGCTCGGCAGTTTGCGAGGTGTTTTCATGGATGTTTTTTTTTCATTGACCCTCCCAGTGGGCCCACCCAAATGAAGATTCGTATCTCCCTTTCACAGCTGAAATTAAGGAGGTTCACGTAGCCGGTATCACAGTCTGGATGGTCCCTGGAAGCCAACTCTAAAGGAAGACTTGAATACAAGTGATTCGTTGGGAAGATGATTCCAGAAAACCTCAGTGCGGGAATGGGGAAGCGTGACAGAGAAGGCAAGGAAGCCGAATCAGGGTGTGTTGACAGATGGGGGACCTCCGTGGATAACAGGATCATTTTCCCACCAGGAACTTCTGAGAACAGATGTGAGGTATGCCTTAGTACTGTCCCACTCAAGGGGGAGGGAGCCGGCGTATGAATCCTCCTTCTCCCATTTGTCCATCACGGCCAATTTGCACCCAGAGTGTACAAGTCCCGGCACCAAGGCCTTGCCAACTTGTAGGCAAGAGAAAGCTCTCAGTCACTCAGGGCAGAACACAGCAACAGCATGTCCACAGAAAGGTGAAGGCCAAGGGGGTAGGTGCTGGCCTTCTGCTGGTAGTCCCCGCCGGCTGCCAGGAGGCAGTATCCCCAACCTCTCCATCCTCCCTGCCTCTCAGCAAGAAGGCTTTCTTAGCCCTCCTCCGCCATTGAGGTTGGCTTTGCTGTAGCCAGTGACATGTCACAGAACAAGCCTCCCCACCCCAGAGGCTTCTGGGAAGGATTTGTTTCCCAATAATAGGAAAGAGAAACATAAGGAGACCCCTCACCTCTGGTCTCCCTGCCTTTCCCGCCTTTGGACAGGCCACTTGAGGTCATGAGGCATGGGGAAGTGACACCAATTATCATGACAACTACCATCCTGACGTTGTTTCTCTTCTGAACTGATCCTGAAACTGAGCCTATCCAGACTGAAGGTAACCGAAGCAATGACCACTCCTGTGGTTTAAGCCACGACTGGTCGGGTTTTTTGTGACTTGCCGCTAAATGCACTCCTAACCAGCCCCAAGTATCATTCTGTCTCTGAATAGAGTCCGTCCCATTGTGCGCATAACTTTTCCTTAGGCTGCTGGGTGATATACAATGGGCAGGTTGTTTTGGCCTTCCATTTTTTAACAGTCAGAATTTAAACAGATAGAAGCACATCAGAACATTTTACGTTGTACAACTAAAATAATTAAAGTAAAACGCAAGTAGTTGTTTCAATAAATTAATTTCTTGGTTTCCCCCACCCCCCCCCAAATTTCTTTTCAGCTTATCTACCTCAGAAGTTATCCCAGAGGGGCACCTGGGTGGCTCAGTGGGTTAAAGCCTCTACCTTCGGCTCAGGTCATGGTCTCAGGGTACTGGGATCGAGCCCCACATCAGGCTCTCTGCTCAGCAGGGAGCCTGCTTCCCCCTCTCTTTCTGCCTGCCTCTCTGCCTACTTGTGATCTCTGTCTGTCAAATAAACAAATAAAATCTTAAAAAAAAAAAAAAAGAAGTTATCCCAGATATGATAGAATTCCTCTCCCCCAACCCACTCCTTCACCTTACCCACGCCCTCCCTGGAGACAGTTTGTGAATCAGAGGTAATGTAGACCCGTCATTTGTGGTGGGTGGAAGGGAGGGGGATAACTTTTGGAAGAAATTAAGTCCAAAGTGAATAGAAAACAGACCAAGTCTTACCAATGAACAGTAAAGAGTTGGCTTCTTAAGGAACACAGGGGCCAGCCTTGAAACAAGAGGGGGCTGGCAGACAGAGCTGGGAGTCTTGGGTTTGACTAGAAGTTCAGCCCTCTACAGACACTGGGCCCTTGGATAAGTCATTGTTCTGCTCTCTCCCCATGAAATCGAAGGCTTATAAGGAATACCTCTGAGACCCTGGGATTCCAGTGGATTTCCCTGATTTATCTTTATTTTCAGGCTCGATTTTTATAGATCTGTTTTCCTCGAAACCGAGCCCTTCTGCAAGGATTTGCAACCAAAGTCATCACGTGTCACTTCTAAACTTTAGTCCAAGGCCATTAGCTGGGGAAAAGGTTCTAGAGACAAAAAAAAAAAAAAAAAAAAAGAATCGACCATGTCAGAAATGCCATCCGTATATCTTAACGTCTTTGGGCGCTACCAAAGCAAGCAGCATGTTAATATGACATTTACAAATCACCCCAACCACTCTCTAATTAACTTACTGTGTGCCTTCTCTAAACTAACATACACGGAATTAGAGGAGAAACACTTATTTGTTCTGTTGCTAAGGAACCAATATAATTTGCATAGTGAAAAAAATCATTAGTATATTTAAGCTGAAATCCTGCCTATTTATAACAGCCAGACCTAAAACACGAGATCAAAGCATAATTTTTTTTTTCCCTCCATTCTTAAATAAGCAGCCCAGAGCAGCACCAGGCTGTGCCTAATACATAATATTAGCCAGAAGTTCTAGAGGCTTTGCTGCTGGTAGCTGCTCCAGGGACAAACCTGGGGAAGGTCAGAATCACACTGCATAGGTGGGCAGGTGGCTTCTTTTTGACACAACGCTTTGTACAACTCAACACATATACTTGGATTCCAGATGAGTTCGGGTTGGCTGATCTCTCCTTTGGCTCTTGATTTAAATGACTGTATTTCCCCCCTCACTTATCTTAACTAATTCCTTCATTTATAGTTCTCTGCAGGTGATAGAAAGAGTTCCAGATTTAGAGTCAGAAAATTTGGGGTTTGACTCTTGGGACACTGCCCCAGCATTAGCTGGGCGACTGTGGGCAGGTATCATCACTCCCCTGAGTTCAACAGGTCTTTTTACCTGTAAAGGGGGTCTGGGGATTACTAGCACCATTATGAAGAATGAAAGAGAAAATGGGTCAGAATGAGCTTTTCAAAGATGGAGGTGATTATTTTTCCAGCTTTACTGAGGTGTAACCGACAAAATTGTTACATTTCAAGTCTATGATGCAATGATTTGATATACATACACCCTGTATGAAAGGATTCTCTCTACTACTCCCATCTGTCAAGTGGGTGTTATTGACTTCAAGCTTCATAGACATTTTTCGGAGCAACTTAACAAAAGGCCATCAACAATTCATATGGAAAATAAGTCTTACAGCCAGGGAAATTCTGAAAATAAAAATAGTGCAGGGAAGAAGCGTGACTGGGTATCAAAAAAATATTTTAAAACTGCAATAATTAAAACAGTGTGGTCCTGGAGCAGAGCCATGTGGGCGGGTCAATGAGAGAGAATTAAAAGAAGTCAAGCCAGGAGCACCCGGCTGGCTCGGTTGCTAGAGCGTGCAACTCTTGATCTCAGTTATGAGTTCCAGCCTCATGCTGGGTGCGGAGTCTACTTGGAAAAAAAAAAAAAAAAAGTCATCACCAAAAGAGGTCAAACTAAAGATATACATTTTACGTATAAAAGTGCCATTTCAGACTGATGGAGAAACTACAGCTTATTCAACAGATAGCACTGAGAAACTGGCTAAATTTTGGAGAAAATGAAATTAATCATTAACGTACTTTTTACAACTATTATAGAAGTTTCAAATATTTAGCTACAAAATGTGAAACCATAATAGAACTGAAAGGAGGGCGCCTGGGTAGCTCAGTTGGTTAAGCATCAAACTCTTGGCTTGGCCTCAGGTCATGATCTTGGTGTCCTGGGATCAGGACCTATGACAGCTCAGAGCTCAGTGGGGAGTCTGTTTGAGATTTTCTCTCTCTCGCATTGCCCCTCCCTCTGCTCCATGCTCTCTCTCTTCCTTAAATAGATAAATCTTAAAAAAAATAAAAAAATAAAAAAACCCCTGAAAGATAGTCTAAATAATTTTGTTTTACCAAAAGGGCATTAGAAGGCCATTCTACACATGGCACACCACCCAGAAACAACTAAGTAAAAGATGGATAAATTCAACTACGTAAAAATATTTTATATGGCAAAACAAGAAGACAAACTGCGAAAATGTGAAGAAAGGAGTCAAAAACAGAACTATTTCGTGTTTTTAAGAAGAAATGCTAATGGAAAATCAAACTATGAATAGCTGTTTAAACTTACTGGCCATTTAGAAAATGTAAAGAATAGAGGACCACTTTTCGCTCACTGTGTCGGCAAAAACGAAAGGTTGGCTAATGCCCAGGCTTATTGCCTTTGAAATGCACTAGACATTCCCACATTCTGCTGGAAGAATATGTATTTGTTGCACCTTATTTGGAGTATCCAGTCACAGTTATCACATTCGAAGCCAGTCATTTCCATCCCAGGAAATTTTTTCTCATGCATAAACTCAGAAAACTGTACAAATGTATTTATATGAGCTTATTGTTTGAAGCAGCAAAAAAGTGGAAATAACCTACATAAAAGGGAAGCTACTTAAATGTATTTTAGTACACTTATAAATTGGAATAGTAGGTAACAAAAAAGAAAGTGAGGAAAATGATCTGATACAGAAAAAACACACGCTGCCTCCTGTGTAAAGTTCAATTTACAGAATGCTCACGAAGTCCTAGGAGACAGGTACTATCACTCTGTTCCCATTTTACAGATTAGGAAACTGAGTCATCGGGGACTATCTTGTCCAAGGTTATACTGCTGGCACGTTGATGAACCAAGACAGTCTGGCTCCAGAATGATGCTTCTAAACACCAGGTGTTTATACATATAAACAAATGAATAAATAAATAACAATTAAAAATAATTTTAAAAAAAAGACTCTCTGTCTACTCTAGGTTTTGAGAAAAGAATCTTAAAAAGAGCTCTCTAATGGGTTCCCTAGCCATGACAGCTAACAGGGTGTTGCCACTAAGACGTGAATGTTGTTAGGGAGCATAAAGACGCAGCAAAATGGGAGAGGGTCCTATCACTTGACCAGTGTGAATGAAGTGCTGGTTTTTCAAGGAGCACTGTGCGGAAGTCTGGAAATCTGAGTGTGAATTTAGCACCAACACTTAGTAGGAGGAGTAAATTTAAAACATAGAATCTCAGGGGCACCTGGATGGCTCAGTCAGTTAAGCATCTGCCTTGGGCTGGGGTGGACCTGCTCAGTGGGGCGTCTGCTTCTCCCTCTGTCACTCCCACTCCCCTTGTGCTCTCTTGTGCATGCGCTCTCTCTCTCTCTCTCTCTCTCTCTCACAAATAAATAAATAAATAAAATCTTTAAAAAAAAATCTCAGATCCTCAGTCCCATTGTATATATAATGAGTATAATGGGAGACGATGAAATGTGCTCTGTCTGACCTACTCGGAGGCTGCCATGATCGAACGAGATCATATACGGTGGTATCATTTCTCTTTTGAAATAAGAGGATGGTTTTAGAATAAATGCTCATTAAACAAAATAAGGAAGCTCCTCAGTGCAGTTTGTAAAAACCTTTACTAGAATCTATCCAATCCAAGACCACCGATGATGTAGGGTTTTCCTCGCTTTTTGGCATTCATGACTTAGAGTTAGGTCTTTTTGGTGGGGGGGGGGATTCATTGTGAGGTTGTGATCATAGGGTATATACAATTTTGCATCTTATTTTCTTTTTTTAAAAAAGAGTTTATTTATTTATTTGACAGAGATCACAAGTAGACAGAGAGGCAGGCAGGTAGAGAGAGGAGGAAGCAGGCTCCCCACTGAGCAGAGAGTCCAACGTGGGGCTCGATCCCAGGACCCTGGGATCATGACCCGAGCCAAAGGCAGAGTCTTAAACCCACTGAGCCACCCAGGCACGCCTGCATCTTATTTTCTATTTAATTCTACCACGAGAATTTTTGCACCGTTGAAATGGCTTCATGAAACTATCATTTACATCAAGAATCCCCTATGGTTGGACCTTAGCACTGTTAAGAACCTTGCACGTTATAAAACTCCATGTCACAAACTTCTTTGTGTTTTAATATCTTAAAATACATTTTTTACTATTTTTTAAGTCATTCCCAGGGAATGTGGCATTACTGAATCAATGGCACACAACTCCGATTTGTAAAATGCTTTTTAAAAGCAGAAAACGTAACACAAATGTAGGAACTGTTTTCAGCTCCAATTCACCAAGTTCTGTTTGTGGCAGGCACGGGACGGTACTAAGTACCCAGGGAATAACTTACCAAACAGCCAGGAATCCTTATATCCATCGTAAGGACACTAATAAGTTAATAGGGATAACAGAGATGGAATCAGCAGAAACCCAGACCTCCAGGAGCTCTCCCTACAGAGAGAACACCGTCTCCATAAATTACCCCACCAAATAAAACCTCTGCTAAACCATTTACAAGCTGTGCTCCCTAAGGCAAGATGCTTTCCTTCTCTGGGCCTCTACTACCACCTCAGAATGAGAGCCTCCATCCCGAAGATCTTTGAGATCTTTCTAGCTAGGGAAACCCTGATTCTGCCCCAGCTGTGGTCCCTGTCTGCTGGCAAGGATTCCAGATACCTTAGTGCTGGATAGATGGAGGGTTCGCAACTGGAGCACGGGTGGGAATGGTGTTCACACGGTGCGGTGGGCAGCACAGGCAGGGTGACCTGGCTGCCACTCCAGACTTGGGACAAGCTGCTGTACCCTGTGGAGGAAAAGAAGCTTTGCCTGGTGAGGATACACTCGATCTTCAAACTCTGGGTCCAAGGCTTTTCTCCGGCAAAGGAGACCTCAGTATTTGGCGTTTCTTTTTTCATGAAAATGCTGCCTTCTTTTCCAGCTTTGGACTCAGTGAATCCCACCAAAGTGACATCAACTGCATGTCATCAAGGAAAGAAAAAGAAAACCCCATCAAGGCCTAAAATGATAACATCTCTATGTCTTGGGTGTCACATATTTGAAATGACATGAGGTACACGATTTCACTAATGCTTTTGCTTTTCCAACACTTTAAGGCAGTACAAAACAATCACCGAAATCCCTAGCTTAATTGTAAGCCTGTGTTCATTGGTAACATCTAATTTCAGTTCTAATCAAGGGATGGATCCAAAATATCACTATAGTAACTTCTTTAAATATTTTTATTGTTTTAACTCAAATAAGATAACTTGTTCTCCGTGGAGTTCAATAACTCCCGTGTTCCCTTGAAACAAAGCATCAAGAAAATCTCACTGATTCTGACCCCATTGGTTTTGCAGAGCAGGAGGTGCGCTAGGCAGGCGGGAGTGGGGAGATCTTGGTCTGCTCCCTACCCTGCCACTCATTCATTCTTTGACCTGGAAAAGGCATTTGTCCCTCCTTGGACTTTTCTTTCCTTGGAGTTTCTTCACGATAGAAAGCAACAGAGCTGCATTAAAATCTCAGGAACTTCCACCTTTCTTGTGTTGATAGTCTTGCAACTAAATGGGGGCTGGGCTGAGATACTCCGGTATTTAAAAAGATAAAGAAGTAGCTATAAAGTTGTAACAATAAACAAGAGGGGGATATACTCTTGTACTCTTAAAAAGAGGGAGATTTTGCATCATTTTGGCCTGATTCATCGCCCCTCCCCGTATCCTCGCCCTTCGTCATGTATTGGTTGCATATTCCCCTGCTCCGTGACTTTGGGTTCAGCCCTGTGACTTGCTTTGGCCAATGACTGTTCTTAGCCATGGGTTTGCATGCCTGTGCTTGCAAAGAGAGACCTGCTCTTTTGCCTCATACCCTAGTGAGCCTGCTGGTGCCAGGGGAAAGGATGAGAGACTTGTAGAGCAGAGTCGGCTTGGCAGATTCTTGCCAGCAGACTCACAGATGCAGGAGAGATGAGAAAGGATTGCTGTTTCCAGCCACCGAGCACCAGGCTGGCTTGTTACATAGTATCATCGGGCAACAACTAACCAATACAAAAGGCCAGATGTTTTTCTAGAAGAGAGCACATATTGGTCTACAAACCCAATACCAAATAGAAACAAGGTTATTTATTGCAAAACGTAGACCCTAGGACCTCCTATGTTGTACGCAGCCTATATCAGGCTGTCACCTGTGTGACTTGGGGCACCGTGAACTTCTCGGTTTCCACACCTGTAATGTGGGATGCCCGTGTAATTAGATTTCGTGTGAGGGTTCAATACGAGGACCCATGAGAAGCATTTCGCACTGTGCCTGCACTTAACAAGCACTCAATAAATCGTAGCTGTTAATTAACTCTTCTAAATTCCTATGGAACTTAGGTGCATACTACAAAATTCAGTACATATCTAGAGAAATAATATAGATATAGACAGGGGAGGGACATTTCCACCCAGCAGGCATAAGCCTCTGAAGGCTAAGACTGGTCACCCGTTCCAGCCCAGAGAAATGGAGCCACTGTGGGCACTTTGAGTCAAATAGGTTCGTCCTTCTTCACTGCTCTTTACAGCCTTCTGATTACCAAAGAGTTATTCTCCACCGGCACTAGCCCGTTTTAACACCTTTCTGACACAGGAGCCTCTCCTTTTTAATAAAGAGAAGGTCTGAGGCTCAGGGAATCCTAGGCCAGCAACGATTATTTTAAAGGTTGTTTTGTATAGGGGGTAAGTGATATTGTTGGGTTTTTGCAGTTTTTTTTTTCTTCCACTCCTGGCAGTGATATAAACTTTCTTTTTAAAAACAAATGTATTTAATTTAAGAAGTAAGTCTGTAGGAGCATCGGGGTGGCTCAGTTGGTTAAGCGTTTGCCTTCGGCTCAGGTGATGATCCCGGGGTCCTGGGATTGAGCCCCACGTCGGGCTCCCTGCTCAGCGGGGAGTCTGCTTCTCCCTCTCCCTCTGCCCCCTCCCCTGCTCATGTGCTCTCTCTCAAACAAATAGATAAAATATGTTTTAAATTTATTAAAAAATAAATAAAAAGTCTGTTTAAGCAGAAAAAAAGGGAAATAACAGTGCAAGAGGCACTTAGATATACCAAAAGAATCATAGCCGTGTGATGTTTGGGAATCACTGAGTTCATAAACAAATATTTAACTGATCAAAGGAGAAGTTCTGTTGACAGGTAGAAATCAGAAATTACATCTGCTCTGCTAAAGCATTTCATTAATTCCAACTTGATTCCTCTACTGATAGGTTCTATTTTCCCATCCCTGAATTGAGCCCAAAGAACTAGGTTTTGGGGGTTGCTGGTCTTCCAGCATAAAAAACACTTCTAAAAAATCAGCATAGCATTTCTCATTTCAACACCCAGGGCACTGACAACTAGACCCTTTCAGTAGTCTGAGGGGAAAAAAAATTACAGAGTTTGGGTTTTCCAATTTGATTGAACCTGGCAGGAACCATCTGCACACACAGAGACATGTGGGGTGACACCCAAGACTCCAATAGACTGACACATTAGGCCAAGTGTATCTTTATGTCCACAATTATCAATTTCAAATCCTAGAAAGATGTCTACGGAACAGAATCAGAGGGAAATGGGACTCTGTCACACATCTCAGCGCCAACAGCCATTGTTCAAGACCAATTAGCATTACTGGTGGTCCCCTCTTCCCGAAGCTTCCACTCTGGGCTGGGAGCATCTGCTGCACATTTTTCATTTCTTTCCCATTTTGAACAATTTGGTTCATAAGCTCCATTTCCTTGCGGCTTCCTGGGGTTCTCATGACAAACCACCACACTTTGTTCCTGTCCTTTAAGATCTGAAAGGCACTGGAGAACACACGAAATTTGTTTCTAATTTTGCGTCTACCAAAGCATTCCTGGGGTAACAATACAAGCCTATAAAAATAGGAGGCACCATCCCTCTAATTCCACAAAATAAACAAATCCGAAAGGAAATCAAACACAGTCCTCGAAAATGCAACATAAATATTTTTACACCCACCCCCTTCTTTTCTTTAGCTGGTGAAAACTTGTTTCTGAATTATGATTTGAGATGCCATATTTATCCGTTTATGTTTACAACAAATAATCACGACATCAGCGAATGAAAAGAAATGCTAGGGCTCTCTTCTTATTCCTGGCTTCCTGTTTTATGAAATGAATGTCCCAGAAGACAATTTAAGAGAATGTGGAATCCAATTTCCCCACTGGTGTTAAGAGTTTTATTTTTAACTCGACTGCTCAAAATAATAGGTGTTCTTATCCGCGGTTGGAGTACACGTAGACACAAAGCAGAATCATCTTTCCATTTTCGTTTTCAGATAATTCAGAGTAACTTAGAGTTCTGAATTCCTGAATCTTGGCCAAGGTGATGTCATTAAATCTATAATGAAAACAGTGTCACTGAGAGAATTAATTCATTATGGTGGAATTAAGTTAAATCCTTTATGATATGCCATTAAGCACCCCTACTAACATGCTTGCATCAACCTAAATGAAGCACATTCAAATCCAAAAAAAGAAAAACAGGTTCCAGTCTCCAACTTCATAGAATACTGGGCAACTTTCAAAGTTAAATTCATTTAACTACTAAAAATATTTCTAAATCTCACAGTATTTAAGTGTCTTAAGATGTTTTCAATGTTGCAGTGGCCAAATACTTGGTGGTTTATATAACATCTTTGCCTGAGGGGGTGTAACTTACTGCATATATCATTATTACGTATTTTAGAAATGTTTTTGCTGTGTTGCTCTGTGGAGACTGAGCATTTCAATAATCTTCTCCAACATTTCAATAATCTTCAAAATACTGTTACACTCGGTCCAGCTACGATGAACAGCAATGCCAGAGTTTGAAGTAACTTGGTCAAGATTTTAAGAACATTTCTCATCCCCGAATTTACTATGTAATTGACAAATGTTTATTTTGTTAGGTCCTGCAGAGAGAAATAAACAAATGCAATCTATTCCCTGTCCTCTAGGATTTTACAGTTCGGCCCAGAGCCATAACATCATCCTGTAAAAATCTATCCCCTAGAACCTGGGCAGAGAAGGAGGAACTACATAACTATTAGCCAGGCACTTACAAGGGGCTATTTCTGCGTCTGACACCAAATTTCTGCTGAGTCCAGGGAAACTTCCAGCTTCCTCTCCACATCCTGGCTTGCCATATACTTATCTAGAATAATGACTGCTCATGAAGGGGGTTGGGTTTCTAAGAGGGAGAGAAAAAAAATTAAGATGCTATTCAATGTGAAAACTTGGATGTTAATTTTTTTTAAATAAATGTTAAAAAATTAGGTCATTTCATACCAGTGAAAGGACATGCATTTTTAGAAGAGAACTGAAAAAAAAAAATCACAATTCATGTTCAAAGCATTTTGCTTCTGACACATGGCTGTTAAGTGACAAATGGAAATTTCCTGAGCTCAGTAAAATGACTTGACAATAGACTGTATATAGTTTCTACCGAAGCTGCCTGTCAAAAAAGTTGTAGCAATCATGCTCCATCGTTAATGATGACCAGCCAAGCTCTTTGTCTGCAAAGACCATGGACCAAATTTTGTCATTGCCCGTCACTGGCTGTGCAAACCTTTTTTTCTTACCACCTGGCAAAAAAAAAAAAAAGAAATTTTATTTTTACAGATCGGCTCTCATGACAACAAGTATCACCCCAAACCCTTAAAATAACAGAAAGAATCCCAAGGCCTAGCCAATGACCTGCTTGCTTTATACAATATTGATAGGACAACCCCTAGGCAACAAAGAAATTCTGATGGTGCCTTGGTTCTCTTTGTAATGGGATTTGGCCAGGATCAGGGAAAGCATGTATTTATTTTTTATTTATTTATACTCTGTATACCCTGACTGCTTCTCAAAAGATTTAGGATGGCTTGCAAAAAAACAAGAACCAAAACAGAACCAGAAAACTATATGCATTATGACTGGTACATATAGAAAAAGAGAGAATTTTTCAAAAGCAAAAAAGAAAGGAAGGAAGGAAGGAAGGAAGGAAAGAAAGAAAGAAAGAAAGAGAGAGAGAAAGAAGGAAAGAAAGAAAGAAAAAAAAAAGCAAAAACATGATGAGCCCAGGCAAATACAGCTCCCATAAATGGGCATTAAATGGAAGAAACAAGCAGGACAGAAACTCAGCCGTATACCAGCAAGACTCACCAGCTGTTTTGGTTTTGGCTGACATCCACTCTAACTGGTTGATGTTCATGCTGTATTAGTTGCTAAATATTTTTACCATCACCCAGGAGTCACACAGCAAGTAGGCACTCATTAAATGGCAGCAGTTTTCAATATGTTGTCCTTCCTCTCCAACACTCATATCACCAGCAGCATTCAGTTAACATATACTGTGTTTGAACTCTGCAGAAAATATGTTCCTGTTTTGCCTTTAAGCACCTGCATGCTAAGTGCCCTCTGCCAGCCAAAGGCGGCGAGGACTTGATCTCTCTCTGGGCTCTATTTTCCTCAATAAGAGAAAGGACTACAAGAGGCCACAGCTCAATTGATGTTTGCCAAAAATCGGATTCTAGTTCCCAGCAGAGACTTCACAACCACATTATAAATAAATTGAATACCACACTGGGGTGCCCCAATTCTGGTCTATTGCTGAAGAGTAGGCACTCTATAGAGTTTCTCTTAACTTTGCAAAAAAAAATTAAAAATTAAAAATAAAGTGGTGGGGGGCATTTCTCTCCTTTTCTCTAATTTTTTTTTTACCCCTATTTATAAGCCTTTGGAAGGGTTCATGTAGCGAATTGTGCATTTTCCCTTGCGTGAGTAAAGGACAAGGTGTCTGCTTTCATTTCAGATTGCTGGGCCCTCAATCAACATCACTATAAATGTGACATATGAATATTAAATCCAAATATTTTATTGGTGCAGATAAATATGATTTGTAAAAAGAGTCAAATTAACAATCCATTACATACTAATGGGTTCTAATCAATAAGTTTAATTTGACTAAAAGGAGAAGGGAAGAGGGGGGAGGGAACCCAATTATACCCAAATGGTGTAATTTAAAATTATAAAGGTGATTGCCTTCTACAACTTTTGAGTCATTGTCTGACTTGGGGCTTATGGACCCAAGGCCTAAACCATTGAAAGTGAATTTCCATCTGTGATTGACACATGCAAGTTTCCAGTTATTTTTCTTAAAAAAAAAAATTGTTTTAAATACAGGAAAGTACAAATAGTAAAAAAAAAAAAAAAAAAAAAAACAAAGAAAAACTACCTGCCACAACCCAGAAAGAACAAGTATTTTTTTTAATGTCGTATTTGCTTCGCATTACTTGAATAAAAATAAAACAATGCCCATAAAACTGATGTCTCTTGTCTCCTCGTCCTGTCTCCCCGTCTCCTTCCCGGTCACCTTCTCCAGCGACTGGACTGAACGTTGTCCGTCTCCTTCTGGCCCTCCTTTCTCGACGTTCTGTGTGTCTACAGAGACCCCAGGCATAGAGATCCCCAGGCACCAGGCGTAACATCACTAGGTGTGTTTGTAAAATCTGCAACTTGCTTTGTCTACTTGACCATCTCATTCATGCCTTTTAATAGTCCCCTTTAGGATGTTATTTTTACTCTCTGGTTCGCTAGGTTATTCCTGGCTCCTTTATTTCCCTGCTGGGTCCCCTACCCATTAGGATCGGCTGGCTTAACTACGATTATTCTGATCTCCGGTAGGGAAAAGCTTCCCCGGGGTCCTTTGATTATGGAAGTAGATCCCAGGTACTTTGGATCGGCCCCAGCCTCACTTATGGGAAGATCTACAGCCTCTCCTCCAGGGCTCACCCACCGGAGAAGCAAGGTAGGGAAGGAAAAAAAAAAAAAAAACTCTTCCTCCTTGGCGGTGGCTCTTGCATCTTATATGAGGTCCCTGTTCCCGGCCGAGCCCTCTGAGCGAGAAACACGTCCCCTCGCCCTGCGCCCTGCGTTCGCTTCAGCTTCTCCCGCTCTTTGGCAACATACAGAGCTCAATAGAGAAGGAAACAGACAAGGCTTCCGTTTGCAGGGGCTTCCGCCTCTGCAGCTGGGGGTGTCTGCCGCGCACCCACGATCTTTGGTGTCAGTCTGCTCCCTAGCGTCGCGGCCGGGTCCAGCATCTGACAGAGGCGAATCCCAGGCTGCGGAGCGGGAGCGCGCGGGGCTCCAGCCGCCCTCCCAGCAGAAGAAGAACAAAGCCCAGCGGACTATCTCCCTATCTTCTGGGTGGCAAGGAAATCTCAATTATACACCCAAGGGATGTGGTTTATGAAAAACTAGAAAGAATGTTTAAATTGTATACGTAAATTGTTTGGTTTTACAAGCTGGGGTAAATCAGCACATTTGCAGCCCATATTTATCTGATCCACTCCATAAGACTTTTTGAATGTGTGCCATTGATGTGGGGTGAATACCTCTGCGAAACATAACCGACCCCGAAATTCAATTAGGGCATGGGGGTGGTGGAGGGAGATGGAAATTTTGCTTTGGGGTTAGTCAGGACTGCTGAGAACTTCTCGGAATAGTTCCTTGGCTGTAACCGAAGACTGAAATCGAAGGATAAAATTTCCAACGGATGCCGGGTAGTCAGAACATTGGCTCGGGCTCGCCCTTTTAAGAAAATGATGGCAAACAAAATGCCCTTCTTTGGCCCTATTTCTAATTCATTAAAAAAAGAAAAAATACTATCTTCTTCGTGCCCCAACATAGCGTAGTCCACATTTATTGAGCTGGATAGAGGCTTAATTAACACCCTTGATCCCGATAGTAATAAGTGACAGAAGATGGGAATATGTAAATCCACAGGGAATACCTAATTCCAATATCAACTGGAAAAAAAAAAAATACCCCAAGGAAAAAATATTTGAAAACAGCGTTTTATTTTTACAAAACTCTGAGCAGCAGAGCGCACACCCCAGGGATGTGGTTGATGGGAACATTTGGAGTGTTTAAATTGTATATGTAAACTGTTTTGTTTTGCACACTGGGATGAATCACAGATAGAGGTCAGAGCGGTGAGAAAAGTTTGAGGCGGCATGCACCCTAAGCGGGAATAATCTCTTGGCTTTGACCTTGGGTTGCCAAACCCTAATCACTGATAACAGCCAAGAAGCTCTACTTCATACAGATGCAGCATCCTCTTCTCCAGAAAGTTCCCCCACTCGGGCCAGCACTTATGGCAAGATAATTAATAGTCCCCTGAGTTATAGATTCTGAGCTAAAGGTAACAGTACATAATAGAAGTCAAGGTCACCCATAATACAGTAGCTTCTATAACAAAGGGGATTATTACTGCAATTACCGTCCTGTTGGAAAGATTTTATAAGTTTTCATCATTTTAATTCTTAAATCTTCCTCTTGCCAGTGAAGTTTAAACTCTCCGATTTATGGTGGAGGAATAAAAGCCTCTCCCATACCTCCACAAAAGCTTTCTCTTCCAAGCATGCAAGGGGCTTCTAGCAGGGTCAAGAGACCGGGAATGGCCACCCTTTTTAGCAGCGAGGCCTTGAAAGACTCCTTACAGATCTAACTTGTCTTCCTGGCATTGTCCCTTCCGAGGCCGTTTCAAGCAAAAATATGTTCACATCCCACGTGAGATGTTAAGTTTGGGGTGGTTTGTTTTTGGATTGGGTTTTTGTTTTTGTTTTTGTTTTTGTTTTGTTTTCTGTACATAATGGAAAAGAATTTTCTGGTTTTGTTTATCACATTATTGTTTATTTTCAGGTGATCATGTTCCTTGTCTCCTTTTGGAGCCAGGGACTTCTTTCCACACACACACCACCCCCTACCTTTCCCCCCCGCCCCGACCCCTTGCCCAGTCCCAGCCATTTTTGAAGGACCTTGAAAAGCTTGAGCTTCTGGCCCTTTGCCTGTTGTGTCCAACGAAGGCAACGGCTCCATTTGCCAAATTCTAAACGGGAGCTGAACGCCGAGAGCACATTTCCCACCCAAACGAGTTAGTGTCTAAATTTGCTGCTGTCTGGAAAAACTCCAGTTCCTGTGGGTTAAACCAGAAACAAAACAAAACACAACCTGTTTTAAAAGCTTCTTAAAAAAAAAAAAAAAAAAAGGTGGGGGTGGGGGGGGTGCTTGGGTCTAAAAATTGTAACTAATTTAATAAGACATCCTGCCTGGAGTAGATCTGAAGCTACGTGTGCCATTTGGATGAGCCTTGGGGACAGTGTCCTCCTAGTCCTTCCCGAAATGGTTTCTAACTAATACAGCACTCATATCTATGACCCGAACGGTGTTGCTGTCTTTCTGCTTTGGACAAAAGAGCGAGCAGACACAATCATCTTTTGAGAATGATGGCATCGTCATTGTCTGCATAGCAGGACTGTAATTAAGCACCAGAAATAGGACAGCTGAGAATGGACAAAAGGAGGGGGAGGGAGGGACTGTGAAACAGCGTTGTGGGGCAAAGATAGTAGCTAAGGTCCAGTAGACACAGGAATGAGGTCATCCTGAGAAAGAGTGTGTGTCCAGACGGAAAAAATGTGAAGCAGGCCAGAGGAAGGGAGGCCCAGCGAGCTGCTTAGTGTTCTGGACTTGACTCACATGCCCCCTCCTCCAGGCAGACCTTGGGGATGTCTCCTGGAAGAAATTTTCATGTCTCAAAAGTTTACCAAGGGCCTGCTATGGACCAAGTATTGTTTTAGGTGTTGGGGACGCTCACTGGAGACAAAGCAAGCCCCTTGCAGAAAGGACAGCAGTGGCCAAAGTCGGAGAGTGAGAATAGGACTGCTTGGCTCTTGTTGTCTAAAGAAGGTCAGGGCACTGGAGCTGAAAATTCTGGAGAGGGGAGTCAAGGGACATAAGATATGTGGGCAGGACTTTACATTGTGGAGTCTGTGGGCCTCAGAAGAGGAGTCTGAATTTTAGCCCAAATTCCCAGGGCTGCTGTTGGAGGGTTTTACGCATGGGGCTTACATGCTCTTTCACTCTCATGGGGTTAAGTGTGCTCACAGGAGACCATCTTTCCAGGCTTCTCCCCTGCACCCCCAACTTATGTACAATGTAGGCCCATAGCAGCCGCCTCATCAGGGAGCACGCAGCAGAACAGCAGGGTTAGAACGCGGCCAAATGCACGCATAGACGGCTGATGCCAGCTGACTCCGGGTGCTACCCCCAGACCTCAGTTGCACTCAGCAGGTCGGGGCATGAAGGCAAATTAAACAACAGCTGACTCTGAAACTCAGCTCACCAGTAGGGTTTAAAAGGGACACCAACAAAACCTTCATTGTCTTTGATTTTTCTCATCTTGTGGCAGATGAAGCTACCTAAAACCGTACATCCTTCTCAAAATCAGAAGGTCTATAAAGACTTATTTCATACACTCCCAGTCAGGACAGCCCTGTGGATTAAAGACAAACGTATGCGTAAAAGGGACACACAGGTGTTCATCGTATGATTGAGCAGATGAATGAATGGATTTCATAAATTGTGTCTTGGAAGGCTCCAAGGGTCTGGGGCCTGAAGAAAGAAAACTGGCGTATTTCATCTCCTACCAATCCCCCTGAGTTTTTGTTTGTTTTGGTTTTTTTGTTTTGTTTTGTTTTTAAGATTTTATTTATTTATTTATTTGACAGACGGAGATCAGAAGTAGGCAGAGAAGCAGGCAGAGAGAGAGGGGGAAGCAGGCTCCCTGCTGAGCAGAGAGTCGGATGTGGGGCTCGATCCCAGAACCCTGAGACCATGACCTGAGCCTAAGGCAGAGGCTTTAACTCACTGAGCCACCCAGGTGCCCCTTATTTTGCTTTTTAATAGATTCTCTTTGCTGAGTAGTGTCACTGAACATCAGAGCAGGAACTTTAACCCCAGTTGGAAACTCTGAGGCTCAGAGAGAAGAAGTGACTTGCCCAAGGTCACACAGCCAAAGTAGGGCTGGAATTCTACATGGTGCTTCCTTCATTATGCTCTGCTTCTTTCTTTAAGGATAAAGAGGAGCAGGGGAAGAAGGCTCCGAATTCATACCAAGTGAATGTTAGCTAATAAAGAAGGACCAGGATGACAGACAGAGATCTCTCCCTCTGTCCTCACAGGCCTGCTCTGTAGGCTCGCCCACAACAGGGCCTTTTGGCAGGGAAAGCCAGGCTCCTGGGTTTCCAGAGCACAGACTAGAAGATGGACATGGGCCTTGAGTAGGCACATCCTCTTAGTTTCCTCATCTGTAAAATGGGTATAGTTATGAGACCTTTCTCATAAGGTACTAGGTATAGTAAATTAATCAATGAAGAGTTTATCCCAATGTCCAACATCTGGTAAGTCCTCAATAAATAGAAAGTTGTCAACATTTTTGTTTTTTATGATAGGACATACAAAAAATACACACAAAAATATCACCCAGCATTCCAAATCTAGAGATAAGCTTAGTTAAGATTCTGGACATTATCCTTCCAATCTTTGTCCTAGATACACACACACACGTATACACACATAAACATTTCCCATGCCTCCAAATTCTTCCAAAATATGATTTCGTGACTCTTTTAACCCATCTCTCAGTACTGGAGATTTAAGTTTGTTAATTTTTTGCCACCGCAAATAAGGCTTCAGGGATTATGCATATACATAAAGCTTTATAACTGTGTCTGATAACTGCTTCAGGATAATTCCTAAGTGTTGACTTGCCAGATCACAGGGCATGCCTATTTTTGAAGCTTTTTGCAGAAATTGCCAAAGCAGCCTCCAAAAGAGTTGGACCATCCCATACCCTTCTGAGCAGAATACAGGAGGAGTACAGGCTCCCATTTTCACCAGCCCCCGGGCATTATCGCTTTCGATCCCTTTAGCTTTTAGATAGGCCCAAAACATTGCATCATGTTGTCTTAAATCCCTTGATTGTTAGGAAGGTTCAATCTCCAACCACATTTGCTCATTAATGAACTGCCTGGTTAAGTCTCTTACTTTTTTTTTTCTCCTGGGGTATTTGTCTCGGTCAAACAAGCTTGGAAGAAGGTGATGTCTGTGTACCTGGGATGTTTTGTCCCTGTATTCACCGAAACCCCTTCCCTGTCTCGTGCTTGTTGTCTCGTAGTATTTTAATCAAAACATTAGAATAACAAGAATTTGGAGCGAGGGTCAACCTTGCTCTGGCCCTCGGTCACTGGGGACTGGACGACCTCATTGCTGTGCTCCCCGACCCCGTCCCCAAAAGTGTTGTTCAGGTAGGGAAGAGGCCAGCCCAGTGGGTTTTCACTTTTTTGACCATGGGAGCTCTTTTTACTTCTAGCACAGCCCTACGCAGTGCCCAGGCACCGCCCAGCTTCTGATAGCAGCATTCTTTGGGAAAATGCTGGTATCACCCCTTGGACTCAGTTCCTATCCTCATGAAATGCATTTAGCACCCAAAGTCTCTCGTGGGTCCCACAGAAGGAATATTGTCTTCAAACAAAGTGAGGAGGGGGTGGGAAAAGGAAGAGTAGTTGGTGTTATGTTTTTTTTTCTTAAAGTAACCTAATTTAGGTGTAAAAATCAACTTTCTTTCTGAACAACGTGGCAACAACCCAAAAGCTGTGAATGATGGTGCTAACGCTGAGTTGTTGGTGAGGAAAAGCTTTTATCAGAAGCCCCGGGGGAGAGTCTGGCTGTATCGTGCTCACAGAGGACCTTCCCAACCCGCACAGATAACCCTCCAAGGCTCTTCCCTAACTCTTCGAGAATCTTTTCTTTGTCACCACCAGTGACCCCTGAATAGGAGCTGCCCGTCTTCAGGTAGAATAATGGACGTTCATGCCCCCAGCTTCCCTTCTCCCTCCTTCTGGTAACTGGACTCTTATTCTGGCAAACCCCATGCTGGGTTCATGGGTTTGGAGGGAAGGAAGTTGACTCCAACACCAGTTCCAGGGGTGGGGGTTGAGTCACACCCAACCAGTCAGAGTTCCATGATATTGTGGACTCCATTATTGGTACTGGGATGGGCATAGGATCCAGTTCAGTCCAGTGACGGTCAGACCCAGAACGTTGCCCCAAGCCATGAGCAAAGCCCTCTCCTTGGCCAGGCTCAGAGCCGGGAAAGCCCAAGTCTGGAGCTGCAGGCGGCCATCTTGCCACTATGGCTACCCACAGAGAGAAGCCCAGGGGATGGATGAGGATAATGAGCCTGAGTCTTGAGGACATTTGTGGGCTCATAGATCAAGCCATACCTGAGACCCACTCTTGGAATGAATCCATCAACTCCCTATTTTGGCATAAGCCCCGTTGAGCCAGGTTGCTGTCACTTACTACGGAAGGAGTCCTGATCTAATGCAATCTATGCCATCAGTTGCTTTGAACATCTGAATTGTAGACACCCATTAGCAGTTCTGGGGTTCTCCGCTAAGGCAGGGTGGAGGGAGGTGGGGTGAGCAGGGCGTGGGGCAGTGAGCTCACAGAAAAGGGACTTAGAAAAACACATATGAGGAATAGTTGAAGAAACACAGAGGGGGACTCCAGGGAGATGTGACAGCCTGTTGTCATGGAAACCCCACCACATAGACCACTGGCTGAAGGATTTTTAGAGCTGGATTTTAACTCAGTAGGAGGAAAAGTTACCGAGACTCAGGGCTGTGAGGAGGTAATGCGTTCCCCTCTCCCGTGGGTGTGTAAGAGGAAAGTGTCTAACAGAATGTCATCTGGGAGACTCAAGCATCAGGTGCACGTTGAACTAGATACCCTTGACATTCCTGCTAACCCTGAGCCACGATGAATCCGTTTCCAGGATGAAGAGGTTGGCGTTTGAATCAGGTCTTTCTCATTTGTGACCCAGCTTTTCCAGCAGAGTAATTATGTTTATGAGGGTAGAGTTGCTATGGAGACGATTAAAATGACAGAGTCAATGCTTAAAGCAAAGAAACAGAGATACTGCCTTTAAGAGTATGGCCCCCACAGCCCCACCCCAAAGCCCTTACCTACTTCTCCTGTTACCCAGCACTCACACATGAACTGGGCTCCTCGAATGGGAACTTGGCTCCCGAAGGCCCAGAGTTGCAGGCTACATAGAGCCGGGGCAGAGTGACCATCCTTGATGCCACCCCCGAGGTTTGCTTTATGTGGGTATTAGGAGGCCCAGCTGGGGGTTCTGGCTGAGGACTCCTCTCGGTCAGTTCCCACTCAGTTCAGAGTCCTTGACTCTGGGGTCTGTCTCTCTCCTCCTCTCAACCCCAAATCACCCTTCCTTCTACAACATGGGCAGAGTCCGCTGCTTTCCCACACTCTCAACAGAAATGGCATTGCTGCGTCCTCTTGGCTTTTGTGATTTTTTGGAAATGTTATCAATCACCATCGTATTCATATGCATTCATATTTGGGGCATTATTTCAAGAATCATTTAATGTTAAAAGAAGTTTCCTCCAGTCGACGGTGTTTTGTTTTTCCATTTTGATGCTTTTAACATTGCATGGACATGTGTGCTTTGTTGTTGGTGGTGAAGTTCAGTTAAAATTCACGGAAAACAATTTCCAAAATATGGATTAGCTGTTTATGGGCTTTTTCATTTTTTTGAAGGAATCTGTGTATTATGCCATGTCAACCATTCCCGAAGCACAGGTGTTTTTATGGCATTTTTGTAGGTCTAATGGAGCCATTGGGAGGCAGCTGTATTTTTACTGAACTTCCTTTAAAGCAAACATTAGAAGCTTTGTCCTTATCTCAATGGCTTTCATGCCTCCTTTTCCTGTTAGTGACTTCTCCCCTCTCCCTCCTTTGGGTAAATACTTACCATGCCTGGGACTCTGATGATCCATAATCCACCAAAATAAAATGTACAGATGTTTCTTTAAATGGGCCAGAATGGACACTTTTCACATGTCCCTCCTTGGAGTATTTTATGGTTGATTTTTATTTAGGGGGAAAGGATGTATGTATCATCCTTTTTGGCAACAAAACCAGAGTTCTCCCCCGTCTTTAAAAGCTATGGCCCTATAACCCAGCCACGAACACCTTGTGTAAGGGGACCTGGTTAATTGGGATACGTTTCTTAAAAAAAAAAAAAAAAAGACAAAGGGGCCCAAAATGCCAACAGCGTCCTCTCTGGCGTAGAGGAAATAAGGTAAATTTTTATTTTCATTTTTATGCTTTTCTTTGGCTTCTGGATGATTTATGGCAATCACGTGCTGGTTTCACACTAATTAATTAATATGTCGCCGCATGTTCTTAGGGAAAAAATTAAACATAGAAGTACAAGAGTAAAAAACATATAAGGTTGAAGTCTCCTTTGACCCACCTCCTTCCAATCCTCGTTCCCTTGGAAGAGGTAACCACTCTTACCAATCTGGTCTATATCCTTCCAGAACTTTCCTTTAGTAACACACACACACACACACACACACACACACACGTGCATGTGCATACGTAGACATCCATGTATTTCTTTAAAAATCAAGGAAGAAAACAAACAATGGATTTGGTGAAAGTGTAGCCAGAGGTACTCAGGAACGTTAGAACAAGAAAGAGTCTTAAAGACTCCGCAGTCCGCGTCGCTCATCGAACAGACGTGGCGCTGGGTTCCCGAGCGCCTTCCTTCCCATGAAACCGCGCTGTGATGTGAGCCACATTTTGATATGTGGGGCTTCAGATGAGCAAGCAGATGTGTAAATACTCGTCTCCCAGGCCTGAGTATGATTTTTAATAATCGAATATGGAGCTCGAGCCAACATTTTATTCAGGCACTAAATTTAAAAGTGGAGCCAAGAGACCTTAAAAAATTTATGATTCCACAAACGCAGGGAGTTTTCCCCCACGATCGCTATCTTAGAACTAAAAGCGTAAAACCGGCCCTGTGTGGCTTGGCTCTCCTTCCGGAGCTCCAGCTCAGGGGTGCTTCTGAGTCTCAAGTGAGCTGCCCAGGCTGGGGTCCCTCCAGAAGAGCAGGGGGCTGGTGCCCTGGGCCCTCTCCCACCCCCATCCCTGCCCCAGGCCCCGGAAGGCCCTGTTATCACCCTCTTCCCTCCCTACGACCCTCGGAGGGAGCGAGCGAGTCCCTGAGTGCCCTATGATAAAGATAGTGTTTCGACTTGAAAAAGTAATTGCTGACACATATTACTGTTTCCCCAGAGAAAATCAGTCCAGACAAATCCTCTACAAACCGAGGATAGCAAACTGGGCAGTTTATGATGGCAGCCTGCTTAGATGGCTTTTGGTCTCCCTTGTGAAGTTGTTCGGCTTCCTATGCAAGACCCTGTCCGGCCAACAATACCCCCAGTCCTTCCCGTCCTGTCAGGTCCATCACGGGGATCTGAACCTCCAAGCCTTGGGGACAGCTCTGCATTCCCCCCCACACCCCTTGGGGGGACCTAGGGGGCACAGAAAACCATTCCGTGGAACGTGCCGTTGACTGGGAGCTGGGGGATGGCCTTCTGCCGCAGAAAGAGGATCCCCATTGGACAGGTGCTGCTTTCATAAGAATCTGTGCTTTTGCCAGGCTTCCTTCATTCGTTCACACATCCGTTCAAAACGTATTTACAAGCACCTGTTATGTGTCTTCACAAACACAAAGATATCGGGTAGTGATCAGCTCAAGAAAGAAATATAAAACAAGGCAGAAAGGATAGCAAAGGTAGGGCATGGATTTGTTCCTGTATCAGTGGGGGTCAGGGAGGGCCTCATGGACTGGGTGGCTTTTGAACGGAGACCAGAAATGGGTAAGGGTGTGCATCATGCAGGTACCTGAGGAAACAACAGCTCGGACAGTGAGAACAGCAAGTGCAAAAGTCCTGAGGCAAGAAGAACAAAAAGGCAATGCTGGCTGAAGCAGAATGCACGAATGAGAGATTATGTGGGAGATGATGAAGGAGATCATGCACAGCCTGTAGGCCCTTGAAAGGGTGTGACTTTTCCTCCAAGTAAGAGGAGAAGCCATTGGAGGGCTTTCAGCAGAGGAATGACAGGATCAGATTCAGATTTTGACAGAATCATTCAGACTCCCAGTGTTAAAAAGACTATGACAAGATTGGAAGGAAAGAGACCAGGTAGGAGGCCAATGCTGTCATCTACCCAAGAGACAATGGTGGCTTGGACCAGGTTGGTCGCAGTGGGCAGAAGTCCTGACCTATAGAAGGTACAGTCGATAGGAATTTGGCTTCAGTGGCTGAGAAAATAAAGGTATTTTCTGAGATGGGGCAATTGCAGGAAGACCACCAAGGGGTCCTGGGTTCAGAAATTTGATTTTGGACTTGGTAAGTTTGAGATGCCTTTTAGATACCCAAGGGGATCTATGAACCTGAAGTTCAAGGAAGACGTCTCATCCAAAGGTATGTTTTAAGATGCAATTTACATCCATAAGCCTGGATGAGTAGCCAGAAGGAGAACATCAACAAAGGCATGATTATGAACAGAGAAGACAAGAGAAGGGAAGAGAAGAGGAGGGGAGAGAAGAGGGAAGGAGAGGAGGGGAGGGGAGGGGAGGGGAGGGGAGGAGGAAGGAGTCCGAGAGAGGATGGAAGGAAAGAGGGGAAGAGCAGGGATGGGAGAGGGAGGGAAGGAATCGGAGTTCAGGGTTGCTGCAACATTTAACAGTTGAGGGGATAATGGAAGATCTCCAATGAAGAAAGCATTTCCGCGGACGGAGGGTGAGATCCAGGGAAGTGTGGTATCCTAGAGGCCAAGAAAAAAAATGGCTTCCTGAAAGTAAAGGATGATCAACTATGTCACACCCTGCAGAGGACTGGAGAAAGATGAGGTCTGAGACTTGGCCATGGGCTTCAACCTTTAATACCACCTTGAAAGGAGCTTTCTCGGTGGATATGAACCTGATTGGATCGGACTCAAAGAGAATAGGAAAAAGTACAAGTGAAGATGATGAGAAGAGATAATTACTTTGATGAGTTTAGTGTGAACTCTGTAACATCAAGTCTTGGTGTGGCCAAAAGGCCACTCAATGCCACCATGGATTTCTATGGAAATGCAAGACCCAAGGCACTTCATTTCTGTGGGCCTACACTGGAGATTTTCCCAAGTGCCAATACTTTACTCAAGCATTTTTAAAAAAAATAGAAACAGCATTTCTGTAAGGTAGGGCATCTCTACTGCCCTCTTGTCTTTTCTGTAGAAAAAAATCCTACCATGCAAATGAAACTAGCCATTTGGCTGCCTAGTGAATGGCTTTTTCCAGGCTCATTCTTCCTTGTTGGGGTTTGGAGGGGTCTGTAACTCTTGTTTAAAGTTTTAGAGACTTTTGAACAATCTAACTCCTTTCCAATAATGAAAGAAAAAAATACCTGGTCTTTAACAACCCATCTCTATAAAGAATCGTGATCCAGGGGCACCTGGGTGGCTCAGTCAGTTAAACTTCTGCCCTGGGCTCAGGTTATGGTCCTGGAGTTCAGGGATAGAGCCTTGCATTGGGCTCCCCACTCAGTAGGGAGTCTGCCTCTCCCTTTCCCTCTGCCCCCTCTCCATTCATTCATGAACGCTTGCTCTTTCTCTCTCTCACTCTTTCTCTGTCAAAAATTAATAAATAAATAATCTTGGAAAACAAGAATCGTGGTTCAGGTGTAGTGCTTATAACTATCATCTGTTTAAGTGTTTAAAGGCTACAAAGTATTGTGTTTCCACATGCATCATCTTCCTGGATCTTCCCAGCTGTGTGAGATGGCAGGAACAATTATTTCGTTTTACAGAGGAAGACACGGAAGCTTACAGAGATCAGAGACTTGTCCAAAGTTACTCAGAAGGTGGCCCTTCATGGAGCGCGACTTCGGGCTCCAAACTCCAAGTGTCTCTCAAAGCTTCCCAGGGCATACCTGTTTGGGGATGAATGGACAACAGCCCTGAGGTGAGGCAGACAGCCAGAGAATTTCTCACTGGATGTTTTCCCTGCACTGAGTGGATTTTTCCACTGATGGATTTCCAGTGATAGCAACGTGGCTTCCTCCGCCCAAATCTGTATCACGGGGTGACATGGGGTGAACATGGGAACCCTGCGGGCTCTCGGAAGCTCCCCACATTCCCAGCACTCCACCTGACCCTTATCTTTTACAAATGTTTCATGATGGTTGCCAAGACTTCCCACCAACCATTTGGACAATGAGTCAAATGACTAATTGGCAAACAATCTTTCCAGAGCCTTGATATACCTCGGCACTACTCTGATGGAAGTCTGCCAGGGCATGCAAAGTCCTAATGGTAATGGGTGCATGTTGTCTTTGACCTCACATCCAAAGTTCTCGGTTTGAGTATTATTAATGTGCAGACCTTGGATATGGATTTATTTTGATCAACGAGGAACAACCATTGTGGTATTGAAACAGGAGTAGACAGACGCCCACAGAGGAAGAGAAAGTTCAGAAACAAACTCAGATTTACATATTCATTTGTTTGATAAAGGAGGTATTTCCAATAAGTTAGGAAATTAATAATGGTTTAATGAAATTGTGCCAAGGAAATTGATTAACTATTTAGAAAATACAAGGTTAGCGCCTCACCTCACTTCCTGTGCTCAAATAAATTCCAGTCCAATTAAAGACATAAATGTAAAACTAAAACAAAGCAAGAAATAGACCAGATGATAAGGAGATTTTTATCTGACCTTGGACTGGGGATCTTTGTAAATATCCCCACAAGGAAGGGAGCTGTGTATGAAAATGTTAATGGTTTAACAACTTAGAATATTTTTCTGTTTTTATTAAAATAGAGCTCTACTCCCTGGGGCCTTCTCCCACTCTTCCTGCAGAAATCTCTTTCCACTCCTCTTTTCTGTCCCTGAGACCTTCCGGGATCCAAGGAGCATAGGGAGAAACCTATTCACTCATCTTGAGAAAGGGAACCCAGAGACCCAGAGACGAAAAGCAGCTTACCACAGAACAAACAGCTTGAGAATAGTATAGAGCTAGACGGTCTGGGTTTGAACCTCACCTCTACCACTTACTCGCTGTGTGACCCTGGGCAAATCACCTTCCCTCTCTGAACTTCAATGTCCTCACCTGTAAGACAAGTGGAAATAATATTGTCATAGTGGTTTATTATGAGGATTAAATGAGTTAACCAGCAACGGGCCAGGAGTTTGGGCCAACTCATGAGAAGTGTTCAAAAAATGTTAAGTTCATTGTTAGGGTAGGGCTAGCCTTACCTTATCCTGGAGGACAGGACTTAGACCATACATGTCTTCAGAGTAGTAGGTGCCACTGCGGGCATCGAGCCCTCAACAAATATGTATTTTTTTAAAAAGATTTTATTTATTTATTTGACAGAGAGAGATCACAAGTAGGCAGAGAGGCAGGCAGAGAGAGAGAGGGGGAAACAGGCTCCCCACTGAGCGGAGAGCACAATGTGGGGCTCGATCCCAGGATCCTGTGATCATGACCTGAGCCGAAGGCAGCTACTTAACCAACTGAGCCACCCAGGTGCCCTAACAAATATATATTTTAGATAGAAGCTGAGTAATTGTGCACAGTGCCATTCCTTTCAGATCTAGTCTTTCCTGTCAGCCTCACAACAGGGTGAATGGGACTGTACCCATTTCAAAGATGATAAGAGTGAGATGTGAAAGGCCTTGCCCACAGCCAGAGTTGGGACTAGACTCAAATATCCCAGTTTCTCCACCATAGTTTCACACTGAAAACTTCAACCTGTCTCCCTGCCCCAAACCAGACAATAGCTCTGGTATGCTTATTGACATCATCAAAAGCCTCCATTTATAGAGCTTGTCATACACCCAACCCAGCACTAATGCTGTGCCTGTATCATCCTCCCCTGATCTTCAGAACAACCCTATGGAATAGACATTACTGTGCACATTTTACACATAAGACAACCAAAGCCTACAAGGTTTAAGGGAGTAGCCCAAAGTCACACAAGGTATACAGAATGAAACTCCTCTTCAGTTGAAGACCCATGTGATGGTGAAACCCTGATTCTTTACCCCTCTACAAAACCAGGAGAGAAACAGGGAAGCATAAGGCTCAGATCTTGCATAGGGTCGTCTATAAACCTCCTCAGGGAGGTATCAGTGCTGCAAATAGGCAGCACCAGGATTCAGACCCAGGCTGTCTGATTGGGGTTCCCATATTGTCTTGCCAATTGGTCTGAAAACAATACTACTAAAATACTACATGATATTAAAATGCTTAAATACTAACACAGAAAGAAATCACTATGCGCTTACTAAAACAAAAGCCCCAGGCCACGCTACGTGGGGGCCACAGAGATGGAGGCATTAAGAACACACCAGTGGACTCAGCCAGCTGAAGCTGGGCACTTACTGTGTGCCAAGCACTCTTCTGAAGGCTCTGGTGACGTAAGACACGTCTTACCAAAGGTTTTGCCAAAAAACTTGGGGAGAAGAGACACAGGCAACTAGACAAATAGTAACTAAAGATGAAAGTTCTTATTCAGGGAAAGAGTTGTGGCATCCTGGTTCTAAGACGACGGACGGGTGGTCCCTGCCCTTCCAACACCCAAGACCTTTCTGAGGAGACAAGACACACCAATCGCCAAGAGGAGAGTTCAGAGATAAAGCTCAGTAGCGTTGACAACTCTAGGAAGGCAGCAAATGAATTGCCAAGGAAATAATTTGAACAACACACGATTCTGGAAGGGTTAGCCAAACTTGCCTAGCTGGGGAGGTCTTGGGCGGGCTTTGACGCCTGAGCTGGTAAAGCTGTGGCTGAGATCCATGGCGAGTTGTTATCTTCCCAAGTCTAAAATGAAAAAATAAAAGAAAATAAAAGGAAGTTGGCAAGATGCTGTCTTTCCCCTTTCTTCCCTTCCTCCCCTAGTCCCCATCTTGAACGTTGTCTACCCCTTCCACATTGCCTGTTCCGGAGATCCCCGTGTCTGACGGAAACGGAGGCAGAGAAAAATTGTGAGGACATGTCGCCTTTGCCTTGCTTGCCCCTTCCCCAAATCACTCCTTGACCCCACTGTGAGGAGACAATATTGAAAATAGTCCAAAATAATCCCACTAAAAACATGAACCAAAAAGTCGCGGCTCCTGAACATGTTTTTAAAATTGCTTAGTTGCATGCAAGTCCCTTTAGTGCTCGGAGGACTTTAATAAAATTGATTTTCTGAGTATAGCCTTTTAGCAGCTACTGTATAAGCTTGAAATATGAACCCTTCATTGTTGAAAGTGTTTCATTTTTGCCCTGTTGCTAATGATGAAGGGAAAGTGTAGGTTTGGAATTCTCCATGGCTGACATTCTCATAATTAAATAGTGTTAATAATAAAGCTTTGCAGATTTTAAACAAACCGGCACGGAAGTGGCCCAGTTTGCCATATTTCATTTAGAGACCACAGCAATTAGCCCTTAATGAATAGTACACAGCGGCCTATGAGGGAGTTATTTCTACACGTCGTTTATTTGCCAAATCACAAAAGGCAACATTTTCATTCTGCTGATTGAAAATGATTCTCGGGATTTCTTCGGAAGGCCTCTTAAGTAATTGCTTTATGAAACTTGGAAATAAATAAATAAAACTAAAGAGAAGAACATTAATTGCTTTTAATATCTGCAGTCTAATGTCGGCAAAGCTTAGCACACCAATAGCTCCTGCGTATCAAGCCATACAACAATAGAGCAAAAATAGAAGGCTCATCATGGATGGTATATTTAGAGCTGATATTTTTCTTTTATAATTTTAGGAGAGATTTGTTCCCAGGCATGTTGTTACTCCTCCCTGTGAACGGACACGGAGGAGGGGTTTATAAGAGGACTCGCGGGTGGGGCGACTAGGAAGTCATTGCCAGAGGAAAATGACAACGCTTGTCCCAAAGGAGAGACAAGAGAAAGAGCCGTCCAACGGTCAAGGTTGTGAGCGACAAAGAAATTATGATCCTGTTATGGTCTTCCTCCAAGCTTTCCAGTCAAAGGATACATGATTTTTTTTTAAATGGGGCGGGTCCTAGAACAATTTTTATGCCCTTGAAAATATTACTTCTTTCTTACCTTTGGGGCTCAGTTTTCTTATTTTAGGAGGATAGGAAAGATAGGACATATTGGTGTAGCTAAACAACGTCTAAAAGGTGCTGGATCAGACATTAGAGTCTCAGTTTCTGCATGGCATCTACTGAAACAGAGTTTCCAAGGAAAGGGTTAGGAATCCCACCCTTTGTGAAAAGCCTGGCAGACCACCCTGAGTGTCTGGTAAGTTTGGCCAGCAGGTGCTCAGGAATCTCTGGGCCCTTCCATTCCCCAGCTGTTACCAGACTGAGGGTTGGCCATGCTGCAGTGCATTGTGGGAGAGGGCAGGAGCTGCCTGTGTGGGGCTGCTTGAGGAAATCCCAGGTCCCAGCCTGAGAAAGCCCTTCCATCCAGTCTACAATGTCCCTACCGAGGACACAGGTGACCCTTCCATGTGACTCAGAATAAGCCAGTGGTTATATTGAGGGAAACCACCAGGCCCAATATGGAGTTGCTTCTGTCCACGTCCCACAGGAGCAGACCGAGACTTACATAACTTTCATGTCCCTGTAAATGTTCCACTTGACGGGAAACCCAGTAGATCCAGTCAGCCAACCCCCAGACACCACACCAGTTCTGGGCTCTATACTTACTTTCTTTGTTCCCTGTTCATTTTATGTCTTCTCTTTCCGGTTCCCTATTCTTTACCCTATATACGCTTCCTGCTTTCTGTCCCACTGGGCAGTTCACTGGACTCTTGGGAGTGGAGACTGCCCACTTCATGACGTGTTAAAGTTTGTTTTTATCACCCAAATTGTCTTCTTTAATCATTCATAACAGTTACAAGGAACAGGATTAAGGAAAAGTCAGTTTTCACAAGGACCAGAGGGGAGGTCAGCTGAGAACGGGGGAGGCAGAGGTTCCCGGGGTGGGGGAGGGGGAGGAAGAGGTGTTCAGCAGAGTACGGTACAAAGACAGATGAGCAGGCTATTAGAATATCATGAGACAATTCTGGGCCACACTTTCCCTAGCCACAGAATGAAACGGGTGAACCAGACCCCCAGCACCCCTTCAGGTCCTGACATTACAGCTGGTAACACTTGGCAGCTCAGATAGTCCAGCCGAATTCCTCCTTGCACTGAGGGCCTAGGTAAAGAGCCTTGGTTTGGCCTTCTGGCAAATTCCAGTTGAATGTAACAGAAGCAGGCCTAATCCAGGTGATCAATGCTCAATGCACTTCCAGGTGTTTTAGGAATTAGATACAGTCTAAAAAAACTAAGAAATAGGGTAGTTTGGGTATGGGTTCCCCCCCCTTCAATATCTTGATCTTTCTAAATAAAGAAAAGTTAAGAACAACTCAATATAAGTACCTGTCATCTGACACGAACCCTGCTTTTAAACATTTTCATCTTTTAATATCATTTTACCTCCTCCCACACCCAGGCCTCTTGCAAGCTCACTGGTAGGACCTGGTCCCTCTAACCCAGAGCATTATCACGGAGCGTCTTACCAGCATACAGCAGGAGCTCAATATGTGTCAGGTGAACTTGATGACATCTTAGTCATTGATTTAATGTTTCATTGTGCTAAATATTTTCCATGTATGTTGTCATTCAGTCTTTATCACCATCATTTGAAGTAGGTGGGTAGGTGTGAAATGGTATCTCATTGTGAGTTTAATTGGCGCTTCCCCCACGAGGAGGGGTGTGGAACATCTTTCCATGTGCTTATTTGGGGTTTCTGTATCTTCTTTCGAGAAAGAGCTATTCAAGTCCTTTTCTCATTTTTGAATCGGTTACTTGGCTTTCTGTTTGGAATTGTGGGAATTCTTTATAACTCCTGGATATTAATTCCTTATTAGGCACATGATCGCAGTCCCATTCTGAGCGATGCCTGCCTGGTGATAGTGTCTTTTGATGCAAAGAAGCTTTTAAGTTTGATATTCCAATTTATTTTTTTTTTTCTGCTGCTGCCTGTGCTCTTGGTGTTATAGTCAAGAAATCATGGCCTTTGTGATTCTGATGTAGCCAAATTTGGGAACTATGAACCTGAACCATAGTCTAAACTTTTTTTTTAAATAGTGTAAGCCTCCCCTCTTGCTTTTTTTTTTTTCCCCCCCAAACAAAAGGTCAAGTCAGAAAACCTAACTGTAAGAGAAAGAACTGCTCTGATGACTAGTTCTCCCCTAAATGAATAACCGATCCCTGGTCTACCAATGCCCCCCAATAATTATTCCTCAACAACCTCCACAGGTTTTAAAAGCATTGCTCTAGTGATCTAACCCTACACCTTTTTAAATGGGGACCCTAATCCTAGGGAAAGAAAAGGAGTTTCTAGAAGTGGATGGTCCCTCTGGTGTCTGTCCCTTAGTTCTCTGTCGGGAGGCAGCTGAGGGGATCTGTGGGGTCAGCCGGAGGCCGTGAGAGCACCTTGGTTCCCCACTGATCAAGATGACCAGTGGGTGTTAAGATCAGTAAAGAAGACAATTTTGTGCATAGGGTGAGGTTTGGAATAAAAGCACAAGGCTGAGGTAAAATAAGATAAGTTTTCTATCTTTTAAAGAAAATACCACTCAAGTTTAGCGGTGTAATTAATTAATTCACAAGTAGGTCCAGAGTGGGAGCGATTACCGAACAATGGCTAATGATAAAGAATAAACCCTAAGGTAAGTGATATTCAAGAAGATGAAACAGTTTTAGTTTGGAATCCTATTACAGTTCTATTTCAATATAAATAAGCTGACACCAGAAGCAAACGATTAACCCCAAAGCCGCCGGCTGTTCATTAGCCAAGGAATAATTTTACATTTCATTATTATTCATGCTGGCTAAATTTCCATTAAAACCAATTTAGTAAACTGGCCTGCTGATGGGCTGGAAATTAAAAAGGAGGTAGAGAAGGCAGGGAGGGGACAAAACAGAGGCCATCCTCTGAGCATCTAGGGATGGGAAACTCATGGGGGGGCAGATTGCCACTTTAATTAAAGATAATGTCTCAATTCACTTTCAAAATGAGTCTCCGGAAAGTGCCTGGGAAATTTTCCCTGGCCAGAGCGTCTGGCTCATTCACGGAGGGGCGATTTCTGTTGCCGGGATTTCTGATTGAAAGGAGGAATGGCCGGTTCATTCCCAGATCAGCTAGCTTCCCGGGTCTCTGGCTCTCTGCTGAGCCATCTCCAGCGGGGGAGAAAGGGCTCCCGAGCTCCTCAAAGAGCTCTCCCAGAGCCTGGGCAGGGAAGTCGCTGCTTCATTCTCCGGGCCATTACGCAGGCTTAAGGGCTTTTATTTTGCATATAAATGTGACCAAAATACCAAAGACCGGCTTAGCTCACACTTAGGGAGCATTCACTTTGGCCCAGCCCTGAACTAAGTACTTCCGCGAATTAACTCATTTAATGCTTTTAATCTCTCTAATGAGGTAGATTCTATTATTGCTCCCATTTTACAAATGAGAAAGCTGAGACACAGGGGTGAGGAACGATGGCGTTCAGCCAAGATGGCACAGAGCTAGAGTTCAAGCCCGTGTCCTTTGACCCTAGATCTGGGCGCTTCGCTGCTAGGCCCTACTGCCTCTGGGCAGATGAACGAAACAACTTTGTGTTTTGTGGGTACTCGGTCAACAGAGCACAAGGTACGGAGTGAGTTGTCAGTGGGAGCAAATGGGCAAAGGTGGGTGGGGGACACTTGGAGGGGATTTTGAAGGCCAGGCCAAGTGGTTTGAACGTGACTCTTTTTTTGGGGGGGTGGGGGAGCTCCCCAGAGTGCAATGCCCAGTCCACTGGGAGTCCACGGACAGAATTTTTTTAAAATATTTAGCAGTTACATGGGTTTTTTTTTGTTTTTTGTTTTTTGCTTTTCGTCTTTTGTTTTTTTAAGATGATAAGATATAAGGGACACCTGAGTGGCTCAGCAGGTTTAGCATCTGACTCTTGATCTCGGCTCAGGTCTCGATGCCAGCGTCTTGATTTCAAGCCCCCCATTGGGTTCTGTGCTGGGTGTGGCTCCTACTTTAAAAAAAATAAAAATAAAAAAGGAAAAAAGGAAATAAATTTAGGTTGCCTATACAATTGAGTGAAAAAGACAATCCCTATTTAAGAAAAAAGGGCTAATTTGTTTAATGCGTCCCATGTACGCTTCCCATTTACCAGGCATTGTTCCAAGCGCTTCGCATTTTAACTTAATTCTTGCAACCGTATAAGGCAGGGACACTACAAATAGTATCAGGTTCATGACACTACAGATGAGGAAACCAAAGCGAACAGAGGTGAACTTATCCTAGGTCTCATAGCCCGCGAAGGGCAGAGCAGGGATTCGAACCCAGACGCTTGCAGACTCTGTGCTTTTCACAATTCTTCTCCGAGATTAAGAGTATAGGAGGACGGAATATAAAGATCGTGAAGGTAGCTGTCTGCTGATGGGCACCTGCTCCAGGTGATGGGCTCGGAAATGCAATCTTCCTGAGGACTGGCGGGAATGTCGCTGAGAAGCTAGCTCACCTGCAGCAGGGGTGTGGAGGCAGGGGTGGGGGTCGCTGGAAGCAAACCTGTGGTTCTCAGCCAACAGGGCAGGATTCCCAGCACATTTCAAGGATCAGGTGTCCACATCAGAAACCAGCCCAGCTCTAGGAGCCCAAAATCGCTTTGGGGGAGGGGGGAGTGAGGCTTTTTCTTTTTTGTGCCTGGACTAGTATGTCACCCACTCCGGAAGCCAGAGCCTCTGCCCCAAAACCCTTCCCTAAGACTGCAGAGCCCAGCTGCTCTGAAACGTAGCACAAGACAGAACAGGAGCCTGGTTTGGGGGGGCACCGATGCAGCAAGTATTACGTACCCACAGGAGAAACAGCCATGCCGCCTCCCCTGGCCTAGGAGAGTTCTAGAAGTCTAGCCCATCCACGAGCCTTGGAGCAGGACGGGTGGTGGCCCTCCGCCTCCCATCAGTGGATAGTCCCTGTCCGCCGGAAACTCTGTGACTGGTGAGCTTCCTCCTTGGATCACCCTCACGAAGTCTCTCTACTACCACTTGGCCTTGCCTACTCTCACCTAAACCGCGCTGAGTTAGAGGCTTGTCTCGTGCCCCTTCCCAGTCCTGCGTGGTCACTGGAGGCATCTGATGCCTGACCCAGAAGAGCTGGGTGGTCTCCGAGCCTGGCTCGGCCTCCACCTGCTCCTCCACCTGCTAACTCAATGGCCATGGGCAAGTCGTGTAAACAACGGTGCCCATTCTCTTCACTGGGAAAAGATACTGACAGACAGCAGGCCCACTCCATGGGGCTGTGTTATGAGGGTTACTGAGATAATGAATCTGAAATATTTAACCCTGTCCTGGGCACATATTAAATATGAGATAAATAATGACCACGACTGGTGTGATAATATTAATGCAAGGGTCAAGTGTGATGGCCAAGATCTGGGCTTTGGAAGCATGCAAGCCTCATTGACAAGTCTATCCCTCGTGCCTGGGCTGGGTCAAAGGACCCACCTTAACCTCCCAGACTTGACCCCTTCTTCCTTTTAATCAATCCACTTTCCCTCCGGGCCTGGACAAGCCCTCACTTCTTTACCTAATGGGAGAAGCGATTCTTTGCCCGAAGAGGGGGAGACATCCTTAGAAAGGCATCTAAAAGGCTGCCATTTACGGGGCAGAGAGAAGGCCACAGCTACTCTTTCAATGACACACGCACAAAAGCTCTTGTTGTGGACACAAATAAGAAAAGTTGAACCCTTCGCCCGGTGTAATTCACTTCATTTATTGACCAGGGTTCTCTCCCCCCAACCCCTGGTTCCTTTGCATTTGTCAGCGGTTCAGAGACCCCTGGCATTCAGCATGATTTGTAATGTAAATTATATAATTGTACTTTCACATATTTTAACATCAAATGAAATGATTGACTACAGAATAGGAGCTGTCTACAGGTGGGGGTCAATTACCATCTGAATAATCACAGAGCCACACATAGCATAGCTATGAATAGCATAGCTGCTGAGCGTGACATATTTTTATCTCTATGCATTTCAATGAAGTCAGGCCGGTACATAAAAGGTTATCACCTAGGAAACATATTTTCCTAAGCACAAGTTAAACATGCAAGTGAGATCAGCAAAGATATTCAATTTAGCCAGTCAACCCTAACCTATTAATATTTTAACAAAATCCAGTGAGGATAATTTTTTTCTTTGATCCCATTTCATGTGAACAGCCGGGAAAGGGAAGAAAAATTAAAAACAAAATAGTCAAGCATACAAAATGAGGTTATGCATTAAGTGGGCTATTTAATGTTTCTGGCATTTCATAGCCCAGGGGAAAGTGTGGATGGATTTAACAGTCAAGAGCTGTGTTCCCTTGGCCACAAAGTTCGAGAAACATAAAATAATCTATACTTCCGAGCTGACAAATCGTACCTGACACCCAGCTTCATCTCGCCGGGACTCCGGAGATCAGCATTAATCATATGTTACAGGGAGTAAAAAGAAAAGTAAATCACGCCAGGCTGAAAAGTGAGATAGAAGGTCTTCAGGCAAGGATTTTAATCAATAATATGTGGGATGATCACCAGAAGCTATTGTTTTAATCTTCCCCTATGAAAAGAAACGAATGCAAAACACAAAGCTACCAAGAGCCAGCTCCGCTTGCGAGATGACTTCTAAGAACCAGAACCCATCCGGCGGCTCCGCTTTCCTTTCTGACTCATGACACACACAAACCATTTCTCTTCAACGGGATCGAGTCAAGCCTGTGCCTTCAGTTGCCTGTTTCTGGAGACTCGGCTGTGGCCCAGGCCCTGGGCCGTGGCTTCTGGCTTGCTCTGTTTTCCTTGTGCTGTCAAGGTCCACTGGTTTTGCGTGATCGGCGTCCATTCATGCTTCTTCTAAGGGCACCTTCGTTGTCTACAATTGGCTCCCCCATCCCTGGCTCTCAGCCCCCGTGGTTTGGGTTGTGTTGGCTTCACTGCTGGCTCTAGGGAAAGACTTGTGTCCATCCCGACATCACAGCCGTGAACTGGTTCAGCCATGGGTGTGTGTGATTCATCAGAAACCCACAAATCACAGCCTGAGAGTCCTTGGTCATACTATGTTGGAAGAGGATACAGAGGGTAGAACCGTGTCCTCCCCACACCAAATCCACATGTTGAAGTCCTAACTCCACAAGATAACTCTACCCCCTCGATCCCCAACTTCCAACCCCTCACTCCCATTAATTACTTAAAAGATTTTACTGAAGGGCCTGGTCCAGAAGGAGACTATCACCAGAAATAACGGCAGAGAACACAGGCTGAGTATGGTTAAGCTGTGGGGAAGCCTGGCGAGGCCCAGACCCCAAACACCTCTTTACTCTTCCCATCTTCCTGTCAGTTGTCCTCCCCCTCTTTGAAGCCCCAGACCCCTAACCTCCTTCTCCTTAGTTCAGGAGGGCAATATGAGCCTCAGTGAGGCCTGAAGGGCTCCACTTCTTCTGGGGCTTGCATAATTAAGGAAATAAATTAGATTTTCCCCCCTGTTAATCTGTTGTATGTCAATTTAATGAATAGACCAGCCAAAAGAACCTAGAAGGGTAGTGTAAAAACTTTTCTCCAGCACCAATCCTGGCAACACTTTGATCTCAGACTTCTAGTCTCCGAAACCGTGAAACCATCCTTTCTGTTGTTTGAGCCGCTCCGAGTATTGTACCTTGTAACAGCGGCCCTACCAAATGAATCCAGAGGCCAGCTCTCTTTTATTCCCATGTATTGGGAACTTCAGAAAAATGAGGTTTGGCATGTGCTGGGGTCTGAATGTGTTCTCCGAAAATTCATCCATTAGAATCCTAATGTGCACAGATGGTGGCATTCGGAGGTGGGGCCTTTGGGAAGTACTTAAGAAATGTGGGTGGCAGCTTCATGAACAGGATTAGTTTCTTATAAAAGACGCTCTTGAGAGCTCCCATCAGTGGTGTGAGGACACAACGAGAAGTCTGCAATCTGGAAAACAGTGCTTGCCCTACCACGAGGGCACACTGATGCCAGACTTCCCACCTCCAGAATTGTGAGAAATGAATTTCTGTTGTTTATTAAACTCCTCGGTCTTGTTATAGCAACTCCAAGGGATGAGGACAGCTTGGCTGGCATTTATTTTGCCTGGCCATGGAACCAACCATTGGTCTCTCTTACAGAGAGACCTACCTCAGGCAAATGTTGACCAAGCCCCTGGATCCATCCATACCTGAAGTCCAACTCTGATTCTGTGGTTACATGAGCTGTTAAGCTCCCATTTTTATTTAAGCTGCTTAGAATTGAATTTTCCTCACCTACAACCAAAGAGCCCTAAATGATTTATGCTGGAAAGTGGTCAGTGTGATTTTAGGATGAATTAATAGATGTGAAATCTTTAGAACAAAGAACATAATCATGTTAATTAGACCACAGGAAGGTTGCATTATGTTTGAGGCATCATACTTCTGAGAGGGAGGCAGATAGATGCAACTGGGTGGTGAGAGAAATGGACAGTGACTCTCAGGAGGCCTAAGAGATGCTTGTCCTAGGGCAAGAAAAGAGATTTATAGAAAACATGATAGATGGCCTCAAATATCCACCATACTGGCAATTAAAGGAAAGATTGAGATTTATTCATGTGTCCCCTAGGATAGAACTGGGAAACTGCAGGAAGACAAATAAAATAGTGATTTTCCAATGCTTCCACTATCGGAAAAGGAGATGAGATGCCCCTGATAACAGTGAGTGTCCCATCACAGGAAGCATTCCAGCAGCAGAGGGGAATTCCGGCACCTGGTGGGTACCCATTGTATGGGAGGATTGGCTGGATGACCTTGAAGCCCTCCCAGCTTGGACTTTCAGTTCTATAATCCTTTCACCAAAACCCAAGTGAACTGGGACACGTTCTTCCCCATTTTGGACCTTAGTTTCCCCATCTGTAAATAAGGAAGTTGACACCGGTAGTCTCTAAACATTCTTCTGACTGGGACATGCGATGATTTCAGGATTCTAAGTCACTTCTTTCCACCTCAGCTTCCATCCAGACCCTGGGGAAGTCCTGGGCTCACTCCAATCACAAAACGTCACACCACTAACCTTTGATTAAAGCAACAGCTGACTCGTCGATGTGGAATCGTTCGTGGCAGAATGCAAAGTAGGGATCATTTCACATTCTTTCCCCCATGCTATAATTAAATTACCCACTCTACAGCTGAGAACTGAGGGATAGATTGTTGTTTTTTTTTCTACGTGGCCTGTATTAAGCACACTGAACACTTGAAATCAATGGGCCAGTTAAGCCACAGACTGGCTTGGGAAGATTCTGGAGCTGAGGAGCAGGCAGTGGGACATTCAACTGATCTCATGGCCCAAGGTTGCTACCTTCATTTCTATTGTTAACTTTTTGCAGCCCCTGCCCAGATTGCCAGACACCCAATTGCCAACCCAGCCCAACCTTTGGGTTTGAAATTGCAAAAGAGCCTGGAAATGTAAGAGAAAACATTCTTCCTAGTTTTGCCCAGCATGGATGTGGGCTGAGCCAACAGGGAAAAGTAATGTCTGTTTATCATCAAGAAAGAAATCAAGAGCTGATTACGGGACAGTTCCGTCCACTGCACTAGAGAAGAAGTCTTGAGACAGCTCAGTGTGTCAAATCTTAGCCATTTTGAAGAGACCCCGTGTTGTTCCCCATGATTTTAACATCTGCTTATCACCTTGGTCGAATTATGCTCTCCCTTGATGCTGAATTATTTTTTGAGTCAATAATCTTTTCTTTGAACAGACTATTTCAACCAACCCCCCAAACCACATGAGCAAGAGTGTGATCCGTTAAGACCATCTACAGAGGGGCACCTGGGTGGCTCAGTGGGTTGAGGCCTCTGCCTTCAGCTCAGGTCATGATCCCGGGGTCCTGGGATCGAGCCCCGCATTGGGCTCTTTGCTCAGCGGGGAGCCTGCTTCCTCCTCTCTCTCTGCTGGCCTCTCTGCCCACTTGTGATTTCTGTCTGTCAAATAAATATATAAAATCTTTAAAAAAAAAAAAAAAAAAGACCATCTACAGAGTTGCCATTATTTTGAGAGCTTTGCCTACTTCTGTTAAGTGAACCCATTTCTCAGGCTGGAAAAGGGTTCTTGGACACTGAGAAAGTCACAGTGTTTTGTTTTGTTTTCTCAGTAAAGATTCATTCATCATGAAAATGAACCTTACAATCTCAAATTCTGAGGCTCTTTCACCTTAAAAGTCTCCCAACAGAGGGCTTACGCACCAAAACACACATGAGGACTGGAATCCAAGCCCCTGAGGGCCTACAGCCTCAACAAGAGTCTTTCCTGCCTGCATCCAGGGTCTTGAGCACGTGTCCGCCTGAGGTCACTGGCAACTCCCCACACACCTGTTGGAGAAGGAAAGCTGCAATTACTATTCTCAGCTTCCAGTGGTATGGGGGGATGGGGGGATGGAGCCTGAGATTCAGAGAAGGCAAGTGTCTTATCCAAGGCCACAGAGCTGATAATGCAGGGTCAGGGTTGGAATCCCCATGTCCTGATTTGATTTCCACCAGACTGGGAGCTTCTAAGTATCATTGAGAGCAACCCGTATTTTAAAAGCATGCACTCCTGAGTTTTTAAACGTTTCTTAAAGATTTTATTTATTTATTTGACAGAGAGAGATCACAAGTAGGCAGACAGGCAGGCAGAGAGAGAGGAGGAAGTAGGCTCCCCACTGAGCAGAGAGCCCAATGCGGGGCTCCATCCCAGGGCCCTGGGATCATGACCTGAGCCAAAGGCAGAGGCTTAACCCACTGAGCCACCCAGGCACCTTGCATTCCTAACTTTTTAGAAACCTGTTTGCTGGGATGCCTGGGTGGTTCAGTTGGTAAAGCGTCTGCCTTCAGCTCAGGGCATGATTTCGGGTCCTGGGATTGAGCCCTGCATCAGGCTCTCTGCTTCTCCTTCTCCCTCTGCCTCTCCTCCTGCTCATGCTCTCACTCTCTCTCTCTCTCAAACAAATAAATAAAATCAGGAAGGAAGGAAGGAAAACCTTTTGCCAATTCCTTAAAACAGTGTTTCTTGGAGTGGGGTCCCGGACCAGCAGCACAGACATCACCTGGGGAACTTGCCAGAAATGCAAATTTCTTGGGTCCTATCCTAGACCTTCTGAACCCAAATCTGGAGAGGGCAGGGGATCCAGAAACCTGTGTTCTCAAGCCCTCCAGGTGCTTCCGAAGCACTCTCAACTTTCAGAACCTCAACCTTAGAAGGCAGGGGAGACTTGTGAGTTTACTTGAAGGGCTTCTTTGAAATACAGGCACCAAAAAATGTAAACTCATCCCCTCTGAATTCCATTTGGTGGAGGCCAGAGCCCAAAGCCCCGAAAATCTTGTTATGGTTCAGAGCTGCCTTCGTTGGCTCTGAGAACACAGGAATAAAGATTCAATCCCACTCAGATGTAGGGCTGGCCCCAGGTTCTTTGCCGGTCACTCACCAGTGGTGTGGACTGGAGCCCAGCTCAGCCGTGCGGCTGATTGTGGTTTGGGACGGGACAACCAGTTACTCTAATCCTGTAGTCTTCGGGAAACAAAGAGCCAAAGTCTCCTGGATGTCTGGGGTAAGAGGAGGAGACCCGAGGGGTTCCGGTTTCATCCGTATTATGCCAGACGGACTATGAATGGGTCTGTATGTTCCTGGTACTCCCCAAGCTTGCTCCCTTTTGGATTTAAGTGTTCTGCTGAGGGACACATTAATATGCAAGGAAAGCAAACATCCCCAGAAAGATGGAAAGGACAAAGAGGCAGTGATTACTGGTTGGTTATTTTCCCCACGCTCAGATGGACTCCAAGGCCCACCGAAAAGCAGGCTTGCTTCAGAGCAGTGGGGCGGACTCAGTGTCCAAGCATACAAGACTTTCCAGAACCACGGTTCTGCATGCAAAAGCTACTCACAGGGCCTGCTGTCACCAATGATGCCAGGAGAAGAGACAGTTAATACGAAGAAAATCACAGTGTCTCCCAAAGACAGGACAGTTTCGAACAAAGATGAAAGTTGCGCCCAATGATATAAACCAAGGATCTTTGCATACAGGTGGTTCTCCGGCTGAAGTTGGCCTGCAGGAGCATTTAGTTTCATCCACACTTGGTCCGGTCCAATGGCTTCATCTTAAAAGTGAATTCATTGCCTCCATGTTATACAAAAATTCTAGATTGTTCCAGTCTTGAAACATCTGAAAATCTGGTCACACCGGATCCCCTTCACCGTGTGACAGTGACCTCCCAGTCCCAGGTATGGCCAGCTGCCTTTTTTTATGTGACTCACGGACCCCAGCAAACATTTGAGTTTGCCAGCCCTGATTTTTTTTTTCTAAGATTTTATTCATTTGACAGAGAGAGAGAGATCACAAGCAGGCAGAGAGGCAGGCAGAGAGAGAGAGAGAGGGAAGCAGGCTTCCCACTGAGCAGAGAGCCTGATGCAGGGATCGATCCCAGGACCCCGGGATCATGACCTGAGCCGAAGGCAGAGGCTTTAACCCACTGAGCCACCCAGGCGCCTCTGCCAGCCCTAATTTAAGCAAACTCTGAGTTTCTGCTGTTTAGTGCTGAAACCCAAACTGGTTCAGTTCCAGACTATAGCAGGACTGTTGACTCCTGGGACTTGCTTTCCAGTGAGTGATCGGCAATGAGACATCGACAATAAAATTGGGATCTTTAGAAGCCAAGTCATGTAGAAATTTAAAATCAATGACCCAATGAGTGTTCACATCCTCTGCCAATAAAATCAAATGAAAAATATCATCATCTATAAAATGCTGGTTATTAAGAAAGGCTAGCCAAATTACCTAAGAGTGTTCCTACCATTTAGGGGTTTATTACTGGCCTCTCTATTGGACGAGAAGCCCCATGAGGGCGGGGATTTTGTTTTGATCATTGCTGGATGCCCAAGGCCTGAAACAATGCATGATACACTGTGGGCACTTAGCAAAGATTTGTCGGGCAAACGAACAGTAGGATTTATGGACATTTTACTGATTCTAGGCTTCATTCTGTGCATGTTACGAGGATCAAGACCTCAGAGGTGCTCTTAAGCAAATAAAGAAATGGAGACAGAGGGTGCCAATGTGCCACTGTTGCCCACGTGGGTCAAGGATGCAACGCAATGAAGGGGCAGGTGTCCCACATCTCATCTCTAGCCACTGGGCTATCCTGCTTCTTCTCTACACTCAAACTGTGGCTCCATTTCTTGGGCAGGAACTAATAAGCTGAGGTTCCCCCAGCCAGTCCAGGCCTTTGAATCTCCTTCCAGAGCAAAGTAGCTACTCACTAAAAGCGTGCTGGGTTTGAGTTGTTAAAATTATGGTTTCTCTGAAAATGAGAACAGAAGGGCTATTAACAAGACCCTGTAATCAAATGAAAAAAAAAAATCAAATGAAATTATGACGTTAGGGCGCCTGGGTGGCTCAGTGGGTTAAGCCTTTGCCTACGGCTCAGGTCATGATCTCAGGGTCCTGGGATTAAGCCCTGCATCCGGCTCTCTGCTCAGCAGGGAGCCTACTTCCTCCTATATCTCTCTCTGCCTGCCTCTCTGCCTACTTGTGCTCCCTGTCAAATAAATAAATAAAATCTTAAAAAAAAAATTATGACATTAAAGACACTCCTGGGGCTCTGCTTCTATTTTTGTGTCTTCCTTAAGTCAGTCATTCTGTCTTTATAAGTTTCCGTTTTCCCATCTATAAAAATTGGGAGCATACTTTACTCCTACATCCTTTCCCTGGGAACATTTGAAGGGCAAGATGTGATGGAGGAAAATTTAAAACGTGTAAATATTTATAATCACACAACTCCGATGAGTTTAAAACACTGCTTGCAATTCGTTGTTTCATTTTCTGCCCCTCCCCGCCTTCCCATCAAGAGCTCTCTTAGCAGGACAAGGTTCCTTAGCTCCAGCCAAATGGGGAAAGTGAGACCTGCAAGCATTGCCTCACCTGCCAAAAATGACAAAGTCTGCCAAGGGTAGATCTAGAACCCAGACTTTTCCTCTAGGCCAAGTGTAGTAGCTGAACAAAGACTAGAGGAAAATGGCTTATTGTTGCAGACAGGCTCTGCGAAGTCTGGGCAGGGAGAGGGGGTTGTTCAGATAGTCAGACAGTAAACCCCACAATGAAGAGGACACAGCAGGGATTCCAGAGCTGTGACAGACCATGAGCAAGATAAGAGAGGAAAGCAGAGGCTCCCAGGTAAAGGGCATTTGCCAGGTGCTTCAAAGAACATTCCAGAAATGGTTAAATGGGAAGTCTAGAGCAGAGTTGCTAACAGATATAAAAAGGGATGGGTGGGCTGAGACACAGAAGTCCCGGGAGGTTTTCTCAGCAGGAAGAATTTGGGTACCGGTGGTAGCCAGTCCTGAATTCAAATCCTGCAGCTGCTTCTTTCTGTTTCCAAACAAGCATCCCCTTTTCCTCACCAGTCTGGCTGATATGAGGTCGGAAAGAGAGATGGTCTGCAAGCTTCCAGAGCCTGGCACTCCACAGACAAGAGCTCCTTCTCGGATCCTCCCGAGGCTGGCTGGACAGGAGGCGAGGAGAGACGGGCAGGGGAGATGAGAGGCTCCCAGATGCCAGGCTGGGACTTCATTAGGGATGTGAGACCCAGCATCATTTCCCCCTCAAGCTCCTGCTGCAGGCAGAACGCATCTCAATCCGGCAGCGCTGGTGGGGGGCGGGGGGCTGCGCGGGCTCAGGTGTGGGTTTTCGCCGCAGTGTGGATTTTATACAAAGAGTTCTCTCTGCCGTCAGACTTGCACCGGTTCCGTAACTGGGGAGACACGGTTGATTGTTTCCTCCTTCACATCATCTTTCAAGTGTGTCTTTGAGGCTTCTCTTCCTGGATTGTTCAGGGGAGTCGTGTGGAAATAGATAATCACCCCCCTGCTCCGTGCTGACCGGCTTTACCCTTTCCAGAGCTTTGCCGCCTCTGTGAACCCCGCCAAGCCTCCTCCAGAATCATCTTAACCTGGGAAGGCTGGCTTTCCTGTTATTATTATTTTTTGAGAGCACTTGAGTCTAAGGAAACAGATTCATTCAAGGGGAAACAGGCAGCTGCTCACCATTAGCAGGAAGGAGATAAATAATTGCTTTTTAATACATTATTTATTGCTCGTTCCATTCTCACATCTTTCTTGCGGAGCTCGGAAACCCAGCCGTGCTGAAGGAGGCTTATTTGCCCGCCGCTGTATAAATGTAGACAATAAAAGTGTGTTGATACTGGCGGCAAAGGCTGGGGTTCATTGAGAAATTTTTGTCCTGCTGTACCGGTTTTCCATAACGCTCTGATTTGAACCTTTTTTTTTTTTTTTTTCTGTGTCAAGTCATTTCACAGGTGGTGGGAAATAACTTCTTTCTGGGCTCAAGCCCAGCTCTTGATTACACAGCCTTTCCGTTCTAGGGTGTCTGAGGGATGTGTGAGGAACATGGGGAAGTGTGTCTCACCATCCACCGAGGGTTTGTGAATTTGCTGGGGTCATGCTGGGATTTCTGGGGGGAAATGTAAATTCCACTCAAGGTCCCATGAGCACAGGGCAGGAAGGAAATTCACCAGGAGGTCTGAAGCAGTGTTGTACCCACATGCCGTCATTTTTCAAAGCACTCAGCTCTTTATTTGATTTTCACAACCACTGACGGGGCAAGATAGTGGTTGTCCCCATTTCACAGATGAGAAAAACCAAGGTTGAATGTCTCAGACCAAGCATCCCATGCTTACCAAGGCCTAGGTCTTTTCCTGTTTACTGGGGCTGCTGGCTCAGAGATATCACCAGGTCCTACGGGCATGGCCACCATCCGCAGAATTGTACGTGCAGTGGTTGAAAGTGTCCCAAGTGGGTAAAGTTGAAAGGCCAATTGAAAGTCGCCTTACACAGCAGTCACAAACTGGACACAGGAACAAACTGGACACAGGAACAAATATTGGCCCCGGGCTTTTTGGACCTGCAGTGCTTTGTTTGGTTTTATAACCATGTAAGTCTGTTGCAAATACTTCTGCCTCAGAAGAGTTTATATTAACATGTGAATTTCTGTTTCTCTTGAGAAGTCAGGTCTGGCCACACTGATGCCCCCCTCCCACCCTTCATGGGTCATGGCCCCCATTGAGCTGACCGAGTGACCGCTGTCCCTTTACATAGACTTGAACACTCTAGTTCACCAACATCCCAGCTGCTCCCTGATGTCTTATACTCAGCCCATTTCGGTCCGTGAGGTTGCCTAGCTGGTTCGGCAAGCATTTAAAATATTCCAGAATTTAATTTAATGTATTGATTTAATCATGCCTGTGGGGAAGACTTCACGGGCGTACCAAGGGAATATACCATGAAAAGGAAACCTCCCTTCCACTTGGTCCTGGAGGTTCCCAGGAGAACCACTGCTACTAGATCCCCTGTGTCTCTTTCTAGAGAGGCCATATGCATCTGCAAGCACGTTATAGCATCACCTTTTTTAAAAACACAAATGCACACAACATTCGCCATTTGATGCAACTGTATTTTTGGTGTATTTTCGCTATCGTACCTTATCTACAGAGAGATCTGTCCTGTTCTTTCCAAAATCTGCATAATATTCCTTTGTGTGGATGCACTGAAATTTATGTAACCAGTTGTATACTGATGGTCATTTAGGTTGCTTGCAATCAATCACACATGGTGCTAAAGTGAATATCTTTGCGCCTGCTTCTCTGGGCAAGCGTGAGTGCATCTGGAGAAAGGTTCCTAGAGCTGGAACTACTGCATCAGAGAATGTGACTTTGCAATATTGTCGGGGCGCCTGGGTTGCTCAGTTGGTTGGGCATCTGTCTTTGACTCAGGTCATGATCCCAGGGTTCTGGGATTGAGCTCCACATCCAGCTCCCTGCTCAGCAGGGAGTCTGCTTCTCCGTGTCACTCTGCCTCTCCTCCCTGCTTATGGTCTCTCTCTCTCTCTATCTCTATCTCTATCTCTGTCTGTCTATCTCAAATAAATAAATAAAATCTTTAAAAAATTAAGTAAAAATAAAACCGTGACATGGTCACATGACCCTTTAAGAAGGGGTGCCATTGATACCCCCATGAACAGTAAATAAGAATGCCTCCTAAGTCTAGGGGCTCTTATTCCACCATTTGACGGGTGAGCGAACAGAGGCCCCGAGAGGGGAAGCAACGTCATTGCTAAATAGCACAGCCCAGACTTGAAATGACCCAGGACCCATGATGCTGTTCGCCGCCTCCCTCCGCTGGGCCCCAGCTGTTCTGCTGTTCCTGTTTGCTCCCCCTCTACATAGAAAACTAAAACAAGGGGCCCTGGGATTAGCTCTGGGGTTTGGCAACTAGACCCAGGCCAGCTCCGGGGGAGCAGATGTTCCGCTAACAAACACTTCCATCGTGACTGGCGCACGCTGCCACCTTGGTGGGTTTTCACAGCAGCCAAGGCCAAAGCGTAAATGGACCATGGAAGCTGAATTACCAGCCCAGCCCTCAGTGGTTTTTAAATTATAGATTTTTAAACAAAGCTAAATATAGAGCAATTAAGAAATGGCTCCACGTTCTACCCCAAAAAACAAAACAGCTGAACTAGAGCTAACACAGCCCATGCATATGCATGTGAAATCGGAGATGAACCGAGCTTGCTGCTTAGAGGAAAATCCAAGCCCCTTCCCTCGGTTTCTCTGGTTTAGCCACACATACCTGCCCCAGGGCCTTTTTACACGCTGTTCCCACCACCTGCTAGGACCCCTCTCCTCTCCATTCTTCTCTTAGCTGACTCCTTCTCTTTTTTTTCCAATACAGACCTCAGGTTTTCTATCTCTCCCAATTCCTAGCCCAGACTCGTTTATCCTTTCATGTGGTTTTTAGGACAACTGACCGTTTTTTTCACTTATTTGCTTTCTCTTTTTTCCTTTGGTCTGATTCCCCCCACTAGAGCCCAAAGTCTCCGTTTCTTTCTCTGTACCACTATAATAATAGTTCCACTCTGCCTGTTACTTGGAGGACAGTTGAGAGCCTGAAGGCCAACCCACCCATGGAGATCTCTTCTCCTTCGAACTCAGTAGGACTTCTAGTCTGTGGCCGGAAATTTAAATCTGCATTTCATACTATGGCAATTCTCTAAGCACACAGCTCTACCACAGAAAGCATATAACACAATGTCAGGTGGGATGGGGAGAAACTTCAACCACCTTTTTAATGGCACCTGCCTTCCACTGCCACCCTGCTCTAACACGCATAATTCCTGTCTTCTCACTGATAGTCCTACCTGCCTACCTTGCTTCTTCTAGTCTCTTCTATACTCTGGAGCCAGAGGGGTCCTGTTAAAGAAGCCTGATTATGTTACCCCTCTGCTCAGGACCTTCCATGGCTTCCATCTTCCTCAGAGGAAAATCCCAAGTCTTAACCATGACGTAAGTGACCTGCACAAGCAGCCCCATCCCATGTCCCCCACCTCCTGGATGTCACCTACTGTTCTATGCCCCGCCACCCCGGGCTCACCCATCTCTAGGCACATTGATAACCTCAAATATGCCACACGCTCTTGTCTCAGTATCAGTGCATCTTTTGTTCATGAGCCTGGAAGCTTCTCTCCCACGTGTTTTGCATGGTTTGTATTCTTAGCTCCTAGAAGTCTTCAGTTAACTGTCAGCTTTTTGCACAGGCTTCCCCAACTGCCTCAGTTAAAATGGCTGCCAACCCATCTCCCCATCCCTGTCTCTTTTGTCGACTTCCTTTTTCTCCAACACACTGACCCCCTCCCTGTGTCCCATCGATCTTCCTTATTTCTCTCCCATGTGGTCTGTCTCCCTTACCGGAAGTAAGCTCCAAGAAGACAGGACATTTCTGTTTTGTTCACAGCTGTATTACTCATGCCTTGAACAGTACGTTTGTAGGAGTGCGATCATTCTCATCAGATGAAGGAATGATTCTGGGTTACTGAGGGTGAGCAACAGAAACAGACTCTGGGTGCAGAAGCAGAAGCTGCTCGTTTTCCTGGTAGGTTGGGGAAGCCCCAGCCAGGGCCACAACCAGCAGGAATCCAGCAATCTCAGGAGAGCCGGGCTGCAGAATCATAGCTGAGCTGATGGAACAGCTAGCACCACTGCTACTTGTGACAAATGACCTCCCGATTTGCAGCCACCTGCCTACATTTCAGGGTCCAGGGAGCGATGCCTGACCGCTTGTGACTGCCGCCATCGTGGTCTGGGTTTGGGAAGGCGGACTCGGCCATTGCAGCCTCCACAAATGACTCCTTTCCTGAAAAGGGAGATTGTGATGCTTTAAGAAGGGAAAAACTCGGATGCTGGGCAGAAAAATAAATAAATCAATTAATAATAACAAGACAACAATAATAAATAGTTCCTTTCTCTAGAGCAAGTATGGTTGTCAAGAAGGCGATCTCCGCTCTAAAAGTTGAGGGAAAAGAAAAAGAAAATCCCCAAATGGGTAAATCTATTTTGTTACTCTCAACCAAAGGTGTTCAAATGATCTTCAGACATGTGAAACATGCTCAATTGAACTTAACATAATAGAAACGCTAATTAGAACCAGACCTGAGACACTCTCTCTCACCCATCACATTGGCAAAAACCCAAAAACTTATCAACACACTTTGCTGGAGATGCTGCAGGGAAACAGGTAAATTCACGGATGGCTGGCAGGTGTGCTAGAAGGCATGCCTTCAATGGAGGGGATTTGGCAGCACCTCAGAAAACTGTGTATGCCTCCACCCTGTGTCACAGCCATCCCACAAACTGGAATTTACTGAGAAAATACACTTCCACAAATAAAAATCACATATGGAAGAGGTTATTCACTGTGACATTTTTTTGTTACAGTAAAATATTGAAAACAACCTAAGTGCTCATCCATAGAAGACTGGCTGAATAAATTATCCTAGAACCATACAACTGAGTACTATGCAACCACAAAAACGAATACAGAGTGACTTCCTGCAAGTGCTAAGTCACAAAGCAAGGTACAAACAGATGTCTGTAGAACCTCAAGGAGGGTATGCTAAGTGAAATAAGCCAGTCATAAAAAGAGAGATGCTGTGTGATTCCACTATCTAAAGCAGGCAAATTCATAGAAACGAAGCACGGTGGTGACCAGGGGCTAGAAGGAGAGGGGAGTAGAGTTGTTGTTCAATGGCTATAGAGTTTTAGTTTGGCAGGATGGAAGATTTGAGAGCTCTGTCACACGACACTGAGAACATGCTTGACAGGACTGAGCCCTTAAGATGGTTAAATGATAAGTTTATGTAATGTATTTTTTACCATAATTTTCTAAAATGTTTAACGATACATAGTATGCCTTTGTGTAACAAACATGAGGAAAGAGGAACATATAGAGTATTTGTGTCTTTTTCTAAAAGGAAAGATAAACCAGAAATGAATGAAAACATTTTCCTGAGGCAGGTGAGCTGAGAAGGGGAAGGAAGGAGATAGGATGGAGACTTGCCTTTATATATCCTCGTCACAAAAAGGCTCCAGCACTTGAAACTTACGAATGTTTTAAAAGAATAAAATAAATTTAGAAGGATCTAGAAGGCAAATCCTAACTTTGAATTCAAACAGAAATGGATGCACTAGGCTGTATACCATAGTGATAGTATAACCGTACACACACACACACACACACACACACACGAAGTAATTCTGGCAACTTTTGAACATAATATTCTGACTGTCCATCTCTAGTGGGATATATATGGTCTGGGATCCAAAAAAGAATGAAGAAAATGTCACCTGCTTTGGAGGGCTTTCTGTCCATAGGGGTACAATGTAACAATTCTGAACCTATTTTGTAGGCTTGTATAGCAGGCTGGGCTGAATGAGTTATGTATCATTATCTAATGTATCATTATCATTGGGACCCAATGTCCTCAAGGTGAGAAGTGGGAATGGGGGAGGGAGAAGAAAGCCCTGTTGAGTTTTGAGTGAAATGGAAGGCATTCTATAAACTTGGGAATTGTCCTGTGGAACAGAAATGACGTGACATCAAAACTGATTGGAACTATTCTCCCTAAATACGGCTCCCAGAAGAAGCATCCCATGGGCTCCTACTACTTGAACTTCCAGAACAGTCCCTGGTCTTTTCAGTGTGGCTTTTCCTTGATTCTTGGGGTTACTTCATGAAGGTTCATTGTATGTGTTAACTCGGCTAGCCTATAGTCCCCAGGCATTTACTCAAATATGGATGTCACAGTGAAGGTTTTCTGTAGAAGTGATTAAAGCCCCTAATCAGTTGACTTTAAGTAAGAGAGCTTATTCTAGGTCACCTGGGTGGGCCTGACCCAATCAGGTGAAAGGCCTTAAAAACAGAATGGAGGATTTCCACAAGAGAATAAATTCTGCCCATGGACACAGCTAGAGTCCGTGCCTCAGAATGCCAGCCTGCCTTCCCGACAGCCTGGCCCTCAGATTTAGGCCTTCCCTAGCCAGTCCCACTGGCATGTAGCCAATTCCTTGTGATAAAACTCTGAATATATATCTTCTACTGGTTGTTTCTTGGATTGAACCCTGACTGATAACACCTTCTAATAAACATCTTTGATTTCTCCCTTGATGTAGTCAGTTTCTGTTGCTTACCACCACAGAGTAGAACCCCTCTTAAACTGCGGTATTGGGAACGTCCCCATCATGCTTCCTGTAGAAACTTTTCGGCATGGAGAAGGTCAGCCACAGCCACGATCCTTGTCGGCCATGGGTTCCATGTTTACCAAACTCTGCGCCTTCTGGATTCAGGGGGGACCTGGGGGGGCCTCACTAGGATTTGATGAGTGAATAACTATTTCTATTAGCAACAGGGCCTAAGGTCAGGCAGTTCTGGGTTCCTTTCTCTGTGCCTTGCTAATCAGGCTCTGGATTTGTCAGAGGCCCTGAAATATTCATGAACAACTGCTCCAGTGATTTTAACAGGTGCACAAATAGAGAGGGGCCCAGAGGGGTAGCAAGGAGGCAGGGGACCTGGGCTCGTCATGTCATCTTCTCACCTGTTCTCAATCCCATTAGACGAAGAAAGAATCTGGGAATTGCCAAGGATCTCTGAGAGCCAGATAGGGCCAGGCCTCAGGCAGGAAACCACAGGAGTCCAGGGGCCCCGGCATCAGCATCCCTTGGGGGTGCCTGTTAAGATATGGGGCACTGGTAATAGACTGAGGTCATCTGCATCAGTATGTGTGGGCTGGGGCCCTGGATTTGGCATTTTGAACAGGAGATCCTGATGCCACTGGTCTGGGGACCTCACTGCTCTATGGTATTAAAGCAAAGGCTGAAAAAGAGAAAAGTGCAGACAGACGACACTTTATCTGTCTACAGAAGCCAGCCAGAGTCTTATGCGCATCCGGGTCTCTTCTCTGCACCACAGGCTTGGCGCCGACCTGCGGCAGCTACTTGGCTATTCTGGGATGTGTTCAGAGGCCCCCGAGCCACCACTCTGAGCAAGACCCACCTTACTGTCCTCAGAGTCCCATCACTCTGACGCCCTAGCTGTGAGACGGCCTACCTGTGCATCTTGGCAGACGACGTAAAGTCTCTCTCTTCAGTTTGTGCATCTGTGAAATGGGGACAGCAACAGGTACGGCCTCGTCAGCGGCCGTCAGGACTCCAGGAGATGACGTGCACAAGAGCGCTGGCCCCTAGCAAGCAGTCGCCTCCATCAGGATCCTGGCAGGAGGCGAGATTTCATTCCACTAGAGGACCCTCTAGTGAGCAACGCAGGTGCTGCTCACAGAGGTGTGGGGAGGGTTGAGGGAGCCAAGGAGGGATCCAGAGGCACCTGGAGATTTTGCAATTGAGAACAGCCGATTTCATCCTCCGCTGCTGAAGAGGCAAGGAGAGGAACTGGGCTACCAGTGACCAGAGAGGGCTGGGGCTTGGAGGAGGACCAGCCCAGCGGGCGCCGAGCCATGGAAGGGGGAAACCCCTGCCAGAGACGCTACAGCAGTGTAGGGGGGTAGCCGGGAAGAAATACTCAGACTTCTCACTGCTCCAGCCTTTTGATCTCCTGCAAGGCTTCCCATTTGGCAGGAGCCAGGGATGTGGTACATACAGAGCCATTGGTACATGATGTGGTACATACAGATACATTTGCTGGAGCAGGGGGCAGGCGGGGGGGGGGGGGGGAAGGGCAGAGAAGGAATGGGTTAAAATCAGGCACCCAGCACTTCGCACACATGTACTGTGGTCATCGGCAGGGTGAGCATGCGTCCTAGCTTCCTGGGACAATTCCAGCTTTAATGCCCATTGTACATTTTCATCCCCAAAGTTGTCCCCAAGGGGATAAATTGCACAGTCACCCTCCTTCTTAGCTATTATCAAAGCAAGAGAAAATCTGATCTGCCGTGGGAAGCATTCCAAAGAAAGCACCTGATCCTTGGGCTACAACGTGTCCAAACTCGAGTTTTCCTCATTGATGCAAGTGGGAGTGACTTGGGTGTGTTTCACTGGTGAGCACAACCATACACAAGACACAGATAGAGTGCACACTTATAGAAAATGCTCTTCTGTATTTGTCTTCTACATCAACAGATAAGGTTATTGTGTTTAAGTACCTAAGCTGCACTACTTTGGGAAACTCTCAGTTTAGGGGCCGAGAGCACACAGAATGACTACTCCCCTAGAGCCCTCTCTAGAACCCCCAGGTGAGGGGCAGCAGGTGCACTGGGCTCGCGCACAAGAAATCCCCCCAGCAGCCAAGACAGAGTGAGATCTCTGGGTCCAGAGAATCTGCCGCCCATCTCCTACCCGCTTGCTTGATCTGTTTAGCAAACTCACTCCACATCTCGCCTCTTCTTTGAGCCTGACATCTAGCCGGATCTTTGAAATTTATTTTCTCCTTTTAGCCTGCTGTATTTTTAATGTCTGAGTGAAAGAACAAAGGAAGACGAACACAAGACAAGATCGTTTCATTCCTTCAACGGGCTGTTGTGTAGCCCAACTCGAGCTCAGCCAACATAAATGTTTTAAAATTCTGCCTTTGCACAGAATAAGTGCTGGTGTAGTCATCCGCTCCCAAGCCAGGCCCTATTTCTGCCTTTCATTTGGTGACTCAAAAGGCCCCCGCATCAATCATTAACAACCTATTAACACAAGCCGCCCAGAGAAGTTTTTCCTGGTCTGGTCAACCACAATGGAAGAAACTCCTGTCGCCCAGCTGGCAGGCCATCCGCGTGCACGGCCCATGCAGACTGTTTTCAGCTTTGAAAAGGGCCTGCTGATTCTTCTTTCATCTCTCTCTGAGTAACAGATACCTGGTCGGTCTGCTCTCCTCCTCACCCACTGCAAAGTTATCCACCTGCTTCCCCGACTTCTGGCGTTCAGAGCTGCTTGCACAAACATCCACGGTATTGATCGCGTGTAACTGACATGCAGGGCGGCAAGATGTCCACTCGGCATGTGGGCCAGAGCTCACATCTGTGTTCTCCATGCATGTCAGACCAAGGAGCGTCTCGAGGTGTCTTGAGAAGGCACTTTTCTGCCTGGTGTTTCTGACTCTTGTATTTAATTGGTTTTGATTTGAAGCAAAAACAATCAACACCAAGAGGCTTTTGCTAGTCAGCTTGAACCTGGTTTTTGTTTTTGTTTTGTTTTGTTGGTTTTTGTGGTTGTTGTTGTTGTTTGTTTGTTTTGTTTTGTTTGTGTTTTAAAGTCCATGGGATTTGGACAAAGACACATCCTGGAACTTGGCCAACCTGGAGAATTGGACTCACGGCTTGATGTTGACACTGATTCACCAAATGACCTTGAGGAAGTCACTGGTCCGCACTGGACCGGTTTCTTTGCCTCAGAATGAGAAGTTTGGTCTCCTCTGATTCTAGAAACTCCGACCACAAGGTTTTCATGCCAGCTCTGGTACTGAGTCTGGCTGAGTGTCTTACTCTTCCCCTGCCTCGGCCCCGTGCTTGTTTCCTCGTCTTGCGAGTGGGAACAATAAGATTGGTCTGTCCTCCTTCCAAGAGCTATGTGCTGGCCAAGGATGAGGAAGCAATATAAGGGACTTTGGAGGACTAAGGAATGAAAGCACCAAGGACTTGAGCAAAATGTGTGGTTACTCACGCATGTGTTGGTGGATCCCTCCAAGGACCTTGGCTGTGGGAGTGACAGCACTCACATTAGCCTGTCTCCCTCGGCACTTGTGAGTTTCTTGAGAAGAGATCATGTCGTATCCATTCTGTACCTAACCCAGAACCTGGCACCTTGTGACTACTCCCAATATCTACCAGCCAAGTGACTGGAAGAATGTATGAATGGATAAGAACAGCGGGCAGCAGATAAATTAGCACTTAAAGCCATGAGAAAGGAGAAATAGGGGAAAAGTACTACACACACCACCTGCTGATTCCTCTGCCTCATTTTATCTCTGCTGTCAAGGGTTCATTCTCTCTTTCTGCCTTTTTTTTTTTTTTAAACTACCAGGGCACTGCTAAAGTCAATACCCTAAGAGTGATATTTTAAATTCTAAACCTGCCAATGAAGCCAAGTTGAACAGGCACCAGTGTTCCTGTTTGGTAACTAGACCATCTACTTCTATATCCAAACTACCCTTAACTCTGTCTTTATTCCCACCCTCACTTGCTTCCTACTCAGTTGACTTACATGACATCTGCTCCTTTCGAAGGTAAGAGAGTCTGTCTTCACTCATTCGTTAATTCGGCAAATAATTATTAAGAGCCCAGGAGAGAGAAATCAGGCACCATACTGAATTCAGGAGCCAAACAGGTGACTGAGACTTGGCTTCCCGTCAGGAGAGGCTGGATCATGCTGCAAAAACAAGCCAATTTCACAATCTCAGAAACCTACAGTATTGAGTCGACCTCTTGCTCATGTTGCATGTCCGTCACCCATCACTAGGGGGCGCTGCTCCTCCAAGTCCTTGAGACCAAGGCTGGGCAGGAGCTTCCACATTCCTGCCGCAGTGGGAAAAGGACCTAGTAAATCATGCCACTCGCTCTTTAAGCTTCCTCCTGGAGGTGACATACATCACTTCTACTCACATGTCATCGCCCGTGCCTGGCTTTACAGACAGCTAGAAAATGCAATCTAAGAATTGGCATGTTTGTGGTCGGCACTAACGACCACTCCCGACACCGCTCCTGCCCTCTGGGAGGTTAGGGCTAGGGAGAGACTCAGGTGTGTAAGCCACCAAACACTAGAGTCTGATCAGCAGTGGCTCTGGCAAAAGCCCACCCAGGGGGCTGTGGGAGGATAGAGAAGAGAGGTCCTGTCCATGTCTCTGCAGCATCAAGAGGAAACCTCATCTTTATCTTGCTCTGTTCAACAGAGATCTCTAATGTCAAATTGGCTAGAGCCTATCATAGTCGGTGAGAACAAAAGGAAATAGTGTTTGGCTCTCTGGCTCTCTCTTTCTCTCTCCCCATCCCACAGTTTAGAGCAGAAGCATGGGGAAGAGAGTCTTAGCTCAAAAGGCATGAACAGAATTGCAAGAAGCCTTGAAGGGTAGAGAATGTGGCCGAGGAGAAAGCAAAAACATTCCAGGCCCAGAAACAACCTGAGTAGATGTTTAGGTGCAGGAAAGCGCTCTTCGCCTAGCCACGTGGCAAAGACATCCCTTTTGGCCAAGGAAAGGCTACTCTCAGCACACGCCCTGGCCAGCTACTGGTGCACACACATGCAGGTATGCACACGTGCACACCCACCACTGGGGCCCCATCTTCCCAGAACCCTCCCCCCGCCCCCATCACACTCTTCCCACTGCCTATGTCTGAAGTCTCTTTTGTCCCCACTGGGCTCATCCCCTCTCTCCCTTTGTGCTATCTGTGTGCACACGACCTCAGCATGCTAGAGCAGGTGACTGGTCCCTAGGTGACCCGCTGTGCCATGAATTAACACTTTAGATGCTGGATCCAGGGGAGCTTCATAGAGTCCAAGGGAGAAGACAAGAATGCCAGGGCAACAAAAGCCTATGGGGGTGCTGTGTGTTGGATAATGCCCCCGCCCAAATTCATGCCCCACCCCCCCCCCAACCTCAGAAAGCTGACTTTATTTGGAAACAGGACCTTCAAAGATGTCATTGGTTAAGGACCTCAAGATTAAGGATGCAGCCTAAATTCCATGACTGGAGTCCTTATAAGAAAAGAAGAGGACACAGAGAGACACACACAGAGAAGGAGGCCATGTGGAGACAGAGGCAGAGATTGGTGTGATGTGGTCACGAGCCAGGGAATATCCAGGACCACCAGAAGATGGAAGAGGCAAGGAAGGGCTGTCTCCGAAAGCCTTCAGAGTGAACGTGACCTTGCTACCATCTAGACTCCAGAACAGCGAGAGAATAAACTTCCACGGTGCTCAGCCACTCCACCTGTGGTTATTTGTTCCCCCAGCTTCCAGAAACTTCTTATCCTACAGAATTTCAGCAACTAATAATTCCTGCAGTAGAAACACAGCCTATCAGTCCAATCTGGTCCAAACTTCTCATATTCTAGGTACCGGATGGCTGGGAAGAAGAAGCCCGCCATTAACAATGGGTGTCAGACCAAGTTGGACCTAGAAGTCAGGCCTATATTCCTTCCCTGGCATTCTCTAGCTGCGGCAATGGAACTGGGAAGGCATGGAGTATGTCCCTTCTCTGTCCCCTCCTGGTCTCCTTCCCCATGCCCCCTCCTCTGGTCCATTTATGCCTCCCTGGCCACCCCAGGCCACCCTGCCTTGTTTGGCCGCTGGAACCTTTGCCAAAACCTATATTTAGTTGTTGAAAGAACCTTGCCTGAGTGCCTCTGAAGTTAATGATGGGATCTTTGAAAACGACATTAGAAGCAAAACATAAGCAACTGAAGACATGAAACCACCTCGAGTCCATCTGTTCGAGCACGATCCACCTCAGAGCTCCCATTTCTCATGTAAAACAGAAGATATGATTTATAATTTATATCTCACCGGTACAACCCTGATTGAAGCAAGCCACTTTGATGAAATGTTGGTTTTCATGCTAGTGGAACACCATTCCAAATCAGAGAATACTTAGAACTCTAACTCCTCTCCTGCCACTTTGAAGTAGAAAGATTTGTATTTTATGTGCTTTTCTTAAAAAAAAAAAAAAAAAAGAAAGAAAGAAAAAAAGAAAACTATGTACCCTCCAACATGCATGTGGTGGAAATATGAAAACATTTACGTGCGAATCAGCACCGAAATGTAATTACTGCTTTAAGCATTGAGAATATTTATAGACTCGTATCTCGTGTTGAAGACCTGGTTCCAATAATTCTCAGAAAATTGCAAAATTCATACTTTGTTTTCTTGGGACTAACTTAATTTATTTGAAATCTACAACACATGAAGAACAAAATCAAAGCGCGTCAACTTTCCATCACCTCAACTAATGATCTAATAAAGTTGTTCCGAGGAAATGTATGTGTATATGTATATGTGACTTTGATTGGTCGAGAAAGTGAGAGACGGAGTCAGAAAGACAGGCAGAAAGGGAAAGAAAAAGAGGCCGAAATTTGGAAGACAGTCTCTCCTATTCTTAGGGGAACATCTAGAAAATACCAGTTACCATACAACTAAAATATCAATCAAGTTAAATCTCTTTTTTTTTCTTCGAGATTTTATTTATTTATTTGACAGACAGAGATCACAAGTAGACAGAGAGGTAGGCAGAGAGAGGGGGGAAGCAGGCTCCCTGCTGAGCAGAGAGCCCGATGTGGGGGCTTGATCCCAGGACCCGGAGACCACGACCCGAGCCGAAGGCAGAGGCTTAACCCACTGAGCCACCCAGGCACCCCAATCAAGTTAAATCTCTTAATTATGTCCCCAAGTGACACAACTAGCCAGTGAGTCAACATCATAAAAATCCTTCCTTCACAGGTGTTCACTGCTCCCTCCTGGGCCAGGGATCATTCTAGAGGTTGAAGAGACTGAGGATTCTGTGATAAGCAAGACAGGTGACTCCTCCCCTTGGAGAACATACATACCTTCCAGTGAAGGACCAGAAAATAAACAAATTAATACATGGCCTGCCTTTGTGAAAGCTATAATAAACAATTTAAAAAGCAGCAAGCTATTTTTAAGTAAAAGGAAAAGAGGGTGTGTCATTTTTGATGGAGAAGGGCTTTCTGGAGAGGTGACATTTAAGCGGTTCCTGGAATTAAGTGCAGGAGACAGTCGTGCAAAGACCTGGGGATATGGATTCTGGCGAGGAGCAGACAGTGAGTGCAAAGGGCTTGCGGTTGGAACAAGGTTGTGTTACTTGAGGAAGAGCCAGGAGTTTTGCTGTGGCTAGGCAGGGGTGAATGGGGCAAAGAGGAAGTGAGGAGGGTGTGCTGAGAAAGTTGGGCAGAGCCACACCCCATGAAGTACGACAACATGGAGGCCGTGCAGACTTTGTCCTGCATCAAAACCAGAAAGGGTGGGTTTAGCTACTCAGTCTCAGTTGAACAACCACAGGCTAAGTGTCAGGAAATAGGCAAGGCTCTGAAGGTACCAGGCCCTGTGGGGAAGAAAAGACATTCACAGTGATTGTAGAATCAGGAAATGTAGAATCAGGACAAGGAAGCTATGCTCAAAGGGCATTGCCTTTGACCTGAGCCCTGAGATAAGGTGGCTATTTGGGCAGATAGAAAAGGGAGAACTTGAAATTCATTCATTCATTCATTCCATCAATATTTACGGAGTGGCCAAGCACTATGCAGTTAGACTGTGAGAGGACACAGCTGAAGATGAACAAAACAAGATCAATGCCCTTGCGGAACTTAGGGTCCACGAGTCATCCACACAAATACGGTTCTGACTGCAGGGCGTCCTGGACAAGAGAGGTTCATAGCCCTTGGTGGACTCACCAAGGGTTATCAGGGAGACTTCTCTGGAGAAGTCCTGCCTGGCTGGGAGCGACCTGGGGGAAGGGGTTGGGGTCAGGAGCTTTCTAAGGGAAGATGACATCCATGCAAAGAACCTGTGGTTCAAGGACTCAGAAGGACAGTGATGGGAATCACAGCCGAGATGAGGTTGGTGGAAGTAGTCCAGGGTCCAGCCATGATGCAGAGCAATGGAAGGGCCATGAAAGGGTTGAACATGAGGTGAGGGTCATGACATAGAGTCGCATACTGAAAAACCCGCTCTTGAGTACGGAGAGCAGCTGAAGGGAGAGAAGCCGGGTAAAATTATGGAAATCAGATGATGGCTGCTGCAGAAGTCTAGGGAGGAGAGAAGTTGCTAGTGGAGGAGACAGTAGAAACGGAGGGGAAGAGAAGCCATCAGGTTCAAGAGAGAGATTTAGGAGGTTGTGTTAGGTCTCAGGCTTGTGCATGGCATGCCAATGGGACTTGTTGGCTGCCTTGTGAGCAGAAGTGACAGGTGACACTTCCAGGTGGAAGCGTTAAGAGCCAGTCGCGGTGGGACTGCCTACGCTCTGTCTTTCCCTTTGAATGACATTCGTCATCATTTCGAATGGGGACCACTTACACATCCTGGGTCCCTTGTGTGGAGGAAACATGGAGCAGAGCCCAGGTGACCCTGTGGATACGTAGCATGAGTTGGACTTCAACTTCTGCCAACTTAAGCCTCTGAGATGGGGGGATTGTTTGTTACTGCAACGTAACCGAGCCTACGCCGCCCAGAAAAAGAAATAAGAAGGCATGACGGGGACGCAATTACAAGGAATGAGAATGGAAGCGACAGTTATCCTGAGCTCTCCAATGCATATTTTCAGGTTGCTTTCAAGCACTCCTCAGCCCTCTGAAGGAGTCCCCCGTATTCCTTGTCCTCTCCAAATTCAATCTGAAGCGATCCGCATTGACACAGAGGAAAGCAAATCTCTCTTCGGCAAATGTGGTCTTTAATGGTAACAAAGTGCTTTGATGATGAAAAGTTCTCTGCGAGTGCCAAGCATTATTATCCTGCATCACATGTCAGTATGCACTTTAAAAAAAAAAAAAAAAAGATTCAATTAAACTGCCTTGCCATTGTTTTATGATAAAACCATCAGACATTTTCAAAAGGGTCAAGTCATGACAGGAATATTTAACTCCTAGGAGAAGCAGAGGGTAATTGGAGTGGACTGGAGAAAAAAACCGTTCAGTTGGCCTGAATTCGTGGGCGAGAGAGGCCACATAAGAGAATAAGGGTTAAGAGTGGTCGGTTAAGGAGCCCAAGGGTACAGAACCTGTGGGGGTGCTGACTAAAAGGATCTGGGTCCCCAGCGTCTCTGTGTGGGCAGGTGAGGCAGAGACAACCCAGCTGGGGCATAAGGAAGCAGGGAGGGAGGCAGACACACTCATGGTCATTGCCGTTTCCTGTGCATCAGTCTCAGATGAAAGAGACTGGGAGCTAGGAAGCTGAGCCCTGGCCCCATTACCCCCACTTCCTGTTTGCTAACTATGATAATCTTCAGCGGTGGGCATCTCCATTATGAAAGAGATGGAAAAAGATGCAGCGGAGGACAGCCTGGAGGAGGAGGAGGCATCTTCAGGATAGTAGCGGGGCTGGAACGGCTCCAACGGGCAGGCATCTTACGGCGTAATATTCAGCGGTCTGATTCTAAGGTGCTACCCTATGTGGAGAGGACACGTGACGATTTCAATCAGACCACCCCTGAGACGTACAAAGAAAACGTCACTTTTCTTTTCGATAATTGGTCTCACTATCTCCCCAAACCTCTTGCCACTGGTTGTGTGTGTGAGGCGGTAGGTTTGGGAATGGGTATTGTAAGCTTGCCCGTAAAGATGACTCCGTTTCCTCAGTTGGAAGCATGTCCCCTGAGTTCAGGTCGTATCTTCTGGTGCTCATGTGTGTGACACCGGAGGGAAGGGACCTCTTAGCCACCCTAGGCTTTCTGAGGTTACTTGCTGGCACCTGCTGACGTCGGCTCTGCTTGTAGGACCAGAGCCCCACCATGGCGATCTACCCCACCTGGACCGTCGAGATGCTGCTGACGTGGAGAATGTGGCCCTGGCATTTCCAGCTGAGGACGGCCATGCGAGCTTCCCTTCCTGGCCATACCTTGCATTTTCCTCTCACGGCTCCCCTGCCAGGAAGGGGCTTCCCGCTTCCTCTTCTTGTCCGCGGGGACGTCTCCTCTCTTCTATCACCCTCCTTCCCAAGGTGGCATTCACCGTTCACTGGAGCAGGCAGGGCGGAAAGGCTGCAGACAGGGTGATTCATAGAGGCCTTGGATGAAAACCACAGGCATTTAATATTTTTAAAATATTTTCTCCATCAAAAGAGGTGCATTCCTTTAGCCTAAGGTTTATTTCGTCTCATAAAATGCAGATAGGCCTAGAAGGTGGCAAGCAAAACGTCTTCTTTCTAAAACCCTGTTGGAAAACATGAGTTGGTGGTTGGTTCATCCGCACCGGAGAGGACATGAGCCTTGCCATCTGCCCGTCCGTCCATCCGTGCATTCATTCATTCATTCACTCATTCATTCATTCATTCAGGCCTAGACACCAGGAATCACCAACTACCCAGAGGGATAGAAAAGGACAAGGACAGTAGCTAACGACAGGTGTGAGCAAGGCCAGCTGGGGACAGTACAGGATGTTCCGGGAATGAAGGACTTAGAGAAGGGGATCCGGGAAGGTGACCTGAACACGTGACAGGTGACACATTAAGGACAAGAAGGTCTCGTGGGGCTGGGGTGGGGTGGACGATAGAAGCACTCACAACAAAGCCAGTGTGTGCAGAGGCCTTGAGGTAGGAAGGAGCCGGACGGGTCCCCTCCAGAGTGGCCTCTGGAAATAGGCTCTAGAGAGGACGGCTGAGCGAGCGGAGCCAGTATGGGAGGGAACTGAGGCCGTCCAAAGTCACCTTGAGAATCTGACAGCTAAAACCAGGGGCCACTCTCACAGATCATTGTCAAAACCCGACAGATTTTTGAAGTTCTATCCTCTTGGCTTCCTAACTGAATTTCGACGTCCCTCCACCTTGGCCAGCTTGGTGTGTTTTCAGGTTCTCTCTTGACTCCCCGGACGAGGTCTGCCTTGAAGGGACCTCGATGGCACCCTGACCTAGCGCCTGTCCTAACCAACCAGGTCATGAAGCAGTCACCTTCATGGAGCCTGTTCCCATAGCTCCCAGCAGGGGGAAGAGTCAAGTCTTCCTCCTTCCGGCTGGCACCCTGCCCTGCCTTCATCAGGGGGCACAAATCCCAAATCTACAAATCCCAAAACTCAGAGGGGTTTTGATGCCTTTTTGTGTCTATATCTCAAGGCTAATGACCTGTATGTCCTCCTAATACTACCGGCAAAACACTTCCAGGCCCCTCCCACCTCCCTCGGGCCTCCCTGCCTCCACTCGTATCAAACTTTAAGTTTTCAGCCTGATAAACTGTCATGATCTCTTCATAGGGAACCCCATATCCAGTCTGATCCCCCCACCATGGGGCCAGCCAAAGTGATCTTGTCCAGTTGCATATCTAATCACGTGGCTCTCTGCTTCGCCCACTTGGGTGGCTTCCTTGCTCTCAGGGGAGAGGAGGACCCCTGCCCAGTGCACAGGGTGTGGGGAGACCCAGCCGGTCCCCCTCCTCCAGCTTCATGCAGCCGCCATGCCCCCCATCTCTCTCCACCTCCCAGCCACACCGACCTTCTCAGAGCTCCTAGAGGGGACCATGCTGCCACCCACCAAATGGCCAGTCTCCCCTCCGTAGTTCCTTCTTTGGGGCAGTTTTCCACAGTTGCCAGAGTCAGTTCCCCTCTGGCCTCCTACTCCATTACCCTTCAGAGCACTGGTCTTATTCCTGTATCTTTACTGAATTCATAGCTGTCTACCCCTGCTTGATTTTGCACTCTTTGAAAGCAGAGACGATGGTGTGTGACTATGACATAGAGTGAGTGCTAGCTACATGGATTTGAGTTGGAAGAAAAAAGAAATATTTTCAATGGGAATGAGTGAAGAATCTGGCCGTATCCCCAGCATCCCTGTAAATGAAAGACCGCAGAACAGCCTGCAAGGCCTTACATGGTTGGCACCCTTTACCCAGCCTCCCTCCTTCACTGACTCCTGTTCGTCACCTCCTCTGGAGCACTTAGCTTAGCACACCAATGGTGTCCCGGCTTCTTCAGTGTTCCTGCAATGGACCAAACATGTTCCAGCCACAGGGCCTTTGCATATGCTGCTCCTGGAATTCTTTCAATATCCATGTGGCTGATTCCCTCTTTTCATTCCAATCTCTGCTCTCCTTCCCAGTGAGGACTTCTCTGATCTCCACACACAAAAAATAAGCCTTCCCTCGCAGCACTTGCTAACCCTCTCTGCTCTGCTTCATTTTCTTCTCATAGCCCTTATCACTTCCTGGATCCTGTGCTCAAAGACTCATTTTCCCTGGATCCTGTGGCAAGACAAATGAAGCTCTATCCTCAGCTGAGCTCTTGAATATGGGTGGGCTCCAAATTCCCAGCTGCTGATTAATAGCATTTGTGATAATCACTAAGTACTAACTGTATCCCAGATGTTCTGCTTGGTTATATCTGTGTGTATAACTCCTACAGTACCACTATGGAAAAGGTAGTTAGAAGCCCCACTTGGTAGTGAAGGAAAATGGTATTCAGAGGGGTTAAGTGACTCGCCACACATCCCACAGCTGGGATCTGTACGCGCGCCGTCAAATTTCGAGAGCAGAATAGTTGGCAAACAAGGGCCCTTGGCCAACCCCAACCCACTACATGGTTCTGTGCCACCATCAAGCTGAGAATAACCATTTCCACTTTTAAATAGTTGGGGGGGGGGAAATAAGCAACAGGACCACACCCAGTCCACAAAGCCTAAAATGTGTACTAGAGCAAACGTACAGAATTACAAATCCCCTGTATGTTCCCCATGCATACAGAGGGGATGTGGAGAATGGGTGCATGTGTAAGTGACATTTATTGGGTCGCCCTTATGCTCCAGACACCCGCTAAGCCCCTTTGTGGTTTTTCTCCTACCTCATCCCCTAGAAGCTTGGCTGTAGCTCGGAGGGAACGGAGTCCTGGAGAGGAAGGGACGGGAACCAGGTCAGATGTTAAGAGACAGAAGAGGATGCGGAATCATGAACTAATTAATGGCTGGTGAGGCCTCTAACATTCATCTGTTACCAGCACCTTGTTTTATGGATTCAAAACAGAAAGCGGCCCCGAGTCCCCCCGGGAGTCGCAGAGAGGCCAGGCGCAGTGGGTTAACACTGCAACCCTACTGCGATCCCTTGACCAGCCGTTTACCCCGGTGCTGTTGGTCCTTCCCTCCCCCCCCCCCATTTCCAACCCCTGGGGCATCTTCCCCAGTTTACATCCGGCCCCTTTCCTCTCCCGTCCTGACCTTCCTCCTCACCCACGGCTGCCCGCCTGCCAGGACGACTCCAACGACAAATTAAGCAAAAGGAAAAACTGAATTGATATGATCTGAGCGAGGGAAGCACAAAGGCCCCAGTTTCCTCTGCACATTATACAGGAAGATCTGGGCCACGTGGGGAGCGGGCACCGGGCCCTTTGATGTTTGCCTTCCTGCAAGTAACAAGCAGAAGGACATGGGAAGCCTCCACCTCCTCCATCCAAACTCACAACAGCAGGTTTCCAACCATGCTTGAAACAAATCCAGAGATGAAAAAAAAAAAAAAAAAAGAAAAGAAAGAAAGAAAGAAAAGGAAGGAAGCCTAGGAAGAGGAGAGAGACAATTGTTGTTTAGAGAGCTTTCAGGACGAGACCCTTCAAAACTGACTATAGGACACGTTAAAGAGCTTAAGGACACCCTCAACACAGCACTGGGCTGAACTCCCAAGGGGTCATCTGCAGGAACATGGGCCTGAACTGAGGCTGTTCCTGGTGGGGACACCAGGCCCTCCTCTGCACACGTAAGCTGGGATTTCTGACAGCCTGGCCCAGGACGCTGCCACCTTGCCAGCTGCCGTGCTCACTTTCACCAGTCAGGGCACCTGGTCTGTAAATGTAAAAATCCAGAGACCCTCAAGCCCAGCTCTGGTATTCATGGTTCAGTGCGTGACATGGACCACATGACCGCAGTTAGGTACTAAGGGGAAGCACTAGTCGATTGATTCTCTCTCATTCTGCCCAAATTTTTATTGTAATGAGGTGGGAGGCTAATGTGTGGCTCCCGAATCACCTTGGGCTTATTCTGTAGCATTAGAAGTACTAGAATATTCCAAGGTGCCGACTGGAGATCAAAGCTCTTGTACCATTACAACGCCTTCCTGCTTTCATTCACCATGTTGGCCAAAAACATTATTTAGGAATTAGAGAAGAAATAGATATAAGCAAGAAATTTTCCTTCCAGGAGGTGGGGGGGGGGGGATTGAGTAAGATGCATTAGTCTTTTCCCTTTGTTGAATTATTTGTGGCATGACTTTTTTTTTTAAATCTTAATATGCCGACAACTCTACTGTCGTTATTCTACAGGTGGCAGGACTAAGGCTCAGCAAAGGTAATCAAGTTGCCCAGAGATCGTAGAGTTTTAAACGTTGGAGCCAGACATCCAGCCCAGGGCTCTCTGATTTTAAAACCTGAGCTCCTTCAGAAATATCCATTTGTATTCATCTTAAAATGGCCGTGTGGGGGCGCCTGGGTGGCTCAGTGGGTTAAACATCCAATTTTTTATTTTGACTCAGGTCATGATTTCAGGGTCATGAAATTGAGCTCTGTGTAGGATTCTGCACTCAACAGGGAGTCTGCTTGGGATTCTCTCTCTTCCTTCCCCTCTGCCTCTCCTCTCTCTCTCCCCCCAATAAATAAATAAAATCTTTTAAAAAAATGTTCCTGTGACTCCCTCATTAACAGCCTGTGCATTGGAAGGGTTCAGTTGATGTTCTTTGAAAATGAGACCAAAGTAACTTGGACTTGGCACCAGCCTGGGCTTGGACATGTCCGCATTGTCCACTCTGCCAGCAAAGTTGGAAGGTGAAGGTCTTCTGCTGTTGACATACCTAAGTACCAGCATGCTCTGTACTCAGATTTATTTCCCCATCCTTGACCCCAACCCTCAACTTGTATTTCCACCTGACGACTCAACAATTTAACTTGAATCTCAAACTCAGCATGGCCAGATCTATAATCTTGACATTTCCCCTCTAAGCCTTCTCCCTGACCATTGCCCAGGTCTTTCTTATCCCAACAACAGCACCACCATTCATCTGGTCAACCCAGCCAAATGCTTTGGAGGTATCTATTTGATGAGTCCAGGAATTTGAGCCCAGATCCTGCCCCAAGGGACCAACTTATCTAAACCCGTGGGTGCAGCGTGAGCATCTGGAAAGAATGGGTTGGTGGGATGGCTCTCCTGAGAGCAATCATACAGAGAAGAGGCTGCACAAGAGAGTAGAATATGGGTCTCTAGGAAAGAATGCCTCAGTAGAACCACTTAAGCATCTAGGAGGGAAGAAAGCTTCCAAGGAACCATTTGGGCCTCTCAGTCAAAGCAATCTCCCTTGGCAGAAGCTCTAGAGTCCAAACTTACATGGCATTTTCTCCGTGCCTGACCCTGCTTACATGTTCTAACCACTATCCATCTATTAACTCATTGAGTCCTCACAATAACACAGGGAGGGGGGAGATATATTTCTCTCCCATCTAAAACTTCCAGGGTTGGTGGTCTGGGTTAGAATTTGTTCTCCTCCCCAGTGGGGACCCTTGTGCCTTCTATCTTGTTACCCTGCCTCATTTGAGGTGGCTGCTGGAGCTCCAGCCTTTACGCACAATTCCAGCCTGCAGGAAAGAGGAAGCTATAAAGAAAGGAAGACATGAGACAGTGTCTCTAGTGAGGACGCCCTCCAGAAGTTGCATGTCCTCCCTTCCCATGTGACCACTAACCAGAACGTGGTCATGTAATCACACTTAGCTTTGAGGGAAGCTGGACAGGACCTCTTCCAGGCTGCCAAGGAGCCATTTAAAAGCCAGTGGTCTCTCTTGGGGAGGAAGAACAGAAAATACCCATTAGGGGACAGTAAGGGAACTCTGCCACACAAACTGAGTAAGCTGACCTGGAGCATCCCAGAGAGCCTTGGGACTAGTTCACCAGTATATCAGCTATCTGTTTCTGCATAACAACTTATTCCCAACCTTCACAGCTTTAAACAAAGCATGTATTATATCACGCAGTCTCTGAGGGTCAGGATCCACAAGCAGGTAGGCCGGTTAGCTCTGGGTCTCTCGGGGGCTCTCACAAGCAGTGGGGGCTGCTGTCATCTGAAGGTTCAGCCTGGGTTGGCGTACCCACTTCTGGGCTCCCTCACATGGTTGTTGGCAGGCCTCAGCCTCAATTGGAGGCTTCAGTTCTTGGCAGGGTGGGTGTCTCGGGTGGCTTCTGGCAACATAGAAGCTTGTTTTCTCCAGAGCCAGAGATCCAAGGGAGGGAGGCAGAAGAGAGAAAAAGAGAGAGAGAGAGAGAGAGAGAGAGAGCATCCAACATAGAAGCCAGTCTTTTATGACACATTCTCAAATGACATACACCATTACTTCCGCCATTTTTTTTTATCACACAGCCCCACCTTGGTGCAAAGCCAGGAGGACTAAGCAAGGATGTGAATGTCAAGAGTTGGGATCTGTTGGCCAAGTTGACACCTGACTACCAACCATGGGTAGATAAGCGAGAGGCAGGGGATAGACAAAGGCTCAGGAAGGCTCACTGGCCCCAGACAGCAGCAGGTCAAAGGGTAAGGAATTCAATAGAATATTCCTTGGGTCTTCCCCCTGATACCTACCCGATCACCCCTAAGGAATAAACCTTTTGTCCAGTTCAGGGAGAAAGACAGTCTTAATAGCACAGAATGAGCAGCACTGGTATCCACACTATCTGCCACTCAAGTGTCCCCAGGAGCAAAGACAAGACCACTGCATGGGTAAACATCTTAGCTAAGTAGGGACGCAGGGCACCACCGAGAAGTGAGCTCACAGAGGGCTTCGCCAGCTCTCGAAAGACCGCTGCTCACCATTGGAACTCGCTAGTATGGACGAGCCGGTCATTCCCAGGACTGACAGTCTCCACCAGCTCATTACCTGGAACCGGGGACCCAATACCTTGTAGAAGGTATAAATGATCATGGAGGCAATGAAATGCTCACCTCCCTAGCCAAATGCCAACATGGAGGCCTTTGTGCATGGATATCTTAACTCTTTCAGCGGGGGAAAAATATCTTTAGTCTTATTTTCTCCCAAGCCCAGGGGTTACTCAGGAAGCCAGCATCCGTGACTTGTACACGGAGGCTAATTTGTACAGCTGTTGCCTAAGAGTGGGGAACAAGGCAGGGTGGGGAGGACAATGGCAGGCAAAGCACATTGCTGGAGACAGTCCGCCATTGAACTCGACCTTAATATTCTAGTCCATGAGCCAGCACTTGCACTAGAGCCTGTTTTTTTTTTTTTTTTTTAAGTGGGGGGGGGCAGGAAAAACCCACACACATTCTTTCAATTTCTAAAGGGAAATTTGACTCGCGTTGCAGAACAAAGGATGAAGAAATAGAAGTAAAAGAAAATCAAAGAAAAAGTGATTTGGATTCAAGGGGATCAGATGTTTCATTTACTGCAGGTTGGAGACCTTCAATCAGTCAAATGAAAGGAACATTTGTATTAAAATACCTACGAGGCAGAGAGAAAAGCCTTGATCGGGCGCGGGAGAGTAAAGTTACAGCAATCTTGCTGAGAGATATGAACCCACCTTCGAAGCTATCTGTTCCCAATATTGGAGGTTTTTGGTGTTACGAACCTGAGATGAAAGGTAGTCGTTTTAACGTCTGGGTCTGGAAGCCAGACGCTGAAATTAGCAGCATTCTCGAAGTGCATGCTGGAGGGCCAGGGAGCCCAGAAGGGGGTGAAAATATAGTTGCTTGATGAAGATGAAAAAATATTAATGTAACACTGAAGGTTTGTCACCTCTGCAAGCAGGTGGTAGACAGGAAGTATGAAAACAGCTTCTACCAGATGAGAAAGGGCAGGGAAGGAGCACTAGACTGGGAGTCGGGGGACCTGGGATATAGCGTTAAGATGGTAGCTCCATGATGATGGGACTTGGCGGGTCTGGTTCACAGTGTCAAGCATATAGGGGGTGTCCCATGGATAGACATCAAATGAATGTATGAACAATTAAGTGAATGTGACCTTAGGTAAACCCTTCTCCTTTGGGGCATAAGTCTTGCAAACAAGAGAAGGTTTGACTAGCTGTGGGTTTTCCCAGTGGGATGGGTACCATCTGGTTGGGATTGGGTGATAGACATGAATGTGACATTGAATCATATTGACAAACAGATATGGGGATCGCTATTGAACTATCCCTCGAACTTTGTGAGTTCCTGGAGGAGAAAGTCTCAGTCCAAAGATACTGTGATTTTAACACCGCTCTTCTGTTTCTAAACCCCTTTTCATCATTATAAGAGGGAGGCCTCAGGCAGGGCATCCAGCTAAGGTTAATAACACGATTTCTTTCCTTTGTATTTATTTTTATAGTTACTTATTTATGGCGAGCGATAATAGTTTTCCTTTTACAGGACTGATTTTTTTTTAAGGTTTCTTTGTCAGACAAAATTATAGTTCAATAATAGAAATAAATGGTTCAAGAGGGTTGTAGATAAGGCATACATCTTTTTTTTCCCATTTTATTTTATTTTATTTCTTTTCAGTGTTCCAAAATTCATTGTTGATGCACCACACCCAGGGCTCCATGCAATATGTGCCCTCCTTAACACCCACCACCAGGCTCACACATCTCCCCCCCCCCCCACTCCTCTCCAAAATCCTCAGTTTGTTTCTCAGAGTCCATTGTGATGGGGAGACTTGAATACCTTGGGCTTGGGAAAAACTGTCTCAGCTGACCTCCAAGGTCCCTTCTTGGCAACATCAACCATGGGACAAGTAGAACTACACACCTCTGGTTTGTGAAAACAGAACCAGCTGTCTCCAGCAGAGGCACGTGTAGCCTAAACTTTAGGAGGATAGGTCCATCTATTCAGTAAATATTTATATGGGAGCCTGGTTGACTCAATCGGTTAAGCGACTGCCTTCAACTCTGGTCATGATCCCAGGGTCCTGGGACCTTCTCCCTCTCCCTGCTTGTTCTCTCTCTCTCTCTCTCCCTGCCAAATAAATAAATAAAACCTTTAAAAATATATTTATCAAGGGCATTCTATGTGTTCACTGCTCTCCTAGGTACTGGAGATACAGCAGGGGGAGAAAATAAACCAAAGAATCCTTGTCTTTGTGGAATATCTATTCTAGAGTTTTGAGACAGGATGGGGTCGAGCCCATGAATCACACCAGGGTACAAAGTTTAAGAAGGTAGTCACTGCCAAGGTCATGCACACCTAGACTGAGCTTGAGCATGGTGTTCAACTTGACATAGTTGATCATTATGAGGGCTGCGGACTCTGCCCCTGGAGGCTCTGCTGTTTGATCTTGGGTGGGCCCCCGAATCAGTATTTTGCCGTGCTTTTCCAAATCATTCCATGAGTGGTTCATGAGAACCACTGAGCTATAGCTCATTCTTATAGTCTGGCAGTTTTTCAACGGCATCTACTTCCTAAAGTCAATCAATATTTATCAAACAATTTAACTAAGAATTGAAAAAGTCAGTGAGTTGCCACTCACCACAATGACAAAAATACCTCCTTTCCTTTATGTGTGGATCAGGTATCAGGGCTGTTCTGAGCTTATTACACTTGTTGCCTTACAGAGTCTGGCAATCCCCTACAGGATAAGTATGATTCCCATCATGGCCCCATTGTGCAGATGATGAAACAGAGGCAGAGAGAGTTTAAAGAACGTGCCCAAGGTCACCAGAAGAGCCACGCTCCTAACCCCGGTGCCCTACCACCTCTGTGGGATGACCTTGGTGTCTGAGGCCTTGGACACAGGGGTGACAGTGAAAGTGAGTGAAGGAGGGGGTGATTTGTACCTTAAAGCTAGCACAGAGAAGTAGTCTTTACTTCTACCAAAATATGTCCTCTCTCTTCCTCCCAACATCAGGCCCATTCCAGCTTCATTTTGCTTAAAGTCACATGTTAAAGCCATGACTATGTAATAACGTTTCTCTCTGAGGGAAAAAAAACAATAATGCATGCCCAAGAATCTATAACAACGGTCCTCCCACCTTAGTGCTGGGCTTACCTTGGGGAATGGTGGGGCGTGCGGTCAACGGAGATTCAGATCTGATTTAGCAAAAGAAACAAGAAATTCAAACTTAGCATGAAGGCCCTCAATTTCTATGTGGGCTTTCACTTACATATACCTGTGAGGGGCAGATATATGCTTTGTAAAATATGCAAGGCAAAGCTGGAGGGGAAAAAAAAAATCCCTCAGGGTCTGGTCTAAGATCTTTGCATGATCTAGGACAAGCGCTTGGGTTTCTCTGGGCCTTGAATCTAAAGCCTAAGAACATAAAAAGCATCATTTATTCTTTCTTCAACTTTCAGTGACCATTTCTACATATTCATTCTAGTCAATACATTGCTATTTCCAAAACCCAGATCTGACAGCATCCTCTGTGGTTTAAAACCTGCAATGGGCCTCAGGCCAAAATGGAGCAGGGTGTCCTGGGTCCTTGGCACTCTGGCCCTGCCTACCTTTCATTCCTCATCATCCCTAAAACAGATGCTCCCCAACATCTTTTTCTCCTGCTGTTCCCCCCCACCCTCCCCCAACATTCCTAGCACTGCCCTACCCCGGGGTGGCGGCGGGGGGGGGCGGGGGCTGCCACAGGCTCTTCTAGCTTCCTTGTGTGATCTACCTACAGCCTTTATCTATGGACCCATGGCCAGGCTCAAGCTTTCCCCTCTGGGAAGGGCTTCTCCTGCTGTCTTGCAGCTTGAGGCCCAGCAAACGGAGAGGCAGAGCTAACAGTTAACCCCATGAGGTAGGCAGGGAGGTCTTGAAAGTCAAAGAAAAGCCTTTCTGAAAAGTCACTTTTGCAAAAGCCTCCAGCCAGAGGACTCTTTCGCCAAGCATGGAACCCACCCGCAGAAAGAACGAGAAAGCGATTTCACATGTTGGAAAAAGGCCCAGGGCAGAAGAAATGAAAAGCCACCAGTTGGCAGGAGGTGTGACAGAGGTTGAGCAGAAAACCCAGAGCAAATGGGAGGCTGAACGTTTCTAGGCCACATATGGGCCCCAGCCCTCAGCAGGCTGACACTCGCTTCTAAAGGGCTCAGACAGCCCCCGCACCCCTCCCACACACAAACACACACAGGGCCTCCTTCTTGGCCAACAGGCAGGGAGAGGGGCACATGCACAAGGCTGGCTCTGGGCTCCAGGCTCCGGGGGACAGGGTGATCCTTTCAAGGCAGAGCAAGGTCCTGGCTGTGTCTCCATCAGTCACCGGAGTGGAGACCAACACCTCCACCAGGAGCATCCCCCTTTTCTGCTCTGAATATCCAGATCTTCTCCCTGGAAAGCAGAGTCTCAGACACCAAAATGTCACCCCGCAGGGACAGGATGAAAACACCGTGCCCAGCGCAGCCTGGCACTCTCCTGCTCAGCCCCAGCTGGCTTCAGCCAGATCTGGATTGTCCCTGACATATCAGATACTGGCACTTTCATGGGAAATCGTTGGTGGGTTATCAAGATGATGCTTGGTTTTTCGAAAATACTGTACGGCACAAAATAAAGAAGGCCTCCCGTGTCTAAGCTCTGATGCACAGGCTCAGATTAAGCTCATTGAATTCAGACCAAATAAATATGGCCCTTAAGTCTGCATCACTCTCTCTCTTTGGCTGAGAATTAAAATTCTGTCATTGAATTGGATTTTTCTTAAGATCAAGATGTTTGGCTTCGTGGGAGATGGGCCTTCAGTAAGCAAGATATTATTGCCTACTGAAAGTGTTATCCGTAGACCTATTGCCTACTGTGTCCTGATAACAGGCCTATCGGTAGTATATTAACTATCAGGCAATCAGTAGTACGCAGGCAATAGTAATCAATAGTCGTATATTATCAATATATTATCATGATCGCTTTTCTGGGCGTTCTCGGCACTTCTGTATTTTTATCTGAGAGCAGTCTCCGTAACATTACTTTCTGTTTTAATTTTAAGAACAAGAAACTTTCTGCACCCTCATAGGTTGGACTCCGTGCCACAATTTTATAGTTTGGGGAACTGAGGCCCAGAGAGGAGACAGGCTTCTGAGGCTCACGGAGCTGGTTAGACGCCCCGCTCCCGGGCTCCCCTTCTGTTCATCCTGACTTCGCACGCCTCGGCATATTTGTCTAGCCCGCACACCCACACCCGCTGTGTTTGTGTTTTCCCTGGTCCTGAAAGGGAAGCCCACCAGGTTGCCAGATGTCCCAGGCTCCAGGGAGCGCGCGCGGAAGTGGTCTGCCCTCGATGAGAAGCAGGCCCCGGCTGGGGTGTAATCTGGCCTTCTCATCAGGCCCAACTTCCCGCCCACAGCAGATAAGAAGCCTGCGTGGTGGGGACTGACGCACGGTCACGCACCCAGGGCCCCTCCTGCGTTCTTTCATCTGGGGTCTGTGGCGGGCCTGCCCTCCCCCTCTTAGGCACCAGCGAAGCCCCGGGACCCCTCAGCCCATGTGCGAGGGCGAGGCATCTCTATCTTTGCTGGGTCCTGAGCTTTCCCCGTTCCTTCCCTTTCTCGGGGCCCTCTGGTTTCTGGGGGATCTGTTGAACCAAAGCACCTGAAACCAGAGTTTTCTGCTTTATAGTGGGCTCCTGCATCACCCTAGGGAGCCTGCAGAAGCTGCACGAAGCCAAACTCAGGTTCTCATGGGGAGATCGCAGGCTGCTTGGCTGAGAGGGACTTCCTGGTTCATGTCAGAGGGCACCTCTTCAGGGAGCCCTTGCCCCAGCTTCTGGAAAGTGGCCTTGAGGCTTGAGGGACTCTGGCTCACTGAGCCCAGCGAGGAGCCTGGTGCAGGGCCTGATCTCACAACCCTGAGCTGAAAGCAAGAGTCGGATGCTTGGAAGCTTAACCGGACTGAGCCCCCCAGGAGCCCCCATTATGTCTTTGAACCTTCCTAGTTACATCACAAAAGTCTCTGTTTGAAGGTAGTGTGTCTTCAACACCCAACACAGGCTTGAGTATTTTTGTTGTTTCCTTCGTGTTTTACCAAAGAGAGAGTACACTTCAGCCTCCAGTCTGTTCCAGGCTGCCAAGAGAAGGTAGAATTTAAGAAACAGTTTCTTTTAATTGAAGGGATTTGCATGGTTCCTAACTACAAGTCTATTGACAGCAGCGACATGGACTTTGCTCTGTAGATAAATAGATGGGTAATTCTGAAAAGCACGTCCATTGAAAGGGGGAAAAAATCACTAAGTCAATAAGTTTTTATGACACTCAGATATGGCCAAATTTATAAAGGGATCCACAAGGGAAGGAAGTTCTGGAATAACCAAGATAATCCACATTGTGGGGGGGGGGGGAAGGGGGCTTGGCTATCAGCGTGATTACAATTGCTGTTTTTCGGTGTCAGTTCAAGAGATGCCACAAATCCTGAGAAGCCGGATGGGTTCCAAGCCCAGACGCCCTCCCCGATCCCTCCATCACCAGGACTCAGGCTGAAGAAGAAACCGGAAGATACTCAGTCTGGCACCAGGACACTAAGACGCAGCCCAGTGGGCTCCGAGATCCTGTAAAACAGGTGGGACAAGTTGGATGGCCTTTCCCATTCTGAGGATCAGACAATCCTTGCTTGCTGGGTCCCTCATTTTTCTCTGCTGGGTTCAAAGCCAGGTTCGCCAATGAGACGTGATCTTTCTATAACGCAGCCCTGGGCTTCCACTGAGAAACTGCATGGCAGAAAGATGTTGGGTGCAGAAGATCTCTGGGGTCAGGCAGATTCACCTTTCTGAGCCTCGGTTCCTCATCACAAAATGCTGTTCCCGATGACATCAACGTCACAGGGATTATAGAATCGCTAAGATTAGAGAGAGAGAGTCTCACCAAGTGTGGGAACATTACTCTGAGATTAGGTGAGTGATGCGTGGACAAAGCATTAAGTAACTAATATTCACTCGAGTTTCTCCGTCGCACCAAGGGGAAGTCTCGGTGTGGCACTAACATGGCTTAACCACACTCCTCCGATGCTTGCCAAGTTAACCCTCCCCCGAGGCGGAGAGCGAGGCCCTGGGCGAGGTCCCGCTGGGATCCTAGGAGCTTGCTGGAGAGATGTGAAGACTGTGCCCTCAGGTGAGCCCTGGGAACAGAGCAGAAGCCACGGGGACAGCGCCAGTTTGAGCTGGACCCTGAAGAAGGAATATTCCTCGGACCAAGCAGGCTTGGAAGAGCATACAGGCTTGAGGCAGGACAACCCCTGCAGAATGGGGGTGGGGGGGGGTAGTCTCAGCCTAGTTTGGGACATGCAGCCCTCCAGTGAGGCCAAGGAACCCCCTTTATAGGGTTTATCTTTTTAAAAATGTGACAGGGAAAAAAATCTGTATTGTTACCACAGATTTAAAAAAAATTGTGATAAAATATACATAATGTAAAATGTACCATTCTAGCCATTTTTAAGCATAGGGTTAGTGGCATTAGGTACACAATGTGGTAAACCGCGACCACCATCCATCTCTAGGACTTCTTTCATCTTCCCAAGCTGAAACTCTGTTCCCATTAGATAATACCTCCCTCGCCCCTCCTCCCCAGCCCCAGCACCACCCTGCTGTTTTCCTCTATGAATTTGACTCTTGGTACCTCATCTGAGTGGAATCACACAGTACCTGTCTTTTTTTTTTTTTTTTTAATGTTTCTTTCTACGATTTATTTATTTATTTTTTTGAGAAACAGAGAGAGCGAGCACGAGGAGCAGCAGACAGAGGGAGAGGGAGAAGCAGGCTCCCCGCTGAGCAGGGAGCCCGATGTGGGACTCAATCCCCGGACCCTGAGATCATGACCCAAGCTGAAGGCAGAGGCTTAACCCACTTAGCCACCCGGGCACCCAGTATTTGCCCTTTTATGCCTGGCTCATGTCATTCAACATCACATTCTCATGTTTTATTACAGAGTAACAGTTTCCCAAGGATACAAAAAATAAAAGGACTACAAAGAAAATAAATTCAAGGGAATGACCGTTGTGTGAATAATCTTAAAAGATACAGTAATTCCTGTGCGTTTATCAACCTTTACATAACGTGATATAGAAGTGGGTCTCATAGTTATTTCAGGATAGTAATGAGTCTCTTTCAAGATATCCCGTAAGAACTATCACATGGCATGAAATATCTGTGATATCGACAAGTGACAAAGACGTACAAGTCGGAAGGCCGATAGGGCCGATATATTTGTGGTTTGTTATCCGAAGGAACTTTCCTTTGAGACTGAAGGAAATGCTAACTTTCAGACAGAAATTCACACCCCCCAAAATGTGTGTGTGCCCATGGGTGTGTGCAGGTGTGTGTGTGCATAAATTTCCCCCATGTAACCTCATCCACTTCCTGAATCCTTCTCATGGGCCTTTCAGGGGTTTTCTGCCCCATGAGAGCCAAGTTAATGAGTCCCACCCAAGAATGGGCATTTTTTTTGTTCTCCACTGGCTATTTATTTTTTAAAGATTTATTTGTCCACTTTAAAGATTTTATTTATTTATATATTTGACAAACAGAGATCACAAGTAGGTAGAGAGGCAGGCAGAGAGAGAGCGGGAAGCAGGCTACCTGCTGAGCAGAGAGCCCGATGCGGGGCTCGATCCCAGAACCCTGGGATCATGACCTGAGGCCCAACCCACTGAGCCACCCAGGTGCCCCTATTTGTTCATTTTAGAGAGAACGTGCAGGAGCAGAGGGAGAGGGAGACGCGGACTCCATCCACACTGAGCGGGGCGCCCCATGCAGAGCTTGATCCCAGGATGCTGACCGAGGGCATGACCTGAGCAGAAATCAACAGTTCAAATCTCAACCCACTGAGCTCCTCTCTGAAAGCTTATTTCAGTCTTGGCTCTATCTAGGGTGGGGCTGAGCCAGAGTCTCCCCAATTCCACCTGACCCCAGAAACTGGCATGGACAGTGGGCTGGTCTCTGAACCCCAAACAACCTTTCTTAAGCCCCCACCCGCCCTCCGGGTGGCCTAAGAAAGGGAGCGATTCAGATCCAGGACAAGCCCATCATCCTTGCTCTGAAAACCCTTCCTCTTAAGCCTCGTGGCTCATTTCTATTTGTCCCCCCGAGATGCACTCCGCACTCGGATGAGCCGGGGGTGCCTGAAACGGAGGAGACCCTACCCCGAGTATAGACGGCAGTGATCCCACCAACAGAGGAGGCACACTGCCTGCTTCATAGCATCGTTTCATTTTTCTCATCTGCAAACAGGCTTTGGATGGCCAACCTTTAATTAAGATGCCGTTTTCTTGTCAAAAGCAATGTGTTCTAATAAATACCATCTGAGCTAGGGTGGGGGTACCACAGAAATTATAGCTGTAGCTGAAAAACCATGAAGGCCTTCTGGAAGGGAATAGTTTCCATGTGCTTCGGAGAGGAGGACACGCCCCGCGAACCGTGTTCCCAGCTTCAGAGCCAAGCCACGGGGCTGGGGTCCTACTTTCTCCAGTGGAGAGAGGGCAGAGGGAGAGAGGGCCAAGAGACGTAGGGCTTTGGCTTAAATGATCCCTACTCCGGCGCTTTGACTTTAGAATCAAGAAGGTATAGTGCATGCGATGACTGTGGACGAGACCCGTGGGCTTTGGAGGAGGAAGTTTCTAGAAAAGAAAATGTTTCTGCAGCCTGACATATCTCAGCATCCCTGTGACCACCCCTCACCCCCAGCACCTAGAGCTGCCAGATAAAATCCAAGATGTCCAGTGACATCTGAATTTCAGGTGAATAATGAATAGGTTTCTTTTTCTTTTTTTTTTTTTTTTAGGATTTTATTAATTTGACAGAGACACAGTGAAAGAGGAAACACAAGCAGGGGGAGTGGGAGAGGGAAAAGCAGGCTTCCCACAGAGCAGAGAGACCAATGTGGGACTCGAACCCAGGACCCTGGGATCATGACCTGAGCCAAAGGCAGACGCTCAACCACTGAGCCACCCAGGCACCCCAATGAATAGGTTTCTTTAGTGTAAGTGTGTCCTTTGCAATGTGCTAAAAATATACAAAAACATGATCATTGTTTTCCTGAAATTTAGAGTTAATGGAGTGTCCTGTATTTACTAAATCAGGCAGCTCTACCACCCCTCTAACAGGATTCGGGAGCCTCTCCTTATAAAGAAACGCTAGGCCAGCCTGGGACATATTGAGGTCAGCTTAGAGAGATCTTCACAGTCAGCACAGTGGTTAAGAATGTGAACCTGGGAGTCTTAAAGGCTCAAAGTGGCTCCCAATCCAGGGCAGTCGCTGCCTAGAGGGTTGACCTTGAGACGGTTCCCTGGCCCCCCAGATCCTCACGTTTGTCCTCTGCAGCATGGGGAGACTGAAATTCAGGGCCGATATTCGCCAATATCCAGGGCGACCGCCTTGTACTGGTTGTTTAAAAAGGAGAGCACTTCCCAGGCCAGTTGTTAAACAGCCTTCCATCCCTACCTCCGCCGAGCTCCAGCCCTTCTCCTAGTCAGTGAGCATCTGGCACAGACAGATCATCCGGGGCTCGGCCAGGTGTCTCTTCTGATGGGCAGGTGTCATGATTTAGGGACCGCTATGCAGGCTGACTATCACTCCTATAAGGAAAACCCCTCTTGGAAGTGTAAGGGTTAAATGAAATGATGTGGATGAACTATGTGTTTCAGGACCTGGCCCAAAGATACCTCTCTCTCTCTCTCTCTCTCTCTCTCACACACACACACACACACACACGTGGTGGAAGAATGAATCCATATTCTACTTAAAAGGAAGAGCCTTGGGGTGCCTGGGTGGCTCAGTGGGTTAAAGCCTCTGCCTTTGGCTCAAGTCATGATCCCAGCATTCTGGGATCGAGCCCTGAATCGGACTCTCTGCTCAGTGGGGAGCCTGCTTCCTCCTCTCTCTCTCTCTCTCTCTCTGCCTGCCTCTCTGCCTACTTGCAATCTCTGTCAAATAAATAAATAAAATCTTTAAAAAAAAAACCAAAACAAAACAAAAAGGAAAAGCTTGTTTTTCTTGTTTCCTTTGCACATAACAAAGTTTTCTCTCTCCGTGTATATGAATGTACATACACACACATATATACATATATAGACACATATATATGATGTGTGTGCTAGAATCGCAAATCACATCAATTTTAACAAATCGTAAAGATCATTCCAGTTCTAGTTCCATTCCTTCCCTTTAACACAGTAGAAAACTGAGATCTGGCTTCATTTACTGACTTACTTAAACATGGCTCTATACATTGGAGGAGAATAGTTTTAAGGAATCGTCAGAAAGATGTTTTGCTCAAAAACGTCCCTTTCATCCAACGGCCACAAAACTTGAAATTCCACCATTAGTATTTTATGCATCTTTTAAAATCAAACAGGTGTATCAAGGTGTTTCTCAAAGCTCCCTCTGTTCAAGCCTGCAATGACCCAGGGTTATCCTGAGACACTTGAGTGCTGGGCAGACAGGGAGAGGGGGTGGTAGGAAGGAGATTCTAAAGAAGCTGAAAGACACATGTGACCAACTTGAAAACTTTGTGACAGGCTGGTTATGCATGAAATTGTCCCACTGTGACAGTTGTCTGTTTCGGCCGTTGCATGATACAGAAGACAAAATGCATAAATACTAACTGATCATTTCATTCAAAAGAACTCCGACTAGAAAGCTGGACCCCTTGATGCTGTCTTATGCTAAACAGAGCTAAAAGCCTCTCTTATTTTGTTGGCCAAGGATTTTTCAACTGGGTGGACAGAAATGTTTTTCACGGATCTACAAAGCATCAATGGTAAAACAAAGCCTCGAAATGTCCAGAGGCAAAAGTATAGCCAGGACCGTATCTGTTCATAAACTGGTTCTCCCACTTGGGTGAGAGCTCTAACTGTTGGAGATCAATGTCCCTTGCATTTGGATGTGTCCTTCTCTGTCAGTGAAAGTCAGCCCACCTGTGTGTTATTTGGGGGACAGTTGTCGAGACCTAACCAGTTGCTGGGATCAACTGGTTGATATTTTCTCTACAACCAAGGAAACACAACCCCTTCCAATAACTTGGTTGGTTTGGAAGATCGGCATCTAAGGAAAAGGAAGGAAACTTCTAGAAAACTGGGGGGATTAAAATTCTGGCGATTTCTTCTAATACCAATATTTGTGACTTATTAATTACCAATGGGTGATCACTAAACGCAGAGAGGTTTTCCCATCAGAATCTAATTAGTTTCATTGTCTTCTCTCTGAGTTCTATTGTATTGTGCTCTACCCATCGACTGCCTGTTTTAATTAATTTTGCACTGCATTCAAAGCTTTTGCTTTTGTGCCTCTCCGTTTGATTTAAATTCCTTTTTGCAGATAAATAAATAAATAAATATCAAAGCTAATGAGACTCTGAAGATTCGAGATGTAAATATCATATGCAAATGCCTTTTTGGGTCCCAGCTCGGAGGAAGACCAAAAATAACACTTGGAAGTTTGATTAAGAAATCTCAGGCTCCCCTTTCCAGACCTCCCTCCAGACAATCTTTCTGCTGGCAAATTCGGTTATTTGACAAAAAAAACGTGCCCCACACAAGCAAAACCCCAGAAGCGAGTTCCTTTCAAGAAGAGCTCAAACGGGCCTCAGATTGTGCTGAGCTACGGAAGAGCCGTCTCCAATGGACTGATTCGGGTCTGTCCTGAGAGGTTTCCCGTGTCTGTGTGTGTGTGTTTGCGTGTTTGTGTGTTTGTGCGTGTAGGCACATGTTCACATGCTCACACATCTTTCACACACATGCGGACTCACGAACACCAAGACCACAGACATGTGCATACACAAGTTCATGCAGACATACAGACAGATTCCACATATACAATCACACATACCTACACCAAATGCACACACACACACACACACACACTCATGCAACTTCACACACATGCACAAAATCACACACACCGACACTCACACAAATGCACACACATTCGCGACACACATTTTCACACTCACACGCACACAACCTCGCACTCCTATCCATGCACACACACACGTGCATCATCCCCTCACACACGCACCCTCATTCACCTACAAATTCACACACATGCACGCGCACGCGCGCCCATATTCTCCCACACAGCGGGACACGTGTATCATGCCTCAGCTGGTCCAGCTTTCCCGTTTCGAACCTCTGTCTCCAGCGTCCTCCCAAGGGACACCTCTGTCAGATAGACCAGGACCCCCTCCACCCCCCCAACTCCTCACCTCCCCACTTCCTCACCCCCTTAGCCCCTCCCCCCCCCGCGAGGTGCAGGGCGGGCTACACAGTTATTAAACTGTATCCAAAGCCTCGGACATTGTGCAATCTGCTTTTACCCGGACTATTGGTATCCTTTCCCGAGAAAGTCTGATTCATTTCCCAGAAAGGTTCATCTGCTATTAATCTTTCAGGATATAGTTAGTGTTGTGATATTTTCAGATATTGTTTTCGGGTGGCAGGGGGAGGGGAGGGCGGATTTCACATGGCTGTCCCCTGGCAGATTCCGAGCTTACACAGTGCCTGTAAGCAGCTCAGAATTGTGTGACAACATTTCCATGCAAGGGACTTACAATCATGTTTCATTAATTCGACGTGAATGAAGCCTCATTTCTGGCCTTGAGGAGCTTAAGACTTATGTGAAATTAATAACAGAACAGATGTCTTCACAATTTGGTTCCTCTGGAAAAAAAAAAAAAAAAAGAACCTGATTACTTTGAAAACTTCAATGCTTTAAAATGCAGACCCAGGGAGTTTTTACTCTGGGGTAAAGAGTGATGCCTTGATATCGTCCACATTGCAGAACTAAGTGGAATTTAAATGTCAGATTTATATTAAATAGTCGTATTCCCCATTATGACATATAATAAACAACAGCTTATTACTTTCATTAATAAGATGTGTTGGACATTTAAACTAAAGCTTCCAAGATAGAGCTGGCACCTCGTATGCCGGAGACACTGGGGAGGTGTGGGAAATATGCAAGCAGCCTGGTTTTTAGCTTGGTTTCTGATAATTTAATCACTGATTCCTCCCAGGAAAACAAAATGCATCTGTGCTCACACAAAACTCACCCCTTTATAAAGGACTTGAGTCATCTCCTGCAGACATGTGTGCCGAGGGCTCTCCATTTCACAGGACATTTTAAGTCTTGCCTCTTTATTTTATTTTTCCCTCTTGCCTGAAATCCTTCCCCTTCATCTAGGCTTCTGTAGCACTAGGTGCCTCTCCAGCTGAATTTTAACACTCCTCCGGGTTCCAGTGTGGCTACGCAGCAGTGGGGGCTGGGTTTTTAATTCCCGAAGTCCAAAGAGGGCAAGAGCGATGGAAAGCTCCCTCCATGGGGGATGGGTTGTTCTGGAAGTGGGAGAGAGAGAGCTGAGACAGCCCCCCCACCCCCACTCACCACCCCACCAAGGCATCAGGCAGTTCCCTTTCCTCTGGCAACACAAGTTAATGAGGGTTGCAGAGGGTGGGAATTGTGAAATGGCAAAGCCCAGAGTTAACTACTAGCTTCCAGAATCCATTCCCTAAAACCACTGTGATGGTTCTCTCTTCCAATCCAACCCTGGGGGCTGGACTTGGAACCTTCCCCCCTTTCCCCATGAGAAAGCAAGAACATGGAACCAAGTAATCTGAAAGCCCCTCACTTTAACAGGCTCCGTGTCCTCTAGTTGTTGCCTTCCCCGTCTCTTGTTCTCTTATTTCTCTCCTTTCCCTCCCTTCTTCCTCACCTGGACCGGGCTGAGGGTCCCAAGGTCCAGTCATCTCTGCTGACTGACCCACAGATGGTGGTCTGGAGAAGCTCCAAGGGGAAGTGACCGGTCCCAGCACTTCCTAAGGGAGTGTGGCCTTGGGCAAGACACAGAGTAGTTGGAGCCCCTGTCCCCCTCATTTGAAAGGGGACAGAAGCAGCCCCATCCAGGGCTCTCATGATGATGCTAAGAGCCTGGAAAGTGCTTGGCAGGAGGTTCTCCACCAGTTGAGCTACTGGAGGGATGATAAGCCCTTCAGAAATGTGCAGGTTTGAAAAGATTATACAACGCATCTGCCATCTGTTCCCGGACATCCCTGAGTGGGGCTCTGGAGCAACGGGACACATTCAAACTCTTTGATATCTCTGTATCACAGGACCGGTTACCACTTCCTTCTCCCCATGGGGCACCGCGGCTGGCAGGCCCTCACCACACTGGCTTCTGGCAAAGAGGGGCATCCACGGTGGATGTCCTGTGACCCAGTTTCCTACAGCTGGCTCCGCTCACCTTAGAGAGGCTTGCAGGAGCCATGAACCTTTGGGATTCCTGAGCTGAGAGATGCCTGATGATTGTGGCATGAGTCACTCAGCTCTAAGTGAAAACCCAAGTCAGATAGGGTTCGGCAAATAATGGTGGTAACGATCCATTTACTAGTTTATGCAATGGAAGAGTACAGGGGTGGATCGAGGTACTCTGACAAGGTCCCTAGGACTCAGTTTCTCCTAACGCCCTTCTTCACTTTCACTTGAGGCCCCAACCTCAAGCAGATGCATCCCTCATGGTGACAAAATGGCTGCCAACAGAGCCAGCTACACGTTTCTGAGGTTGGGCCCCATGAAAAACAGCACATACTTCTGTCCCGAAATCTAAACAACAGCCATTGGGCATCACCATGGCTCTGATGGAGTCACTTGTCCATCATGAAACCAATCAATGCCCAAGGTCACACGTTCACCTGGATCTGGGGATGGATTCCTCTTGGCCCAACCTGCCCAAACTTGAGAGTAGGGAATTCTAAATGGAGGCCAGGGCTGGAGGCAAAACCACAGATGCCTGTTACCATGGTGACCTCTTTTTTCATGCTGAAGGGACGACAGCCCTCCCATTTCAGCAGAAAGGGTATCAAAACTAAGGGAGGAAACACCTGGCCAATCAGCCATCAAGGTGCTGGCAAAGCCAAGACTCTGACCCAGATGTCTCAGTTCAGGACTCCTTTTGCCACACCAATGCTCCAATCCCAGGCTGCTCGACAGAGCCTGCTCCAAAGCCTTGTAGGAGATTGTTTTTAAAGTTCCCGCATATTTCCTTCCAATCCATTTATGCATTACTGAATGTCTACAAACATGGATTCATCTGGAATTTATTTGGATATAAGTTGTGAGGTAGGGGTCTAATTTTATATATATAGATATATATATAGATATATATAGATATATTTTTTTTTTCCGTGATGACTGTTTAGTTATTCCAAAGACATTTATTCAGTAAGTCATGCCCCCTTCCCCACTTCTTTGAAATTCCCAAACCTTGGAATATTTCAGCATTCTACATTTAACTCATTGTCTGGAGGCTACGCAATTATTCCACAAGGCCAAGATCACTCCCGGGCTCGTGGGAGCCATCTTGCACACAAGGTAGGCGATACAGGTGTAATAATTCTGATAAGGAACCAGGGCTGTGAGCAGGCACCCACCAGAGAACTACACTGACCCATGCCATCTATAAAAGCATGGTGGGAATACTTCTCACCGTGAACCTCTGCTTGTGTGCAGGTTTCAGCCACGAAGTGGAAAAATTTGAACACCAAAACAAGACATATAAGTACACAGCTCTATAAACAAAAACTTGCAGCGCAAAGATTGAGGAGGTTCTCCTGTCAGCGTCAATTCCCAGGACACGAGGATTCACCCCTAGCTAGGACGGCTTCTGGAACATGCTGCTAAGTTTGTGACTCTGTAGACATAACCAGACAATTACCTTCTCACCAGTAGGTGAGAAGGTAACAAACTCCTGGAAATTTCCTTGAGCTCGAGGTGATCCTGGGACCTCCCTCCCACAGGGGAAGACCTGGGCACCCTTTAATCTTCTTAGAGCAAAATCCACTGGGTAAAATTATAATTTGATATGGATGCACTCAGCCAATAGAAACTCATAAACCGTCTTAACATCATAATGCATCGTGAAAAAGAATCGCTAAGTACCAGGAAACATATGAGAACCCCAGGCTTCCATTCATCCCATCTCTAGCTTTATGCGAGGGCAGCATATTAAAGTGATTTCAACTTCAGAGCAGAGCTCCCTGAAGAGTGCTCCAGTCTTAATTAAAATGTCAATGAAATACAAAAGTGCATAGGGGACATTCTCAGAAATCATTCCCTTTTAACTTCCTTCTGGCTGGCCACTCCTTCCTTCGAGCCTGCTAGCTTGGTCACTCAGTACAGGTACTCAACCCACCCTTGTATTCTGCCATGGGGGAGCCCTGGTCCAGGCGTTCCCATCCCCCCGGGGAGACCAGAGGGAGGTGGCCCGCAGATTCTGCTTGAGGCTTTCCTGGATCTTGAGCTGCCCCGCGTGGAAAGCATGGAGTAGCCTTACTTGGGTGCAGAGGTCAGAGCTGCAGAATAAGGGTGGGCTGGAAAGGTGGGGGGGAATAAGAGAAAACATCAGCCTCAGACCAGCTGGGTGCAGCGTCAGTGAACTGAGAGAAACAAGAGGGACATGGGGATTTTTTTTTTTTAACTCAGGAATTGAAAATGCAGATATCTATGGTGACATAAGGGAGGCTGTAGAGAAGGGGCAGGGGAGGAGGAAGGGGTAGAGATGGCCACGAGCTAGAAATCACTGTCCTCTCAAAAGGGGTCCCTACTCAGCTTCAAGACGTTTACGTGTGGGAGTGCTAACCTGATATCACTATACCTTCTGAGTGTTTTTTAAGGAAAAATCCAGAAGTCTGCATTTTGCAAATGTGAAATCTCATGATTTTGTATTGGCTACTTATTAAATATTTAAATAATATTTATATTTGTTAATATTATTCAGAATTTAAAATCTTTGCATGGATCAACGTATGACCAAAAGGCAACACATGTGGACGACTTTCTGTCCTGGGAGTGAGCTATTAGGTCCCAGGGATGTCCCTTCCTTAATCTCTGTGCCCATCCATCCATCCATGTATCCGTCCTCCAGTGAACAGTCACCCATGCCTCCAAGTTCAAGTGTATACAATAAAACAGAAATGATTCTAACCACAAATTCAGTCTTCTCTCCAGTCCCATTCTGATCCTGTCTTGGCTTGAGAAAGGGAGGTAGCCAGATATTGTATTTAAATAATATTGTGTGTGTTTTAAGCACAGACCAGGAATTAAAAGGCAAACTTTTTTGATATACCTGTCTTGACTTCTAAGTCGCCTATGACCTTGGGTTCATGCCTTCCTTTCTTTCTCACAGCACAAGCTGAAGAATCTTTTATAAGACTTTTCCATTGTCAGAGCGACCGTTCCTGGTCTGGCTCATGACCTCACTTCAGGCTCCAAGCCGATGGTCACTTTTCTGTTGACATCCCCTCTGGCAAGCTGTCCTTCAGAGGCTTGCATGTCTGAATCATGACTTCCATGTCCCCGCGGGTCCTTGTGCATGGTGGGGGAGGGGGAGGGGTGGGGTTCTTAATAGCAGGAGTAAGGCAAGCCCTTCTCTGTAGGTGGTGGCCTTCCTTTTGGTTGAGGTGAGGGCTTTGGGAAGAAGCCTGTCCTAATTATCCCCCTAATTATCCCGCACCTGATGTCAATGGTGCCTTTCGAGGGCAGGGACCTCCACTTCTAGGGACCTCACTTCTACAACCCCAGTGCCCAGCACAGAGACTGCACAGAGCAGGTGTGTCCTTGGCAGGGGAACTGGCTCACTGGGGTGGGGCGGGGGAGAATACCATTTTGCTGAAGGGGAATTAAAGATCAGAGAAGACAAGGGACTTGCCTGAAGCCCGTTCCTCTCTTGTCCCTCACACCTCTGTCAAAGGAACCCAGATCATGCTAAATACTTAACTGTCATTCGACTGCCCCTTTGGGAAAAGTATCCCTGTTTAGCACGATCTCTACCTGGAAAGACAGTTGCACTGACTGAGGGCGAGGGAGAGGAGGAGGATTCCAGTCATTCCTGAAGTCCCACCTTTAAGGAAGCATTTAACTTCCCTTGAGGCACAAGGAGGGAGCCCAACCAGCCTTGACCTTGGGCTGTCTAATAATGCATCAGCTCAAATATGTCTGGGGTTGCAAAACCGCAACACCGCTTCTGGGCTATTCTGTAGGAAGAGCTCAGAAAGCTGCTGCTAGGTCACGGACGCCTGCTTTCTCTGTGCCTGGTTTGCTGAGTCCAAAGTTCCTGCTCTCCTTATCTGCTTGTCTTTTCCTGTGTAGCAGGGACTGGGGGCCACATATTCTCCTGCGCGTATTCAGGGGGCTAGAGCCTTTCAGGCTGTGTTTTCCGATCGCCCAGCCTGGGATCTTTATTCAAGTGTTTTTCCAAATGTGTGGGTCTGCCTCTTCTTCAGCGGGTAACTTGGCTGAAATTGAATGTGTGTGTTCTTTCCACTGTGTCAAACACTCTCCTTTTATGGGGCCAGCCATGCTTTTGGAGAGGCAGAGCTGGGGACAGAGGCTTAGGTTCACTCTCCCTCGTATGTGCCTGTTGCTGAGAACTAATGTATATTTTCTTCATCTTATCTGTCTTTCCAGCTTTTGATTGATAGGAGTGGGTATGTTTCTTCTGTAAGAGCGAACCACATTTATTCAACAGATTACACTTTAATTTCACTGCCAGGACATCGTATGAACAGATAATCTCCCCCCCCCCCAAAAAAAGTTCTGGATTTCTTAAAAAGTGAATTTAATTATAAGTAGTAATGTGTGCTGGAGAATTATAATTATGAGAAGTCATGTTCTGTAAGTCTGAAATGACAGATTATGTTTCAACGACTTATTGGGGAGGAATTAAAGGACCCCATTTATTAGTTGTAAATGTATGATTATTACGGCTTTGCTTGAACACGCGCACACACACTCACACACACACACACACACACACACCACTCACAGCATATTCTAGCTGGATTTAGCATGCCTAATCCTTTCGACAAGAATCATATTTTGCACCAAAAGCTGCCACTCCGTTAATTTGTTTGTGAGACAGAAGCAGGCAAGTAATCTTTGTCTTCTGATCCCTGAATGGCAATAATTTCAAGTCCTTTGTGGGCATGTTTTTCGGTGTCTCTCCCTCCCTCCTTGCAAAGTGATTACAAAGTTGACATGGGTCAGAGAACAGAAAGGCTGTTGTTACGGAGGAAATGAAGAGGGTTTTGTGGGTATTGGTGGGGAGGATGGGGGTGGGGTATTGGTGGGGCAGGAGGCACGTGGCAGAGGCTGCAAAGGGCCTGGGACGGAGCTGTGCTTCTTCCCAACCGCAAAATATTTACTGAGCATCTACTACACTCCAGGCAGCATACCAGGCACATTTGAGGGGTTATCTCAATTAAGCCTCTCGGAACAACCCCCCACGGTAGATATCTGGTGAATTTATTTTACAGGTGGGGGAAAACTGAGGTTTAGAGAGATCATCGAGCAACTAGTCCAAGGTAACTGAGTTTAGGGAGCAGGCATTAGAAGGGCCAAATTCTGCATGGTCGGCACAGCTCCCCGTTCCCTGCCCCGGGTGAGACACAGGCTCACTGGGGAGGGAAGAGAGTTGTGGCCAGTGGTATAAGCTGAGGGTCTGTGTGTATAGTGCTCTGGGATACAGGAAGAGAAGGAGGGATTCGTGGTGCTGGGTCAAGACGGGGAGAGTGGTGGGGGGCTGGGGAGATCCAAGATGTTCAGGCAGGACTCTGGAGACCATGACATCCAGCCAACACCTGAAGGATGAGAAGGCTTCTCTGGGCAAGGAACACCCCATGCAGTAGACAAATTCTTTTTTTTTTTTTTTTTTTTTTAAAGATTTTATTTATTTATTTGAGAGAGAGAGAGAGCACAAGCAGAAGGAGAAGCGGGCTCCCTGCTGAGCAAGGAGCCCAATGTGGGACTCGATCCCAGGACCCTGGGGTCATGACCTGAGCCAAAGGCAGACACTCCACCGACCAAGCCACGCAGGCATCCTGAAATAGACAAATTCTGAAGTGTGCAAAGAAAGGGGCGTGTGTTTGCAAACGTGTGAGGAGGGCTTATGGTAAAAGGAAAAGCAGGGAAGGAGGAAGGAGAGGCAGAGACAGGACGTAACCCTGGAAGAGTCACAAAAAAGGGCCTCTAGCACCCAGCTAAGGGGCTTAGACCTTCTCCTGTAGACAGTGGGAAACCATCGGTGGTTCACGAACATGAGCTGGTCTTGGGGAAAGACGTAGGCAACTCTTTCGCCTACAGGTGGGTAACATAGGCCTGGGAAGGCTGTAGAAGCCAGAGAAAGCCCACGCCATCCAAAAGGGCAGCCACTCCTTGGGTTCAATCCACTGTGCACCGAGAACCCGGAGCTCCCAACTTGTTACCGGAAGCTAGAGACGCGGTAGCTGGATTGCAGAAATAGTCCCCCCTTTTTGTAGGTTCGTGCCTTGCACAGTGTGACTTGGTCCCTCTTCCCACCGCAGGTTGGAACCTTCCTCCCCAACCCTGGAGCTGCTCACGGACGTCTCCTCGGCCATAACAGAGCCTGGCTTCTGGGCGCCAGTCCGCCACCCACACACACATCGAGGGACCAGAGACTCAGTAAACGTTTCTGGCTCACCAAACATCCGAAAGGGTTCTGTTCTAAGTTGCTGGGGTCTGGGAAGGGGAGGAAGCCCAAGAACAGGTCACACCCTGTCACACCCGCCCTGTCCTTGCTACAGGAGGCGTGGTCCACCCCCAAGGCCGCTGTGGCCTCAGCCCTCAGTGCCCCCAACTCATGCACAACCACAGGCCCCAATGCCACCATGTCTCCCTCAGCCCCAGCCCCCAGGGCCATAGCTGGGGCTGTGACACCCAAGGGCTCTGAGCCCCAAGCATTTGAATCTAAAATCTCTCCCTTTGGGGTGCCACCTTGTTTGAACACTCTGTGGACCGAACAAGCCCTCGGGCAGGCCGCAGGCCGCCCTCCAGCCTCCAGTGGGCCTACGAAGTTCTTACTGCAGGGCCTGCGTCCTGGGTCAGTGAGGCCCAGGGGCTCCGGGCAGGCTCTCAAGCCAGATCCTACAGCTAGATCTTTCTCTGTCCCCAAGGTCGTGCTGTTGCATGAATTGGAAATACTCTCTCTGGGCAGAGGCCCCTCCAGCAGCCGCGGACAGACACAGCAGGTCAGGGCTGGTCTTAGCGGGAGGTAAGCCCCACTCAACCCCCAGCCAGGGTCTATGGTTTAAGGCGCCATGTGACATACATCAGAACTTGATCAGCCCAAGGTTCCTTCCCCCTCTTCAGCTTTCAAGACCCCACTCCAGTGATGCCTCCTCTGGGAAGTCCTCCCTGATGTCCTCCCTTGACTGAGATTGCTCCTTCGGAAACTCTTAAAGCCCTGGGAGCCCCCTTCTTCAGCTTCTGCCTTGTCCTGGGGGGTCCCTCATCACCTCCCAGTCACCCCCCCACACCATGTGACCAAGGAGGGATGCCCAGCTGCCACCCACATGGGTGTCCACAGGCTCTAGGGCAGGAGTGGGGGGAGAGGCAGTCGTGCCTCTGAAGGAAAGAGGGGTTGCATGGAGGGGTCCTCTGGGAATCTGAATCAAGGGCAACCTAAAGGTGTCCAAGGAGGCTGGCCTCTCTCTCTCCCACTCTGCTTTGCTGCAGGTGGCGTGCCTCGCAAAGGTTCCCCAGGGAGACGGGCATCGCCTACAAGGTGCATGGTGGACACCCCCCACCCCATCCCTTTCCTAGGTCTCCCTCGTAGCTGCTCATCTGCATTCCCACCATAAATCCTCCTCAGAGTCTGGCCCAGAGGCACGTACTCCAGCGAACCTCCACCAGGTGAAGGAAGGGGCTTGTCAACCCCTTCCTGCTGGTCACCGAGCGGGGAAGCAAGGACTAGGCGAGTTTGACGAGCTGGAACAGCACCTGGAGAAAGTTCCAGACTTGGAGACTGACTTGGGCATCCCAGTTGGGGCTCCAGGAGCCTGGATGGGTCTGTGGGTCTCTGGGCTGTGGCGGGGAGGACAGGGGACTGAAGTCAAGCTAAGGGGACGGAGGGAGCTGAAGCCCTGGGGAGCAGAGGGGAGCCAAGTGGCATCTGTGGCTAACCTGGGGGAGGGGGAGGTCGGGGTGGTACTTACAGCAGAGGGATTTTCTGGATTCTTAGAAAAACAATAGCCAGGGCTTGTTGCTGGGACAGAAGGATTGGGGTCACCAGCTGGCTGTTAGGTACCGTGATTGGTTCCTGATGCTTCGGAATTCAAGGACAAGAGGCCCTTGGGGACTCCGGCTGACCCTCAGTCTCCCTAGCCTTCTCCCCAGCCCTCACCCGGGGCCCCACAGTATGTAGGATGTCCCGATTGTCCATTCCCCTCTCCTTCTCACTTTGCTCTTCTTCCCCTGGGGCGTGTGGTGGGGATGAAGTCTTAGAGGTGTTTCTCTGAGACCACACAGGCACAGGAAATAGACAAATCATCTCAAAGCCATGGGCTTCTTGTCCTTTGCCTGGGCACCTGCTGAAGGCAATTGCTTGCTAGGCATAGAGTGGGGTACAGGCCTGGGCTTGGGTGAGGAAGGGGGACATTCTGGGTGGGGGCTGGTGGAATAAGGCCATCCCTGAAGGTAAGGGACCAACAACCCCGAGTCCTGGGATCTCAGAAAGGTGTGACAGAGGCATCCCCGGGTTCCCATTGCCCTCAGGGCACAATCCAACTCCTTAGCTCAGCCAAACAGCATCATCTGGCCCCACAACCCCCCCACCCAACTTCATCTACCTTTATTTCCACAATGAACCCTTCCAGCCATTGGGGTGCAAGCAACAGGAAGATATCCTGACTAACTTAAGGGCAATGGGGGTCATTGGGGGTAACACCAAGCAAGAGGCTCACAAGCGAAGCAGGGGTCAAGATGGGGATACCAGTCCATGAGGCCCCACAGCCAGCATGCTTGGGCTGCCAGAATTCTCTATATTTTTCTGTCACTCAAGATCTCATGGGCATCTCATTGGCTGAGCCTAGATCACAGCCCAGCTATAGGGTAGCCAGAGGAAGGATCTGGCTCAAGAAGGCGTCAAGGACTCACTTGGCTGCTGAAGAGCGAAGGCAAGTGCCCCAGTTTACCGTCTCAGCAACAGTCCTCAGTGGGAAGGACATAATTCCCCCAGAGGAAGAGGGGACACGTGTTTGGTGATCAAACCCACAAATGTCCGTTGTGCCTTTCACTCGCTTTGCAGCAGCCCCAGTGCCCTGCTTTTTGTTCCTCAAATACAAGAAGCTTGCTCCTACCACAGGGCCTTTGCACTTGGCATGTTCTCTACCTAGAACACTCTTCCATCTGTTCTGTACATGTCTGGTTCTGTTTCTTTCTTTCTTTCTTGGAACTCAGATCTAAAGTCTGTTCCCCTCAAAGTCTCCCACCCCACCACCCCTTCTCAAGATTTCCCCATCAGATCATCTCGAGACCATCGTCCAAATATCTTCCCACCAGCCCAAATCACTTTATCTGTGGCCATGTCTGCTTTGTGTTGCCTGTCTCCTTCCACTAGAATGCAGGCACCATGAAAGCAGTGACTGTAGTTAGTCATTAAGCCTTTACCATGTAAATAAGCAAATAGGAACAAGGAGACCCAGACAAGGGATGGGCAGCCAGGCCAAGGAGGCCCAGAGAGGAGACCGTGATGGCATTCAGGGTGCAGAAGCCAAACTTCGTCCATGCTGGGACACTGGGTATAGGCTGGCTAGGAGGATGGGCTCCACATCAGATTGCCTGGGTAGGTGCTCACTGATTGTGCCTCAGTTTCCTCATCTTGGAAATGAGAATCCCAGATGTGAACTGGGTGACGATTTTATTGCTGAACAAGCCGGGAGAGGCTACAAAAAAAAAAAAAGAGGACTTCCACGGAAGTCCCTTTAAAGGCATGCTTCTCCAACTTCACCTTTACCAGAATTATAATAACCTGGAATGTCGTCAAAAGGTCCTCAAGGAAGCGTCCCTCCTACCCCAAAATTCTGATTCAGTAGCTCTCAAGAGGAATCCCGGAACATTTCCAGGAACAGCCTCCCACGATTTTCAAGTTGAAACCAAGAGATTATAATTGCGCCTTAATGACACTAGATGGAGCAACGAGCCCAGAGAAATGGTCCGACCCAAGCCGCGCAGAGCTCTGTGGCTGCTTTCCCAAGAGTGGCCACCAGATGGCGTAGGCTGCTTACAGAAGGAGCCGCACTGTGTGCCGCGGGGAGAAAAGGCTTCCCTTGCCTTACAGAATGAGATGCAGGAGGGAGACACACACACACCCTTCCCTGCTAAGGTGGGTTTTAGCCGCAGGGAGGAGCCCTGATAATAAATAAACTCGTCTGTTTATTTCAGAGTGATGGATTTGACCCCTGTCCCGATCAGATCAGTGTCCCATCCGCCAATAATCTCTGCAGTTCTTCCCAGGGCAAAGGCTTTGCATTCAGTAGGTGCTCAACAAAGACCTGATCACTTAAACAGATACGCACACATGCACACAGGCCTGCTTGGTGAGCCCCGTGGAAAACAATTAGGTAGTGATCATTTCATTATTAAGTGCCTACTGCATGCAGGCCAGGCACTGTGTTAAGTGTTTAATACACACTAACAGATCCTTCCCCATAGCCCTGAGAGGCGGCTGTTATGATTACTGGACACAGAAGGGGAATGAGGCTCCACGGGGTTAATCACAGTCAGAAAGCCGTGGGCAACCCTCAAGTGTCGTTGCAGAGCAAGAGCTCTGAACCAAGGAGGGCTTCTGGGGGTGAGTTCAGAGCAGGCTCCAAAGTAGGAGAGAGTCAGGGACTAGCAAAGGGAGGGCCTTGAGGGAACACCCCTGAGCAAAGGGGAAACCATTGGGCTGAGAGAGGTGGAGAGGCCGGTGTTCGGCTGCAGAGGTGCTGGAAGGGGGTGGAAGCCAGTGGGGTGGGGAGCCGGCTGATAGAGGACCCAGTGGCTAGGGAGGCAGCTGCTACTACAGGGGAAAGAGTCAATAGACTCAGGTTCCAGTGCTGTGTGTCCTCAAGTCAAGTTTCCTAACTTCCCTGGGCTCCCTTTCCCTCCTATTCACAGCCCAGTCACAGGTTCACTGGGAGGACTGAGTGTAGCCACCTATGAGAAGGTGCCTGCCACAGTTCCCTGTTCAAAGTGAGCCCCCCGGGGTTGCCGCTTTTCTTTCCCTTATCATGTGACCTAAGCAAATCTTTCTCTGTGCCTCAGTTTCCCCCATCTCTCCAGGGTGGCCGGGTAGAGTCGTGGTTGGGGGCAAGGGGTCTGGTGTCAGAGAGCCCCGGGGGTGTCCTGGTGCTGATGTTGGGTGTATGAGGCATCCGGCTGGGGCATGGGGATGGAGGCTATATGATCGAGCATCAACCAGTCATGACTGCTGTTCCAGGAGGAGGACATGGCCTTGGGAGGGCAAGGATGGGGTAATGAACTTCTGCTAAGCCAGTTCCCAAAGTGTTGACCGCTGGCTCCCAGCATATCAGCAGCTGGCGGCACAGGTCCTCTGGTCCAAGGCGGATGCAAGCAGCACATCAGCCTACCCATTGCAGAGGACAGATTACAGGAGTCCTCTCCGCGGCCTCCCTGACACCAAGATCCCCAGACTTCTTGAATGCCTCCAAGCACAGGGAGCTTACTACCTCCTGGTATTCTGTGCTTCTCTTTGCCTGCTCAAGCAATGGCAGGAATGGGGCCCCTTCCTTGCTGATGCCCTCGTGAGGTGTAAATAAAGAATCAGGCGGACAGACCAGCACCATCAAGTCCATAATCCGCATAGTCTCATCCACTGAGGATGTGAACCCCACCCCACCCCCAGCCCCCGGCAGGATCCTGCCTGCATTAGCAGGCTGGTGGCAGACCCTTCCCAGGTACCACATGCATCACCCAGGACGATTTAAGGTACGAATAACAGAAATGCTACTCAAATTGGATTAAGTCTAAAAGGACTCATCAAATGGAAAAATCCAAGGCAAGATTGGTTTCAGGTAAAGCTAGATCTGGGGGTCTCAACGAGTGTCCCCAAGTCTGTGTCTCCTGCTTCCCTTTCCACTCTCAGATAGAAACTTCCACTCTCAGATAGAAACTTCCACTTTCCACTTTCAGATAGAAACTGCCAAGTGGCTCCCGCACCTCGAGGGGACTCGAGGCTCCTCAGGCCTGGCCTGTGCCACACGGGAGGGAGAAGCCCTATCCCGAGCCAAGCTAAGCACACTGTGAACTCAAGAACAGAGCAGAGTGCTGAGCAGGCAGCCAGAGACCACACATCTGGACAAAGACAAAGGCCGAGGCTGTGCTAATGGCACAGGGGAGAGCCAGGGGGGTGTCGTGGCCCGCACGACAAATCGACCAGGAACATGAGAGTAAGAGGATGGTGAAAAGAAATTAAGAGACAAAGAGATGGGGGCAGGAGGAGCACCAAGGGGGTGTCCAACAGTGCCCATTGTATTCAAGGCTGTGAGGCATTATACAGCTAACAGAAACAATCGTAAGAAAAGTATCTATTTTCAGCTGATTTCTAAAGAGTTTGCAACATGCACAGAAAATCCTTCAAGCTTTCCCATTATCTATTTCCCAAGCACCAATAGCAGACCTTCTAGCGCCAGATGTACTGACTTCAAAGCCACTCAAGACATAGTTTGTGCAAGCACAGCACCGTCTTACCGTGATGTAGTCTATGGCCCCTGCAAGGGCAGCAGGGACCAGCCAAGAACTTCTGACCCCGGCCAAATCATCTCTATCTGACTAGCAAATGTGTGGGAAGTCACGTAGGTGAGTGCGCAATACAGAGCACAGACCCTTTCTCAGTGCTACTCGACTTGATCGACCTAAGCCTTTTGATCGGCTATTCAGCCTTTAAAGGAGGCGCAAGTCTGGCGTGGTTTGGTCCTCATCTCAAGCCTTATCGTGGCCTCCCATATCTCCCCTTTTCTTTTTAAATAAATCAAGCATATGAATTTTGTGCTTGAGTGTGCAGTCGTCGTTGTCCTGCACGAATCTGTACAATGTACCATATTAAAACAAAAGCAAGTGGGGCGCCTGAGTGGCTCAGTGGGTTAAAGCCTCTGCCTTTGGCCCAGGTCATGATCCCAGGGTCCTGGGATCGAGCCCCGCATCGGGCTCTCTGCTCAGCGGGGAGCCTGCTTCCTCCTCTCTCTCTCTGCCTACTTGTGATCTCTGTCTGTCAAATAAATAAAATTTAAAAAAATTAAAACAAAAGCAAGTAATAAAATGAGGAGTCCAGTAAACAACCAGAAAGAGTGTTACTAGTGCTGCTATTCTTGCTATCAACAGACCCAAAAAACGTTCGATTGCAACTGCATTTTAAGGGCAAACTGGTAACCATAATTAGCATACCAAGGTCCTTCTACTTCCACAGGTAATAACATATATGGAGGTTGTATAGTTATAAACACTATCATGGGACCTGTGCCTGACGAAAGCAGGGACATAGGTAGACAATTTATTAACACACAATGGTCACAATGGGTATTATACAATAGACGTCCCCCTTGGAAAGAGGTGAGAACTATTGATCCCGAGCCCGCTACCAGTAAAAAAGGTCTAGGAACATAGGTCCGCAAAGTCAGATTGAAGTCTTTTGTGGCAGTATAACCATTTCTGGCTATTTGCACTCCAGCTGGTCCCAGGGCAGCCATCAGTTTCCAGAGTTCTGCATGAAACATCCCTCTGGCTGTAAGGGGGAGACGTCTTCTTCTCCTCCGCTGATTTCTCTGACTCAGGGTCAGTGTTGCAATTCGTTGCCGCAGGGGCGAGGAGTCGGCACCATCTCTCTGGTATCCAGCGTGCGGTGTCCTCATCCTGTGGAAGAACACAAACCAAACCGCGTCCTCTGCGGAGGACAGGGTCAGGACCCTTCCAAGTGCCCATCAGGGGGTCTTTCCACCTAGCCTAAGGAAGAGGAGAAAAGTCTGGATGCCAAAAGCGTTCAGCTGCTGTGCGACCTATATCATCGACATTCAAAAAATTTAAAACATAAAGAGTTAAAATTAAATGCATATGAGGAGAGTATTTCATTGTTCCCTGTAGTATCTCCCCCTCTTTTAATTTTTTGAGGTAAGATTTAAGGGTATCATTAGCTTTTTTGACAATGGCTTGTCCTTGTGAATTATAGGGGATGTCCACTGAATGTTCTGATTTGTTTGTAAATAAATATTTTTACATTTTGTAAGTTACAGACATCTTAAGAAAAAAAATATCCCTAGTCTGGAAGAGCAAACATTAGAGACTCAACAATGTTTAAAATAAGACAAAGTATTAAGAGACACAACACTATAATCTTTTAGTTTATTTAGTTCTATGTTACTAAATCTGGTTTAGTCCGAATGTAGTAGCCCTTACTTCTGTAAATTTTTACCCATTTTAGTTCCCAGGATTTTAACATATCAAAGACCTGTATTTGTCCTGAAATTTTTCCCATATGAATTTTTTTTAAGGCGAATGTATCTTACAAGAGAACTAAAACAATTATAAATGACAAAACTCAGAATAGATATGGTTAATTTATCAGGTGATGACTTTATCAAAATATTAAAACTTAGGAAATGTATAGAACTCTTAGAGTAGTTACAGCATTTATCCAAATGTAACCCAAGGTTTATTATTGGTTTAGTAGTACTTACTGAGTATTTTAGTATACCAAGGGAAAGCCTTATGAGTCAAAGAGATCTTATTTATAATTTAAATCTTGTCGGCAATTGTTAAAACCTTAGAAAGTTTTAAAATGCATACCTAAATATAATTAGGGATGTTAAACATCTGATAAAACAAAACATAGAAACTGGGTTTTTTGGGCAGGCAAAGAGAAAACCATAACAGATTAATTAACCTAAGAAAACTTTGCCCTTCTAAACAGAGAGACAACCAGCTTTTCTATATCAGTGTCTTTTCTTTTATTATTATTAAGCATGTAGTCTTAAGAGAGTGGGTTTACTGGGTTTCCCTCCCATCATGAATGATGCCGCAGACAAAGGGAGGAGGATCCTTTAGATGTTGTCCTGACCATGCCTAAAGTTCCCTTCCTGAAGATTTCCCCTCACAAACCTTCTACAACTTGCTTTTGTATTCAGGCTTTGTCCCAAGTCATTTTCTTCCAAACAACCTTTCATTTAAGACAAAATTACCTTCTTTTACTTTTAACAAAATGCGATCTCATTCCTTAAATCGTTCTTACATATTTCTTACTTTCTACATATAGGGTTGCTTTCCTCATTTCCACCAGCCTTACAGTTAGCAGAATTTTGCACTCTTAGAAATATCTTAATCTTTAGTGAAGACAAAATATAAACCAATTGTGAACAGTTACAACAGAATTTTTTAGAAGGCAAATTATGAAACAGTTAAGTATAAAACATGTTTATTCTTAGTTTCTTTGTAGTAAGAAGTCAAAAGCATAAACCTATATCAAGTACTTAATGTTTAGTATTTTATTTTATTTGGTTAAGGCCTAGATGTTCATAATTTAATTCTATTTGTTACCCAAAGGCACTCCATCCTCAGAGGCGTTTAAAGGGTCTGATTGTGAACCAGTGAGACCAGCGATTAACTTAGGAGAGGGAGGAGGAATATCTGTGTCCCAGGGCTCATTTATATCCTCATGCTCATCTACTACCAAATCACAGGGGGAATCCCGAGAGGCTATAGATATTAAATCTATAGAGTGTTGCGGATCTAAAACCTCCCAAATATCCTCCCAAATTTTCATTGTTCCTTTAGGGCAAGCACATGACCCCCTAATTTTTAATTGATTTTTAATCTTTTGCCCCACTTTTTGCCATGCATCTAAACTTACAATTCCTTCCTTTGGGAACCACGGACATAACACTGAAACAGTTTCAAAGAACTGCTGCAAGGTTCGTTTAGTCACCTTGGACCCCTGCTTTTTCATTAGGGCCTGCAATGCTGTCAAAAAGAAAGTTTGTTGCGCTGACGGACCTTGCCCCATGTTATTTTACTCCTGTTGTGGCCCTGAAAAACCGGGCTCCTCTTACCTGGCTTTGGTAACTACTTACCTATAAGCGTGCACCTCCTGAAGGTGCTCAAGTCCCTGTTTGGGCGCCACTTGTCATGGCCGGCGCGACAAATCGACCAGGGTAAGAGGATGGTGAAAAGAAATGAAAAGACAAAGAGATGGGGGCAGGAGGAGCACCAAGGGGGTGTCCAACAGTGCCCATTTTATTCAAGGCTGTGAGGCATTATACAGCTAACAGAAACAATCATAAGAAAAGTATCTATTTTTGGCTGATTACTAAACAGTTTGCAACATGCACAGAAAATCCTTCAAGCTTTCCCATCACCTATTTCCCAAGCACCAATAGCAGACCTTCTAGCGCCAGATGTACTGACTTCAAAGCCACTCAAGACATAGTTTGTGTAAGCACAGCACCGTCTTACTGTGGTGTAGTCTATGGCCCATGCAAGGGCAGCAGGGACCAGCCAAGAACTTCTGACCCCGGCCAAATCGTCTGTATCTGACTAGGTCACCTACTAGTCACATAGGTGAGCGCGCAATAGAGCACAGACCCTTTCTCAGTGCTACTCGACTTGATCGACCTAAGCCTTTTGTTCGGCTATTCAGCCTTTAAAGGAGGCATAGGTCAGGGCCTGGTTTGGTCCTCATCTCAAGCCTTATCGTGGCCTCCCACGGGGTGGTGGGCAGGGAGGGAGCCCCAGAGGAGGCAATGACTCAGGGACTTAGAGACCTCAAAGTCGGCATGGTAGGGAGAGAACCAAGGGACTACAGGCAAGGGGGGGAGGCGCAAGGAAGGAAGCCAAAGGCCCATTTGTCTGTCCCTGCCCAGACAGGATCTTTAAGCCATCTGAAGACCTTTGTGTCCACCCGACTAGTCCACGAAAGGTCAAACACATCTTGCTGTCTTCTGCCTTGGCCAGTTAAGGAGGCCACTGTCTCAGTCTACCTCGTGGACACTTTAAGGTCTCATTCCATTTTTTCCCTCCTGTTGGGAAGTTCTACCTGATGTCTACCCTAACTTTCTCCTGCTCTTGGTCACAAATGAACAACTCTGCCCTCAGACTCCCTAAAGTCTAAAGTGGTCTGTCCTCACCTCACGCCACGTGGCAGGAAGGGAAAACACAGGACTCAGTCCTGGCCTTTCTACCACAAGAGAAGACGCAGAGGTTTGAGTTATCCAAAATGACTTCGAGACAACCCAGTTCAGAGCCCTCATGTGCTCCTTCTGGCCTCTACTTTTACTCCAGGGACACCCCATCACTGTCTCCCATGGTTACTGAACCTTTTTTCCCATGTCCCCACATCTAGGGGAAAATAATTAATTAATTCAACCGTTTATTTGACACATATAGTACCTTCTTTGTGAAAAACCCTATTCCAGTGCAGGAGTCAAGAGACAAATGAGAAATTAAAGTAACACCTTTGCTTCAAGGCTATTGTAACTTCCAGGAAGGAAATAACATGGGTGGGGGGTAGTATCCTTCTGGGGGATGGTCAGTCCAGGAAGGCTTCATAGAGGAGGCAGCATTTGAGCTGAGACCTGATAGAAAAGAAGTGTGCAGGCCAAGAGGGATGGGTGTGTCAGTTGGGTAGTCCAGGAAGTACATTCTAAGACGGAGTTGGGAGTTCTGTTTGCCCCTGCAGAAGGCGCTCCAACCGCCCACCCCTATGCGCCACCCCTTCCCAGAATGCATGGCCCCAGCTCTGTGACCTTGGCTTTGGGCTGCGGAGCCCAGCTAAGGGCTGGAGGGAAGAGAACAAGATCAGGGAATTCGTTCCTGGGTCCCTCCTCTCCCCAACACCAGAGAGGTTTTTGGGCACCTGTTCTGTGCAGTTCTCTCTCCTGTTGGTTTCCTGTGACCCCCCCACCCCCCGTCCTGTCACCCCTCTGGGCCTGCAGTGGCCACAGCCCTGGAGCTTCTGGCCCAGGTTCCTGTACCTTGGGCTGGCTTCCCTAGCACCCCGCCCACAGGCTTTGGATTTAATCCCTTGGTCAATAAGCTTTCCTAGAATTATCCTCCTTCAGGAGGGCCATCTGCCCCCTCCCGGGTCCCTGACTCCAGGGGAGAGGCCATGGCGGGTCAGGGAGTGTTCCCCAGGCCGTGGCAAGGAAGTGGGTTTTTTTCCTAGTGGGTTTCAGTCGGCAATGAGTTTTAAGCAGAGCATAGCCAAACCTTCCGAGCCTGGCAACCACAGGCCTGGGTCTATTGACCGAAGGCTTACTGATAACATAAACAGCAAGTGAAGCTCTTTTGATGGTATATGTATGTATGATATGCTATATTCTTACAACAAAAGAAGCTAGAGACAAGAAAACGCTATTAAGAAAATCATAAAGGAGGGGCGCCTGGGTGGCTCAGTGGGTTAAAACTTCTGCCTTCGGCTCAGGTCATGATCCTGGGGTCCTGGGATTGAGCCCCACATCGGGCTCTCTGCTCAGCAGGGAGCCTGCTTCCTCCTTTCTCTCTCTTCCTGCCTCTCTGCCTACTTGTAATCTCTGCCTGTCAAATAATAAATAAAATCTTTAAAAAAAGAAAGAAAATCATAAAGGAGAGAAAACACATTTATAGTCTTGAATTGTATTTATGGAAAAAAAAATCTGCATACAAGTGGACCCACACAGTTCAAGCAAGGGTCATGCTGTTCATGGACCAGCTGGATTTCCCAAGGAGGACACACTGACTACAGATCCTGGGGGTTAGGGTTTGATCGTATCCTGTTGGTAGAGGGTGGGTCACAGTTCTCTCCACTGTACAACCCCTTTACGCTAACCTATATTAGGATTGCCTAAAAGATGCTGTGGTCCCAAACATAGCTCCAAATCTTGGCGGCTCTCATGCAAAAGTTTGTCTGGTTGCTTTTGTTTTGTGGTTCCACCACACCAACATGGGGCTACCAGGATTAGCACGGTGAAAGGGGTACACAGGGAGCTCATGTGGTCACCAACAAGTTCATTACCACCAGACCCAGCCTGTGATCTCCAGGCACCTTAGGCCCGAGTCGCTGTGGGGCACGGCCACTCCTCCCTCATTTCCGCAGCTGATGCCATCTCTAAATGGGCACCAGGCGCCTAAACTGAACACCTTGGAATGCCAAAGCCACAGAGGGGTCAAAGGCACATTCATGGCACCTGGGTGGCTCAGTTGCTTAAGCGACTTTTAGATCAGGCCATGATCCCAGAGTTCTGGGACTGAGCCCTGCGTGGGGCTCCCTGCTCGGTGGGGAGCCTGCTTCTCCCTCTACCCCTCCCCATTCTCTATCTTACTCAAATAATTTTTTTTTTTTTTTAAAGAGGCACAGTCAAAGCTACTCTCTGCAGAGGAGCCCCAAAGCTATGTTGTTTAGGCCCCCGTGTCTTAAAAAGCCTTCTAAGAAATGATCAAACCCTGAATGGCGCCTGCGATGTAAATGAGCACAGCTGAGCACGCGGAGCCCCACGTGAGGCAACAGAGAATGGTGGGGACTGTGGCAAACCAAAGGCCACACCTCATCTAAACCGGGCAGCTGTGATTGAGCTCCAGCTACTGGCTGCCATGCGAAAGTTGGCACCAAGGACTGCCAGATCTTGGGGCATTTTTAAAAGAAAGCCAGAAAGTCAGATTTCTACATGAAGTTACCCAAGTTTCAAAATGCTGTTCAGGCTGGATTCAGCCCACAGGCCACGAGCTTGCAAGCCGGCTTTAGTGAGACAAGTTTTTCCATCTCCCCAGCTCTCCACTCTACAGCCTGGCTCTCTGACTATCCACAGGACATGGACCAGTGTCAAACAGGGGCAGAGCCAGCAACAATCCCCTCCCCTGCTGACCTCAGACTCACCCTCCCTCAAATAGCCAGGGCCTCTCCCGGTGGGTCAGGCGGATGGGTTTGACTCCCCCTCCCCCAATTCTGGGACTAAGTCCCTCCCCAGGGCCTCCTTTCAGAATGAGAACTGGCAGGCTCGCAGCAGCACCGGGCCTCCAGGCAAGCCTGTGCATGTCCGAAGTCCACTGGCTTTTCTGGTTCTCAAGAGAAAGTCCAGACTCGTCACCATGACCCCAGAAGGCTCTCACTGGCAGATGGTTCCTGACTCTTGCAGCCTGTGACTTTGTCCCTCAAACGGGTCCCTGCTGACCCCAGTGCCATTTCTTCACCCTGCCCCCTAACCCCAACCCCCAACCGTATCCATTTGGGATAGAGGGAACTTCTTGATGTCTGTCTTCCCTCTGGACCTTTGCAGGACTGTGCCTGAAACATCCCTCCCACCACAACCTCCACCCAACACTCCTGTGTTTCTGTAGGTAATAGCTCAGAAGCCACATGTCCCTTCTTCCAGGACGCTTCTTCGACCATGTGTACTAGTTTAGGGGCAGAGGACAGATGTTCCCACAGCCTGCTGGAGTTTCCCCTTAGGGCTTAATTCTCTTCCCTGAGACAGGGAGAGGACAGAGACAGTAACTGCTGTGTCTCCAAGTGTCTTCCAGCATCACGCCCGAGGCCAAGCAAATGCTTCAGTATCTGCAGTAGGAAGAAAGGACGGAAGGAAAGAGGGAAGGAAAGGCGGGAGGGAAGAGGAGAGGGAGCGACTTTCCCTGTTTCCATCTCTGTCTCGTTCCTTTTCTGTCCATCTCTCTCCCTGCTCTCTGTCCTCATCTCTGAAGTTCTGAAATCTCCCCTGACAATGCAGCGGATCATCTGTTTCTGAGTGGGCCTCCCCATCTTGGCCCAGCAGGCCGTCTTGCCCTCGCCACCCCCACCCCACCAAGGCGTCCCTCCGGGAACGCTGCTCTTCAGCCTCAGGACGGAGCGTCTGGGGGGGGGGGGGGGGGTCGCTCCAGATGTTTCCCCGCAGGGGGTCCTGAGGCTGGACCGCAGGGGTGCAGAGGTCGCGCATGGGACCGGGCACGCCACGGCCCCGGAGCAGCGGGGCTGGCGGCGGGCGGTGGGGCTCAGAGGCGGGGAGAGGAGAGAGGGGAGGGAGGGCGGGGCGGCGCGGGGCGGGCCTGAGCTCGCCCCGCTCCCTGCGCAGCCCGCGCCCTCCCACCCCAGCAGGCCACATCTGGCGGCTGCCCCCTCCTTGTTTCCGCTGCATCCAGACTTCCTCCGGCGGTGGCTGGAAGCTGCGCATCTGGGGCTAGAAACATACAAAGGGAGCTGCCAGGACCGGCGGGAACGGGCTGCGGCGGCGGCGCGGGCTGGGGACTCGGGGGCCGGACCATGCGCCGCTGAGCCGGGCCAACCCCAGGCCACCGAGTCGAGCGGCCCCTCGGAGCGCAGCGCAGCGCCGCGCGGCGGAGCAGGCGCCAGCCAGGCGGCGACGCGGCCACACGCACCGAGCCAGCGACCCCCCGGGCGACGCTCGGGGCCCGGGAGCGCAATGACCGAGGCGCGAGGGGCCCGGGGCGCGCTCGCCGGCCCGCTGCGGGTGCTCTGCCTGCTGAGCTGCCTGTGGAGCCGCGCCGCCACCGCGCCGTCGCCCATCATCAAGTTCCCTGGAGATGTCGCCCCCAAAACGGACAAAGAGCTGGCTGTGGTGAGTCGCAGCGCCCGCCGGCGGGAGCCAAGTTCGGAGAGACTTCGGAGGACAGGGGTCTCCCGAGCGGCCGTCCCCGCGGTGGGCACGCGGCGTGGGGAGGAGCTTCGGGAAATGGCTTGGTGGGGGGGCTTTCTTTGGGCTGGCTGAGGGAGGGATCTCTGGCAAACTGTAGGGGAGCCTTAGTAACTGGAGAAGGCCTTTGATAAACAACTTGGCAACTGCGGAGACCGGCAGGGTGGGCTTCTCGCTGGTGGTGGTAGGCAGGGGACGCTTTGGCAAACAGCTGGAAGGGAGCTCCTCGGTAAATAACGGCGGCATTGTCTGGTATCTGGGGGATCTGGCACGGGAGCCGCTCCGTAAACAACTTTTGGACACATCTGGGAGGTTGGCTAACAGGCCCTTGGCAAGCGTCTTCCTAGGCCTTTGGCCAAAGGCCTGAAAGGGGTCTCTTTTGAAAACGGAGGATCCTTTGAACCCCTGTGAGATTTTGGGAAGAGGGTCCTTTGGCACACAATTTAGGTTAACTTTTGCACACGTGTGGCTGGGAACTCAGGGCAGAGCAGAGCTTGGCCAACGTCAAGGCACCTTTGGCATACATCTGGAGAGAGGCCCTGAAGCGGATCTCTTGGCAAGTTTGGGAGGCAGGAGGGAAGCAGAGAGCGCATCTTTTTCACCTGGCTCAATGGACCAGTTGGCCAGAAGGGTCAAGGGTTGCACCTCGGAAAGTTTCCTCGAACTTCTGCAGCGGGGGTTGGAGAACCAGAGGACTGAACTGGCCACTGGCCGGCCAGGCGCCGGGAGGGGCGGGTGCACAAGGGCCCTGGCGCGTGGGGCGGGGGCGGATGGAGCCCCGAGCTCTGGAGCTCTGGTCGGAGCGCCGCCAGCCCGCCCTCCCTCCTGGCGGGGCTCCTAGCTGTGGCTCAGAGGTTGTTTTGCCGCAAGCTGGGATGCAGGCCGGCTGGCTGGAGGAGCTCCCCACTGCCCTGCCACAGACCGCAGAGATACACAAGGGGGCTGGGGGCATCAGAGGCGCACTTCCTCTCACCCTGTGAGCGCCTCAGGGGCAGGGACCCCTCCAGATGTGCCTTCCAGCCCTCGAGACATCTACTTCCTTACTCCTTCAGCCACCAGAGAAATCTATTCTCCTGCATCCTTGTCCCCAACCAGCCTAGGACAGGACTTTCATACTCTCTGGTCACCCAAGGAACCCCTTCTTTTTTTTTTTTTTTAAAGATTTTATTTATTTATTTTGTCAGAGAGAGAGAGAGAGAGAGAGAGAGAGCACAGGCAGACACTGAGTGGCAGTCAGAGTCAGAGGGAGAAGCAGGCTCCCTGCCGAGCAAGGAGCCCGATGTGGGACTCGATCCCAGGACGTCAGGTCATGACCTGAGCCGAAGGCAGCTGCTTAACCAACTCTTCCTTGCATACAGGGCTCTGTCCCTGCTGGGCAAATGGGTGGGGAGACCTTACATTTTTAGGGGGCTCCTTATTTCAGGGGCCTGAAGCTGGCCTGCGCCATGAGATGGCTGTTGGTAGAGGGTGAGCTCCGGAGCCTTGAAAAATCTTGATGGGTCCCCACACTTCCTACAGCATGGGGAAGTTGGTGTAGCCTGGAGGCCATGCAGGAGGAGGCTTGAGGAGCCTTTTCTGGACTTACATTGCCTGGCTTCACGTCGGGGAATCACGAACAACTGGCCTCCTTGGGGAATGCACTTCACTTCTCCTCAGCTGCTTCTGCAAACAGCATGATGGTGGGGTCTCGGGGTTAAGGGGAAGGTCATCCGGGACACCTTGAAGGGTACCTGGGTCATGGTAGACACTCAGCAAGAGATATATTTGTCATCATTCTCATTGTCGCTATTATTATGGTCTCTATTCCCCTTTCCTAACTACCCCCCCCCCAAAAAAAAGGTTAGGACCCCTGTAATAAAGTCTCTGGGTTCTTTTCATTATTCCGACATGGCACACATCACACATCCCATTTTCCATTGACTGTGGTCCATCTGCCTCCCCACACGGGGGTCTGAACCCTGGAGACTAGAAACTTCTGCCGCGTTCACCAGTTTCTCCCCAGTACTGGCACAGGGCTTGACACACGGTAGGAGCCAAAAAGCATTTGTTGAACAGATAAATGAGCTCGTTCGTCCCTGAAACTCCCTAGAGGCCCGTTTGCTTTAGACCTCAGCGAGCACAGAGGACGGGAAATTTTCTTTTTAGAAAGGACCTCTCCAGGATTTGAACCCAGGTCTGTCTGCTCCTGGAGTCCAGACACTTAAGTCTTGAATCTCTTTATAAGGAAAGTGAGGGAACCAGTCCCGCCGTCATCAGCTGTGGGGTGAATTAAAAGAGTGGGCAGAGGTAAAGAAGAGAGGCAGAGAGTTAGGAGTTCCCAGCATGGGCTCCGGAACTGGTTGGCTTGGGTCCTAATCCCCTTCTGCCATAGGTGAGCTGTGGGTTCTTAGGCAAGTTTCTTAACCTCTCTGTGCTTTAATATCTTTCTCTGTATGAGGGAGGTAGTATGAGTAACGCATTATGGAGTTGCTAGATGGGGCATAAAGTAAACACCCACTCCGTGCCCTGTGTTACAGCTTTTCTGTCACTCAACTGGTGGGCGACAGAGCGGGTTTGGGATCCCGGGAGGCTACCCAGGACCGCTGGGTCCCAGACCACTTGGGTATGGGGGCGTCCTCACCCACCTGCTGGCCTCGTGTGTTCATTTCTTCCAGCAATATCTGAACACCTTCTACGGCTGCCCCAAGGAGAGTTGCAACCTGTTTGTGCTGAAGGACACACTGAAGAAGATGCAGAAGTTCTTCGGGCTGCCGCAGACGGGGGAGCTCGACCAGAGCACCATCGAGACCATGCGGAAGCCACGCTGTGGCAACCCCGACGTGGCCAACTACAACTTCTTCCCCCGCAAGCCCAAGTGGGACAAGAACCAGATCACATACAGGTGCCAAGGCTGGGTGGCTGGAAACAGGGCCCCGGAGCTGCGGGACACTGGGTCTCTTTGTGCCTTGACTTCTCCCTTCTTGGGGTCCTGGGGAGTAGTTGGTGAGGGCCTGGCCCCTTAAGTTCTGTCAATAAAGTTCTTAGGAAGTGGCGTCAGACCAGAGCTTGAATCTCACGCTCTTGCTGGCTTTGGGGCAGTGGGCTCCTTAGGTTGCGGTGCGTTGAGCCTTGACTTTCCAGTCAACAGAATGGGGCTAAAACCTAACCTTTTTTGTAGGTTCTCTGGGAACTAAGCTTGGTCCCATGTATAGTGGGATATCAAGACAGACATCAGCGTCCAGCATACAGTGAGAGCATAAGGAATGCTAGTCTCTCTTGTTCTTAGACAGGCTCGCTAGGGCAGGGTGGAGGGAGATGACTGGCTGCCGACTGAATTTTATATTCTGTCATTGAGTTGTTACCACGGGTCGTTGGCTGGGCTGAGAGCTCTGTTCTGTATGGCTCATGCCGGATTCCAGGGGTGAGCTGTCTGTCCCGTAGCCTCCCTGCCCACCAGCCAGAGGTGAGAAAGGAGACTCTTGAGCTGGGGGCATGGGGTTGCGGGCTGGTCTAGGGCTCCACAAAAGCTCAAGGCATTCTGGGCGGGCTGTTCTCCCAGTGAGCTCTGCTCCACATGCCCACATACACCTGCCCACGTGTACACACACACTCATGCACTCAGACTTGCACACAGCAACTTGTGCACTCCTCACATACTCAGGCACATAGGAGCGGCACGTGGGCATGCACATTCACACCCGTTCCTGCATGGTCACACAGCGGCACACACACGTTTGGTCACGTACGTGCATGCTTATGTGCGGGTGCACCCTCCCATTCCCCCGTGCACACAGACACACTCGCATGCATTTCTACGCCCTGCAGGATCATTGGCTACACACCGGACCTGGACCCCGAGACGGTGGATGACGCCTTTGCCCGTGCCTTCCAAGTCTGGAGCGATGTAACTCCGCTACGGTTTTCTCGTATCCACGATGGGGAGGCGGACATTATGATCAACTTCGGCCGCTGGGGTAGGCAGAAGAGGGGTGCAGAGACAGAGGGGCAGTCTGGCCATCTGGGGGGCCTGGGATACTGAGCAGAGCTTAGACAGGAGAGTAGAAGGCGTAGACACTGGGCAGCCACACTGATATGGGGTCAGGTGACGAGACAGTGGGTACAGAGGGTGTAATCCTGAAGGCAGGCAGTCTGTCTGCCCCGCCCAGCATGGTGGCCACTAGGGGCACAGGGCCATTCACATTTAAATTAGTTAGAATTAAACTGAACTGGAAATTCCATTTCTCCATCACACTAGCCACATTTTGGCTTCTCAGTGGCCACATGAGATCAGTGGCTCTTGAACTGAACGGCACAAAGAATACCCCATCATCACAGGGAGTTCTCTTGGCGAATGCTGGAGGACATTGAGGCATTCTAGATGCGAGAGTGAGTCAGGAAGAGTGGAGCAGTGTAGACTCGGGAGGAAGTGGGGCTAGATGCAAGGACCGAGGATGCCATGTGGGTTGGTCCTGTGAACGCTGGCGGCAGTGTGGACCTGAAGGTGGGTGGTGTGGACATTGTGAGTGGTGGTAGCGTGATGTGGGTAAATGACACGGGCACAGGCAACGGTGTTGACACGCGGGTGGGCGGCGTGCTCCTGGGTGGCAAAGCAGAGCTGAAAGTTTACATTGTGGATTTTGGTGATGGGATGACTTGAGGGTAAGCGACAGGGCTGGATGGGCAGTGTGGGTGTGGGGTAGGTGATACAGACAACGGTACAGATGAGGGACAGTGGAGAGTGGCGAGGACATGGGTGGGCGTATTAGTCTGTGGGTAGGTATGATGTCGCCGGCCGTCGTGTGGACAGTGAAGGTCAGCGGTAGAGATAACGGGGAGCCATATAGACTTGAGGGGACAGCGCAGACCATCGGATGGTAACAGTCAAGTCAGGAACAGAGATGCTCTGTTCCCGGGATTGAATAACCACACCGGACAGGGAAGGGGACGGATGTCAGGGCAGCTAAGGACCCACGGAGGGGAGTGTGGCCGGGTTTCAGGGCCCAGCTGGGGCAGTTGGAAGCCGACACCCTGTGTGTTGCAGAACATGGAGACGGATACCCTTTCGATGGCAAGGACGGGCTCCTGGCTCATGCCTTTGCCCCTGGTCCCGGCGTTGGGGGAGACTCCCACTTTGACGACGATGAGCTGTGGACCCTGGGAGAAGGGCAAGGTAAGAGTGAATATCTGGGTCACGCCCGGGTCTCCTCTCTGGTCCCCCGCATGCCTCGCTGTCCCTTGACCACAAGGACTGTGGCTTCTCTGGCCACCTCGGAGCCCTCTATCTGCTCTGATGGGACCAGGGAGCTAGCCGTGGGAGGGAGGTCCCATAACCCGGCTGAGTCAGAATCCCAGTCTCCAAAGAAGCGCCCGGAGGGGCTGACCGCCCACCCTGTGTCGCCCTCAGTGGTCCGAGTGAAGTATGGGAACGCCGACGGCGAGTACTGCAAGTTCCCCTTCCTGTTCAATGGCCGGGAGTACACCAGCTGCACAGACACGGGCCGCTCCGACGGCTTCCTCTGGTGCTCCACCACCTACAATTTCGAAAAGGACGGCAAGTACGGCTTCTGCCCCCACGAAGGTGAGCGACCGCCTGGCCCCAGGCTTTCCTCCTCAGCCTCCACCTCCCTGGGTCGCCCCCGACTCCCATGTCCACTCCTCCATAGGCTTGATGCTGCCCATCAGCCAGCATCCCCCCCCACTGCCTCATTCACTCAGCTCCCCCCCACCACACGAGCCACAGCTGTGTCCTTCTTGTCCCCGCATTTACGTGATGCTGTCATTAAACCAGTTGGTTCGTTGGTTTGTTTTGCCGTTAGCAGTAATAGTTGTGAAATCACAGATTTGATGTGCTAATTATGTTTTTTCTAGTATGTGTGAGAATGAACTTGGAACTATTCAAATGCCCGGTGGTTCTCTGTAGAATCACTTTCTACCCCCAGACCAGGATTGGGGGGTGGGGTGGGTGGGGGGGGTGTGCCTCAAGGACATGAGGAGAGGCTGGGGGATGGATTGAAAGCCCAGCAGTGGGAGTGAGAGGCAAGACTCAGACACGAGGCTGGTACCCAACCCGGCTTGGGGACTCTGGCCCTGGGAATGTCAGTGATTGTTCCTGGTCCTGATGCTGACTCTTCTAGTGTGTGTGTGTGCATGTGTGTGTGTGTCACACACACATGCACATACACACACATCTGAGTGTGGGAGTGGTTTCATATTTGTCTGAGTCTTTGTCTTTGCTTGTGTCTGCATCTCTGTGTCTTGGCAAAGGAAGTAGGCCTGACTCAGTATTCTCGTACGTGTTTTTGCCAATGCTCGGGACACGACATTTTCAGATATTTTGAAACCATATAGAGGGAGAAGTTTTTTTAAAGGGGTAAGGTACTGACCTACACACTCAATCCTTTTTTAATATATTCTTCACAGTGAGACACACTCCGTAACCAGAAATCATAAAAAGACAGCATGTACATCTTCATACGTGGTCACGTTATTAGATTGGATGATTCTAGAGGTCAAAAGCCCTGAAAACTGGGGGGGACACGGGAAAAAAACCCAAAAATTAATTTTGTGGATATGTGTTTCTTCTCCATCCTGTAAAGACTCTTTGATCTATGCCTCTGTCTTTTCAGCTGTAATTTGACGAGTTTGTGACTCTCTCTGACCCCACTGCAACTGAACGCTGAGCACCAGCCGTCTTAACAGAAGGGAGGGAACAAAGAGCTAGTTAATCGTGTTCCTGTTTACACTTTTAATACCACATCTCGCACAATACTTTGTATTAAGTAAGAGGTCAAGCCATTGACCATTCATGAGTCAGAAACTTTTAAACAAAAGTAGTTTATGTATGTGGCTTTTCCCTGGAGGGATTCAAGCAGCCTTAACCCTGCCATGTGTCAGTCCCTGTGATTAGAACAGAATGCCTTGATCGTGCAAGTGGAAACAGCTGTAATTCATAAGTCTGGTTTTCCCTGCACTGGCCATTAGCCATTTACTTGGTCTTTAGCCAGATGCAAATACGTAGAACACGCACGGGTTTGGGTCTTGGGATAGATGTTCTGGTTACTCAGGCCCTCCTGACTGCTGAGTCAGTGGCTGTTTGTCTTTCTCCTTGTTGGGGGCTGGATCTGAAAGGAGATGGGGGCTTTCCTGGGGGGTAGACCTGCAGCTGTCGGGAGGCCAAGGGCAGAGGCTGGCCTCTGTGGAGGTTAACACTTTGCCTTTCCTTCTCTGAGGCCACCAAGGCATCTGGCTTCAGTTTGGGCTCTCCCCGGCGTCTCATTGTTTCTGGCCTTGCGGGGGAAGGTCTCCTGGTTGGGGTGAGGGGAGTAGTGAGGATATGGGGCCCTGATCCTGTGATCCCTGGCCCCCATTTTGGTCATGGTGGAGTTAACGGGGGCCGATGAGGTCACTTCTGGCGCCTTTGCGCAGACTGTCCTTGTTACGCACTTGTGGTTTTGCTCATTGGCAATTCCGGAGACACATCATTTTGTAGCTTTGGGGTGGATGAAGGCACGGGGGAGTGGGGGGAAAACCCACGCAGACGAGCCCAGGCTCTGAACGCAACTCTCCCCCCAATTCTCCAGTCCTAGCCTCTGTCCTGGGGAGATCAGAGAGGGAGCTCAGAGGGCGTGTTAAAAGGTTTCTGAAGATACGACCTCCCTTCCCTTCCCTCTGTCCTCCTCTGCTCCTCCTCTCTGTCCTGCAGGACCACAGCAGGCCATCCAGGAAAGCCCCTGGGTTTGAAAGGGAGGTGAAGCTTCGTGCGTGCGCGTGCGCGCACCCGCACGTGCCCGCGCACTCACATGCGCACATGTGTGCACACGAGTGTGTGGTAAAGACTGTGATCAAGTGAGAGAGGAGGACCAGGAGCCTTCTCAGAACTGTTTTCCTATCTCTCCAATGGAAAAACTCTTATGGTCCTGCCAACCGCAATCTGCATGGCGTGGGCACAGCCAGTTATCTTGGACCGTGACCTTGAGGTGTGGGCCGGGCTCTGCAGACCCTGTGCTGTGTGCCAGGTTTTAACATTTTCATTATTGGGAGGAGGGGGTTTGGGTGCATTGAGGCAGGCATCCCTAAGGTCTCTGGGAAGGGATGGAGCCATCCTGGGAGGCAGGGATGCTTTCCAGGAGCCCGGAGAAGCACCAAGTCCCCCACCACTGGAGACGGTTTTGAATATTCTCACGATACTGTAATCTCGCTGGTGTGACCTGGCCGCCAGCGCCATCCCCACGCAGGCGCCCAGCTGATCCCCAGCCAGGCAGGCGGGTGGCCTCTCACATTCATACCCTTCCCCTCTCTCCCTGCCTCCCCAGCCCTGTTCACCATGGGTGGCAACGCTGACGGACAGCCCTGCAAGTTCCCGTTCCGCTTCCAGGGTACATCTTACAACAGCTGCACCACCGAGGGCCGCACGGACGGCTACCGATGGTGCGGCACCACCGAGGACTATGACCGTGACAAGAAGTATGGCTTCTGCCCCGAGACCGGTGGGTGTCGTTGCCTCTTCCTGCCCCTCGGGGCCGGCAGCCTGCCCTGCGAGAGAAAACCTACCAGAGCCTCTTCCCCACCCCGACCACCTTTCCCCAGGACTGGGGTGCCAGCCAGAGTGCTTAGCGGTTGGGACAGCATGGGCACCCACATCAGGACAGACAATGCATGGGCACCAGTAGCCCGTTGAGCTGAGTTGGGGATGCCTAACATCCGTCCAGCTCAGAACCTTGTCTGAATGGTCCACATTCCCTCAGCTTCCCGGGTAATCCTCTCTCTCTCTTTTTCTCTCTCTCTCTCATTCTTTCTCCAGCTCATCTTCAAGTTTTTCTTTCCTGCCTTTCTTTGCTCTCATCCGCATCTCTAGCCTTCAGTTTCTGTTTTGCAGCAAGGACTCCCTGCTTCCTTTCTTCCTCCCTCTTTTCCTTGCTTCTTTCTGCTTCTTCCAGCAGATCTTTACCGAGCACCTGCTTTCTGCAGGAGACCCAGGTAGGTCCTCCCCAGGACCCTGCATGAGGGCGCTCACTGTCGAAGGAAGTATGTGGGCACCGTTAGCTCTGCCCGGCCCCTTCTGCCTCGGGTCTCTCTGGCCCCATCCATGGGAGGCTGAATAAAGCTCTGGAATCTGGCTGTGTGGGTTGAGTCTTAGCCCTCACACTTCTGGCAATAACTGCTCAGGCAAGTTTCTCTACTTCTCCGAGCTCCATTTTCCCATCCATGAAATGGGGGTAATGAATGGTCCCTACTGCCCAGGGTTGTCGAGACATGTATAAAGTGCTTGCTTCAGGGCCCAGGGCTGAGCGAGTACCCCAGACTCGTGACCCATTGAAGTCCGCATTGCGTCATTTTCTGGTGGTGGCCACAGATGCCTTACTGCCCCCTGACCCATGTCCCTCCCTCCACAGCCATGTCCACCATTGGCGGGAACTCAGAAGGTGCCCCCTGTGTCTTCCCCTTCACCTTCTTGGGCAACAAGCACGAGAGCTGTACCAGCGCAGGCCGCAGCGACGGCAAACTGTGGTGTGCGACCACGGCCAACTATGACGATGACCGCAAATGGGGCTTTTGCCCCGACCAAGGTACAAGGCTCTGACCACTGGGCAGAAACACCAGACACCGCCCCGCCCCTGCACCAGAAACCTTCCAGGGCACCCCCACCACTTATGGCATAGACTTGTGCTGGTTGAGACACGGTGGTGGCGGAGGTCCTGCCCAACCATGGAGATGCTGTCTTTCCCCTCCGGTCTTGACCACCCTTCCAGTCGGGTTCTTACTACCCCACACATTCAGCACTGGGCACAGGGTACCCTATACCAGAGAATGATTCCCCTATGGGACAGCCCCACCTTCAAGGGGCTGAGTGGGCAGGGGAAGGGAAGAAAACGGAGGTAACCTCATTCTCCAATGCCACTGTCCACACAACACAAGAGAGCCCTCCGACCCTTCCTTGCCCCTGCGACACCATCCTTGGCCAAGTTGTGAATGGGGTTCTCTGACAGTGCTGAGTGCTAAGGATAGAGCCACCTGAGACAGCTCTCAGCCCTCCAGAGCACACAGGCTGAGGCAGGAGAGTGACCAGGAGGTAGGCCATGACCTTACCATGTGGTCAGCTCAGTGAGGAGGCTGCCTGGGGGTCCGATCTGATGGTCCCGATGGCCAGGTGACAGGGTTGGTCCGTGGCTGGTCAGAATTCGATCAGCCTCTTTTTCTGTGACTTTTCTTCTGTTTTACTCACAGTGAGGTGGAGTTTGGATCATGCTAACTGAGAGAGGCTGGACAAAGGAGTTTTTTTTAACCCCTATCAAACAGCATGTTGGGGCCTAGCATCACCCGCTCTGCCCTGGTTTCTCCTTAGAGGCGGGAGTCTCCCTCTGCTGGAAAATGGCGTGAGACTCTGGAGCTGGTGTGACACCTTGGGGTGGACGTTAGGTTCCCAGGGCTGCCTTAGCCCAGTGCCACAACCTGGGTGTCTTAAAACGATAGGAATTATTCTCGTGCATTTTAGAGGCTACAAGTCCAAAGTCGAGGCACTGGTAGGGCTAAGTTCTCCTGGAGGGCTGCCTCTCTTGTCATGTGGCCTTCTATGTATCTTCTCTTAGTAAAACGGCACGGTCATTTTGGATTAAGGACCCACCGTACCCCAGAATAACCTCATTTTCACTGAATTTATCTGCAAAGAAGCTATTTCCAAATAAGTTCCCATTCCTAGGTGCTCAGGGTTAGGCACCCCACAATTTGGGCTGCCTTCTCTCTTTTTGGGGAGGCTCAATTCATCCCACAGCAGTGTATGACATGGGGTTTGCTTTCTGTGGCCGAGCCTGGGCAGCCACTCCAAGGGAGAGTGGTTTTTACTGCTTCCTGGGGGAGATATGGCAGACCCACTCTCTTACCTCTTTGGAGACCCGGCATGCAAGGTTTATCCCTACTCTTTGTAGAGAAACACATAGAGCCAGAGAACGGGGTTTTTAACAAACGGGACTTGAAATCGAGGATTTGCAGCTGCTTCTTGCTCTCCTTCATAGCTCCCAGGAGTCCCACCCTGGAAGGGGACAAAGGGACTTTGGCTGACCTTATACTTGAAGGCAATGGGCATAGTCTCTTGGTCCCGGAACTCTTAGGAGAAAGAAGAATGGATATGAGCCAACCGCAGAGCTCTCAGCCCTGCTAAGGTCCCCATTGCTGGGGCCAAGGCCTCGCTGCTCTCTTAGCTCTCTCCCTGTCTCTCTGCCCCTACCCCCCCGTTCCCTCCTGCGGCCCTCAGGGTACAGCTTGTTCCTGGTGGCAGCCCATGAGTTTGGCCACGCAATGGGACTGGAGCACTCGGAGGACCCTGGAGCCTTGATGGCGCCCATTTACACCTTCACCAAGAACTTCCGCCTATCCCAGGACGACATCAAGGGCATTCAAGAGCTCTACGGTAACTGTCAGCATGGGGGCCTCCAGGTGGGGGTCTGGGGCGGTCATGCAGCCTGGGATGGAGGCCCAGGGTTCTCCAGAACTGCAGGAGACAAAGGCAGGTGGCAGGAGCGTTGGTCTGGCCTGGGAGTAGCAGAGCTACTCCCCCCACCAGGTCCCCAAGGGTTAGCCCCTTTCCTTTGGATGGTCCTTTTCCTTTCCAAATAACACCAGCGTTCACACCCCTCTTGGCTTCTCAGAGCCACTGCATGAGGTCGGCAGGGGAGAAACTGGTTCCCCATTTTCTAGGTGAGTAAACTGAGGCCCAAGGAAAGTGACCCTTCTGTCAGGGTCACCAGGTTTAGAATCCAGGACAATCCCGGGCAGAATTGCCCAGTGTATAGAAAGACCCTGATGATACAGGGAATCAAAGTGCCTGGTTTTCATGCCGATTTTTTTTCTTCTCTTTTAAGACTTTATTTATTTATGTGAGAGAGAGAGAGAGAGAGATAGCAAGAGAGAGCATGAGCCAGGAGGAAAGGGGGAAGCAGGCTCTCCACTGAGCAGGAAGTCTGACTCGGGGTTTGATCCCAGGATCCTGGGATCATGACCTGAGCTGAAGGCAGACACTTAACCGACTGAGCCACCCAGGCACCTCTGATTGTTTTTTGTTTTAATGTGTAGTAAGCACAGTTCCACCAGAGCTAGAAACCAGTGCTAAATTTACTAACACTTATAGTGAGGTTAGAGTGGGCCCATTTAAAAAAAAAGAAGGTAGCTATAAAATGGTCCTGGACCAAGTCACAGCAGCAGGAGCGGTGCTGGGTAACAGGGCTGGGGGCACATGGATTTGGGAATGAACACCAGATCCAGGGATAGACGCCCGGTGCGCATAGTCCACCACTCACCAGCAGCAAGAGAGGGAGCAAGTCTTTACCTCCCTGGACTTGTTTTCCTCATCTCTAAAGCGTGGCCCGTTGCCATGAGGGGCAAAGGGATGAATCCTGGAGAAAGTTCCACACATCCAGTGCTGGACACAGAGGTGGCCACGGATGTCCCTGACTGTCCTGCGGGCTTGAGAACCTGAGCGTGGGGTTTGAATGGTTGGGCGAGTTACTCAACCTCTGTGGGCCTCAGTTTCCCCATCTATAAAGCAGAAGTAATAACGGTAGTAATAACGGTGGTGGGGACTGGTCAGGGTGACATCCGCAAACAGCCTCTGTCAAGACTCAGGTTTCTCTTTACTGTCCTCCCCGTGCCACGTCCAGGCGTCCTCTCTGTGTCTTCCTCACGCTCACTCCAAGGCCAGAATACTATTTTTTCTGACCTTTCGCAGGCAGGGGTGGGTGGTCTTGGGAGCTCAGCCTGGTGGGGATAGTTGTTAGACCTGGGAGGGTCTGAAGTCACGTCCTCCTTCTCCAGGGGCCTCCCCTGACATCGACACGGGCACTGGCCCCACTCCAACTCTGGGACCCGTCACTCCTGAGATCTGCAAGCAGGACATCGTCTTCGATGGCATCTCTCAGATCCGTGGGGAGATCTTCTTCTTTAAGGACCGGTGAGTGCGGGAGCATGCTCCTTGTCCTCGCCCTCTGCCCATTCCCTGAGCAGATTCTTGCCTCCCCAACCCTCGGTCAGGGAGCCTATTGGGGTCTTCATAGAATGCCCTGTAGAGACACTTTGTCCCATGTTATCAGACAGCCCCCAGATGTCAGTGGCTTATGGCAACAGACACCTCTTTCGCTCTCTCCTAGTCTCTGGGTCTGCTCTGTTTGCTTTGGTTGTCTGGGTTTCAGTCTGCGGTTTGGGTTAAGGGATGTTCAGCACGTCCCTCATTCTCCTGGGGTTAGCAGCTGCTCGTGGCAGATGACAAGCACAAGAGGCCGAATCAAACCACGTGAGCACATTTAAAGCCTCCACTCACATCACGTCTAAGAATTTTCCATTGACTGAAGCAGATCACACGGCCAGCCCCAACCCCTGCTGTCGAGGGTGGTGCTGTGAGGTCACCTGGGATGTAGAATTTTGAAATAGGGGTGGAGGGAAGAATGGGGAACAACAATCCAGGCTCCCAAAGGCTTTCTCCTGGAATGGCCTTGACCCCAGACAACCAGATCGTTCCTTGGAGGGGGAGCAAGTAACCACAGGGGAGATGTGGTCTCCTTTGTGCTAGAGATAAAGGCCCCAGCTCAATCAGCCAAAAGCTGAGACTCACCCAGCCGCCCTAGCCCTCCCAGAGAATGGCAGACATAATGTAGGACTGCATTAAGGCGTCTGTCCATCATCCATCTGTACATACATACATGCATACATACACCATCGTTTATCTATTTGCCCATCCTCTATCCATCCATCATCTTTTTATCTATTACCCATTGGTCTGTCATCATCCATCCGTCATCCATCCACCCATCCATCCACACACCCAGCCAGCCAGCCAGCCATCCATCCATCCACTCATCCATCCATCCACGCATCCATCCACTCATCCATCCATCCATCCATCCACCCATCCATCCACTCATCCATCCATCCACTCATCCATCCATCCATCCATCCACTCATCCATCCATCCATCCATCCACTCATCCATCCATCCACGCATCCATCCACTCATCCATCCATCCATCCATCCACCCATCCATCCACTCATCCATCCATCCACTCATCCATCCATCCATCCATCCACTCATCCATCCATCCACCCATCCATCCACTCATCCATCCACCCACTCTCCATCCATCCATCCATCCATCCATCCACTCATCCATCCATCCATCCACCCATCCATCCACTCATCCATCCATCCACTCATCCATCCATCCATCCATCCATCCACTCATCCATCTATCCACTCATCCATCTATCCACTCATCCATCCACTCATCCATCCATCCACCCATCCATCTACTTATCCATCCATCCACCCATCCATCCACTCATCCATCCATCCACTCATCCATCCATCCATCCATCCACTCATCCATCCATCCACCCATCCATCCACTCATCCATCCACCCACTCTCCATCCATCCATCCATCCATCCATCCACTCATCCATCCATCCATCCACCCATCCATCCACTCATCCATCCATCCACTCATCCATCCATCCATCCATCCATCCACTCATCCATCTATCCACTCATCCATCCACTCATCCATCCATCCACCCATCCATCTACTTATCCATCCATCCACCCATCCATCCATCCATCCATCCATCCACTCATCCATCCATCCATCCACCCATCCATCCACTCATCCATCCATCCACTCATCCATGCATCCAGTGTGGTAATTGACAGAATGGGCTCTGGACCCAGATTGCTGATCTGGGTTGGAATCCAGGATCTGTGGCTTACTGGTTGCGTGAATATAGGCAAGTTAATTATGAGTCTTCTGTGTACCTCGATTTCTTCATCTATAAAATGGGACTAGTATTCTTACCTATTTCATGGGGCTGTTTTTGGGATTCGAGGCTGTAAGATTAAATGCTTAGAATAATGCCTGACACGGGGTAACTGTATGCGATCACACTAGCTAGGATTGTCAGCAATGAGCCATCTGGGACCTACGGTGCCAGCTACTTTGCTTTAAGAACTGGGGTGGAGGTGCTGTGCTAGGAGCGGATGGGACGCCTAATTAGGGGACACCTAATGCCTAGAGGAGCGTTCTCAAAGAGAGGTCCAGAGATCTCCTATGGCAGAGCTCCCTAGTGAGTTGGGTTGCTGCCCCTGCCCGCAAGCCCTCTGGCTGAAATCTCTAGGATTGAGCCTGAGCATCTCCATTTTTGCAAATTCCCCATGAGTCTTAGGCGCACTGAAGTGTGAGTAGCAGCGGTCAAGTCTGGGAAACAAAGGCAGGGAGAGCTGACAGCAGTCCGTAGCCGAGTGAAAGGATGGAATTGCAGAAGCATTTGGGAAATGCTTGCCTGGACAGCCTCGAGTCGGGAAAGGCTCTGAGTAGGAAGCAGCACCTTAGCGGGCCTTTAAACTAGAAGCAGATCCAGGGGGAGTGATGAGCTCACAGGTTGGGAGGGTGTTTGGGTCAGGGGGCCCTGTAGGACTAGAGCCGCAGAGATGTGAGAATTCCTGGCTTGGGGGAGGGAGAGAGGGAGCCTGATGAGGCTAGAAGGTGTTCTGCAAACTTTAGTGAAGGACCTCCTCCTCTGGTCCAGGCCCTGGGCTAGGTGCTGGGGGACAAGTGCCCTGCTTTTTCCAGAGTCTTCTGGCCCACAGGGAGATGGCCAGGATGCAGAGAGAGAGACAGGGGAGAGACTCAAAATGCAGTGAGAAGTCAGGTACCATCGGGCCCCCCACCCCAACAGACTCCTTTAACCTGGAGCCCTTCCCGCCTGGGAGGCCCTGACCACATTCAGAGCTGAGACATGCAGACCTGGGAAAGTGTGCAGAGTACAGGCCTGGGTTTGGAGCCATCCCTGGCTTGACAAAGCGTCATTTCATAAGGAAGTTGATGCGTGTTTGATGGGTTCATTGAATTAGCCAGTAAATACTTAAGCACCGCCCATGTGCAGAACGAGTGGTAGGCACTGAATTGGGGGCGGGGTCAGGGGAGGGGATGAGAAGGGTAATAGGCAAGAAAATTAAATTCAAATCTTGGAGTCAGATCTGGGTTTGAATCCTGGCAATACCATAATCTCTCTGCGTTTCATTTGTCGGGTAAAGATGGTGATACCTTCTTATGGTATCAGGGTGCCAGGAAGAGGGAACCCTAACTCAAACCAACTTACACAGCAGAGAGAAACTGCTCTCATGTGGTATGAAGTCTAGAGGTAGGGCTGCCTCGCAGGATGGAAAACGTTTTCAGTGATTCAGTGATGCCTTTGTCCACTGCTATCCTCTGCATTGATTTTCCCTGAGGGCTGGGTCCCTCATGGTCACACAGTGACTGCCAGGGGCTGGAGTGGGGGTGCATGGAAGGGGCCACAGGCTTCCTTGGCCACATCCAGCAGGAAAGAGTGAGAGGTTCCCCAGCTGTGAATTCCAAGTCTGTTCAATCTCGTGGGCCCACATGAATCATACAATCACTGCTGAATCAATGCCAGTTGCCAAGAAATGCTGATAAGCTTAGACCAGCTGTTCTCAAACAACGGCATGAGTTAAGATCCTCTGGAAGGCATGTTAAGACAGATTGCTGGGCCCCAAGCCCAGAGAGTCTGGTGCATAGGTACCTAGTGGGACCCAACAAAGTTGTGTTCCCCAGTTCCCAGATGATGCCCAAGCTGCTGGTCTGGGGATCATACTTGGAGACCAGTGGCTTAAGCTCATCAGAATGGGGATGGTGTCCAAAGTTGGGCAAGCTTGGATCATAAATATAGGAGTGGGGTGAGGAAGGTTGATAGGGAAACAAACGTATCACAGATGCTGGTAGACTACCAAGAGCGCATATTATCTTGTCGTGAAGATTGCATTTTATAAGACACACAAAGTGCTTGGCACTTAGTAGGCGCTCCATAAATAATAATAGCTCTCACCCTTGCCAAAGTGCACGTTTCCATTCCACTGCAATTCAGGAAATATTTTGAGTACCATCTGCCCCTGCCTCAGTGGACTTCTGGTTCAGAAAGAGACATTTTAACAAACAAACTACTATTCCAAGGCACTCAGTGTTAAAAGCCTCAGAGGAGGAAGACTATGGTAGAGACAGAGGTAGTTAGGGAAGGCTTCCTGGAGGAGGGAGCAAGATAGGGAGCAAAAACGTGGCTTCTCAGCCCTGGCATCTTGCAGAGGGGGCTCTGTCCATTCTCCAGTCCCTCTCAAATGTGCCTTTGACCTTGCCTCCCCCTCTGGAGATACCACCACTGGGAAGTTTTTGAGTGGGTTTGGGGAGGCGTATGTGGGAACAGTGCAGAGTGATGGAAGGTGTGGTTTCCTTTGTCCTCTGCCCCCCACCCCAGGTTCATTTGGCGGACGGTGACTCCACAGAACAAGCCCATGGGGCCCTTGCTGGTAGCCACATTCTGGCCTGAGCTCCCAGAGAAGATCGATGCCGTGTACGAGGCCCCACAGGAGGAGAAAGCTGTGTTCTTTGCAGGTGTGTGGGAAGGGCTCTGCCTCGCCCTCAGCTTCCCAGGGCTCTGCACCGGGGTTCCTGTGCACCTATGCATACTCCCTGTCCTTTCTGGATCTGTTCTCCCAGTCATTAGTTCCGGAAGCATGGGCTTCAGGGAGAAGGGCTCAGACACCCAGCATCAAACAGCACTAGCCCATGGAGTGAATGTTCCATTACATTGTAATTTTCAATCCTTCCAACTCCTCTTCTAGAAGTAAAATCACTGTTCAGTGCAGCGTCTCTAACACTTTTCCAGTACTAGAGCCTTCGGCAGACAGAGATTTTAGCTGGAACTTTTTAAAAGGTCGTATCATTTTTAACATTTAAAGTGAATTTATTTCCAAAAAATAAATGTCTTTCTATGGATTATAAGAATTCCTCGAAAGCAAAGAAGGAATAAATAATAGTATGGGAAATCTCTGTAAGTGGTAAAAACAACCAAGGTAGGGTCCTGTGGCCAACGTTTAGGAAACCCTACTCACCCGGGTCTCATCGGAAACTACCGTGTTACAGGGGTCCAGGCCCTGACTTCACGGAGCTCATAAGCTAGCAGGGGAGATGGAAAAGCAGGCTTTTAAGAAGAAATGCAGTAAGGCTGTGGCTGGGGAGGGAGAACCCACAGGAGCCTGCCCTGGTCTGAGACGTGGGCCCAAAGGCTCGGCAGCATGACAGGTACACGTTCCCCCAGCCAGCTTCCCATGTCCTCCATCCCAGAGGGGTCCTGGACTGTGGTGCCAGTTAGGAGAAGGTCTCATGGCAGGGGTGACACTTACGGTACGTGGCTTGGTGCATGAGCGAGGGCTGGAGGCACCCCACTGCCCCCACTTACCTCCTCGGCCAGATAAGCAGTTTGTAAAACCATATATGGGAGACCAGATTCTCGGCACTGAACCGGAAGTGAGCAGGACCCTGTGTCCCCATTAAGAATGGCCACAGCGGGGCCCCCGGCAGTCAGATGACGGAAGGAACAGGCCAGGCTCAGGGATTGCAGCTCGAGGAACCAACACAACCTTTGCTTCCGCCCCAGGGAATGAATACTGGGTCTATTCAGCCAGTACCCTGGAGCGAGGGTACCCCAAGCCGCTGACCAGCCTGGGGCTGCCCCCTGATGTTCAGCGTGTGGACGCGGCCTTTAACTGGAGCAAGAACAAGAAGACCTACATCTTCGCTGGAGACAAGTTCTGGAGGTGAGGGGTGGGCGGGGAGGGCGCCGAGGCGGGGGGCGGGGCAGTCGAATGGAGGTCGGTGCGGCCAGTGTGCAGACCTGGAGAAGATGCTCTGTGGTTTCCAGCTTCCTGTGTTAGGGTCGGCGGTTTGGGGCCTCAGATACCCCCTTTCTGACCTCTAACTTGACAGGGCTGCAGGCCCTCTGAGAGGTCCCCGAAGGATGAACAGCACACTGCTGGTACGGGGCTGGTCGGAACCTCCTTTCCTTTTCCAAAGGCTTTGGGATAGGGCCCACGTCGGCCTGGTCTGGAGCTTTCCATTTGGGGGTGACTCGCTGCAGAAGGGGATAATAAAAATAAGGCTAACAGCTGCTACTTCTGACTCTATACGCCAGATGCTATGTCAAGGGCTTTATGAGATCATTTATAGTATTGTTACTAGTATTGTTACTAATTATTATACTAATAGTATTGTTACTATTATTCCCATTTTGCAGTTGAGCCAACTGGAGTTCAGAGAGGTTAGGCATCTAGCTTAAAGTCACCCAGCCACATCATGGAGGGCTGGGATTTGAACTTTGGAATTCTGGCTCCCAGAGAACATGTTATTTATTCTTTACTGTCCAATGCTGTACCTAAGATAGCAGGGTCCTCTGAAATAGCGGTGGTGAAGGCAGGGGGAGGGCAGAGGACGAAATACGATGAAGACAGAGATGGGTGCACCAGCTGCCTGCAGGAACATCCAAATTGGGCCCCCCTGGGAAGCAGCTGGTGTGTCTGGTGTGTCTGCCACAGCCGCAGTGTCTGTGGGCGCAGACTGGCAGGGGGGCCAGTTCAGAAGCAGGTAGCTCCCTGCTCTAGGTCATCAAAAGGGAAGGGTTCAATTCCAAGAGGCCACAGTCAGGGCTACGGGTCAGGGAGCCCGATATCCAAGAAGGGTCAGTGAAAGGCCGCCCAGACTTCCGGAGTTTGATTATAATTCTTCACATTTCCCAGACAAGGAAACGGTGGCCCGAAGAAATTAAATAACATGGTCTATGTTACTTAAATGCAAGTGTGTTGACCCCAGAGCCAGGAGGATGACCGCATCTCCTGTGCCCTAACCCCACGCTCCTCCCCGGTACCCTCAGGGTCATTCGGTTAGTGGGAAGGGGTGGGGGGAGCAGGGGCTGGTTCCTGCATTCCTCCTGTGGCTGCCTCTGGTGGGCCCTTTGTCTGCCATTCCTGGAACAGTCCAGCTTCCCTCCCAGGCCTCTCTCTTCTCCCCCTTCCCTGCGCCCCTCCACCCCCGCCCCCAGCTGCCCTGCATTCAGAAGCTGTTTGCCGGTGTCAGGGAGGAATTCCAGACATATTGCTAAGACACTTAGCAACTCAAGCTGATGGATATCTCAAGCCTCAAGAAAGAACACAGTCAGCCAGAAAAGCTCGGAGCGGGCTTTCCGCCCACAGGCTCCGGAACAATCCTGAGCACAAGCACATACTACAAATGGCCTTTCTGCACGGTAGGCGCCCTGAATCCCCTCTCCAAATCTTAGAATGAGGACAGTGGGACACACAAAAACGTGGATCTCAGAATTCGATCATAAAGACAGGTGTCTATGGCTCATGGTGTTGGAAGGACTTCTCTAATCTCCCTCCAGTGCCTCCTGGGGGATTGGTAAACCACACAGGACAGATGGGGTCATGTGTGAACGCAAGGGTGTGCACGTACGTGGGCACTCGGGCTGTGCTGGTGTTTTGCTGGGTTTCGGGGAGAGTTACCTGCTTCCCGGTTCCTTTCTGCAACAAGCCCACCTTCCCAAGTTGGGGTCCTGGTGGCCCTGCTTTAGGTCAGCGACACTTACTTAAAACAGCCGAGCCAAAGGCCTTACTGGATGCTCTGGACTGGGTTTCCTGAAGAGGCAGGTGTGTCTCCCAGAAGAGGTGGTTGATGAACTTGACACTGTTACTGGAGCTGAGTCTGCAGAGGGCCCAGAGGAGAAGGACAGAGAGCCCCCGATGACAGAAGACAAGCGTCTGTCTCCAGCCTGGCATCTCCCTTATGCCAGGGAGTACTCAGCTTCTGCTTCTGGAAGCTTCCACTAAACCCACTGACATCCACTCAGCATCCCCTTTGTCCCAGGCACTTAGCTGGGTGCCGGAAGGCAGTAGTCAAGACATAGTCACACTTTAACTTGTGGAGCTTAAGCGAGAATGCGGGAAATAGACATAGGTGCATTTCACCTTTATTTCTTATTTAAGGTAGATACTATTCTTAGCCCCGTTTTTCAGGTTTAGAAACTGAGGCTGAAGTGTCTCAAGGATACACACCTGTGGAAAAGTTGAGATGCCGGTGTCTGTGTTCTTAACACCTGCTCTACACTGCCAATTCCTGCAGCTGCAGGGAAATACAGGGTGTCACAGAGAAAGAAATTTTTTTTTTAAGATTTTATTTATTTATTTGAAAGAGAGAGTAAGAGAGCATGAGCAGGGGGAAGAAGGAGAAGCAGGCTCCCTGTTGAGCAAGGAGCCCAATGCTGGGCTCAATCCCAGGACTCTGAGATCATGACGTGAGCCAAAGGCAGACTCTTAACCGACTGAGCCATCCAGGCGCCCCAAAAGAAACCCTTTAAAAGACAGCCAGCAAGAAACACTGTAGGAACCTGGGGACAGAGCTAAACGAAGAGCTCCAGATCCCTGCAGAGGCAGCACCTTCTGATGCCATGATGCTGTGTTCTTCCCCGAGAAACAGAACCTGGAACCAAATCAGTTCACTTCTCTAAGCCTTCGTTTCTGCATCTCTAAAATGGGATTGCTTCCTGCCTTGCCTGCCCTCTGCGGGCAGACTGGACACTAGCAGAAGACACATATCTCCGAGCGGGGGCATCAGGGAAGGTGACGTGGGTGGAGTGCTGAGACTCTGAGATGCACACTTGAGTTTGGGACGCCAGGTCACGAGGAAGTATGTTAGGTTTTGCAAGCAGCCTTAATGATGCAGATGGGAAGGCTTTCTGGCCGTTCTTGGGGTGATGAGGAGAGGGGGAAGCGAAGCCCCCCTGTAGAAGGGAGCCTACAGGGGACATTGTTGTTGGTGTCTCGGGTCAGGGTGATCGGGCTGGCCATGGGGACGGGGACCCACTCTGAGGCACGGCCGAGGAAAGCCTGGCTGTCACCCGAGCATCATTCAAACACAGGTCCGTCTAGACAATGAGCTCCTCAAGGCCAGGACTTTATCTTGACTAATGCAGTAACCACAGGCAGACAGTGGGGGAGCTCATTAAATATTTAGGGAACAATGGATAGGTTGAGTGTAAGTGGAGAAGCAAAGGAACCAAAGGGATCCCAGCATTTAAAAAATTCTCCAAAATGAAAAAGGTGGCGGCATAGCCAGGAAGAAAACTCTGCCAGCTAATACTCAAGGTATTTAGCTGTGTAACAGGCACAGCCCAGCATAACTACTCACCCTGGTAGCTGCAGCAGGGACAGGGGTGGTGGGAGGCCCGCCCTGTGACTAACAGGGCTTAGGTTCCCGAACCACCTTGCCCTGTAACCACCCCTGGCCATCCCGGGTGAGATCATCTCCTGGGATGGGGACTGTCACCTCCACCTGATGGATAAAGCAGCAACAGTTTGTCCAAGCCTTCAGCCTCTCAGTGAAAGAATAATGAGGCTGGAACCCGTCCTTGGGCTCCTAGTCCAGTGCTCCTCATACTGCAGCAGGGATCAGAGTTTAGAAAGGGACTAACATTTCCCAAATACCTACGAAGTACCAGATATGGAGACAGACACTTTGCCTATGTTCTCTCATTTGCTATGTTAATTAAATACATTAACTACAGCCCCATTTTACAGTTGGTAAAGTAGAGGCTCAGAGAGCAGCTCACAGCCCTGGAGTCAGACAGGCCTGGGTTGGATTACCACTTGGAAGCTGGGTGCCCTTTCGAAGTCTCTGGTCTGTGAAATGGATATTATGGTAATAACTGTGTCCTGGGATTGTCACAAGGATTGACTGAGAAAGTATATGGAAAGCGGTTAGCACATTGCTTTACACGTTAGCAATAATCACAAGACTGCTTTTATGGGACTGTTGAAGGTCATGTAATTAGTGAGTAGTGGAGTCGGGATCCAGACCCCAGTCTGACTCTCTGGCCTTCCACTCTAGCCGGCTGCCTCCCTGCAGGGCTAGGTCTGATTTCCCAGGCTCAGCCAGGAACTGGCTGCTGGGCCCTCCCAGCCAGGTTTGGAGAAGGGCTGGCCTTTAGGGAGGCCCCATGGGTTCCTCATATCCGTTTCCTTGCAGATACAATGAAGTCAAGAAGAAGATGGATCCCGGCTTCCCCAAGCTCATCGCTGATGCCTGGAACGCCATCCCAGATAACCTGGACGCCGTGGTGGACCTGCAGGGCGGTGGTGAGCTGCCCGAGCCCCTGTCCGCTTTCTAGGACGTGCCTCCCTGCCCCCAGCCAGGGCCCAGCTCCTCCCAAGCACACACTCCCTCATTGTGCAGGGAGACAGGCGGTGCTCAGGGGGGAAAAACAAACCAGCCCCTTCAGCCCAGTGCTGGGAAGGCATCCAGACCCCTGACCTCCGCTCACTCAGCCGGCTCCAGGCAGTAAGACCCAGAAAGGCCCATCACAGCTGCAGGGCCTGGAGCCAGGAAAGGGAAAGGCAGGAGGCCTGCTGGAACAGGAAACGCGGGCTCTGTGCCCTGGATTCATTCTGGGGTTTGGTCCAGGCCCTTTCAGGTTCCATAGGAGGCCTTGTGACTGCTTCTCATTAGCAGAACGATGGCTCCATTTGAGATAGGACAGACTTTGTCATGCCCTGCTGCTGATGTGGCAAAGATCTCCCACTCACCTCCATGTGCCCCTGGTCCCTCACTGAGTAAAACACAACCATTATCAGCAAGGGATAGCATTTGGAGTTTGCAAAACATCTTCCTGGGGAGGCTTCTGTGAGGTCTGCAGGGGTCTGGAAAGGGGTCCCAGTTTGGCCTTCTTAGAAGAGGTTGCATTTAAATTCCTCAAGGATTTCTTTTGAGCCCCTCTGCTACGCGAAGCCCATGGCCCTAACTTCCGGTGGTAAAAGGTCTCACACGTTCGAGAAAGACCTGTGTATTATCTAGAGGGGGCTGGGTTAGGGATTATCTTCAAGAATAAACATTTAGGGAGCACCTACTAGGTGCAGGGATTTTCAAGGAAGTAAAAGGGCTCATGTATGTCAGGGGTCCTACATTTTCAAGTCCGTGGGGGCCAGGCCAATAGCGCCAATGAGCAAGGCAGGCAGGCAGACAGGGGTCTGCGGCAAACCAGAAGGCACATGGGTTATTTACAATCACCTGCATCTCCTGGTTGCTGCAGGAAAGGTGGGGGTGTGGGAGGGGGCGTGCCGTTAAGATATTCTAGCTATTTTAAAAGGAGGTGAGAAATGTATATTTTCATGTAAAATTTCCAGATGTTTTTGGGTTGGCAGCTTACTCAGAATTCAGAACAAAACAAAACAAAAGCCTTTTGGTGTGAGCCAAATTCAACCCATCTGTAGGCCGGACAGAGCTAGAAGCCTCCTGGTGTTCCACATCTGGTTTCTGGGAAGTGCTTCGTCTGTGCCCGTGCTCGGTGGAGTGTTGTTATTTATATTTATAATAGCACATATTATCTCATTTAATCCTTGCCACAAGCTCGAAGAGGTTGGTATCTTTAGTCCCATCTTCAAGATGAAGAAACAGAGATTCCGAGCACTTACTTCCACAGCCATTCCCCTTCTACTGCTCTCCAAGGGATCTCCTCTGGTTAAAAAGCTTGTTCCTTATGGCAGGTGACTCTCCAAGCTCCCGGGAACCTTCCATGTCTCAGGACACGGTGGTGACAGCCTCCCCTCTTTCTCCTGCCAGGTCACAGCTACTTCTTCAAGGGTGCCTATTACCTGAAGTTGGAGAACCAGAGTCTGAAGAGTGTGAAATTCGGAAGCATCAAAACCGACTGGCTGGGCTGCTGAGCAGGCTGTGTCTCCCTGCCCTGCCCCTCCAACATCTGCCGACCGAGCCCTGAAGCCAGGGAAGGACCCGGATGGCCTGGCAGCCTTCAGCTCTGTACTTAACCAGCGTGCTCACCCCTCCCTAGTAATTTAAGGTTCTGGAGAGTGGCTCTGCCCTGTGCCCAAGGAACGGTGCTGATTGTCCCCCTCCCAGCTGCTTTCACCTCCCCACTCCGTATCCCACCAGCCCTCCAAAGCCACCCCCCAAAGAGATGCTTTGATGTTCTCAATGCAGCCCTGCCCTGGGCTGCCCTGGTGCTCCCACACTTCAGGCTCTCCCCCCGGCCACGACTTTCTGTGACTGACAGCACCCTCAGAGCCAACAGACAGAGACTGTCTCAAGAGGGCACTGGTGGCCCGACAGCCCGGCCTGGCAGTGGGGCAGTGGGATGGGGACATGGTCCCGCGGCCGCCCCACACACCTGGCTTCTCACTGCTGGCTGCCTTAGGAAACTCTCCTACCTTAGCAGATCGCTTTGTACGCACTTTGTTCTTTTCTTTCAGTTTTTATTTTTCCACTTTGACGTTGTATTTCTTGACAGAAGGACTCAGGTTGTCTGAAGTCACTCCACAAGGCATCTCAGCCCACTGTCGGGATGGTTCTCTCATTCGCTCTATTTAGTACGTCCCTAACCCATCACTTCCTCCACTGGCTGGAGGAAACCCCTCTCAGCCCCGTCCCCACTTCCCTTCAACAGTTCCCCATGGGAAATGTCAATGAGTATGAATAAAGACACCAACTGCGTGGCAGTGTTTGTGGGCTGTTTTGTTTTGCTTTGTTTTTTGCGGAGTCTAGAGAGGATGGAGGATAACAGTGTAAAAAGTTTACATCTCTGCTCCCTCTGGAGCTCAGGTGATCTTTGCTGCAAAGGCCAGAGCTGCCAGAATAAATAGCAAGAGACCCTCCGAGTGGGGTAGCTAGAGTCCCTCTGTCCTGTGGAAAGAGCCTTGAGATAGGGGTTCTGTCACTTTGCTGGCAGGGTCTCGTTCAAGGCTACCTGTCTTTTTGAGTCTCTGTTTCTTTGCTGACAAGAACGCCAGTTCTAACGCTGCTACTACTAACAGTGAACAATAGCAACATCCCTTCCATCAATAGAACGCTTGCTCTGTGCCAGGCCCTTGATGTGCCTCACTTGGTTTAATCTTTATGACAACCTAAAGAGGGGGAAGCTATGATCCCCTTCTCTGGAAATCCCGGAGCTGCTGGGATAACAAGTTGAAGGCCCAGGATTATTTCAGAGCCCCCTTCTGGCTTTAATTAGACTTATTGCTTCAGGCCTCTCATGGTGGGGCTGGTGGGGAAGGGGACAAGGAGTAGACACGACTCTCTGAGGGTGACCTTAGTGGGCCAAGAGTTGTCTTTTCTCCTCCCTGTGGCTTGCCCCATGGCTCAGGTCCTTGAGGGTCCTAAAGAAATAGTCTTCGGTGCAAGTTTCTGGCCAAAGAGCCATATGGGACTGCCAGCCCCTACTTGAAGACCCCCAAGGCTTATATTGTGACTGTAATAAGCTATTATTAATCTATTAATATACAATTATTAACAATTAAAAAAATTGCTTCTGCAGCCCTGTGGCATAGACATTAATCTTGCCCCATGCTTCGATGAGAGTACAGGCTCGGAGAGGTTAATCAAGGAGCTGCAAGCCACACATTTCTCTGGTGGGGTTGGAAGATTTTGAGATTCTGCAGTAGCTGAGTATGAAGCATCGCTGAGCCAGGGCCCAGATTCCGATTCTCACCATGCCCTCCAGCCTGATGTGAGCAGTTGACCTGTAACTGTAAATCATTCCCCATCTTCAGCCTCTGCTTCTCAGCACTCAGGGCTTGACCTGCTGACCTCGGGCTTATCTTACCCAGCCCCCTCCCCCCATCCATCTACGTCCAGATAGGCCCCTGAACTTCCTCAGGGTGAAATGGAGTCACAGCCCAAATCATTTCCCTTTTCAGGGCCAGGTTCCTCATCAAATGTGGAAGGCAAAAGTTGTTTCTGCCTTTTTCTAGTAACAGCATTAGGAAAGCTCAGTTTTCCTTTGGACAGCCATCTCCCAGGATCAGTCCATGTTTTGAGGGGAAGATTCCACCCCAGGTACCAATCTCTCCGTTGTCAAGGCTCTTTCAGCTGTAAATCTGAGTTCTGTATATCCCCATGTTACAGAAGGGGCCAATTGAGGCTCATGGAGACATCGATTTAGCCAAGGTCAGCCACAGAGCCCAGAAAAGGGATTGGTACTCTAGGTGGGCATGACCCTCAAGCAGAGAACTCTGCCTAAACTGTCACTGGGGGTGCCCTGCTCTGAGGGAGAAAGTCACCTCCAGGGGGCGGAGCTATATGACCAAAGAGGAAGAGCCCATACCTTAAGGGGTGTGGCTAGCGCTCAGAGGGTGGAGCCAGGCCGGAGCGCCCCGAGTCAGAAGGGTGGGGCGAGACCGGACTGTGTCTAGGTGACTCGCGCCTGCGCGGAGCGCCCGCAGCACCGCCGCGGGCTGGGACTCCGGAGAAGCCTCCCCTGGGTCTCCCGGGGCGCTAACTCCCGTGTTTCGCATCCGTCGCTGGGTCCGGTCCGACGGCCCGGCTGGGCCATGAGCCAGTGTGCGGAGGCGGCGGCGGTGGCGGCCACCGTGCCGGGCGCGGACATGGGGAAAGCCGGGCTGCGGCCGCCTATGGTGCCCCGCCAGGCGTCCTTCTTCCCGCCGCCTGTGCCCAACCCTTTCGTGCAGGAGACGCGGATGGGCGCCGCGAGATGTCTCCAGGTGAGAGCGTGGGCCAGGGGAGGGGCGTGGGTCTGACGGTGGAGGCGGACGCAGGTGAGAGATGTGGGACCGAAAGAGGAGGCAGATCCGGAGCGGGATGTGGGTCTGAAAGATGAGGCAGATCCAGGGGAGGGGTGCGGATCTGAGAGGGGAGGCGGAGCCAGGTGAGAGAGGTGAGGGATGTGGGTCTGAGAGAGGAGGCAGGTCCGGGGGCGGGGCCTGGATGGGGGGGGAGCTGTTGTCTGAGGGGCGTGTGGATATGGTGGGGAGGTATCTGGGGTGGGGGGCGCAAGTCTGAGAAGCAAAGGCCATGAGGAATAGAGATGTGGATCTGCAAGGTGAAGGCTTTTGAAAACCATAAGTCTGGAAGGGGCAGAGATGTGCGTATGAGAATTGAGGGCACTTGGAGGATGGTCCAAGGATGTGTGAGAGGAGAAAATGCAAAGAACATGTGGGTCTGAGAGGCAGGTCCTAAACAGGAGAAAGCTGAGCCAGTGGCAGAGGAGACATTCCATGCCGAGAAGGGATATCAGTCTGTGACAAGAGCTTCAACTTGAGTTTGTTAGAGTGGAGGGCTGGGCAATCTACAGGAGAGTGGGCTTGGGAAGTTTCTTTCTTTCTTTCTTTCTTTCTTTCTTTCTTTCTTTCTTTCTTTCTTTCTTCTTCTGCCTTAGGGAAGGAGTGGAGTCAGTCTAGGAGGTGAAGAGTCTAGGAGGTGGAGGTCTGGAATTAGAACAAGTAAGGCTGGGATGATCTAGCTGGAAAGGAGCAGCAAGGATAGGAAATCAGAGTCTAGGAAAAGGGATAATGTGGGTCAACTTAAGGTGTTCAGAAGTCTTCATCCTGATTCGGTCCTGAATCAGTCTTCACTCAAAAGCTTCTAGATTCAACACTTCTCCAAACTTTCTTCCACTGTTAAAAACTGCTGAATACAAAAAGGAAGTTTCCTTTTCTTTCCTTTTTCTTGTAAAACGTTCTTTTACCATTAGCAGTTACATTTGGGTCTGTGGACTTCCTCTTTGGTGCAGTTAGCGATCAAAGAACAAGATAGAGTGTGCAAGCTACGTTTGTCCTGTTGCTGTGCATGAAAAAAGAGGTTTTGATGTTGTCCTGTCCATCTCACATATTTCTTTACTTTAGATTGGAAATGGTGTTATTTTTGCATAGCCCACTTATATGCACTGAGACTTGTCCCCCGCAGTGGGTTAGAGTAATGGTAAATGGGTGTCTGTTGCAGAAGGGTGTGAGAGAGGAAGAGGAAGATAATGTAGTAATATCTCTTTGTAAAGAAACTAAATGTTTAAAAATTTAATCTTCATGTCTTTAAATGGACAGATGCCCCCTTTGTATCTTAAAACTTCTGAAACATTTGTAAATACATGGACTATCACTCAAGATTAATTTTAGTCTAATTTGGTCAAAGTAATCATTCTTAAATGTAAATATGTCTATTTGGCTTCATATTTTGGAGAGAGGACCAAAGTGGTATATTTATAAAGAGACTAATTGTTGGTGTTGGTTTTCTTTTTCTTTTCTTTTCTTTTCTTTTCTTTCCTTCTTTCTTTCTTTCTTTTTTCTTTTTTTTTTTTTTATAGCATGGCCTGTTACTATTTGGAGAGCACTTTCGCATAGCTTTACGAGAGCTATAGTATGATGGAAAGATCACTAGTCGTAAGTCAGGAAACCTGCTCAGGCTGTGCTGTTTATCAGTTCGTTATATGACTTTGGCCAAGTCACTTAACTTCTTTGAACTTCACTTTTCTTATTTATTAAATTGAAATAGTCTTACACCAAAGAGGGGTTAAAATTAAGTGAGAAAATGTGTGAAAAAATCTGGACTGTTCGGTGATTTTAATATTGATAGTTATGCTATACTATGTTGCCTACAAATCTTAAACTGTATTTAAAATTTACAATTTGTATTAAATGGAATTGAATAGGTCTAGGTTTTTTTGTTTTGTGTTGTTTTGTTTTTAATTAAAAATGTAGACCAGAGATGGCTACAACAATGGCTTGAACATCTACGCAAAGGGAAGATTTAACCAGACATGATTGAAAAACAGTATTGTCTGTATTATCAAGTTTAAAAGATCGATATGCTTTCACTTAAGTATGACTTACTGTGATCAATTCAGACTAAATTTAACCTTGAATAATGATCAATATGTTGCTTAAGGGCTGTAGTCACTTTTGTATCTCCTTGTAGGACTTAGCTTTGCCCTTCCCCTTCTCTTTTTGACAATTTAAGGTCCTGCTGCTTAGTGGCATGGAAACAAGTAGCCTAGCTTTCATTTCCTCAATAGAATATGGAATTGAAATAAGCGTTTGGTAGTAATTGTGGGTCATTTATCATACCAGAAGTATTTGTTAAATATCATTGTGTACCAGGCACAATGCTAATTTCTGGAGATATAGCAGTGGACAAGAGAAACAAGAACTCTGCCTATGAAGAAAATCCAGAGAAGAAGATTACATTAACAGAATGTTGAAAGAAGGTCTCCCTCCAAAGATGATGCATTACCAAATGAGAATATGATGGGGGATCCTCTTATTTTGTCAAAGAGTTAATCAAAGTTGGTTTATTTACTGTTAAATACTATTATTTGTTGCAGACCTGGAAATGGCACACAAAAAATTAGCCCAATATTTGACAACTTAATTAAGGTGTTCATTCACATTTTGAATGTGAGTTAGCTTATGTGAATATACTATAACCTCACTCTAACTCTATCTTCAGGATCTATGCTATGGCCCTTTCTTGCAGTAAAGATTATTTCTAGGTCATTTGCAAGGCTGTTTGCAAGGCTTATTTGACCTGCCTTGGAGGGCACCCACTGCAGTCTTTTCTCTGGGGGTGTTTGCCAAAACAATCAGAGGCAATTGCTGAACGTGACAGCTACCTGAGGCAGTGACTAATGATTGGAGCAAACAATAGGCTTAACCAAACAGCTTGCAAGAAGAAGCAAGGGAATGAGATGCCCATAAGGGTTTGACATATTCATGGGAATCTAGAAGGGTATCTACATGTATAGGTCTGTGTGTATTCCCAACAACAACAACAACAACAACAACAGACTATCCTAAGCTCTCATCTCTACCTAACCATCAGGCTTTGTACAAAGAGGAGGTAAAAGCTAAGGCAGAGCTGTGGACTTCCACTTGGCTGTGTGTTGAAGGTGTGTTCCAACATGTGCACAGAGACTCTTCACAAACATTGAGGAACTTACTGATTCCAGGCACTGAAGGAAATCTTATTTAATATTAGCTGACTCCCAAACTAACTGGTCAGAGACTTCAGTAGCCACACAGGACACATGACAAAGAATACAATCTTTATAGAATTACATCATAACAGTTACTGAACAAGCAAATAACAACAACAGATAGCAATAACAATGCACCTTGGTGATGGAAGAGAATCTGATTTTCAGAGTTGTTACATTATTTTAAATGTTTGGTTTTCAACAAAAAAATTGCAAAATATGCAACAAACAATAAAGTATGTCCCATAATAGCAGTCAATAAAAACTGTCTCCAAGGGATCCCAGATGTTGGACCTACTATCCAAAAATTTTAAGTCAGATATTTTAAATATGTTCAAATAACGAAAGGAAAAAAAAACCATGTGAAAAGAACGAAAGGAAAATATGAGACAGTGAATCACCAAATAGAGACGATCAGTAGAGATAGAAATTATTTAAATTATTTTAAAAAGAACCAAAAAGAAGTACAATAACTGAAATGAAAAATTCACTAGAGGGACTCAACAGCAGACTTGAGCAAACAGAAGAATCAGCAAATTTAAAGATAGTTCAATTGAGATTAATTGATCTGAGGAACAGAAAGAAAAAAGGTTGAAGAAAAGTGAACAGAACCTCAGAGACCTGTAAGATATTATCAGGTGTGTCAACATAAGCAGAATGGGAGCCACAGAAGGAGGCAAAGAATTTTTGAAGAAAAAATGGCTGAAAACTTGCCAAATTTAGTGAAAAATATTAACACATTCAAAAAGCTTAATGATTTCTAAGTATAATAAACTCAAAGATATCCATACCTATACATATCATAATCAAACTGTTAAAAGGCAAAGAAGGAAAGAGACTCTTGAAAGCAGAAAGAGAGAAGTAATTCATCATACAGAAAGGGATCCTGAATAAGAGTGATGTCTGATTGTTCATCAGGAACCATGGAGGCTAGAAGGCAATAGGATGATATACTCAAAGTGCTGAAAGTAGAATATTGTCAACTAGGATTTATATAGTCAGAAAAACTATCCTTCAAAAATAGAGGAGAAATTAACAAAAACAGAATTTGTCACTGGTACACATGCTCTGAAAGAGATACTGCAGGGAGACCTTTGGTTGAAATGACACTAGAGAGTAACTCCAATCCACATGAAGAAATCAAAATACTGGTAAAGATAACTACATGTATAAATATAAAAGACACCATAAATATAATTTTTATTTGTAAATCTTTTGTCTTCTATGTGATCTTTTTAAAAATTAATTAATTAATTAATTTGACAGACAGAGATCACAAGTAGGCGGCGGGGGGCGGGGAGCAGGCTCTCCGCTGAGCAGAGAGCCCGATACGGGGCTCAATTCCAGGACCCTGGGATCATGACCCAAGCTGAAGGCAGAGTCTTTAACCCACTGAACCAACCAGGCACCCCTGTCTTGCATGATTAAAGGACAACTACATAGGGGCACCTAGGTGGCTCAGTCAGTTAAGCATCCAACTCTTGATTTCAGCTCAGGCCATGATTTCAGGATTCTGGGATCAAGTTCTGTATTGGGCTCCACACTCAGTGGGGAATCTTCTTCTCTCCTCTCCTTCTGTCCCTCCCCTGACTCATGTGCACACATATGCTCTCTTTCTAAAATAAATAAATCTTTTTTAAAAAGACAATCACACAAAGCAATGTTTAGAAATCTGTGTTGATAAATATACAATGTATAAGATGTAATTTATATGACAAAATTAGCAAACAGGAGGAAGGAGGAAATAGAGTTGAGCTATTAGCGCACAATTTTTATATCCTGTTATAATTAAGTTGGTATTAATCCAAGCTAGGTTACTGTAAATGAAGTTGGGAACACTTAGGACAACCACTAAGAAAATTAATTTTAAAAGAAGTGACAAGGGAATTAAGATGGTACACTAGAAAATATTACTTAACATAAAAGAAGGTAATAATGGAGAAATAGAGAAATGAAAAAGACATAGATATGTAGAAAGCAAGTAGCAAAAGAGCAGATTTAAATCTTACCAATAATTACATTAAATATAAATGGAAGTGAGAGATGGAAGAATTGATAAAAATACACAATCCAACTCTATACTATATAAAAAGACACACTTCAGATTCAAAGACCCAAATAGGTTGAAAGTAAAAGAATAGAAAAAGATACACCATGCAAACAGTAACCAAGAGAGAACTGGAAGGGCCATATTAATATTAAATAAAAAAGACCTTAAGACAGACATTGTTACTAGAGGTAAAGGAAGACACGTTACAATGGTAAAAGGGTTACATCATCAAGAAAACAATTAGAACCATATATGCACCTAAGAGCAGAGCACCAAATACACAAAGCAAAACAAATTGAAGCAGAAAATACACAATTCAACAATAGTACTTAGAGACTTCAGTTCCCCACTGTGAATAGTGGTAGAACAATGAAACAAAATATAAACAAGAAAAAGTCTTGAACAACACTCAACTAAGAAATACATAAAGAGAGCAGTCCATCCAGCAATAGCAGAAAACACATTTTCTCAAGTGCCCAAGGAATATTCTCTAAGACAATTATAGTAGGCTATAAAACAGGTTTCAATAAAGGTAGGGGGATTATAATAATGTATGTCATCCAACCACAATGGATTGCAATTAGGAAAAAATAAGAAATTGGGACACCTGGGTGGCTCAGTGGGTTAAAGCCTCTGCCTTCGGCTCAGGTTATGATCCGGGGTCCTGGGATCAGGCCCCACATCGGGCTCTCTGCTCGACAGGGGGCCTGCTTCCTCCTCTCTCTCTGCCTGCCTCTCTGCCTACCTGTGATCTCTGTCTATCAAATAAATAAATAAAATCTTAAAAAAAAATAAGAAATTTAGGAAATTTACAAATAAGTGGAAATTAAATTACTGCTAAATAATCAGTAATTCAAAGAAGAAATCATAAGAAATATTTGTAAGTACTTTGAGATGAATGAAAACGAAGACAGTGTGTAAAAAATATGTGGCTAGCATTACCTTGAAAACAGCATCTGAAAAAATATAAGAAAGGGTTAAACTGGGGGTCCTAGCCAGTGCAATGAAATAAGAGAAGAATTACAAGACAGAGAGATGAGAAAAGAAAGTGAATTTTCTCAGTCAGAGAAAATCAAATACCTTGTGATTTCTCTCATATGTGGAATTTAAGAAACAGACAAATAACAAACAAAATAAGCAAAGGGGAAAAGAGAGAGACAAACTGAGAAACAGACTCAGAACCATAGAGAACAAACCTATAGTTGTTACCAAAGGGGAAGTGGGTGGGGGAATTGGTAAAACAGGTGATGGGGAGTAAGGAAGGCACTCTTCCTGATGAGCACTGGGTGATGCATGGAATTGTTGAATCACTATATTGCACATCTGAAACTAGGAGGACACTGTAATGTTCCCCTAACTAGAATTTAAAATAAAATTTTAAAAAATTAAAAATACAAAAAGAAAGAAAAAATTCTAACTATTTATTTCACAGATGTCATGTTTGTATATGGAGAACATTCTAAAGAACCTACAAAGTGGCTAACACCTAGAACTAGTAACTGAACTTGGCTAGGTTGTAGGACATAAGATTAAAACTTAAAACCAGTTACATGTCTGTATACTAGTACCAAACAATTGCCATGTGAAATTAAATTATCTTGTTTATAATAGCAATAAAATAACATTAAACAATTAGGAATATATTTAACCAAACCATTGAAAACAACAAAACACTGTTGTGAGGAATTAATGAAACTTTACATAAGTGGAGAGATATGTTATGTCTGTAAATTGGAAGAGTCAATATTATCATGGTGATAATTCCTCCTAAATTGACCTATAGATTCAATGAAACCCTAATAAAAATCCCAATAGACTTTTTTGTTGGGGTAGAAACTGGCAAATTAATTCTGAAATATATGTGAAAATGCAAAGGAACTAGAGTAGCCCAAAAAAAGTTTGAAGAAGAAAACGCTGCAGAACACAGTACCTGATTTTAAGACTTATTAAAATACACACACACACACACACACACAAAACTTGCAGAGTTGAGAGAATGGGGTATGGACAGAAGAGCAGATGAACCAAGCAACGAAACATAAGAGAGAGCCCACACATATGTGTTTGATTGATTTTTGATAAAGTTGTCAGGAAAATTCATTATCGAGTATCAAGTCTTTTCAACAAATGGTGTTGGGACAACCAGATAGAGGCTATGGATGAAAACTAACCTCGATCTCTAGCACATACCACACACAGAAAGTAATTTAACATGGATCATGGACTGAAATAAGCTAACACCATACAGCTTCTAGAAGAAGAGAATATAAAATATCATCATGGCCTAGAGGTAAGTAAAGATTTCTTAGAAGCGACACAGAAAACTAAAACTAAAAATTGATAAATTAGTCTACATCAGAATTAAAATTCTTCTCATCAAAAGATACCATTAAGAAAATGAAACGGCGGGGCATCTGGGTGGCTCAGTGGGTTAAGCCTCTGCCTTTGGCTCAGGTCATGATCCTAGGATCCTGGGATCAAGCCCCGCATCAGGCTCTCTGCTCAGTAGGGAGGCTGCTCCCCCGCCTCCCGCCCCCGCCTGCTGCTCTGCCTACTTGTGAACTCTCTTTGTCAAATTAATAAATAAAATCTTAAAAAAAAAAAAGAAAAGAAAATGAAAAGGCAAGACATGGGCTGGGAGAAAATATTTCAGTACATATAACGACAAAGGTCTTATATGTGGAACATATAAAGAACTCCTACAAATTGATAAGGAAACAATGAACAAACCTGTAAAAATGGGCCAAAGACTTGAACAGACACTTATGAAGAGTTAAGGGAGTGACCAATAAGCACACGAAGAATGTGTGCAACCACACTGTTCATCAAGGAAATGTGCATGAAGGCCACATGAGATATTATTTTATACCCACGTGAATGGCTACAACACCAAATGTTGATGAGGACGTGGAGCAACAAAAACTTTTTATACTTTGTTGGTGAGGTAAGATGATACAACCATTGGAAAAACAATGGGGCAGTTTCTTATAAAGTTAATCATACCCTGGGGCGCCTGGGTGGCTCAGTTGGTCACGAGTCTACCTTCGGCTCAGGTCATAATCCCAGGGTGCTGGGATTGAGCCCCACATAGGACTCCCTGCTCAGTGGAGAGTCTGCTCTCTCCATCTGCCTCTCCCCCTGCTCATGCTCTCTCTCTCTCTCAAATAAATAAAATCTTAAAAAAAAAATAATAAGTTAACCGTACCCTGACCCAACAGTTTCACTCCTGATGAAGTCAAAATCTATGTCCACACAGAGACTTGAACATTAATGTCCATGAGAGCTATATTCATAATAGCTAAATGTCCATACAAAGAAGAATGGATAAGTGAATCATGGTATATTCATACAGTGGAATAGTAACTCTGCCATTGAAAAGGGTTCACTACTGGTACATAATGACGATGTGGGAGAATCTCACATTTGAAGGGAAAGAAGCCAGACATAAAAAGAACACCTACTGAGTGATTTCTATATGACAATCTAGAACAGGCAAAACTAGGGTGAAAAGGAGCCTGTCACCAGCTTCCAAGGGCCAGGGAGGGTGTTTCGACTGCTGAGAGGCATAAAGGAACTTTTTTGGGTGATCGGACTGTTCTGTATCTTGACTGCCGTGGTGTTTGCTTAGGGAAATATATTTGAAGAACTCATAATCTGGGGCACTTGGGTGGCTCAGAGGGTTAAGCCTCTGTCTTCAGCTCCGGTCATGGTCTCAGGGTCCTGGGATCGAGCCCTGCATCAGGCTCTCTGCTCAGTGGAGAGCCTGCTTCTGCCTCTCTCTCTACCTGCCTCTCTGCCTACTTGTGATCTCTCTGTCTGTGTCAAATAAATAAATAAAATCTGAAAAAAAAAACTTCATAATCTGCACACTTAAAGTAGATGCATTTTTATTTTATATAAATTATGCCTTGATAAAGTTGATTTTTTAAAAAAGCATCCTAAGACCAAATGTTGGCAAGTGACCAAAATTATCCTACGTTGCCAGTAACACTTGGAACTATTACAATCACTGTGGAGAGTACTTTGGCAGTTTCTTATCAAGTTGAACTGTCTGTAACCCAGCAATTCCCCTCCCAGGATGAGAAAGGAAAACACGTATCTGTGAAAAGGTTTGTACAAGAATGTTCATAGGGGCTTCAATCATAAGAGCCCTCGACGGGAAACAAGCCAAAGATTGATCAACAGAAGACTAAATAAATTGCCCCATATGCATACAGTGGAATCATATTCTGCAATCAAAAATAATGAATTACTCATTTGCAAAATCACATAATTGAATTACAAAAACAATACGTTAAGTGAAAGAAGCTTAGACACATAAGAATGCATAATGTATGATTCCTTCATATGACGTTCAAGAACAGACAAAACTAATCTCTGGTGATAGAAGTCTCGCATTGGTTGCCTAAGAGGGTAGGAAGAGACCCGAGGTGACTGGAGGACAGGCATCGTCTGTGTCTTGATTGCGGTGGTGGTAGGTACAAGAGCACACATTTATGAAAACTCACGAAGTTGGGCACCTGGGTGGCTCAGTGGGTTAAAGTCTCCGCCTTCAGCTCAGGTCATGATCCCAGAGTCCTGGGATCGAGCCCCACATCGGGCTCTCTGCTCTGCAGGGAGTCTGATTTCTCCTCTCTCTCTGTCTGCTTGTGATCTCTGTCTGTCAAATAAATAAATAAAATCTTTAAAAAAAAAAAACCCTCAGCTATCTACTGAAGAGCTGTGCATTTCCTTGTATAATTTTGACTTCAAACACGCACACATGCACACACATAATTTGACAGAGATCAAATTAGATGTTAAATCGTCTGACAGAAAAGTAGGATCATTTTAGTGTTCCTCATAAATTATTTGATGATGCCCAGATTCACATTAAGGGCCAGGAAAAGCAGAAGGACAGCGCTGTTTGAATAGTGTGGTTGGCTAATAGAAGGATAATTTAGCATGCATGAAAAAAGTCAATATGGTGGGACGCCAATTAAGCATCTGCCTTTGGCTCAGGTCATGATCCCAGAGTCCTGGGATCCCGTCCCGCATTGGGCCCTTGCTCAGCAGGGAGCCTGCTTTTCCCTCTGCCTCTGCCTCTCCCCCTGCTTGTGTGTGCTCTCTCTCTCCCTCTCTCTGACAAATAAATTTTTTAAATCTTTTAGAAAAAAAAAGTCAATATGGTATAGGATTAAGAGCAAAGGCTTTGTAACCAAGCTGCATTCAACCCTTCCCCCCACTCAGTAAGTATGATCTTAAGTAGCATCACTTAAGTTCCTTTGTGCCATTCTTTTCCCATATATAAAACAGCCTAAGGTTATAGGAATCAAATGGGTCCCTATATGCCAAGTGCTTCTTGCGCCCATTATATAATAAGCATTCATGTATTATTGGCCATTCTTACTAACTTTCATTCTTATTCTTACTTGTTTTTTATTTTATTTTTTCCTTCTCCATCTTCTTACTGTCGTTAGTTATAAAGGACTGGCAGGTCTATAAAATAACGCACTTATGGGGCGGCTGGGTGGCTCAGTGGGTTAAGCCTCTGCCTTCGGCTCAGGTCATGATCCCAGGGTCCTGTGATCGAGCCCTGCATCAGGCTCTCTGCTCCGCGAGAAGCCTGCTTCCTCCTCTCTCTGCCTGCCTCTCTGCTTACCGGTGATTTCTCTCTGTCAAATAAATAAATAAAATCTTAAAAAAAAAAAAAAACGCACTTACTCGTTCACACTCTAATACCTTCATTAACACTCTTCCTTCTATTGATAGCTCTCAAAAACCAATTTCCCCTCTTACCTTGCTAGCTTCTGCTTGTCTTTCAAGACCATTCAGCCTTCAGCTCCTCCAGGAAGCTTTCCCTGACTGTGTAGTGAGATACTGCATTTCCCCAACATCCTCTAGTCACTTTCCTTAACGAACAGATAAGATGTTCTTATAGTGCCTGGTTTTCTTCACTGTTGCTTTTGCTACATTGTAGGTGGTGTACAGCAGGATATAGTACATTATTTTTCTTTGAGCTGAGATTCATGTCTGGCGCGGGGTAATATTCATTTCATCCTTTAATGAACACATGAATGACACAAAACGTTGCTCTTCTGTGTTTCTGGTTGATAGCCAGAACATTAAAATACTGTCCATTCATCTATTTTTTTTTTTTTTAACTTTGTGCTTTCAGATTTTCTTTCTTGGAATTATCCTGCTTCCAATCCGCGTCTTGTTGGTCGCATTAATTGTATTACTCGCCTGGCCATTTGCCGCCCTTTCAACTGTATGCTGTCCCGAAAAGCTGACCCATCCAATAACTGGTTGGAGGAGGTAAGAAAGAATAATGTCTAAATGTTAAGTAAATCAAATAAAGAAGAGTTTACCATAGTTCAGTCATCGATCGATAGCTTTAGCTACTGCTGCCAACTCAGTAGTCACCATTTATTTCCATTTCTCAGATGAAACGATTATTAATTAATCATTTGGAGAAATTGCTGCCTGAGCACCTTGGGATAATCTGGTGAAGCTGTAATTTCCTAGTATTAAAATGTGGTTTTCTGAGTTATTGCTGAAAAGCGATAGATCCCTTGTTCTGGAAGACCCAGGTAGTAGGCCTGAAACTATTACAGCTGAAAAATGCCTTTCTTCTGCTCTCCCTCAGTCTTGACATTGGCTTTTGTCCCTTCATAGTAACTACGTATTTTCTGCAGTGGCATAATTAGGCAGGTCAGTTACAGTGTATTGAATACTTCAGTGATTATTGTTAATCACAGTTTAATTCTTAATCAGTAGAGCCTAGCCTTTTTAAAACATCAGCGTAGAAGCAGAATGGAATTGCTTCTCAAGCATTATCTCCTTAGGGGGGTGTTAGAGAATAGACTTAGCACAAATTAACAAAGTTACTGGTCAAAGTTCACTCCCCTGGGACAGAGCCAACTTGTTGCCTTATGTTTTATCCTGAGAGTGAAGCCTTTTAAAATGTGCATTCCTTGGAATGGGAAGCCATTGCTGAGTTTTAGGGCACTGTCGAACTTTCTAAAATTGTGCACATTTTTTTTTCTTTGTACGCAGGGTCCATTCCTTCCATCCAAATCTCAAAAGAGAATGTCCTCCAAAAATTTTTGAAAACCACTGTTCTAGAAACTTTTAAAAATATGCAATTCACCATCCAGTTCATGTTCTAGTAAATAAATGTCAACATTCAGCCCAAGGCTGGTTACTGAATCCAAGGCTGGCAGTGTCCCCAGAGAACTAATACTACCTCAATCCTTGGAAATTGCACTGCTTTGTTTTAGAGCTCAAGGTTGTATGTCACTAAAAATTACTTTATGAGAGGTTCGTTTTTTGGGTTTTGTTTTTTGGTTTTGGTTTTTTGTTTTTTCCATGATGTGCCCATCCCTTTCAATTACCCCTTTGGTTTCTATCGTTAATGGCTTATGGAGCCCTATAATGATGGAGGGAATAGTCCAAGAATCCAGAAAACAGATTTAATAAATGTTAGGGGAAAAAAAAAGTTCTATTTTTGCCTATTAAGCAAGTATCTCTACTTATTCTCAAACAGGTAACATTGACGTTAATTATGCAGCACCCAACTTTTAGCCTTTTTGAAATCATTTGAGTGGAAGTGTCCAACAGCTTTGAACATGGGATATTTTAGAATGCAATTGTCAGAATTTACATCGCTGTAAATCAAAAATAGTAGGTGTGGAAATTTGGTTAACGGGGTGAGCTTTTTATTCTTAGGTAAATAGACATCTGAACTGGAAAGAGCAAGAAGGAGAGATACAGTCTTTTCCCCGTGCCCTCTGGAAAAGTGTTTTGGTTCTCTGTGTCTTACTTTCTCCTTACAGCAAAACTTCCTCAGTGGCCGGTTGCTTCCTAGCCCCTCGCTGCATTTGACAAGACTGTTGAGAGAGTTAGACAGGAAATGTATTTTTTTTTAAGATTTTATTTATTTATTTGTCAGAGAGAGAGAGAGAGAGCACACAGGCAGACAGAGTGGCAGAGGGAGAAGCAGGCTCCCCACTGAGAAAGGAGCCCAATGTGGGACTCGATCCCAGGACGCTGGGATCATGACCGGAGCCGAAGGCAGCCCTTTAACCAACTGAGCCACACAGACATCCCAGGAAGCCTATTTTTTAAGCCTCCCATTAGCTGTGTTATGGGAAATGCACATGTTTTGCTTTCCATGAAAAGCTGTATGCTTATTCACAATCTCAGATGCCTATTCTGTGTTTGCATTTCTAGAAGTGGGTTTTTGTCTTCCTACTCAGTTGAGCTACTCAAGGACTAAGACTGGGTCTTATTTGTCTCGTGTGTCTAGTGCAGGTCACCTGGGCACAGTTCAATGAATTATTTTCTAATGACAGAAATTCTTTTTAAAAAGGAAGCAATTCGATATCTGAAATTAAGTGCATCTATGTTCCAAGGAAGTGAGATGGCGAATTTACCTTCTAAAATATTTGATGATGTCTAAGAATTATAATGGTCTAGGTAATAAGGCTTTAAAAAAAAAATTACTCCGAGGACAGATTCAGCACGAGAGTTCCAAAAGTCTTTGGGGGAGATAGTAGCATCTTTATTACCCAAATGTACGTTCCCAAGGTATCTGCTCTGAAGGACTGTACTCACGTGGGCTTCTCAGTGGGAGATGTGTGTTGTCAGTGGAGTCACTTACTAGCCATACATCCTTGGGAAATTTCGCTTCTCTCTGCCTCAGTTTCCCAGCAGCAAAATAAGGGTGCTAATAAATAATACCCATTTCATAAAATTGGGCTGAGGATTAAAGAAATCTAAAGTCCTTAGAATAGTGGCTGGTGGAAAGAATGCTTCGTATGACTGCAAGCTATTCTTAGCTCATATTTTAAAATGAAGTATTCTGACACGTTTGGGTTTTTGTGTTGTGTTTTAGAGCAAAGCCCTGCTGTTAGCTGAGATTAGCAAGACTAATTGTGTCTTTTCTTTTCTTCCTTTCTTTCTGTCTTTTTTTTTTTTTTTTTTGTATTTCTTTCCAAAGGAAAATCAGTCAACCAGTTTTGAAGATTCTGGGTCATGCCATGTTCTTGTCAATGGGGTTCATAGTTACTGTGAAGGGAAAGGTGGCGAGACCCATGGAGGCCCCGATTTTTGTCGCTGCCCCCCATTCCACATTCTTTGATGGGATCGCCTGTGTCGTAGCCGGGTTGCCCTCGATGGTCTCTCGAAACGAGAATGCACAGGTTCCTCTGATTGGCAGTAAGTACTTGTAAGACAACATAGATATTTTCATGCTCATGGTTCGCCTTAAAACAAACACCAAACTATCGTTTATCAGTGGGCTTTTTAAAAACTCTCAAATAATGAAACACTTCAAAACTATTTCCTTACTTCTAGTGAGGAACTATATGAAAGGAAGGAATTTATGGTAAAGGTTAAAGACCTCCCTGTCTGTACCCTTAGAATTCTTTCAAATTCTTATTTTTGTCACCGTCCCATCACTGCTTAGTGTTTGTATACCTAGCTAGAAAGACCAGCTTTCAAGTCCCAAACGTGTTTGGTTTTTCGAGAGAGAGAATGTAACTGAAGAATTTGTGAAAACACTGGTTACATGCTATTTCACGAATTTCTCTTTGGGGTATTGGGCTGATAGACCCATGAAGTCTTTCCTCTTAACTCTGTTTGCTTATTATTGCCCCAGAGTCTCCATGAGGGACCAACGTGAAACTCTTTGAAAACTATGATGTGGAACAAGAAGTGCCTCCTGCCATAAAAAATAATGAAGTCAGTGAGATGTGTATCCCACCAGATGCTTTGGTCCCTCCCTAGGGTGCGGGTCTCTAAGCAACCGCTCCCAGTCGTCCCAAGGTTATTTCAAGCATCCAGTGGCGAGAGAGTAGGTGCGGAATTTGCCTGATGTTACCTTGGCACTCTGGAGAAATAGCATAGTTCCTGCTACTTTGTCACTCGGCTAAGAAAAACGCACATACACACTCTTTCTCTTCTTTCCCTCTCTCTGTCTCTCTTTCTTTTCCCGTTGTAAGCACCTTGCTTTGTATAATATGGCATTTTCATGAAAAACTGTTTAGCAGTAGATTTTCAATAAATTGGGACACTTGAGTGGCTCAGTCTATAAGCATCTGCCTTCAGCTCATGTTGTGATCCTGAGGTCCTGAGTCCTGGAATCAAGCCCCACATTGGGTGCCCTGCTCCCCCTGCTTGTGTCCCCTCTCTCGCTGTCTCTCTCTCTGTGTCAAATAAACAAATAAATAAATAAGCACGTTAAAAAAAAAAAGATGTTCAGTAAACTGAGGTTTATTATGCCTGTATGAGAAAGCTCCCCACTTAGAAGACTGGCGTGCTGAAAATGTTAATAAAATTAATAATTGCTCCCTACCTGTGTGTACTCTGAATTCACCTAGTCAGTTGTCAGGCTATTCCTAAAATAAAACAAGATAATCTTGTAGTATATATTCCAAAGGTTGATTGTCAGTTGAGGAAGACGACCTTCAGGGAGAAAACTGCATTTGTTCCCTTTCGTATTCTTGCCGCTAACTTCTGTTATACCAATGATATCCTTGTATTTATATAAAAAAACGCAAAACCCTTCTTAGAAACTGTGAATTAAAACAGATTTTTTTAAAGTTCTCTTTGATTTGCTATATTTTAACTTTACATAAAAATTGTTTTATGATTTATCCAGTATCATTGCTCTGATAGCTTTAGCCAAAAAAAAAAAGACTTGGCTCTGACCTTTTGTTTGTCTTAAAGGACTGTTAAGAGCTCTGCAGCCAGTGCTGGTGTCCCGGGTGGATCCGGACTCTCGAAAAAACACAATAAATGAAATAGTAAGGCGAGCAACATCAGGAGGGCAATGGCCACAGGTAAATGTCCATTTAGATATATTGCGAGTTTACTTACTGCATACGTGGAAATCATTTAGACCCACAGATGGCAGCATCTGGGGACACCCGTGCTGGGTGTCTTCAGCATAAGAGAAACAGAACAAATGAGTAAGTATTAAAAAGTCCTCTTCCCTATGAGAAACTCCATGGGATTAAATATATCATTCTCTCTTATCCTCCAAACTCTGAAACAATTTTTTTGCTTTATGTCATAAAAAGTAATTCTCTACCTCTGAATTTATTTATTATCTTAAAGACAAAATATCAAAGCTCAATTCTGCTCAATAATATGGTAGGTTTACTTATTTTTTTTTTTAAAGCGATTATCATCTTAATCTTGTCCAAAGTTTATTTAGGCAGGGTTTTTCACTTCAGGGGGTACATCAGAATCACTTATAGAACTTTTTCAGACTTTCAGACCATCTTACTAACCCCATCACCTAGAATGCCTTTTGAAGTTGAGGGGGGGCGATATTTTCTGGATAAAGGGAGCCTCCTGGGTAATTCTGGTCAGTAATACTCTACCTTGTCCTCGGTATAAGCAGGGGACTCTAGCAGGACTCATGATCTGCAGTGATCTGGCCACCCATGATGATGAGTAGATGTTAAAATACCAAGAGGAATATGTGGGTTTCTAAATCCACCAGGAGGTTTAGAAACCAGGGCATGTGAGGAATGATTTTTAAAAAGTGACCAGGAAGAAACAGCACTTGGAATAGAGGGTTCGGTTTTTCTCTTTGGATCCAGGGACTCTATCTAGGACTGGTAGGCCAAAGTTAACAAATTGGTAAGACTTCAGCTCATCTCAAGGAACTTTCTGTCCAGATGTACAATGATCTGATCTGAAATAGTAAGAATTTTCAGGCACTGACTAAGCAACCACTTGGGGGGGATATTGTAGAAAGAATTCAAGCATTGGCATACTGGATGGCTTTTAATGCCCCCTTCCAGGTCGGAGATGTTATTATTTCCACTGTATCTACTCATTAATAGAGTAGCTATAGAGTTTCCATTGAAGGAACCATATTTGATATCGTAACCAGTTGTGATAGGAAACCTGTTTTTGTTTTTAAATTGGGGGGTAAAATTGCATACACTTATCATTTTTATTTTATAAATAACCCATTGTGGTAGCACTTTTGCCTGATAATGTTTTCCCTTTCTAATTATCATTTTAAAAAATACCAAATAATTACACATACTAACTACTGTGGGTACAGGAACTTTCTGTTTTTATTTTATGTAGTTATGATTCAATCATTGCCAAATTCTAAAAGCTTCAGAAAATCCAGCTTGTTCACTTAATGGGGAAACTAACTGTACTGTGTGACTTTCACATGAAGAACAGAAAAGACTATGTTAAAAGCTAAAAATACTTTCTCAAAAAAGATACTGAATTGTATTCCATATGTCTACTAACCCAAGTAAGCATAAAGCGTGTTGTAAGTATTTTCTCCTTTTTCCCTCCTCCAAATATCCCTGAACTGTATGTTGTAGGAGTGAAGATCCTTGAATGGGAAAACAGAAACAAGGAAGTAGTAATGATTCGGTTAAGGATGAATAGCAGAAGAGGAAAGAATTTAATATCCTCTTTGGCCATGACCTAGGGCGTGCATCTTCTTTTAAGTTTATCCAAATCATTAGCATCGTCATTAAGAAACATTTATTAAATGTATTTTCTATTCAGAGATTTAATCCATTTACTAATTATACCAATTGGTCAGACAATAGTGATTTTAGAGGAAAACTGGATAATCCGATTCTAACTTTCCATAGCATCAAATATTAGCCTTTTATTTCACTTTTGTATTATAAGAATTGGCAGCTCTTTGTGAATTCATAAGAATGAGTAAAGAGGTAATCTATTAATTAGACTGAAATATTAAATCTATGTATTCCTTTTCTCCCAAGATACTAGTTTTCCCAGAAGGTACTTGTACTAATCGTTCCTGTTTGATTACTTTTAAACCAGGTGAGATCAATTAAATTATGTACTATAACAAAATATGAACGGTTTCTCAAATGGTTTGATACTAATACACAAAACAGCTTGTTTGTGCTGGGCATTTCCCAGTAGAAAGTTTTTAACATTGCAAATCCTCAAAACTCACTCCTTTACTTTCTGTTTTAGTTTCATAACCCCTTCTTCCTTGGATTGTTGTGCATATTTGCGTGTGTGTGTGTGTGTGTACGTGTGAACCATATTTGATATTGTATCCAGTTGTGTACGTGTGCACACACATGTACACACACAGAAACCACTGACAGATTTTTCTTTTCCTCCAAGGATACTCTTATAGGCACTCCAGTTCCTGCATTATCCAGTACAAAACTATTTTGGTGATCATTATAAAGCCTTCAGATGCATTCTTTGCTTTACTCCTTTTTTTATAAAAAATTATAAAGTCACTAATTTCATAGTAATGTGTAATTTCATACATAATTTCCTAGTAACTGGTAATGCTTTAACATGTTTTTGTATTAGCTACTAGAATGCCCAGAGCCAAAGTTAGAACTCACTTCTAGTAAGTGGGATAGTCTTTGCTCCCAGGTATTTGCTTTTATTTACTTTTTATTTTATTTGTATTTTATTTTATTTATTTGTTCTCCTCAGTTTCTCTTGGTCTTGTAAAATAATGAGTATTTTTTTGAATAATTATTTTTTTACAAAAAATTAAAAATTTTTATATTTTTATTATTAAAAATAATTTAATAATTTTTTTTGAATAATGAGTATTTGGAAAATGAGAACACGTGGAGATGTAAATAAATATTTTCAGCAACTTGGGCATAACATAAATATTTCGGTTTCATAACTCTGAATTTTAGAATGCTTTCGTTTTGGTAAACACCAGGGATTTACCAACCTTTAGCAAATAGTTTATGTGTACTCTTAAACCAGTAAAGAAAGGTATATCGCTTATTATTAATTTTCTTCACTGTAAACTGTATAGTCCTATAAGGAAGATGCTATAATATTTCACTGTGGTTATAGGAGCCTTCATTCCCGGAGTTCCGGTGCAGCCAATCCTCCTCAGATATCCAAACAAGCTGGTAAGCATAGTGTTTTACAGTGGCAAAAATCTCAGACGTTCCCAACAGCACAAATTTTCTAGCAAATCTTTTAACAAATTTTCTTTTAATCTTTGAATGTAGTCCTGAATAGACTTACTGTGGATGAACATGAGCAGACCCCATTCCCCTTGCCATGTGAAGGATTTAGAAGTTTGCAAGATAGGCATGTACTTGGGACACCAATATTATATTCTGTCTCTGCTGTTACTAAGCTCCAGGAAAGCATTTCCTTAGCTTCTACTCTGTTGTCAAGGTAATGGTACCAGTAAGTCTCAGATTCAAGGTCTTCTTAGACTGGGTAGCAGAAGACTTGCTTATAGTTTGTGATTTTCACTAAGCCCCAAAGGAGACTTTTCCTGATTCAGTGGTTATTGCTGAAAGGATAACTGGTGTAGCAGGATAAATTTAGGGTTGGCTTGGTGTTTCATTTCTGGCTCAATACTGACTAGCTGTGTGACTCTTAGCAAGTAACTTAAATACGAAGATAGATAGGGAAAGAACCTGTCATCCTACAGAAAGTGCATAGTTGGCTTAGGAGACAGTCTCTCTGCTCCAGCCAGGTACACTGTCGTCCTCTGGATATGGACAGTGCCACCATTTCGCTAAAGAAAGATTTTCTGGAATCTGTTTTGGTTTTTAGAGGAACTTTCCCTACTAGAGACTTTACATAAAAAGGCAGGCTATAATTAGCTACCTGTGTTATTTAAGGTCAAGAGTTCTTGCTCAAGTCAGCTTTTCTTTCAGTGGCTTCTCAAACTTTTGATATCCGTGGTTAAAAAAATTAGAATCCATCAAAATTTACTTATACTTCTGCCTATTTGACACCTACTGAAATTCTTTCACTATGTATTACTTTAATCTGTTCCAAATACCTGCCTCCCCCACCGCCTTTGGTTGAGAACGGTTATATTCTGGGTTTTGTTAGCAAATTAATTACCTAGCTATGTTCATATTAGGAGAAAGATAGCTAACATGCACATAATTTTATTAAAAATTAAGAGCAACTTAATTCCTTAAAAAGATAGGTGTTTACATATGGAAAACGGATTTTGGTATGTCGATACATAATCCAAGAATTCACAGAGTAATGCCCTGCTGATAATAGTCTCGTTTTACATTTCAACATACTGCTTTTAATTCAGAAGGAAAGTATGTGAATACCAATATTAAAATAAGATTTTTTTTAAAGATTTGGCTTTTATTTGGCATTTTTTCACTGAACTGACAGTCTAAATACTTGTGTTATTATAGGATACCGTGACTTGGACATGGCAAGGATATACATTGTAAGTCACTTCTCTTTATTATTGGTTTATTTGAATTTTATTCAAGTGAAGAAAAAAAAGATCACTTATTCCTTTTTTTTAAAATAAGCCTTGTTTTTCTGTAAAAGTAAAGATTTCTCTTTTTTTAAGCTTTTATTTGTTTATGTATTTATTTGAGAGAGAGAGTGTGTGTGGAACTGAGGGGTAGGGAGAGGGACAAGTAGACTTCACCCACTGAGCTAGAGTCGGGGCCTGATGCAGGACTCGATCTCACAACCCTGAGAACAGGACTTGAACTGAAATCAAGAGTCAGACTCCCAATGAACTGAGCCACCCAGGTACCCCTAAAAGTAAAGATTTCTAATCAGCTCCTAAAATCTTGTCACCGAGAAGTCTCTGTAGAGAGCATCACTCTCTTGCCCGTTAAACCCCCAACCCCTCCCATGTGCAGAATTTTGTCTGCCATGTCTTATGGGTCTCAAGCATGTATCTACCAATTCTTAAGAACCCGTCCAGTGACCTGGTTTGCATCCTACTTAGCTTTAATCTTGTAGTTTTATTTCCATTGCTGGCTTGACATGTTAGCTGGTGTCTCCATTGTTGTTTTACTCTATCGGTTTAAGCAGTCCAGGGCCATTGCGTCATAGGGCCTGAAATAGCCGTGATGTGTCTGATCTGAGCTGAGAAAATAGCTAAGCTTTCAGTTCCGTTCTTGGATTCTAAAAGCATGGGGATCAGCAGTTTCTATAAACATTTAAGAGAGGAGAGAAACAGCTCACCAGTAAGCCAGCTGAAGTGAAACAGGCCTTTAGAAAGAACAGAACATGTAGAAACTTACTTTCCCTCAAGACCTTTGATTGACTTCCCCCTGGATTAAGTCTGAGCCCATCCACACTGCGGTGAGAGCCTTGGATAAAATGCCTGGATTGGAGGGCTTTGCCTTGGGCCTTCCCCAGCAGTGCCTTTTGATACTGAGCACAGAGTTTACATAACATTGTTGATGCACAGACAACCACTTGGACATATTTAAAGGGAATCCTCATTTGCCTTGTGTAAGTACCCTGTGACTTCCTTAGATCATCCCAATAACATATGAAAGTCTGATTTTTTTTTCTTTTACTGCATACCGATTTTCTCCATGTGTGAATTGCACTGAAATAATAAGTTTAAATCAGAGTAGGTAACTGACGGGCCAGTTATATGCATTAGTGGTTATTAACACATGAGGCACATATGTTCCTATTATGCTTGGGTCCTTCATAGTCAAAGTAAGTGACACTCAAAATAAAGACCATCGATTGCGAAGGACATCTAGGCATTATGTGATCTTTAACTCCTCTGGAAATCGATTTATTCCTTTGGCCAGAATACATGTTTTGTGTCACTGTTGATCTTGAGTTCCTGGTTTTCAGCTTTTTAGACAAGGGCCAGTGAGGAGGATCAAACTGTATGAAAGCATTATAGAAAAGGAAGTGCCTAAAATCTGGGTGTCCTGAGGTGTGTGTCCTGAGGTGTGTTGTCTTCGTGGCCTTTACAGTTTAAGCTCCTTACGGCCACAGTGACCTGCGGGGTCAGTGTGCCTTGTGTAACTTGTGTGGCAGCACAAATACAGGAAGGCCTTCCTGGAAGGGGAATCAGGATAGAAAATGGAGTGGCTGGGTTAATCCAGCCTTTTAACCTGGGACGTGTGTGATAAAGGGAAAAAGAAAATAGAAGCCGGCGATCAAAAAAGAGAGGGAAAACATTTTTCCAGAGGTGAAGATTTCTTAGGACCGATAAACACAAAATCCTCAAAAGGCACGATTTTCTTTTGTCCAGATGCCACATGGTGCCTGCCCGGGGTGACTCTCATTTCCACTTCTATCTTCCAGTGGGTTTCAGGGCGTATTTAACACTGGGCTGTTACTGTCAAGTCCGTTTCCTCAGTTGCCCTCGCTCTAAGGGCAAGTCTAGACTGAGATTCTAAGGAAGAGAGTCTGTACTAAGGCAAATAGCCTAAGGGAGAGGGGTAGTAAACTTAGGGAGTACACTTAGAGAAGGGGAAGCTATGGAAAAGCTTTTTTGTGGGGGTCCAAGAGGTGTTTGGTTTGTGTGTAGTGTAGACAACACAGCTTGAATGAGGTCTTGTGCCTGACTCCTTCCTCCATCCTTGGCCCCCATCTCTCCCATCCACCTTGCCTTCCTTCCTGTCTTTGTCTGTCTTTCTTTCTTACAGCAGTCAGAACAGATAAATCTGTTTGAATTGCTAAATTCCAAATCTCAATTTAGATAATTCAAGAATAATTTACTTCATGGTAAATAATGTGGATTGATTTTGCTTGCTTGTGGTTGATAGTAAAAGATCGTTTTCCTCTCAGATGGAAAATTTGAGAACTGATACTTACATTCACAATTTAGAATTATATGTGGAATTGGTACATCTACCTAAATTCCTTCTTTTAACTAAATTCCTTGTTTAAATTTCTGAATCTCTTCTCTGAAGTAAGTCCTTTAAGTAATTTTTTATAGATAAATCATATTTTAGTTTCTTTCTTTCTTTCTTTCTTTCTTTCTTTTTTTAAAGAGAGAGATGATAGAGCACAGGAGTGGGGAGAGGCAGAGGGAGAGAGAGAATCTCAAACAGACTCCCCACTGAATGGAGAGCCTAACATAGGGCTCCGTCTCAGGAACCTGAGATCGTGATCTGAGCCAAAATCAAGAGTTAGATGCCTTCAGGGAAATACAAATCAAAACCACAATGAGATAACACCTCACACCAGTCAGAATGGCTAAAATTAACAAGTCAGGAAATGGCAGATGCTGGCGAGGATGCAGAGAAAGGGGAACCCTCCTACACTGTTGGTGGGCATGCAAGCTAGTGCAGCCACTCTGGAAAACAGCATGGAGCTTCCTCAAAATGTTGAAAATAGAACTAACCTATGACCCAGCAATTGCACTACTGGATATTTTCCCTAAAGATACAAACGTAGTGATCCAAAGGGCCACATGCACCCGAATATTTATAGCAGCAATGTCCACAATAGCCAAACCATGGAAAGAACCTAGATGTCCATCAACAGATGAATGGATAAAGAAGATGTGGTATCTATATACACAATGGAATACTATGCAGCCATCAAAAGAAACAAAATCTTGCCATTTGCAACAACATGGATGGAACTAGAGGGTATCATGCTTAGCGAAATAAGTCAATCAGAGAAAGACAACTATCATATGATCTCCCTGATATGAGGAAGTGAAGATGCAACATGGGAGGTGAAGGGGGTAGGAGAAGAATAAATGAAACAAGATGGGATCAGGAGGGAGACAAACCATAAGAGACTCTTAATCTCACAAAACATACTGAGGGTTGCCGGGGGTAAGGGGGTAGGGATAGGGTGGTGGGGTTATGGACATTGGGGAGGGTATGTGCTAAGGTGAGTGCTGTGAAGTGTGTAAACCTGGTGATTCACAGACCTGTACCCCTTGGGCTAATAATACATTATATGTTTATAAAAAATTTTTTAAATTAAAAAAAAAAGTAAGATGCTTCACCAACTGAGCCACGCAGGTGCCCCAATTTTAGTTTCTTAAGAGCAAAAACAGGTTGGCTGTTCTCTTAAACATGTAGATGAAGCCATTCAGCCACCTCATCTGTCTAAATGAGGTGAAATAAAAATCCCATTGATGTCGCATCCCAATAGTCTAAAGATGTATTAGGAAACCACACATAGAAACGACTGTCCCAGAAATGTTCCTTGAGAGGGTTGGTTATAATCACTTTAAAGCCTTGTCTTTTGTCTAGCTTTGCAGTGAAAGAAAATTTCTCCATAACTAAAACACTGACTATTAATTGGGAAATTATGATAAAGTTTCTGCTGTTAGTGAAAGGCCCTCTGATGTCTTTTTTCTTTTTCTTTTTCTTTTTCATATCAGAAAAGAGTTTAGAAATGTAATGTTCTACTCATAACACATTCACATAACTTAAATGTGGCCTCGGTGGTTCCTCTAGGGTCTGGGCCTACGAGCCCAAGTTGTCAAGGAGACCTCAAATTGGGGGGTTAGTGTGCTGAGCCGCAGCTCTGACTCACAAGGACATATTTGCTATTGCATTTGGTGATTTCACTTTTGAACATCACAAACACTTGTTAAGCCCATGCTACAGCGGCCCGGTGACACACATAAATGCGGAATATATATGAAGTGTGACATGACGGTGCTCGTGTACAAAGAAAGGAAAGTTGAGTAATAATATTAGTTGATACTTGTCTTACCACATAAAGATGGCCTGCTCTTTTTCTCTCTTCAGCATTCAGCTTTGTATGCTTACTTTCTGCCAGCCCTTCACAAAGGTGGAAGTTGAGGTAAGTCTGTCAACACGCAGCCTCGGAACCGGACATTTGGCCTTCCCTTTTCTTTCGAACGTCTAGTCTAGGGACCCCAGCTGTACAGAGAGGTTGAAAGTTAAACCCACCCCCTAAAATGAGCTCTGGTCTTTTACATATTGTCCACCTGGCTCTCAGATCCAGCCCTGAATACCAGGAAGTATTGCTAACTTCTGGGACCTTCCGCCCTTAGCCGCCCTTGGCTGACTAGATTTGCATAATTGTTCTCTCTCTTATTCTTTTCAATGCTGACCTCTGCCCTGGGGATTGGTAGGCTTCACTTCCTCACAGACGAGCTCTTGCAGTTGATGGAGTCCTAGCTCTAGCTCCTGGAAGAGTATGTTCTGTCAAAGCAGAAGCCCTCACTTTGTGAATCCTTGTACACGCAGAAGGCCTGGGGAAATTCTATTTGGGAGGCCGCTCATATCATCATGAACAAGGCAGTCTTTTAAGTGGAGTTGCAGTGGCAGGCAGTGGGTGGGGGAGTAATTCGATCTTCCCGAAAATTCTGACCAGATTTTTAAGACTCTGAAGGTTGGTTCCAGAACCATTCTCAGATTCTAGGAATGACGCAGACTGGACACCTCAACGCAGAATTGAGTTGGTTTTGGTCATGCTCTCAGGTCGCCTTTGAAGAGAGAGGGTCAGAGGGTGGGGCAGACTCTTAATTTCATTTTCCAGTTGCATCCATAGATTGGGTAATGGGAACGTGAAGTTTGCTATATAATTCAGAATCCTGAGTGGGGGTCCACATTCCAAGTGACGGGACTTGGAATTTAAGTCACGAGAATACTCTTCTTACTTTGCTTTATAGCTTAGTCATTTAGCCATGTAGAGGTTGTCAGTAATACCAAATGGCACAGGAGGGCAAATTTTATCTCAAAATGAGTCTCACCATGGTTGAAATTTTTCTTGAGACTTGCAGGTTGCCTGCCTGCCAGGAAAAGATGTTTCTTAATTATATGCCACACTTCCCCACATTTAAAACCAACTTAGTATCTATCAGGGTGACCAAAAAACATTCGTTCTTGAAATGTGCATAGATGTTTCTAGAGAAAAACACTAATCTGTACCCTAATAATTAGTTTAAGAAGTACCAGGGTAAACACAATGAATCAGATTTCTTTTCTCAAGAGCTGTCATTATCTTTGAGGTGGTTTGACTACAGTACCCCTTTTTCTCTGGATACCTCCTGAAACAGGTATTCTAGAGGAAACATTCTGGGGGACCCTATCACGAAGTAATATTGTATTATTTCTAAGTACTCCAAGCAGGCTTTTCCTTCTTTAACAGCTGTTCAGATCAACTAGCCCTGTGTTCTTTCTCTAAAAAAAAAAGAAAAGAAAAGAAGAAAAGAAAACTCATACTTGAAACAGCCACGCTGTCTTCTGTGCAAATTTGAAAGATACTGTATATATAGTATATATGCTCCTCCTAACCACGTACCCCTCCCCAGCTAAAACAAGATCTAGCAACAGATATGGAAATACACATACATACTTCTTTTTTTTTTTTTTTTAAGATTTTATTTATCCATCTGACAGAGAGATCACAAGTAGGCAGAGAGGCAGGCAGAGAGAGGGGGAAGCAGGTTCCCTGCCAAGCAGAGGGCCCAATGCGGGGCTTGATCCCAGGATCCCGAGATCACGACCTGAGCTGAAGGCAGAGGCTTAACCCACTGAGCCACCCGGGTGCCCCAGAACTGTACTTCTTTTGTCTACATGTGTCAGTGGTCAAATTGTTACAACAGAGGTAGGCAAAGTGCTCTTCTCTTTTTGCCCTGAACATTATTATCACATTTCCTTTCTGTGTCATGGCCGGCCTGCCTACCTTCCTACCTTTCCTTCCTTCTTTCTTTTTCTTTCTTTCTTCTTTTCTCTTTATTCCTTCCTTAGGCCTTCCTTCCTTTCTTATTACAATATCTGCTTTTTCCACCCAGTTCTTAGACCAGTCTGTGTAATATTTCCTGGCAAAGAATATATCCCTTGATAACATCACAGACAAAATGGCTACCAGCCTGTGTAGAATAGAAGAATCGGTGAGATTCAATGTATTAGAATTGTGGCACATGGCAAGAGGATGGGAATGGGTGGCCTTTCAGTTCCGTCTTCTTAGTTTAATTATATTTATTTTAGATTTACGGTGCAACCTTTCACTCTGGGCACTCCTCGCTACTTTATGACTTTTGAATATTTTCATTCCTCCTAGGTTGGGTTCAACTGAAAAATGCATCCCACAGCCTGTCAGGGGCTGGGTGTATCCACACCCAGCTCAGAACTCTGGAGATCTGGGCACAGCCTCCAGGCTTTTTGTACTATGTCCGAGGAGGCCTGGCCTGAGCTGCCGCACATGGAGCTTACATGGAAGGCTCAGTGCATTTAGTTGCACCAATGTCAGGTGACTTGGTTACTCAGAATCCCCCTCCCCTGCCCACCACCACCTCCATGTACTTTAAAACTATTGGAAATCGGGGCCCCTGGGTGACTCAATTGGTTAAGTATCTGACTCTTGATCTCAGCTCAGGTCTTGTACTCCAGATCATGAGCTCAAGCCCCACACTGGGGCTCCACACTGGGCGTGGAGCCCACTTTAAAAAGAAAACAAAACTTGGTGGAAATCCTAGTTATTGTTTTTTTGCATGTTTTTTAGAACTTCGTGAATATTAGGTAAGCCTGGTTGAAGATGTGTCATTCAAGAATTTGGTCTTAGTTTCGTGGTTTTTTAAACCACTCAAGTTAATTGAGTGGATCATTTGGTGTCCTTTTAGACTCTGTCCTGCTGAGTCTCAGGATGCAGAAGGCCTTATTCTTTGATTTTTTACAAGTCGTCCCTCACTGATGACCATTTCCAACTCTGTAGTCCCCAGAATCACTGGATCATTAAAATCTACGGAGTGTCATATTGAGGGGTGTTTCCTCATCTCCTCTCCCCGCTCCCTCTCTGCTTCCTCGACAGAGACTTATTTTCAAAAAGACCGTCATTTTCTTGACTCTTGAATGTTAAAAGTATAATCACTTCCAAACCGCGCGCCCTCTGTAATAGATCTTCCGGCATCCTTGAACAATGGGGTCACGTGTATCCACGGAAGGTTCTACTGAAAGTTATCCTCTGGGTCATAGTGGACTAGTGGGTGTGTGTAAAGTGTCTTTTAGTGGTTTCTTTTATTGGCCAGCTCCTTCCCAAGGATGCCTTTATAAGCAGGTGGCTTAGGGGCATAAGGAAGAAAGGAGATAGCTACTAGGAAGCATCCCAAAATGTGACAGAAATCAACAGCCTGCTAGTTGTATCTCATGAGAGAGGATCCACACAAAACTGGACTCTCAGGCATTATGTGAGCAGCAACTGGTTTAATGAATGGGAACAGGGCGTTCACGGCGACCATCAGTCTGTTTCCTCCTTCTTAGGCTGTGTCTCCATTGTACTCAGAGCCACCACATGAAAATGATTTGTCTTATAGTTTTGAATTTAAAATGAATGGACGTTTTAGAAAACCTTTATTACATGAACACACACACACACACACACACACACACACACGCAAAACCCATATATGCCCGTTCATGTACTTGTTCTAACAAAGCTAATTTCTTCTGGAACTTGGTAGAATTCTGAAATTTCTAAGTAGTACCAGAGAAATGGAGCGTTATATCTATATTTTCATTTTCTTTGAGAGACTGCATGATTGGGGTGGGGGAGGAGGGGTAGAGGGAGAGGGAGAGAGAGGATCTCAAGCAGACTCCGCACTGAGCACGGAACCCATCCTGGGACTCAGTCCCACTACCCTGAGATCATGACCTGAGCCGAAATCAAGAGTTGGATGCTTAACCCACTGAACCACACAGGCACCCTGAGAAATGGAGTGTTGTAAAAAAAAGAAAAGAAAAGAAAAGAGTACTAGCTAGGGTTTTGTTCCAATTCTGCTGCTACTGATCTGTATGTGCTTGAGTAAATGAGCCCGTGTTTTCACGGGGAAAATCGGATGTAACACGTCTTTTCTAGGGTGGTTAGCATTTAATAAGGCGACGTAAGTGGGAGCATGGGGTAGGTGTTCAATAAGCATGCACTTCTGTTTCCCTCACCATCTCAATTGTTCTGTCCTTTTGGGAAGAAAGCAGCAAATGTTAGTTCCCAAATACCTTCCTTTGTTCGCATTTGCTCTTTTGAAGCCATCACAGAAGAATCATGGGAAGAACCAGAAAGGCACATCTGTGGAGACCTACTCATGAAATCCTTTTCTGTTACTTGGAGAAAGGAAAGGCTGTTGGTAGTAACATCATTCATCAGTCCTTCTCCTTTTTTTTACAATCATTTATTTAGTAGAAAGGAATGTGCTCAGTGTGGTCAGGAAACAATGAATAAAGCAGCTTTTCTGGTCCCAAGTGTTCATGTGAAGGTTTGGCTCTGGATATCTGAGCGCCTTCAAAACAGGCTGAAGAATTCTGACTTTTTCTTGTGTGTAGCCTATGGCCCGAGAGATGGTGGAGCACTGTGGGACCAGAAGGGCAGAAGGGAGTGTTCCTATGGGCAACACATCCGTTAGCCGCCTCCTTATATGGGACATGATGGTGCAGAGCTGGCAGGCAGAGGACCAGCGCACCCTCGAGTGAAGAGGGCAGAGGCACTGGGGGCCAGTCTCAGGAGAGATGGAAAAGAATTAGAGACATTCACGTGGGCCTTTGTGGGGAAGGCGAGCCTTTCCTCTACCCACCTATGTTCCATAGCTGGATCTGTAAAACGATCTCACCTCAGGCAGATTCGTATACAGATTTATCCATTTTTAATATGTACACAAAGGCATCCAAGGGGATAAAAAGTGAATGCCCCAGAAAGTGGTGAGGAAGGGGAAGGAGATGTTGACCGCTCAGGGGAGAGTCCGTGACCATCAGGAAGGACAGATGGACCCTGGGAAGAATAGCTTGGGAGCTATGATAGTGCGCGGTAAAGCTTGTCTTGGTGTGATGTCACCTTCCAGCCCCATCTCCTGGGATAAGAGTCCATCCTCCCTGTTTGATGAAAGTCCCCTAGGAAGGAATTTATGACAACCGAGTTCCTTTTGGAGGAGCTGACTTGAGGCAGGTAAGGGAAGTTCAGAGAAAACCTGTCTCCGCATTTGCCATTTTTCAAGTGCCTTTACCTCAAAATAATCAGTGCACCAAAGTGGTACGTTATGAGATAGTTTGTCCTGAACTCTTTCACAATTTTCTTTCTAAAGTTGAGCGTGAAGTGCCATTAAGGGGAAAGGAGAATCGGGCCCCTAGAAGCATGGACTGTGTCCGAAACATTAAACTATGATGGCAGCAGGTCCCAAAGGCACACCCCAAGCAGCCACGAGGTCAGGTCAAGTCACGTGATCCTCACGTGTCACGGAGACATAAAGGAAACAGACTCAGGATTAAGATCCCATCTGGGGGCACATGGGCATGAGTGAGAAGATAAAGGAAGACCTTCCGCAAAACAAACAGAACCACTTTTGAATCTGGAGGCAGTATGGTCGTCTTGGAAAAATAATGTAATTTTTAAGCAGCCATGAAGACCCTGTGGAACATGACATGAATTTGTGGTAGACTCAACCCATGAGACCATGGCCCTTCGTTTTAGCACCCCTCAGTTGTCTCTCACGGTGTGGGAAGGAAGGAGCAGGAGAGGTGATCACCGGCTTGCAGTGGCGCCATGAATGTGGCAGAAGGGGGAGATCCTAGGTGACAGAAAGCTGACAGGGAAATCCAGTGAAGACAGGAAGCCAGCTGTTACCAGGAGGGAGTGGAGGAAGAGGGACAGGCCTGGTCCTGAGAGTGACCAGCAGGTTCTCACAACTGTGTGGGACCGGGTTAGAGAAGTGAACAAGAACTCATCAGAGGAGATGGCCGCCATCGTCATTGTTATTGTCTCTGTGTCCCAGGCACGGCTGAGAACCCATGTGGCCAGGTGAAGGGGCTGTGAGAGCAACAGGTCAGATGAACCATCTGTGTGGACACTCGGGATAATGAGAGAAGAGGAAGGTGGAAAGGAAAATTGGGGGTCCTGAAGTGACTAGGGTATCGAGCTATGTGTTAGGGGACAGTAGTAGACAATGGCAATCATGTTCCTCTGCCTTCAGCCGATCTTCCTTCCCAAATAAAAGATGTGGTTTTGCTGTGAGCCTTAAATGACCACATATGAAATAGAAATGTGAAAAAGAAGGCAAGATCTACTCTGAGAAGTGACTTTTTATGAGAATTTCCATTGTATTGCTTCTCAGGAGGCATGGGGGGCCTCCAAGGCCCGTGAGGGTCAAATCCAGTTTTTTAATTATTTTGTACTCTCCGTGGAATTTTCTTCGAGAACAAAATGCCGTACAATATGAGGGTTATTAAAAACCATTTTATGGAAAATATTACCTGCACTAAAAGGAATTAAACCCACAGCTCATTGTATTGGTTAACAGTTGTAGCAGCAATTTATTTTTCAGGGTTTTCTCGGTACAAATTAAGCATGTTACAAACAATCATGTGGCTTTTTTTTTTTAATCAAGAATTATATGGTGGCTTAAAACTATCATTTTATGTTGTTAGAGACTTTATGAATGTTGATTTTAACATGCCATTTTCTTCCTTGGATTTCATATGAAGCAAATACAAGAGAGGAAAATCTAGAACAGGATGGAGGGCATTTTGAGAAATACTGATTTGCAAAGATCTGTTGTGGCCCTAGATAGAGAAGTATTGTGGGGACCTCTGGTGGCTTAGTTTATTTTTCCATCTTGAAGAGTAGATCCTGAGTGAAAAGCTAGATGGAGAATTCCAGTTGGAGAGGGACTTTGAAATCATCGAGCCAAACTTTTGGATCCGGCAAGAGAGGGCACTGAGTGACCTCAGTGATTCAGACCTGATTCAGCCCTGTCAGGGCTGAATGACTTTTCCAGGATCTTATGGCAGAGCCAAGGCCACAGCCAGGCCGAGTGCTTTTTCTGCAGCATCCCTCCAATCCCGTGGGAGAGAATGTTCATCGCGGTACGTGTCACACAGCAAGCTGTCCCGTGATTCGGATCCATGTCATCCTAAAATGCCACTTGCCTCCTTGCTGTCCTCTGCGTCCGCACGCCCTCTCTTCTCTCACCGAGTGCTTGCCGTAGCTTCCCGGGCTACTCCCTGCTCTTAGCCTTTTCCTCTTTGGCTCAGCCATTCCCTACCGCGGAGATTTCCGCTCAAAAGCTTGGCCTTGGTCACCACACTCCCTTGCTCAAACTTCATCTCCACATCGCCCTTGCCCAGAGGCGTCTTAACGTGACTAACGAGATCTGAAAACAGGTCCACAGGAGTCCAGAAGTGGTGTTATTTATACAGATCTTTCTTTTTCTTTCAAATCACAGTCCTGCCACTGGGGTGTGGCCTTGGCTACATGGAGTAGCCTCTTCAAGCCCTTCTCCACCCAAGTGATGAAAGTGGTAAAGCTGGCCTCCAGGAATTGTGGAGAATTAATCTTATAAATAACCCAACATCCATTAGGTACCTAATGGATGATAGCTTTTACTGGTGGACTTGACTCATTTGTCATGACTTCTTACCCCACCTCCCTGAGGGCTCCTTGATGGTAGGGGCTTCCTTGTCCTGCCTTTGGGGCTTAGTGCAGCATCTGGTATACAGTAGGTGCCAAAGCAATATTTGTTGAATGTAAGTGGGCCATGAAAACTTGAGCAAATCATTTGATCTTTGTGAACCCCAATCCTAAGGACAAAAATTGGGAGGACTGGTGAAATGAAATAAGGTATGTAAAGTGCCTAGCACAGTGCCTGGTTCCTGGTTAGATTTCAATGAACAGTAGCTACTGGCAAGGTCAAGTATTAGCTCTTCTGTAAAGCCTCTTTGGCTGTTTTTCCCTGCCCCCCAGCCAAATTAATCATTTCTTATCCCTCGCTCTCATATTCCAGGAAGGATGGGTTAGTGGGGAAAACAAGGGTTTTAGAATCTGACCGAACTTGGGCTGAGCCCTGGCCATGTGGCCTGTATAACACTAAGCTCACTTAATGAAACTTCTGAGCCCTGTCCTTGAGGGTAATGATCCTTAGCACATGCTGTGTTGGTCTGTCTTTTAAAGTATGGGTCTTTTTTGGGAGCAGGAATGCAGTCCTGTTAATCTTGCCTGGGTTAATGGTAGGTGCTCAAAAACGATGTCGGAACTTAAATATAGCACCACAATCTCATTAATGTTCAAAAACTATAAATAAAACAAGGATGGCACCAATGAGGCACCACCAAATATCAAGTAGAGAAAAAAAAAAGTAAGATTTAAAACGATAAAGCAAAACACAGTGTTGGGCCAAAGCTAGACAGCCCATACTAAGGGTTAAAAGAAAACTGAAGAAATGACAAAACATGACACTTGAACAAACAATAAACTGCCACCTGCACGGGAGTGGGTAGGGAAGATAAACCATAAGTGACAAGCTACTACCTGTACTGACGTTTTCACACAGAGGGCTAGGAAATGCAGTGTGGAGAAGAAGGTCTTCCTACCTACAGCTTTACAGCTTCCAGAATTCTGGGCCGTGGCTCAGTTCGTCCTCATCACAACCTGGGCAAGTGGATGATCATTGCCCTCTCGTCAAAGTCCAGGCGACAGTGAAGAAGACCAGGGACAGCCTCGTGAACACACAGAAAGACCCAGGGCTTGGCTGCAGAGCCCCTGAATCCAAGCACAGTGTTCTTTCCACGATAGCATATTACCTATGGGCCGGAAGGGCGGCGGGGGGGTGGGCGGAGTTACTATAATGATAGCTAGCTTATAGATTAATATATGTGCCATGTAGCATCCGAGGCCTCACTGTTGTAATGGAAAGGAATGCTTGTCTTTCAGTTTCTACCTGTTCAGGTACCAAACGATGAAGAAAAAAGTGATCCTATCCTTTTTGCTGGTAGAGTCCGGAATTTAATGGCAGAGTAAGTGTTTATATGTAATCGCCATCAGCAAATTGTTTTTAAATGATTGGTCAATGGCATTTCATGTAGTTTTAGGATTTGGGTGTTCTGTTTTGTTTTGTTTCATTTCATCCTGACGGCCTCATTCCCTACCTCATTCTGGTAAGTAAAATAACGTGCCTGGGATATGTGGTCGGAAAGACAATCTACAAACATTTTCCCCAGATGCAGCCCCAAACTCAAAGCCCCGGTCTTTGCCAGAAGGGGAGCAGGGAGGCTTCAATAAGCAGGAGAGACCAGCCAGTGACTTCCGCAGGGTGGGTTCTTCTAAGCTGGCCTGTCTCTGTCACACATTCGTGGCTCGCCTTCTGGGTCCCCGTCTCCACAGAGCTGCCAAGGCCGGGTGTTTCAAAAGCATTAGTGATTATAGCCACACAAAGGAGAAAGTTTGCAAGGGAAGGCAATAGATGCACAGAAAAGGGAGGAAAGTCACCCCCATTAAGGGACGCCTGTAAATTTAGAATTCGTAAACTGTAAACATCAAGCAAATATTTTCCAGCACTTAAAGGAGTTTTAGCTGGCCATGATCCTGATTAGATAAATCACCTTTCATCCTGTAATGAAAGAATGAGTGTTGTACCGACCTACCACCCAGACAGCCCTAAGAGCCTTCCCAGTGTGCACCCGACACCAGGCAGCAGCTTCCCCTTCTCATTGCAGTTAGTGAGCTCCGCACGGGTAGGCCAGTAGTATGTATTCCTAGTAAAAATCCAAATGAGAAATCTGAATCTAGCTTCCAAGCGGAATTCGGTTTTATAAACAAGATAGTATATACATAAATTCATATTTCACAGCAGAATGACTATATGTTCACAACAGTCTAAGTGTTCAAATGCTCAAAACCTTTTTTTTTATTACATGTACTTGATTTTCCCAGCTTCTAGACTGGCTACAAAATTTGTTTTGAGTTGCTTTTCTTCCCTTTCTTCTCTTTCCATACCAGCTTATGTCCGAAAGTTAGGGACTAAGATCGATTTTAGGAATTGAGAGAATTCATACCAGAAAGTTGGACTTCCCAAAAGATGTCTATGAAACAGAGTGGCGGGTTGATTAGGCAGGCTTTTCCTGAATTTGGAGGCATGGAGGCCAAAAGGGCCTTGAATAAAGAGGAAGAAAGACCTCGATGAGCTCCACAACCATGGACAAGGCCGTCTGTGGCTCCTTTTCCTAGTATTTAAAGTCGGAGTTAAAGTCTTTGCCTTGCCTTTCTCCTAGTTTTGGTGATCATGAGTCTCACGGCGGAAAAGTATATGACAGAAGCATTTGAAAATAGAAAGATGCAAATCAGCAGTGTTATGTGACTCATCATGAATATTTACCCAATAGTGTGCCAGGCCATTTACTCAGGATATCTAACAAAATCTTCATAGCAACTCTTGGAGCCAAGCAAGGAAAGTGAGACTCAGAGGGAGATACCGTTTGCCCAAGATCATAGCAGGTAGTGAGGGTCTGGGCTGGGACTCAAATCCACGTTCCCTATTACCCAAACCCCAAGCTCTTAAAGGGCATCTCTACTGTCTAGGATTATAAATTATAAATTCCTGAAATATTTAAAATATTTATTTTCCCAAATAAAAATATTTATATACCAAAATATTTTTAAATCAAAAACAGCCTATAGTTATAGATAGAAAAAAAAATTGTTCTTACTGCATCTGTTGAAAATGTAACATTCTTAACAGTGATTCAACAAAATCAACAAAAATAGTTTAAGACAGAACTTTAGGATTCACACTGAATATCTGTGAATAAAAGTTCTGTGAAAAGGAACCTTCAGGAAATTATTTTGGGTACCGCTCAGGCTTTTTTCTTAGGACTTAGTGTTTTTTTCAAGTTGTTGTTAATATCTGTTTTTTTCAAATCAAGTTATTAGACCTCTGAGCAGGAGGGATCATGCCCTCCTTTGAGGATGGACGATGTTTAGGTTTGGAAGAACTAATGAGCTTATTCTCAGTTCTCTTTCATATTTTCAGAAGACTGCTATGTAGCAAGTAATGATCTCCAGGTTTGAGAGATGAAAAAGCTAGCGATTGAAGCTAGTTTCAAGCTGAAGTCAGCTAGTATCACGGTCCCAGTTAAAACACAAAACAAAATGACCAGCCCACCAAAGCTTGCAGACAGAATGGAATTAACTCGGCCACAGGAAGTCTGTGCAGAAGAGAAGTATGTCTCTTTGGCAATAATAAGCCAAAGCTACTGCCTTGAAAAGTAGTAACTACTTTCCATTTACTGATGTTTGTTGACCAGTTTAGGCCTGATGAAAAAATCATTGCCTTTAAAAAAAAAATAAATTGAATTTGTTTGCTTTTGAATGCTTCTTAGAGCTTTGGGAATTCCAGTAACAGACCATACCTACGAAGACTGCAGATTAATGATCTCAGCAGGACAGCTGACATTGCCTATGGAGGCTGGATTGGTGGAATTTACCAAAATAAGCCAGAAATTGAAGTAAGTATGTTTTTAAATTGCTACACTTTCATAAAGGCGCCCCCCAGAGATTTCACGTCTTGTTTCTTTTCTCTAGTTTCATTCATGCTCAGCTCTAGAGCATTTATTCTAGACCCTGTGGCTCTAGAACCCACGGGTTTTTTTTTATTAAGGAAACCAGGACTGTGATTTCATCTCCCATGTAGTTCACCTAGTTGTGTTTTTTTTTTCAAGAACAGTTAATTCAGGGGGTGCCTGGGTGACTCACTGGGTTAAGCCTCTGCCTTCGGCTCAGGTAATGATCCCAGGGTCCTGGGATCAAGCCCCATATTGGGCTCTCTGCTCAGCGGGAAGCCTGCTTCTCACTCTCTCTGCTTACTTGTGATCTCTCTCTGTGTGTCAAATAAATAAGTAAAAATCTTAAAAAAAAAAAAAAAATGGTTAACTCAGAAGCATGGGTGCTGGTCATAGGAGGAGCCCAAGAGATAGTCGGTGTGGACCAGCACAGATCTGCCCTTCTCAGAAGTGTCTCAGAGCAGTCAGTCTGTCCTGTTGCCCCCTTTCAAAAAGGATGACTTAATTAGATGGTCCTGCCAGGTGGCGGTCAGACCTCCTGTGAAGTCTCAATTGATTTGTGGGGGAGCAATTCTGACCCTCCGACCCCTTAAATACTTACCCTCAACCTCCTTTCTCTTCAGGGTGCATTTTTTTTTTTATGGCAAAACCCCTTCTTTGTACCTTTATAAACAACGCCTTTGAACCATCTGCTATTGAAAGGTATCACGACTGATTCCCTTATTACTGTTCATTCTGTTTTCAGCATATATGGATTTGCAGAATATATTGATTCAGTAGGTTTTGGCATCCTCCCAAGGAGAGAGCTACAGAACTGGTTATTATATTAAAGGTCAATATTGGGAGATAATATTTTGATAACTGATAGAGCAAATAGGATTCATATCTTCTAAGTAACAAGCATGGTTGATATTATATTCACAAAATTCGTGTAATTTGATTCATTTGAAAAGTTTAGGTAGTTACTGAAATCAGATACAGAAGAGCGCAGCATGTGTTAGGTCACCTGTTTAATTGGACAAGACAAAGACAGGATGTGATGTGAGCTATGGTACGTTTTCTGGCATTACGGTGTTTCAGTGTTCTAGAACTTCGCTTGGAGGAAATGTGTGTCATCTAATGAATCTCCCTATCCCAACATTTTGCGCAATGCGAATTCATCATCAGCCTAGAAACTTTTAAAAGCAAGAATTGCGTATCTTTTTTTTTTAAGATTTTATTTATTTACTTGACAGACAGAGATCTCAAGTAGGCTGAGAGGCAGGCAGAGAGAGAGAAGGGGAAGCAGGCTCCCCGCTGAGCAGAGAGCCCGATGCGGGGCTTGATCCCAGGACCCCGGGATCATGACCTGAGCCGAAGGCAGAGGCTTAACCCACTGAGCCACCCAGGCGCCCCTAGAATTGCATCTTTTTTTTAAACAACCCAATAAGTACTAAGTAATATTTAGATTCAAATACGATTTCTTACTTTCTTTTCACAAGTCATTTCTTATTTCCCCACACTGCTCCTGTTCTCAGTTACTTCCCTCTTCCTTAGGTCTTTGAGAAAACTACAGTCTCACTAATATCCTTCCAAAAAATCAGAAGCCTGTGTACACATTCCATAAGTACTCTAAAATACCCATTTTATTCTCATTTCCAGATATAACACTTAAGATATCGTTCCTTCAGACGGTGACTCAAACACCATTCTTAAAATGTCCATGTGGGTGGTAAAGGGCTGACCACACGTGTTCATGAGTCTTTGTTTGTCTAGGTTAGACTGGGATGGTGTTCGTAAGCAGTTGGACGAGTACGCAGTAATTGCAAGTTCTTCAAAAGGAGGACGAATCGGAATTGAAGAATTTGCGGAGTATTTGAAGCTGCCTGTTTCAGATGTCCTGAGACAACTCTTTGCACTCTTTGACAGGGTACGTTACAATGTCATCTCTAGTGCCCAAACATCTTTACTCTGCCGGTCTCCAGGGAGCATAAATCAGTAGGTCATTAGAAAAACTCGGCAGGTGACTGTTAGAGGAAGCAAGACTGAGCCCAAGTTTAATTTCATGATCTGGTTTTCCCTCTTAAGTTGTAGCAGCGGTAGTAATATAAGTGTGTGTGTGTGTGTGTGTGTGTGTGTGTGTGTGTGTTGCAACAATTATGATGGTATCTAGTTATTTTAAACACCAGGTCAGAAATAAATAGTGTGACCATAAAACTACATTTGTAATATAGAATTGGAAAGGCTTCTATAACTAGCAAGAATCTGTCTTTTTTTAAAAGATTTTATTTATTTATTTGACAGACAGAGATCACAAGTAGGCAGAGAGGCAGGTAGAGGGAGAGGGGGAAGCAGGCTCCCTGCTGAGCATAGAGCCGAATGCAGGACTCGATCCCAGGGCCCCGGAATCATGACCTGAACCGAAGGCAGAGGCTTTAACCCACTGAACCACCAAGGTGCCCCAAGAACCTAAGTCTTTATGTCAAAATTCATTCATGGACGACAGAGGTGGTATTAGCCTATCCTGAAGGCTTCTGGACTGCCCCCAAGACATGTGAGGACCAAATGGATTTTATTTTCAAGTAACATTTTATGACAAAGATTGCAAGTAAAGCTTGACCATTCGCCATTATATTAGAGGTATGATTTTCTGCTTATGAGGATGTAAGTACAAGCAGTTAGATAACCGAATTGTCAGAAAGTTTCCCTGAGAAAGCTGTATCAAGATTTCAAGCTCTCAATTTTTAATGTGTTTTTTTAATGTATAAAGTTGACAATGAAGTTTATCTTTTTGGTGACAGTATTATGAGTGTTCGTAAATGAACTAAGGCATGTAACTCCATTCAAGATACAGAACACCTGCAAGAAACAGCTGTAGCCACCCCCTTTGTAGTGAGATCCTTGCCCTCCCCCCGTTACCCCCAGCAATCACTTCTCCTCTGTAGCTTTGCCTTTTGTAGATGCCATGTAAATGGAATCAGATAGTGTAGACCTTTCTGAGTCTGGCTTCTTTCACTCGGCATAATGCATCTGAAATTGGGCCATGCAGTTGCACATATTAACAATGTGTCCCCTTTCCTTGCTGAGTGGCCTTCTGTTGTATGGACGCCTCATTCTCGGAGTCCCCAGTCCCCAATGGAGGAGCATTTCAGTTTGTTTCCAGTTTGGGGCCATGATGAATACAAACTATGAATATTCTTCTGTAGGTTTTTTTTTAAATAAATCTAGGCTTTCGTTTCCCTGGGGGTACAGACTTAGGATTGTGATCTTGTTGCTGTCTTATCTGAGATTGACTTGACTTTGCATGCATTCCTAAAGGATATTTCTTTTTTTATTATTATTATTTATTTATTTGACACAGAGAGGTCACAAGTAGGCAGAGAGGCAGGCAGAGAGAGAGGGGGAAGCAGGCTCCCTGCTGAGCCGAGAGCCCAATGCGAGGCTCAATCCCTGGACCTTGAGATCATGACCTGAGCCAAAGGCAGAGACTTAACCCACTGAGCCACCCAGGTGCCCCCTTAAAGGATATTTCTGTTGTGAATAGCATTGACTCGAGAGTCCTTCCCTTTCAACAGGTTAGCAATGAGGTCCTGCTGCCTTCAGTCCTCCGTGGTTATCTGTCTTACTGACTTTTCTTTAGTTTTGGCTCTCCTCACCAATCCTCCTTCTACGGCAGTTTGTCCACAGGTGGTTGCCTTTTGTATTTTGACTAGAATTTCTAATTGTAATCGAAAGGAGAGATGGGCTCGCCCGGGCTTTTTCCATCCTGGCTGGCTCCAGAAGTCTCGGTTCTCTGTGGACCACTGGGAAAAGATTTTGCAAAGAAATCATAGCTTGATGACAGAAACCAGGACACTTTTTTTTTTTTTTCTCTCTTTACCCAGAGCACTGGGTACTCATGATCCTAATGACTCATTCTCTGACCTCTGAGACGAACCATCCTTCAACCTGATGCAGGGGAGCAATCTTCTTCTCTCTGGAGTGCCTGGTCCCCTGTTCTTGGCTTGCTTGCAGCACACAGACCATCTTCCCTTGTCCCGGAAACAGTCGTGTGCCACTGCAGTTGAGCTCCTAGAAAGTGTAATGAAGGTTTAGAAGAAAGGAGAAGTAAGTTATTGGCTATAACTGCGCAAGTTGGGAAAATAGAAGCACTTCTTACTGGTACTATTACCAGTCTCTCTGTGAGCTTCATGTTGTCTCATCTTCCTTTTTGGCTCCAGAAACCAGGCAAGTAATTTTATACGAAGCTTCTATAAATATGAACTTGGTGACAGGAAGGAATATGACAGGGATCAACAAACAGGACAGGAGATAGGGGAATGGGACATGAAACGAGGGCTAAGGAGGAAACGCAGGGCATATCTCAGACGTCCGGTTCATCAGGATTTTCCATCAAAACTGGAAATTGTATCTGTGGAGGTTGCCGTCCCTTTTCAGGTGTCATAGTGTCATTGCTGGCAATTCCATGAACGTTAGGACACCTGTTCTGTCTTTCAGTGGTTGATGATCCCTGTCGTTTCTCTGGTAATCTTAAGGATGGGAAGATTTGGGAGTAGGGAAGGGAGGGCACAAGGATTGAAATAACCCCCAGTTAGCCTGGCTGACTCACTCGGAACTAGAGCTTACAGCGAGCCTTGGCAGCGAAGTTGGCCAATCACATTTCTGCATGGACAGCTTCCACCAGCACACACGCCACTTACAACCATGAGTGTGACTTTGTATAGTGTGACTTGGCTCTCACCGGAGACCGCGAGATGGTCTTTCCAGCCACTTTTCTTTTGATCTCCAACATACCGGAACGTTGAGAAAATAGGCTGGAGAATGAGGGACTCATGCATGGGACCTTCCTTCCTCTCCTTTCCTTTTCTCCTTTCTTTTTTCCTCTTTCCCCTTTCTGTCTTTGTCTGTCTGTCTTTCCTTTTCCGTCTCTAACCTTTCTGCATGTCTGTGCCTGTGAAGATGTGCTTTGTTTTGAGAAGGCAAATTATGCAATTGTTGCCACGCCCTGGGCACATACCCACATAACTCCCAGGCTAGGCTTGTTTTCTGGGTCTCTTGAAGTCATCTAGCTGGGGAATGTTCCACGGGAAAGATGAGAAGTTCAGTAATGCCAGTTTGTTTCTCTCCGAGTAGCTTATCTTGCTAAACGCTATGCTTAATGAGGGGTGGGGGGTCAGACGGGAGGAAGGGTGGGAACGAGAAAGGGCGGGGTGTTCCTGTGGGTCTTCCAACAGCTGTAAATGTTTGCAGTGCCGACAGCTGCCCTCAGCCTCTCTGTCTTCCCCCAAGACTAATGAGGTTGTGTTGGGATTTGGGGGATGGGACAAAGACCTGAAAATCTCTCCACATTCCCTAGCTCCTTCTTCCCATGTACAGTCTTGACTGGTCTAGAAAGACTTCATAATGGTCTTGTCTCAGTTTGTCCCTAAAAAATACACTGTCTCTTCGGCTCCTGCTGACATCCTGACATGTCCTTTCAGGTTCTTGGGGGAATCTGATGACAAGTAAGGTCCCACAAAAACATGACATTCGCCATCCCAAGCATGGCGTAGTTCTCTAGTTTTTAGGACCATTGCCTTTGGAGAGAGCCTATCTCTCTGAAAAAGATAAACGAACGTTTTTATCTTTGTGTTGAATTTTGCTTCTTTATTTTTTATGGACGTATCCTGAACTCTCCGCATTGGATGGGTCAGATGTCCAGATGAGTCAGAGCTGAAGGCTAAGACAATGGTTTAAAACAGCAGTGTCTTGACATTTTTTATATTCATTAATTCAGTTTTAAATACGAGACTTTTTGCCAGCACTCCGGAAGGGATTGAAGCTTCTTTAGTGGGATTAAGAAACATCGCTAACTAACCTGAAGTCATTATAACACAGTCATTTTTCTGGTTCTAACCATGTCTCAGGATGTTTGTGACAGCAAGCCTGTCCCCTGAGCTCTCCTTCAGAGCCGTGTTCCTGAGTCAGCAGTCTCCGATGTACCTGTAAGACAGAGTCCTCAAATGCTTTGGGATGCAGCTTGCCCCTGGTGCTGGCTTGACTAGGCACCGTGTTATCTGCCTCTCACCTCTTACTAGCGGCAAGTTCCATCTCCTCTAACTGTACCTCCTGATAGACTCAGTTTAACATTTCATCAATACCTGTATGCCCACGCGCTGATGACCAAGCCACATTTAGGGGTCAGCACACTCTTCCTGTAAAGAGCCAGATAGTAAATATTTTTTTACTTTATAGCACTTATGGTCCAAAACTTTCAGGGCAGCTTGTACAATCAAAGAGAAAAGTTCATCATAGCCCACTCAGAAAGATCTCTCCATTTTCCCGCAGTCACCTAAGCCACGAAAATACCCTGTCCCAACTCTCAGCAAAAGCAGAAAATCTGCACGCTATAGCACCCTGCCCTCTCCAACAGGAAGGGGCAAGCAAAGATGCTTGTTATTCTTGGCACTCAGGACTTCATGCTGGAACTAATACCAAGAACTAGGCAGGCAGGAAAGAACTTAGGATAAAGAGACGCATTCATTCCACATAATGTGAAACGGTAGTAAAAGATTTACAGAAGTTTACGATAGCCGAAGATGCTGGATTATCAAAGTGCTAAGGCACACACACTTTTCCTGCCTAACAGTTAAACAAAGGATGTAGTAAATGCCAGAAGAACTAAGTACACGTTAGAAGGCCGAGAGAGGGAGAATCGTGATGGTTTTCAAAATTATTTTACAGAATGGAGAGAACAACCACTTATCTAAATTTTATCAGGTGATGGTCTGCTTTGCAATGTTATTGGTAAAAAAGGCATGAGCTCGTGCTAGACTATATGTAGCTGAGGAGTTAGAAAGGAGTCTGTCTAGTCGGTGAAGACAGATAGTATGAGACCAGTAGAAACGAGGGAGGGTATTGGCCAGAGGCAGAGAGGGAAGACAAGAAGAAAGAGTTAGAGAATTACTTTTAAATCAGATGGGAGGTTCCCTACCAATTAAACGGTGGTCACTCTAAGGACTGACTACAGTCCATCTATCAGTCCTTAAACTTTACCAACCTGCTTTGTCTTCATCAGCTTCGGAAACAGAGCAGCAGTCTGCAAACTACAGCGGACTGGGCCAGATACCTGTTGCCTGATGCCTGTTTTGCTAATAAAGTTTTATTGAGACACACCCATGCCCATTTGTCTATGTCTTGCCTGTGGCTGCTTTCTGTCTTCAGTGGCAGAGGTGAACAGTAACCAACAGTTAAGTCTTCTATCCTTTAAGTTTCCAGTTCAGGTTTGATTTGTAATATAGTATTTCATAGTTCATGTGAAAAGAACTATTGGTTGCAATCTCAGTTCATCAGCATTTGTTATGTGAAATCTACCCATAACTTACATGAAGCAATTGACAGAAAAACGCTATACTCGTCTTTCTATGTTGTTGTATGTGTTGTCCTAAATGTTCAGTGGTCCTATGTGTCTGACCATTTCCCTGTCCATGTCCCAGGTTGACTTAGCTACTCCATTCTGCCCATTACAGTATTTTCTTTCACCGAGTGTTGTTACATGAGAAATCTCCCTCTTGAGGTAAAAATTGGGAGATGCTTAGAAGGAACAGGAAAGAGCCTGCAGGAGTTAAAGCTTAACTTTTTCTTCATAAGCACAAGTGAGCAATGTCTGTCCTCCATGAGCACAAGGGAGGATAAAACAGAGCTTTGTAAAGACCAAATTGTGTCAGACCAATTTAATTTCCTCCTATGATAGAGTGACGGTCAAAGATGATAAAGAAGAAGAAATAGATATTATCTGTATGGGCTCGAGAAAGGCTTTTGATTTCATCCAACATGACATCCTCATCAATAAATTAGGAAGGTCTGGTCCAGATCATGCCGCAGTTGGGCGAAAGCCCCTCTTGACAGAAAGGCTTTGCAGCAAGTGGGAGCTGTATTTCCTTCTGGGTTCAGTGCTGCCCCCGCCTTGGCATTCTGTTTGGAGGTGTACCATACTTGATAGGATGCCACCCAGAATAGTTGTGAAAACCAGACTCAACCAGATGATACGTCAAAGCAGGGATAAGAGTATATCCTTAAAAGGGGTGGAACCATACCCAAGAAAAAGGAAGGTTAAATTCATTCAATGTACAGCATGAGAACACTTGGGCTGGAGAAGGAAAGGAAATGCCACCACCACCATTTCAGGACATGTGAGGATCTAGACTCCCCGAATTCTAGAGCTAAAGGGACCTTTCACATCCAACTGCCCATCTTCCTCATTTTGCAGAAGGCAGCCAGCCTGAGAGAGGAAGTGAGTGCTCGAGGCTACACAGCTGGTTAGTTGTAGGACTGAGACTAGAACGGCTGGTCCGTGTCCTTTTTACTTCAACCTGCATTGTTGGCTGATACACACACACACACACACACACACACACACACACGGGTTCGTGGGGCATTTTTTATACTTCCTATCGCTCACCCATTTCAAACCTACAGTTCTATGATTTTTTGAGTAAATGTGCCAAGTTGTGCAACCATCCCCATAAATCAACTTGAGAACATTTCCAGGACCCCACTGAGTCCCCTGGTGGCATTAAGGGTTAGATCCTGCCACCAGCTTTCTTCCAGCCCAAGGCAACCACAGCAGGGTTGTAAGTCCTTTGGTGTGATTAGAGACCTGGTCTAGAAGAGAGACTTTCGGTCTCTGTGGATTTGCCTTTTCCAGACGTTTCATGTAATGGAATCGTACAGTAGATGGTCTCCTGTGTCTGGATTCTGACTACTTTGCCTAAAGTTTTTACCGTTCACCCATGCTGTACATGTATAGGTGATCTGTCCTCTTTACTTGCCAAAAAGTATTCTGTTAAGTGGACACCTTGTATTTTTTTTTTAAGATTTTATTTTATATTTGACAGAGAAAGAGATCACAAGTAGGCAGAGAAGCAGAGCAGAGAGCAGGGAGGGGGGGAAGCAGGCTCCCTGCTGAGCAGAAAGCCCAATGCGGAGCTCAATCCCAGGACGCTGGGATCATGACCTGAGCCGAAGGCAGAGGCTTAACCCACTGAGCCACCCAGGCACCCTGACATGTTGTGTTTTATTTATGCACCAGGTGGTGGACATTCAGGTTGTTTCTAACTTGAGGCCTTTATGAGGAATGTGGCTACTAGCGTTCATGTTTCTCTCTTTACTTTTTTATATTCAGTAACTTTCCCCCTTCACGTGAATCCATCAGATGTGTCCTCTTCCCCTACTCTTTTTCCATCCTAATATGGACAGTAGAGTTCCCCCAGATGGCAACCCAAGATGTTATTAATGTTCTAATAAATAGCCTCGGGGGATTCGATGGTCCAGAGAAGAAAAGGTTTGTTAATCTAATAAGAGTCTTTTATTCCAAGATGGCTTATGAGAAACTATTAGCCAAATGCCCTCCATCTCATAGGAAATAAGTGAGAGGAATTGAATTTAAACCTCAGGGAAAACCACTTCAGCTGGGCACGAGGAGGCTTGTTTTATGTGGCAGTGGTTGCTATCAAGTTAATTTGCAATATTATAAAAACAAAACCCATGTAATGTCCTCCGAGAGCAGCTCCTGTGAATGGGTTTACATCTGTCTGAGGCCTGATGACCTTGTGATCCCCTAAAAGGAGGACAGTCCTCTTGGGGTGCTTTCTTCTGTGTGGTGAAGGAAGACATTTGGCCTTTGGTGTTCACAGAGGCCATTTCATTGTGCCCAGGAGACCAGATATTGGAGTCATTGTGTCATAAAACGAGTGGTTGGAGAGTTATACACAAACCACAGGGTGTGGTGGAAGGACACATTGCTCCCGTGCCCTGAAGAGAGCAAGGTCTCCCAGCTGCTGCTCCCTCCCTAACGATAGCTACTACAAGAGTGGTTGTTTAGTTCTAGAAATTGTACAGCTTGCAGTGTAATTTCACATCTTCTCTCCTTTTGACTTCACATTCGAGCCTAGAGAGCTCCCACTGAGAGACCGACCATCACGCGGCCGTTAGTTCAAAGCCCTTTCCAGCCCAAGTCCGTTCTGCGGATCTGCCCCTCTCTGCTCTTGAGCCCAGAATGGACCGTCATCACGATGCAGTGTTTCTTAAAGACCACACATCCTTTAGCTCCTCTGCATTTTTGCTGTGCTCTCCCTTCACATTCCTTGTCTGTGCAGAAAGCTCTGGCTTGGCTCATAATCAGGCCTGCACGTTATCTCTTGTGTAGGTCAGTGTTCTCCTTGGCAGAATTCATCACTCCTTTTTGGGGTACCCACAGTCCTGGATAACAGAGCACACCACATATCCCCAGTAGCTCATCTTCCCTGACTCTTTCTTTCCTTATCACAAATACTTTGTCTTTCAATGGAATTCTGTGGAACTTAAATACCGAAGAATACTATATACAAATGTAATAGTTTGGTATTAATAGAAATGGGGGAGACTCCTGGGTCGCTCAGTCAGTTAATTGTTTGCCTTTGGCTTAGGTCGTGATCCCAGAGTCCTGGGACCGAGTCCCACATCAGGCTCCTTGCTCAGTGGGGAGCCCGCTTCTCCCTCTCCCTAGTGTTCCCCCTGCTTGTGTTCTTTCTCCCTCTCTCTCTGACAAGTGGATGGATAAAATCTTTAAAGTAGAAATGTGAATATAGATATCAGGTTATAATTACAACTAGTTTTTGGTGGGTGTTCCCAATCCTTGAGCACAGCAACCCTAATAATGTATTTGCCTTCATCTCCTAAACACTGAATCCAAGTCCTCATACTTAACAAGTGAGATTGAATTATTGTGAAGTGGGCATAATGAGATATTACCACCTCGTACACATTAGGATGGCCAGTCAGGAAGGGAGGGAGGGGTGAGAGGAAGGAAGGAAGGAAGGAAGGAAGGAAGGGAGGGCTGTTGGCTGGGCTGTAGAGAAATTGGAACCCCTGTGCACTATTCGTAGGAATATATAATATCTACTGTGGAAAACAGTATGGTGGTTCTTCCAAAACTTAAAAACCAAATTACTCTATATGATCTGAGAGTTCTGGTAGAAGCAACCCAAGCATCCACCAATAGACAAGTGGATAAACCAAATGTTTCTTATACATACAGTGGAATATTATTTAGCTCTGAAAAAGGAAATAAATCCCGACACCTGCTATAACATGGATGGACCCAGAACACATTACATTAGGTGAAAGAAGCGCATCATAAAGGGACAAATCCTATGTGCTTCCACTGATGTGAGGTCCCTAGAGCAGTCAGATTCATAGAGTCAGAAAGTAGAACGGGGCTTGCCAGGTCCTAGCAGGAGGAGGGAACAGGGAGTTCCTGTTTAATGGCGACAGAGCTTCAGTTTGGGAAGACGAAAAAGCTTCTGGGGATGGACAGTGGTGACAGTTGCACAATGATATGAATGTACCTAATGCCACTCAGCTGAACTCTTACAGTTATGACAGTAAATTTCCACGTTACGTGTACTTCACCACAGTTTCTAGACATTTTATTTATTTATTTATTTATTTATAAAAATCATTTATTTATTTATTTATTTATTTATTTATTTATTTGACAGAAGAAATCACAAGTAGGCAGAGAGGCAGGCAGAGAGAGAGAAAGGGAAGCAGGCTCCCTCCTGAGCAGAGAGCCAGACATGGCGCTCGATCCCAGGACCCTGGGATCATGACCTGAGCCAAAGGCAGAGGCTTGAACCCACTGAACCACCCAGGTGCCCCTGTTTCTCGACATTTAAATTCAAAATATTTAAATTTTTAAAAACAAGATGCAGAGAAGTCTCTACTGGTTGGTTCCATTTGTTCAGGGCACGGCAATCAGTTGATGGTGTTTGATGTTGAGATAATGGTTACCCTGGGGAAGGAAGAGTAACTAGAAAGCAGGAGGAGGTTCTAGCGTATGGCCATATTCTATCTTTTGATCTGGCTGTTATCACATAGGTGTGTATGGTATATGAACTTCTCCGAGCTCTCCAGTTGTGACTTGTAAGGTTTTCTATGTGTCTGTTATACTCCAAAAATAATTCCAGAAATGGAGATCCTTAGAGCCACAGCAGACTATAGAGTCAGACTCTGTGAGGCTGGGACCAGGGGACCCTGCATCTTAAAACCTTCCCTTCCAGGTTTTTCTTAAGAGCATTGGATTTGGGGAATCTTCACTAAAAGAAAGGGATCGGAGAAACAGCCCAAGAACCCCATTCTGCACTAATAATAAATATTCCTTAGAAAAGAAATTCTTGATATCTTGGAGTCACTTAGCTTCCCCGGTTGGGAAAACACCTATCATCTTTCAGGTGCTGAGAAATCAGTGATGTAGAGAAAGGTGTGAATGTGTATTTTAATATATTACATTTAAAATAGTATTTCTTATAATTTGTCATACGCACAATGACTCGCGAATATTTTGAGGCCCTCTAAAAACAGGCAGGTGCTAGGACCTAATGGAAGTCAGGCTTTCAGTAGGAGGGGAGACAGCACTATGGGGTGTGGTCTACCTGGAAGCAGGTACAGAAAAGCCAGTTCTTCCACCTGGAAGCTAATGAGACTCCATTTCAACTCTCTCCACACCACCTCCGAGACACCAGCAGCTTTCACACTTGCTTGTCAAACCAAAAGCATGTTTCTTGCAAAGGCTTTATTGGAAGGGGCCGATCGAGGTCTTGGAGAAGCTCTCGGAGGCCTTCTTAGAGGAGGTGGTCAGAGAAGAGGAGGAGGAGGAGGAGGAGGAAATATCGGAGGGATAGTTGGAGGAATCGTGAATTTCATCAGCGAGGCCGCGGCAGCTCAGTACACCCCAGAACCGCCTCCCACTCAGCAGCATTTCACGACCGTGGAGGCCAATGAAAGTGAGGAAGTTCGTCGGTTTCGACAGCAGTTTGCCCAGCTGGCGGGACCGGACATGGAGGTGGGTGCCACCGACCTAATGAATATTCTCAACAAAGTCCTTTCCAAGCACAAGGACCTGAAGACCGACGGCTTTAGCCTTGACACCTGCCGGAGCATCGTGTCCGTGATGGACAGTGACACGACTGGCAAGCTGGGCTTCGAAGAATTTAAATACCTCTGGAACAACATCAAGAAGTGGCAGTGTGTTTATAGGCAGTATGACAGGGACCACTCTGGGTTCCTGGGACGTTCCCAGCTGCGTGAGGCCCTGCAGGCAGCGGGTTTCCAGCTAAACGAGCAGCTTTACCAAATGATCGTCCGCCGCTATGCAGAAGAGGATGGCAGCATGGATTTCAACAACTTCATCAGCTGCCTGGTCCGCCTGGATGCCATGTTCCGTGCCTTCAGATCCCTGGATAGGGACGCAGATGGTCTGGTTCAAGTGTCGCTCCAAGACTGGCTGCAACTGACCATGTATTCCTGAAGCCGGCCCCTCCCCGAGGACAGGACTCCTGACAGCCTCGCCCTCCCGTCCCCACAGCGGCTGATGCCCTGTCCCAGAGTTGTCATTTCCTGCGAGCTCATATATCTCCCTGCAAGCTTCTGAACTGGGACTGCCCCTTGGTGCTCAATTAAAATAGTTTTTTTTTTTTTTTAATGAGAAATGTTCTGAGTGGTTTGTATGTCAGCTCTGTGAGATACTGGATGTGTAGGGATGTATGTATGGGGTTGGGGGGCGTGGGGCATAGCCCCCTTGGAATAGATTTTGATAGGGCATTGCTTATTTGGTGAGCGAATTCCAAGAAGCAGGAAACTTGTTGTCATTGAGAATGAAATCTTGAAAAAAGAAAACCCTGGAGTAAATCAAGAAAGCCCTCAAGAGATCTATTTTTCCCTTTAAAAAAGGTGAGGAGGAGTGATGTTCAGAATCTGTTTTTCTCTTAATTTCACATCTGGTCTTTCCATTATGAAAAAAAGAGAGAAAAAAAGAGAAAGAAAAAGTGTTTTCCTGGAAGCCTATTTAACTGTATAGAAACAGGTTCAGAAATGAGAAAAGAAGCAGTTTCACGTAAGGGAAGTATATATAAGTTTTTAACAATGGAGAGACTGTCTGAAATTCCAGAATTCTTTAGTCCTGTTTCTCTACTAAAATAAGCACGCAGCAAATTTGTTTTGTTTTGATGTATTTGTAAAGAGGGTCAGGGCATCGGGGAATGAAGGGTGGACCCGTAGCCCAATATGTCAGTCTCAATCATTCTTCCACACGCTTCATACAAAATCGGGCTTGCCCAACGCATGTTGGCCGGCTCTTGTCGTGTCTTGCCCTGCCTCAGAGCTAGGAATGCTTTGTTGTTGTTCCTTTTGCGAAACTGTGGACAGAAGAAGCATAAGCGAAGGAGCAAAAATAGGTGTTGGGGGGAGCATAGAGTGATCAGTTATTTGGTATATAAAGGAATCTAGAGATATATAAAGATGTTTAAGTACTGCTGAGTGTCACAGGGGTTCTCAGTCCGGACCGTGATTCAGAATCACAGGGAGAGCTCTTGAGGAATATTGACGGCTGAGTCCCACTCCGGATGCATTGAAGAACAATCTTTCGAGGTGGGGCTTGGAGACGAGTATTTTTAAAGCTCCCCGGGTGATTCCAGTAAGCAGCCGAGGTCACCAGCCTGGGCTGTCGTCCCTTGCTTGTGTATGTATGGCCCTTGGTTTGGCTCTGTCATTTTGATTCAGGCGGTGATGATGGGGCGGGCAGAATCCAGAATGCCCAGCTAGGCAAGTAGACAGAACCACGGCGGCTGTGTATGCAAGGACTCAGTAACCCTCCCCTCTCCCCACCCCACCCCTGCCCTGCTATTGAATTGGTTCCCACCACTCCCGTGCATTCCCTCCCTCTCCAAAGGCTAGTTTAGAGGGTCCTCCTGAGTTTGAAGATCAATTCTTCCTTCCTCTTTTGACCCATTTCAAGGAAAGTTTTAACTCTGGAACTGATGTCATTCTCCTGTTAACAGTCCGCAGCGGCAGGTGAGAAATCCCCAGGGCCAGTTGGGAGAGGTTGGCTTTCGGTCTCCGTGCTCACCATTGTCACCATCGTCACTCTCATGGGATATTTATACAACACTACGTGCGTATCCTTCTGCGCAGAGTCAGGCCCAGGGACCGCGTCTGCCTTCCGCGAGGGACCTGTACGTGTAAGCTCGCTCCAGTGGGCTGCCCAGCCAGCTCTGCTCATACCAGAAGGAGGCTGCTGCCAACATCCACATGTATTGATTTCAGGATCCCCATGTTAGAATCAGCCCATTCATATGTCAGGCGCGAGCATAGGCATCTAGCCAAGAAAGGGGAGAGCTGCCAAGGTGCCTTTTAAGGCCTCAGAACATTAGGTTTATTATTTAACCTTTCTACATGATGGCTGCAGAAAGGGCAACTGAGCCTTACCCTGGTGGTCCTGTTATTTCCAAATATTTTATGAAAGTTAAGGCAGTTGCATCGTGCTGGGGGATGGTAGTAAGTATTTTTCTTGCTCCTCGGGTCAGGGGATTTTCTGCTCTTACAATTCCCTTCTTGCCCGCCCAGGGCAAAAACATCCTGAAGTCACCTCCATGTCCCTTCTGTTCTCTTCTGGATTTGTATAACGTTTGTATGGGTCACCCCAGACATTAGAGAAAATGCTAGAAAATCCAGTCTAAACTCCAGACTTTGTCAAGTACTCAAAACTTTGGCATTGCAGAGAACCGAGAACCTGACGAGTAATTGAACTTCTTAGTATTTTTTTTTTTTTTTGATGAACATTTTTTTAATTTATTTATTTTCAGCATAACAGTATCAGTATCATTATTTTTTTTTACCACACCCAGTGCTCCATGCAATCTGTGCCCTCTATAATACCCACCACCCGACTTCTCACCCCCCCACCACTTCAAACACCTCAGATTGTTTTTCAGAGTCCATAGTCTCTGTCTGATAGCCATTTGTATGTCTTTTTTTTTAATTTATTTATTTTCAGAAAAACAGTATTCATTATTTTTTCACCACACCCAGTGCTCCATGCAATCCGTGCCCTCTATAATACCCACCACCTGATACCCCAACCTCCCACCCGCTGCCCCTTCAAACCCCTCAGATTGTTAGGGGAGGTGAATCATGAGAGACTATGGACTCTGAACTTCTTAGTTTTTATCCAGTAGTTGACATTTTCAAGATAAGGGGGAAGAATATTTACCTGATGATTTTTTTTTTAATTTTGTCATTTCTACATGGAAGCCTCCTTATAGGCTGAGACAAGGGTCTTTGATTCGAATCATTCCATCCCATGATCTTTGAGTTTCTAACATGAAGCAATACCATTGATGTAGTAAGTTGAAAATAATACTCAGCGATTTTAAAAAGCATGTGAAGTTGCACAGTCTCCATCTTTTAAATTTCAAAATACCCCATATGATTTCGAAAAACACCTTTATCTTAATGTGATCCACGGGATTCTGTAACCTGTAACAGCAGGAAAAAGAACGTAGGTCTGTACTTAACGCACGTATGCTGTGTACCTAAGAAGAGCAGACCTCCAAGAATATTCTAAATGTGTACATCATCTTAAAGGTCACATTTTAAATGTCTTGAGAAGTGGTGCATGTGTTTTTCAGAACTGCTTTTTTTTTTTTTTTTTTAAGCCAGAGATTTCATCAGTAATATTGCACAGCTAACCTATGCTGGGGCCTTGAAAAAATATTCACGGATACACCTGCAGGGCCCTGATATTTAACACGTCTATTGATCTTGAGGTGCTTTCAGAATTACTTCTTAAAAGTGTCTGTGTTTAATGCTAAGTGGATTAAAGCAATTTAATTCTGAGAAAATTGGTAATGCAATTATGTATGTGGGTGGAAATACGCTCTTAATAAGCGTATTTGAGTAAACAGAATACCTCTTCCCAGACTCCTCTGGAAAACTGCAGAATTTACTGGATTTTGATAATCGTACTCTTTTGGATTTGTAGTCATCTTCAAAGACTCAAAGATTTTTTTCTGTTGGCTACTGCATAGTAGCTTCTGTTTTTAGGTGAACATCCCTGAATTATTTTGATGGCATTGATTTTCTCTCCTTTGCAGGGATGATATCAATTATAACACACCAAAGACAAAATAGACCTATTCCTTGGGAGTTTACCATCTCTCAGTATATTCAGAACTGTATCCTTACGTGTTGCTGGACTTGGAAGCTTGTAAACTATATCCAGTTCAGTAAGAATGAAAATGTTGACTAAATCCAACTAGGAAAGGCCTTAAAGAATGGCTACCTGAGAATCAAACACAGGAACACCACCATTTGTTCCTTCTGGACTTCTAAATGGACCATGTCTGAACACGTGGTCTGCCTTCCCACTGGTCCAAGAAGCCAGCGTTGTGTGGTTATGGGGATAGCATGGTGCGGGGGCACTGGGAGATCACGGTGACCCCCAACTTTCACTTCTGTGCTTTTCTGATCTGCTGACCACCAGGGAAGGGGTGGGCCCCACCATCTAGAGTTCCAGCCAGGCTCAATCATCCTTTCTCTTCGCAGTGACCCAAAACAAATCCGTAGTTGCTACTCAGGGCTGTCCTGGCTTCCAGAGTAGGACCGATAATGGAGGGATTAGAGTCTCCTTCCAGAAAGCTGGGCTCCTGCTTTGAAATGTGGCCCTGCAATATTTTCAAGTCTAGATTTTTTGTTAAGTTTATGACTCTTCCTGAAAAGTTTAGTAGGTTTTTAAAGAAAAGAACCACAGATCTGAAGGATAATTTTTATCATGGAACTGATTTGAAATTTAAAAAAAAATAAAGGAGTGTGTTTTGTTGTGTACTTTTAAATTATCTGTTTTTGAATGGATTTTATTAAGCTACTTGCTTTAATTTGAATGATTTAGAGTCCAATTATCTAAATTTTCATTGGAGTTCATGGTAATAGCAAGTTTCGTGACCTCAAATAAAGCTTATGACTCATTCTTTTTATTTAAAGTCAATTAATTAACATATAGTGTACTATTAGTTTCAGAAGGAAACTTTAGTCATCAGTAACATATAAGACCCAGTGCTCATTCTATCACGTGCTCTCCTTAATGCTCATCACCCAGTTACCCCCTCGCCCTCCCCCAACCCCCATCAACCCTCAGTTTATTGCCTATAGTTGAGTCTTTTATGGTTTGTCCCCCTCTCTGATTTCATCTTACTTTATTTTTCCTTCCCTTCCTGTATGTTCATCTGTTTTGTTTCTTAAAGTCCACATACGAGTAAAATCACACAGTATTTGTCTTCCTCTGGCTGACATAGTTCGTTTAGCATAGTTCCCTCTAGTTCCATCCACATCATTGCAAATGATAAGATTCCATTTTTTGGATGGCTGAGTAATATTCCATTGTGTATGTGTATGTATGTATATATCCAGTAATATTCCATTGTGTGGTATGTATATAAATCTATACACACACGCAACATCTTCTTTATCCATTAATCTGTTGATGGACATCTGGGCTCTTCCCATAGTTTGTGGGCATCACTGCTATAAACATTGGGGCTCAGGTGCCCCTTCAGATCACTACGTTTGTATCCTTTGGATTAATACCTAGCAGTGCAATTGCTGGACCATAGAGCTCTCATTTTTTTTTATTAGTTAAAATGAATTAGTTGAATGGATTATTTCTAAGATTCCTTCCAGTTCAAAGTTTTATTATTCTGAATTGGGGAACTTAACAATGTATTATTGTATTGATCCTATAATAAAATACCTGAGAATAATTTCCATGCTGCCTTTTCCCCTTCCCATTACTAAGATGAAAACTTACCTATAATTTCCTGTGGGATTGTCAAGGGTCTGCTTTTTGTCAGTCAGAGATAAGACTGTTAATGAGTATTAGAGGTCCAGAATATTACCTTGTTTTGTGAATAGTGGTGCTATGAAGGGTTCTTTACACTTCTCTTTCTCCGTCTGCAAAATGAGTCATGGTGCTTGACTTCTGTGTCAGTGGTATAGATGAAAATTGTACATCTCACCATAGACAACATAAATTCAGAAAAGTATTTACAATCATACAATTATGATTGCATCCTCATTGTCCATTGACAATTCTTCTACTCCTTCTTCAGACCTTCCATTCAAGACTTCTGTGTTGCCTCATAGAGGAAGCCAATTGAGGAACTAGTGCGTCTATTGGGAGCAGTAGTGTCTGTGGTTCAGTGAGCTGCTGGGGCATCTCAGCCCTCGATGGTGTGTAAGGAAATGAATGACAGTGTCCCAAGAAGGAATGATGTCCTCTTAAAACTCCACCGCCTCTAAAATTGCTGGGGTCATGAAAATGTAGCTATTGACTGTGCTGGTGATCACCCTATGAATACATTTGTCGAAACAGATTAACTGTACCCTGAAGATGGGTGCTTTTCATTGATGTGAATGATACTTTTTTTTTTAATTATCTTCCTCCCCCACCCCCAAAAAAAGTGTTTCAAGAAAAGGAAGAGAGGCGCCTGGGTGGTTCAATGGGTTAAGCATATGACTCTTGATTTTGGCTCAAGTCATGATCTCAGGGTTGTGAGATCGATCCCTGCATTGGGCTCCATGCTTAGTGGGGAACCTGCTTGAGATCTCTCCCTCTCCCTCTGTCCCCGCTTTGTGTGCTGTCTCCCTCTCTCTCTCTCTCTCTCTCTCTCTCTCTCTCATATAAATAAATTTTTTTTAAGGGGAAAGAGGGGGCACCTGGGTGGCTCAGTGGAGTAAGGCCTCTGCCTTCAGCTCGGGTCACGATCCCAGGGTCCTGGGATCAAGCCCCGCATCGGGCTCTCTGCTCAGCAGGAAGTCAGCCTCCCCCACCCACCCACCTGCCTCTCTGCCTACTTGTGGTCTCTCTCTCTCTCTCTCTCTCTCTGCCAAATAAATAAATACAACTTTAAAAATAAAGTTGGTGGTGGGGGGAGAAAGGGAAGAAACCAGCTCCTTTGTAGATAACCAGACAAAAATAGAAGTCAGTTGACCTGAGTTGTTGTTTCAGGAATAAACCCTGTTCCTTAAGGGAAATCTTTAAAATATCTTTGTTTCTAAGGTCTCCGGTCGGAAAGGGAAGTTAAATTGTTCCTCCTTTTAGTTCCCACCCGCCGTAAGATAAAGGAATAATATAAAAGTGACTCTTAATCTTTTGAGTCTTGGTTGCTTTGAGGAGCATGGTCAGAGCTTCAATTTTTCTTCCCTAAAAACATGTACACACCAAAACTACACACCTTGTCAGGGGCTTCATAGCCTCCCCTTTCGCCAGGCTCATCTGTGAAACCACAGTGAAGAACACTTGCCTTAGTTTTAAAGTGAACCCAACGTAGTGTGCTAAGCAATGGAAACACACCGCCACATAAAGAAGCCAGTCCTTGCCCTGAAGGAACTCCTGATGGTGGAGATGCCGATCCTTAGTCACAGTTAAAGACTACGCTCTTACTGACGCCAAACATCATTTGTTCATCTGTCAAGTGCTGCGCTAGCTTTGTTGTTCCTAGTTCACACTTGATCTGGGAATTCATCACTTGAAGATTTGGCTGCCAAAAGGCTTCTGACACCTGGGATTATCATCACAGGGCTTGTGTGCAGGTCTCTTTCCTTCTCCCCACTTCGTCCTCAGGGTTCCTGTCTAGGTGAGTGGTTCATGTGTAGGAAACCCTGCTTTCGGTCAGCCTGACTTAGAATCATCAATGCCTTCTTCGTTGCGGTCATGAAATACCTCCTGCGGTATATAGAGAAGTTCAGGGTCTCCTGGGTCTAAATGCTTCTGTTCATTACTAAGCAGAAATATATCTTTCTTCCTTCTGAATTGGGAACAGGTGGACCCCTGGCTTGCTGTTTGCTCTTAGTGCAGAGTTTTTCCCAAGCAGGCTCAGAGCGTGATGACACTGAGCTGTGTGACATGCCTGGGTTTCACCTTTGGGGCTGTGATTAGTAGTAATTCAACTAGTGGGCCCGCTAATTGATTTCTCCCCTCCTTCCACAGAATCATGACGGCAGTATTGACTTCCGCGAGTACGTGATCGGCCTGGCTGTCTTGTGCCACCCTGCCAACACAGAGGACATCATTCAGGTGGCATTTAAGGTATAGTCAGCCCCCCCTGAAAGCCTCTCGGTCTGCCTCGTGAAGAAGCGTTGACGCGAAGCATATTCTTTGAAAATTAGTGAAATCTGATAGTCGAGTTTATAGATCCGCTGTGCCGTGTACATGGGAGTAATGTGATGACGACCGTGGCTCCCAAGAATAAAGAAAACACAGCATAGGGAAAGCATCAAGGGAAGGCATCGAGACTGGAGAGCAGGTGATTTCACAAATTAACTTTTAAAATGATTTCTGTCCAGCCTCTCCATTTTGAAGCCCCAAAGTTCAGTTTATAAATAAATACCACCTGTCACCAGCCAGCCTAATTCACCATCTGGAAAGTTCCCATCTATCCTGATTTTCTCACTCTGTGTGCCAGAGATATTTTAAGTGCTCTTTTCCAGGTGGAGTTGATGGTGTGGTGATGGGGTCCCATGAGCTTCCTAATACACGTCCCGGGTCCCCACCCTGTGTGTTTTCCCGTAGTATCATGTGTATTTCCACAGCGGCATCAGGGAAGGGGGTGGCCGATGAATAAGACCCCGTCCCTAGCAGGACTGGTTGGAGGGCTGAAATTTGAGGACTCAGATGCCTGTTTATCCTGCCCATGCCCAAGAGATAGGGGGAAGAGACACTCCCAAAATGTGTTTTTCGTTTTTCTGTGATAAATGGGGCTTCTAATTAGTCTTGGAACTAATTAGAATTAATTAGGTGTCTAATTAATATTTAGGGAGGATGTTCCTAAGGTTGTGTAGTCTGATCTCAAGTGAAACAAGACTTGATTTCCCTGCTTGTCTGTGTACCGAGTTGTAGATACAGACCCATCCTGACTTGGCTGTCTCTCCGCTTCCATCCGCCATGACACCCGAGGGCCTTCCCTCTTCCTGTTTCCTACTGTCCTCTCTTCCTGGTTTCTGAGAAGAATATCCCACTGTGATTCTGACGGGTTTTCTTTCCCCTCTATCATCTAGAAAAACCCTCTTTCTCCAAGAGTCCTTTGTCACGTTTTAGAGGCCGCTGGGGCCCGCCTCAGGAATGTTCCCGCATTCTGCCATTGACTGAGGAGTCCCCGGGCTTTCTTTTTATTTCAGATTGGTTTAAACTGAGTTCACTGCGAGGCCCGTAAAGAACTAAGTGGTTGATGCTTAGCAGATGGTCATAAGGCAAGGTCCAGAACTTTTTCCAAGTTTAAAACGTTTGGCTTTTACAGACTTATTCATCATAAAACCTAAAATTATACACATAGCTAACTTATTCCAATCCAGATATTTCTGTCTGTGTTTTGGGATTGTATTCGTAATTATAAGTTGAGCTGAGCAAACGGTCAGTTTGGGTTTACCGATGAAAGATCCGATAGAAAATTTGGCCCTCGAGCCCAGTAATTATTGTTTTTAAAGACGTCGTGAGATTTTTCTCTAGCCTAGACCTTGGTCTGGTGTGGAGGAGGGAAGCAAGGAGGACTTAAAACTATAATTAGCTCTTTTTCCAGTAAGACTAGGATCGTGCTCTACGTTGCTTCCTTTTGCCACGTTCTCTGTCAGGGGTGTTGGATGTTTTTGAAACTATTTTGGCACACTGGTATTTTTTAATGGAGTGTTGTCCTTTTCTATGCACAGGACCCTGTCACTTCCTTTTATCTGGGAAGGCCTTCACAGTGAACTCCCAATCCCTGAGCCTATTTCGTCGTCACAGAGACCTGCAGAGCTAAAGGATTAGCTAGAGTTCTTCAGCCATGAGCAATGGACATGCGCCATGGCCGAGACACCTGTCCTAAGGCCGGGGAGGGGGCTCCAGCCAGGGTCAGCTCGGAGGCAGCGAGCCCGCAGGCCCCGTGTGTGAGTGTGAGCACCTCCGCCTCTGCCCTCAGTCACACTCCAGGGAGGGTCCAGAGGGCCTGCAGTTCCGTGCTTGCTGGACAGACAGGATGTCTGGGCTGAGGGTCCCGCCGTATTCCAAGCAACGGACAGATCTCATTACCCAAAGGAAACTGGGTTCTTGAGCTTCCTACCAGGGCCCAGAGCGTGGGATTTACCTTAGATCTGGGAACCCTGTAGCCGAGAGACCATCAGGAGTGATGAGTGATGCGTAACAGAGGGAAAGTGGGCATTTCTCTGAGGGGCCCAGACGGGGCAGTCATGACGAGGCCACACATCATTTAAAACCATGAATGCCCAAAGGGAGAGAAAGAAAAAGCACCCAGTAGGGACACACAAAGGGACTTTGCACAGAAAGGAGAGCCACCAGAGCACCAGACGTGACAGACGGAGTGCAGAGGATCATGTCAGAATGGAAGGCCTCTCAGGAAAGCTTAGCGCCCGTGAGGAGTGGGCTAGGCTGGCTCGGGGAGCGGGGGGGATCTCCTGGCAGTTACTGCTGGAAGTCCAAGCCCATAGAGAGCCCTGGGCTGCACTTCGTGCAAACAAATGCTAAGCCACTTTTCACTCTGTGGCTGTCTTGTTCCTCACATGGGGGCTGGGGGACAGAAAATGAGCAAGCCCCTGCTTTCTCAGCTGGGGCAGCAAATCAACAATGTCAAGTGCTAGTGTTTTCTCCCACTCTGGTGGACAGTTAAAACACTAGTCAGTTTGTGCTTGTGGTTCTTTTTGTGATGATCACACCTTATCTAATGCCTCTGGTCGTGTGTTTGGTCAGAAGCAGAGGCCTTAATGGCCAGCGCTCTAGATGTTGCCTGCCAGCTCCACCACCGACCAGTTGGTGACCTTGGGAAAGGGACCCCACTGTCTCGGGCTTCAGCTTTCTTGTTGGGAAGCCAGGGCTAATGACGGCACCTGCCCAGCATGAGACCGTGGTGAGGATGTCATCGGGTAATACAAGGACAGTGACTTGAACACTTCCGGTCGGGGCCTGCTGGGAATCGGAGCTGGCATCATTTAAAACCATGAATGCCCAGGAGAAGATTTTGAATATGGGATAGTAATGATCTAACAACGATCAGAGTTTGGCTGCTTGACTTTCAATCCGTCCCACCTACTGCCTTTTCCTTTCGGCCTATAAACACGTTCAGACTCTCCCTTCGTAAAGACAGCCTCCTTCTGTGCTTGGCCAATGCCCCCCTTCCCTCCTTCCTGTTATTCCAGGAGCCCATGCTGGTTGTCTGCACCGCTCACCTCTCTCCGTTCCCGGCCTCCCATGACCACCTGGCCTCCCGTTCCCTGAAGCCGCGCTTCCCCAAGGCACCCGGACCTCCTAACTGCCATCCTGGCAACTCTCTTTGCTTCTCGCCCGGCCTCACTGTGGTGTTTTGCTCAGTGGGCCTCCACCGCCCTCAGAGCGTCTCCCTCTTTCCAGAAAGCCCTCCTGAGTCCCAGTGGCACACGATCCTCCTTTCCCGTTCTCTCTGAGGACTTCTTCTGAATCTTTTTATTTTTTGTTGGCCAGCTCCTCTTCCCTTGCTGCTTGAACCCACACACTTGAACCCTTGCTGCTCCGGGGCTTCCTGTCACTTTGCGCATTCTCTGCAGATAAGCTCTAGTCCCCCCCCCCACCCCCCCCCCCCCCCCCCCCCCCGCCGAGTTGGCAGTACTTACCGGAAGTCATGGTTCCAGCCTCGACCGCTCTCCTGGGTTGAGGTGCTCCCTCTCGTACCTCCCCCTGGCACCTCTGACTCAAGTCTAACCTCTCCAGGTCCAGCTTTCAATCTCCCTCTCTGGGGAGCGGACCCCCACTTTCCCCCAGGGGCCCAAGCCAGAGCACCGCAGGCCACTCTCGCCCCTTCTTGCCGTCCCCACAGGGCCCCGACTGCTAGCCAAGCCCCACCTTTGCGTCCTCGTGAATTCTGCCCCTTCCCTTCCTTCCTGCTTCTCCACCCCCGCACTGTTCATTGCTTTCTCTGCCTCTAGACTTTCCAAACTTCTGACTCTCATCCATCCTCCACACTCTCAATGCCACACTGTCATAATCCCACAGGGTGAGGTGAGGCGTCCTGCCGCCATCATGGCCTGATTCCTACTTGTCCATCCACCCCCCCGGCTGAGCCCCCGGCAGTCACTACCAGCCCTCGTCGGTTCCAGGAGTATCTCTTGGTGTTCTAAGACCCAACTCAACCTGTCAAATGGGTAGAGCTTTCCCTGACCTCTTTCAGGGGATTCATCTTGTTCTCCCCAGGACTCCCACGCCCTTGGGTCTCACTGTTGTTGAACCCCGTGCTTTCCTTCTGTCTCTTCCCACGACCAAGCCAGGTGTTTGCGAGGGCAGCAAAGACCACTCTTCCTTCAGATACTTCTCCCTCACCCCTGGCACAACTGATCTGCGAATTACTAGACTTTATTTTCTGAGATGATTCCGTACCATATTGCTCTGCTCATCCTTATGTGTTATTTTCTCTTTCCTTCAGCTCTTTGATGTCGATGAGGATGGCTACATATCAGAGGAAGAGTTTACCACCATTTTGCAGGCTGCCCTCGGGGTACCCGACCTGGATGTTTCTGGTCTCTTCAAGGAGATAGCCCAGGGGGATTCTGTGTCCTACGGTGAGTAGGCAGTCTGGTTTCTACATTAGTTGACTAGGAGGGGAACCAGAGTATGGATAGACCCTCACGCAGGAGTGTGGTTTCCCTCCCCTAATAGAATCAACCATAGAAATAGCAGGAATGCTGATGACAACAGCAACAGTAGCAGTAGTAGGGTAAGAGAAGCTAATTAATTACTGAGAACTTACACGCTGAGTACTCTTCTAAACATTTTTAAATAAATCTTTACAGCAAGTTTGTTTAATCAGCACATTTAATATTATTTTATTGAATTTATGGAATTTGACTTATCATCAGCTAGAGAATGTCTGAGCCAGGATGCAGAAACCAAGAGTCTGGTTTAGAGCCGCTGCATCTTTCCCACCTTCTCTCTCATCAGCTGCCCCTCCTGGAAGCGTCTATTCCTTTCTGCTCTCACTGTGGTCAAGCAAAACGGAGCAAGTGAACTAGAGTGGTTGTAACTCCACTAGAGGGGGACAGACTGGGACACCAACAGTCACTACAGCGGCAAACCTGTCACCATGTTTGTCGTTAGCAGCTTAAGTAAGCTTTCACGTAGGCTCGTTTTCTCCTGCCCCTTGGATAGCACACCTGTGAGGTCAGGACCATCATGGCGGACGAAGACCCCATGGCCAAATGGCAGGTCTGTGTGTCAGGGATCAAGCTTTCTCCAGATGGCTTGCTTGGTCCACACGTCAGTTTCCATGTATTTCCTGGTACAGTCGTTGAGAAAACCACACCTGAGTGGAGACGCCTAGCTGACTGTTTCCCTGTCTTAGCTTTGATGTGGTCATTCATGTCAGGTTGGCTTCTCTTCCCCCAGCCTTTGCCCTCACCCCCTCCCATAGGCTGTCGGGGGATTCCTCTGGAACGCCTCTTTCCTCATGGTGTTCAGAGAGTTTTCGCTGTTAACTTTCATGGAATGGGGTAATTAGATCACACACTTCTCTTACTCTCTGTTGTTTTTTTGGGTTTTTTTGTTTTTTTGTTTTTTTGTTTTTACTATCATTCTGCATGCCCTTTATTCTATTTGAGGTAATTAAATGCCTAGGGCACTTACTCTCCTGAGTTCATGGAAGGAAGGAAGGAAGGAAGGAAGGAAGGAAGGGGAAAGGAGGGGAGGGGAAAGAAAATGGGAAGTACACACTGAGAGAAAATGCAAGAGTCATAAACCCCATGTGCACTAATTCTCTGTCGATTTTCCTTTCACAAGTAAGACTCTTTATTGATCTGAGCTGCCAAATATGGAACACTTATTTGAAATGACTGTTTCAAATAATGTGGAAGTTACACCACAAATGATTTGTTAGGTAGGCATAACTTTACCTGTTGATTATAACAAATTTTTAGGGAAATCTGCTTTGTTTTTTGGAATTCAATCTTTTAGTTTTAGAATACACACGGTATCTCCCTTTCCCCAATATCATGCCAGTTTCCTTTTTGGCAGCAATGCTTAGAGGTGTGTCAGTAAGATTTTATGAAAGAATAACTACTGAAATGTGTCAGAATATGACCATCTAAACTGTTTTCCTTCTCAATTTTCCATTTAGATAAATTAATTGATTTCCACAATTCTACAGATTAGCCAATTCACAGCACTTCTTCTAGAAATGAGTTACCTTTTTTGGGAAATGAATTACTTCTTAATGCCACTGACATCCCAAAAAAGACAGAGACCTTGATCTTTTGAACAGATCCCAAGTCTTGAAAGACAGACTTTGTTTTCAGCAGATCAACTCTCATGTGTCATTTCCACAAAAGTCCTCTGTGCTTCCATCACTGAAACAGACTCATGCAGGTGAACCTTTATTTTGGATGTTAAGAAAAAAATATCTAAAGACCATGTTTGTAGCTTGCCTGATTTGGAAACATAAAATGGTCTTTGAATGCAAAATTACGTTGCAGTTGCAAAGAATGATTCGGACTCAGTCCAATGGCTTCCTTATTACTGAGACCTACTTCTGTCTTGAAGAGTTGTTAGTGTAACATGCTGTGAAGTAGACTCTGGGTTATCAGAGGATTTAAAAAAAAAAATAAATAGAAATAGATCATGGGGTTAAAAATCCTTTTATTAGAGAGCCAAATAGGTTGCGGATTCAAAGTCTAGGCTCCTTTTGCTGTATAAGCTCAATAAAGTTTTCTCCATCCAAACAGAAGAGGAGAGAGGGATTTCAGAGTGGAGGGGAGCAGCATGTTTCAGAAACTCCAAGGTATTGGAGGCTCGACATTCAAACTCTGCTGGTTAACTTAGTTAGCCTTCTATAGCTCTACCCTAGTTCCTAAACCTAGAACACCCAAGACAGAAAGGGGCCCACCACTCCACGTTCCCGTGATACGATCATTATATATTGTATGTTTTACTTGCCTTTATTGCTCAGAAGTCAGGGCTCAGCTTTTCAAGACTGTGTATTTGTAGACCAGAATGAAGGGTGAAAATAGTTTTAAAAACCAGTACGAAAAAGTCACAGGCAATAGCATTTTTAAACATTTTGTATTATAAAAACTGGTAGCCATTCAGTAAACTAAATGAAACATAAACACAGAGGGTAACAGGGTTTCATAAAGCAAGCAGTTGTGTTACTCCTGCTCAGGTCAAGAAATAGAGCTTTTCAAGAACTCTGGAGGCCCCCGGGCTCCCTTTCCCAGCGACAGCCCCTTCCTCTCTCCTACAGGGAGGCATGGCTGATCTGACTTTAAAAAGAATACTCTCCCTTGCGTACTTTTCAGCACATCACTGCAAAGTCTTTAAGTATTGTATGTTAGTTTTGCCTGAGTTTTTGCACTTCACAGAAGGGACTCCCATAGTGTATGTTGTTTGGTTTTTGGCTGTTTTCACTCAACATTATGGCTTTAAGGTGTATCCATAGTGTTACAACACAGCTGTTCCTTCCTCTTCATTGCTGTAAAGCCCTTATGTCCCAAGAACATGCTACAAGTCTCCATTTCTGCTGTTGACAGACACCTGAGTGGTTTCATTTCTCACCTGTCATAAGTAACTGTGGCTGTGAACTTTCTTGGGCATGTCCCCCAGTCACAGCGGGCACACATTTCTCTAGGTTATACACTTTGGAATAGAATGAACGGGTCATGGAGTATGTGAGTCCTCAGCTTTTCTAGATAATGGAAAAATCATCTTGCAAAGTGGCTGCACAGTTTCTAAGAGTGGAGTGATAATTGTATTGTATTGGCGATAATTGTATTATTAAGGTCATATATGAATCTGTCTCATGTCAAAAGAAGATTCACCTCTGTTTATTGGAGTTTGTTTGTTTTTCCCTCCCTTTCAGAGGAATTTAAAAGTTTTGCCCTAAAGCATCCAGAATACGCTAAAATATTTACAACCTACCTAGACCTCCAGACGTGCCATGTGTTTTCATTACCGAAGGACGTCCCACCAACTCCCTTGTTCGCCAGCAATAAAGTCAGCCCCGAAAATCATGACGAGAGCCCCTCAGACAAAAAAGATGACTGAAAGCAAATATTCACAATAAGGGAAGGATTTTTCCTTGAAATTGCGAAGGCATTTGTTGATAGTGTTTTCAAAGTGATTTCTGAGTAATGGTGTTTAAAATGAAGAGCTTTTTTAAAAAAATAAAAATGGTAGCTTTTCTTATTAAAATGCTTTTATCCACGTATGTGTATTATTAAGTAATATTCCCTTTCTTTTATGTTCTATTGTGTTGTACCGAGGGGTTTCCTGGTGACAAAGATGTTTTTATGGATTTTCCAGTTTAATTTGCAAATGCAAATGAATGAAATGATCTCATTTATTTACTGATGAACATTAATCAGTGCTGCAGAGAGTTTTAAAAAGTGCGAACACTCTTTAATCTACTTCCCTCTAAGGACATGAAGTGGGAGTGTTATCTAGAACCCCTTCCCATTCCGGAAATAGGAACGCTGCGGGATCTTATGCCTCTAACTTCCCAGATGGATTCTTTCATTTCTAGTTCAGTTTCTTGGATGACGGAATATGATGGATTGGAAGGGAGAGCTCCCGTTAATTCGATGAGACTTCTTAGAACTCATGTCCTCTTAATTGCAGATTTCCTTACCCACCTGCAAAGGAAATCATATCGTTCTACAGTTTAGATCTTTGTGTTAAAGAGCAAGGCTCTGGCCAAAGGCTAAGTGGGAATTGCCTTATTGCAGGTAACCATGACTGCCTGCCTGGTGAGAACATGAATCACTTGCCACGGAGGTGGCAATTCAGAATGCAGGGCTTCCCGAGGAAGGTGAAGCAACAGCTTAACCTCCTGGCAAGAAGCTAGGCAGTGACCCCTTTCCTTCAGGTGACACAGTAATCTCCCCCAAGTGCCGTTTTTATTGGATGTCACGCATCATACCTATTGTTAATGTCACCCGCATTTGAAATTTTGGGAACAGAGTATCAATTTATATAATGCGATGTACAAAAAGAATAGTTGGTTCATTTCCGAATTCTGTCTTTGAATTCAGTCTCCTTGTATTGGTGGTGTTTCTGAATATATTGCCGATTTACCCCCAAACTCATTTTTTAAAGCCATTTGTGAAGCAGAGGGGGGACTCGTCACAAGGGGTGAGTCATCATTTCAAACTAGTTTTACACATTAAGCTATGAGTGTTCTAATTTAATGAATGAATTTGGATGTTAAATGTGTTATCCTTCCGTGTACAGGGCTGTTTGCTTTTTCTCTGTCTTAAAGCTGTGTAGACAGAATATTGAATGAGCTGAAAACAGTTGCTTCAGTAATTAGAAAAATACCTCTTTATAGTAGTGTCTGCATATGCAGTGAGAAGGATGTACTACTCAGGTACCCTGATTGCTTTTTATCATAGAAAAGCCACACATTACTCCTGTGACTTATGAAAAAGTAGCATTCTAAACCAAAAGTTTTCTATGAGGCTCTTGAAAACGATCCCTTTGTTTTACTGTCTTAAAATAATACCTTATGCTCTTGAAGTCCACTTCTGCCAATGTAATATTCCTATTTTATTATGTTACTTGAATAAACAAACTTGCTACATAAAATTTTTGGCAATTAAAAAATTCTGTTTTTGCCATTTTGTCTCAAAGGTAATATTACCTTTTTAATATCATGGTTTGAACGTGTTTGCATATTTATGACTGTGATTCATCATTCTTGTTTGCATTTAAGCTTTATGAAATGTCAGGCATGATATGACTGTAATGAAAAACTCAAATTTTAGCCAAAGTTGTAATAGTTAGTATCCTTAAGGCAGCTGACTTTCAGCTGGTGGGGCGTGTGTGATAACACAGTCAAAATCATTAAGGTCCCTGTAGCCCAGGCCTCTCCTTTAGATTTCCTTCCAAGAGGCTTTTTTCTCCTTTAATTAGGAATCAAATTTCATTAAATCAGGTCAGTACACTATGGTTTCCTATCATCGCTTAAAAAAAAAATAGGTTACTCTTTGAAATGAGAAATACTAGATCCTAAGTCCTATACACCATAAAAATTTCAATCAGAACAGTCCTGTTGCAGGGTAATGACGTGCTACATGCTTATGGACCCAACGGCTAGCATTATGTGTATTTCATACTCCTCTGCCACTGTTTCTAGAGTTTTGGAAGGCTGGCTATGACCGCTAGCAGTGGTCCCTATCACGGATACGGAAAAGAGATGCCTCCCTTTTAGAATTCAGGTGGGCTGCCGTCTGCGGGAACACTGGCTCCAGACTGGGAAACTCTCCCCTTCACACTACTGCAAATGCAAGGTGGGAAGTTGGCACTCCAGGCAGGGTGGACAGGTAGGCTCCCTACCAGAAAAATCCTTGTGTAGGGGTGCCTGTAGGGTGGCTCAGTCGGTTAAACTTCCGCCTCTTGATCTTGGCTCGGGTCATGATCTCAGGGTCATGAGATTGAGCCCCGGGTTGGGTTCCGTATTCGGCACAGTTTGCTTAAGATTTTCCTTCTCCCTCTCCCCCCTACCCCCATGTGCTCTCTCTCCCTCTCTATAAAATAAAATAAAATAATAAAAATTTTTTTCAATCCTTGTGTGTTTGTTTATATTTAGCAATCGCCAAAGAGGATTAAAAAAAATCATGAGAAGGGAGTTGGGGGAAATTGGAAGGGGAGGTGAACCATGAGAGACTATGGACTCTGAAAAACAATCTGAGGGTTTTGAAGGGATGGGGGGTGGGAGGTTGGGGTACCAGGTGGTGGGTATTATAGAGGGCACGGATTGCATGGAGCACGGGGTGTGGTGCAAAAATAATGAATACTGTTATGCTGGAAATAAAAAATAAAATAAAATAAAATAAAATTAAAAAAAAAAAAATCATGAGTCAGAAACCATTCCCTAGGAAAGGAGACATAGTCAGAGTCTCCCCTGCCCCGGGGCCATTTCTGATCTCTTAGATAAAGTTCCATTTTTTTGTTGTTGAAGGGTTATACGAGGGGGTAAATCGGCGCTGCTTGTGATCTGATAGAGGTGAAAGCCCACAGAGTTCTTGATCCAGTATATAGCTCACAGACTTGAGCAAATACGGTCATACCCCCCAGACCTCGTGTCCCTTCCGGCCCTTTTTATGTAGCGCTTGTTTCCAGGTGACCCATAAACCTCTTGAGTGTGTGTGTGTGTTGGGGGGGAACGTGCTCTAACAAGTGTCTCCCCTACACTGGGATGCCAGCTTGCTATTTTTTCTAACATGGGAACCTCAGCATGTTCTTTTCATGCTGATGAAAGAGTCTGTGTGCAATAGAAAAGATAACAAAGAAAAGAACAAACAGAAGAATCGTGGTTACTTCTACTGCCCCAAATCTACAATTACTAATTTTTTGCAATGTTTCATTGCACCCTTTTTTCTAGACACTCTTACATTCTCAAGGTAACGATATGCCTGTTACTTTATGCTCTGCTTTTTCACCTTTTACGAGGTCATTTAAAAGGTCCCATAAAGGTACATTTTACACTGTCCCTAATATTCCATCAGATAGCTAGAAGATAATACGTGTGTGATATTCTCCTCAGACTGAACACGAGAGTTTGGTTTTCATTTGGGGATATTACAAAGATCCGACTCAGTACTCCATAATGGTTCATAATGAGAAATAGTTTGTCGATGGACTTATTTTTGATTTCCAAATTCTAAAACGAAGATTTCACTAAAGATATTATAATTATTAAATTTCATCTTAAGCTAATTTTATTGCAGGAAAAAATTGATATTGTTATCCCAGATTACATAGAGTTTGGTCATTTTGACGTCATGTAGGGGTTCACAAGTTCATGTCTTTCAAAGGTAAGTACGGGGGTGCCTGGGTGGCTCAGTGGGTTAAGCAGCCTACTCTTGATCTCAACTCAGGTCGTGATCTCAGGGTCATGGGATCAAACCCCACTTGGGCTCTGTGCTGGGTGTGGAGGCTGCTTAAGAGTCTTTCTTTCCCTGTCCTTTTGCCCCCACTCCCCAAAAGGTAAGTACATTTCATCTTTTTAAAAATATTTATTTTTCCCTTTGCAAAAGTAACAGACTTACTAATTATTGTAATAAGTAATAACAACAATGGCCACCAGTCTGGAGTGCTTACCATGTATTAGGCATTGTGCTAAACGATTTACAAGTATAATTCATTTAAAGACTTAATGAAAAATTGGCACTGAACAAAATTTAGAGCAATCTTTAAGTCACTCATTTAATGGCAGAGCTTGGAATTAAAACTGATTTTGTCGGACTACAAAGGCCATGATTCTAATCATTTACATATAGCATCACCGTTGCCATATCTATAGAATTTATAGATTAGTATCTGCTATATACATTTTCCTACTTGTGGGTCTTAGATACCAAATTTTGACTGAGTACTTAAAGGGAAGAGTGACAGAGTTGGTTCCAAATGGCTCTGGGCAATGGTTGATATTGGAAAAGATGGGTAAACTGAGGCCCAGGATAGGGCAGCTGAAAATCCAGAAACCTTCCCATATGAATAATCCAAGTTGCTGTAAATCAATGGAGAGGTCAACTTCAGGATCCTATGGTCATCTTTTCCTTTGTGGATAGTGAAGGAGCATGGGTGCTTTCCTTCTTATGGGTCCCTCTGTTGTGGGTCACTTTTTAGTCACGTCTCTGCTCTCAGAACAATGTTACATGACCAGTAAGGTCACGTTGGAAGGAACTGAAGACCAAGTCAAAATAAAAATACCTTCATCCTCGTTGTTCTGGAGGCTCCCCTTTGCTGTTCTCCTCACTTATACCTTTGCCCTCCTATAAATTCCCTTGCCAGACCGAGAGCACCATGATTGTCCCAAAGCATAAACTAGTTACCACTTCTCCGGTAAATGTTTTCAAAAGCCGCCCATTGCAGTTTGGACACAATCCCAAATATTCAACATGGCCTTCAAGGCCCTACATGGTCTGGCCTCCCTTCTCTGGAGGTCTAGATCTTGACCGTCTTCTGTCTCTCCCTCACTGAACCCCTACTACCTGCTCTTTCCTTTCCTCAAACTGACTAAAATCCCTTCCAGCCTTAGGGGTCTGTGTAACTGGTTTTCTTTCTAGTTACAAGGCTGCTCACCTGCCTTTTTTTTTTTTCCACCCAGATTAAAACAAAACAAAACAAAAAAAGCTTCATTGAGATGATTCACACATATAATTCACCCACTTAAAGTGTGCGATGCAGTGCTTTTTTCTATGTTCCCAGACTCGTGCTGTCATCACATCTGATTTTTAAAATAAATTCAGATTCCAAATCAAACATCATGTCCTCAAACAGGAATCCCCCACTGTCTGATCAAAACAGCCCATCCTGTCTCAGACATTCTCAGTCCCATTACCCTTGTGGCTGGGCTTTACACCCCTGGGAAATTATTTGCTTATATATTTATTGTCTGTTACCCCTACCACTTCGGAGGCATGCCCAACATGGAGCAAACACTATTTGGTAAATGAACAATGATAACGTTAGGTTTTCTTGACTGTGCCTCGCATCTCATGAGAGCAAAGATCATCTTTACAACAAAGTTGAAAACCTGGCATTATGACATCCCTAACATTCATGGAGAAATGGGCTGGGAGAGGTTCTGTCACTTAGGCCAGAGTTATATAACTGGTGAGTACCAGGGCTGGAATTCAAACCCAAGTCTGTCTGGCTTTGAATGAGGGGACTTCTGATTAGGCGAGGTAACTTGAACCCATAAAATAACTAAAGGATATTATATGACAGGTTTCAGTTTCCAGAAACATGGATACTAGATATGGCCACAAAACCCGTAGAATGCTGAGCAAAATGTCACAAACATTTGAAATGTTAGCTGAGCATGCAAAACACCAAGGGAAACCATCCCTGGGCAAAAATGAAAAGAGAGTTGGAAACTGGAACTGAATGAAGGGATAAAAGTTCTAAGGGACACGTGGATTATTTGTTTGTCTCAGTAACAAAGGGGCTCAGTATTTTGCAGCTCTACAAGGCAAAGCACAAGGTTTTTGTTTGAGGTGGGGATCTGGGACCAAGATCTCCAGGGAGAAAAACAGACATAGGAAGGGCTATGCTCTCGGGAAAAGAGTAAACCAGAAACATTCAACTTCTGGCAAAGGATGACGGAGGAAATGTTTCTGTCTTGGCCTGGATTCTAGGCTGGGGTTGAAAAACCTTCCCTCTGATCTTTTAAAAAAATTTTTTCATATCTGTTCTTTTCAATGTTTTAGAACTCATGTTATAGCCCAGCCAATGGTGTGTCTTGGTGAAGAGTCTCATGGGTTCTTGTAAAGAGAATGAGTGTTCAGCAATTGCTGGGTGTAATGTTCCATGAATATAAGTCAGACCTGGTTCGTGGATCACTCAAGAAGTCCTCTTCTACCTGACTAGTTTTGTATCCCTTTCTTCTAGCAGTTATTGGAAGAGGGCTATGGAAATCTCCAACGATATAGTTTTATCAACTGTCATTTGTCTGCAGCTTTGCCACTTGGCTCATAATCGTTTTTGATTGTTACGTCGTTTTGATTAACTGACCCTTCTGTCGTGATGAGTATTTATTTCTTCCAGTAATACCACTTGTCCTGTTATTAAGCAACTGCTCAGCCTTGCCAGCGTTCTTACACTAGTGTTTGCCTGCTTTATCTCTTCCCTTCCTTCCTCCTTTTAACCCATCTGTGTCTTTATACTCACAATGCATCTCTTAAATGACTATTTTGTGGTCCATTCGGCTCTTCCTTTTTATCTTGTCTGGCAATTCCTGCCTTTTCATTGGAGCATTTGGTCTACTTCTAGTTAATGTAGTTATTGATATGATTGGATGTGAGTCTACATCTTGCTTTTTGTTTTCTATGTTCCATCTGTTCTTTGATCTTTTCTCCTTTCTGACTTCTTCTGAACTAATTTTTTTTTTTTTTTAGTATTTGTCACTTGGTGTTTTCTTTTGGTTTATTAATTATATTTATTTTACTTACTTTTAGTGGTTCCTCCAGGGCCTACAATATAAACCTTTCCTTTAATATCATCTACTTTCAAATACTAATATGCTTTTTAACTTATAATGTAGGAAGCTTATAATATGCTTCTGTTTTCTCCTATCCTATCATTTGTACTATTGTCATGTATCTTCTATGTGTCTTCAACCACACAAGACACACTTATCATTTTTGTTCTAAAGAATCAAGTGAAATTTTGAGGAAAAAAAAGTTCTATTTATCAACACATTTACTATTTCCAACTCTCTCTTTTTCAATTTCTTCATATAATTTCACCTTTCCATCATTTTTCCTAAGCCTGAAGAATGTCCTGGAACAATTCTTAGAGTACAAAACTCCTGACAATAAATTCTCTCTGCTTTCTTTTGTCTGAATATGTCTTTATTTTGCCTTCATCAAAGACGTATTTTAGCCAGATACAGAATTCTGTGTTGACTTCTTTTTTCCTGTCAGCAATGTCAAGATTCCATTGTTCTCTTGCTTTAATTGTGTCTGATGAGAAATTAGAAATTATTCTCTTCGTGGTTCTCTTGTATATAATGTATTTTTATCATTGGGCTATTTTGTTTTTTCTTAACATTTTTTTCTTTATTACTAGTGTTGAGAAATTTTATTATGATTTTCCCTCAATTCTAACCACTGTAGAATATCACAGCTGGGATAATGACACGGATACAGTCAAGACACAGAACATTTCCACCAGCACAAGAATTCGTCATTGGGTTCTTTATAGCCCCTGCCCCTGCCCTCTGATTCCCACCTAACCCACTTTAGTCTCCGACAACCACTCGTCTACTCACCATGTCTGTAGTTCTGTCATTTCAAGAATGTATCAATGGAATCATAGAGTATGTAATGTTGGAGAGACCTGTTCTTTTCACTCAGCGTTTTTCTCTGGAGATTCATTCAGTTGCTGATTCTATCAAGACTTTGTTCCTTTCCTGTCGATGACATGAGCGTACCATAATTTATTTCACCCTTCACCCACTGATGGACATCTGGGCTGGAAAACGGGAACAGAAAGAAACTTCTTTAACCTGACTATCTGCCAGGAATCTCTAGCAAAAAGCGCACTGAATTATGAAAGTATTCCTTCAAAATCCAAAAGAAGGCAAGAATGTCTGCTGTCGCTGCTTCTAGTTCCTGTTGTAACGGAAGTCTTTGCAAGCACAGACAAATGGGGAGAAGATCAAGGAATGAGAGGACAATGTAAGGTATAAACAATGTAAGAAACTCTACAAATAAATTATTAGAATTAATAAGAGACACGGATACCATAAATTGCATTTCTACATATAAGTAATCATTAGAAATGGAAATACTGAAAAGGAAGATATCCGAAAATAAATTGGAAATACATTTGTAAGAACTTGTGGATGAAATTATGAAATACGAGTAAAAATATGTTAAATGAGGGCCAGATAGAAAGCATAGGAAGATCTAATTAAACTTACAGGCTGACTTGACATGATAAACGTGTATTTTCCACCAATATTTACATCAATTTGAGCAATTACAATCAAGAGCCTTCTGTGGTATGGGGTGTGTGTGTGTGGTATGTGTGTGTGTAAAAGACAAGCTGATTCTAAAAAGCTTATTGTAAAATGTAGACAGAAGTACAAAGAGTCACCTATAACAAGTTCCGAAGACAAAGAAACCAAATTACATGTGCTTGCTATGGGGTCCTGCCACCTCTGATATAAAACAGGATTGTAAAGCTATGGTAATGAATGCAAAGTGAAATCACGCCCTTGTAAAGTAGACCGTGGACTCATAGCAAGCCTGGAGAAAGATCTCTCCTTTACTCGTCTTACTTTCTCCATTCATTTACCTTCAGTAATAACTATGTATCGAGCAGGTAATTAGTGCCAGGTCCTGATATAGATCCCCGGCATACAATGGTGAACAAAACAGCAGTCCTTGTCCTCCTGGGATACAGTCTTGTAGAGACAGATCATTCAAAAGTAGAAACGAACCTGCAATGGGCTTACGAAACAGGAAAGTACAGTTGCTTTGTGAAGATATCGAAGGGTACCGGTACCCAACATTGAGGGAGGAAGTCCTCCCTGTATCAGGAAGGAGGAGCAGAAGTTAGAGAGTGGAGGAGGGAGAGTTTCTTCCAGCAAGAGCAAAAGGTGCAGGGGAAAGCCAGGCTTATTCACGGAATTATCAGAAATCTAGTTTGTTTGGGAGGTGGAAAGATCCCGGGGAGACCGACCTCTTCGGATTAATTGCGTTGCTTTTGAAGAGACCTCTTCCTCAGGTGTATTCCCTATACTTGAAAGGAAAAACAAGACATGCCTCTCACCTCGTCTGAATCTTAAAATCCCACCTTACTCCGGGGATGTGAAAATCCCCTGGACATGGAACAAGGCACCCGCTGGAGTATGGATAGAGGCATTAAGAAAGTGAACGGGAGGGCACCTGGGTGGCTCAGTCCTGATCCCGGACTTTCAGGATCGAGTCCTGCATCAGGCTCCCAGTTCCTTGGGGAGTCTGCTTCTCCCTCTGACCTTCTCCTCTCTCGTGCTCTCTCTCACTCATTCTCTCTCAAATAAATAAATAATATCTTTTAAAAAAAAAAAAGTGAAAGGGAAACTAATCGGTTAAAAAATACATGGTGGTGTTATTTAACTCATGTATGTGCATCTTTAACGCCAATGGTTTTCATTATTTGCTTTCAGTGAAACTGAAGGTGGACCAATCAACTTGTGAGTCTGTGGATCATTACATACAATCTTTGATTGTAGATACGTGATTTTTGGTAAATATCTTGAAAGTAATTTAAATAATGCTCTATAACAAATCCCTCCATTCCTACCACTGACATATATGCAAATAAGCTTTTTCAGGGCTTTCATCCATAAAAAGGAAAATGGGGATAGTACTGATGGGGAATCATGAATGCTTGTAGCAGTAAGCAATACTCATGAACAGACACAAGAGGTAGAGAGAAATCTTACCCATCTTATTAAAATGCATTTCCAATGCGTTTTGTATCTGATACTAATTTCCTCTGTATTTGATAGCAGGAAGAATGTATAATACATTCCATTCAATACATTCAAAACAGAACATCTAAGACACACATAAAGATTAAGAGAATTGGGGGCACCTGGGTGGCTCAGTGGGTTAAAGCTTCTGCTTTGGGATCGAGCCCCACATCAGGCTCTCTGCTCAGCAGGGAGCCTGCTTCCCTTCCTCTCTCTCTGCCTATTTGTGATCTCTGTCTGTCAAATAAATAAATAAATAATCTTTAAAAAAATTAAGAGAATTGTGGTAGGTGATCAATCAAAGGTTATTGAGCTTTAACTTGTAACACAGAAACACAAAGAGTGAAAGGAATATTATAAAACAACCAAATCTTTAGGGAAAACTCGCTCATGTATGTTATTGTTATTTTTGTAGTTATTTTATTTTTTTAAAAAAGATTTCATTTATTTATTTGTCAGAGAATATGAGAGCATGCATGAGCTGGGGGAAAGGCAGAGAGAGGGAGAAGGAGACTCCCAGCTGAGCAGGAAGCCCAACCTGGGGCTCGATCCCAGAACCCCAGGGTCATGGCCTGAGCCGAAGGCAGATGCTTAACCAACTGAGCCACTCAGGAGCCCCTTTGTAGTTATTTTAAATAAAATATACACACGCTGAAATGCATAGATCTAACTGGATACACTCATGTGAACCATCCCCTTATCTCGGAAAGTTCCCATAAATCTCTTTACATTCAGTCATCCCATCACCACAGAGATGACCACTATTTTAATTTCTATCACTACAGATTAGCCTGCCTGTTCTAAAAATCCTATAAATGAACTAATCAGATGCGTACTTTAAGTACATAAATTATGTGTTCCTTTTGCAGAATGTAACTGAGATTCATCTGTATCGGTGAATACTATTACACAGTAGGATTCTGTTGTAAGAATTAGCTCAATTTCCTTATCCATTCTTCTGTTGACAGACACTTGAGGAGCCTGAAATTTCCCCTAAATGTTTATCTCTCTCTCTCTCACACACACACACACAGAGTTTTCTTCAGTGAGGAAACACCCACAATATACACTTGCGCATTTTTCCACATTTCTAGGATCAGTCCTGTCCTTGTCAGGGCTTTCAGTTAGAAAGTGCTCCAAATTCATTTGAGTTAATTGAAGCAAAAAGAGCAGGAAAGAGTCAGGAAAAGCCATTTCCCTTGAATGGTAAACACAGGCCCTCGAGGGGCACTGAGGGGCCCGCTGAGGTCACTTTTCACTCCCTTCTGGGCTACATTCAGACAAGTGGGCTGACAAATGATTTGCCAGAGCTCAAATAAAATGGACCAGGAAAAGCCTGGAAGGCTAAGAGGGTTTTCTGATGGAGCTAATTTACCTGAACCCAGGCGTTGTCTCGGAAGATTGAGCCGACGCGCCATCAAATGCAATGCTTGTTCACTAAACTCTCAGCCTTTTTCTTTCCATGTTATGTTTCCCTCTGTCCAAATTCCACCACGGATGGAGGCCTAGCATTCCCTCCTCCACTCTGCCCTATTTCTAGACACACCAGTAGCCTAGTACTCTCAGCCTAAGTGTTCCCTAGTTAAGAAAAAACAAAAAACGCAGAAATCCCAAAAGAGAAGCGCTGTCACCTTCGCGGGTGACAGCTTGGCTCTTGGTTTAAACTGTACTCAAACAGAAACCCATCCTTCTAGAAGGCACCTTTAAAACCTGCCCAAACTGTCTGTTGCCCCGTCATCACCCTGCCAGGCCTGCATCATGGACATTGGGAACAACTTTGGCAAATGGAGAAGAGTTGTGGGAACATGTAGACACAACCCGTACATGGCCCGGAAGAGAAGGAACAGGATAATTGGTCCCGTGGACACTTGTATGGCTCTCTAATCCTCAGAGGACATTTTTGGAGAATGACTGTGTTCTTAGCTTGAGCTCACACAGGACAGCCACAAATCGACCTCAGCTGTGTCTCCACTCAGCCAAGGATTCTGTAGGTCATTTCAGTAATGGGGCCAAAAAGGGATGTGTGATCTATGTTTTTTTAATCATTCTCAAAGTACTGTCAAAAAAAAGCTACCTCCTTGGACTCAAGCAGAGTCTCAAAAGAAGCAATAGCCCAATTTGGCAAAAAAAGAAGCTGGGACCCTGAGAGATGAGGTCTCAGCGGGGTCCGCTCTGGGGGGGGCAGAGCTGACCTAGGCTTCCAAGTCCCCTAACCCCCAGGTCAGTTCCGAGTCCCCCACGACACCCCTGAACTGCTTCAGTCTGCCTCTCCAAGACTCAAGTCTCTGCATCTCTACAAGGAAACCCTTATCGGGGCTTTGTCTGCCGCAGAGACCCCGTGGAAAGGGACAATCAATGAGACAATATGGCTCCAGCCAGGCCACAGGTGAAGAGTAGGAGTGGTAATCTGACCTCGGATGGAGACCCCCTTTGCTCGGGTGGCCTACAGGGCAGCCCCTGAGCCACATGAAAGGCCCACACTTCCTTGGCCATTGTCTGAGTTTATGGATGAATTCCTGCTGCGGTCACCCAGCCCCGGCGTGTTGACAGCAATGACGCATGGCTCCCCGGGGTGGGGTCAGCACAAGAGAAGAGATTGAGTGTTCTGGGGGTGGGAGGAAAAGTCTTGTTTGTTCCCAGAGAGCTTGATCGCCTGGCTTGGGGCCAAGGCTCCTGCACTCGTTTGAGGGAGGGGGAGACCTGCTCATGGCAAGAGGCTGCAGAGGACGGTGGCTTGGGACAGAGCCTGGAAGACACCTGCATGGGGGCTCAGACCTTCCCCATCCCACCCCCCGTGTCTGCCGCAGCTCACCATTTTCCAAAGTGGACCCGTTATGCAGAGAAAGGAAAGCCAAGGTCAGGGTACTTAGGTTCTAGTCCCTGTGTTCATGCACTGGCTTATTGCCACATCTCTTACCCTCCTAGGACTCAGTGTCCTCATCTATAAAATGGGGATATTACTTCAACTACATGTTGTTGTTGCTGAATTTTAGTGAGTCAGTTCAGACCAAATCCCTGTGTGTGTGTGTGTGTGTGTGTGTGTACATACCTATGAGACCGCAACAAAGTCAGGGACTGAGAGAATGAAAGAAAACCTTTCAAAGAAGAACATCCTACGTAGAGTATTTCCTTGAAAGCTGGCATTATTGTCTGAGCTTTGGAAAATCAGGGGACTCCGATGGATATAATCTGAGATTTTTCCTCCAAGGACCTCCTAGCTCAGCAGAGATCTTGTCGAGGTTGTCCTTCTAATACCCTGGGACACCCATTTTACAGATATATGGAGAGAGGCAGAAGTGAGGCCAGGGAGGCTGGGAGAGAGACAGGGAGCTCGGTCTTCTCGCCACTTCCAAACGGGAGCCAAGGAGACACCCAATGAAGGGCAGCTTTGGTCGAGCCCAGGTGTCGTCAAGCAATAGCTTGGGTGGAATGGGTGGCCATGGGGAGGGCGGAGAGGAGGTTGCCCCCAGTACCAGGTGCTGGGTACTCCACGCCCTGTTGACAGTGTCTGACGAATATAAATCGCCTTCCTCAGAACAAGCATGTGTTTCAGTCTTGTCAAATGGGATATGACATGAACCACAACTCCAAACTATAGCAGGAAAAAAAAAAAATAAATAAAAGATCAAGCTCATTTTCTAAAGCTCGAGTCAAACCAATTATTTTTTTCCCCTTTATTTCAAAGGAAAGCTCGGTTATAGCTTCTTGCTTATCCCCAACATCTACTAATAAATCCATTCCGGGAGGAATCCATTTTTTCATTTTTTTTTCCTATAACTAATGTACTAGGGAAAAAAAAATCCAAAGGTCAATATATTATTTGAACGGAGTGGATTTAGTCTGAGACTGAGGTCGTTTCACGTAAGAAAAAAAGACTACTCCCGGTTAGGGTACTCCTAGAGGTCCTCAGTTTTGGATCTGAGCTCAGTCGGGAAAAGCCACTGGAAAGCCCCCAGCCCACTCCCAGAACAACTCACAACACTGACTTCTCGAGGGAAGACAAAGTAAATGGCCACTGTCAGGGTCCTCAGTCTCGGGACCACTAAGTGGCCAGATAGGCTGATCCGTTCCAGCAGGAGCATACGGGCTAAGCGGACCAAGGAAACACCAGCCAGCATCCACATCTGCCCCTTCGTGGACCTCTGGGAGGACCGGAGCAGGCTGAGGAGCCCTGTTATTGGGTCATTATCCGAACTGATTTTGTCACTGAGGTCTCCCCGACGTCATCTTTCGACCATCAGCTGGGAGACAGCAAAGCCTGGACGTGAAGGAGGTTCTGGTATTTGCTGCCAGCTGGGGATACCTCAGAGTCGCTCAGAGTCGCCTCCTGCAGGCAGTGCGTGACCTCAAGAGGGCGCAGGGCAACTTCTGCTTTCTGCTCAGGGGCTCCCGGGATGCCTGGCAGGAAACCCTCCTGACCTGTGTGCAGGGGGCGCTGATGCCCTTAGCCGCGCCACCCAAGAGGGGTGGATGGTGGGAGCTGCTGGGCACGCATCCCACCTTCCATCCTTCTGGGGACAATGCTGGGGGCAGGGTGCTCTGTGCAAGGAGCTTCTGGGAGGAACTGGCAGAACCGAACCCCCGTTGCTCACAGCACAACCCTGAGAACACCCACTTATGTTGGTCTTTCTTCCTTCCCTGGGTCACTTGTCCTCTTCCTTCCCTCCTGCTGCCTGCGGTCACCTCCCAGATATAACCACCTGGGGCCAAATCTGCGTCACAGGCTGGGAAAGCCTTGATCTTCGGCAACTATGAAAGACCCACGTTTCTTGGCAGGTTGGAGCCACGATCTTTCTTTTTTCTTTTCTTTTTTTTTTTTTTTAAGATTTTATTTATTTATTAGACAGAGATCACAAGTAGGCAGAGAGGCAGGCAGAGAGAGAGAGGAGGAAGAAGGTCCCCTGCTGAGCAGAGAGCCCGATGCGGGGCTCGATCCCAGGACCCCGGGATCATGACCTGAGCCGAAGGCAGAAGCTTTAACCCACTGAGCCACCCAGGGGCCCCAGCCACAGTCTTTCTGAGAAACCCCGTGGTGGGGGTACATATCCCACCCATCTATCCTTCCTGTCCCCTGTCACCCCTCCCTCCTGGCCACCACCCTGCTCCTTCATTCCCCAGAGCTACTGCCCTGTCTCTAGGCTCTTCACCCAGGAGTGGACACCACCATTCCCCGGTTCCTCAAAGCATGCTTCATGCCAGGATGCAGTGTTTGACCAGACACGGTGAGATCTTGAGGCTTTGAGGAGGGAATCCAAGGGCAGAAAACCAACACTCCAAACTGGCATCCATGCTTCTTCTCTCAGGAGGTCCTTCTGCACTTATGGAACTTTCTGGACACAGGTGCCCCAGTAGGCTGGTTCTCTCCCTCTCAGGGGGGCGTGCAACTCCCGGCATTCTCTTCGAGAGCCCGGAGGGAGGAGGAGCACTCCCCCTCCCCGCTGAAAGTCACCAGGGCTGCCGATGGGAGCCGCTGGCTCATTTAGGGGTTCATCCCTCACAGCCTGGGCCAGACCATCCCATGAGTCCCCACAGTTCCCCCAAACCTGGCTCTTGTCCTTTCGAGAAGGTCAGGGAACGCTGCTCCCAGCTGAGTGTCGTTCCTTCCAGAGGCCCTCCTCCAGCACGAGGGAGAGACAAGACGTGGCCAGCAGACTCTTGATGTGTGTGCTTGGAGAAGGGGCTGCTGGACGGGGAAGCCTTCTGTTCCTGTAATCTTGTGAGAAAATACCTAAAAGCAAGAGTCAGCAATTTCTTCCATATTTAGGGGGAAGACAGTCAGTCTACCAGGGCGAGATCTTGTCGGGCAACACCCGTTTCTGTGAACCTCTCTCAACCGTGAGCCTCTATGTTTGTGTTTCCTCACTGGTTCATCCTAAGAACAATGGGGCTCACTTTGCATCGGTAAGATCAGGAATAGCCAAAATGCGGAGGACGCCTGGGTGGCTCAGTCAGTTAAGTATCTGTCTTCGGCTCAAATCATGACCTTAGTGGCCCTGGGATCGAGCCCCGCGTTGGGCTCTTTGCTCAGCAAGGGGTCTGCTTCTCCCTCTCCCTCTGCCCTCCCCCCATCCATGCCCTCGCTCTCTCTCGCTCTCTCTCAAATAAATAAATAAAATCTTAAAAAAAAAAATAAAAAAAAGAATAGTTCATGTGCTCCCACTTAGAGCAAAGAGTGGGTCAGGTCCCAGGAGAAAGGCCACACCCCTCCCAGCCTCAGCTCACAGAAACTGCTGTTTGCCCCCAAAATGGTAAAGGCCACACTTCCATGACACCCCTTCCTCCTCTGGCAGCATAAAGAGCCTGCTGGCAGATCTGGGTTTGTCCCCCGTCCCCAGCTTATAAATGTGGAGAATCTACCTGTTGCCAAGTACTCCCAAGGTTGGCCTGGGTTGCTCTGGGCATCCCCCGACCCGGGGCAGAGGCCCCAGCCTGGGCTGGGTGTCGCCACGCCCGCTAGGCCACTCCGGCCTGGCTTTTCAGGAATCAGGGTGTGCTGAGCTGGGTCAGCCCTGTCTGCCTTCACCACCCTGGAACACGGGGCCAGGCCCTGAGATGGACGGTTGTCCTCCCCAGAGGGGCATCACGCTGGGGTCTCACTCTGGTTTTGCTGTCTGCCTTACTTTTTCTCAATTGCTTCTCCACTTCACCCCGGCATGATACGAAACACACATTAAAACTCTCAAGTCTGGGTACCTGGGTGGCTCAGTGGGTTAAGCTTCTGCCTTCGGCTCAGGTCATCATCTTAGGGTCCTGGGATCGAGTCCCGCATCGGGCTCTCTGCTCAGTGGGGAGCCTGCTTCCCCCCTTCTCTCTCTGCCTGCTGTTCTGCCTACTTGTGATCTCTGTCTGTCATATAAATGAATAAAATCTTTAAAAAAAAAAAAAAAACCAAACTCTCAAGTCCTTTAAGGGTAATAATAACAATGATTTTATCAGATCTCTTGCACGAGTTTGGAACTGAGATCCAAGTAGATGCTAAGTTCTATGGCGTGCTCAGTCTGTGATTTTTTTCTCGCTTCCCACATGGGAGAAGTGCAAACTCGAACCCACCTCTTGGCCAAGGACGGCTTGGAGAAGAGAGGGTCGGCATGGTGCCTGCACTCAGAGAAAGGGACTTCATTCAAAGCCGGTCACTCAAGGTGGATGCAGGTTTAGCAGACAAAGGCAGCGGGGCGGGGAGGGTCAGGCAGAAGGCATGACATGTGCGAAGACCAGCAGGGCCAAAGGCACTTGATCTGGTCAGGAAATACACGGCAATGCTCATGTGGCAGGAGTGCGGGTGGAGGGCTAGCGGCAGCTAGGGAGGTGGACATGCATGGACAGCCCTGGGTCCACTTGCAAAGGAAAACACAACTACCACAGAGGCCGCATGGGGACCAGAGAGGCAGAACTTCCAGGACAGGGGCTGCAAACTCGGCTGAAAGCTAAGTGAGCAGGGCCGGCAAGAAGGAAGGGGTCTGGGGTCGACTGGAAAGCTCATGCCTTCTCCAGAACTCAGAGTGGCCAGACAGAGCTCCCTGAAACAGGTAGCTCCTCCCACCATGGACCCTGACCTGGCCGGTCGATGCCACAGCTGCTTTAGCGACCCTCGGCACCTGTGTGAGTGATCACAACCGGTTAGAGCCTGTCCTCCGCTGGAGATGACAGGCGGGTCTCCCCGGGGCGGTGAAGCTGTGCGAATGTTCGTGTTTCACTGTGATGCAATCGATACAAACCAGATCAACGCGACCTGAGAAAGTCAATGACTGGGGAGGGGAAGAGCTGTGTCCCCACGGCCTCTTGGGCAATTAGCCTTGATGTCCCTGGCAGCCGCTGAATTCCAAAGGCAATTCTGGGAGTTGTGATTTGGAATCAAGTCTCTTAATACTTAAAGGCAGCCGGGCTGGATGCTTGGCCCCGAGAACAGAGAATCCAAGGTGGGAGTGGGGGGTGGGGAGAGGGTGGTGTTGGGGGTGGGGAGGCAGACTCATTATCCCCGTCCTCCGACATCTGCTGGGTTGTTGTCTAGAAGCATGGACTCACCTTCCTTTGTGTGGCTCCATGGGCTAAATCCAGGGCCTTAACCAAAGCTTAACCAAAGGACTCCTGAAGAACCAGGGTGGTCTGAAGGGGGAGTTCGTTGCCTTTGCAAGAAGTAAGCACTCCATCATGGGAGGCATGCAAGCACGCTAAATGGCCAGAGCTTAGGGGTGACACAGTGGAAAGGGAATGCTGCTTTTGGATGAACTCTGGAGTCCCCCCCACCCCGCCCCATCCTAGAAATCTTGTGATTTATCTTATGACATTCAGCTGATCTGCTTTATTTGGAGGTCTTGGTGTTATTTTAGAAAATATGCAGCAACTTCAGAATTCTCTTTCTACTCTGGAAAGGGGACTTGGAGCCGTCGGCTCAGGAAGTGTGACAAGTGGAAGGCAACCTGCAGAAGCATGACACTTGGGAGAAGAAGGGAGCAGGGGGTCATCGACAGCCTTCTTGGCCTGCGAAGAGCCAAAGCGTAAGCCGGGCTCCTAAGAGACAGGACGGGGAATGGGCAGCCTGGACACGGGAGCCTGGAATTCATAAGAAGTCAAATGACTGAGTCACTGAGCTAATTTCAATGTCTGAACAGGAAAAAAAAAATTAAAAGAAAATAAAAAAGGAGAAGTAGACAATGGAAAAATAATGAAGTTTTGCAAAGACCCTAGGTGACCAAAACAACAGAAGAAGTCAGGAAAATGTAATTACACACTGACATGAAGCCCTCAGTAGCAGTCAGCCCATCCTGCTCCTGGCCTGCCCTGCTCATCTGATTCTTACCCGGTCCCGGGCAGCCCCCCCGCCCTATCCCAGGACGTGACTAGATGGGCAGAGGGCTCCTCATCTGCTCAAAATTGTCCACTTGCTCCCGATTGCAGCGCCCCTCATTTCACCACACACCCCTCCCTCTCAGTGAGGACGGAGATATCAGACACGAGTGAATATTGGCAATCATTTCACCCATTATACAGAAGGGAAAACTGAGGCCTGAGGAACGGACCCTGTGCCAAGTGCGATGGGGAGGACTGACGTGTGCAAGAGTCCATTCTTTCTCCTTCCTGAATTCACAGAGAAAGAAGTTCATGCCACTCAAGTTCCAGCGTGTCCTTTTGCTTTAAAGGACATTTTTCTCTGGGAATTAGTACAGGATTCTCTCCCACTCAGTAACGGGCTTTGAGGAACAGAGATCTCTCCTGTTCCACAAACTGAAAGGCACCTTTTCATTAACAGACGACGTACTTCAGAGCAGTCAGCATCTGTGTTCTGCCCTGTGCACCGGCCCGCCTAGAGCTCGGGCTCTCCCCACCCCACCCCAGACCCCCCAGGGCTCCGAGGGTCCGCAGCCTTTGAAGCTGACCCTGTTTGTCCCACTTTGAAAGACAGAGAAGAGCCCCAAGATGGTTTCCCAGCAGGACTGGGCAAGGTAGGCAGTCCTCTGGGCCAGGACAGTCATATCTCTAAAGAACTAGAGAGAATGTAGTCTCTAAGGGTCTCTTGTTTTTTTCAGAATCTTGACAATGATGTCTCCAGACTGTTCTTGTCTGCATTCCTCAGCCTTCTCCAGCCTGGGAGGGGGTCTCAGCTGTTCTTCTTTACAGACCCTTGTCTCCCCTGGTGACTCCAGAGCTTCTGGCCAGGTTCCACTTTGCACACGCTGGCCGGACAGACCCTTTGAATACAACCTCAGTCGTGCACTCCCCCTTTTCAGCCATCGGCAGTGGCTTCCTCCGTACACGCCGTCCTCTCCATGGTGGACAACAGGTGCCTTAAAACCAGGCCATTGCCTGCCTCCTCCCTGCCTCCCCCACCATCTCCTCTGGAAGGCATTGCCTTTCCTGCTGTTCTGCCACTCCGACCTCTGCCGATTCTTCCTCGGCCTGTCTCCCCTCCCTGCTCTCTGGAGGGCTGAGCCCGTCTCATCCTCCCTTCTCCCTTGGGAGAGGCTTCCCTGAGAGCCTTGCCAGCCCACGGCCCTCCCCAGGCTTTCTGAGTTAGCCCACACTCTGGTGTGGTTTTCAAGCCCTTGTCAGGATCCCCTGATATCTAATTTATTTGCTTAGTTAATGTGTTTTAGCCTTCAGCTTCTCCTTGATTTTAAGCAGGAGACTTTGCTGTCTTGTTTACCGCTGTAGTCCCGTGTCATAGCTCTGTCCCTGACATACAGTAGTTGCTCAGGAAGGGAGGGAGGGAGGTGGAGAGAAAAAAAAAAAGGGCCGGTTGGTGGGTGACATAGAGGAAACCATCCATAATACAAAAAGGCAGCCTACGGAGTAGGAGAAAGTATTTGCAAATGACGTACCTTATAAAGCGTTAGTATCCAAAATATATAAAGAAATGGTACAACTCAACACCAAAAATGCAAATAATCCAGTTAAAAATGGGCAGAAGACATGTAGAGACATTTTTCCAAAGAAGACTTCCAGATCATCAACAGACACATGAAAAAATGCTCAACATCACTCATCATCAGGGAAAAGCCGATCAAAACCACACCGAGATACACCTCCCACCTGTCAGGATGGCTAACATCAACAACGCAGGAAACAGCAGGGGCTGGCCAGGATGCGGAGAAAGGGGAGCCCTCCCGCACTGCTGGTGCACGTTGGTGCGGCCGCTCTAGAAAACAGTGCGGAGGGTCCTCCAAAAGTTAAAAATAGGGCTACCCTATTATGACCCAGTATTTCCACTTCAGGTATTTACCCAACAGGTAAGAAAACACTAATCTGAAAAATACACGTACCCCATGTCTATAGCAGCACAGTGTACAATAGCCAAGATACGGAAGAAGCCCGATAAAGAAGTCGTGGCACACACACACCATGGACTATGACTCAGCCGTCAGAAAGAGGGGAATCTTGCCATTTGCAACATGGGGGGAGCTAGAGAGTAATTGGGCTAAGTGAAATAAGTCAGTCAGCTGAAGACAAATATCGTATGATTTCACTCGTATGTGGAATCCAAGAAAGAGAACAAAGAAAAAAAAAGACCAAAAAAAAATAATAATAATAACCCACCAATAAAACAAAACACCAGATGCTTAAGTACAGGGAACAAACTGGTGGTTTCAGAGGGTGATGGGGTCAAGGACACATTTATGATGATGGGCATTGAGTCCTGTATAGAAGTGCTGAATCCCTATATTTTATACCTGCAACTAATGTAACACATGATGTCAACCGGCATTTTTTTTTAATATTTTATTTATTTATTTGACAGAGAGAGATCACAAGTAGGCAGAGAGGCAGGCAGAGAGAGAGAGAGAGAGAGGAAAGCAGGCTCTCTGCTCAGCAGAGAGCCCCACGTGGGACTCGATCCCAGGACCCTGGGATCATGACCTGAGCCGAAGGCAGCGGCTTAACCCACTGAGCCACCCAGGCGCCCCTAACCGGCATTTTTTTAAATTAAAGGGTCAACTATGGGCTTGAAGGCATTAGATGCAGCCATATTTGGGGGGAGGTTGTATGGGTTCCCTGGAGGTCAGCCTTGGGTCTTCTGCCGTCGTGCAAATGCACTGCCCCACTTGAGATCTGGTCACACATAACTAACTATGCATGGCAGATGACGGCACGGGAGGGGTGGGACCTTGCTCCCAAAGATCAGGATAGACCTGATCTTTGGTGTTCCAGGGGGCAGGACTCATGGGGGGTGGGCACAAGCTACCCCAAAGCAGCTGGCCAGCCAACTGCAGAGTCATGTCTTCTAATCAAGAGTGACAATGACACTGGACAGCCTGCCTAAGGGATGGGGAGCAAGAGTTCTCCTCCACCTCGCCCCACCGCACCCCCATCCCAACCCTGGGGGTGCTGGAAAGAGCTAGAAGAGCTCATGTGTTAGGTAGAGGCTGGTAAGGACAGCGCTGGGCTGTCCCTGCCAAACCTCAGATTCTAGGACGCTCAGACGGGGTCCAGTCCCTGCTAACCCCCCAGCAGACTCTCAAAGCCATCCAGAGGGTGTTCAGCCTAGTCAGGAAAAAGTCAATTCCCTGGGGCTTTCACGTCTAACTTTGTTTGCAGATAGCGAGCCTTTTCCGTCCGGCTCCTCATCTCGATCCTTTCTGCCTGTAACAATCACATTATTTAATTTAGACGAGTGAAGTTACCTTAGATCAATTATACTTATTTTTCCTGTGTAATTTCTAAAGCTTAATCTCTCCATTCAGGCCCAGCCTGGGGGACAGGTTGTCTAGCAGAGTCCTAAACAATTTCAGCCCTTAATTCAATTGTACTTTTACCGAGGCCCCGGCAGGCGAGCATAATTCTTTTATCCTTAAAATGTCTCATTAGCAATAATCTAATAGCACATATTAAAATATAGGTCACCGAGGTGGGCTGCCAACTAGAAGACTTGTCATAACTTTGAAGGCTGGACAGCTGCCGTGTCCCCACAATACCATACCACTCACATCCCAGGCTTCGCCCTAAAACAATTCAATGAAAACAGTTTACTTTCTGCAGTTCAAAGTCAAGAACTAACCTTGGCTAGGAAACGCAGTTGCTATCTGTCGCAGTGGGGTTGGGTGGAGGGAGATGTTTCTTGCCAGCTTGACGTAGTGGAAAAGATCTCTGGCCTCAGGCATTTTGAAGCCAAGGCCCTTGTCCCAGCTGGAACTTGAACTCGCAGACTGACCCGGTGGGGGGAGGGGAGGCCGGGCTCTTAGCTCCCCGGCCTCAGTGTTCATACCTGTAAAAGGGGAAGAGAGTGGAGTCAGAACCCATGTTTTCTCAACGCTGACACCCGTGCTCAGCTTGTCCTAGGATGCCCTCAGGGTTTTCCTTGAAATCAACTCACTCTTCTTAATTAAATACATTTGTTTTTAAAAGGAAGCTCAAGTATCAACATGGAAAAATCTCAAGAACATTTCCAGAAAGATTCGTGCAGAATGATGCCATTTGTATAAACTTGAAACATGCACAAAATGATATTTTCTATTGTTTAGACAGGCACAGGGATTCTGGGCTATTAGAGGTCAAGGGAGTGGCTACTTTGGGAGGAGGGAGGAGACAGATAGTAACTAGGGGAGGGACAGGGGAATTTCTGGGGCGCTGGTCATTTTTTGTAGTGGTCTAAGTAATGATTTTATGGACGTATTTATGAGGATTGATGCGTTTTTCTCCCTGTGTTAAGCCTTGCAGGCACACACAGAAAGACGGTTGATCTTGACCAACACTAATAGCCAAGCATGGATCAGAAGCATTACTGATCCCATCAACAGTCGATTAAGACATGTTTTGTATGGTATAGGTTTCTAGATTGTATTCTTACAATAAAGCAAGCTAGAGAAAAGAATGTGATTTTAAGAAAATTCTAAGGAAGAAAAAACTGTACTACAGAACTGTACTACAGTTCTGTACTGTACTACACAGAACTGTACTACAAAATATCTGCAGGATGGGGCATCTGGGTGGCTCAGTCGGTTAAGTGTCTGCATTTGGCTCAGATCATGATGGGGTCCTGAGATCAGCCTCGAATCGGGCTCCCTGCTCAGCGGGAAGCCTGCTTCTCCCTCTCCAACTCCCCCTGCTTGTGTTCCTTCTCTTGCTGTGTCTCCTTCTGTCAAATAAATAAAATCTTTTAAAAAAAAATGAGGCTCAGAAATGTTTTAAAAACATCTTCAGGTATTGCACTACTGGGGATTTACCCCAATGATACAGACGTACTGAAAAGAAGGGCCGTCTGTACCCCAATGTTCATAGCAGCAATGGCCACGGGCGCCAAACTGTGGAAAGAACCAAGATGCCCTTCAACGGACGAATGGATAAGGAAGATGTGGTCCATATACCCTATGGAGTATGATGCCTCCATCAGAAAGGATAAATACCCAACTTTTGTAGCAACATGGACGGGACTGGAAGAGATTATGCTGAGTGAAATAAGTCAAGCAGAGAGAGTCAATTATCATATGGTTTCACTTATTTGCAGAGCATAACAAATAACACGGAGGACATGGGGAGATGGAGAGGAGAAGGGAGTTTAGGGAAATTGGAAGGGGAGGTGAACCCTGAGAGACTATGGACTCTGAAAAACAATCTGAGGGTTTGAAGGGGCAGGGGGTGGGAGGTTGGGGGAACCAGGCGGTGGGTATTAGAGAGGGCACGGATTGCATGGAACACTGGGTGTGGTGCAAAAACAATGAATTCTGTTACGCTGAAAAGAAATTTAAAAAAATTCTGCAGGTAACTGGACCTGATAATACAAATTTGTATTGTTAGAGGTTCAGCTATCGAGACACAACATTTTAGGAATACACATTTATAATTTTAGGCATATATGTGTATCTCTTTGTGTATAGACCCATATGTATCTCTGTATCTCTGTATCTGTCTGTCTGTCTACCCAGTGAAAGCACAGATCCATGCTTGGGAATAATCAACACTACGTGAGGACAGCGGTTGGCCAGGGAGGAGGGAGGACAGAGACACACCTGGGGAGGAGTGCACAGGGACCTCAATCATATTGCTTGTGTTTTTGTTTCTTAAGCTAGTGAGCTGTTTGTTAGGCGATTGTCTATCTTTTTATGAAAGGCTGAACTATTCCACAGTTTTGAAAATCTTTGAGTTAAGAGTCATGAATAATTCGAGAAACTTGAGATCATGGTCATAAATGGAAAACCAAGGTCAGTGTTATAATTAGATCGTAAATGCAAAAGTAAAGTGAGAAGAAAATGCTGTCCTTCAATTGTATTGGACACTTTTTTGGGCAAGTGGATGACCCCCCTCTCTTGCCCACCCCCCAGGTCCCCTCCCCCTCCCGCCAAGCCAGTTTCCCTCTGGTGAAAAGGGGATCAGACCTATGAGACCAGACTGAAACTTTCTTCTTCAACAGTCAGGGTTAAAGGGACAGGGAAATCGAGGCAGACTCTCCCTCTATCTGATTCTAGGTCCCTTAAAGCGGGGCTGGTGCAGGCCTCAAGCACAGGCCCTCTCATGGACTAGCCCCGCTGCTCGGCTTCAGGAAGGGGTGGGGAGGCCCCCCTAAGCTCTAGCCTCTAAGTGTTTTGGGGATCTGGGGAGGGGGAGGGGAGGTCCTGTTAGGAGTGGGGTGGAGGACAGGGAGAAAAACAGGAGGGCCTATTATTAGCAAAATGATTAGCCAGGATTGGCGGAATTTGGAAAACCTTGAGGAAGAGCGCCCTCCGCTCCCGTGGCCCCTTGCCCAGCCTCGTGACTGCTTGCAAAGCTGTCAGGCTGACAGGCTCCGCACTGGGATTTGTTGCCACAGACCAGGGTAGCACTGACTCAGGCCTCAGAGGGTGACAGAGTCCATCCCTGACACGGCTTTCCACACTCCCCTGTGCCTCTGTGAGCTGGATTGGAGGCCCCGCAGCAGGTGTTTTGGGCTCGGCCCTGCCCTTGAACCACACAGAAGTACAGGCTTCCCTCTCCCGTGGATGTCCCCCCTTGAGGCCAGGGGCTCAGGCCCTCGCAAGTGCCTTCCCCGTCACCTCGGCTCACCCCCGACACACACGCACACGGAAGGGGTTCAGTGGGAGGGGTGGGGCAGAGTCGGGGCTGAACGGAGCCACAGCCCACTCCTATCTGTGGGCAGTGTGGACGGGCCACGGAGTCACCTCACCGGGAGAGTGGCACATTGTAGGGTTAGCAGGTATGTTTTTGTGCCCCTTGGAACAAGAAAGAATGGCCTAATGCTGACCTCGCTTGGACTCTGTCAGCACCCGGATCCAGCCGGTCTGATAAACACCCCACAGGGGGGCTGTGGGCTGTGAGAAGAGCACTGGACCCTGTGTCAGGACCCAGGGTCTGGGCTCTTGTTCTGCCACCAACCTGTGTGACTTGGGAAGTAGGAGAGGGGGCACGGAGGCAGCAAAGGGAGGGTTCTCCTTTGAGCCTCAGGAAGAGGGGAGGTAAGCAGGCTACAGCGCTAAGGAGGGGTAGCTTGGACAGGTGGGAAGGGCATGGGGTGGGGGCGGAGAGAAGCAAAACAGGACGGAGACAGGGTGGGAGTCGGGGACTGGGGTGGGAAGAAGGACTGGAGAAGACAGTGGCTATGACGGACAGTGCTGGGGTGCAGACTGCGTCTCAAAGGGGGCAAGGCTCTGCTGAGATGGGGAGCCCACCTGGGGAGGGGGCAGCCAGGAGGTGGGGAGGACGAAGAAGGTGGGGGACCAGAGAGAGAGAGGCTGAGCCACCAGAAAGAACAGTGATCCAGAGCGTGTGCCTTGGAGCCAGCCCAGACCTGGGTTCAAATCCCATTTTCTGTCCCATCCTCCCCATGTGGCCATGCACAAGACCTCTAACCATGGGGGGCATTAAAAATGGGGATAATGATGGCAAGTATTGTACGAACTAGTATGTGGTACTTAGGACCAGTATATGCCTGGGGAAGGAAGGATTGTCAAATAGGAGCAAGTACCCATGTGTCTTCAGTCTGTGCAGACACTGCTGACCGACTTTACTGTCCTGATGCTGCCATGCCTTTCAACTACCCTGTGGTGTAAATACTATGGTGGCCTCCATTATAGAAGAGAAGACAGGTGCACGTCAGCCCATGGGGACACAGCGAGGGGGCAACAGGGCCAGGATCTGAAGCCCCACTCAGTTAGTGTGAAAGTTGAGTGTCCCTGTGCTGGTTTATTGTATTTCGGAGACCAGGGATTGGCCATCTCCTAAAAAACTAGAAGGTGGGGCACCTGGGTGGCTCAGTCGTTCAAGGTCAGGTCATGATCTCAGTATCCTAGGACTCAGGGCGTTGTTGGGCTCCCTGCTCAGCAGGGCGTCTGTTTGTCCCTCTGCTTCTGTCCCTCCCTGACTCATGGGTGCTCTCTCTCTCTCTCTCTCTCTCTCTCTCAAATAAGTAAATAAAATCTTTAAAAAAGAAAAAGAAGAAGGGGACAGTGATGGCATTTACCATGAAGAGGGGGAGAAAGTCACCGCCCTGAGCCAGGCTCCCTAGTTCCCCTGCCCTTTCCCTAAGCCCTTGGGGGTAGAGGGTAGAGAAGGAGGAGGACAGGTGTGCTCTGTGCGTGGACTATGGCCAGCACTGCCAACACTAACTGCCTTCAGGTTCCTGGGCACAAACGCAGAGAAGGACCAGAGCCCTTAGCTTCGCTGTGGACAACCCCACGATGAGGCCTTACATGACCACTTTGACGAGGGTGCTGCTCCCACCTCTGTCCCCTTGCCCATCCCTATCCCTCCTGCTCTGGGGGCTTTGTGGCCGTTCCTAGTAATTCCACATCTGTCACCCCAAAGCTGAGCATGAAGCAGCTTTTCTCCCTTCCATCCCTAGAGGGCGCCCATTCACCCCTCCCGGGGAACAGGTAGCTCTGCCTGGAAGCAGCTGTGCGCTGTTTGCTAAGTGTGGCCCGAGCAAAAGGACGGCGTACCAGTGTGAGACAAAGAAGGCACTCGGGCCAGGCAAATTACGTGTGTATGGCTCTGGTCACGCTCAGCCTGGGACAGTGGTCATGAAACATGCCACTGGCGCTAGAATTCTATTTTTTTAAAAAATAGGAATTAAACACGCTATAAACATGCAGATCCGGGGTCCCCACTGTAGATGGACTGAATCCAAATTTCTGGGATGGGACCAAGGAATCTGCCCTTTGAGCAATCGGCTAGACTAGTGTGATCTGCGATCTGGGAAAGCGGGCAGAGAGGATCAGCCTCTAGGAAGAAGCAGTGAACTTCGGGGACCTGGCTACAGCTAGCATCACGGAATCCTGATAAACAAGTCTCTTCCAATAGCGTTCTCAAAGGGCTTGTCGTTGGTTCTCTTACTGTTCAGGTGTGTCACCTCCATTTTACAGATGGAAAAACTGAGGCTCAGAAACCAAAGTCCCTCAGCACGCACGGGGTGAGGCCAGGCTTTGAACCCACCCAACTCTTCCTAAAAACAATTTCCCACTCTGTACTCATAATTGTTATATCAACCTGTATCTGCTCTGCCACCCCAGTCCTGGAATGGGAAGTCTGATAAACTTAACTTAAAATTCTGGAGAAGAACCTTACCTCCCACAGACATAGAGAAATTAAACTTTTTGGAACAACAGCAAGAAGAGATTACTCCTTATGCAGTAATCTCTGCTCTAAGTGCTCTGCATATATGTATTCCTAATCTCCTTGACAATTCTGTTGGCGGGCGCTGTTGCCATCACCAACGTACCCATTTTACAGATGAAGAAACTGAGACACACAGAGAAGCAGGGGAACGTGGCCAAGATTTCACAGACAGTAAGTGGTGGAACCAGGATTAGAGCTCATGTCGTGGGTCCCTAAATCAATGTGTTTGGAGAGTTTACTATTCGGCATGTCCGGGCTGCTGAAAAAGCTGAATTTGGTCAGTTTCCCAGGAATGGATATCAGAGGGCCAGAAGGAGGAGCGGGAGGGAGGTGGGAGGTAGCTTCGAGATTGGGCTCTTATGTATTACTGGAAAAGAGAGCAGAGGGCACCTGGGTGTCTCAGTTGGTTAAGCAACCGCCTTTGGCTCAGGTCACGGTCCCGGAGTCCCGGGATCGAGTCCTGCATCAGGCTCAGCTCCATGGGGAGTCTGCTTCTCCCTCTGACCTTCTCGCCTCTCATGCTCTCTCTCGCTGTCTCTCAAATAAATAAATAAAAATCTTTAATAATTTAAAAAAAGAGAGAGAGAGCAGAGAGGCCAACAGGCAGTAATGTTTGAGGGATTCTGGGATAGGTTTCATGCAGGAATCTGCAAATCCCCCTATGCTCTATTTAAAATGCTGTGTCTACTAAAGATGGAAAATATAAGGAGCCATGTGCTGTGTTCTTGGATAGAAAGACTGAATACAGTAGGAGTGTCAGTTCTCCTTAAACTGATCTGTAGATGTAGTGTAATCACAGCTGAAATTCCAACGGGATTTTTCAAGGAACCCAGCACGCTGATTCTGACATTTGTAAGGAATAACACTGCCAAGACACTCCTTTCTTTTTTTTTCTTTTTTTAAAGATTTAATTTATTTATTTCAGAGAAAGAGAGTAAGAGAAAACACAAGCGGGGAAGAGTGAGAAGCAGACTCCCCACTGAGCAGGGTGCCTGACATGGGGCTCGATCCCAGAACCCTGAGATGATGACCTAAGCCGAAGGCAGAGGCTTAACCCACTGAGCCACCCAGGCGCCCCCATCAAGACACTCCTGAAGAAAAGGATCTGGAGAATCTTACCCCATCAGTTAGAAAAACACGTTTTAAATCAACGCTATTTGTTTTCCCAGCTTTGTTGAAGTATAATAGACAAAACTGTATATATTGAAAGTGTATAATGTGTTCATTTGATATACATACACATCCCAATATGATTATCATAATTAGGTTAATTAACATATCCATCACCTCACATAGGGTTTCCTTTTTGTGTGAGAACAAGATCTACTCCCTTAGCAAATTTCAAATATGTATTACACAGTTGTTAATGTTGGCCACCCGTCTGTACTTTGGATCCCCAGAACTTATTCATCTAATAACTGAAAGTTGGGATCTAGAAAGCAACATTAGTTAAAACATTGAAGGGAAATATGAAGGCAAAAACTGTCAAGTTTTAAGTTGTAATTTAGAGAAGTATCAGGTAGGGAAGGATTTCTTAAACAAAGCATAAATACATACGCCAAATAAAAGTTAAAGTAAGATCACACTAAATCACATGAAAATGAATAACCTTTATTCATATATACAGAGAAAAGACATAATACTACCAATTAAAGATATTTGCAATATAACTGACAAATAGTCATGCCCAGAATATTAAGAAATTCTGGGCAATAAGAAAAGTTGAACAAGGGGCTCCTGGGTGGCTCAGTCAGTGAAGTGTCTGCCTTTGGTTCAGATCATGATCCCAGGGTCCTAGGATCGCGTCCTGCATCAGGCTCCTTGCTCAGCAGGAGGTCTGAGTCTCCCTCTCCCTCTGCCCCTCCCACTTGTTCCTGCTCTCTCTCTCTGCCCCCCTCAAATAAATAAAACCTTTAAAAAATTAAAATTAAAAAAAAATTTTAAAAAAATTACACAAACAACCCATTACTATTTTACAGGAGATAAAGAAATACAATTGGCCAATATGTATATGAAAAGACGCTCCATGTCACAAGAAGTCAGGAAAAACCACCTTAAAGTCACAACCAAAGGAGCAGCAAAAATTAAAAGTTTAAATAACACCAAGAATTAGGGAAGATGTAAAGATCTAAAGAAACTGGAAGTGAAGAAATAACTCTATGGGGGAGATTTTTAATTGGTTCGACCATCTTAGAAAAGAGCTTGGCCTTCCTTGATAAAGCTAACCAAACACATACCCTACAAACCAGCAATTTGTTAAGCACAGAAGCTCTAGAAACTCTTGCCTACATGCAGAGGAACTATCTGCATGCAATTTTATAGGTGGTGTTGTTCAAATATAAAATAACTGGAAATAATCCAAATGTTCAACCATTGAATAAATACATGAATTAGTTATTACTCATAAAATAGAAAGAATATATGCAGCCATGAAAATGAGTGAATGCCACCATCATGGGTGGATCCCCAAAACATCATATGCAGCCAAAGAAGTTGCAAAACTATCCATAGTGTGTTTCCTTTTATATAAAGTTCAAAGGAGGACAAAATCATGTATTGTTAGGGAAGTATTGATAGGTGGTAAAGGAAGACAAAGAAATGATTAGTTGCTGAGCACAGGGTAGTGGTAACCTTGGAGCTGGGGAGAGCGGTGAAGGGGTGTGTTGAGAGAGGGAGACCCAAGGGCTGGTAAGGTACAGGAAATGCTCTATTTCTTACCCCACAAGGTGGGTTCTTATACATTCATGTCATTAATATTATTTAAACTGGAAACTGGTCCTACCTGCTTACTACACTTTTCTTTAAGCATGATAAATTTCGGGGCACCTGGGTGGCTCAGTGTGTTAAAACCTCTGCCTTTGGCTCAGGTCATGATCCCAGGGTCCTGGGATCGAGCCCTGCATCAGGCTCTCTGCTCAGTGGGGAGCCTGCTTCCTCTTGTCTCTCTGCCTGCCTCTCTGCCTACTTGTGATCTGTCAAATAAATAAATAAAAATTAAAAAAAAAAGCATGATAAATTTCACATGAAATTAAAAATGCAACATGTATGTGCCTATTTCTGGGAGAATCCAGGTTTCATCAGATTATCTAAGGAGTGCCTGGTTTTCCATCAGAGGGCACCTGGGCATACAGGTTTTTTGGGGGGAATCCCCCCTGCTCTGATATTCCCCAGAGAAGCAGAGTCCTTGGGCCAACCCGACGATGGTTCTTCTGGTCAGCTGCTCCCTAGCCCCCTCTGCCCCAGAGACAGACACAAACTAAGTGTGAGTGCCCTCCTACTATACCTCACGTGACCACCTTAAGGCCGAAGGATGTAGTAAGGTGCTCCTACAGTGGAGGGAGGGCCCTCTTTCCTCCTAAGAGACTGAATCCCTTCATCGTGTACCCCTTCTTCCATTTCTCCCTCCCCAGCTCCTCTCCTGATCTGCCTTCTTCTTCCTGGGGTCCATCCCCATGTCACCATTGAACTTGCCCATGATTCCAAAGCCTGAAACCAGCACAGCAGGGGTCAGGACCCTGGGTGCTGACTCCCAGCCCAGGGCTGTTTCGGCCACACCACTTGCCCCTCCTGTTCTCACCCAGCCCCTCTGTCCTTGCCTGATTCCCATCTCCCGGGGGCCACAAGGCTTTGCTGGGCTTGCGTAGGCAAGTCCAGAAAAGGATGCATGTATTCGGTTTTATGCTGAATGCGATGGGAACACGAGAGAGAGGGACTGGATCTAAACTCATTCCCAAAAGTTCTAGCAGTTGCATAGAGCTTGACCTTCAGAGGCAAGGGGAGAGTTTGGGACGACCCTCAGAGACTGTGCAGTGATCCAGGTGAGAGATGGTAGCAGGCCAGGCCCCGTGGAGATGGGGAGAGGTGAGGTGGCTCCGACCCACAGAGTTTGCAGTAGCACTGGACATGAAAGTATGAAAAAGAGGAGTCGAGGTCAACTCCAAGGTTTCTGGCTTGAGGAGCTAGAAAGAAGATGCCATCCCTCGGAATGAGGGAGAACTAGGAGGAGTCCGTTTGTGGGGAGGTCAGGAAGGGGAGCTTAAGAAGTCTGTTTTGGACACAGTAAGTTCCAGATGCCTTTTATCACTGGGTAGAGACGTGCAGTGTGTGGATGGACCCAGGATGTGAATGTGCAGGTCAGTGAAGGTTGGATGCCCTTAATGCCGGAGCCTGATTTGTGGTTTGTTAGGGCAGGAGCTCAGCAGAGAGGACTCTAAGGCCTGAGCCACCTCTGGGTAAGCTGGTAGCCTCAAGGACCAGGGGGCTTTTACAGGGGGAGTTCAGCCTATGAGGGTCTTTTATTGAGGGGACTGTTATGCTATTTGTAAATGCAATAGAAGTTATACCAGGTCAGCTTCAAGGTCGTAGGTCTAATCCCTGGAAATAGAGCAAAGAAAAGAAAAGAACAAGGGGAGGGAGGGAGGGAGGAAAGCTATAGACAAACCTCTCCTCTTCTCTGACCTTAGTTCCCCCATCAGGGCAACATAGCACAGGTTCAGGTAGTATCCTCAAGACACCCTCGGCACCCAGCCCTTTGGATTCCAAATGTCCCCCAGCATATCCTTTGTGTGTCAGGGTCTTGGCGTCGGCCGGGAGACGTCCAGAGCTGGACTGAGAGCACCAGCCATCACCTTGTGCCCATGGCCTGTGTCACCAAGTGCCATGGTAAGTGGAAGTGACGCCTCCCCAGAGATCCAGTTAGCTCTGATAATGCTCCAGCCGTCTGCCCACCCACTTGCCCTCAGGCCACCTGGAAGGGCAGAATGCAGGGTATGGAGAGAAGCCACATGGCCCCACGGCTCTTGGAGCGAGGGGCAGGGAGTCTGGGCCAGAAAGGGAGGGAGACGCCGTGCCCTTCAGTTCAGGTCCAGCCTGGTGTTTCCACTGCTGTTCCCCAGAAGTCCCGGAAAGCACCCGGCGGAACTCTCGGGGCTTGCTGATTGGTACTCTGATGGCGTGCAGGAGTTGGGGGATGCCTCCCTCCATCCCTATAGCAGACACTTCCAATGCCCCGCCCACACTGTTCCTGCCAATGCAGGCCCCATCACCAGCTTCCTACTGCCAGTACCTGGGATGCTGCTAGAAGCCTTTTCCTGGCAACGGGAGCATGCTCAGCCCACACACCAGGCAGGCTGGAAATGCTGGCAAGTTAGCACCCCCGGCACAGACTTAATGGATAAATATTCTAACCTCCTTGCCCAGGAGTGGGACAACAGAGGCGGGCTCTATGCAGTCTCCCAGAGGTCCCCGGCAGGGCTGAACACCAACTGCCCACAGCTGTAACTGCTCCTTCACGTCCCCTCTGCTGGTTTTTTTTTCCTTTCTTGCCTCCTGCCCCACTCCTATATAATTCCTCCAGGAATTACCTCCTAAATAAACTACTTGAATTCGAATCTTTCTTTCAGATTCTGCTTCTGGAGGAATTCAACATTAACAACCCCAACCAAAGACAGCAAACCCAGCCAATGACTGAGATCTGTTCTAGTTCTGTTTTGTACACATTTCTAGAGCACAACCTATGTGACAGGATCTACTGGGTTCTGTCCTTGTCCCTAGAAGGGAAATCACACAGGTAACAAATATGCAAATATTTGTTATACAAAGCAATATAAAGAAGAGGAGGTGGGGAGGCGGTGGTTATCAGGGAGTTTTACAATGGAGGTGACATCTGAGGTTTTGAAGGATGAATAGGAGTTCTCCAGGTAGACAAGCAGACTATGGGGACAGCATAGTTAAAAATCCAGAGATGTGAAAATGCACAAGATATCGAGGATACCACTAGTTGTTGAGTATCTCCCATGTTGCTAGAGAACAAAGTTTATTTTTGTATCAAGTAAAGGGTTTGTAGGGAGAATGAGGAGAGAATTAGAATAGCAAGAGATGTGATTGAATAGACAGGCAGAATCTTGTCCGTACTGCTAAAGGTGGTTAGATATTATCCTGAAAAGATCGGGGGTTTTAAGAAATTGTGCATTATCTTTTTCTGATTGTATAATATCAAATGCTCATTGTAGACAAGTTGGCCGATAAAGAGAAGTATAAAGAAGAAAATAAAATTACCTTAAATCCAGGGTTAATGAAATCACGTCGGTGTGTTGTCTCTTGGGGGAGACAGAAGAGGAGGCCGAAGAGTGAGGTGATCAGTCTGGAGTTTTAGAAAGAGCTCTGGCAGCTGGTGACCATCACGCGGCTGGAAAGATACTGGACGTGAGAGGAAAAGTTGTTGCAGTGAGGGGCTGGGGATGCTGTGATGGCGGGGGTGGGGGGTGGAGGGAGGCGCGGCAGAGAAGGCTGGGGCTTCCTGCGGTGTTCAGAGGTGGGAGACTTGGGGCCAGTTGGGTGGGGTTAAAGCAGAGGAGGGAATCATGATCCCTAGAGAGATTCTGAGTGTCTTGACTCGCCAGTTGGTGGAAGGGGCAGGAACTGGGAGCTGGGAGACCTGGGTTGTCATTTCAACTTTGTCATTTTCAACCTGTGGGACCTCTCGCAGGTCCCCTGAATCCTCAGAGCCACGGTTCCCTGACCTGAAAAATGGAAAGATGATTTCATTTCTGTTCTCTTAGAGGCTTGTCAAAATAGCCCAGGGGCAGGGGGTGTGCTGCTGGTCAAAGGAAATTGACAACCTTGATGGATGGGAATCCATGGCTCCAGGCTCTCCTGAAACTTAGCCCAATCCTTCCCCTGACTTCTGCCTCTCCTCATCAACCCCCAGAAGGCCAAGGCAGACTCATCATCCACTAATTTTCCCTTCTTCTCTATATCTTTCACAGAAGATATTTGTCATGCTGGTCCTTCTGGCAAAAATGATCTCAATGCCCCCATACACCAGTATGAATGCATTCAGTGTCCCTACTAATTGGTGCCTTAGTATGTTCCAGGTGTTAGGAACACAGAGGTGTTTAGGACAGTCAGGGTCCCTGCACTCACAGAGCTCATACACTACTCCAAGAGGAGACATATAATAAACAAATAAATGCATTTGTATACTGGTGTAATGAAGGGAATAAAATAGGGTGATGTGTTAGACAGTAGGGGTGTATTTTAGATTTGAGTGGTCAGAAAGGGACCACTAAACTAAGATCTGAACAACTCAGGCAGAGGAACCAGGAAGTGTCAAGGTCCTGGAGCGGGTTTGAGCTTGGACTGTTTAAAGAACAGAAAGGTCAGCATGTCTGGGTTTGTCAAAATTTCTGCCCATCCCCTTTACCTGTTGTCTCCTCCGTGATGCCTTCTTGGATTACCTCTCCACCCCCATCCTTTACCTGCTGATTCAGCTCCAACCAGTTTCCATACCCCTGTAGTTGCAACCAATACTGACCACACTGGGTGGTGATGGACTCTTTACACACCGGACCACTAAATCTTTGACGGCAGGAACTATCTCCATGGCTCCAGGAGCCAGAACTGTTTCTGCACACAGCAGGTGATCATTTGATGAATGAAGAAATTAACCAACAGACAAACAAGTGAAGAAATGCATGAATACCAGGCCCAAATGGCTCACTCCTTTACTTGCTTAAATGCTGCCTTCTCAAATTCCCTGACCAAACTGCTTCCCCCTTTCCCCGCAACACACCACCCAGCAACACCTTCCCAGGCTCACTTTTCTCTTTGCCCATATCCCCATCCCACACACCCTACAATGTGTTTATTTATTATGCTTCTTGTTTTCCCGCAGGACGGAATGCAAAGTCCATCCTGCCAGGGATTTTTCCATAAGTTGTGCGGAAATTCTCCTAAGAGTCTAGAGCAGTGGCTGGCACATAGCAGGCATATGGACACATGGGTAAATTAGTAAAGTTCTCAGCCTCATGGAACAGGAGTCACACCTGCAAATCTGCGTAACAAACAGAGGAGGTCAGGGCTGGGGTGTGACCTTCCAGTCCCCAGCCAGCCAAGGGACCCCCAGCAGGTTTGCCGACCTAGGTAGGCACCGAGCAGAACATGCCCACTTTGCTGATGGAGAAACTCCGCAGGGTAGTTTAAGTGGCCTGTGGCAGATGACAGAGCTGGCACCGACTCCGGTCATTTGCTCTCCCTGGTCTTTTCCTGGGCCCCTCTCAGACGCGACTCTGACCCCAGTTCTGGGCGTCTCGCTCTCTTCCCGTTTTGGGAAGTCAGAGCCCGGTGCCCCCGGGAGCTGTGTCTGGCGCGCGGGTGCGTGCTGGGAAGACAGCGGGCGCCCGGGTCCCCGAGTCGCACCCCGAGCCCGCGCCGCGCCCCCGCCCCTGCCCAGCCCCGGCCGCGCTGTCAGTCCGCATTAGCGCTAACAGGCTCCAGACGGAGAGGGCTCCGCGCGGGCTTAATGCAATCCGCGCGTTACCTGGGGCGCAGGCTACATTACCAGCCCGGCCCCCGCCCGGCGCGGACAGAACCAGCCAGCCCGCGCCCCGCCGGCCGCCCCGTGCCTCCCGCGCTACCCGGGCCGCGCCCGAGCGCCACGCGGCGGAGCCCAGCCCCGGCCCGCGCCCCACAGCCCGCGGCGGCCAGGCGGGGCACCCGGGATCGCGGCGCTGCCGGACACGTGAGTGAGCCCTGCGAGCCGCCCGGCCGAAGTGTTCCGGGGAGGCCCCGGCTGCGTGCGCAGAGCGAGAGCGCCCGCGAGTTTGACGTGCAGAAAGGTGAGTGTCCGGGGAGGCTCCTGGGGCTGCTGGAGGCGGCACCCATCCGAGCTGGGGGACAGGAAGCAGCAAACGGCACTAGTAGGGTCCCCGCCCCTGGGGAACCTCAGCCTCCGCGTGTCCCAGCCCCACCATTTGGGGGCGAGAGGGAGCGGGCGAATGAGGGAAGCGCTGCGGGGTCCTGGGCCGGACCCACGGGGCGGACAGTGTCAGTCTCCACCTCTCAGTACCGTCTCAGGTCCTCGCACCACTCCCACTGTTTCAATTTTTTCCCCAACAGACGCGCTCCCGTTTTGGAGAACCCCGCGTCCGCCCAGTGTGCACTGGCCGCTGTGTCTCCGCGCACCCGGGAGGTCTCAGGAGGCGCAAGCAGGGCGGGATGGCCTAGTGACCGCATCTTTTCCTTTCATCCACGCAGAACCTCGGCGTGCTCCCAGTGCCGGTGACGTTCCCCTCGCCAACCGCACTCATGCTTTTGGCGCGGATGAAGCCGCAGGTGCAGCCCGAGAGCAGCGGGGCGGACCCGGGGCCCGAGCAGCCCATGCAAGGGCGCAAAGCCGCGGAGCTGCTGGTGGTGAAAGAGCGCAACGGCGTCCAGTGTCTCCTGGCGTCCCGCGCTGGCGACGAGCAGCCCCGGGAGACCTGGGGCAAGAAGATCGACTTCCTGCTGTCGGTGATAGGCTTCGCGGTGGACCTCGCCAACGTGTGGCGCTTCCCCTACCTCTGCTACAAGAACGGTGGTGGTGAGCCCCTTGATGGGCTGGGAGTGTGGACTTGGGAGGCTCCCTGTCCTCAGCGGTGGCTGGGAGAGGGGCTGGGATGGAGGAGCTGGGACGCGCGGGAGTAGAGGCAGCACGCGAGCGAGCCTGGAGCGCAGCAAGGGTCTGGTCAGGGTTCCTGGAAAAAGGAGTGCAGTTCCCGGTTGAAAAGGGAAGTGGAGGCTTGCTGCTGGACAGTAATAGACGCATGGGTGGAAGGACAGAAACCGGGACCCTACGTTGGGTGAGAAGCATTGATCTTTTGATGGTTCACAGGAAGAGAGGCAGAGATCTGGAGAGCTCTGGAAGGGGCACCAGAAGTGCACGGAATGTGACAACCAGGCACACAAGGACCCTAATTCCAGCACTCTGAGCCTTGGGGCAGGGACCTCTGGGCCAAAAAGGAAGAGAGGATGTGGGCTCTCCGAAGGCCCCTGGGGGGCCCTGCCCTCTTGGGGACAAAGACTCTGGAACAGAGACACACATAGAGAAGCTAGTGTCAGAAGGAACTCCTCTCTCAGGATGGGGGTTGTGTTGCTGGAGGCACCAGAGTGCATAGACTAGGTAGTGTGGCCTGATCCTCGAGGCAGGATGTCCCGTTGATAGGGATGAAACCTTTACCTCCTGGAGTCCTGGCCATGATGAAGGGTGGAGTGGAAGAGGGGCCTGGAGAAAACTCCAGTGGAAACAACCAGGCTCTCTCCCCATCCTGAGCCCAGTGACAGATAATCTACCTGCCTGGGATGCGAGTCAAGATGGCCCAGTCCAAGGGCAGAGCCCTGGAAAAGGGGGATTGGGGGGGCAGGACACAAGGTCTTAAGACCCCAGCTCCTTCTTGTGCCCAAACCACCCCAGTCCTGTGCCCCTTGCTAGAATGAGTTCAGGGGTTCCCTGGGAAAATGATAGGGAGGAAGAAGTTGGCAAAGAGGGTCCGGTCCCGCTCTGGAAACTTCTCTCTATCCACGGGTTCATCCTGCCTGGCGGGGGCTCTAGCTCATGACTCTGAATGGTCAGAGGCAGGCAGGGGGAGGGTTTGGAACCAGGTAGAGGGAAAGCTCGGGACCGGTCCCATCGAGTCTGGGAGCCAGCTGTTGGCTTCAGCGTTTGCTCTGGACCCTCACTCCAGTGGAGACGTGGGAAAGGGTAACGCTCTTCCATGGTTGGCTGCTGTAGCCTTTCCAGAGTCTCTGGTTGGCTAAGAGAATTCAGGCCCTTTGGACCCAGGGAGGGAGGAAAGGCAGATTCCGTGTGTTTTTTAGTGGGTGGGGAGATGACGAATGAAAGATGGACTCTGAGATGAACCATCCGGCATGTCCTCAGGGGCCGTCCAAGACTGTATGTCCCTACACAGCAGGAGGCCCTCTCATGCATCAGCAATAATTCTTGGCTTCTTCCCGACGTGAAGCATGATGCTCGATTCCGGAGGGACCCCCTATGTGTATTCCTCACCACTTCTGCCTGCCAGGGGCTTTTGTTATCAAAAGTGTCACGCCACTACACGCCATTTCCCATTATAAGTGTTGGTTGAAACTAAAAGTCCCCCAAATGGTCAGTTGGACACATCGGCTAGATGAATATTCTTGAACTTCCACTGCCACTGCACTCCCGCAGCCATTGCCACCAGCCGTGAACGCCTGCTGCATGCACGGTGATACACGGGGAGGGGGGAGCACACAAACTCAGCCACTTTGCCACAGGTTCCAATTTTTAGGCAAACTGGGTGGGAATCTCCTTGGTCCGCTAACCCTGCATATCACGCACCTGAGCTGTTTGGTTATTTATCACTTTGTGTGGTCGTTACCCAAACAGATGGGGGCAGGACACACCGAGAGCATAGACTGGCTTTTTCCTGCTTCTATTCCAAAGGCTCAAAATAAGGTCCAGATCCTAGGAATGCGGTAGAAGGTACCCAACAGACTTCTACTGAATGGAATGATCAGACAGCGGGAACCCCCGGCAGTAACTGACCAAGAGAGGGAGCTCATGCTGGTCGGATGGGGCCAGCAGGCTAGAGGTCCGGGGACCTTGACTGTGGAGTCCCAGGTTCCAACTTCTGCCAGCTGGACTCGGGGTGACCTCTCCTGCCTCAGTGTCTTCATCTGTCAAGTGGAAAGAATGGTTTTCACCTCAGAGGGTGAGGATAGGATCGTGTGATATAAGGCTCGTGGAAAGCCAGACAGGGAGGATGGCCCCAGCTTCTGCTGTTCCTTAACCACAGTTTGATGATGTGGGAAACGGATGGGAGAGGTGGCAGGTGCTCTAAAGGCCTGAGGAGGGGCTGCTTGGGAAAGACAGGAAGGTGGACAGTCCTCAGAGCTCAGCCCTTCGGGATGGGAAGTGCATGGATAAGCCTTGAGACAGTAGGAGGCATCCTTGTTGTTCGAGAATGCACATGAGATCATCTCAGAGACTAGGAGTGCGGGCTGGCGGGAGGGCAAGCCAGCAGAGATAAGGGCAGAGAGGCATGCCAGGGCCCAGCCCTGGAGACCTTGAATGCCAGATTAAGAGGTGGGAAAGTTGTATCAGTGAATTTCCATTACTGGCCACCATGTCCATGGTTGACCCAAGGAAGCCGTGCAGCCTCTCCCTCCATTTCAGACTCGAAGGCAGCTCCTCTTCTAAACTACCCCCTAGCCCTTTGGGGGAGCTCAGCTTGGCCCCTTTGGAGTTTCATCCCTTCTGAGCTCTCCTGGCTGCTCCTTGGGCATCCGTTCTTAACCATAATTCAGAGATGGGCCAGCAGGTTAGCAGGTGGGTCTCCTGTAATTGTGGAAGCAGCCCAAAGACCCAAGTTTGAATCCCAGCTCTGTTTCCTGGGTGTGGCCCAGCCCCTCTCTCAGCCCAAGTTCCCCATTACAGTGGGAGAGGAGCTTCGATGACCCCCCCCCCCCCCAAGACCTATACTTCTGCGATGACCTGGCTCAGCATTACGCCCAAGCCAGGATGCCCCCTGCCCTGTTATTTACTAGCCCGGGTGATCTTCTGGTGCCAGTCTGAACATGGTAACCTCCACATTTGGCTGTGCACGCTGGCGTACACTGGAGCATATTGTGAAATGACAAAGGTGCCAATTGTTTCAGCCCCCGGCTAATACTTTCTGAATAAATTCCTGGGAACGATCAGCCTGTCTGAACATCTTCCCAGAGGCCAGCTGCAGGGACGCACACGTGTGGGAGGCTACCAACAGGGGAAGCCAGTCTTGGAAATTCTCAAACAGAGAGACAGTGCGAGGACATGGGAGCTATTTTCAGGGGGCTAGAATCTCCCCTGCACCTGTGGTCTTGGGCCTGGCCTGGGCTGGTCCCCGGAGAGGTGTGGGCAGACTGTCTGGGTCTCTGTGTCAGCCTTCCTTGCCAGGAAAGGGGTCTTGCAAGGGCTGCTTCTGTTTGAGATGAGTGCTGTGCTGTCAGACACATGGTCTCTGGGCTCAGACACACCCAGGTTTGAATCTGAGCCCAACACCTCCTGGAAATGGAGCCCTGGACTCATCCTCTCCAGGCCTCAGTTTCCTTGTGCAGAGAAGGAGAAAGCGTCTACCTTCCGGCAGGATGATGATGTCCGTGACGTAAGCAAAACTCTCAAAATAGTGTCTGGCACATAGAAGGGGCCATTAAATGGACCTCTTCCTGTTGTTGTTAGTGTTTGTTGATTTTTAACCACAGGCTAGACCCGGGAGTCCGGTATGGTCCTGAGTTTCGAAGGAACAGAATCGATTCTAGGAGGAGATTAAGGAAGGGGAGTCAGGCTGGACAGCAGGCATACCTCGGCCCAGGGAATCAAGAATCAAGAGCCAGGCTCTGCTCTGGGTTCTAAGAGTGTAACCTCCCCCCACTGCTCTTTGCTCACCTGGAAGATGGGGATTAACATTCCTGCACCGGACATGTTGTTCTGGTCCTGAATAGGGTTCTTCTCCCTTCCTTAGTACACTGAGGGTCTCAGGTACCCATAGCTTATATGGGAGTGGGAACCCTCTTGGCCAAAATATCTGGGCTTCTGGAGGCTGAATGTGAAATGGTGGCTGGTGCTGAGGTCAGAGGTTTGTAAACTCGGTGCCCTCACATCCAGCCTGACTACAGGAGTCCACCTACACCCTGGGCTTGCCAAGCCTGGCACGGATCGTTCAGCTCAAGTGCACGGGGCCTCCCACAGATAAGTCTGCAGGAACTAGTTGGTGCTCATTAGGGACTAGAGCTGAGTCTGGAACCTGGGGTCATCAGCATGAATGAGGCTCATTGCTCTGATCTAGCCAAAAAGGCCTAAAGAAGCTGTTTCTAGCAAGATGGGATTTCACGGGGATAAATGTTACACCCTTTGCTGTGGTCCCAGACCCAACTGCCCAAGTAAGGATTAGGTCACAATACAAGTAGAGGAAGGCCCTGGGGCCTTCATTAGCTGCACCCTCCACATGAGTCACCGCTGGGAGCCACTTTCTGCACGAGAAAGCATTTCCAACATGCCCACCATATGCCAGGAACACAGAGATGAGCGAAAGACAATTCCCCATAGTCTAGGGCAGCTATCCTAGAAGTTAACATCATCTTGGATTCTGTTATTGGAAGTCTTATATCCCAAACGGGGGAGATGAGTTCCACTGTTCTTTGTGGGCAGCATTTCCTTCCAAAATGTAGTTCTCAGCATCCAGCATCCAGCATCCAGCATCCTTTTTTGTTCATTTTCAAGAGACCAGGACCGAGATTGGGAAACCCCAACCTTCAAGGAGCTCTAGGGAAAGCCCAGCTTCATTAATAAAAACCAGGTCAGATCCTGTAAAGGTGATAGCGGAAGGAGGATTTTCACATGGGGAGGAGTAGCCCCAACTCCAGGTTTCCTGAATTGCACCCCCCAGAGCCCTCCTGAAAGGGGCCAGTGGTGTCCATCTATCAGGATGTGGGCATGTTTCCTTGCTTGGGGTGTCCCCTGGTCTCAAAGCCAAGGTCAGCTCAGAGGTCAGCTGGAATGTGTAGATCGCTCTGCGGGGAGCCCACTCCTGGAGCGGCAGGAGCGTCTGCAGGTGTGTGCACCCATGCTCCCGCCTGAAAGGCAGGAGTCCAGGGCTGCAAGACTCCACTGGGGGATCCCGAGGCCAGTAGGAAGGGGCCTACAGTGGTCCTTAAGGCTCCTAAAAAGAAGATCAGTCTGGGGGAGGAGGAACCACAAGGCATCGCCCCATGGTTCCAATACCCTACCCTGGACGGTGTCTGTGTTGACAAACTTGAAGATCTGGGCTTGGTTTAGTATAAGAACTGGAGGTTTTCCCTAGAGGAGTGGCCACACGAAGCCAGCTGTTTAGCTGGCAAAGGCTCAGAGGGGATGTTCAGGCGAACACCTGGTGCGCAAAGCATCGCTTTAGACAAGACCGATCTGTTTTGTTCTCGGTGGCTCTCAGGCCAGAAGGAAGGCGGAAAGGGGAGGCTGTGGGGTAGGGATTGAGGGAAAGGGAAAAAGCAGTGCTGGCCAGATGGAGAGGTTGACCACCAGGTTCAGCAAAGCCTCAGCTGACCGTGGGGGAACTCGGAGACCAGGATGGCCCCCCCAGACATGTCCTGAGTTGAGGTGAGGAGGCCAGGGCTATGCCCCAGTGGCAGCTGGTTAGTGGATACAGGTGCTTTGGGAAGGGGACATGGCCTTGGGTACCGTGGCTGTCTTCAACTGAGGCAGTTGCCAGGGGCCTGATGCCTGAGGGCTGAGCAAGTGCTAGCCGTGGGGGAGCAGGTCCTTCATTTCTGAGGGGCTTCTGTGGGAGCCCTTTGTGGTCATGGGCTGGCGGTGGCCTGGGAGAACCCTTGACCCCATTCCTGCTTGTGGACCACACTCTTGTTTGGGTGCAGGGGAGTAGCCAGCCTCCCTTGGGACGGGGACACGAGGCGCCAAGGGACTGCCTCAAAGCCCCTCCGTGCTGGGGAGCCTCCAGCAGGCATTCAAGGTTGTGCTCTGGGAAGGACCCTCAACTCCCAAGGGTGATGGTCAACGCGATTTCCAGTTTGCAGAGGGGCGTTGCGCATGCGCGGCCCTGAGTGATGGCAGGGCACGATTCGCATACTCAGAGCACCCCCTAAGTGCCAGGTACTGGCTTCTCCTCCATCATCGCCAGTTATCCCAGCAAACCGGTGACACGTAGCCTGTCCTCCGTGCTTTCCCATATGAGCCAGTGCTCCAACTCTCCAGACCCCAGCTGGGGGCCCACCTGGAGTTAGCAGACCCCCCCCCCCCCCCCCCCCGGGTTCAGGCTCAGTCCCGCAAGACCCCTCCCACTTCCCATGCCTGGCAAGGTGTCCCGCTGTCACCTGGTTCTCTGGTCAGGTGCAGTCATCGGCTATGGCAGCTCCTAGAACTCTGGGAAGCAATGACATACATTCTCCAGCCTGTGACAACGGGTATGCGAGAGGGTGCCAGGGAGAAGCCCGATGAGGAGGTCCGAGGGGCGAGGTCTGGAAGAGTTTCCAGGAGCTTCCACCCTCCCAGAGTTGGGATGGGCCATCCTCCTGGCACGTGCGTGTGTTCATCAACCCGCAGGTTTTCCGAGTTCTGTAGCTCAGAGATCTTTATGGAAACTCCATCACATGGGCGTCATTGATATCAGCTTTATCTCCAGCCTGGCTTTCTGTCCCAGAGGTTGGAGGCTGAGGGAGGCTGAAAGTTCCAAGCTTGTAATCAGGGTCTGGCCTTTCTGGGGACTCCCCCCAAAATTGTCTCATTAGAACCAAAGGTCCTCCTATCACCCGGAAAAATTCCAAGGGATTTAGGAGCTCTGTGTAAGACACTCCTGTCATTCTCCCTGCCACGACCCCCCCACCCCCCGCAGAAAACTGAGAGGTTTTTAAGAGCTCTGTGTCAGGAATCTGGAGCAGAGACCAAATATCTTATGTCACAGGGGGTCTGCCCTGGGCGCTGTGCTTCAGAGAGCCCCATCTGGCCCTCCTCTCCTTCTCAACTGAGGCCAGGGCTGAGAGATCCTCCCCCAATACCACCACTCCAGGTACCCAGACCCTGGATTTCCCTGTAAAAATGCCCCAACCCCCTTCTGGGTCTGCGTGGACCTCCTACCTCCCACCTGTTGTGTTGTCTTGCTGCAGGGGTGCAGGGCCCAAGTTCAAGGGGAGGCCGGGGGCCCCGTTGTCTGCAGGGGTGTGGACAGAGTTTAGTCATGTGGATGCAGGAGTCCACATGTGTGTGCAAAAGGTCTTGCATGTCGTTGGACAGTGCTGAGGGGGAGAAGAAGGAGGGCGCGGGCAAATGCGGCTCCCCCTAGGTTATCATGCGCCTTGCAGGGCTATAGGAGGGCAGAGGAGCCTTGTAATAGAACCGTCGTGAAAGTCTAGCTGTGGAGACAGAGCATGTTTGATTTAAAAGGCATGGCCTGATGTGTCGTGTTGATCTATACCCATGTGATCTATACACATGGGTATAGATCTCCATGTGTACTCTTGCCCCCGACCCCACCCGCGCACCAGCAGGGAGCAGCACGGTCTCCTACAGAAATCTCACCCTTTCTCACACCTTATGTTTGCTATGCCTTTGTGGTGTTCAGGAAAGGGGCACAAAACTGAGTCTCAGCACGGACCAGGGTTTTCATGCAGATCTGGTGAGAGCCACAGGCAGTGACCATCCTTATCTCGGCTACACGCACCCGGGAAATAGGTTTGTGGGTTTTCACTTCTTGGTATATCAAGGTGTGGCCAGAAGGCAGAGTAGGAGGAATCTGGCCCCCAGCAGGCTGGGAAGCGGATTCAGCTAGGTCTCGGGGGCCCTCCTCTCCTTCCTGCAGCCCCTCCCTTATCACACTCTCCGCACCCTACTCCAAATCCTCTGCAAGCCTGAGCCCTCCCACCTCTAGCTGAGCCCCCTGTAGGCATTCTCTCCCCTTTCCTGAGCTCCTCCTCATTTGCCCTCCTCATCGGCCCCAGTGCTTCCCACTTGGAACTTAGTGACCATGGGGCTTCCCTACCTGAGGACTTTTCATTGGCACAGAAGATTCCAGAGCCTCTCTGTGACCAGTAGGGTTTCCCATGTAGTGGTGGGGTGTCAGGGAGTGTGCACTGGGCTAGAGGTGATGGGGCAGATGTTTTCCTTACAAAATTCATCCGAAGGCCAGATGACCTGTTTACAGCTGACAGTTATTTTCCCCCATGTGTTTGTGGGTGTCAGTGCGAAGGAAGCTCATGAGTGTGCACAGGTGTGCATCTGTGTCCATGCATAGGTGCTGAAGGCTCAGGAGGCATGCCCTGTAGGCATTTCTCCAGGTCTGCACACCAGCACCTGCAAAGAGCATTCAAGAATCAAGACAAGATTGTGGGCTTGTGGCCCCTGAGGTTCTCTGCTCTTGGGGCCTCGTGCAAGGCTGTTTGCTGCAGATAGTACCATATATGAGTGTGTAGCAGGCCTGTGGGAGTGTGGTGGTATAGACCTTGCAGGACAGTAACTTCTAGAAAATGTGCAATCCAGCCTGTTTCCCAGGAGCTGCTGCAGGCCTATTTCTAAGAAAGGCCTCCTCAGCTTACCTCAGTCACCCCGGAAATCCCTTTCCCGCTCTTCAGCTCTGCCCCAGCTGCCTCCGGATCCTTCTGCAAAGGGGTTTGGGTCATCTAGCTGGTTAGTGTCTTCTTGGAGAAGACGGTACCAGCCACCAAGCAGCTTTCTGGGTTTTAGCCACACTCAGCTGTTCCATCATTCTGGAGTGTTCTTGGGCTGTTTGCTCCCAACTCAGTGGCTGGTCCACATTAGACACATTCAGAGAGGAGCCTCAGGTCGGTGCAGACCCATCATCTTCCCTCCTTCTCTCTCTTGCTGGATTCCCAGCCAAGCACAAGAGAAAACACATCCCAGCCTAGGCAATCTCATTGGCAGGGGCCAGCCAGAGGTTTAAGAGTTGAGAAAACTCTCCCAGGTGAGACACCTGGTTATCTGGTTGACGTTGCTTGTTCCCTTTTGTTATAGAAAAGAATGTCTTGTTGTCAGCAGCGAACCACAGGGTGGAGATCTAAGCCGTGATTCCCAACTTTTTCCTTCCCCACTGTCCCGTGGGCCACTGACTTAGGTCTTCAGACCTGTCCTGTTCAACTGTCGGATAGCTCTATTTCCCCTCCTCTCTGGCTGTGGTCTCCCAAGGGCAGTAGCGGGTGGCCAAAGGCAGAGCGGGGCACAAAGAGATCCAGGTTGGAAGCCCAGCTGCCTATTTCCTAGTCTGGACAAGATACTGGTGACTCTCTCAGGGATGGTTTTACGTGAATAATTAGTGTGTGGCTTACAGATGACAGGTGCTCGCCAGTGTCACTGTCACCAGCTACCACCATCAGCATCACCGCCCCCACTGGGATTTTTTCCCACCGTGGACAGACGTGAGCTCAGGTGCTAGATCAGCCCTCTCTGTGTGGGAGAGGGGCAGGGGTGGAGTTCGACAGTAGGGACTGAGCAGGGCACGAGAGAGGTGGGCGTCTGGGCATTGCAGGGAATTCAGGCGTGGAGCAGGGGATAGAGGGTGGGTATGACCAACAGACTAGATGGTCTAAGCTGGCTCCAGACCCCCAGGCTCAGAACACAGAACACTCCCCTCTAAGACCCTGTTCAGTCTCATGGTCTTCACTGAGGCTGGAATGTTCTGGAATCTGCAAAATATCTTGGGAATGGCTCTGGAGCTCTGAAGGCAGGCAGACCTTGACCCGAATCCCAGATCCACCCCTGACTGGCTGGGTGACTTTGGTCAAGTCACTTGATTTCCCCAAGCCTTCATTCTCTCCTCTGAAAAAGGGGTCTATCAGGTGCCACCTCAGATTTTTCTGGGTAAGGTAGACGGGATCCCATATGTCCAATGCCCAGTGCCGACTCGATACATAGGAGGTACTCACTTTCTGGCAGTTTCTTTCCTGTGCCCACCATGCTGGGCCATCTCTTGCTACAGCACTTCGTGCTTTGTCCTCTAGAGCCCTGGGCTTCCTCAGGAGAAACCCTGGGAAGAAAATGGAGAATGACGGTCTGAGTCGCTGAGCGCGTTTGACCCGGGGTGCCATGTGACTTCGCCGTAATCCTCTGTAAAATCGAGATGGTAATCATCTCTGCAGCTTAGCGCTGGTGTGAAGATGGAATGAGACCTTGCCTGGAAAGTGCCTGGAACGCAGCCCAGGACGTTCTAGTCCTCATGCTACCGTCAGGAAATATTTCCCAGTTTCTGCACTTTGCTGGTATGGGTGGGCCAGAGAGCGTTTCGTTTCCAAGGTTACGGCATCTCAGCCAAAGGCCAGAGGCCGAGATGAGTGTGGATCTGGCCCGGCCACCTCCAGCTGCGTCAGGAAAAGGAGTTGGCATTTTGCATCGATCCCGCTTGTAGCTGGGGCTGACACGGCGCGTATCCCGGTGAGTCACCTCACAGCGTCAGAGCCCCGTGAGCTCACCTCGTGGAGGGTCATCTCTGAAACTTGACCGTGGCTCATCCCACTGGGAACTCTCCCAGGGATGAGTCGCTACCCTTTCCTTGCCAGGGCCCCCCCTCTAGTTTCTGCTGTGCCCCAGGTGGGCTCCTTCCCTGGTCAGAGACTTGCTCCGGGGTTTGGGTCCCCTCAGCTGCCTGTCACAGGGGGAGTGAGCCTCATGGGTCCGAAAGACTTGAATGTGAATCCTGCTTCTGTCACTGACCAGCAACGCCAACAAGACCTGTTTCAACTCTGCCCTCAGTTTCCTCTGACATAGTGACATAGTGACCCTGTCTGATGATGTCTCGTAGTGAAACTAAGAATCCAGTGAGATTGTGTTTGGGAAAGCCCCCTGGGAACTGAAAATGAGACAAATTAGAAACTCAGTCATAGGTGGGCACGTCTCTCCCCCTCTCTGATCACCATTTTCTGACCTCTCCCAGGAGGCTTTGGGGCGATTGGCCTCCCCCAGAGCGACGGTTTGGGCAAGGAAGTGTTCTGCGGTTGCAGGAATTGGGTAAAGGCTGTACCTCTTAGCATCCTCATGGCATACTCTCTGCCTGGGTATCAAAGGCTGGAAGAATCCTGCAAGAAACTAGCCTGTTCTGCTTTGATGAAGCCAGATTTTACTGCTTGGCCCACAGAACCTCATTAGCATGACTGATGGTTCTTCTTGGTGCCCCCACAGTTGCCATCAGTGTGACGATGATCTGTATTCGTGGCTTTGTGTCACTGTATTTATGTGCCAAGCACCCCTGGGGAAGTGGCCAGGGACCTGGGAAACAAGGACCCTGAGGTTCTGGAAATGTGGATCCAGGCACCCTGAGGGGCAGGCGCAAGGCTGGGCAGGGCTCCGGGGAGGTCACGTGCTGCCTCTGTGTCCTCCAGGTGCCTTTCTGATTCCATACACACTGTTCCTCATCATCGCCGGGATGCCTCTGTTCTACATGGAACTGGCCCTGGGCCAGTACAACCGAGAAGGAGCGGCCACGGTGTGGAAGATATGCCCATTCTTCAAAGGTAAAGCGTGGGTCTGGGGGAGTTCAAGATCACCCACAAGTTTGCCCTGGGGGCCCTTGGAGAAAGTGCTCCAGAGGTGGGATCTGAAGTAGAGCGGCTCTCTGAGGCCAGTATGGGGGGAGGTCAAGGGCACCCACTGTTCAGTGTTATAGGGAGAGCCCTGGGTGTGTCAGGAAGATCTTAGCCTAGAAAGTCTAGACTCTTGGAGACCAGTCCCACTTCTACTGCTGAGTGAGCAGGGGGTGTCTGTTTTCCACGTGGGAAATTTTTATGCAAAGTCACAAGTACCCAGCTCCTCTCCACTCATGCTCTCATGGCAGAGATGTGGTAAGCTGCTCGTGGGCCTTTCCAGGCTCAGCTAGAAACCTGTCACACCATCTTGGATCCAGCAGCCACCACTGACTGATCACAGCTGGGAGAGGTGATGAGGCCTGCTTACATTTGGGACTTGGAGCACATCTGGAGAAAGTAGCCATAGCAACTGGCCTTTCTTGGCTCCTGTACCTTCATGAGAAGGGCATGGAGCCAGAACTAGAGCCTCCCAAGCACTGGTTAGTGACCAGGGCCCAGATGACACTGAGGGCCGGTATGATTTCCATGCACCTCTTCTCAGTTTATATGTGTCTCGAACCCCCTTCTCTGTACTCAGCCCTGAGGTAGACACAGGCTGGTGCAAGAGGCTTGTAAGACATGTGTATTGGTTAGTATTGTTTAGTTTCCAGAAATCCCACTCAAAATGACTTCAATGTAGAAGAGAACTCATTGGCTTATGATACAGTAAAGAGTAAAGTCCAAGAGTTTTGTGCCAGCTTCAGGTGCAGCTTGATCCAAGTGCTTGAATAAGATTACCTGGAATTTCTCTCCACCTCTGTCCATCTGAAGTCAGCATTAGCATCCATCTCAGGCATATTCTTCTCAGGTACCAGCAAAACTGGCCATCAGCAACAATTTGACCTCCTACCAAGTTTAACAGTGACACAATAAATAAAAAACACCTTCTATCATCTTTAAAGTTCCCAGAGAGGACTCTCATTGGTTTTACTTGAGTCATAGACCCATCTATCAACTGATCCTTGTGGCTCTGGGCTAGCAGAACTCTAAATGGCCAGGTCTGAAGCATGCGCCTATAGCTAAGTCAAGGACGTGAGGGATTAGCCTCAACCCAAACCTCACATACTAAGAATGCTTAAGGCAACTTTCTTAAAGCAATGCTGCACAGACAGAAAAAGAAACTCTACCCTAGGCAAAAGCCTAGAACTAGCTAGCCCACGGGGAGCTTCTTATACATTCAGGAGGGTGGCATTGGCACATGCACAAAGCAGATGGTTGAAAGCAGGGCCAGTGCTAATCAGGGAGTTTGTTTGGGGTTCCCCAGAAGCAGGTACTGAGACAAGGATTTGTGTGGGGAGTTATTTTGGGAGGTGATTCTAGGAAGGACTGTTAGGGCACAGAGAAGGCAAGTCAGCCAATAAAGGGTGTGTCATCAAGCCCGTTCCACTGTGCACCAGTGGCTCACCCCACGGGGAGAGAGTATTAGTGGACCTCACTGTTACTCTGCCCCAGGGGTGAGGGACCCGGGGTACTCACACTCCAATACCTCTGTCCACTCCAGTACTTACACTCTGGCTGCTCCCTTGGGGCAGTGAGGGCCTAGCACTCCTGGCCGGCCTGATGAGGAAACCGAGGGGCCCTAGGGGCGAGAGAGGGCACTCGGGCGAAGGGCTGGTGGGTTCCCAGGGTGTATGGGTGGGGGGCTGCCAAGAAGGAGAGGCAGAGGGGTTGGGTCGTGCCGTGGTTGGAGCTGGCTCCCCAGGAGATGTGAGTGGCTCTGGGACGGGGCCGGGGGCAGCCCCCTCCTGACCTCGCTGTGCCCCCCACACAGGAGTGGGCTATGCCGTGATCCTCATCGCCATCTACGTCGGTTTCTACTACAACGTCATCATCGCTTGGTCGCTCTACTACCTCTTCTCCTCCTTCACCCTCAAGCTGCCCTGGACTGACTGCGGCCATTCCTGGAACAGCCCCAACTGCACCGACCCCAAGCTCCTCAACGGCTCCGTGCTGGGCAACCACACCAAGTACTCCAAGTACAAGTTCACGCCCGCAGCAGAGTTCTATGAGTAAGTCATCGGCCGCGTGTCCTACTCACATGGGCACACCAACCCCTGTGCTGGGCCGGACCTGGGCCCAAGGCTAAGGAAACACCCCGAGACAGGAAGGGACACCCCAGCCGTGCTGTCTGGGATATGTTGGGCAGCCAGCACCTGCTAGGAGCTGAAGATCTGGCCATGGACGGGACAGTGACGGACCCTGGGTTCTGGCAGGGGACAACAGGGCTGGGGAAAAGTGCCCAGGTCGGCAGGCAGGAAAGCAAGAAAGTTTGAGAGAGTCGATGTGCCCTTCAGGAAATGAAATATATTTTCGGGAGTGTAAGTGCTCTTAAGGAACCAAAACCAGGTATGTGGTAGATAGAGATGGTTAGGGAGGTGAAGGGGAAGGAGCATTTGCTCCTGTGGTCTGGGAGGGCTTCTCTGAGGAGGTGACAAGAGAACAGATGAAGCCAGCCAAGGGAACATCTAAAAAGGCTCAGCCGATGGCGCTGTAGCTCGAACCCCAGTGGAACGGATCCTGAAGCTGTCACTTGGGGATTCCGGCGGGGCAAGGAGCTGGAGTTGGTGTGTGAAATTTGGGAGGCGGGAGGCAAGTCAACCGTGAGCAGCTCGGGGGAAGCATTTGGACCATGTGTGCATGAGAGTCACTGACTGGTGATAGAAGACAGAACATCTTTTTTAAAAAGTCACTTTAGATACTGACATCATTTTATTTTATTTTATTTTATTTTAAAGATTTTATTTATTTATTTGGTAGACGGAGATCACAAGCAGGCAGAGAGGCAGGCAGAGAGAGGGAAGCAGGCTCCCTGCTGAGCAGAGAGCCCAATGCGGGGCTCAATCCTAGGACCCTGGGATCATGACCCGAAAGCAGAGGCTTTAACCCACTGAGCCACCCAGGTGCTCCCTGACATCATTTTAGACACAGAAAGTTATAAAAGTAACCCCTGAAACTCTCATATGCCCTCCACCCACCTGACACCTTATAGAACCAGAATGCCAGGAGTGAAATCAGAAAATGAATGTTCCTGTGCTGTTAATTCACCTGCTACAGAACTTTTTTTTTTTTTTTAATTCATCAGTTTTCCCACTCGTGTCCTTTTCTAGCCCAGGATCTGCTTCCCCTTAGTCTCCAGACTGTGGGAATTCTTTGGTCTTTCCTTGAGTGTTGTGACCTTGACCCTTGTGAAGAGTAGCGGTCAGTGATTCTATAAAGGCGCCCTCCGTGTAGACTGGTTTGCTGTTTTCTCCTGGTTCAACTGAGCTTAGGCATTTTGGACGAGAATCCTGGAGGGAAGATGCTGCGTCCTTCCCGGAGCTCCGTGCTGGGGCGGCATGGGGGTACGTGATGCCAGTCTCTCATTACCAGGGGCGTTAACCGTGATTGCTTGGCTAAGATGGGAGCAGCCAGCTCCCTTCTGGGTGGAGACAGCATTATTTCTTTTGTCATTCACAAGTGTCTTCCCCAAGCCACTTGAGGTTATCCAAATATTTTGTTTCTCGACATCCTCCGACCCACAATTCTCGAGCACCCCTCAGTGATTCTTGCAAGCAAAGATGGTTATGATAGCATTGGTCTCATTGCAATTTTTCTATTCCCATCATTCCGTCTAGATTAATGGGTTGGAATTCTTCTGTAAGGAAGACTTATCCCTTTTCCCCCTGTATTCATTCATTAGATCACTTACAAATTCTTTTTTTTTTGAGATACCATGAACATAAAACATTATGTGAATTTCAGGTGTATAGCAATTTGAAACATGTATACATTGCAAAACGATGACTACAATAAGTTCAGTGGACATCCATCACCACACATAATTACAATTTTTTTTTCCTTTATGATGAGAACCTGTTAAGATCTACTCTCTTGGCAACTTTCAAATTTACAGGACAGTGTTGTTAACTGTCACGCTGTGTGTGGCATTCCCAGGACTTACTTATTTTAGAGTTGGAACTTTGTCTCTTTTGACTCCCCTCACCCTGTTTGCCCCCGCCCCCCCCCGCCTCTGGCAACTACTAGTTCATCTTCTTTATCTATGGGTTTGGGGTTTTGTGTGTGTGTGTGTGTGTGTGTGTGTGTGTGTGTGTGTGTTTTAAGATTTTATTTATTTATTTGTCAGTGAGAGCAACCAGAAGCACACAGAGTGGCAGGCAGAGGCAGAGAGAGAAGCAGGCTCCCTGTTGGACAAGGAGCAGGATGCAGGACTCGATTCCAGAATCCTGGGATCATGACCTGAGCCGAAGGCAGCGGCTTAACCAACTCAGCCATCCAGGCATCCCTGTTTTTTTTGTTTTTTAATGTAGGTTCCACATATAAGTGGGATCATATGGCATTTGTCTTTCTCTGCCTGACTTATTTCTCTTTTTTTAAAAAAATACTTTATTTATTTATTTGACAGACAGCGATCACAAGTAGGCAGAGAGGCAGGCAGAGAGAGGAGAAAGCAGGCTCCCCGCTGAGCAGAGAACCTGATGTGGGACTCGATCCCAGGATCCTGGGATCATGATCTGAGCTGAAGGCAGAGGCTTTAACCCACTGAGCCACTCAGGTGCCCCCTGACTTATTTCACTTAGCAGAATGCCCTTAAGGTCTGTCCACATTGTCCCAAATGGTAGGATTTCCTTCCTTTTCATGGCTGAATATTGTGTATAGAGATACCATAGTGTGTGTGTGTGTGTGTGTGTGTGTGTGTGTGTGTGTGCGCGTGCGCACGCACACGCACACGCACGTGCATGTGTGACTTTCTCTCCCTGCCCCCGCACATGGACACACACACACACACACACACACACACACTCCATCATTCTTACACATTCACATGTCCGTGGATGTCTTGTTTCCATGTCTTGACTCTCATAAACAGAGCTGCAGTGAGCATAGGGACGCAGGTATCTTTCTGACTTAGTGTTTCCACTGCCTCCAGATAAGTACCCAGCAGTGGAATTGCTGGGTCACAGGATAGTTCTATTTTTAGCTTTTTATAAAAAAAAAGATTTTATTTATTTGACAGAGAGAGACAGAGCATGAGCAGAGGAAGGGTCAAAGGGAGACCATCCAGGACTCCATAATCATGACCCGAGCCGAAGCCAGATGCTTCACCGACCGAGCCACCCAGGCACCCCTGTTTTTAACTTTTTGAGGAGTCTCCGTACTGTTTCCCACAGTGGCTACACCCGTTTGTGTCCCCTCCCTCAGGGCACAAGGGCTTCCTTGTCTCCAGGCTCACCAGCTCTTGTAACGTCTTATTTTTTGATAGTCACTCCAGCAGGAATGAGGTTCTGAGAGCTTGTGGTGGGTTGGATCTGCGTGTCCTCATTCACTCATTTCTGTCCGTATGGACTCATGGGTGGTTATTTTATTTTTTATTATTTTTTCATTTTATTTTATATCCAGAACCGTCGACATTTATCTTGTGGTTCCCTTGAATCCTGTAATCCTCTCATCCATCCTTTTACGGCTTGAGGCCTGTCTTAGGCCACCCAGTGGACAATGTTTGCATGGCGGGCTCTTGGGAATGGAGCACATGGACCGTGTTTATTCCTGGGCGGGGGGGTGCTGGGAGGGAGGCCTGCTTTAGCAATCTCTACACGAAAGTCAGCAGGTAGGTGGGAAATCCTGTTACAAGCCATGGCGTGGGGTAGGGAAATGCCACTGGGATCTCACTCAGGGTGTACGTGGTCTGGAATAGGTGTGGCAAACTGTTCTATGAAAGACCAGATGGCAAATATTTGGGACTTTGAGGGCCTTCTATGTCTCTTGCCTATTCTGCTTTGCTTCCTTTTAGCCTTTCAAAAGATAAAAACCATTTTTAACTCTCAGGCCACAGCCTGGATTTGGCTTGGGGGCTGTGGTTTGCTGACTCCTGGTCTAGAGAGGTTCTCTATCTATGTAATTCAGTGAAGGAGCCACTTGTGGCCAGAGGAGCCGTGGAAATGTGACCAGTGTGACCGAAAAGTTACATTTTTAAATGCTATGTAATTTTCGTCAACTTACCTTTAAAGAGCTGCATGAGGCTGGTGGCTATCCCCTTGGGCAGTTGAGGTCCAGAGGAGGAGAAAAGATAGCTTCAAAAAAGACAAAAGACTAGGACTAGCATCTGTCAGTCTGATGGATTCTCTACCCCAAGGACCTGGGAGTGAGTCCCGTTTATCTGGAGACTGGGATCCCTTTGGGCCAGTTTCCATCCCTGCGATCTCAGGACGGTGAAGCCAAGGAGATACAGTTTGGTTAAAAGGGGCCTCTGGAAAGTCTGCCGCCTTCTGGGGCTCAGGAGAATTAGGGGCTCGGGACCCAAACTGACCCCTCCATGAGTTCTCACAGCAAATTTGCTAAGGGTCCCTGCCCTGCATCCTAATTCCCTCTGTGTTTCCTATGGATTTCCAGCTGGTACATGCAAAACTATGTACGTTTCAGAATTTGGGGGGATAGAGTCCATCATGGTCATCAGATTCAAAGCCTTGCTGCTACATCCTTCCTGTCTCCCTCAATGTCCCATGAACAGCTCATTGCTCCCCACACACGTTCAGCTTTCTGCTGACATCCTTGTATGCATGACTTCGGTGGAAGCCTCACCTCCACCCCATGAGGTTTCTGTGACTCTTCCCCTCAGTGCACCCCAGCGCCAACCTTGCCAGTCAGTGAAACCCACGGCCCGCCATTCTCCTCATCGCGGGCTTGTTCTGCATTCTCGCCATTATCAACGGTCGTTTTCATTCAGAAACGTCGTCCTAGTCACAACTCATATTTGTCTGGTTTCAATTATGCCCCCCGTTGTTGCATGCCGCGGCTTTTCATCCGGAGCACTGTGGTCTGGAATTGTTCTTGTTCTACACATGAGGGAACGGGCCCACGCAGGAAATGACTTGGCCAGGGTCATGCACATTACGGCTGGCATCCGAAGTGGAAGGAAAGGCCAAGTTCCCCATCCAGGACAGTGATTCAGAACCCACGTGGAGAGCTTTAAAACACACAGATGCCTTGACCTTGCACCCAGAGGCCCTGATTTCGTGGGTCTGGGTGCAGCCAGGGCCTGGGGACTCTTATGAACAGCTCCTGGGGAGCCTCTGATATCAGAGCCACTCTGCCTTCCTGTCTCAGACAGAGCAAGATTCTTCCCGGTTCAGGCTGATATCCCAACAGTGTCCTATCATGGGACATCGAGGACCTCCTTTGGACTTCTTCTGAGGAGTGGGGCCTCAGAAAATTCCAGAACCTTCCAGAAGCTTGCAGGTGGAGGTATTAGGCGCCTGTAGTTCATGAGTGCGGTTTGGACCAGGAGGCAGCTGAGGAGGATGGGCTGAGGGTGCTGCAGATACAGGCCACCGGCTCCTCGCTCTGCCCATTGCCATCTCATGCGAAGAGAAAGGCATGATTTTTCTTTTTGCTCTTGGCCATCCTCTTCCTTGTAAATTAAAATGGAAAAGGATAGTGTCAGTGGGCTCCAATCTAGTCATTATTTGGTTCCTCTGCGGTGTGCGTCTAAGTGGCCAGCACGTCAGCCCCAGCGGAGACCCCACCCCCACCCCGGCCCAGCAGGAGGGAGAGAAGCCAGTTGGGTTTTGAGACCCGGATCACTTCAGCCACAGCCCTAGACTTCTTCCAGGCGTGGCTCAGCTGTGAACAGGTTACCGTGGAGGAAGATGGTGTTCTTCCATGAGTGGGGCTTGGGGACAGGAGGCCTGCAGTAGGGAGCAGCCTCTGGGACTCTTTTGGCAGCTCTGTGCTCTGCAGGGCTCACCCCCGGGTCCTACCCCTGCAAGCTTCCCTGCACAGTGCACGCCAGGCTCTCTTCCCACCCAAGCCCCACTTGGTTTGCAGACACGGTGGAGGTGGAAATTACGCCTGTCTCACAGATAAGAAGGTGGCAGGTCATGTTTTTAGGGAAGCGGCAGAGCTGGGATCCCAGCCCATGGGGTCTGGGCCAAGGCTCTCCTGTCTTCCTCCTCCGTCCCTTCAGGATGTGCGTGTGGGAGTCTCTCCGGACAGAACATGAGACAGTGGAGTCTAGAACTCAGGGAACTCACTGTCTCAAGTTCCAAGGCTCACTTTTCTCACCTCGAGCTGTCTTCTGTGCACCTCGAAGTCACTGAGGCAGGAGCTGCTACTGGATTTTTATTTTTTTTTTTAATGGCACATGGCCCTTTTGTCTCAGTGTTTCTGCTTCATAAGAGTTGGCCCATCTCAGTCTGTAGAGGCAGCGAGGACTCCCAGTGCCAACGCTGAGGAGGCCAGGTCCTTTTTTTCTCTTTCCCCAGAGCCTGCTGGTTGATTTGGTTGTCATCTTGCACTCATTTAGGCTGATGGATTGAAAACACCATCCAAGGGAATAAAACCGATACTTTCCCCAGGCCCCAGGCCTGAAGCCAAGCATCCGGCTAAAAAGAAAGCCCAGTGCTCTAACTTTATCTGTAAAAGGGCACTCCTGGTGAACGTGCTCGGGAGACAGAAAATGTCTACCCCCTGCCTGTTCCAGGTGGGGCAGAGAAGTCCCCGTGGGCCCCCGGGGCTAACCCTCTGGGCTCAAATGTCAAGGAAGAAACTGAGCCCATTTGGCCCACTGACTTCGGAAAGCCTGGACCATATACTTTATGATGATTCATTTTCATTAAACTGCTGGAAAAGTACAATAAACCCCAGTTCCTTGTGCTAAGCCCTGAGGCTTGGGCCTGCTGGGGAGAGCCTAGGTTCACATTTCCTTTCCTGGGAATCAGCTCAAGAGTCTGGCCTTTTCCCTGGCAAATATCTAAACAAGCCCCGAAAACCTGAATGTGGACTTCACATGCACGTGGGGGCCTTCCAACGGGACACTGTCCCTCCAGCTGGACACTGACATCATTTTAGCACATTTCAGGCCAAGTAGAGTTGCTCCAGTCCCTTTTATCATCATTTTTTTTACAAGATTTTTTTTATTTATTTATTTGACAGACAGAGATCACAAGTAGGTGGAGAGGCAGGCAGAGAGAGAGGAAGGGAAGCAGGCTCCCCGCTGAGCAGAGAGCCCGATGCGGGGCTCGATCCCAGGACCCTGAGATCATGACCTGAGCTGAAGACAAAGGCTTTAACTCACTGAGCCACCCAGTCACCCCTTTTTATCACTATTTTAATAGTCGAATGGGCCAAATGGTTGGTGCCACCCTTCAACCCTCAGCCCATAAAACAATGAAAAAGCAGAATGAAGAGTTGGGCGGGTTCCTCACCTGGTCTAGGTTCTCTGTCTTTTTGGATAGGCCCACCCTCTGTTCAACTCCTCCTCCTCCTTCTCTTCCCCCTCCCCCAGCTCTTCCTCCTCCTCCCCCTCGCCCTGCTCCTCCCCTCTTCCTCCCCTTCCTTCTCCCCCTCCTTCTCCCCCCCCCCCAACTTCTATCTTTCTGTCTTTCTCTCAGAGCATAGGATAAGAGCCTGTCAGGGCATCATTTTGAGCTAACACTAGCCAGGCAGACAAATTGGGTCAGGAAGTGTGTTCTAGATGAAAGGGAACAGAAAGTTCCAAGCCCCAGAGCAACAAGAGCTTCAGATGATGGAGAAATGACAGTGACTGGCCATGGCCAGGAGCCCAGGGCAGGGTGTGGTGAGACAGGGGGTGCACTAGGCAGAGGACAATTAGGAAAGGCCTCAGGTTCTGGAAGGCTTATGTTTTTATCCTTTAAACCAGCATTTCATAACCACCACAGTTTTAGCATTACGGGCTAGGAAATTCTCTGTTGGGGCAGAGCTTCTCTGTGCACTTGGGATGTTTGGTAACATCTCTGGCCTCTGCCCATGAGACAGGAGCAGCATCTCCCTCCACTCCAGATGGGACAACCCAGACATTGCCGAGCAGCCCTGGGGAGGCGGGGTCAAAACTGCCCCCAGCGAGGACAACCGCTGTTGGAGGTGATAGGGACCGTTTGAGGACTCACGGGTTGGGACAGTGACAGATTAGAAGGACACATCTGACCGATGGTTCTATAGCAGCCCAGACTATATTAAGGGGTCGCAGAGAGACTGGGTAGTGGGGAGGCGGGGAGACATCTGTACCAGTCCAGGGGGAAGAGACCGTGCATCTGGTCTGGGACACGGCTGCAAGGGTGGGGATGTTGGTAGCAGACCAGGAGGCAGGATTGGGGGTGGGCACACACAGAAGCTGATTGCATGGGGCAGCTGATGTGGAGAAGTTTAAAGCCACAGCGTCTGGCCGGGGGGCCTCAGGGATGGGAGCCGTTTGGGGCGGGGGTACGTGGGCCTTTGTGGGTCACACAGCTGTGCTCACTCACTCACACTTGCTCGTCTACAGACTCTTGAACCCATCCATGCCCCCCTGACCCTCTCTCCCTCTGCTGCAGCTCTGCCCCTCCTCTCAGCTCACCTGCTCCCCCACGCCCAGCACAGAAGGTACCAGCCATGCCCACAGCAGAGGGGAGCCGCCCCCCGCTGACTCCCTAAGGCTAGCTCCCTCAGCCAGTTTGGGGGCACCCCTTAGCTCCTTTGCCGCTCCTTGAAGGCTGGGACGGTCTCATGATAGTTACACTTACCATTCGTGGAGCATTTCCTGAGTTCCCTGAGTTCTAGACGCCACTGTCTCATCTGTGATTTCATCCCCAGGAGAAGCACTTTCCTGAGAAGGGAAAGGGCTCAAGGTGGGGAATGTTTGCACCAGCTCCTGTGCCCACCCCCCAGCCCCATGGGAGCTCCATGTGGCGGGAGCCGACACCTGCTTATCCACAGCCGTGTCCCCAGATCCTGACACTGCCTGCCTCACCGCAAATGTACAGAATGAGTTTGCACAATCAGAGGACAGATTCAGGCTCGCCTGTTGCTGGCGGCAGGACCAGGGCGGGAGCCCAGGTCTCTCTGACCCCCGTTCTGGGACCCGGTCTGTTTGCCTTCAGGTTCTTGCAAATAATAGACATCAGTTTGGAAGGGATGAATAAATGAATGCGTGAGTTCACGCACAGGGACAGTGGTGGCCTCCTCAAATGCAGTCTCCTGCCCAAGGACAAACTAACGAAGTTTCCAGACTTGGGTGCATTTTCCCCACAAGTGCAGCACCTTCAGGGTCTAATGCACTGGTCCCAGCGAGCCCAGCCATCTGCCTCTGATTCTGTGGGCCCCTCTGACACTCAAGCATACCAAATATTCCAAGCTCACATTTTCTGAACTTCTCTGAGCCTTCCCCCGATCCCCCCGTAGGCGCAGAAAGCCAGTTTTGTTTTGCCAGGAAAGTAAAGACAGTTTCTAGAAGACTCAAGCTTGCTCTAAAGAAAACCTATAATTTAGACCTCTTTGCGGGGTGGGGGCGGGGGGTGGTCTCAGCTTTGGCTGCCCAGGAGAATCTCCTGGGGAATTTAAAAGATGCTGGTGCCCAGGCCCATTCCCCCATGGGTTCTAAGTTAATTGGTTGAGAGCAGGGCCCAGACATCAGGACTCGTTAAAAAGATCTCTGCCTGATTCAAACGTGCAGGGTAAGAATTTGCTAGGCCTCCAAGTGACATTCTCCATACCTTGAATTTCTCTTTTGGGGGGAGTGGAGGGAGTAGAGGAGAAAGAGGAGGGAAGGAAGAAGGGGAAAGAGAGACAGAGATGCAGACAGGCACAGAGACAATTGACACCCCCCGCCCCCCATTTATCCACTGTGGTTGTGCAAACTTTTGCCATTAGTGTGTCCTCCTTTTGAGTTAAAGCACTCCTCTAGGGAAGGATAATATATCAAGATACTTTTAGCTTTTAACATGAGTGGCCCTGGACGGTGTAAGGGACCTGGACAGAAGGGTGAGGACCCCTCCAGGTTGGGGGAGGAGCTGCCGAGAGAAGTGAGGGCCTGTGGGAGGCTGACCCTCTGGGCTCCCTGGTTCCTCTTGGGTGGGTCCTGGGTCTCATTTTTTAGAAGATGGGTTATTGGGTTTAGCAAGAAAGGTTGTAAGCAGTTGTTATTGATCCAGTAATATTCTCTGAGTTAACAGGTCTACCCGTGAGGCCAGGGTTTAGCACCAGGGACCCAGAGATGGCCCATCCACCTCCTCACCCCAGGGAGAGCCTTGTAGGCAGCCAGCCCTGCTGTGGCAAGAGCAGGCATGGCTTGGGAAATGAACCAAGTGCCATGGGAACTGGAAGGATTGAAAGATCCATGCCAGGGGTGATCATGGAGGCCTCCCAGAGGAGGTGACATTGGAGAAGGCCTTGAAGGGTATTGGTGGTTTGTAGCCTCTGAGTGTGGAGTGCAGTGGAGGACGGCAGGGACGAGTTCTGGGTGCCCTTGAAGCTCTCTCAGCTCCCAACCCTGGCCACACTTTATTGTGACTGTGCTTGTAATCCTGTCACTGGTGCTAGAATGTAAGCCCCCCGACACACACACACACAAGGCATCGTGTGCTGGTGAGGCCCAGGATGAACCTGCTCCCAGAGGACCCTCACTGAGGGACAAATGATCTGGGTGCAGGAAGAACATCTTCCCAAGCTGTCCCCTCTTCCATGGAAACAGTTCTGCCTTCTTTGTCTTATAAGGATGTGGAATTGGGGGCGGGGAACCTCCGTCCCCTGGGACCTGGTCTACTATGTTTTCATTTGGTCTAACTTGACCTTCAGGTAGATCCTAATGACTTAGATTAGATTCTAATTAGCAGTTGGTCATTTTCTGTGCGATTCTATTTATTGTTTCTTCATGGTTGATCGAAGAAGGAATGCCAGTGTTCTCCAACCTCATTTTTCTGGTAGTTGTTTGTTTTCCTTACTTTCAAACACCTCACTTCTTATTGAAGGACACCACATTGTAAAGAAGTGCATATCACTGAGGGGTTTGGTTCCAGAATGCCACAGATGGAACGCAGCCATATTACCAGCGCCCAGATCTAGAAACGTGACTGACTAGTGTCCCAGAAATTCCTGTAGCATCTTTTCCCATTCTCTCCCACCTAGGGAGCACCTGCCTTTCCTGACTTCTAACTCCTGGGGTGAGTTTTGCCTGTTGTAGTTTATATGAGAGGCATTAGACAGAAGGTACCAACTTCTTTGGATTTGCTTTTGAGTTCTCACAGAATTTTGTGTGAGCGGTCCATTCATAGAGAACTGGTTGCTTCATGATATCTCATTTTATGAATGTGTCATGATTTATCCATTCTACTGTGGATGGGTATTTGAGTATTTTTTCAGTTTGAGGTGATCGTGATTCATGCTGCTAGGAACATTCTAGAATATGTGTTTTGGTGAGCATATGTACACTTTCCTGTTAAGTGAATATCCAGGAATGGAGTGGCCAGGGCACGTGATATGCCTACCTTTAGCTTTAGTGGTTCTTCCCAAAGAGAAGGAATGTTTGTTCTCATCTTCGTCCCTAGACAGTTTAAACTCAACAACGTGAACATTTGGGATTGGATGATTCCTTGCTGTTAGAGGCTGTCCTGTGCATTGTAGGACGATACCGGTCACAATCCTCCAGATGCCAGGAGCACAGCATTGTCCCCCGAGTTGGGGGGGTAAGTTCAGAGTTACCCCATTGCTCCTATTGAGAACCACTGCTCCAAGCTGTGAGTTCTTGAAAGGCCGGAACTTTCCTGTTATTTCCCACCAACTCCCCAGGACCAACATGCTGGTGGCATTCAAGAGATTTGTGTTACTGTTTTGAAAACAGAGGTGAGCAGGAAGAATTTGACAGATGATCTGTTGACCCAGGGAAGGCCCATCCCCAGCACTGGCCACCGCTGTGCAGGACAGGCCCACACAAGGCACGGCAGTGGCTGGTGCAGCCCAAGGCCAGTCTCCATCAGTGAGAGCTTGGGGGGGACTGGCCAGTGGTGCCACAGCCTCGGTCATCCTGCCTGACGCCACCGTCTCCCCGGCCCCTCCCCTCTCCTCCGGGCAGGCGTGGCGTCCTGCACCTGCACGAGAGCAGTGGGATCCATGACATTGGCCTCCCCCAGTGGCAGCTGTCGCTCTGTCTGATGGTCGTCGTGGTCATCCTGTTTTTCAGCCTCTGGAAAGGTGTGAAGACATCAGGAAAGGTAATGTCTTTGTTTCTATTTAAGTTGGAACGTTGGCCTGAAAAAGAAGTTCTTTTTTTTGTCTAACTGTCACTAGATAATTGGTAAAAAGCCAGGTTGGGAGTGGAGGTATAGAGCCTGGCTTTGCCTCGTCCTCATCCCCCACGCCCAGCTTGGCCATTGGCTGACTGGGAGGCCTGCAACAAGTCCCTTCACTTCCCAAAGCCCAAGGCTCCCCAACATCAGGGGTAGGGCGTGCAGCAGGGTTCCACACTTCTCTACCAAAGCTTGTGGGGATTGGGACATCCCAAGGGTCTTGGGGAAAAGCTAAAGTGACTTATTGACATGTATTTGACAAATCACAAATTCTGGTCTAAAATCTGATGCCCGTTTGCATCCTTCTCTGGGATATAACCATTTCCTTCACTATCAAATCCGTATGCTTCAGCTGGCAAAGTTCTGAGTGACTGCGAGGGTCTAGGTTTCCTGGGGGGAGGGGCACAGGGAGGGGAGGGGCGGGGCCACCAGTGTCTGCATTCTGACCTGAGTGACACATCCCCCTGCCCCTGGATTCGGTCCCTCAGGGGAGAGTATATGCATCTCATGACCCATATTGATTTTGAGCCCAGGAATGTCAGAACAACCCCATTTGGACCCTATGGGGTCCATGGGGGGTTTGATTGTCCTCAAGAGGCTGTAGTTGAGAAATGCTCTTTCAGTGCTGTGATTAGCTACTGCTGTGTAACAAAATACCCAAGACATAGTGATATTAAAGAACCATTTTGTTACCTCTTGTGATGCTGGGGTTGACTGAGATCCAATAGGCCTTCTGCTCCATGTGATGTGGCTTGGCTCCTTATCTGGGGGCTTGGTTGAGCTGGAATGTCCAAGATGGCGCACACTCAGGGATCGTAGTTGGTGCTGGCTGGGAGCCCAGCTGCAGCCATCAACCAGAGTGTCTTGGGTCGTTTCCACAAAACCTGTCCAAATGGCTTGGGCTTCTCACAGCATGGCGGCTGTGTTCCAAGAGCAGTTCCAAGCAGACAAGCCCCAGTGTGCAAGTAGCTCTTCCCGTCTCTGCTTGCGTCATGTTTGCTGTTGACCCAACGGCCAAGATAAATCTTGTGGTAAAGCCCAGAGTCCATGTGGGTGGGGACTAACCCAGGTGCAGATTCACTGGGGGTCACGAGGCAACAGTCTACCATAATCAGGGAGGTGTGACTTTGTGAGAAGCCCCACTGGACAAATGATGGGACAAGTGGCTTGTGTCAGGGTGATCCCTGGTATTCCTAGAGTCCTTGGCCATGCCTTTGAGAAAAAGGATAGTGGTAGGAGACCAGCAGCCAGTATGTCAAGAAAGACTTGACATGGAACTTCCTCTCGGCATGATGAAGACACAGTGTCTGCCCCAGGAGGACCCCACCACCAAAATTGCAGACCAGGGCTGCGAGCAATTCTGAGATAGGGCAAAACTAGGTGAGGACTGCTACCGTCCCAGCACCTTGCACGTAGTAGGTCTTCGGTAAGTATTTAGTGAAGGATTCATGAGAAAAGGAGGGAAGGTACAAAGAAAGGAAAGAGGTGCATGGATCATAGGTTGGGGAGCCTCCCTGAGTGTTCTTTTGAATTCAGTGCAACACGTTTAGTGTCTGTGTACACCTACTATGTGCAAGGCTTGATGCTAGTACTAGTGGCATAGGAATAGATGAGACAGGGTCCTTCCACGGCTTATCCTCTTCTGGGCATTACAGACAGGCATGGTCACCCAGTGGGACTAGTTTCTTGAGTCTTCATCTAGAGACACGTATGTCTCCCTCAACATAAACAGTGATGGTCACAAGCTGTACACACACTAGTCTATGTCTTGCTTTTTTTTTTTTTTTTTAATTTTTTGACCTTCCCTTAGAGGTCATTTCATACCAGGTACTCGGGTTGCGTTTTAACTGAAGCACAAACTGGATGTTTCAGCGGTCCTTAAATCAAGTTAGCGGATTACCACCATTTTTTGACAAGGAGACGGATTGGACGCATCTAGTCAAGGCAGAGCTGGCTTGTGGAGTTTGGATTTTAGCTCTAGCAATCCGCGTGTTTGCATGTGTTTTGTGTTAGTGTGCAAGGGGTTTATTACCATGAGTTGTCGTGGTGAAAAAAGTGAGAGATCCTGCATCAGCGTTCGCTCTTGGAGCTAAGGACCATGGAGAAGGTGGCATTTGGCCCAGGTCGCTAAGGACAGGAGTGTATAGAGACAAGGCAGAAGGAGAGGGTTTTTGGTAGGAGGAACTGCCTAAGTAAAGCCACAGAGGAGCCGAAGCCCTGGGCCAGCCTCGTCCAGCCCCTCTGCGCCTTTCCTGGGTATCAGGAGCAGGTGGCAGAATTGCAGAAGGGCTTCTGGCCTGGGCATGAGGCCCCCACAGCTCCTGATACTCTGTTTCAAGATGAAATGCCCTGTAGCCATCGCCAGAGTTGGTACAGCCGGTTCCACCTACTGTAGCCCTTCCTCGGGAGCAGAGCCGGAGTTCTCTGCTGGGAGACGATGATAAGAAGACGCAGGGCTGAGCATGCTCAGCTCCTCTGTGCAAATGCTCCTTCAGGGAGTCACGCCCTCCTCTTCGGGGTGTAAGGAGGGGCAGGTGTCGGGAAGGCTGCCCTGGGAACCCCCCCAGGTGGAAACGCGTCAAACTGCAGCCACAGCCTACATTTCCCGTAAAACCCCCCCAAAAGAAGCCACGTTCCACATTTTGCGTAAATCTCCCAGCGTTCTGGCAGCTGAACAGGGAAGGGCCCCTGGCATCCCCTGGGGAGGGAGCTTTCCAGAATGCGGGACCTCACTCAGGACATTCCGCTGCCCTGTCTTGAATTGTTTTTATAAACTGGCTGGCGAGAAACTCGAGAGCGTTGCTTCTTTCTGCTTAGGCTGTATCTGGAACAGGACGGAGTTTTTCTTAGCTGGCTTCCACAGCCTCCTCGGAGCAGCCCGAAATGAATTGCAAATGTTCACACTTCCCGTCTTGGAAAGTGGAGGCTCCGTGCCTGGGAGGAGATGTGACTCCACCTCCGCAGCTGGGAGGGTGGGGGGTGGGGCACAGTCTGAATCAGGGAAAGGGGTGACCCCACACTGCACACGCTGACCTCAGCCCACTGACAACCTCCGGGTTGAGGGCAGAGGTCTGAGTGGGGAGTTAGTTACCCCCAGAGAGTCCGTTGGAGTCAGCACGCACACACTGAGGCTTGCAATCCTGGAGTCCTGTCTGCCTCCCCCATCTCCGGAGTCCTTGGCTGAACTTGGCTCTTGGATGATAAGCCTGGTCACTGAGCCCCTAAATGTCAGACTGGAAGGCACACAGAGGCCATCTATTCCACGTGGCCTGTACACACCGGGAGGCCGAGGCCTGGAGGGACACAGAGTGTCAACCACAGTCTTGAACAGGGCCAGAACTTGGCCTTGGCTCCTAGATCTACAGTAGAATGAGTGATTAAGAACATGGCTTTGTGGCCAGACACCTGGGTTGGAGTCCAGGCACCACTCTTTCCTGCTGAATGACCTTGGAATTAAGGCTGCTCCCTACTGAGGGCTGTTAATAATTGTGGCCACTGGCAGGATGGAGGAGAGGTCCTTGGTGCAGGGCTGGCAGGTGGAAATTGCTCAATAAAGGATCCTCATCCTGCCTTTGACTCCGCCTGCGGCCCCCACTTCCAGGGTTCTGTCCCCGCCTCAGAAGTTTGCAGACTCCGCTGCCCCACTCTGTGTAACTGGGGGAGGGGTGGGCCCGGGCTCCTACCTGCTCTGTTTACATATTGGACTAAATTTTCAGAAATCTTGAGCTCCCCTCTGCCTGCAGATAAATCAAGACAACAGAACGGGCTGGGAGCTGGGCCACCATATTCTGCCCGCGGCACAGCCAGGCTCTGGGCTGTTGGAGGGGATGGGAAAAGGCACAACATCCCTCAGATTTTAGCAAAGAGGGGTGGGGTTGGGGAGAAAGCTGGACCAATTTAAAAAAAAAAAAAAAACAACCTCAAGTTTTAGAATTTTTTTTTTTAAAGATTTTATTTATTTATTTGACAGGCAGAGATCACAAGTAGGCAGAGAGGCAGGCAGAGAGAGAGGAGGAAGCAGGCTCCCTGCTGAGCAGAGAGCCTGATGTGGGGCTCGATCCCAGGACCCTGAGATCATGACCTGAGCCGAAGGCAGAGGCTTTAACCCACTGAGCCACCCAGGCACCCCAAGTTTTAGAATTTTTAAATAGAAAGGTCATTTTGTTCCTTGTGAGTTTCAAGTCGTAATTCTATCCAAGTCTTCCCCCTGATGACTCCATGGGAGCTGGTCTGCCTGTCTTTAATGACCGAATCAGACCCAGTTATGGTGAAGCCTATCATCTGCTTATGAGCAGTGAAGAGGCTAAAATATTTACAGCTTGGTGGGTTTTTTTTTTTTAAATGTAACATCCGTACATTACCCCTCACCCCACAAATCTTGTATGTCTTCATTATTTGTGCAAATGTCCCTGAAACCCCGTTTGGAGGATCACACATTCTGAGTCATCAGAGGTTAAATCAACGCAGTTTTGAAGGGATAAAGCGCGGACATTTTTCATGCCTGTGTCGGAGGAGACCTTAGCGGTGACCCCAAGCAGTGCTTCTCAACCTTTAACACACATGAGATTCACAAGGAAGCCTTGTCAAAACTCAAGATTGCTGCGTCTCACCTTGGTAGTCCGATTCCATAGGCGTGGGGTGGGAGTTTGCCTTTCTGACAGGCTCCTAGGTGATGCTGATGTCTCTGGTCCATGGGCCTCCCCTAGATCTGGGTAATCCTTTGCTTAATGAATGGATCTCTGGTGAGATTTGCACACATTCAGTGGCGGGGACCTCACCATCTCCCCATCTCCCTGGGAAACTCATTCTGTCTTCAGGGAGCTCTGTTCATTAGATCTTCTTTGTTGTGATTATCAGCCATTGGTTTGAGTTTGGCACCCTGGAACCAACCACTTCTTAGCCCTTTATCCATAGAAACAGGAAGTGGGTGAGAAGTTGGATTTGAGGTGATGGAAAGCACTGGCCTCCCTTAGGGACTGAGGACACTTGACTAAACAATGGGCTGCTCGTCCCTCCTTTTATGTCCTGCTAAGAGACTGGCCAAGTCTGGCTTCTTGTGGCCAGAGATGCAATGAAATTTAAAATTTTGAGAGCTTGTCAGAGCCCAAGCGTCCCTTCTCTTTGTCCAGTGTGCATACTGGGCATGCGTTTGTAGGAGCTAGTGACTGGCCAAGGATCCAGGGGCCTTCCTTTTTGCACAAGATTTTAGGCAGCTGAACTCACTTCTGCCAACAATTCCGAGAACTTTCCATAAGACCCAGATGGTTTCACTTTCAGTACATGTGCATAGACAAGATAAGCTCCCCTTTCTTGATGCTTTGCTGCCTTCAGGGTCAACTCAGTCATGTCCTGATGTTTCTTGTGTGCTGATATGTTCCCAGTTAAATCCACATTTGAGCCTCAGACATGGCTAATGAGTGCTGCCTGTGGATCCCTTGGGAGATTCCTTGGAGTCAGACCTGAGGATGCTTTTTGATGGGTGGAGTATGGTCTCACCTGGCCTGTGGGGCTGGCCATGGGGCCTGCAGCTGGTGCCAGGAGTTGCAGGGGAACACAGCAGTTAGGACCCACTGCAAAGGTACATGAGGGCTCCTCGCATACCTGTCACCAAGGAGTTAGACCTATTGGTCCCAGTTTAGGAGAATAAATCCAGGATTAATGTGAGGCCAATCAACGAGATGCAATGGCTGTGCTTTTCAAGGCATGTTTTCCTCCTTACTTGGTTTTGACAGTTTGTCCTCCCATTCCTGCACTTCTGAAAGAAAACAGACCAACAAAGCCTCTACCCCCTCCTGCACAGAGCAGGGGAAGGATGGAGGAACAACTGGATAACATGAAACAGAGGAACCTGATTCCTCTTCTGGTTCCCTCAGAAGACCTGAACAACCACTGACACATTTAATTATTCCCTGACTCATTTGCTCATTCATTCACTTGCGCATTCTTTCATTTGTTCTTGGACTAACATGGTCATCCACTAATCCTCGAATATCACTGACTCGCTTATATGTCTACCCATCCATATACTCAACAATTTACTTACCCAACCATCCATCTACCATTTAACTATCTACCCAACTGTATATCTAGCCATCCAGTCATCCGTCCATCCAATCATTTATCTATACAACTGTTCAATCATCCATCCATCCATCCATCTACCCAATCATTCATCTTTGTAACTGTCCAATCATCCATCCATCTACCCCAACCATACATGCAATTATTCATCCATACAACCGTCCAGTCATCTATCCATCCATCCATCCAACCATCCATCCCTCCATCCATCTACCCAGTCATTCATCTGTGTAACTGTTCAGTAATCCATCCATCCATCTACCCGTCCAACCATCCATCCAATCATTCATCTATACAACTGTCCAGTCATCCATCTATCCATCCATCCAACAATCCAGTCATTCATCTATGCATCTGTCCAATTATCTAGCCCTCTATCTAACAAATGTTTTATAAATACTCATGTATGTCATGTGCATGATACAAGTTTGAAAAATATTGGGATATTGCTTCCAAGGAGTCCCTGGTTTAATGGGAAAGACAGACAATGAGGATAATCCCAGTCCTTCCATGTAAATATGGAAAACAGAACTTTGTTTTTCACATTTCATTTTTTGTATTGAGCCCATATCTTTCTGGCCCAGGAAAGAATTTTACCCTTGGTCATGTTTCAGGGCTTCCATATTCTCCCCAGGGATGTGTGAAGATTCTAGAGGCTGCCTAGTGCCAGGGCTTTGAGAAGAGGGACCCTCTGGTCCTTAAGTCCTGTGTCCTCTTCTTTTTTGGCTGAGTCTTCTTTAGTCTGGCTAACCCAGGCCCGAGCAGATTTTTTGCTGAGGTGCAGCCTCCTTTCCACAAGGCTCTCCAGGGCTACAGCTGTCTAGAGCAGTGATGTTTGACCTTGACCTTGACCAGTTGCATCACCAGGGAAGGGGGAAGCTTTCAAAACCTACCAAAGTAGAGGCCTCACTACAGACTGATTAAATTAGAAACCCAGAGACTAGGAGCTGAACTTTGACATTCTAAACTATAAATTTGCCCAGAGTACTCTAATGTGTAGTCAGGAGTGAGCAGGGACAGCGACAGAGCCCATACAACCTTCCTCTCTCCCTCCTTTTGGTCTCTGTTCTTCCACTTTCAGCAAGGGGGTAAGAAAAATGTCGCTTTTAAGTCTGGGGCTAATCTCTTTCGGTATGGGTTTCTGGAAGAGACGGTCTGTCTTTGTCCTAAATCCGACCCAAGATAAAGAAGAGTCAGAGACTCTGCTTCCTGCCCCACCACAGCCCTTCTTGGACAACGAATCCCTTCTTGGGCAATGAGTTGGGAGGATATGTATGAAGGAAGGTACAGGAGGTGGAGAGAGGAGTCGGGGGAGGGAGTGCGGGTGGAGAAATCAAGGTGGGCATGCTTAGATCTGCCTGGGGCAACCTGAGGGTGTCAGTAGAGGCAGCTCAGAGAAGAGGAGGAGTTGGGAGCCCTGAGAACCTCGTCCCTGTCCTGGCTGCCCTTCACTTCTGGAGCAGGGCCACCTGTGTGAGTGGACTCCCACCTGTTCTGGGCTACCCGAGGGAGTGGCCTGGCCAAGAGATGGAGCCTGGGGCTTGCACACAGGGTGAAGGAAAGTTTGGGGAGGGCACACCTGGCTCCCTGGGCAAGGACCTGACCCCACGGCCCCGCCCTCTGTCCACTGCCAGGTGGTGTGGATCACAGCCACGCTGCCCTACCTCGTGCTCTTCGTGCTCCTGGTCCATGGCATCACGCTGCCTGGCGCCTCGAACGGCATCAATGCCTACCTGCACATCGACTTCTACCGCCTGAAAGAGGCCACGGTCAGTGCCTGGGACTGTCCACCTTTAGGCCAGGGTTGGGGAGGGTTCTTGGGGCAAGCAATGGCAGGAAATCTGATCCTAGATTGGCCACAAATCTGTGGCAGAGCCTGGGACAGAGGACAGAGTGTTCCCTCTCTGGGCCACAACTTCACAGTCCGACCAATGCCGTTTGATTTGCACCTGATGATCTCCCAGCTCAGATGACCCAGGATTCTGTGGCCCCACATAGTGTCCTCTGCAGACCCCTCTTTCCAAGGGGAGCAGCACTCTGTCCCAGGTCCTGATGCCTGCCATGGCCTCTCAGTTCCCCCCACCCCAGCCACCCCAACCCTAATTCCATGATCTGGTCCGCCATGGCCTCCTAGCTGCCCCCACCCCAGCCACCCCAGCCCTAATTCCACATCTGGTCCCCAACTCTGTCCTCTGCTGCCATTCCATGATGTGGGCAATCTGGACCCTGCTGACTACCCCACCATGCTGCCCCAGCCTCTTCCAGCCCACTGTCCTGTGAGAGACACAGACAAAATACAGGTGGGATGAATATGGAGGGGACCCCAAGGCAGCGGGATGAGTTGGGATCAGAGACAGCCGTGGAGGACCCGGTGCCTTGAGCATCTTCCAACCGTGGCCGAGGTCATTTCCGCATCCTCCCTGAAGCCCGCATCACTGACGACAGCTCAGCAATTCCCCTCACTCTTCCCGAAGGCTTCTTCACACTCTCTGAACACACAGCAATCCCAGCAGCGGGAACAACATGGGCTTAGGAGGGAGGCGTCCCCGTACGCACCTCCCATAGCTACGATGTCCCAACACACTGCAGTGTTCTCATCCAATAACTGAGGGGAAAACCTGCTTCCTTAGGAACTGTCAGAAAGATAATGGAGCTCAGGACTCGCATATTCTTATAAATCGTGAAACAAGTCGGAGTTCTATTTGTTCCCCACCTGTTCAAACACCCTGTCTTTCGGATGAATAGAAATTGAGCCCGCGTGATGCCTCAGGGAGCAGACCCCTCCTCCCCCATCAGATTGCTTCTCTTTTTCCACCTTCTGCTCGCAGCGTAGGGAAGCCAAGGATAACATGAGCCAGGTGATGCAAAACTCGAAAATTCAACTCGGTCCACGTGGGCGGGGTATAACTGTGCCCCCCTCGCAGATGTGCACACACGTGAAATTGACCAGGGCTAGAAATCGGGTGGGGGCAGTGCTCAGAGCTCCGGGCCTCAGACGTGTGCCTTCATCACCCAGAAGATGGAATAAGTAACCCCCGTGCCCTCCCTCCTCCCCCGAGGAGTCAGCACTGTGGGCTGGTGGAAGCTGCTGGGAATCCTCATCCCTTTTCCGAAGCTGCAGTCTGTGAAACTCCAGAGATGGTCCTACCCTTTGCCCTCACTCCATCCACATCCTAGCCTAGGCACCGTGAGTTTCATAACTTTCATTGAAAATCTGGACATCAGACTGAGCCTGTGAGTTTGTCCAGGCTGAGGTCATTCCGGGTCACCAAAGCCAGGGGCTTCTAGAGGGGTCTCTCTCCACCGAAGCTTGGAGCAGGCTTCTGGGGAGGGATTGTGTGGCTGCCCATCGCCGGTTCGGACCTCACTTCCTCAGATCTCAGACATCCCCGGGGCTCCAATTCCTTCCTGGAGCAGCCTTCCCGACCTCGAGGAAGCAGAGGTTGATGGCCCTTGTGTGCCTGTTTCAGGTCTGGATCGATGCGGCAACCCAGATATTTTTTTCCTTGGGGGCTGGATTTGGAGTCCTGATTGCCTTTGCCAGTTACAACAAATTTGACAACAACTGCTACAGGTGAGATCCTTATGAGGGCTCTGGAAAGCTCTGGATCCTGGGGCCTGACCCCTGGAGAGTAGGAGAGCGGGTTCTGGTCTGGAGCAAGTCAACCCCTCTTGGCTTTCTTCTTCTGTGAAATGAGGCAGAGCGGACCTTCTGTGAACTCCAGAGAGGGTGTTCTGTGAACTCTGACAAGACCTCTAGGGGGGCGGAGGGGTCCTAACCAATGTATCTCAGTGCAGGACAGCCCTTAAACATGCAAGGTCCTCACCTGGAAAGGTTGAGGCCACTGGAGGTGGCTGGGAGCTCATGGGGACGGGCTACTGGTGCAGAGGAGGGCTGTGTACAGGCTTTCGAGAGCAGACAGCACTGTCTGTCTGTCTAATGTCCAACAGGCAAAGGCTGGTCGCACAAGAGGTGAGGGCCTGGCAGGGTCAGAGGGGAGACCGCAGCGTGGGCCGAGGAGTCTGCACAGGGCAGCAGAGCCAGAAGATCACGTTGTAGCTCGGGTCTCACTCAGCACATGACACTGCCCCACTGTGGGCCCTGCGCTGTGCAGCCGTCAGACGGGGACACACCTGCTGCCCACTCCCTCCGAAGCTTCAGGCAGAATCATGCCGCCTCTAGAGCGAGACAGAGGGGGAGGGACACATGCCAGGGGGCCAGGCTGGAGAAGCGAGGTGATCAGCCAGGAGCGGGGGCTCAGCAGAAGCAGGGAGGGGAGTTAGGGGGGGAGCCTCGGAGGATCGCTGGTAGTCGGATGGGTGGACCCAGGGCAGCCAGCACGCACGGCGGGGAGAAATCTGAGAGGAGCCAGGGAGGTGGGCCTTTGGTGGGCCGGCAAGCTGACCGATCTGGAATGTTCCAAGACTGCGTGTTGGGGAGTCATGGAAAGGAAGCCAGGAAGGAAGGTTGGATCATCTCAACAAAGCTCCTAAAGGCCAGGTTGAGATGCCGAGAAGTGCTAGGGAGCTACAGGCAGTTTGCTGAAGAAGGAGGCCAGTTGGGTGATTCCCCAACAAGAGCTGGACACCAGCCCTTGATCTCCAAGTGGCCCCGACCCAGTGGGGCGCTGGGGTCCCTGCAGCAGCAGGAGGGGCTGGTGTTGGAGGTGGCTGTCCCATAGACGGTGCAAGGGCTCGGGGAGCAGGGCAGGGGAGTCTGGCCACTTGATCCCACAGTGCTCCTCTCCCCCAGGGACGCCCTGCTCACCAGCACCATCAACTGTGTCACCAGCTTCGTCTCTGGGTTCGCCATCTTCTCCATCCTCGGTTACATGGCCCATGAACACAAGGTCAACATTGAGGACGTGGCCACTGAAGGTGGGTGGGCAGACGTGGGAGGGGCTGAGAAAACCATCGTGCCCTTGGCCAGCGGCTTTCCTGTGGGTGGCTGAGGGAACAAGAGGGCTGGGCCTGGAACCTTCCACATGGTCCGTGTCATGGGCTTTCTCTGTGGCTGTGAGTGGGTGTTCCTGGCCCTCCTGGTTTCTGCCTGTGCCACAGAACCTTCCCGTGGGTCAGGCTAGGTGGACCTATTGTGAACCCCTATGCTGAGCTGTTGACATACCCTCATTAGTCCTCATGGGACTGCGAGACAAAGGGTAACTGACCCACTTTACAGGTGAGAAAGCAGAGATTCAAGCCATGGGAGTGGTCCAGGGTCACCCAGGTCATGAGCTGCCGTGCCAGCATTCAAAGCCTGAGCAGCCTGACCTTGAACCTGCCCTCCCCTACTGCTGCTCCTGCTCTGGCCAGGAGCTGGGGCCTGGGAGGGAACTCGCATAGGCCCTGAGGATCACGGACTTTTGAGAGTAAGAGGTTCTCTGAGGGCGTGTGAGGCGTGGGATCTGCAGCCTGTGGCCTGCTGCCGCCCGGGTTGGAGGTCTGCCCCCTCCGGGCATAACGGACAGCGAGCTGGGGCCAGCATCACCTGTCATCGCAGAACCTGGAATTGCTCGGCCCCAAGGGACCAGCCAAATATTGCAGCGGGGTCGGCCAGGCGAATGGGGCCTCGGCTACGCTTCCGCCATCCGCCTCCCAGACAGCTGGCCCAGCCCTTGAGGATGTCCTCCCTGCTTCTTCCAGGAGCTGGCCTGGTTTTCATCTTGTACCCAGAAGCCATTTCCACCCTGTCGGGATCCACATTCTGGGCGGTCGTGTTCTTCATCATGCTCCTGGCTCTGGGAATTGACAGCTCGGTGAGTGACCCTGTTCGGGAGACCGCGCCGCATACACCGTGGGGGCGGGGGTGGGGGACACCCTGGGCCTGACCTTCCCCACCCCCCAGCGACTCAACCTGAAGTGCCCACCTGATTGCTAGTCATTTCCAGGAAGTCCTAATTAAAGGCAGACCAGGAAGTGAGCTCCTCTAGGCCCAGGCTAAGGACCAGTAGAAACCCCAGGGGCATCACAGAAATCCACAAACACTCAGGGTCCTGTTGGTTTCTTAGAACCTTTTATTTTACGTAGGCCACATTCAATTTACCAACTTCTAGGTAAATCCAAGTCCCTTTGGAAGCCAGCTCACTTGTGACCGGCTCCCACCTCTGGCCCGTCACTTCCGCAAGTTTGCCAGAGTCTCAGGGTAGGGCTGGCGAAAGAGGGTCACCTCGCTGCCTCTTCCTTTCAGTCGGTAGGTCTGCCGGGGGCACTGTGTTAAGAAGGACTCTGAGGCCACTTGTAGGCTCACAGGAAGGAATCCCAATCGTGGTTAACACGGTCTGCCAGGGGCCCAAGGGGGTGTGGAGGAAGAGAGGGAAGCCATGTGTGCTTCTCACCTGCCATCCCAGGCTTGAGGTGTCCCTTAAGTGAGCACATGATTAGTACTCACTGGAGAGCCTTTCAGACTCTGAGAGGGGACATGCAAGGTGACCCCTTGCTTGACAGTTGAAAAGGCAGCCAGAAATCCTTGTCACAAACTGCTGCCTCAGGCTCCAACCGCTGGCAGCTCTACTCTCAGAGCTCTACTCTGAGCTTCCAGAAAGACTCTTACTCCTACACAAATAGGTGAGATGCGCGAGCAGTTTGGCATTTCATCGCTGCACCCTCCTGGGCTCATGGGCCCCGCTCAGGCGAGTGTGTGAGACAGCAGGCGGAGATCTGCTGTCCAGAGGGAGACAGGGGGTTTTCTCTTCAGCTTCTCCCACATAGTTCTGAGTTCTGAGCCGGGTTGAGAGCAGGGCAGAGCCGGGTGGGCGGGCTGACCCTCCTACCTGCTTCTCACCCCGCCTGGCTCTGTGCAGATGGGAGGCATGGAGGCCGTCATCACTGGCCTGGCGGACGACTTCCAGGTCCTGAAGAGACACCGGAAACTCTTCACGTTTGGGGTCACCTTTGGAACCTTCCTTCTGGCCCTGTTTTGCATTACCAAGGTGAGGAGGCGCTGGGCTCTGGGTCACCTGGAGCTCTGGAGGCTGCATTTCAATCCAGTCTGGTCAGGAATTCCCAGCCGTGGTGGTGGGGTGGGGTAGGGATTGGGGGGGGGGGTGCCGGGGTGAGCTCAGGGGAACCACAGTGGGACAGGCATCAGCCCTGCAGCCTGATTTCCCCAGGGCGACACCCCAGTGTCCTCAGTCTCCCACCTCTGAGCCTGAGGGATTCCAGGCGACTTTTCCAAACTGCTAATTTATTTGAGGGGAAGCCAAAGTCCCTTTGGAAGCCAGCTCACTTGTGACCGGCTCGAACACCCACCCTCAGCCCTCTGGAAGAGCACAAATATGCGACATTAAGACAATAAGCCCAGGACACTGACACCTGCCTTCACAAACAGGGTTCTGAGCCAGTGGGACAGGGGACGGGGGGCTGGGACGGATGTGGTAGTCGGTGGCCATTTCTGGGCAGGATGGCCTCACACTTTCTCCCTCCACGCCCAGGGAGGGATGTATGTGCTGACCCTGCTGGACACCTTCGCGGCGGGGACGTCCATTCTGTTTGCTGTGCTCATGGAAGCCATCGGTGTCTCCTGGTTCTATGGTATGTCGGCGGGCCCAGAGCACACGGGAAAGCCTTGGACACCACCCAGATATGCAAAGGGTTCTCCATTTCCTGGACAGCCGCTGCTGATTCTAGAACAGAGCAGACAGCTTCTTAGGCACAGCCCTGCTGCCCTGCCAGTTCATTTTTGCCTTTGCACAGGAAGCTGCAAGGACCCCCCAGGGGCGCACAGTGCCAGCTTTTACTGGGGAACGCAGATTCCCCCAAGCCATAAAATTCCTTCCAGAGTAAGGTGGCCACATTTAGCAAACAGAATACAAGACACCCAGTTACACTTGAACCTCAGATAAACGATGAGTAACTATTTTAGTAAAAGTACATCCCAAATGTGGGATGCAGTTGTAGTTCAACTAAAATCACTTCCGTTGTGTCTCTGAAACCCAGATGGGACCGGGCAGCTCACGTTCTCTCTGACAGCCTTATTCTGCAGCTGAACGGGGAGAAGGTGTCACAAATTGTCACATGCGTTCCAACTGCTCCTTTCTTTCCCCACGAGTCACATAAAGAGTCGATCCATGTGAGGCTGGGCTCTTCCACACCGTGACATCACTGTTCTAGGAGCCTGGCTGCCTGGCTGTGTCACTCGGGGCTGGTCCTCTCCACTCCTGGAGCATGGCTTTCCCTCTGCAAAAATAAATCGGAGTGGCACATAAGTCAATACTATATATATATATTTTTTTTTAATTTTTCATTGAAGTAGTTGACATGCAGTGTTGTTTTAGCTTCAGGTGTATAACATAGCGCTGGGACGCTCTGTACCTTCCTTGATGCTAGCCACCCACAATGTCATTACCACTGGGCCCTGAACACTGTTCCTACAGTATTGTTCCCTATCCTCCCTGGGCTCTAAGACCTATTTACTTACAAGCTGGAAGCGTGTACCTCTTACCCTCCTTTCTCAGTCTCCTGCACCCCCCTGCCCGGGTCTGCTCTGGCCACCACCGCCCATGTGTTCTGTGTCTCGAAGTGTCTGGTTTTTCGCTTGTCTCTTTTTTGCTTTGTTCCTTTGGTTTGTTTTTTGAGATCCGGCCGATGAGCGAAGCGGTATTGGTATCTCTGAGACTGCCTGACTTCCCTGAGCACAGTGCCCTCTGGGGCCACCTGTGTCGTCGGCACACACGGCACCTGCAGGGCGTGTCTTCGGCACCAACTCAGTGCCCGCGGCCAGATCCTCCAAGTGCCACAGTGCCCGCCTCTTGCCTGACTGCCTGGCCACCTCTCCTGGGGCCTGACTCTCAGGGGTGGACTGCGAGGGGCGGCCAGGGGCTCTTCGGTGGGGGGTAGTGTGACCGGCCTGCCCTGTGTGTGCCCAGGTGTGGACAGGTTCAGCAACGACATCCAACAGATGATGGGGTTCAAGCCAGGCCTCTACTGGAGACTGTGCTGGAAGTTTGTCAGCCCCGCCTTCCTCCTGGTGTGTACAGGGTGTCTGTCTGGGGCTTCCAGGGCCTAGGGGGCTGGGTTGTGGGGCCCGGGGTGGGGGGGGGGGCGCTGGGCTCAAGCAGACAGGATGCTGGGATGCCCAGCTCTGTTCAGAGCACCGGAGGCTTCGACGCTGGCGGGTCTCCAGCTGGGGCTGGGTCCCCAGGGGAATGTGTGTCACCTTCCCATGCCTCTTCTGTGTCTCTTGCTCCCTCTGTCTCCTTTCTTGTCACCATTTGCTTCTTGAACACTTCCTGCCTCTCAACCTTCTCTTCTTTTTTTTTTTTTCTCTCCTGCTGCTGCCTCCCTCTCACCTGCTCCCCTCCGTCCCTCCCTGGTGTCCCGGCAGTTTGTGGTGGTGGTGAGTGTCATCAACTTCAAGCCGCTCAACTACGACGACTACGTCTTCCCGCTCTGGGCCAACTGGGTCGGGTGGGGAATCGCGCTCTCCTCCATGGTGCTGGTGCCGGCCTACAGCGTCTACAAGTTCTTCAGCATACGGGGCTCCCTTCGGGAGGTGAGGTCGGGGTGCGGGCCGGGCTGGACCAGCGGGGTCGGGGGAGGCAGGGATGGCGGGGATATTTCCAGGCATCTCTGATGGGCCGAAAGAGGGCAGACACGAGGGCGCGTACACCAGAGCCACCGCGATGGCCCAGTCATGACCACACCCCAGCCCGAGTTTTCACGCTCAGCAATAGGGACCTTGGAAAGGTAAAAGTAGCGCTTAGCCCGGTGCCCGGCCCCAGGAGGCGGTCCGCGCGCGCCCCCTGCTGTCCGGTTCTGTGCGGCAGGCGTCTCCGCTCCCGCCGCCGTCCCTGCGGTTACTATTAACATGAACCTGGTGTCCCCTTCTGAGTTCTGTCCTGCCCCCGATGTCCCCATCTTCCAGTCTGCGCTGACCGTGACCTAGCCAACTCAGCTTTTACCTGCCTCTTTCCCGAACCTGACACGCACCAGCCAAAACCAGAGATTTCCAGAATACATCTTCTTCTTTTACCGGGGTGCGTTGTACATGCAGATACCCGGAGAAGGGTTTAGGAAACAGGGCCTTTCCTCTCAGAGAAGGTCTATCCTCATTGGTTATTCAAAAGCGCTTTCTTTTATGTATCATGGTGGCAGCCTCTGCCTCATGTCCTTCCTTTGTGAGATGAAGCTTCCATTCCTTCATCCCCTCATGGCCTCAATTCCCTGCCGTGAGGCTGCCTGGCCCCGACAGGCTGCTGGCACTAGATATAACTCCCCAGAGCTCACATTCTAAGCCGGAGACAGACAGACAGATGAGGGTGGCAGGAAGTGAGCCAAACGAGGGCTTAGGGAACAGGGTCCCAGGCTGGGCTGTGTCCCCCCCCACCCCCACCCCAGGTCCTTGTGATGCATTTCCTGTCCTTGAAATCCCACGTCCCAGAGCCTCTGGGTCACTGCGAGGACCTGTGTTCCGTGAGCTTAACCTGGATCTGCTTGGAGCTTTTCATGTTTCACACTTAGGGAGCAGCAAGGGCTCCGCACCATGCAGTGATCCAGTGAGCCCCCCCAAGTCCCCGCCCTGTGTCTGCACCCCAGGGGGCCTCCCCAGTGTCTGACCGCAGTAGTCAGCCCAGATAACTCAAAGTGAACAGACCCACTCTATAAACAAGGACAGGGGGTGTCTTGTATGGACCTCACACGCCGTTTCTGTGGGACTTCGGGGTCAACCAGGAGGTGGTCTGTGACTGGGGGTGGCTGCTGGGCTGCTGGGCTGGTGTCCCTCGGTCTGGCTGAAACACACACACACACACACACACACACACCCCACCCCACACACCCCCACCTCCTGTGTCTGTCTTCTTACAGAGACTGGCCTACGGCATCACCCCGGAGAATGAGCACCACCTGGTGGCCCAGAGGGACGTCAGGCAGTTCCAAGTACGTACAGGCTGAAATGTTCTGGGGGGGGGCCAGGCCCTAGTTACTCCCCACATGCTGGCTGCAGGCCTACACGCCTCAAAGTCTCAGGCAGCTGTGGGCTGGAGTCCCAGGGCTATGTTGTCAGGAAGGGAGGAGAGGGGCCTCTCCTCTGCGTCTGCCAGCTTCTGCCTGGTCTTCTGCTCCTCAGTCCTGGGAAGCCAAATGTCCAGTCTTCCCTAAGCTTTAGTCTCTCTCTCTCTGAGGGGTCATCACACTAGGCTGGGGATCTCTTATCTTGGAGGAAGAGTGGCAGGTGCATCAATACCATGTTGACCTAAGTCCTTTCCCTGAAAATCCTTGGGGTTGGGGTATGGGAGAGGGTCCTGGTGGGCCCCCTGTTTTCAGACTTGCTGTGTGACTTTGGGAAGCTTCTTCACCTTTTCTGGGCCTAAGTGACAAGCAGGTAATCAGCCTGCCTGTTCTCCGGGATCTTTGGAGGGAGGGGTGTGTTCTCTGCCCTCCACTCCCCCGTGCTTCCTGCTGCCCTTCCCGACTGGCCCTTGGCGCTCTCCATCCCCCGCCTGCCCCCGGCCCCGCCTAAACACCTGCCTCTTCCTCCGCAGCTGCAGCACTGGCTGGCCATCTGACCGCAGCCCCAGGGAGGAGCCCTGCCGCACCCACGTCCAGGTCCAAGGCTTCGCTACCACCCCAGACACAGTCTTGAAAATCCTCTCCTGAAAGATATGTCTTTCCATCCCTCTTCCTCTTTTCCCAGTTACAAATGGTTTAGCGACCTGGTTTTTACTCACCTTCTGTCCATCTGGCCCCGGGGTCGGGGCGGGGGAGGGGGGGTGGGCTTTGAGTTTAGATTGGAAAGCGACAAGGGACAAGAAGAGGGGAGGGAACAGTAAGAATGACTTCTGTTGAACCTCTTTTGTTTGGGGGAAGGTCTCACGCAGCTTGGGATCTGGCCCAAGCCAAGCTCCGTGGCTCGGGCAGAATTCCCCAAAACTCTTGCTTGTAGTTTGGGTCTCGGAAGAAATCCTGTCAGCCAAATCAGAGAGGGGATGTTCCTTTTGGTCATACGCCATGAAACCAAACCCAAACAAAAAGCCCACCTGGGTCTGGGGCAGGGTTCCTCTTGCCACCCGGTCAGCATTGTGGTATCTGAACCTTGGTCAGGGAGCTTGGGTTGGTTTGTCTCTGTCTTGGGTCTGCGGATAGACGCTTTGGGGGATCGTGAGCAGAAACCATCACAGTTTTCACTCTGGCTACATTGAGTCTGATGTGTGTGTGTTCTGGAACATTCTTCCTGGGGAATCCCACCCAAGCACGGTCCTAGGGCTCTTCAAGTGATTGGGGGGGTTGGCCCCGAAAACCCCCTCTGTCTCTCTTCATGGTCTGGACTTAGCACCTGAGGGCAAAGTGGGACCAAGTACAGAGCAACCTAGTCACTCAAGTTGAAGGGAGAATATTCTGAGTTGACGTAGCCCTTGGCGGTTTTAGAGAATGTCCTGCTTGAGTTCTGTTACACGTTTGCGCTTGGCGCCCCCTGGTGGTGATGGTTAGTTCCAGCTCCTTCAGAGAACGGATTCGCAGTTTGGTTAAGTTGGTGGCATCTGTTTGGGGTTTCTGTTTATGGTTTGAGTCTCTTCTTATGCCCTCGCTGCAATTCGAGATTCAGAAGTTCTTGTTGTGACTTTGGAAGTCCCTGATGAAGAATCTTGGGCCAGAAGTCAATAAATACAGGGGTCATTCCTACTGGGAGGGTAGGATGACACACATCCGGAAGGCGCTTTGCCTAAAACTGGGGTGTCCCCTGAGCCTGACAATGGATCGTGCAGTTTGCAGAAGATGGTTCTGTGGGGGGCTGCTGGGCACAGCGGGATGGTTTTCTCTCTCAGGGTCCTGAGATTTCCTTGCTAAGTCAGTGTCCATGGGTCATTTTTTGGAGGCAGGAGGGAAAATCAGAAGCCCTTTGATCTTTCCATGTAAAAAGTCTGGCTCAAAGTGTAGGACAGCCCAGGTGGCAGGTGTCTTGAACCACGGTGGAAGGCGGGGCCTGGGAGTGGAGCATCCCACAGAGTGGAACAGTAGGGTGGGGATTCAGGGAGATGAGGGCGGGATGACCCATCACGGGTGGGATCTGGTCCCATGAAGGATAATTCCTCCCTCAGGGTTATGCTTGTTCTCCACAGAGTGCATGTGTCCTCATCACCTCCTGTCCTCCCAGCTCGGACCACAGGGCTGGTTTCTGTCCCCATTTCCCAGATGGGAACACCAAGGCCCAGCATTTCGGGCACTCTGGTTCAAGTGTTGTCAGCTACCGAGGGACCCAGTCAGACCCTCAGGTCAGATCACCTGACTCTCAGCCCAGAGCTCTCCGAAATGCCTTGCACACTAGGGTCTCCCCCACCCAGGGCTGTCATGAAAAATAAACAAAACCCAGTCGAGTGGCCAGGGAGGGTCTCTTAGCAAAAGAACAGTGTGTTGGAAGACGGGAAAGGGAAGAGGATGTCACCTGTTCTCAACTAGCTGGTTGGCAGAGGCGATCATGGAGCGGTGCCCTTCCTGATGATCGCGGTCGCCCTGGGGAACAGCGAGGGGTGACAGCTGAGGCCAGCTGGCTGAAATGAGGGTGAGCAGGAGAGCCTGTGCATATCAGAACAGGGACACCCTACAGAGGGAACCTGCCAGCTGCATGTGGCCTTTCTGCCTCCAGACATTTGTCTCAAGGGTGAGTCGGAGATGTGGTGCTAGCTGACCCGTTGCCAGACCAAAGCCATGGTGCAGCCTTGTGGCGGGATGGGGCTGCTGAGTCTGGGGGGAGGGGCGAGGGAGGGGGGCAAGCCCGGGGACCCCCCTCCCTCCCCGGGGTTGGGTGGTGGGGGTGGGCGGGGAACCCTGGAAGCCTTTGGAAGCTCTCGTGGAGGTGCTGGCAGAGCTCTGGGCTCACCTCCCACCTACACTTAAGGGACGGGGGTGTATGTCCTTTGTCCTGAGTCATGTTTGACTTCTTTTTCGTGGCCTTTTTTTGATAGCAGAGGTTCCCCAACGTGAGGGTGCTCCTGTGTACTGTATAGGATGCTTTTGCCTTTTCCCAGATTTTTAAAGGATTCTTCTTGTCCATGAAATGTACACTATCTGTTTAACACCCACCCCACCCCCCCGCGTTAACATCTGCTCCAAGTCCAGTGGTTCTGTGTCCCCCTGTGGGTGGGGGGGGTCCTCATTCTAGAAGCAAGGGAGACAAAGGAGAAAGGGGAGCTGCCAATTCTTGCCAAATGTCCTGCTGAATGCAAGTCCCCAAAGCTGCCTTAATTCTCGGCTGGCGGCCCCACCCGGGGGGTGGGGGTGGTTGGCTGTCTCGTGGTGTAGGACCTGTTTCGCAGCCATGGTGATGTGCGACAGAAACATGCTCACCAAAGAGGTCATTTCTTAGTAGAGAAGCCCGCTGAGCTCATTTCACTTATTTCTTTTGGAAGCCAGGGAATGGGGAAGAACAGAGAAAAGCGAGCGCCATTCAGCATTTCGAGTCGCAGGGGACCTGGGTCTACGGCCGCCTCACCGGGCTCCTGGGGACAGGGAAGATTTTTCTCTCTGGGTTTCAGGGCTCTTTGTCTGCCAGCAAGGGTTGGATCCCATAATCAAAGGTCCTGTCCAGTTAAAAAATGTTCCTGTCTCCATGAAGATATTCTTGTGCTAGATGTACCGTGAGGGAAGCACGCTGTTTCCTGTAGGACTTTCCAGAACCATCTGGCGACTTGTAACCTGTGGAGTAGAGCGATGTCTGATGTCTGGCCTCCAGAACTTGGATTTTTCTGGACATTCGGTAGTTCCTCCTTTTCTGGTATGTCTTCAACAGATGCCGGAAACACTGGGTATTTAAAAAAAGAAAAATCCAACCCTTTTGTTTTAAGGATGTCAAGGGTGACGTGTCACGCCCTTGTGAGCCCCGGGATCCACAGCTGTGGGGGCGTTGGTGTCCTTACTGCCACCAAAGACGCTGGTGAATGTGAAGTTGTTTTTGGGGTACCCGCCCTCATCCCTCTGCTTCTCTACTTCTGTGTAAATAAGGATTGTTCCAGTGGTGCCCTCTCTGTGTCATGGGCCGTTCCAATGTCATGCAGGTTTCTCTGTCTGGTGTGGATTTATTTCCAAAGCTGTTCTCTTCATGGAAAAATAAGTGTGCAGAGTAATAAAGGATATTTCCTGTGCCACGTGTCTGGCAGTTGGGTTCTTTCTGTCATGAAAGTAAAATGCTACAAATAACAAAAGGCAAAGGAGGGTGACTGCAATCAACCTCCAGCTGGTGAAGAAAAGCTTCTGGTCATAGTGGTCCACCTCTCACCCAAATAACTCTTTGTATAACCCATGGAACAGGAGCGTGGAAGGGGTGAAATCTGTAATCCCAGCTCTAAGAATGACACACTTTAAAAAATTTTTTGTTTATTTTTTGACATTCAAGCTACTTACTAAAATAGCTACATTGGTTTTATTTCTTAAGACATATTTTTATTTAAATAGAAAATGGATAACAAGTAACACCAAGTTAGGTATCTAGCTTTGCTTTTTCATTTCTGGGGCTGAAGTTCAAAGGAATCAGAATCTTCAGTTGGAAAAAAAAAAAAAAAACCTTCAGTTGGGTTACATTCAGTGCACAATTAATTAATTGTGTGTTAATGCATGTGTGCATTTTTCTGGGGAGAGAAGGATACATTAACACAAGGCCCTTGTGGCTAAGTACTAATGTTATTACTTTTAATGACTATTGTTATTATTTTTATTGTTATGAGTTTTAATTTTTCATTATTTTTAAAGTGACATCAATATAAACAAGGTATTGCTATCAGGGACTGGGTGGTGAACCCAAAGGCTGAATTGAAACCAATAATAGGAAGTCCAAGAAGAGAGCTTACAAGATTACACCAGAAAAGAAAATAGGCTAGAAGTGGTGCGCTTCCCATCACTGGAGATATGCAAGCAGTTAGCCCACAGTGTCTCTTGGGTAGGTTATGGAGGGGACTCAGTGCCCTACGGGGGTGGGGGAGAGAGGTTGCACAACCTCTAAAGTCCTTTCCATGAAGCTCCTTTGTGGAGAGCCATGAGCCCAACCCCCTTGCAGCAGCCTCGGGAGAAGCAGATATACTTGTGGCAACGATCTTGAGGTGGGGAGTGATGTGGCCTATCGAGCTGCCATTGGGCAGACATCCCAGGGACGGGATTAGGATTCCAATCGTTCTGTTTGAAGTCCAAAATTGGAGTTAGGGTTTATTATAATGGATCAAAAGAAAGGCAGCCCCTTCCAGCCATTTCCAGGCTTCCCTTTGTGTGTGCTGACATTTAATGAGTAAGCCGCCCGGCGGGTGTAGAGGAGAGAGGCTGGGCCAGAAGCAGAAAGGGCAGCAGTTCTGGGGACGATGGGTTGCTGGTTGCCGCCCGGTGCCCTCGGCTGACAAATGTGGCAGAAGAAGCCCGCACAGGTGAGCCTTGTTTGAGGCGACCGGCAGGTTTTTCCCTGTTCCCGCATTGAATCACACCCCTGGCCTATTTGTGGAGAACTATAGCTTCGTTTCTGTCCCCTTCCACAGGCGCCGATAGGTGTGAGGCGCTCTCTTTGGGCCTCAATTTATTCATCTGTATAATGGGTCAGGGGTTATGAAAACTTATTTATGGATGGACTTCAAAGACTTCCAGAACCTTCTGAATTTTGGCTTTGATGAGTTTGTGTCTACTTCTGTCGGGGAGAGAATGCACGTGTTCATCAGATTCTCAGGGGTTTGAGACTCATGGAGATACACACACACACACACACACATAGCCTTTGGGGGCCTCTTTCTACAAGTGATGCATGGTGTCGGTCTCTGTTCTCCAACCCCAACCAAACGAGGATGACAACAGAGCTTATTTCTGAATGTCTGTCACCTCATTCATGCTGAATTTCCATTGAATCCATCCCACATCCAACATGCCCTTGGTTTTCCCGACAGCAACTAAATGTTCACATCGTGTTCAGAGCAGTGCCTGTCCCTTCGAAGTTCGTTGTTACGTGTTTAGAGCAGATCAGCTCTGCGACGAATGTCCATCTCCTCCCCCTCCCCCTCCTCTGCCCATGTCAAAGGCAGCCCAGTCATTGCTGTGTTTTCCTGCAGCCGAAACGGTGTCTCTGTTCCTTTGTCCCCTCCTTTGGCTGGTGCCGCTGAGGTTTGAACTGGGGTCTGGGTGGCCACATCCTAGTCTCCCTGTGCCCCAGTACACATGACCACCTGGACAGGGAGTTTAAGCTTCAGGAAATACCAGAGCCCATGTGCTTTGCTAGGCAACAGCCAGCCTTCTGCTGGACCGGCCGGCCCCACAAGCCCTCCGCTGTCAGCCCCCATTAGGCTGCGGTATGGGAGAGGCTCCCCAAGCTGGGCAGCAACTCAGGCAGTACTTGACCTCAGCTCCAGCCCAGAGGAGGAGCAGACAGGAGTGTGGCAACCGGAGACTCCCAGATGATCTGGCCACTAAGTGGCTTAGCAGCTGGTGGCCATGTCGGACTCAGGCGGGGGTGGGGATGAGCTGGGCCCGACCAACAGGGCCAGAAGTCTCCAGGAAATCAAGGAAGACCATCTCTGTCTCCAGAGGAGGCCCAAGCCAAGTCCATTGCCTGGACATACCCAGGAGCCGTAAAAGGATTGTTGGTGAGCAGAGCAAGTCTTCCAGGGAGGGACAGCCCCCACCCCCCATCCCCCCACCCCCCGTAGCTTCAGGCTCCGGTCCAGGGGAACAGCCGAAGATGGGCAGACTCGGAATCAGAAGAGGTGGGGCCTGAAGCAAGTCCAGCCCCTGGCCACAGGAAGTCGGATGCCGACCCGGAGGCCATGACCAGCCCAATATTGCGGCCCCTACCTGCTGCTCACCTGACTTATTCCCAGGTCCCTGCTAAGTTTCTGTTCTTGCATGACAGGCCCCCAGACTCCCCTGACCCCCATCTCCAGCCACATGCAGTAATACCTTATCAGTAGAGAAGAATAAGGGGGTGGGGCGGTATCTGAGGCCTTCCCACTTCCCAGGTAAGGACGAGCAAGGCAACTCTGACATTTCAAATTAGCCATAGAGTCAGATCAGGGAGCATGGGAGCCAAGATTAGAACTGTTGACTAGACTATTACACTTAGAGAGGACCCCACTGGAGGTTTGGAACAAGAAGGGAAAGACAAGGGTTCCTGGCTTTCTTAAAGAGAGAATGGAGCCTTTCAGGTCTCAACAGCCATGATGGATTCATTCCCAGGGGGACTGAGACCTTAGGAGTATAAGCACCTTGGACAAGGCCAGACGCACTGCGCTGACATTTAATGAGCCAACGCAGTGGCTTACCCAGTGCCAGTTACTGTTCCAAGTGCTTTGCAAATTTCATCTCACTGAATTCTCCTGATGAAACCATGAGGCAGTGTTATTATCCCCAATGCACAAATGGGGGACACTGAGACACAGAGAGTTGAAACAATGTACCCGTTGGCGACACTGGGGTTTGAACCCAGGGAGTCTGTGTTCTTAAGTGCTCTGATCTGCCATCGTCCCTGGTCCCTGGCCATGGTCCCATGGTCCCTGGCCATGCAGGCATAACTCTGTCCAGCTGGTAGGATCGTGGGTCCTCAACTAGTTCCAACACCCTCTTCATCACAAACAATCTATAATCCGTACACACATAGATAGTTTACATGTATGTGTTACATATGTTTGTATACAAACTAACATACTTGAATATGTATGCATTTACATGCATACTTAAATGTATATATGTATTTACATGTAACATGCATGTAACATAAACATGCATGTAAATGTATACATATTTAAGTGCCTCCAGTGTGCTCAGAAACAAATGACTTGCACTAGGACACCACCGTGAGAAAGTTCACCTTGAACAGAGATTCCCTATCTCCCAGAGAAGCTAGCTATACCCTAACCTCATGCTCTCTGTTTCTTTATGTCAGATACAGGTTCCCTTGGGCTCCCTATCCATCTCCTCTAAAGGTTAGGATAACAAGTGTAACAGGCATCTAACTATGGTCCCTGAACAGATGAGGTTTTATCATTCTCTTGTGTCCAGTAGGCAGTGGGCCAGGGAGAGGTGTGTTCCTCAGCAGGAAGAAGACGAGAAGCATCTTTGGTCGCAAAGAAGAGCTTCTGAGCGGGTCTCTGCCTGGACGTGCCCAGAAGCCTGCGGTAGCTCTGGAGACACTTAAGAAAGCCATCAGGGATTTGGACTGCTTCTAGTTTTCTATTCCACCATCCGTAGCGTATGGTTCTCATGCTCCTGGAGAGAGAGAGAGAGAGAGAGAGAGAGAGAGAGAAAAGAAAGCTAATCCACCTGCATTTGCCTATCTTTCAGGCAGGAAGAAGGGAAACACAGAGAAAGGACAAAAGGCAGAGGCCAACTGCATCTGCAACCCTTTACTCTGGAGAAGAGCGGGTCTCCCGGATCCCCGCCCGGATGTCAGTCTGTGTCTCACTGGCCAGACCCATGAATCAGGGCAACTTCTAGCTGTCAGGGGAATGGAATTTGTCGCTAGGTACATTGCAACCCCGCACAAAATCAGCGTTCTTTTAGGAGGAGGGCAAGAAGGATATTAGGACGACCCTGATCACTGCCTTCTTTCCTCCGGCTCCTTCCCCCAGGATTCCACCGTCTGCTGAGAACGGCGGGGGCCCTTGTGAAAAGCACCCTGATCAGAGCAGCCATCGTGAAGGGCTTCTTCGTGCCATAGGCTGAGATCAGTTCCTATCCTGGGTGGGGGGCGGTGGGACTAAAGGCTCAGGTCTTGCAGCGTGAGGACAGGCAGACCTCGGTTGGCATCCACAGAGACCCCTCGAAGCTGACCGAGCGAGTGGGGATGTGTGTATGCTGAGCTGAACTGTTTCCGCCTGCTCCAGCTTCCTTCTCACTTTCTCTAACCTGAGGGCCCCTTAGGAACGGAAGAAGCTGATTAACGCCGAATATGGCCGTGGCCACCAGATGGCGCCAACGCACACTCCTGTTGCATCACAGAGGCCGAGGAAGAGGACGGCAGGAACCAGGGGTCTTTGTTCTCCGGACCCTCCTCAGCGCCTGTGGGAACCTCCTCAACACCTTCCCGAACCAGGGAAGAAAGGTCATTCTTGTCTGGATGAAAAGATCCATTTGGTTTGTTTTGTTATATGTTGGGTGGATGTATTTACTCATTGACTCATTCATTCTTTGATGAGAACCATATCTTATAGTCCTAGTACATACCAGAAAGGAACTGGGGTGCACAAAGAAGAAATAACTCTTGTCCCTGAAGAACTCTTAGTCTAATGGAGGACGCAGATGGTATGCTGACAAGGAAACATATATTGAGCACTTACTGCATGCTTATTTGTAACCCACGGGTGTCTCCCCAAGACCTTCAAAGTAAATCCAGACTCCTTCTTCATTTCATGCCCCCTCTCTGCTCCGGTCATGCCATACTAGCTGCAGATGTGTCCCCAAGGACACCCCGTGCCCCTGGCCCTCGCCCCTTGGGCCTCATCCCTTGGCCTTTCCCCATCTCTCTGAAACCGACACTCTTATCTGTCCCTCATGTCCCCGTAAAAAAAAAATTATAATAATAAAAAGCCTTTCCTAACCTACCCATCTCACCAAACTTGCCACAATTTGTTGAAATGATCTTTCAGGGGACCAGTGGCCTGGGGACAGAAGGCAGCCACTACTTCTATTTCTCTCTCCTGTATCTAGATGAGCTTTGGGCACATGGCTGGTCCTCAGTAGATAGTTGCATTTACAGAGGGGAGTGAGACAAGGCCATCTCAGAACCTGACAGAGAAATCATGCATGGAACCCCACCTGGGAGATCGGAGAGGGGCTCCCATGAGAGGCGGCACCTGAGCTGAGTCGGGAAAATTCCAGGTCATGAGACTAGCGAAAGTGACAGCATGGATGCAAGGAAAACTCCAGAGATATGCAGTAGAAATTTCCACGTGGAAGGGCCACTGCAAAAAGTAAAATATAGATGACGAGGGCCCTCCCAAGCTGGAGAGGGGGATGGAACTTTTTCCAGAGGGCAACGAGGAGCTATTAAAAAGGTTTAAGTCGGTGGAGTGATGTGATCATACTTGGGTGTTACGTGTTGTATCTGGAGGTAATTGCTGGGTGACACACCACCCACAAAATGTAAAACAATAGCCATGTATCTGGTTGATGAGTCTGTGGAAAGTCCCGCCAACCTGGGCGGCCTCAGCTGAACTTGATCGGGCTCACCCACGTGTCGGCAGCTGAGGGTCAGATGGGCTGGTCCTCGTTGGCCTTGGCCAGCTTGGCTCCCCTCTGTGGGGTGTCTCAGTCCCAGCAGACTGGCCTGTGCTCATTCCCATGGCAGTGATGGGGGTTCAGCACGTAGGCACGGCCTCTAGAAACACAACATCACTTCTGCCATATTTTAGTGGCAAAGCAAGTGAAGAGGCCAGCCCAGATTCTTTAATGAGTAGAGCTTCAAAATCAGATGCCAAGGCTGTTTCCAGCAAAGTGAACACGAGGGTGGCCATTCGGATGGATCACTCTGGCTCCGTGGCACGGAGGCTAAGGGGAAGGGAGGCCAACTGGGAATCGTTCACCCGTCCAGGTGGGAGGCAAAGCGCAGATCCTTTACAGAGAAGTGTCACATGAGTGGAGTTTCCTGAATGTTTCTGAGGTGCCCGGAGCTGGATTAGTTCCTGTTGGAGGCTGGGGAGACCACCAGGGCCAGGAATCACTTCATCTTAGGGTTAAGTAGGAGGAAGACATGAGAAGGGCCTACCCAAGCTGCCGCTGCATGGTTAGGATTCTCGAGGCTTCAAGAGACCAATCTGAATGCTGAATGCTGACCCCTGGAAGGGTCAGCTCTGGCACAGTCACCGCCCCCCAGGAACATTGCCAGGGTCCCTTCCAAGGGTTATGGTCCTGGATCCAGCCCTGAAGCAGTTGTGGCTATATGGACACTTCCCACTAGAGGGCAGCAGAGAACAGCCAGTTAAATAGGTGCCTTTGGGAGGAAGCCTATGACTCAGGAGGATAGGATGTTTAAAGTGTTCCCTTTAGGAAGGAAGGATTGCTCCGTAGGTTCAAGTTCTAGAACCAGACTGCTAAGGTTTCTATCCCAGCTCTTTCGGCAAGGTGGGCTTCATGGGTGTGAGACCCAAAACCCCAGGCTCATGGTTGCTTTAACGCTCTGCTGTTGCCGTCTTGAAATTCTTAATAATTTTTTAAGATAAAGGCTTATTTCAGGGGCGCCTGGGTGGCTCAGTCATTAAGCGTCTGCCTTCAAGCTCAGGCCCTAAGATAGAGCCTCACATCAGGCTCCCTGCTCAGTGGGAAGCCTGCTTCTCCTTCTCCCACTCCCCCTGCTTATATTCTCTCTCTCTCTCAGATAAATAAAATCTTTTAAAAAAAATAATAAAGGCTTATTTTTATTTTACACAGAAAATTATGTACTTGGTCCTGTCTGCCACTTCCTTGTTGAGTTTTCTTGGGCCCCATGTTAACGTTCATGAGGTTGATAGCAAGTCTTCACCTCAAAGTATGACTGTGAAGATGATATGAATAGGAAAAGTACTTTATTATGAAGATACATAGAAAATATTTGGTAACTTTTAGTTACCGTTCTTCTTATAGAAGTCAAAGGTATAATCAACGAATCACTGAAGGCCAAAGAGCACTTTGACCTTGTAAAGTTCCATCTGACCACCACCTATCAGTCTGTCCATCTCATCACTTGAGAAGGCTTACATTTTTTGCGATCTCCAGGAACCTAGCAACACTCCTTTCCTCCCTGCTTATGCATCCCACCATTCGTCTGTATTTAGCGCACACACTGTGCAGGGCCCCAGAGTCCCAGAGACCTATAGAAAGGGTTCCTGCCTTCAGGAATGCATGGACTGGGTCAGTGGTTCTCAACGCTGGCTACATACCAGCTAAACATAGGGAGTTTTTAAAAAAAATCCTAATGCCCAGGCTACAGAAAGGACCCAGTCAAGTTGCTTGGAAGGAATGGCTTCAGGGAAGGGCCCAGCAGGCTGCTGTGTCCTTTGAAGAAAAGGTCTGGGCCTGGGGAAGAGTTCGTAAGGGCCACATCACAGTGCCCCAGGGGTGCGGCGCCACATCCCCTCGCGGCCACCTCAAGTGCGCACACAGACGATGCCCCTTCCCTGCCTACAGGTAGCTCCTCATGGAGGAGAGGGACAGGGCACTCTGGCCGCACGCATCTGGTAGTTAGAAGCTGTTGAGGACCAGAGGCAGAGTCCCCTTTGGCAGCTCCCAGGGCCAAGCCGTCTTCACCAGAGGCGGCTTCCAGACAATGGTGCCCACCAAGCCCAAGACACCAACACTGACTTGGTCTCCGAAACAATTTATTCCCCAAATGGAAGCCACAGTTCCCCCTTCCCGACCTCCACCCTCCTCCACCAGACAATCCCTAGCCTCCACAGTAAGATTGCTCTTTGGCTCATTAACACCACCTGTAGAATACCCCGGTCTGAGCTCCCCGGACCCCAAGGTCAGGCAGGCTTCCCATTCACAGCTCCACGTGTTCTGTGCGAGGTGGCATTTCTGCCGCCCCCTTGGCCAGGAGCTCAGTCCAGAAATCCACTTCCTCGTCCTTCAGCTTCTGGGCTGGCTGAGTGGTGGCTCCAATCTGCAGGTACCCTTCCTTCTGGTCGTAAGCTGGCCAAGAGGGCAGCCCCTTCCCATTGGGGTTCCTGGGAACAGAATCAAGTGAGAATTACCCAAAGCTACCATGGGGTCCCCCAACAACACTGCGAGATTTGCAAGACCTCTTGGTTTCATTTCTGCCAGGAGGCTCATTCACCCCCAGAGGCAGAGAGCTCACCAAATCCTCGGCAGCCTGCCCACTCTCAGAGAACTCTCATTGTCAGGGTCATAGGGCTGGGAGCTACCTGTCCCAGCCCACATGGCCGGCCCTCCCCCAGCCTTGCTCCATCTCTGTCACCCAGCTCACCCAGTCCGGGCGAAGTTGGCCCAGTATTTCATCATCATCTTGCTGAGCCCGATCTCCTCTTCTGAGGCACCACCTGCGCAGAGGAAGAAATAAAGGCCACGGTCAACAGCCCTGGACAGCTTGTGGGAAATTCAGAATCTGAGACTTACTCCAGGCCTACTGCATCAAAACCCGCATTGCAGGAAGATGTGGGTAATTTGTGTGCAATTAAGCTTCGGGGATCCTGATACAGGATGCAGGGGAGGGCTGTGGTCAGTCTGTCAGCTGGCCACCTCTGTTGACGATGCCTATATATCCTGTCCCCCCAGCTGCCGCGGGCCCAGCGCCACACCCGGGGGGGGCCTCCACAGCAACCCCACCTCAGGACTGTGCTCCCCGGGGTCTTTGCTCAGTCTCCTTCGCCCACCCACACTAGCACAGAACCTGAAAAATAACCCAAGTAGTTCACGCCCGGAGGCGCTGGCGTATCACAAACAGCCCTGAGGCAGGTCGCATGTATGTCATCTGTCACTGCTAGTTAGGACACTGAGGATATTGGCAAGAGGTCGTCTCTAAAGCATTATTAAATATATTAAGTTTAGAGACATGAGTTTTAAGTAGATACACAGTTGAATGGACAGACACACAGACGTACATTAGCCCTGATTCAAGGTCACCAGCCATTCTGACCTTGTTCTCACTCACATTCTGATATGCTCTGGTGAGTGGGCAGTGAGTGGTGGCTTTCTGGCCCTGCACGTGACCCACCAGATGTCTTACAGTCAGCCAGGTCCCAATTCGCAGAGACACTACCAATGGGGACACATGGCTACACCTTCTCCATCGTGTGTGTGGGAGTCGGAGAAAGGCTGGCAATCTTTGGAGCTCAGCCCTACTCTGGTGTATTTGGGTAAGAACTAGAGAGAAAGGGGAACCTGCCCAAGGCCACCTCAAACCCGGATCTCCTAACTACAAGTCTGTAGTCACCAAAGGACCATCACCTTTCAAAAACGGGGCCCCGAAGACGGAGAAGAGCTCATCCCCATGGTCCCCTTCCACCGTCTTGGGTTTCATGTCTGACGAGAAGCTTGGATGATACCGGAACTCATACATGTAGATGGGGGCTCCGGCATCTGGGGAAAGATGGAGCACGCACAGGTCATTTTACCAGACACCCACCTGGGTGGTGACGAGGTCGCCAGGGGCCTTGAGCGCTCAGGGACCAGGAGGGCCACCCGGATATGGAGTACAAACATCAGCAACATTAATAGCAATTGCCCAGTGTCGGGGCTGGCTGTGCGCTGGGCCCCGTGTGAACCTGCAGAAAACCCCTGGAGCTTCGGGAAAGGTCCGTATTCGCTTGGAGGCACACCGTCGGTGGAGGCGAAAATGGTTTTGAGCCAGGTATTGAGTGACTCAGTGAGCGCAGGTCGAATGAGCGGCTATTGGACCCGGGGGCGTAGACTCATTCAGAAGGACCATCACTGCAGGGGCCTGGGGTCATACAGATGCTGCCGTCTACACACGACATCTGTGCTCGTCCGCTGACTCCGCCGCATTCCACTGCCGACAGCCCGGGTCTGATTCCTTCACAGGCCCTCTGCAGCCCAACAGGGGCCTTCTATCCTGCCCAGTTTGGGCAGTTTGCAGTGTTTTCCTCACCTAAGATCTAGGGAGGAGTGACATGAATCTGAGGTTGCGTTTAAGTATCTGACAGCTCCGATATTTTAGTAGGAACACGGGGAAAGGGCACAATCTGTGTCTTGCATCACAAGAATCCAAAACCCCAGCATTTTCTATTTCTCCATCATCTATTTTGCTTCCTGACAGCAGAGAAGGGGGTGGCAGCAGAGAGAAGGGGGTCTCTAAGGGAGGACAAAGGTGGCTGCTCTTGCTTTCCTGGTCCCCGCTCTCGGAATCCTCTCTCTGAGCCCCCAGAGGGGGTCAGCTTTCCTGAAGACGGCTTCACCCAGAGTTGTTTCTCCCACTCCTTCAGGGCTGCCACCCCGGGGAGCTCAGTGCTGTGCACAGACCCGAACACCCACAATGGACTGACTCTGATGGGGGAACGGCCAGGCCCCCAGTGGAGCTGGAGGAGACATCGCACAGCTTTTCCCTCCTTGTGTACAAGAACAAACTTGGGAAGTGCGGAAACAACCGATGAACAAAAAGATCACTTACAATGCCACCACTTGAAGACACACATGTTCATATTCTAGCATATATCCCTTCTATGAATATAAAAATGGGATGATGTTGTAGATGTCATTATGAAATAGACAATAATATTTCTCCCTATCATTAAATATTTGTCCAAAGATGACTTAGCCATATACGCCATCCCCACATGAGGATGTAGAATAATTTATTGAGTTACCTCTCTCACCCCCGTCAATGTGCCCTTGGTTTAGCAAGAGGTCCTGTCTGGAAGAAGCAACGGTCAACAGGTCTGAAATCTGCCTGTTAGCAGCTGCTTCAAGGTCAAGCAGAACTCACCGAGAGAAGGATCTGTCACTTTGCCCCTTAAGACCTTTTGCAAAGGAGAGATCTTCTTTGGGCAGTGCATCGCACAAAAGATAATTCTCCCCCTCCCTTTCTTTGGCTTTCTGCCTAAAACCATGGAGGTGCATAAAATTCCTACAAACACAAGTGTCCAAAGGAAAGTAGGGTCACAGGTTAGGATAACAGGAAAATAGGAGAGGCAGAGAGGGCAGAGTTAGTTATCTAAGTACACCGTGGCAAACATGCGGATGGTCTTTCTTTCTTTCTTTCTTTCTTTCTTTCTTTCTTTCTTTCTGGGGGGGGGGGCAAGGAAAAGCTTATGACATTGGCAGCATTATCTTTACTTTTAAATCCGAGTTTCCTAAGTAAGAGAATTAAGAAGTCCTACTCATACAGTGGAAAGAAATTTCACAACATGTATCAAGAATTTTAAAATGCTCTTAGGGCCCTGCCTGGGAATTTCACTTCTAGCAACCAATCCTCAGAAAACTTTTAGAGACTTGACTGAAGGTGCTCCTTTCTGTGCACATAAGGCTAAGCATGAAGACTTTTCACAGATCTTGAACAAAGGCTTACAATATAGCGTTTATGAACACTGTTGATATATCGAACATGTGATTATTGAACACATGATATAACATTAATTTCTAAGCTATATGTTAGGCATGGAAAGATGATTCAAAAAATATATCAAAAATTTAGAGCAGATGTTTCTTGGTGGAGGAATTCAGAGTAGTATCGAATTCCCTCTTCACGTGTTTCCACATAATATCCCAGTGCAGGATATTAACTTTATATTCAGAGAAGTTCTTTCAAAAAGAAAGTGGGACAAATACAGAATGAAGACTATCATCGGTAAAATCTGTGCAGTCCTGGGAAAAGACTGTGAATTCAAAGTCACAGGATACTAAATTCTGATTAAAAAAACACAAGTCCAAGTATGGCTGGGACCAGCAGACAAAGCAGAGTAAGATATCACGAATCAGACACGTATCCAGAGGCAAGACCAAATTTATGAAAGAGCAAATTTGACCCCCAGTGGCCCCTGGCTGGCGAGTTTCGTCGGGACCCTTGGGAGGAGGAAGGAGTGCCTGTACTCACTATACTGAGGGCTTGGGAACAGAACAGATCAGCTCAGCTGCTTTTTCTCATGCCTAGAAAGTCCTGAACTTTAAAACCCTCCCAGCACGGTTAGAGAAGACCAAGAGCCATTTCCTGGCCTGCAGACTAGGTGAAGGAGGGGTCCTGTGAGGACCTCAGACAGATGCTCAGAAGGGGTGCACCCTCTCTAGATGAGCTTAGCCATCCTTGACCTCATACTCTACCTGCACAGCCTGGGATCAATGTTGGACGGGCCTGTGGTAGACCTACCACACACAAGGATGGACAGAAGCCATCAGTAGAATGGACACTCTCTAGAACAGCTGCCTCCACACCTCCCATTGCTCGCTTCTCTTGTTTTTTTGTTTTGGTTTTGGGTTTTTTTTGGTCTTGGACCAGCCTGATTTTATGCTTGGCTTCAGTCTACCCCCAGCTCCACTAGTTAACAAACTGGTTTGCCCCAGCTCTGATCTTGGAAACCTTCCAAGACATATCTTCTAAGCCTTGCACTCTGGCCTCGAAGACCACAGTAACATCGGGGGAGAAGCCCCTGTGATAGATGCTGCTGGTCCCTCATCACCTCCCCCAGCTTCTGGACGCACCAGCTGGACTTCCACTTCTGGCATCTGGAGCTCTTTGTCTGAAGGCTTTGGCCACCAAGTGACCATTCTGCCCATGTGTGTGGCAAGTCAGAGTTCCTGGAAATTAACAGCCCCTTGGGAACAGGCTTCAACCCATGACTCCCAGGAGTGAGAGGCTAAATACCAAAGCTCCCTTGCCAGTCGCACAGAATCACCCTGAGACATGACAGGGGACGTGATGTGACCGGCTCCAGGTGTCCACGGTGCCCACCCACTTCCTATGCAGCTCCAGTGGCTTCCTACTCCTTTCTGTGCCGCTTCTCTGCTGCTCTGCTGGTGTGTTCTGGGATCCCCTCCCTAACAAGCTATTCGCATTCAAGTCCTCCTCTCAAAGTTGCCTTCTGGTGGACCCAAAGTGAGATGGTGTCCCTATCCCCGGCCATATGGGATCGGTCCTGGAAGCCTGACCCTTGGTGGCTTCCCTCTGTCTATGCTGAGAAGTGGGCAGGACAAACAGAGAAGCTGGTGGGGTGGTGTCTCTCTCCTGTCCAACCTCTGGGACTTACCTCTGTGATGACGGGCCACAGTCACAGATGGGACACCAAATACCAAATCTGCTATCATGTCCAAGAACAGGTCCTTCTTTTGGACGGGGTCGTCTGTCCCTCCTAAATACTTCTCAGTGGCCAGTGGCGTCAGCTCCTCAGGGACCCTCTGAAATGGAGCAGAAGTAAAAGTGACCCTCTGTCCCTCCTCCCCCCTGGGAATGATGTGGCTTCTAGAGCCTGGGGTGGCTTGTGAGAATGGTGACTCTCTCCAGCCCTATGCAACCACCCCCGCTGTGTGTTGAGGGGGGAAGGGCAGAAAAGCGGGGCCAGAACCTTCCATCTCTGGGCTTCACCCTGCCATTTAGGTGCTCAGCAATTTGGGGCCAGTGTCTGTCCCTCTTGGGGTTTCAGCCAGTTCCTGTGGTTCCCTGGCCTCTTACAGCAATGGAGTAGGACCTCCACAAGAGTGATGCAGCCGTCTTCTGGTCCAGCTTTCCCTCGGAGAGTGGGTAACCCATCATCTGTTAGAACAACAGTGACACACTTGTAACGCATCAACAACTAGCAGAAGGCACCAACCCTACCAACCAACCAGACCGATGCAGGCTGAATGTCACTTCGTCATGACTTAGAAAAGCATGGGTCTTTGATGCATTGGGCAAAATCAATGAAACAAATGGGCTTATTTTCACCAGAAACTCAAGCCATGCAAAAGGATACAGTCAATGTAGAGAGAAGCTGTCCCAGGCCTTTGCAGTGTGTGTGTGTATGTGTGCGTGTGTGTGTGTGTGCATATATGTGTGTGTGTATCAGGCAAGAATCCCCACCCTGGACATGGCGACACCCAGGAAAGGTTTAAGCCTGGCTAGTGTTGAAGCAGAGGGCCAAGGACACAGACCTGACAGATACTCCCGCCTGTCTCAGTGGCCCAGGAAGGCCCAGATCCTGCCATTATGGCTTTGGTCTGTCAGTGACCTCTGTAATTCCGTGAAGTGCGAATGCAGGACTGTGACAAAACACCCCACCCAAGCCTCCACGTTAAGGGACTTGACCAAACGATAGCTTGGCTGCCAGAAGCGTAAGGCCTTGTCCCTAGGATGGATGGGGAGGATGTCCCAGTGTCCTTTAAAATGCTTGCCTAAGAAAGTGCCTGGAACCAGGGGAATTTACTGTTTGTTCTGGCCAAATCCTGGCAATAGCTTGATAGGTCCCTGAGCCCCCTACCTTAGAGAGCATGCAATCCCTAATCCTTCTCCCCCTCTGAGATGTACTCTACTACCCAAACCATTTCCTCCAGGACCTGAGAGCCACTCCTTGAAATGCAGACATTCAGCCAGGAAAGCCTCCTTCCTCTCCCGGTTCTGTGGGAGCGGGGAGACCTGACTCTGGGGTCGCTGTGTCACACCCTGTCCCACCACCCCCTGTCACAGAGACAGAAATGTGTCTGCCTGGTGATCATCCCCGCAGACCACCCTCCTGGCACCCACATGTCAGGGTTTTTAGATCGGAAGACAACAGAGAGTGTGGGGACAGAGGTCCCCAGGTGACACTTGGGTCATCTTAGAGAAGCTCCCCTTTGAAATGTCAACTCGTGTGAAGGGGACAGCTGCTCTGGATTCAAGGGGAGCTCTGGAGAAGGAGGAGCCCTGCAAGCAGAGATGAGGGGGTGACGCAGTGGGCGCGGGAGGAGGATGGAGGGGACCCCACGTTCTCACCATTGGAAGAAGCCAGCCAAACTCATGCTTGTTGATTCCGATGATGTAGGGGACGGAGTTGAATTTCTTTTCAGCCAGAATCTCTTCAGGCATCTTTGGCAGCAGCACGCCATCAACGACCGTGGGCAGGAAGGGATGGCTCTGGGGAGGACGGCATCATGGTGTCGGGGCTTCCCCTCTAGGAGCCACACCCATGTCCCCTTCTCCAGTCTGAGCTGGAAGTCGACACCCCAGACCTGCAGGGCCACAGGTGGTGGCCACAGAACTCTAGCTCCCGAACAAAGGGGGCCAAGTGCACATGACCCAGAGGGCAGAACGTTGACTCAGGAACTAGCAGCGGTAAGGTGATGGGGGCAAAACTCACTCAAATTGAAATACACAGGGGAGTCTGGGTGGCTCAGTCCATTGGGCATTGGACTCCTGATTTCAGCTCAGGTCATGATCTCAGGGTGGTGAGCTCAAGCTCCGCATTGGGCTCTGCACTGGGGATGGAGCTTTCTTAAGATTCTTTCTTTCTCCCTCTCCTTCTGCCCCTCCCCACCACCTCCTTCCTTGTGTGCTCCCTCTCTAAAAAAAAAAAAAAAAAATATATATATATATATATATATATATATACACACACACACACACACACACACACATATACATGTTTTCATATGTATATATTTTTAAAGATTTTATTTATTTATTTGACAGAGAGAGCATACAAGCAGGGGGAGCAGCAGAGGGAGAGAGAGAAGCAGACTCCCCATGGAGCAGGGAGCCTGATGCGGGGCTCGATCCCAGGACCCTGGATCATGACTCGAGCCAAAGGCAGATACTTAACTGACTGAGCTACCCAGGTGCCCCTATTTCCATATATTTATATACATATAAGTATACATTAAGTTAAATATAAATGTATAAAATTTATAAATATATAAAATATATAATTATATGTATATATTTTAGTATTGAAATTTATAAACATATACATTTTATATGATTTTAATATAAAAACATAAAATATATATGTACATATTTCTATATCTCAATTTGAAGTACATGTTTGCCTGTATGATCTCTGTATCTACAGTCAGCTCTGGTGTCCATGCTAGTTCATTTCTATAAAAGCTGCCGTGAACTCTGAATTAGCAGGTGCTGAGCCACGGCTCCTGGAGGACATACAATGTCAGATTCCTGCAAACACCTGGTCACGTTTTTGTGAATCCTGTTTTATACGTGTTTAAAGACACCTGATACAACATGCATTGCTCACAAACAATGAATTCTGTGCAGTGTTTATTCATAAGACACCAGCTGAGAAGGGCTCACCATTTTCCTGGGGCCTGGGTAACGTGAACAGAGCCTCCTTGACCTTCAGCCTCGCGACCGTGTTATCCGTGATCCGCTGTCATCTCACAAACCCCAAGTGTAGCTGATCTCCTGCAGCTTCCTCACACACTAGGTGTTATGCTAGCCCTTGCCCAAGCAGCCTCAGACTGGCAAGTTGCCCCTTCTTTTTCCTGCATGGCGGCCTCACCGACCCATTACCACTGAGCTCACGGCCCAGGGCCCTGTGAGCTACCCTGAATAAGGCTGATCTAACACATGACTTTTCTCCACGAGGCACACCACAGCCTTGCTGCAGGGAATAGCACCTCAGTGCTGTGCCCACGGGCCATCTTCAACAGTGAAACCATCAAGAGAAAGCGTAAAAGTGCGGAAAATGGGGCCCTACATAGACTGTGAAAAGGACACAAGTTAATAGTGGAGATGGGAGACAACAGAGGGTGGCCGTGTTTGATCTTGATCAAGAGCCTATGCTCTTTGTCACTATGCTTTTTGTCACTCCCTGTGTGTCCATGAATGATGGCAAAAACGCCACAAGCATTGATTTTGGGGTTACACATACATTTAAGAGAGCTGATGAACTCACCAGTTCGGAATTCACCATCAATAAGGATTGACTCTATGTAGGGATCTCTATTTAAACAGAAGCTGCTTCTGGGCGCACCTGGGTGGCTCAGCGGGTTAAGCGTCTGACTCTCGATTTCAGCTCAAGCCAATTGGGTCCTGGGATTGAGCCCCAAAGCCAGGCTCCACGGTCAGCATGGAATCCGCTTGTCCTTCTCCCTCTGCTCCTCCCCTGTCCTTGCTCTCTCTCTTTCTATCTCTAAGATAAATAAATAAATAAAATCTTTAAACATAACCTGCTACTGATTAACAACAGTTCGCATGGAGGAGGTAGTGAGTTCCCCATCACTCATGAATAAAAGCATCAGGGATAGTCTCGCCTTACACTGCAAAAGTCCTCATTTTGGTGAAATTTGATGAAAATTACTCACATGGGGCCAGAGTCAGTGGCACCTGACTCCCGTGACAGCGTCTGGGACACGGGCTCTGGGTGTGGTTACGCTGCGTTCTAGGCCACGCACGTAGTTATTAAGAGCGTGGGTTCGGGAGCCGCCTGTCTGGACTCGAATCCTGGCTCTGACACCGACTGGCTGGTAACTTGGGACCTTATTTCACCTCTCTGTGCTTCAGTTTCATCCTCTGTAAGGTGGGTTGTTGTGGGGATGAAGAGCCTGGACCCACAGAGAACGCTCAGCACAGTACCTGGGCCCCGGAGGTCGCCCTGCGCACATCAGATAGGACCCGTGGGCAGTGCTGCCCAGCCCTCACTTAGACACCAGCTCCACGAGCCACGTTCCCAGCTCCACACACCATGAGCCTTATTTCCCACCACCAGATGGCAGGTAGAACCCTACGACACCCAGGCTTGGAGCCCCTGTGGCTTCAGGGACTTGCGTCCACTCTGCAAGGGCCAATGAATGACGGGCCATTTCTGGTGGCCACAGGAAAAGCTCTATCAAGTGAATCTGACTCGAAGCCTCCTCCGGTCTAGGCATGGCCTAGGGGGATCAGACGGTGCAGGACATTTTCTGCACGATGCCCGGCACACAGTAGCCGCGCAGCTAGGCTCTGGGGGCGAGGGCACTGGTCTTGTAAGGAAGACCAGCCTTTCGAGGAGGTGACGTGCCCTGACCTATGCTTACAAGGGTCCAGTCTGGCAGCATCATGGGGCAAGGATGGGAAGGAGAAGAGAGTCCAAGTGCAGAAGCGAGACCACGGGCCCCGAGCTGACCCAGTGGGGCTGACTGGCACTCGTGAGACGCAGAGCAACACCACAGCTGCCTTCCACAGTGCTCACGAGGGGCTGCCCTGGGGGGCGGGCCTCAGGCACCACCAGGCTGAAATCAAAACCCCGGGGGCCATGCTCCATCCTCCCCTTTCTCTTCCGCCCCTCATCCTGTCCATTAGCAAACTCCCCCAGCCATGACTTCGAAATTACCCAGATTCTGGCCCCGTCTCCCCATCCCCCCTGCTATGCGCCCAGCATAGGCTGCCACGGCCCATCTGCCGCAGCTCAGGGGCCTCACAGCTGGTCTCCCTGGGGCTACCCTACCCTTCCCTACCTTCAATCTCAGAGCAGCAATCAAAAGCCCTTTTGTAAACCCACGGTCAACTCCCTCCTCTGTTCAAAACCCTCCCAAGACTCCCCATCTCACTTGAAATCAAACTCTGAGTCCTTTAAAGGGACCACCCATACCTCTCTTTCCTTTTCATTCCCAGGCCTGTTCCCTCCCCCAACTCCTTCCACACCACCCACAATGACCTCCTGCCACAGGACTTTTGCAACTGCTGTTCCCTCTACCTGAAACACGCTTCCTCCAGTTTTCCTGACAGCTGCCTTCCCCCCGCCACCTCCAGAACGTGGTCCCAGTGTCACCTTCTTGTTTGAGCCACTTCCTGATCTCACTATGCAAATCCAAACCACTGTAAACCCTATTCCCATTCCTTTCTCTTTCTCCACAGCGAGGACCATCACCAAACACACGACATATCTCGTTTGTCACTGTACCCTCCTTTCACTCCGAGAGGGCAGGGAGTTATCTTTGTTTTTGCCTATTTTATTGCTATTTCCCCAGCTTCTGAATCAGGTCCCCACACAGTCGGTGCTAATGAAATCTTTGCTGAATGAATCTCAGTGAATTGTCACGACGCCCTTTAAGGTAGGTGCCAGTATCCCCAGGACAGAGCAGAGAGCACAGAACTGTGAGGTGTGGCAGAGATAACGTCTCAGAATCTGTCAAGGTGTTGGAAGGCACGAGAGGAGGAGGAAGGAGATAGGGAGGCTCCTGGGGTTCTGGGTGTGGCTGGGGGGGGTGTCCTCAGGACTGAGATTCTCGGCTCTTCCCAGAGGGCCCTCCAAATCATGTAGCTTGCACAGCTCGTCAACCCTGCAGTCTCCCGGGAAAGTCCTAGGCTCCTCAGGGGAGGTTCTTGAAGAAACTCCTCATCAGCTATCACCACCAGCCCATAGTGGAAGTTTCTAGTCCAGTCCTTTCCCGAGGGACTTTTTTGGGAATGGGAAATGTAAATAAGAAGTAGGGTGTAGGCTGGACCCAAGGGACACAGAGTTGATAACTGGAAGCCCTGGGCTGAGTCAAGAGAACCCATTCCAGTCTCACATCTGGTCACCCTGGCTGTGTTATCCCAGCAAGCAGCCAGCCCTCTCTGGGCCTCAGTATAGTAAACACAAGGAGTCATCATGAGCCCAACAGAAGATTTTTTTTCATTCCTATTTAACTGGAGCGTAAATGTGTCAAGGCTTAAAACCTATAATCAAGAAACCCAATGTCCTTACCTCTCTGGGGTCTCCAAACATATCAAGGGCAAAAAATTTCTGTGAAGACAAAGGGAGAGTATATGTGAGAAGGCTTCCAGGGACAAAAGCCAGTCTTTGTGAGCGGAGTGCCAAAGGTGTCAGGTTCTCCCTCTCGGTGCCACCCTGGCTGGGCCAAGAGGAAGTGGGCAGGATACTGGCTCTCCTGGGCCGGGGCACAGGTGGAGGTGTGGGACAGGGGCGGGGTTGCTGGAGAAGCCGTCTGTCTGCTGTTCCTGCCCGTGCTGCCCTCCATCCGCTTCCCCTTCTTGTCCCCCTGGGTGACACTAGTCACCCTTTGGGGCACTTCCCTTTTCCCCAGTCTCACTCACAAATCCAGGCATCTATATGTGACCTGTGGTGCCCCATCTCCCTGACCACAGGGATTTAGTTCAGGTATTGGCATACACCCACATGAATCCAATAGACTTTACCCCAAAATTTGTGCTGGAATTATTGTGAACAGTGTCTAAACAGATAGGAGGTAAGTCTAGATGCTGTCACTGACTTTACCCTCCCTCGGGAAAAAATTTGCCCAAGAGTGAAGCCAACACTGAGAGGAAAAAAAAAAAAAAAGCCGAGGGATGGAGCAGATACATTCTTTTTTTTTTTTTTATAAACATATGTTTTTATCCCCAGGGGTACAGGTAGATACATTCTTAATAATAGCATATGTGCACCTGGACCCAGCCATACCTAAAACCATGTTCTCCTGAACCACAGTTTTGTTTTCAGTTAGTTACCTAAAGATTTTGTTACATTTCTTTTTCCACTCAAGGTACTTTGAGATGAGTTTCCTCATCCTGCATCAGTAAGTCCTGACTTACACAAGATCACTGAAACTCACCCAGTCCCATGGTTCTCTTATATATCGGCTAAAGAGTGCACTGATTGTAACATTGCACTGTAGCTACTAGGTCTGGCCGGTATGCATCCAGGGATCAGTCGGGCACTCCTTGTTATGGGTTATGGCCCTAAGTCCTCTGACTTTCCTCAATATCACCAACTCTTCTAAGCTGGTCCTCTTAAGCCAATGGAGAATTGCTGAAATAAACCTGCCTCTTTCAAGGAATCAGACGTGGTTGTGTTTTCATTCTTTGCATGCACTACTCACCTTATTTGAGCCCAAGAAAACAAGACCCAAGCCCAAGTCCACATTGGAATCCAACCAGGAAACAGAGCAGAGGCTAATGCCAGAGGCCTGGCCCCAGGGTCCAGGAGTCTCTCCAGGAGCCAAGGGCCCTGACAGAGTGTCCAGGGGCTCAGGATATGTCTGAACTCACAGTCACACCCTATCCCCACAGAAGGAAAAATTCCCATTGGGCCTTCCTGCTGTATTCTCTGGGTGTCCTTGTGATGACACACTGTCGTAACCATCCATCAGTCCTCAAATGTCGCCTCCTCTAGGAAGCACCCCTGCTGACTGTTATGGGAATTTCCTCTCTCTATACTCCCACCACCCTTAGTCCACGAAGTCTGTGAGTGCATTCTTCCTTGAATAGTTCCTTGTCCACAGAAATTACATCTGATTAATGTCAGGACGGATGGAGGGATGGATGGAGGGATTGAGGGGTGGGTGACTGGGTGGGTGGATGGAAGGATGGATGAATGGAGGAAGGGAGGGATGGATGGATGGATGGATGGATGGATGGAAGGATAGATGGATGGATGGATGGATGAGGGATGGATGGATGGATGAATGGAAGGATAGATGGATGGATGGATGGATGAATGGAAGGACGGATGGATGGATGGATGGATGAATGGAAGGATAGATGGATGGATGGATGGATGGATGGATGGATGATGGATGGAAGGAAGGATGGAGGGATGGATGAGGGATGGATGGATGGATGGATGAGTGGATGGATGGAAGGATGGATGGATGAGTGGATGGATGGCTAGATGATGGATGGAGTTGGTCAATACACAGAGTGTGGATGAACTGGATGGACTGGTAGACAGATGAATAATAACTAGCTGACCAGGTGATGGATGGATCATTGATTCTGGACAGTTGAATGATGGGGTGAAGATATATGGTGGTTGGATGACACCCAGATGATGGAAATGAATGGAAGTTATGGCTGAATAAAAGTTATGGATGGATGGATGGATATTAAACTGATTAAAGAATACTGATAAACTGGATAGACTGGCAGATGAACAGATGGATAATAAGATGATGAGTGGATTGATGGCTGACTGGCTGGCTGGGTGGGTGCATGTATAGTTATTCTAGAACCACAACTGAGGCAGTCTCAGAAAAAGTTAGATAAATGGACCACCACTGGGTTATCACTGAGGTAGTTTCTAAATTAAGCAAGATATATTATGACAATCTTCCTTAGAATCTTTGTTCTTAATATCCTATCCTCAAAATTCAGAATAGTACGTACCTCTGGGACTACGTAATACTTAATTTCTTTAACATACATTTGGAAACAGGAATGGGAAAACAGTTAAGTTTCGGTTGAGGTGAGAGATTATTATACTATTTGTTCATTGTGTTGTTTCACAACTTCGCAAATGTTTGCGATACTTCATATAAAAAAAAAAAAAAGAAAGAAAGAAATTCCTATTCAGATCCAAAGGCTGACACTGTTCCCTGGGGGCCAGAATCACTGTCCCAGACAGTTTTCTAGGGCAGGGGCAAAGGAACAGCCAAATAACGGAGCCTGGGCCCAAGTGCACAGGGTGGGGGGCTTGTGTGGTCACGAGAGTGGATATGCCTACCAACTTCAGCGACGTCTCCAAGAGCTCATCTTCCGTCTTCTGGCGCAAGCAGTGAACAAGGACAGCCGAAGTGGTGGCTTTACACCCAGCAAAGACAGCAATTTGCTGTAGAGATCACAAGCAAGAGCAGAACTCAAGAGCCACGTCCCTTCCCTCTAATCAATAAAGAGGAATTCTACCCCAACCTTCACTTCTAAGGGCAGCAGAGGGGAGCAGAACATACTCTAGACCAGCAGGTGGGATTCCTACGTCCCAGGCGTGCCAAATTAAACAAGGTCTGTCTCTATGACTGTATCTCCGTAAAATGGGCAAAATGATCTCAGAGCTGAGAGTTGAAAGGGAGGGAGAGTGGGGTGGGGTTTAAGAGCACGGAATCCAGAACACACTGCCTGTTTGCACATTTCCTTTCAGGAAGCCTTCCACGATAACCTCCTGCTCACATTAAGATTAAGTGCTCCTTTTGGATTCCCTTACGATATCAGATATCTCTGCTTTATTGCTCTTGTCACTTGAGATTTTATAATCTGTGTGATTATGAAATGATTAATTTGTCTCCTCCAATGGAATGGAAACTTCATGAGGATACTAGATGTCTGGCTTTATCAAAATTACGTGATGAATGAATGAATTCCCGGAACCAACCCCAGCCATGAGGCACTTAAGTGGGGGGCCACTGCAGGCCCACATACTGTAAGTGGGTTAACCAGAACTCAGACCCTGAGAGAGACCAGTCACGGTGACAGCCCGCTGCCCACTATGTGGCCTGGTGCCCCCCACCCACCACCCTGCCCCCGGTTGCACTTTGGGTAGAATGCTCGGGGGACAGTGCACTGCACTGGCAGTCCAGAGTCACGTGTTCAAGTCCCAGCTCTGGTAAAACTGGGAGACTGGCTGAGGTGTCTCCTTCCCCTTCCACTCCACTGCTGTCACTTCCATGATTCCTTGAGGATGCCTGCCGGATCCCATGGCAAGAAAGGCCCCTGAAGATTCCAGAACAGCAGAGCCAAGGGTGTGGCAGTGGTCCTGCGTGAGACCTACCTGAGCTGTTTCCTTCATGTCTTTCCTAACCAGGGCAGCCGTGAGGGCCACGCCGCTCTCCGAGATGGCCCGGTGGAAAAGGTTCTTGGCCAGGGGAGACAGCACCTGGCAGGACAGTGGACAGGAAGAGAGTTTATGCTCATGGGGAGGGGTTTCAAGAATCATCTCATCCTTAACTCTAGCCTGGACTGTCCCCCTGGAGACCCGGGCACCCAGGGAATGTGGCAGATCCTCACCAGGGCCTCGCCCTATTCCCAGGCTGACGCTGGGGCCCGGCTCCTCCAAGAGAAGCTGAGCTGGAGGGCACCAGCAGCACAGAGCGAGGGAAGCACGGGAAGCATGGTGCGTGTGCCCACTGTGACAATCAGAGGTCTCGAGACAGGGCGGCAACTGTCAGCCGCCCTTTAAAGACACAGTTCTGATTCCCCATCTCTACTACTCAGGATTTATCCTAAGAGTGATCATGGAGATGAATGATGATTTCCAAGAATGCTCATAATGTTTATAATATAATTGGAAATAACCCAAGATTCCAAAATTACAAGATTGAGGAAATGAAGGATTTTCATTTTTACTGTGGAATACCATGCAGATCTTTACCACGGAATACCACGGAATCTACAGCAAAATGATAGTAATGGAAGAGTAATGTTTAGGTAAATATTTCTGTTATAGGATATACTAAGAAAGGTTTTTAAAAACATCTTAAGACAGGTGGGGTGCCTGGGGGGCTCAGTCATTAAAGCGTCTGCTTTCAGCTCAGGTCATGAGCCAGAGTCCTGGGATGGAGTCTCACATTGGGCTCCCCACTCAGCGTGGAGTCTGCTTCTCCCTCTGCTCCTCACCCCACTTTCAAGCTCTCTCTGACTCTCTCCCTCTCTCAAATAAATAAAATCCTTTTTAAAAAAATCTCAAGACAGGTAGACAGATGACAGATGGATAAATAGACAGAAGTGAGTCATGGGGAAAACACTAGAAAAATAAGTCTCAAAATGTCTGTGGTGAGCTTCCCTGGGTAATGGGACTATGGAGGACTCTTTTCGTCTTTGGGCTTATCTGCACTTTTCCTTTTTCTCCACTTGATAAACTATAAAAACTTTTTCCTCGTATTGGACCTGGGAACCAATACATACGTTAAAAGCAGTAATAGCACTGGCCGTCTGCTCAGCAGTGAGGGAGCTGGAGAGCTTCTGGCTTCCAGCACTTCCTCATCTCATTCCCATCTCTGCTGCCCTCAGTGGCTCCCCCAGCCGCACTCCCCACACCAGGCCCCCAGGAGCCCCAGGTGAGCACAGCACCACTGCTGTCCCAGGCCTCCCTGTCCCTCCCAGCCCAGCCCCACATCTCAGTCCCAGAGGCAGCTGTCCTCACAGGAGGCCCCTGACCTGTTCTTGGTGCCAATGTCCCTTGACTTGCAGATCTGGCTTCCAGCTGAACAATGACCCTTTGTCCAACTCTTTCCCATAATCTATACCCACCCTACTCGCTAGGAGAAGTGAAGCGAGTCCTAATGCTAAAACGATGGGAAGGAGAGAGAGCGAGCGCAAGCGAGAGAGCGTGCACTCAACCATGGTAGAGGAGGTGTATCATTGCTGGAGCTGTGGCTGGAGATTCTCAAGGCCCTAGGATGCTATCCTGGGATCTGAGCTTCCTGGGGGCCAAGGAGAGCTCCGCCATTAGCTCTCCACCAACTGATGCTGTGCAGACCGGGTCAGTCCTGAGTCAAGGTCTTGTAAATCAAGCTGCCAACTGGTCCAAAGGCTCCAAGGGGTCCCATCAGCAGATATATCAGGGCCAGGAACACTTACAAGAACAGAGACGCTTTCACCTCCTGCTGACTCTCCAAATATGGTTACAGAACCTGGATTCCCTCCAAAGTTGGCAATGTTCTCCTGGACCCAGCGAAGTGCAGCCAACTGGTCCAAGTGACCCCAGTTTCCTCGGCTGTGTTCGTCTCCTGTGCTGTAGGAATGGGGAAGGGGTGGGAGCATAGACCACATGGCAGGGCTGTCAGGACCACAGATGGGGCTGGGGGACTCTAGGTGAGTCTTCTAGAAAAAGACCAGCCTTCTACAGCCCCGACACAAGGGTCTTCTTCTGTCTTCCATTCTGGTGGCATTTTTCTGTTGTAGGGTTCTACATTTACTCAATTGGCATCTATTTACTGAGCATCTACTTTGTGCAAAACACTGTTCTAAGAGCTAGGAGCACATCTGAGAACTAAACATGCCAAATCTCTGACTATACAGAGGCTCACACTACAGATTACAAACAAATGGATAAATACAGAAAATAATATCAGGTAGTGAAAGTACTTCCAGGAAAAATAAAATCGGGTAAGGGAAAAGACTGGGGTCCTATTTCAGATCACAGGACCAAGAAAGGCCTCTTGGAGGTGGTAGTATTTGAATAGAGACCTGAGTGAACAAGCACATGAGCCTTGCAAATATCCAAAGAAGGAAATTCCAGGCTGAAGAAACAGCCAGTGCAAAGGTCCTGTGGTCCAGTGGACAAAAGTGAGTGTAGTACAACAGCTAAAGGACTCTGTGGGCCTTGGTAAGAACTTTGATGTCATTGCTAGTAATGTGGGAAGTCATTTCACGGCCTATGACAAAATTCCTTTTATGTCTTAAGTGGTCATTCTGGTTGCTGTGTAGATGAGACCCAGCATCAAGTTAGCAGATTATAAAAGTAGGTTGTTTTTACAATCATCTGGGAGAGAGGCACAGAGGGCTTTGATTAGGGGCCATAAGGGAGGAAGTGAGAAGTGGTTGGATTCTGAATATATTTTAAAGGTGGAACCAAGAGGATTTGCTGACCCTGATGTGACGAGGTGAGAAAAAGAAGTCAAGGCTGACCACAAGTCTATCCAGAGCAGTTGGAAGCAGGCGCGAGGGGCCTGCCAGCAGCCAGCAGGAGGCGCTGTTGGCAAAGTAGGAAAGTTGGGGGAAGGAGCCGTGGGAGTCAAAGGTTAAATCTGTCCCCCTGGAGGGTGAGGTACCCTTCAGACGTTCAGTGGAGGTAGCAACAGGTACAAGGTGGTAGTTAATGAGGTACATCTGGGTTTCAAAGGCGAAGCAGGGGCTGAAATAGGGAGCTTGCAACGTGGCTCCTGAGGTCACCCAAGGAACCCGTGGAGGTGGAGAAAGAGATGCACACAGAGGCCAGAGGATCTCGCGTAAGGAATCGTGTGCAGCTGCTCCCAAGGTTGGCCCAAAAGCTGTTGGGACACTGGGCAGAGGACAAACTGGGAGCAGGAGCCTCAGGAAGCACCCATATAGCATTTTGACCTTAATGGGGGAGCAGAGAGACGGATCGCGGTGGGAGAGAAGAGATATCTCCACTAAGTCACCACACCCTAGGACAGGACTTGCTTGGGATAATCCTCCTCTAGCCCGGGGCTGGAGGGGAGGGGGTCTTTCCTGTGAGAAGTCCACCCCCTCCCCCAATCCAGCCCAGCAGCCATCTCAGGGTCAGGGGGCACTTCAGCTGATGCCCAGGAGGGCTGTCCGCTGGACAGTCTTCAGCTCCAGACACCCAGTTCCTTCACCCAGAAAAACGCACCAAACACCTGCCCCGAGTGTGCCCTTTCCTTCCCTTCCCGCCATGTCAGATGCATAAGTCTCTAAGTGCTGCTATAGGCTGTCTCCACAAAGGTGTGTGATGTGCTGGAACAGCACAAGTGAAGAAGACGGGGGCATTTCAGAGGGGGTGACATTTGGGTTGGGCCTTGCAGAATGCATAGGAGTTCGTCAGGTAGAATGGTCATTCCAGGTAGAAGGAAGAGGACCTGCAAAAGCTCCGAAGCAAATGGCCTAATGTGGCTGGGGATGGAGAAGATAAGTAAAGCCCAGTGAGGAAAGGGCTTGGGTGCTTTCCTAGGGAACCTGGCAAAGATCCCTTTGAGGGCTGACCTGGCCAGAGCTGAATACCTAGCACCCTCACTTTGGTTGGGGGGATGGGGCAAGGTGCAGTGAGGACTGTGCAGAATCTTACCTGAAGAATCCCCAGATGCCCAGGCGGTACTGAATGACCACCACCACCACGTTTTCATGGGCAGAGAGGGCCAGCCCATCATAGGTTGACGCTCCGCCCACCACTAGACCCCCTCCGTGGATCCACACCATCACCTGGGCAGGAAGGAAGCAACCGTACTGGTGAGGGGAAGCAGCGCTGGGCAGGACCTCAAGACGTTGTCTGGTTTGATCGCCGACCTCTTGGCCGTGGCTCAAGGAGGCCATTACCAGAAGTGACCTGTCCCCAGCAAAGTTAGAACAGGCATTTGCTCTTCTCCCTGCTCCTCCCAACTGGGGCCCAGGCCACTGCTCCAGCCAGGACACCCTGGCTGCCCCCGCCGGGGTCCCCAGCGCCAGTGCCAGTGAAGCTCATGCTTCAGAACTTCATCATGGGAACAGTCACGGCTAAGAGTGCCATCTTCTCCCCAACACTCCCATCGCCCTCATGGCTGAGCCTGTCCCGCAGCCCAGCCTCCAACGCTGCCACAGCCCCGTGTTTTGGCTTCATCTTAATGATACTTTGTATGGTGAATTGAACTGCTCGCCTGCCATAGGGACTGTCTTGAGAAGCACACGTGCCCCCAGTGGGATCGCTTTTGAATATGCCGTCCTTTCTGCCTCCTCCACATCCCCAAATCCCACCCGTCCTCCAAAGCCCAGCCTAAAAGCCACCTCCTCCAGTAAGTCTTCAGTCATCTCACTAATAGGATCTGAGACCTACTCTATGCCAAGGACAGTGTTTAGAATCGAGGACGAGGGTAGATATAGGAATTCATCACGCTTGGCTCTGGCATTGTAAGAGCTCACGTAGCCAGGAGGGAAGAGCAGCTAAAATAATTATGTTGTAATCATTTTATTCATTTAAAAAAAAAAAAGGAATTTGTAACACAAACTATGTGCCAAGTAGCATTCCACGCCATAGGGACTAATACGGCCCCGTTAACAGACAAGAAACCTGCCTGAGGCCACGCAGCTTAATAAGCCGCGGAAGCAGGACTTGAACCCATGCGGTCTGTTTCTGGAGTCCACCCACTGAGGCACTCAGCCCACTGCAGCCATTGGCCAGGGTGCAATGGAACTGCTGTTAGGAGAGGAGTAAGATCTTCCCTTTGACTCTAACTAATGCCTCGGGAGTACTTGCTTTGTGCCCTCGCCAGCCACTGAGACAAAGCCCGATGCGCATCACTGGTACTCATGCGTGATTAGCCCCATTCTGGAAACAGAGCCAGGCCCCTTTGCTGGTAAAAGGCAGAACCGGGATGTAAGCCCAGACTCTGTAGATCCAGAGCCTGTGTCCATATGGAGAGGTTCTCGCCTTGTTCCTCCTCCGCCTCTGGTCCCTGCCTCTGTCTGGGTGGAAGGACCGAGTTAGCAGTCATCTGAGTGAAGGCTGAGATGAGGGTTGGTCAGCAGTGACTTCCTGAAGAAAGCATCCCAGATGGTAGGGCCCTCCAAAGCCAAGGGTATCTGATGATGGGTTTTGTTGTTGTTGTTGTTTTTTGTTTTGTTTTGTTTTGTGGATTTTGTTCTTGTTTTGTTTTGTTTTGTTTTTTGGTGGTTTTTTTAAGTCCCTCCTTTGCCTTGACCCCCAAGTGCAGCTCTGCACACAGGGGCAGGGAGTATATAACAGAAGAATGTGAGAACAGAGGACTGAGTGCTCACAGATTCACAGATGCCCTCCCCCACTCCTGGGCATCCTGCCAGGAGATGGCTGGGTGCAAACATCCCCCCCACCTCTCCACCCCGGGGATCACCTCCTTTTCCTGGACATCTCCAAGCCCCAGCTTGAGTCTAGAATTTGCCCCACCTCTGGGCTTCCTTTATTCTAGAAATGCTGACTCATGGGGTCATCAGTCGTGCCAAAGACAATTAGGGAAGGAAATTAGCTACGATAAATTCCCAAGTATTTGGCCGGAGGCAAAAGAATGAACTTCTCGGATTGCCCCAGGCTCTGCCCCTAACATCTCTCAGGCGACCCTGGAGCTTGTGAGAGAAGCATCTTACTGTGCTGAGGAAAGGCCTCCCACAGACTCGCCTCCTGGTCTGTGTCAAAGGGCACTGGTCTGAAATTCAGAAGACCTCGGCTCTGGTCCTGTCAATCCCACCATGTGATCTCACCTCCCCCTTTCTGGGCCTCAGTCTCTCTACCTGTAAAGGAAGGATGGCTTATCTCTAAAGTCACCATTTTGGTCCTCCTATTATCAAGAAACGATTTGGAAAAATTACAATGGCCATGACCGTGGTACAGCAAATTCCCCCGGAGGTCTGTCCCTAGGGGAAACTGAGGTATGGAAAGCTTGCGTTTCTTGTGGTCCTAAGGTCTGGCTGTGGTGGGAACAGGAAGCACTGAGGTCTCTGAAATGACGCCCCACCCAAGCTGTCTTCACCCCCTTCTAGTCTACACCAGAAGACTCGCAGTGCTAGAACCTTCTACTTACCGGCAGCCGGCTTTTCTTTGTCAAGTCAGCGGGAGTGTAAATATTTAGATAAAGGCAGTCTTCAGAAAACTTGAGAGCAATATTCTCCTTTCTGTTGGTAAAGAGCTCTGAGAGCACCTGCCCCCCCATTGCATCCTGGGAGCACCTGGGGAGGGGGGCAAAGAAGAAGTTCTGAGTTCGGCTCAGAGCTGAGCAAGATGCCTCCTGCGGTGCCCTGGGCCTTGGACTGGCAGGCTCAGGCTGATAAATAGAGTTGTTCCTACCAGGCTGGAGATACTGGGATGGTTAGGAGGTTTTTTAGGTGCATGGGCGGGGTTTGGAGGGGGGGAACCCTGAGGCTCACTAAGGTCTCCCACGGCTGTGTCTAGATAGTAAGAAGGCTTGGCACCTGTCCCCTTCCCTGAGCCTTTGAGATGCCCTGGGTCAAGGATAGGAGACCGCCCATAAGCTAACCACCTGGGCGAGGCCTATCTCCTGCATACCCTGGATACATGCCAGCTCTCTGTTCCAGGCAAATGTGTCCTCCACCAGGTCAGCATGTTCTAGTCCATGGCAGACTTCCATAATCCCTGGGAAGTCACTCAAACGACAGACATTTAGGCACTACAAAAGGTCAGGGATGAAATATTTTGTTGGGCAGTATCAGGAGAACTGTGTTCAAGTCCTATCACACTCGTTAATCTTCTGGGTGACTTTGGGTGAATTCCCTGCCTGATTTGGTTTGAATCTGCCAGGTTAGTGTGAGGGAAGTGATTTTTATAAGGGTCATATAGTCCTGACATGCTAAGAATCTACCCATCCCAGGCAAGCACTATTGGTTTTCCCAATAACAGACCTTAAAGACCCGACACAGATTAAAACTGGTAAGGTTGGGGCGCCTGGGTGGCTCAGTGGGTTAAGACCTCTGCCTTCTGCTTGGGTCATGATCCCGGGGTCCTGGGATCAAGCCCCGAGTCGGGCTCTTTGCTCAGCGGGGAGCCTGTTTCCCTTCCTTTCTCTGCCTTCCTTTCTGCCTACTTGTGATCTCTATCAAATAAATAAATAATAATCTTAAAAAAAAATTGGTAAGATTTATGAACCTCCCAACATGCCAGGTACTCTATGTACTAACTTACTTAATCCTCACATGGCACACTCCCTAATATAGAATCTATAATTATCCCCATTTTTACTAAGGTACCGAGAGGTTAGAGAACCTACCCAAGGGCACACAGCCAGAAAGATCCATACTATGTAGTGCACGATATTTCTAAGGACACTATAAGGAACATTTCTGGATCTCAAGGTACCAGAATGCAGGTATCACTGCCCCCAGTTTGTAAATGAGGTCACTGAGTCACTCTGCTGGCAAGTGGCAGAATCAGAGTCTCCAGTAATGACTCCTTAATTTCCATCCTAAGGGAACTTTCCCCTGATCACCAGGGCAAGGAGCCTAACAGTCTTAAAAGAAGAAAATCAAATGTCAAGAAAGGGGAAAAGAGGTCAAGGTCACTAGTGTTCAAATAAATGTGGAATAAATAGCAAAATTACACATAATTATAATGATAAGTATTATTGTTTTGCCTATCCAATAGCCAAAAAGCATTTTTTTAAAAGATCTCATTTATTTATTTGACAAAGAGAGAGAGATCACAAGTAGGCAGAGAGGCAGGCCGAGAGAGGGGGAAGCAGGCTCCCCACTAAGCAGAGAGCCTGATGTAGGGCTTGATCCCAGGACCCTGAGACCATGACCTGAGCTGAAAGCAGAGGCTTAAGCCACCGAGCCACCCAGGTGCCCCAAAAAAGCATTTTTTAATAACCCCAAGCATTGCCAAAGATCTGGGGAGTGAAGGTTTTCAGATATCAATGGAAGGAGTGTTGCTGGAACATTTCTGGAGGGAAATGTAAACAGAAGGTGCATATTCATGGAATTTCTTCAAACTTGCCCCAAGTACATAAATATTTAACTGCAGAATATTCATCAGAGTGTATCTGTACTATCAAAAACATCAAGAACTTAATGAACCCAAATAAGAGAAGGGGTAAATAGATTATAATCCAAGACTCAATGTAATACAGCCATTACAAGTCCAGCTGTGATATCTAATGACATAGAATAATATTCCTGCTAGATTTACAAATGAGCAAAGCAGGCATCCAAACTATCTGTATTGTATGATGTGATACTGTGATTTATAATAAATACATATTCGGCCTCCATTCCATTTCGGCCACAGGATCCCTAAAATCCGTGGAATTTCCTCTGTGAAGGAAACAATAAAGATATCTTTATTATGTTAATAAGGTGACTTTTGATCACACTTAAGGCTAGGGGCTGGTTGTCACATGAACCGTCCAGTAAACTTTCAGTTCTGCCTCCCTGACCTCTGGGGAGCAAGATGGGGCTGGGGGTTGAATGGTGGCCAATGCCCCTGGTTTCATCAATCATGGCTACATAACAAAGCCTCCTTATAAAACCACAGGACAGGATGCTGGGAGTTTCCAAGTTGGTGAACCAGAAAGCTTTCATGGCCAGTGTGCAGGACCCCCAACTCCAGGACAGAAGCTCCTTTATTCAGGACCTCACCCCATGGATCTCTTCATCTGGCTCTTGATTCATATGCCCTAATAACCTTTGTAATGAACTGGTGATGTAGTGAATAAACCAGTTTTCTGAGTTCTGTGACTCAGCAAATTAATGGAACCCAAGGAGGGAGTCATAGGAACCTTTGACTTATAGCCAAAGTCAAGCATAGATAGCAACTTGGACTTGTAATTGGCATCAGATGCAGAAAGTGTCTTGTGGGGCCGAGTCCTTAACCTGGAGGATCTGACACTATCTCCAGGCAGAGCAGTGTAGGAATTAGTTGAATTGTAAGACACACAGCTGGTGTTGGAGATTTTTTTCTCTGTGTTGGTTGGTGGTGGTTGTTGGGGGGGGGGGGGACCCACACACTGAAATTGAGTGCAAAATCTCATGGATTCTATTTTTAAGGAAGAAAATATCCAACAGATAAAAGACTGGAAAAACAGAATCTAAAATATGAACAGCAGTTCTCTCTGTCGGTGGAGGAATTGTATGTGATTTTCATTTTCTTATCTTTCCTTACCCGTACTTCCTCCTTTTCTGCAATATGTATGTATTACATTGGCAGTCAGGAAATAAAAAGAGCAAACACTATTTTTTAAAACAAAAGGAAGGAAGGAAGGGAGGGAGGGAGGAAGAAGAAAAGAAGGGAAGGCAGCAAGGAGTAAGACCCTAGAAATTTCCAGAATGCCTTGCTGAGGTGAATAAGGTCATATGGATATATGTAGGCTTCTGAGGTATCTGGAGGAGGTAGATATTGGCTACTTTGTCCAACTTGGTCAGGGTGATTGGGACACACCAGCCATTGCTCTGCTCATGACTAGGTACTTTGACACACTTGGGAGCTAAGAACTTTTGAGTCAACTCCCCAAAGCTCTCCCCACTTACACAACTCTTGGTCTACCCCCACTCCCTAGCTTTGGCAAAGGTCCAGACAGGAGAATTGTTACTTCTACGTCCCTCACTTGGTCAACTTCTAATTTTCTCCCACTTATCATGGTCTAACGTATTGCATAATTTATTGACTGATTTGCATATTTTTTCTATGTCATCCATCTCCCTGCTAGAATGCAAGCTCCGTAAAGGTAGGGATACTTTTCTGATCATTCGTGGATCCTAGGAAACCTAGAACATGCTCAGTAAATGTTTGTTGAATAGAGCTCTAGAATGCTCTATTCTAGAAGGTATTAAAAGATTTATGGGGCACCTGGGTGGCTCAGTGGGTTAAAGCCTCTGCCTTCAGCTCAGGTCATGGTCCCAGGGTCCTGGGATTGAACCCCGCATCAGGCTCTCTGCTCAGAGGGGAACCTGCCTCTCCCTCTCTCTCTCTGCCTGCCTCTCTGCCTACTTGTGATCTCTGTCAAATAAATAAATAAATAAAATCTTAAAAAAAAAAAAAAAAGATTTACAACAGCTTGGAAATTTTGGAACAAAGCCACTCAGCAAGTTGCCCTGGACGCTTCCTGCATCACTTTGAGGCCAGCATCCCCCCGAGAGACGCCAACTTACATGGGAGGGTAAGCGGTGGTGGTCTTCACGTAGTTCCATGGCTCTGCGGGCTGTGGCGGAGCAAATCTCAGGGACCCCAGAGGAGGCCTGGCAAAAGGGACTCCCAGGAAGACGGCCACAGGCTGTGCAAATCCTTCTAAGCTGACGTACTTGCCCAAGACCTTGCCTTGCACGGTGTCCACCACAGGCGGCGAGGATGGGTGTCCCCCTGGACATCCAGAGAAAAGAGGACACATCAGCCCGAAAGGTCTGACCTGGACTCCCAGTGGGTCTCCACCTTGAGCAGGGACCTTGAATGAGTCACCTAAACCCTCAGGACCTCAGTTAAGCTTGAGGTTAACTGTCATTCCTTACTTGGGGCTATCTAGAGGAGCCAATTGGAAATGGAGGTATAATAGCATCAAGTTAAAAAGAAATGCAAGAAGGAGAGCTGCTGAGGGGAACAAGGCATTTGGTTGTCACTCCGAGAAGCTTCTGGAAATAACTGGCCAGTAGGCCTCAGGTGCTAAGCTGCACACTGGTGTAGAACATGAATAAGAGGCTGTCCCTCCTCTCAGAATTTCTGAACCATGTAGGGAGCATGAGCTACAAACACACTTGCCTCTACTGGGTGGGAAGGCAGGTGCCAGAGTCCCCAGAGAGGTACGAGTCCACAAGGGTCAGAAGAGGCAGGGAGGCCTCCGCATTGGTGGCATGGTGGAGGTGGTGCCCTTGGAGCTGGGACTGGCAGTGGGAGGGAGGAGGGGGCTGACAGCAGGAGATAGAAGGCGGGGGGTTGGTTGAGGCAGAGCAGAGGCTAGGTTCTGGGAGCAAAATGCAAGGCTGGCCTGAGGAAGAGTGAAGGGCCCACGGGAGCCAGAGGGAGTCAACGGGGAGTGGACAGCAGCCTGTATTGTGAAAGAGGTTCAAGTCTGGGAGGGGCCTCAGTACCAGGCTAGGGTCTGGGGCTTTCTTTGGGGGTACACATATAGCAGTCAACAGTCCTAGAGTATGCAAGAGTGACATGCATCATCTCATATGGGATTCTGAGCAGGGGCTTCCGGGGCAGGGGAGAGAGCCTGGGGGTCTGGTTCCTACCTGTCCCGTCCTTGTGGGGCTGGTGGTCCTTCTCCACTGAACTGTCCCTTCCTCCTGGGCTGTCCCTTCCACCCCAGTCCTGGTTCAACCTGCTGTGCAAGTGGGCCCTCAGACTCTCGATCATGGCCCTCCTCCAAGTCTTCCCTCATCCTGCCCTGGCAGCCTCTGTGTGTATGGTTCCTCATCTGAAATGGTTTCTAGCCTGGCATCACGCCAGCTGCTCCCTTGTGGACACAGACAAAAGGTCAACCTCTCCCCCAAAGTGTGCGGGAGGAACAAGAAAGGGCGATCCAGATTTAGTCTTACAGAAGGAGATGGAATGGTAACCTGCAGGAGAGGCGAAGTGGACAGGAGCCCAAGGGGCCAGGGTGAGGAAGCGGGTGGGCGGGGTGCGAGGCAGAGCAGTTATGGCTCCAGGAGCAGTCCGCACTTGTCGTGTTACATAAGTACACACATAGTGTTTATGCTACATGACATCCGTACACAGGTAAGCTTTGAATGCTGAGCACTGACTATGCGCCAGATTTGCATTCTGGCTCGCTAAAATTCGACTTCACAAGATGCCCATTTTATAGATGAGAAAGCTGAGGAAATGGAGAGAGCCAGCGTGGACTTTCTACAGCGGGAAATGGGATGGCCTTGCCAGTGGGTAATCGGTAGTAAGGGAATAACCCACTCCTCCTTTGGTTCTTACTCTGCCCTCACATTCGGTCCCAGGTTTCCGACAAAGTCACCATCAGAAAGAAGGTGAAGTGCACATGTGGCCTGGGCCTTCCCAGTTCTGAGGGTCCCAGCCCTGGCTGTCCATTCACAAGCCACAGACAGATTTCAGAGTATGATTTTAGTGGACCTTGAGCAAGTCCATTTCCCTCTCTGAGTCCGTTTGCCTGCCTGTAAACGGGCATAGATGCAATCTGGGGCCCCTTGCTACGCTCTTGTAGTAATCATGGGCTTTATTTTGTGTACACTTGACGCTTGACCTCTGGGGCCTTGATGACCCTGGAGGGACTGCCCTCTCGGAGTTAGCCAATTCCAGTGATAGGAATCAACTTCCCTTCCAGTATGCAGAGCCTGTACCCCAATCACCTTCTTTAGCAGGCCGTCCCAGGCCAAGCCACTACCATCCTGCCCTAATCACTCCAGGGCCAGAGACCCAAAAACTGTGAGAAGCCTTCGTGCCCTAGAACTCACTGAAATTGGTTAGTTTGCCAGTCCTGAACCTGCATATCCTGGCTCACCTCTTCCTTCCCCAGGTAACCACAATAAGGGCTCTTGCACGAAATTCCTCCCTCCTCCCTCCTCTTCTAACCCACCTTGAGCATCACCTCAGTGTGCAGGACCGTGGTGGGCATGCGTCCTTCTCCCCGGAGCTGTGAGTAACAAGTCCTGGCCACTGGCTCCTGATCTGTTGGCCTCACCGCACACCAAGTCTTCTACTACTACCTTTTAAAACAACTCCTACATTTATAAATTCTTTATTTGCACTTTCCATACTAGGTGCTCTTTAGAAACAAACTGTTTTATCCTTACAACAGCCCAATGACAACTGCCGTCATTCCCATGTTCGAGAGGGGGACACCATGGCACAGAAACCTTAGGCACAATGCCTAAGGACAGCTGGCCAGTAAGTGCTGGGCTGGGATTCAAACCTACACTCTCTGGGTCCACAGTTCGTCCAGGTCCCCTGCCTGACATCTGAATGGGGAGCATTCCTACGACACTTTTCCTAAGCCGAAATGGCACAAAGCAACATATCCTGGGCTTTTTGCAAGTTGCATTAAGCCACTTTGCTTTTAGGAAAGACCTCCCCATTAGTCCCTGTTATTGTAGCCCAAACAAATTGGAGGACTTTCGCTTTTCCGTTACTATAGTAATACAGGATTTCCCTAAAGGTGAAGAGGCCTGATGCCACTTGCAGAAAGCCTGGGATACTCCTGTTAATATTCTGCTAAGCCACTCTCCCTGATTTGGCCATGCACAGACGAATAATCAGGCAGGAAACAAACTGAGCTCTCTGGAATCCCCATCCAGGAGGCATGAGGTTAGCTGTCTGCCCTGCTCTGGGAGCAAGCAGCTGCAGTCTGGGAGTGTTCCTGCTCCCCCGGCTCTCAGGTTGACAGGGACTGGCTGGGCACCAAGGGGGTGAAGTCCAGAGGGCACTGGCTGCAGCAAAACTGGACCCGCCATACCCTTCCTCTCCACGCATCTCCCCCACCTCGTTCCCGTCCACCTCCCACCTCGCACCTGGGCAAGGATTTCCAAACACACCCCGCTGTTTTATCTCAGGACTCACCCCAAGCTATGGAAGTGGCAAGGGAGGTCAAGACCAGAGCGGAGAGCCACATCGTGGACAGGCTGCAGCTCCAGCGCTTCAAGCTGTTTACACCACTTAAGAGTCTGTTCGGTCCCGCCCCATTGCCCTACTCCGTGGGCCACCGCCCCAGAGCTCTTGGCCACGCCCACCCAGAGTTTACCCTCTTTTCTCCAAAGCCAGGACAGAGTTTCTGATTACCGAGAGCCCCATACTGATCCAGCAGCGTATTACATAAGGGCTTCTCCCTTGCAGAACTCTAACCTGAGAGCCCTATGAATTTCCCAAGGCAGGCAGGAGCAGACAGATGCCTTTCAGGAGGGGGAGGCTTTGGTCCAGGGTTCTCAGAACAAGCTTGAAAATTAGAACAACCGCCAGCTGCTGGGGAACTCAGGACAAATCTGTCTCAGCTGTTTGGGCTTCTTTTCCATATAGTTCTGTGTTCTCAAGTTTGGAAACACCTTAAATTCATCCAGGTCCCCCCACCTCCCTTTTTTAAAAAAAAAAAATTGATTTATTTTGGGGAGAGAGAGAGAAAATGAGTGAGGGGAGGGACAGAGGGAGAGAATCTTCAAGCCCCATGTGGAGCTCGATCCCATGAACCAAAAGATCATGACCTGAGCCAAAACCAAGAGTCAGACACTTAACTGACTGAGCCACCCAGGTGCCCTATCCGGTTGCCTTTTGATGTCTAAATCAACCTTACAATATTCCTGCCAAGCCACTCAGCCTCTTGTCACACACCTCCAGGTTCAGGGAATGCATTCTTTCTCTAGGCAGGGATCTTTGGGCAGAATATTTTCACAAAAAATGAACTCCAGATCTCCACAGTCCCTAGCTCTAATCATCCATCCATCATCCGCGTACTCAATATTCCATTTATTCATTCATTCTCCATTTACCAGGGTCTGACGAGATGCTACGTAGTATGGATACAGAGATGAACTCAAGGGATATTCCTTCTGCTTGCAGAGCTCAGCATGTAGTAGACAGGTGGTGGGCCACTGCGCAATGCAAACCCCAAAACAGAGGGATACAAAGTGCTCTGGGTATACCTGGGAAAGTGTCATGTGTCTGCTGGAGACACAAGAACGATGAAGCTGCTCAAAGCCTGTTTCATAGAATCACTGAATGTCCAACAGAAGGGAATTCCTTCAACACAGTCTGGTACAGCTGGCTAAGAGAATACTCTGCATTCATTCAGACTACTGATGAGCACCCCATTCATTGACAAGGACAGACAGTCATGATCTCTTGTGAAGGGAGAAAAGGAGGCTCTAAAATACTTGAGGTCGCTTTATAGGAGATGTTTAGTGGTTCCTCAAAAATCAAACACAGAGTTACTATATTCTCAGCAATTCCACTCTTGGGTATATACCCGAGGTCACCAAGAACAGAGCCATACAAAAACAAGACACAAATAATAGCATTATTCCTAATACCCCAAAGTGGGAACAACCCAAATGACCATCAACTGATGAACAGATAGATAAAGTGTGATCTAGCTACCCAATGGAATATTATTCAGCCATGAAAAGAAACAAAGTATGGACACTTGCTACAACATGGATGGGCCAGGAAAACCGGTCACTAATGAGAGAAACCCGACACAGAAGGCTACGTGCTATAGGATTTTATTTACATGAGAAGCCCAGAATAAGCAAATGCATGGAGACAAAAAGATCAGAGGTTGCTTGGGGTAGAGGAGAGGGGCATGAGGAATGACTGATAATGGGTAGGAGGCTTCCTACCTAGGTGACGATGAGTGATGCGTGATGAGAGTGGTGGGATGTTCTGGGTTTAGACTGCACTGATGGTTATGCAATTATGTGAATATATTACAAAAAACACTGAATTGTACACTTGAAAAAATTTTAAGTTAAATTTTAACTTAATAATTTAACTTAGTAAAATATATTTAACTTAATAAAAACTTAAAAAATGAATTTATGGTATGTGCATTATCTTTAAGATTTTATTTATTTATTTATTTGTTTATTTATTTATTGGTGGGAGGGAGAAGTTGAGGGAGAGGGACAAGCGGTCTCTGCCCTGAGCCTGGAGCCTGATGGGGGCCTCACTCCCAACACCCTGAGAACAGGACCTGAGCCAAAACTGAGCTTTGGACAATTAATTGACTGAGCCCCCCCAGGAGCCCCATGAATTAACTTTCAATAAAATAAATACTTAAAAATCCAGTCATGTATAATATCCCATTTTAGTAAGAACATATCTTTGTGTAGAAAAAAAAATCCTGGAAGGTGATACAACTAATTTATGTTACAACCATTTTCTGGCTGTCGTATTGTGTTTTTACTTATTTATATTTTCCACCTCTACTCATTCAGGCATTCGTGTAATGAATATTTATTGAGGGCTCACTGTGTGGCAAACAAGGGGCAGAGTGCTTTGTATGCAGTCCCTCCCTTCCGTTCTCAAAGGAACCCTGTGAACTGATACCCCTATCTCCTGGGACTCACTCAGGCAAAGAACATAAGTTTAGGAAGAGCTGGGAATTGAACAAATGCTGTGTAACATTGCAGACCATACTCTTTTTTTTTTTTTTTTAAAGTATTTATTTGACAGAGAGCGATCACAAGCAGGCAGACTGAAATAGAGGAGGAAGCAGGCTCCCCGCTGAGCAGGGAGCCCGATGCGGGACTCGAACCCAGGACCCTGAGATCATAACCCGAGCTGAAGGCAGAGGCTTTAACCCACTGAGCCACCCAGGCGCCCCCCAGACCACACTCTTAACCAGTTTGCTGTGCTGTCCAAACCTTATTGACAAACCGACTTTGTCAGTGCCCTAAATGCATGCTCGATTTACCTGTGAGTGAGCGCCTATGGTTTCTCTCCCTAAGTGCCTCTCCATCTCCACCCTTCAAAGCACCCAAACCCCCCAGCTGACCCCTCCCGGACCCTTCCTTGGGCTGTGTGGGAGGATGAATGGAAATGAGAGTACTAGGGTTCCTGGGACAGGGAGTGACTGGACATGCTGCTGGCTCAGCCTTCATGGTGGCCCTCTCCCAGCAGAGACAGACTTGTGGCAGAGAAGTCACTGGCTGGCCGGGTATCACAGGCCCCAAGCCTTCTACCTTTAACTGGAGACATGAGATGTATTTTTGTCAGTGGAGAGGAAGTAGATGTGAAGCAGGGTGGCAGGTCAGGTCTCCAGGCTGGTGCAATCAAAGGGCAGCTATGCCTTCTCTACGCTTGAACTACTCTCCTGGGGTCCTTTGGCAAGACTGCACTTGTCCGGTCAGAGCAATGTCAACATTCAAGAGAACTGAGCAACTAGCAGCCACAAAGCACATGACACTCAGAAAAGCTCATGGGTTCTTGGCCAAGGCCATGGGTTAGAGCTGAAATGAAATGAAACGAATCTGGAGACCTTATTTCAAAAAAGGATAACTTGCACTCATTTGCACTGTGGTAGGCCAGTAAGGGGAGCACTGGGATTAGGCGTGAGGTCTTAGTGACAGTGCTAGAGTCAGTCCCCAGAGGTGACCACTTGGTTGAATGACATGGGCTGGGGCTCCTCCCTTCCACCTGGGAAAGAAACAGGAGTCTTTCTTAGGACTACCCTAAGAAAGAAGACCCCTATCTCTATCTTCACGGGACAATCTGGCTTGTCTTCCTAAGCAGACGAGACACTTTCTAACCACTTAGCACACCACATCTCTCTCTCTCTCTCTCTCTCACACACACACACACACACACAACCATTATACCTGTTGCCCTGACCAGCTCATCTTTGCAGCCTGGGAACAAAGCCCTGGTTCTCAGCCTAAAAAAACCTGGAGAATGCTGTCTTTGCAAAATATAAGAGGAGGAAGGGATTATTCTCCGGATCCCACTATTTAATCACACGCCTGCTCGAGACATTAGCCAGTTGTGCAAACAGAGGCAGCCACTCCCAGACCTTGCCATGTCTGGCTGCAGCCTGGAAACCCATTACTGGCTCATGATGATTGCGCAGAGTAATAGGTGAGGTTCGAGCTCACCATGCCATTAGATCACGCCATCACACCCAGTTTTGCTTAACATATATGGTCTGCTTGCATCCCATCAGCTCTGTACGTAACACAGCTCTTCTTGCTTCGGTGGTGGTTGACTGCGTTAACTGCTTTTCCCTTGGGAAACTCCCTATGGTTTCTCACGTGGAGCTAGATGGTCTGAAGGGTAAAATCCTAGAAACTGGCCTTTGCTCTCAAGCGTTTAGACAGATCTTAGGGGAGAAGACACCTCTGAGACCTCCAAGTTATTCCCTACCAAACCTCCCCAACAAAGTCCTCAACAGACACACGGAGAGCACCTACTAGAACAAGCCCTCAGAGAACTATAAGCCATGTCCTAGGATTGACTGAGGCAGAGCACCTGTGGGAAAGTTTGACCTGGGGGAGGCTTCACTCGCCATGGACATAGGGGTCATTGCACAAAGCACAAACCACTGGAGATGTCTCATCTCCTGCTGGCAACATTCATGCCATCCCCATCAGGCAATCCAATGGGACTGCCTACTTTAGCTTCTGCTGAGGTAGAATATATGGTAAGAGTTGGGTAACCCATGGTAGCAAACAGTCCCAGAATGTCAGGGGTTTATTTCGGCTGATGTAAAGATAAGTGGTGCTGAGCCTCCAATGATCTTAAACAAGGGGTAAGTCAAGGTTTTCTGTAAAGGGCCAGGTAGTAAATACTTGAGGCTTTGTGGGTCATATGGTCTCTGTGGCAACTGTTCAATCAGCTATTGTAGCAAAAGCAGCCATAGATAACACCTGGGCAAATGGACACGGCTGTGTTTCAATAAAACTTTATTTAAAAAACAGGTGGCCCGCTGGATTTGGCCCATAGGCCAGTTTGCTGACTCCTGATCTAGAACATGGCAGCTTTACCATCTTTAACTCATAGTTTCTCATGTTGTCCTGGGTGCCAATTCTAGTCAGCTGGAATTAGCACAGAGGAGTGAACGGGGTGGGGTGGGGGGGTTGGGCCAGGCCTGGCTGTGGCCCTCCTCACCTCTACTCACAGTCCATTGGAAAGAACGTAGCAGCCTGGCCAATATAATTGTAAGGAAAGCCAGGAGATAGGGTCTGGTTGTGCGCCAAAGGAGGCTGGACAGATTTTAATGGCAGTGCCTACCACAAATAATAATATCCATTAAATCATCAATTAGGTACTAGGGATTTTTTTCCCTAACACATAGCAAAATAAAGACATAACCATCATATAATGCTTTAAAGTTTATTTGTGCACCATCTGAAACCATCTTGCAGAACTCCAGGAATAAGTGTACTATACTTTGGTAAACAATAGCATCTGTATTTCTTTTATTTAAATTCTGATAGCCTGATTGTAAACCTAGTTCCTGCTTGCTTGGGCTACTCTATAAAGGTTTCCTTCAGCCCCTTAAGAGTAAAGAAGGAGAAAGGGTGAATCAGAAAGATACATAAAAATGGAAGCCCCAGGAAGTTAAGATTAAATTATATTCTGAAAACGGTCCAGCAAACTGAAATCATTATTACAGATTGTATTATAGACATCTGGGTGATACAGTAACCTTGAACGAGAGAAGTGTTTTGTGTGTTTTCTTATGCTGAGCATTGTTGGGGTTTATGTCTATGAATGTCCAAACCGTCCATGACTTCTGATTAGGCAAGGCGTTACGAGGTGAGCACGATTTGAAACAGCAAAGAAGAGAGCATGTCAGCACTGGGGCAAGGTAGTTCTGGAGGCTTCTAGAGGAGGTCACTTGGGCCAGAAGGGCAAATGGAGGACAGAAGGCTTGAATGGTAATCTAAGGGGAGCTGGCTTTCACCCTGGACAATAGGGAGCCCTTGAAAGTCTTTAATCCTGGGAGTGACAAGAGAGAAAGGGTGTTTCCGAATGTAGAATCTGACAGAAGCAGGCAAGCCACTGGAGAGGTCAAGAGGGTTCCTCCTAAATCGTCACTGGGAGGTGGGAGGTGAGTTCTCTCCAGAGAAAGCTAAGATCTCTGCCTGAGGAAGCTTGCCCACCAGGCTCCCACAGGCCTCTCAGCAAGAACAGTGACATCAGCTTCTCTGAAATGCTGGACTGCACAAAGCTTTACCCAAATCGAAGACCTATCAAGGCTGATTCTCGGTTCCCACTTTAGAAGGTCCTGAGGGGCCATGAAACCTTCAGAGTGCCTAACGAGCTGGTTGACAGCTGGGGGTGGGGCATCGCAACCTCATCCCCAAGTCACTATCCTTCCTGTGCCTACATGTCTTTCTATGGAGCAAATCAGGGGTGAACACCAGGGAGCAGTAGAGGGAAGGATGAGTCAGTCAACCCCCTTCGCTGCGGCACCTAAGTTCCAGCGGCCTCTCATGTAAAAATGTCGTTTCAACATACCATATGTTTCAACATACCATATGAAACATATGTTTCCACATACCAAGAAAATGTCATTTCAACATGCCAAGAAACACGAACCTCAAGACATGCAAATTACAGGCCGACTATCAAATGGTCCTGATCAAAATGGCAAGGACTTCTACTACTGCTGTGTTCGTAGTTGTGCCAAGTATGGACAAGAGTATGGGAAAAACAAGAACAATCGCTATGAGTGAGAAACTACGACAAGCTTTCTTGGGGCCAATTTTGGCAGAATCCATCCAAACACTGCCAAGCGGCATGCCTCCTATCCACACTATTCTCTAAGCAGGAATAATTCTGAATGAGCCCGAACTTGTGTGCATCAGAACGTCTGCCTCTGTGACACTGACAGTAGCAAAAACTGATGTAATTGGAGAGACCAGCTATAGTGACTGCCCAAATACTTGATCAAGTATTCCAACTATGGAAAGCTATGTTGCTGTCAAACATGGAGAAACACATATATTTTTCATTTGTTCACCTAAAAAGCATGTTTGCCACTTCCTATGACAGAGGGACCAGAAACTGCATTTCTTTCCACCCTCTCCCCACAAAAGCCCATAAAATAAGCTCTTGGAAGGCACAAGCATGTGTACATACAGAACGGAAGAGGAGATGATAATGACATCAGTATTTTAGAAGTGAGAAGGTGGACAGAGGAGTGACAACTGCCTTTAGAGCAGAGAAAGGGAAAAATCTATGCATGAGGAGGGACCCCCCCCCCCCCCCACACACACACTCAGACTAACACATTCACAGTGGAGGCAGCAGAAAACCCTCTGGATTTAGAGCTACTGGGTACCTGTGAAATTGGGGTGCATCTACCCCCCCTTATGCACATGAGAGTGCAGCTCTCCCTTCTGAGATCTATCCCCCAAACCAAAGTTCCCACATGTGCTCTGCCTCTGCTAGTCCCAGAACTGGTTGAATCTGGGGAATCCAATCACTTGATTACAATAGAGCCTCCAAAGAGCCTTGCTAATATCAGCATAGTGTGGTTTTTGTCCAGAGATCTGAGTGTCAAAAGGAAAATGTTCCCTGAAGTTCAAGGAAATGGTGCAGTCACGGTGACCCTTGATGAAGCCAATGCCAGTCACCTAACCCTGCCCTTCTATTACTAACTGACCATCAGTGGTCCACAGGAATACAACTTTTGGAAATCAATTGTTACTTTATAGAAAATAAAGCAAGGAATTGCTATAAAGCAATGAAACATAAAGAATAAGGATAAAAGTGAAAAGAATCCTTTAGAAAAATACCAAGTGTCAACAACAACACGGAAGAACTAGAAATTTCTTACTCTGCTGGTACGACAAGTCTGCATGACCACTTCAGAAAACTCGTGGAGTGCCTACCAAAGTTGACATGTGCTGGTGACCCAGCAAAGCCACTCCCAGGTAAATATCCAAGAGCAATGCATGCACATAGTCATTAAAAGACACGATCTAAAGTATTCGAGGCAACTCTTTTCATAATAACCTGAAACAAGAAATTCTCCAAATGCCCAGCACCAGTAGAATGGATAGATTTTTGGCATATTCACACAAATAATGACTACGCAGCAGCGATAGAAACCTGTCACCACCTGCTTTGTGGATACACGATGCAGATACACCCCCTCTCCCACCTCTGCCCACCTGGGACCTGCAGCCAGGGCCAAAGGGCAGGGAGCTGGGCTTTGTGGTTGGCCAGAAAGGTCAGAGTGTCAAGGGCCCTCGAGGGGAGGGGAGCAGTAACAGGGAGTCACCAGGGAAGGGACCCTTTCCTGCCCATCTCAGGCGGGCTCCTCGGGCCCCAGTTGGGAAGTACAAAAATTAGGAAAGAAAAAAGCCTGTGGGTCCCAACCTCTGCTCTGCCTGCGAGTGTAGTCATCGGAGTCAGACTTTGCAGGTAATGGGCCAGAATTGGCCCTTTTCCAAGTGTTACAGAGAAAAGCAACGATGATAAGTAGTATTGGTTTATAATTTAACCATTTTGTTGTTGTTGTTTTTGTTTTTAACCTTCGAAGTTGTACAGTATCACCCGCATCTCAGGAGCCTCAGAGGGGAGGAGAGCGGTTTTTCCCCTTTTATAATGCTGCCCTCTGCTGCACAGTAGGGAATTCACAGACAAAGATTTGGTTTGTCTCCAGAGTTTTGTTGGATTTGATTTGATTTAGGGATTCAGGTCCAAGATTGTAAGGGGGGTGGGGGGTGGGAAGGAAGCATAGAAAAAAGGAAGTTGTTTAATTTACAATAAGAAAGTATATAAGTATTTTCTGTTTTTACAGTGGTGAGATAACATGTGAGTGGGAAATGCATGCATCTGTGTTGTTGATGAGAAGAAAGTGAAGGGACCCTTTGGGGAAGTGAATTTGTAGAACATAAGAAGAGCAATTTAGGGGCCCCTGGGTGGCTCCGTCAGTTAAGCGTCTGCCTTCGGCTCAGGTCATGATTGGGAAGTCCTGGGATCAAGCCCTGTGTTGGGCTTTCTACTCAGTACGGAGCCTGCTTCTCCCTCTCCCTCTGTGTGTGCGTGCATGCGCTCTCTCTCTCTCTCTCTCTCTCTCTCGCACGCGCGCGCATGCAGATAAATAAATAAATAAAGTTTGGGGTTTTTTTTAAGGGCAATTTAAAAAGGGCATGGTCTGTGACTGGGTCCATCTTCTGCAGATCCAGATGGCAGGAATAATTTTACAAAGTAAAAGTACTCATTCCCAAAGCTGCTCATCAAATTCTATCCATAAATGTCCCAGGAGCAGGCTACTGGCTGGAGATGGGGATACATCTACATCAGACAGATATGAAAAGCTGATTCTCTGAAGATCCTCCAGCAACTTGGAATGCATATATCATGCTGTGACTACTCAGCACTTCTTAATCGGGGGGGGGAGCATCTAATGCCTAAAAAGGGAAAACATATGTTTCTAGGTCCCACCCAAAAAGTTTCTGGTTTGGTTGGACTGGGGAGCGGCTTGAGCAGTGGAATTTTGGAAAAGCCCTCTGGGGTGATTCCTCTACTTACACCTCTGATAAGAAACCCTGAATTAAATGGAAAAAAAAAAAAGCAGGATGCCAAATAGCATTTATATTTCAGCTTTAACCCAATACAACATCTGATGGCACGTGGACAGGAATAAGGCAAGAGGGCCCTGTATCTAGATGCGTTGGAAATATGCTCCCTCTTGCAAGACACCTACCAAAATTAGAACTGTATTTGAGGATGCCGGGACTGCGTGCAGTATATAAATAAGTGTAATGTCATTTAATATGATAGTATTTTAAAAAATGAGTTGAGTGGTGTTTTCTAGCTGTTAGTTTAGCCAAATATCAGTGTAGAAATTAGCCTTCTGCAGCTGCAGAGGCAACTGAATTTCCAGCTTGCTTGTGTGTGGCTTGGTTCCTCTTCCTAGAGCCAGAAAATGCCCCAAGTACTATTGATCAGCGCCCTTCCGCAACCACCAAAGCCAGAGACACTCCAACAGATTTGGACCCTACGCTGAGGGAGACAGGGAGCATGGCAGAAAGAGTCCTGATCTGGAAAGACAGAGATTCGAGGTCTGGTTTTGACTTGCTACTAATTCACTGAGTGATTTTCAGTGAATTCTTTCACATCTCCATAGGTTTCCATAAAATGAGAGGCCAGGGGTCCAAACCTTAACATCTTTGGGAGTCAGGTAATATCAATGAGTGAAATGGACCCAGGCACAAGACAAATTAAATAACTTCACTTTTAAAGAAAATCTTCCCCCCGCCCTTACAATCTTAGACCTGAATCACTAAATCAAATCAAATCCAACAAAACTCTGGAGACAAACCAAATCTTTCCCACAAAGGGGAATAGTGAGACTGTGAAAAAAGGTAAAGGGGTGGCCACTACTCAGTTCCTACAGGTTGTTCCATCAGGGTCACTGAGAACAATTGTGCAGGTTGTGTACTGCACAAGAGCACTACTCCAGAGGAGGTACTGTTCACATCACAGATGTAGATCTCTATCAATGATGAGATGACGATTTCCTGGAAGATGCCTGTAGAAGGTTTTGAAGAAAGGATACTTTCTAATTTGTACGAAGGTGATGTATGGGCTATCAGAAGCCCTGGTTACCAGGCCGGAACGCAGCTCCAGTGTTGCCAGAATTCTTCCCCCTTCTCCTCCTCCTCTTCCCCTTTGCGTTCTTTTTCTCTGGAGGGGCTAGAAACATGGCTTCTAAAGTGAAATTCCCCTGATTTCATATTAATTGGAAACTAAATCCAAAACATTTTTGACACCTGTGGGCTAAACAAAACATTTCTGGGGGCCACATTGAGGCTAGGAGTTGGAGATCTCTGACCCAGAAAAACACAACATTACTGACATTTCAGAAACTCTCCTACTCCATGCACTTCACATGTAATCCTGAAGCAATCACAAAGAAAAACTAATTACCCTGGTAAATTACATGGATAGAATAGGGATTATGTAGTTATCATATGAATTAAATTAAATATCAGATTATATTAAATATATTACCATTTTAAATAAATATTATAAGTGAATAGATAATTCTATAAACATTAACTTAAATATTAAATTTTAATATGATATAAAAAGTAAAAGTACGGGATGCCTGGGTGGCTCAGTCCATTAAGTGTCTGCCTTCGACTCTGGGATTAAGCCCAGAATTGGGCTCCTTGTTCAGTGGGGAACCTGCTTGTCCCTCTCCCTCTGCCTGCTTCTCTGCCTACTTGAGCTCTCTCTCTCTCTCTATTAAATAAACAAATATATATATATATAAATATATGTACATAAATCTATCTATCTACCTATCTATCTATATAAATTCTTTTAAAAAAAGTAAAAGTGCCTCCTTCAAATGATGTATTACAATACTCTCCCTACCTATCATCTGGTTAACTTCTCCAGAGAGAATCTCCTAAGATACGCATCTCAGTTAGGTTCCCCTGTTGTACTTACATGAAACACCTGACTCTCCCTAAGTGAGATTTTCAGATTTGTCACCAACTACACACTTGTGTGGATGTTGGCTTATGGTGTGTCTGCTTACCACTGGTGGAGGGCGTGTCTCGCTCAACACTCTAGCCCCAGTGGGGATATGCCTGGCACATATCAGGCACCCAGTGTAGGTTTATGGAGGGTTGGATCAGTCTATGTCCCATCAGGCAAACATCTTTTCTCCTTGGTGTCCTCCCTGACCTGACTTTGTCATCAGGTGTCTGACTCCTTGGCTCCTGACCTTGGAGGACCTCTGGTTTTAATTGCTGAGAAGGAGGCTCTCTGGCCACCCCACCCCTCCTCCGCCTCATATCTCCTGAGCTGGAGAAAAGACCCAGTTTAAGCCATCGAGGTTGAGGACATCCATGCTTGGCTTGTGGCAGAAACCTGCCTGGATAGGAGTTGGAGCACTCAGATTTCAGGTAACATACACCTCTGATAGGAAGTGCACTTCACCTTGGATGCCGGGGGTCGGGGGAGAGTTTTGAGTACAGAATTAAATTCCGCTCCCCATACATACTTCATGTTCTGATTTTGTTTCCTCTTAGTAACAAGATCATTATGATGCCAACTAATAGGCCGGCCCTCCTACAGATTTATTGAAGAGATCTGGTAGTGTTCCAAGACAAGCAGCTTTGTTTGATATCGAAAAGAAGTCCCCTAGGGATCATCCCCACGTCCATAAAACATCAGTAAAAGCAGCTGATTTCACAAAGTAGCTAAACACAAAAATGGAGCTAATGATCGTGGGGGAAACTGCAGAAGGAAAATCAAAATCACACACAATTCCTCAGGGAGCAGAGAAGAAGAAAGGTAGGAGCAGAGAAAGGGAGAGTAATGGGGGAGGAGGACCCGGGAGGGCTGTGGAAGGGGACATGATCAGAGGGAGGGTATCTGACCAAAACTCCACCTCCCGTTCCTTCAGTTTCTGTCCCACGCTCACATTCAAGTCCAGCTTCAGGTACTGCTCGCTCTGACTGTAGGCTGGCCACAGCGGCAGGCCTTCCCCGTTAGGGTCCCTGGAAGTGAAGGCAGAGACGAGGATGAGATTTCCATCCTCCAGCACCTGACTGTGGGGGAGCCTGAGCGGGGGTGTGTGGGGGTGTGGGGAGGGTGTACTAAGGGGAGGGGGGGGACAGGGCTCACTTACCCGGTCCGCGCAAAGTTGGCCCAGTACCTCATCATCTTCCTGCTCAGCAATTTCTCCTTCTCCGTGGCTCCTTCTGGAGGAGACAATCACAAAACCCGGCTCTCACACGGATTCACCAGAAGGCCAAGGTGAGTCAGGTGTGCTGAATGGCATTCCCATCTCCCTTCCCGCGGGATCCGCTCACCAGCCCACCAATCAATGCACTCCTTTTGCTGCCTCATGTACAGAGGCCCAGAGCAGCAGGGGCTCTCCCAAGGAATCATGGCTTCTGAATGCTCAAGGAGACCCAACACCCAGTTTCTCCTTCTGGCCAGTGCTCTTCCATACATTCCTGCAAGGCTGCAAGCTCCCTGGGGACAGAGACCAACCCCCCCCACCCCACCCCTCTGTCTCTTTCCACCACTCCCTGCCTCAGTTAATTATTGCATTTCTTTATTGGAGAAAGTAATATTGCTCAAAGTACAAAATGCAACATGCAGGAAGGGCATCTAATGACAATAAGGTTCCCTCCCGTCCCTTCCCTCCAGACCCCCAGTGCCCAGCCTCAGAGGTAACCATAGCTACCAGCTCCTCAAGCGCCCTCCACGGCAGGCTGGACACGTACAAGGGTTTAAGCGGACACCTTGCTACACATTCAGTATGACAGGAACACATATTCTGCGTCTTTTTCTTTTTACAAAATCGTATCCAGGAGATAGTTCCACACTGTCGCTTAAAAACCTTCCATTTATTGCCGTTTATTATTCTCTAAATGTATAATGCATGAATATGTATATATACAATCCTATGTGAATATATAATTCATGTACCCAGTTCTCTCTTGGTGGATCTTCACAGCGTTTTCAGTCTTTTGCTGGTAAAAGCAATGCAGCAGCACATGCCTATCGTTTTGCCTGTGCGCAAGGATAATTGCACAAAAAAAATTCTAGACATTGGATTGCTTGGGGAAAGACTATCTGCATTTTAAATTTGGAAGTTTTGCATTAATATATGAAATTGTCTGTCTCCCCACACCTGCTCAAATACATTATGTAAAATGCATTGCTCTTCCCAACCTTGATAGATGAAAAAGGCTTCCTTAGTCAAGGTTAGTGTGCAATCTTCTTGTTATGGGTGAGGTCATGCGGATTTTGATGCTTAGAAGTCACTCACGTTTCCTTTTCCATAAACTGTCTCTTTGTATCTGTTAGCCACTTTTCCACTGGGCTGTTCTTTTCCCACTGACTTTATAAGATCTTTAGATATTAAGGAATTGAAACTTTGATACACATGTCGTTCATTTTCTCCCATTTGGAGAGTCCTGTGCCCGTCTCACAGTATGAGCTCAGTGATGGCTGCTCGTAGTACAGTGACATTTATTAAGCACTCACTGTGTGCCTTGTGAAAACTGTCTCACTGGGTCTTTATCACAACCCAAGAGGCAGCTGTGTTATTATCTGTATTATTAGGATGGGCACGAATAAATGATGTAACGAATAAACCGCAGCGCACAAACGTACTTGTGCAGAGCACAAGAGGCCAGCATGACCTGGTCAAGGGCCTGGGTCGTGCAATTTCTTTAACGAAATATTTTAGTGATATCTGTTGTGTGTAGTTGCTATAAATTTTTTCGGTGGATAACCTCATCTGATTGGCTTCTTATTTTAGGCTCTGAATAGGTCATAAGTTCAGGAACGGATGAGTGAACCTTGCTAGTAGCAGTGCACAACATCTACGTTAGATCACCTGGGTCCAGAGGACTTCGGGAGTTATGAAAAACATGGGTTGTTGGGTTTTGTTGTTTTGTGGGTTTTGTTGTTTTGTTTTTGTTTTTGGGTTTTTTGTTTTTTGGGGTTTTGTTTTTTTTTTTGCCTTTTAAAGCCCTGGGTGGTAATTTCATTGATGGTTCTGGAAAGGGCAGGGAGGGTAAGATCGGTGGTCAGAGACAAGAAAGTGGTTCTAATTAAAAATAAAATTAGATCGCATGAGTGCCCCCAATGGTCCAGCCCTTTAGGCTTTAGCACAAAGAGAAACATTTATCAAGCAAATGCTGACAACTCCTTTTCATCTCGGTTTCTAAAAATAAGAGTGGGGGCATTTTCCAGGGAATGGCTGGATCTGTAAACCGTAGATTACATTCCAATGCACCAATACCAGGGGGCTCTTGCATCACGTCAGGCGGGCCAAGGGCTTCTCCCCAGCTTATCCCAAGCTCAAGGCCCCACAAGAGCAGAAGCTCCCCGCCCCCTGCTCCTTACCGAACATGACGACGTCGCCTTTGAGGAAGGCACCTCCAAAGACGAAGCGGATTTCATCAGAGTGATCGGCTTTGACGAAAGCCGGCCTTCTGTCCTTTAAGCACTGGGGCCCGTGTTGAAACTCGTAGAAGTAGACAGGTGCGCCAGCATCTGCACAGAGGAAGGAGGGGGCCTGTGGCCAGCGCCCAACGCGGTGGAGCAGAGGCTGGCCCTGTGTTCCCATTCAGAGCGCCCGCCACACCCGTGGATGGGATGGCTCAGAGACAATGCGGACTTGAACCCTGCTAACTTCCCTCTTCCTTATTAGAGGCTAGTGCTTGCTACCACAGCAGCCCCTTCCCCCATGGTGACATGAGCTCACTAGCCCTCAGGGCAGACCGATTGGGCAAAGAGGTCTTCACTTGGTCTTCACTTGGCTATAAGCCTTTGCTCAGGATGAGCAAAGAACTACCTCCCACCGATCCTGCCTCAACTGTCCCAAGACAAACCAAACAAAGTTATTCCCTGCTTCCAACATTCCTTCTCCTCACTTCTGCTAAAGGTCTTTGCTTTTAACTCCTCCCCACCCCACCTTTCCCTGCATCATCCATGTTTCTCTCCTGGACCACTGCCATCAGCAGAGTCTCTGTTTTTTTTTTTTTTAAAGATTTTATTTATTTATTTGACAGAAAGAGCACAGGTAGCAGAGAGGCAGGCAGAGAGGAAGGAAGCAGGCTCCCCGCTGAGCAGAGAGCCTGATGTGGGGCTCGATCCCAGGACCCCGGGATCATGACCGGAGCTGAAGGTAGACGCTTAACTGACTGAGCCACCCAGGTGCCCCAGCAGAGTCTCTGTTAACGAACACACACGTGCATGCACATGTGCGCACACACACAAAGACACCCACGAACACACATACTCTTGGTCTCAGCTTCCCCTCTAGCTACTGACTTATATTTCTAAATCCCTTCTAGCAAGACCCTCCAATACTCATTATCTCTGCTCCCTCCCCTCACTCTCTCTCTCTTAATTGAAGTGTCACTTACGGACAATAAAAAGTGCAGATTTTAATTACATGGTTTGATGAGTTTTTGCAAATGTATACACATTCCTGTAACCACCACGCAAGGGTATACAGAGCATTTCTATCACCCTGGAAAATTCCCTTGTGTGTTTTTGTAGTCACTCTACCAAGAGACAATCAACGCTTTTATGGCTCGTCACCACAGATTAATTTTGCCTGCCCTTGACCTCCACATAAATGGAGCGACAAAATATATATACTTCTGGGTGTCTGGCTTCTTCTCCTGGGTGTGGCGTTTTTGAGACTCTTCCATGTTATCTCATGTATCAGTCATTGATTCCTTTCAACCACCAAGGATATGCTATTACTTGAATATACCACAGTGCATTTACCCACTCGTCTGATGATAGACTTTTGGGTTCTTTCCAGTTTGGTGCTACTATGATTAAAGCTGCTATGGATGTCCATACACCAGCAAGGACATATGCTTTCATTTCTCTTCAGTGAATGCCTAGGAGTAGAATGGTTGAGTAATAGGGTAGGTATGCACTTAATTTTATAAGAAATGGACAGTTTTCCAGAATGGTTATACCATTTTATGTTCCTTCCAGAAATACATGATACTTCTGAATATTCCACACCCTTGAAAGTACTGGTGGGCGTGGTTTGTGTTTTCAGTACTAGCCATTCTAGTAGGTGTCCATGGTTTCCTCATTTGGGGTTTATTTTGCATTTTCCTGATGACTAATAATGTTGAGAACCTTTTCATGAGCCAAAAAAGGCTTTCCTGTATCTTGTTTTGTGAAGTGTCTTTTCAAGCCTTTTATCCATTTGTAATTGGATTATTTGTCCTTTCATTATTGACTTGTAAGAGTTCTCATATGCTAGATATGAATTTTTTGTCAGATAATTATGTTGTGAATATTTTCTTCCAGTCTGAGTCTTGCCTTCTCATTTTCAGAGCAGCACTGGGTTTTTGGTTGGTTGGTAGTTTTAGGTAAAATACACATAACAGGGGCGCCTGGGTGGCTCAGAGGGTTAAGCCTCTGCCTTCAGCTCAGGTCATGATCTCAGGGTCCTGGGATTGAGCCCCGCATCAGGCTCTCTGCTCAGCAGGGGGCCTGCTTCTCCCCACCCCCCCTCTCTCTGCCTGCCTCTCTGCCTACTTGTGTCTCTCTGTGTCTCATAAATAAATAAAATCTTTTTTAAAAATACACATAACATAAAATTCACCACTTGAACCATTTCTAAGTATGGTAAATCAGTAGTTTTTAGCACATTCAGAATGTTGTACAATCATCACCACTATTAAGGCCTAGATCATTTTCAGCTCCCCAAGCAGAAACCCCAGACCCATTAAGCAGTCACTCCCTATTTGCCCTTCCCTCCTGTCCTTTGGAAACTGCTTTCTGTCTCCATGGATTTGCCTATTCTGGACATTTCATATAAATGGAATCACACACGTGACCTTTTGTATCTGGCTGCTTTCACTGAGCATAATGTTCTCCTGATTCAGCCATATTGTAGCAGGTGGTGTTCTTATAGCCAAATGATAACCCATCATATGTGTATACTATGTATATACTATGTGTATACCATTTTTCAGCTGATGGATCTTTGGGTTGTTACTTTTTGGCCTCTCCAAATAAGGCTGCTATGAACATTCATGTACAATTTTTGCTTGGCCATCTGGTATTCAATTATCTTAGGTCTATGCCTAGGAGTGGAGTTGCTGAGTGATATGGTGATTTTATGTTCAATTTTGTGAGGAACAGTCAAAACACTTTCCACATCACATGGACCATTTACCAGTTCCACCAGCAGCTCATGAGAGTTCCAGTTTCTCCACATTCTCAGTAACACTGTTATTTTCAGGTTTTTGTTTGTTGTTGTTTTTTGTTTTTTGTTTTTTGTTTTAAATTATAGCCACTTTAGTGGGTATGAAGAGGTGTGTCACTGTGGTTTTGACTTGCATTTCCCTGATGGCTAATAATGTTGCTCACTTTTTCATGTGCTTATTAGTCATTCATATATCTATTTTGGAGAGATGTCCACTCACTCCTTTGCCCATTTTTGAATCGACTTGTTTGGTTTTTTGCTGAGTTATAAGGGTCCTTTTATTTTTCAAATAATAAACACTTATCATGTAAATGATTTGCAAATATGTTCTCCCATTCTGTGGGTTGTCTTTTTACTTTCTTTATATTGCCCTTTGATGCAAATTTTTCATTTTAATAAGGTCCAATTTATCTGTTTTTTCTCTTTTTTGATGATACTTTTGTTGTTAGATCTAAGAGTCCACTGTAATTTTCAACCTCTTTGTGTCTTTGGTTCTAAAATGAGTCTCTTGTAGACAGCACACAGTTGGACTGTTTTTATAATCCACTCATTCTGCAATCTCTGCCTTTTGGGAGAATCCATTTACATTTAGTATAATTACCGACTATGAAGGACTTAATTCTGCCATTTGACTATTTGTCCCCCATATGTCTTATATTCTTCTTCAATTCTTTCATCACCATAATATTTTCCAGGGTACCACTTTGATCCCCTTGTTTCTTTTATCATACATACATATTTTTCATTATTTTCTAGGTGGTTGCCCTGGGGATTACAATTAACTTCCTAATTCATAATAATCTATTTCAAACTAATACCAATTTCATTTCAATAGTAAACAAAACTTTCCCCCTTTATAGCTCTGTGTCTTTATATTGTTATTGTCACAAATGGCATCTTGATGCATTGAATGTGAAAACATAGATTTATAATTATTATTTTCTACAGTTGTTTTTAAATGATGTAGGAAAACAAAGAGACATTAGAGAATCAAAAATAAAACAATACTGACTTCTGTAAGTAAACATAAGTAATGTGAGCACCATGAGAAGTGTTTTCTTTCTTCTTATGGATTTGAGATGCTGTCTAGTGTCCTCTTGTTTCAGCCTTAAGGACTCCCTTTAGCATCTGTCAGGCAGGTTTACTAGTGACAAACTCTCAATTTTTGTTTATCTGGAAATGTCTTGATTATCCCTTCATTTCTGAAGATAGCTTTGATAGACATGGAAATCCTGGTTGGCAGGCCTTTTTTTTTCCCCCTGCACTTTGAGTATGTTATTCTGTTGTCCCTGGCTTCTGTGGTTTCTGTGAAGAAATCAGCTGTTAATGTTATTGAAGCTACTTTGTACATGATTAGTCTATTCACTTTAACTGCTTTCAGGAATTTCTCTGTTTTTGGTGTCTGATTGATTATAATATGTCTCTACATGGATCTCTTTGAGTTTTTCCTACTTGCGATTCAATGAAATTCATGGACATGAATATTTACATATTTCATCAAATTTGAGACATTTTGATCATTATTTCTTTAAATATTATTTTTACCTATTTTCTCTTTCTTCTCTTCTGGAAGTCCTATCATGCATATGTTGGGATATTTTATGGTGTCCCACAGGTCTCCTGGGCTCTGTCCATTTTCCTTCATTCTTTTATCTTTCTGATCCTCACACTGAGTAATCTCTATGGATTTATGTTCAAGTTCTCTGTTTCTTTCTTCTCCATGCTCAAATCTGCCACTGAGTCCCTCTAGTGAATTCTCCATTCCAGTTGCTGTATTTTGCAATGCCAGAATGTCTATCTGGTCCTTTTTTATAATTTTATAAATTCTCTCTTTATTGCTCCTCTATGTGGTGAGACATTATTTTCATGGTTCCCTTTAATTTTTTATATGTGGTTTCCTTTATAGCAATTTGAGTATATTTAATAGTTGGTTTAAAGTAGTTAGAAAATCCATTGTCTGGGGTTCTTCGGGGACAGTTTCTATTCATTTCTTTTTTCCCTGTCTGTGGGCCATACTCTCCCATCTCTTTGCATGGCTGTTGAACAGTGGAGATTTTGAATATTATAATGTGGCAACTCTGAACATCAGATTCTACCCCTTTGCCATGGTTTACTGTTTCTGCTTTTTGTGGTTGCTGTTGTTTGTTTGTTGAGAAATGTTTCTGTACTAATTTTGGCTATTCTTCATTCTGTGCGGCCACCAAATTCTTTTTTCTCTTGCTATCTTCATGGTCAACTAATAATTTTATGGGTCAGCTGAGATTTTCATAAGTGCCTAAAACAGACAAAATCTCCCAATCTTTGAAGACGGGCATTATGTGTGAGTCAGAGCACACCCTCAACACTCAGCCAGACAGTCTACAACTCTTATTTAGCTTCCAGTTTCTGTATGAGAAGAGCCTTCAGGTCAGACAGATATAACAGCTTAGGGCCATCTCTGGTCTTTTCTAAGCATGTTCCCCACTCTAGACAAACACGAAGCATTCTAAATCCCCAGGGCTGTGAGGGAGCTTCTCAAGCCTTGATTCCCAGAACATTCTATTGCCCAGCTTTTCCTCCTAAGTATTGTCTATTATTTATTCCAACTGTTATCCCTTGTGTTTGGGGGCAGCAGCAAATACATTTATTTATTTTCTTTTTTCAGAGAGAGCATGCACACATGTGCACATGTGAGTGTGGGTGGGGAGAGACAGAGGGAGAGGGAGAGAGAATCTTAAGCAGGCTTCATGCCTAGTGCAGAACCTGACACAGGGCTTGATCTCACCCCCCAGAGATCATAACCTGAGCTGCAATCAAGAGTTGGACGCTTAACCAACTGAGCCACCCAGGTGCCCCAGCAAATGCATTTACCTTTAAATGTTGGTGGGAAATGCCCTCCAGGTAGGTGCCTAATGCCTGAGAGAGTTCTGGATTAGGTGAAATGAAAGCAAACCCTTTGAGCTTAGTTGTTTAGGGAGCCACCAGATAGATCAAAGAAAAAAAAAAAAAAACCAAAACACAATTCTTTGAGTGTGAGATCCTTTTTTCTCCTTCCAGTACTAGAAACCTATTCTATAAATGTGGGCTGCTGTCTTTAAGGCCACTGCCTAGCTGGTATCAAGAAATGGGGCAGAGTAAGTTGAAATGCCATACTCTCTCACTGAGGCCCTATCTTAATTAAATGTTCACTTGCTTGCGATAAACCCTTGATATGTTTCCAGGTTCTGATCAAATTGATTCTGACAGTACTTACCAGTTTATTCACTGCTTTTGGGGTGGAACAGATTTTTGGAATTCCCTCCTCCACCATTTTTGCTAACATTGTTAACAGTGTTTTTTGATGAGCAAAAAAATATGTATTAATTTTGCTTCAGTGCAATTTTAGATTTTACATTTGGATCTACAACTCAATTCACACTGATTTTTGTATATAGTGTGAGGTAACGGGTTGAGGTTCACTTTTTCTACATAAATATCCAGTTATTCCAGCTCTGTTTGTTGAATGGAATTTTCTTTTTCCACTAAATTATCTCAGCACCTCTGTCAAAAATGGGCTAATTATATTCTGGACTCTCTACTCTATCCTTCAGTCAATACCAGACTTTTTAAATTCCTGCGTCTTGAAAATTATACTTGAAATCAGATGACTTGTAAGCCCTCTAACTTTGTCATTCTTTTTCAACATTGTTTCAGCCATCCTTGCATTTCCATGTAAAGTTTTAAAATCAGTTCATTCCTTTTTTTCAAAACCACTTGCTGAGATTTTGAGATTGTGATTATTTCCTGAAGATCAGCTTGCTTTTTTCTCATGAATCCCATTTTAACCAGACTTTTACATACATCATCTCATCACAATAGTTCCCATCAAGGTCACCAGTGATTCCTGTGTTCCCAAATTCAAGAGTCAATTCTTGGTCCTCATTCTCTTGTCTCCTCCGTAGACTTTATGATACAGAATCCCAGAGCTCTCTGCAACTGCTATCCCCTGCCCGGTTTATCTTACTTATATTACCACCTAACACATATACATTCTATCTTTACTTCTTTGTTATCAGTCTCCCCAGCTAGAATCTGAGTTTCATGTAGGCAGGGTCTTTGTTTGGTTCACTACTGTATCTCTAGGGCCGATGATACTCTTAGGCACATGGTAGGTTCTGGATTAAAAACAAAACAAAGCAAAACAAAAAACTGGATGGGGCACCTGGGTGGCTCAGTGGGTTAAAGCCTCCGCCTTCGGCTCAGGTCATGATCTCACAGTCCTAGGATGGAGCTCCACATAGGGCTCTCTGCTCAGCAGGGAGTCTGCTTCCCCACTCCACCCCCCTCTGCCTGCCTCTCTGTCTACTTGTGATCTCTGTCTGTCAAATAAATAAATTTTTTAAAAAAAGAAAAAAAAACTTGGAAAAAAAACTGTAGAAAGAGGAGGAAAAGGGGAATGAAGAAAAAGAGAGAGAGGGAGAAAGGAGGAGAGAGAGAAGGAATTAGGGCGGGGAGGGAGGGAGACGAGGTTTGTAGCCCCACAAATAATACTCTTTCTGATTGCTCCACTACTCCTTAGAGCTAAAATGCTTGGGAAGACACTTCTAAATAGAAAGGAGTCTGGGAAATGAGTCCTCTCAAGTCATGGGGAGATGGGAATTTTCTGCACAGTCCTGAAGGAGAAGGAGAAGAAACAATAGAACTGGCCAACATCCCTGAACACTGAAAGGCACGGGAATTGCAAAAGTCAGAGTGCAAAGTTATATCCCACGCATTCTTGGGAACTCCCTCTCACTGAGGGAACAAAAGGGTAGAGCAGGTAGCCAGTTATCAGGCCACAAGACTCTTGGCAGTCACTGGCCTTACTGGACTGTGACCCTGCTGTACGGTGGGGGGTGTGGGTACTCAGAGACTCACCTCTGTGATATCGAGCTGTGACCAGCCCAGGGACCACAAAGAACACATCTCCAAGCAAGTCCAGAAAACTATCTCGTATCTCAGCTGGGGAGTGCTTGTTGGAGAAGTATTGATCAGCCACAAGGTATAAATACTGGTTGGGGATGCGCTGTAAAAAAAAAATCATGGTCACAGGAGACTCAGGTCAACAATAGCAAACACGGTGAGCATTTGCTTGGGTGGAGATGATTCTGGGGTCTTTATGTGTAATGCCTCATCTAATCCACACAGTGACCCTATGGTGCAAATATCAAAATTAGCCCCATTCACAGATGAGGGAACTGAGGCTTTGAGAGAGTAAGTGGTTGTCCAAACTGGTGCAACCATTATTCTTCTACAAGTCTATATATGCAGCCGGAATGCATGCTCCTAATTAGAGTACATCCCTGAGATGTTTCAGAAACACCCATCCCTGGCAACCAAGGGTTAGGGTATGCCTTCGTGGCTACTATTGGGACCCTGCTTCTGGAAACAGTGCTGCCTCCAGTCCATTGCTCTTAGATTTGAACTAGTCTTTGGTTGGAGTTCCCTCATCCATAAAAAATGGGTTGTTTGGAGGATTACATGAGATCTGAAGAAAGAAAGGTGCTGGCTGGCACAGAGCCTATCTTCAGTTCCATCAGTGTCCCCTGAGACCCACTGCTAAATCCCTGAACAGGACCTTCTGTGCTTTCCTGACTCAGCACGGGCTGCCTCCCAGGCTTCCATCTCTCAACTCGCCCCGAGCAAAAATGTCAGCTGTTGCAAAGTAAACTTCATAAAGATGCAGGGTCTGCCACACTGGTGAGGTTCTTGGGGACCTGGGGGTCTGAGAAACGCTGGCACAAGTCATGGCACCTCGACCATCACCCTCTCACCCGCCACATGACAACAGGCATAGCCAGGCAGAAGTTTCTTTGGAATTTGGGGACAGTATAGAGCACACCGGGGAGCACTGCTTAGACCACTCAGCGGGTCCTCTGAAGGCTGCGTGTTTTTAATCAGGCCCAAAGCAACTCCAGGCTCTGGTGCAAGTGAGTGCCCCTGATTTGGACCATATGACCAGCAGACCCCTATGAGCTCGAGGTGTCCAAGGTGGGTACAGTGCTCTGTGGAGCCTTCGGCGAGCCCTAGTGGGACAGTCACCATGCAGACCACTGGGATTCTAGAACAAGGCTCTGTCTTCTGCATCCGAGAATAACTTAAACCTTTGAAAAGTATTTCTTGCTCTGCCACCTAGGAGACACTGCATGCCCCTCCCGTCCTTCCTGGGACCTGCCTCAAGATCCCTCCTCCTCTTGAAGTAGCCCCTGCTTGAATTTTCCCCTTTTCTAAGGCCAAGATCAATGAGGCCATCCTCCATGAAGTCATCTCCAATCCAGCCTGAAAGGTCCCGCTGTCTGACTTGGATTTTAAGTATCTCTCAAACCTTAGTCCCGATTCTCATCACTGGACAGCCCAAACTCATCAAACATCCCCTCTGAGCCTTGAGGCCTGAGATATCCCCTGCCTCCAATCTGGCTCACTCTGTGTCCAGAAGGCTCTTTCCAAAATGGGAATCAATCACGTCACTCTTCTGTTCCCAGCCCCCGGGATGAGCTTCACATTCCTTTCAGAGCATATAGAAGCTGGAAGCTTCCTTCTCGAGTGGCAGCCAACCCCAGTAGCTGACCTCACCACACTCCTCTGCTCCTAATTGCACATGCTGGGCCCTCCGGCTCCCCAGCCCATTGCTCCAGGAGCCGGACAAACCTAACTCATTCTTCAAGGACCTTCTCCCCAAGAGAGCTACCTGCTCCCTTCTGCAGGTACCAGAGGGCCTTGGACATTCCTCTGCTCTGGTTTGTTAAGACACTGTACCGAAGTGCCTCCTCCTTCCGGCCACCCGTGGTCTGCAGATCCTGTGAGCAGAAATGGAGAGCCTGCTTCTCACTGCTCTCAGGGCATGGGGAAGCTCTGGGGCATGTGGGCGCTCAACAAACACCCATTCCATGAATAGATGACGGAAAGGAACCTGGCACAGAGTTCACGCTGAAGAAATGTTTAAGGCAAGAAGGAGGGAAGAAGAGAAAGGAATCCATCCCTACCTCTAGCGGTTGGCTAAGACCTAATACTGGTATATCTGTGCAGGGAGTCCATGAGTAGATGATTGAGTAATGGTCCTTGGTCTGGCTGGAACCTAATACGGTGCCCGGCTGGTGTCTAGTGAATACGGGTCCCTAGTCCCGGGTGTGTTTCAGAATTTAGAACTTTTCGGACTGTATCTAGATAATTCAGTACCAAGGCTGCATATGATGTCACATGCTCTGGAGGGGGGCATCCCCGCCCCTACAGTACCATCTCCGCAGAGAAGCACGTGAATAGGGGGACAAATGACGTGAATGGGAACGATAAGGACCAGCGGCCACCTCCCGGCTGAGGCGGCTGTGGCTGCCCTGTGGGCTGGTTTTCAGAGCTCCTTGGATTTGGAGACTGAATAAGGGACTGTGGAACTCTGCTTAGCAAAGATTCACTGAATGAGTGAATGGGGAACGTCTATAGCCCCAACCCTTTGTCCCAAGTGTGGTCCAAGGAGGCTTGTTAAACAGATGACTCTGAAAACTCAGTTGTCCAAGCTCACTTACCAGGACTGTGTGCAGCAAGTGCAGGGCGAGAGACTTGTTGGAGCCCCCGAGGATCTCGGGAAATTCCTTCTGTGGAGAGAAGTAGGGCGTCCTCCATGAGCACCTCAGGTCACCTGAAGGGAAAGCGTTCTCTCTGAGAGCCAAAGTGTCTGCCTTCTAGAAGAGAGGCTGGGGAGAGCAGGAATCTGTTCAGCCCCCAGGGGTCAACATGTAGGAGAACCTCCATAGGCTGGTGAAGCAATGATGTTTCTTCCCACATTTGCTAAAATGCAGCCATTCCCTGCCACACCTGTGGTCTTATGGAGCCTGAGTGGCTGCTCTGTGGAAAGACAAGGTTATGAGCTGACATGTCCCCTACCACCAAACTCCCATGTTGAAGCCCTAACCCCCACTACCTCAGAATGTGACCGTGTGGAGATAGGGTTTGTCGGGAAGTGATTAAATGAGAGGGAGGACATTAGCAGGGCCCTCATCCAATCTGACTGGTGGCCTTACGCGAAGAGCAAATTCTGACACACAAGAGAGACACCGGGGATGTGAGCACATAGAGGGAAGATCATTCTGGGACACAGGCAGAAGGCCGCCATGGACAAGCCAGGGAGGGACTCCCCAGAAGAAACTGGACCTGCCAACACCTTGATCTTGGATTTCCAGCCTCCAGAACTGTGAGAAACTAGGTTTCTGTTGTTTAAACCGTCCGGTCTGTGGTATTTTGTTCTGGCGGCCCTGGCAAACTGGTACAGGCTATAGCTTGGTTCTGGCATCAAGTCTGAAGAGAGGCCAGAAAATCTCGAAGCTAGTGACTTACTGTTCTCTTTCTCGAGACCTTTGCAGTCAGGGCCTCTGAGAAGCCAGCATTTCGCTGACAGCCAGCAAGGCTGCAAGGGTGGGGGTTAAGAACCCAGGCTCTGCATGGGGCCTAGTACAAGCTGTGGGTAATTATTTGCTAACTGACGCCTCCCTGGCCAGTACTACAGCTTAAACACATGAGAGGGTACAAGTACTCTCCACGCGTCAAATGAATTTCCCTTTGACATTTTCTGCTGAAAATCTTAGGATAATAAATCGCCAGGGTAAATATTTAAACGTCTCTGTCTCCTGGCATCTGTGGGAACCCCCAGAGGCATTCAATTTATCCGCAAGTATATTTCAACTACTAAGAACCTCTCTGTATGTTCAGAAGCTGAGATTTGTTTTTGGAGGACTACCCATGGTCACCAACGGCCATATAACTGGAAGGTCACCTGAAAAAACAGCCCTGACCCAGGCTCCTGAGCTACGCAGACCTGAGCACCACATCCCATAGTGCCACTTGAACAATTCCAATATCTAACATTTATTGAGCACTTGCTATATGCCAGGCTATTTGACGGGTGCATGTGAAACAGGTAGTAAGATCAGCCCTATTTCACAGGTTAAAGGAATAAAGGTTCAGAGAGGTTGGGCAGTTCACTTGAGGTCACAGAGCAGGTTAACAGAGAACCCAACATTTAATGGCAGAGCCTAAGTGCATGAAAAAAATTATACACCACTGTCTCCTCCCCAGCTGGGAGACTGGAAAGGAACTTCGCCCTTTCTGAGGCTAAGTTTCTTTAACTGAAAAACAGGACTAATAGAGCTTCACATTGATTCACAAGCTGTTGCGCCAATGGCATAAACCTAGCACATGGAAGGCACTCGAAACTGGTCACAGTGGTTCCAGTGGTGGTGGCTGTCATCAGGAGCACCTGCCTTCTTTCTGGCGCAGACCCAGAAGCACTGAAGAGCCCTCCTTAAGCCACAGTCTGTGACTCAGTTGCCTCATTCACAACATGAGGAGAAAGATCCCCACTGCCACTTATCCGAAATCATTGTTCTATAGGTCAAATTAATCATGGCAGAACATGCCTTTGACAGCCCAGGAAACTCAGGGTTCTGGTTCTAAACAGCACCAACTAGCCTTGAACCTTGGCAAACCTCTATTTCATTATCTCCTCTCCCTCAGCTTAAAAGGAGGGGGTTGGTCTCTATAATTGAGTTATGGTGATATTATGAATTTGAGCATTCCTCCCCTTCTGAGGACAGAGGAAAAGTTTATTTCAAATCAGGAAGGGCTTCTTACATGTCAGGGTCAAGGAAGCACAGCTCCTTCTCAGCATTCAGCCTGAGCACAAACGATCCCTCCCAGAGAAGCCTTTCCTCTCTACCCCTTCTCCTCCCTAAAGATCTTCTCCTACCAGCTTATGTCCTTTGTAGCACCTGTCCCTTCCTGAAACCAGCTATTCAACCTTGCATTCCACCTTCTCTCCCCAGTCAGATGGCAGCTTGCAGAAAGCTGGAGCAGGGGGACTTGTTTACTACCGAATGCTTGGTTTTTGCAAGAGTGCAGAACAGGTAGCAAACGTTCCGTGCATACTTGTTGAATGACTAGAGGGATTCCATAATTTTGCAACGTGGACAAGCCTCGAGAGCCCTCTTGGAAGTTAAAATGCCAGAACCAAGGCTGGACGTGAAAATGGAAAGGCCTGAGATTTTCCAAACCTGCGTGAATTTCATCTTCAAAGCAGTAACCATGCTAATTGGAAACAATCATTTATAATGTTTTGAAGAAAGCCTCCTCCCTTACTTCTTTATAGAGTTGTTTCTTTCTCCCTAAGCCTTCTATGAGGAGCAGAGCAGACACCAGCTATGGCTGCTCCTAGTCCTCAGTTACCCTCTGCCAGCGTGGGGAAGGGGCATCTCTGTGTCCTTGGCCGCTGGGCTCTCCTTCACAGTGCTTGGCATCATGGACAGGAGCACTCAGCGTGGAAGCACGCAGCGGCCTCACTGCTGAGGGAGCAATAGGGAGCACAGTTGGGATTGTTACCTTGGGCAGCAGGAAGCCACACTCGTGGTTATTGACTCCAATGACAGAAGGAATTGGATTAAATGTTTTTTCGGTCAGTAGGTCTAGAGGCTCATCAGGAAAGAAAAAACCATCAACCACTCGAGTGAAAGACTTGGTTTTCTGGAATAAGGAAGAAGAGAAAAATCAGCATCTGTTTCTGTTCATAAAACCCGCTATCCCCAAATCCCTAGTTCAACAGAGCCAACCCACTCCAGAAGTGGTCAAATTGCATTTTGGAAGGAAATGAAAGGAAAACTAAGCCACCTTTGGCCCATCCCAAGGCCCGAGTGCTGCCTGGCCAGCCCTGCCACTTACTTGGGCAAAGGGGCTCAGCTTCCCACCTTGGATTCCTCATCTGCTAAATAAGGATAATAAACAGTATCTACCTAAGGAACACAAGAGCCTACAACAGTTGATCTCAAAGTGTGGGTCCTGCACAGCAGCAGCAGAAGCATATCACCTGGGAACTTATTAGAAACAAATTCTCAGGCCCCAGCCCAGGCCTATTGCATATGAAACTCTGGGGATGTATTCCAGCCAACTTGTTTTGACAAGCCTCCAGGTGATTTTGATGCATGCTCAAGTTTGCAAATCACTGGCCAAATGCCATGGACAGAGTGGTTGACTGGGGGTGGGCAAAGGGTGCGGGTGGAGGTGGCCAGAGTAGTGGTGGGGGTCGGTGTGTCTTTGCCTTTCATCTGGCTGAATATTTCTTGGGTCTCAGGAAGTAACACCTGGCTCTGTCCATGGTGTTTTGGGGTCTCTGTTTGGGAGTAGGGGTGGAAGCGAGTACACAAAAGACTTTTTACACAGTATCAGGTCAAGGTCAAATAGCTCCCACATTCCAGCACAGCTCACAGCAGACCCTTCATCTCTCCTAAATAACTACCCAACAAATGTTGGAATCTGAAAAGTTAATGACCTTGCTCTTCCAAGGGCCATCAGAAGCTCTCAAGTTTGGAAGGGACATAAAAGTTCATTTGGTCTGATGAATCACCCAGTGACTGAAATTTGTCAGCTGTCATCTAGCTTCTGCTTGCATCCCTACAGAGGTAGGTGTCTCACTACCTTTTCTAGGGCCTGGCCTTGCGCAGACCACTGAGTTTTTAGAAAATTCATGGTTCTATCAAGCCAAAATGGCTTCCTAACAGAACTCCTGCTCTTGGCATTGAGTTAACTTCTGGCAGCACGTGGAACAGGTGTGGTCCCTCTTCTCAGAGACTTAGAGACAACCTTCATATTTTCCTGGCTTTTCTCCAGGCTCAACAGCATCCCTGGCCCACAGGTTCCTTCATTACCAATCAGGGTTCTGGATATTCCACCTTGTGTTTCTACACCATGACTACGAATCCCAGCCTCCGTCTTCCCAAAGTCCCAAATCAAAGTAAGTAAGAGAGTGGTGGGATTTGTGTGCCCCTAGAGCCTCCTGTCCCTCCTCACCTTGTTGATGTCCAGCAGCTCCGTGGGGGATTTTGCCCTCAGGCACTGCAGCAAGGCCTCTGAGTCCATCGCGTTGGAGCCACAGATGCGTGCGACCACCTGCAACTATTTCCAGAGAAGGACTGGGTCAGAGCACAGCCCTGGAAGCCACCAAGAAAATGACAATTGAAAAGAGTCCTTGATCCAACCCCCGGCAGGTCCTTCATATATGAAGCCTGCCCACCCCTCACTCCACCCCCATGAACATGTAACAGAATGGGCACACTAAGGTCAGGCTGGCCCTGGACCTCTTTATGCTCCTGTCTGACCCTCTTGGCCATCTTTAGTGACTGCTGGAGCTGGGGAGGGGGTGTGGCACTCCGTAGCTATGAGGGACAGAGTCAAGCTTCCTGGTCACAGGGACACCAGTGCTATGATGTCGGCTCCACTGGCACGAGGCACCCCCCCGAGCCCAGAAGCCCAACTCAGGAGCCCCAAGAGTGAGGAGCAGCTTTGCAAGCATGACTTATCTGCCCTGAGACATGACTCCCGCTCAGTCTCAGCCCATCAGCTCTGCTCAGCCTCACCCCTAGCGCAGCCTGGAAAACCCCCCAACATCTTTTTCTGTCTCTCACCAATTCCACTCATCCCCACTTCCTCTGGGATGTCCTTTCATGAACTCCTTCCTCTGCTAATTTCCCATCACTTCCAGGATTCCCACCTTTTCTTCCTAGCCTTTTCCTAAACACTGTCTTGCCCGGTCATTGGGCGCTTATCCCTTGAAAGTGGTGGTCCCTCAGTGTCTGGGAGTCACAAAGGCTTTGAGAAGCCAAAGAAAGCTACAAACCCTCTCCCTAGGAAAATGCACAAACCTACAAAACCTGTCTACAACTGTAGGAGCTCAAGGACCACCATCCAGACTTTTCCTTGTCATAAAAAGATGATGGTCTTCTCAAGTCAGTGTGGCGTGTCTCCATTTATAAACCCACAGGTCCTACCATAGAGCTGGGGAGACAAGGGACACTCAGTAGACGCGCACCGAATGAAAAAGGATGTGTACAAACCGAAAGCGGATGTATCGTGTTCCCCAAATCAGTATGTCCTGTGTTTGGGGAGCACATTCACAATACTCTATCTCTAGGCCTCTGCTCCTGGCGTATACTGTTCTTTTCTCTAAGGTGTTTAAGCAGATGTACCACTAAAACGCACAGTCCCCAGGAGATGGCTCCACAACCCCGTGCTAATGTTCATCGACGGAATCAGCTCAGTAGTTAACTCATTCATTCGGCAAACACCGATAGTCACCTACCAGACTGGGACATGAAAGATACAACCCTAGCCTCCAGGTCCTCACTGCCTGGTAGAGCACTAAAGCAAGAGGACAGATGACAGAAGCCTTGGGCATATGACTCACTGTCCCCTCACAATGCCAGGCAACAAGCTTCATTCACAGTGTTCTTTTCCACTGAACTGGAAACAGCCTCAGGCTCTTTCTTAACATGGTCCTCTAGGTGGAATGGAGCAGTTATGGGAGATGAGGTGCATACAACACAGGGGACTGAGTAATATATCCCAGACAAAGAACAACGAATAAGATGTAAGAACTCTTACCTACACACTCACGTACACGCACGCATGCACACACACCCATTTGTGCACACCAGCCGTGTTGTACTGGAGATCTACTTCCTGAACCAGGTCTTCCACGGAGCAGTAACATTCACTTTGACCAGCCCTGGAGTCTTTGACCATGGTCAGTAAGACGGCCAAGCACACGGTCTATCAACACCTGCCCAAGTTCTCCCGTGACCAAGCAGAGGAAGCTAAAGAGGTGTTAACAAGGTACCTACATCTTCATTCCTCTCATCGTCAGGGGCCCTCAGGAAAGGGATGATGGCCACCCCACTCTCCATGATGGCTCTGTGGAATAAGCCATTGGCCATGGGGGACAGAATCTGGAAAGAGAGCACAGGAGATCAGGACAAGTTATGCAGGGGACCCCCCATCCATCATATATACCACCCATCCTTCTTTAAACAAACCTTCCCAGGAAGTCCTTTAAAAGCTCTACATATACAGGGTGGGGGGTGGGGGGGTGGAGCCCTGGTTTGGGAATTCAAGGATGAGTCACAAAGGTTCCGGCAAGTCATTTAACGTCTCTGAGCCCCAGACTCCTCAGGAGCTTTGAGGTCAAACATTCAGGTGTGAGTCCTAACTCCCTCACTTCCCGGCTGGAGAACCTCAGGCAAGTTGCTTTCTGTATTTCTGAGTATCAGTATACTCCCTATAAAACTGGGAGGAAAAATGGAGCCCATCTCACAGAATTGTGCAGAGCAGAAGTACCGAATATAGAAGGCTTTGCACAATCCCTGGTCAAATACTACACACTCAGGAAATGGAGGCTATTAGCATATATGTAAAAGTTGGTTTACTCTAATTCACCTTATCGAGTTATCTTGAAGATAGAAAAATAACTTGTATATTGTCAAGTTCTATACAGCAGAAGCTCTCTTAACCCACTCCCATGTTAACTGCCTTCTGTGATTAACCTGTTAGCTGAGGCCCAGGAGATGCCGACCACTCGGAGCCAGTGGGCTGTTTTCTAGCACCACACACGTTTCTATTCCCACCAGTTTCTGGCCAAGGGTCAAGTGTGTTTGCTCCCAGATTTGCTTTTGTAAGTTACACTTGCTACTGTAATGAACTAATCGATGAGATATCGTGGGAACCAATGAAGTACACATATAGAAAGAAAACAAAATTACGTTTGGGGAAAGAAACTTTGATGAAAGCAAGTAGCTGAAAAATAGTGCCGTCAGATTAATTTGTTATGAACAAAGTAAGAGTGAAAGCTATGTGGGGAGTCAGTGGGAGATTCCATGAGCACGCCACACTCAGACTACAATGCAGGCATCTCAAGTTCATGATCGCTGTAAAGAAACTAAAGCAGCTGTAGAGGACATGAATCTGGGGGCAGGGGGTTATGCCCAGAGACCAACCCTGAAAAGATACAACACTGTATCAAATCATTGGCAGAGAAATGCACACTTTATGTTGGAAGTTGAAATAAAACGTTATATGCATCCTTTGTTGCTTTAGTTTTAGCTACATTTTTCTATTAAATGAGTAATTATCTGTCCTGGTAATTAGATACCAGGGCTTCGACCCTATACATATAAGTACGGAATTTTTCTTCAGATTGTGACTCACTAGGTGATCTTGGGAGCTCCTTTAAACTCTTCCTGATGACAGCTCTCGTCCACAAAAGCAGACTGAGCTCCTAACTCACGATGGGCGGCTTGAGGGAGACAAGTGTCTATTCAGCACGAAAGCACCAATCAGCTACGAGTGATTCATGGTCCTAATTTCTGTGACCTCCCGCACCGAGGTTTGTTCAAGCCCCGCAGAGAGAAGAACTCACAAGGCTGGAAACACTTATGGCTCCTGCTGACTCGCCAAAGAGGGTCACAGAGCGTGGGTCCCCACCGAAGAACTCGATGTTCTCCTGGACCCAGGTTAAGGCGGCCATCTGGTCCAGGAAGGCCCAGTTCCCTGGAGCATGCTGGTCCCCTGTGCTGGGGCAAGAGGCAAGGTGAGAAAACTGAGTGGACCTCGGTCTGTTTCCCGAAGCCCAGGGAATTCAAGGTGGAGCTCTGGGAGGATGTCAGGGCATTGCCACTCTGGCTGGTGCAGAAGGGTAGGAGGCTGCAGGCGCAGGGCAGCAAGAAAAGCCATGCTTGGCTCTCATTCTGCTGGGATTTGTTTTCATTTTTGGCTTATTTGACAATCCGATGAAAGTTATATACCCCAGAAAAATGCACAATCTCGTAAGTGCAATATGAGGGTATTCATAGGCTCCCCTGAATTCATGGATTCCAGAAAGTTCCCATTCCCAAGAGCTGGTCAGCACCAGGGACCTAGATGTCCTGGGCACAGAGGTTCCAGGGAATGACTACATGAATAATAATGGCAATAAGAGCAAAACACCTATCAGAAAATATCCATGTGGTCCACACCATATATGAGTAGCCCTGGGATCACATTCTACTCCCCTCCATTCTCCAGCCCCCTCATGGCTCCTCCTGCTGGTTCCCTGCGCCGGTCCATGAGCCCTGCCTTCTCTCTCCTGCAGCCCCCCATCTGCTCAGGAGCCAAGCCCTGCCGATTTCACCTCCAACCCACTGTGGTTTTCGCGTGGGTTCCCATTCTTCCATTTCCATTTATCCAGATTCACAATCTGATCACTTAAGATCTGGGTGCCCTTGGGCAAGTCACTTAACCTGCTTCCTGTCAATGTTCTCAGGCCTAAAACAGGGCTAGTTGTGATGCCTGTGTCACATGTGGTTATGAAGACTGGCCGTGCAGGCCCACGGTAAGCGCTGTGTATGTGCCTATAATCACTTTGTCCCGACAGCCGGCCCCAACGCTGTGCAGTAGCCTCCCAACCAGACTCCTGCCCAGCCCCCTTTTGCTCTGGAGTGACCGTCCTGATAGGCTGCTTTGAGAATGGCATGACTGGATCGCTCAGCCCCCATGCTGGCCTGGCCTTCGAGGCCTTTCCACACCCATCTCCTGCCACATCCTTATCTACCTGCCTACCAGGACCCAGATCTTAGGAACAACTTTCGGAACACATTCTGCCAGAGGAATCCCCATGTACAGAGTAGGTGACAGTGTAATCGCTCTGGGTCCTCTTAGCCCTTCCTGTCCCCACGGCAGCCCCAGAGCCCCAGCCCAGGGCCACGGGCCCCTAGCACAGCTTGCAAATATCATTCCCGGCCACTGTGCAAGTCCACTTCCTTCCAACTTCCCAGCTTTTGCTCGGGCGGCTCCTTTGCCAAGGACACTCTTCCCCAGCCTCTCCTCTCAAATCCAACCTCGTCTTGGAGGTGCGGTTCCAATGCCGCCTCTCTCGTGAATGCCACCCTGATTACTCACAGCTCCCTCCCGTGTGAACCGCCCTCCCACCTGGCATTCTCGGGGCCTTAATCACATCCTGCCTGGTGGCATGGATATTTGTGTGCCTGTGGTATCTCCCCCACAACACTGAGAGTCCCCAAAGGGTAGAATCACACTCGGCTCCCTGCCACCTTCCCTGAAGTGCTGGCTGGTGTTCTCTCACCGCCCCCTGGCCAGGGCTTAGGGTCTGCTGTGTTCTAAGCAGGATAGCAGAAGTGGTCATGCTCTGCTCTGTGAGCCCTGGGAAGTTGCTTCCCCTCTCTGTGCCTCCACTTTTCAACTGCCCGATGGGAATGACGACAATACTTCTCCCATAGGATTACTCTGGGGGCAAGCTGAAGCAATGTATGGCTGGTACACAGCACTGTGCCTGGCTCACAGTGAGTGTCTGATGCAGGGTGGCCATTACTGTGGAGAGGGAAGGAGTGCTCCTCCCAGGGGAGTATCTGAGGAGGCCGACGTGAGGCCCTATAACCGCTCACCCACCATGCCTCCTCAAATTCCAGGGCACGCGTTAGGTCCACACTCCTCCACCTCCCAGGGCGGTTGGGTGAGGCCATGCGCTGAGCTCTGCCAATGATATATGAACAAGAGTGACAAGCGCCAACTCCAGGCTGACCCAGAAAGAACTCCCTTGCACGATAGCTGTTTGTCTATCTGCCGGTCAAATGCAGAGGGTCTGCGCCATAAAGGAGAGCAGAGCCATGAGACGGAAGGACCCCAGTCCCTGATGGACCACATATAAAGACCATTTTCAGTCAGGATCACTCAGCTGGACCTTACTTGAATGAGAAAGAGATTTTGGTTTGGTTTGGTTTGGTTTTAAGTCACCAAGACTTGGGGGTTTATCTGTTACAGCAGTTTATCTGTTACCTAACTCCTTTGGCTCGCATTTGTTCAACATTACTGAAAGCTCATTCCTCCTTAGGTGGCTGGGCACTGAATTCCCTGTGGCTGTCAAACAGCTGTGCCTTGGGGACCCAGGGTGTTGGTCACATGGGGACACTCACTTGAAGAAACCCAATATTCCTAGCCGGTACTGGGTCGTTACAATTAGCACGTCCTCGTAGGCAGCCAGGGCAGACCCGTCAAAGATGGAGGCTGAGCCAGTCTCGAAGGCGCCCCCAGGGAGCCACACCATGACCTGCGGAAGGGACAAGACCTCTGCAGTCAACCTGCCAGGCATTCACATCCCCTCCCCATGCATTTTGGGACTTTCTTTATTTAGGGAAATATAATAGAAAGCTTTCCTTTCTAAGTAGCATCAGAGGCTTTGTCTTTTGAAGAAGGCCCAGGGGCAAGCTTGTGGGTTCTGGCACCAAAGTACCTGGGCTGGATTCCCAGCTCTGCCACCGACGAGCTATGTAATGTTGGGAAGATTACTTAACCTCCCTGAGGCTCATTTTTGCCACAGGTAAGCTCTGAAGAATGAAAGTATCTCACTGATGGGTTATCACGATATTTAAACAAGATCCTGCATCTAAAGTTCTTAGAACAATTTCAAGTGCCCAGAAAGCATTAACTAAATATCACTGAACTTGTGACCCACAGGAAGATGGAAATCATTGTAAGTCATGAAGGAGAGCCAAACCACTTAAGCTATTTTAACTTAACTCCTTCCCCTACCTACAGAAAGGAGAGAAGCAAGGAGAGATGACAGGGAGGAGAAGTATGAAAACTTTCCTCTATTGATTAGAAAAATTCGGACCAAGGAACATAAAACATTCACATGGTACTATTGGGATTGATATACTTCTTTTAAAAAAAAAAAAGATTTTATTTATTTATTTGACAGACAGAGATCACAAGTAGGCAGAGAGGTAGGCAGAGAGCGAGGGGGAAGCAGGCTCCCTGCGGAGCAGAGAGCCCGATGTGGGGCTTGATCCCAGCACCCTGGGATCATGACCTGAGCCGAAGGCAGAGGCTTTAACCCACTGAGCCACCCCGGGGCCCCGGGATTGATATACTTCTTAATAAATCCTTTCCATTCTCTCTTTTTTAAAAAGATTTATTTATTTATTTATTTATTTATTTATTTATTTGAGAGAGAGAGAGAGTGTGTGTGTGCAGGTTGGCGGGGAGGGGAGCAGATGGAGAGAGTCTTAAGCAGACTCCACACTGAGCACAGGGCCCGATCTCATGACCCTGTGATCACGACCTGAGCAGAAACCAAAAGTCCAACGCTTCACCGACTATGCCACCCAGGTGCCCTGCCCTTTATTTCCCAGGAATGCCTGAGTGGCTCAGTCATTAAGCGTCTGCCTTCGGCTCCTGTCATGATCCCAGGGTCCTGGGATGGAGCCCCGTGTAGGGATCCCTGCACAGCAAGAAGCCTGCTTCTCCCTCTCCCTCTCCCCCTGTTTGTGTTCCCTTTTCTTGCTGTCTCTCTGTCAAATAAAGAAATAAAATCTTAAAAAAATAAAAAAGGATTTCCCAAACAAGCAAACAGAAAATCAGGGTCCTTTTAAGCAGTTGTCTTTCTAAAAGTTTACAGACCATTAAATACTCAACAGAGGGGAAAAAACAAAACAAACTAAAAATCAAAGTTCAAGTCAAGCCACTGCCAACAAAGAAGCAATCAGAAAGGAAGATAAAGTGAATCTGTCATTAAATGACTTTTTAAGAGTTACTGATGCATTAAGTGATTACATTTCCCTTTTACCCAACAGGGGGTAGGTTTGATTCTAGACGCCCAGCCCCTCTGCATGGGACCCTGGAGCCCTGGGCATGGTGGGCAGCCTTACAGGGAGCTTGGAGCCCTTGTTCGCATGGGCTGGCGCATAGATGTTAAGGTACAAGCAGTCTTCAGACACTTCCAATTTGGGGTAATGCACCTTGAGAAAGTGTTGATCTGAGAGCAGCCACTCTGAGTTCTGGAGGCACCTTGGAGGAAGGAAGGAGACATCTCAGAGTTGCTATCAGGGAACATGCCTGGGAGGGGCCAGGTCTTGTGACAGCAGAGAGGCCTGATGGCCTCCCAAGTCTGAGCGGAAGAAGCCTATGGGAGCTATTGGTACAAAATCTAATCATCTCCCCTGCCCCCACCATGGTGGCACAAACAGAGAAACATGCTATAATTCTTTTAGATCTGGTTTTTGGGTAGGAAAGCAGTTTGTGCAGAATAATTGTATCATTAACTTCCAGCACCCACGCATGCATATAGCCACTACCACAATTCAGACACATACACATCAAGATTCAGCATGGCTCAACAATTCCCCAAACTGGAGGGCAAGACACTGGGTTACATATCAAGGGCTTTGCTCTAGCAGCTCCCTTTTCTGCCCCCAGAGGGACAAAAGGACATCTCTAGGCCTTTTCTCCAGGACACAATGGAGGTAGATGAGTAGGGAGATTCCTATATCCAAGCCTTTGCTCAGGCTGGTCCCTATGCCCAGAGTGCTCTCTACTCATATCTGTTTGCTCATGTTCTTCCCTTTCTTTCAGATTCAGTAAAAGTGCCACCTCCTCCAAGAAGCCTTCTGAGATCCTCCTAGTTAGACCACAGCTCTTTAGAAACACCTATATACATTATGTTCTTTCCTTAAAGTTCTCTTAGGTTTGCACATGAGTGTTGCCATCTTCCCCCACTCAAATGTGACCAGCCAAAAGCTGTTTTGGTCACCTTGGTACCTCATAGTCCCTAGCACTGAGGCTATAACAGAGTAAGATTGAATTAGACCAATATATGACTTCTAGGCTGGATGGGTGGTTCCTTCTCAGCATCCTTCTCTGATCCCCTAAAAGTCTGCCTTCGTCACTTTATATTTTAATCATTGTTATGATTAGCACCCCCTAGCACCCCTAGCACTGTAGCACCCCCATCAGCCCACAAGGTCATTCAGGGCAACTGTGACCAGCCCACCATATGTCCCCTAGGACATTATAGAGAGGCAATGACTGAGTTGGTTCTCAATGAATCTTAGCTGAATGAATACATGAAGGAAGGAACAGATGAGTTTCAGCTTCGTGTCTTGAGTCCCTGGGCCCCATGGGGTCTTCTTCTGCGACTTATGGAGCTTCCTGGCACCAGGGTACTCCTTATTCCTGGGACCCCAAGGCCAAGAACCAAGAACCAACTTGAGGACTGGACAGAATCTGAGCATCAGAAGATTCTCGGGGATCGCTTCTCGGCCTTTGGCTAAGATCAAGTGCAGAAGATTCTTGGGGATTTTCAAGTCTCACCTTCCAACCTATGCTCATCATGATTCACCCACCCCAGCTTGAACATCAGCAATGACGGGGGCTCCTGACCCAGAATACATGCATCTACTCCACAGGTGTTTGTGGATTTCCCTGCATCAGGCAGAGAGCACTAGAGCTGAGATCCCTCTGTCGTGGTTCTTCACCTCAAAGCCCTCGGCCAGTTTGGACCTTGGGTGGGGATTGACATGGAAACACCTGGACCAAGACTCAGTAAGTCTGCCACAGCCGTTCCCAAATCTGATCGGGCCTCAGATCCCTAGACACCTTTCAGTGCAACCAGCTTCCTGGGCCCGGCTCTGGAGATTCTGATTCAGGAAGTCCAAGAGGGGAGCCCAAGGAACCCGCGTGCTCTGAACACCACTGCCAGTGGTCCCGCTGATCAGCCAGCTGGGGGGCCATGGTCAACCCTCCTCCTCCTTGGTGCCACCACCTTTCCCAGGGAGCTGCACAACCTTTACTCCCCTGCAGTGCTCCGCCCCCACGCCCAGGCCACTTTCCACCACGGGACTGAGACTGCTCTTACAATTTAGGGTAGGACGTGGCATCTCGGAAGTCATTCCAGGGCAAGGCAGGCTTTGGTTTCTTAAATCGCAGGGGTCCTACAGGGGGCACAGCATAGGGGATCCCGAGGAACACGTTCACAGGCATGGTGCTTCCCAGCACAGTGGCTTGCTTCCCCCGGACCCACCCCAGCGTGGTGCTCCTCACTGGTGCGTCCGTGGCTGGCCCTGAGGGAACACACAGGGCAGAATCAGGAGTGGCTGGGTGGAGAACTGGAACGAGCCCAGCTAGGACGCCCCTCAATGGGGGCGCTCTCTCTTGGCCCAGAGGCCATGCAGCAGGAAGTACCTAGACTCCCCATCAATAAACCACTGTCCCTGGCTTCTTTTAAGATTGCCTTAGAAGCCACCTGCATCAGAGCACTGACTTCGTTTCTCCTAGGAGCACAGCACCAAGTCACAAAATTTGCCCCAGTCCTCTTGGGGAACAAGGAAACTCTCCCTTCAACAGCGCGGATTTCCCTTACTCTCCAACTGATAGATGCCGGGCTCTGCAGATCCTAGGCTCCCACAAAGTCATCTGGCCCAGGGTCATTTTCATACCTATCAGCACACCTGCTGGCATGTCTGTGCCTTCCCTACCTGACTATGAGCTTTTTAATTTTCTTAAAATTAAATTTAAAAAAACTTTTAAAAATCCTTCCTAGGGCAATCCTAAGCAGTAACAGCTATGGAATTGTGCTCTTTGATGAGTTAAGTCTATGTTTTTGAATATACATGAAAATAAATATACATCAATAAAAACAAAAAGTTCTCATGGGGATGCCATCTGACATCAGCGCCCCCCGCCCCCAGGGACAGGAGGATGATATTTTTGGAAACCCGAGAGTGCAAGCTTCTCGGTTTTCACATAGAATACAGAGTGTTGAGAAGCCCACTGCCCAGCTGTTTACTTATTAGGACTCGGGCGTCTTGGTGGTACCTGTTTTAATGTCATTTTAATAGAGAAAGTCCTGTCCAGGCAGGCACTAGTACAAAGCATGGGCTCCATTCTATGACCCTCCCCAGTGCCTGGGACAGAGAGCTCTCCAAACTCCGACAAGGTGTGAGCAACCCAAGGGCAGGACGGAGCTCTACCCGCTCCCAAAAAGGAGACTCTGTGGAGGATGGTTTTCAGTAACACCAGGACGCTGCTCAGGGGCCCTGAGGTTACTTACATAGCCTTTTACGAGCCTTCAGACCTCCGAGAAATAGGTTTGTTTGCACTAGTGGTAAGGAAATTCCCCTACCCCATCTTCTGAGGCCCCTCCTCTCCCACGGGGTGTCTCACCTTTGGTGGCAGCTGTAAGGACCCAAACAACCCAAATCAGGGTCTGGCCCCGGTGCCCCCACTCCCCACTCATCCGGCTGGCCTGCCTGAATGCCCTGCACCTTCACGGCCACAGCTGGCCTCAGAGAACTTCGGTCGGGGGCAAGAAAGGGCTTCCTGTTGGCAGACAAATGTTGAGCGGGCAAACACAGGACACCGGCTGGTGAAGAGGGGCAGCAGACCAAGATTTTCGGAGGAATTGGCCAAGCAAGACTTTCCTGTTCTGATTTACATAAGGAGAAGCTGATGATTAACTTGTAAGCTGGGGAAGGATAGTGCGGCAGGCTCTGGGCATGCGGGATGGAACAAATACAAGGGACACTGGGCATCAGGGAAGGCAAAGACCTTAACTGAAGTGTCTGCAGGGGCCAGGAAAGCAGCAAACAAACAGTGAATGAAGCTGGCCAAGAGAGCTTGATAGGATGTGGTGGGGACTGTGGGACAGAGCGCATGCCCTCTCTTAAAGAGGCAAGACTTCTCAACTCCAACAAACGTTTGGCTTACGACAATGTAGGTACACCAAACCAGAAGTCAGTGATCTCTCTCTATTTTTGTAAGTGGTTTCAAATTTGAAGAAATCATGTTATGAGCCCAGTGCAGTATTTCTACTGGCTTGAGCTGTGTCTGTAGTTCTGATCTAGACCCAGCTCCCCTGCATAAATATGAGGAGACAAGTCCAAAGAGGTGAAGTTCCTATACGTGGTTCTGTTGGAGCCTGTCCTTACATTCAGGTGGGTCATTGATGATCTGGCTCAGGACCTAGGAACATCACCATCTGGCTCCTGCCACGGTCCACACCGCCCTTGGGGTAAAGGTGTAGCCCCAAGATGGGGCTTCCCAAGTGCTTGGAGTAGGTGGGTGCAATCGGGGTATGTGTCGAAATTCTGTCCTTCTGCTTAGCCCCCCTGGAGATCTAGGGGCAGGACTTGAACAACGTGAATGGTGGGTTTGGAAGCATCAATCTAACGCACAGGTCTCGCAGAGGAGTCACCTTCTGAGAGAGGCAGGGTTGTTACGAGCAGATATTATGTGCCTGCTGGATACAGAACTCTACACAAGCAGGCAGGGAAAGCCTTCCTCAAGGTCAGTGCAAGGGGCTGTCGGGTGTATTTTGCTAAAGGCCTGTGCTCTGTAAATCTCTACAGATTAGTAGAAGTCCTCCAGTAAATATCTTTCTCCCCAGCTTTAAGTCCCTTTCTGACAAGCCACTGACCGCACCAGGAATTATGGAAATAGGACTTGGGTGGAGTCCTTTCTGAAGATTTGATTCTTAATTCAGCAAAAGTCACTTATGGTTCAAATGGAACCTTGACATTGTCCCCTGAAATCTAGCGAACAGCGGTAGACAGCAGTCCCTAGGTATGATGACGAGGAGTGAGGAAGACAGGGGCTGCCCGTATCAGACGTCTAGATGTTCAGACTGCCCACCTTTGAGGTGACCACAAATCCCAGCAGATGAATGGGAGATGGGGTGGGAATTTCTAAAATGTTCCCGGCATGCCCTGCAGACTTTGTTGGTGTGGGTTAAACATTGAGCATACCCAAATCCCAGCGCGTGTGTATACACAGGTTAGTTGCTGCTAGATTCAAGTACTTAGGGCTTTTCAGACATCAAAGACCTTAGCTTGGGTCTGGGCCATAGAGTGGGTGGTCAGTGGTGTTTGCTAGATTGCAACCTGACCCTAGCTTGTTGAGACGCACCCACACATGATTCTTTAAAATGCCTTCAGAACAAAGGCAAGTTGTTTTCTTGCCTTTCCCAGCAGGCCCTTCCTGGCATGGCTGACCTAAGCAGCTGCAAGCTCTTGCCCATGGCCTTGAGACCATTTACAGAGACCTGGGTTCTCTCTTGATTCTTCCTCAGAATCAAGGGTGTCCTTGAACAAATCCTCTCTTTCTTCTGGGCCTCAGTGTTTCCATCTTCTGTTGACATCTGTGCACGCATTTTAGGATTATAAATTCCGGAGACCCAAGCATGAATGAGTTTCCAGAAATGCCTAGGGGGGCAGAAGAACCCAGAGAAGGGTGGAGAAGTAGACAAGTTTCTGAGCAGAGGAAGAAGGCTGCTGCAGAGCCAGGCCAAGTGACTCTGAAAGCACTAATTTGCCAGCTCAAAATGGCATCTTCATGGGCCCTGTCAAATGAAGGTCTACAATACCCATTCTGTCTACAGCCTTGAGACTCAGACTGTCTCCCTGCTCTGGCCCTCCTTAGTTGCCGCCAGAAAGGTCCTCCCTGCCCTATAACTCTATCAGAAATACCTGGTGTTTCCCCAAACTCAGCCATGGACCTAGAGCTTCACAGTTTGTACCATTCCCACTCCTAACCTGATTATCAGTTTACTGGAAATTGTTCTTTAAATCAATCTTTTTAAAAAAAAAAAAACTGTTGATTATCAAGAAATTTTTATATACCTAATGCAGTAGAGATAGTGTTTTGAAAAGAGTAAACCGGTGTGTTTTGCATTTCTATATGGTGAAATCATCCCCCACCTCTAGCAACTAATAAAGCTGTAGGGTATGGTGCAGAAGACCCCAAAACAGGAAGTGTGGAGGATCTGGCCCTCCTGCTCCACAGATTGTGGGAAGAAGAAGGGAACAGTGGTGGGGAAAACAGGGAGTGATACCAGGTCACCTGAATCTCCCTCTTAGACTGAAACCCCAAGTGGGAGATGTGTTAGGGAAGCTGACGGCAGCTTTGGTTCTCCATAAGAAGACTTCCATGGGGTGCTCCAAATCCCTAAATCAGCCTGTGGCAGCCACAACCAAGTAGAAGAGGTTGGGCAAAGACAGATCTCAAGTGATGCTCTTGCTTATCACGGATCAGCTGTTCTTGGAAGGGCCTGAAATATGGCCTTGAAGGGAACTCAGAAGTAATTGAGACTATGGTTGGGAGCTAGATAGAGAGAGGTCAGGGGACCCACAGAGGTGCTTCCTGGGCTTGAGGATAAAGTGGAGGCCTGACCTGGGTAGAGCACAGTGATGAGAGCTGGTAGAGCTGGTCAGAGCCAAGGTGAGGGCACTGAGTCTCTAAGGAGGGATCCATGGGCTTTGACCAAGACAAAAGGACAGACCGTGAGCTCACCATGTTAGAATTCACCATCCTCCCAGGAACTCGGTGCACAGGGAAGTTCCTGTAGACAGCCCAACAACACCAGGACCTCTGTAAGTGGGTTTAAGCTACCTCTACCCTTCTAAGGGTGTGGTCGTATTAGCTTCTCCCAGTTCATGCATCCAGATGCCATCTTGGAGAGGATGGGAAGTAAATCTGAGCAGAGGCTATGCATTTATTTGAAAAAGCTATAAAGAGATTATTCAAGTTATTAAATAGGACTGAGTTTACCTGATGGTGTTCCATGTAAGTATCTACTATGAACTACAGGGTTGGGGTGGGGTGAAGGAATTGTTCTCTTCTGGTTAAAAAGAAAAGTTAATAAGTATTATAGATAGATAGATAGATAGATATAAGAAACACGCTATGGCCAAACTGGGTCTCTTACCTACAACAAACCCAGCCTGAAAGAGAACCGTGGAGAGTGTGACTTCCTAACTGCTTATCTCGCATTTTCTTTTCTGTCAAGGTGCCACCTCTGCTTATCTCACTGTTCCCTAATGGACAGAGCGGACCCTCAGGGAAACTGACATGGCAGGAAATAATGATACTAGCTTTCATTTACCGAATGCCTTGTAGGTATCACAGCCTGGGCTAAATGTTTTACAGCCATGACCCTGTGTAATGCCATTATTCCCATTTTGCAGAGCAGCAAACCCTGCAAGGTAGGATGAATCGTCAGATATCACAGGACTGAATCGTCAGATATCACAGGACTGAGGAGCCAGCACAGCTGGGACTTGAGCCCAGACTTCTGCCTCCAAGCTGCATGCAGCCTTTGCCATTTAGGGAAAAGGAGCGGGAATGAGGAGCAATAGGAAGGTCGGGGAGCATGGGCTGACTTCTGCAGTTCTTGGGCCATTAAAGATCATTTAATCTTGTAGGAAGCAGAGGATCCACCTGACATCACCTCCTTGGACCTTGCTGTTCCCAGCAAGCCAGTGGCCTCGAGGGCCCCCAAGACAAGAGCTCTTCTGATGAGCTCTCTCTGTTCTCCCAGGCTGCTCAGCTGAAACCCTGAGGGAGAAACCAGAATGGGAGAGGACCTCAGTCCCAGGCCTGGCTTCAGCTTAGAACATATGCTAATCTGCCCTGCTGCCAGTGGCCTCAGGGTGGAGGCCAGCCTGCAGGGGGACAGAACACAGGGAGGATGCTCTGGGGCTGGACTCGTGTTACCGGGCACTGCACCTCTCACTCTAGGGGCCTGGGGCTGGGCACCCTAGAGCTTCCTTCTTTCTTCAGACCCACCTCACACTGCTATTTAATTCAAACACTTCAGCAGGTTGTTCAGATCTTTTCCCATTTGGCTCTGTCCTGTCCAGATGGATGCTTCACTGTACCCCATCAGTGCGCCTGCATCACTGCACCTCCTCACTATGCTCCCATCACCAAGCCCCTATCCGTCTAGCCCCATCGCTGTACCCCATCGCTCTAAGCACATCACTGCATGCACGTAACTGTTCTCCCATCACTGCACCCCCCTCATTATATTCCCACCACTGTACCCCATCCCTATAGCCCCATCACTGTACTCCCATCCCTGCACCCCATTCCTACAACCTCATCATCACACCACCATCATTTATACCCATCAGTATGGGTCCCATCCCTGCACCCCTATAACTAGACCTATCACTGCACCCCACCTGCATCGGATCTTTTAGTTAATCACATTTTCCTTTCCTGGAATGTTTTGCCTTGACTTCTTCACCTGGTAAAATCCTTCTGGTTTTTCAAGATCCCACAGAAATACCATCTCCTCCAGGCAGACCTCCTTATTCTCAAGTGCTAAAATCATTTTCTCGTTTCATCCTGAGCGCTTTGTTGATGTTTCTATTATACCATTTCCAATGTTCCATCCCAGTTCAATGGCTGGTTTCGCCACAGATGATGATGATGGCGATGACCATGTTGACATCGCTATCTCCTGGTCACATAACGTGAGCCCACTTCTGCTTTAAGTCATACCTGTAGTGGACAGTCCTGTGAAGACCAGCCTCACCTGTCAGGTGACAGCACGCCCCCTGAAGCATGGGTGGGCCATGTGACTCTCTATTTTCTGCCCCAGGGCCTTCACCCCATCACAAATATCCTCTCTCACTTTGCTTAAGCAAGATTGGAATTAGAGTAACCCAGGAGTAATCCTCAAGAAAGGGAGCATGAGGCCTGGGAGTAACACTCCAGTCTCTGGAGGCATTCTGTGTGCTGCTCAAGAGGCAGAGGGTTCTAGAAAAACCGGGCTCTCTTTCCTCACAGAAGCAGTCTCAGTAATACACTTTATCTTGTCTTTTCTCTCTGTCCTCCCCGCCCCAAGCTCCACTCTTATGGAACCAAAGTAAGTCAGTGGACACCAGGAGGAGACCTCGAAAGTGGACCATCAGTGGGATCCTATGACTGGATCACTCACCATTCAGACAGCATCACGTGGCAAAGACTCTCAGGGGTGGGCTGGGATGTGGTCCAGCTGGAGGGGCACCAGTCAGGAATGTCTTCACCCCAGCCTCTTGAAGGTATAAAGGTAATGGTAATTACAAGGATTGTGGTGTTGGCTGGATTTCATGAACTGCCTTGAAGCCTTGAAAAAAAAAAAAAATGACAGGTTCTGGTCAATGAGCTATTAACACAGCATGAAAATTAGAGGCCTTCTTGGCAGCTTTTAAAGATCTCCTTGAACCACAGTGAGACCATGCTAAAGATGAGACCCAGGATTTGACCATACGAGTGAAGGAGCTGCAAAGGAGGTTGTTTGTGTAGCCGTGGAAGAGCTCCTATGCTTAAGTCAACCCCTAGGTAAGAGGGTTGGGACCCAGAGTCGTGTGGATGGAGACATTTGAGAACAATGAACACTCGATTCTCCTAAACTTTCCAAACTAACAGGAGGTGCCTTCTCCCTCTTACTAGAAGGGAGCAGACCTGGTTTGTGTTGTGTGCTCCCTATGAAAATGTTTTTCCTCATCAAGATCACCCTATTTCATGCATTCCCCCTGGTCAATCATGGGAGCCAGGCTTCAGCCTAGCCAGAGCAAGGGAAGATACTTCCCTCTCCAGGAAGAAATGGCTTTCTCACTGAATTAACTGCATATCATGCCAATATGTCCTGGTAGCAACTGAGAAAAACATGTGTGGGAGTGAATCCTGAGGGCGGTGGACCTGAGGGGTGGGGCAGAAGATAAGATTGGGTAGGAGAGAATTTATAAACACAAGAGCACATTCCCACGACTCGGGATTTATTGTCCTGAAAGAATGCCTCGAGCTGGTCTAAGAGGCCACAGGAATGGCTCTTTGAAGCATGCACATGAAGACGGCCTGCCATGGATGAGATGGAGCTGCTAGAATTGCCATGGCCAAGTACTAAGAAAGAAATCAGAAAGTGCAGGACATGGGTCTATTAGAATGAATTTATTTCCTAGAAGGAGGGAATTCATGACCTGGCGATGTTTACTAGGAGTGCCCACGAGCTCTCTTCTCTAGGGTGGTGAGGAACATACCAGTGTAGAGAGCACCTGCCTCTTTGAGAAGCCCAGTGCTGACAATTCTCGGTAAGTCAGTGTTGATAGGCGATGCCACCGTGAAAATGTGCTTTGTTCAGATTCAGTCAATGTGAATGAATCTGGAATAGCAGAAGCCAGGCAGTGCTATTTAACCACCAGAGTAATGTAGAAATAACTGCCCCAATGGGTGGCAAAGACAGAGTGGCAACAAGGGTGCCTTGTCCACTGAGATCTATGACAGTGACTAACAAACCACGGTATTCCTAGAAGTAAGGTAAGTAAGCAGCCACCTTGAACATTGCTTCACTTGTAAAACCAGAAAAAGTCAAGAACTGGTGAGCAGAAGTTTCATGTCAGCCATAACAATGAAAAATCACAAGGCCTTACCAGATGTTTCCAGATGTAAACCATTTCTCAAGCATACTATTAGGAGATGCTGGGTCCTCTTAAAGAAGAATTATGCAATGCCACTATAAATAAATAAACTATATACATTTTCTCAATCCTTCCCTAAAGGAATTTATAGACAGAACCCATCTCATCATGGGAAATTCCATATGCATGCTCATCTGGTGCCCATGATCCAGCATTTCTTCTCAACCAGAACCCAATAACACTTCAGGAGATCTTCTCAAAGGGCTTGTAATTCTCTGCTGTAGTTAGCAAGGTCTTACTCCAGAATTCCAGAGACCTAGATCATGATTCTCCCACTGGAGTTTGCCATACACTCCACACTGCATCTTTTCCCATCCCTGACACCTCCAGTATCATAGGGCCTGCCAGATCCTATCACTCAGATAGCAGGGATGATAGATCCACGGGTGCCATCTCATCTCCAGACCCTACTCAAAGCTGGAATCCTTCCATGTCCCCCGGCATTTAGGCCAGCTGAATACCATGTACAAATACCCTTATCAATTATACAGTGATTGAGGGGGGCCAAATTTCAAAGGTCACGATGTATAAGACTGGGCAAAAATGTAAGACATTGAATGGAAATTTCATCGCCCCTATAACCTGCAGACAGCAGGGTTGATAGAAAGAATGGAATATTAAATCAGTAAATTATATTACTAACAGGTTAATCACATTGGTCAGGTGGACTAATGTGGCTTTAATACACTTAAATGATCAACCAGTAGGGCCTGTTGCCCCAGATGCCAGATTGCAGACTCTCATCCAGACACCCAACACTGTAAAGGTATGGGAATGATGGGGGACAGCCATTGCCCTGACTCTCACCAAGACTCAGTGTGCTATGCTGCTAAGAACACCAAGTCCCATCATGCCTGAGAAGTGTCATCTATTAGAACTTTCAATGGGACATCCCACTGGGATGGGCAAGTTACTTCACACCCATGGGGTGAGGGGGAACTACTCAATCTCCCCTGGGATCCTATTGTCCTGATGTAAGCCAGACCTGCTGAAAAGCACTAGACTGCAGTAGGACACACACTATTGAAAAGAGAAAGGGTGGCAGTTGTGATCTGGCATATCCTGCCCCCAGTCCATTCCCTCATGCCTGACATGCCCTCTCCCCCAGCCAATAGGTATGGTACATACAGCCTGGTGAAGTGAGCAAGTTGTTTTCCACTGGTATGATCACTTGGCCACCATCTTTGTTTTCTCCCATTGGGCTGGAAGAACGCACATTAAAAGTCCCCTACTAAATTCACCCAACAAGCCTTAAACAATAGACAACAAAGCATTTCCTTATCCTGAACCCTGAAATGTCTCTCATAAGAAAAGGTGTCTTGGGGTGCCTGGGTGACTGAGTCAGTTGAGTGTCTGACCCTTGATTTCAGCTCAGGTTGTGATCTCAGGGTCCTGAGATTAAGCTCTGTCTCAGGCTCTGTGTTCAGTGGGGAGTCTGCTTGAGTTTCTCTCTCCCTCTCACTGTACCCTCCCCCAATTCGCATGTGTGCACACTCTCTTTTTTAAATAAATAAATAAATCTTTAAAAAAAAAAAAAAAAAAAAAAAAGAAAAGCTGTCTTCTAAGATAGGATGACCTTGGACATTACTGCCTCCCAAGGAGGGACCTGTGCTATCATCCAAATAGAATGTTGTGTGTTCACACCTGATGAGTCTGTTAATGTGTCGTCTTCATGAAATCACATGAGGACACGTGTGAATGCTCTGTGTGATCAACCCTCTAGTCTAGGGAACTTAATAAATCAGGGGTTTGGATGGATCATGGGCTCTTGGAGAAAAAAAAAATGGTACTTATTATTTTGGGAATTATCTTGATCTGTGTTTTTCTGGCATGTGCTTCTGTTGTTGTGATGGTATCTGCCTCCAGTGCAGCCAGACAGTCACCAAATCAACAGCCTCCATGCTGGTGAAACTCCTTGGTGACTGCTCACAGCACGTTCAAGGAAGAGGGGTGTGCATAAGAGTGTAAGAGCCTGTCACGAGGGCTGGAATGTTGGCGGGGGGTGGGGGGCTTCATTGAGACAATGTGACCACCAGTTGACCCAGAAACTGGATCTGGACAACTGGGAGACTCCTCCCTCCCTTGTCCTTCAAATGCATATTCATCCCACCGTTCCCACAGTGAAAGCCATTTAAAGGACAGAGCCTTGAGAGAGTCAGGTGTTGTGGAGACCATCAGGATGGTATACATGGCTGAATCCAGTTAAGGCCTAGGTGTAAACCTGTAAGATTCTGGTGAGGGGTTGTTGAGACCTTCTCATTTTGCTGATGCCTAACAAAAGCCTTCTAAGTAAGCTCCCTTGTTTATCAAACCTGCCACCCACCAATCTGGAGTGGTTTACCTCTTTCTTTGGTCTTCCCTCGCCTTCTGTGTACAAGAGCCAGCTTGCAAACCAACACCAACTAGACCTAACAGACATGCACAGCATGCTATACCCAACAACAACAGAATACATATTCTTCTCCAGGGCACATGGAACATTCTCCAAGGCATACCATATGTTAGACCGCAAAACAAGTCACAATAGATTTTTAAAAGTTTGAAATCATATGTGGTCTCTTCTCCTACCACAATGGAATGAAAGCAGAAATCAATGACAACAGGAAATGCAGAAAATTCACAAATATATGAAATTTAAATAAGACGTTCAGACAACCAACAGGTCAAAGAAGAAATCACAAGGGAATTCAAAATATTTTGAGATGTTCTTTGGAAGTACATACTCGTGGCTTAAAAAAAATACTTTGAGGGGAATGAAATCAAGGTACAACATAGCAGAACTAATGAGATGCTGGGAGAGCGGTGCTGTAAATGCCTACATTAAAAAAAAAGAGAGAGATCTTAAATAAATAATCGAAACTTCCCCTTTAAGGACTTGATAAAGAAGGGCAGAATCATTCCAAGGCAAGTGGAAGTGAGGAAGCAACAAATTTGGGAGTATAAGTAAAACAGAGAATAAAAAAACAAAAGAATCAATGAACCCCAAAGCTGGTTCTTTGAAAAGATTAACAAAATTGAAAACAAAACTTTTTTCTAGATTGACTAAAACAAAAAGAGAAAAGATTCAAATACTAAGGTCAGTAATGAAAGTGGGAATGTTACTGCCAGCTTTAAGGAATGTTTTTCAGGCTGAAAAAAAAAATGATAAATCAAATATAATGCAAATGCATCATGGGGCTCTAAGACACACAGAAGTAAAATCTATGACATGGGAGGAGGGGGTAAAGGGGATTGTATCATATTAAGTTCCTTATATTATGTAGCCAAAATATTCAATAGCAGAGATAAAAAACAGAGAAACATGGAAGGGCTCAATTAATCTAAAAGAAAATAGAAAAGAAGGGACAAGAAAGTGTACAAAAGAGGGGCACCTATGTGGCTCAGTGGGTTAAGTGTCCGACTCCTGATTTCAGCTCATGACCTGACATGAGATCTCATGATCTCATGTCATGAGATCGAGATTCACGTCCAGCCCCACACTGGACTCTGTGCTGGCATGAAGCCTGCTTCAGATTATTTCTTTGCCTCTTGCTCTCTCCCTCTCTAAAAGCAAAACAAAACAATACACTAAAAACTACAAAAGAACTGATGGAAAGAAATAGAAAAGTCACAGCCAGATGATAAACTTTATCCTACCCATATTAGTAAACACATTTAATAAAAAATGGATTAAATGCTACAAGTTAATACAGATTTTCAGTGAGTTCAGTATAGTAGATATCAAGGTAAAAAATATTACTAGAGACAAACAAGAGCATTTTTAAGGGACAAAAAGAAAATACAGTGTTCAGAAAGATAAAACAATCCTAATTGTGTTGCACCTAACAACGAGCCTCAGGATACATCAAGAAAAAAATCAAACTATAAGAAGAAATGGAAAATGGTTACAATCATGGTTAGAAATTTTAATATAGTTCTCTCCATATAACTAATAGAATAAGGAGAAAAAAATGAGTAAAGATAGAGACTTGAACAACATATTAATAATCAATTTGACCTGACTTATGCTAGACTAACAACTATAGATTACACATTCTTTTCAGATCCACATTGACATTTACTAACAGAGACCATATGCTGGGCCCTAAAGCAAGTTTTAATAGATTGCAAAGTATTAAAATAATGAAAATAAGTATTTTCTCTGTATAGGCACAATGCAGAAGTTGATATGTAGAAAAATTCCAGACACTTGGAAATCAAGTGACATGCTTCCATGTAACAAGGTAAATTTGACACTGGAGTTCACAAATTGGTGAATTTTTAGATATCATAAGTAAATTGACATCATCTGTGGAAGCAGTCTCATTCAGGTAAGACTGCTATTGACCAGTTGCCCCTCAGAAGTGTGTTTATTGAAGTGAGTTTGTCCCTGATGGCTAATTTTCAAAAGTGAGCAGATAATGATGATTTGTGATTTGCTTTTTAAAAGCATGTTCACTGAAGCAAGTTGTCATTGATCAATTGACCAAGTTTAAAATCAGTTCTGGTGGCTACTTGTTACCATGGCTACAGAAGAATCAGTCTGTAAGTAAGTTTTTGAGAAGACGTTTATTTTCAAAATGAAAAATCAATCTTTTCTACTATCAGAAAGTTAGAAAATGAAATTATAATAGTATAAAATAGCACATACTAAGTGATTTATTTAATAAAAGATTTGAAAGACCTCTAACTTAAAACTACAGAGCAATGATAAGAGGAATACATAAAAAAAATGGGGAGATAAACCATGTTCATGGATTCGAGGACTCAGTATTATTAAGATGTCATTTCAACACAAATTGATCTACAGAGTGAATCCAACCTAAACAAAAACTCCAGTAGGCCTTTTTTGGGGAGGAGGGGGTAGGGGGTAGAATAAATTGAAAAGCTGATTCTGAACTGTAAAACCTTGACAAATTTTGGAGGACTTACACTACCAGACGTTGAGACTTACTATAAAAGTAACTTGACTCCTACCTCACCATACACAGAAATTAATTTAGGACACATCAAAACCTAAATGTGAAAACACTGGAGAACATTTTTATAATATTAGAATAGGCAAAGTTTTCTGAGAGAGGTACTAATTGGGAGAAGAAAAAAAAAACTGATAAATTGGACTTCATTAAAATCTAAAACTCCTGCTTGTCAAGAGATACCCTTAAGAGCACAAAAAGACGAGACACAGACTGAATGAAAACATTCATTACACATTACCTGACAAAGGAGTCATACCCAGAAAAAATAAGAATTCCCATACCTCTACAATAAAAGACAAAGAAGCTAATTAAAAATGGGCAAAAAATGAGTTGGGGGTGGACAAAATGGATGAAGAAGGTCAAAAGGTACAAACTTTCAGTTATAAAATAAGTAAGTCCTAGGGATGTAATGTACAGCATGGTGACTGTAGTTAACCATATGTATTATATATCTGCAAGATGCTAACAGGGCAAATCTTAAAAGCTCTCATCACAAGAAAAAAAATGTTGTAACCATGGATAGTGATGGATGATTTCTCAGCTTAACATTACTGTCATTTCACAGTGTACAGAAATTGAATCATTATGTTGTACACCTGAAGCTAGGATAATGTTCTATGATAATCATACTTTAGTTTTTAAAAAACAGGCAAAAAGCTTGAGCAGCCATTTTACAAAAGAAACTATCCAAGTAGTTAATAAGCACATGGAAAGTGTGTTATGTATCATTAGCCATCAGGGTAATGTGATTAAAACATAGTGAGTATGATGATACACCCACCAAAAGAGCTAAAGATAAAAAATTTAAAAATAACTAACTATATCACGTATTAGCAAGGATACAGAGTGTCCATTGCTGGGAGAAGTTACAATGATAAAACCACTTTGATTGCATAGCAGTTTCTAACATGTTAATTATTCACCAACCCTGTGACTGGGCAGTTCTATTCCTAAGAGAAACAAATGTATATGTCCATGAAAAGACTTGTGCAAGAATGCTTACAGTGGCTTTATTCATAGCAGCCCCAAACTAGAGACCAATGTTCATCGATAAGAGAATGAATAAATTGTGATATGTTCATACAGTTGAATACCACTAAGCCATAACATAAACAAAGCTACTAAAATGCACAACAATGTGAATAAATCTCAGAAACATTCTCTTGATTGCAAGAAGCCAGGCACCAACAGGCAAAACTAATCTTTGGTGACAGAAGTCAGAAGAGTGGTTACATGAGAGAGGAGAATGAAGCAGAAAGGGGCCCAGGAATTTGGGGGGGGGGTTATGCCAATATCTGTGTCTTAGTCTGAGATCACATGGATGTCAACGTATATAAAAATGTATGAAGCTGGACAGTTATGCATTGTGTCACTCTAGGTAAATGATCTTTCAACAGCTTGCTGGGAGATAAAACAATGAAGTCCCAATTTCTAAGGGTTTTTCTGGGTGTTGGAAGTAAAGGCCATTATTGGATTCCCTCACTGCCGAGCCTGGGTCACTGTTTCTTTTGTTTTTGTTTGTTTGTTTGTTTGTTCTTGTTTTTAAAGATTTATTTATTTATTTTAGAGATAAAGAGTATGTGTGGGCACAAGCAGGAGGGGCAGAGGGGGAGGGAGAGAATCTCAAGCAGACTCCCCACTGAGCACGGAGCCAGACACAGGGCTCGATCTCATGACCCTGAGATCATGATCTGAGCTGAAACTAAAAGTCAGATGCTCAACCAACTGAGCTACCCAAGCAGCCCTGGGTCACTAAATTATAGCTCATACACAGGTACCTGGGCTGGACAGGATACAGTGCTGACTTCCACAACTGCCCCCTACCCCAGATGTGCTCTAAAAGCCAACCACTGGATTTCGTCTGCTTTTTGTCCTTATATCCTGTAGCCAAACTCTCAGCTCAGGCCACAGCTCTGGAAACACGCTGGGCATTTCCTGCAATGGTGCAGTTCTCTGCCAACAGTATAAGCCCATTCACCAGTCCAGGTGAGGTCTCTCTGGTTCCACCAGAAGGACTCAGTAAGCATCCAGGTGTTCTTTACTGTCTGCTCGCAGGGATTGTGTGTGAGTCCCGGTGCACAAACTTAGGAGCGTAATACGCGGACTCTGATCTTCTCTAACTCAACTGAATTTTTACTTTGAGTGCCCATCATCACCCTGAAGAGTGGAATATCCTGCCACTACTGCCGTGTTCAGATCCAAGACCACAGCTCCATCCCTGCTCACTGTTCTGTGTCTCTGCTCCTTTTCTGGTCTGGAGTTTGAGCAGAGCTTCACCGAGGTCCCCTTTGTGTGTTGTCTATCACTGCAGCGGCTTTGGACCAAAGAAGGGTGTTAAGGCACAAATAAGCTCCTACCATATGCTGACCGAGAAATTGCAAACTTAATGATGTTCATGAGCATGCATCTTGTCCATTCTCCTGAATGGACTTTTGAACCTCAGAAGTCCAGAGCTGATTCCCATTTGGGCTGCTTTATGCTATGTTATCCTTTCTTGAGGCCATGAATGGCCTTACTACTGATTGGAGAAAGGGCCAAATAGGTACAAGGAATGAGAGGGTAATACTCAAAATATTTTCCCTCCACACATCCTTGGAGAGTGTTGGGACCTCCTGTGAAGTTTGCTGGGAAACTAATTTGTGCAAGACTCTGTGGACGGGAGGGTAGGTGAAAAATAAGGCCTACATTTCACCTTTGCAAGCCCAGATCCAGGTGAGGGAATTACTGTGTAAATGCAGGTAACTCCAATAGCAGATAGAACATGGTCACTGCCCCAACTGAGATTTGGACCAGGATAGTGTACAGAGAAGGAAGCTGATTCATGGAAAACAACCCGGCAGATAGCCACTTAGCTTTTACCCTTGCACTCATGGCTGTTGAGCAATGGCTTCAGGTCTCTTCATCAGGGAGCTCCCTGCTGCTAGCCTGGTCCTTCCACAGCCTTGAGGGTAGCTCTCACCCTACCATCCCTCTTTGAGCTTATAACTGGGACATCTAATCCCAGATTTCAGGACTGTGTCAAGAAAGAAAGAGTGTTTCAACCCCTTTCAGAAGGAGGAGGTAAGGAGCCAAAAGGAATTCTGGAAGATTGTTGCAGGAAAGGCTCAAATTTGTCCGCACCTACCTGTATGTACATCCTTGGCATTAACCCTTCTTCTACATTGATGCTGAGCTTGGTCATTGGACTTGCTTTAGGCCATGAAACAACACAAATACACACAAACCAAGAATTGAAAAGTGCTTGGATAATGGGTTTGGCTTGTCTTGCTGCCCTTTGGAACCCTGCAATCATCATGTGTGAACCAGTCTGGGTAGCCTGCTGGCTGATGGGAGTCAGCGAGTCAAGCCCAGTGCTCCGTTCCTCCCATTTGGGCTGCTTTATGCTATGTTATCCTTTCTTGAGGCCATGAATGGCCTGAGCTACCACACAGGCAGGGTCTCCCAGCTGACTGGCAGCAGACCACAGATGCATGAGTCTAGTGAAAACCAACAGAACTGCCCAAGTAAGCCCAACCCAAAATGCTGACCCATAGAAACTTGACCTGAATAAATGGCTATTTTTTAAGCCACTATGTTCTGGGATGGTTTGTTGCACAGCAATATATAACCGAGACAGAAGTTGGTATGTAGATGTTAGATGCTGCCTAAAAAAAACCCCTCAAACTCTTAAGACAGAATGTTTTATCTTTAGTGTGCTCTTAGCTGCTTATGATGAGATAGAAAGCATGTAACAAGGCAGAAAAAGAATTGAAGCCTGGCAAACATTTCGGTCCCACACTGCTCTTCCCAGAAGGCCATGCTCCACAGGGGGCAGAGGCGCGTGGAGGAGCGCGGAGAGAAGAAACTCGTGAGTTCTTATCAGAGGAAATCTGCATCATGCTTTCTGGCTGGAAAGGGGGTGACTCCTGCACCCCAAGTTGGAATGGTAATGTGTACCTAGGCACAAGACCCTATAAGCCATCACACAAATGGCCAAGTTGCATTAACCAGATGTAACCCACAAAAGGCATGGAACTTCTGGGCCTGAAGGACCACTGGATGATAGATGTTGGACCCCATGTGGACTAATGATTGAGAAGGAGATGGCCCTGCAAGCCTCTTGCCCCTCACCCATGCCATGGCACTGAAATCTGGGAATTAGGGACCCAATCTCCAGAACTGGAGAGGGGGTTAGGGAACCCAGAAAAAGGTCAGGCTAAGCTTTCCCACCATTTATGTGGAGCAAGAGCTCTGCATCCTAACTTAGCATTATAAATGATCAAGAATATTATACTTTCCGGGGTGCCTGCGTGGCTCAGTGGGTTAAAGCCTCTGTCTTCGGCTCAGATCATGATCCCAGGGTCCTGGGATAGAGCCCCGCATCGGGCTCTCTGCTCAGCAGGGAGCCTGCTTCCCCCTCTCTCTCTGCCTGCCTCTCTGCCTACTTGTGATATCTGTCTGTCAAATAAATAAATAAATAAAATCTTTAATTAAAAACAAAAGAATATTATACTTTCGTACTAAGTTTGGGGTAGCAACATTGCAATACACTCCTTTGCTCTCTATGATTGCGATCAGAGTCAAGGTTTAAAAATTCAACTCCTTGTAACTGGAGGAAATACTTAAATTATTTATGAGTAATATTGATATGACACAATTATTATGTAATATTTACTGTTCCGTTATTATTACCATGACTTCTGCTGTGCTAAGTGCTTTATGTATGTTACTTTATTTATTCTTCCTATGACTGTATGAATCAGGTGTTATTACTACTCCATTTTATAGGTAAAAGAATTAAGGCTTACGGGAACTAAGTAGTTAGTTCCTCAACTTCTAAATCTGTTTCACGCACTCCCCAACACTGCAAATTTGTCTTTGGAGGCAGCAAACATGTCTCCTGACAGAATCACAAGTAGGAGGGGTCCAGAGATGACCAAAGCCAGCCTGTTCATCAGAGTGATGGGGACACTGAGGGTTAGAGGGGGTAGAGCTCACACCAGGACCATGGTTCCTGACTCCTGACCACTCTTCTGTACACAGATAATAAACGATTCTCACTTTCCCCCTGCATGGTGTTGATCTGACAAGGTGTAAGCAGTGTGGACCAAAAGGGTGACATGGATTGTCTCATTTCATCCTCATGACAACCCTGGGGGATAGGGTTTATCCTCATAATATGACAAAACTGTGGTTTTAAGAAGTTATTATCTGAATAGCAGAGTCAGCATTTGAAAGTGAAATTATTAAGGAAGTCTGTTTTTTTAACTCCTCATCTGCCTGCCTGGGGACCAGCGATCACCCCAGGGAATGAATTCACAAGGAGAGGTTTTCTGTTAGTTCAGGGCCTCGGGACCATTCCCACCTGCCTCCACTAGCCTCCACCTCTCCAGGCCCCACTTGCTCACTTGTGCACAAAGAGCTCTCATTCTGCTTTCCTCTAGCTTATGTCTCCAGGGGACTGCTGAGTGTTCTGCTTGCCTAGGCCCGTGCCAAGAGCATCTAACTGCCAGGGACCACTTTCTGCTGTCCTCAGTGGGAAACAAAGCACTTTGTCTGGGGGTGGGGGAAGGGAGAGCCAAGAAGAAGTGGAAAGGATGGGGGCAGGGGTTATTATCTACTCATTAGTCTGACCAAAAGCCCAAGACACCTTCAGGGCTGGGAGTGGGGGTAGGGGTTTTCAGGAAGGGGAAGAAATTGTCCTGGGACTCTTGTGAACCAGGGTGAGAAAGGGGCCAAGATGACGGTTTGCTTTGTTTTACTTAGGAGATGTGGGTCAATACCATATTGTCCACTCGGAAAAGGTCCTAAGTGAGCTGGCTGGGATGGTTAATTTTATGTGTCAACTTGAAGGGATGAAAAGATGCCCAGATAGCTAGTAAGACATTATTTCTGAGTGTGTCTGTGAGGGTGTTTCTGAAAGAGATTAGCATTTTAATTAGTAGACTGTGTAAAAAGATTGCCCTCACCAGTGTGGGTGGCCATCATCCAATCTGTTGAGGGCCTGAATAGAACAAAAAAGTGGAGGATGGGCAAATTCGCTTTTCGCTTTTAGCTAAGACATATACCTTCTCCTGTTCTCCTAGCCTTCAGACTCAGACTGGGACAAGCCACCGGCTGTCCCAGTTCTGAGGCCTGCGGACCTAGACTGAGTCATGCCATGGATTTTCCTAGTTCTCCAGCTTACAGACAGCAGATCATGGGTCTTTGAGGCCTCCATAACCAGGTGAGCCCCTTCCCAAAATCATCTTCCATATATATGGAAGATGATTATATATATATATATATATATATTATGTTATATATATATATATATATATATATCCTATTGGTTCTGTTCTTCTGGAGAACCCTCACTAAGTAGAGAAGAACCAAGCCTGTGTCTAGATTCATCAAATCCCCTCAAGTTCCTGGTGGAGGAACCTTGACAGAGCATCTCCTCAAAGCCTCTAAATATACAAGAGTGAAACCAAAATCCTGCACAGGGCAGATATTCCCAGGTTTCCTTTTTGCTTAAGGGGCACTTACAGATGACAAATTGTCTTCACCATCAGTGTTTAGAAAACTGATTTACCATGCAAAGCAGCATTGGTTGATAATAGTCAAAACCTGGGATCAACTCAAATGTCCAGCATTAATAGAGTAAATAAATGTATTAGCAGGATAAATAAATGTGATATATCCACATGTATTCCATAATAAATGTGGAATCCTACTGAAAAAGAATGATGCGCTACTATAGGCCATGAAATGAATGAACCTCCCAATGTCAAACTTAAAAAACCAAGACACAGGGCACCCTCGGTAGCTGAGTCAGTGAAGCATCTGACTCTTGATTTTTGGCTCAAGGTCATGATCTCAGGGTCATGGGATGGAGCCCCATGTTGGGCTCCATGCTCAAAGCAGAGTCTGCTTAAGGTTCTCTCTTTCTCCCTTCGCCCCTCTCCCCACTGTGCACACGTGCTCTCTAAATAAATAAACAGAATCTTTTTTCTTTTTAAAGCCAGACACAAAATGGGTATGTACTGCATAAGCCCCATAATGGAGAGTTCAAAAACAGGCTAATGTATGCTGACAGAAGTCAAAATAGTGGGGGGATAGGTAATGACCACAAGACCTCTGGGGTTCTGGGAAATGCTCTGTATTTTGATCTGTGTTGTGCATCTGCATGAGCAAAAATTTGTAAAGATTTGATTTGTACATTAAGGATTTGTGCACTTTTTCTATGTGCATGTTACTCATTGTACTTAAATAAGAAAAGCAAAGCCAGTAGCGAATATTCCTTGAGGGCAAGCATGTGAAATCATGTGTAGGGGCGTCCAAAGACTCTGAAAGGCAGGCCCCAAGATGTCAAGAGTGGGAAGATGTTTGAGGCAAAAATTAGTCATTTTTACTTTTCTCTTACTTTTCTGTATTGTTTGAAACCATATATTTTTTTAAAGATTTTATTTATTTACTTGACAGAAATCACAAGTAGGCAGAGAGGCAGGCAGAGTAAGAGGGAAGCAGGCTCCCTGCTGAGCAGAGAGCCCAATGCAGGTTCAATCCCAGGACCCTGAGATCATGAACTGAGTGGAAGGCAGAGGCTTTAACCCACTGAGCCAACCAGGTGCCCCTGAAGCCATACTTACTATGAGCATGTACTATTTTTGTAATTAGAAAAAAAAGATTATTTTTATTTGGGGAAAGACATAATTAAAGAAAAATAAAAGCAAATAACCATGAAGAATAAAGGAGGAAGCCCTAGATCAAGTATAATGCCACCTCATTAGCGCTCGGTAAACACCTACAGAAGGGATGTATGACTCCCTAAGGTTATTTCACTAAACCAGGACACTGAGATCCAGTGGGCAGAAGTCCTTTGAACACTCATCTCCAATTATGGAAGGAAGGGTTTGTCCTCACGAAGGGATGTGTCCTGGGGGGCCACCTAGAGCCCAGGAATCACTGCCCCAGTCTGGCCAGCTCTCTGTCACCATGACAGAAGCTGGGGGCTTCCTGGGATGACAGCCTGACCGGGGAGACTGGGCTGTGGTGCCAACACCAAGATCTTCACAGGAATCACACACTCATGATTGTTTTCCAGGAGACTGCTGTGTGCCCGGCACTGGGTAGGTATTTAAATAGGTGATCTAAATTTACTCTTCTCAGTCATCATGTAAAAGGACTCTTGATGGCTGCATTTTGCTGATGAGGAAGCAGGGGTTCATCCAAGGTCCCCCAGCTGGTGTGGCAGAATGAAGTGGAGGTTGAGACGAAGGTCCTGTTGTAAGGGCTTGAGAGGCAAGGCTTATGACTCAGCGTGGATCCAAATACACCATGGATTTTTTTTCCTGCCAAGCCCCAAGCCCAGGCAAGCACGTCAATGGCCTGGCCTGCCTTTCTGGACATTCTAAGGCTCAAGTGCCTGTCCTAGGTCCCAAGGCCAACATCTCAAAGAGCCTCTCTCCCTGAGCCTATAGAAGGGCAGCTCAGTTTGGTGGAACAGAATGGACAGGTAGCAGGAGTCAAGAGCATGTTCCTTCATTGTTGTTATGCTGGAAGGCTTTCTGGAGAAGGTGTCCAAATAAGGATGCCTAGGAAAAGCAGTTTGTAGCACTGAGGATGTTGCTGGCTATCCCTGAAGAGCTCCCTCCTCTGCCTTTCCAGTTAAAACTCTGACTTGGAAAGAGGATCCTAGATTCATCTGGGAGTCTGGAGCTGAGAGACAGGGCTTTAGCAGTTTTTTTAAAGTTTGTCTCCTAAAACACTGGTGTGTCAGTGACTCTAGAGCCACAGAGAATGCATCTGGGTAACACTCCTTCCCACCCCACCTTCAAAGGAGACTCTCACCTCTTAAATGTTCTATTAGATTAAAATAATGGGTCTCAAGCAGGAGCAATTCCCTGCCCCCAACCCCAGGAAACATTCGGAGATGTCTACTAAACTTGGGGAGTGCTACTGGTATCCAGTGAGTAGGGGGCAAAGAATGCTACTGACCACTCCACTAAGGACAGCCTTTCCTAATTATCCATACCCAAGGTCAATAGTGTCAAGGTTAAGAAACACTGGGATGGGGTGCCTGGGTGATTCAGTCAGTTAAGCATCCAATTCTTGCTTTTGGCTCAGACCATGATTTCAGGGTTATGAGATCAAGCCCTGTATCAGGCTCTATGCTGTGTGTGGAGCCTGCTTAAGATTCTTTCTTTCTCTCTCTCTCCCCTTCTGCCCTCCGCTCCCAAAAAGAAAGAAACCATGGGATATGATACACTTGACATTTTTGCCATAGAAAAGCAGTGATTTCACATGATTCCTATTGGACTTCTATAGCTTTCAATTCAAAAGATGTTTTCAGTGTAGTCTTAAACATTGTAAACCAATCAAATCCAAATTTCTCATTGCAAGAGAGTCAGAATGTGGCCCACAGAGGAAAAGAGGATTTCCCAAGGTCAAGCACAATAAATGAGCGTGGATCCAGACCTGAACATGGGTCCCCTTCACTCTCCTCTTGTTAACACAGGAATCTGACCACCATTGCAGGCCAGCCACAAGAAATGGCTTCTTCCCTGTTTGCTGCCCTAATGCTCTGCCCCGGAGAAGTTGTTTCTGAGAGGCCCACTTGCCACCAAAAACTTGGGATGACATTCATCCAGAACTCAAAAGAAAATCTGTTTGTCTAAGAAAAAAGAAATGGGGAACAAAAGAACCTTATCCCCAAACAGCCATGCAAAGTGAGGCCAGCTGCAGGGAATTAAATGAGATTAATACCCGCTCACGTTGGTGAAGAGAGAAAAGGCTTACGAGGAGCACATCGAGAATGACAAGGCTTTCCTCTCAAGGAATAATAAGCTTTGCTTCAGATGGACAGGGAGACTTTCACTGGGGAAGAATGAGCCTGGTGCCATCCCATTATAAAGCCTATGCTAGGGCCGGTAGGAGAGGGAGAGAACTCTTCGTCCAGGAAAAATGCGATTGTTTGTGCTGCCACAGCCACTTCCAGAGACTGAGGACACAGAATCTCAGATCTCTGCTCTTCGGAGCTGGGAAGAATCCTGGAGATGGTCTGAGGGAAGCAGATTTGGGGTGAGGAACAAGAGTCAAGCGGCCAAAAGCCGGGGAGCTGTATGGCAGCTTCTGTCAACTTGACTTTAACCTGCACGTGCTTGTTGTCATCCTAGGACACTTAAACCCCATCCACTCAGTGCCTTGCCCAAGTTGTTCACTTTTCTAAAAAGTGCAACCAGGAAGCACTCATCGCCTCTCGGGGCTTCGCGGTATGATGGGGAAACTGAGGCACAAAGAGGGGAGGGGTTTGTCCGAGTCAGGGGGAAGAGCAGCTCACTTCAGCCATACCCAAGCTGGGGTTCTTTCTCAGACAATAAGGGAAAATAAAACTAGCAAGCAAATGCCTGTGGGCATCGTATTCAAAGTTTTGGTTTACTGTAAGAAAAAAAAAAGGTAAAAAAAAAAAGTACAATATAAAGTTAAAATAAACTCCTACAAACATAAAATATCCTAAGTTACCCATCGGCAGTTTGGGAAGCAGATTCCCCACCCTCAGTGAGGAAGACGTCCCCTTACAAATGCACTGAGGCTCAGGTACAGCCTTTCTCGATTTCTTTTTTTTTTTTTAATTTTTTACTTTTATAAACTTATTTATCAAGGTCTCAAGCATCTCCCTGATGGGGCAACGAGGACTGAAAACACCTTCCAAGACCCGAATTCCCTCATCCTCCCTCTGAAGGTTTCCATGGTAAACGCTTCCACTTTCCATTTTATACACAGGATTTAGGCCAGCCCAGGGGCTCTTGAAAATGGTTTTTCTGACCTTACTAGTGTTGACCCTCTTTCCCTCTTATAAATCAGTGGATTTTATTTTAATTTTAAGGCTTACAATTAAACTGCAGCTGTTCCAGGACTGTCTGTCAGCACGTGGCTTCAGCAGCCAGCCGCAGCCCAAACTCCTCATCCTTGTTCCTTTCAACAGAGAATGATAGAAGCCTTGGCAAGGACTGTAATGAGGAACAGAAGAGTTCACTCTCAAATGAAGCCTTTTCCCTTTGATCTTGGCCTTTTTGATTGTGCCTTTGGTTGCTAAACACTGCTTTGATCCTTCGCCTGCCAGAAGCCACCAAAGATTTTCCACATCCTCTGCTCCCTTTAGAATGAAACAGAAACTATGCCACCTGGCAGGTCAGGGGAGCCAGTGGTAGGGAGTGAGAACATGAACATTCACCCTCTAACAGTGGCTAGACCTCTGAAGGGCTATCATCAATGAGGTATGGAATGGACAGCAGAAATTTTCTTACATGCTGCCTTCTGTCCAGTTTGGCCAAGCCCCCAAGGAAGGCTGTCTTCCACACTCAGGCAGAAAGAATTGGTACAACTTCTTCACTGACCATTAGGACAGACCTCCTAAGGATCTGACCACGGAAAACACAAAGCAAATGAAAGAAGAGATCACTATGGTCTCTTCTCTCAGTCCTGACCAACATCCTGTGAAATCACCATCTATTCAAACCTTCCCAAGAAGATATTCACAATGATACAGGGTTATCAAAGACACAATCCACAGCTATCAGAGTCCTTGGATCAGCTCAGTTTGAAGGGGACCCAGAGGATACAAAAGTGGGGTCCCTGCTGATACAACCTTATGCCCCTGCATTTATATAAAAACATGAAGAGTATGATCCAAATTTCCATCGCTACCTGTTACCTGAAGTGTCACTACTGGTGATTTTTTCTTTACAACACAAATACCTTGGAGGGGAGTGAGGGGTGGTGAAGTTCAAGGCCCTCTGATAAAGGAGATGAGTTCTCCATTATTGGACCAGAAGAGTCCAGGTCAATAAAGAAGTAGTGGAAGGGGACAGGAAATGAGAGGGGAAAGATGAAAGAAAGATGTAAGAAGGAGGATGCAACAAAGACTAACGCTGCTTCTTTCACAATTCTGACCAAAGGTCAGTCTGGGGGAGACCATTTTACTCCTTCTAGTCATCAGTCTTAATCAAGACCCCTTTAAATATAGATCCCTAAGAAAAACTTATTTTAAAGGTATGCAGAAAAAGAGAGAGAGAGAAAATAAAGTTATGCAGAGAAGTTGCAAGCCTGTTGTACTCCCAGACCTGAAATAGGCAGCAAGTTCAACTCCTGAAGACTAAGAGGGGCAAGGATCTCCTCATGCAAGATAGGAGGCCACATCCAGGCTCCAAGTCCTGTATCTGAGCTAGAGAAAGCTATTCTTTCTGCCTGGGGAACCCGTTGTAAGCTATTTGTCTGAAATGGGTCGGGACAGGCACAGAAACCCTAGCAACATGGATTTGTCTAAGTGATTTGCTGGCTCAGTCACTTAGTTTGTAATATTCATGTAGAATAAGACCACACACACACACACACACACACACACACACACACACACCCCAACGTAAGGCCTGAAGCTGAAGGCCAAGAAAGCTGAACGGTAGCAACACACACCTGCACACACACACCAGATTAGGGGTTAATAAGCACAGAGAGAAGAAGAAATCAAAAGCTCTCACCAAAAAATGTGAAATCACAAAACAATATCAATGTAGCTACGAACAATGTAGCTAAGAAACTAGAGAAGTTATACTAGCGGGGGAAGGAAAAAGGAGAAAACTACAACAAAAAATCATTAACAAACAAAAGGCAGTAAAAAAAAGGAAAAAGAAGAGCAGTTAAAGTAGGAAATAACAAGATTATAAAAATAAAACCAAATATAATGGTAATTACAATAGACATGAATGGTTTAAACCCACTTATTAAAAGTTGGAGGTCATTCAATCATATAAAAAAAAATGGGCAGAAGATATGAGCAGACACCTCTCCAATGAAGACATACAAATGGCTATCAGACACATGAAAAAATGTTCATCATCGCTAGCCATCAGGGAGATTCAAATTAAAAAACCACATTGAGATACCACCTTACACAAGTTAGAAGGGCCAAAATTAGCAAGACAGGAAACAACATGTGTTGGAGGGGATGTGGAGAAAGGGGAACCCTCTTACACTATTGGTGGGAATGCAAGTTGGTGCAGCCACTTTGAAGAACAGTGTGAGGATTCCTCAAGAAATTAAAAATAGAGCTTCCCTATGACCCTGCCATTGCACCATTGGGTATTTACCCCAAAGATACAGATGGAGTGAAAAGAAGGGCCATCTGTACCCCAATGTTTATAGCAGCAATGGCCACGATCGCCAAACTGTGGAAAGAACCAAGATGCCCTTCAATGGAGGAGTGGATAAGGAAGGTGTGGTTCATATACACTATGGAGTATTATGCCTCCATCAGAAAGGATGAATACCCAACTTTTGTAGCAACATGGACGGGACTGGAAGAGATGATGCTGAGTGAAATAAGTCAAGCAGAGACAGTCAATTATCATATGGTTTCACTTATTTGTGGAGCATAACAAATAGCATGGAGGACAAGGGGAGATGGAGAGGAGAAGGAAGTTGAGGGAAATTGGAAGGGGAGGTGAACCATGAGAGACTATGGACTCTGAAAAACAATCTGAGGGTTTTGAAGGGGCAGGGGGTGGGAGGTTGGGGGAACCAGGTGGTGGGCATTGGAGAGGGCACGTATTGCATGGAGCACTTGGTGTGGTGCAAAAACAATGAATACTGTTATGCTGAAAATAAATTTAAATTTTTTTTTTAAAAGTTGGAGGTCATTAAAAAATGTTAGTGACCTATATATTTGCATATACATTACAATGGGCTATTATTCAACCATAAGAGAGGAGGATATTTTGCCATTTGCAACAACATGGATGGACTTTGAGACATTATGCTAAGTGACTTAAGTCAGACAGAGAAAGACAAATGTTGTATAATACACTTATTTGTGGAATCTAAAAAAGTCAGACTTGTAAAAAACATTGAGCAAGGGATGCCTGGGTGGCTCAGTTGGTTAAGCATCTGCCTTCAGCTCAGGTCATGATCCCATGGTCCTGGAATCAAACCCCATGTTGGGCTCCCTGCTAAGTGGGGAATCTGTTTTTCCCTGTCCCTCTGCTCTTCCCCCAGCTCATTCTTTCTCTCTTTATCTCTCTCTCACTTGCTCTCTCTCAAATAAATAAATAAAAACTTAAAAAAAAAATAAAACAGAGAGCAAAATGGTGGTTGCCAGGGAATGGGGGTTGGAGGATACGACTGCTGTTGTTTAAGGGTACAATCTTGCAGTGAATAATAAATAAGCTTATAGAGATCTAATTTGTTGTATAAGGAATGGAGACAACGATATTGTACTACCATTAACAAACTTGCTAAGAGACTAAAACTTAATTATCCCAACCACTAAAAAGAAAAGATAATTATGTAACATGATAGAGGTGCAACATATTGCTACAATGACAATCATGTTACAATATATAAATGTATCAAATTGTAACACATTGTACACCTTAAATTTACCTATTACATGTCAAATATATGCAATTTAAAGAAGTTGGAGGTCACCAGATTGAACTTAAATCTACTATATGTAGTTTACAAAAAACACACCTGAAATAAAATATGAGGGTTGAAAATGAAAAGATAGAAGAATATATTTCACAATACTGAATCAGACAAAATGGAATTTAAGTTGAAAAACATGAATAAAGATAAGGATGGACACTCTATGACCAAAAAAAAAAAAAAAATCCACTAAGAATTTAATGCAATCAAGAACTTGTAGGCACCCACTAACAAGCTTCAAAATATATAAAGCATAAAGCATAACCTGACAGAAAAACAAGGGGGAAAAACAATGAGTGAACTGACAGAAAAATATAAGGAAGTTGAAAAAGTCCATACTCATAGTAAAATGATTTGAACAACATAGCACCTGCTACAGAAGGAACCCAGACTACACTTGGTCACCCCAGAGAGAAAACTATCATGGCAGGAACTGAGAGAAATAAAAAACTGAGAAATAGGAGGCGTCTGGACTTTAGTTTCTCTGTGAAGAAGGAAAACTTGATCCTGAGAGTCCAGTCCAACTCACTGTGGCTTCATTGGAATTTGGGGCCAAAGTCCAAGTGAACAATCAAATCTGTCTGCATTTGTGTTTGTTCTCAATGACTCTTCTTCTTACTATACCTGCCAGGTATGAGCACTAGGATGATGGAAAATCTGAACTGAATTGTGGTAGAGCCAGCCAGTTCTTGATGGCAGAGGGGGAAGAGAATTTATGAGCCTCATAGAAAATAACAGAAACCCAAGGGAAAACAGATCATAAACACCCTATACATTCATTTTGAGATTCTGGTCCTCCCCAGCTTCTCCGGATAAAATCATCACCACCATCACCACCAGCAGCTGTTAGGTGATTACACAGGCACTGTGTAAGTGTGTCATATGCATTGCCTCTATTAATCTTCACAAAAACCATTTCAAGTAGGAGTTTTTATCAATATTCTCATTATACAGAAAAGAAGAGGCTCAGAAAAATTCAGTGACTTGCCTATAGTAACAGAGCTAATAAATGACAGACTTGGGATTGAACCCAGGTTTGTGTGACTGCTCTTAAGCACTATATGACCTGGTTTTTTGGCTGATGAACTGAAAACACGTGGCACATAATAATGGCAACAGGTCACACATCCTTCAAATCTGAGGTCAGGTGTCACTTGCCCCCAGGCAGAAATCAGTACTCAAGCTTCTAGTTCATATCTTCCCACAGACCACTCTAGAAGGCAAGCTGTCTTTCCTGGATCTCCAAATCTTACCACTAAATCTGACCCAAAGAGAGTATCAGAATATTTTATTAAATTGAATTGAATAGATTAGCAAAAAGAAGCTAAATTCTGACACCCAAGCACCACCATTTAAACAGTTACTTGGCCAATTGAATGTTAAATTTTAGAAACTCTTTTTTTTTTTTTTCCAAAACAGGTCACTAGGTGAGCCAGTGACCCAGGACAAGTTCCTCCTGCAGCATGGCGCCCCCAGGCCCACCTTCCAGGCCTCTATCACATAGGTGACTTCCTCTGCAGACAAATCATGAATGGTTCTGAAGGTGGTATTGTCACGTGAGGAGAGTTTTGTGGTTGGGTCTTCTAATGCCCTGGGTTTTCTTTCCTCCAGAATACCCTGGTACCCCACAGAAGATCTATACATTTTATTTTAAACAGGATTCTTCCTCCCATTTCCCGGTCAAGTCCCTATTTCTCGAGGAAAGTTTCTCTACACTGGTTACTCTGCGTTCTGTGAGGTTGGGAACGCAGATAAGGTTGGTACTTAATATTTAGTTGGTGATGCAAAGTCCTTGTGCTTACAGAACCATACTGCCAATAAAGAATGAAGAATGCAATGATTAATTAAGAAGTGGGAGGAAAGGAAAGTTTTTATTTATTAATCGCCTGGGAAATCTTCTGATGCTTTAACAGCCCTATCTCACTTGATAATTGTAACACATTCCCAGGATGTACTATTGACTCCATGTTACCTGTAAGAACACTGAAACATACAGTGACTGGCAGGATTTGAAATCAGATCCCTCTGCCTCCAGGGGCCTGGAATCTCAAAGAATACAGACAATATATTCTACAGACTCTGTTACAGGTGATCAGCATTGGTGACCCTCCGAGTATCATATACTCCCTGGGCACGAGAAAGATCCTTAAGCTTAAACAAGAAATCATCTTACTGAGATCCCCTGTTTCCTGGTGAGAGCATTTGAGGAGAGGGATGCTGATTGATGCGGGTTGTAATAATACTTATTTGTCTGCAATTACTCCTTGAATCCCAGCCAACATGGGCCACACTGAGCTGCAGCTGTACAAGATGTCTGGATTCTCCCACACAGCTTAGAGTTGGGAACAGGGTGGTCAGGAAAGGAGCTGAGTGGGGGCAGAAAGACATCTCCATTCAATGAATATTTATTGCAGCCCGGCTCGACACCAGACCTTGGCAGGGAAGGGAGAGGGAAGGCATGAACTTAAGCAAAATTGCAGTTCCTTTATATGTCAATGAAATGTTTACTTACAAAATGCAAAAATACAAAGTGTGGTTTCTTCCTCTGAGGGAAATAACAAGCCCAGGAACAAAACCCAGCAGCATGATGTGATCGACACTATAATCAGGGTGCGCTGGGAGAGCTTAGAGAAAGTTGTGCCCCAGAGGGCTGGGGAAGACTGCAGAAGAGCCGACTTTTCAACTAGGTCTTGCAGGCTAGGTTTTGTGTGGCTGTCCATCAGGTGGATGAGACGTGGGACGGCAGTCCAGGAGTCGGGGAGGGTGGGGACAACCAGAAAGGCTGGGGGCATGAGTGTGCATGACACACAAGAAGCTCTGGGGTCTGATATAGCCAATGCCCTGCCACAGGCTGGCTTAGAGACCTTGGGCCAGTTCCTTTCTCTGTGACTTTGCTGTCTCTTTTGCCATTTGTGAGATGGAGACACTAGTTCCTACCCACTGGGTTGTCATAAAGATGAAATGTAACACTATGTTTAATGCTTTAAAAAGTTCCCAGCATATGTAGATACCCAATAAAAGCTAGTTAGTTTTAATTTTGTTATTAACATGATGATGTTTATATTAATGTGATGATGGTGATGGTGATGGTGATGATGGTGGTCGTGGTGATGAGGATGAGGATGAGGATGATGATGTTGGGACAGTAAAATGAGGCCAGAGCCAAGGTATTGAGAGCTTCAAATGCTATGGGAAGGAATGGAGAATTTCATTCTCCTGTTCCAGAATGAAAGTGCAGCAGACAGAAGAGTTTTCGACTCAGCATAAAGTGATTCCACACCTGTTACTCTCAGGGCTCCCCTGAAGATACTCCTCCTGGATATGGCAAGGCCAACTCCCTCATCTCACGGGTTCTTGGGGCAGGGTGGAGAGAAATGAGCTCATCTTGGCAGGACAAGGCCCCCTTGCCACCCTATGCCCTGTCACTGCCCCTCATGTACATGCTGCGCGGGACTTGTGAGGACATCTCCAGGCCTGCTAGGATTTGAGACACATCATAATCCAAAAGGAACTGTCCATCTTCCTTCCTGCTGCCCTACCCACTGGGTTCCTCCATCCCACTCACCCCAGAAAGCTCCTGGGGCATGGACATGGATATTCCCAGCCCATGAAGATGTTCCAGGCCATCGAACAGATCTGGTCCTGACCAAACGGTCTCCTGTCTGGGCTTGGAATTGGATAACTGGCCTCTCCCTCCCTTGCCCTGCCTGGTTCTTTGCTAATTTGCTCCTTCCCTCAGCAGGCTCCCATGCACCCCTGCGATTAGCTTAACTCTCCTGTTCTGTTTCTACTTCTTCATAGCACAGGGCCTCTGCTTTCTTCCCTGTTCCCCCGAACACTCGAGCTTCTCATTCCTGTTTTTTTGGTTCATCCTACCTGAATCCTACAGATCAGCATCCTACGAACACTACTTGTTCATGGTGCCCTCTCTAGCTCCTATAGTCCCCACTAAGCTTTATTTTCTTGCTTCTAGGATATTCAGATGGGCCTCTACCCCTCCCCAGCCCCCTAGTTTAGTCCATCTTACGTCTTGTATTGGCATAAATACCTTGACCCATAGGTCTGATTCTCCAGAGATGGGGTGCCTCATGGAGGCCTCTCTACTTCTTCACTTGCACTGGGCACAGGGAATTAGCCCTAGCTACACATGGACCCCCCCTTCTCCCCTCTATGCTTAAGGCTGCAGCCACTCTTCTTTTCTCTCCATTCCATACGTATTTCCCAAAGAGAACAAAGAAAGCTGCTCATATATTCCCAAAGAGAACAAGACACAAAGAAAATGTAGAACAGAGGAGAAATGCTCCATATTTGTAGACACAATTTGTGGAGAGAGGTGGTGGGATTTGCAACAAGGTTGGCAAGGGTGATTTTTAGTTACCTGGGTTGGAGTCAAGGCTGTACAACCCACTGGCCTCTGAGAGACACTGCCCTCCACCCTTCTTCCCAGTTGGGGGTGACTGAGTCCCAGAGAACTTGGGTGGACAGCCACATTCTTCCCTATTTGTCCTCAGTCCATGAGGGTAGGTGTGGAGGGTTGGAGCTTTCCCTTGCCCTTTCCCTTAACAGCTGGAGCTTTTAAGCCCCCTTTCCCATAGAGAATGAGGGCGATGTTAATTTAATTATTTTAGCCAACTCCTCACAATCATCACCAAAACCAACCTATGCCTAGAAGTTAAAATAAAACCAAAAGTAAAGCAAGAATGACTGCAGTTGGACACCAGGAAGAACTGGCCAACCAGTGTGGTAGAGGTGGCAGAGAAGAACTTTGGGTATCTGAAGGACAGGGAAAGGCCACCTTAAGCCAGCAGGCATGGGCTGAGGATGCCCACATGCCTGGAGCCAGAGGAACCGATCTGATTATCTCTTGAGTTCTGTTCTAGTTCTGAGCTTCCATGAATCAATAAAAGGGGCCTAGAGGTGGAGCAAATGGCCTGAGGTGGCTGGTAGCAGATGTGAGGGTGGCAGCTCAGCTACTTTCCAAGTCAGCTGCACCAGCCTCCCAGGAAGTGAAGAAATCTCGATTCAGGTTCCTCTGCTGACCTTGGGGGTTCATTCCCTTCTCTGGGTTTAGTACGATTATCCTTAAAATGTGGAGGCTCATCCAGATGTGGGACCAGCTCTGCCTTCCTGAAACTGTTGGAGGCATTGCCAACCTGAGCACCAGCCCCGGCCGGTCATCCAGCCCCAGGGCACTCGAGGACACTCACCACTGCTTCCAGGTTGCTGAGCCTTGGGAAACCCTGACATATTACTTAGACATCAGTGGCTTCAAGGGTGCAATGAGGGGCCCCAGTGTCCCCACCTCAGAACACAGGGAACAAGGGCGATGTGCCCTGTGGCTGGACTCAGTCCACCGAGTCTCCCCCAGCTGAGAAGCATCCCGAAGCCCACTCCTTACATGCACAATGCAGCAAAACCCAGCATCCACGGACCTGAGACTACTAGGAGCCAGGTACCTGTCTGCCCCAAACCTTGCAGGGGAGCTGCCCGTGGCTCAGCAGGGACGTCCTCCACCCCATCCCTCCCAGTCCTGTCCGGCAGATAAAGCTCAGCTCTGGTCCATACTCACCTGCCCTTCTCTGAGGGCCTACGTCATTTATTCTCCAAGCCCCAGCAGGGCCATGTGACGCCTGCTCTCTTTGAGACGCTTCTGCTCCTTAGCATTAACCTTGCTTTCCCAACCATGACGTCACCTCCACGAATGTCATCTGGAGTCTAGGAGCTTGGAGGGATTACATAAAACTGAGACTTCCTAATATGCATAGCATTTGGAAATTGAATTGGTTAAGGTAAAAGTTGAGCTGCAAAAAAAAAAAGCCTCAGTGTAGGGCCTGACGAACACAGGAGTTCATTTCTTTGTGCAGAACCGTGGCTGCTGTGATCACCGTGCGCACATCCGCTCGGACGCCCTCACCATGTGCGTGCACACGGCCTGGCTTCCCATGGCCAGCACCTGCGCCTCTGGCGGAGGGCCACCCTCGGGCTGCTGGTGGCCACTCTGCCCACGAGCACAAGGAAGACTGGAATGTCTGGGAACTGGCGGTCCGCAGGGACCCATGGGTATGGTCCCTCAACCTAGGCTAGCTCTGAAGCTCATGCTCTGCTCTGTTCTTCTCCATGGAATTAAGCTCTTACCAGCTGCTGTGGTGGCTGGGCTTTACTGGCTGCCTTTCCTTCCTTTGGTCATCGCCCCACTACACTCACCTGCCAGCGCTCTTGCCCACCCACCCCCCCAGCAAGCCACACGTATGCAGTCCTCTTCTTAGAACAGGGACCCAGTGTCCCTTCATTTTATCGCCCTGCCTGGCTCCCCTACCCCAAGCAGCTCATCCTGCTCCTGTTCATGCCCTGGCCTCCAGAAAGGAAAGGAAGAAGGACATCTTCAAAGGGAGTGAGGCAGGAAGTGCAGCCATCCCTTGCTTTCATGTGTCCTTGTGGAGAACTTAGCTGCAAGGGAGGCTGGAAACATGCCCAGCGGGAAGTAGTAATACAGATGAAGGGACATTATGGTGATGGATGCTGCGGAAATGGAATCGCTCTCCCCATTTACCGGGCCCCAGAGTGAGGTGCCCTGCGACACACCTTCCAGGTCCTGCCTTGCTGGATGCCCACAACACAGGATGAGACCATTACTGCTGCGGTTTGCCGACTGAGACAGGACTGAGATGTTCAGCATCTTCCCTAAGTCATACATGAACCATAAGGGGCAGAGTCAGATTCCAAATGCATGTCTGGCCCATGGGTCTCCTCTGTGGTGGTTCTGCTATTTATCCCTAGATGTGACTTATAATCTGGTTCAATACCTGTGCTTTGAGAGTAACAAAACTGGGAGCCACAGAAGGGCAGGGACTCAACCCAACTCACCCAGAGAGCAAAAACCTGGGGCTACTTGTCCACTGGTTGGCGACTTGGTCCATGGCTCCTTCTCTAGGCTGACAGCCTCCAAACAGCTTTTGCTCTGACTCAGACTGGTGCCTATGGGGCTGCTGGGAAGAGAGATATACATCCTCTGGACTCACAGCCCGAAATCACAATAGCACCTAAATTTCTAAACAGCAAATCTACTAGTCAAGGTGCCAGGGATGGCCCAGGGTCTATGTTACCTGTGTAGCGGCCCCTGTGTTCAGCCCACAGACCTTGAACCAGCTCCCTGGCTTCTCCCAGAAGGCAAGGAGAGCTTATTCCCTTGGGCCTGGCTGTTTGCAGGCAGGAATTAGTGGAGAGGGATGGTGCCACCAAGGCCCCCAGATCCTCCATGAAGTCATCCCCTTGCTGTCGTCAGTGTCAGTTGCCTAGCAACTGCCTTTGGCAGATGGTGGCACTGAGAGCATGCCAATCTCTCCCACAGCTAAAAATACATGCCAACGACAACGGGTCTATTTTAAAAGATACAATGCGCTCCCGATGTCTTCCTTGAATGTGAGGAGCTGTGCTGTGCCGGGTCTCTCTGGGCTTCTGATTTCATCTGATGGGGTGGAAGGGAGCATTCGAGGAAAGGAACCCAAGACCAGCACTGTGGGGGGCTTAGAAAAATAGTCGTGGAGGCGGAGGAAGGAGAGGAAGAAGAGGAGAGAGAAGAACTAATGAGCTGGGAATTAAATATAGTCGGCAGCACATCCTCTTATCTGGCCACATTTTTTTTTTTTTTTAATCTACACAGGAGGGTGGGGTTAGGAAGCCAAAATCATAGAATCACAGAAGCCTAGACCTGGAAGGGACCCAATCTCGTTTCCCCGTTGGGAAAGCAGAGGCCCTGAGAGCTGGAGATGAGAAGACTCAGCTCTTTGTCCTTGTTCAGGGTCAAAGGCTGGGGTTCTAGGTGTGGACATGAGGCCTTGGACCCTCTCTAACTCCTCTTTTGCACTTCTTTTGTTTGCTTTTTAAGATTTTATTTATTCATTTTAGAGACAGAGAGCAGGGAGAGGAGCAGAGGGAGAGGGACCAGCAGACTCCATGTTGAGCACTGAGCACAGCGTGGGGTTCGATCCCATTACCCTGAGATCATGACCCAAGCCCAAAAACCAAAACCAAGAGTCAGACGTTCAACCGACTGAGCCACCCAAGGGCCCTCCTGCACTTCTCGTAGCCAAGTTGACCACATGACACGTCACCACCTTAGCTTTCTGTCAATCACCCATATCTGCAATCACACTTCTGTTGGTACAAAGAGAGTAGAGATTCTATTCATGCATGCATTTACCCACTCATGTATACGGTAAATATTTATTAAGCACCTACCGCTACACCGTGCCATGCCCTATAGATACAGCAGGGAACAAATACATATGGTCCCCATGTCCTGTTGCTTGTGGTCCTACAGGTGAGGTGGGTACTACACAGGTAAGCACAGGGCACCATAGGCTAAAAGCAGACACACTAAAGCCAGACCCAAGTTGATGCCCATTAACCAGCTCTGTAACCAAAGGTTACAAATGCTAGCACTTAGTAGGGCTGCGAGATAAAATACAGGAGACCCAGTTACATCTGAATTTCAGATGAACTACAACTTTTAAAAATATAAGTAGAAACCCAGTATTACATTATCTGAGGTTCAAATGTAACTGGGTCTTCTGCATTTTTATATGCTACATCTGGCACCCTTACACTTCATATCATGGTTGCTTGATTTCCTCATCTATAAAATAGGAAAAATAATATCTACTTATAGGGGTTAGTTATGTTGTGGATTAAATGAGAAAAACTTGTATATCTGAGACTCTCCTCTCGTCTCCCTTGTGACTTGCCTGGGGTTTTGCCCTGGCTGGCATGTTAGCCCTCCTCCCCCCAGGGTCTGCATGGGGGTGGCCCTGCTCTGTCCTAGGGCTGAGTCGGGGGGTGAGGGAAATATGCAGGTTGACACCTGCATTGCCCAAGGAACCAGGAACCAACCCAACTTTACTTGGAGTGCTGGTCAGGGCCCGCAGCCCTCTGTTAGTCTGGGGTGCTTGCTCAAAAATATAGATGTCGGGGTTCTCTGCAAGCTTTAACAAACCATAAAGTCTAGGAGAAAACGTGCCTTTTATTTTTTAATGTTTTATGTTTCAAGATTTCATTTGTTTGAAAGAGAGAGAATAGAGAACTCTGGAGAGAGCAACACGAGTAGGGGGTGAAGGGCAGAGGGAGAGGGAGAAGCAAACTCTCTACTGAGCAGGGAGCCCCGTGTGGGGCTCGATCCCAAGACCCTGGGGCTGTGACCTGAGCCAAAGGCAGATGTTAACCAACCGAGCTGCCCAGGTGCCCCAGGAATGTGCCTGTTGAACAAAATCCCAGGTAACTCCCTGGACTCAGAGATTTGAGAACTACTGGCCTGGGACGTGGAGAGGGACTCCTGTCCCTGCTGAGAGACAATCCCCGAAGCCTGCATTGACCCGTGGGATCCTGCAGTGGATCCTCGAACGGAAAAAGGACATGAGAGGGAAACCGGGCGAAATCTGAAGAAACATCATAGTTCAGTTAATGGTATCGTACCCATGTTAATCATTGTACCACAGTTACATAAGACGGTAACATTAGGGAGAACGCAGCGAGGGATATATGGGAACTCTCTGTACTATCATCGCAACTCTTGTGTAAATCTCATATTATTTCCAAGTTAAAAAAAAAAAAGCTTATTTTGGCTCAAAGCCTGCCCTGCGCCTTTCCCCAGTGCGGTGGTGCATCAGAAGGCCCAACCCACAGGCTGCCTGGACTCAGCTCGCATTGGTTAAGCAAGTGCAGGTAGCTGAGCGCCTCCCCATCCCCCACCCCCAAACACAAGGATTCTGGGGAAGCACTGCTTCTCTTTCCTGCCACTCACACTGGGGCTTAAATGTCAACTTCAATGAATTACATTTTAATCTATGTTATCAACCTGGCCAAGGCCCTAATTGGATGCCAGGCACACCCGCTGAAGGGCATGCATAATTCATCAGCTGAGAGGCCACGAAAGCCTTTCATCATGGGCCAGGGAAGGAGGAGGGAGAGAAGGAGAGAGGGGGTGGGCAGGGGTATGAGCTGGAAAAAGAGGGCAAGCAGGTAGGTTGGACGGGAGGCAAGAGAAGGGACCTGGAATAATCTTCCCAGGCTTTAAGTATAAAGTCTTCAAGAGTAGTCTCTAAGCTTCCGCTTAGGGTCACCTCCTCCAGGAAGTCTTTATTCACTGTCCCCTTACCCCCACCATCCCCCCTGCATGCTCCAGGTCCTCCTTCCCCTACCCTCCTGTAGCACAGGACATATCTCCTGGGATAATGTCTAACCGAATGACAGGTCACTCCCTCCCGGCAGAGTCTGCACATGATATGGGTTTGTCAAGTGACTGGCTCTCCCTCGGATTTCTAGCTCAGACTATACAAAGAAATGCTCCAAACGAACGAGCGCTTGCACTTGAGCTCGCTGGCTCTGCCACCAAACTTGCTCCTGTTCCTCAGGGCCACCCTCCATTCTGCCCAACCTCTGCCATCTTCTTCTGCCCGCCAGCTCCTGAAGCCAAGAACCACACAGGGAAGCCAACACAGTTACAGTGGAATTGGAAAGGGAAGTCCGTATTTCTCTGGGCAGGACCCCTGCTGCCTGGCCAGGCCCGGAATGTACCCCCCAACACCTTTCTCAGGCCTCTCTACGTGGCCTCCCACTCCACTCAAATTGCCTTGTCCAGGTCACCATCCAAATCCATATGAGCTTTGACAGTTTCTTAACAGGTCTTCAACTTGACTGACCTGCAGCAGCACTGAGCGCCCCCTCCGCCTTGACACATGACCTTCTCTTGACTCTGGACACTGCACCCTTCTGCTTTTCCTCCTTCCACTTGAGCCACTTGGGTGTCCGCTGGCTTTGCTGAATATCTCACTTTTGTGGGACTGTGGAATGGTGGGAAGCCCCAAGGCTCATTCCTCAGAACTCAGCTCTTCTCCAGCTGTTTCTACCTAACATGATTCAGCTCCTTGGCTCTAAATGCCATCAAACACGAATGGTTCCTAAACAAACACATCCACCCTTGACCTCTCCCTTAAGCTTCCAGCATAAATATCCACTTTGGATGCCTACAGTTATCTTTGGCTGCATAACACCCCCAAATGCAGCAGTTTAAAACAATAAACATGTGTTCTCTTGCAGTTTCTGCGAGGGAGGGATCTGGATGCCATTTACCTGAGGGCCTCTGGCTGAGGTTCTCAAGCTGCCAGGTGGGGCTCTAGTCTCATCAGAAGGTGTGATGCAGGAGGGTCTGTTTCCAAACTCACTTCCATGGCTGTTCCATGGGAGTCTTTCCATAGACTCACAATAAGGCAGCGGCCTTGTTTCAGAGACAGTGAGCAAGGGCACAAGGAAGAGGACCCCAGGCAGAAGCAGTGGTCTTTTTGTAACTTGATCTCAGAAGTGACACTCCACCACCTTTGCCCTATTCTGTTGGCCAGAAGTGAGTCACTAAATCCAGCTCACCTCAAGATGAAAAGACCACACAGGGCGTGAACAGCAGGACACAGGGATCATTGAGGGCATCTTAAATAGGCATCTTCAACTAAACACGCCCAGGAAAGAACTCCTAAAATTTCCCGTCCCAAACTTGTTCCTCTCCACATTTTCTCTATCTTAGTAGCTAGTGTACCAGCAGCAGAATGGAGTGGCCTATCAACTTGGATAAGCTGGAACTACATCTCCCAGAATCTCCCTATTGCATGGTTCTGGGACAGAGTTGGCCAAAGTGGGAGCTGGCACAGGATCTGGGAGAAGGAAGTGAAGGATCAGTCATTATTCATGGAAGATCATGGCAGCCACATGCCCTGCTGGGCAGACATAGAGCTCCCTGGAGCCTTGCAGCTTGTCCTCACTCTTCTCTGCTCTGTGTCTAGCTTATCTTTCTAACTACTGATCCACAGTTGACCAAGAGCTACCCCAGACCCACCTCCAGATGGGTGGCTGTGTGCCCAGAGAAGTGGCAGACACACAGAGACATCAGAGCCCCAGAGCCCTCTCCATGAGCCTCCTCATGGCCTCACCTTGCTGGCTAGATGTGCTAGATTTCTTGGAGGTCCCTACTGGTCCAACTTATTCACTTACACAGGGATTCGGGACCATTATTGGCTCTTTCTCTGATCTCTAAATTCACCCTTTCCCTTCCAAACTTCACTGCCCTGGTTTCTCCCACAGTAAGACAATGAATTCCCATAGTGAATTCCTTCTCCCATACTGCTGCCTCCTTTTTGCCACAGCTGAAGTGGCACCTGCTCAGAGAGGCCTTTCCTGAATTCACCAGCCAGGCCCATGTTCTGATCCCATAAACCATCAGATTCTGAATCATTGTTAACCAACTTTACCTCCTTATTCTGTCCCATCTACCACACAGTGTTCTGCAATTGTGCTACTGTGGATGAGTTTAAAATCAGGCCTGCAAAATGGGCACATTCATGCCTACTTTTTTGATGGGGAAATGAACGCACAAAGAAGTGAAGTGATTCACCCATGATCTCATGGAGCAAGTGATGAAACAGAGGGTAGGAGGGGGGCTCAGAGCCCAGTTCTGCCTGATCTCTGGCCCATTCACTTCATCATCTATAATGCCTCCCGTACCTGAGGCTGGCTTTGGGAGAGTTTCTCAACATCTCAGTCTCAATGTCTTCATCACAGGTACCCACGGATTGGGAGCCCTGAGAGTACTTAGTGAATTCTAAGTACTATGACTACCCCCAACAGATCCCAAAAGCCATCTCCCCTGGGATGGATCCTCAGAGTGGAATCGAAGATACTCGGGGCTATTTTGAGCAGAAGATCCATGTGTCCTCTCCAAGATTGTGGCAGATTTCATCCTGGATCCCGGGCACTGCCCTGCTGGAGTCTCTTTTTGCCCCATCCCTCTCTCAGCTCACAGTCTCAGGTGGGCTGGTGGCCCATCGCCCAACCCCACATGAAACAAAACACAAAAAGCCCCAGGCCACAGACCAAGTCAGCAACTGGGCAGTGTTAATCACAGAGATACACAGAAGCCTGGGAGGCACCTGGCCTCCCCTCTTTCGGGCCTTCACCAGCTTCCAGGCCACTATCGGCTGTGTTCCCTTGCAGTAGGGCTGGGCTGTGTCAGGTCTTCAAGGAGTGTCACTTGGAGCTCTTCTGAGGTTTATGTAACTTGGAAGTCACACAGTGACTTCTCCTTACTTCTTCACCGGGCTCATACCTTTGCCCAAAGGTACAGGTGCACTTGTGAATTATCTTCTTTTAAGATTTAGAAAAATCACTACTTTTTCATCAGTTTATACATCCCAGACATGTTTCCCATCTGCTGTTCAACCATCAAAAGTTATTAGGTGGGTTGAACATAAAGCAGATCCACTGGAGAGCTCTGGAAATAACCATACCTAGCACATTCTGAGCTCTTCTTCATTGCCTAGCACTGTGCCCAGTACTTCCTGTGAGTTAAATGCACGGACACCTTTCAAAAATCCTGGGAGGTAGCGACTGTTATTATTCCTTCTCCAGAAAAGGAACTGAGGCTCAGAGATATTTAAAATATGCCTGCTTGTTGCCCCTCAACATCCAAGGAGCAAAGCCAAGATCTGAATCCTGGTCGACACCTCCAGTCAGTTGCTAAACTGCACCCAGCCACAGAGGAGGGCCCAGGGAGGGGGAGAGGCTTGTCCTGCTCCTCTGTGCAAATGCCTCTCAGATTTTAATGCACCCATGAATCACCTGGGGTTCTAGTTAAAAGATATTAAAATGAAGATTTTGATGCTGCAGGTCTGGGGAGAGGCCCAAGATTCTGCATCTCTAACAAGCTCCTAAGTGATGCTAACGCTGCTGATCCAAGAACCACACCTTGAGGGATGAGGCTCCATACCACACTGCACCTGGTCAGTACCCGCCCCTCTCTGTCACGCGGGATCCCCCTGGGTAGCTAAGTTCTTGCATTGAGCACAGACTGCTCTTGCTGTTGCAAGGAACAGAAAACCCACTTCAAACATTGGTTTAAGACAAAGGAGGAGTCTTGTAGGTGAGAAGGCCTGGGTTCAGGCAACGCTGTATCTAGGTGCTCTGTTGATATATCAGGACCTGATACTGTTCAGCTCTGCTCTTCACAATGGGCTTCATTCCCGGCTCCACATATTGATACAAAGGCTGCCAGAGGAATGAAGACACAGTGGGATGGTCTTGACAAGCTGAAGCTCTCTCCCTTATGGGAGCCTCTGAGTGTCTCATCACCCCACACCTGACCTGGTGTCCTTAAAGTCTGAGCTGGCTAGAGATGCCAGTGCCACCAAGCCGATTTGCTAAGGGGCACATAAAGGTCAACTGGCCATACTCTGGTATGTAGCACCTTCTCAAATTCTCTGGGTTATTCTGGTCTTCCTCAACTGTGGCAGGGTGAATTGTGGGTCCTGACTCTTCATTCTCCTAAGTGTTAAACATTCACGTCTTTGCCATAGCTGCTGGTGGGTGGAGTGAATTCCCCCACCTCATGATTTGGGGGTTGGCCATGTGAGCTGCTTTGGTCGACAGACATTTAAAAGTGTGAAGTGAGCAACAAGAGGCTGCTTGCCCAGTCTGGTTTCCTGTCTTGTGCCATGGTGCCCATGGAGCAAAGCACATATCCTGAGCATGTACCCAAGGGCTGGTGGCCCACGGAGGATGAGAGACATGTGAAACAATTTTGTACTAAGTCTGCGGCCAAGAGCCTGGGGCCCAGCCTAGCTCAGCTACGCAGCAGCTCACCTGAGAGACTGAGAAAGAGAATGAGTGATTGCTGTGCTAAGGCCCCAAGACTGAGCTGTTCTGTCACATGGCATCTGTGGCAGGAGCTTATATGCCGGCTTAATAATTCAGCCTCAAGAACTGGACAATAACTTCTCTTTTTGAGCTCCCCATATAGTACCTAGTATACACTCAGGTATTGGAAACAATAGGACTCTGCCAGCCTAATTTCTCAATATGACAGATAGGGAAACTGAGGCTCAGAGAACTGGGGATTTGTTTACGATCACACTGAGTGCATGGCCCAGCAGGCAGAGCTAGAACTGCCTGCTGACTTCTGAGTCTGGCTTTTCCCCGTCTCCTCTTATTTCTTTGTTTAGAGCCTGAAGACGACATTCCCCTGACCTGCACCATCTTGACAAGCATGGCCTCGAGATGCAGAGGTCCTACTTGACTTTGACCTTGCATCTCGGGATGACCTTTGAAGGCCCCTGTACTCAAGGCTCCATAGGGATTTCTGAGGTCTGCTTTCGAGGCACAGCCTGCAGGACCACAGACATAGGCTATGTTCACTGTGTGGGCACAGAGACGTCAGTGATACAGGCTGGTCCATGTGTCCATGAGGTCTCAGGGTCCCTGGGTGGAAGGTTCTACACAGATCACCTAAGAAAAGTCACAGCTGAGACCAGGGCTCACATGTGCTGTGATTGAAAAGGAGAGTGAGTCAGAGTGGGACTAGAAGGAAGCAGATACGGGTCCATCAGCTCCTGGGGACCACCTGGGATGGACCCCAAGGCAAGGCCAAGTCCAACCATAAGGTACTTCTTACTTTCTGAGAAAATGGTTCCCCAGCAGCCTTGCTGAGGGAAGTGGGCGCTTGGCTCACAAGCCTGGTTGGCAGGCATACAGCGCAGATGGGCTGCTGACAGCATCCCCCTCGTGCCCCCTCCTCAGAATATTCTGAAGGGGGAGCGAGCAGCAGGCCTGCCTGCACATCTCCTCCCGCCCCATGTTCACACAATCTGGCAGCATCTCTCACGTGCGCCCCACCTCCACTGATCTTTTCCATCTCTGCTGGCCCCATAGGCCTCTACCCTAACCAGCCAGAGTTACCACCCCAAAACCAGGGCCAGGATGAGGGTAAGCTGGGTGAGGTACAAAATTTATGGAGATGCCCAAATTACTCAGCAATCAAGATAAATAATATTTCTGTGCAATGGTTTTTAAAAGTAAAATTAATGCAAAAAAAATCCATGATGAGCAACTATCATAAACTTAAGCAAAGACAGACTCAGAGAGGATGGGGTTTGGGTTGAGGCAAATAAGGCCATGGCCTATAAGTACAGGGATAGATGTCGTCATGAAAAAAATGGTGGCATGGAATGCCTGGGTGGCTCAGTCAGTTAAATGTCTGACTCTGGATTTTGGTCAGGTCATGATCTAAGCATCCTGGGATCGAGCCCGGAGTCATTCTCAGCACTCAGTGGGTAATCTACTTGAGATTTTCCCTCTCCCTCTTCTCCTTCCCCTACTCATGTGTGCACGGGCACGCATGATCTCCCTCTCTCTCTCTCAAGTAAATAAATAAATAAATAAATAAATAAATCTTTTTTTAAAAATTTGATATTTCATTCATAGTGGATTTTTTGCATTACTTTAAAAAATTTAAAATACTGCATTAAAATACTTATTCTTTTTTTTAAAGAGAAAGCCAGCAAGCAGAGGGAGGAGCAGAGGGAGAGACAGAATCTCAAGCAGATTCCCTGTTGACTATGGAGTCTGATTGCAGGGCTTGATCCCAAGACTCTAAGATCGTGACCTGCGCTGAAATCAAGAGTCAGACACTTAACCGACTGAGCCGCTCAGGGGCTCCTTATTGATTTTAATGACTGATTTTTGGCTCCCAGTTAAATTCTTCAACCAAGACAAGCACCTCAATTTCCTCATCCAGATCCCAGTCCTACAAAATGTGGTCTTGTCACCCACCCTCCTCATTCCTAGCAATGCCTCCCCAATATTGTCAAGATACAGGAAAAACTTTGTAGGTGCCTTTTATGTCCTCACGGTCAGATCCCTGCCCACTTCACCATAACCACCAGTAGTCATCTGGAACACACACATATGGCCATAAGGGTTGTTAAAATATTGGAATACTTCCCAATCTCAAACACCAGCACCCCACTCCAAGAGTCCCCTGTCATCTTAGCTCCTCTCCCAGGACACTGTCAGAACTCCCCACAATCCAGGAACCAAAGGACTAATGGCTGACCAACTCAGGACTCCCAGATACTACCTGAGCAATATTCTCAATAGCCACCTGTCTGGCCTCTTCCTTTGTCATGTTTAATAAACTTAGTGGGGCTAATTATTCAAATTAGAGTTCCCTCCTCACACTATAAACAAACATGAATTCCAGCCAATAGACACCTAAATCAAATAAACCAAGACCCGAAAAACTTATGCAAATAGATTTAAGAAGTTTTCCAAAACCATGTGTTGGGAAAAAAGTCTTCCTGAGCAAAATATAATGCCAGATTAGAAAATTCAGAGAAAGTGTTTGCAAGAAATAACAGACAATACCCATAATATGTTAAGAGCTCTTATCAATCAATAAAATGACAAAGAGCCCAAAAGAAAAATGGACGAACATATGAATGAGCAATACACAGAAGAGGAAATAAAAATGGTCAGTAAACATAAGCAAAGGTATTTAATTTTGGTAGAACTCAAGGAAGATTTAAAATAACAATGAAATCATTGTAACTCACTCAGGTCCCCAAAATGTAAGAGACTGTGAATAGGCAGCATTGGTAAAGATGTAGTAAAACAGGTACTCTGTTGGTGTGAGTAAAAGTGATTTAAAAAAAAATTTTTTTAGGGGGGCCAGGGTAGTTCAATTGGTTAAGCATCTGCCTTCGGCTCAGGTCTTGATCCCAGGGTCCTGGCATCAAGGTCCGAATTGGGTCCCTGCTCAGCAGAAGTCTCCTTCTCCCTCTCTTCCGCACTTGTGCTCTCTCTGTCTCTCAAATAAATAAATAAAATCTTTAAATAAGTTATTTGGTGGGATAATTTGGCAATATTTAAGGGTTTTAGAGGAGGATGGAGCACTGGCTATATCTTTATCCTATCTGTAAATTCCCTTAGCCCTGGAAATGGAGAAAGGCCATAGTCACTAATGTAGATACCCCATAAAGAAAAGATCAGACAGCCACAGGGAAGAGAAATCCATGAAGCCAATGGGTAGCAAATGCAAAGCCTTTAACCAGAGGTCCTCTACCTCACCATGATGCCTAAAATGAGTTCGCCCAAGCCTATGAGACACTTGGAGTCACTCAGTGATTGCCTACAGCTTCTAGGTCAAGTCCCAGCTCCTTAGCATGACATACCAGGCCTTTTATGAACAAGCTCCTGCTGTCTCCCCCCCTCATTTCCTACTGCTCCAACTCATACTCCACATTATGGCCATTTCCAGACTGAGCATGCCATATTCCACCCTGCTGGTCCCTCATACATGTCCCATCTATCCCCTAAAATTCCCTTTTCTTCATCTGTGTCAGACCAGCAGCCCCCAGTCCTTCAGGGCCTGCCTCAGGCCTCCCCTCTTCCAGGAAGTCCTTCTAGCTTCTCTTCAGACTGGGCTAGGAGCTTATTCTTTGCAATCCTGTGACACACTGTACCCTGGCCTCTCACTCAGAGTTCTTAGTGACCTGCTTCCTTACTCAGTCATGAGATTCTGGAGGACAGCGACCTCGCCCCGGGCACCTCTGATCTCTGACACTGAATCACAGGGCGGTGATGGAGCAGTTACCACTGGTCAAACACGTACCAGACCCAGGCAGTGCAGTGGTGAGTAGAGGTCCCTGTTCTGGAGCTTAATTCAAGTGGGAGAGACAGAATAGATGTGTTAATTAGTTCATTAAAGGATGGATTATTAGTGTTTGAAGTAGACAGAGAATAGCAGGGAGGACAGGTGGGCAGCTGTAGGTAGAGTCATCAGGGAGGCCTCTCTGAGAAGGTGAGACCTGAGGGGTGAGGAGCCAGGGGCGGGGTGAGCCAGGCAGAGGAAATGAGGGCAAAGGCCCTGCAATGGAAGTCACATATCGACTAGAGGACAAGTGCGACCATAACAGGATGCCATCGAGGAGCTCTGGCCATTTATTTATTTATTTATTTATTTATTTATTTATTTATTTGAGAGATAGAGAGTGGGCACACACATGCAGGGGTGGGGAGAGAGGGAGAGGCAGAAGGAGAAGGAGAGAGAGAATCTTAAGCAGGCTCCATGCTGAGCGTGGAGCCCAACATGGGGCTTGACCTCAGGACCCTGAGATCGTGATCTGAGCTGAAGTCAAGAGTCAGACACTTAACTGACTGAGTCACTCAGGCACCCCCAAAGAGCTCTAACTTTCAATCTCTCGAGCTGCTATGTGAGAAATGAACTTGAGCATGCAAGGGTAGAAGCAGGGACACTAATTAGATGGCTATTCCACCAAGTACAGTAATGATGATGGGTGCTCAGAGAGAAATAGAGAAGTAAAATTGCATTAGGAAAAGACCTGAAGTCTCAGTGGTTAATTACACTCAAAACATGTATAGTTTATTTCTTGCCCACATAAAAGTCCAGTGTGGGTTGGGCAGCCCTCACGCTGGAGCTCTGCCATCTGGAACGCGTGGTCTCTTAGGTACCATGTCAGGGAAAGAGACAGTCAAAGGAGGCACACTGGTTCTTTACTGCCTTGGCCAGGGAGTGCCCTGTGTCACCTCTGTTCACAATTCATGGGCCAGAACCAGTCACATGACTCTATCTGCAAAATGGGAAATGCAGGGGAGGGCATGAGCCATCTCCATGGACTCCAGAAATAGATTTCTTTCCAGAAACAGGAGTGATCTGACTTGATGGGTCAGGTGCAGAGGCTGGAGGTTGGGGTGGGGAGGCAATGGCAAGAGTCAGGGATAAATCCCAGGTTTCTGGCCTTGGCACGTGATGTAGAGTTATCACATCCAAAACAACACTGCTCTTCCCCTCCCATGCACCTGTTTCTTCCTCCATCTTAGTTGGCAAGTCCATGTTTCTGGTTGCCAGCTCAAAAACCTTTGCTTCTTTCTTGAATTGTATACTTTAAATGGATGAATTATATGGTCTATTATATTGCAATATAGCTGTTGATAGATAGGTAGAGAGATGGATGGATGGATGGATGGATGGATGGATGGACAGATGACATATTCAGAATCTGGTCACATCTCTCACCTTCACTGCTGCTACTCTGGTCCAAGACCCCACCATCTCTCACCTGAACCACGAAAACACGGTGGCCAGACTGATTCTGCTAGAACTTAAAGCAGACTAAGTCATTCTTCTGCTGTCTCCTGTCTCAGCATTAAAGCCATATTCCTTACATGGCCTACAAAGCCCAACATACTCTGACCTCGTCTTCCTCCTGACTTGGCCTGACCTCCTCCTACAGTCCTTTTCACATACTCCTGGCCAGCCACACCAGTCTCCTTACCATTCCTCAAAGGAACCAGACCTATTCTCACCTCAGGATCTTTGCACATTGTCCAGCCTGGTCTGTGGTCCCCCAGACACCTGCATGGCTCCCTCCTTGACCTCCTCCTCCTCTCTGCTCAAATTTTACCTTCATAGTAAGGCCTCACTGACAGCCGTAGTTAAAATTGTAACCCTCCCCCAGTAGGTTTAATCCTTCATTACCCTCAACATTTTTATGGCATTTGTCATCTACCATGTTATCCAGTCAACTTATTGGTTGTATCTATTGTTTATTGTTCTGCTTCCCCCAACTAAAATGTAAACTTCAAGAGGACAGGGATGACTACTTTGTACTCTGATGCATTCCAACCATTTAGTGCACATTAAAAGGAAAGGACTGTTGATTAAGTAAATAAATATATGAAATGGGTCACCAGGTGGGGTAGAGAAAACTCCCATCCATGGTAGGTGTTCAATAAACATTTGGTAATTACGTATTGACACAAGATTGATCCACAGGCCAGACTTAGGAATGTGTTCCACAGCTTGAGCCTAAGAATGAAATGAGATCCCAGAGAGTAACAAGCACAATGTCTGAGCCATACTAGAGTTTCAGCAAGTTTTCATTTAGGGCAACTTTGCTTCATGAATTCTGTTTCCCATCATGGAATACCATCTCTTCTCCTTCATGTATCCTAATTCCACCCATCCTTCAAGACCCAGTCGAGAACCATCCAGCTCATTCTTTTCCAGCTCTGACTTCTACATTTTGTTTTGTTTTTGTTTTTTTAACAAACTGAGGTAACCTCAGTTTCTCTCTGGGTAGATGTCTGTGTGTAACTGCTCTGTCAGTGCACCTGTCCATGAAATCTCCTGGTGATCTGTTTCAATGATGAATGCCTTTTTTGGCATATCGTCCCTTCTGCTCACATTCTACTTAGTCTTCCTGGGACCATATGAACTATGAGACAGGCATGCCTGCCAACACTCTCATCAAAAGTTATCAGGAATAGAATTTAATAAACAGGAAGCAACATATAAAAACATTGAGTCAGAGAAATGACACACAAAGGCTGAAATTGCCTTTGCTGCCAAAGTTCCAATCTGTAGATGGGTCCTTCACGGTCGCCAAAGAAGAGAGCCCAGGTTCTCAGGTAGCTCCTGACTTCAGCATTCTCTCAAGGGACATCTCTACTCTCATACCTCCCTGGAGCCTCTGCCATCTCCAGTCTACTGCCCAGGACTCCAGGAACCGTGTTCATCATCAGCAGCATTCCTGACTGCCCACTTCCCACGATAATTGGAACTCTACTTCCCATGCCTCAGAGAATAAGTGGAAAAGAACAAGGAAAGAGAGGCTGGTGTTTATGATTCACAATGACATCTTTGCAGCTCTGTGGGCCAATATCTCCCGTTCTTAGTTCATCAGTTTGGAGCGCTTGCTGGAGAATCCATTTGAGAATCCACTAGGATCTCTGTGCCCAGTCAGATAGGTCCCCAATGCCCACCTTCCCAGTGTTGAAGCTAGGATGTGAAAGCACCTACAAGCCTGAAAGCCAGGTCACTCTGTGGGGGGGGAGGGTCTCCTTAGGGCTGGGCCCACCTATACATTTTTCCAGCTGATCCCTAAGTCTTAGAGGCAGACCTGAGAGTTTTTCCTTCACGTCTTGCTCTCTTTGACTTTTAGTAGGTATTCCCTCAGGCCTGGCTGATCGCTGAGCAATACCAATTGGGATCAGAGAATTAGCTCATTCAGAGGAGGCATGCCCTTTGAGGACTGAGCCTGCGAGGGGCTCCCAACAGCCAGAATAAGGATTTTGTTTTAGATAAGGTGTTACTGAAGATAAGAAGCACTATAACAAGGAGAATGTTTTTTGAGCATGTATCATCTATAAAGTATGGTATTTTAACTTTTACTGAGTGCTTCCTATATACAAGGCACTCCCCTGTATGCTTCATACTTATTCATACATATTGAACAATTTAATCCTCAAAAAACAGCTCTAATAAGGCAGCACTGTTATTATCTTTACAGATGAGGAAACGAAGGCCCAAAGATGTGAAATGCAGCAGCACGTGGGCTGCAGGAGAGAGCCATACACACGAGTAGTACCAAGACGGGCCAAGTAAGATCTCTGCCACGAGAGACGAGAGTCTGGAGAGGCTACCTCCTTCGCCAGAATTCCCTTATGTGCCTTGCCTACCTCAAGAATTTTAAGCATCCTTCAAGAGTCCGTTCACGGTCTATGTTTTCTGGTTGAGCCTTCTCTAACCTCTCCCACCACAACCACCCCCCCGCTGCCCCCAACAGACCAACAGAAATGACCACTCCCTTTGCTGAGCCATCTTGCCTGGGACACAGCATTGGCCCAGCCTGATCACCCTGTGTGACAATGGCTCCCATACCTGCTGTGAGCAGGTACTGGGCTGTGAGCCCCTGGAGAGCAGAGGCAGACAGTGCTCCCAGGGCCTTCCCAGCACAGAGCATGGCCCAGAATAGGGGCTTAGTAACCCCTAGCTGAATGACCCAGCAGGGAGTCAGGCTTACTTGAAGGCCTCCATCCTGAAGTGACATGTCACTTCTACTCCTCTTCCATTGCCCAAAGCAAGTCACACGCTTCTGGTCAGCCTTGCCACACCTCAGGCCCTGCCTAGTAAAACTCAGCTATGCCAAACAGACCCCATTCCCATGGGCACCACCAGAAAGATCAGCTGACAGACAGGTTGGGGGGAAAAAAGCCAGGTCATACCTTGGGAACCGTCCCCCCCAAAAGGGGTACTTCTAGAAATGTGGGAAAGTTGCAAATGAGGTCTGTATTGTGTGGGCTATTAAAAGGAAGGCTTTGGGATGTGTGGAGGAGTCTACACTGCCACGTAATGGCTACTCCACTACGAATTTTCCACGTGACTTTGAGCATCTCCTTTACCCTCAATGGTTCTCTTTCTCTCCATCAGTAAAATCTTGGGCTACGAACTCATGGTCTCCATGGTTCTAAGGCTGCACAGTCCTGACAACCAAGACTGGCTCACCGACATGCCAAATATATTACCTACCCCATTGCTTGGAAGGCTGATGAATCTTAACACATGCAACAAGCCACTACAGAGAAACCAGTAATACTCCTTTCCCATCTTTAAAAAGACTTTTTTCCAACCTCGCATGTTTTTTTTTCTCTTCTTGAATATTGAGTCTCAGGGGTGAGTAAGCTATGTCATCATCTCCCAATGCTCAGAAATTTGGGTTCCACGGGGGTGAAAAAAAGGAGGGGTGAATGACCTTTTCCCTTTCGTCACAGGAAACCGCAACACGCTGCAAAAGAAAGATGGGCTCCTGATTATTAAAAATAAACCCTGGCCCACAGCCTGCCTTGCACATTAGTCTTGCCAGCAGATGCAGACTTGCACACACACTCTCTGGCTCCGTGCTGAGACCCAGCTTCTCTGGCCAGTTTTCATGCTGAGATTCTCTAAGGACAACCATTTGTGTTTGGACAACTATGAAATCAGCTATTTGCTTGCTCAAGGAAGGGAATGCTACCCTAGGGCTGAAGGGGACAATGAGTCCCTAGAATCTTGACAAGGAATCTCAGTGGTTTGAAAGGAAACATAAGATATGCATTGAGATTCTTCTGGTATTAAATGATAGAAACATTAACTAATATTGATTAATGCACAGAAGGTAACTTTTTTTTTTTTTTTTTTGGCTCATATACCTGCAAAGTCCAGAATGTGGAGATGCCTATTAGCTTCAAGAATGGCCATATCTAGGTGCCTGAGCAAGCTCATTGGGCATTTGTCTCTCTCCCTCTCTATGTGCTCTTTCACTTTCAGGCAAACTCTTCCCAAGCTTAACAAGATTATCTCCTAGCAGTTAACTCCAGTGGAAAGAGATTCTGGTTCCCACTGGTTTCAACAAAAGCCTCAGAAATAACTCCTGTTGTCTAATTTGAATTACATACCCAGTCCTCAATCAATCCTTGTAACCTTAGGATAGAAAACATTAACTGGCCAGAATAGGACACTTGGAATTGCGGATGAGGCAGGCCCCCCATTCCCACTTGATGAACTGAGAGTGCAGAAGGGTAGTTCACAACCCTCCAAAAGTCAGTTTTAAAACCTGGACAGGATGTGTGGAGCATTCTGATAACTCAGTAAGAGAGAGTATAAGACCAGAATTCAAAATACCACTGATACCTTTCCCCACTCTGGTACCCCTGGATCTGAATGCAACATAGTCTGAAACCATGAAGGGGGCATTAGAGAGGCTCTGGGGTTCTGGCTCAAGGTGTAAGAAGGAAAAACAGATGAACTGAACACCACCAACAACAAATTAGATCTTAGTGACATTACCAATTTCTTGTCTTTACCAAAAAGAAGCAACATACGCATCCTTTTCAAGTGCACATTAAATACTCACCAAGAGAGACCATATCCCGAATCAAAAAATAAACTTTAACAAATTTAAAATAATTGAAATAATACAAAATGTATCTTCAAACAATGGAATTAAGGTAGAAATCAATGAAAGAAAGAGAAGAGGAAAATCTCAAACACTACCATATTAAACAGCATGCTTCTAAACAATCCATGGGTCCAAAAAGAAGTCTCAAAGTAAATTAGGAAATATTTGAACTGAATGAAAATGAAAATACAACATACCAAAAGATGTGGGATGCATCTAAAGCAGTGCTCAGAGGGAAATTCACAATACAGATAGTCCACAACTTATAATGGTTTGACTTCATGATTTTTTGACTTTGTGATGGTGGGAAACTGATCTGCATTCAATACAAACTGTACTACAGATTCTGAATTTTGATCTTTCCCTAGGCTAGCAGCACTCCCTGTGAGCCACAGCTCTCAGCCAGCCACACGATCATGAGGGTAAGCAACAGATACACTTATAACCATTCTATACCCATACAACAATTCTGTTTTTCATTTTTTAGATTTAGTACATTTAGTTGAAATATTCAATACTTTCTTATAAAATAGGCTTTGTGTGAGATAATTTACCCACCTATAGGCTAATGTGACTGTTCTTTGCACATTGAAGGTAGGCTAGGCTAAGCTATAATGTTCAGTAAATTAGACGTATTAAGTGCATTTTGACTTGTGATTTTTTTCAACCTACAGTGGGCTTATCGGAACATAACCTCATTGTAAGCCAAGGAAAAACTGTATTAAGTACTTACATTGGTAAAGAAGAAAGGTCTCAAATCAGTAGTCTAAACTTTCGCAAGAAACTAGTAAAATAAAAACCAAATAAAACCAAAGCAATCAGAAGAAAGAAAACAAGGGGCACCTGGATAGCTCAGTCAGTTGGGCATCTGTCTTTCACTCAGGTCATGATCCCAGGGTCCTGGGATCGAGCCCCACATCAAGCTCCCTGTCAGCAGCAGGGAACCTGCTTCTCCCTCTCCCTCTGCCTTCCCCACCATCCACTCTTTTTTTTTTTTTCTCACTCAAAATAAATATTTTTTTTAAATGGAAGAAAGAAAACAATAAGGTAATGCAGAGTGAAGAAAATTGAAAACAGAAAGAAAAAAGAGAAAATGAATCAAGCCAAAAGCTGTTCTTTCCTTAAATAATCAATAAAACTGAGGTGTGTGCAGCAAGACTCACAAAAAAGACAAAAGACACAAATTATTATCAAAAGTGAAAGAGGAAATATCACTACAGATCCTGTAGTCAGTAATCATAAGGAAATACTACAAACACAACAATACATGTAAATTCCACAACTTAGATGAAACTGAACAATTCCTAGAAAAGTAAAAACAACTAAAAATCACCCAAGATGAAAAAGACAACCTAAATAGTCCTATAAAGATTTTTTAAAAATGAATCTGTAGTTTAAAATCTTTCAAAAAAGAAGTTTCCTGGCACAATGGTCTTACTGACAAATTCTACAAAATAAAAAACTAACACCAACTCTACACAATCTCTTCCAGAAAAAAATGAAGTGAAGAGAACATATCTTCATTTGTTTTGTGAATTCAACAATACACTGAGTGAGACCAAGAACTTACAAAGATAGTAACAGAAAGAGAATGACCAATATCTTTCATGAACATAGAAGCACAATTTCTTGGCAAAGTAATGGCCACCGAATTCAGGTTTTTACACACACACACACACACACACACACACACACACACACACACAGAATAAAACACACAACCAAGTTAAGGCAGAAATACAAGGCTGGTTAAATATTAGAAAATCCATCAATGTTATCACCGTATTCAAACTTTAAAGGGAAAAAAACTCTACATGATTATACTAATTCATGCAGAAAAAGTATGTAACAAAATTCAATACCAATTCATGATAAAACTCTTAGTGAAACTGAGATGGAAGGAATCTTCTTCAATGTAAGAAAGGGTATCTATTAAAAAAAAAAAAGCTACAGCTCACATTACACTTGCTAGCAAAGGACTGCATGCTTTCCCCTTAGATTGAGAAAGAGGCATGTTTGCCCATCAGAATGGTTATAATTAGAGTCTGATAACACCACAGGCAGAGTCTATTAACTAATTGGAACTTTGTCATACTGCTGTTGGGTATGTGAAGGGGTATAGATATCTGCATGGAAATCTCTAATTAACATTTATCATATGCTCCAACATTCCACTCCCATTTCAACAGAAATGTATACATATATGCACTTAAAATACGTACAAGACTGCTTTGTTGCAGGCGTAATCATCATACCCCCAAACCAGAAACAATTCAAATGAAGAGATAAACAGTGGTATGTCCATACAGTAGAATACTATTTAGCAGTGAAGGAAAGAACTCTCGGGTACAACTCAACAACTTTATGGTGGGCAAAAGCAGCCAGGCACAAAAGAGTACATACTGTGCGATTTCATCCATACCAAGTTCTAGAACAGGCACGACTAAGCTAAGATGATAGAAATCACAACAGCGGTTGCCTGAGGGAAAGGTTGTCTGGAAACAGGCCCAAGGGAACTTTCTGAGGTGATGTAAATGTTTTCTGTCTTGTTTTGCGTAATGTTTTCACAGCTGATTACAATTATCCAAGCTCACAAAACTGAACGCTTTGAGTTGTGCATTTCTTTTATTTAAAAAAAAAAAAGGTTTTTAAAAATTTATTTTATTTTAGAGATGAGTAGAACGGGGGAGGGGGAACCAGAAAGAAAGGAAGAAGGAGCGAGAAGGAATGTCAAGCAGTTTTCCCGTTGAGCATGAAGCCCAACATGAGGCTCGATCTCACCACCCTGAGATCAGGACCTGAGCTCAAACCAAGAGTCAGACCCTTAACTGAGTCACCCAGGTGCCCTAAGACCTGTGCATTTCTATTTGGCCTCAATTTAGTACAAAGAAAAGAAACCCTTGATGAATAATGCACTTGACTTTCTATGAAAGAGTCTCATACGCATTCCCCCTGTTCCCTGCATTTGATCTCAGCATCCCCGAGTGGCAGAGGGATGGGACATTTTATGAATGAGGAAACAGGGAGAGGAGCAGAGTGAGAAAGGGACTCCCAAGAGCACACAGCCTGTGCCAGGACTAGAGTCGAGGGTTTGGGACTCCACAGCCAGTGCTCCTTACACATGTCTTGGCTGTCCTTCCATGTTCTCCTACACCACCAGGCACCACGGAGATGTCCGCAGGGTGATGGTGCACTCCCACAACTTTCTCCCCATTTATCCCCTCCACAGACTCAAGTCCTGCCTGCAATTTTCTGTGAAAAGTCTGAGAACTGCTGATGTTACAGACGCTAAAACAAATGTAAATATCCAGGGGCTCCTCTCTTCTTTTGCATCCTTTGTGGGAGGACACGCAAGACACTGGAGTCTGATTTTCACTCTGGGCTTAATTGGTTCTATCTGCCTGGAACGGTACAATTTCCAGGTCCCAGCTCTTACATCAGAGAATGTTAAACCGGAGGAGCTGCTGGAGAGGAAGTCCTTAACCGCGGTTCTGCCTCTGTGTGATGTCAGCCTCCTGTGCCTTGGTTTCCCTATCTCTGAGACAAGGGACCTGGACTATATAAGATCTAGATGTCCTACACGAGGGTCAGGAGCTAGAGTGGCAATAGTCATCTTTTTTTTTTCCAAACCTCCCATGTGAACACTGTCAGCCCAGACATCCCCCTGAGGATGCTCATTCCGGAGAAAAGTCTCAGAAGTCACTGAGATGAAGAGGACCCGCACATCCCCACTCCCCACTGCTCCATGCAAAGAAGCACCTGAGACCTCCAGGAGGAATCATCTTCTGTTCCCCTGTCCAAAGAAATTTCAGGAAACCTGACAGCTTCTGTGTGTCACTTCTGGGCCAAGATATTGGATTTGTGAAGACCTGGTTCCTGGTCCTAGTTCCATTTACAGCTGACCACTTGCAGCTCCTCAGAAAGACCCCTTCTCCGTAGGGACTTGTTGCTTTGTCCAAAAAATGGACTTAATGATCCCTGTCTACTCCCCAGGATGGTTAAGAAGACCTAATGAAGTGAAGATTACTGGATGTGCTTTGAGCAGGTGAAGCTCCCTACTGAGATACGGGGTTCTTATCTTCCGGGGAGGTCAGAGGATACTTATCTTAAATCCTTGCGGTTTAGAGCTAACCTTTCTTTCCCGGTGCCTGTGTAGTGCCGCTCACACCACTAGATGGCGATAGCTGTCACTTGCAGATTCAGAAAGAAGGGTGTGGGAGAGCCAGGGGGCCGCCTGCTTTAAGAAAACTAGGCCAAAGCCGGCTCGTTACATCACTTCTAATGGAAGCAGCCAGTTCAGTCTGGATTTTTCTCTATTGCAGGAGACAATGCAAGGAAACTTCCTGGCTTCTTGCGCATTTCAGTGTTAATTATTTGGCCAGAGATCAGTCTTTATCTCCCAGGAATTGGTTCTGGAGCCCCTGCCCCACCTTCTGGGAGTACAGGCCTTTCTCCCCTAAGGCTTCCGGACCCCTTTCTCCATTTGGCTCAGGCCCCACCTTCAAGCAGGCTCAAAGTGCATTTCTTGTCCTGCGTTTTAAATCTCAGCTGAGTTCAACAAGCACTTCTGTCTACTTACACCAGGGGCTATCCTGTGACCAGAGCCCTGCCCTCCGGGGAGAAAACAAGTGCAGACTGCTTGAGCTCATATGCGCCCCTGCCCCTCACTTGCTATATGCAGGCTTTTGAGCTAGGCATTCTAATTTTGTGTTCTTCCCTTTCCTTACTTTTAAAATGGGATTAATAGAAAAAAAAGTTATTATTAAATGAGTTAATGCTGGTTGTTATGGAGCTTGGAATGGGCTCTGGTACTTTGTAGCCACTAATAATTATTTACTGAGCACCTGTGATGTATATTATCTCATTTAATGACCATACCCATGACTCCAAGAAATTAAACAACGTGCCCAAGGCTGCACCGCGGTCAGAAGTAAAGGTAGGATTTGAACAGGGTTCTGGCTCCACAACCCCTGCTTCAGCTGCTCTTAACGAGGAAAATGAGCAACAGAAGGCCGAGAATCAAAAGACTCACAAAACTGCAGACCACACTGTCAGTCCCAGAATGCCTGCAAATGGGCCATCCTAAACCACGCTATTCAGGTCTCCGAGATCTTGCCCTAGATCAACGCTAGCACTCACTGGGCCTTTGGGATCTGGGGAAAGAGCCTTCCTTGAGCCTCAACTTAAGATTCGTTTATGAAAGAGGGTATCTTGATAGATCACTATTAAGGCTTAGTTGTCAAAAGCACCTGGGGTCCTTCTTAAAAGTGTGGATATTTGGACCCCACTTCTGAGCTGCTAAAATAGAATCTCCAGGGGAGGGATTTGGACATCTGTATTTTTAACAAGTGACTCATGATTCTCAGGACCAGAAAAGTTAGCAAAACACCCTAGGTCCAAATGATCTTAGAGGTTCTCCCAGTTCTGTTCATCTTGATCCCACCGCTCTTCAACCCAGCTCCCGATCGGCCTCCGTAGAGACACGAACATCAACAGACCCTGTCCCGGTGCCCTGCAGTCCGACCCCCTAAGGCCCGCCCCAATCCACATGGATTTGATCTCTTCTTCCTTCCTGTAAGGCACTCAGCTTCTCAAGGGAGCTAAAGCTGTATAAATAATAAATGAAATTTACAGTAGCATTTGGAATTCACTTAAGCACTAGAAACGTAGCTGCTATAGAGTCTCTTTAAAACTCATCTTTTCATTGGGTAAGAAGAAAAAGAAAAGCAGCTTCTCCAATTGACTCTCCTAATATGCAAATTGGATATTTTGAAAAGACTTGATTCTAAATGTCCACAGTGTCCATTTAGAAGGCATAGTTTCCATTGCCAGAAGAGCAGTGCCCTGCTGCCCCAGTTTAAAATACCCAGGAGAGCTAGGTCAGACTACCTTTCAGACCACAGGCAGGGTTACTAGCCCTGTGACCTGGAGGCAGGCCCTGTGGAAGGAACGGGAAAGAAGCCCCAAGGCACAAAGCTAATACTAGACTCATCATATCGACTTCTCCTATAAACCCTTTCAATCCTTGCTCTTCCTGTTTGCAGAGTCACCAAATGGTACAACTGAGCAATATTGGCTGCCTCCATTGCCCTCTTTTGGCTATAGTTCCTCTCTCAGTCCCCACAAACCAGGGACCCCACTGACTTGAAACAGACCTGAAATTCTTCCTGTTGGCCAAGTCTGGGTTGAGGGAAAGTTTTCTGGAAGTGTGTACCCTGGGCTGGGTTTTTTTTTTTTTTTTAAGACTGGTATCAGTCAGCTATTGTCACAATAATGCTATGTAACAAAGCACCCTACCACTCAGTGATTTATAACAATAATTCATGCTCATTCGTGCATGTATGGGTTGGCTGGGGGCAACTCTGCTGACCTCCCTCAGCTGATCTCAGCTCAACTGACTTTGGTTTCAGCCTTGGGTTTGGTTCAGGTCTGCTCTAGGTATCCCTCAATACTTCCCATATCACTAGGCTAGCCAGGGTATGTTTCTCTAATGTTGATGGAAGAAGCTCAGAAAGACAGGTCATAGCCCAAGCTTCTTATAAGCCACTGATGGTGCCATATCTGCTCGCATCCCATTGACCAGAGCAAAAGGCAAGGACATATAATCTGCCCAACATAAAGCCAAAACAAGTCACAGAACACATGTGGGGTGGGGGAGGAGGGCAGGAAGGTTAAATAGAAAAAAACAGGAGTCAAGCACCCTGGAGCTACTCCCTTAGGTAGGATGACAGAGAGAAGGATCCTGCAGAAGCTAGAGCCAGGCTTCATGTTGAACTCATTCAAGCAATAGAAACATGGCTGCAGTAATATCTCTGTGGGGAGTGTGGGAAGGTAGGGAAGGAGAAAATGTAAATCAGGAACAAATAGAACATCAAACAACTATCTCCAACTACATAGTACATACCATTGCCTGGACCCCAACCTTCTCAATGCTCCATCTCCCCATCAGCAAGTGAGAAAAATCACACGAGAGGAACCTGACCTCTTCTCTGCCACAGCTGGTTGTTTTCTTTAAACAAATCACAGCTTTAAAAAAGATCAGCCCGGGAAGGGACTCTGGATGACCCTCGTATCCCGCCCCCTCATCTTTCAGAGAGGAAATGGGGCTTATGGAAGGTCATGAGCCAAGTAAACAGCAGAACAAGGAGTTCTATTTGTGCTTCTGCGGTTTTCCCACCTGAGACATCTCCAAAGAGCCAGGTAATTAAGATTTCCTTTATTTGACAAGCACTCTGTGCCGAGCACTGCCGTAGGTGTCAGGGATAAAGAACTGAACAAACACCTCTCATGAAGCTTCCATTCTACTGAGGGAATGGATAGATGGTAAATAAGTAAACCAGTGAATTAATCCCATGCAATAAATGCTATGAGAAAAACAAGTAGGACAGGGGGGATGGTTAGGATAAATTGAGGCTGTATACTGATGGCCAAGGGAGGTCTCACAGAGAAGATGACATTTGATCAGTGCTCTGGTCTGATTATTTCTGTGCACCCCACCTTCCCCCCACCACTAAATTCATATGTTGAAACCCTAACCTCGAAATAATGGTATTAGGAGGTATGGCCTTTGGAAGTACTGGGAGGCCCCACAGAGCTCCCTCGCCCTTCTGCCAGGCAAGGAAGACAAGTCTACGACCTGGAAGAGGGCCCTCACCTGACCAGGCTGGCACCCTGATCTCAGACTTCCAGCCTCCACAAGCGTGACAAGTAAGTTTCTGTTGCTTATAAGCTACCCAGTCTGCAGTATTCTGCTAGAGCTGCCTGAACGGGCTAAGACAATCAAGGAAGTGAAAGAAGTAAGCAAGGAGCCGTGAAAAAAAATATCTGGGTCTTTCCAGCAGAGGAAACTGCAAGTGCAAAGGCCCTGAGTCAGGGACAGGCTTGGCATGGAGCAGAGCAAGCAGAGGAGGTATGGCTGAAAATGGCAGCAAGACAGTGTGGTGGTATGGCCAGATCATGAAAGGTCTTGAGGGCTATGACGATGAATTTTGTGTGCGTCAATTTGACAGGGCTAAGGAATATGCAGATAGCTGGCAAAGCAGTATTTCGGAGTGTGTCTGTGAAGGTGTTTCTGGAAGAGATTAGCACTTGATTCAGTAGACTAAGTAAAAAAGACCTGCCATCACCAGCGAGGGTGGGCACCATCCAATCCATGGAGGGCCCAAATAGAACAACATGATGAAGTTAGGGTGAATTTCCTTTCTCTCTTCTTGAGCTGGGACGGCCATCTTCTCTTGCTCTCAGACGGTGAAGCTCCTGGAACATCGGAGCTCCTTATTCTCAGGCCTTTGGGACTTAACACCAGTGGTCCCCTGACTTCAGGCCTTCAATCTTGGATTAACCATACTCCGGGCTTTCCTGGGTCTCCAGCTTGCACATGGCAGATTGTGGACTTCTTAGCTTCTATAACCACATGAGCCAAATCCTATAATCAATCTCCTCTATTTATCTATATGGGATCTATCTGGATCCTACTGATTCTCGTTTTTCAGGTGAACACTGACAGGCACAATGGAAGAACTTAGGGTTTTGCTTCCAATGAAACAGAAAGCACTGGAGGGCTTTGAGTTAAAGAAACACATGATCGGACTTTTTTGGTTTGAAAGATCTCTTTGGAGGGGGAGATACCTGGGTGGCTCAATGGTTAAGCATCTGCCTTTGGGTCAGGTCATGATCTCAGGGTCCTGGGATGGAGCGCCACATCTGGCTTCCAGCTCAGTGGGGAGTCTGCCTCTCCCTCTTCCTCTGCCCCTTTGGCTATTGTGTGGAGAACTAACTGCAAAGGACAGAAACTAGGGTCACATTGGGAGGCAACTGCAGTACTCCAAAGTAGAGGTGGCTTGGCATCCCAGGTGGGAAGGAAGAGTCAAATTTGGGATCAGATGTGGTAAAGCTGAGAGATTTTCCTGATGGCCATGCATGTGGCGGTAGAGATCAAAATCAGAAAAGAACCCAATGTTGTAACAAAAGAAGATCATCTTGAGCACCTGGAAAGATGGAATCACCATTTTCTGCATTGGCGCAAGTTGTAGAAGGAACAGGTCTGGGGGGAGTAAATCAGGCAGCTTTAGAAGCAGCTGCTTCCTTGCTTTCTGATTGCCTGTTTTTCCTGAGACAACTCATCTACCTAAGCCCAGGGCAGGTTAAAGTGTTTCTGTAGCTAAACATCTGCTTTCTCCAATAGATGTAGTCATTTCCACTAAATTCTTGGTCCTAGGTCAGAATCCCCAAAAAGCAGACTCTGATGTGAAGTTTAGCATGCAGGAGGTTTATTAGAGTGTCACTAAGATCAACACCCATGGGATGAAAGGAAGGAGGCAGACTGGGCACAGGGAGACACCAAGCTGTGATGCAGTATGAGTGTTAAATGTGGAGAGTCCTGAAAATGAGATGATCCTTCAGAACCACCTGAGTTGGGAAAAGAAGGCTGGGCAACAGGGTCACCAGCTTCTCATGGAAACATGTGACATGAGGCAAAGTCACTTTCTTTATCTGAGACATTCCCTAAAGGGCTGACAGCTGACCTCTGTCTTCCAGAGACCTGGCCATCAGTGAGAGAAACCGGTTCTTTATTCTGGAAGGGGAAACTGGGTGGTACATCACAACATTTACCATATTTCCTCATGCCAGACACAAGGAAGGCTAATTTCTTCAAGTCCAGTCCTTCCCCCACACTCATTATTCATGGCTGGCCAGCAAATGAAAACCTTGTCCGACTCCACAGATTTTCCAGCCAGAGGCGAGGCAGGAAAACATCCTAACAATGGACCACAGAGGAAATTCCTAATGGAAGAATACCAGTGTGGACCCTGAGCAGCTGTTAGCTAGACCCAGAGGGCGGACCCAGCCCTGGAAAACCTAGCTGCACAACTCACCTTCACCTTTGGAGTCTTGATTTAAAACATCAGCCTTCAACACATAAAAAGCTCAGGAGAGAGGTGCCTGAATGTCTCAATCCATTAACCGTCGGACTCTTGATCTTAGCTCAGTTCTTGATCTCAGGGTCAAGCCCCACATCAGGTCCATGTGGGGTGTGGAACCTACATAAAATAAAGAAATAAATAAATAAATAAATAAAATAAAAATCTCAGGAGGTCAGGTAACAGTTGTAAACTACACAGAATCTCTATGCTCTCCTTCCTACCCCAGGCTCCTACAAAAAACAGTAAATAAATAATAATAACAGCAGAAGACAACAATATAAATAAAATATAAATAAATAAATAATATATAATAATATAATAAGAAAGAATAATAAAAATCCATAACAATGTTGTAACAAAAGAAGAGGTATTCCCAACAGACCAAAAGTTATCAAAAATCCCTGAAAAGAGTAAGACAGAGAGGGAAGATTGAAGAAGAAAAGCATATCCCAGTTGCACAAAGGAAAGAAGTGCTGCAAACGAGTTGGAGAAAGCAGCTCTGGGCACAGAAGTCGCAGGAGAGCCCAAGGATGATTGATAGGGTGATTGGTCCTGAAAAAAATCAACATGACAAAAGAAAAGTACCAAATCTAACCACCTGAGGAATTAAATTTAACATGAAGAACTAAGCTTAACAACCTGAAGAACTAAAGCCCATGGGAAGAATCAACAGAACAAATAAAAATGCCTTTAGAAAATTCTAAGTAGTATTTTCATGTGGGGGGTATTATATACATACAAGATCATCAACTAGAGGTTGATGGAAATGGAAATGACAATTTGCAAAGTAACAGCTTCAATATGTAGGTTGAGAATCAGAAGAGATATAACTAAAGAGCAAATTAGTAAAATAGGAGATTGAACCAAGGACATCCCCCAAGAGAAAAGCACAGAAAGCAACAGATATGAAAGAGAGGCACAAAGTTAAGGGAAATGGAGAATGAATCAAACAGTGACAAAATCCTTTGATAGGAGCCTAGAAAGACGTAATAGTGAGAATGGAAAAGAAACGCTCAAGTAAGACGTGGGGAAATAACTCCTGAAAGAAACATGAAAATCTCCAGATTTAAAATGTCCATCAAATGCTGAGCAAGTTAAATTTAAAAAGATCTACATTTAGGTATCATATGGAAAATTTTACAAAGAGAAAATTCCTCCATACAGAAAGAACTGATTTCCTTGCAAAGAAATGAGACTCAAGTATCATCAAAATTCCTACTGGAACCATTGAAGACAACAGGCAACAGAACAATAATAATCTCAGATATCTAAAGTAATTTATTTTTAATCTAGAATTTATTTGATGCCCAGTAAAACTATCTTTAAAGTAAAAGAGGAAACCAAAAATATTGTCATATAATATGTCAGAAAGAATCTCTAGACAGGATAGAACCAGATAAAATGAAGAAAGGAATCAAAGAGGAAAATGTGGGCTATAAGAAGTAATGTTAAGCAAAACAAAACAAAACAAAACAAAAATAAAGAAATTAAGACTTTACTACTGAAATATATAATTATATTTAAACAAAATCTTTAATATTTTGTACCTAAAATCCCAAGTCATACCAACATGGTTAAGTGTTGGGAAGAAGAAAAGAAATAATAGGAGAAATCAAGTAGTGAAAAAAGCACTGGCAGGATCTAGGTAATGATTGATTTCCAGACTCAGTATATCTCTTAAAAATGCACTGATCTATTACAACTGATTGGAAGTACAGAAATAAAATGAGCAGCTTCAAACCATTACAGTCGGAAAATAAAACAAAAAGTCATTCAATAAACTCCGCCCCCCCAAATACCAGAGAGATAAAGGAGAAAAAAACATGAATTTATAAGTTTTTTTAAAAATGACAGGAGTAAGTCCAATTATATCAGTAATATCAATAAGTATAAGTAGTTTAAATCCTTATCAGATAAAAGAAGCTCTTAAATTAGGCTTAAAAAATAGAAGCCCAGGGGCGCCTGGGTGGCTCAGTGGGTTAAAGCTTCTGTCTTCAGCTCAGGTCATGATCTCGGGGTCCTGGGATTGAGCCCCGCATCAGGCTCTCTGCTCGGCGGGGAGCCTGCTTCCCCCTGCTTCTCTGCCTACTTGTGATCTCTCGCTCTAGGTCAAATAAATTAATAAAATATTTAAAAAAAAAAATAGAAGCCCAGTATATGCTTCTCCTAACATACACAAAAGCAAAATGATAAGTGGAGGTTAAAAATAAGAGAATGGAAATAGCTATGCCATGCAAATACTAATAAAAAAATGTGGGCAGAGTAGTAACAATACCAAACACAATAAAAATCAAGGCAAAGCACAATGAAAGGGACTGAGCTAAGAGACATTTCATATAGATAAACTATAAGTTCTATAGAAAAGACATATCAGGGGCATCTGGGTGGCTCAGTGGGTTAAAGCCTCTGCCTTTGGCTCAGGTCATGACCCCAGGGTCCTGGGATCGAGTCCTGAATTGGGCTCCTTGCTCAGCAGGGAGCCTGCTTCCCCTTCTCTCTCTGCCTGCCTCTCTGCCTACTTGTGATTTCTCTCTGTCAGATAAATAAAATCTTAAAAAAAAAAAAAAGAGTTGGACACAGAAACCACCAGATTAAGTAGTTATACAAAGGGAGTACAAAATACAAAGTATCTCTAAGTACAAAGAGAGAGGATATGAATAGCATATATACTATAATTTTAAAATGTGATTTAATAGCTATAGATGTTAATAAAAGACAGCTCATTATTTTCGGTTACACATGAAATATTAAAAAAAATAACTTATGTATTTGTATAAATTTGTAATAAATTATGTGTTAGGCCCTAAAAGAAATCTCAACAAATTCTCATAACAAAGGAGTCCAACCAGTTACTTCTAGGCCCAAATACAATAAAATTCAAAATCAATAACAAATAAAATGGCCAAAAAGTCCTACACATCTGGGAGTGTTTAACATCTTTTAAATAATTCTTAGGTTAAAAGAAAAATTAATATTACCTTTTAGAAATTAATGACAAGGAGAGTCCATATATCAAAAATCTGAGGCACACACCTAACTCAGGAAAATTTAGTCTTGAAGTTCTCAGAAAAGAGAAAAAAACAGTAAAAGCAAAGTAAGCTTTTCAAGATTAAAAAAAATAAAAACAATGAAACTTCAGGGAAGACAAAGTGCAAAAATTAATAAACTAGGAAATAAACCAATAGTGCCAATTAATAAAACTAAAAGTTGGTTCATTGAAAAGACCAGTAAACTAGAATCACCTTTGGCAAGATTGAGAGACTAGGGGAGGGATGAGGAAACGGGACAGAAAAATACAGTGTTAGGAATGAGAAATGAGATAGAATAGACAACACATACTCTAAAGTAAAGAGAATTTTATACCAAAGCATTTGAACATCTAGATGGATTGGATAGTTTTCTGGGTGGGGGGGGGACAATAAATCACAATAATTGGCTCCAAAAAAAAATCATGAAAGAACAATAATCATCCGGGAAACTGAAATAGTCATTCAAGCTCTACCCTGCTAAGATGCACAAAGTAAGAAAGTTTACCGTCTTGAATGTTCTACCAAACATTCAGGAAACCCAGAATTGCACACAATACACACTCTAGGGCATTGACGATAGAAACTACCCAACTCATTGATGTGGCTAGCATAACCCAGTTCCAAAACCGGACAGGGAAAACACAGACAAAAGGGAAAAAAAAACATATGCCAATATCATTTATGAGCAAAAATCCTAAGCAAAGGATTAGAAATCAAAACCAGTACCTCATTGTGAACAGAAATATAAGAATGGTTCAACATCTGAACACCATCTATGTTTCTGACTTGACTGAAATCCTCTCAACAGATCGTTTCAATGATGTTAAAATTTAATAAAATTCAGTACCCATTTCTTTTTTTTTAAAAAGATTTTATTTATTTATTTGACAGACAGAAATCACAAGTAGGCAGAGAGGCAGGCAGAGAGAGAGGAGGAAGCAGACTCCCTGCGGAGCAGAGAGCCGGATGCGGGGCTCAATCCCAGGACCCTGGGATCATGACCTGAGCCAAAGGCAGAGGCTTTAACCCGCTGAGCCACCCAGGCGCCCCTCAATACCCATTTCTGATGAAAAAAAAAAAAAAATCTAGGTAATGCGTTCTACTATAGACCCAGAGCACACATCATAGTTAATGGTAAATTACCAGTTAATGGTAAATAGTCAGGATCAAAGCAAGGATGCCTATGACCTCTGCTACTTTTCAATACTGTATTGAGGGCTTGCCCACGGAGAAAGACAAGAGAAGGAATCAAATTGAACAGAGAGAGATGAAACTATTTGCTGTCCATATAACCATTTACCTAGAAAATCCACAGAAACCAAAGGGCAATTGTAATCAAATACAAATTCATCCAGGTGACAGATACAAAAATCCATGCACAAAATTAATAACTTTCATATTACACAACAGTAATGAACTAGAATATACTTTTTTAAAAATGATTTTATTTATTTATTTGACAGAGATTACAAGTAGGCAGAGAGGCAGGCAGAGAGAGAGGAGGAAGTAGACTCCCCGTGGATGCAGGGTTCCATCCCAGGACCCTGGGATCATGACCTGAGCCGAAGTCAGAGGCTTTAAACCACTGAGCCACCCAGGTGCCCTAGAATATACATTTTATAACCCTATCCACAAGAGGAGAAGAGTAACCTGAAAAATGCTTCAGGCAAACTTGATAAGAAATACCAGCAGGCGAAAAGCATAAAACTTTAGGACACGAAGGAAAACCCGAGTAAATACAAAGATTGCAGTATTTCGAGGTGGAGAAGAGCTTAAATGCCTGTCTTTTAAAATCCCATATCTCTACACCAGAACCGGACTCACACAGCAAAAGGCCAAAACCAGAAACCTGCCTTTTGAGTCCCATGATTAGGGTTTTAGCAAAGGGTAGACCTCGTTAGCAATTGGGGAAATTAAGAAAATGTCTTTTCAGGAAGCAGGATTGAGGACCTGCATTAGGCACAGAAGGGAACAAAAAGAAGGGAGCACAGAAAACAAACCTTTCCGACTTGATCAAGTTTCTTGTCTTGAGCCCTGACCGTGGAGAGACCCAGCAGTGGGAGAGGGGAAGGTTTCTGTCCCCCCACACACACCCCAAAAAATCACCGTGGTCAAACAGATGGCGTTGCACATTTTTAAACCACTTTTTAACACAGTGACTTTTTTTGCCTGCTTGCTCTTTATGCCTTTAGTCAAAAGTCCCACCAGCTGTCACCATCTCAAAGAAAATGTCAGGGGGCTGTGGCTGCCTATGCTTCTCCTCAGCTCAGTGGGAGAGACAAGCCCAGGGACTTCAGCCAGCTGTGGTCCTGGCTGTAGAATGTCTGGAACGCCTGAACAGTGGTCCCTTCACCAAAATGAACCACCACAGAGGTTCTCAGCCAATCCCTTCCCCAGAGTAGCCCCTTCCAGGTACTAAACATATGGAGTTCCCACAGCACTTTCCCTCCTGCTTCCTTGTCTCCTTCCAGATAGCCCTGTGAGGTCAGACTTATGATCCCATCATACAGACAGACCAATGGGGAACTCTGGCTTTTAGCCTTGCAATCTATGAGCTGTGTGATCTTTGCCAAGTCACTGTTCCTCTCTGGGCCTCAGCTTCTCCATCTGCACAGTGAAACTGACCAAGGTCCTCCAAAGTTCTTCCAGTTCTAAGGCTCGGCACCATTGTCTAGTAACAGGAAGACATCCCCGACCTTTCTCTTTGCATGACAGTTCCTACTGGCTCCCTGACTTCCTTTCATTCCAGGGTAAACCCACTTACTCATCAAGGAGATTGAAACCTGGCGACTCCAGCAAATTACCAAACTAGGTCCCACTCCCTTAGCTTTTTTCCCCCACTTCTCCAAAAACCATCAGTAACCTCTTTAAATGGCAGCCAAATAGGGCAATTGGTTCCTGTGGAATTAAAAAAAGGAAAAAAAAAAAAAAACCTGATGAGTAATTTGCTGAAACTGATCCCCCCACCTTCTAAAATCATGCATTTAAACTGATTTAGAGAACTTTAAAGACGTATTTAAAATTTCTTTCCTCCTTGTTTAACTATATAATTGTTTTCACTCATAGTAATCGTCTCTTGGAGGCGTATGCTTGACTTATTTAATAAATCCTTCTCCACATTTGAAATCATCCATTAGCAATAAGGAGCTTGACACTCCATTACCCACAATAAATTTCACTGCCATTAAATCGCCACATGCTGCGGAGAGGAATGGAGACTCCAGGATGGCCTCCACGAGCCAGGGCAAGGTCAGAGCCCAGCCGCAGAGCCTGTCTGAAGCCTGGCTCTGTTTTCCTTACTCCAGGCCTGGATCCTCCTGGAAGTCAAGGTATTTATCTAGCCTACCAAGGGGGTTGAAGCAGAAAGACAAAGTAGGGTGGGAAAATTCGCATCAGCTCTCAGGCTCATCTTTCTCTTTCAAGTGGATTTGGGGCTGGCATGTAGGCCTAAGTAGCAGCCTGGAACTTATACCCACCTCGGGGGCCAAAGCAAAGAGCATGCAAAGAGAGCAGGGCCCAGGCGTGCCCTTGGTCCTAACCCAAGGCCTCAGATGGCCTTGACACAGAGACCCCGTCCTTCCGTACATCATGTTCGTGGCACGGCTGATAAAGAGAATCCAAATGTGTTTATCGTTTTTCTCCACTGTTGCCAGCTGGCCGCGTTCTCAGGGGGCACTGGAGCTTTGCTTACAAGCTGATGACGCCTCAATGCCAGCTCAGGAAGGAAGCCCAGAATCACTGAGTCGGGGGACCTCGGAGTCAGAGCTGAAAGAGACCTCCGAGGCCATTGATTCTGGCAGTTCTCAGGCTTTGTTGTGTGTCAGCATCACCTTGGAAGCTGGTTAAACGTACTCATGCCCATCTGTGGGGCCCCCCACACTGGGAAATTCTGATTCCGAAGCACTGGGTGGGCCTGGGCATCTGAATTCTCAGGGAGTGCCCAGGTAATGTTCATGCATTCCGGTGTTTGAGAAGCAGGGATCTGCCGTCTCAGTTCGTAACACTGGCTATACACTGTAATAGTCTGGGAAGTCTGTGTGTGTTCGTGTGTGTGTGTGTGTGTGTGTGTGTGTGCGTGTGTGTGTGTTGGTGTGTGTGTGTGTGTATGGCCTGGAAAGTTGAAATAGCTCCCATTCCTGGGCCTCACCCAGTACCTGTGAAATCAGAACTTCTGGCTGTAGGCCCTGGACATCAGAATTATTTTAAAACTCCCCAGATGATAACAGAGGCCAGTCAGGATGCAAAACAACTGATGTGGGCATTTTCCAGAAGAGAAACAAGCTGAGGTCCAGAGAGGGTTTAGAACTTTCCCCAAGCCACAGGGCAAGTGAGGGAGAAAGCTGCACGGAACCCAGGCGTCTGCCAGTCTGATGTGAGCTCCCTGTGCTTGCTGAGATACGGGTGGGCACGGAGCTTCTAAGGAAAAGCAGGGGACGTGGCCTCCAAAGAAGAGCAGAGTGCCCGGGAATGACAGTCACATCACAGGGGATGGCCCTTCAAATGACCGTGCACCTGGACGGTGTCCGTGCTGCTAATGTGGGGACACCACTTTAAGTAGCAAGAGTCCATACCCCTTTTAGAATGCCTCTTCCTCCTTTTTGAATCCCAGCATGTACCCATCAGGAACCAGCCCCCAGTTTTTTTTTTTTTTTCCAGTCTCTGCATAGAACAAAGTCATGGAAATGAGCACACTTTGTCTTCTACACCTTAACAAGGGGTCCGAAGTGTCAAAAGTAAACGGCATGTTGGGTAAATCTGCCTTCTGCCCCGACTACACATGTTATGAGGGCAGTTCTGAGCCCCCTCTCTCGTTATCCCTTGGTCTGGGGCTAAGAACAGCGAGCCAGACAGGAAGTGGGGAATGCTCAAGGCTCTGCATGGCCTTGGGCAAGTCACTGCCTGGTGGGAGTCTCATCTGTAGAATGTGAATTCTGATGCTCATCTCCTAGGACATCGTTTGGACTAAGTGAGACATAAGCAACAAAGTGCCGGTTCCAGAAGAGATGTATAAAACGTAGTTTACTGTCTCAGTTTCCACACAGGGATGGCACCACAGGCCAGATGCTGAACCCGATGGCTTGGGTTCCCAATCTAGGCTATGTCACTTCTTAGACCTTAGGCAAATTATTTATCCTTTCTGGCCTTGATTTCCCCTTCTGTATGATAGCAATATGTGCCACAAAGGGCTAATTTGAAGGTCATATTAGAAAGTGCCTCTGCCTAGTCTTCTTGGGGTGGGGACCATGCCATTATCAAATTCATATCCCCAGCAGCTGATGCAAACTTGCTCCCTAGTCCATAGACTCCGTAGTGCATAGTCCTAGTCCTTTTCACTTTTCCATAGTAAGCACTCAAACTTGTTTGATGAGTATCCAGGATGGAGTAGAAATGATTCATAATTGAAAGACTGTTTTGGGCTTCTGGGTGGTTCAGTTGGTTAAGTGTCCACCTTCAGCTCAGTTCATGATCTCAGGGTCGTGGGATCAAGCCCTGCATCGGGTTCCCTGCTAAGTGGGGAGCCTGCTTCTCCCTCTCCTTCTGCCTGCCGCTCTGCTTACTTGCGCTCTCTGTTCTCTTTCATACTCTCTCTCTCAAACAAATGGAAAGAAAGAAAGGAAGGAAGGAAGGAAGGAAGGAAGGCTGACTGTCTTGAGGAAAAGGAGGAAGCTTTGCTAGGAGCCATCAAACTATATAGCCTGCAGAAAAAAATCAGCTCCAACCTGTTTCTGTAGAGCCCACAAGATAAGAACACTTTTCATGTACTTAAATAGTTGGGGGGGAAATCAAAAGAAGAGTAATACTTTCTGCAAGGTAAAAATCTAATGAAATTCAAATGTCTGTGTCTCTAAATAGAGTTTTATTGGAACACAGCCATGCCCTCTCATTTACGTATTGTTGATGACTGCTTTCACTTGCTACAATGGCAGGGTGACAGAGACCAAATGGCCCACAAAGCCTAGGATATTTATTATTAGGCCCTTACAGAAAAGGTTTGCTGACTCCAGTTCTAAGCCTTCAAATACATGAAGAGAATGAGGAATGAGAATAAGAAAGAAAGAGATCAGCTTGGTAGGAGAGAGAACTGCTTGACGACTGGAGTATCTTTGTCCATTTGGGCCGCTATAACAAATTACTGAGACTGAGGGGATTAGACAAAAAACATTTATTTTTCACAGTTCTGGAAGCTGGGGGACCCGAGATCAAGGTGCTGATAGATCTGGCATCTGGTGAGAGCCCACTTCCTGGTTTGCAGGCGGCCATTTTCTTCTTGTAGCCTCATATGGTGAAGCCAGAGGAGAGGGAGCAAGATCTCTCCTGTCTCTTCTTCCATAGGTACTAATCCCATCCTGAGGGCCCCATCCTCATGACCTCATGACCTTATTATCTCCAAAGGCCCCATCTGCAAATACCACATAGGAGATTAGCATTTTACTATGAATTTTAGAGGGACACAAACATTCATTCCATAGCACAGAGTTATCTAAACATGATATATGTAGCCTTGACAAGGGATATGTTTTTCTCACTGCAATGGATAACTACTTCTCCTAGATGTTTTTCGGTATTTCAAGCATCAGGACAGGGAGTTGGCAGATGATCTTTAAGCCCCTTCCAGCTCTGAGATGCCCAGGATTTATGACTCAGTTGTCCTGGAGACCAGAGAATTCCAAGGTGACTCTGGTCCAGGGATCACTGATGCCTTCAGGCTGTCACATTACATTCTCCCTTTACTGCCAGTCCTCTGGGAAGATTTCTGGTACCAGTAAGTTACAGGACCTGCTAAGATTCATTCATCTATCTATCAAGTCAGCACAGCTAGACATACAGGGACTGGAGATTCAAATCTCATTGTTTAAACCAATAGCTGATGGCAATTGCTGACAAGAGGAAAGTTATTTCCTGATTCACCCAGACTCAAAGCTTTTGATCAGAGTCCCTCTTCAAGCATCAAGGTGACATTGCAGTTGTAGATTATTTTCTGTGGTCTTTCTTTATTAGATTGCCTTGATCTATTTCTTGTTTGAAGTCATAAGGGCCTGATATATAGTTGCAGTCTGGCCTTCCATCTCAAATGTTCTATTAGTCATCTTAACTTTACAGCTCTTACTTTGGTATCAACATGGGCCCAATTCTAGTTGAGATGCTGTCCTGGGAACTGGTATGGAATCTGCTCTTTAAAACTATTCTACCCAGTAAATGTTCATTGACTTGAATAAATAAGGTAAAGCCGCAGAAGCCTAAGAAGCTTCTCACATAGCTTAGAGTAACCTCATGGAATCAAAATAGTTTGAGGACAGGCTAATGTGATTCACAAGTTTTCTGTCACCTCAAAATATATAATAATGCTATATATCAAACAATCCCAAAAAGCTTACCAGGTTTTGAAGATAAGCATTTATTTTTTACTCATGGGCCAACTATAGTTGGCTGTTCTCAGTAGGTTTAGCTGGGCTCAATAAACTAGACCGGATCCAGACTTTGAGATGTTTCAGATCCGCTCTGTGTGTCCTCCTGCAGGACAAGGGCATGTTATTCTCAAAATGTAGAGCAGAAGCTCCAAGAGGGCTGGGAGAAACTTGCCATGCCTCTCAAAGTCTCAGCTTGAAAGCTGTGTAACAATCCATCCACCTCTCACTGGCCAAAGCGAGTCACATGACCAAGCCCCACATCGAAGGGGTGGGGAAGCATACTAGAACCATGCAGAAGCCATGGCCGAAACACAGAGAAGGAAGAATGATGAGCAAATAACAAGTTCTAACAGGGCTTAGAGGGCTGACCTAAAGTCCCTTTCCTTTCCAAGCTTTCCTGAAACTCTGTAAGATAAAGTCAAGAACCCATTCCTTCCTCACTTAGCAGAGCTCAGGGATTGTAAAGGAATCCTGGTTTGACAATGGAGGACATGGGTGGTGCAAACCTTTGTTCTGAACACCACTGATTCCATCTACCTCTGGAGACAGGGAGGTTCTGGGGAGTTGGGGCTGAATTCTCTAAAACTTAAAGAAAACCTACCAAACTCCCATGAGCACACTTTTTCCTATCTCCATGTTCTTGAAAGACTGTTTAACTAGTTAACTCTGGTTAGTTTGCTTCAATGAGATCATAACACATAAGTATTTTCACCACCCAGTTAGCATGTGATAAGGTTATTTCTGAATAGCCAGGATAGAGGTAAACAAAAGACTTTTCATGTGCTTTTCATGTGCTTACTTCTTAATGTTTATAAAATGCATAAGCTCACATTAGCTCCTTTGACACTAACAACCATCCCACAGAGTAAAAAACAAAGAGAAGACTAATTTTAAGAGTGCTGAAATGAAGGCTCAGAAATGCTGAGTGTTTCTTCCGAATTCACCAGCTAGGCATAAAAGGGCTGGAACAGAGTTACGATGTTCTAATCCCTTGCCTGGTACTCCTTCCTCTGCCATGAGGAAAAACAAAGGGAGCACAAGAAGGTGGGAAACCACTGATTCTCTCCTGCCCAGTTCAGGGAGGCTTCAGGGAAGAGGTGGGTGTCAAAAGCTATTGGAAGGAAGCTGTCAGGATGGACCAGGGAAAATGTTTTTATACCTTCACACAAAACAAGATCCTCCAAATATCTTATAACCACTTCTACTCATGCAGCCACTAGCTCACAGGATACCTTCAGAGCCTCCTAGACTGATGCCCCATTTCTCATCTTGCCTCCAGAGGTCTCTTTTCTATTTTAGAGCCAGAGAATCTGCTCAAAATCCTCTAACTGCTCCCCATCTTGTTCACAGTAAGGCTGTGCTTCTGCCCTTCTCTCCTACTGCCTCTCTCCCAGCTTCCTTCTCTGCAGCCACATGTACGCCTGTGCTTTTCCTTGGCACAGTGAACATCTCTCCGTGTCTTTGCACCTTCAGTTTGCTGTGCCTAGAATGCCATTCCCCTAAATACACCTACAGTTTGTTTTCTCACTTGATTCAGTTCTCTGATCATGTCCTCTTCAAAGCTGTTTGAACATCCCATCTAAAACCGTACATCTCATTGTCTACTTTCACTGTATTTTGCTTTTCTTCATAGCATCTACTTTTGATAATATAGTGTGCATAAAGATGTTTGCTTACTTTCTGTCTCCCCTTTTATATGGGGAGCTCCATGATAGCAGGGATCTTGTCTGTCTACTGCAGTTATCTTGAAGCATGAACGGCATATGGCAAACAATCAGTAAACATTTGTTGGATGGATAATCAAATAAGTGAATAGATGGGTGTCAGCTCTTTGTCCAGTTATAACCCGTCTCAACACCTCAGTGAGGGTAAGTAGCAAGCAAACCTTCCCAGACCTGTCCATGGGCTTACCCCCATTTCAGCCCTCCCAGTGGTTGTTCTGGCAACCCTGTATGATCACCAGATTAGATCAGAGGCTTGAGAGAGCCAAACCAGAAGTTGGAAGGAGGCACAATCTTGTGTCCCTGGAGCAGAGGTCTTGGGAAAAGCCCTGGCAACTGGTTTCTGGACCAAGAGCATGATACAACTGGAATTCCTCATAATGCTCTAGGGTCTCATGAGGATGGCTTCTTGAGCCAGCTGCCTACTTGGCTTGGGTCCCCCATTGTCTCCTGCTAAGGGACCCATTAACCCTGAGAGTTTCTCTGAGCACATCGACAATCCCGTTGAGAGCCAATGAATGACCCATTTTAACCACATCAGGCAGTGGGAAGAAAACTACCTCAGAGCCAGCTAGGTCCCCTCGCCACTGAGTTTTATTATGCCCCTACTCATCAAGAGAAGACCAACCCACCACAGCACTTTAAAGTAAAAAAGAAAACACATGTTAAATAGTTTCTATTCAGCTGTTAAGATGTCTCAAGAACCAAGCATGGTCCACTTCACATATATAGAGATATCAGTCATATGATCCTGGCCAATTAAGCCCTCACTTCTCAAAAGCCTCAGCATCTTCATTTGCAAAATGGAATCCATCTCACTAGGCTGTTGGGAAGATGCCCGGTGATCTGAGTTTGAGTTGCCAATCAATTTCCATTTGTGTAACAAGTTAGTTTAGCTCTTTCTACTTTGGTTTCCTCTGTCGTAAAGATGACAGAAGCCTAGTTAATTACTAAAGTTCCTGCCTGCTCTAAACATCCATGAAATGTCATCAAATGGTTCAATGAACTTGATAAACTTGCCAAATATTTTAACTCTTGCACAATAAAGTATACAGTATATTGCAACCATCCATTTTAATTAGTAGACCATAGTGTGTAATTTATATTATGTATATTGCCTTTTTAAAAATACATGTGTGCTAATAAAACTGAAAATTATATGACATTGTATGTGCCATATAATAAAAATAATGATTCCCTCCAGTACACATATCAGATATTTAATTTGATTTGGGGATAAATACAATATTGAGGTTGCCAATCTCTTGTCTTTACAGTATTTTAAATACCAGTTGCCTTGTGAAATGGATTTTAGGACAATTACAGCAATTCAGGCTGATCAGAGGGGAGGAAGGTGCCATTTCTGGTCTTTTCCTTGCCTGACACCTGCATCAGTCTAGATGTGAAAATAAGATGGCCCAGTCTCAAAGCAAGTGTTGTGGGGTTCACCACCACAATTCCAACCTAGCTAGACCAAGAACAGGCTTGCTTTGGTGGCATATCAGGAGCCAGAAAAGGAAAAGTTTTCCCATATCAAATCTCCACTGAAATATAAGCTCCAAGGGGGCAAGGAATGAGACTGTTTGTTCACAGCATAGAACTGGGCACCCACGTAATCAGTGAACATTTGCTGAAAGGAAGGAGGGAGACAGAAGGAGCAATATGACATTACAAAGATCCCAGAAGGGCCCAAACAGGGTAATCTCTTGCTGGGGATATTGCCGAGAGAAGTCAGGTATTCAATGGGGAACAGGGATCTTGAAGGTGTGTATAACCCCAAGATTCTACCTAAAGCTGTAAGAATGAGTGCAAAATGGGGAGCAGAGTGGAGACAAGACAGTCCCTCTTTTCATTTATGTTCAAAGGACCATGATATGGTATCAACGGGTCCACAGGCAACTGTGTGTCTTTCTCCACTGGAAGAGGGATTTGGGGGGCAAATTTAGATCCATCTGAGATACCTGTGAAATGAATCGGAGTTAGCAGCAAGTGGGAGAAGCATGGGTTAAAGCTATAGTCAGGGTCACAAGAAGAATCAAAGCTTGGACTCTGTATTAGTGTCCCAGAACTTGCCATAACAAAGCACCACAGACTGGGTGGCTTACAACAGAAATGTACTCTCTCACATTTCTAAAGGCTAAAAGTCCAAAATCAAGGTGTTGACAGGGCCATGCTCCCTCTGAAGGATCTAGAGAAGAATCCTTCCTTGCCTCTTCCTAGCTTCTTGTGGTCGCCAGCAATCCTTGACATAACTTGGTTTAGAGCTGCAACACTCCAGTCTCTGACACGATCTTCACATGGCCTTCTTCCCTGTGTCTCTATGTTTTCCTCCGTCCAAACTTCCCTTTTCTTAAAAGACCCCAGTCGTGAGATTAATCCAGTATAAATTTATCTTAACTAATTACATCTACAAAAACATTATTTCCAAATAAGGTCACACTCTAAAGATCCAGGTGGACATGAAGTTTTAGAGGACACTATTCAAGTCAGCAGAACCTCAAAAGACTCTGATGGGACACTTTCCGTGAGGGAGCCTGGCTGGGCCTCAACCGCCTAGGGGCTCTCTCTGACCTTTCTGCAACCAACATGCTGGCCTCAGGGGGGCGCTGTGCATCCTTTAAAACACCACACACACACACACACACACACACACACACACACACACACACACACACACAGTCAGACAATCTGTTGGTCCCAAGTTTAGAGGGAGGGTCCTACCTTGCTCCTGGCCATCTCCCCAGGGCAAAGACCATATAAGACTACTACCACCAAGAGTGACCACAAGGAAATGGATATGCCTGTAGTCCTATGAACCCAAGAGGAGACTCCTTCCTTCCCAGGTGCCAGATAGTTGTAGACACTTTCTATTAGGAGTCCTTTGTCCCTCCCCATAGGGGCATAACTTTGGTCTTCACGATCTTCACAGACAACTCAGTAAACTTCAGACGTTATGTATGTGCCTGTGTGTGTGTGTTGTGTGTGTGTGTGTGTATAGAGGATAGGGATCATTTTCTTACAGTCTTCTGTGGAGCTGGGTACCACTGACCAGAACTACTCTCCAAGCTACTTAGGCATGTGCTGCCTGAGCACTGAAAGAGGAGAGAATGGGTGGACCTCTCCCCCCTCTGGAAGCCAGTGGAATGCTGCTCTGCTGGCTCCATGTGATGAATTTGAATTGCCTCTTCACTGAGGAATGAAAAGACCTTAAAAAGGCAGCTAATGCAAGATAATGGTTTCTACAAAATGCAGCCTATCAAAGGGACCATTAAAAAAGGCAGGGTTAATGGTTATGCTGCTGAGAATCTGGGGAAGAACTCTCAAGCCCAATACATTTAATACTCAGAAAACCTCCCAGGCACCTACCACATGTGAGTCCCCTTGCCTCTCCCAACAACCTAATAAACAGACAAGAATCATTCTCCCCACTTCACAGATGGGGACATGGATCCTTGGAGATCACAATATGAACTAGCAGAAAGTAGATCCTCTGAAGGCATCCAAACAGCCCCTTCAGTTTACAGATAAGGAAAAAGATCTAGAAACCCTGACACATCAGGCCAAGGTCACGCAGCTGCTAAGACGCCCAGTCAGAATTCAAACCCAAGTTTGTGTGGCTCAAAGTTTACTGCTTTTTCCATGACATGGCTACCATGTTAGTGGGTATTGGAAAGGACTTCAACAAGGGTCCTCCAGCTTCTGGTCTATCCTCCTTCCAGTCACTTCCCTTGGGGCCTCAGTGGGAACTTTCATGCAGGCACCAGCTCTGTCTTCCCCTCTTGTTTGACCTCACAGATGGTCACTCCGGACACGTTCCCAGGGTCTGGGAGGTGGCATGTCCATATAGGATGGGAAGCCCCATGACTAAGCACTCACTGGAATGACAAAGTCTGGTCTTTTTACTACACGACCAGGCTGTGTTCTCAAACTGGGCCAGGGCATTTGTTATTTTGCATCAACTCTGAACACTGAATAGGAGAGAAAAAGTGGGACACTTAGGAACTGGCTTTCCTTTGTGCCAACAAAGTGCCATTATTTTAACTTCATTTGTGTGGTACAAATGAGAAGGAGATAAATGTCGTGTTCCAGCCAGAGTCTATTAGTGAGTATCAACTGCAACATGGAAAGATTGTGCAATCTGGCTGTGTTAGGAAAGGGGAAGAGCTGTACCCAAGGACCTCAGCTCTTTAATTCCTTATGCCTGGGACTTCTGAACTGGGAAGCAATATTAAAAAGCATCCAGTGAGTTATACACCTATAGCCAGTTGCCTATAATTTGTTTAATTACATACGAATTCTAGCTAGGTAACCTTGGATATTTCTCTCAACCTCTCTGATTCTTAATTTTGCCTCCTGTAAAATTGAGATTATTTTTGGCCTTCCTGTTACACTATTTTTACATGAGAATTTAATAAGAAAATCAATGGGAAATTGCAACTGTTTCACAAGTGTTATTAATTATGTGTGATACATTGTATACACAAAATAGTTTTGTACCTAAGTAATCTGGATGCATGATATAAGTGTGTAATTCAAACTAGAATATATTGTCCTTTCACATCCCTGAAGTAACTGATCCTGTGATGTCTGATAGAAGAAATGAAGAAATGTTTAAACCCTTGTTCTTTTGTTTTAATAAATATTTGTAATTTTAAATTTTCACTAAGGTATAGGATGTTGTGCAGAAAGTGCTTGAATTTTTCCAAAGAGAACACACTCATACCATCCAGCTCAACAAATTAAAGTATTAACAGCCGCTCAGAAGCCTCCATCACAGTCCCTCATGCTCATTACTACCACATTTTCCCCCAAAAGTACTTTTTATTCTGATTTATTATAGAGTAAGTTTGACTGTGTTTGAACTTCAGTCAGTAGAATCATATAGTATGTACTCTTGGGTCTGGCTTCTTTCAATGTCGTGTTGGTGGAATTCATTCACACTGTTCTGTGTAGTAGTCACTTACTCATTTTCATTAGTGTATAGTTTCCCATTATATGAAAATACCTTAATTTATTTACCCATTTTACTGTTGATGGACATGTGGGTTGTTCTCATTTGGGGGTTAATACAAATAATAGTTCACATGTATACAGATTTCTGTTAATATATAACTGGGACAGGAATGCTGGGTCAGAAAATAGTGAATGCGCAGCATTATCAGATATCCATTTTCCAAAGTCATGGTTCTCAAAGTCGCGGTTCTAATTTGTAGTCGAACTGGAGTATGTGAGAGTCCAGTTCTCTGCATTCTTGCCAAAACTTGATTTTCTAAGTCTTTACTTCAGCCATGTTGATGTGTGTGGAATAGTACCTCGTATTTTGAATTGCCCTCTCCTGATAATTGATGAGGCTGAGCACCTTGTGTTTTTTAGCCATGTGAATATCCTCTTTCATGATGTGCCTGTTCAAGTCTTTTGCACATTTTTGTATGGTTTATCTATTTTTCAATTTGGCAGGAGTTCTTTATATATTTTGGATATTGTTCTGTAAATACACTCTTCCTCTCTGTGTCTTGCCTTTTTACTCTCTTACTCCTCTGCCTTTTTAAGAGATGAGATATCCAAGGCCCCAAATGGAGGGGCAACTTGACCAAATTTTCTCAACAAGTTGATCATATAATATGGTGGGGAAGCTCATGACTTGGATCCCAAGATTTAGCTTTATGTAATAATAAACTATTTCAAGTTAAACGGGAGAATCAGGAGTAATCAAATCCATTTTTTTCATAAAGTGAGAACAAAAATGAGAATTGTATCACACATGTACATGCAAAGAAAGGTGAGCCAGCTATTGGGACAATTGTCTAAATCATGCAAGCCAAATTGCTTTGGTTCTTCATATTTTAATATTTAAATCTATGTCAATTTATTTTCTCCAACTTTCTATTCTGAAAAATGTTAAACTACAGGAAGATGAAAAAAATAGCACATTCACATAAACGTGTGAACACATGTACACCTATCACCTATTAACAGATTCACTGTTTAACATTTTGTCCCTTTTGCTGTATACATGTATGTGTGCATATATGACATACATGTATAAATGTATTTATGTATATATGGGGGGGTTTTGCTGAGCCACTTTAAATTAAGTGGAAGACATCATCACATTTTAGTCACTACTAGTTAGCTATACTTTTACTAAGAATGAGGACATTATCTTATATACTAATAATACCATTATCACATAAAAGGAATTGATACTGTTATATATTAAGTCCATATTAAAATTTCCTCAATTTCCCCAAAAATATCTTTATGATTTTTTTAAAAAATCTATGATCCATTCAAGGATTATACATTGAATTTAGTTGTAACAGGTATTTTAGCTCTTTTATTTAAAACAATAGCCTTTTTTTTTTTAAACCATTGATGACATTGCTCTTTCTGCAGAACCTAGGTGTGCTGTCCAATAGAAAGTCCACATTCTGGATTTGTCTGATGGTCTCCTCATAATTAGATTCAGGTTAAACAGTTGTTTTAAGTATACCCCATGATGTTTTCTTAGGTATTCAATATTTTCCAAACAGTAGGGTGTATATCAGTATATCACCAGTGATACATGTGGGGTGGGTTAGTGGCACCAAAATGATTTTGGATGGCACCATGAATAAGGCTTTTTTTGGTAACATAACAACTTTAATTTCTGTATTATAGTTGTGTTTTATTGAGATGTAATTCACTACCATATAATCCACACACTTAAACATATAATTCCACTTTTTTAGTATATTCAGACTTATGCAACCATAACCACAATCAATTTTAGAACATTTTCATCACCCCCAAAATAAACTTCATACTTTTTGGCCATCAGCCTCTATCAATCCACCATCCCCCAATTTCCCCCAACTTCCATTTTGGTCCCAGGCAGCCACTCATCTACTCCTTGCTTTCTGTATTTGCCTATTCAGGATATAAATGAACCATATAATGAATCATGCTACATGTGGCCTTAGTGATGGGCTGCTTGAACTTAGCATAATGTCTTCTAGGTTCATCCATGTTGCAGCATGTGTTAATACTTTATTTCCTTTGATTGTTGAATAATATTGCATTGTATGGATATACCACATTTTATTTATCTATTCATCAGCTGATGGATGTTTGGGGTGTTGTCAATTCTGGTGTCAATGTATGTTTTCAGATCTCTCAAATATACACCAAGGAGTGGAACTTTTGGGTCATAGAGTACTCTGTGTTTCATCTTCATAGGAACTATCAGACAGTTTTCCGAAGTGGCCGAACCATTTTACATTCCCATTCACAATGCATAAGGGTTGCAATTTCTCCATATCCTCACCAACACTTATCATCTTTTTTACTACAGTCATCTTAATTGGTATGAGGTGGTATCTCAATGTGGTCTTCATTTGCATTTCCCTGGTGGTTAATAATATTGAGCATTTTTTCATGTGCTTTTTAGTCATTTGTATGTCTTCTTTAGAGAAATGTCTATTTAGATCCTTTGCTCACATTTTGTCTCTTTATTACTGAGTTTTAAGAGGAATAAGGCTTTTAAAAATAACTGAAATCACCACTATATCTTTATTAAGAGTTGCAAATACTTTTTCCCAGTTTGCTGTTTCCTCATTCTTTGTCCATGCAGAGTTTTTATGAGTTTTTAATGAAATTTAATTTATCAATCTTTATGGCTTCTAGATTTTGAATCAGTTAGAAAGGCCTCTCCCTCTCCAATGCTATAAAGGTATTCTTCATGGTTTTTTGTGTACTTTTATGGTTTAACATTTAGCATTCAAACCTTTTATACCTTTGAAATTTTTCCAAATGGCTATTCAATTATCTCAACACCATTTACTGAATTGTTCATTCTTTCCCCTATAGTTTAGAATATCTTCTTTATCATAATCTAAATTGCCATAGTATTTATATATCTTTCTGGATTTTCTGTTTGTTTCATGGGCATGCTTCATTTGCTACAACTACCTTGCTTTAATTTTTGAAGGTTTATAATATGTTTTTGTATCTGGTAAGGCTAGTCATTTCTCAGAAAGTATTTTTTTTTCATTTTCTAACTTATTTTTTCAAGTGAACTTTTAAATAAGCTCATCTGATTAAAAATAAAGCCCTGTATGTCTTATTATGATCATATTAAATGTATATGTTATACTAGGGAAAATTGACATTTTATTTTAAGTTTTCCTATCCCTTTTAGGTTCTCATTTAGGATATTTGTATACTGATCCTTCTTTCTCAGTTATCTAATGATCTTATCTATTTTATTGGTTCAAAGAACTACTTTTTTTTATTTTAAGATTTTATTTATTTATTTATTTGACAGAGATAACAAGTAGGCAGAGAGGCAGGCAGAGAGAGAGAGGAGGAGAGAGAGTTGAGCAGGGAGCCCGATGAGGGGCTCAATCCCAGGACCCTGGGATCATGACCTGAGCCGAAGGCAGAGGCTTTAACCCCCTGAGCCAGCCAGGCACCCCTCAAAGAACTACTTTTAAGATTTATTTATTAGTACTGTTTATCTGTTTTCTGATTCATCAAGTTCTACTTTTATCATTATTAATGACTTCTTTCTGGTATCCTTTAGTTAATTTTGGTATATTTTTCCTAGCTTTTTTAGAACGATGTTTAATTCACTTGATTTTTATTCTTTCTTTTGTTGTTTAAGGCTATGATTTTTTTTTTCCTCTGTACATCGCTCTGCTGTGTATTAGTTTCCTAGGGCTGCTGTTAACAAAATACCATTAGCTGGGGAACTTAAATGACAGAAATAATTGTCTCACAGTTCTGCAGGCTAGAAGTCCAAGATCAAGGTTCAGTAGGATTGGTTGCTTCTGAGGACTATGAGGAAGAGCATGTTCTATGCTTCTCGCCGAGCTTCTGGTGGCTTGCTGGCAATCTTTTGTGTTCCTTGCCTTAGAGAAGTATCACCCCACTCTATGCCTTCATCTTGACAGTATTCTCCCTGTGTGTGTCTCTGTGTCCAAATTTCTCCTTCTTATGAGGACATCATATTGGCCCACTCTAATGACTTAATTTCAACATGATTACCTCTATAGAGACCCCATCTCCAAATAAGATCACACTCTGAGGTACTTGGGAATTAGGACTTCAACATATGAATATTTGTGGAACACAATTCAACCCATAACAAACTGCATCCCACAAACTCTGATTAAAAAGTGCTTTCATTACTGTTTCCTAAGACTATCTTCCATTCCAGTTTTTACTTCCTCTTTAAGAGTTATTTAAGAGAGCCTTTAAAATATCCAGATGGAAGGAGTTTTTGTTTTCTTTTTTGTTATCAGTGTTCAGTTTAATGAATTATAGTTATAAAATGTTATCCATACATCTAATTTTTAGAATTTATTGAAGATTTATGTATTGGCTAATGTATGATCAGTTTCTATAAAGATTCTCATGGTTTTTGGAGGAAAAAAGCTTATTCGTTATTCTTTGGTTACCTGGCTTAATCAGGTCTATCTCATCAATTAGTTAAGTTTTCTATACTCTTACCTATTTTTGTCCTGTTGGTGTATTATAAACCTAGAGAAGTGAATTAAATTCCCCTTCTACTAGTGTACATCTACCTATTTCTCGAGTCTCTTGTACTTTCTGCTTTATAAATGTGGATGCCCTATTATTTGGTGTGCAAATATTTATGAATTTTTTTAAAAAGTAAAAGTCATAGAAACAGAAAGTATTGGTGGTTACTAGGAGTTGAGGGGTAAGGGAAATGGGGAGACATTGGTCAAAGGGTACAAACTTTCAGTTCTAAGATGAGTAAGTTCTGGGTGTCTAATGTAAAACATAGTGACTACAGTTGACAATACTGTATTGTAAACTTGAAATTTGCTGACAATACATCCTAAATGTTTTCACACACACAGAAAGGTAACTATGTAAAGGGATGGATGTGTTAACTAATCTTATTATGATCATTTCACAATATGTATGTATATCCAATCATCACATTGTGTAACTTTATACAATATTATGTCAGTGTATCTCAATTAAGCTAAAAAAAAAAGTTATCCTTACTGAATTATACCCCTTACATTACAATGTACTCTTTCCCCCTCACTTAATGATCTTTGTCCTATAACCCACCTTATCTGATATTAGGATAACAACCCCTGCTTTCTTTGTCTTTTTCCCTGTGTATATCTGTCTATCCTTTAATGCTCAAAATCTCTGAATCTTTATGTTGTACATGTGTCTCTTGTGTATGACATAGAGTTATGTTTGCTTTGGCTCATTCTGAAATTATTTTATCTTAATAAAGATTTACTTTTGTTAACAAGTCAAATATGTTTCATCTTCGTGCTACCATATTGTTTGTATCATGTTACTGTTGAATAGTGCTATTTTTAGTCTTTTAAAATGTAATCTATAGTTCTTTTTATGTGGAGTTATTCTGATATTCAGAAGATTTATATGTTTATTCTAATACTTGCTTTCATAAACAGTATTGTTTTAATGACCTTAACACTGCATTTCCTTAGTTAGTTTCCTACCATAAATAGAAAAATTATATTTTCCCTTCCTTTCCCCTGTCATGTTTCTTCATTTTCCCACATAGCTCAGAGATGAGGATACTGTTATAATCAATAACTATTGATTAACTGCTACTCTTTTCTAAAACACAATAAAACACACACAATGTCATGAAAAAAGTTCATTCTCTTCTCTCTTCTATCTAGATATCCTAAATTAGGTAGTCTAGAACCAATCACCACATCTGCTTGAAAACATTCCCCAGGACCTAAAGACAGGAATCCTAACACTCTGTAAAGAAAGAATGGTTTTGTCAATGTAGGAGCACATGCTACACCAATATTCTTCTCTTAGGTCCAATTCCTGATTTTGCTATTGTCCAGGCTCTGGATGTGGCATAAAACCAGTGATCAGGAAAAACAAAAAGCAGTGATCAGTGGGAGAAACCGAGACTGGATCTCTACTAAGAAGCTGTTCCAGAGGCCTGGCCCTTGTCAACTGCAAAAAATACAAGATCCACAGGACTGGAGGTAGAAGTAAATTTTAGAGATATACCTCATTATCAGAATGAATCCAAAGGTCTATGTGCCTACTGCACCTGCTTAATCAATATAAAAGGTGATGTAAGTCTCTCAACAGTTTTGCTTTATGGTTGTTGAGCCAGAGTATTTCAGTCTAGATTACAAATTATAGAGTCTCACCCCACCTATAAACCATACACGTTTGATTGACAAAGATGCCAAGTAGCCTTGCCTTCATTATCACCATAACTAGAAAGCACATGCTTGCATCTGCCATTGATTAGTTGCCTTCCCTGCTAAGCCTCAGTTTCCTCCTCTGTAAAATAAAAGACCAAAAAAGGGACGTGAGTTCATCACTCTCAAAAGGTCTTTTTTTGTTGGTGTATCAGAATTGTATTTCTATGTAGTTTCACCATTTTGCGTTACAATCACATTCTCTGTATCATAGTTAAGGGTCAGAATAAAAAATGGACAAAAAAGTGCTTCCTAAGTTATACAGTACTGTGCGAACAACAAGCACCATTATTACTTCAAGAGACTTCTTGGCACTTTCTTTTGGGGGGAAAAAAAAGAAAGGAAATGAGACACTCTTGTTGATTTTTAGGGTTGGGTTCATGAAAAGGTCTTTTTCTACCAACTCAGGGACATGTACAAAGTATGTGGTGTCCCCCAGGACAGCAGGACTCGCTTTACAGGAACCAGGATTGAGAGGAATGGCTCACGTGCTCACAGAAATATCCAGCACATGAGAGTTTCAGGTGAAAGCCAATATGTGGGAGGCTCTGAGGCTCTTAATTAAAAGGTCAATCAAATTTTTCCAAGGCAATTTTATAGTGTGCATTAAAAGAATTCATGGTCTGTTTTCTCCAGTTGGGTGGAGTTCAAAGCTACTGAAGCATGCAGTTCTGGGACTAAGGAACAACAAGTAACACAAGACCTTCATTAGACAAACGTAACTAAAGCTGACAAACATCCCAGTCCTCTCCCACCCCCAACCTCTTTTATAGAATCTGTCTTTAAAGGGGAAAAGCCCAATGATAAGTCTCAGCACTTTGGTACTCCTGTTACTTTGGGAAATCTTTCTTTTTTTTTTTTTAAAGATTTTATTTATTTATTTGAGAGAGAGAGATGACAAGCAGGCAGAGAGGCAGGCACAGAGAGAGGAGGAAGCAGGCTCCCTGCTGAGCAGAGAGCCCGATGCGGGGCTCGATCCCAGGACCCTGAGATCATGACCTGAGCTGAAGGCAGCGGCTTAACCCACTGAGCCACCCAGGCGCCCCGGGAAATCTTTCTAAATATCTCAAGTAGATATCCTTTCTCTTTCTCTTACCTAGAATGAATTGTTCATTTCCCTAACCCTTCTCCAAACTCCACTCTTCTAGATCAGGAGTTGGCAAACTTTTTCTGTAAAGGGCCAGGTAGCAAATACCTCGGGTTTCATGGGCCAAATGGTATCTGTTGCCATGATTTAACTTTGCAGTTATAGTACAAGACTGTCACAGACAATACATCAGCAAATGGACATGGCTGTGTTCCAATATAATTGTATGGATGAACACTAAAACTTGAATTTGAATTTCAACAGCTCACAAAATACTATTTTTCTTTTGATTTTTCTCCCAACCATTTGAAAATGTTAAAAAAAAAAAAAAAATCTTAGCTTGCAGGTTGCACAAAAAAAGGCAGTGGGCCAAATTTGGCCCATTGGCCGTAGTTTGCCAACACCTCCTCTAGATCATGAACAACTTGCAGTCAGGGACTGACTCATAATCAATTTTTTCCTAATGCTTGCTTTGGTGATTGACACCTATGAGAGACCCAAATGCAAAACCTTGAAGGAAAAAGCAAGAGAGGGAGACCATGGGAAGGACAGCAGATGCATCCATCACATACAACAAAATAAGCCTTTCATGTTCTGTTTGGGTATTTGAAGGGAGAAAAGAGTAGAAGCCAACAGTATCACTTTGGAGTCAGAAAGATCCGAATTTGAATCTCAGCTCTACTATTGCCTGGCTTGGCCCCAAGTGAAAAACTGAACATGTGGACACATTTGCTGCGAGTGACAGAAAAATCAACCAGTGGTGGTTAAACATGGCAGATATTTATTGTCTCACTTATCAAGAAAGCTGGATATAGTGGTTCCAAGGCTAATTCAGTGGCTCAGTGATATCACTGAGGTCACACACCCCTTCTGGCTCCTGCTCTGATATCCTGAGCCACTGGCTTTTCATCTTCATGTGTGTCATCTGTGGTTACAAGGAGCTGTCCCAGCTTTAAGCATCGCATCCAGCATGGTCAAGCCAGGAAGGAAGGAAAAGAGGAAGTGCTAGCTCTATTTCCTTTCAGCTGCTATCTTCTACCAGCAAGCTAATGTCCGACCTAGAACTCTCCAAGCAGATGCTCTCTAAGTTCCTGTTGTCTAGATGTGGGTTATGTGGCCACCTCGGCTGCAAGGGAGGCCAGTCTTTACCATGGGAACCAAGGGAAGATAGAGTCAGGGGGACTGGCTTGGGAAGACCTTACTAGTGTCCATCTCAGGGAACCTGGGTGGTTTAGTTAGTGGAGCACCTGACTCTCGGTTTCCACTCAGGTCATGATCTCAGGGTTGTGAGATCAAGTCCTGCATCAGACTTGGGATTCTCTCTCCCTCTGCCTTTCCCATTCGTGTGCGTATGCATGTGCTCTCTCTCTCTCTCTCCCTCTTTCCAAAATAAATAAATCTTTAAAAAAAATATAGTGTCCATCTCAAAGACTGTCATGAGGACAAGTGATATGATGTGTGAAAAACATGGGCACATAAATACTTAGTCAATTACAGCTACTATGATCAGTAGGACTAGCTTAGATACTTTCAGGATCCTAGACTATGACCCCTACACTGTCAGTATGAAAACTTATTTCTCAGATGAAATCAGAAAGTCTCATACCCCTTGGCACAACATTCTAATTACATACAATTAAAGAGAATGAAGATGGATATTCAATAGAGTGAGTGAGTGAGTGTGTGTGTGTGTGTGTAAGATATTAGGCTACTGATTTATTTTATACTGCTCAAGATGTACACAAAACTATATATGCAGATACACATGCATTATGAATAAACGAGAAAAACCTGGTGACGATAGATATGCTTCACATCCTGTATGTTAAATTAGGTAACTTACACACTTTACCCAAGCTTAAAACCTGAGTCATCCTTCCCTCTCTCTTTGCCTTTCCTGGTCAGTCAATGAGTCCTGTGGATTTTGTACTGCAATATGTTTCATATTTTTCCAGGACCCAAGCATAACCTTTATCATTTCCTGTCCAGACAACTGCAACGGACTCCTAAGTATTCTCCCACCTCTAGTTGCAAGCCATTCCCATCTTCTGGCCAGGGTTATCTACGTGAAGCAAAGCTCTGACCAAGCCCTTTTTGTGCTCAAAAACTTTCAATGGCTCCCTAGTGCCTATGAAGTTCAAACTCCTCATGTTATTCAAGGGGTTCCTGACTTGCCCCCAACCTCTTTTACCCATTCTTCTCCCTACTGGTTCACTGACCAGCTCACTTAGAAACTTCTCTCTGTTCTGTGAACACACCCACCCCACTTTCTGCAACATCTCAGCTCACGCTACTCCATCTCTGCTCTTCTAGACCCTACTGCATAGGGCTGATGGGCAGTTTCCATTTTATATTCCACTGAAACTCAGCTTGCAGAGGACTTCAGGGAACCCAGAATTTTATGAACCATGATTTGTGCAAAACTACTTGATTAAATCAATAAAATGGTCAATAACTGCCTGCGATGTTTTCTTGGTCCTGGGACATCTAAACGAGCTGACAACTGACAATTTTAAATTGAAATGTCCCATCAAGCAAGCTGGGATGGAGAAAGCTGATTCAGACAGCAGATTCAGCATCTGGACTGGAGGGAGGGGCCCACTGGAGTTCAGCATGGTTTTCTTCTCCCTCTTTATAAAGATGTCAGAAGAGCTTTCATATGGCAGAAGGGTAATGTGCTCTGCACTGTGCCAAAGCTGGAAGGGAGATACCACATTTGGTGACAGGCGTGGCGCAGGCCGTGCCATTTTGTCATCCAGTTAATTCTCCCAGTGTCTCTGTGAGGAAGGCATTCTCATTACCTGTATTTTCTAGTGGAGGTCAGAGACCCAGGGGATGAGCAAGTTCTTAAGGTCACAGTGCCAAGATTCTGAACCAAGTCTGTCTGACTCCAAAGTTTCCCTAGTCTATGCACTTACCCATGATTAAACAGCAGGTGTGAGTTATTAAATTTGGATCAGCTTCTGTCAGGGATGCTGCAGAATACATTTGTGCAGGGGACAAGAGACTGGGCTAGATGAACTCTGGACGTCTCTCCCAGTGGAGAGATTCTAAGAGTCCATGTATGGAACAAGCAGTCAGAAGAAGACCAGTCCTCACTCTGGCTATTGGAGGACTTCAGATCTTTCAGATCTGGAAACAGAATTCAAACAGGGGAGCTCAGCCATCACCCTTAAGGTGACTTGAATTTCAATACATTTTTTTCATCAACCCCACTCCCATATTTCAACAATACCACCCTTCCAATTTTCCCCATCATGTATTATTTGCTATTGTTTCATGTTTCTATGATTAGTCTTCAAAGCTAGTCTACAAAAGGTAGATGGTAGCAATCAGTTCTTCTCTTCAGTTATACATACTTCTAGTATGTATAACTCAGCCTTTCCTATGTAAGTGACCACCACATGACTTAGTTGGCTGGAGATCAGCCAGAGTTTGCTTGATTTCTACTGGGTTCAACTAGGCTTGACTCCAAGCCATGTGCTAGATTCAGCAACTTCTCATTCTTCTGCCAGCCTCCAGTGCATGTCTTCTTTATGGCAACAGAAGAAGCACTGGAGTGTAAACCAAATCACACAAGACATTTCAAACCCCCTGAATCATATTTTCTAATATCCGAGCGGTCAAAAATTTATGTGGATAATTTCAATGTCAAGAAATGGGGAATTTCACTCTGTATATCATAAGCCCATGACAAGGGTATGGATATCTACTATAGGGGAATTGAAACTTAGGATCAATCGTTCAAACCACATCATTCAACCAAACAGGCACTGATTTCCTACTATCCACTGGGTTATGTTTTCATCCATAGCAAGATAACAAAATTGGAATGAGCCATACACTGCACATAGAGCGAAGAACTTGGGTTGCCAAGATATTCAAGTCATGACCGCGGTCTCTAGAAAAGCTCAAGATCAAGTAGAGAAGAAAAAGAAGGAAAGCTAAAATTTATTGAGTACTTACTGTGTACAAGGCACTGTGCTGAGTAAGCCCTTTGACACGCATACCTACCAACAACCCTATAATGGGTCTGAACAGACACATTTTGCAGATCAGAAGACTGAGGCCCAAACAGGTTAACGTGACTTGTCAATAGCTAGAAAGCTGAAGAGCTAAGACTCAAATCTAGATACAACCCCAAACCCATTCTCAGGCAATTACAATACAGTTATAAGGAGGACCCTAAAGAAGTATTAGTAGAGTACTATGGGACATGCACAGAAGGTAGCAAATAAGCTGTGTCATGAAATATAAGTAGAAATCCACCAGGAGTTTAAGCTGGTGGGAAAGCCTCTGCAACGGCCTGATGAGCGAGCAGGGCACTTCCCAGAAGAGTCAGAAGGTTCAGTGTCATTGGGTCGTAGAGAATGTGGTGGGAAGGACCAAGAACTGGAAGAGAAGGAGGAGGCAGTGGTGGGTGAAGGAGAGAAGAACCCTGTATACCAGGCAAGGGGCTCTGGCTTTGCCTTAGGGACTGGGGAGTCCTAAAATCACAATGTGGTCTGCTTAAACTGGGTTCTAGCAATAAGTTTGGTGGCAAAGTGGGGAAAGTGAGCGTGAGCATGGAAGCCAAGGGACTCATACAAAGCCTTGAGGGCAAGCAGGTACCACAAACCAGAGAAGGAGGCCAGGCAGGCCCATGCAGACTGGAAAGTGTGGGCTGAGGCTGAAGCGGTGTCAGCTCCCCCTGCGCAGCTCTAGTGGGCATGGCCATTGTGGAGAGAAGGCCCAGAAATACAGAGCTTTAAATCTTTAGATTTTTAAAAAAATATCTTGAGTTTTTAAATCTGGTATTTCTTTTGATCCTTTATCCAAATCCAGGAAGTAAATGCAGAATGGCTTGCTCTCTTGCCTTCCCTCTTCTGTATCTGAACTCTCACTGCCCGAAATCAGAGAGGGGACACAGTGGGACAGTGCAGGCCCCTTGTGTTAGCAACCAATTCAAGCATTTAAAAAATACTGGTGTCTTGGGGTGCCTGGGTAGCCTAGTCGGTTAAGCAACGGCCTTCAGCTCAGGTCATGATCCCAAGGTCCTGGGTTTGAGCCCCATGTTGGGCTCCTTGCTCAGTGGGGAGCCTGTTTCTCCCTCTCCCTCTGCCTGTTACTCTGCCAGCTTGTGCTCTCTCTCCCTCTCTCTGTCAAATTACTAAATAAAACTTTAAAGAAAAATTTTTTTTAAATACAGGTCCATCTTCCTCCCCCTTCTCTAAATACACCCACACACACCACACACACAAGTGTATGTATACACACACACACACACACACATACACACACATCTATATGTATGTACATATGTGCATATCCATATGCATATATACACCAATCCTGGCACACAGCTGCTGCCAGCACTACGGCCATGGAGAACGACCTGTGTCTGAGAGTCGCACAGATACCCAGGTCCTGTGGGCTTCCTCACGCTCTCACACATTCTCTTTGTGTGAGAGGAGCCATTTTTAAAACCTGAGGTCAAATATCAGCCCTCTTCTCTAGCTAGACTTTTTCCCCTTCCTTGGCATGCAAGATCCCAAAATTGTCTCCTGGAAGCTGGCCAGGGAACTGGGCTGTGCAGCTTCAGTCTCCAAAAGCAAGGGATGGACTCTGGAGATTTGACCCCCCCCAAAGTACAAGACACAAAAGAGAGGGAACACCTCCGGATGGCTCAGTAGTAATTTAGTAGCCAAATCCCTCAGCCCTGGTGTTAAGGGTTTTAACTACCACTCATCATCTGCTATATCTCCCTGCCATTTGAAGGGAAGGGCTGGGACCTCTTCCTCTCCCTGACCCCTTTTCAAGTTTTCTGTGACTAGCTCCCTGTGTGCAAAATGCCTGCTCTGCCTCACAGCCTCAGCTGCTCATCTACTGTTTGATTTTCTCCTACTGCCTCCTATTGCCAATTCTTCGCCCTGGAAGCTACAAATACCTGTAGGCAGTTTCTTAATTATTTAACACTTTTGCAGTCAATTTCCCAGACCTGACAAGGGAGCCATCCAGGATGCTGAGGCCTCTAAGTGTGCTCTCTTCAGGAAGCCGAGGCCTCTTGCTCTACCCACGGGCCCTGGCCCTCAAGGGGTCTGACATCAAATGGGTCTCTTACCACCTTCAAATTCACCAGCCTGGTCTGTCACAGTTGGCTGAGGGCCTAGGACTTAGTTCAGAAAAGGCTTCTAATTGTATACCTTGTAGCTCAATGGCTGTAGCTCAACAGCACTTGCCAATAGACAGATCGGTCCAGGACTCAGTACATACTTACCATATATAAGATTCTAGTCCGGAGCAGGGGTGGGCAAACTATGGCCCATAAACAGGCCCATAAACCTGTTATAAAGTTTTACTGGAACACAATTATACCATTTATTTATGTATTTTCTATGGCAGCTTTTGAGCCAAGATGCCAGAGTCAAATACTTGGCAGCAGAGTTCATGGGGCTTGCAAAGCCTGAAACTATTTGTCCTCATCTAGACAACAGGCACGCAGCTGAAAGTTGTCTGAAGAATCTTACTGGTTCTCATGGCCTTCACTGCAAGCATTTGTGACTGCCAAATCTACAGCTCTATTTGGACCTCTCTTCCAAGTGCCAGAGTCATCATGTGCAGCACTTTGGGGCATTTTCAACCGCAATCCCTAAATTCTGCTGGATTCTCAAACCTGACCTCCCTGTAAGAGCCTCTCTTCCCAGTGTGTCTCCTATTTCCCTAACGGCATCACTGCCCACAGATCCTGTGTCTCAGTCATCTGAGAGACACCCCTGGATCCTCCCTTTCCCTCAGCTCTTGTAACTACATGTACCTGTACCTGTAACTACCATGTAACTACCTGTAACTACCATGTAACTGCCATGGCTCCTCATATAGATCTCCAGATCTGTCCTGTCTGTTCCAACCTCACTGCCACCGCTCACTTTGTCTCCTGCCTGTAGGGCTACAGAAGTTTCCCCTTTCCACCTCCAAGTTCACCTTGGTGCAGAGGGATGAAGGTCAGCCAAGCTCAGGCACCAAAGAAGCACGTGATTCACAGCTTTTCATATACTTCAAGAGAACAGCCCTTATTGTTCAAAAATAACCATGGCCAACACTTAACAGAGCACTTACTATGTTCTAGGCGCGGTTCCGGGTAATCTATGCACATTAACACCTCTGATCGTCCTAACAACCTCATGAGATAGACAGGCTTATTATCACATCCCCATATGACAGACGGGGAAACTAAGATTCAATGAAACTGAATAATTTTCCCAAAGTCACCAGCAAGGAAAGGGAGGAGCTGGGATGCAAGCCCAGGGACCCTGGCTCCAGAGTCTATTCTCTTAACCACGGTGAGACACTGCTTCTCTTTAGCCCAGAGATTAATTTCACTTGCCAGGGTCACCAACATGGAACCCAAGGTCAGTTTGGATAATAGCTTCTTTGCAGTCTGGAACATTCCTAAGGAGAATACAGATAATTCTTGCCCAAAGGATTACTGTGATGCACCAGGAGAGGTGCTGCCCAACCACCAGGCTTCCCCTTGCAGGAGGGAGGTCCAGGGGCTCAGGACAAAACATGAGACCCAGAAATCCCAGAGCCGCATGAGTGAGAGAACAGGATTCCAGAGTGGGGCTGAAGCAGGGCAGTTTTAACCCTTGAGCAGTCTTTCTCCTGTATTTGTCTCAGATGAAAACCATTACCAAGTTATCTTTCTTCTCCCTGATCTGTCACTCTCCAAGCTTTTATCATGAATAGCAACATGCTTAAATATTCAGCAAGTGCCCTGCAGAGCACTGAATAACAAAAGCACACAGGAAAGGTCACGGTCTCAACCCCCTTCCCACTCCCGGGAATTTACAATTTTAATGGCAAGACCCCAAAGCTGAACTCTATATAATGTGACTTTAAAATGTAGAAGAAATCATTTCCTCCCCTGTTTTCTCAATGTTGACTTTCTCTTGTCTTCATTGGGTATCACCAAGAGGAAAATGTATGTAAAATGAGATAGTTAATGCATCTGAACAAAATATATTAAGAATCTACTCTGTTCAAAGCTCTCTCCTTGGCAAGAAAAGTGGTGATAAACATGAGTGCCAAATAATTTCTACCTTCATGAAGTTTTCTATTTAGCAGGGGGATAAAGTTCTTTTTTTTTTTTTAAGATTTTTTATTTATTTGGCACACAGAGAGAGAAATCACAAGTAGGCAGAGAGGCAGGCAGAGAGAGAGGAGAAAGCAGGCTCCCCTATGAGCAGAGAGCCCGATGCAGGGCTCCATCCCAGGACCCTGGGATCATGACCTGAGCTGAAGGCAGAGGCTTAACCCACTGAGCCACCCAGGTGCCCCAACAGGGGGATAAAGTTCTATGTCTATATTCATAGAGCACTGTGTTACTGCCCCAAGGAAAGGTCTACATATGGGAACTAATGGTTAATGCCACTCATTAAGCCCCAACTCTCTGTGAAGCTCTGTGTTCAGTGCTGCAAGCCTTCTGCCATCTCCTATTATCTTTAAACAGCCCTGCGAGACATATTTTTATTAGCCCCATTTTACAAATGAGAAAACTGAGGCTAAGAGAAGCTAAGTAATTTGACCTAGAAGTAAAAGAGCTGGCATTTTAACTCAAGCAATTCAGATCCCAAGGCCCATAGTAGAAGCATCATTTGAGCTCCTTTTTGCCCCCCAAATGAATAAAATGTTAATAGGAGTGATATGAGTCAGTGCATTCCAAGCAGAGGAAAGAGAGTGAGGAAAAGCCGGGAGGCAGAGAAATGTAAGGCGTCTGCCTTGGGTGGAAGGATGAGGGAATGTGGTAGAAGGAAGTCTTAAGCGTGGGTTGTGCTTCTGGCTGGATACTGAGGAGGTCCTATCACTTGGTGACCACTGGCTAGCCAGAATGGAGGACATCACATTTTAAGACATAAAAAACCACCTTAGAAAGCTCTGGCTTTCTCCAATTTTAAGCCAAACTGTGTCTATGTCCTTTGAACCTCAACACGGTTCCTATAATCTTTTTTTAAAAGCATAACTAAATCTTTAGCAATTTTGAGTCAAGCAAACATGGACTTCCAGGACAGACTGCTTGTCCTTGCAATGGGCCTTCATGCTCTGGTGACAGAGATAGCAGGGGCTCAGCTGCCCTCCAGCTAATCACTTCTCCTTCTGAGAGGAGTAGCTATGCAAGGCAGTAGCTATTGCCTTGCATCTCTGCCTCATCAAAGGAGAATCAAATTGGTTTGTGGGGCATACTATTGGGATTCATATGTGACATGTTACATTAATAGAGTGTTTGAAGTATGGCCTTCAGAAAGCATGCTTCCATTTGTTGTACTTTATCATAATCAAGAGACTCAGGGCTTTAACTGAAAAAAGAGAACAGGGTCTGGAGTCTACTTACTGGATGAAAAGAAGCAGATAAACAGAGGGCAAGAGGCAGACTATTACTGAAAAACACGCCAGTCCATGTTTTCAATAAAAATACGCATTTCGGCATTGCCCAGATGAGGTCTTATGAGCAGGAAGCCTCAGAGTCTTTGGGGAGCATGAGCATGACCAACTTTCTGCAGTGTCTGGAGTGTACAAGAGGGGCCCCAGAGATTAAAGGACTCCAATCATAAAATTAGAGCTGGAAGCAACAATGGAGATCAGTCCATCATTTTAAAATTGGAGAAGCTAAAGCCCAAGGAGAGCAAAGACTTAGCCAAGGTCACATAGATGGTTAGCAATGGGATGTGAGTTGAAGTATCTTGATCTCCAGTCCAGGGTCCGTTTATGACATCATTCTGCCCTCTAGGAGAAAGTCACTATGAGCAAATGGTAAATGTTTTCAGATGTCGGAAATCCAAGTATGGATACAAAAGGTCAAGGGAGGCTTCAAGGAGGACACAGAACGATGTGAAGTGGGATTTAACCAGGCAGAAAGTAGAGGGCATTGCAGCTGCAGGGGGATGCCCTCCACCTGCCCAGAATGTGCCAAGCTTGGCATCTCAGTATCAGGAAAAGAAGTAAGCAGATTCTTGTGGTAAAAAAATTGCTACAGCAGTAAAATTAAATCTCCTTTCCGGAAGAAATGTAAACTCATAAGAGATGAGAAACCTAAACCTTTGTGCCCTAGTTTAACTGTTTTAAGAAACCAACAGCTCCTTGGAAGGTTGAAGAGAGAGGGAAGAAAAAAACCTGGCTTGCCTCCCCGCTTAAAGGAAGAGTATTTCTTACAGCAGCTATAAACATTTATGAAGCATCTGAAAGGCTTCATCCCCAGTAGGACAACCAGGACAGGGACAGTCCCCCCAAAGAATGGAGGAACCAGGTTCAACTTCCCCAGAGCCTTTCCCATTCACCAATGGGTGACAGGATCCCAGGAGACCTCAGTCTCCCTTGAGAATAACATGCTCAGTTCATTGGCCCATAACAAATGTCCACCAGCCAGAATGGGATGCAGTCTCTAAAATGATGCAGGTAAAGACAACAGCTAACATGGAGAAGGGTTTATAAAATAAATCTGAGGGCACCTGGGTGGCTCAGAGGGTTAAGCCTCTGCCTTCAGCTCAGGTCATGATCTCAGGGTCCTGGAATCGAGCCCCACATTGGGCTCTCTGTTGAGCGCAGAGAGCCTGCTTCCCCCTCTCTCTCTCTGTCAAATAAATAAATAAAATCTTTTTTAAAAAATGAGTCTGGTGAACAGTAGAGAACCTGTGCCGAAAGCAGGATGATGGTAGAGATGTAAAATATACCTAGGATGAATTAAGACTGGAAAGATAAATGAACATAATTGTAACCAGTTGGTGGGATTATGGGTGCTTTTTTCATCTTTAAAAATAATCTTCATTATAATCATATATGATTAAAATAATAAATACAGTCTGCAATCCTTTTATCAACTGTACTTGCTTTTTTCTCCAGCCCACCCCCAACATACACTGAGCCAATAAAGCAAGGAGGCAGTTTTTTTTTTTTACTCACCTTCCCACACCCTCTCTGTAATATCATTTTATACCCTGTATTATCTCTCTAAGACCTAATTCCTTAACTGTCATCTCCAACTACTGACTTCTCACTCTCCTTCTCCCTGCTAGCTGCCTTCCCAAAATATTTCCTAGCATTAAAGCCATCCCCAGAGATCAGCAGTGCATAGCTAACCTGGTGCAGGAAGGGGCCTACAGAGGTAGGGTGCTCTCTAGGATAATATACTTGCTTGACAGCTGGATGGTCTCCAGAGAGTTGTTAAAGACTTCCCTCTCTGTTCATATATGCCACTCCCTTTCCTTAAAAATTGGGCTGGCCTTAGTGACCCACTTGACCAACACAGTGTAAGGGGAAGACACATTCTGGAGCTTCTGAGTCCACATCATAGGAAACCTTGTGTCTTCCTCCCAGCAGTCTTGGAATACTTACTCTTGGGATGCTATCTTCAAGAACCCAGTTACGATGCTGTGAGAGGCCCAGGCCACATGGAGAAACTAAGTGTAAGTGAACCAGTCTAGTCAGCACATGTGGTGACTAGCCCCATAGCTGGCATTGACTTCCAGCCATATGAGTGTGCTATCGTGACCAGCCAGCCCCACTGAGCTCTCCGATGACTGCCACTGCAGCCTCCACATGATTCAAACTGTGTGAGAGACCTCAAGTGAAAAATATCTAGATGAACTAACTCAGTTCACAGAACCCAGAGAGATAATAATGTGGCATTTTAAGACACAGGATTTGGGGATTTTTTGCAATGAAACAATAAAAACATTTAAAAAAAAATTTTTTTTTAGTTGGGTCCCAAAACTTCAATTTCTGTGGTCCTTGGTTTGGTGAAAGATTCTAGGAAGGACTGCATTTCTGTTCAATCATTTCTTTAATCATTCATTCATTCATTCGCTCATTCATCCAACTTAAACATAACAAAGAATACCTCTGTATAAGGTACTGTGGCAGATGCCAAGAGGCTTAGCAAAGTGGATCAGAAACAACCCATGCAAAAACTGTATTTCATCAAAGGTATTGATATATTACATATAAATGGAAAAATGACTTGAATTTGGATGGGCCACATGGGTAGGATTTGAGTATATGCACATTTAGGCAGAAAGGCACTGAAGAAAATGAGACTAGGATGATCAAGGAAAGACCGGTGGAGCAAGACAGCAGGGAGAAGGCACGGGGAGCAACAGGAAGGCCTCCAGAATGATCTAAAAGTAAGGAGCTCCAAAGAGAATGGTGGGGAGTAGGGCTGGCTGGGAAGGTTGAGACCTGGCCCTTGAGCAGGTCTCCTTGGGTAGCAGCTCTCTGAGCTGTGCTGTGAATCTGTCTCTGAAGGCCATGATCAATGTGATCTGTGTTCTCTGCCACAGACCAGTCACTGATTGTTCCCAGATGCAAGGTCATTGTTTCGCCAAAACCTGAGATTAAAGTATACAAGGATCAAATCTAAATAAATCTCCAAAGAATTGAAATAGCATATCTTTCTGTACATAAAGGACAGCCCCCATTGCATTTATGAGCTCTAGCAAATTCCATACATTTGCCTCCCATTAATATTGATGGGCCCATGAAGATGCTATTAGGTGGGAGAGCATGATCACAGCCCAGAGTTAATGGGTGAAAGAATTGATCCCATTTCAACCTCTAGGGAAATGCTGAAGATGGAGTTGGACAAAGCTTACAGGCATTGTTCCCAAAGTATTATCTGACCTGGATTCCTAACCGTGCTGATAACTTGTAGTATGAACTTGGGCAAACTCTCCCTCACTGATCCCCAGTTTCAGAACAATGAAGAGTATCTCTGAGATTGCTTTAAGCTCTGACACCTTGTGATTCTACAGGGGTGAGGTAAGGACCTGACTCTTACACATCCGCCATCAACTTCAAATGTATCCATGGAATTCTAAATCCTAATGGCATCAGTGTTTGGCTAGTGCTGTGTATGAGCTGGTGCTAGGCTGAGAGTAAGATCGAATCTCAAATTCCCAATATTTGACTTTTCCCCAGAGCATCTAGAGACCACAGTCCCAGTTTCTCCCTGCACATCTCACCCCTGGGGTCAAACTTCATTACTGTATGCCTAAATGTAATAATACATTTAGATTTGGCTCATGCATAAAGCACTGTTAGGATTCACTCAGAAAGGGGAAATTCTCTTCATCAGATTTTTTTTCTCACCCTTCTTAGGAGTATAACGTAATTTCATTTCACCACACCACAAATTTACATCAATGATTTGGAAAAACAATATTCAGCTTCTCATTAATACTTAAATATCTTATCAAGGCCTTGTAATTTTTTTTTTAAGATTTATTTATTTTGACAGACAGAGATCAGAAGTACGCAGAGAGGCAGGCAGAGAGAGAGAGGAAGGGAAGCAGGCTCCCTGCTGAGCAGAAAGCCAGATGTGGGGCTAGATCCCAGGACTCTGGGATCATGACCTGAGCTGAAGGCAGAGGCTTTAACCCACTGAACCACCCAGGCGCCCCAAGGGCTTGTAATTTACTATAAACAAGAAGTCATGATGTTTATGCTAAAGTGAATTATCAGCTCATGGACTTATAAACTGAGTGCTCTTGGTTCTTTGGAGGAGACAGTAGCAGCTTTATTTAAGAACACATGAAACTTCACAATAACGCAGGCCCCAGTATCCCCAGTTTTGAGTACCGAGATGAGTGTTCCCATACACCAACAAGGGCTCCCTATCTCAGGGGTTGTGGTGCACATAGAATGGCACCATTTGCTAGTACTAAAATGTGCTTCAAATATGATGCTCCTTCTTTCATCTCTATAGTTGCTATGCTCACCTGTGTCAGTTGATTCAGCACCATGAACCACCCTTCTCTCTTGCTGAACAACCAGGTAGCATTCAGAGGAGAAAATAGGGGATGTCAGTAGGAATTCCCTCATTAGTTCTGACTTGCGGGAAGTAATGTTAAAATGGACCACCCAAGCACATTTTATTTTGGACCCCTCAGTCTGATGTGTTCCCTGATGTATGCCCAAAATTTTCCCCTCCATTTTCCTTTAAGCAGGTGAGGGTTTGGTTAAGCAAGGATGAGAGTTTGTTTTTGGGAAAGACAACCATGTAGAAAAAGGATAGTCTCATGCCTTGTTCCAAGAATCAAGAAACAATTCCAAGAATCAAGAAATGGTGGCTAAGAGCCAAGGAACAGTAGATAAAACACTGGAGCCTAATTGTCTGGGTTTGAAATCCAGCTCTGCTGCTCACTCTTAGTGTGATGTTAGGCATATGACTTAACCTCTCTGTTCACAGGAGTCAATCCATAATATAGGGAGAGTAACAGTGCTTACAACCCCATGGGGCAGTTGGGATGATTAAATGACATCACACATAGGAAACCCTAGAGCAGTTTGCTATTTTATTGCTCTGGGAGCTTCTGAAGCTACTAAGATAGCCCTAAAACTGAGCTGGTTCCACACCAGCTGGTCTTGTAGACTGTGGCCAGTCAATAAGAACACCTTTTCCAGGTCCTTCCCACCACATGTCATGAACAGCTCCTGGCCTCTTTCCCTCTGAGTCAGGGAAGGGTAAGAAGTAGAGTAGTTGAGAATAAGACCTAAAAAATTCAGGGCAGTTATAACAGTAACAACTGGACAGTCCAGATGCTTGGTTCCAACCCCAGTTCTGGTTCAGATTATGCATATGATCCTTGTGGAGGTTGATCTAGATGGCCTCCATGATCCCTCCCAGTTCTAAGACTCTGACACCCAAGAGCCCAGCGTCCTTGCCCAACACCACTGTCTTTGGAATGGAGGCGCTGATCACCATGGCTGCCGTGCCTTTGTAAATCCTGGTGCAGCTCTCCTGTCTGCTTCTTCACATAGGACTGAACTCATTCCAGGTCATAGCTGCCTCCCACTTATACCTGCCTCTGTTCTAAGATGAAGTGATGGTGCTGAAGGGCTTGGGTCCTTTACAACTCCCGCATCTGTGGAATCCCCACCTTCATAGGTACCCAAAAGCTTCTGGAACCCCATGGATCACAGTCCACTAATCACATCCTCTTATGCCTTCAGTAAGGTCTTTTCAGGGGAAGCTCTGAGATAACTAAACTATACTTGTTTTTCTGCCCTGCCCAAAATAACAGCATATGTTTTCTGGGTTATGTCAGCTCACTGAGCTGTCAAAGACACTTGAGAAAAATCAAATATTCTCTGTAGATGGTGTTGCCACACACCTTACACATACACACACACACAGGCTCTTTAAATCACCATACAGAGTCAGGAAATGATGGAGGACTGACATGCAGGAAGAGGAGAATTTTATATGCACTCACCCATTCTTCCCCCAAGTTGAATCTGTGGGCTTTAAAAATCCAAATGACTCCTGAATCTTATCTGCATTAAGCTGAAAAGTAAAATATTTGGCAGTCAGAGTTTGGTAAGCAACTTTGCTGAGTGGGCAAAAGGAGAGTGGGCCACACTTGGCATTTCCCCTGCTGTCTTGTGTCAGCTATGTTAATGGGCCACTTGGTGATAAATGGAGACACAGAGTGACCTCCAGCATTTGTACTAGAATGTAAATGTCTTATGTAGGAAGATTTATTGAATTTTAGCAGGTGAGTGATAGCCTTCCCACATCGTGAGCTCTCATCAAATATTTCCTGAATGATTGATGTTTTCTTTCACTTTATAGACTCCCTCAAGGAATAAATCCAATTGAAAAGAACAGCACAGAATTTCTACTTAATTAGATGTGTTTCCTATAAACTAGAACTCTTTACTAAAATATAAAAGTATAAGCACTAATTTGAATTAGCATAGTGTCATACTTAAATGGACTGCTTATTTCAAACCCAGATATATAAATATGTAGGTATAATTAGAAGCTTTGCTCACTGAGGCTTAACTTTCTGGAGTGACTATTTAAACCAGGGGCTCTTTACTTTATGGATATTCCTGGACATTTGAGACTCTCTTGGAAGTTATCAATCTCTTCCTACAAAAAAAAATGCATCCATAAATAACATTTTATCACATTTTGAAGGTTTACATAGATCTCATGGAGCCCTTTCATGACCCTTCCTTCTTACCCCAACCCCATGGGTCTATGAATCCAGATCTAGAATCTCTGACTTTGTTCTTAGCCCTAGTCCTAGCTTAAATACTATGCTTCTCCCCTTGAGTTTTTGCAAATTAGAGTTTGAGAAGAACTTCTTCCCTAACCTCAATACTGTTTCAGGTTCAAGATTCAGAAATGTTTGGCAATAAAAGCTTATGCACATTTTCCTTTATTGTGGTTTCAATCACCCTAGCAAAGACTTCTTTCAATTTAATGAAGGATGAGGCTTTATCTGCCCTCTACTTTGTCTGTTTTGGCACCTATTATTTTTTCACCTTATACTCAGGGAAAAAAAATTGTCAAAGAGTAACAAGGTCTTGCTAATCTTCACACACACACACACACTGATTTGCTTTCTCCTAATTAGGAGGGGCTGACTTTTCTTTCTCTTTTGGAAAGCATGTTTCAAGCTTCTGTACTCCTTTCTAGTGAATAGGCTAAAATATGGTTATACATGCTTAATCTTTCTCATTAAATTTAGACTTTCCTGTGACATAACTCTGTTACTTTTGGTGTAGAGCTCCCCCCTCACCATCTCTGAAAGGAACAAGATCTCTTTACACAGATCAGAGAAAGTTTGTTAAACAGATATCCTCTCTTTGTTAAGCTGGAAGTCCTCAAATATGATGTCTGAAGAAGTTGTTCAGGCTATTTACATTGGATGAGGCAGAAAGTGAAGCTCAGAGTACCAGTTTCTTCATCTGTTGAAACAAGGTAGCTGATTACAATATTAACCTTGCAGGGTTGCCATGAGGATTAAAGGACACAATGTAGGTAAAGTACCTGGCACAGCACCTGTCACAGAGCAGCTAATAACAGAAGCTGTCCAATGGGCTCAAGCAAGGGTAACTACAGCACCATGGACAGCTCCTGCAGTCAACCACTTCACTGGTCCTACTGGATACCTCACCAGGTAGCCCTACTTTATGGAGAAGGACTATGTGGTTCTGAAAAGGACCTTGACCACTTAAGTTAACCTCTGGCTTTCTGTGGCAAGGAAATCATATTCTCCATCCCTACCTGAAGGTACACTCCACTGTATGTGAAGTTTATCAAAAGGGTATATCAGTGCTCAGAGGTCTTGCTGGATTAGATAGTTGAGTTTTTATTCAGTGTCCTGTGGCTAAGTCCCCAGCTGACCATTCTTCAGAGATCTTTTTTCCAGGTAAGTACAGGGGCCTTAGGACTCTTTATTTTGGCTCCGTTTCTAAAAAGTGTATTTCTTGACTAACATTAATTTCTCAGGGAAAATAATCCGGCCCTAACCTCTACCTTTCTTGGCCTGCTGTGTGGGTTTCAGGGCAATTTCCTACTGCATTTAGGACAGCCAGCTCTTACAAGTGAAAATACCAGCCAAGGCACTGTCTTTCTAAATAGAACACTGACTAAATGTTAGCAGTCTTCTTCGTCAGAATGGGGCAGGAGCTGTGAGGGGGGCTGAACAAACATGTGTACGTGCTCTTTGATGACTGTCGTCAGCTTCTCGAGCTCCTGCCACATGCTGTTACATGTGGCTTCCCACATAAGAGAATGTGTATCTATGGCCCATTTCCCCACTCTGTCTCTAAGCCATGGTTCTTAACTCCTCAGTGCCAGTACCACTTGGTGGCAATACAGGTGAACTCTGTAGCTTTGCTCCTAAAAAACTCTATGTTAAAATAGAATCTTGTAAAGTGTTTGTCACTTTATCATTGATGGACATCGGTTTTAAGTGCCTGCTTTGAATTCCAATTGTCCCCTGACTGAATGGTTCTAAATACTTCGTTTTCCAGCTGCCCTGCCTCCTGCCAAATTGGTTCTCTTAGGCATTAGGAGTTTGATCACCATTTATCAACTTTTCCCTAAAGCAGGTCTTGTTACTATTTCCCTGGACAATAGTAATACCTCATGGCTGCTTTTATACCATTTCCCCCCACCTTCAACCCAGTTTATACAAAGCTGCCCAGATTAATTTTCTAAAAGTTTACTTAAGCATACATAGCCTTGCTTAAATTCCTTGCTTGCAATTACATACAAACCCCTCACCCAGTAATTCGGCGTCCTCTTTGATATGTTTCAACCAGCTTTTCCTGCTCTTTTCTCTAATGAATATCCTCTCATATAACAGATGGACTGATTAATAATTCTTTAACAAGTTTACCCTTGTGCCTTTATCCATTTTTCTCTGTCCTCCTAGAAGGAGCTCCCTCTTCTTATAAAATCCTCCCATTCTTCCAGGCTGCCACAAGCCACATTCTTTGCACAAATTTTGCTAAGTAACAATAAAAGCTAACATTTAGTAAGCACTTAAGATATGCCAGACACTGCGCTAAGCATATTACAGGCATTATATGTCATTTATTTCTGGGGGGGGGGGGGAACTATTATAGCCATACTTTGCAGATTAGGAAAACAAAGTCCAAGAAGCTGCAAGGTGTTAGAATTATTGAAAAATGAAGCAGGATTTGAACTCAAGAGAGGCTGAATTTGGGGCTCTTGTCTTTAAACTCTCCTGGGTGCTAGACCCAACGCCCAGCACTTGGCTAACTCAGTGTTCCATAATGTATTATAATTACCTTCAATGCATTTGTCTTCTTTTCCTTCACTCTGGATAGTGAATGCATTATCAACTTTTCCCTATTCATCTATATCTATAGCCAGCACAGTTTCTGGAATGTTGGTGGAGGGAACTTCAATGAGGGGGGAAAGGGGCTGCACAATGTGAGTATTCTGGATGAAGGAGCGTTCTGTGATCATGAGAGGGAATAGGATAAATCATCTTCTAAACACTCTATAAGCCTTGAAGAAATGCCTACTTCCTTGGGGCAAGTAGTCAAGTAACGAACATCACCTCAGCCAGACAGAGCCCAGAGCCCAGTTGCAGATGGCTCCATTTTCCACCTAGCTCTTCTACCACTGTCCAAAGGGACTGTGATGGGATAACAGCAAGCCCACTCAGAGAGCAAAAATCATGATGTGGTTCACCTCAGAGAAAGAATGTGTGGCCTGAGGGAAGTCAGCCAAGCCTCTGGCTGAGGCAGAGCTATCTGGAAATGGAGCAAGGAGAGTGAGAATGCAAAAGGAGGGGTGGACAGATGACCCATGGATGAGGTCCTTCCATACTCTGGTTGTAACAGAGTACCAGAAAATTTAGAGATTTGAGGCAAGTGTAATAAAGGGATCCTTCTTAGGAGTGTGGTAGGGTATAGGAAAACCATAAGGGAGGTGCTGTGTCCAGGGGTGGATAACAGTAGGGACATTACTACCAGTAATGGCCAGGAAAACACTGGGGAACATGGAGTCAGGGAAGCTGTCTGACAAAAGCAGTGATCTTCAGACAAGGAACATAGCTAGCTCATAGCAACTTTGTAGCAAGGTTGCTGGGGGTAGGGGGCAAAGTACCCCAGCTTCATCCTCTTATCTTTCTAATCTACTTCTTAGCCCCCTCATTAACTGAACCTAACCAGAGCCAGAGAGCAAGGATGCTCACTGATACCATCAATAGACGTCAGCCTCCCCAGGTAGAGGGCAGGGTAGAATGGGGTGGAGGGCAGATCTGGAGGGATAAAGGGAAGACAGATGTCAGAGCCATGGTCTAGCCTCAGTGATCTTGTTAATGAAGTACACACTCACAGAGCATGTTATGGACTGAACTGTTTCTCCCCACCTCCAAACTCGTATGTTGAAGCTTTAACCCTCAGTGTGACTGTGTTTGGAGATAGGGCCTATAGAGATGTAATTAAGATTAAATGCGTCATATGGGTGGGGGCCCTGATCCAGTAGGGCTGATGGTGGCCTTATAAGAAGAATAAAAGACACCAGTAATGCATGTGCCCCCAAGGAAATGCCATGTGAGGATGTGAGGAGACAGTGAAAAGGTGCCCACCTGCAAGCCAAGAAGAAAAACTTCAGGAGAAACCAAACCTGCCAACACCTGATCTTGGACTTTCAGCCTCCAGAACTGTGAGGAAATAAATTTCTGTTGTTTAAACCACCCAGTCTGTGGTGCTTTGTCATGGCAGCCCCGGCTGACTAATGCAGAGCAGGAGGGAACCTTAGAGATTGTCCAACTTGACACTCTTAAATCACAGAGGAGTCTTAGCAGCAAGAGCTCATACTGATTTAGAGGCAGGGTTTGGACTAAAACTCAATGAGGCACACTCCCAGACCAGGACCTCCCATGACACCCAGAAACTCCGAGATGGTAACCATGGGCCAATCCTCCTTGGTTATGTATTTTATTAGGCTGGTCCCAGAGCTGAGTTTTAACTGAATTAGTTTCCAACTCTGAAAAATCAGGAGATTCTACATTAATATCCAGATGTTCAACTTCTCTTTAAACATCAAAAGATCTAGCAACTCTCGGCCCACATTCTAGCATGGTTCTGAAGAGCCTCATCTAAGCTCCAGTGGCCTACTTCTAAGGCTTCCACATCAACCAGCCCACCATCATGTCTGCCTCATTCATTTAGTTACTCTCTGGCCCCAATGAGCTCTTCTATCATCAGCCTCTGACCACACTAAGCTATTTCTCAATCTGCTAATCAATATGTTAGCCCCTGCAGGAAATACATGCAGTGAGGGAAGACTCTGGAAGCAAGGGAAATACAACTGTCCTCTAAGAGTTAAACAGTGAAGTCAACCCACAGTTGTGAAGAGCAGAAGGAGGCTAAGTTGTCTCAAAGAGATAATGTCCCCTAGGTGTGTGATACAGGACAGAAACCTCATTGTACATGTGACATAACTGAAGAAAGAATATGTCAATAGGTGTGGGTTCAGAAAACAGGGTCAAATGCAAAAACGAGATAACCACCCAATCATCATTCGTGAAAAGAGGACTATTGTTAAAACAGGACCAGAACATTCCTAGAAAAATTAAGATCTACTGTGCTGTGAGTGCATGGCCCCATCAGCCATTTGAAACATGTTATGGTATCTACTTTGAGTCCATGCTCACCAAACCACCTCTTCTGCAGACCCCAGTTTCCATGCAGAAAACTACCAGCCCCTCTGAAACCCCAAGGGATAGATGGGTACTCCTTTCCTTGCACTTCCACGTGCTAGCTTCCTGATTGATTGTATCCGTTTTGGGAGCTTTATTAAAAGGCTCACAACACTGAAGATCAATTTGATTCTCTGTGCCCTGAAAAATCCAGTTTCTGAGCCTGCAAGACTGAGAGCCAGATGTTCCACTAGAGGCCTCTTGGGAGCCAGCAAGCTGGCCTTCCTTGTAAGTTTTCCCTCTTTTTCCCCTCCCTTGTCCCCATGCACATGCCAGAACCTCACTTTGGCCATATGGCCTCACTTAAAAATAATGATCATACACAAGCAATTTAACAGGGGTCTTCTGGATACAATGTTTTAATGAAAAGGAGAAACACTGTATCTGAAGATCCATGTCCATGTGTGGCTACTTAAATTAATTAAAATTAAATAAATGTAAAATTCAATTCCTTGGTCATGCTAACCACATTCCAAGGATTCTATAGCTACATGTGGTTAGTGGTTGCTGCCATCTGACAGTCAGTTACAGAACATTCCCATCATCTCAGAAAGGTCTTTATCTGAGGTTCAGCATTTTGCTGAACCTCAGATAAACCAAGCTCCCAACACCTCTTCATGAGAACCTGACACCCACTAGAACCCCAGAGACAGATAAAGATCGAGCCCTTTCATCCAGAAGGCCCTGGCATTTAGCTTGTTCATTCTATACCAGAACTTGTGTAGATTGGCAGGACAGGATCACTAAACACATTCTACAGGTGAGGAAAGCAAAGCTCTTTGGTAAATTGCTCTTGGTAAAGGCTGAGAAATTTCAGCTGAAGCCAGGATTTGAGTCCTGATTTCCCAACTCCTGGCTTTGTGCTCCTCCCACCTACACTATGTTGCCTCTTCAGTAAGAGCTCTCAAGGTTGCTGACTATTTGCCCAAGTGATATAGCATTGGGACACATGGTATGGAATCTGGAAAAAGGAAGGATGTCTCCCTTCCACTGTGTTTTTTTATGGTAAGGCAATGGATGAAGAGGCCCAGCTTGAATGGGGGCAGGCAGAGCGAGGAAGGTGGAGAAGTGCCTGGGAAACACACTGCCCTTATGACAGGAGTTCTGCTTTCCAATCCATAGCGTGGGGGTGACACTGTTTCTTTCCAGCCACAGAGGTAGAACAATAGACTGAAATCATGGATGAGAAAATGACTGGGAAGGTGGTAAGAAGCTCAGAGGATTATAAGCCTCCTGCTTCTCAGAACCCAAACAAAAGTAAAGCTATAATAAACAGACTCCCCACCCCCTTAGCCTTTTACTGTCATGAAAGAGATAAATGTCAAAGAATCAAGCTTACATCAGACAGATTATATATAAATTTTCCCTTGGGAGTCCACATGTCAGCAAAGGGTCAGCTCAGCCTCCTCTATTTGCCCAGTTGGAGTTTTAAATAATGAGAATTACTCATAATGATGTAAAAAGGCTCTACCGGACTGTGATGGGTCTTCTGAATTGCCAGAAGTAGTCCTTAGATTTTTATACAGCAAATTTCACTGTAGTACAATTATTTGGACATTGGCAATCTGTGTGTAATTTACATGACAGTCATCATTTAACAGTATGTTACACTTAAAAATTATTCTGGATGATGAGAATTTTATTCTATTACTAAAGAATGATTTGGTTTTGTCATTGACTTTTTCAAAAGCATGGAGGGAAAAATTCAGTTTTTCCTGAGTCTTAACTTTTGGTCTAGTTTTGTGTTTCAATATGATATGGGCTTTCATGGATAATTCCTTACCAAAATGTGGTGTGCCACAAGTCTCACCTAACGATAGGCTTCCAGGGATGAGAGGGAAGGACAGAAAGGGGGAGAAAGAGAGAGACAGAGACAGGAAGATATACAGAGAAAGACAAGATGACAGACACACAAAGAGAAGAAAACCGAGCCAACAGTAATACCTGTAATCACCTGTAAGTGAAAGGATTTCTAAGCCCTCCAGAGAGTTTACAGGGCTTGATCCAATTCTCACAAAGCAAAATTCTACATGCATCGAGAAGCCTTCCCCAGCCATGCCAATTCCAATCTAAGAAAGAGTCTTCCTGAAGCAAAGGCAGGGCAAGTAGCTGACAAGACCAAACTTTATTGAGTGTAATGCTGTCTAATGCAATTCTCCAGGCAATATTTCTTGGCTTTTCAGATGGTTCTCATTTCAGCTTGAGCCTATTGATCTCCTGCCAGATGATTGGGGCAGCTGTGTGTGCTGTTTACTGAGGTGTTTGGATCAGTGCCCTAAATTAACCACCCTTTGGCCAAATAGGGGTCCTTTTCTTTCTCACCTCTCTGTTTCCCCATTATCTTGTCATTAGAACAGGATGTATACCTGGAGGTTTGTATTACACTTCCAGGGAAGTGACTCTTGCCTTAAATTACCTTGTTCTGGTCTAATGTTTATGTCCTTTTCAAACCGATATGTTTATACCTACCTCCCAAGGTGATGGTATTAGGAGGTGGGCCCTTTGGGAGGTCGTTAGGTCATGAGGATTGAGCCCTTATGAATGAGAGTAGCATGCAAGTATAAGTTATATTCTGTAAATAAACAGGAGAAAGGGGTGTCTGGGTGGCTCAGTCATTGAGTGTCTGCCTTGGGCTCAGGTCATGATGTCAAGGTCCTGGGATGAGTCCTGCATCAGACTCCCTGCTCAGCAGAGAGCCTGCTTCTCTCTCTCCCACTCCCCTTGCTTGTGTTCCCTCTCTCCACTGTGTCTCTGTCAAATAAATAAATAAAATCTTTAAAAAAAAATAAATAAGTAGGAGAATAGTCCTTGTGAGTATCTAAATTTTTTCTATATTCTAAATGTGCACATTACAATCTATCTGGACTCTAACAAATATTCTTTTCTTTTGGGGCCCTCCATAGGATTTTTCATCTGAGCCTGACAAGAATGGAACCCTACAGAAACCAGGGCCATAAGATAAGGAGGCATTTGCCCCAGGTGGAAGCTGGGGCTTCTGCAGGGCTCATGAGTTGGAGGACACAGTTAGAGAAAATGGGGAATACAAATGCCACACAAATGAAATGCATCAACCAACATCCCATCATGGACAGAATAAAGCCTGAGAGCCAAAGGGCCTGGGCTCAACTCCCATGGCTGTCATTTACCTTCTGATCTTCCCTGAAGATACCCAACCTCTCTGAGCCTCAGACTTTCATTTGAAAAACCGATGAGAAATGCCCATGTCTCTCCCACAAAGAAATGAGGTTGTGCCCATGAAAGTACTTCCCACTGTATTGTTCCGGTCAGGCTTCCCTTTGGTGTACTATAGCAACAAGCAATCACCAAAATCTCATGAGGAGCACAAAAGTCTATTTCCCTCATTCTCAATGGCAGTGGAGCTCAACTCTTCATAGTACCGGGGACCCAAGTTGGGAGGGCTCTGTGCTATCAGCTGCTTCTGCAGTCCCCCTGCCAGTCCATACTGATGGACCCTTAAGTCTTCCACCCGGAAGGAGGGTGTATTGCTTCTGCTCAGATTTCATTCACTACATCAAGTCATATGACCACAATGAGATGAAGAAGTACAATCTTTCCATGAACCTGGAACAAAGGTGGATGTACCATGAAACTAATGAAGCTTAGCTCCTGTCCCCTCACTCCCACAGGCCCCTTTCAAGTCCCCAAGAGAGCCCAATATGATGCGTTTGCAGGTCACATTCTTTGTAAAATTTGCAACGTCATGTATGTTTTAGTCTGGTATAAGCTTTAGGCCCCACAAAACCTGAATGTGCCCTGGACAGGGAGGAGGGCTGGGATCTTTGTGAGTAGCTGCGATGAACAGTCAGGATTGCCTAAATAAAAATAGTTTTTCAAGCATGTGACTCTGTTCTTCCAAAGTGATGTAGAACCTGGGAAAAGATAGCATTTGACCCTCAGAATAAGACTGAGGGACAAGGAAAATGGGGGCTACTACAGCCCCACCACTGTTCTTCCCTTGGTCCCAATCCCACCTCTTGCTTTATAGGAATCTGTCTGACCCGTGAGATCACACACTACTTGAGAATATAGATTTTGTATTATGGGCTTCTACGGTTTTAGATTTGGAAGTGGCCTTAAAGATTATGTTGTATTATTTACTCCAAGCCAAGAACCTAAAGAAGAAAAAGACTTGACAAGTTCACACACCTATACTGGCAGGAATCTAGCCTGCAAACCTTGAGTCACTACACTCTTCCTTGTAACTCCCACATGAAATCATTCAATAATTATTCTTCTTTCTGGCCCCAGTACTAGTTGGGATCAGAAGTGGTGCCATTTTCCCCATTGAGATGTCATCACTTCGTGGCTCAGCATTATCAAGAAATATCCCAGTTGCACCCCAAATACATCCTTTCCACACTGAGTTTTCTGCACCATTCTTTACCTCAGTTACTAGACCTAAGGGCAAAGTCCTTACACACCACCCTCTCTAGTCCTCCCACTCATACACCACACTCCCCAGTCTTCCCTGTTCACATGCTATACTCCTCATTCCTACCCACCCACACACCACACTATATCCTCCCCTCCACTTCGTCATAATCACGGAGACTATTAGAGCTAAAAGAGAGTTTAAGAATCATTTGCCCAGTTTCTCTATTTTATAAATGTGTAGAAGAAGATTGAGAGAAATTAAGCATCCTATTTGCCCAGGAACACATACGTCAAGGCAAAGCTCAGCGGTTCTGATTCTAGAGTAGTGCTACTTCCAGTCTTCCAAACTCCCCTAACTATGGGGGACATCCTTATCACTCCCCTTACTGTTGACTATTGCTAAACACTATAAGTGTTTAGGGGTGATAAAGATAGCTCTTCATTTTTTATTTATGATCTGATTACTAGAACCTTGATGATGAAGTCAGATAACTGCGATAAATGACATTATACTCTGCCTTCCTGAAGTGTCTTCCCCAGAAGTTCTCAGCTTCAGAAAGGGAAGAGCATTAGACTTATTTTGTAGTAGGTGATACCCCTTACTACAAGGGCCATCCTTTCTAATACAATAACTGAGAATTTTCACCTAGTTGGATGGGTCTATCAGCTGGATTAACACACATGTCACGTGAGGATAGCTTGATAAAGGAAATATTTACATAGTTGTGACCAAGGTGTAGAGAAACCACAAGAGATAGTGCAGTACCTCAGGGCCAGTAATAGCGGGGCAATTACTACCCTCAGGACTTCAGTGGTGGGAGAGGAAACAGTCATGGATCTACAAACAAGAACCATCGTGTGGAGAGGACCACCTGATAGGAACTATGATTTTCATAGGAAGGCAGCAGCCAGTCTATACAGTGAAACCCTAAGGAGACAATACTCTGACTTTGCTTTTTCTCCCTCCCTCAACATTTCCCACCGGGGCTTCCCCACTGGCCAGAGGACAAGACAGCTCTTAGATTGCTGCCATGCACGTTGGATTTATTCTATTTGTGGTTTACTCAGCTCCTTAAATCTGAAGGATTACATCTCTTACCAAAATTGAGAAGTTTTCAGCCTTTATTCTTTCAGTCTTTTATCAGCCTGTCTCTTTCTTTCCTCTTCTGGGATTCAGATGATACGAATGTGAGATGGCTTTTCATGGTCTCACAGGTCACCAAGGTTCTGTTGTTCTGGATTTTTCTTTTTCCAGTCTATTTTCTTTGCTGTTCAGATTGGTTTTCTCTATTATTCTATCTTCTGGTTCACTAATTCTTTTCTCTGTCTTCTTTCTTCTGCTATTGAACGCATACACTGAGCTTTTTTTTCCTTCAGTTTTTTTTTTTTTTCATTTTCCATTTGGTTCTTCTTTATATCTTCTATTTCTTTCCTGAGACCTCTTAATTTTTTCATTTGTTTCGAGTGTGCTATGCTCATCATTGCTCACTGAAGCATTATTATCATGGCTGTTTAAAAACTGTGCTCTGATAATTCTAAACATCTTTATCGTTTCAGTGTTGGCAACCACTGATTGTCTTTTTATCATTCAATTTGAGATCTTTCCAGCTCTTGGTATGACAAGGATTTTTCTATTGAAACCTGGACATTTTTGTTTTAAGTTATGAGATCCTGCACCTTATGTAAACCTTCCATTCTAATTGATTTTCTCTGACACCACTTCAGAAGGGGTAAGTGTAGCACCTGCTTATTACTGCCAGATGGAAGCTAAAAGGCTAGGTTTCCCACTCAGCCTTTGCTGACATCCAAAGCGGTAGGGGTGGTGAGGGGAGCTCCTTGTTACTGATGGTCTCCATCAACACCATGGTGGTGTGGCCTTGTTACTGACTGGTAATGGCGAAAGTCCTGACTTACCATTAAAACTCCTCAGATACTACTCCAGTGAGGAGGGAAGGGGAGCCCCATAATTGTCAGGTAGTAGTTGAAACCCAAACTCTCAATGTCCCCAAGAGTTCTCCACTGTCATCATGGTTGCAGAAGGAAAGAGGGGGAAGAGCTGGTGATCCGACCACAGGAAAGAAAGTTCCAGTCTACTTGGCTTTCTCTTTGCACCACCCCGGTAGGTGCCTCACTACCGCCTCATGAGGGTTGTAGTCAAGGCTCCTCACTGGCTTGTGTTACACCTGTGGGGGTGGGACCACAGTTGTGTTTCCATAGTGTCTGGCTGAAGTGCAGATTGGTTATTATCTAAAAGTATTCTGTCTTGCTAGGTTGTCCCTTTCCCGATACTTTAGCCAGAGAGAGAGCAGGCTTTTGTTGGGGCTTTGTTTTTGCTCATTGGTGTTTGGGTTGCTGAATTCTTTAATTCCAAACCTGGGATATATGACATACAAAGAAAACCCAGGGAACTCATCATTGTGCCGCTCCAATCTTGGGCCCCAAGATACCTAGCCAGTCTGTGTTCTTCTGTCTACTTTTCAGAGTCATCTCATTTTTATGTTATATATAGTGTCCAGGTTTTCAGTTGTACTTAGCAAGAGTAATAGAGAAAAGTATGTCTACTTCATCTTCCCACAGGCGAGAGTCATCCACAGTGTATCTTTAAAATCTGAATGTATTGCCAACATTTAAAAATCCAAAGATTTCAAACAAGAATCTGGAGATCTGGCTTCTCTTTAAAAAGCTGGAGTATGTAGCAATATTGGACCCACACTCCAGAATAGAAAGCAGCAGCCAGAACTGCACTGTCTGGTATGGTAGCCCAATAGCCACATGTGGCTATTTAATTTTATATTTAATAAAACTCAAATAAATTAAAAACTCACTTCCTCAGTTACACTAGCCGCATAGGACTAGAGGCCTCTGTATTGGACAGTACAGTACAGACATGTCCATCATTCCAAAAAGTTCTATTATACAGCACTGGTCTATACATGATGGGTCATGCCTGTTCCAGTTTGCCAACCCCCCACTGCTTGACAATATATCAGGCCATGTCTTTCCTTTTCCTCACCTGCTGATAAATTTGTGTTTACAATCCTTGGCTTCAGGGTCAGGAGGATTTTTGACTTGTGGAGATATGGAGGCAAGTGAAACAGGTGGAGAGCACAGCAGGAGCAACGACACAGGAGAAGAAGCTATGGTCCTGGAAAATCAAGGCAATTAGGTTTGGATAAAGAGTAGGAAAAGAACCAGAGGAGAAAAGAAAGGTAGAGATTAAAGCCTTAGCAGAAAGGAGACACAATTATAAGCCCCATTTGCTTCTGACTAGCTGTGCAACTGGGCTCAAAGAATAACCTCTATGCCATAGGCTTCACCGGGGACCACTCTCCCCTTTGCTGTCTGTGTGCTAGTTTAGTTGGCTTTCTCACAGGTCCTTGGATATCCCAAGCAATTCTTTTACCAGGAACTTCACTCTGCTTGGACCACTCTGCACCTGAAGTTCACACACACACACACACACACACACACACACACATGCTGGGCCAATTCCAATTAACCATCTGATTTTAAGGAAGCTTCCCCATACCTCAACTAGGTGCGATCTCCAGCCACTTGTGCTCATAGTGCCCTGTTCAATGTCATGGCCCTCATCATACGTACATCTACCATCCATTGTAGTAGGTATTTATCTGTTTGTCTCCCTCCAAACTTGACTGTGCATTCCATGGGACCCACAACCATGCCCATGGTGTTAACTGTAATCTCTGAACTGCAGAGTGACTGGTACAGAGTAAATACCCACACAAATGTTGATTCCATGAAGGTTTGAAAGTTCTTCAGACCTTAGTTTCTATATCAGCAAATTGGGAGTAATAGTAATTACTGCCCCTAATTACAAAAGCAACATTACTTTAAAAGTTAAGACTGGGGTGCCTTTGGCTCAGGTCATGATTTCAGGGTCATGATGTAAAGTCCTGCTGAGCGCAGTCAGCTTGGGACTTTCTCTCCCTCTGCCCCTCCCCACTGCACTCTCTCTCACTAAAATAATACATAAATCTTTTTTTTTTTTAAGTTAAGACCAAAAGCTATAAACATTTTAATTATTGAACGGAAAGCTATCAAGCTGTTAGCTTAACAAGACATCCTAGTGACCCTGTTAAAAATGGACACTCTGGAACTCAGGGGCTAAGCTATAAAGTGAGTTTCCAGAGTTGATGCAAAGCAATTAGACAGCACTGCTGTGAATTCTCCCCTTGTAATGCCTGAGTGATTACTGTGTGTTTTGCTTGGCATTAACTACCTTGTATCTTAATTTATATTAATCTAAAGACTGATATATTTAATTCCAGCTGCAGTTACACTTTATCTCCTAGCTAAAATTCAAGACAACCGAAGAGTGGCAAACCTTTTGGACCTCAGTTTCCCCATCCATTAAAAGAGAATAGTAATTGTTGTTCTGTTCAGTACACAAGTTGGTGAAGATTAACCAAGACAGCTAATAGGAACACAGTTGACAAATCATAGTGCACCAGGCAACTGTGGGGTATACTTATCTGAAATAGTGCACCATGCAACTATGGGGTATACTTATCTGAAAGCAATACTTAGGCTTCCTCCCCCATGGTGCAATTCTTGCAGAATTAAGGGGTTGGCCCAAGGCCAAGGGGGCTTTACTTTTAAAGGATATTCAGTCTGAGTATCACTGGAAAAATCATGAATGTTGACCCCAATGGGGCCAAGAGGGTAAGAAATGCAATGCAACTTTGCTAGAATCATCCCCGCATCTTCAGACCCTGCCTGGGGAAAGCTTGGGGACTATCGGCTAAACTTCATGATGGGGCCCAGCCTCTTATTTCACCCCCTCCATATCCCTGCCCCACCTGGGACAAGGTGAGGAAGGCATGCCAGCTATATTCACCTCTTGATACAGCAGAGGGCAGTGGTGCCCTCACTGGGGTCCACACCCAAGCCAGTCTGGAGGGGTGGGGCATGTCCTTCTGGGTGTGTCCTCAGGAGCACAGGCCTGACCCTCTGATACTTGGGATTGGCCCTGCTGATCCTCCTTTCCCCCAACCACAGGAACACCACCACCACCCCGCAGGGCAAAAGACACACTCACACAGGCACAGCGACACACACATATACAGACATACATCGCCACATGCATATACACGCAAGCACACAGTTACGGTGGAGATTTTCCAAATGAATCCCTATAAACTCCTGGAGTTTAAGCCATTTAACATCTACATTGAGACTCTTCCCCTCAAAATAAGATTACTGTTTAAGGTTAAGAAGCCTGGAGTTGGTTTTTTGTTTTGTTGGTTTTTTGGGGTTTTTTTAAATTATTATTTTTAAAGATTTTTATTTATTTATTTGACAGACAGAGATCACAAGTAGGCAGAGAGGCAGGCAGAGAGAGAAGGAGGAAGCAGGCTCCCTGCTGAGCAGAGAGCCCGATGTGGGGCTTGATCCCAGGACCCTGAGATCATGACCTGAGCTGAAGGCAGAGGCTTAACCCACTGAGCCACCCAGGCGCCTCTTCTTGTTGTTTTTAACAAAGGCAAGAGACCCATTCCACCAGCCAGCCAGGAGTCAGGGTGGTCAAGTGACCCGGCCGCTGTTATGCAAGTGACAAAAAGCCCTGTTCTAGCCCCAGTCCTGCCACTGTCTGACATAAAAGAAGCCTGTCAGTTCTCTCCCTGTGTCCCAGTTGCCCCTAATGGGAAATGAGGACGCTGGTCTCCTTCCACGCACACTTCAGCCTCCATGGCTCTGTGCTGCCCCTGCTTCCTTCACCTTCCTAAGGGCAGACAGGGAGATGCCCCTTCTCCAGTCCCTGCGAAACAAAGGTGCTCCCGTACAGGAAGCCAGGTGGGCTGGGGGAGCTCCCTTCCTCCCTTCCAAAGGTACTTAAAATCAGTTTGGCACCTGTGGGGGGCAGGGCATGGTTTTAAGGTATATGGGTTTATTTGACTAAATTAGAAATCAGGAAAGAGGTCAAAAGGAAATCAGATGATGATTTTAAAGGAAACTGAATTCATTCTGTCTCTACCTCTGGTAGGCGGGATCCCTTAGGAGCCTGGGTTAATCGAGGGATTTGGAGTGGGGTATTAAACCTGCAGTTTTTTGCTCTAGGAAATAGGCTTTAGAAGGATGGGCTGAGGGAAGCAGGGCCAGATTTCAACAAAATTATGAGGCCGGTGACATTTCTGTTCTATGCTTCTCCCTCCCATCGAGGGCACCTTCATGACCCATTTTTGGGACAGCCATCCAATGGCTTTGTGACAGACACAACTCCCTCCTGACTGCTCCCAGGCACTCTCTTCCCGTCCCCACAAAACTGCCCTGGTTAAGTCTAGTTCTCTAGATGTCACCTGGTTTCAATGTAGGGAAATGCCTTTGGGTCCCTAAAAGCCACTTCATTTCAACAAATAGGTATCCCTACCTACGAGGGACCAGGACTGTGCTAGAGGGCAAAATAGGACATGGACCTGTCCACAAGGGGTGGCTCCAAGCCTGGCACCTAAGAATGCCCCTCCCCACCTGCGTTCCCAAACAATTCGCAGCCACCACTTCAGGTAGACTTGCGATCCAAGCTGGCGTTGAGCCTGCCCTTCCCGAGCTCTGCAGTCATCCAGAGGGAGCGAGCGTACTGCCAGTGCCTGTTCTTCGTCATCCCCTTTGCATAGTGAATTGAACATCTGAACCCAAAAGCTCACTGTGTCTTCTCCATTTCCGATCACAGACAAGAGTCCAAATGTCCTGCTTACTGATAATGCATTTGGAAATCTGTTTTCTTCCTTCTCTAACGGAACTGTGTCCATTTCCTCAAACCAAAGCATTTCCAAGAGAATTAGCCAGTTTGTTGACTTATTAAAAATAACAGCATAATATGGGAAGAGATGGCTCGGACTTTACAGGAGACAATCAGAAAATTAATGCTTCAAAAATTTTAGATTTCAGAGCACAGTATCCTCTTGTGATGCAGCAATGATATGTACCTCCCCCTCCCATTTTACAGTGGAAGCAAATGAAGTTCCCTTCTGGGAACTTCACAGACATCTGGACACTCTCCATCATTTAATGAAGGTTCAAGAATGGAGCTCCCCTAAGACAGCTCAGGTCTTTGAGAGTTACCGTTGTTCAGGTGTCCATATATAGGGTGTGGCTGCGAGGATAGAGCAGACATGCCCAGTGGCTCGCCCCTTGTATGTTAAGCAGGAGGCACCCAGAAAGCCAGGCTTTCCATCAGAACCTTGGAGAGGAGACGTGCCCAGACATCAGGAGAGTGGTTTTCTAGTCCTAGCCCTGCTGCTGCCTTGGCGGGAACCTGAGCCAGGTACGCTCCATTCTCTAGGTCTCAAAATCCTCATGTATAAAATTATGACTTTGGCTTGGAAACAGGCTGCTCTTGAACCTACCCTGGTCATAGCCAAGTTCTCACTGAAATGAGAAAAGATGAGGACCACAGAATGAGTTCCTCTTTAAAACCAAATGTATTCTGTCTAAAGGACTGTCTGTGACTTTGACCTTGGGTCTTTTCTACATGTAAAGTTAAAACTTCATTAAAAAAAAATTAAATGACAGTGCAAATGAATGATATTGAGTTTTGTTTGGCTTTCTTTTTTTTAATTATCTTAATTTGGCAAACAAGACAAAACAAACCTACCACTGTCAGTCTTCAAAATATCGTCTGAATTATACTGGTCCACCAAATCGAGAGGACTGGAAACCACTGGATTGGATGATCTGTAAGTCCCCTTGTGGCCTGGATGACATCTGTGTCTGATGGCCACACCTGGTGGCCAAGCTCAGCACTACTCTAAGAAAAGGAGTTGTCTAATTTATTTTGAAGGCTCTCAACTATTGCTGCACCTAGATTCACAAGGCAGCCTTTCAAAAAAAAAAAAAAAAAAGAATCCTCAGGGCCTCCTACCCCCCACAAATCAGTTGAATCAGAGACTCTGGGAGTGAGCCCCAGGCAACAGGACTTTGTGAAAAGCTCCCCAGGCAGTGCTGTTAATGTGCATCCAAGAATGAGAACCATGGACTGAGGCATTTACACATCTGACCATGTAATATAATTCTTGGGAGAAATATTCATAAAATTTAGATCCCTAAGCTGTTCCAGATTTACTAAATCAGAAACTTTAGGGTCCAAGGAATCTGTTTTCAAAAACTTCGCAAGTAAATCCACAGCAGTTGGGTCCCAGACTGATAATTAGGAATCACAGGTACTTGTTACATGTTAAAAGTTGTAGGGTCTCAGGAAGGCTCATTGCCTCTCTGAGCATCTTTCTTGTGTAAGGATCGCACAGGAAATGTCAACATTTTGGGTCCATTCATTACCCCACAGCATCCTCCTTTGGAAGGCCTCTGTCCAGGAGACCAATGACTTCGTCTGTCCCTTTCATCTCAAATATCTCTGAATTCATGGAATTAGAGGACAGATGGGCAGGCAGGTGATTCAGAGAAAGACGAGAAAGTGTCAGAAACATAGGTTTCTCTGCCCACTCCTCCTTTGCCCTGCCTGGCCCTGTGTATGCTATATATCCGAGCTGCTCTTCACAGTGGTGGCTGTGATCCTGACCATCCATACATGCTCCTGCACAGACCCCTGCCCCCCCTTCACCCAAGTCCATGAGCAAAATGCAGCAAGGTCGCCAACCATCACGGGTCAAGGTAACTTCCAAATGACAGCTTTTGTGTTAGACCAGTTGCTCTGCATATACAGAAGTGAAATGTTCAGCAAAGCTCTGGTTGTCTATAATTCACATTTTTATCAGTTTAAGCCTCCCTTTGAGACGCTGAGAACTTTGTTTGCTACGTTCCCAAGAAAAGCCCAAAGGACTTAGAAACCTTCACAAAATTATATAAGGCATCCAAAGGCTTTTGCATGAATGAAATGGTTGAGATAAGATCTACTATGAAACAGATTGGTGATAAATGAAAGCAAAGAAACACATCCAGAGCTCAAAGACTGTGCTTCTGCCTCCAACTCCCTATGAAATCCTCATGAAAGTTTTCACGGCTAGACTAACATCCAAGAGAGAGTTGTTACACTCCAAAGGCTTCCAACCAAAAACTTCAGCCCCACAGATCTTAGCCCAGCCTCCTAGCCCAGGTTTAAGACACGGTTGTTTAGGAAAGGGAGTAACAGATTGGAAGACACTGAGCTGATCCCTGAGGAGATCAGCAGAGAATTATTTGTTCAATAAAACTAGTAAGAGCCAACATTTATTGAGCCCCTACTCTGTAAAAGACACCATTCTGAGATACAAACAGCTACGTCAGGTGCACAAGAACACACAGGTATTACCTGTCAGAGACAGGATTCAAACCCAGAAAACCCAGCTCCAGAAACATGTGCCAGGCATTGAGCTAGACAGTTGGGAATGAAATGATGGACAGATGGACACCAAAGAGTCTCAGGACGGGGAAGGGTTAAGTCTGAGGCCAGAGAGGCAGTGGGAACGGTTAGGGTAAGTAGATCTCTCACTGATCCACTTTTGTGCTTGAAAAACGTCCCTCCCTCTTTCCAGCCTCAGTCTATCTATAAAATGAGAGGATGGTCTAAAAATTCTCCAAGATCTTCCCAGGTCAAAAAAGGTGAAAAACATAAAGTAGTAAGCAGGGCAGCAGATCACAGTGGGTAGGAGTTTTCATATGTTCAGGGAAGAGGTGGTTTCAGAGGCAAAAGCAAAGCCCAAAGAAAAATGAAAAAAAACATTTTGTCCTTCTGTGTAATGTGAGGGGACCCATACCTAGTGCTCTTCTTTAAAATCTGGGAGGGTGGGGCACCTGGGTGGCCCAGTGGGTTAAAGCCTCTGCTTTCAGCTCAGGTCATGATCCCAGGGTGCTGGGATCGAGCCCCGCATCAGGCTTTCCGCTCAGCGGGAAGCCTGCTTCTCTTTCTCTCTCTCTCTCTGCCTGCCTCTCTGCCTACTTGTGATCTCTGTCTGTTAAATAAATAAATAATAAAATCTGGGAGGGAGTTTGTGTAGCACCCATGCAAGAGGCAAAGGGGAAGACAAAACAAAACAAAAAGGCCAGAGGAGCTTTCCCTCTGCTCCCTGACGAGTTTCGTTTAAATGATGTATCAGCTGTCACTATAAAAGGAATTAGAGACACAGGGAGTCTGAGACAAGGACTTTGCTGGTCATTTCAGTGTACATGTTCCCAACAGCCAACAGCATCAAATATTCATCCCTATCTGAGAGTAACCCTGCCAAGGCATCAGAAAAGTGCATTTGCTAAATACCTAAACATCTGGACAGCAGCCTTTCCAGAGGAATCAGAGCCAGAGAGAGCAGAGCCAGAGCTCCAAGTGACAGTGTAGCTAGCTTAAGCAGATGAAGGGACAAAGATGGCCAGAACACATTAGCCCAGCCAGGCCTGCCATGGATTGAGGAGTGCTGGTACGCGGAGAGCCTTGGCGACGAGCCCCTTGTTTACAGCCATCTCCTCAGCTAACAAACAAAATGTGTTGGTCTCCCCATCTCACTCCGAGGTCAAAAATGAACCTTCTGTTCCATCTTTATTCCAATAAAAAGATCTAATTCTAGGCCACTCTTTGGGCTTGGCAAAGCACAACCAACACCCCTCGAGATGTGCTGTACTCCTGTGGATTAATTTGGATTGGTTCCCATGACAGCAATCAGCCCGGGACCTGGTGCTCTGGGCTGAGCATCCTCTACAGCACCCCGTGGCCCCACAGCCAAGAACATCCCTCCCTGCTCTCTTCTCTGTTTCCCTCTCATAAACCTCTAATGCAATCCCTTAAAATGAATATACTGAAGAGAGTTTGAAAGTCCCTCAAAAAGGTAAAGATAGTATTGCCATGTGTCCCAGCAGCAATCCAACCCCTAGGTTATCTACCCAGAAGAACTGAGAACACGTGGCCACACGAACACTTGCATGTGAGTGCCCCTCGCACTCACATTCAAATAGCCAAAAAGTGGAAATAACCCAAATAACCCAAATAACCATTGATGGATGAATGCGTAAACAAAATGTGCTAAGTCCACATGATGGAATATTATTTGGCTAGAAAAAAGGAATGAGGTACTTAGACGCTACAATGTGGATGAGCCTTGAAAACATTATGCTAAATGAAAGAAGCTAGTTACCAAAGAGCATACAGTGTGTTATTCCATTTATATGAAATGTCCAAAACAGGGAAATCTCTAGGGGGAAAAGTGGTTAGTGTTTGCCTAGGGTTGAGGTGAGAAGATAAGGGGCTGACTGCTAATGAGTAGTTTCTTTTAAACGAGATAAAATGTTCTAAAATTAGTTTGTGGTAGTGATTGCTCAACTCTGTGAATATACAAAAAAGCAAAAACAAAAGCCATATACTTTAAATGGGTGAATTGTATGGTACATGAATCAAAGCTCAATAAAACGGTCTTTAAAACAAATATATTACTTAAATACACCTTAAAATGCATTATAATAAAGTTTACAGGGCAGTTAAAGGGATTACATTTTTGCACAGCCTTAGAGTAAATGGAAATGAAAGTTTCTATTACTTCCTTCCTTTTCTCATTGCAGAGTTCTGTTCTCACAAAAATGGGAAATAATTGCCTTTCACCCCAAACTTCAGTCTCAAACAGATTTAAATCAGATATTTTTATGGCTATATAACCACCTAAAAAGGATATGGGTTTAGTCAAAAATAGAATAATAGAAATTGGCTATATTAAAGGATTTTATATGATATGATAAAATGGAAAATTAAGTTGGCTTTGATATTCTGCCCCAAAGAAAAGTAGAAAACAGAAGACAATCTTCTATTCTGTATTGGTAGCTATTTGTGTGCCAGGAAGCAGAGTGAGTGTCCTAGAACTTCGGGATTCTTCTATTTGTACTTTCCTGAGGCAGGGACAAAGTGTTAATTTGCCTTTCAGACCACTGAGATGACAGCACAGGAGACAACAGAAGGTTCTCAGGTCCTGCCTTCATTATGGCTGCTGATTGCTTGGCAGGATTGCTTTTAGACCAAAATTGCTATTTGGTGCCATTGATATTATAAAACTGTGGCTGCATGACCTTGGGCAAGATGTTTGACTTTGGTGGAGCTCAACTTCTCTGCAGAAAAATAGTTCCTGCCATGCCACCTCAAAAACTTGATCTGATAATCAGGTGAGATCACAGGTGGGAAATGCTCTGAAAATTATAAAATATTTTTCACATGAAAAGGCTTGTTTTAATCAATCTCCATCTTGAAATAATGGCAGCATAGGCTGTAGGGCATGAGATTTCAGGCCTGGGATTTTATGGAGGCCATCAACCACTGCAACATGGGGAAGACCCATCAGTACTCAGAAAACCATAGCCTCTTGAAATCAAAGTATCTTGAAATTAAGAGGAACTTAAAGAGTATCTAGTTAGTAGAAGATCTTACTGATATTTAAGTCTTCACCATCACTATACTGACAAATAATTCACAGTCACATCCATTCACTTCATGTTCTGATCAACCTACTATTTTTCTACATATAGAGAGATTTACATATTTGAGAGATTCAACTACATTCAACTCAACAAATCTTTTGTGCCCAAATTTGGGTGAGAAATTATGGATGGATGACCTGCCCTCTTGGAACCTTCAATATATTTGAAAAGTAATACTTGAGTTAATCAAAAGAAAATGCAAGGCAGTACTGAAGCCAAACACCAGAAGGTAAGTAGTCTTTGCATTAATTTTCTATAGCTATTGTGACAAACTGTCATAAGCTTGGTGGTTTAAAACAACATAAATTTATTCTCTTACAGTTTAAGATGCCAGAAGTCCTAAATATGTTTCACTAGGCTAAAGTCAAGGTGTGAGCGGGGCTGATTTCTTCTGTAGACTTCAAGAGAGAAAATATGTTCCTTGCCTCTTCCAGTCTCTGGTGGCTGCCAGAATTCCTTGGCTTGTGGCCACATTACCCCAATCTCTGCTTCCCTGATCATAGAGCTAGCTCTTCTGTAGTCAAGTCTCCCTCCATCCCTCTCTTATAAGGACATTTGTAATTACATTTAGGGTCCACCTCAATAATCCAGGATAATCTTACCATCTCAAGATACTTAATCACATTTGCAAAGTGTCTTTTACCATATAGGTAACATTCACAGGTTTGGGGAATTAAGACATTGATTTTGGGGGATGCCATTATTTGGCCTACCACAGTCCTCAACAGCATCAATGGTCCAGAAGGGGACTGACTGATCAACTTTACCCAGAAGGGATATCTCAAGGAGAAGAGACTTAGGATAAGTTTAAACAATGAATAGAGAATTTGATCAAGAAGAAAGAAATGGAACATTAAATGGATCAATAATGAGAATGAAAATAATCAGTTAAGCTTGTACTAAGATCATTTATGAGCTCATATTTGTACTAGGTTCTTCCACCTGTAGGGAGATCAAATTCCTCAACATTTGTATCTGTTTCAGGAAGCCCATAATGCATTAGAAGAAACATGTATCCATAAGATGGTGAATATATGGCTCAGTGTTTTCTGCTGAGAAAGCAAAGTTCACCATGAGCTATGACCATGGCAATCTTACTGGGAGAAGCAGGCCTGGAGTGAGTTACCCATCCACTATTTCAGACAAGTGGAAGTAGGGGAGGGGTGAGTATAAAGATGAGGAAAAGGATAGCAGGCTTGGTAAGATGGAACTCAATGGAAACCTTACCCAGAGCCATTATAATAAAGCCATGGGACTAAAGCCAGGTTTCAGCAGTTGTGAGAGAATGGATGAATAAGAGTTGGGAGGCACAGTAAGAAGGAAAGGAAGAAAATGAAAAGGGATGGCCACCAGGGAGAGTGACTGGTCAGCAAAGGAGTGAGGAATTGTTTTGTTTTAGGAAAAGAGAAACCTGATCATATGTGAAAGAGGAAAAAAAAAATCAGAAGAAAGGGCAAACCTAGTAGAACTTCTGGAGAACAAGGTGATGCTCATGAACCACAACTTGTAAAAATGTCTTTGGTTTAGAAGTCTGTCCTTAGGATTAGGGAAGTGGCAGAAAACACAACTCCAGGATCAGCCCCGAGACTACCCCTGCAATCCCCATCAGTCCCCTTGGTGAGGGTGAGGAGGCTGCATCCTGCTGGCTCACTTGGACATTTCCCTAAAGTTGGAAAGGCTTGTTTAGAAACACTTTCCAACTGGTGATAGGTAAGAGAGGTAAGAGTTGTCCCTCTAACCATCTGGGCTCCATTTCTGTTATAAGAAGTTGTCAAGCTCATTAACATGTGGAGAAGCCTGTTAGTCTTGGCTTCTGAGTTTTTATAGATAGTAAAATGCTATTTTTTAATAGTTCTGGCTCATTCATTAGCAATGTCCACCCTGTTGAATTCTTTGTAGGATATAATGAGGGCACAGTCTCAGAGGTAGGGAAAATACTAAGTGAGGCTGGGGGCAAACAGGTAAGTAGGTGCTCTACCATTTCTGCTTAAAGGATATAATTCAGACCTAGAACCCCTGAACTTCCAGCTCTCAGGTTGTGTGAATATCTCAACTCAACTAGCATTAATGAGGATTTACTGTGCCTACCACTCTGCTCGGTGTTAAAGACACAATAATGGTTAGCGTTTAGCTCCTGGGCCCTTTTGGATGAAGCTGAAATGAAAACAACGCATCCATCTGAACTGCATTCATCATCATGCAACAGAACCCTGCAAAATGTGGAGAGGCATTTAGGGCTAGCTGGGAACACTGCCCCCCTGAGCAAAATCAGGATTTGTAGCATTAAGGAAGATGGGAGGAATACAGATTTGGGTGGGCAACTAGCTAGTCTACCACAACCACCTACTTTTCTCTAATACAGTATTTGGGAGCAATACCAAAAATAAGAGTCAAGTGACATAGGTTAATTACTGAATGAGGGTGGAAAAGGGACACCTAATATGGTTGACAGGGAAATATTTTTACAGTGAAAATGACAATGAGCTAGGCTTATGGAATGACCAAGATTTCATCAGGTGGAGAAGAGAATAATTCGGAGATCTGTAGCCAGAATGGGCCATGACGTGGGGAAGTGCTTGACAGACTTGGTGAATAGCAATATAGGGTGAGAAGAAGGGGCAGGTGAAGGCGGAGGCAGACGAGGATGGAGCAGGCAATGCCATGCTGAGAGGTTTTTAACTTTATGCTGCCTACAGTAAGGAATTCTAAAAGATTTTCTTTTTAAAAAATTTTTTTAAATTTATTTTTTATTTATTTTCAGCATAACAGTATTCATTATTTTTTCACCACACCCAGTGCTCCATGCAATCCGTGCCCTCCATAATACCCACCACCTGGCTCCCCCAACCTCCCACCCCCCCACCACTTCAAACCCCTCAGATTGTTTTTCAGAGTCCATAGTCTCTCATGGTTCACCTCTCCTTCCAATTTCCCCCAAGATTTTCTAAGTAAGATGATAAGATAGTAAGTTATCAGTTAGCCATTGCTGCATAACCAACCACCCCAAAATCTCAGTAGCTGAAAGCAAAAATAATTTGTATCTACTCGAATCTGCAGGGCTCTGTTGTAGGCTACATTTGCTGATCTGATCTTGGCTGGGTTCATTCATGTATATGCACTCTGGCTGGGACTCTTCTAGGCCAGACTTAGTTGAGGGATCTTAGAGATGTTCTGCTCCATATGCCTCTGATCATTTTCCTGGACCCAGTGGGCTAGCCAGGGAATGTCCCTCTCACGGTAATGGTAGGAGCATAAGTAAGCAAGAGGAAGTGCCCCAAGCTTCTTTAATCCTAGGCTGAAAACTAGCACATCATTACTTTCCCTCCATTCTTTTGGCTCTAACAACCACATGGTTGAACCCAGAGTCGAGGTGTGGAAAATATTCTCCTCTCTTTTTTTGTATGGGAGGAACTATAGGTCTGAGGCTAAGGGTATAGAAGCAGGGAGGAGAGAGAAGTTGGGGACATTAAATGCAATCTCCCACACTAAGAGGCATCTTAAGAAGATAACTGTCAACAATGTAAAGAGCGAATGGAAAGAAGCAAGTGTGGATTACGGTTATGGTTGTAATTCATTCACAAGAGGACAACAGCACTAAAGCAGCAGCAGTTGCAATGGAGAGAATAGACGGAGGATGTCTTAACCACTTCTCTGTTAGATGAGCTTTGACTCTGCGAAATAACTAGATGAAAACCCATCAATGGCTATTGCAAGGTGATATCGATTGAGCCGTGCTGAGCTATCAATTCCTAACATTTCTTCCTTGGGTTAGAAGACATGGCTATTTATCTTCTGTCTTCAATCCTAAGCAGGATGATCCTTTGCTAGAAAAGAAAAGTCTAAAAGATAAATGAGGCCTGCAGGTGGCCCCACAGCAAGAACGAAGACAGTGTTACCGCTGAGGCCACAGTGTTCAATTTAGTTCTTTTATTTCTTCCTTGATAGCTATGACACACAGAGAGCACAGCCCCTGCAGCACCTACAGTCCCCGCCATACTCTGGGATACTGACAATATTCTGCGCTATTATTCTTTCACCATTGGGTGGGTGAATCTGGTCTCATTCAGCATCTTAGATTTCTCTCTAACACAGGTTTTAGCTTCTCTGGTTGGATACACATTATATGTCCAATGAAGCTTTCTTGCCTCAATTATTTTCTGTTCCAGTTACCTTGACTGGATCATGAGGTCAAATGTTATTTACCAATTTCTCCCACCTACGGGGCACTTCTTGGGAATTAGATTCTGTAGCAAGAGTGCAGTGCCTTGGGGAAAACAACAGACTTGATGTCATTCTCACAGGAACACCGCGTCAGTCAGGCTGCCTCAGTGCTTCTGAGCCCAGGTGTTTAATTAACTAACTACCTTAGAGGGATGGGGAAAGACCTAAAATTAATAGGTCCACTCCCTACAACTGTTGTTATACCTTTCTAAATGTACTGTGATAAATTTGGCATCACAGAAAAAACAGAAATTTTGGAGACTGGTTCAAATCCTCACCATGTCAATTTCTAGCAATGATACTGAAGGCACTTATTGAACCATATCATGAGTATCATTGTCTTGTGTGTAAAATGGAGATACTGACAAGATTTGCGCTACCTGGGGCAGTGAGATGAAATAAGATAAAGAAGATGAAAATATTTGGTAAATAGGAAGGTACGCCAGTCAAATCGGACCCCATAGGGAGTAAGGAATTCTAGAAGATTTTCTAAGTAAGATCTTTCAGATTACATCACTGGACCCTCAGCGGTTCCTTGGAAAGTCAGAGGCCATACCCTATCCAGAGCCCACATAGGAAATACCAGCAGTAACCCAACACTCTAGATGCATAACTGGCTGGCCACGCTGCATAGTAACGGTCAAGGAAGAGGGGGCAGATGGTGTACTGGGCAAGACATTGGTGGATGCCAGGGAATGAAACCACATGGACCCAAGCTGACTCAGTAGCTGTAGTGGCAGAACTGCGAGTGGCCTCTCAGATAAAGGAAGAACATAAAGGAGAACATGGTGTTGCTGAAGAGAACAAGCAGCTGAGAGTTTAGATCAGGGCACCAAGGGAATCGGAAGAGGTATATAAAAGCTATTCTATATAGCCTCCCTTACTCAGTATCTTTTGGTGTCTACCAAGTACCAGGCACCCGCTAGAGTCTGAGTACACAGAAACAAATAAACAAACAACCAAAAACAAAACCCCACATGTTAGGGCCACTTTCCCAAAGGCATTCACAGTCCTGTAAAATGCAACAGATACATGAGCACAAGACTGCAATATAAAATGTATATGTACTATGTAGATATACAAACAAGATACAGTGGGGGCATAATATATAGAACTTACAAAAAGAACACTAATGGTCGGGGCATCTGGGTGGCTCAGCTGGTTGAGCAACTGCCTTCAGCTCAGGTCATGATCCCGGACTTCCAGGATCGAGTCCCGCACCGGGCTCCCAGCTCTTTGGGGAGTCTGCTTCTCCCTCTGACCTTCTCCTCTCTTATGCTCTCTCTCACTCATTCTCTCTCAAATAAATAAATAAAATCTTTAAAAAAAAAAAAAAAAAAAAAGAACACTACTGGTCAAATAGAAGGCAAGAGCACCAAGAGGGCTGAGGAATGTAGATAGGGCTGTTCAACCAAGTAAAACATTTCCTTTTCCTGAAGCATTCAAGCTGGGCAGCCACTGAGCTAATATTCCACGCACAGGATGAGAGCATCCAGTAGGTGAACTAGATAACTCTTTGTGCTGCCCCAGCTCTGGAGCTCTGTATACTCTTATGATGGACTCAGACTTGGCATCCATAATCAGATAGTTCAGTGGTTGGAAACTTTCACTAAATGTCTGTGTTTGAGGGCTCCATACAAGCTGGCGGGTTTGTTCCAGTTTTGTTCAGACCATACCTTGAATCCTGTCCTACCACAAAGGGGGAAAAATTTAAAAAGTGTGACTGACTGTCTTACTGCTGCTACTTTAGGAAACAGAGTTCACATTGACAATAGCGAACTAGAAACTTAGAAAATAAGAGATCCACCAAAGCAGCACCAAAACTATAAATATCTCTCAATCAACCTTACAAACAATGGATATAATTTTTATGTGCTCAAAAAATCAAAACAATTAAAGGGCATCAAGTAAGATAGAAAAAAGGTGAAAGAGATATACCTTGTTACAAGGTGAGACAACTTAGTGTAAAAATATCAATTCTCACTTAAGTTAATCTATAACTTCAGTAGGATTCCAATATGGAATATTTTCCCTTCCCAAACCACACCTTGCCACCATATTCCTAAAGGCCTATTTATAGCAGTTCCTTCTGCCCAGCACATCATGTCTGGTTATCAAGAAAAAACTACAAGGCATACTAAAAGGCAAAAAAGCAAAATTTGGAGAAAGAGTGCAAGCATGAGAGCCCGAAGTGGCAGAGATGTTGGAATTATCAGAATAAGAATCTAAAACAACTGTGACTGATGTGCTAAGGATCTTCATGGATAAAGAAGACAGCATGCAGGAACACATGGGCAACTTAAGCCGAGAGATGGGAATCCTATGAAAGGAACAAAAAGAAATGCTGGAAATGAAAAATGCTGTAACAGAAATGAAGAATGTCTTTGATAGGCTTAACAGTAGACTGGACATGTCTGAGGAAAAATAAATCTCTGGGCCTGAGGCTATCTCTGTAGAAACCTCCAAAACTGAAAAGCAAAGAGAACAAAGACTGGGGGAAAAAAACAAACAAACCCAGAATAGAATATCGGGGGCTGTGGGGCAACTACAAAAGGTAGTTGTAGGGTAACATAAGTTGTAAGATAATGGGAATACGAGGAGAAGAAAGAAAGGAACAGAAGAAATATCTAACGCAACAATAACTGAGAATTTTCCCAAATTAATCTCAGGCACCAAACCTCAGATCCAGGAAGCTCAGAGAACAGCAGGCAGATTAATGAAACGAACACAAAAAATTCTATATCAAAGCTTATCATTTTCAAACTTCAGAAAATCAATGATAAAGAAAAAAATCCTGAAAGAAGCCAGGGAGGAAATACACCTCACCTATAGAGAAACAAACATAAGAATTATATCCAACTTCTCAGAAACCATAGAAGCAAGAAGAGAGTGGAGTGAAAATATTTAAAGTATTGAAACGAAATTCCACCAATCTAGAATTCTCTACTCTGTAAAACCATCCTTCAAACGTGAAGGAGAAATAAAAATTTTCTCAAATAAAAGTTGAGGGAATATGTTGTCAGCAGACCTGCCTTGCAAGAAATATTAAACAAAGCTCTTTAAAGAGAAGGAAAAGAATATAGGTCATAAATTTGTATCTACATAAAGGAAGACTACTGAAGAAGGAATAAGTGAAGATAAAATGAAAACGTTTATTTTTCTTATTCTTCATTTATCTAATAGATAACAGGTTTGTTCAAAATAATGATTGCAACAATGTATTTGATTATATGTGCTTATGTATACATATTATATATACTGATGCATTATATATACATATATATGCTTATATATAAGTGAAATGAATGACAGCATTAATAGAAGGAATAGGAGGGAGGAATCAGGCTTATTTTATTATTATAAGATTGTTACACTACCTGCGAAATGGTAAAATGCAATCTGAACATGAATTTGAATTTGTTGCAAATGTATACTGCAAACTCAAGGACAACCGTGAAAATGAGTAAAAACAAAAGAAAACATAATTGATGTGCTAAGACAGAAGACAAAATGGAATCATGTAAAATGTTCAAACGGGGCGCCTGGGTGGCTCAGTCAGTTGAGTGTCTGACTCTCGATCTCAGCTCAAGTCTTGATCTCACAATTTTTGGGCTCCATATTGGGCATGGAGTCTACTTAAAAATCAAAACAAAACAACCATAAAAGGCAGAAAAATAGTGAAATGTAATAATAGGAACAAAGAACAAGAACAATAAGTAGAAAAGAGTAACAAATATGGTAGCTATTAATCTGACCACATCAATAATCACTTTGAATATCAATGGTCTAAATGTACCAATTAAAAGAGGTTGTCAGAATGTATATTAAAAAAAAGATTTAGCTAATATACTGACTACCAGAAACCCACTTAAAATATGAAGACACATATAGAGTAAAAGGTAATACATGTTAGACTTCATGCAGCTGGCACTAAGAATCAGAGGACCCTGACTTGCAGGCCACAGCCCTGGTCAGGGAAAAGATACTGACCAAACCCTTCTTTGCCTTTGTCTTCCCTGGCTCCTGAAAGTGCCTCTTCAGCTGGCCCCAGCTTTGGGCCCCGGATGGCTGCATTCCTTCATTTAACACACAGCATCTGAGTACCTGCTGTGTGCCAGCCCCTGCACTGGGCTCTGGGCCTAGGCTGGTTCCTAAAGCACAGATCTCACCATAGCAATAGCACTTTGGTGGCCTTCACCGACCACTCAGTGGGAACGTCCACCAATGCTTCCTCACCTGCTTCCCAGTGGGAACTCCATAGTTTCAGGAAGCCTCTAGAACTACACTTCCCCTTGCCTCCCACTAACTCCCTAAACTGGGCTGCTCAGGACCCTGGAATTCTGATGAACTTCCCACTCCATTGTCTTAGTTGGTTGTCTTAGTCTGTCCAGGTCAAGCTAAATGCCACAGGCTGGGTAGCCTATAAACAACAGAAACCTCTTTCCCACAGTTCTGGAGGCTGGAAGTGTAAGATCAAGGAAGCAGCTCAGGTGAGGGCCCTCTCAGAGGTTGTATACTTCTTACTGTAGCCTTGCATAACAAAAGGAAGGAGGAGAGGTTCACTGGCTGGGGCCTCTTTTAAAAGGGCATTAATCCCATTCAGGAGGGCTCTGTCCTTATGACCTAATCACCTCCCAAAGGCCCTGCTTTCTAATATTATCAGCTTTTGTAGTGAGTTTCCAATATACAAATTTTGAGGAGGTACAAACAGTCAGACCATAGCAGTGACCTGACCTTTCCCCAGTCTCCTCTAGGATGACAGTTCTTAATCTGGAGTGTAGAAACCCAGAGCATAGGGGCGCCTGGGTGGCTCAGTGGGTTGAGCCGCTGCCTTCAGCTCGGGTCATGGTGTCAGGGTCCTGGGATCGAGTCCCGCATCGGGCTCTCTGCTCAGCGGGGGGCCTGCTTCCCTTCCTCTCTCTCTGTGATCTCTTCCCTTCCTCTCTCCTACTGTGATCTCTCTCTGTCAAATAAATAAATAAAATCTTTAAAAAAAAAAAAAAGAAAGAAAGAAACCCAGAGCATAAACAAAGGCTGTACCTTTATTCTCACTACTTTTGAGCTCAGGGGTTGGCCCACTATGGCCCACAGGCTAACATCTAGCTTACCACATCTAGCTTACCACCTGCTTTCTCACAGCCTGTGAGCTAAGAATTTTTTTTTTCTTTTTTACATTTTCAAATGGTTGGAAAACACAATCAAAAGAGGCATCGTATTTCATGACTTGTAAAAATGATATGAAATTCAGCTTTCACTGTCTATAAATAAAGTTTTATTGGAACACAGCCACACACATTCATTTACATATTGTCTGTGGCTACTTTCATGCTACAGCCACAGAGCTGAATAGCCGCAGCACAGACCATATGGCCTGCAAAGTCTAAAATATTTACTATCTGGCCCTTTACAGAAAAAAAGTTTGCTGACTTCTGCTCTAGCTAAAAGTTAGCATTCCCTTTGATTATGAATAGAAGGTGACAAACCAGAGTGGTATACACAGTATGTACCTGTGACTGTCACCAACAGAGATCACAGATATTTTCATAATATATTATAGTTGTTATATGCCTTGAAATATGATTTATTTTCATCATCATTTTAAAATTAAGACATTAGATGCACCATTTTATTTTATTTTAAACACATTACAAAGGAAGCACACATGTCATCACATGGCTTATTCTTAGGGTTTTAAAAAACATTTTGATAATTATATTTCAATAGAATTGTGATCCTATGTGTTCTGGTTTAGGCATTTAAAAACAGGATTCTAGGAAGGGGTTCACAGGCCTCACCAAACTGCCAAAAGGCTGATGGCACTAGAAGGATAAAAAGCCCAAGTCTATGAGAATCCATTTGCCAGAGTCCTGATTCCTCGATCAGGTTTGGTCATTTCTCTGGTGCAAACGTCTAGAACCACCTTCCTGCATTCCCCAGCTACCCACTGGAAACTAAAAGCTCACCTACAAATGCAAATTTGTGTTACTCTGTTGACCCCAAGTTATCACTTCACTTTTCTTCCACATCCCCTGCTCCCCTGGGGCTCCCGGAATTGCTTGGGCAACAGCTGCCTTTGCTATGCCCCTAGGACCCTAAACCTTGAACTTCCCAGCTGCCCTTAGCCAGCCAGCCTCAGGAGGATTTGGACATTGGGCCCTGGGACACTGTATTAGGGACATCACAAGCTCACTTCCAGGATGGAGGTTGAGAGGGATGGCAATGCCAAGGTTCAGGGACAAATAAACTAAGAGGACCCTTTTGCCCTTCCCCTAATCGCCTTCCCACAAGAACTTCACCTTTAGTTAGTCGTATACATTTTCCTTGCATACCAAAGGAAGAAGAGGGGCTTGGTTTGCTTTACGCAGTTAGTGCCACATTGGACTTCATATGAGGGGCCTCATGACTGCCCCAAAGGCCCCTCCATCTATAATGCAGATTGGACCTCAAATTCCCACTTGTGACCACAGAAGTCAAAATACTACCCTCAAGTGGTCACATGACTTTGGACTAAGCCATATACACATGGATATCTCTAGAATAAATATGGAGGACACCAACTGTATACTATACTCAAATTGGCAATGTAGTTAAGATCCTAAATATTTACTTTTCTTCTTATAAGGTACCTGAACTTTCCTAGTGAGAGAACATGAACACATAATTATGTGTGTATGGCCCAGATGGATTTTCAGAGCCAGCGTAGATGTGACAAGGCTGCTGGGCAGGGCTAGGGTCCTGAAGTAGGTCTGTGAAGGCAGAGACTGACAACCTGAGGAAAGCAGGTCATTACTGAGGGTGAACTCCCTGACCCCCTCATTCCTCAGGACTTCTCCTCACAGAGGTTATTAAGTTCTCTTCCTCTATGAAAAGCAGCAGCTCCCAGGATGGTCTTGGTGATGGGAAGATGAGCTCAATAACTACTAAAGATTCTGACATTCAGGCATTACCCACTACATACTGACCAAGAATCTTCTGTCCTCCCCTTGGGGAAAATGTAGATGAGAAAGCTGGCCATCTTTCTCTTGGACCTACTCAGTCTAAAGAGAATACAGACATGGGGCTTCCCTCAGAGATGGGTGACCAGCCATCCTGGTTTCCTGAGAAAGCCAGGGGAAAACTGGGGTGAGTTGGTTACCTTTCAAGAGACCTCTGACTCTACCTTCTAGACCTTGCCAGTTGTCCCAATGGGTGACTTGAAGCAAGTCTTAACTTCTTTATCTTTGACATGGGCCATCTTAGACATGCGACTGAACCCCTTGAGTACTCTGGGACCCAAATATTTACAAAGAACAAGGTGGTTGATATCATTGCTTTGATACGCACCATCATTATCATTACATACCTCTTGTATTTCTCTACTGCACTTTTTCCCCAAGCATATTCCCAGCTATGGTCTCATTTTACTCTAACAACTCTGTGAAAGAGAAAAGAGAAGTTGGAGGAGAGATGGGAATCACTCTGATCTCCATTCTACAGATGCACAAAAAGAATCCCAGCAAGAAGATGCCTTCCCAAGGTCACTGAGTGAGTGGGCAGGTGGTTCTGGCCTCTGGGTCTCTGCCCAACACCTGTTACTCAGAATCCTCATACTTGAGTAACCCTGATTGCTGATAAAAATCAGCCCCATGGCTCCAGCTTTTCTTGGGAGAGCAGATCCAGTGTTTCACAGGTAACACAGACTCACAATCATGAAATGAGGTATTGCTTTGACAGGACATTGATGAGACTTTAAAGATGAAGTAATTGGGCTGATAAGATAATGAGCCCTAAAGTGGATAATAATACTGAGCTCTAAAAGGGATAATAGTATTGATCTGCCTTCTCAGGCCTGTTGGGAGGATTAGCTCATTGGCAATTGTGGAGAATTCTGCAATGAAGGAACATAAATGATAGCATGTTTGAGAGTCCCCTTGTTCCCTTTGGGATGACTCTCCCTGGAGTGATCTAAGTGGTCATCTGGATTCCATAGTAATCAAGGCCTGCCTGATGGAAACCCTTGGCCCTATATTCTATACTCCTTACCTCAACCCTAAGATGAAGACTTGCCCCTCTATAAAAATCAAAGTGCTGTGAGAAAGCTTTTGACTTTCAGGCTCCTGATAGAAAGCAGAGGCATGGAAGAAATGCAGGATGCTTTCATCGCAACAACATTGTCTGCGGTCACAGAAGCCATGGGTGCAAAACTGACTCTTAAGGGGGCAACAAGACATCGCTAGAGGGGCTCTGCCAAGTGGGGGCTTGAGAGAGGCCATGTAGGAAGCACTGTGCTTATGGTTCTGATCTGGAGTTCCTATTTACAGCCACCAGGGAAACATGAACTTTCTCTTACCCACTTTCATAGCCAGCCCATGTGGAAAAGCTGTGTTGTTTTCACCATGTCATTAATATAGTAATAGTCATTTCAGAGTAGGTGTTTAATAAATGCTGATTGATGGATGTTTTGGTATTTGTATGTGTATCATGTGCTTACTCACAAGCAAGCTTTTCTAATTTTGGCAATGTTTTGTACTGATTCATATACTCTCTGTCCCAAGCCCCTTGTGAAAAATACATGAATGAATGAAGCAATTTTCCTAGAATCACACAGCTTGAAAGTGGCAGTACCAAGATGGACCAGAGCTTCCAATATCTAGAACTTCCAAGCCTAGAGCTCCCTTGTCTCTGCCATCCTGTCCCCCATAACCATGCTGCAACCTAATCACATGCATTCAAGGGGAATACAATGGAAAACCACATTCCTGTGTTTCTCTTCCGCTTTCAAACTACTACCCACTTGTAGCACTCCTAACACCAGAATAGAAGGGGTGCCCTACACCAAGCAATTTTGGTGTAGGGAGAGCTAAATGTTCCAAATTTCGTATCATGGTTTGGTCTTTCTGGTGACCAGCCTCCACCCAGGGGCCCACCAAGAATCCCTTATTACAACAAAAGACAACTTATCACCCAGGAAATCCCAAGGGATTTAAGAGCTTATTGTTAGGCGCTTCTATCACTCAGGAAATTACAAAGGTCTCAGGAACTCTGCATCAGGAGCCAGGGTCAAGACTCAATGTTAGAATAAAAGATTCTCCTAGCATCCCTATTTGGAAGGGTTTTAGAAGCTTTGTGTCAGGAACTAGGAGCTGAGACCAAGAAATACATCTGTATATATTTCTTTTTTTTTTTTTTTAAGATTTTATTTATTTATTTGACAGACAGAGATCACAAGTAGGCAGAAAGACAGGCAGAGAGAGGGGGGAAGCAGGCTCCCCACTGGGCAGAGAGCTGGATATGGGGCTGGATCCTGAGATCATGACCTGAGCCGAAGGCAGAGGCCTTAATCCACTGAGCCACCCAGGTGCTCCTGTATATATTTCTTATTATTGCACAGGGACTTATCCTCCATGTTACTTTCTATTTCCTCTGTGCTAAGTACACATGGACCCACCCAAGGGAGGCCATCATACAAGAAGCAACTGTAACTTATCCCAGCCTCCCCAGCACCCCAAGAGTACTCTGGTGGACACCTGCATGCCTCTGTTTGCCCAGAAAAGTAGTGAGGTTTACCTTTTTATTCTAGTTGCTTGCCTTATCCTCTCATCCCCCCCAGTTTCTGCCTTCTCAAAGACATTTTAGAGAAAAGATTTTTAAAATTGCTTGGAAATTGAGGCATGATTGCCCAGTTATTGATTCAAATTCTGGCAAGTCTGACTCTGAGCTGTCTCTGTCATTCCTGCCTCTGACTCTGATGGCTAAAGCGGGATTCCAAGGAATTCGACTGTAATCAAATGACCCAAGAATCCCCACGCCCTCCGCATGCAGGAGAATTTAATATTTCCATTCTAACTGAGGTCCTCATTGCCAGGATGTTATTTGAGATTTCAGTTTGCCTGAATCCATTCTAAGATTTTGCTTGAACTAGTATTTTTTGGTTCTTTGCTCCTGTATCTTACAGCAGACAACAAACAACCTCTGAATATTCACAGAATGGCAAGAGCTGGGTTTAGGCAGCAATTTGGCAGATAAACATAATAACAGTAGCCTCAGAAGCATTCCTATTGGGGATGTGATAGAGAATGTTCCATGGCAAAGAAATCCTGTGCTTTGTGTCATCCTTTGCATAGGAAGAGTCTGGGTCTATTGCATCTCACAAGAAGAAAAGATACTCAAGAGACAATAAGATAATAGTAATGAGTCTGCTGTGTGTTAAAGGGTTTGAAACATGATCATACAGACCTGAATCTACTTCTTTCCCAGGCTTCCTTTAGCAAATTTCCTTCGCTTGGTTTCTATGGCAACTGGAAACTGCACATGAACTAGAGACACTCAATAGTCTTCCCTGGCAGGCGTGTCCATTTCAGATCTTTCTGCTTTAAGTGATGTCATATTGCAACCACTAAGAATAAAATAATAATAATAATAATAATAATAATAATAATCTATATACTGTATTCTCAGAATCATTGCTGAGAAGATCACATTGATAGCTAACATAGCTATTTTCCAGGGCATAGACTTAAAAATTATGGACCTTAACTCAATCCTCCTGATAGCCCTGTGCATTTGCTATCTGTAAATATCAGGGTCCATCTAGAAAAACAGAAACCACTCTAGGTCTTTCAAATAGAAGGAGTTGAATGCAGGGAATTAGTTACGCATGTAACAGAATCACTGAGAGGCCAAATGGGGGGCTGTGAAAGGCTGCCCACAGAGTAGCAAAAAGGGGAAACTGCCAACAGCCCTGGGGTTAGAGAGGCAACAGGGTGGGCTAGTGCTTCCGAAAGTGCCCAGAAGTTGAGACCAAATGGCAAGAACTAGAACTATCATGAGGACCGCATGTAGGAGCTGAGACCATGGATGGAGGAACTATCCGGTGGGCACTGAAGCCACAGAGGAGACACAACTGCTGCCAGCTCTTCCCAGAAAGCTGAGAGAGAATGGGTGAGTAATACACCGACCTCTCTCTTCCCTCTGGTTTCATTACCAAACATGTTTCTGTCAAGGCCACCTACTGAAGGAAACTGCATGGAAGGCAGAGGGCAAAGGATCCTTGGAAACAAGGTCCCCTGTGAGACAGAGGAGAGCAAAAGAAATACAGGATGGATCTGAGAACAAACTAGCAGATGACTGGTGGAGTAGCATATACCCATTTCATGGATGAGAAAACTGAGTCACAGAAACAGAAGGTCTTAAGACAACACTAGCAACTTAAATGACTGGTTATCTGGTTAAGAGTCCATGCTCTTAACCACCTTATGATGCCTCCTGTAGAGAGAAAAGGTGCTTCTTTACACACATGGCATTTCTAAAGCAAACATGGCATTTCTAAAGCACATGCCCTTCACCTAAGTGGGCCCAGGTGATTATGCAAACCTTTAGCTGTGGGGGTCTATCCACCTGAAATTTGCCTATTTGGAGGGGTTCTGGATATTTGTTTGATATGTACTAAGATGATTGAGCCTGACCACATACAGTCATAAAATTATAAAAGAGATAATCTATTCACTGGTGACATGGACCTGGAAGTGAGGGGAAGACAGAACAGATGAGAAATCTTGTCTTTCTCATATTTGCTAGAGAACTAGCTTGTGGTTCCAATTGGTCAGAGTATAACAATGAGCTAAAAATGAGAAAGATGAGGGAAAAGAGGCAAAAATGCCCAGTTCCCATTTTCTATTTTAATGTTTGACCATTTGCCATTGTTAAACTTGTAAGAGAAATTTATCAAGATAAAGCTAAGACTTCTGTCAGCTTCTTTTCTCTGAATTGTGGGAAGACCATCTAACAGCCCACGTATATGTCTCTTAGAAAAGCTCATGTTTTAGAAGAGTTTACTTAAAAACAAAGAAAACTTCTAATATAACAATTTTCAACGACTGGTAATGGGGAGGGAAGCACATCTTGGGATAAATTTTTCTACCGTTTCCTTTAAGTTCTGTGAGCAGGAACCTCTGTATTTGTAAGGCCAGCCTTATTTACATCGGTAGACAATTGCGTGAGTTGCCTACTGTGTGGATGCTCTGTCTTCCTTGCCAAAGGCTCCAAGTGCTTCCCTAGTCAGTAACTGATGAAGGGGAAGGCTTCTCTCCCACTGAAACCCTGAAGCCTTCTAGGACAGATGGTACACTCTCCTTCCTGCAGGCACGGGACACTGCTCAACAGCACCCATGCTTGATGCCACAGAATAAGCAACTTGTGAACTACTGGAGCAGGCAGAGTATGATCTCTCCTAGCCGCCCAAAATTTTTCTAGATTTTTCTAGAAACTTACCATTAAAAATAGCTTTGCTATTCACAATAATGGATATTTGATGACTAGGAAGTCTTTTTTTAAAAAAATATTTTATTTATTTATTTGACACAGAGAGAGAGAGCGTGCACACACAAGCAGGGGGAGTGGCAGGCAGAGGGAGAGGGAGAAACAGACTCCCCACAGAGCAGAGAGCCCGACATGGGGCTCGATCCCAGGACCCTGGGATCATGACCCAGCCAAAGGCAGCTTAACCAACTGAGCCACCCGGGCGCCCAACCAGAAAGTCTTAATACCACTTTCTTACCACTGATATGACATAGAATACATGTGAGGACCAAAGAATAGCTGTTGATTTGCTAGACAAAGAAGAGAAATCCCTTATCTCTGACTTCCCTCAGTTTTCTCCAGGGGTGGGTCCAGCCTTTATGTGGACTGATACTTACATCATTCTAGGTTCTCTCTTTAAGAAAAATAAAATGCAGAATGATGAATACGAACTTAGGAATGACAATGATTATTTAGAACGATAAAAGAAATCACAACAAATTATAAAATTGTAAAAAGCAGACAAATATCAAAACCATTATAAAATCTAGAGTATGATATTTGGTTAGTTAGCTGCCTGACACACCTTCAGAGTATTTTTTCCTATATTTTTCATACTTTTCCATCATGCCCTCATTCAACAAAAACTTTGTGATATTTTCTATTGAAAGGCTGGAAACCTAAAATTCAGCCATTGCTCTAACACAATTGAAGAAATTTTCTTTTTTCTTTTTGATAGTTCAGAAAAGTTTCTTTCAGCTTTCCAACTTCTTATTCATAGTGATATGTCAAATTTTAGGACTGTGATCAAACATAGAAAACCTCAAATAAGTCCCTTCTATGTAGGAGCATTTTAGGTTTCCTTGTGAAGTGACTCATCTCAAATATCTTTGAAAAGTTTACATTCATAATTACTTATCCTCAATATCTTTGTTTCTTTACACTGGGTGACTTGGCTCAGAAGACAGTGGGAGTATTATTGGATGCCACAACTCGAGTAGATTGTGAATTAACTGAACACCTCTTAAATATACTCACTGAACCCAAGTTAATGCATTCCAAACTCAACTTCCACTGAGGTGCATCCTAAACATGACCATGGCTACTAAAGAGCCACTCAGCACAAGGGGTTGGTGACAGAGGAGACACTGGCATGAAAACAGCAGTGTTAACTGACTGCAGTTAAAAGATTTTACTTTCTAAAATTTACAAAACACATGACCATGTAAACATTGTTGGGACTTCTTCAGGGCCCTTGATTGGGAGGAAACTTAAAACTTAAAATTTAAGCTTTCTTAGCTTCATGTTAAGTCTACTTCTAATAGAAATTTCCCAAAATCCTAGAGGAAAACATGGGCAACAACCTCTTTGACCTCAGCCACAGCAACTTCTGGCTAGACACGTCTCCAAAGTCAAGCGAAACAAAATAAAAAATGAACTATTAGGACTTCATCAGGATGAAAAGCGGTTGCATAACAAAGGAAACAGTTGACAAAACTAAAAGGCAACCTATTGAATGGGAGACTATAGTCATAAATGACATACCAGATAAAGGGCTAGTATCCAAAATCTATAAAGGACGTACCAATTTAAAGACCCATAAAACAAAAAATCCAGTCAAGAAATGAGCAGAAGACATGAACAGACATTTCTCCAAAGAAGACACACAAATGGCCAACAGACACATGAAAAAATGCTCAATATCACTCAGGGAAATACATTTCAAAACCACAATGAGATACCACCTCACACCAATCAGAATGACTAAAATGAACAACTCAGGAAACAACAGATGTTGGTGAGGATGTGGAGAAAGGGGAACTCTATTCTGTTGGTGGGAATGCAAGCTGGTGTAGCCACTCTGGAAAACAGTGCGGAGGTGCCTCAAAAGTTAAAAATAGAACTGCCCTACAACCTAGCAACTTCACTACTAAGCATTTATTCAAGGGATATAAACATAGTGATTTGAAGGGGCACATGCACTCTGATGTTCACAGCAGCAATGGACACAATAGCCAAAATATGGAAAGAGCCCAGGTGCCCACTGACAGATGAAAAAAAAAATATATATATATATATATACACATATGTATATATGACTCATTCATCAAAAAGATTGAAATCTTTCCATTTGCAATGATGTGGATGAAACTAGAGGGTATTACACTAGGTGAAAGAATTTAATCAGAGAAAGACAAAGACAACATGATTTCACTCATATGCGTAATTTAAGAAATAAAACGGAGTAACACAGGTGAGGAAAGGAAAAATACAATAAATAAAAACAGAGAGAAAGGCAAACCATAAGAGATTCTTAACTATAGTAAACAAACTGAGGATTGCTGTAGGGGAGGTGCATTGGGGTGGGGTCGGTCACTGGGCATTAAGGAGGGCACGTGATGTGATGAGCACTGGGTATTATATGCAACTGATGAATTACTAAATTCTACGTCTGAAACCAATAATTCACTATATATTAATGAAACTGAATTTAAATTTTAAAAAATCTACCTCTAGTTCTGTCATTATTAGCATCATCATGTCGTAACCATCATTATCATTATTATTACTGCTGCATCACGGGGTCTTTGTGGGGATTACCATGGGATAATACACACAGAACTCCTGGACCATCAATCAGTTATTATCAAGCAATTGCATTTACTGCCACCACCACAACCACCACCACCACCATCATCATCATCATCATCACTACCATCATCGCACTCGATTCCCAAGAAGAGGTGAAGGAAGACTGGCATAATCAAAAAGCTTCCTGAAGAAGACAGATCTTCTGCTATATGCCAAAGGCACTCCTTTTACTTTTAACACATACAAGTGTCTCTAGTTTTCCCAGGCAAGGACATACAGTAATTAATTTCCAGGACTTGGAAATCCAGATAAGGGTAGAGGGTATTTGGCAGGTTCATATTTGCTACAGTTACAGTCTGGACTGAAGGAAAAGGGTTTGATAATCCACCTTATCTTAAAACTGACTTAATTATCCTGTTGAAACTCTAAGAGTAATGGAAATTTAAAAAAAAAAAAAAGAAGAACAACAAACCTCAATACTCTGTTCAGGATGGTTTAATTTCAAGAGATGTTGGTTAAGTGATATGATCTACCTGCATCAAATTATTCTACAGAAAAAAAGATTTCTGGAGAGATCCACACACATGTGCACACATGCACACACACATGCATGCACAGAGAGAATAGGTTGAATCTTTCCTCCCTAGAGCCAGCTAAAAATATAGTTCTCTTCCTCATCTCAATAGAAGCCAATCCACCTTAGCCCACTGAATTGGTAGCAAGAAATGGTATCAATGGGGGAAAGCCATGATTCCATCTTCCCATGGAAAATTCCAGTTGGAGGGAGAGAAGGGGCAGAAGGCAGATTCCTGCCCAGGAAGGCAGGTGAGCTACCAATCACCTTCTTCAGCAGCCAGTGCCTCACTGCCCTCACCCAGACCCAGGCAAGCACAGACACAGAGGCAGTGCCAGTCTTGCTGTGGAAGGAGGACTGTGCACTGTGAACTCTCCTGGGTTCCCAAGGCAACAAGCTCACCCATCTCCCCAGGCCTGAAATGATTGCCTTAACCAATCCGTTGGGTAGAGGATTGAAGTCTCCTCATACCACCAAAATGCCAAAGCATAGAGCCTTCCTCCAGGAATTAACACTCAAGCTCGAAGTAGACTATCCAATGGCCTAACTGGACAGCAGGGGTGTGAAAGGATGGGCTGCCCCAGTGCCTTGTTAAAGCCTCCCCATAGCACTATGCAAGTCCAGCCTTCTGCTATGATTGGGCCTCTTTCTTCTGGAGCTTCCACACCCTCCACTGAGCTCACACAATTTCCTTCAATTTCACTGCCCCAGTCCCGCCTCTCGGCCCATCTACAACACCCATGGAGCCTCTCCAGACCCCACCTGTATTGGTTACTACTTCTGCTGATCTCCCATAGCTTTTGATTTAAGAAATGAATTACTTTTTGCATGGATTCTTAGTTAGATGTGGTTTTATTTCCTTTCTACTGGTTGCTGGGCTTCCCCCACATTTATGCACAATAAACACTCGCTGAATAAATGAACAAATGACGATTTGCAATCAGAGGAGATGGCCAGGGCATAGCTCTGTGCAGTGTGACTGAGGAGGACCCCAGGAAGGACGCTGGGAGATTCAGAGGGTGCCTGAGGGTGTTGTGTGCTCTCAAGCAGCAGAGGTCTCTCCAGGGAGACAGAGGGGTTCTATAAGCAAATCCTGACACTCAACAATGCCCACAGGACCCTGATGGCTAGTTAGGACCCTTTGGGTTGCAAGTCACAAAGAAAGTCAACTCAAATTGCCTTAAGCAAGAAGGGAGGTATTGGCTTTCGTGGGTGGGAAAGATACTGGAGGGACTTACAGCATGAAGAGTCCCAGAAACAAAAAGCCCGGGAAAGAAAGTGCAAACCCCCTAGAGACCTAGAAGATGCTTCTTTTATCTTTTCCCTCCCTCTCCTCTTTATATCTGAATCCCAGACATGTTCATCTCACATCACACCCTCTCTCTTCTCTCTCTCCTCAATCTCACTATCTCTATTTTAATCTCATTCTCTTTTACATCAGAAAATTTCTCTCCACATATCAGAAAAAATAGCTCCTAGCAACTCCAGACACAAGCCCTTAATGATTTAAAACTAAGAAAAACTAGCCTTCCACCGCCAATCACAGGATTCCTTAGGAAGCTCCCGATCAGCCTGGGCTCTATTTCCCTTGGACGGGTCGCTGTGTCCAGGGATGCGACACCCTTCTTGGCCCAATGGTGTGGTGAGGGAAGCCTGGCGCCATGACTGACAGCTGCTCCAGGGCCACCACATTGAGGGGGAGAAACAGGAAGATCGACAGCTTGCTTCCACAGCAAAGACAAGACCTCCTGGCCAAGATAAGAAGGGGAGGATTTGGAAATAACTTCAGGCGCAGGGGCGACGTCAAGACTAGGGATGTACTTCCAGGCAGCAAATGGGAGGCCCTCTGAAACTGTCTGGGCTTTGTCTCCCAGGGACACCCTGTCTAAAGTGAGCTCAGCCCGGCAGCTCCCATCACACTGATACAAAGAGCTGGAAATAACATGGATGCTCTCTGCTAACTCAAAATTACAGTAGTCCACCTCTAGATCTTGTGTTTCGTGTGCTCATAAAGAGTACATATATTACTAAATCACCATTTCACTTTCTAACATTTTGACAACTGTATTAAAATGTAACTGGCTTTCTTTGTAGTCCTGTGCATTTCATACACTTTAAAAACATTATTCTGAGAAGGGGCCACAAGGCCTCACCATATTGCCAGGGGGTGTCCATAGCAGAAAAATGGCTAGCAACCCCCTGTGTAGTTGACAGCCCGATGCTAACCCTCCTGGTGCAATCGTCCAATCTGTGCATCATTTTCTCTATTTTCTGTATTTCTGCCATTTTTGTTCTACTCTCTGTGCAAATTCCTCAATTTGCTCTTCTGACCCCATACTCTATTTTATTTCTGTTGCATTGCCTTTGAGCTTGGGCTTATTCCATTGTTGCTCTGTCTTCTCATCCCTCTTAGGCTACCAATTCCAGGGTGTGATTTATTCCTGCTGATCTTTGGCTGTCTGCTCACATGTGGAAAAAGCACTCCATAGTGACTGGGATTTCTGTACCCAAGAGCAGGGCTCACTGGGTGGTGGCTTCACTGCGGGGTTGTAAGCAAAGCATCAGCCATTTCATTGTGGAATTTCCCACAGAATCTGTGACTTCCCTCTTGGGGAACTTTACCTGAGGAATGCCCTAATCCCCAGCTTGGAGGGAGTGGGCACATACAGGTCAGCGTCCTAGGAACCCCCCAGTAAGGACACTTAGATCTTATCCCCTGTTTTCCATCCAACTTAGAGCTGTTCCCTGCTATTCCCTCAATCTGAATTCTCTCTGGTTCAATTACCCAAGGATTAAATCTCCTCCTTCCAGCCAGAGAGGAGAGGAACAGTGGGTCTGGATATTTGGATTGGGAAAAGAGACCTCCTGAGATAACTCTTCTGCCTGTCCTCTATTCCTTCCTACCCTCTCCCAGCTTTGAGAGTTGGCTGGTGCCACCAATTTCTGAGCCCTTGCGCTTTTCCTGGATGCTACCTGACTTGCTTCTTCTTAGCTTTCTCCCCTGCCGGCGTCACTCTCCACTCTGCCCAGGTGCTCAACTCTCCATTTTTCATGTCCCAAAGTATTATGTGTCTTTTTTGTTCAGTGTCATTTTCTTTCCATTTTTCTTTGCCTTTACAGGTTTATTCCTTTGCTTTGCCATTGCTTTAGTGGAGCTTGGGAAGAGAGCGAGGTTACAGGACACACTCAATCTTCCACATTTTATCCACATATCTTCTGCCTTCCAGTTTCTCACTTTAGCGCCCCCAATAATAAAAAGACACCATCAGCCTTGCATTGACACTTGTTGGATATCCAACTCAGTGTGGATGCAACAGAACCTGGCAGAGGAAACAGCTGTCTTGAGCTCTGGCTGCCAGCCAGTAATGGAGATGCCAGCCCCCAGCCCAACAGTGATTAATCTGAAACAAGAGAACTTGAACTACAAGACAGTAAAGGAAGGAGAGAAGCCTAGTGTCTGATATGGTGATCTTCAGGAGGAGTCAGGAATACCCACCTCCTCCAGGCAGACTGCCCGGGCTGAGGGAACAAAGGTAGGAATCCCCTCTCTGCCCCAAGCACTATACACACCCGACATGTCACCTAATACCCTCATGATTGCTTCCAAAAGGGTACTTCCCTGTACTTCAATGTGACAGTAGGGTTTCCCCATTTCTTTTCATGTATTGGTTCTGTGATTGTTATTCTGCTCCATGGTTGTGCTCTATAGCTGCTATTCTGTTGACAATGTATCCACTTGGGGCAGTTCCTGTGTCTTCTGAATGGCTACCCAAGTTGTCCCTATTTAAGCACAAACTCCTGTGGTACCAGATTTAAAATAAAAAGGGAGCAGAAATGGTTTTTTGATAAGGAGATCAAATTAAGTTGAAAAAGAAATCTGACTTCCTGTTTTAAAGAGAAAAAAAAAGAGCAAGCATCTGAAAGAATGGGTCTGGAATCTTGTATGTATTTCCTTGCAGTGAGAGGAAAGACTTGAATTTCTATAGCACTTTGCTTCAGGGGATATCAAAGCTTTGCTTTTTTTTTAATTACACAAAAGAAAGCAAAGGCACCAGATATGAACGTTTCAGAGCCAGAGAACCCAGCCCATGCAGCTGAGCTGTTATTTAAAGACACGAAAATGCAGATCCCTGGATAAACCAGAGCTGAGTTGCCTTCAAAAGCTGGGGCGCAGTGGTTACTGAGGGTCTCTTCCAAAGCCCCGTGGTCCCAGCGCAGGGCTGCACAGCTTGGAACTGCCAGCCCCCATGGTGGCTGCCACAAACCTCCTCAGCCCCCACCTGATGCTGGGGGTTTAGAGGAAAGACAGATCCAGCCAAAGAAGATGAGAGGGATGGCATCTCAAAGTAGTTCCCATTCTGACAGAAGGAAACAAGAGTATTTGGAATTTGCCAGAACTCACATTGAATGGGTTTTCCATAACAAGCATAAAAGTAATGAGGGCTATTTTCTGGGAAGTTTAAAAATCAGATGTGAGTTTTTGGTTTGAGGACATTTTTATGAATAATAGCCTAATAGCCTAAGGTCTAAGATTAAAAAAAAAAAGAAATATGCTGGCAGCAGCTTCTTACTCTGCTGATGAGAAAGTCCAGAGCTGACCAAATTTCATCTGAGCCACAGGCCTACCACACAGCTGAAGCAAAATTAAGGAGAACTGGCCACACCACCACAGAGAGGCCACATTGAGTTACCAGACCAGAGGCTATCTCCTCAGGGCCATTCCAAGACTGCTGGGTCCCCAACAGCAAAGAGGTCCAAATGAAGAAAATTCCAGAACCCTGGTGAGGGAAATGAATGGAAAGAATGAGCACTGTGGAGAAAACAATGGCCGAAGGCTGAAATTTCCACAAGGGTAAGGTATCTCACTTGAGATATCAATTATATGCTAAATGACTATAAAATCCCACCACCCAAGAAATTAATTCTAAATGCAAACTACACAAATAGTTGATTACCACTCATTGATGTGAACAGAAGGTTGCTTTTGGTAAATTTCATAATCCTTCTGAAGAGGGAGGGGAAATTATGAGTGTTATACTTCTCTTTTCTATACTTAGCTTTAATTTATTAACTCTCCACCCAAACACAGGAAGAATCTCCTATAGGATCAGGGCCCACCATGTAAGGATGTGCAGGTTGTACACGGAACAGCTCCAAGGTTTCCTCACATTGTAGGCAGTAGCCATCGATGAAGCATGATCAAGATGTTTCCCAATGCCAGAGGCCGTGGTCACAATGCACCATATAAAACTTCTACAGTGAATGAACAGATCCTACCAATTGATATTAGCACAAACTAGAGTCTGAGGCTCCATTCCCTGGGTCTCCAAATGACCATCATTTTAGACTAGGCTCTATTGCCAGAACTAAGGGCTTGAGTGCAGGCTCTTCTCATGTCAGGTCTATTTCCATGCAAGCCTCCACTTCTTCCTAAGGTCTGCAGCTTGCCAGAGCTTCTCTGGAGACAGCGTGGCCAGAAGCTGGAAGCTTCCTTCCTGATCTGGCTAGGACATTTTCCAACCCCCACACGAGGGGTATAGTTTTCTCCTCCAAGTGCAAGGAATGTGGCTCTCTGGCTTCTCAGAGATGGCTGCCTTCCTGGTATCCCCTCTACAAAGATGCATCCAACCACACTCAGGTTCTGAAGACCCTAAAAGAAGAGCCTCAGAAATCTTTCCTATCCGTTGGCTGAGGTCAGCCAGCACTTCTGTCTCCATGAATTAAATACATGGACTAATCCTGTCCCCCCTGATACCTATTTTGGCCTGTCAGCAAGTCTATGGGAAACGTGACATCAAAGGACCACATAACAGACTCCTCATGCTGCTCTCCAACCCTCTCCTTTGGACTTTATGGACACTGAGTGCCCACAGACCCAGACACTGCCTGCAGATGTGACATGATGACCACTAAAACATACATTTACATTGACAGCAAATCATCACATAGCAGCCATTTACCCAAGCCTTAAAGGCACCAGGACATGTGAGTTTGAGGTTCCAACCTCAGTTCTTCTGGGTCATAACCGCTCTCTAGCAATGCGACTTGTGGTATTCCACTTTCCTTCTCCCATCTTTTGTGTTTGTGAGGTTAAAGGCAGTTTGGAAGAGTTGAAATTACCTACAGGTAGAGCACTCCACTAGAAGCTGAGCTATCTCTGCTTTTCTTCTGATTTTCTCTGTGTTAGGATGGCTGTGTTGGAAAGAGCTGTCAAAGATAACGGTGACATTTCCCCCAAAAGACTAGTGAAGATGAAGGCATCAGCATCATGTATGTCTGAGCACAGTGAGCCTTTGTATCACTTTGGCCAGTCCTATCCAGTGTGTGGTAACTCCTCTCAGGTAGCTATAAGTCCCAAAACCTGCCTAGTCCCGGTCCCCTAAGTCTACCCATCACAGCCACACTGTGGAGTGAGACTGTATTTTATTATTAAAGTAATAATGACAGCAGCAACTTGCTTGTTTAAGTGCAGGCTTTGTGCCGAACACCATTCTTAACAGTTTCCGGTTTCCATGTATTATTTCACTGGATCCTCCTGCAATCCCCCCGTGGTACATACGGTATCATCAACGTCCCCATCTGAAAGATGAAGAATCAGAAGCACGAGAGACTGAGACGTCTACCTTAGGTCACACGGCTGGTAAGGATTTGGACCTACGCAGTCTGGCTCGGGAGCCCTCGGGCTGAGCTCTGGCACTCTGCTACTTCAGGAAACTCTATCCTAGCCAGAGCTCAGCCAAACTGGAGGCAAAGCCATGCACATGTCTTCACGGTTTACCCACAGATCCCTCTTTAGGAGATGTAGGATCTGGAAAGATAAAAGAGTCAAACTTCCCTGGGCCCTCCCTGCCATGGTGGCACTCGGCCGCTAGCCATACCAGCAGCCCCGGGAACCTTCCGCTGGCTCTCCAGGGAAGTGTCCCTCTGGCCTGCCCTGGTGCCCTGCGCATGTGCAATGCTCCCCCCCCCCCACCCCGCCACTCATTCACGTTTGAAACTCATGTGTATATGTGCGACACAGTGCCTGCAGGCAGCTCCGCGGGTTCCAACAACCCGTTCTTTCCTTCTCCTCCCCACCCCACACTCCCCACATTCTCAACCAGTCTACATGTCCCGTGCTAATTGCCCTTTCCAACGGTTAGCATTTCCAAATGGCAAGATAAGTTCAGAGTCATTTAAAGGAAAAATGGGCGTGCTTGAGACAGCCATGAAAATATGGAGCTTTTTCTTTTTTTCTTTTTAAATCTCCTCCTTACCCTTCCTGCAGAGACGGTGAGCTCAAGTGGCCTCCTGCTTATTGTTTTTCCCAGGGAAGCCAATTTCAGCCGAGTTCCCACTGTGTCATAACATGAGAGCTCAACTTACACACTTCCAGAGGGGATAGGTGCTTGGTTTTGTTTTCTTCTTCCCTCAAAAAAAAGCCTCAATCTCAGTTGCAGGCTTAAACAGACTTACCAGCCATAAGCCCCATAAGCGCTGGCATGCCATAAATAGTCCTTTTCATCAAAAGCTGCAAATCACAATTCTACGGTACAACCCAGAGCTACTCAGATAGCTGCCCGTGGCCCTGAGCATGGGGCCTTGCATTCAGCAGCATTTAATAAAGATTTGTTGATGGACTGATTGATCCGGGTCTCCCATATCAGGTTGTAGCCTAAGTCTCTTAGACTTTTTTTTTTTTTTAAGGGATTTGAACTAAGATTTAAAACCAACCCTTAATGCACCAACCTCTCCAGTCTCTCAGTCCTTTGGGCCCAGAAACTTAGAACCTATTTATAATGCATCCATTTCAAAGCCCTTGTGGGGACCAGAAGGCAAGAAGGAAGGCAGAACCATCCAATCCAGGAAGAGCCCCTACACCATCTGGGCCGTGGCAAAGTCCTAAATGGTGCTCCTCGGGACGGCCTGGAGCAACTGAGAGGGGCCCTCTAGATCATCAGAGAAAGGAGACCAAGGTTTCCATCGCAATGGGTTACAGCTTTGGAGTCAGGAATCCTGAGTCCCCTACTCCTAGTCCTGTGGCCTTGACCAGGCGACTTAGCATCTGCATGCAGCAGGCTGCTCAGAGAAACCAGTTCATGGGATTTTTGTCAGGGTTCAATGGGGTAACACTTGTTAAGCCCTTGAGACAGTATCTGGCATGGAGAAAGCATCATTTGTGTTTTAAATGATTACCTTAGCCATACAGGGCAAGGCATTTTATGGTGCTTTTAATTTTATGAAAATTAGGGGGTCCTTATATACCAAACAGTAACTCAGCTAACCAGAATATTCAATTAAACAGAACCTATTCTCCCCAAATGCCAGGCAGATTGGAGCTCATGGTACGAAGAAAGTGCAGGCAGGAACAGAAACAAAACAGGGATCAGTAATAACTGACCTGAATAGGGATTGCAAAACACTGGTGGCGCTAAAAAGAGTACATTATTAATTTTTAAAATGTCATTATAACGTCAGGAACAGGTATACCATATGAGCTCTTCCAACTTTTTTTTTTTTTAAGATTTTATTTATTTATTTGACAGAGAGAGATCACAAGTAGGCAGAGAGGCAGGCAGAGAGAGAGGGAGGAGGAAGCAAGCTCCCTGCCAAGCAGAGAGCCCGATGCAGGACTCAATCCCAGGACCCTGAGATCATGACTTGAGCCAAAGGCAGAGGCTTAACCCACTGAGCCACCCAGGCACCCTCTTCCAACTTTTTCAAAGCCCTTTCCATAGCGATGGGGAAGAGAGGGGGCTGAGTATGCTCCCACGTTCTTGCTTTAGTCATCAGACTTCAGCAAGAAAAAAAGAGGGTGAGCAATGGATATATACAATTAGGAAGTAATTAAGGCCATGTAAACACAGCTGTTGATAAAAACACAGGTAAGGGAATTCTTAGAAAAATTAAATGTAACAAATCAGCAGGCAGAATGAAATGGGTCCCCAGGCAGCGAAGAAACTTGTTAATAAACTTCCTGAACAGCCACCAACTCAGAAAAGTAACATTGAGTGAGGACACAGAAATTTTGCATTGTGTCTGGAAGGGAACCGGGGAGAGAGAAGACCTTGGGATGGCTAGTAACCTCCAGAGCAAGAGGAACAGTAACATGACAAAGCGGAAAGTGGCGGAGTTTCCCTTGCTCATCCTCCATCTGGTTACAACATGATGTTTTGAGGACAGATCATTGTCTGGGTTAGAATGACCTGGATGGTATAAAAAAATCAATTCTGCAAGTATATATTGAGTGCCTCCCATGTCCAAGGCACCATGCCAAGTGAGAGATAAAAGGTGAGCAAAACTGGTCCTGGATGTCTGGAAACACCCGGGCCACCAGGACACTAGCTATGATCATGGTAACACGAGGTAAAAGGCAATTGATGCTGTGGCAGAGTTATACACAGAGCTTAGGGACGCGAAAGGGAGGTGAAGTTTCACCGAGAGTATCAGGGAAGACTTCCTGTAGGAGGTGGCATTTGAACTGACCTTGACGGACAGGAAAAATGCTTCAGACAGGGAAAAGGCATGCAAGCATGCATCCATCCATCCAACTATCCAACTATCTACCCGATTAACAAATAGTTACTGAGCACTTACTTTCTAGGAGACACTGTGCTAGTTGCTGAAAACAAATTGTTCAGTAAAAAGAGACAGAATCCCTGTCCTTGGGGAACTACTGGGAAGGCAAATATTAATTAAAGCATCAAACCTTTGGACATAAATTGCAGTGTGGCACTGCCATGAGGAGTGGTGCAGGGATGTCTGAAGCTCTTACAGGAGTGTCTAACAGAGCAGAGAAGTTGGGGAAGGCCTTGCTGAGGAAGTGGTGGTAGAACTGAGATCCGAGGGGGGGTAGTCAGAAACATCCAGGCAGAGGAAGGAGCCTGCAGCATTCCCACTTAAGGGAGTAGCATGCTTCAAAGTGGAAAAGAAAAGCAATGAGAAGAGGCGCCTGGAACAATCCAGGGGAGCCAGATCATGGTGGGGTAGCAGGTGGGGGGAATCCTGTGTGGAGACTAAGCCAGAAGAGCCAGCAGGGGCATGTGGGGTTTTGCTGAGAAGCTCCCACTCTTTCTTCTAAGAACAATGGAAAGTCTTAGAAATCCTTTAACAGGTGTCATCCTACGGAGGGGAGGAAGGTGGGGGCATGATGAGAGTTTTATCTTGGAAAGAGGACTTGGCTGAAGAGTAGGGCCAGAGAGGATGAACCAGCAGGAGAGATGGTGGTGGCCAGGACTGGGCAGGGAGCAGTGGGGATGGGGAGAAATGATCTTAAGGGATACTCTAAGTGTAAGTCCACAGGAATGGCAGGTGAACTATGGGATTTTGGTAAGGGAGAGGGAGGTGTCCGGCACTCCTCTGGCTGTAGAGCGGATCCCCCAGATATGACAACAGGACAGGGCTGGTGTGGCAGAGAGATGAGTTGGGGGGGATCGGGGGTGCAAGGGTGTGGTCAATATGTGTCTCCCCCATAGGCTACAAGCCCCCTTCAAGGGCTCTGTCTCCTTTTACTGAAAATTGTGTCCTTGGCAACTAGGAGGGCCTCTGACAGATAGAGAGTGTTCAGCGACTGCTTGTTAACTGAGGGCACAGTTGGATGAGTGGATGGTTTAGGTTTGGGACAGGTGAAGTCTGAGGTGCTTTAAGACATCTGAGAGGAGATGTCAGGTAAGCAGTGGACAGATGGATGGGCTGTGGCTCAGAGAGTTCAGGATGGGAGCTACAGATGCAGGATCGCCCAAAAAGACGAGGGAGAAGGTAAACGGGCCCTGGCTTCAGCCTTCAGCAATTCCAACAGGTCGGGGCCCGGTAGTGGACAGAAGGTGCACAGAGCAGGAAGAGAAAGGGCAGCCAGAGTCAGAGAGAGTATTTTCAAGAAGGAGAGAACAGTCAACCGCGTCAACTGCAAGTAAGATGAGAACTGAAGAATGTCCTTTGGATTTAGCAACACTGAGGTCATCGGTGACCTTTGTGGGAGCTGTTTTTGTGGTGCAATGGGGTGGAAGCCAGATTGGAGGGGGTGCAGAGTGCGGAGTGGGAGGTGATGAAACAGCCACAGGGAGTAGACGCAAGTCTTCAGAGAAGTCTGCAGCCGAGAGAAGAGGGGTGGGACGGAAGCCCGGGAAAGGCAGGAATGGGCCTGGAGGGTGTGAGAAGTTACAACAGCCCAGCACGGTTACAACAGTGGCTCTTCTGCCTTTTCTTCTGTCCCACCATTTCCAGAGGAACAGAAACCAGAATATGACTTGACTTGACTGGAGCGATGAGCTTGATTTTTTGGAGATGTGATTTGGTGTGGGGGAGCTTACGGGGCAGGCACAGGGAGAAAGCGGTCTGTAGGGTAGCTGGAAAGTTGGTCCAGAGCAGCCCTGGCAAACTGGAACCCCCAGATCCAGCTCCCCACCTGTTATCTCTGGCCGGCCCACGGGCTGAGGATGGTTTATTACATTTTTAAATGGTAGACAAACTCAAAAGGAGAATCATACTCTGTGACATGTAAAAAGTATATGAAGTTCAAATTTCAGCGTGCACAGATAAAATTTTATTGGAACACAGTCACACTCACTCATGTACATATCATCCGTGGCTGCTTTTGCCCCATGGAGGTAGGCTGCAGAGCTCCAACAACAGGCTGTCCAGACTGCAAAGCCTAGAATATTTACTCTCTGGCCCTTTCCAGAAAATGTCTGCCGGTCCTTGGTTAAGGACGTAGGAAAGCAATTGGGGTAACTTCCTGATAATCAACGTATGGAAAAGAGTCAAGTGAAAGGGGACCAGATCACACTGTGCATGATGGAAAACAGGTGGCTGGCCATTTGTGGAGTACAGAGGGGATGGCACCAGCCTGACATCTCTGGATCTGTCAGAGACATTTATCCCCCCACTTCAAAGCTCTCCCCTACTCCGCTTCCCCTTGCTGATGTCACAAAGTGCAGTGGAACATTTCTCTTCCCTTTCCCTGCGTCTCCCGCCATCTTATGGCACTTACCACCATGGTAATTCAATAATTATTTGTAGAACTGATGGTTCACTGCATATCTCTGCCTCTGGACTGGAAGGCACCCTGGTGTCAGTGCTTCTAGCACAGTACCTAGCACATAGTAGGTACTCAATAAATATTTATTGAAAGAGTAAATGAAGTGATGAAGAAAAGGAGAGAGGCATACATGGTAAATTGAGGAGGTAATTATACCTATCTGCTTGTCTCAGAGGGTCCAGTAGAAAAGACATAATGCTTTTTAAGGACAGTGCACTAGAGATATAGAGGCGGACGGTTATTAAAATATCTGTGATGGAGCATTTTATGTGCAACTTGACTGGGCTAAGGGATGCCCAGAGAGCTGGTAACATACTATTTCTGAATGTCAGTCAGATGACTTCAAGGAGAGATTAGCATTTGAATTGAAAAACTAAGTAAAGACAATTTCCCTTACCATTGTGGCTGGGTATCATCCAATCCACCGAGGACCTGAATTAGAACAAAAAGGCCGGGGAAGGACAAATTTGCCCTCTGCTTGAGCTAGGACGTCCATCTCCTCCTGCCCTCCACTGTGGGTCTCTTGGTTCCTGGGTCTCTAGACTTGAATCAGGACTTATACTGCCATCTCCCCTGGTTCCCAGGTCTTTGGGTTTGGACTAGAACTACACCACCAGCTTTCATGGGCCTAAGTTTACAGATGGCAGAATGTGGGACTTCACAGCCACCGTGATGGTGTGAGCCAGCCCTCATGATAAACCTCTTTCTATGTATCTATATTTCTCCTGTTCGTCCCATTTCTCTGGAGAACCCTAACACAGCATCCTGAGGCACAACTGCCTCAAAGGCCTGCTAGTAGTTGAATCCAAGTTTCTAGTGAATGCCTCTCCCTGATTCACCTGCATCACCTGAGAAGCACAGAGAACGTGGAGTGTGCGGTCTCCCTGCTCCTCCTCCCTCCAGCAAGAATCTTCTCTCCTGAGTCCGTTAGGCGCTGAGGGGACAAACCATAGAAGAAAGGAACCTCTGGATATCTACATATTCTGCATCTAGCAATGGGCCCTTTTTACCTTCCTCTTTTGACTTTCCTATCAACTCTGAGAGGCAAAATATTGGCACTTTATAGATGAGGAATCTGGGGCCTGGAGAAAGGAGGTAACTTATCTGAGATCACACAGCTAATAAGTAGCAGAGGGGGGACTCAAAAACAGAGATGTCTATGTGGTTCCTAAGCTATACTAGTCAGGGTTTCCCAGAGAAAGAGAACCAATAGGGTATGCGTGCGCACACATGCGTGTGTGTGTGTGTGTACAATTATGAAGGCTGAGAAGTTGTGTATGTGTGTACTATTATGAAGGCTGAGAAGTCCCAAGATCTTCAGGCTGAGCAAACAAGCTGGACTAGGACAGTCAGTGGATCCAAAGACCACTTTCTAGTCTAAAGACCAGCGGACTGACCTGAGATCCAGGAAGAGCCTATGTTTTAGTTTGAGTTCAAAGGCAACAAGAAAACTGATGCTCTAGCTCAAAGCAGGAGGATGGGGGTATGGCCAGCCTTTTGGCTCAGTTCAAGCCTTCAACTGATTTGAATGAGGCCCACGCACATGAGGAAGGGCAATTTGCTTTGCTCAGATTGTCGATTTAAAACTCACCCAAAACTACCCTCACAGAGACACCCAGAATTTGACCAAATATCTGGGCACCCCATGACCCAGTCAAATTGACACATAAAATTAATCAGCAGACAAGCCCATGGACCTTTCACTATATCACACTCAGCTATGCTTGGGTCTAGAAAGTCCTCCCCAGTGATATCATAAAATGTTACTGGCCCCCAGAGATCTCGCTCAAAAAGCAACCACCAGTATCTTAGGAATAAATTTTTTCTGCCAGTTAAATAGAAACAGACTAAACTAGCTGCTGTAATTACTTCCTTGATTCAATCCAACTTCTCCCCACGTAACCCAACATACTTCCACTATTTCTAGAGAGGCAAATGAAAATCTCAGATGTTCAGATCCTTCAGATCACAGGAAGAAGCAGAGTGGGAATAGGAAAATGAAACTCACCACAATGCAAAGAGAGAATGGAATTCAGCCATGGAATCTACAAAGGCAAGGAGGATTTCTTGATTCCTTTGCTAATTACAGTGTATGTGTCTCAACAGATATTTCAGTGAAGACACTAAATTCTCAATGCCTGATACACTACAGGCACTTAAAACATTTAAGAATGGATCAGTATGTTCACCCTCCCTTTCTTTCTCTCTCTTATCCCCTCTAAATGTTAGAGATTATCCCTGTTTTCCTACACTTGAGGGAAATCATGATGGTACTGCCTTGTCCAAGCCTCTTTTCTTTGACTGTTCAGTTCTGAGGTTTTTTGGGGTTTGGCAGTCACCCCCCACTTCCTGGGCCTCCTCTTCCCTTATCTTTCTAAAGCCAATATATTTCACTATATTGGTTCAGTTAACTCCATGAAGGTCTCTTGCTGCACTTTCTGCTGCACTGCTGGGCCATGTGTGATCTGTAGATAGAATAATTTCATAGGCTGCACAATCACCACTTACTCCTGGGAAGTACACATGGCAGTGACTGGATTCCTCATTAACTTGGCCTTGTGTGAATCTGTTATGATGGTTCCTAGACACAATACTGAGTTTGCCTGTGGAAATCACAAGGAAAGGAAGAATGATGTCCAATACCTTATAGCTATGACATTCTGTTCCCAAAAGGCTTGGATCCTTTAAGAAACTCCTGTCCTAGTGTCATGTTCTGGCTCAGAACATGAGCAAAACATTCCAGGTGGGCAGACCCATTCAATTTCTCTAATACTGTTTGGTGTTCGGCACTTAATCAACTCTGTGATAACTAAAGAAGTTTATGAAGTGGTCCCTTGGTCATGATGGAATGTACAAACTAGCCTTGCCATTACATGCTTTTATAATACTGGACAAATGTATTGAACAATTCTTCAGATACTGGACAATCGGTGCACAAAACTGTGATGTCTAAGAGCAAGGAAACAATTGAGGTGAGTCCTGTGATTATCCTGGCTTTCTGCCTAGACTCTTAAACTAGGAGGAGGAAAACAATTAGGGGATGGGAGCTTCCCTGAACCTAAGAGACAGGGATTACAGTTAAGGGAGGTTGAGGTGGCTGAAAATGGAGCACCAGAGCACCAAAGAAGAAATACCTACAAGGAAGAGCTCCAGGTTCACTGGAGGCTCTTGTTTGTATAAATAATAAATTCCACATGTAAGGTGTGATTCCATAAGACCACACAGAGAACAACTACCAGAGACAGAGCAACTGTTGGAGAACTACTAGCTGAATAGCTCTCACAAGTTACACGTGGCTGGGAAGCACTCAAGTTCCAACCAACTAGAATGAAGATTATTTGTTGAACACCAGAGAATTCAGTAGATACCCTATAAAAACCAAGCCTTAAAAGTAGTTAAACTGGGGCACCTCTGTGGCTCAGTGGGTTAAAGCGTCTGCCTTTGGCTCATGTCATGGTCCTGGAGTCCTGGGATCGAGCCCCACATCGGGCTCTCTGCTCAGTGGGGAGTCTTCTTTCTCCTCTCTCTCTCTGCCTGTCTCTCTGCCTACTTGTGATCTCTGTCTGTCAAATAAATAGATAAAATCTTAAAAAAAAAAAGTAGTTAAACTAGCATTACTAACAAACCTAAATGGGTATTCAACCAGTAACAGTAAATTAACTGCCTGCAAGAAAACTCAACACTTCTTAAAAGAACATAACAAAATTCAAACAACAATTTAACATTTACAGAGTTCTGTCTTCAGTTAAAAAAAAATATTAGGGGCACCTGGGTAGCTCTGTAGTTAAGCCTCTGCTTTTGGCTCAGGTCATGATCTCAGGGTCCTGGGATCAAGCCCCACATCGGGCTCTCTGCTCAGAAGGGAGCCTGCTTCCCTGTCTCTCTCTGCCTGCCTTCTTGTGATCTCTCTCACTCTGTCAAATAAATAAATAAAATCTCTTTTTAAAATATTAGACATGAAAAAAGCTAGGCAAATGTGAACCATAACTGAAATATCAGTCTATGGAAATAGACCGGAAATGAGAGAGATGATGGAATTAGCAGACAAGCAATTGAAAACAGCTATAATATCTTTAAGGTGTTAGATGGAAACATGAACCATATATGAAGAGAAATCGAAACTATTTTTTTTCAAATCCAAATAGAATTTCTAGAGCCCAAAATGAAATAGCTGCAATAAAAAAATTAAGTAGATGGGATTAAGACCAGCTTTGACACTGTGGAAGGAAAGATAGGGTAATGAAAACTACAGATTAGGGGAAAGAAAAAGGCTGAAAAAAGGAAGACAGCCAAAGTAACTTGTGAGAAAATATCAAGCAGTCTAACATACATATAATTGGTATCCTAGAAGTGGAGAAGGCAGATAAATATTTGAAAAAATACTGGATGAAAGATTTATAATTTTTTGATGAAAATTATATACCTACAGATTCTGGATGTTCCACTGACATCAAGCATGATAAACATAAAGAACACTCTACCAATACACAACATAAACAATTTACTAAAAATGAATCATGAAGGGGAAATCTTCAAAGCAGCCAGAAAAAGATACATTATATATTATATATCCGGGGGAAAGATGAGAAGTATCTCTGAGTTTTTATCATAGATTATGCAAGTAAGAAGATAATGGAATGATATTTTTTAAATGCTGAAATTAAAAAGTGACAACACAGATTTCTATGGCCAATGAAAATATTCTTCAAAAATTAAGATCATGGGGCGCCTGGGTGGCTCGGTGGGTTGGGGCCTCTGCCTTCGGCTCGGGTCATGGTTCCAGGGTCCTGGGATTGAGCCCCACATCGGGCTCTCTACTCAGCAGGGAGCCTGCTTCCTTCTCTCTCTCCTTCTCTCTCTCTCTCTATCTCTCTCTCTCTGCCTACCTGTGATCTCTGTCTGTCAAACAAATAAATAAAAAAATCTTAAAAAAAAAAATTAAGATCATAACAAGAGAATTCATTGCCGGCAAACCAGTACTACATTTAACAAAAGTTAAATAAATGTTTTCTGGCTGAAAGAAAATGATTACAAATGAAAACTCAAGTCTACCAAAACAATGGAGAACACAGGGAGGGACAAATATGTAGGTAAATATAAAATATTTTTTTCTCATTTGAGAAATTCTAAAAGATAATCACCTAAAGCAAAAATAATAAGCAAAAGTTGATGTTCATAACAAATGTAGAAATCAAATGTATGACAATGACAGGACAGAACACTAAAAGGGGAATGATATACACTGTTATAAAAGTCTTACATTGTATGTGAAGTGGTATATATTGAAGGTGCTGTTAGGTAGTTAAAATCTCATATTGCAATTTCTATTGCAACCACACACAAAGAAAAAGAAAACATAAAATGGATTAATAATAATAAAACACAATTAACAAAATTGAATACAAAAAATAATTAGTTAATCCAAGAAAAGGCAAAAAAAGAGCAAAATACAAATGAGACAAAGAGCTAGATGGTAGACTTAAACCAACAATTTCAGTAAGTGTATTTTAAATGTACACAGACTAAAAGCAGCAATTATAATGCAGAAATCGTCAGATTAGACAAAAAACTAAGAAAGTTATTCTTCAAGAAATTCACCCTACATATATAAAAAATATATAGTTTAAAAGTTGAAGTATGAGGAAATGACAGGCCATTAAACATATAGCAGAGTAGCAATATTCCTAACAGATGAAATAGAGTTTAGAGCAAGGAATAGTACAAGAGATAAAGAAACACATTTCACAATGATAAAAGAGTCCATTCAGTAAGGCCACAAGATATAACCAACCCAAAGGGGTATTCACCTAATAAGAGAGTTTTACCATACATGCAACAAAATTTGACAGAAATGAAAGGAGAAACAAACAAATTAAAATTATAGTTGGAGTCTTCAACATTCCTCTCTCAATAATTCATAGAATAAGCAGGCAGAAAAATCAATAAAAATATAAATGACTTGCACAGCCAGGTGCCATGGAGACCTAAGGAGAGGTAGGTGGGTAAGGGACTAGCCAGTACACCTTTCAGGGGGAAGCTCTCCCAGCATCTGAAGGGAGAGGGAGAATCTGGCGAGTGGAAAGAAGGCTTGGGGTCTCCCAAGGATAGAGTCAGAATACTGAAGTGGAAGTGTGGATGGTCTCCGTGTGAGCCACGCAGAAGACTGTGGCTAATTCAGATCAAGTGAGATATGGGGAAGAATAGAATACAGAATGAAAGCAAGACAAAGGATATATAAGGCTGAAAATGGCCATCCCTGTGGTTCCTGAGTAGGGCAATGAAAGCATGGCAGGATCAGGCTGTGGGTGAGGAATCCGAGTCCAGGAATTCATGCAGGAGGCTCTAGCAGGGGTGTAGACATGGATAGATGGGAGCCTGATCTCGTGAGGTGACCTGGGAACACAAAGATCTAAGAACCATTCTGATGAGCACAAACCTTTGGGAACAGCTGACTCTGTCTTTCAGAACTCTCTGAACCTCGAAGAAGCTGCCGACCCCTGTGGATAGAGCTCAGATTCAAGTTCAAAACCCTAGCTCTAAGCCTGACTCCATCACAAACAACTGGGAACATTTCTAAAGGACTCCAAACCTTAGTTTTCTCATTTTCAATATGGGAATAATAATTCTCAATTTGTGGGGTTAGTGAGAGGATTACAGGTGAGGTCGGTGAAGCGTAAGGAAGATAATAAATGCTAGACATTATGATTAGTCCCATGGTCGAGCAGAGGTTCCTGGGACTACTCCAGGAGGTGTCTCCTCCGTTTGGGTTTCAAGAGCGGGGTCACAACTACACTGCATGAGTGAAAAAAGAAAAATTAATGTACACATATATCCAGCAACACTGGGAATAAACATTACTCACGTATGTGCCATGTGTGGGCCACAAAAAGAGAGTGAGGCAGGTCCCTTTCACTAAATAAAAGGTCAAGGGGCCTGATTATGAAAATTTGGGCCAAGGGGTTCATAATTTGCAGTTTCTCCATTGGGAGAAGGATGCCTTTTTAATTTGAGAATTGACTGAGCATAGCCTACTTACCCAACATCTCTGTCATTAAGTGGCCCCCTTGACGCTTTGACGCAGTAACTGTGGCTCTCAGGGAATCCTAGGAGACCACTGCTCCAGAATCTGCTCTCCAGGTAGGGACATGGGTTGGGGACATCGGGCAAGCACAAACTTAATACAGGTGCTCAAATCTGGGAACTGTTAATTTCTCTATTTTGAAAGAGACAAGAAACAGGCATTTACTGAACATCAACCGTTTATAAGGCAGGCACTTGAGCAGAGGCTTTACCTGGCTCTTCTGGGATAGCCAACTGCTCCCCTATTCAGCAATCACTTATTGAGTTCCAACAGGCACTGTGCAAAAATGCTAGGGATGCACTAGGATCAGAAGGACGAATAAACAGATCACAACTATAGAGAGACAAGTACCAGCCAAGAGTAGATTCAGGACAGAGGGCCAGCACCTAACCAGACCCTAGTGGTGGAAGCTGTGTGTGTGTGTGTGTGTGTGTGTGTGTACACACGCACATGTGCAGAGCACTCGAGGCAGAGGAAAGAGCATGCACTAAGGCCTGGCAGTGAGAGAGACAGAGAGGAGTTCAGCAGAGGAACTTCCAGCAGTTCTAAGGCTGGAGCAGAAAAAGTCTGCAGCAGTAAGCCAGTAAGAAATCTAAATCTTTCTGTCTTTTGGTCATGAAGGATTCATCAGCCTGGAACAGTAACCGGATTTAGCAAATGAAAATATAGGATGCTAAACCTGATGGACCCCTGCTTCAGCCAGGCGGTCCCAGTCAATGTCAACAGTAATCGGTCTTGTGCACAGTACACACCAGCAACGTGACTGAATGAGAATGGACTTCACCTTTGTGAGCCTCCTCCCCAAAACACACTAATCTAATCATGCGAAAAACATGAAACAGACCCACATCAAGGGACATCCTACAAAACACCTGATTGGTGCTCCTCAAAACTGTCAAGCTCATCAAAAACAAGGAATGTCTGTGAAACTGTCACAGCCAGGAGGAGCCTAAGGGAACAAGAGGACTAAATGCGATGTGCTATCCTGGTTGGAGTCTTAGGACAGAAAACCAAGGAAATCTGATATAGTTGGACTGACTTTAGTTAATGTTAATATATCAATATTTGTTCGTTAATGGTGATAGTTGTCACACTCACATAAGATGTGAATGTATAAGGGCACCTGGGTGGCTCACTGGGTTAAGCCTCTGCCTTTGGCTCAGGTCATGATCTCAGGGTCCTGGGATCTAGCCCCAAGTTGGGCTCTCTGCTCAGCAGGGAGTCTGCTTCCTCCTCTCTCTGCCTGCCTCTCTGCCTACTTGTGATTTTTCTCTTTCAAATAAATAAATAAAATCTTTAAAAATTAAAAAAAAAAAAAAGATGTGAATGTATACAGGAACTCTCTGTACTGGCCTCATAATTTGTCAAGAAATCTAAAACAATCCTAAAAAGTTTATTTCAAAATACAGGATTCACAGTTAAATCTGAGTTTCAGATAAACAGCCTTTTTTTTTTTAGTATTTGAAGCATAATTACACTAAAAAATTATTTGTTATTTGTCTGAAAGTCAAATCTTACTGGAAGTCCTAGAAATACGTCTGGGAAGGAGTTCACCCTGAGAACAGCAAGGAGCAGTGGGGAGATAGGGAAGGGCTGCATGATGTACAATGTATATAGTAGATACACAGATAAGGAAACTGAGGCTCAATAAGCTATACCTGTCTCCTGGATAGCTTTGTGGGGACCCAGGGATCTGAACATAGGTCTGCCTCACTGCATGCCCCCATCTATCCATTACACTCTGATGTCTCACAAAATTCCTTCTAGAAACATCCACAAGAATTCACTCTGGTTGGTAAAGAATAAAGGAGGATCCAGAGCAGACACTGTATCTGGAAGACTCCTGCAAAAGTAGGTGAGTACTTCAGAGCCCCAGAACTCAGAGGCTCCCCAAAACAAAAGACTACATGCTGTGTACCAGCTCTCCTCCCCAGTGATGTCCACCCTTCTCCTCACGATCACAGTCAAAACAGACACACTCCGAGCCACAAACTGAAAGGCTGAAAGGGACCTTCCAAGCTAATCCATCCAACATGCCCCTTTGAGCAGGACTCCCATCCACAGTTGTCCTCCCAGATGTCCAATCCTTGGTCTAGCTCTTAACTCTTGGCTCCAGCTTTCCCCCGTCTTTCATTCCCACTACCAGTCGGCTTGGATGCCGGAAAGCAGCCTCCTGAGCTAATTAGGGCTATGCGTTAAGTAAGAGTCAATGGTCTCTGAGCCAGAGCCCAAAAGGTTCTTGTGTGTGGAAAGAGAAACATTGTAATGCAGATTCCAGCTGCTCGCGGACCTGTCTGTCTTACTCCTCCCTGACCTGTTCTGAAGAGGTGATGCTGTTTTATCCCTGGGCTCTGCACACACGAGGTTAAACAACGGCATTCGTGGGAGCACAGCCTGAGGGTTGCTTCAGTTTTTATTTTAGCAGCGCATGGGAGACGACAGAGGGGCAACAGCAGGGTGACGCGGACAGGCCAGCAAAATCTCCTACAGGAAATTACTGACGTCAGCCAGCTGCTCCAGGCCCCTGCTGGGCCACTGCTCCTCCTCTCCTATCTCTCAGGGGACGGCCATCCCACTGTGGCTTGCCAGCTCTGGAAGGCAAAGAGGGCAAAGCTCCCCGCCTGCTGCGTGCCCACCTCCAACACATGTCCCCACCCCCAGCCCACCCTGCGAGACCACAGACAGGGCTCCGCCAGCGGTGGGGGTGGGAGGAAGTGTCTGGCAATCCTCTTTTCTCTAGAAATGGGATTGGAAATGGGGTAATCGTCTAAATGGGCAGTCCTGATGAGTTGATAAACATAACTCCCATTTTTATTACAGTGATGAGGTTGCCTGAGCGAGCGTAATCCCTCTCCCAGGCTCCAGGAGATTGCCAGGCAGCCAACACCCCCCATCCCCGCCCCCGCCTTCCACCAAGGCTGCATTAGTCTGATGGCAAAAGGCACTGAGCTCTAGATGGACTGCATTTCATAATGGCATTTAAAAGCACAGATCCTGGGGTCAAGCCAGGGTCCAAGGACACCACTGACTAAGCTCCCTGTTCCCTCGACATGGCCCTCCTGCTCTCCTAAATACTGACGGGACAGAAACGGTCCAAATGCAGGACCGCCCTCAGTCACATAAGACGGAAAAGATGCAGGGAACGACCCCAACTCAAATGACTGGAGGAAGCATAACATAATGGAAAAATCCAGTCCAGCCTCAGCAGAACTACTAACTCTTGAGGCCTCTGTTTCCTCATCTGCATTATGTGATTGGTGCGGTCCTTTTCTGCTCTTCTGCATAAAAGAGCCTGCAAATTCATGACTCTCCCAGCTAGCCAGCAATCCTATCCTTCCACAGAGTAACTCCTTTCTGCTCTAGAGACCGTTTTCTTTTTTGTAGTTCCCTACTGAAATTTTAACCTTCCACTTTATTAATGAACACTTTATGGGAGAGGATGACCTAGTAGCAGCTGGAAGCAAGGCCCGGAGGGAACAGGACAGGCAGGGGTGGTGGGGCCTTGGGTACCAAAAGATAAAAAAGGTTCAGGATGGGAGGTAGGAAAACAGGAGAGTCATGTCATCTGGGGCCCACCATGGAGGGAAAATGCCCAGTGAGAATGGATGAGGTCCAGGCAGAGCAGGGCAAGCATTCAGGGACCCTCAGAGCAAGCCACGACCCTGCATGGGCTCCTGATCGAGGCTTCATCTTTCTCCAGTGACTCACTGACTCAAGCAGTGATTAGCTGGGAGTTGCAGCAAAATTAAAAGTGGATTTAGATTCAGAAGCTGGACCCTAGCTGCAGTAACAGCACTTACTCGTCACATGACACTGAACAAGGCATGCCACCATTCTGAGCCATCAAAATAAGGCTAGTGCTAGTGCCTGCTTTGCACACCTACAGGTGTTGCCATTCCCGTGGGAATCTCCACGAGTTGCGCTGGCCAGAATTGGACAATGCACAAGTGGTATATCGCAGCCCTGCTTAGAGTTAGAAAATGTCCAGTGACATAAGATACATTAGGCATGAACACTATCAGCGCACTAGCATTATCTTGGACACATTCTAGAAGGGGATGCTAGACCCATAAACAACATTTGCAAAGAGCTAAAATGTAGTGGCGTCAAGCTTTGCATTCTAGCCACCTCAACCGTGGTGAAACAGTAAAGCAATCTGTTATAGAACTCTAGTGCTGTCACTGAGATTCAGATGACAAGAATCCTAAAAAAAGAATAAGCAAAATAGGACATGTGGTCCCATGCTCAGGGTGAGGCAAATACCCTTCATTATGGGTCTCCCTGGTCCCAAGACTACTCTGCCCCCAAACTCTACCCCTCTCAAAATACCCTCTGTTATGACTCTCATGGAGTCTTGGTTAAGATAGGTTGCTGTGACGGACTTCACAGGTCAGGACAGGAAGACAGGGATCAAGTCTGTCTGGCCCAGAAGAAGGCTCCCTGGATCTTCCTGGAACTCACGCATCATCTCAGGGCAGCAGGTTCTAAGAGTGGCCTTTCCATGGGCCACTCTTGCCTGGGAAAGAAGAAAGACCTACAGATTCAGGACTCTGTCACACTGCCTACCATCCCACCAGTTCCAAGCCCCTTCTCCCTCTTCCCCACATGCCAGCGACATTCAGGTCAAGTAAATTAAGCCTGTGGAAATCATGTAAACCCCTTTGATCTACTCCTGCTTTTGGGGGGTAGGGGATGGAAAAGGCAAACACTGAAAGCATTTGTGCCTACCTGTCCATTTCTCGTTCCACTGCTTGAATTCCAGCCATCTTCATCAGGGGCATCCTAACACACCTCCCTGGTTCCAAGAGCCTTTGCCCTCCATGCAAGGTCTCCCTGTCCTATCTCTGTGTTACACGCTGCACAGCACTTCCACGCCAGAGGACAAGAGCTTGTTCCCAGCCTCACTTCCGGCTACTTCCTCCTGGGTAGCCCACAGTGCAGCCCCACGGGCTGGCCCCCATTCCTGCACCACCTTCATGCATTTATTCACCGGTGTGTGACTAACTGAGAGTGCAAGGTGTGTCGGGCAGTGCACAGGGCACCGGTGATGGAGGCCAAATCCCACCAGGCACCGTAGAGCTCACCACCTTCCGGGGAGAATGGACATCAGTCAAAAAACCGCAAAATATATGATCACACACTGTGATGTCTGATAAGGAAAAGCGGTCAAAGATGTGCAAGGCCAAAGGGAGAAAGTGGCCCGGGGGTCGGAGAAGGCTTCCTTGAGGAAGTGATACTTGAGCTGATATGTGGAAAATGAGAAGGGAGGAATTAGGCAAACGGGGTGGGCACAGCAGCCTTCACAGGAGAGAGGATTCCCGGAAGAGGGAGCTGCCTGGGCCTGGAGTAGGGGAGGAACAGGGAGAAGGTCCACACACTGAGGGCAGAGCCGGGGGTGCCAGTGCTAGATGGAGCTGGAGAAGCTGTCAAGGGTCAGATTAGAAGGGCTCCTAGAGGCACTATTTAGGACATATGGGTCTTCATCCTATGAGAAATGAGAAGGCATTAAGAGGTTTTGAGCAGGGAAGGAGGGTGATTTGGGGAGCGCGAGACATAATCAGATTTGCATTTTGAAATGCTCATTCCAGCTGCTGTGCAGAGAAGGGGCTAGACAGTCCAGAGTGGATGTGGAGGCCCAGTGAGGTGGGAACAGCCTCAATCTTAGGCAAGAGACATGGATATAATAAGCCAGAAACGGGGAGCTAGGAGTGAAGAGGGAGTCGAGCAAATGAATTTGCCAAACCAGGGTTTACCAAACCAGACGATGGAAGACGGGACACTGGAAGATGATTAGATTTGGGTAAAATGATCCTGACATCAGTTTGGGACCTAATGGCTTTGGGGAGCTTTGGGGGCCTCCAAGTGGGAAGACCAGTGATAGATGGGACTGAGATGGGAATGTACGTGTCCAGAGCCATCTGCACACAGACGGACTGAAGGACGATGAGGATGTGAATGAGATGGCTTTACGTCACCACTCAGGGTCACCTCTCCCCAGTCACTGCACCTGGGCCTGTCCCCATGCAAGAAGAGCAGGTCTCCACTGCCTCATAGAACTCCTCAGGCCTCGGGACCCACTCCTGCTGCTCTAGGGCCTCTTGTATCATTGGAGGGCCACTTTCATACATGTCTTCCCCAGTAAAGGTCTAGGAACAACTTGGGGGCAGACATGTGGCTCTCCTCGTGAAGTCCTCGGCACATGCAGGAGAGCCTGGCTCCTGACTGAGCAGGCAGATACAGGCCCGCTTTTCTATCCCCCGGCAAAGCCCGAGTACACTGCTGCTCTGCAGAGAAGAAGGCAGGCCCAGATCCAACAGCTCCAGCTAAAAACCATTCTCAGATTCCTCAGAGGAAAAGGGTCCCATTCCTACTTTTGCTTCTAATAAACCAAGACAGGTGTTGACAAGTTCTTAAAAGACAGTGGTATGGATGTTTTCCCACTGTTACTATAAATAAGTGAGCAATTGAGTGTTTATTTCTCTTTTGTTAAAGACTTCTCATGTGAAAGGCGTTGATAGGTAAAGAAATGAGTAAGCTCTGTCCTTAAAGAACTTTTAACACAGCCTCTTATTCAGAACCCAGTGCTCTGGTTATAATTCAGGACAAAGTTGTGCATTATTTCCTGTGATTATCTACAAGAAAATCAAAGCCTGACTCTGCAAGGAGCTTATAAGCTCAAGAAAATATAGGACAAAGATAGAAGAAAAGTTACCTCTATTAGTACAAACAAAGCCACCCTACTTTCTCCAGTGCCTTTTTTCAACTGGAAAAAGGTACCCCTCATCTAAAGAGACAAGGCTCCTGGGTGGGTCAAATGACTTGGTGGGATGTAAGCCTCTGTCCCCCCACCCTGGCCAGATGTTCCTGCACAGCACACACCATGCTCGACCCATACATGACAATAGTAACAGGTGTTATTCACAAGGAGCGGTCAAGAGAGGATGGGTGAACCAGGGAATAGGTAAAATATGACTGGGCATGAAAAGGAGGAGCACTGCAAGGAAGGTAGAGCTATGTCCAGCAACAAATGAGGTTTGACTAAGGTAAAGGGTATACCTGATGGAGAAAAAGAAATGAGATTGAGAAGTTTGGTTGGGGAGTAATTATGGAAGACCCAAAATACTAGGCTAGGAGTTTGTACTTGACCTTGGAAGGGCTGGTCATGGCCCCGGGGATATCACCGCCCCTCCCTCCCCTGTGCTGGTTAATTTTAGGTATCAGTCTGAGAGTGGCCCTCAGGGTGCCCAGATTAAACATCGGTTCTGGGTGCATCTGTGAGGGTTTCTGGGTGAGATTAGCATTGGAATCAGTAAACCACCCTCCCCAGGGTGAGTGGACATCATCCAATCCACTGAGCCCCTGAACAGAACAAAGAGTAAAGGAGGAATTTGCCCTTTTTTTCTACCTCACTGCTCAAACTAGTGTACCTTACTTCCTCTTCCCTGCCCTAGGACTGGGATTTACATCATTGACTCGCCTGGTTCTCAGACCTTCAGACTCAGTCTCAACCAGCCCACTGGCTCTCCGGGGTCTCCCACTTGCAGATGGCAGATCACGGAACTTTTTAGCTTCTATTATTATCACAGGAGCAAAATTCCTCAAAATGGATCTCATTCTAGGTAGATGGCTAGATAGATAGAAAGATAGATAGATAACCTCTTGGTTCTTTTTCTCTGGAGAAGCCTATTATACTCTCTCTTCCCCAGGACAATGCCAGGGAGAGTTGGCTACCAGGACCAATGCTCACCAGAGTGCCCACCTGCACCGGGAAAGCAAGCCCATGAAGGATACCACTGGAGGAAAAACAACTATCTTTGTGCTGACAGAGAACTCTAAATGCTATCTAATCACTTGCATTTGTAGCCTGCCTAAAAGTATGTGTTTTATGACCAATATGTTTATTTTTTACAATAGTCTCATTTGATCAGTAGCATGAGAAAACAGAGCAGGTAAGGGCCTTGGCAAAGGTTGAAGAGAAAATCCACAGTGGCGCGGCTGGGACTGGAACCCAGGTCCCTTACCAAGGATCTAGTGCTCACGGGTGCTGAGCCTCCCTGCACTTGGCTTGGCAGGCTCCCTCTTCCACCAGTCACCACACTGACTGCCTGAATCTGCCAGTCCCGGGTCCTTTCCAAGAAAAGACAAAGCTTCCAAACAAGCAGTAATGACATTGATTATGCCAAGCCAGAGGCAGGGGATTCTGGGTCATTTCCATAAATGATCCAAAATACTTGCTCAGCAGCGCCTGTGCCCTCACCCCCCAACCCTTCATCCCAAGAAAGAGACGTCTGGTACTTTGTAAGCGTGAAGAAGAAATAATTCCCTGTGGATTTCTGCAGCCTCGTTTCCCTAGCTTGTCAACTGCCAGCAGCAAGCCAGACTGGCTGCGCTGTCAGCTTGGCTCGATCTGATTCCGTCGGGGTTTGCAGACTGCCGCAGCCTTCCTCCACCACTGCTCCCCCGCCCACCCCACCCCAACCAGACAAAAGCGAATCACCTTCGGGCTTCTGGGTATACCATTCAAAAGATTTCCCCGTTCAGCTCGGACTTCATAATATAGTATTCTCTTCTGCTTCCACCAGCTGTACATTTTTCTCCAAGAAAGAACACTAAAGTTATTTTTAACACTGTACTACAAGCTATGTGATCGAAATATAATTTTAAAGAGCAAACAAATAAACGGGAGACTTTCCGATAAGTCGTGCAAAGCCAAAGAAGAATGTCATCCAAAAGCTAATTTTCAGTTATCCTAGCTCTGTCCCCGACCCCCTTTTCCTGTTTCACCCTTTCGTTACTAAGGAAGTTGGGGTGAAAGGGTATTCGCCTTTTTTCTCAAAGACCCATCTCTGGCAGCTGAGCTTCTCCACACCTGAATTCACACATCTCCCGCGTCATGACAATTACCTCCATGGCCATGACAATTACCTCCATGGTAACCACTCATGACATCATAAACACGATGTGATAGCTAAAGAAACAAGAGCTACAGAGACCCTGTGGGATGCAAAAGCCCTGTGTGATCGGAGGGGTTCACGGGGAACAAAGGGAATTTTGTCTAGAGATTTTAGCAGGAAAGCAATTCTTGGAATCTATTCTTGTGTCTCAGTATTTCTCGAATTTCAAAGCCTCTTGCTATACAGAAGTCGGTGAATACACACAAAGGGGTCAGGACATTTCTAGAATGGCACCGCAGCACCTGCACCTGGAAGCAAACTAGTGAAATCAACCGATTTCCCCCTAAGGACATCAATCCTTAAGGACAGTGAGATCTCATAAGCACATGTGATGGTCAAAAGAGGGGCTCCTGGACCAGTTCCAGGGTTTGTACACAACAGTGTGTTCCTGGAAAGCCCTTTATCTCTTCCTACCTTTTCTTACCCAAAATAAATGCCCAAAACCTCAAGCCAAGGTTAGCAGCTATTAATAATTTTGTGGACGGCAGCCAAAAGAAGAGTGGACGCGCCATGAGTGTGTGACAGGCGCACCACACCAGCTCCCCAGAGAGGGGGCGGAGGTGCTTTGTTGCAAGGCCGTGGTGAGATGTGAGGCGAATGTTAACATCCACTTTCCACAGGCACTTCCGTCTGCAAACGGCCCCAGCTTTGGGACTTAAAATTTCATTCCAAATAGTATTAGATACACCGGGGCTCTCAAGATATGGACTTCAAGTTGGAGACATCAAAGTGCATTATTTACTAAAACCACCGTGGATCTCCCCACCTCTACTCGCACAAGATGCTCTTGTAAAACTCAGGCTGCTTTAATCTCTGTGATGGAAGAAAGAAAGGAAGAAAGGGAGGGAGGAAGGAGAGGGGAGGGAGGAAGGAAGGAAAAGAAAGGGAGAGAGAAAGAGAGAAGAAAGAGAGGAAGGGAGGAAAGGAAAGGAAAGAAAAAAGAGAAAAAAAAAGTGCAGCTTGAAGAGAACTGAAGTCTCACAATCTGGGAGAGTAAACATCGCCCAGTGAGCTCTTCAGTGTAATCACCGGCCTTAGAATTTCAATTTACATGTGTCTTCATTATCCGCAGAAGGACTCAGCTATTGTTCTCTGAATAAAAAACTTAAAACGCAAACAGAAAATGGGGGAGGAAAGGCTTATTGAAGGGCCTCCAAGGATTAATCTTTGCATTCTTCTCATTTTTTCCCCGAATTTGAGGATAAAATCTGTCACGGAATATTTGATCTTAGGGAAACACTGAGTTTGGTTTTGCGAACACAAACTGCTTCGGACCATTATTTTAGCAAACAGAACTTGAGAGGCACAGGGCTCTAGTAGACGGTTACATTGAATTTCGCATAAACAAAGTAACTCAAACTTGTTTCCTCCTGGGTGGTAGGAAGTTCAGCTGTGTGCATCCCCTCGCTGGCCTGGCTGATCGAGTGCCTGTCTGTGTGTGTGAGTGTAAATTTCAGGGCTCTTTTCAAGCATCACACCCTTTGATGCCCTCAAACTTTCACTCGCCTTTTCAAAGTATTTAATTCGGTTTGCTTGTCCATCTTGGATTGTCAGTTTCTGCCAACAGAAACAGGAGAGCAAAATTAATTTTAACTGACTTTAACTTAAAAAAATATGTCACTCCAGATCTCTAAAAAGTAGAATTCTCAAAATGACTGGGCATTGGCAAAGCTTCAAGGAGCCTTCGAATAGCTATAACTGACTTATCGTGGGCTTATCAAGACACCTGGGGAGAAAGCATGTTTGATTATGAAGGACTAACCTTTTTATTAAGGCTGGACGCCTTTCCGCCAACCTTACTAGCCAGTTGACAATTGTTCAAGCAAGTCTAACTGAAGGCCCACATTGGGCAAGGAATTCTGCTCAACGCTTTGGAGGATAAAAAGATGTCAGTACGTGGTTCCTAAAGAGCTCGTTAAGGGAGAGAGGACCTCTGTAGATATGTAGAAATCATCCGTTAAAATTAAGATGTGCTTTGAAAGCTCTAAGGAGCAGGGACCACTTCTGGGAGAGGGGGGTGGTTACGGTGGGCTTCATAGAAATGTCATAGTTAATCTGAGAGAATTCAACGAGAATCAATGGAGAGACATAACATAGCGACAACCCAGAGCCGGAAACCTGAGATATATTTAGAATAATGAGCAGAGGACTGGCTTTATTGAGTGTCTGTTATGGCTAGGATGCAGAACAGAAAGAGGATTTTGCAGGTGAAAGCCCTGTATCCAGGAGGGGATAATATGGTCAACCTCTAATCTCAGGATCTGAGTGGGTGTCAGAAGAGAGAAGGAAAGGGACACCAAGGGCCTCTAGTGAGAGCTCAGAAGAAGACCTCCACGGCTTCAGAGAGAGACAATCAATGCTGCATTTCTCCTGCAGAAGCTGAAAAAGGGAAAGGAAACGCATGGTCGGTTATTAAGCCGGGGGACTATGAGTGCCCTGTCGGCCTGGCACGAGTTTTCGGAGCCCTCCACAGTGCAGCAACGTTCACCCAGTAGCACCTTGAGGGCATCAGTCTGCTTCTGACACTCAGACTGACCATGATACAGATGTCATGGCGGCTACTTCTGGAACGGCCACCATCCAAAGACCACTTGCCTGTTAGGAACCACTTCTGCCAACTAGAAGTCCTCAGGTGTTCAGCAAGGTTGGGGACACTTGGTAAGGTCCTCTGTCCCCAGAGTAACAACAGGAAGAGCTCTGGGCTGGAACTCAGAAGGATGGGTACTGGCCCATCCTGGCATGGATATGATGAACTCCCTGAGGACTTTGGAGGAGTGTCTTCCTCTCTCAAGGTCCAATTTCACTCAGAAAATGAGCAGCTTGGACCAAATACCTGGTCCCATGTCTTGCATTCTGTGATTTGGGATTGAGGATCTCAAGTTCATACACCTATGTGAGGGTGAGAGCCTGCACCCCACCCTGTGTCTCCTGACCCCACGGATCCAGTGCTCTTTCCCCAGCGCTGGTTTCCTCTAGTGGGACATGTTAACAGTCACCGCCCACACCCACAGGGTAGCTGCTGTATGCCAGTGTGCCTCTATTCTGTCTAGTTAGTCCTCATATCAATCACCTGACTGAGATAAAGCTATCAAATCAACGTACAGAAAGATGGAGTCGCTTGCCCATAATCACAAAATTGGGAAATGAGAAACCAGAATTTAAAGTTAGACAGCCCTGTTCCCGAACGCATTATCCTCATCTCTACTCCCCACACTACAGCAGAATAAGAAGGAGCAGCAGAGCGACATAAGGGACATAGAACCTTAAAATAGAAACCATGGCAGTTTTCCAATGGTGAATTCACATTGTAAGTATGAGAGCTTTCAGAAGAAATATTTTGGTCAGTGTTTTTTGCCTGCCTAACCTCCACGTTCCCTCCCCACAGATGACCACATGAACCGTCCCTGGGGGACCATTCACTATCCATTGGTCTTAACTGTGGTCTGAATGGAGTATGGATAATGACCACATAGAAAATCAGGAGACAGTGGCCTCCTGGCTGACTCCCCCGGCTCACAAGACAAGGAAAACCAAAACCACCAGAGATTGTTTTTACTACAAAATAAAACCCAAGAGGAGGAATCCTCTCAAAATCTTCAGGGAGCCACGCTGGTACCAACCCTAGGCACACAGGTGCACCTGCAGGCTTATCCCGTAGAACACATCTCAGACTCATGGCTGTGTCAGGCTGGATGTTAGTTTAAAGGAAGGGAGAGTGTACCCAAAAAGTTGAAAAGTTCTTTCAGAGGGCCATACTACAGAATCTCTATCTCCTTTTTTACCTATGACATATAAGATCTCTATTCTAGGAGATTTAGGAGGTATTTTTGAGCAGATTTTCCTACCGCTGATAAAAATGTGTTAAGGTGGGTACAAGAACCCTGGACAAAAACTGGTAAGCCTCCTTCTAGTCTAGTGCTTTCACCAACTGGCCAGTTGACCTTGGCTGGTCATTTGACCTTCCCAAGCTCTGGTTCTTCATCCATAGTGAGAGGGCTGATCTTCCAGAGTTCTGTGAGCCAACCAAGGACCAAGAGCCCTCGAATCATGTGTTTTGCTAGATGGATCCACAGAACAAAATTATGATCCAGGGAGGGATTAAATTTAAATACGAAACAAGAGGCGATGAATGCTCTTCTGAAAGAGGAATTAACTGCAGATAAAAATCTACACCTCTGTCTGCTTCTGGAAGCTTGGGTTGGCCCTGACCTGCTGCCAAGCCTTGGGGGCTCCTCAATCTATCCACACAGCAGGGAGAGTGAAGGCTCCTTCCCTGGGGGGATGTTGACATGAAGCAAAGCATTGCAATCTTCGGTGACCTCCCTAGAGGGAAGGTTTGCCTCCTTCCCAGAGAGTTTCAGCAGCGCAGATAGCAGAGTATCTGAGGCAGTGAACGGGATGGACATGGCTGAGCGAAAAGCCAGATAAGAAACCACTAACCTTTCTGGGCTGGGGACAGGAGCCCCCCACCCCCAACCCACTTCACACTTCATGATTCTGCCTCAGCAGACTAGGGGTTTTCCCCTAGTTCTGCCAGAAAAACCTTGTCACATTCTTGATGGCCGCACACCTGCATGATCTCTGGCTGTTTCTCCTTACCCTTCTAATGCTGGATTGTATTTACCAAAATTTGTATTCCTCTGAGTCTCTAGGATCTTTCTAATGCTGTTCTATGGAAGTAGATTAGCTTTGTTCAAGAATTCAGTATTATCTTCAATGTGTAGGGTTATACTTAGGTACTTTAAAAAGAACTTGACATTTCTAGCTGCCCAAGAGTGAAAGGCACTGCTCCTTCATTAGCTCATTATGCACTTTCCCTAGACACATAAAAACAGAGGATGGAGGGCCAGCATTCAGTGCATTGTAGCAGGGTTCCTGCATGTGATAAGAGGGGGACCAGATGGCCCAGTTTCTGCCAATAAAACATACAGTTCATGAGGGCAGTAATATTATAGTTACTCCATAGAGCCAACAATTAGAACAGCTTTTGGCACATGGTATGTGCTCAGTAAATCTTTACAGAATGGGTGGGTAGATGGGTGGATGGGTGGATAGATGGATGAATTCCACCTCCAAAACCTTGAGATACTCTGGTTCTTCACCCTATGTCAATAATACTCTCAACTATCTGATTCTCACCAGTCAACTATCTCCTAATGCCTCCTCTTGTCATCCCATCTCCATATTTATCTAGTCCCAGGGGCCTCCATACTGGTGTACTGGCTGCTTTGTTTCTTAATAAGATTAATTTTAAGATAATAAAATTTCTTTTGTTGAATGCTTAAATATATTAATCACTATGCTAGGGACTTTAAATGTATCAATTCTTTCCATCTACAAAACAACCCAAGGAGTGGATGCCTGGGTGGCTCAGTTGGTTAAGCTGCTGCCTTCGGCTCAGGTCATAATCCCGGGATCCTGGGATCGAGTCCCACACTGGGTTCCTTGCTCGGTGGGGAGCCTGCTTCTTTCTCTGCCTCTGCCTGCCACTCTGCCTGCTTCTGCTCTCTCTCTCTCTCTCTGACAAATAAATACGTAAAAATCTTAAAAAAAAAAAAAAAAACCCAAGGAGATCATGTTATTACTTCCATTCAACAGAGGGGGAAACTGAGGCAGAAAGAGTATATGTTTTGCCTAAGACTACCCACCTGATAAGTGGGGGGAGGAAGCTTGGATTCAAATTTAGTTTCAAATTTCAAACTCAGGCAGTGTGGTTCCAGAAGTAATGCCCTTAAACCCCACACGTGCTGTGTAAGGTTCAGCTGTGCTCATAACTAGAGCATTCATCCCAGATCTCTCAACCAGAGGAAAGGATGCTCCAGGTCCATATGCCTTAAGAATTACCTGAAGCACTTCACACTCCACTCGGTTCTCAAGGCCCTACTGGCTTCCTGTGTTAGTTTTCTTTTTTCTTTCTTTTTTTTTTTAAAAACTCTTGCAATCAAGATCTTTTTTTTTTTTAAGATTTTATTTATTTATTGGACAGAGAGATCACAAGTAGGCAGAGAGGCAGGCAGAGAGAGAGGAGGAAGCAGGCTCCCCGCTGAACAGAGAGCCCGATGTGGGGCTCAATCCCAGCACCCTGGGATCATGACCTGAGCCGAAGGCAGAGGCTTAACCCACTGAGCCACCCAGGGGCCCCCTTCCTGTGTTAGTTTTCATCTGAGTCCCTGAAGAGTGTTCTTCAAGGTAGAAGAGTTGCAAGTGACTGTGTAAAGTCTATTCAGGTACCAAACTTTGTACCTGGTAGAGACCAACAGGTAGAGAGAGTTCAACCTGAGTAGATATTTATATAAGCCTTTCATCACTACTGTACACCAGGGCCTGTTATGTTTGATCTGTAATGGATGCTTAATGCCTGTTGAGCTTATGAACAATTTGCTAGTTATTAACAAACTAATGGCTAACAGAAAAGCAGAACTTAAGAATTTTAAAGACAACTTAATAGGAAAATTCAAGTTAAAACATTATTTCTTGTTAGACAACAAGACGTCATTTTTCTTTCAAAACATGTGTCTTCATCAGACACATGAAAAAATGTTCATCATCACTAGCCATCAGGGAGATTCAAATTAAAACCATATTGAGATACCAGCTTACACCAGTTAGAATGACCAAAATTAGCAAGACAGGAAACAACATGTGTAGGAGAGGATGTGGAGAAAGGGGAACCCTCTTACACTGTTGGTGGGAATGCAAGTTGGTGCAGCCACTTTGGAGAACAGTGTGGAGATTCCTCAAGAAATTAAAAATAGAGCTTCCCTATGACCCTGCAATTACACTACTGGGTATTTACCCCAAAGATACAGAGGGAGTGAAAAGAAGGGCCATCTGTACCCCAATGTTTATAGCAGCAATGGCCACGGTCGCCAAACTGTGGAAAGAACCAAGATGCCCTTCAACGGACAAATGGATAAGGAAGATGTGGTCCATATACACTATAGAGTATTATGCTGCCTTCAGAAAGGATGAATACCCAACTTTTGTAGCAACATGGACGGGACTGGAAGAGATTATGCTGAGTGAAATAAGTCAAGCAGAGAGAGTCAATTATTGTATGGTTTCACTTATTTGTGGAGCATAACAAATAACATGGAGGACATGGGGAGATGGAGAGGAGAAGGGAGTTGAGGGGAATTGGAAGGGGAGGTGAACCATGAGAGACTATGGACTCTGAAAAACAATCTGAGGGTTTTGAAGGGGCGGGGGGTGGGAGGTTGGGGGAACCAGATGGTGGGTATTAGGGCACGGATTGCATGGAGCACTGGGTGTGGTGCAAAAACAATGAATACTGTTATGCTGGAAAGAAATAAAAAATTTAAAATAAAATGTGTCTTCAGTGTCTGCTGTGCTCCTGGCACTATGCCGGTCATGGTGGGGGACAAATGGAAACTATTACTAGAGACCCCACGGTCAGGAGTCATCACCGAAGTGGGAAATAAGATTAAAAACTGGAAACAACTAGACTGCAATATATTCTAAATTCATAAAAAGCATTTGACACTATCCTGTGTCTCAAATGTGTTCTAGGTTTTTTCCGATGCATTTACTTGAGTTAGGTTAAAATGGTCAAATCCATTGTAGAGTTGAGAAAATGAAGCACAGAAAGGAAGGTCATTTGCCTATAATCAGACATATAGTAACTGTCATGCCAGGATTTAAAGGCAGTCAGTCTGACACCAGAACCCCTTTCCTAACCTGTACAGTCAACAGTAGACATATACAGTATGAGTAAGAGTGGCATAGGAACATTAGGTGACATAGGGACATGACAAATTTACTTACAAATATATTTGCATATATAGGTATGGTTTTTGTTTCATTTCTGTGTATGTGTTTTATCAAAAAGGAGATCATTCATTCTGTGCTGCTTCATGAATTGCTTTTTCTTACAGCATATGTCTTGAAGGTATTTCCATGCACTTGCAGAATACATCAACCTTATTTGTTTCTAGCAGTGTATTCTATGGTAAAGATATTTAACTTTCTTCCTCCTGATGGAAAATTAAGGTTGTTCATAGTTTTTCAATTATAATGCTTCAGTTAACATTTGTGGTTGCAAGCACATATATGAGTATTTCTTTTTTTCTTAAATATTTTATTTATTTGAGAGATAGAGAGCATGAGGAGGGAGGAGAGGGTGCGGAATTTCATCCCAGGACCCTGGGATCATGACCTGAGCTGAAGACAGACGCTTAACCAACTGGGCCACCCAGGTGCCCATGTATGAATATTACTGATGTATATATTTAGAGTAGTAAAATTGTTTATTCAAGATAAATCAACATTTTTGCAGTGGATATGTCATAGGGTTTTGCCACCTCGGTCAAGGACAAAGTTGAAGTCACTACACTGATGTGGACCCCAGAGATAGGCACTATGGATGAGTATCCACAGAACTCAGAATTATATAGCGTACGTCATACTTTCCACACATCATCTCATTTATCTTTATAATAGTTATGAGAGAATACTATTTTCATTTTACAGATAGGGAAACTGAGACGTAGCAAAATTAGGAGGTTTTTCCAGGGTCGTAATTTAATTCCATAAATTAAAACCAGAGTTGCAACTAGAAAAGAAAATCTCATTTGTAATTTGGGGTTGTTTCCTTTCAAACCACACTGGTACAATAAACTGTATATAATAAAATGGGTTTGTGTTCAGTAGTTAACAAACCCATGTATACAAGTTTTTAAAAACTGGGCAACACAAACATAGTTATGGATTACAAGTTTTGAGGACAGAAATGAGTAAGAGAGGATGGAAAGTGTTTTCCAGCCCCAAGATACCATAATCTTGTGATCTTAGAGAAATAAAAATAAACTAAAAGGGAGACGAGTTCGTTGCTGGAAAAAATGGAAATTAAAAGTAAAAAGAGTCCAGAAAGGGTGGCTGGAATGGGAGACTTCTACAAAAAGTGGTCCCAGGAGTCCTTATAAAGATTTGCAAAAAAGCAGCCCTCTAACCATCCTTGCTCTCTTGTGGCAGCTAGGGTAACCCGGACTCAACTTTCTCACCTAAGGATAGTATTCAGCTTAGAAATTCCTTCTCTAAACTGAAAGGTGGAAGTGACAATTACTTGATGAATAGAGAATCCCAAGTTATATTCTTCTCAAAGATAATTTACTCCAAGCAAACGATTCTTCTGTTAAATATTACTTATGTTTGAACAATAGGTATCATTAGGTAAGAGAATTTTGAAGAGGAATGAGTAAGCTTCTCGGAAATGAATGCAGAAATCTGTTCTTGATCATCTTGATCAGAGTAAGGACAGAAGGAGGAGGAAACCTATAATGATATTTTGATAAACTTGCTCAGTCAGATGCCCTAACATTTACATGTAAGTTTCAACTAAGGATGCTGCCAGAACTTGAGATATCCCCTCTCAACAGCTGTCAAAGACAGAAGGCCCCTGTCTCAGCTCCTTTCACTTGGCTAGTATGTAATTTATCTATAAATTGTTACTATCCTCCAGTTCCAACTGTATAAATTACAAGATGAGAAAAAGTTGGACAGGAACTCATGCTGAATAGTGTCTGCGAAAATGGTTGTCTCAGAAGAGGGCTTTTGAAAACATGTAAGCTTTCACTACCAGCCTACAGTTAAGTGGGAATTTAAAAAATTGAAACTGTCCCTTCAAGACACATATTTCTGCAAACTATATGGTTCTGGAGGAGAAGGTCTTGGACTATGAAAAACAGTTGGCAACAGACTGCACCCTGTTATTGCCTGCCACCGGGAGTTTGCACTAGAATTTACAATTTTGGCTTTAAGCAGGACACTGAGTGTCCTGGCAACCCTGTATAAAAGATTGGCTGTGAACTTTGCCAAGGACTTATTTACATTTCAGCTGACCAAGACTTTTAATAATCGTCTGACTTCCAAAGCACCTATTCTGAGGTCTTCTGCAGTAGCCCATGGGAAACAAAAGGCTTCGTTCTCATTTAGAATTCTCCTGGGGCCCCAGCAAAGAGTCTCTTCTCTCTCTAAGGATTCCTGATAAATATATTGCTTGTAAGGAGAGCAAGCATGGGGTTCAATCTGTGACAGGAAGGAGAGAAAACTATGATACCTTCATAGGACTCTCAACAGATGCTCCATGCACACAGGGCTTGAAGGAACTACGAGATTGTTGTTGCTGTGGCAACCATGCATGCCTAAATGAACAACAAAATTAATAGTCCTAACAGGCTTTGGTGGCGTCAACAGGATGACAACACGTCCCTTTACTGGGGAATGCATATGCTCAACTTGTGACCCTACTTAGATATGGTTCTCATGTAAAGAAAAATAGTGTCTGATAATAGCAAACCAACAAAATAATGGTCACGTACTTGCCACATAAACTTCTCCAAGCCAAGGCCAAGGGCTGTGTTATTCTGCCTCCCTGCTGAAGTTAAGAGGCACCTTTCAAACTCCCAGGCTTTTTTGTGACATTCTATTTAATTTTATCACGCTATTGCTAGCCTCCTATCGAGCTTTTGTTGTAAGCAGATAAAGGTAAGGGGGAGCTGAGGGGAAGCAGAATGAGATACAAAAAGGAAAAAGTAAAATTAGCTATAGCATACAATTGGACCCTGCTTGGCCTTGAGGAAGGCACAATATGTGTTAATTAAGCAGATTAATATGTTGCTTGCTAAAGGGGATATTCTAGACAGCAGGAAGTTTAAAACAGGTAAGGCCTTCCCCCCACCCCAGACTAAGGTTAGTTGAGCCATTGCTCTGAATAATTGGATGAATTTTATCCTTGGGTAGAGATAGGGAATGGGGGAGAAAAGCTTTTTTAGGATGTTAGATGTTATTAAAAATCCATTGGGCTAAGCAACTTTTAGATCATGAGAGATTTTCAAGAAATTGCCCAGTCACCATCAATTAATTGAACTGTACAATGCAGTGTTCATGTGATATAATAGCCTTTCAGATAAGGGTAACATTCAGACCAATTTTAGGCAGAAGTTTCGTTCCCCAAATGTTTGTTATAATTATGTGACAGAATCAGTTACTCCAGTAGCTGGAATGAAGAAAATATTTCAGGTTAAATAATTTGTCCAAACTTCTGGGCCTACATTGGAAATAAAGTTCTATGTTAGATAATACTGAATTGTATGTTTAAAGCCTGGTGTTAATGAGCCCAGTCACATGCCTGGGTCAGCTGGGAGAGTTAGGTCAGCTCTACAATCAGATGCCAGTCGGTTTGCTCAGAAATACATCCAAGTTAGCCAGAAACACATAATGAGCTCCATGCAAATCCATCATTGTTCAGAGTATACACATGGCTAACAACAGATTCAAGATTTCTTCTTCTTCTTCTTTTTTTTTTTTTAAATTTCAGAAGTAGGGTTCAGTGATTCCTCAGTTGCATATAACACCCCAGGACTCATTACATCAAGCGCCCTCCTTAGTGTCCATCACCCAGTGACCCCATCCCCCCCAAGACAACCTACAGAATGCAAGAAAATATTTGCAAATGTCTTACCTTCTTTTTTTAAGAAGAATGAGGCAGAACTTGTGATGAGCACCATGTGATAGAGGGACTCACTGAATCACTGTATGGTACACCTGGAGTTAATATAAAATAAAATAAAATTTTTAATTAAGAAATAAAATAGCCTAACTCAGACAATATTCTTAGGAAAACATAAATATGGAAAATAATTTGCTGTTTAAGATATACAAGTTGTTCTAAAGTTAAATATTTAAAACTTAAAAATTACTATTTATCTTAAAAAAAAAAGAATGATGCACACATATCTCTATGCATACAAATATCAAGTAACAAATCATTTTAAAAAATGCTCTAAGTAGGAATTTGAGCACTACAGAATGTAAGTTAGAGTCACAAGCATTGCTCTTTCTGACTTTACAATGGGAGCATGAACACACATTAATTTTGCAAAGAGGCAAATAAAATAAGTAAACCGCATCTTCATTACACAGAAGCAAAGGAATATATGGTTTCGATACTGTTTTAGGAAGTTGTGAGAGTCCCACATGACGATGAATTGTCGTCTTAAGTGTTCCTTTCCCTCTCCACTCATGCCCCGTAAGGACGTCCTGTGTTTTATAAGACTGTTATATATTTTATGGAACATAGGTGACAACATACAAGTAATCATATATTATGGTAAAAATCTGCCATTGTTGAGGTCCCATTGCTTGATCTGACTGCTGGCTACATGGATGTATTCACTTTTATGAAAGTTCAGCAAGCTCTATACAATTTTCCGAATGTATATTAAATTTCAACAAAGTTCTTTGAAAGCCTTTTCTTGCGTCTGCACTGCTGAAGTCTCTACAAATAGTTATAGGCTGTTTTATAGCCAACACATTTATTCCTATAAAAGTGAAGGTTAAAAATTCTTTATCACATAATCCTATTCTAAGGGTTCCAAATAAATTCATTATTTAAATAAAAGGAGTGGATTATAGCTCTGGCTTGGCCACTAACTAGTGTTTGAATCTGAGCCTCTCTGTGCCTCCTTTTCTCTCCCGATTAAAAAGGGCTGGATGAACTACAGTCCAGTGTCCCTTCCAGCTTCAGTGTTACTGGATACTGGGTAACAGGCCAAACGAGAAGTGAGAATCCTTTGGTGAATCTTTCTGTAAAGGAACAACCCACTTCCTGGTTTATGTCTTTTGTAAACAAGAATTTAATGGGGGGAGACAGCTGGAGTGAACAAAAACCCAATTGACCCACACGACTTGGCTGTAAACCATAAAAAACCGTGGTCTAGTCACATCACATTGGAGCCCCAAAGAAAAGAGAAGCCGCTAAGCATTTCCCCCATTAAAGTCTGAAAAACAGTAAGAGGGGGATTAACCTCTTCCTGCCAAAAGAACTGTACAGGGTTTTCAGTAGAGCTAAGTTTAGTCAAAGTATCACTCGTTCCATAAACATTTATTGAGCGCCTGCTGAACACCAAGTGCCTGATGAACCCTGGTAGCTGTGAGGGATAAAGTAGCAAAAGAGGCAGATAGAACTCAGCGTAACGAGTCTCAGGAGCTTGTGGGGGCTACAGATAAGTAAACAATCAATTATAGGGGGATTTGTACATTCAGTGCTGTGAAGGGAGATGTGGAAAATACAGTATAAGCAAGCACAGGAAGGGCACATAACCCCATAGGGGACTGGGGTAGGGCCATCTTAGGGGTTCTTCTGGATCAAGAGATATCTAAACAATGAGTAGAGTTAGCCAAATAACCATGTGCAGCTCTCATGCTGGGAGCCAGGACAGCCTCAGACAGGCTCAGGAGCCAGACTGCTTAGCTTCAACACTACTTCAGCTGGGAAAGCCTCCTACACTCTCACTAAGCCTCAGTTTCCTTATCCACAAAATGGGAATAAGGGGAGTACTCATGCATTCTTAAAAGGATTAAGTGAGAGAATCCACATAAGCCCTGCTAAGCACAAAGCCTAACTACTACCAGTGTCATTATTAATAGTGAGATAATAATAATAATAATAAACTATTATTAATAATGAGAACCACAGAACATCTCTGCACGGACTGGTCCAGAGGGGACAAAGAATATAGCCATTTGGTATCCTGAGAGTAGTCCAGTCCAGCTGGAGAGAAGGGAGGAGATGAGGCGGTCAGGCTGAAGCAGAAGACAAAAGGCCCTATACACTGTGTTAAGGAGTCTGGAATTCGTCCTGAAGGAATGAGGAGCACTGAAGTGTTCTAAAAGGAGAGGCTCACGATATCCACTATCCACATTTATCAGTAGGGGAGAAGCATACTGCCCACATTAAAAAAAAAAAAATGTTTTACCCCAAAGCATTTAAGATCACATCCACTACCCTTTTTCCTCTACGGAGGATGAGGTCCAGTTGGAACTCAACAGCTCGCCAACATCCCAGGATTCCCTTCCCTTGGTGAGCTGGATACGCTGGAGCTCAAATAACTCCATGAATTCAGTGTAATTCCACCTAAGAGACCCAGTCAGAAAATTAACATAGTATATCTTCTCATGAGCCATGAGCTGCAATTTACAGCAAGCCTCTCTTGAGCCATTAAACTTGCTCTATTAGATCACAGAAAATCCCAGACAACTAGCCCTGCAGTGGCTGGATTTTTGTACAACACAGACCTCTTTTTTCTAGTGAAAGGGAAGTCAGCATGAGCCACAGCAAGCAGAGCCTTCCATAACATGTGTGTAAGATATTTCTTCTCCCACACTTCTCATCTCGCAAACCTGGCCTCTAAAGGGAACTTGAATAAGAACCAAGGCTTCTCAGGATGAGTAAATATTAGAGAGAAGCCCACAGTGGATGGATGGAGGGACTGACATGAGTCAACGCTTACAAATGATCTGGAAGAAGAAGGAAGCAATAAGTCTCTGAGGCAGAAACCTTTATGTGCTTCTAGGTAGTTTAATGCCAAGAGGCCGAGGACCACTTGTAGAGAGAGTAGGTAAGAGGGTGGCAGAGGTGATGCAAGAGTATTTGGAAGGGAACAATTCAAAGCCTCCTTGTCAAAGTATGAACTACCAGTCAGAACCCAAAAATGATACTTGGAATTAGGGTGTGGCCCATGAGGCTATTGGAGCCAGAAAATGTGGGGTGTCATCAAGAAGAGCACGGAAAGCAAAAAAGGAAGCAAATCACCATTCTTCAGCCCTATCAGTCAATATGGAGGCACATCTGCTCCGGAGATGTTGTGTGGCTTCATGGCTGTGCTCCAAGAAATAGAAAACAGAACCTGCCCGCGTGTTCGTACGTCTCCACCAGACTCAGTGAAATCACATACAGTGTTTTGCACACAGCAACAAGAATTAAATATCAGTAACACACACCATTTTGTTCTTGCGTTTAGTGAGTATTTACTGCAAACTGGCTAAATTCAGGGCAGCATGCTAGCAGCTGGGGACTACATCAAGGATGAGATAAGAGCACTCACCTCAAGCAGCTTACTGTCTAGTAGATGACATGAAATATTGACATTATCTAAACACAGGGTACAAAGTAATAAAAACCACAACGGAGCAGCAGATAAAGTGTTACAGAAACAGCCTGCACATACTTAAAGGATATTATTATGGCAATAAATCATATATATATATATATATATATATATATATATATATATATGAGATGTATTTTTATTAACCTTATTCATTTTAAGGCTTAACCTGGACAGTGATAGTCACTGATTTTACTAACTGCCAATTCCATTAATGTCCAGAACCGGCAGCTGATACTGATCAGGTCATGGTAGCAATAGGAAGATGAGAAGTTTCTGAATGATGATGAACTCTGGGGCTCCTATTAATAATGGATATTCAGAAGATTTTTTTTTTTCCTAATGGCAGAAGGTAGAAGGGAAACTGAGCTTTTGAGTGAACTCTGTCATCGTTTCTATTGCCTTTGCCCTCAGGGACTTGGTTTATCCTGCAAGATGCAAGAGCTGTGCCCTAAAACGCTCTTTAATGGAGGGGAATAAAAATCAGGCTCATTGTCAGGACAAAGTAGCTAACATCCTGTTTCCAACTAAGTCAGCTTAGAGAAGCCATTTACTATATTACTACTCTGTCCTCCCCTGCCTTATCCCACACCAAAAGGTACACACTGGATTTAGGAGATTAATTCTGCTTGTGGAACTGCCAGCTCTCACCAACCCTCATAATCAGAGTTCAAGAGGGAAATCAGTGGTACTACAGAGCTTCCGAGAGAAACATGTTTGGGAGTATGAAACGTCTGTTTCCTTAAAAAAAAAAGAAAGAAAGAAAGAAAGAAAAGAAAAGAAATTTCTGTTTCCTCAAAGTAAGATACTCCAAGGAAACGGGCTATGGAAGGAGTTTTTAATTTTGCTACTGAGATACAAAGCCCTCTCTCTTCTGTGTGTGCTCTGCCACAGGAAATCTAAACACAGGGTACAAAGTAATAAAAACCTGGACTTATGCTGCTGGTTACCTGTGTAGTCAGCCATGTCTGCTTCTTCAAAGACCTCTTTAATCAATGCAAATGCACGCCCTTGCCCCATTCTCCGTCATTCCCACCATTATGTTTCCTTTTGCCTCTGTGTCTGCTGGGGTGGGGGGCATATTTACACAGGTGTCTCTTAATTAACAGAATGCATTTAACTCAGAATTGAGTTCCTAAATGTAATGAAATTACAGAATAGAGCAAACCTCTTAAGAGCATATATTTAAAGAGTCTGAAGATCTTCAAGCATATGACATTATTGAAAATACTAGCAATGAAGTCAAGGAAGAAGTATCTATCTGTTGAGTTTCTAATATATTAAGGCATGCTACTAGACGCTATGTGAGAAGATCTTTCTAAAGTTGAATATATGGGGGAGTCTGGGTGGCTCAGTCAGTAAAGTGTCTGACTCTTGATTTCAGCTCAGGTCATGATCTCAGGCTCGTGAGACAGAGCCTGACATCAGGGTCTACATTCAGCCCAGAGTCTGCTTGAGATTTTCTCTCCCTTTCCCTCCCTCTACTGTCTCTTTCTCTCCAAATAAATAAATAAATAAATAAAATCTTTTTTTAAGTTGAATACATGGTCCCTTTTTTCTTTCTCGTTCTTTATTTCTTTATTTTTATTTTTTTATTATGTTAGTCACCATACAGTACATCATTAGTTTTTGATGTAGTGTTCCATGATTTGTTATTTGTGCAGAACACCCAGTGCTCACTACAACATGTGCCCTCCTTAATACCCATCACCGGGCTACCCTATCACCCTACCCCCTTTCCCTCTGAAACCCTCAGATTGTTTCCCAGAATCCATAGTCTCTCATAGTTCATCTCCCTGTTCAGTTTTTCCTTCCTTCCCCTAATATCCTCCATGCTATTCCCTAAGTTCCACATATGAATGAAACCATATGATACTTGTCTTTCTCTGCTTGACTTATTTCACTCAGCATAATCCCCTCTAGTTCCATCCATGTCGATGCAGATGGTGGGTATTCATCCTTCCTGATGGCTGAGGAACATTCTATTGTATGTATGAACCACATCTTCTTTATCCATTCATCTGTTGAAGGGCATCTTGGCTCCTTCCACAGTTTGGCTATTGTGGACATTGCCGCTATGAACACTGGGGTGAACATGCCCCTTCTTTTCACTACATCTGTAACTCTGGGGTAAATACCCAGTAGTATACCACCCCCTTTTTCAAGAAGCTTATCATCTAGTTGAGAAGACGAGTTTAAAAGTACACAGAAATGAGACAGAAGATTTACTCTTAGAGCAGTACCAACATGTGTGCTAAGTTCAGGGAGTTTAAGGGTTAGAGGAGAATGAGAATAAATGTTAAATGTCATTTCAAAAGAGCGTGGAGTTGTTGGAAAATCACCAAGGCTTTAGGAACTCCTGCCTTTCAGGAAGAGAGACCCACTTTCTGAGACAAGGTGGAGGTGATGGCCTGAAGCTTCAGGTTTTGTGTTGTTTTGGGCTTCCTAATTTTAAGATTTGTGTTAAAATATAGCATGACATTTAACCTTGTAAATATGGTCCTCCATTCAGCCTCTAAAGATGATTATTTTTAAAAAGAGTTTCAATTAATTACAGGATATTTGCCTTATTCAAATCATATTCCATTTGCTTTTTTATTTTAAGGTTACTTGAGGTAAGTATTACCTTCTCTAGATCCTCTAAAATCTATGCAGTAGGAGCTATAGAATCACAAACGCATTCTCTGCTTCGGAAGATAGGAATGCTGTTTTAGAAAAGTCCAGATTCTATGTTGTGGGTGTTTTCATAAACAATTGCACTTGTAACTTCAGCTCACACAAAACAGAAGTCTTAATTGTCGACCAAAATAACTCTTAAACTTGAGCTTTAGAATGTCATATTTTGGGATTCTTAGTTCTCTCTCCCTGTCTTCATCTCTAATATGCAAAGGGCCCAGAAAGGTGCAAAACTTAGAAGAGGCATCAAAATCAAAGCTGGATATTTGGATTCAAACTGCAAAGGAATAAAGGGATATTTGGGAGAATCACAAGGGCTATGTCTGTGGTTACTGCTTTAATTTAGTTTCAGCACACACTGCATTTTAAATAAATGGTTTGCCTGGTCTGTGTTATTTTTAATAAATAAACATAAAACTAGAATCTTAAATGCATGGTGAGAATCTAGATAATTGCTTTTACTTTTATAATTGAGAGTCAGCTGCGTCTCCAAACATCGTGAGTCTGAAAGCTGCTGTGGGAATGACACTGTACGCATTCAAAATACTAAGGGTGGAGGACGTCCTGGGTAAAACAACATGGCACCTGTGGTCACTGCATCAGTCTAAGCTTTTATTTTGTCCTTCCAGAGTTCCCAGAAATACACACCAAGATGTTCATATGTTTAGAAAAAGGTAAAATCAATTACTTTGCTCCTAAATTACAACTAAACTATCCCCAAACTATCCAACTTCACATCCACAAACAGAAATTCTAACATCACAGTTCAAAGCTTCTAAGTCTAATTACTGTGCCAGTATTAGGATTATAATGCACCCCATTCTTGATTATTCAAAGACTAATTATCTAGGCCAGGCACTTAAGCTTGTTCCTATTCCCTTGGTTTTCTGCCATTTGGTTATTTTAAGGTTCACTGGCCTCTTCACATGCCGGGCAGAGGAAATAGAAGATGAGACTCAAATCAGCAAATTTTAACTTCTCATATGATCTGCCCAAAATTTGGGAATAGAGGAGGAGGAGCTAACAGGACAACCGAGGTTCTCCATGCATTTGATTTATTCACTGTGTTGTCTTTTTCCAAAGAGAAGTTGGCCAGATGTCTTGAATTAAGTAAAATAACACTTGATTTTGACTCTTTGACCTTCCTGTTGTTTCACTTTATTGATTAGTTTCGTCCCTCGGATCCCAGTTCTTCCTCCCTTTGTCCTTCCTTCTCCCTTTCTCACAGTCAGCAGGATTTACATTTATTTGCTAAACGACTCCTTTTATTTCTGACTTTGAAGGGGAATCCCTAGGATTTCCAGGCCTCTCTCCTCACGCTTTTAACTCTACTACATTTGCTAAGCTAGACCCTCACCTCCATATGCTTACATGCTACCCCCAGCAGGGAACAGGGTACACTCCTGTAGCCCCTCCCTGGGCTGCAAGTTTTATTATGTCTTGTCACTTTAGATACTCATACAGATATTTAAGACGACCCACTATCCAGACACATAGCTCTCTCTACTCCCACTACGTACCTTTGTAAGTGAAAAAGTCCTTAGCCAACAGATAGAAATCGAAGCAATACTTCTCTCAGTTGTGCCTCCCAACATCATGCCTTGTTTGCCAGCCAAAGCCACAACAGTTCCCTATAGCTCAAACTGTCAAAGATTCAATCAAAAGCTCAGGCCACAGGGAAGAAGGATTCCCCAGGGAAGAATATGCCTGTGAATAAGACTCCCCAGATTCAGAAGATTCATCTTCCATTTGTTCCATGGGGGTATCAAAACCCTTGTTAAGACTATAATTTTCTGTCCAACATTAGAAACCACAGGCCCTAGACGTAACCCCAAACCTGAAGGTTAATGACCAGCCATCCTCCATACTCCCAAAGCCTAAGGTCCATCATGGTTCTGGGATCATGAAAGAAAAGCAGGATTCAGGTTACAGGTCACAGGCTCCTATTCTGTTGTCTCATAGTCTATTCTAGTCTGGCCTACGTTACGTGATGAGATGACTCACATATCTATATATTTATAGCTGCATCTATATCTATACCTACACCTATATCCATATGTCTATCTGTATCTATATCTATGCCTGTATCTATCTAACGGACACTAAGTGGTTTATGCACATCATATTTAATCCTCACAAACACTGTGAAACAGGTACTATTAACATCTGTCATGAGAAACTAAGGCTCAACTTGCCAGAAAATGGCAGAGTTGGCTTCAAACCCGTTGTCTGACTCCAGTCCATGTTCATTCTGTTACATTAATATATACCTCAGGCCTGTATCAAGTCATATTCCCCCATTTCTCCCAGATCTTAAGCTGCCACCAGCTGAAGCTTATTAGCCAGTCTACAAACGAGTCCTCTTTTCTATGACAACTGACTACTTAAGACCTCCCACTTAAGACCACTCTAACTCCACCCCAGTTTATAGATTATAGACCCTGCCCAGGATTCCCCAAACCAGGCCAGGGTCCCCATTAAGAAGACTCTTTTCCAGGTGGCCTTTATACAAAGTTGACCATTAAGAGCTAAGGGATTCTGATATGAGGAAGTGGTGATGCAACATGAGGGCTTAAGTGGGTAGGAGAAGAATCAATGAAACAAGATGGGATTGGGAGGGAGACAAACCATAAGTGACTCTTAATCTCACAAAACAAACTGAGGGTTGCTGGGGGGAGGGGGTTTGGGAGAAGGGGGTGGGATTATGGACACTGGGGAGGGTATGTGCTTTGGTGAGTGCTGTGAAGTGTGTAAACCTGGTGATTCACAGACCTGTACCCCTGGGGATAAAAACATATGTTTATAAAAAATAAAAAATTAAAAATATATATATATATATGTTTATAAAAAATAAAAAATTTAAAAAAAAAAGAGCTAAGGGATAGGGATATAAAATGGTATAAACTACAGGTGTGTAAATGGTATATGGAACCATAGATGACAAAGAAATAGAAATAACCTAGAAAGTTGACACCAATATAAAGATGCGAGTGAGTAATAAAATACAGCAATTATCCTTGGGGGGATGATCCAACATCATAAATATGTTGGCTCTTCCTAAGTTTATTTATAAATTTAATTCACTATTAATAAAAATGCCAACAAGATTTTCTGTGTTATTGGGCAAGTTGAAACTAAAGTTCATATGGAAAAACAAACATGCAAGAATAGTCAGGAAAATACAGAAAAAGAAAAACCATGAGATTGTGGTGGGGTGGGGGGGAACTAAGCCCTCACCAGACACTAAAACATGCTAGAGGAAGCTTGCAAATTCCTACTTCGTCTATAGGTTAGAAAAAAGCTTTTAATCATAGTTCAAAACCCAGAGACAAGTGAAAGGAGAGATTAATAAATTTGGCTACATAAAAATAAAAATTTTGTATGGCTAAAGCAAACAAAATCAGAAGGCTTTGATAAGCTAGAAGAAAATATCTGCAACACATACCACATACCACAAGCCGCTAATATCCCTAATACATAAAGAAATCTTAAAAATCCAAAGATAATAGCTTAAAATGGAAGAATGACATGAACACACACACACACAATCTAAAGTGGTGCTTAAACAAATAAAAAGTGATCAAATTTTCTCATAATTAGAGAAATGCAAACGTAAACATGGAGATGCCATTTCTCATTTATTAAATTGATGAAAAATTTAAAGAATGACAACATATTGTCTTGGCAAGATTGTAAGGAAACAAGCACTCACATACATTGCTAATGAGAAGGTAAACTGACGGACTCTTCTGGAAAGGAATTTGGCCATATCTAACAAAAGTACATATGCACGTACCTTTTGACTCAGCAATTCCACTTCTAGGATTCTAGCCTAAAGATATAACTCCAATAATACAAAAATACAGACTGACAAGATTACTCACTGCAATAATGTAATTGGAAAATATTAGAGACAATCTAAATGTCCATACACAGGAGAGTAATTGAAAAAACTGGTCATCCACATAATGGAGTACTGCATTACGTGCAGTAGCAAACAAGGAAAAGGAAGATCTCTATGAAATGATATGGAAAGATTTTCAGGACATGTTGTTAAGTGGGAAAAAAGAGGAAAGTACAAAGGGAGTATCAACAGTATGTTACCCTTTATGTATGAAAGACAGGAAGGGAGGAAAATACGTATCCGCTCCTCTGTGCAAAAGGGATACAGGAAGGAATAAAGCAGTAACCAATGAGCGTGGTTACTTTCTGGTTGCTAGTGGAATAGGGAGGAAAACGGGGGGCACGGGAACAGGTAGTAAGGAAGAGGGGAGCGACTTTCTCTGAATATACATTTTTATATAATTTGGACTCTTAGAACCATAGTAAAATTTCATGATGACATATATTTTGTGGATACTGAGAACTAGGTTCCCTACTGTCAGAGAAAGAAGCTACAAATCAGGAAAAGAAAAAGCCAAGAAAAGAGAAAGCCAGGAAAAGAGAAAGCCCAGTGTGGTAAAATTGAAATCAGGGGTATCAGTATAAACCCAAGGTTCTTTATATATATATATATATGGATATATACAGGAATAAATTATACACACACACACACATATCTGAATACATGTGTGTTCATGTATGTACATATACTTCCTCATTCTGTCCACGGAGAGAGCCCAGGAAAAAAATGACACTCGGTCATGTGGGAACAGACATCTAGTGCCCAGATCCTGGTTTCTAAATAACGTTCTCCAATGAAAGGGACCTGGGTTTCTTGGAGAAATGATCAGTTCTCCAGCTGGGAAAGGGAAAATACAAGATGAGCCTGGAATATCTTGTGTGTCAGAAAGTAAAGAAGTGCTCAGAAAAGCAAAGGACCTGTGAAAGGGACATGGAAGTCGACCTGAATGAAGGAGCTCCTAACAGCCAAAACTGGGACCATCTGAGCAACAAAAGAACAGTAATATTAATAGTAATGAATTATAACCCATGGAATATACAACAAATACCCATGAGACCATATTAATCTAAACAAATAAGCAGAATTTAAAAGGGAATACACTAGTTACAAGAAGATAAACATTATATTATTCCTCTTCTGCAACATTTTTGGAGGAGTTAAATTCACCGGAACAGCAAGTAGAATGGTAGAGGCAGAAACAGGGACTTAGTATTTAATGGGTAAAGAGTTTCAGCTGCGGAAGATGAAAAAATTCCTGGAGCTGGGTAGTGGAGACAGCCACACGACAGTGTCGGTGTCCTTACTGCTGCACAAGTGTACACTTACTCATAGTTCAAATGGTAAATTTTATGTTATATATATTTTACCAAAATAAAATCCTTTCATGTATTTAAAAAGCCAAAATAAAAATAAATAATGAACAGAGGAGAACGTCCAGCTCTTTCTTACAGTAGAATTCTAATAAATGCAGAAGGAATGAGGGAAAATAAGAAAATCTCCAGTAAGCAAACACTAGTGAATTAATTGCTGCTGTTGATGGATGTTAAAATTATCAAGCAAAAGTGTGATAAGGGGCGTTTGGGTGGTGGACTCTGTTGAGCGCCTGACTCTTGGATTTGGCTCAAGTCCTGATGTCAGGGTCATGAGATCAAGCCCTGAGTCCAGCTCTGCACTGAGCAGGGAGTCTGCTGGAGATTCGCTTTCTCCCTTTCCCTCTACGCCTCCCCCCTCCGATTCTCTTGCTCTCTCTCTTTCTCTCAAAATAAATAAATAAATAAACCTTTTTAAAAATATGTATGATGAGAAACAGGATATTTGCATAGTCAGAGTATCTCCCCAAAAGGTACTTATTAATTACAAAGGGGAAGATATTAACTTCAAAGTGGAGAAACTTCGCAGACACCACTCTCGCTATGTGATCAAAGTACCACCATCACTAGTAAGACACATCAACATAAGAGATATGTCATCATTTCTGTGATATTCCTGCCAAAAATACATTATCGAAGCCCTATCATAAGGAAACATTAGGCAAACCCGAAGTGAGGGACATTCTACAAGATAACTGGTCTCTAAATTTTCAGAAGAATTAAGATCTTTAACATCAAGGAAAGACTGGGGAGCAGCTGGGGAATGAAGGAAACTTAAGGGACATGACAGCTAAACATAAACACTTTTCTGACTTGGAACAATTTCCTATAAAAGACACTATTGGCACAGCCGGAGAAAGTAGAACGGTGTTTGAGGATTGTAAGATAGTAATATATCGGTGTTAATTTCCCAATTTTGACAATTGCATTGCAGTTATATAGGAGACACACTTATGTAGGAAATACACACTAAAGTATTAAAGGGTAACAGGACATCAGGTCAGCAACGTATTCTCAAATTGGTGAAAAGAAAGTTACATGTACTTAACTTGCACACATAAAATTAAGTTCTTGTATTAAAAGATAAAGGGCTGGAAAACATGAAAGAATGGGAGAAACTCCAGTGTTTCTCTCTGTAATTCCAAAAGCAGATAATTTAGAAAGGGGCAAAGAGGAGTCAAGAGGCAAAGGCACCACTGGAAGAAACAACAGCTGAGAATGGCTGAGAATTTTCCAAGCTGGGGGAGTGAAGAAAGCCACCAGTCCTCAGAGTGAATGTTTACATCAATTGCTGAGACAGAACAAGAATAAATCCACAATTAAGCATACCATAGCGAAAATTCTGAACAGCAGGGATAAAGGGAAAATCCTAAATGCCACCAAGAGAGAAGACAGATTACCTACCAAAAAACAGTCATTAGACTGAAAGCAGGCTTCTTATGGGTGAAATGACACCAGTGGATGGTGGGAAAATAGCTTCCAAGCGATAAGCAAATATCACGCAAAACCAGTGTTATTCTGAAGGCAGTAGGTTTTGAAAGGATATCCCTCAGCAAGAAGAAAACTGAACCCAGAAGAAAGGAGTGGAATATAAGGAACATACTTAGCAAAAATTAACAAAATGTATTGGTAAATCTATGTAAGTATTTGTTGCTAATGATAATCACGACAATAACAATTAATTTTGTACTTTGAAAAACTGGTAAAACAATAAGATGGTAGATTGAAGAAAGGATTCTGTGGGTAATTAAGGCCTGGCAAATTCCTTATCTTGTTCAGAAGGAGAACAGAACAACTGAAGCATTACAGACTTTTGGTAGAGAGCCTAAAGTGTATGTTAAAAACATTAAAAAAAATTATTAAAAAATAGAATCTAAAATTTTCAAACTGCTGGGGCAGAGGTTGAGGAAAGAATAATAGAAATGTATAAATCCAAAATAATGCAAGAAATTATTTTTTAAGTAGGTAAAGGCTTGGTAGACAAAAAATAACAAAGTGGTAGAATTAAGTCCAACTATGTCATTAATCACAATCAACAGAAACTGATTAAGCTCAGCTAATCAAGAAAGCTACTATGTGGATAAAGAAATAAACATCAGCAATGAACTACTTTCAAGAGACATACCTAAAACAAAGGAAATAAAGAGATGAGGAAAGATAACCCTGGCAAATTCCAAGCAAAAGATTTTGAGTGAGCATTCCCGACAACAGATAAAACAGAATTTAAGGCTAAAGCATTAACAGAAATAAAGAGCTTCATTCTCAAATTATATTTTTAGGTCTAAAAAAATTATAACTATCATGAATTTGTATGCATCTACTAATACAGCATAGGTATATACATATATTTCATAAATATTTTTTCAATTTACATATACAAACTAAATATATATATTTTATAACATATTACATATAATTTATATATGTATATTTATTTAATATATATTTCATAAAAATTTTTAAATTTATAATACAAACATATCTATTTCATAACATATAAAATATGCTATGTTATTTCCTAAAGATTTTATTTTAAAGTAATCTCCACACCCAATGTAGGGCTGAAGTCACAACCCTGTGATCCAGAGTTGCAGGCTCCACTGACTGAGGCAACCAGGGGCCCCCACATAGGTGTATTTAATGAAAAACAGATTACAAAGAAAATTAGATAATCCATATTCGTAGTAGGAGATTTTAACACAACTCTCTCAGACACTGATGGATAAATCTGACAAAGGATCAAACAACACAATTACCAAACATCATAAACTGGACAGATACATTAAGAGAACAGTTCACCTAAAAAATAGAGAACACACATTTTTCTCTTTTTTAAAAGATTTTATTTATTTGAGAGAGGGAGAGAGAGACAGCATGAGCAGAGGGGAGGAGCAGAAGGAGAAGCAGGCTCCCAGCAGAGCAGGGAGCCCGATGCAGGGCTCGATCCCCGGACCCTGTGATCATGACCTGAGCTGAAGGCAGATGTTTAACCAACTGAGCCACTCTGGAGCCCCATAACATATATTTTTCATGTATATGTGGCATATTTACAAAAAAGTCAATAGTTAATCACAAAGGAAGTTCCAGCAAAGTTCAAAAAATCAATAGCATACAGTTTACATACTCTGACCACAGTACAATTAAATTAGAATCAAAAAGAAAAGAGTAAAAATAAAAACATCCTTATACTATTTGGGAAATGAAAACTGAATTTTTAAATAATCAAAGATTAAAGAAATTACAGTGGGAATTGTAAAATATTTAGAACCAAAGGCAGTAAAAATATCTGCTCTTTGAAAGTGTTCTTTTGGGGCACCTGGGTGGCTCAGTTGGTTAAGCATCTGACTCTTGATTTCATCTCAGGTCATGATCTCAAGGTTGTGGGACTGAACCTCATGGCACTCTTGAGGAAAGGATTCTGTGGGTAATTAAAGCCTGATAAATTCTTTGTCTTGTTCAGAAGGAGAAGAGAACAACTGAAGCATTAGAGACTTTTTTTTTAAATTAATTTTTTATTTTTTATAAACATATATTTTTATCCCCAGGGGTACAGGTCTGTGAATCACCAGGTTTACACACTTCACAGCACTCACCAAAGCACATACCCTCCCCAATGTCCATAATCCCACCCCCTTCTCCCAAGCCCCCTCCCCCCAGCAACCCTCAGTTTGTTTTGTGAGATTAAGAGTCACTTATGGTTTGTCTCCCTCCCAATCCCATCTTGTTTCATTTATTCTATGATCTCCCTGATATGAGGAAATGGTGATGCAACATGGGGGCTTAAGTGGGTAGGAGAAGAATAAATGAAGCATTAGAGACTTTTGATGGACTTTTGCCTACCTTAAGAATGCAAAAGGTGTGAGCTGTTTTCCAGTTTAATCACTGTATGGGTCCTAGACTTACCCAGCAGGTCTTGAATCCAGCTCCGCACCTTGCTGGGGACCTCAGCTTTCTCTCCTGTCCTCCATCAGGGATCTATTGAAACTGAAAGTCAAAGGATGAAAACAACAACGGAATCTAAGGATTTCCCTTACCTTTTTTCCAGGTTCAAAATTCATCTTAATATTAAAAAATATATATTCAATATTTGTAGATGCTTGGATCAGGAGGGCTTCTTGGGATATCTAGTCTACCATTTTGCCCAAAATGGCATGCCATCATTTATCAAGTTACCAATCCCCTCTGTATCTTAGTTTCATCTTCTATAAAATGGGGTTAATAATAGAATCTACCTTATAGGTTTGGTGCGGGGAATCAGTGAGAGAGTACATGCAGAGGCCCTGGTACTGGTAAGTGCTCAATAAATGCTGGCTATTAGCAGCAGCTGTTGTCCTGTGAACTTGGTACCAAAGAGTACAAAAGAAATCAATATGATAGAGCGATCTCATCTATGAATATACATGGGAAATTCCTCAGGGGGGAAAAAAGTCAGGCATGAAATCCAGTAGGGATATAAAAGAGTACACAATGGCCGGGTAGGTTTATCTCAGGTGGTTCCACATTTAGAATTTTTTTCAAAAAACTTAACTGAAGTAGCTGACCTTACTGAAAAGATTAAATGGAGAAAGAACATGATCATCCTAATGGATGTGGTCAAAGCCACAGAATTCAAGATTCATTCATTATAATCACCCTCAGCAAGTAGGGGTGGAAGAGCCTCCTCAATCTAACAAAGTAATGAAACGCCAAGGGCAAACCTCAGAAATAAAGGCAAATCTTCAGAAGGATGACCAGTGAGGTCACAAGTAAAACAAGGAAGTTTACTTTCACCACGATTGTTCAACACTGTCCTGTAGTTTCTACACCAGTGCTGACCAATACAAAGGTGCTGAGGGCTATACATGCAATTTAGATTTTCTAGTAGACACATTTAAAAAAAGTAAAAAGAAACAGGAGAAATTCACTTTAATAATACATTTTATTTAACCCACTTACAAATTACCGTGTCAACATATAATCCATACAAAAAATTATCAATGAGGTATTTTACTTTTTTTCATAGTAAATCTTCAAAATCTGGTGAGGTTTTTGTTTGTTTGTTTGTTTGTTTCTTTTGTTTTGCTTACATGTATAGCATGATGGAGACCAGCCACATTTCAGGTGCTCAGCTGGCACATGTGAAATGGTGCTAATCAGGGAAACTCATGAGGCTGCCAAAAATTTTAAAATCTGAAAATGACAAGTATTGGTAAGGATATGGACGTAGAAGCTTATTTATCACTGGTAGAAGTTCTCCTACCATTTGGAAAACAACATCTAATATTGGAAAATGTATATAATATTCAGCCTAATAATTCTACTTCTAGATAGAAACTTTAGGAAAATTCTCCCCTATGTGTATAAATCAATACTCTTCAGCATTGCTTTTAACAAGAAAAAAAAAATAGAAAAACACTAAATAACCATAGGTAGAGAAAGAAGAGAAAATGGGTATAAACTCACAGAAAGGAGTAATATACAACAAATAAAATGAGCTAGATGTAAATACAGTAAAATGGGCCAAGCTCAATTACAGACAGATAGATAGTATAAGAGTATTTATGTGGAATTTACAAAATGTATAAAAATAATACTGCATATATTTTGGGCAAATTCTATGTTTAGTAAAAATATAAACAATACAGGGGATGGCTACGGAGCAGAATCACAGTAGTGGTGCCTCTGGGAAGGAACAGAGAGAAGGAAATGAAAATAGCTAAAGAAGGATCAACAATTTATCAGTAAGACATGACTTCTTTGATTAAAAAAAAATCTGAAACAAATATAATAAATGTCATTTGTAAATTCTGCATGATGGCTAGTGGGCATTACCCAGTGTCGCCCTCAGCAGTTTCCTGTATTTTTTGGAAGTTTTCCTGATAGTAATCTAGTAGACACCTTACAAAAAAGTAAAAAGTAATAGTAAAAATAGTTAGTAGTAATATTAGTAATAAAAACAGATAGCAAAAATGCTTCTTGCTATTTATGTATCAAGGATGAAAAACACTTACTAGCTACACACAAGCAGAATAGCTGCTACCAGAAGGAAAGAAAGTTCTGCCCATGAAGTCCCATGCGTACACCCGCACAGCAGATGCACACATGCAGTTTGGCATCAGAGAGACGGTGACCTGCATCTAGAACAGTGTCTTGCACAAAGCAGGCACTCCATCAGCACTGGCTCAGTGAAATGCATGAAGTGTGATGTATTGGTGGGTGGGACCCTCAAGGGCCAATTTGCAAGCAAGGAGGTTTGCCATGATTGTTGTGCTGTGATTGTTTAAGAATGAGGACTTGGTTTTGCAGGTAACATTTGAGGGTTCACAATGGGGAATAAAATACGGTGCTTGATCTCATTATCGGTCTTCCATCCAACTGGGGTCTTTTTGCTTTATAAAAAGAGGAAGAAAGTGGGGTGCCTGGGTGGCTCAGTGGGTTAAAGCCTCCGCCTTCGGCTCAGGTCATGATCTCAGGGTCCTGGGATCGAGTCCTGCATCGGGCTTTCTGCTCGGCAGGGAGCCTGCTTCCTCCTCTCTCTCTGTCTGCCTCTCTGCCTACTTGTGGTCTCTCTCTGTCAAATAAAAACATAAAATCTTTAAAAATAAAAATAAATAAATAAATAAATAAAAAGAGGAAGAGAATCCAGGCTACAGGGGAAGTGACTTCACCCCCCAGGCTACTCTGAACACAGTAATCCTACTTTGGTAGCCAGGTGATATCACACATTGGATGAGCAGGAGAGAACTGGAAGGATATTTTCCCTACTTCCTCAGAACCCAGTGTGGTTTGGGCTCAGCGAGGACTCCAGGAGACTCTGACTTCCTTCAGAACCTCATGCTTTGCCTGGGAAAGCTATAGGTACATTCACTGATGGAGCCTCATGGTAACTTGACTTACCATTACACAGTTTTCAGGTTCTCTAAATGAAACTAGTTGCCCACATAAAACATTTATGTGCCAGATATACTGGTCTAATAACCATCTCTGGAAAGAGAAATGAATAAGGGAAAAGATAGATGATAGAGATAACAGATAACTTTGCCCCTATTTGAGAAGGTATCTCCTCTACTGGATAGAATTTAGCTGCTAAAAGATGGAGCAAATATGCCAAACTCTTGAGATTTCTGTTAATAAAAAAAAAAAAAAAGTAACATCCTCAGGAATGTTTTGCAATTAACCATGCTCTGTGCCTAACAAACCTAAATATGAGAATTGGCAGTGAGACCTGTAGACAGTGAAAGGAAGGGGATTTTGAGTGCTCCACGTTGTCTCTTTTGGCTCCAAGTTAAGAGAACCAGGATGTAGTTTCAATTTTGGATGTGCTAATTATGTTTGTCAATTGTGAGCTTTGCTTAATTAATGAGTCATGCAAATTTAACTTTAGTATTTTTTGCACATCTAAATCATTACTATGGCAATTAAAAAGCTGCTTTGATTAGTCCCTTTCATAGTGTGTAGCACGGCTTACTTTTGTCAACTTCTTTTTGACAGTCTAGCATTTGGATACTGTTTGGAGAAAATATATTCTGTATGTTTGGGGAATAATAAAAACCAACTCAGGTGACAAGAAAGGTGGTCTAGCAGCGGAAGCTAAGTCAGCAACTGCTGGCAACATAAACTCAGTGACTACAGACTGGAAATTGTAACAGTACATGTTTAGGAGGAGTTCCCAAGGGTGGATAGAGTGGGTGCACTGAATAAACTGGGATCGTGTTTCTTTTAGTAGATTAGGTGGGAAGAAGATTTATGTGTCTTTGGTCTGAAATCAATGTCAAAATCTATTAAAAAAAAAAAAAAAAAAACACCACCATGGGAACCAAGCTTGTCCCTGTCTGGGAGACCTAGCCTAACTCTCATAATCATTAATAAATACTGTGGCCAGGTGAAGCCTGTGCCAAGTGAAGCTCTCCCCAGGGGCCATTTCATACTCTAACAAGCCCAACTGTCGGGAACATTTTATGATATTAGTTAGGTTAAACTTCCTCTTAATTGCTACATAAGTGTTGCATTCCCCCATGAACTACCTGCGGATGCTCTATTCCTCTCCTTTCTGCAGAGCAAGAATCTAACACACAGTGGGATTTAAGAGTCTTCTCTCACTCCACAACAGAAATGAGTAGCCAGTTCAAGAACAAATATAGGCTTTCAGGCATGCCCCCCCCCAGCCCTGTTCAGTGTTGTGTGTCCACCAAACCTTGCCTTCCCTTCCCCTCTGCACCAATCCTACAAGCAAGACAACAGCAAGTGACATAATAGGTTATTATAAATCCCTGATGTTCTTAAAGCACAAAACCAACAGCAACTATTTGGAGAGGATGATGTCGTTTCTCATTTTAAAGACATCCCCAAAGGCTAATAACTTTACACATCTGGTTTGACTCAGAGGGTCACCAGCATCTGTACTAGAATCCAGCTGTGGAAAAGAAAATACTATTTAATCTAAGAAGTAGATGACCCATAGGCAGCACATGAAAACCCACTGTGGAACGCTACAAGGTATATTAACAGCGAGGGCGAAACAGCTTTGGATGACTCATAGAAAACTCGGAGCCAACAGGGATAAAGGCATAGAAAAAGGTGAAAGAGGGAAGGATTTCTTAAGTAGTCTCCAGTGATAAAAATGCATGTCTTTCCTGAGCACTCCAAAACAAATCATTAAGCTAGCAGTCAGGATTCAATAAAGGTGGCCTTGTTGTTCTAAAATTTGAATGTCCTAAATAGAGAAATTAATAACTAAAAAAAATTCAGGTTCCACAGTTCCTTGATACACCAAATCTTCCAGTGCCCTGATAAAACTGAAATTTATTTTCAAAATTCTACTCCATAAACTTGCCGCACCCCCTCCCCACCAATCTCTCAAATATGTGAGATACGTGTACACAAGTGTGCTGAATATACTCTTACTAAATTCTCAGACACTTAACGGTTTCTCAATAAAGACCTATGCTGGAGACTAGTTTCCTCCCACCTGCTCAGGGACCTCCCTTAGTAATCACTCTCTCTCTCTCTCTCTCTCTCTCTCTCTCACACACACACACACACACACAGAGAGAGAGAGAGAGAGAGAAAGCATTTATCTTCAATCTTCCACTCTTCTGGATTCCTCCACCATGCATACTGATAAACTCCTACCTCCCACCCCGGCATTTTCTCTGGCAATCATGCTCTCTCTCTCCTTCTGCCTTCAAAACCATCCCCATGAAGATGTCTAGTCTCACTGTCTCTGCTGCCTTGCCACTTACTCACTTCTCAGCCCACTGCAATCTGGTTTCCACTGAAACTGATCCCATGGAAGTCTCCTAAGCTTCACCAGCCAGCAAATCAAGAGAGGGTTTCTCAGTCTATCCCACGAGGTCTTCCTGAAACCCTGGATGCTGCCCATCCCTCCCCTCTTGAAATTTTGCCTCCAAGGTTTCCATGGGAGCACTCTTCCCTGGCTCAACTTTCTCTCAATCTCTCTCCTCCCCACCTCCCTTCTCAGTCTCCTCCACTGGCTCTTCCAACATCTCCGTAGAAGTTGAAAGCCCAGTAGGCTTTCCTCAGTGCCCTTCTCATTCTCCTAGCCTTTCCATGGTAGACCTCTATAAGTCAGAAGCCTAGGGCTTGCCCTGACACACTGTCACCTCCCTCTCCAGACCTACTGATTTTATGCTTTCATTTTTTGGCCCAGCTTCTCTGCCTCTAACCTACTGTCCAAACTTCAGCCAAAGTGAGATTTCTTTCTTTCTCTTTCTTTCTCTTCCTCTTTCTTCCTTTCTTTCGAGACAGAGAAAGCAGGTGCAGGGATAGGCAGAGGGAGAGAGAGAATCTCAAACAGGTTCCATCCCCAGCACAGAGCTGGAAGCAGGGAGCAGGTGTCCATATCACAACCCTGAGATCATGATCTGAGCAGAAACCAAGATGCTTAACCGACTGAGCCACCCAGATGCCCTGAGAGTGAGAGTTCTAAGAAGCACAACAACAACAACAAAAAAAAAGTTTTTAATTTTTTTTAAGATTTATTTATTCATGAGAGAGAGAGAGAGAGAGAGAGCATGAGCATGAGTGGGGTGGAAGGGCAGAGCATAAGAATCTCAAGCAGACTCTCTGCTGAGCAGAGAGGCTGATGCGGGGCTTGATCTCATGACCCTGAGATCATGACCTTTGCTGAAATCAAGAGTAAGATGCTTAACCAACTGAGCCATCCAGGGGGCCCTCTTAATTATAAACCTCATCACACTCTAATCAATTCTTATTTATAGGTATAGCTCTTCTAGTGGGGCTATGAAGGCAAAGACTATTTCTGATTTCTAAACCAGAGCCTAGCGAACTGCCTAGTACCCAGAAGGTACTCATTATATGTTTGTATAATGAACAAAATTCTACTGGAACAAATCATTCTTTTATCTCATATCCTTTTTGTAATGAGGTGGAGAACAAACAATTTTTAATCCTTTCCATCATTTTGCAAGTCACAGGGTGTCCCATGTTAAAAATTGGCCAGCTAATCTTCCACTATCTAGGTTTCAGCCGAAATGAATTTGGATTAAGCCTTAGGGATTCACCCAAATATTTAGAGAGAATGTTAGTCTTTTTAATTGAAATTGAGATAACTGGGATCTAATGGGTTATTATAGCTGTGCTTCTCTTGGGCAGTACTGAAATAAAGTCTTGTGTCTTAGGTTTTATACAATGAGATAAATAAGAAAGGAAAAGCAAAGGGATCATGTTTGTTCAATGTGGACAAGACTGACAGAGCACAAGAATCTGATTCCTTAACGGATTCAGATGGGGGCCATCTCTTTAATGATATAAAATCGGAATTGAGAAACATCAAATGTAGATTAGTTAAAGAAAATTTGATGGCAACATTGAACTCAAGCTAAGTAAACAAGGTTTTTCCCAGGCAATTATAAACTATCCTCTAATTCTCCCCCAGTGGCCTCTAAAGTCAGCTTTTCTACATCAATTGTTGCATCAGTTTCCTTATGATTCTGAAACATTGTGTTGGTCTCCTGATAGATAATTTTATCTTCTACTTCTGGGGCAGTTTTGCAATTATGTAGCAGAGAATGCTATTCATCTTTCACATATATCACTCAGTCATGCTATGGTAACAAGTAGTTTATCTACCATCTTATTAACAAAACAAAATAAAACAAAACAAAACCATCTGGTGTAACTCAAGACTTCTGCACATACCAACATAATGTACTTCATGTTCACAAAGATGGCTTTGCAGGACCCTAAAATATCCTCTGAATCATGGAAGAGAGATGAAATTAATCCCTTGAGTCTGGTTTCAGATCCAAGTGTATTTCATTTATTCTAATTCCCTGAAAAAGCATGGTTCCTGTAGAGCATATATGGACAGTGTATGTGTGTATGTGTAGAATATTCCTTTTTTTAGAATTTGTGACACTGAGTTCACCAATCATGACCTGTAAAAGGAAACTTACTGTAAATTAGGGATTCTCAAAGTATGCTCCAGAGATCTTAAAGCAACTGGATAATCTTTCTTAAGTTCCACAAGGTCAAAACTGTATTTGTAATAATACTACAACACGATTCATCTTTTTCATTCTCCTCTCACAAGGTGGAGTTTTCCAGAGGCTACATGATATGTGATATTAAAACAGACTGAATGCAGAAACAGATATGAGAATCTAACAGATTGAATGCAGAAGCAGATATGAGAATCTAGCCTTTATCTATCAGGCCAGACATGAAAAATATTTGCAAAATGTAAAACAATCTCATGAATTTGGTCTTGGAAAATAGTTATATTTTGTAAAAAATATGTTGTCTATGCTAAAAAGCAGTGGAAGAATTAGGACTTCATTGTGCTTCCTGAATCTAATGAGTCATGTCTTTTATCTATTATGGAAAATTATCACCTATTATCTCTTCAAACACTTCCAATCCTCCCCCCCCTTCTCTTCCCCATCTAGAATGCCAATGCAATGTATGTTTGTCCTTTTCGTGTTGCACATTCAACATTTTTCATATTTTCCATCCTCACAACTTTGTGCTACACTTTGGTTACCTCCTTTAGATTTTTCCAGTTTGCTAAGTCTTTTTACAGCTAAGTCTAATCTTATATAGCCCTTCTATTCCATTCTAAAATTCAATTATTGTATTTTTTATTTTTAGAAGTTCTACTTTGTTTTTAAAAATATGTTAGGTCATGGAGCGCCTGGGTGGCTCAGTGAGTTAAGCACCTGCCTTCAGCTTGGGTCATGATTCCAGAGTCCTGGGACTGAGCCCTTCATTAGGCTCCCTATTTATTGGGGAGTCTGTTTCTCCTTCTCCCTCTGCTGCTCTCCCTGCTCCTTCTCTCTCGCTCAAATAAATAAAATATTACTCTCTCTCTCTCAAATAAATAAAATATTTAGAAAAATAAAAACAAAAATCTGTTAAGTCTTGTTTGTGCTGTGTGTATATTCTTAGTTCTATCTTCTGATATCATTTCCTTAAATCTTCAAAAAATATGAAATTCATGTTATATTCAGTTATCTGATGGCTCAATTATCTTAAAGATACAAAAGTTCTAATAACCACTTTTTTTCTCTGCTTGTAACATATATGGAAATCCATTTCCTCCTGTACGGTGCAAGTTTGTCTTATCAGTTTATGTTCAATCAAGCCTTATGTCCATGGGAATCTTAGGCAGCCTGAGTAGAAGATGTGAGTTTTTACAGAAGATTTGCACTTGCTTTTGTTAGGCACCCAAGGTGCCCAAGATAGCACATATTAGAACACCTAATCAATTTGAGACCATGTCTCTGGTTATGAATTCTCAAGAGACACTGTATTACCCACTGTATTACGAGGTCAAGTCAGAGAATTTGCCTTATTATCTCTTTTGCTGGCTATTTTTTTCTCTAGTCCATCTTTTCGTGACAGATATGCTTGAAGATTCAGTTTCATATGAGGGTCCTCATTTCTCCACATGCTGGGCCCAAGGTCTAGTCTTCGTGTAACTGTTAAAGATTGAGCATCTTGGTTACCTGGAACAGCAAACACCTTTGGGCATCAGAGGCTTCAATGCCTTCTTCTTTCCTTGGTTTTCAGCTTCTTCTTCATTTTTGGTACCTGGGGATTTGCCTCACTTTTTTTTTTTTTTTCAACCCTAGCTTTATAGATGGGCTATTTGTTATATGTTGTTTAATACTCCAGGTGTCTTTTTGGGGGGAATATATTCAGATTATCTAACTTGGTACAACATTTCTGAAATATAAAATGCACATACCACTTGGTTTCAAGGAATTTATTCTTTGAATGAAAATTTGGTATTTTCTATCAAAGTTCAAAATATATACAAATTGTAAACCAGCAATATCTACAAATATACTCACACTTGTATAAATGCAACACGAATAATGTTAATTATTGTAGGCTTAGTGAAAGTTCAAGGATTATAATAACAAGGTAAATGTTCACTATTAGGAGACTAGTTGAATAAAGTATTTCCCACAACACTTTGCAACAGTTAAAAGAATTTAAAAGATCTATATGCCCTGATATGGAAAAAATGCTTATGATGCAAGTTATATGATTTTTTTTAGGTAAAAAAATACAAGATATGCTTATATGTGCTTACAGATTCATTAAAAGCTTCTGAAAAGAGGGGCACCTGGATGGCTCAGTGGGTTAAAGCCTCTGCCTTCAGCTCAGGTCATGATCCCAGGGTCCTGGGATCGAGTCCCACTTTGGGCTCTCTGCTCAGCGGGGAGCCTGCCTCCTCGTCTGTCTCTGCCTGCCTCTCTGCCTACTTGTGATTTCTATCTGTCAAATAAATAAATAAAATCTTTATTTTTTTTAAAGATTTTATTTATTTATTTGACAGAGAACACAAGTAGGCAGAGAGGCAGGCAGAGAGAGAGAGAGAGAGAGAGAAGCAGGCTCTGCACTGAGCAGAGAGCCCGATGCGGGGCTCGATCCAAGGACCCTGGGATCATGACCTGGGCCGAAGGCAGAGGCTTTAACCCGCTGAGCCACCCAGGCGCCCCATAAATAAAATCTTTTAAAAAAAAGAAAAAAGAAAAAAGAAAGTGGTTTCTACCTTAAAAAAAAAAAAAAGCTTCTGAAAAGATACACAATTAACTGTTAACAGTAGTTAGCCCTACAAGTTGGAACTGAACCCTCATTATACAAATATTGTTTCTAAATGACAAATGTGCTAATTTGAAATGATTTTTTTTACCCATTTATTAACATCAGCTCCTTGCTTCTTTATTATCATTAGCAGTGCCACTGGTGGCATTTACAAATAAAGTTCTATTCTACAAACTGTCCTACAACTCCTTGCATCTACTACCTGTTTGTTATTCCTTAACTGTCAATTATTATCCCAAGTAATCTGGTTGCCCTCTGCTGACTTTACTAGGACATTCATTGCCTAATGCTCCAAATATAATGGCTGAGACTGAAATAAGTAGATTTCTCACCCTCACCTTCTGAGATTCCTAATGGTTTACCATCTACATGAGTGTATATAAAGGAGCTGGAGTTTAAACGCCATGCCACTCCAGAGGGTTCAGTGAAGAAGCTAGGCCATAGCTTTGGCTTGTCACAGCCTAACCAGCAGGACATACCGATTTCAACATCTGAGCCTGGATGCAGCTTCTGACTGGAGCTTGACTTTTCAACAAGCTGTTTAACTGGTAAGGACTAGTAGCTGAATTAGGCATTTATGCATCTGGGAACATTTTCTGACATAAGCCTAAAGGTCTTCCTTGACCATCTTTATTCTTTCACATGATGAACTCCTGGTGATGACTGTGTGCAGTTACAGAATTACTTAATTTCCTCTTAGATTTAGATGCACAAATATGACAGACCCCACATACTTTTATGGAAACTTTCACATACAAATACATGACTTTCTTTTTCATTCTCTTTGAAATAGGCTTCACGTTCATGCTATGATGAAAGATGGCCCAGATACTATTCTACATCTGGACTATAATTTTCACAATTGATGTGCTGCTATTGTGATGCTATGTCTTAGGTTATGATGTTTTTGTGGAAATAGGGTGTTTTAATTATGAGTTGTGTTTGTTTTAGTTTGAGGTTTTTTTGTTGTTTTGTTTTGGTTTGTTTTGAGAAAGAATGAAGAAAAAGATCAGAAGAAGAGAAAAGCTTTCCTTTTAGGGAGACAATTATTTGTTATGAGGGTTTTTTTAGTAGTATAATACTAATTATAGAGTTTAAAAAGAATACTGTACATTGTCTCTCGATGCCTGCAAGCACATCATGACAAAACTACACTTGCATATAAGCAGTACAAAATTGCAGGAGAGATGTGTCTTGGATTGCAGGCTCCCTAGCAAAGCCTTAGACCAGGACTTAAGTGCAGGACATTTACTGAGGATGATCCAAGGGAACAGAGTGAAGGATCAGGTACAGGGAAACAAGAAAAAGAGAAAAGCAAGGGAAGAATGTGTTATTGAGGTCACTGGAACCTCAGAGAATTGTCTCTCCCTAAGGGCATTAAACAAGGCTCTGTCCCTTTTGGTTGATGTGTCTTCTGAGAGTGTTAATTCTCTCATACCTTCTTTTTTTCTCCCCAGGTAATAGTTCCTGACATGACTTTCTTTTTTTTTTTTTTTTTTTTCATTTTTTTCACCTTTACTGAGGTATAACCGACAAATAAAATTGTAATATATTTAAAGTATACAATGTGGTGATTTGATACATGTATACATGAAGGGATTCCCACCATAAAGTTAATTAACACATCTATCACCTCATATACTTACTCCCCCACCCTTTTCTGCTGAGAACATTTAGGTTCTATTCTCTTAGCAAATTTCAATAATATATTACCAACTATAGTTACTACCTTATGCATTAGGTCCCAAGACCCTATTCTTTTTTTTTTTTTTTTTTTAAGATTTTATTTATTTGAGAGAAAGAGAGTGCACGGGTGGGAGGAGAGGCAGAGGGAAAAGGAAGAAGGAGAAAGAGACAAACGCTGAGCAGGGATCCTGACACAGGGCTCAATCCCAGGATGCTGAGACCATGACCTGAGCCAGAGGCAGTGTTTCAACAGACTGAACCACCCAGCGTCCAAGACCTTATTCATCTTATAACTGAAAGTTATACCCTTTTACCAGCATCTCCCAAATTTTCCCGACCTCTAATTTTTCTAATCACCTTGTTTCTATAAGTTTGACTTTTTAAAGAATTTCACATAAAAGTGATACCATGAAGGTTGTGCCTTATTCTGTTTAGCTTATGTCTCTTTCCAACAATAGTCCATTGTTATTGTATAAAAACACAACTTATTTTTGCATATTGATTTTGTATCCTAAAACTTTACTGAATTCATTTATTAGTTCTAACAGTTTTGTAGTAAAGTCTTTAGGTTTTCTACATATATGTAGAAACAGAGACAAACAGAGAGTTTGTCTACAAACAGAGACATTTTTTACTTCTTCTTCCTTTCTTATTTGAATGTCTTTTATTTCCTTTTCTTTCCTAATTGCTCTGGCTAGGACTTCTAGTACTATAAAATAATAAAATAAAAGTGGCAAGAGTGAACATCTTTGTCTTGTTTCTGATCTTTGAGGGAAAGCTTTCAGCCTTTCACCACTGAGTATAATATTAGCTGTGGCCTTGTCATCTATGGTTTTATTATGTTGAGGTATAATACCCAGCTTGTGAGAGCTTTTATCATAAATAAATGTTGAATTTTGTCAAATGCTTTTTCTGCATCTATTCAGAAGATCATATGATTTTTTATTCTGCATTTTGTTGATGGGGTATATCTAATAAATTGATCTACATATGTTGAACCATCCTTGCATCACTGCGGTAAATATCATTTGATCTCAGTGTATGATCTTTTTAAGGTACTGTTGAATTTGGTTAGCAAATATTTTGTTGAGGATTTTTACATCTATGTTCATCAGGGATAACGGCCTGTAGTTTTCTTTTCTTGTAGTGTCCATGTCTGTCTTTTGGTACCAGATTAATGCTGGTCTTGTAATACAAGTTTGGAAATGTTCCCTCCTCTTGTATATTTTTGTAAGAGTTTGAGAAGGATTGGTATTAGTTCTTTAAATGTTTGGTAGAATTTACCAATGAAGGCATTTTTCATCCTGGACATTTCTTTGTTGAAAAGTTTGGATTACAAATGTCCTTATTAGTAACTGGTGTTCAGATTTTCTATTTCATCATGATTCAGTCTTGGAAAGTTGTATGTTTCTAGGAATGTATTTATTTCTTCTAGGTTATCTAATTTGTCGGCATATAATTGTTCATAGTAGTTTCTTATGGTATTTGGTATTTCTGTGTTATCAGTAGTAATGTCTCCTCTTTCATTTCTAATTTTATTTGAGTCTTCTTTCTCTTTTTCTTAGTCTACTTAAAGGTTTGTCGATTTTATTTTTCTGAAAAACCAGATATTAGTTTCATTGATCTTTCCTACTGTCTTTTTAGTCTCTGTTTCATTTATTTCCTCTCCATTCTTTGTTATCTCCTTTCTTCTATTAATTTGGGCTTAGTCTGTTCTTTTTCTAGTTCATTGAGGTGGAAAATTAGATTGCTTATTGGAGATTTTTTTTTCCTTAATGTTGGCATTTATTACTATAAACTTCACTCTTATGATGGCTTTTGCAGTACTGCATAAGTGTTGACATGTTGTGTTTCCATTTTCATTTATCTCAAGATACTTGTTAAATTTCCCTTTTGATCTCTTCTTTAACCCAATGTCCAGCAGCATGCTGCTTAATCTCCATGTATTTGTAGATTTCCCAGTCTTCTTATAATTTATTTCTAGTCTCATGACATTATGGTCATAAAAAATGCTTGATATGATTTCAATCTTCTTAAATTTATTAAGACCTGTTTTGTGGCCTAACATATGAGCCCTCTTGGAGAATACTCCATGTTCACTTGAGAAGAATGTGTATTCTGTTGCTGTTGGATGTAATGTTCTATATTTGTCTGTTAGATCCTTCTGGTCTAATGCATGTTTTAAGTGAAATGTTTCCTTATTGATTTTCCATCTGAATGACCTATCCATTGTTGAGAGTGGGTACTGAAGTTCTCTACTATTATTTTAAAGACGTATTTATTTATTTTATACAGAGAGGAAGTGCACACTGTGAGGGAAGGGGGGAGGAGGGGCCGAGGGAGAGGGATAGAGAGAATCTCAGTCTCCCCACTGAGCATGGAGCCTGACTTGGGGCTCAATCCCAGGACGCAAGATCATGACCTGAGGCTGAAATCAAGAGTTGGCTGCTTAACTGACTGCGCCACCCAGGTGCCTCCCTACTATTCTATATATTTCTCCTTTGAGATCTGTTAGCATTTGCTTTATACATTTAGGTGTTTTGATGTTGAGTGCATAAATATTTACAATTATTATATACTCTTATTGAAATGGCCCTTTGCCATTATATAATCACCTTGTCTCTTGTTACAGTTTTTGTCTTAAAACTCATCTTCTTGGGGGCACCTGGGTGGCTCAGTAGGTTAAGCCTCTGCCTTCGGCTCAGGTCATGATCCCAGGGTCCGGGGATCGAGCCCCACATCAGGCTCTCTGCTCAGCGGGGAGCCTGCTTCCTCCTCTCTCTCTCTGCCTGCCTCTCTGCCTACTTGTGATCTCTGTCTGTCAAGTAAGTAAATAAAATCCTTTAAAAAAAAAAAAACCTCATCTTCTTGGAGTATATGGGTGGCTCAGTTCGTGAAGTGTCTGCTTTTAGTTCAGCTCCCTCTCCCTCTGCCTGCTGCTCTGCCTACCTGTGTATGTGTTCTTTCTCTCTCAAATAAATAATTTTTTAAAAAAATTTTTCTCTGATGTATGGATAGCCATTTCTGCTTTCCCTGGCTTCCATTTGCATATAATACCTTTTTCCATTCCTTTATTACCTTCAGTCTATGTGTTTGTTTAAGGCAGAAATGAGTCTCTTTCCTTTGTCCCTTTCTTTCTCTCTTGTTCTCTTCTTTTCTTCTGTTGTGATTTGACCACTTTCTACAGTGGCAGGTTTTGATTCCTTTCTCTTTATTTTGTGTATTTACTGTAAACTTTTACTTTGTGGTTATCAAGAGGCTTACATAAAACATAGCTGTGACAGTCTATTTTAAGTTGATAACTTAAATAAGCATTTAATTTTAAATACATATAAAAATAACATTTTTATACACCCCCACATTGTTTTAGATGTTACAATGTAAATAATTTTGTACTGTGTGTCCATTAACAAATTACTGCAGTTACATTTATTTTTAATACTTTTGTCTTTTAATGTTTAAACTATAGTTATAAGTGATTTATCCATCACCATTATTCCAAATATAACTATATACTTACCTTTACCAGCGAGTTTTATGTTTTCACACAGAATGCTTCATTTCAGCTTAAAAAACTCTCTTCAACATTTCTTATAAAGCTGGTCTAGTAATGATGATCTCTTTCAGCTTTTGTCTGGAAAACTCTCTCCTTAAATTCTTCCTCTTTCCCTAAATTCTGAAGAACAATTTTGCCAGGTAGAATATTCTTGACTGGCAGTTCTTTCAGCACTTTGAATATATCATCCTACTCCCTTCTGGCATGCAAAGTTTATGCTGAAATATTCTGCTGGTAGTTTTATGGGAGCTCCCCTGCATGTTGTTTTTTTCATACTACTTATAAGATTCTCTGTCTTTAAGTTTTGACAAATTAATTATAATATGTATTGAGGTGGGTACTTAATCTTCATCTTATTTGGAATTATTTGGGCTTCCTGGATCTGGATGTTTGTTTCTCTTCCCAGGTTAGTAAAGTTTTCAGACTTTATTTCTTTAAATAAGCTTTCTACTCCTTTTTTTCCTCTCTCCTCCTTTTGGGACCCCTGTAATGCATATATTGGTCTGTTTCATGGTGTCCCATAAGTGCTTTAAGCTCTTTTCACTTTTTTTTTCCTTTTGCTCCTCTTATTGGATAAATCTGACTGCTCTGTTTTCAAGTTCACAAATCTTTTCTTCTACTTGTCTAGTCTGTTGAACTCCTCTGTTGAATTTTCAATTCCATTACTGCACTCTTCAGCATTATGAATTCTGTTTGGTACTTTTTAATATTTTCTCTTTGTTGAAATTCTCTTCGCTCATTCATTGCTTTCCTGTCCTTATTAAGTATCTTTATGACTGCTATTTGGACTCTGTACCAGATAAATCACTTATCTCCACTTTATTAAAATTGGTTTCCAGAGATTTTTATGTTATTTGTAACATATCCCTCTTTTTTCTTCATTTTCCCTAACTCTCTGTGTTGGTTTCTGCACATTAGATAAAACAGTCACCTCTCCTAGTCTTGATAGACTGGTCTTATGTAGAAGATGCATGTTGTCAATCAGCCTGGCCTGAGCACCTGGTTTTTTCTAAAACTTTAGTGATTTTTCAAGCTATTGTCTTTATTCTTGGTTGCTCTAGTAACTGAGGGTGTGCCAAGACCTGTCAGTGTCCCAAAGGGGAGGATCAGAATCGGCACATAAATATAGGCTGATTAGAAGATATTAGAATATCTCAGGCAGCAGCTGGGCAAGTATGTAGTTAAACTCCTCCAGAGAGAATCTGGGAGATGGGCATTTTTGTCTCCTCCCTGTAAACTGAGCCTAAGCATACAGCCATGAAGGGGTGCCCCTGAACTCATTTAAAAATGCTTCTTTGGGGGCACCTGGGTGGCTTAGTCAGTTAAGTGACTGCCTGCAGCTCAGTCATGATCCTGGAGTCCTGATATCGAGTCCCGCATCGGGCTCTCTGCTTGGTGGGGAGTCTGCTTCTCCCTCTGACCCTCCCCCCTCTCTTGCTCTCTCTCTCTCTCTCTCTCATTCTCTCTCAAATAAATAAATAAAATTAAAAATGCTTCTTTGCCACAGTCCCATGGGATACATAAATGCAAGCCCTATTAGCTCAGAGAAAGGTAATTCAGGGGTCCAACTCTCAGGCTACAACTGCAAAAGCTGGAGTGACAGGCATGTGCACAAGATCCTTCAAAAGAGATGTTGGTGACCTGATTTTATCACTGAACTGATTGAGACAGAGAACAATGAAAGTGCCCACCAACGCCCCCCAGGCTCTGTGGAAGACTACAGCAGCTAGCCCTTCTATGTATGCAAATTAGAAGCTAGAACCTCAGGCAGCAGAAGGTGAGGTATGCAGTCAATCCTATTCCAAAGGAAAGACAGGAAGATGAGCATTTTTGCCTACTCCATATTTGTTAAGACCTCAGGAGACAGCCACAGTAAGTGTTCACCCACCTGTTAAAAACTAATCCATTGTTTTCCATAGTCCTGAGAGTCTTGTGAATACAAGCCCTATTGGCTTTCAGAGCTAGGTATTTGGAGAACCCATCCCTTGAGTGGGAGCCTTAAAATCTGGGACCTAGATGTGCAATTCAAACCCTGTGCTTCTGAAGGAGAAGCTGGGAGTTAAGGGTCCTACCCAATTATATGGCACTATGCCAGGGATGGGGTTTATGATCAGAGTATGTCATGGCCTTTCCTACTCACTTTGATGTAGGTGTTTTCTCCATTATCTGATGTACAGAAGTGATTTCTCTCAGAGGGAACTGCTCCATGTGTAGCAGTACATTAGGTGTATCTATGGGAGGAAGGATGTTTAGGAGCCATGTTGCTTTCTTGGTCCTGCCCCACTTTTGAGTTTCTATTTACATCAAAGTCCATGAGAGTTGATACTGAATTCTTTAGAGGATGAGATACATTTAAACAGAGATAGCAAAGAGAGCAGTTTGTGAGGCCACATGGTCTATGGGCACCAGAAGAGAATATTGGATTACTGGAACCCAAATATCTCTCATGATAACCTTCTTCAATCCTCAAATCTACTCATTCTTTGTATTTCCCAGTACTCTATTAAGACACAGACACTTTCAGAAGGAGATATTTGGGGGGCCACAGTCAAATCACTTAAACCTAGGTTCACCATATCACTTTTCAATGAGAGGAGGTGATGATTTAAAAACTACTCATATAGTAAGAAGGTAGTGGGAAGGTATGCAAGAGAGAGCCAATGGGGCGTGGGGTAGGAAAAATTCTAGGCCATTAGCAAAAATGTATCAATACAGGCACATTGAAAAGGTGTTTCACTTGCAACATGGAGAAAACAGTTAAAAAGTAAGTGTCCAACTATTTAATCTCCTAAATATGGCCAAAGATACAGTGTAACTGAAAATCATATTAAAGATAAAAACATACATGTTTGGAAAAGAACTTTAGGATTCAACATCTATGATCATGGTGTTCTAAATAGAAATAAAATTGTTTCTCATTCCAAATGGATAGAACTGCTGGGTAAAATATTAGTAAAATAATAATAATAATAATAATAATAGTAGTAGTAAAATAATAATAATACATATTAGTAAAATAATAATAATAATAATAAAGCTTAAAAGAAAGTGAGAATTCCCCTCAGGTGAAAAGAATACAGTGGGAATATAAAGCCAGAGCAGCAGGAGACATTATGAAGAAGTGGTATTTAGTCTAAAAATGGGTCCTAGAGCCTGGAAGCTATAAGGCACAGACTCAGGAAATATAGTTTTGGGTTAGAAGTGGTAGAAAGCTGAAAGCTGGGCTTCCACATAAAGCCAACTCCCTTTAAGGATCGCTTTGACTGTGGCAACCGAACTGAGAAAACTCTACCCACCAGCTACACAAAGCAGTTAAGTTATTATCTGCCCAGAACACTGAGTAGAGGAAATTCTCCTGTGAGACAGCAAGTCACTGAGATACCCTTGCTGAAAGATTTACTTAAGGGTGTACTTTAGGAAAAAAAGGAAATTGAACCCAAAAAAGAAAGAATGGACTAAAAGAATCAAGAAGAGGTAAGAAACTGGTAAAACATCAACATCAGCAATAAACAATAATGTCACATTTCATGGATATTGAAACAAAAAGAATTTCAATATTGGACATGTGAGATTTCAATATTGGACAAGTGAGATTTAAATTTGGATTTAAAAATAAAATTCAGTTATCTGTTGGCTCTGAGAGCCACAACTATACCATAAGGACACAGAAAAGTTAAAAATACATGATGGGGAAACATACCAAGCAAATGCTAACAAAAAGATATTTATATCTAACAAAAATAATGTACAAAGAAAAACAGTATTACTAGGGATACATAAAAATAAAAAATTAATTCACTAAGGGACAAAATAATTCTGAACTTGTATAAACCTAACAACTTTAAAATATACAGGAAAATGGAATTATAATAATAAAGGAAAAGATTTACAGTCATGATTGATTTTTTAATGTGCCTCTGTAATCAAGACAAAAAACACTGTGGCTGTAAATGATATGATGACACAATTAAAAGACTTGCCATAATGACAATAATTACATAAAATAACATATACAACAATTAGAAAACTTACATTCTTTTTGACATAAAAATGGAATATTTATGTAAGCTGTCCATAGGGCGCCTGAGTGGCTCAGCAGGTTAAGCCTATGCCTTCGGCTCAGGTCATGATCCCAGGGACCTGGGATCAAGCCCCGAGTTATGCTCTCTGCTCAGCAAGGAGCCTGCTTCCCCTTCTCTCTGCCTGCCTCTCTGCCTACTTGTGATCTCTCTCTCTCAAATAAATAAATAAAAGTCTTTAAAAAAAAAAAAAAGCTGTCCACATATCAGACAAAGGCAAATCTCAAAAAAATCTCTGAACACATACCACAATATCTACTCAAAATACATTAAGTTTAGAAATCAGCAACAAAAAAATCTAAAAATATTTCATGTATTTGGAAATTTTCAATGTACTCTTAAATAATTTATGACTAAAAGAAGAATTTACAATGAAAATTATAAAATATTTAAAACTGATGCACAAAGAAAAGAGTATTTCAAAATGTGTGGGGCATAGCTAAATGAACAAATTATAAAACATGAAAAATTAAAAAGTAATGACTCAAGATATTAGGAAGAAGTTGGTAGAATGAAAAGATAAATATAAAAGCAGAAGTTAATGAAATGGGAAACAAAGAAACAATAGAAACAAACCTCAAACTTGTTTTTTGAAAAGAAAAAAATAAATGAACTATTTTGTGATTAAGACTAAGCATGGGGGAAAACATGAAGATATAAATAAAACAGATATGAAAGTAAAGGGGGTCACAAATACAACAGACACTCCTAAAAATGGTAAGAAAATAGGTTGAGTAGCTTGATACCAGTAAATTTGGAAACAACAAAATTTGAATCATTCTCTAGAAAAAGATAACTTACCAAAATAGACTCATAGAAAATAAAAAAATTGAATAGATCTATATTAATTAAAGAACTGGAACTGATACATAAAAATATATACTCCCCCCACCAAAAAATATCACAAGCCAGATGGCTTTATAGGGAACACAGTCGAACTTTCTGTGATCATTATGTTAAAAATTTTCCAGAGAATACAAGAAACAGAAATGTTCCCAACCCATTTTATTGAGGATAGCATACCATGACACAAAAATTGAAAAAATACAGTATTAGAAAGGATGTAACTCAGCTCATTCATGAACATATTTTAAAAAATCCTAAGGAATATATTAGTACCCCAAAACCAACTATTTATACTTTGTATATAAACACACACAGACAGACACATATATATGTAAGTACAAAGTAGAAATAATCTCTAGAATTCAAGGCTGGTTTAATACTAGAAAATCTTTTTGTGTGTTTTAACACTTTTGTAAACTAAAGGAGAAAAAAATTAATTACCTTACTATGTGTAAAAAAGGCAATATTCAATTTAACGAATAGTTATCATAAAAAGAAAAACTCTCCAAAAACCAGAAATAAAAGGAAATTTTTAAAAACCTGACACAATATATTTTAAAACACTACAGAAAACATCATAATTAATAATATAACTTTAGAAGCATTCAGTGGCAGTATCGTAGCCAATGAGGTTTATCCGAGGCACAATTATTGCTAATTGAAAGAAAAAGAAGAGAAAAATAATGGGTGTTACTATAACTGTTCAACATTCTTCTGTTGGCCCTATCCAGTGTAATAAGACAGATTTTTTTAAAAAGAAAAAAAAAAACTTAAAATAATTACAACTAATCATTGTTAAAGAGGCCTGTTCAAAATTTTTTGAAGGATTTTGGCTGATCTTGATATTTCTACACAGACTAAGTGTACCTTCCCAAACTAGAATCCATAAAGCCATATTTCCCAGACTGCTTCACTCTTAGGTGCAGATCTGTTAAATTACAAATCTTCCTAATTGTATTTTTCCAATCAGAGAGTCACAAGAGCCTTTGATCCAAAAACGGATGGTAAGTAGGGCGTCGCAATTCTAATGCTCCCTTTCAGACTCAAAAGAGTTCTGAGTTAGATGATACATTGTACATTTACCTCAATTACATGGGCAAAAAGGCAACAGGTGGAGTTACTTGGCTAATGCAAGTCATGACAGAAATGGCATGGATCTGGAGGTCTTAGCTATGGAAGCCTGGATCTAGCAGGATCTGTATGATGGTGGAGGGAATACAGTTCCAGCGCCAGCAATCTGTGTTTTAATAAGCAAATGAGGTGATTTTGATGCACACAGTTTGAGAGTCACTGCTCTAGACAATTCCTGTCCATGTGCACAAGGAGAAATATGTAAGGATGTTTGCTATGACACTATTTGTAATACCAGAGTAAGTGAAAACTGTCTTGGCATCTTTGGTAAGGGAAGAGATAAATAACTGACCTCGTTGTACAATAGATTCTATATCACGGTTCAAATGAATGAACTGTATCACCATGGATAAATCTCAGAAACCTAATGCTAAATGGGAAGTGCAAGCTGCAAAAGGATTTAGAAGGCATGATATCATTTATTTAACATTTTGAAGCACACAAAACCATGGAATATATTACTTATGATATTTATGGAATTTTTTTAAAACACAAAAACATGGAACGATTCAAACACACCAATTTCAGGACAGTGGTTATCTCTAAGGAGGAAAGGAAGATAAGAAAATATGACAGCATCTTAATAGTTATTAAATCTGATAATGGGTTCATTGGTTTTTGTTATATTCTCTATATTTTTCTTCATATTTAAAAAACAAAACAAAATGAAACAGCCTTGGGGCACCTAGATGGCTCAGTCAGTTAAGCATCTGACTCTTGGTTTCAGCTCAGGTCATAATCCCAGGGTTGTCAGCCTCCATGCCAGTGTGGAGTTTTCTTGAGATTCTTTCTCTCCTTCTCCCTCTGCCCCACCCCTGCTCATCCACATAGACTCTCACTTTCACGCTCTTTCTCTAAAATAAACAAATCTTAAAAAAAAAAAAAAACTTCATTAAAATTTTAAAAATGTTTGTTTTTCAAGCAAACTTTCATTTGATAAAATGGTTTTATCAAATATGCAGTAATGTTGCCATGTTTCATTTCCCAGGACTTACTGTCAGATAGAAGCTCAGTGCACAAAGGTACAATGCTGTATCAACCACCTCAGTAAACACGTATTTTTAAATTCAGTTTGTATTCAACTTGATCCCGAACTGTTGGCAGTCAACAATTTAGGGAGGACAAAATATACCAATCCTAAAAGAAAACTACAGGAGTAACACATATACAGGACTGGTTAGCCTTGCATATTACAAGAAATCTAATGTTCCTTAAAGAAGGACTCTGGGTAAATTTTCTTGTAAACTAAATAATCATTCTTGAATCTCTTTGTAAGTTCCTATTTTCATGTTTTATTTTCCTAAAATATTACACACCTATAAAATGGTGTAGAGAACTCCATTTTCTAGCATTGTTAGCCTTCCAGATCACTGAATGGGTAACTCAAGAACACTCTGGGGGAAGAAAACCAAGACATCAGACTAATCTACATATTCATCTATTTAGTTATCTCTCTACAATTTTTTCCCCAGCCAGCCAGCCAGGCATCTGAAAATCTCGGATGGCTTTCACATGCTCATTCCAGACTGTGCCAGCATTCAGCAGTCAAGTGAAATTCCATGACTATTAATTTATAAATTTATAAATACTACATTGACAGGTAACATGTAACTATAAGAATTGTATACATTCCTAGGATTTTATTCACTTAGTTTTACAGAATCAGCTTAGAATTTCTACCAGGTAACATTAAATTTTAGCACCCTTGTAAACCTAACAGAGTACACAGTAGTAGTTTTACTTCTCTTATGTGTATCAAAAATGAAGTATTGTTAATATTGAGCTACCTAATATTTAAAAATTTTTTTAAATTTTATTTAAAAATATTTTAAAAGTACTTAAAAATTCTGAAGGAATGCAAAAATTGCTAACATGTGAAGAACTCTGAGAAATTATAGGGAAAATGTTAATGAGACTAGGAGACCAAAATGAAGCTCTCGGATAAAAGAGAAGGCAGAGAAAGCTGACCAAAGGGAACTTCTAAAGATGACAAGAGTGAAGGCTTCTGGCAGGGATCTGCACAGAGCAGCACTGATACAAATCCGTAACTGGCTGTAAACAACAAGCACAAGCGGAACATAGAAGATGAGGGGGCTACTCCACAGACGGCAATTCATGACACCGGTACAGAAGTTAAGTGCATCGAGTCAGTGTGGGATATTGCACTGAAACATCTACTCAGTGATGATGGCTATTTTCGTTGTAAACATGAGAAGCGAAAAGAATCTAGACAACGTATATACAAGGGGGCACTGAGACGGAATCACTGTATTTAGTCACAAACCATATGGCTTTCTCAAGTGCAACAATTATACCAACTAAGTATTGTATCTAAGATAATTAATTGTGTTTACCAGGCAATATAAGTAAATATGAATAAATAGATATAGCTGCTATTTTATCATCTACAATTAGGAACTGCTAGAACTACATATGTTTAGTAGCTTCTGTCATGAATCTTTGGAAATAGCAAGGATCATGATGCAGACTTCCACAAGGTGTCCCAGGTGTGAGGTAAAAAGAGAAAGACCTGGGGCACCTGGTGGCTCAGTTGGTTGAAGGTCTGCCTTCTGCTCAGGTCATGATCCCAGGGTCCTGGGATTGAGTCCCCCAGCGGGCTTCCTGCTCAGCTGGGAATCTGCTTCTCCCTCTCCCTCTGCCTCTCTCCTCATGCTCATGCTCTCTCTCTCTCCCCCAAATAAATAAATAAATAGATAAATAAGGGAAAGACCTAAAAGCAGGAAGAAAGTGGTATCATCAGAAGCTCATAATCACTATCAGTAGTTGCTTTCAACCCTAGAAATGTTGGCATGTCAGTTTAACAGAGAGTGTGGACGATGCGCATATGAAAACTTCATGTCCCCCAAGTGCTTCCAAGATTAAGTGAGTTGTAGATCAGGGATCTTAAACCAAGTGAAAAAATTGGGTTGTTTCAGGCACAATGTGAAGTATCTTGGTTTGTGTTTGGTTTTTTGCTAGTTTAAGCCTTTGAGTATACAATACATTAATTTCTAAACAAACTGATTTGTTAAATGGATTTTAGTTTTTGTTAGAGAGAGAGTATTATTGAAAAGAACCATAAAAAACCGGGGGTCATATTCTGTTCTCTAATAGCAAATATTTTCCGGGTGCCTGGGTGGCTCAGTGGGTTAAGCCTCTGCCTTTGGCTCAGGTCACGGTCTCAGGGTCTTGGGATGGAGTCCTGGATCAGGCTCTCTGCTCAGCAGGGAGCCTGTTTCCCCCACCTCTGCCTGGTAGAGAGCTACCTACTTGTGATTTCTCTCTCTCTCTGTCATATAAATAAATAAAATGTTTTAAAAAAATTTAAAAAATAGCAAATATTTTCAAATGTTTTAGCTGTTTCTCTCTGTTGTCATCCTCCTGTATTTCTAAGTAATGTGCTTAAATTGCTATGTCTTTTTTTTTTTTAATTTTTTATTTTTTATAAACATATGTTTTTATCCCCAGGGGTACAGGTCTGTGAATCACCAGGTTTACACACTTCACAGCACTCACCAAAGCACATACCCTCCCCAGTGTCCATAATCCCACCCCCTTCTCCCAAACCCCCTCCCCCCAGCAACCCTCAGTTTGTTTTGTGAGATTAAGAGTCACTTATGGTTTGTCTCCCTCCCAATCCCATCTTGTTTCATTGATTCTTCTCCTACCCACTTAAGCCCCCATGTTGCATCACCACTTCCTCATATCAGGGAGATCATATGATAGTTGTCTTTCTCTGCTTGACTTATTTCGCTAAGCATGATACGCTCTAGTTCCATCCATGTTGTCGCAAATTGCTATGTCTTGATTCATGGACTTTGGACACTAATCATTGACTTACCACACTATTTTGGTGATATAGCTCACTTACATCCACATTCCTCTCCTCATTTTTCTAATATAAATGTTCTCTTTTACTCAAAGCAAGAGTCAGACTTTATTAAATATTTTTTATTGCAACTCTTTTTCTCTGAGGTCAATAACTGCTCTTCCTTAGAATTGGCTAAGATTTCCATTGTTGCTGTGTTGTTCTAGAAGCTAGATTTTCCCATACCCTTTAAGAACAACTGAATTCAACTTTTCACTTGGTGAAAGCAAGATGATGATCGTTTTTCCCTGGAGCCCTCCACCTTCCCTTCCGGGCTGGACTGGTTGCTTTCTAGGTGTAAACACACAGCTGTCATCCTGGGACCTTCCTTCGGTACCATCCTGAGAATCCCTTACCCAATTCTGCCAGCTTCCTGAATCCCAAACCTCCTCTTTCTTGGTTAGTCCCTCACTGTGGTGGAGCTCAACCTCCTGTAGCTTTCTGAGAGAATGTAAATGGCTAAGGAAGGAAGGAAGGAGGGGTCTCATCCATCAAAATGCACATTTCAACTTAATTGCCCTGCTTTCAGCCCAGCACCTCACTCCCTACCCCTCCTCTTCAGTTTTTAACTTCTGGATTTCATGATAGGTTCTTAAATAAAGGTTATTTTGGAGAAAACAACAGTTAGAGTTACATCTTTATTTTATTTGCAAGAACCAGAATTTGTTGTAAAAATAAAAATTATTAATAAGTCCAAAACATGGAACATTCAGAGTAATGGGTTTTTACCATAAATCACAGAGTAGGGAGGATATAATTTATAATGCAAAGACATTTCCGAGTACATAAAGTGGAAGGAAAAGCACTTTCTGGGCTGTGAGAAGGCACTGGGGCAGGGGTGGGAGGTGGCGCAAGAAAGTGAAGACTCAGGGACAGTGTATTTCCTGCCCTGGGGTTTCTTGGAATGAAACCCCAAGGGATGATGGAGACTCCCAGACAGCCTTAAGATACGTGGGTGGGCACCCTCACCTCTATTCCTCAGAACATAGCCCCAGGAAGCTACAATGTGAGCAGAAGGGCAAGACAAAATATGCTGAGAGGATAACCTTAATTTAAATCTGATTTCCCTTCTATCAAGTTAGATAGGGAAGACAGACAGTGATATGCCTTGGTTTCTATTTTTCCTAAGTAGTCCCAGGTTCCACACTACCTCAGAATAGCAGACTTAGCAGCAGTGCAGCCACGGTGATGTGGTTAAGCTGAGGCAGGGCAGGAAGGTGTGTCTGCTTGGTCAGTTAGAATTCCGAAAGCCTGCCGAGCTTTTGCAGGTTGAAGCACAGGCTGATATGAGAATGTGGACGTTGAGCATGATGGAAGAGGACCTACAAAGGGCTATTCTCCTATTCAGGTGATCCTTTTTTCCTCTATCCAGCTGAAATGAAAAGTTATTCTAGAACAAACCTGTCATCAGAACTTAGGTCAACAAACTTTTGGCATCCTCCTCAACAAGTCAGACCTCCTTTCTCTATTTCCAGAGTCCACATGAAAAGTCTGTGGCATCCAATGATCATTTGATCGCAGAAACCACCACCTGAACGGGAGCTGGCAGGAGTAGCTTCTACCCTTGTGCACCACCGGTGGGAATGTAAACTGCGGCAGCCGCTCTGGAAGACAGGATGGAAGGTTCCTCCAGTATGACCCAGCAATTCCACCTCTAGCATTATGTCCAAAGAGAATGACATCATTATCTCAAAGAGGAATCTGCACTCCCCTGTTTGCTGTGCATTATTCACAATAGTCCATACATTGAAACAACCTAAGTATCTACCAATAGATGAACGGATAAAGAAAATATTATGTACACACTCAGAATATTAGTCAGCCTTAAAAAAAGAAGGAAATGCTGCCATTTGCAATAATATGTATGAAACTGGAGGGCATTATACTAAATGAAATCCGCCAAACACAGAAAGACAAATACTGCATGATATGACTAAAAGAATCATATTCGTAGAAGCAAGGGATAGAATGGTGGTTGTTAGGGGCTAAGGGGAGCAGGAAATGGGAAGATGTTGGTCAAAAGGTACAAAGTTTCAGTTCTGCAAGATGAATAAGTTCTGGGGATGTAATATACAGCATGGTGACTACAGTTAACAACACTGTATTTATTACATACTTGAAATCTGCTAAGAGTGTAAATCTTGAGTGTTCTCACCACACAAAAAAGACGGTAACTATGTGAGGTAATGAACATGTTAATTAGCTTGACTGTAGTGATCAGTTCACAATGTGTACATATATCAAAATATCACTGGGGAACCCGGCTGGCTCAGTTGGTGGAGCGTGTGACTCTTGATCTCAAGGTTGTGAGTTTGAGTTTGGGCACAGAGATCACTTAAAAATGAAAATCTTTTAAAAAGTCACCGGCAAACCTTAAATATATGCAATTTTTATTTGTCACTTATACTTCAACAAACCTGGAAAAAAAAAAAGTGGGTTCTAATCCATTCTTTTAGTAACTGGCTCTGTGACCTTGAATCAGTCACATCTCCTTTCTCAGCTTCAGTTAGCTCGTCTGTAATTGAAGGGGTTGAACTGTGCCTTTGTCCTATGGGTCATCTGAATGCTTCAGCAGGAAAGGCAGCTGAATAATTTTAGGTGGCTGAAATGAATAAAAATTAGATTTCAACCACACTGCTGTTATTATTAAATGGCTACCTAATCAAACCTCTCTTTCATCCCAAATTAATCTGTAATGATTTAAATTATAACTTACAGTTTTTGAAGTGCTTGCTTCTACATTTTCCCCCCTTTTCTTCCTTCAACCCATTTGAGGTAAATAGGGCAGGCGTTTATATCTCCATTATTTTCCTCCTTGGGGGAATATACAACTCCTAGCCCAGGATCCCTACACTCTATAGCAGCAACTCCCATGTCAAGATCCCTAGAGGGCACCTATTACAAATTCTTATTCCTGAACCCTGTTTTAGACCCACTAAATCAGAATCTCTGAGACTGAGGTCCTGGGATTTGTTTGCATTTCTGACAAAACACCTCAAGGTGATTTCTATACACCTTAAATGTGAGAATCACTAGTTTACAGAACACAGGAGGCCCTATTACGTGTCAGGCACCGTACTAGCTGCTTTATACACAGCCTTTCATTCCATCCTCGTAACTGCTCAGTGAAGGATATATTGTCTTCAAATAAACTTATTCTGGAAAACTACAGATTTACGGAAAATTTACAAAGATAGCCATGACATCGTGGCCTCACCCAGTTTCTGTGGCTCTTACTGTTTTTATTCCCATTACTGTGGTTAGTTTGCCAAAATTAAGAAACCAACACTGGGAAATTAGTGTTAACTAAACTCTGAATTTTATTTGGATTTCCCCAGTTTCATCATTAATGTCTAATGACTAGGATCTAGTCCAGGAGACACTGCATTCAGTTGTCATGTGACTGGCCTGTGACAACTTCTCTGGTCTGTGACGGTTTCTCAGTGTTTCTTTCCCTTTGGTGACCTTGACAGTTTTGCGGAGTACTGATCAGGTATTTTGTAGAATGCTTCTCAAATTGAGTTTGTCTGATCATTTCTCTCATGGTTTTGTTTTTGTGTTGTTTTTTTTTTTTTCCCAAATACCACAAATAGGAAGTGTCTTTCTGATCACATGATATCAGGGGTACGTGATATTGGTACAACATCACTTGGTGATGTTAATAATGATGTTTGTAATCCCAATTCAACTAATGAGGAAACAAAAGTTTATCAAGCCCAGTGTTCCACAGCTGCTAAGTAAAAGAACTCAGGTAAAGTTTCAATTTTTCTGCCATTTTGGTTGCAAGGGATCATTCCAGCTTTATCCTCCCCCTCTCCCCCAGAACTCTCCCTTCAGCCTGACTTGGCCTTGCCCTACATTGTCTTATGCTTCATTCCATACCCAAATTTTCCAAGTCCTTCAGTATCAGCTGAAATTCAACCCCCTCTTTGAAACTCCCCGTGACTCCCAATATAGTCTTATTTGATGAAATCCTGAAGCACTTACTATCTACCTCTAATTTTCCACGTTGTGCATATTTTCTTAACTTCTGCCTTTCCAATTCCATTCTCCAATTCCAATTCCATGGAATGATAAGGGAGCGAGAGATCAACCTACATAGGATTCCATTTTCCTCTGAACTGAATGAGCTTGGTATTCAGAAGGATAAATCTTATCCTCTTCAATCCTCCACACTGTAGTCAGAGAAATGCTTCCAAACCACAAATCTAATTATACCATGACCTTGCTTAAAACTTTTCAGTATCTCCCCATTATCTGCAACGTAAAGTCCAAATGTCTGATCCTCACATATAAGGCTTTCATGATCTGACCCCTATCTACTCTTTCACCTCTAGCCATTACATCACTCTCCACTCCGCAATATACTGCATTTCAGTCATGATGAACCACTGGCAATTTCTAAGTGCCCTGTGGATTCTCTGAGCCCCATGCCTTTGCATCTTCTCTATTATCAGTGAGGATGCCTGGGAGACTCCAGGTCAAATCAGGTTCCTCTGATCGAACAAGGACAATTGTAACATCATGTGACAGGAAGTTGAAAAGCAGGAACAGCTGTTCAACAACTCCACCCTGGTCTTTTTCTCTCTTTGCTTTGCCATCCTCAAAAAATTCAATTTGCCCTCAGACTGGCTCCCTTCATAGTCAAAAACTGGCTACAGTAGTTCTAAGCACCCCTTCAAAGCACAGAAATACCTAGAGATGAAAAAAGGCCAATCTCTTCCAGTGCTTCCCTCTTAAGAGCAAGAAACTTTTCCTAAAGCCCCCTAAACAGATGCCCTTTTATGTCCCATTGGCCCAAACTGGTTGGTATGCTTACCTCTAAGCTAATAAAACAAGAGAAATGGACCTACCATAATTGGCTAAACCAATCAGCACTTACCCCTAAAGGTAGGAACAGGTCAAGCTGGGGAAAAGACTCCTGAGGAAAATGTCAGCTCTTCCAGAAAGAAAGAAGGTGATGGGTGTTGACTGGGCAGCCAACAGTGTCTGCAACACTGTTAATATTGACTTATCTTCCTTATCTATTAGATGAACTCCTCATCTTTTAACACTCAATTCAAATGTTACCTCTTCCAGGAAGCCTTCTCTGATATCACCAAGTATAATGGAATGTCCCATCCTCTAAATGCCTTTATTACTGGGTTCATACCTCTACTATAGCTCTTTTACAGATCTATGATCCTGCTATCTTCAGAAAGAGTGAAACCCTGAAAGAAAGGAACCATATTCTACTAACTGCTTGAATTCAACCTCATTTGAAGAAAAAGGGCGGGGGGGAAGAAGAGGAAGAGAGGGGAGGGAGGGAGGGAAAAGCTTAGCTTTTCTGAGTCTCAGAATGTTCATCTGTTAAATAGGAATTGTTTTGATTCCTAATCATTGCTTTAAAGATTAAATGGTATAAGATACAAAAAAAGCATGCAACATAGCTTCTAACACATAGCTGCTCATATATTTTTGGAGAACATGTACTCATTCTGTATTGTTTAAATACCATACTCCCACCCTTCCAATCATTTCCTAGCACAATGCTTTGTATAAGTATACTCACTCAATAAATGTGTTGATAGCTTGCTTCAATCTAAAAAAAATATAGATTACTGAACAAATTAAACAATCAGTTCAGTTTGCCACGGCCTGATTTCCTTTATTAGCCTGGCTAAGAGGACTTTGAATAACATTTCCCCAATTCTCTATTAACAGAACTCTTAATTGAGGTTTTCCTACAACCACCCAGAGCATGAGATCTGCACTCTCTGCTTCAGCGACTTTTCAGTAGGCACTCTTTTGCTTTTCCACTCCACTCTCCTCAGTATTCTGGGCTTCATTTCAGATCTGTCCTTCTGAGGTATGCTTTCCTCCCCTTCCTAACACTTCTTTGTTGCTAAAAATAGGTGATGTCCCTTCGGAGCAAAAATACTTGGCAAATCAGTGAGCTTTTATAGGTACAGCTTTATACTGGTCCCTGCAAGATTGGGGGATGGATTAAGTAAACGAAGGTGCTCATCACCACCTCTTTCCTTCTGGGTACCCCCTCTGTGTTCCTCAAAGGAGTTTACAAAACGTATGTAAAAATAGTAATACCATACTCATCAAAAATGCACAGGCTAAAGGATGCTAAGTGAGATTTTGCAGAATGCTGAAGAGTAAACAAAGCAGCTAGCTCAGAAGATCACCAGAAAGCATTTTGAGGAAACATTTCATTAGAGGGCCCCATGCCCAACCCAAGACAGTGGGACTGGAACTGTTGGTGATTATGATTTAACAATATACTAAGGAAAACTGGAGCATGTCGTATGGCCAATTTCCTTCAGATTATAATGGATATCATTAGGATTCTCTCACTTAGACTATCTCCTGGTATGAGACTGTCAGCTTGGGTTCTGCCTGTATGCAGTTCCTATACATCCTGTGTTTTGTGACATCCTGTGTTTTGTGACATTTTGAGACAACCCTGAAAGAGACATCAATCTGCACATTATATATTGTTCTCACCCGCTGGATATGTGCTTGAAAATACTCTAGCTCTCTGCAAGTGAAAATTTTCTATTTAGTCATCCTCACATCTGGTATATGTGTGAATTAATGCATTCATGTGGCTAGAGCGGTACCCCCACGGGTACTGAGGCATGAACTTGTTATTGCACACATGTATGTATTATTCATGCATGAATTTGCATATATACTTACTCGAAAATGAGTATGTTTTCACCACTTTGCACTTTTGAAACTCATCTCTGAAGTTGCATTGTCCTAATTTCTCTGAATGAAAGTAGCAAAATTACAGCACAAACCGAAATGGCTCAGAGGCCTAAATTTAAAGGTAACTAGCCCAATTTAGTACTCAATTAAATCCTATTCTGTTTAATCTATTAGCAACTGTGTTGACCTGCTTGTCAACTGCTCTCTTCTGATTCTTCCATCCTCAACTCAAAAATCATTCCACCTTCTGTGTATTTTCTAGAGTTCATACCAAGTTTGCTGCCTGTTATTCGGTATTTCTCACATATTCTTAGGGTCATAGTTCTCATAGCTTGATTTGTAGGCCTCTGGTTATCTGTCAAAAAGATTCCTTAGGTATAAAAATAGTTCAAGTGAGTCACGCAAAAATGGATATGAGGGGTCAGAGGGAAGTGTGAAGAATTAGAAGTATTCTCTAATGAAAATTATTATCATAGAATAGAGCAGAAAGAGTAGATCAACATCCCAACAGTATTATCACTGATGGGTTACCCAGCTATTCACTGACCATCTCCGGTGCTAGGGAACCAGAGAGCCATCACCAAGCATGCCTTCTAACCATGACAACACGTTCTTGTATATCAAGGTCGTATCTGTCTTGAGTAGTCTCTACCATTCAAGTATTCTTCTAAACCCCATTAGAGTGATTATCCTCTAGTGGCTAGCCTTTGAGCCACTGACTGCCTTAAGAATCTCATGAAAATGACAGACTCTCTCCATAGAAAACTGCACATGCAAAAATAATTTTCACAGTTTCAGGGAGCTCACAAGTCCTATAAAGCCAGTTGGATTCCTAGGTAAAGAATTCCTCACTACTGCTTTGTACTTAATAGAGAAATAGAGGAAAAATAAGCCATGATTTCTTCCTTCAAGGAGCTTACCTTCCAATAACAAATGCTTATAAAACATTTAATAGCAATAAAGCAGTAGATGATAAAGTACTCATGATATATGGAGGGCCAGAAAATTCTGCTCTTGCGTAGACAGCAGAATGGAAGTCCCTGCAAACAGCCACCATGCACTCACATTCCATAAGGGAAATAAAAGCCTCCTGCTGCGTTCTCAGAAGCATCATCTAATAGCAAAGTACCAGAGGAAGAGAGGAGGGTGCTAGTTGTGGTCAGGTTCATGGTACTCAATAAATGTTTGGTGAATGAGTAAATGGTCCAAGAATAAAATGTTCCTTGATCCTCTAGAGAAGAAAGTTGAAAAGAACAATAAAAAATATTTCATTAGTTCCAAGCCTCCTTAAGCTTCAGTCCACCTCACCACTTAATCAAAAAATGTCAAAGTGGTTCTAAACCCAAACAAAACTCTAGGGGACATGCTTTAGATGAGTTTTAAAAGGTTAAGATGTGTTCAAGGTTGCCAAAGCCAAACTACAGAATAGAATGCAGAAGTTTCATCACTCCAGTCGAATCTTAGGAAGGGAGTACTGGCGCTCTCATTTTAATTTCTTAATGATGACACCTTCTAACAGATTAATTGGACAGCTTTCAGAAGAAGTGATTAATTTTCTTTGAAATCCAGATGTTAACTCTGCTTTCTTTATATGAGGGTGACCTTGAAGGTACAGTAAAGAAACTTCATCAAACAAAGTAACTGGAAAAAACCTCTTGGCTGGTTCACAGTCATTTCTATTTTTGCTATAAAATTGCTCTGTAATGAAACACAAAATGCTTCCTTTCGGGTTAGGGTGTTGCTCTTCATTTCTTCATATGTACATGGGATACACATTTAATGAGTTGTTCTAAGGTCTGGTGGCAGAGTAAAAACAGCAAAATGGCGACTGAGTACACAGACTCCAGGGTGCCCAGTTTAATATGTTATTCAATAGCCAATTAGCAGTTACTAATGCATTCTAGAATGTATGTACATTTTTACCATAGTGTTGATAGACGAACGGGGAAACAGTCCTTGTTTTTTCAGTTAACATATACAGAGTCAGCGCGCTCAGAGTGTGATCCTGAACAGATGGCTCCTCTCCACATGCTATCTCCGAAGGGGATTTTTTTCAAGGTAAATAGACACAAATGTTTTGGCGCATTGTGGGCCAAAATATATATCTCACAAGCAGCATTTTCCAGCAGGAAACAAGTTTCTTATTAATCACATTATATGACAAAGACAAAAACTGGCCTGTGAGCTAGTTTAAGGCATACATTGCCATTCCGTCATTAAACGACTCTTATTGATAGACAATATGTTCAGTTATTTCTAAGGTATTTAAGTCATTTTAAATCTGTCTATTCTCTCTTCCTCATTCCTATACCTCCCCCCCTTCCCGTTAGTTCCTAATGACATTAGCCACAAAGGCAATGTCTCTCCTTAAAATGTTCCTCTTCTAAAAACAACATTTTTTTCAGTTAAATAAAATGATTATTTTCTATCTAACAAATTCATTTTCTGTCTGAGTGTGTTTAGGAGAATAGTATATATTGTTGTTTCATTAACTTATTTGTTCAACAAATTTATTTCAGGGAGCTACACTATGAAGGGGTAAAAGAAGTCCCAAGTCTGTCACTGATTATATGACATTAAAGACACCTTGTAACTCCCTACCTCAGTTCCACCATCAATGATATTTGACCTGCTTACCTGATAAGCCGTTGTGTAAACATGTTCATTCATTCATTCATTCATTCACTTACTCAACACATTTTCATTGACACCCCCCCCACACTCTGTGTTGGGCACTGGCGTGGTGCTATGGATATGGTAGAAAAGCAAACAGACCTGAGCCTGACCTCATGAGCTTAACCTGTAAGATTAAACAGAAGGAAACAGAAGTGAAAGGATGTATTTGAATAGGAAAGTAAGAGAAAGATATTCTAACTTGGGAGCTTTGGGACTGTGGCTTCCTTTTGCCCAGAGCTACAGGTAAGGCTCCAGAGAAATGGTATGGACTACAAGAGAAAAATATTACCAAATACACACAAAGGGACCACCTCATAACTATTTCAAAGACCTATAGGCTCAAAATATGACTTCAAATGCAATCCGAAGTGTTTTTTCTAGGTGTCCTTCCCCAACCTCATTGCTCGTGGTAGCTTTTTTTGTTTTGTTTTGAAATCAAGTTGCTACAATATAGATGTCAATATAGGACTTTAAACACAAATGCACAAACAAGAGCAGCATCCTCAACAACACGAGATGATGCAGTATCTTCTCTAGCCCAACAGTCCCCACAACATGGTTGTGGAAGACATGAAACTATTTTAGATGGTACATAGATATCACTTTTTTAATGGCTATGTGATTACCTTAATGTGTACAGGAAAAAATAAAAACCATGATTTCACTGATCTGGAGCTTAGTATGAGGCTAAAGTAGATAGCCATGTAAAAGTCCACTTTATGTTGCCCACATGAATCCCAGGAGCAAGGCTCAGATGTGCCCATGAATGTTTCTGACCTTCCATCATAACTTTAGGGACAGGGGAATATAGGTGTTAATCATTAGCAATTGGATCTCCCATCCTGAACATCCAATCTGATCTTGCTGTCATCTTGTCTGAGATAGGCCATACTGTTACTTAAAGTAGCAACAGCTCCAGAAATAGTCTTGGGAAAATCTTCACTGGCTCAGCTTGAGTCACTTGCCCCTTAAAGCAAACACTGTAACCAGTGAGAGGAGGTTCTCAAATTGGCCAGTTCTAAGCTTTGTTGTTCCCTCTGCACCCAGGGCTAGAGCATTCCCACCTACACCATATGGATTAACAATGGAGGAGATGGGATTCCACACAAACACACACACACACACACACAAAACAAAAAAACTGAGAGACTGTCCCATTATATACGAGGATAGCAACTCTTACATTATAGCACTGTGGTGAGAATGAAAATAAAGAATGTATTTTGCCTGACTGACCCAATGAATGGTTCAACAAATGGTGGTAATAGTAGCAGTAATAATTGTTATTATGGTTTGTTAACATGATGATTATCGTTGTTATAGTAGTGGCTTCTAAAACAGTTTTAGGGCTCCATTTATTAACTTAATTATTTTATCAATCCACAAATGAAAGATAATTATTTGAATATAACCTCTGGAGAGCCATTAAATCAAGATAGCACTTCCTTCAATTATATCCTTAGTTTGTTTATCATCTTCATGCATAATCAAGATACTTGGAATTATCACAATCAAATGTTCGATGTCTCACCAAATAGATTTTGCTTCATTCTTAAGTGAGATGTAGTTTTACCATAACATAATTTTATCTAAATGATTATACACCAATAGTGTCAGTGTTTATGGTAATGCTATATTTACAACTATAGACTGAAATGTATTTTTCATAGGGCCCATATGATTCTGTGAGCTAATTTTGTGTTTAGAGTTTCAAAATTAAAATTAGTAATAATAATGATAAAACAACAGTATTAGCAAGAGCTTGAAACATTGCTAGAATCTTGGCTTTTTAAAAGCATATTATATGGTCATAGAGAAGGGTTAAAAACAAATGAGAAAATTAAAAAATAACAAAATAAAGCCAGTTTTACCTGTGTGGACCAAGGATAGTATTGTATACATCCTTTAAATAACCCAATTAACTGATAGATTGGCATAAATTCAAAAGTTAACCAACATATTTCTGGTAAAACAATATATGAATAAAACATATTTGGTTCATCATTTTATGAGTAGACTTAAGATATCACCTGTTAAGATTATCATAAAAAATATACATAATGAATATAAAGCATTAAATAATTTCTTTAGTATATTAGGCAATCACTAAAATATAAAAATAAACTTTTAAAATATAGAAACAGTATATTCATTTCACCTTTATTAAAACAAACCTTGACAAAATTGAGAAGAAGTGAGACAAAGGTGGGTGAAATATTGTCTAAATATCATAAGCTCAAAATATTCTAGAATAAATCATAGTAATGAATTTTAAAATCTGGAACCATGTGTGCTAATTACAGATGATTTTTTGTAATGCAAAAAAATGATAGCCAAAAGAAAGAAAGAGTAAGCTCACCTTAAAATAAATTGTATCTGGACTGTCAAATAAATTAAATTATATATAAACAGAGGTGGCCAGTCTCCTGTCTTTACATAGTGAAAGCCACTATAAAGTTCTCCCAGAGGGCAAAACCATTTCTGTTTGTGGCTTTTTAATGTTCCAGTGCCTCTTCACACTGAAGTAGTTTCTTAGGAACACGAAATACCAAAATGTACATCTATTGTATATACTTTATTACTTTATTAGAAATATAAATGCATGTAGCTGTCTATCAAAAACCTCAGCTGAATTAGGAGAGGCACTAGAGTTTTGCTTTTAGTAAAGAATTATTAATTTCCTTTTTCTTTAGAATGTTTGTATCTATGTTCATGAGGAACACTGATCAGTGATTTTTTTCTTACTGTAATGTCTGTCTGTTTCTGTTATCAGGGCAATGCTGGCCTCATAGAGTGAGTTGGGAAGTATTCTCTTCTCTTTGATTTCCTGGAAATCTGTGAGAATTAGGATTTTTCCTTTCTTAAAAGTTTAGAACTCCCAAATGAAGCCATTTGGGCCTGCCATTTTCTTCATGGCAAATTCAATTTCAGTAACACATAGGGTTATTCAGGGTATCTATCTCTTCTAGAGTAAGTTTTGGTAATTTGTGTATTTCAAAATAAATTTGTCTAATTCACCTAAGTTGTTGAACTTATTGGCACCTTAGTTGTTCATTGTATTCCCAAATTATCCTTACCAATATCAGCATAATCTACTGACATCACTTCTCTCATTCTTGATATTAGTAATTTGTGTCCTATATATTTTTTTCCTTATCAGTCTGACCAGAGTTTACCAGTTCTATTAATTTTCTCAAAGAACCAACTTTTGGGTTTATCTCTTTTTTCTCTATTTTTTGTCTTATATTCCATTGATCTTTGTTCTGATCTTTACTATTTCCTTTCATTTGCATACTTTAGATTTAATTTATTCTTCTAGTTTTAGAGTGAAATGTTAGGTTATTGATTTGAAACTTTCTTCTTTTCTCACTTAAGTATTTTGTCCTACAAATTTCCCTCTAAGTATTGCCTTAGCAGCATCCCACAATTTGCGGTACATTTTCATTTTCATTCAGTTCAAAATATTTTCTAAATTCCCTCTTCACTTCTTCTGACCCACAGTGATTCAGAAGTATGGCATTTAGTTTCCATATATTGGGGGATTTTTGAGACATCTTTTTGTTACTGATTTCTTATTTGATATGGTTAGATATGGTTACAGAATATACTTTGCAGGGTTTGAATCTTTTTAAATGAATAAAAATGTATTTTATGGCCTAGAATATGTGCTTGAAAAGAATTTGCATCCAGTACTTGGGAAGGAAAGTGTTCTATAGGTCAGGCTGGTTGATAGTGGTTGTAGAATCATTTGTATTTTTCTCAATCTTCTATATATCTTATGAATCACTTTGAATCTTATGAAAACTTCAACCATAATTGAGGATTTCTTTTTAAATTTCTATCAGTTTTTGTCTCATTTATTTTAAAGTTGTGTAATTTATGCATACAAGTTTGAATTCATATTTTTTCCTTCATGAATTGTCCCTTTATCCTTATGAAATGATATTCTTTTCTCCCTGGTAATATTCTTTGCTTTGAAATCTACTTTGTCTAATATTAGGTAGACCCTCCAGCTTTCTTCTGATTAGCGTCAGCATGGTATATATTTTACCATCCTTTTAGACCTATTTGTGTCTTTATACTTCAGTTGTGTTTTTTATAAACACCATATCTAATTTGATCATTTTTTAAAATCTGATTTGACTATCTTTGCCATTTAATTGGGGTGTTTAGACCATTTACATTTAATGTGATTACTAATATAGCTCAGTTTAAGTCTATCATCTTGCTATTTATTTTCCATTTCTCCCAATTATTCTTTTTCCCTTTTCCTTTTTCAATTTATTTTTCAATTGAGTTTTTATTTTTCCATTTTATGTCTTTTGTTGGCTTATTTAGCTATAACTCTTAGTTTACATTTTAGCAGTTGCTTCAGCGTTTATGGTATACATCCTTAACTAATCACATGTAACTTCCAATAATATTATATCAGTTTACATGGAAGAATCTTATTGCCCTAAAATGTGTATTTTTATTTCTCTCCTCCTACCTTTTTTGCCATTATACTATGAACCCCACAACATATTGTTAATATTTATATTTAGACAATAAATTCTTCCAAATAAAGTTATATAATAAGAATAAATCTTATATACTTACTCATACAGTTACCAACTCTGATGCTAATTCTTTCTCTAAAATCTTTATTTTCACCTGGTGCCATTACCCTTCTGCCTGAACAACTTCCTACTGGAATTTCTAGTAGTGTGGGTCTACTGGTGATAAATATACCTTTTGTAATCTTGAGAAAGTAGTGGGGGGTTTTGCCTCTATTTTTTAGAGACTCCTTTTCTGTAGGTATATAATTCTATATTAGCAGTATTTTTCTTCTAGTCCTTCAAAGATATCATTTCACTATCTTATTTCTCTCATTTCCTAAGAGAAATCACTCTCATCCTTATCTTTGTTCCTGTACACATAATGCATCTTTATTCCCTGATTGCCTTTAAGTTTTTTCTTTAATGACTGGTTTTGAGCAGTTTGATTATGATGAGACTTGGTATAGTTTTCTTCAAGTTTCTCATGTGTGGTGTTCACTGTGATCTTTAGATCTAAGGGTTTGAAGTTTTTATCAAAATTTGAACATTTTTGGTCATTATTTCTTCAAATACTTTTTCTGCCTTTTTCTGGGATCTCAAATTACATATATGTTGGCTCTCCTACTTCACAGATGCTCTTCTCTTTTTTAAGCAATTTTATGGAGACACATATGTTAAAATTCATCTGTTTAAAGTATACACATCAGCAATTTTTAGCATATTCAGAAAGTTGTTCAACCATCACCACTACATAATTTTACAACTTTTTCATCATCCTTAAAGGATATCCATTATATTAGTTTTCTATAGCTGCTGCAATAAGTTACCACAAATTTGGTAGCTTAAGCAAAACAAATTTATTATCTTAGAGTTCTGGAGTCAGAAATCTGAAATGGCCTCATTGGGTTAAAATTAAAATACTGGTAGGCCTGCATTCTGTTTTGGAAGGTTTAGGAAAAGGTGCATTTCCTTGCTCTTTCCAGCTTCTACAGGGCTCCCACATTTCTGGTTTCATGGTCCCCTTCCTCCATCTAAAAAGCCAGCAACATTGCATGTCTCTAACTATTCACATCTCCTTCGCTGACTAAACATGGGAAAGCTTCTTCATTTTTAAAGATTCATGTGATTAGATATTTGTGTGGGTAACTCAGGATAATCTCACCATCTCAAGGTCTATATACTTACTTGATCACTTCTGTGAAGTCCCTTCTGTCATGTAAGGTAATATATTCACAAATTCTAAAGATTAAAGTATGGACATCTTTGGAGACCACTATTATGCCTGGCAACCTATTAACAGTAATTCCCCATCCTCTCCCTTGCCCACACTAAACAACCACTAATTAACTTTCTGTCTTTATAGATTTGCCTATTTGAGACATTTCTTATAAACAGAATTTTATGATACCTGGTCTCCCATGCTTGATTTCTTTCACTTACCATAATGTTTTCAAGGTTCATCCATGTTGTAGTACATATAAGCACTTCATTCTTTTTTTATGGTTTAATAATATTCTATTATTGGATATGCCACATTTTATCATTTCATCAAATGATTGACAATTGGCATGTTTCCACTTTAGGGCTACTATGAATAATGCAGCTATGAGATTAAGTTTTTGTGTCCATGTATGTTTTCATTTTTCTTGGAAATAGGAATAGAATTGTTGGGTTATGAGGTATATTTAATTTTTTAAGGAACTACCAAAGTGGATACACCATTTTACTTTCCCACCAGCAATCTGTGAGGGTTCCAATTTTTGCACACCCCCCCATGGCACTTTATTGTCCCTTTATTAAAGCCATTCTAGTGAGTGTGAAGTGGTAGTTCACTACCGTTTTGATTTTCATTTCTCTGGTAGCTAATGATGTTGAATATCTTTTTATGTGCTTATCGGCCATTTGTGTATCTTCTTGGGGGAAATCTCCCTTCAGATCTTGTATCTATTTTTAAACTGGATTATTGTCTTCTTTATTATTGATTTGTAAGAGTTCCTTATATTTTCTAAATATAAGTCTCTTAACATATATATGATAGCACATATTTTCACCCATCTCTCGGTTGTCTTGCACTTTCATGATAATGTCCTTTGAAGCATGAAAGGCTTTAATTTAGATGAAGTCTAATTTATTTATTTATCTTTTGTGCTTGTACTTTTGTGTTGTATCTAAGAAAGCATCTCCTCAATATTATGAAGATTTACTCCTATGGTTTCTTCTAAAGGTTTTATTATTTTAACTCTTACATTTAGTCCTAGGGCCCATTTTGAGATAATTTCTGTGTTTGGTGTGAAGTGGAGACCAATTTTATTCTTTTTAACCTATCCAGACTGTTCTTTCTCTATTAGATTATCTCAGCACTCTTGTTGAAAATCAATTGACCATAAATATAAGAGTTTATTTCTGGACTCTTAATCCTTTTTTATTGATCTATATGCTTCTATATGTTTGTCCTTGTGCCAGTATTACACTGGCTTCCTTACTGCAGGTTTGTATTCAGTTTTAAAATCAAGAAGTATGAGTCCTCCAATTTTGTTCTTCCTTGGCAAAATTGTTTTAGCTATTCTGGGTCCCTTGCATTTCCACATGAATTTTGGGATCAGCTTGACAATTTCTTCAAAATAAGCCAACTAAGGGTGTGATAAGGAGTATGCTGAAACTGTAGATCAGGTTGGGAAGTATTTCCATCTTAATAATACTAAGTTTTCCAATCCATGAACATGGGATACCTTTCCATTTATTTGGATCTTCTTTAAATTCTCTCAACAACACTATGTAATTTTCAATGAGCAAGTCCTACTTCTTTTTAAAAAATTTATTGCAAGTATTTTTTTGTTTCTAATGCTATTGTAGATTAAATTTTCTTAATTTTTGTTTTCAGATTGTTTATTGCTAGTGTATTGAGAAACAACTGCCTTGTATATTGATCTTACATCCTGCAAGCCTGCTAGATCCTGTCATTTACAAATAGAGAGTTTTGTTTTCTTTCCAATCTGGATGTCTTTAATTTCTTTTTCTTGTCTAATTTCCCTGACCAGTATCTCCAGTAAAATATTAAAACAGAATGATAGCTGGCATCCTAACTTCGGGAGGTTAGGAAGAAAGCATTCAGTTTTTCACCATTAAATATAATGTTATCTGCAAGGTTTCCCTAGATGTCTTTTATCATGTTGATATAGTTGCCTTCTATCTCTACTTTGTTGACTGTTGTTGCTAGGATCTGTCAAAAGCCTTTTCTGTGTCAACTGAGATGATCATATCTTTAACCCCTTATTCTATGAAGATGGTGCATTACACTGTTTTTCAGATATTATATCAACATTGTGTATATTTCTGAGATAAATCCTACTTTGTCATGGTGCATCTCTTTTGCATATGACTGGATTCAGTGCTAGTATTTTGTTAAGGATTTTTACATCTATATCCACAACAGATATTTGTTTGAAGTTTTCTTGTGATATTTTTGGTTTTGGTATCACAGAAACACTGTTACCATAGATTGAGTTTAGAAGTGTTTCTTCCTCTTCTATTTTTTGAAAGGGTTTTAAAATGTTAGAACTCGTCTTCAAACGTTTGGTAGATTTCACTAGTGAGGCCATTTAGGCCTGGGAGTTGTAGGAAATTTTATTTCATTTCGTAAGATTTTATTTTTAAGTCATCTCTACACCCAACGTGGAGCTTGAATTCACAACCCCAAGATCAAGAGTCACATGCTCTACCAACTGAGCCAGGCAGGCGTCCTGGGAAATTTTAAATAATTAATCCAAACTCTATTTGTTATAGGTCTACTCAGATCTTTTACTTCTTCTTGAGTCAGTTTCAGCAGTTTGTCCATTTCACCTATGTTATTTAATTAGTTGTCATACAATTTTTCATAGCATTCCTTTGTAATATTTTTTGTTTCTCTAAGATTAGTGATAATTTCCTTCATTTCTGATTTTAGTAATTTGAGGCTTTTTTCTTTTTTTCTTGATCACTCTAAGTGAAATTTTTATATTCTGTTGATCTTTTCAGACAACCAATTTTTGGCTTCATTGATGTTCTCCCTTTTACTATTCCTTACTTCTTCTATTTCCAATCTTATTATTTCCTTCCTCAGTTTATTTGCTGAAATTGTTTGCTTTTCTCGTTTAGTTTCTTATGGTGGAAGATGAGGATACTGATTTTTCTATTTTCTTTCCTAATATAAGCATTTTAGTTATAAATTCCCTCTGTAAGTACTGCATCAGCTGAAATCTCATAAGTATTGGCATGTTGTGTTTTCACATTCATTTCTTTCAAAATATTTCCTAATTTCTCTTGTCATTTCCTCTTTGGCCTGTTGATTATTTAGAAATGTGTCATTTATTTTCCACATAATTGTTAATTTTCCAAATTTCTTTGTTACTGGTTTATAATTTAATTCCATTGTGGCTGGAGATGCTCTTTATTATTCCATCTATTTTATTTCAAGTTTGAGGCTTGTTTCATGACCTAATTAGCCTGGAGAACATTCCAATGTGGGCTTGAGAAGAATGTGAATCTTGCTGTTTTGGGGTGGAATATGCTACAGATGCCTGCTAGGCCTAGTTGACTTATATGTTGTTCAGATTTTCTATTTCCTTGCTGGCCTTCTGTATAATTATTTTTTTCATTATTGAGTGTTGTATAATGAAGCATCTAACCATTATTACTGAATTGTCTACTTTCCCCCTCAATTCTGTCCATGTTTGTTTATGTATTTTGAGACATTAAGTGTATTTCTGTTTATAATTGTTTTATACCCAAATGTTATAAATTGTTATATCTTCCTTTCATCATTATAAAATATCCCTCTTTGTTTCTAACAATTTTTGTCTTAAAGTCATTTTGTCTGATAAAAATGTAGCCACTATAGCTCTTCTTTGATTATTATTTGCATGACATATCTTTTTTTTTCCATCCTCTTATTTGCAGTGTATTTGTGTCTTTGAATCTAAAGACTGTCTCTTGTAAACAGCATATATTTGGGTCATATTTATGCCTTTTACTTGGAGTATTTAGTCCATTTACATTTAATATAATTATTGATAAGTTATGATTTATGGCTGCCTCATATTTTAAAACTCTTTTCTTCTCTGTGTGTTTCATTTGAATAGTTTGTATTTTACATTACCAAGTTCATGAATTTTTTTTTCTTAATACCTAATATGCTGCACACCCCATCTAGTGTATTTTTCATCTATGATAACTTTCACCCCAAGACATCTAATTTATACATTAAAAATATTCTAAGTCTCTACTTTCAGATAAGATGGAGTTCAATAACTTTTACTAACTTTCTCTGCTAATGCTAATGTCTGTGTCAGTTCTAATTTGGTTTTGCTTGATGGCTTGTCCTCCCTTTTATGGGTCAGATTTTTCTTGTTTATTTGAATGCATGGTAATATTTGTTTGGATGTCAGACATTCTGAGTATCTTTTGTATTTCTTTAAATATTCTTGAGTTTTATTTCATAACAATAAAGTCTCCTGGAAACAGTTTGATCATGTTGGATCTTGCTTGTTGGGTAGGATCAATGCAATATTTAGTCTGAAATTGATTATTCTCCACTACTGAGGCAGGAACCTTCTGAGTACTCTCTCAAATATTCCATGAATTATGAGATATTTGTTCTAGCTAACAAGAACAGGCCCTATTTTTGGACCTGTGTGAGTGCTGCCACTATTCCTTCTAATTGTCTCTGATGGTTCTTTTCTGGTCTTAGGTAGTTTCCTCACATGCATGTGCCAATTAGCAAGCTGAATATTCAAGAAGGACTCTGTAGTTATCCAGAGTTCTCTATGCAGATCTCTCCCCTCCGGAACTCTGCCATGAGAACTCTACCATCCTTGGTCCTCCTGGATTTTCAACTCCATCTGCTGAACTCCCTTAGATTCTCCCTCCCTGTACCACAGTCTGAAAATTCCCTCAAGACAGTAAACTGTAGCAATCATAGGGTTACCTCATTTGTTTCCTGTCTCTCAGGAATCAGTGTCCTTCACTGCCTGATGTCCAAGGTCTTAAAATACATTCTCATGTATTTTATCTGTTTTTTTCTAGTTGTTTCAGGTGGGAGGATAAACAGGCAGAACCTGTTACTCCAATCTGACTGGAAAAAGAACTATTTCTCTGGGATTCTTGATACCCCTGGGGGTCCCAAAGGACTCAGAATTTTCTCTGCACCACAGGGAGTGCCTTTTCACATACCTGATATAATGGTGTGGAAGGTACGCAATATGCCCTTTGAAGTATTCTTTCCAAAAATGTTTAACCTGAATCTGAGGAATATTGCATCTGGACCAGGGTGGGCCTCACATAAGCCACAACACTACAATAGAGACATTCTCTTGCACTTGTACTCTTTCTGTCTCCAGAGCTCCTGAGTCCAGCTCCTTTCTCTTTATGCCAATCTATACATGAGTTTATGTTACTCTTAAGACATCATATATAGGCACTTTGACAAGGGCAATATTTAAGCATGACTCCAGACCCAAGAAGAGGATGACACATTCTTCCAATGCCTTAAAATGCAGGCTGTTGACAGAGACATTGAGTCATGCATTTCTAAAACACTCAGATATCTTTACCACAGAGAAGTCAGCACCCAAAGTATAAAGCAAAATCTGATGTCTTTAAATTGTAGTATGTTTAAATGACTTACTAGCCAGATTTGACAGCTAAGAATTAGAACCTCTGTGAAGTTTCCAGTAAGCAGAAAAGTAGAAACAAAAACAATATTCTAAAATGTCATAACGATTAGGATATTCAGAAAATCCTCATGGAAAAGTGATTTTCTCATGATCTGTCAAAATCAGATTTGGTTGGTGATGGGATGAACTTAACAATCAAGTTCCAGAGACTAGACCGAGTCTGTCAAAGTGTAGTTTTCATACTATCTACATCTCAAGATTATGTAGAGATATATGTTTAAATGCAGGTTTCTAAGCCCTGTTTCAGAATAACTAAATCACAATTTCTAAAGGTAATGACCCAGAACCTGCACTTTTAAAAAGCACTCTTGGTGATTTTTATACACATTAAAGTTTGAAAATGACTATAGACAATCACAGTGGAACTGGGCAGGATAATGGATCCACTCAGGAAAATCTCTAAATATGCAGGCAAGACATGGTGTTAAGGGAATTTGGCAGCAAGCAGATTGTTCATATTGACCATTACGGGGGTAGGAGGACGGTCCTACAATATTAACAGATGGAAACCAAACTGGAGAGATGTATTAGGAGTTGGGGATTAGCAACAGGTAAAGTTTCAAACAGATGATGAACTTCAGAGATGTGGCAGCTTGTAGTAAGTCAGGCAGACTTGGGTTTAAGAACTGGATTCTAATTTCTACAAAGTTGAAAGGATCAAAGTAGAACTCCAATCCCAAAGCAGAGTCAGAAAGAACTTAGACAGCCCATTACTGGAATCAGTCACATGGACCAAAGTAAGAGGCTACTCTGTAGGGTCAGAGTTAGCTCAAAGGAGGACCAGCACAAAGATTGATTTGATGCTCAGCTACCAAGCAGCACATCTAGGGGCTCTTGGACTTCCTTGCTCACAGACTGGATCAGTCCAGGATCCATTACAAGAGTTAGCTTGCTCCAGGGAACAAGACCGCAAAGGACCTATCTGACCCAACTTCCCATTCCCTACTTGAATTCTGCTCCAGATGTAAGCCTCAGGATGTTGCCACAGGGGTGACAGTGGTTCTTCTCAGCAGTTATAATGTAGGCAGCTAGCTATGAAAGGGGTTGAGTCCTAAATAGAATAGCTCCCCAAGGGGAGCAAGGAGCAACTGGATCCTGGAGTCAACAACAATTGTCCTCACCCCAAGAAATTGTGAAATGTCACAGCCTAGTTACTCCAGGGTAGAGAATCCAGGTGTTCTCTGTTCCGTCCACTTTTCTTTAAAATAGATTACTTTTGTAGTAAAAGAAAAACTTTAATTTTTATCTCACCATTAGATGAACCCATAAATCCTTGGTTCTTGTGAGCTTAGAGCTTGGTATCTCTAAAGTTGTGAAAGCATATGTTGAATTCCTCTAGTCCCTGGGTGAAACTCAGCAAACAGGCAGGGAGCAACTAGTATTCTCTAACAGAGTGCTTACTAATCTGGCAGATGTACTCTGGGGGTGTGGGAAGTAAGTGCAGCACTGGGAGAACTGTTAGAGCCAATGCCAGAGAATATCACAGTGGTAGTACTGAAGAGATCTAGTAGAGGTTGTGGAGAAAAGGCTGACCACTTGGCAAGCGTTTCTGCCCCTTTGGTTACTTACCACTGGCTGTCTCACTCCTGGATCTATGGGAATCCCTTGGCTATCCCTCTTCAGCCCTGTGAGATGTTCCCCACTCATTCCATTCACCCACGAAGAAATACTCTCAAAATCAATTGGGTGGTGATTATGAGCCATTATCTGCCTGCTGTGCTGAAAGGAATATGAGGCAATCTGTAGAAAACCTTTCACGATGGGTGATGGATGTAAAAAAAAAAATAAAAAATCTACTGTATCTAGGAGTGGTGTCCCTTCTAAGGTGAAAAATCAAAGTCAAGCTAAGGTCCCTTCATAATACCGGCTTGTCTTGTTTACAGAGGTGTTCTATTTCTAAAGCAAATGACTTAAGAGGTATGGAAGATTCATTTTTGATCCAAAGAGAGGAAAAGAGAAAAGGGAACCATTTCAGAAGTGGAACAGGTGGGTTCATATTCAAGGACTGAATGGATTTGTAACATTTTCTCACTTTACTCCATTGAAGGGGCCGACTGATCTGCCTTCTAGAGCCTCCCCAATGTCACTCTCCAGAATCTCTGTCCATTTAACTCAGATTTAGAATTACGTAGGTAGAATACAGTAGGTGCCTGAAATTCAGTTCCTTGATTGAGGAAATGAAGCCCTGGAAAAAGAACTGAATGTCCCAAAGTTGGCTGAACCAAGACTGAAAGTTCTGTCTCTTGATTCTCAGTGCAGTGCTCTTTATACTCTGCTGCCTTTCTTGCTGCCACTTCCTTTTAGTTTTCAAAATCACTTTCATTTATTATCTGTCCAAATCTATTGGGACTAAAGCTTTCTACTATCTTCCTTTAACAGCTATACATCATCTTCTCCCAGTTTCTAGCTGTTATCTTTATGAGAGAGGGGGTTCCCCCAAACATGGAGAGCATTCTGATAATTGTGCACTACAAAAATGATTTATTCTGTATTAAGAGCTAGGAATCATTTATTAGAATAAATATCATGGGATCACGAATTGCTTGGATAAGGTCCATTCATGATGATCAATAATATCTGAAAGTGCAGGGGAGGATTATTGAGTAAAGCAAAAACTAACCAAAATGTGAATAATACAATTGGTCTGGGTGCCATTTCACAGAGCAACTTTAGATATAATCTTTGAACCTTAGATTTCAGGGAAGTAGCATGATATGGCAGGAAGACCACTGTCTTAGAATGTAGAAAATTAGGGTGACCATCTGATCATAAAATTTACCAGCTGGTCTTGAGCAAATCACTTGAACTTCTCAAAGCTTAACTTCGTTATACATGAAACGTAAATAGAAATCTTGGCTATTTCAAAGTTGTTGAAAAGATCAAATCAAATAATGTCTGAGAGACTGGTATAATTCAAAAATCAGAGACGACGTGTACCATGATGCCAGGGGACCATGTGTGTTGTATTCCACAGTTTACTCGCGACACCTAGCACAGAGTCTGGCATGTGGTACAAGCACACTGAACACGTAGTAAATAAATAAAGCCAATGATGGGGGAAACGTCTTTCTTATCACTATTTTCTTGCTGGAGAAATGTTTATGGGGGTAGGGGGAGTCAAGCCAAGTACAGGAGTGGAGCAGAAATGGGAAAGGCAAAATAGAAAGAGAAATGATTGGTGTCCCCTCTTTCCTAGAACAGGAGTAGAGGTGGTGGAATCAAAAGAAAGGACGATCAAACCAACCAACTCTTTCCATGCCCCATTCATCCCACCTCATAACCAGAGATCGAAACGTTAATTTTTTTTTTTTCTTTAAGATTGCTTTTGGGCGGGGCAGCTGGGTGGCTCAGTGGGTTAAGCCTCTGCCTTCAGCACAGGTCATGATCTCAGGGTCCTGGGATGGAGCCCTGGATCAGGCTCTCTTGCTCAGCAGGGAGCCTGCTTCCCCCTCCCCCTCTGCCTGCCACTCTGCCTACTTGTGCTCTCTCTGTCAAATAAATAAATAAAATCTTTAAAATTAAAAAAAAAAAGATTGCTTTTGGGCATTCACCTCATTAATTTTGGTCATTTTAAACTACTGCATTCAGTGTTTTTACTGAGATCTGTTATGTGTTCCCTCTTTGGTCATTAGGAACAGCACTGCTTTTTATTTAAAATGTATATAACTAATTCAGAGTCCTCTTCCTCCTTTTTCTTTCCTCTCCTCGTAGCCCTCTCTGAAAGCTACAGTGGCCATGGGGAGGGGTAGCAGACGACAGAGACAGCTTGAGAAGAAATCAGTTCAGTTCTTTTCTTTCTACTTGAAGCTCTGAATGATTCTAGCTCAAAGTCCTCTGGGGTAGGTGTCTGGTTAAAAATGTGTTTCTTTGAATTGCCCTTCTTTAATTTTATAGATGTGTGCCTATCACACACATAGGAATTTCATTAAAATGTTTTTTCTCTGTCACAGAGGTCAGGGTTTTTCAGGCCTTTGGGGAACAGACAGCATGCCCAAATGTCTGCTCAACTGAAGACGATGTTACCCTACTGGAACAGCATGTTCTTGACATTTGGCAGGCCTTGGGAACACCCCAAATCACATGAAGAGGATGGAGAAGGGTCACAAAATTAAATCGGTCGAGTCCACCTACTTCTACCTTCAACCCACTTCTAATAGGTTTGAATTAATTAATGTCTCCCCAGTCATACTTGTTACAGCCAGTTCAAACTGGGATTAACTGGACAGAGATAAAAATTCTCCTACTTTTTGCTTTCACAAATACAACTGACAGGAACAAAGAGAAACATTTCTATTTGTAGAGAGCAATGTGATGATAATTCTTTGGACCTTGAAGCTTACAGAAGACTAATGAGATAATGTCTAAAACGTGCTGGAGCTGCATGCATGAAAGGCTCTATGGAGATAGAAAATATGATAAATAATGCAAGAAATCTTGGTGTCAGGAAATCTCCTGTCTTCTGGAGGACTTAGTAAATATTAAATTAATACTTTATAAACAAGTACCTGCTATTCTTATCTGTCAACTTCAGCCAAGGGAGGTTGAAACGTACCATTATTCCCAGCATAAAAAAATGAGAATCTTGACTTCTAAAGAAAGATGTTCCAAGAAAATTCTAACACAGACCATGGCTGGTAGGTGATGCCTTTATATTAAGCCAAGCTTCCAACTTTAATTTCAGCTCTTGGTCAATCTTATCAATGTGAAAGCACCAGTCTTAGCCCCTCAAACTTTCCACTCAGTCTGAGCCAAATGCATCCCTGGGGGATTCTCTTGCTATCCTAAATTGAGAAAAATCATAAAGCACACCCTCTTTGGGGTTCTTGAACTATCAAAGTACACTCAACAAATAATGTTCTCAAGAGTGACCACATAATGGATTTCAATAACTTAAGAGCTCAATTCAATTACCTACAAGCCTTAATCTGCTCCTTCATGCAAGTCCCTTCATTTAAAAAAAATACACAATACCTTCATTTCTTCCCATAGCATCTTTTATTTCTAACAATAGAAATAAAGAAACAACTGTTTTTTTTTTTTCATGAACTCTACAAAATAACAAACAAGACACAAAATTTAGCAAAGAATTTTCTAATGGGGCTTCAAAAACATTTAGCATATGCTCTCTTCTCACCAGCTCCCAAATACCAATAAATCTCCCATTTATTTATTTAAACTCAGTATCATTTCAGTTTTTAGAACCTGACTTGAAAAAAAGCTACTACCTCTTTGAACTTAATCTTAAAAATCTTCCCAAATCATCAAGTTTTTCTATTCGAAAAATCAAAAAGTCTCAGAGCTGGGGAGAACTTTGATAAGTGATCTGATTTAACCCTTGCCTATAGATATGTGAATGTGATTTACAAGTATTAAGACTGACAACCTGTGGAGAGTGGGCCATGCTTGACCTTTTGGGACATACACAAAGTGATAGGACAACACCCTCACCTCAAAGGAGTTGCTGTGTTTCCAGTGATGTGGTTCCCAAAGTGCATCAGTATTACTTGGGGGTAAGGTATGATTATAAAAATGAACATTCCAGGCCCCATCTCAGACCTACTGATTGATAAAGTTTGAGGACAGGACCCAGGAATCCACATTTTTTTAAAGCATCCCAGGTAACTCTTAGCACCATTTAACATTTGAGAACCCTTGTTCCAGTAGGTCTGAGAGATGTGTTCAAAATAATATCAGAAAAGTGTTGAATAGGGACAAATCTGGGGGCCCGTCCTCTAGGGACATAAACAGAGATTTGATTTAAAAAAAAAAAAAAAGCATCTCCTTCATTCATGTCAGATATCCACCAGAAAACACTAAGTCATCTCTTAGCCCAACCCCAGACACTTTCCCAAATTATATTGACCACTAAGTTAAATTGTGAGTTATCAATTTCATAATAGAAACCCTTAGCGCACAAGCTTAAAATCTCTAGTGATCTATGATTCTCCCTAAAATGCCTAATTCACCTGCCATTTAGTATGGATTCATTTAGTTCATGAACCACACATTTTAGCCTATTTTCTTCCCACGACAGTAGTGTTCATAAGGAAGAGCAATTTTTTTTTTAAAGATTTTATTTATTTATTTGACAGACAGAGATCACAAGTAGGCAGAGAAAGAGGAGGAAGCAGGCTCCCTGCTGAGCAGAGAGCCCAATGCAGGACTTGATCCCAGGACTCTGGGATCATGACCTGAGCCGAAGGCAGAGGCTTTAACCCACTGAGCCACCCAGGCGCCCCAGGAAGAGCAATTTTTATAATCCTTTCCTTTGGCAAAAAATATGAAAAACTAGTAAACATAAAGTTGAATTTGGAAACGTGAGATATTTGAACTTTAAAAAGTAAGCTCCTAGCAGAATTAATTGGCACATATAGATTCTGTATAACGTACAAGATCTAGCACTTTCTGTACAGAAAAGGCACCTGGGGAGTGGCCATCAATGCAGATTGCAGAGGAGTCTGACTCCATAGAAGTAAGACAGGTAACTGAATTTTTAAGTAGCACCCCAGCGAATTCTGATGTGAATGGTTTTGAAAAAAACAGTCTTAGGGTTTCAAGAATCCAAGTTTATACCTACCTAAACTTTCTTTTGAATCTAAATCAACATACTAAACACAGTAGATTATCAATATATGCATATTTAATTAAGGTAATTACAAATGAGAAGAAATAGGGAAATTCAGCTCATCTAATCAGAGCCCGCATTCTATAAGTCAGATTGTATGTATCATAAATTCCTGTCCTCCAGCATTAGGAGCGCATGTAGTAAAAAGGCAACTCAATGTAGGCTTTTACTGTTGCCCCTTTTAGAGAGTATATAGAACATTCTAATTACCTACTTTTAAAACTTAAAATATGCTGAACAGTGTGTGTATATGGTAACGAAGAGAGCGGACTGAGAACTCGGTAAATGCGCATGATTCTTTGGCCAAAAGCAATAATCAGAGAAACATAATTCTGGGGATCATACAAAATAAAAGCAAATGGAATCTGTCCTTGATCATTCCTGATGTCAGGATTGTAATTTCCCCATTCCTACAGGAATTAATTGTGGACAAATTAAACACTTGCAGTATTATCTAATTACTAATAGCTCACAGAGAACTGGGATGTTGTCATCTTGACTTCCTTTGAGGGGGCAAATACGTGTGGGTTCTGGGGCTATTATATAATGTTTTATTGCCCAAATAGTCCACAAACCTATAAAAGGAGCTCTGGTTTATTACTTAATGATGGCCTAACCTTAAACAAGTTATTCGCCCCTTCAGAGACTCAGTTTTCTCAACTGTAAAATGGATACCCGGGCTGATCTGCACTCATAACCCTGGCTCTTTCCACTCCTCCTTGCCATTCCCCACAGCACAATGCCTAACTAAGGTTTACATGGAAACATCCTAAGAGATAAGTTTTACAAAAGCGTTCTATGAGCTGTAAGGCACTATACAGATGAAGTGGATTATTCTTAGTTGTTGTATGAAGTCTAGTTATAAAGATGCAAAGTGACCCAGAAAAAGAAAACACGCAGACAAACCTGAAGTTACTACATCTGTGATGCCTAGAACTTTACCTAGGGCAGGACAGATAGGTGCTTAGTAAGTACTGAGTAAATAAAGCACACACACCAAAAAAGAAAGAAAGAAAAAGAAAAAAAGAAAAGAAATACTGAGAAAGGATAAATAAAACTAAAAGCAAGGATAGTTTGATTTAACCATTCCCCCAAAATTCGTAACAATTCCCTACAAGGCTAACATTTTAAGAACTATCTGATGTGAAAGAGTATTAAAATGTAAGACTGACCTGGCCCATCATCTTCAAAAAAATGATTATATTCTTACCTCTTTGGCCTTTCAAATTCAGCCGCGTAGATAGTAGAAGCTGGGTGAAGTTGCTGAAATTTTTTCCCTTTATCAGATAGATCTGCATAATCATCTTAGCAACCTGTAGAGGAAATAATAAATTCTATAGAACGTTGGGTACCCAAGCTCTGTTTTGTATCTGAAAGGCTGATTTTTAGTGACATACTGATTTTTAAGCAAACCAGATTTATCCCTTAAGCTCCCCTCCCCAGAGACACACCAAAAGAGGATGGAGTCAGGAGAGGTAGCGAAGAAGTTATTTATTTTATAAAACAAATTCTTTAGAAGCCCTTTGTAGGTTTCCTAGAATACATAAAATATGATTCAAATTTAAATATTCAAATTGCATTACAACAATTTGTAATTGCATTACAACAACTGTTGACATAGTTATTCATATAAAGAGACAAATAACTCATTAAAAAACTCAAGGGAAAAAAATGTTTTCTTCTGGGTGGGCCTTAACTAGTTCTCCCCCACCCAACTACCATTGCAAATATATTTTTATGCTGGGTAACATCTCCAAAAACAGGAATGCTTTTTTCTATTGTTGAAATGAAACAAACAAGTTTGCTTTCAGAGTCACAGAAGTGCCCAACTGTTAGAGAAAACGTTTTCCACTGGCCTCTTGCCTGTCCTATCCCCATGCAACCTTTCCTATTGGCCCCTTTCTCTAGGAGGGCCCCTGGGGCTGTCTGCGGGAACTAACTGTAAAACCATTTTGTGCAATGAAAACTAGTTTTTTCAAAATCTCAGAGACCGCCCAGAACATGCCTGATTTTTGGCAAATATGTACGTGTTTCCTCGGTATTTGATTAGCTGCATGCTAAATAACTGACCCCGGTTTCTGGGTCTTCATTTGGAAAAAAGAAGAGGGGGAAAGTGTTCTAAAAATTGACAAAAGGGAGAAAATCTCTTCTGTCACCAAAAATCTAAAATTTATTTTACGTATTTGTGTTTTGGGGAAGGGGCAGGACAAGGGAATTCAATGCAAAGACTCCAACCAAGCTAAACCGTTCAAAATGAGCAAAAGCGTTTAAACTCTACGTAGAGGGTAAGCATGTGCTAGGAGCTCATGAAAACCTGTCCCTCCCGATCAGAAAGCTTCCCAGGGTGGGACTTGTGTGCTGGGCTGATACCTATGGCCGGGAATCTCGGAGCAAGGTCCACGACGGCACGGGGAGGAAGAGGCTCCTTGAGAACAGGCCCTGGCTTTGTCTCATCCTGATGTGTTCCTCTCCTCACAGCTTCCTGTCTCACATACTAGGTGCTCAGTTAATGTTGGTGGGTCGCAGGAAGCGGACAATCCACATCTGCCCTCACGCCCCAGGCGAATTCTCGGGAACGCGGGTTTGCTCAGACCCACTGTCTCCTCGCGTTTGCTGAGGTCACTTGGTCCCGGCTGCTACGGCCCCAGCAGCTGGAGAGTAACAAGAAGCCAAGCTACCGGAGCCAAGATGGAGCGGAAGCGGGAGAGCTAACTAGGCGGCGCGGGGTGCGAGCTGGGGGGCCCACCTGACCGCGTCACCGGCGGCCCAGTCCAGCGTTCCCATTGACCAGGAGGTCCACGCCGCCCGCGCGCCAGGCGGGGGCGGGGGCAGGGGCGGAGGCAGGGAGGGACGCCCCGGCGCGCGCCCGGCCCCAGGCTCCGCCCCCTTCCAGGCCCCGCACGCGCCCACTTAGGGGAGCCGCGGGCCGGGGGCCGCTGGGGGGAGGAGAGGCAGCGCCGCGCGCGCCTCCGCCAGCTGACGCGGTCCCCTGCGCGCGCGCCTCCCCTGGCCCCCGCCCCTCCCCGTCCCGGGGGCCCGGCGCGCGGCCCTGCTGACGTCAGCGGGCGGCTTGCGGTGCGGGGTGCGCAGAGCCGCTGGCGCACTCGCGCGCTGCGCTCGCCCCCTCCCCCGCCCGGGCTGTGGCGCGCGCACTCGCTTGCTCTCCCTTCATTTTTTTCTCCCCTCCCTTCCAGCCTCTCTCCCTCTCTCTCTCTCTCTCTCTCCCTCTCCCTCTCGAGCTCCCGCTGCCTGCGGCTCCCTCGCGCTCTCCCTCTCTCTCCGGTAGCCTCCACCGAGCGATGCGAGCTTTGGGAGACAGCGACGCCGCCTCCCGTTAGAGACCTGCCCCCTCCCCCGGCCCGGCCCCCTGCCCAGCCCTGCTCTGCGCGCGGGGGTCGGCAAAGGCGCCGCGGACGCACCGTCGGCTGAGGACCCGCGATGCACATGCACTAGCAGCACCCCCTCACTCACTCCCTCCACACCCCGCGCCGCCGCCGCCTCCTCCTCCTCCTCCGGCAGCAGCGGCAGAAGGACCCACCCTGCCCCCCACCCCACCCTCCGCCGGCTCCGGCTGCGGCTCCTGCCTCAACTATTATTTTATTTATTTTGGGTCGTGCACAAGCCTCAGTGCCTGCAGCCCGCGCCTCCTCGGACCGCGGGCGCCTCCTCCCTTGGCCCCGGAGCCCCAGACCCCGGCCACCTTCGTCTCGACACCCCTAGAGCCCGCCAGCTGCCGCGAGCCTCCGCGCTGGAATCTTGTTAGCGGCTGTCTTTTTGGGGGGTTCTGGTTTCCCGACATTTTTGTTTTCGGCCAAGGGAAGGATATCGTGGTTTTTTTCCCCTTTGAGCCCAGGCTCTGCTCTCTGGGGGGGGTGGGGGGCGCGCCGAGCCGGGGAGCCGTGCCAGCCGAGTCGTGCGGGCTGTGGCAGGGAAGGGGCCACCATGGGATGTACTCTGAGCGCAGAGGAGAGAGCCGCCCTCGAGCGGAGCAAGGCGATTGAGAAAAACCTCAAAGAGGATGGCATCAGCGCCGCCAAAGACGTGAAATTACTCCTGCTGGGTAAGGACCGGGGCTGCCACCCCCATCTCCCGACCCCGGCCACTCCGCACCCACCTCCACCTGCTCTCCCACCCTATTCGTGCCTGGGAAGACCTGGTCCCCGATTTGGCACCACTGTGTGCCTAGCTAGGATCGTCCACCCTCTCGCCTGCCTTACCCCCATGCCCCCCCCCCACCTCCCCTAAGCTGACACTCACCAGTTTTTCCCCCTGTCTGTCCCAACAGGGGCTGGAGAATCAGGAAAAAGCACCATTGTGAAGCAGATGAAGTAAGTCCCTGTGGTCTTGGGATTTGTACTTTTATTAATTTTTTGTCATTTGTATTACCTTGCTCATTCTACATTGCTCTCCAGGCCTGGTTTCTGATTCGCACATACACACACACACACACACACACACACACCCCTACCTGGATTTGACTCCCCTCCCCCCCGCCCTACGTTGGTTCTGGGTCCTCCACCCCAACTCCCAGGTGGGTGGTTTTTGTTTTTTTTTTTTTTTGCCGGGGGTGGGGGGAATGGAGCGCCTGTAGTTGTATGAATGACAGTGTCCGCCATATTGATCAGAACATCACACTATTGGCATGATTATGATCATTACTCTTCTTGGGTGTATCACTACCTTCATTTCTATCTCTGTCTCTGTTTCATTCTGTACTTCTCTCTCCTCCTCCCTCCACCCGCCCCCCCTCCATTTCCACGTCCTTAATCTCACTTGCCCCTGCTCTTCTACTGGGGCAGTGATTTTGAACTTGACTAAAAGATGGAGGGGACCCAGCCCTAGGCTGGGGTGGAGGATCAAGTGTCTGCTGTTCAGGGATTTGGTGCTGAATTGGAGGTTGTGGTTTCTCACCCCCCCGGCCCCCCCAAAAGGACTAGGGTTAGGAAGGGGTTTGTGGTAGGGAAGGGGTATGTGGTAGGGAAGGAGATGGGTTTCCAAGCAGATGTGACTGGCACAGCTGTATCCAAGGCAGAGGTGGAAGAGGGATGCTGGTTGAGGCTGAATGCCAGTACCTTACTTCCCCTCCCGGCCCCCTGCCCCCGCCCCCCCAGCGTTGGCTCTTCTGATAGGGGCAGTTTTCCTTCACTCAGTGGCCTTTATCAATGTATTCATTTACACTCTGCATAGGCCATTTTCCTTGTAATGTACCCACAATGCGGATTTCAGGCCCCACTTGGCCGCCCCCTTCTGCCTAAGATATCAGTTTCCCCTCCTAATTAACTGGGGGTGGATTTGAGTGATGGTTGAAAATTTAAACAAAATGGGATATTCCTTCCCTTCCACACTTTCTCAGTAAGGAGCCTCGCCCCTCCTTCCCACTCTCAGGCTTGCTTCTTGCCCCATCCACTCGCGATTCCTGGTGAGCCCACAGGAAGCTTTGCTTGGGAGGGGGTGGCCTGCGGGGAAGGGGTGTGCGCCCTCACGGCCTCCTGGCCCTGCTGCTTCCGTTGGGCTGTCAGTTCGGGACTGAGGAGTTCGTTAAGACCGTTTAGCGAGGATTCCACGTCGCTTTGCTGTGACACCTTCGTGCACACACAGCTCCTAATTAGGGGTTGCTGTGCAGTAAACAAAAATGATTATTTTTCAACTTGACAGAATAGCTGAAGTAATTGCATCCCGTAGGAAAACAATGGAAAATAAAAACCCCTTTCGCGGAAAGGTGGGTGGGAGACGAAGCATGCTTGCGGTTTCAGAACCAAGATGCAAAAAATCTTGCATGTGTAACAGGCATGACAAGCGGGTTCTAGGCGGCGCCATGATGGTAGGGAGTAGCGACTCAGAGACAATTTCCCCACGTCTGCCTGACATATTCTTATTTTCGTTAGAGAGCTCCCTGGGGCTTTCTTTGCACAGGCCCCCTCGGCTCGCCGCACCCCTCTGAGCCACGGGTAATTTGGCCTGGGGCTTCTCTGGAGCTTGTGCAGCCCAAATGGATGGGGAGGCGGGGCCTGGGGAATTGCTCTTTGCAACAAGGTGCATGTTGCATCTTCCTGGAGCCCTTGCAGGTCGGTAAATGCAAGCAGCGCCACCCCTCTCTCCCAGAGGGGGATGTTTCAAAACTTCAGAAGTCTGTAATCTGCAGTGGCGGCCTCAAAGCCGGGTAGAAGCCCCAGCCACCGGGGCTGGGTGAGGTTTCAGGCGTTGCGAGTGGTGGACAGCGCCCAGCTGAGGCCGGAAAAGTCGATGGGGCTCTGCTCGGTGGCGCTCGGCTAGGCTCGGTGCGGACTGGGCGCGGGGCTCGGAGGGATTCGGCAGTGTTCGGAACGGAGTCGGGGCTCCGGCGGAGAGAACCGAGCCGCTTCGGAGGGGGCCGGAGGCATTCGGAAAGGCTCGGGGAAGGGGGTGGGGGTAGTCTGCAAATTAACTTTCCATCCAGCAAGGCAACTCCTTACCTGCTTTTTTTCCCCCGAATGTGTCCCATAAATTAGGTTGATTTAATAAGAAGTTTAAAAATACATACCGAGTCCCCCAAAGGGTATGTCGCCTTTTTTATTCAAAGAGAGCTGAGTTCTCTGAGGAAATAGGTGTGCCATTTTAGAATGAAAATTCCTAATTATATACTGGGGCAGGAAATCTTAAATGAAGGCTGCATGTAAGCTTTTCCGGGGAAAGTCTTATGTGTCTTATGTTTAGTTACACTGAGGAGGGGGAAAAAGTCAAGCCTTTGATGTTTGAGATGGTTAAATCAGATATCAGCATTTCTTCTCTTTCCCCTGTACCCCCTACTCCCCACTTGTCTTACTCCCACAGGACATATTTTTGGAGAAAAATGTCAGACAAAACTGAGATTTTATAAGTAAAACTATTAAATTTTTTTAAAAATACACCAACTCTTTAGGAAATAGGCTAGGTTTGTTCAAAAGGTCAGTGTAAAAGATTTCTGGCCGTAAATTTTGCTGCAAGGGACCCTGCCATCCTGTCCTCCTGAAGCATTCATGAATGGTAGCTTTTTCTGTGAGCCCTCCAGCTTGGCTCGAAATAAATCAGATCAGGGCCTTGTGCCAAGCTGGATGCAGGACTTGTTTTATTAACCACAAAATGTGGGATTGGTGTCACTGTATCCTAGTGACAAATTCTTTTGAGTCCTCCCTTGCAGAGATGATTTTCCCAATCGCCACTTGACTGAGAGTTACTTGAGTCAGGAGACCTGAACTGTGGGTGGGGTGGGGCCCAAAAATCTGGGTGGCATTTGCAGAAAGCACTTCTGGACTTCCCTGTGTAGTGGGATTGGTGACCAAGCTATCAGGCCATATGTATGAATTAATTTAGATGCTGTTTTATTTCACCTGGATAATGAAATTAGAGTTCTGCATGGGTGATTGCCCTGTGAGAATTTGATGATTTCCTAATGGGGTCTGGGGTTTAATAGCTCCTGTTGGATTGAGAGAAAGAATATTGATATTCAGATTTCTCCAGATCCTTTTAAATCAGCATTTCCAGAAGAGCAAAGAGCCATTCCTTTGAGCCTGTATTCTCAACTGTGTGTTGTGACGTACTGATTGGAAGGAATAGGCTTCCATATATAAATAGTAAGTGAAGTTATATGACAAAGGACTGAATAGTAGATGCTGCTCAGAACAAAGTATTAACACCCACTTCAGGCTAAGAACGTTGCAGGGAGACTGACCTTTGAAATTCTTTCGCTTGATGCATGTTATAGTGGGAAACCTCCATCCATTTAAGAGGTGCCACAGATTAGACCATCATTTTCAAAGCCCGATCCTTAATGCTTGATTAAAAGTTTCTTTTGAACATAGCTTGCTGGGGTGTTTTTGTTTTGTTTTGTTTTGTTTTCCTTTGCATAGGTGATCATGAGTTAGCCTTTGGGAGCTCTGTGTCAGACAACATTTCAGTACTGAGAAATAAACAACGATCATTGACACAACACAAACAAAATTTTACACATACCATGAGTAATCAGTGACCTTTTTCAATACATGGTATTTACATAATTCTGCTCATTAGGAGGCTGGGACCTCACCTACGATACGGCCTCATCATTTTTGCAATCCGTGGGACACTTTATTCAGACTAATCAAAAATTTAAAACGAGGTATTAATTTTATTTAATTACCAAAATACAAAGAGCTCTCCTGAAGAATCATATTTTATGAAGTGTGGAAGGAACAGAAATATCATTTTAAGGGACTTCCCACTTTGTGCCGTGACAACTGTTAGGGCTACGTACCTGATGAAAACAAAAAAACGAAAGAACTCGTGGAGTTGCTGTAGGTACCACAGTTCACCCTCATTTGAGGTGTTGAGTTGTCTGTGATGTCACACTCAGGCTGTCTGCTTCTGGAGCAGTAAGTGGATTTTAGGAAGACAGAGAGTTGAAAGGTGGCACAGAGGCGTGGCCTGCAAGCTGCTGGCTTTGTATATAAATGGACACAGTAAAATGGGGCACTTGGGGTGTGTGCTTTTTCCCAAAATGCTTGCTCGGTGCCACTGTAAAATAAATGGCAGGATTTGCCGGGTGAAGACGTCCTTTCTCATACAAATATCCCAGCCCATACGGCAGGTTCTGATTCTGAGGACAGACCCCATCCTGCTGGGGCAGGGGGTCTTCAGTCGTCACCTGCCACCAAAAGCTGGAGGTGTCCTCCCACCAGCTGACCCTGCCTTTGTAACTTGGGTGTCTCTGCCTTTGTAGCTTACGTTCACAGCAAGTCCGTGTTCATCCCGCACGCTGCCATGCAGCACCTGTATTAAGTGGCAGTCATGTGTGGAAGGGAATGACCACGTGCAGCCATTACTCTATAAAGGGCAGCTGTCTAAAAGGGCGTTTCCTGCACATCCCTGAAGGGTCCCACATGGTCCCACGTGGAGGCAGCACTCTGGAGAGCTACTCTTCTTAGAGCAGCTCTTCTTCCTACTTGTTAGTTCTGGAGTCCTCTCTTTGGCTGCTTTGCCCTTCCCCCTTCCTCCTATCTCCATGTTTATTCAAATGGATGCACCTTGCTCTCTGGAGACCGCGTGAGCGCAAACAGAATGTCAGATCAAGTAGCAGACGAGTTCTCCTTTGCTGATGGATGGTGCTTTCTCCCTGCTTACTGTTCACTGAGCTGTAAATACCAACAGACCTTCCTGCCAGAAGAGTAGTAAACGGTCCACCTGATCTCAGGAATCAGCCGCAGAACTCCTGAACCCCAGTTACCTGTTGGACTCTGAAGTAGAACGCGTCTGCTTGTCGAAGGGGTTGCTCCTGACTAGATTAAATGCATGAGGCTTCATTCTGGATCGACATGGTTCTCACAGATTCCGGAGTTGCTGTTCTCTCGGTGTGGGACTAGGTTAGATGCGCAATGCTCAGAGTCAGAGTACGGTCTTGTTTCTCTAGCACTTGGAACTCCCCAGATTGTGGCGTGCTCCTCAGAGTGCCACATCTGCTAAAGATAGGACAGGTCACTCATGTTCTTCAGTGACTCACAGTACCCTATCTCTGTTCACACTGGAGATTCAATATGAGCAGAATACGGTCCTGGTTTTCTGACATGTGGTCAGTCCATCTGGATGCAAGGACTTGATTTCCTGTCTCCCAGGGTGTCTTCAGAAGCTAGACAGACCATTATCACAAGAGCCACATCGTGATCTGAAAGGCAATAGGCAAGCTGGGAAAAGGATGATTTCAAAATGAGAAAACATTTTGGAAAAGGTTACCCCCAGACTTGATACTGGCGAAGAAGAACTTTTGATGTTGACAAAAAAAACCTCTGTGTGTGTCTGTACACATACTACATGAATTTAAGAACAGCGGGCACTATGGATAGGGCACTTTACCTTATGGACTGCATCACTCTAAACAGCTTAACGGTGCTCAGATGATCTCCATTCTAAGAATTTCTTTAAATTTGCATCACATTCTTATATTATCCTGTGCTTCTTGCTCATACACAATACTGGCTAGAAAAGAAACCATCTAACAAATCCGGCATTAGCATAGAGGGATAGGAGAGGAAGGAGCAGTGGCCTATTACTAGTTCGAGCAAATAACTGGTTTCGTTTTTTAGAGAAGCCGTTTAGCATGCTTCTCTAAAACTGACAGGAGATTAGGAGCACGGACTCCGTAACCAGGCTACCTGGCTTCAAATCTTTGCTCTGCCACTAACTTGGTGTGTGACCTTAAACAAGTTGCTTAACTTTTTGTACTTCAGTTTCTTTGCCTGTAAAATGGGGCTGATAATAATAATACCTAATAGAGTTGTTGGGAGCAGTAAATAATGTAGTGTATGAAATGCCCATGTAACAGTGTTCTAAAAATCATTATACAAATGTCAGCTCTAGTTTTTATTCCTTTGACTGATTAGTGGGTGTTCCTTTCCCATATGGAGTTCTCTTCTGAAGTATGTGGGCCTTACCTTCCTTGAGAGCCAGAAGGGGAGTGCTGCGGTTCATGCTCATGGCTTCTTCCCCTTGCCTGCTCTGCACGCCGTTATATAACACACTGTGTTGTCATAACTGATGTGACATTTTTGATGGTGCAGCTGCTTCAGCCCATGAGGCTGGAGTGATATTACAAAGAGTGGGAAAGAGCACTGGACCAGGAGTCAAGACAAGTGGCTCTCCCCCTGCCTCTCTGAGGGTTCTGTCCCCCCCAGCTCCTTCCCTGTTCTGACCAGTCCGTGAAATTGGGAACTTTGATGAGAGGTTCTAAGCATAAAAGCATCAATTACAGTTCCATCCTGCAGGGGTCGGGGGTACCTGTGAAAGCTCTTTGAAGGCCAAGAGAATTGCTGAATAGCAACCTCAACCACAAAGCTTTGTCAGCCAAGAAAGTCCTAGTCCTGAGAGGCATTTTGAGGAAACCACCTCTAACCAAACTTTTCATGCAGATGTGGTTCTCAAACCAAAGAGGAGGATCTGAAAGTATCCTGTTAGTAAAAAACAGGATGTTTCTGGGAGGAGAGCCCCAGTGACATGTTAGAGGGAGAAGTGGTTTGTCTGTGGCTTCCAGGATTCTTAGAAATGGAGACAGCCTGGCTCTACCAGGGATGGCTGCAGGTAAAGGAACTTGCCTGGGGTCAGGTCCCTCAGATCCAGGGACTAGGAGTTTTGCAGATCGGTAAAAGGGGAGGATAAGGAGAACTGTGTTTTAAATTTTGACTCATTTCTCTAATTTGACTTTGGACAGGTCATTTAGACCCTCTGGGCCTCAGTTTGTTCATCTCTTAATTAGAACGTGGGCTTTCACCACAGAATTTCTCAGGCCTCTTTCAGGTTTCTAGCTCTAAGATCCAGTAAATGCAAAGAGAAACCTAGAAGCCTGAAATGCAAGGGGGAATAGTGGGAGTATTTACCGCCCACAGCTTTTATCTGCTGAGCCATCTTTAGTTCTAATTTTCTTTACAGAGAAGAGGAAAAACATTGTGCTTTTCATAGCACAAAAAAAATTAAAGTAAAATAAAATCCTCCAAGGCTAATAGTCAGTGCCCTGAATTTGTCCCCCTACTCACTTAATTTCTCAACCAAGAAGGAAGAAAGAAAAAGGGAATCGCATGTCAGGATAGTACATGGCTAAGAACTTACCCTGGATTCTCTGTCTACATCATAGCCAACTGAGAGGTTTTTCTATGGAAAATTGTTACTTTATAGGGACAGCTTCCTTGTGCCATAAAATCAACTCTGGGTCACCTGCCTCCAGGGTCTCAGAGCACTAACTATATATTGTCAATTAATTATGTATGTAATAGATCTGTCTTTTTTGCTTACCACAGCTCCCTAAAGCAGGGATGGTGGCTTATTTTTGCTCATAATACAGCCTTGAGCCCAATGTCTGACACACAGGAGGTGCTTCATAAATGCTTGATAAGTGAAGAGAGGAGAAAGAAATGAGGTTCACAATGAACTCAAACTCATTTGTACATAAGCCAGAATAATAAATAATATTGGATGACTTTGATGATCGTAGCATTCATAATTTTCAATGCAATCCATTATCCTCTTTTTTTTTTTTTTTCCCTCACATCAACCTGTGAGGAAAAATAGCCATCAACTCCCAGCTTACAGATGAAGGAGTGAGGCTCAGAATTTGGGTGGCTTTCTCAAAGCCACACAGCTTTGTAAGTGACAGTGATGTATTTAGACCATGATGTGGTTACTTCCAAAGCCCATGTCCTTTCCGTTCTAACCCTACGGGGTTCTTTCTAGACCACCACCAGTGTGGGCAGGGTAGAGCTGGCAGATGGGACCTAGTACCCATCAGCAGCTTTGGCTGAAGATAGGGGCTGAGAGAATAGCAGGTATTTGATTGGTGCTGAGTTCCTTTTGGAAATGGAGGTGGTGGCCATCCTCACATTTGACACTGATTCTGACACCAGCTTGTTCCCCAGCCACCATCTGGACAGCTCCTGAAATCATTTGCTGGTGCTGCCTCGGAAGTGTGGGCTCTTTGTGGGTGGCAGGAGAGAGAAGCTACCACTGAAGACTTTGGCTTTGGTAGAAGCAGGTGGTTCGGAGGAGACTTAGGAAAGACAAAGTAGTGTATATACAGCCTTTCAACCGTCCATCCATCCATCTATCCTTCAGTCAATCTGTCTTTCCATCCATAAGTATTTACTGAGCATCTCCTGATTCACTGGACATGTACATGGTGTCATGGAAGTAGAGAGGAAGGTCTAGGTCTCTGCCCTTCAGGAACTTAGCCCAAAGGGAGTGACATGTAAAAGATGATTATACTTCAGATCAGGAAGCCCATGAGGATGAAGGGCACCATCTCTAGGCAGGAAGTTCAGGGAGAAAGTGGCCTGTGGACTGAGTCTTAAAAGTGGAAGGTAGCTAGCCAGGTGGAAAAAAGGAATGCCAGGCAGAGGGACCAACATGTGAAAAAAGCTCTTATGTCAGCACATGGAGCAGGATGGGAGTGTAAAATAACTCAGTTTGATTAGAGCATAGCCTCTAAGAGGACTGTCAGAGATGACGGAGGTAAGAGGAAACCGAGATAGACCATGAAGCTTCTTGTCGGATGTGCTAAGGACTTCAGATTTTATTCTAAATACAATAAGATGCCACCAGGAGGGTTTTTTATTTGTTTGTTTTGTTTTGTTTTTTACTGAAGTGCAATTGATAACATTATATTACGTCCAGAGGTTCAAGGTAATGATTTGATATTTGCATAAATTGCAAGATGATCACCACAGTAAGCCCAGTTAACATCCATCACCACACATAGTTACAGATTTTTTTTTCTTGTGACGAGAACTTTCGAGACCCATAAGGGTCTAAGGAAATGGGTGGCAGGGTCATTTCTTGCACTTGAAAAGGATCACATATGTGGATTAGAGAGAGTCATGCCCAGAGGTTAAAAGACCAGGCAGAAAGTTATTTTTGTGATCCAGGTGGGAAAAGATTAAAAAGTAACTTGAAGCAGTGGAATGGGAAAAGGAAACAGACTAGAGATACTGGGGGAATGGGAAAATTGAACTTATTTGATAATCAGGTGGAAGTGCATTGGGAAGGAATTTCATTTTATTTATTTATTTTTAAAATTGTATTTACTTATTTAATAGAGAGTGAGCAAGCACAAACGGTGGGGAGGAGTGGGGGAGAAGGAGAAGCAGACTCCCCACTGAGCAGAGAGCCCAATGTGGGATTTGATCCCAGGACCATGAGATCATGACCCAAGCCAAAGGCAGACGCCTAACCAACTGAGCCACCCAGGCATCCTGAGGAATTTCATTTTAAAGGATATAGACAAGGGGGAGCCTGGTTGGCTCAGTCAGAAAAGATGTGACTCTTGATCTCAGGGTTGTGAGTTTGAGCCCCACACTGGGTGAAGTGATTACTTAAAAAATAAAATAAAATCTTTAAAAATAAATAAGTAAAGAATACAGATACAAATGAGTTCAGGATTCCTAGTTGGGCTACTGGTGGGGTGGTAGTGCCATTTCCTGAGATGAGCAATGCAAGAGGGAGAGGGAAGGCCTGCAGAGAAAAATGATGACTGACTTTGTTCATGGTGGTGATTCTTGTGGATCATCTAAGTGGAGATCCCTGTCAGGCTGTCAGATATGTGGGGTAGGACGTAGGACACACCTGGGGAGAAGGGTCCGTGTGGGATTCTGTGCTACTGTGAGCAGTGGGAGCCACGAAAGTTCATCACCTCACCAGGCTAAGCGAAAAGACAGAAGATGCAGCCCCCACAACACGCATGCGCCCCAGCTCCAGGATGTGATAGTCATTTAAGAAGAGGAGCCTGTGAGGGAAACCAAGAAGGTGATGAGCTAAAGGACGGAAAGAAAACTGAAGTGGAGCAGCACCATGTAAGCCAAGGAAGGAAGGAATTTCCAGAAGGAGGAGGCTGAATCAGATACTGCAGTAGTCAAATAGGCTGAAGCCTGACAGGTACCCAGTGGATCTGGGAAATTGTTGGTGAACTTGGCAAGAGCAGTCCCAGTGGAGTGGCAGGAGGAAAGCCAGATTGCAGTGGGCATTAAGTAAGTGGGACTGAGCATGTGGTGGCCATGAATGGAGACCCCCAGAAAAGAAAATGGGTTCTCGAAGGAGAGGGACAGAATAAGGGAGAGAGGGAATAAGGTTGAGCAGGGGCTTTATTTTAATAGTTTGTTTGGTTAACATGGTAGGACCTGGTTCTGTTGAGAAGCAGGAAGGAAAGGCCCATGTGGAGGGAGATGTTGAAGGTATAGGAATGAAGTAGTAGAAGGAGCAGAGGATGGGGCAGAGATGGGGTGCAGAGTATGGTTGGGCAAGCTGGTATTGACACGAATGTTGTGTCATCTTCCCTGAGACTGCCAGAGGGCAGTGAGGCTAGTGAGTGCGTGGAGAAATATTTGGAAGGGGGCATGATGGGGACAAGATGTTGAGGGGGTTCCTGCCTTCCCTTTTATTTTGCTGAAGTGAGAAGAATTGAAAAAGCAACTGTGCTCCTTTACCGGGACACCAAAGCCTGGTAGTCTTTCTTTATTCAAACCTTTCATTTATTCATTTACCCAGTATATATCTAGCACCTGTTATGTGTTAGGCACCATTCTGGGTGCTTAGAGATTCAGTGGTGAACAAGTCAGGTCCCAGGGGACTCAGGCAATAACTTCATAAACAAATAGTCAGGCATTGTAATTGCAGACTGTGAAAATTTTTCTGGAGTCACACCTTTGAGTAAGACCTTACACTGATCACCGAGGGATTCAATTCCTACCCTCAAGAGAGTTGAGTCAGTTGAAGGAGACAAATTGGTGCCATGAAGGCCCAGAAGAGGCAACGGTGGAGTCTGATTTGGACAACAGCTTAGGATCACACATGCCTCAAGACATCTAGGTGGAGAGCTGAGAGTTCAGTGGATACCCTTTGTTTTACCTTTTCCAGGCTGTTCCAGTGAGGCTGCCAGTCACTGTCCCCCTGCCACTGGAAGATAAGAAGTGGGTGTGTGACCCAGACCTTGCCATTCACAAAATCACATTTTCCTGGCCACAGTGACTGGGGGATGGGATAAGACTCAGTCTAGGCCAGTCAGAGTCCTTCTTTGGAATTTGATAGTCTGTACGAGAAAGAAGCTCTTCTTCTGGGATCCCAGCAAGATCTTCCCTGGGTTGGAATGATGAAAGCCTGGAGCTGTCCGAGGCCTTGTTTCCAAGTCTCCTTTACTCTGTGAGGAGGAAGCTTGCTTATCATGGGAGAGACTGAGGTGTGAGGGAGGGAATGAAGAGAAGGCAGAATAAGACGAAGGAAGCCAGAAAGACATCTAATCTCTGAAGTTGGCTCTGTGAACCAGTAAATCCCTTTTTTTATGTAAACTAATTTCAGGTGGAATTGTTCCCTGTCATCCAGGAAGAAGAAACAGTGTGAGCTAAGCCCAGAAGGAGGACTCAGACATGCAGGGCGCCATCAGGGAGCACTGGGCAATCATGTGACCAAAGGGCTTGTTGGGAATTTGAGGAGCAGTGGTTAGAAAGGAAGAGCGAAGCTAGATTGTGGGGTTCCCAGACTGCCTTGCTAAGGTGCATATACTTAGAACATAGAGTAGTGTGCACTACCATCCATGGTAAGGTAGTAGGGTGCCAAGTCAGCAGAGCTTGAAGAGGAAGACCAGTGGAGACGCTGAAAAGCAGAGGGAGATTTTTGTAGTCTGAACTGGGAAATTGGAAGGAACCACAATGAGGAACCGGGTGGGGAAGAGATTGAGGGAGGCAGAATGGGTGAGACCTGGTGTCTAGTTGAGCATGGGGAGAAGAAAGGAGATCAGACAAGTTCTCCCGGTTTTGAACCTGGATGTTAGAGTTTAGTGATGCCATCAAGTCAGGAGGCGTAGGACCGGGGAGTGGGGTAGTAGACAGAAGAGGGCAAGTCAAAGCACAAGGGCGAATTTTGGGTCCTTCCAGGATGACTTTTGTATTATGCTCACATTATTCAGTGGTTGTGTTAGGAAGGCATTCTGGCATTTAGAAGAGAGGTCAGGGCTGGCAGGAGGATTGGGCCCAGCTGCCCTGCGTGGTGAGGCCGTGAGAGGGGGTGTAGCTCCCCTGGGATGAGTATGCAGATGGAGAGGAGAAGCCCCCCCCACCCCGATGTGGAGGGAAGCAGGGCCATCTGCCTTAGGTAGGCTCATAAGTAGCTCCCCCTGGGAAAAGAGGCTGGGAGTCAAGAGGAGCAGGAGCGGTACCCTGCTGAGAACTCCAGGGAGGGAATGTGCTTCCAGAAGTTCTGTGTGGCTGCAGGGCTCTATTCCATGGCACTGCCAAGCTAGATAAGGACTGAGAAAGGGCCATTGTATTTGGTGACCATGGCTATTATTGGCCTTTGGAAGAGAAGTTTCAGATAGAAGCCATCCTCAAGATATTAGGGTGGCTAAGTCTGGGCTAGGAGTAAAGAAACCTGAGTGCTACCTCAGCTCTGTCCCTATTTAGCTTGGTGGCCCGAGGCAAGTTCATACCTTCTCTAGGCCTTAGGAGCTTCATCTACAAAATTAGGAAACCGGATTGAATGATCTGCACACTCCTGCTCAAGTCTTGAGGTCATAATTTAAATTTTGCTGTCCAGCAAAACAGATGTTTTTGTGGCAAAGGAATTCCCCGCCTTCTCCCTTGGCCACCCCCAACTGAGATAATAAATTATAACAAAATTAAGCTTTCAGAAGTCTAGTGCTAATTGAGAAAGAAAACTGGGACATCAGCTCAGGGAATTGTGGACACCAGCGCGTGTGCATCCACGTGTCCTCTCCACAGAGCGTGTGGAGCCCTGTGAGGTAGGACTTTGTCTCCGCATGCTATCACGGTTTACAGGAGCAGGATTCTGTGCTCCTCTTGCTTGGGGAGGAGTGCTGAAGATGATTCTGGATTGCAAACACAAAACAACTTTGGGGGTCCTCTCTCTCTGAATTCACTGGCTAGGAGAAAGAAGGCTTATGAACCTGAGCTAGCTGTGTGGGGGAGCTCCAGCCAGGGTGGGCGGAAGAAGAGCCAGAGAGAGACCCATGCCTCAGGAAAGAAACAAGCCTGAGGTCACTAGAAGGCAAGGGCAGAGGAGGTGGCAGCTCTGTCTCTCAGGCACTCTGTGGCCCTGTCGATGCAGAACTTTGGGGAAGGGATGATAGAATGGCATCTGTTCTCACCTGGATGTTAGAATGGCATCTGGTCTTACTACCTTTTTTTTTTTTTCCCGTGTGCAAAAACGTCTGTCGTTTTTTAATCCTTTCCTAAAAGTTTCAATTACACAAACTTTCCTATTCCCTTCAATGGGTCCTGTTTGTTCACTCTGAATACTAGTGGAAGACAAATCATGTGTTCATTCTAAGTTTCTAGGAACGGAGCTCTTAATAAGACTGACAGCTTCTCTACCCTCAAGGATCTTACAGTTTTAGAGAAGGAAGATAGACAAGTACATGAATGAGTAAGGTCATTTCATACCGTGATATGTTCTAAAGGAGGAAGTAAGATTTAAACAGAAGAGAGTGGTTGGCAGAAATAAGGGATAAGGAAGCGGGTCAAGAAAGATCTGAGGAAGGGGTGCCTGGGAGGCTCAGTGGGTTAAGTGTCTGCCTCTTGATTTCAGCTCAGGTCGTGATCTCAGGGTTGTGAGATCAAGCCCCGTGTCGGGCTTCTAGCCCAACTACTTAAGGTTCTCTCGCTCCCTGTCCCTCCACTCCTATCACCCTCCCCTGTGCACATGTGTGCGTACTCTCTCTCTCTCTATCTCTCTCTCACCTAAAAACAGAAGAAAAAAAGATCCCTGAAGCAGAAAGAAGGCTAGGGAAGCTGGACCTTAGGAAAGGAAAAGTGACACAAAATGGGATTAAAGAGGCCTGGTGGCCATGCAGAGAGAGGCATTTGGGTTTCATGCTGAATGCCACGGGTGGTTGAAATGCAGGACAACTTGACCTGACTCGTGTATCAAAAAGATCCCTCTACGCTCTGAAAAAGGCAAATCCATAGGAACAGAAATCACTTCACTGCTTTCTACGGTTGGTGGGAAAGAGAAATTGACTACAAAGGGGCATGAGGCAACTTTCAGAGTTGATAGAAATAATGTCTCTTCATTGTATGGTGGTCACTCAGCCATGTATGTTTAACAAACCTCATCAAACCATACCTTAAAAGGGTGAATTTACTGTAATTAAATTATAATTCAGTAAATCTGACTTGTAAAAAGTACATCATTTAATCAAAAAAGAAAAAAAAAAGAAAAAGAATTGCAGTAAGCCTTAACAAAATTCCTTTGGCTGCCAGGTGGAGGCTGGAGGGAGTGCACAAGCCTTGCATGCCTGACTCAGTGCCCTCACCGCTGGTCTTAGAGTTGAGCTATATTATGTGCTTCTCCCGGTGGCTTTCTTAGGGCAGTTTATTGATATGTGTTCCCAGTTTCTCCGTTTACTTAGCTTTCCTTTACAACTGACTTGAGAGCTCAACAGGGGTAGAAGCCATCTGCTTCCTTCATGTGGACCCATGGTAGATACTGTTACATATTACTGTCCTTACATCTGCATGGTGCTTGAGAGCTTACGTTCACTGTCACCTTTGGGCCTTAACAACAGTCCTGTCAGGCCATATAACCAGTGCCTGTATCCCCATTTTAAAGACCAAGAAACTGAGGGGAAAAGAAGTAGCAGTATCAGAGAAGCGTGAATCTTGGAGATCTTAGCTTTGCCATTTGTGGACTATCAGTGTGATTTGGGGAGCATTATTTAGTCTCTTGGAACTTGAATTTCTTAATCATGAGAAGGATGAATAGGAAACACGTTACAGACACAATGTGAGGATTAAACGAAGTTAACAGAGCTAAAAGCACTTAGCACATAGTTGAAATTCACTGTTACTATCAGAAAAAAGAGATCTATTCAGGGTGATATGGTCTGTACCAGTGATGGAGCTAGATCCCAGTTCTTCTACTCCAGGTGTGTCTCTCCTTCTGTCATATCACTCAGTGCATCCTTACCAGTTGGCAGCATACTGGTACTGGGCTAACTGATTACTCTTCACCAAGTCAGATCCACCAACACCATCATTGATTGATTCCACAAATACTTACTAAGCACTCACCATGTGCTCGGCACTGTGTAGGATGTCATGGTGAGCCAAGACGGGATCCATCTCTGCCCTTGAAAATGGAGTTGCCCTTACAGTTAATAAGCATTATAGCCAGGTAAGAAATGGAAAATGCTGAGGGAACACCTACATCGGTCTGGGGTGTTGGAAGACTTCCTGGAGGAGGTCGCATTGAAAATATCTTTTTTTAAACAACAACAACAAAAGCATTTTAATTGTGACATAAATTAATATACGTCCAAAATGCTAATTTGTTTTAAAAAGCAAGCATTCATGTAACCATCACTAGGTTAAAAATAGGATGTTGCTAATGGCCAGGAAATTTCCTTAAATACCCTTTTTGATCACAGCTCCCTCCTTTACTCCCTACCTCCTGACTTTTGTGGTGTTTTCTTATCCTTCTGTAGAGTTTACCACCCACATATGTATCCTGTACTCATATAGTTCAGTTTTTCCTGGTTGGAATGTAATTGGACTCATACTGTATGTCTTTCCTTCAATATTGCATTTGTATTATTCATCCACATCGTGCATGGCTGTATGTCATTTATTTTCATTGCTATAAGTATTCTATAGCATTCTCTTCTGAATATTTATCATTTTTCTGTGAATTATTTACAAATATTTATGTACATTGATGAATATGCTATATATTATTGACTTCACTGCTATATAGTACACATCATTATTTACCAGCTATGATTATACTCTGATATATTTATCCATTCTACTGTTGATATGCCTTTGGGTTATTTTGAGTTTTGGGCAGTTACAAAGAGTACTACTGCTAGGAACACCCATGTGGTCATAAGACACGTGCCTCTATTGAAGCAGTCTTTGAAATGAAATTGCCGGGAATCTTCACCTATATTAGATAATGCCACATTGTTTTCCAAAGTGGTTATTCGATTTTGTACTGTGCTGGCAGACAGGATTCCTGTTATTCCAAATCCTTGCCAGTATTTGGTATTATCAGAATTTTACATTTTTGCCAACTGTATAGGTGAACAGTAGTGTCTCACTGTGCTTTTACTGTACGTATCCTTGTAAAACAGTACAGATTACTGATGAGATTGGTCATCTTTTTACATATATATTGGGCAGTTGATTTCCCCTTTTGTGAAGCACGTGTTCTTTTGTGACCTTGTAAATTAGGTTGTAATTTTATTATTAATCTGTAGGAGTTCTTTATATGTTCTAGAGATTAGTCCTTTTCCAGTTTATTCATTACAAATATTACCTCCCATTTGCTAGCTTGTTTTTTTGCTTTGTTAATGGTGAGCCATGATAAAAAGATGTTCTTATTTTTAATGTAGCCAGATTTTGCAGTCTTCCCCTTTTTGCTTATTGTTTCTTGTATCCTATTTAAGTAATCTTTCTTTCTCTTGAAGTGGTAAAAGCTACCCTCTTTTTTTACCTTCTTAAAAAGCTCTGAAGCTTTTTTCCTTCCACATTTAGGTGTTTAATTCCCCTGTAATTCTTATATGTGGGGTAAGATGGTGGTCTAGTTTTCATTTTTTTCCCTAAATGATACCTATTTATGCCAGCATTGCTTATCCAAAAAGTCATTTTTTTTTTCAGGCACTGTTCTGTAGAACTGCCTCTATTTTAAGTCATGTGTTTATATATGCAAGGACCTGTTTCTTGTCTATTTAGACCATTCCGCTGGACTTGGTTCCTATATCAGTACCACACTGTCTCGATTACTACAGCTTTCTAACATGTCTTGATGTTTGGGTTAGCAAATCCCTCCTCTTGGTGATCTTCATGGGTGTTTTGGTCTTGGCCCGTTGTGTTTGCATGTAAATGTTAGACTCCGTTTATGACACTAATCTGTTTGGATACAATTGACATCTTCAGATTGGTCTTTAAATCTCAAGTTTTCCTGGTCCATGTAGGTTATCATAATTTGTCTTAAAAATATTTATAACGGGGCGCCTGGGTGGCTCAGTGGGTTAAGCCGCTGCCTTCGGCTCAGGTCATGATCTCAGGGTCCTGGGATCGAGTCCTGCATAGGGCTCTCTGCTCAGCAGGGGGCCTGCTTCCCTTCCTCTCTCTCTGCCTGCCTCTCTGCCTACTTGTGATCTCTCTCTGTCAAATAAATAAATAAAATCTTTTATTTATTTATAGTGTTTCCCGTAGAGGTCTTATGTACTTTCATTTAGATTTATACCTGAATACTTGCTATTTACAGTGGTCTTGTAACCACTTCTCTTTTTGAATTGCATTTTGTATCTGTTGGTGGTATATGGAAATAACGATAGATTTTTGTATATTGATTTTGTATTCATGAAACTTACTTTTCTATAAATTCAAATGGCTAATCTGTAGATTGTAAGGCCCAGAGAAGGAAGTGACCTATCTAGGTTCCCATGGCTAGGTAGTAGCAGAGCAAGAATGAGTGTGGTCCCATTTCTCCCACTTCTACCTCCCAACAACTGTTCAGGAAGGGTTGGGGTAAGCCATCAGGGAAGAGGAAAAAAACATTTACTGAGCAGCTATTATTTATGACGCTTAGTACACATAATCAGCTTAACTGTCACTGGAGGCTGATTTTCGGTTATCCCCATTTTACAGATGGGGATATCATAATTTGTCTTAAAAATATTTATAACGGGGTGCCTGGGTGGCTCAGTGGGTTAAGCCGCTGAGGTTATTCAAAAAATATGTTGAGGATCACACCTTGGTTCATCACTGAGAGGACATTCCAAAGTTGGAGGAGTCCTATTTCTCTTTCATGCATATACCAGTCTGCACACCTTCTCATTCAAGTTTAGACACCCACAGAAGTCTTTGGGCCTCCTAACTTCAACCAGGCCATCTCCCAGGGCCCCCGCCCTGGCCAGATCTGGGGCTGCCTCTAAAAAAGCTGTACTGTCATCTTCAGACTCACAGGAGCCTGCTTATGGTCAGCTCCTGGGTGGAGTTCCTACCCAAAGTCCTGAGATCACTTTCACCCTGCCCTCCCTCCATCATTCCCTCCCAGCTGAGAGAATTAGTTCACAACTTGTTGGGTTCTAGGAACCAAATTAGGACTGGCCCTGGGCATCTTGTTTCAGTCCTCACTTGGAAATATGGTTGGGGTTTTATGACCCTGCTTTGTTATACAGTGGACTAGAGAGAATTTATGGTTGTAGTTCTTCCTGGTACCCCTTCCCCCAGTCTCGCTGATTGGCGGGAACTGCCTGCATGCAAAGAAGAGGTTTGCTGTTACTGGCTGTGCAAAGAAATTGTGAAATGCTCTGTTTGTGAGCACAGCCCAGCAGTGCTCTATTCAGTGTGACAGCTTCCTACTCTGGAACACACGGCCCTTCATAGGCTGACTGTAAATTATGCAACCCCGGAGTTAAACAATGAGGACCAATGGGGGAAAGGAAGGGGCAAGCTGTGTATTTCGGCCTAGACCTACAGCGGTAGAGCGCACACTTCAGCTACTTGGCGATCGGATGGGAGGAAGGTCTTTAGCAACCGAGAAAAGCCAGGAAGTCCTGTCACAGGCCTACTTGTGAGAGTGGGTTTTAACTTGTTTTCAAAATGTAAATGTTCTTTTCAAACTCTGTTTATCAATTCAGAGAGAGTTCTAGAGACTAGGAGGGACATTTACAAAAGAAAGTAGTCATATGGTGTTACCAAAAGTAATTGAATGCCGTACACAGTATTTAACCTTTGTTCTGATGGCCCCAAGTCATCATTTTTTTTCTTATTGCTTTGTGCTAAAAGTCAGCAGTGCCCCGAAGGGCAATTGATGTACAGACCATTTCCCACCCCCGGTCCCCCCTGCGCTGCCCCCATGGACTTGGAATGCAATTAACTCCACTTTGATATGCTTTCCGTAATTGTCCTGTCTCTTCACTTGCTGTCATCTGTCATGTCTTGATGCTTTCTGTGTTCCTACCTCGAGCCTCATTTCCCTTCTCTGGTTCCACTCTGAATCTGGAAGGGCCTGGGAAACTACATGACTGGGTGTGTTGCAATAGTGTGTAGGGCAAGACTAAGTAAGATAGAAGCGAGGACATCTTCTACAAGTAGGCCGCTTGCGCTTTGGTGCCCGGACCCTTCTGCACTTCTGCCTGTTAATGCTGCGGCATTAATTGTGTAAAAACAAATCGGCTGCTATGAAATGCTCTATAAATGTGTGTGAGGGTGACACGGTTGCTGGTGTTGTGCACTCTGCTCCTCAGAGTTCTCTGTTGTCCTTCATGGCTCTTGGCAGGGTTTCGAGTCACAGAAATTGATGGACAAGTAGCTTCCAGACAAGGGTGATGCACTGTCGTCTGTTACAGAAGATGCTGGGCTGACTTTAGCAAGAGGGAGGCTTGTGTGTAGGATCTCTGTGGCAGAAGGGTTCTGCTGGGCCCTTTCTGTACAATGACATGGGCACACATGGGGTCATGCTGTGTGATTATCAGGGACATCTCTGGGAGCTCTCCATGGCAGTGGGCACCACGGATGTCCCCTCACCTGCACGAGAACTGCAAGGTCACCCAGCAAAGCCAGGCCAGACCCAATTGCTACTCTTTGGTCAAGACCTCCACTAGCAATTCTTCCAGGGAAAAAGAATGTGGATTTGGCCATTTTCAGATGTTCGTAGCCCTCATCCTAGAGTGTTTGAAACCCCTTGGTCAAAATGCTCTTCACCAATATTGTCCATTCATTTTTTTTCAGTCTGTAGACATGTACTGAGTGCCTACTGAGGAGAGAAGGGGAAGAGGGAACATGTTACCATTTTTAACAGTGGTCTTCTAACGCCATCCTGGGCACCATGAGCTGAAATTAGACCTGATGGAGAAAAGGGAGCTTGCCACATACAGTTGGGGAAGAGGAAATGAAGAAGCAAGGGCTCTGAATCCTGGCTGGGCCACCTTGTAGCTGTGTGACTTTGGGCAAGTGGGGGTGAGGACCATATGAAACAGAGTGGGAAGTATTTAGCCCCGTACTAGGAACATAATAATAACCATGGTTGTTATTGTTCACCAATTGGCAAATACTTGGTATGTGTTAAGACTAGCCTCTTCATCTAGGCTGTAAGCCTCCTGTTTAGGGAATCCCAATTCATAATCATTTCTACCCCATGAGCCAGTTAGGTCCGATGTGCACAGTGAATATTCAGGGTAAATTTACATAATAGGTTGAGGAGCCCATTTATACTCTTTTTTAAAAAATATTTTATTTATTTATTTGGCAGAGAGGCTGGCAGATGGACAGGGGAAGCAGGCACCCTGCTATAGAGAGAGCCCAATGCGGGGCTCAATCCTAGGACCCTGAGATCATGACCTGAGTCGAAGGCAGAGGCTTTAACCCACTGAGCCACCCGGACACCCCCCATTTACGCTCTTGTGGGTTTTCCTGTAAATTGACTGTTGGGTGTAGAAGAAGTTTTTGCAATGCTTATGTGAAACTTCAGTATACATACATGGTGTGTATTATTTTATGTTTGGGTCCCCAGTGAGTTAAGGGTGAGCCTGCCACACCACAGCTCTTTATTGAGCACTTACTATATACAGGGAAAAGGAAGGGCTCTGCTGTCTGCACACCTATGGAGGGAGCTTCCTTCTGCGACTCCCCTGTCTCCCTTCTCCACAGCCTAGACCCATGCCTCCGTTCCCTTGTCTTACAGATCTTCAGTTTTCAACTCCTTCCAGCAGGTGCTGGGGCCAGATGTGAGCAGCAGAGGCGTTTGTGGCAGGGCCTTCCCTTCCTATACATGTATTGCTGAGGGCAATAATCTAAAGGAAGCAGTATCTTGATCGAGGCAGTGCTCGCACAGGCTACACACCAATACAAATCTGTTGAGTGACACCTAAAATGCATATGTCTTACTCTATTTATTGTTCTATGTGTATTATTACATGTGCCATTTCTCAATCCTTGAAAGGGTGGTCAAGGTATTTTTTGTGAAACCAAGGGCCTAGGAAATTAAGCATTACCTCCCTGAATCTACCAGCCTTGGGAGAGTCTGATTCTGTGGGGAGCAGGGAGGGGTGCTCAAAAGAGGAGGGCAGGCCCCAGACACCCCAGTTTTCCCTGCTCAACTGCTAGCATCAGCCATCTGTGAACTTCCTTCATACCCAACCTGGGAGTGAAGGACTGGGAGAAGATGCCCCAGCACCCACTTTAGATGCCCTGAACTGCCCAGCACCCAAGTTCATGGCCACAGCCCTCTCTGGCACAAACCCACTGGCCACCGCGGGGCCCAGGGATTCATGTCCTGCCTCTGCCACCTGTGGGCTAGGAATTAGCAAGTCCTTACCCTCTCTGAGCCTCGGAGGGGGCGGGGAGGGAGTTAACCCCTGTAAGATGGTATTAAGACCTGCATTATTAGTCTCATGGTTGTCAGGAGTAGCAAATGTGATCATGGGTGTGAAGTCTCATAGGGATGGGAAATATAAACTGTCAGTTAAGTGCGCCCCCAGGCTCAGCGTAATTCCACCGTGTTTGAGAGCCCAGGTTTTGACGGCCAGTGTAATGCCCAGTGGTTAAGCGTGAAAGCTCTAGAAGCAGACTGCTTGGGTCCATTGGTCCTGGCCCTGCCACTTTACTGGCAGTATGACCTTAGCAAGCTGCTCACACTGATGATGCCTCAGTTTCCTCGGTTGTAAACTAGAGATATTGGCAGCACTTGCCCCACCGGGTTGTACTAAGGATTAGAAGAGTTAATCCAGGTAAAGAACTTTGCTCAGGGCTCAGTTACGCAGCTAATACTACCATGAGCAAAGATGTTTGCTAAGTGTCGAGAAGACATCTTTTTTGAGCAGAAACAGGGGTTAAAAAATTTTTCTTTAAAGATCTCATTTCAATATAGCTGCTTCGTGCACTAGCTATATTTTCCATGACTTGGGACTTGAGATTGATTATTTGCTGTATTTGGTAAGTTTTTTTCCATCCTAAAAACCTTTAATCTTTCGAGTTTGCCTAGTAGATAAAGGCCCCCTGTGACATGTCCTTGCCTTCAGAGTTTTGCTGCGGCATCAACTGTGAGCTCTCTGATTTACAATTCAGCGAAAAAGTGACAGACTGGGTCTTCTTATTCAATTCAAGGTGATTGCTGCATAGTCATTTTTAACAGGACACCAGATTTAGCTAAATGCTTGCAGTGAGGTAGTGTGCACATCAAATTCAGGATAGTAGTTCTACAGGCTGAGCCTCTGCAACTTCCTGTTATGGGCCTGGATTCTAAGAAGTCCTATCCAGCTGACCTCCTGGCTTCAGGGCTGCCAGCCTGAAGGAGACCCTAGCATTAGAGTTGAGTGTTGACCCTTCATCCAGTTTTTGAAGGAGTCTTTATGAAGCCCTTGGCCGTATACTATAGGGAATGCAGAAAATAAGGCCACTTCTGTTGAAGGTCGGCCAGGTGTCGGGTGTTTTACATGCAGTAAGATGATTTGGTCATCAGACATTACACCATGAGGTAGGTATTATGATTCTCTTCTTACAGATAAGAAAATAAAATAAGGGTAGGTCTGTTGTCCAAGCTCACCATCGTGGGGTGTGGCCAGGATATGATTTCAAGAGCTTTCCTAGGACCCTGTGCTGCACTGTTCCAGGGTTCCAGGGTTAGTATTCCCACTGTGTTAATGTATTACGAATGAAGATCTTTTTTCGGAGCAGCTTAAAATCAAGTAAGAGAGATCAAAAGCATCAGTAGATAAACTGTAACACACGGTGAAGTCTAGTAAGGGGCAGAGAATGCACTGTGTATGTTCCCAGGAGGGCAGGGCTGCTGATTCAGGTGGAGGCAGGGGAGGTGCCAAACAGCACATAATCTGAAATCAGTTCTCTTGTGCTTTGCACTGCGATTCAAATGTCCAGTGTGTGTTTCTGATATTCTAGGGAATGCCAAAAGCAGTTATGAGGCAGTGCCTAGCCCTACATGGACTAGACAGTCCTCTCAAATGGCCCACTGATGCTTCCCTCTTCTTTCCCTTACTGCTCTTTGTAGGAGATGGAAAATGCCCCCTCGCATTGAGTAAAGCTGTTCTCTCCCCAGGCTGGAGGCTCGCCTGGCTCACACTGTCCGGCGTCAGGAGGTGATTTTGTCTGAGCCTCACATGCCTTTCCTGGTAGGTGGGGATAGACCATCATCCAGCCTTTTGGTTCTTGCTGGGGTGTGAGTTGTAGGGAGGAAGTGGGACGGGAGGTACCAGGGAGGTACCAGTGTCAGTGGAGAAAACAAAGACAGAGCATTCATGTTCTGCTGTGGTATGTTTGGCAAGAAAGATTTCCAGCATCAAATATTCACGTAAAATGTGAGATGGTGAGACCTGACAGTGAACTTGGGGCCCAACCCAGCCATCCACCATGCTAACTGGCTCCACAGGCACTGAGAAGGGCATTTTTTTCTGTTCCCATGAGAGCTGGGCTGCGACTTGCTGACGCCCTGCTGCCTGATTCCCTAGGACAGGCTCCAGGTTCCAACCACTCTGGCCCTGCCTGCCTCTCTGGCCTCTTCCCTCAACAGTCACCTTGCCTCCTTGTACGCTTGAACTGCACTCATCCTCCTTCGGTTTCTGACACAGACCCTGTGTGCTCTTGCGTACACCTCCCGGCCTTGGTCCACATTGTGCCGTATTCCTGGCACCCTTTCTACCCTCCTCTGCCTGTCCAGAGCTACTCACTCTCCAGGCCTCAGCCCAGACACTACTTCTCAGAAAACTCCTCTGAACCCACTGGCCACTGGGGTTCTCATCGCACAGTGCTCAGACCTACCCACTACTCCTTCTATGATCTTTTCATTGTGGGTATACCTCCACACCTTCTTGAAAATATGAACAACACTACTTTGAGGAAATGTGCTCAGTTGGAACCATTCCTTGCCTCCTAGCCACCCCCAAGCCCCAAGCTACATTTCTGAGTTGACACATTTCAGAGAGAGGCCACTGTACCCTAAAGACACCTTTTTTTTTTTTGAAATATATTTGTTTTTATTTCACAACAGTCAAAATTTTGAAGTACTGTTTCAGTCCATATCACTTTGTATAAGCATGTTGGTCCTGCTCCCTCTCTTATCCAAATACACAGATATGAAATGTAGGAAATGTGCAATGTGCATCTTAGAAATAGCAGCATCCCCACTCCTTGTGAGACCTGAAGATTCAGCCCAAAATGGGCAGCCCATTCCTCCACTTCAGCACAGCTATGGTCCAAAAGCAAGTTACATCTTTCTGTTAAAATGTCAGAGATATTAAATTTCCTAATGTCTCAACTCAGTTGCTGGAGATGTTGATGAACTTAGGAAGCAGACTGGTACCCAACTATCATGACTTTTGGATCCCAGTAGGTCCTGGGTTGAAACCACCATACTGGGTTAAGGTCTGCTATGATTAACCCTGCCCTCTCTTGCAAGCCCCTAGCTTAGGAAGGAAGTTCCTGTGTGGCTGAGAAGTCAGCCAGACCTGGAAAGCTAAGGTGTCCCATAGAGTCTTCACTCTTGGTTATGTCCTCTCAAAACAAAAGTCTTCTCAGGAGTCCCCTCAGTGGGTCAGATCATCACGATTGTAACTGCCTTCCAGGAAGCCAGAGGTCTTTGAAGATTTCTCTTTTGTAGCAGATAATTGGAGATCTTTCCTTCTCCCACCCTATGCCCCATCCCCCAGGTAAAGGTACTAACACAGAGAGAGGAATTTTAACTTTTTCTAGGTCACAGCAAACGAGAAGTCAAGACTTGAACCCACATCTCTTTGACCCTTGATGCAGGCCTTTATCCATTGCCATGCTCTACTTTTTATGTGGCTCTGTCATGACTTCCTCTGTTCTCTGGAAGAGTCCTAAAACCCCCAACCTACAAAATAGCCCCTGAGAGAGAAGTATGTGGAGATGTATGCTAAAGGTTCCAGAGCAGAGGGGAAACCTGCCTCGTGGCTCCCATCAGTATGAAAAGACCCTGATTGCTTTGGACTCTCCAAGATCTGAGGATCTAAATTTCTAGAACTAGAGAAGGTCCTCGTCAGCCAAAACTCCAGCAAAGCAGAGGAATATGGTCTCTCTGCCTGATGCTGAGAAACAGTACTACTGGAATGGTAGCCACAGAAACCTGCCAAGAAGGGCAGGAGATGGCGGCACTCGCTGACAGAGCTCTTCCACACCTATTAGTTTTGTGAAACCTCCCCACAGCTCCTGGGACAGCTGTGTGGGACAGATGTCTCTGGCCTCTTCTTGCAGGTAGAGAAACAAGTTGGAGACTGGGCACCTGGGGTGAGGACTCAGACCTCACAGCGTGCGAGTCTGCCACTGTGCCCACCTGCCTGCGAATATTCACCCCCACCTCCTCCGTGCACGCTTTCCTCCCCACATGAACACGGCAGCTTGGAGGGTCCTTTCAGAAATCTTCCTTTAAAAAATCATTTACTGAGAGGCCCACTACAACCAGGTTCCATGGCAAGGCCCAGGCTTCTGGAACAGAGGGGTCTTGGAGTTTCTCCTGCAAGTGTCCCAAACCTCCTGGAGGAGGTTAGGGCCTAAAACTAAGGTTCTTAATGTCCCTCGGGTCATAGACCTCTTTGGGAAACTGATGAAGCTATTAAGAGTCTCCTCAGAAAAATGTTCTTGCATTTTTGAATTTGAAGAAACAGTGCTTGTATACGGGGCTAACAGTCTCCCAAAGGCAGCACCCTGACCCGCCACGCCCTGCCTGGGGTGCTCCTGGATCATCGATAAAGAAACTCAGGACCAGACAATGAGGCCATGGCCTTGCTCTGTGAGAATAGTTGTTAATTCTCCAAAGGCAGTTGATCGCCGCAAAGAGAGGATAGGAGCATGGGTGTGTCTCTGTGGCCGTTGTCATCATTTGAGCAAAGCTGTACCTGTGTCAGCATCCTGTAGAGTCTGATTTGTCATCTCAGGGTCGGGGAGGAGGCCAAAGCAGAGAGAAGGGTGACCAGCACCAGTGCCAGCAATGGCGGTCAGCGAGATGGAGCTGTGGGACCCAAGCACTCTGCTTCTGTGGGGGCGATGGCCAGAGGCCAGATGGGATGTGGGGGAGACTTAGGAAAGGAGCTGGGAGTCAACCACCAAAGTTTTGCAATGGGATTTCACAGGGTTTCTAAGAGCTCAACTTTGAGATGAACAGGAGGTTTAGAAAGCCTTTATAAGGTCTTCCTCAGTGCTGCTGACAGCTAAGAGTGGCGTGCCCCGGAGAGTCTATGATTATCTCACAGGAGAGATCTTTATGGGAGCCCTATTCAGAGCAGAGCATGTCAGTGGGAGGGAGGAAGGGAGCAGCAACGTGCTCACAGCTTTGCAGGGCAAGTGAGGCCGCCTCCTTGGTTTGCAACGTGCCTTGCAGTCCGTTTCATTCGCTCTGCAACAGACCCACAAGAGTAGCAGAGAACTCCCCCACACCCCAGAAATTGCAGGACACAAAGGTTGTCATAGCAGGTGGTGGTGGACTCCCTGTGTAAGGCATCCTTAAGAGGGGACCTGGGGTTTGCCCCTCTCCAGCCAGGGTGATGTGACAGTCTTGGTTAGAATGTACCCCCAAAACCTGGAGCCCTAGGATTCCCTGGATTGGTGGCATTCCCCCCTACCCCCAAAAAAAGGATCAGAGCTGTTCCCTCATCGAGAGCTTCTCCTTCTCACGTGTGCTCCCAGGTGCAGGGAATTGCAGTCAGCCCCTCTGAAGACTTGAGGTGCACCCTGGAGCCTGGGAGCCTGACCTTCCAGCTCAGGTGGAAATGCAGGAAGGGAGTGAGCGAGGATAAACCCAGGACACCGATCCCGGGAGAGCATGCGGGCCAGCCCCTTCATTTGACACATGGGAAGGCAGTGTGACATCGCTTCGTTGCTAGATTTAGGAGAACTGCTGATGAGGGCGATTATAGTAGCTAACATATTTTGAGTGCTTGCTGGATGCCAAGCACAGTGAATTGGTATCCTCTTACGCATTCTCTGTGAGCTGAGCGTCATAGCATGGTCGAGTGTCCGTGGCATGCACAAAGGCCCTGCACAGAACACGCGCCCTGGAACCCCAGCCCCCAGATCCAGTACCTTCTGGGTGGGTAGTAGCTGCATTAGTTTCCCATTTCTGCTGTTCCACGTTGTTACACGTTTCATGGCTTAAAACAATACACATTTATTATCTTAGAGTTCTGTAGATTAGAGGTCTGGTACAGCTCTCGCCAGACTAAAATCAATGTGTTGATAGGTTTCATGCCTTTCTGGAATCACTAGGGGAGAATCCGTTTCCTGCTCTCTCGAATTGCTATTAGAATTCAGTTCCTGGTGTTTATAGGAGTTCCCTTTTTCTTCCTGGGTGTAAGCTGAGGGCTGTTCCCAGTTTCTGGAGGCTTCCACCTTCTGTGGCTTGTAGCCTCTTCCCTCCATGGTCAGAGCCTGCAGGGGTGAGGGGAGTCCTCCTCCACGGCATCTCTCCGTCCCTCTTCTGTCACTGCATCTCTCTCTGACCCAGTTGGGAAAGGATTCATGCGATTAGACTGGGCCTACCTGGATAATCCAAGATAATCTCCTCCTCTCAATGTCCCTAACCTTAATGACATCTGCAAAGCCCCTTTGGCCGGTAAGGTTGCGGAGGGATTAGGGTGGGGGCATCCTTGCGAGGCCATCCATTATTCTCCTATCACAGTGACTGAGGGAAGTAGTGCTGAACTTCTCAGTTTTGTTAAGTGAGGAAGATGATGCTTCCTGCCCCTGGGCTATGAGCCCTGAACCTAAAGCCTAGCCTGGTAGGTCCTGGCCCACGCGGTAAATGTTTACTCAGTGTTAACTGTGGGAATTATTATCAAACCTGTTCCATAGTCAAGGAAACTGAGACTAAGAGACATTACATAACTTGCCTAAGGAATAACATTCAAAACCCCATGAGAGAAAGAGGACATTCATCTCTTTATCCCCGCTGCATCTAATACAGTGCCTACCTAGGAAAGATGCTCAGAGATGTATGTGGAGTAAATGGCCGAGAACTGGAAAGAGGAAATGACCTGTCTGAGCACCATTAGACTCAGAGTGTCAGAGAAAGAGAGAGTCTCTTAGAGGTCAACAGCCCAAGCCCCTCATTTTGCAGCTGGAAATCAGCTTGATGGAGAGGAATCCTGCCTCTGGTGACCAGTGTGGCAGAGCCCCGGAATGTAGCCTGTCCCTCCCTGGTCGGTACGTCTCTCTACAGCACGATGAATTCTCTTCTGGGGGGGTTTCTAGACCCTGCGGTACTGGCCAAGCCAGAGGCAGCCCAGCAGGATAGAGGAGTTGAATCTGGCCCTGGCCCCTGGCACAGCCTCGGAGAGAAGAACTAACACAGAAGAGAAAGCCCCCACCCTCTTCTCTTAGAGGTGGCCTTTGGCAAGACCTCACTGTAGCTTGTCCTTCAGGCTTCTGTAGATTTCTAGCAGCAGCTCCCTCGTAGAACAGCAGTCAGAAGCCTGATGCCCTCTCATGCCTGCGGTCATGCTCCCCTGCTTCGACCCAAGCTGCGTGGCTGGCAATAGCAAGGCACCTGAGTAGGGCCGACCCATTTCACTTACAGCATTACGGGACCAAAGGCCATGTGGTTCCTTGGGACTCAGTTGCCTCATTTGTAACCCATCTGGACATCTCCACATTGCCAAGTGACCGCCTTGTATTTCAGGCCCCTTTCAGAGGGCTGATTTGAGAATGTTCGCATCAACCTCAGGGACAGAGATGTACTGTTGTCCCCAGGGCTCCCTGGCTCTGCTTAGACTGAACACAGCTTAGCAGCCAATGAGATCTTTCTGGACAGCTGGTAGTGTCCCCTATCTCCATGAGAGCCAGCTAAGGCGGGACGGAGTGGAGCCCAGTGTCTGTGGTCCCTGAGGCTGTGCCAGGCTGCCCCTGACACGAGGCCGCCACAGGGAAAGCCATTATATCTCTGTGGAGCCGAATGGGGCATTTTCCATGTCGCGTGGGAATTAGGGCCTCATTGCTATGTCTGGTTGTGTGAGGAGAGTTGATCAAAGTCTGAATGGTTCCTTTCTCAGCAAGGAATGTCCAGTGTCACAATGACGGGGTACCAGGTGACTTATGGGAGGAACAGAAGATGCAGCGGGGGGCAGGTACTGTGCAAGTGGGACGAACATGTGTTCCTCCTGTATGCCTGCCCAGGGCCTGGCACTTCTGTATATTGCCTGCCTTGACGGACACCAGTCCCTCGAGACAGGTAGAATTTTTTCCCCCCAGTTTTACAGAGGAGGAAATGGAGGCTGGGTAGCAGTGATTCTCCCTGGTCACCCAAAGGGCCCTTGTAGGAATTATTTGGGCTCTCCCTAATTGAATCTGAGCTTCATTCAGCTGTCAGGTGAGCCTGCAGGTGTGTGTATTCTGTGCAGATCTGGTGGGGCTGGAGCCTTCTTGCCTTCCTTCTGCTGGGACAGGGGGTTCATTCTAGCAGAGAGAGCATGGGTAAAACAGTGGTGGAATGATGGCGGCCCCACCCATCAGTAAGACCGTCAGTGCTTACTGAGTGTCTATTGCATGTGCTGTTCCAGGCACGGGCCATACAGCTGTGAAGGAGAGTCCGAGTCCCTGCCCAAGGGTGCAGCCATTCCAGTCTCAGGAGGTCACACAAACACTAATAATAGATGACAGGAACTGAATGCTGTGAAGAAAACAAGAGAGGGACATGGGATAGAGGAGAGCTGGGGAGCAGCTTCAGCTAAGTGGTCAGTGGGTGTGGGGGGCTTCCTTATAGAATGAGATCTGAGCTTAGACCCAGTCATGAGAAGGGTTAGCAAAGACCTAGGAAAGAACTTCCCAAACTGGAGGAACAGCAGGAACACAAATTTAGAGTCAGTGGCACATGAAGCCTACCAGAGTGGCTGAAGCCAAGTGGGGTCTTGAGGGTGGGGTGGTTCCGGAGCTATAGGCGGGGCCTAGGGGCCTTTAGGGACCTCAAGAAAGTGTGTTGAGAAGCCCCTGGGGGGAGTGAATTAGGATTCCCTGGATTGGTGGCATCTGATTTCTACTTTGACGGCTCCCTCTGGCTCTGGAGGACATATCTGGAGGGCCATAGAAGAGCAAGAGGGAGCAAGGAGATAGGGAGAAGGCCTCCAAGTCCTCCAGGTGGGTGAGAGATGGGGGCAACTGGGGGACCTGGGTTCTGGTCTTGGAGGTGAGAAGTTACTGGAATCGGGCAGTATTTGGGGCATGAGCAGGACGGTGGTGGTGGTGGTGTGGCCAGCCTTGGTGGTAGTGGTGATGTGCCCAGCCTGAGGTAGAAGGGAAGCCCTTACTTATACCATGCCAGTGTCTGTGGTGTCCTTTGCCCACCAGGGCTGCTTTCAGGCTACCAGTCCGACCGACAGTGAACGATGCAGCTAGCTCTTGCGAATTTGGGTGAGCCAGCTCCAGCACACTGCTGATTCAGCTGCGGAGGGTGGGGGGTCCCCACCCACAAGAGGAACCCCCATCATTCTAAGGGGCCTGGTTCTGAGCAGCTCAGTGGGAGTGCTGACACCCGGGGAGTGAGGCGGGACAGGGACAAACATGGTTCCCTTCTGGCCACGTTCTTGTCCAGATGCATGTAGGATGTCTGCTTCCTAAGCCCTGGGCATGTGCATGCTTCATCTCATTAAATGCTAATCTTTCCGATACCAAAGCTTTTGGTGGTTTCTTCTCCACTGACAGAAGAATAAGGTGCAGATAAAAGGGCTAATTAACTGAACCGAGGTTGGACAGCCAGTAGATGGCAAAGCTGAGTTTGAACTCAGTTGAATTTGATATCACCCCCAAGAGCCTAAGCATTGCACACACTGCCCCCTCCCCAACCGCCACCCAGAAACTGTGCCATCCTCAGCTCTACCCTACATTTCTTAGGATTTTAAAAGTGAGTCTTGAGAAAGTTCGGGAACAACTTTCAGAACAGAGGTTGCAGTACGGTTGCCTCAACATCACGCCCCACCCTCAGATATTTTGTGTGGGGTATGGGGGGTGGGTTGATGAAGGGGAACTATTTAATTTGTTTAATTTTGTTTTATTGGCCTCTTTTGAATTTTTTAAAAGAACAAAGAAAGAGCCATCATTGTAGATGAGTGTGCATTCTCTGGCCACCATCTCAGACTCCTCTGTCCCCTGCGTCACCACCTGCCTGCTGGACACACATGCGGCCCAGTAAGATTGATGGGAAGGTCCCATCCTGGAGTTGGCTTGACCTGGTGACCCTGAACATGGCTCTGGAGCTAGTGGCGCTTTCCAGAGCCAGAGGAGTAGTCCCAGCTACCTCCGTCGGGACAGGTTCATGTATTCTCAGTGCCCCCAGAGAGGAAGGTTCCCCTAGGCCTAATCTGGGCCCAGCCAGGCTGGACTAGGATAGGTAGAGCCCACTTGGGGGGACAGCAGGGCTCCCCAGACATTATGGATTTTGTACCTCTTTTAGTACAAAACCTTTGGGTCTGTATCCTAAATATATGTAATTATATTATGTATATTAAAATGCCTAAGGACAAATAGAAAAATTATCATAACTAGAAAGGTTCACGTTTCTTTTAAGCCCCTGTGGATCATAGCGGCGTGCTCTATCTGGTTCCACCTCTGTCCTCAAGCCAGGCCTGCTGGCCTAGAGCTAGTGCCATGGGAAGAGCCCGAGGGGGGGGGGGGTCCTCCGAGTCCCAGGGCTGCTCATTAGTTTGCCATGTGCTGTGCAGTGAGCACGTCCTCGCCTCACTGCCTCAGGTCAACACACATGTCGCCTTCGTAGGGCTTTTCCAACCAGCTGCCCTGTGTCAACTAGTATCCCACACCACTATTTGCCACCCCTTCCCTTTCCCTATCTTTTATTTCCTAAAAATGCCTACTGCACTCTGACATGTTTTTATACATTTTTTGCTCATTATCTGTCTTTCCCCACGTGTGTGAACGCAAGGATCAGCTGTTGCTCTCTGCTGTGTGCCTGGCATGTAGAAGGAACTCAATAAATATTTGTTGATTGAATGAATTACCTCTTCTCTATATAACCTAACGCTGCTTAGTGAACCTTTGTGATGGAGGAGAAACAGAAACTGACTTGAAGGCTCAGAAGGAGGAGGGTAGAGGGTAGAGGGAGAATCATTTTAAGGGGTGTCTGCTTTGTTGGAAGACACTACACTTGTCTTACCTATCATCTGGGGATGGAAACTATGAGTAATGGGGTCTCTGCTGATTACCAGGCCCTGTTCTAGGAGGGGGTAGACAGACAAAAAGAAAGACTTTAACTTACGCCATAACCGAGGTAAGTTTATTATCTCAGTTTTACAAAATAAAAGCAAACAACAAACAAACACTGGAGGCCCAGCAAGTCCAACGTACCTAACTCCGCCGTGCCTCCAGCCCTGGTGGGTACACGGCAGCCCGCAGGGAGTATCTGTGCAGTGACAGAAAGCCCAGCTACTACCCTGAGCAAGTTCCTCAGGCCCTTCGACTGGGTCAGCCGCATGGAAGGGAAGTGTGTGCACAGGGAGGCCAAGGGCAGCTGCTGGAGCAGCCCACCGCAGGCCCAGAGTTTCTGGGACATCTGGCCTTTGATTCTAAAAACCCACGTGAGAGTCAGACCATAAAGGAAACTCCTCTTATCTATCTTACTGTGAAAATGATGCTTCTGATTATTTAGCTACTTACACGGCATAATTCTTTTAAAACTTCATGAGGGCTGCCGCTCGGCTTTGACCTTGTGTGTGGTATGCTCCTGGTGTGAGTTCCGTGCACCAGGAGTCGTCCAGCCCAGCGGGCGAAGGCTACAGTGGGGCCTGGTGTGGGGCCTGGTCCCTTCCATCCCCCGAGTGGCAGGATCTCGTGCCTCTCGTCCCTGTGTAAACACGGCTTGTCCAGGGGAAACGGGATGTTCACTGCCAAGCCCGAGCCATCTGTTGTTTCAGACCTGGATGGTGGCTGCACCTGGGCGAATGGGGCCTTCAGCAAACAGTGCCTGGCCTGGCCTCCTGATAAGGGCTTGCCTCTCAAGCAGATTTTATAGCTCTGCCCTTCATCCCCAGTCAGAGAGTGGGTGGGGAGAGGATGAACTAGCCCCGAAGCTGTTGGTATAACCTTTATGGTTTGTTTTATATAAACCAGAAGTCCAGTGTGGTATGTGAAATGGACCGCAGAGACTCAGTCCACAAGACTTTGATGTCGGGAGAGCCGAGGGCCTTTCGGAAGGGACCTCTTTTCAGGTTAATGCCAGTGACGGAGTTTCCCATCACCTCTCGAAGGGGGGAGTGACGGCGCTCCACCGGCTCTCGGATGCGGGTTCTTTCCTCTGTGTGTCTCTGTTTGCCTCTTCCTGGAAACCATGTCTGTGCGTGTTCAGAGTCATACAGTGGTTGACAACTGGAAGGGCTTTTAGATTCCATCTAGCCCACACATTTCACAGACGGGAAACTGAGGCCCCCACCCTGCTGTGATGTGTTGTCTACAGCTTCCCAGTCCAGTGCTGTGTAGTTGGTGCCTGGGTGTCTGTCTCTGCTGGGAAAGAGCTGAGGCTTTGTTCACTCTTCCCCTCTGGTTAACCTCCATCCCATGGCTATATCCTAGGCCAGGACTCAAGGACACAGCAAGAGGCAAGGAGACTGAGGATATCCAAGTCCAAAGGAGGATGCCGCCGTTCCTTTGGCAGTTTGGCTTACTCTGTCTCTGACGGACTTGGTCGGTCCCTATTCAAACCCAGCCCGGCCACGTCCCAACTCTCTGAAGCCTAGCGTGGCTGGCTTGGCGAGAATAGACTCGCTCCACCCACCCGTTCAAATCTCTAACCAAATATCACCTCTTCCAGGAGGCCTTCTTTCAAAATGACACCCTGCCTTTTTTTTTTTATGGTTTTTATTTATTTGATAGAGAGCACAAGTAGGCAGAGCAGCAGGCAGAAGAAGGAGAGGGAGAAGTAGGCTCTGCACTGAGCAGAAAGCCTGATGTGGGGCTCAATCCCAGGACCCTGGGATCGTGACCTGAGCTGAAGGCAGCTGCTTAATGACTGAGCCACCCAAGTGCCCTGACACCCTGCCATTTAAAATAGCACCCCTCAGGTCACCTGTGGCTCAGTCAGTTAACCATCTGACTCTTGGTTTCGAGCCCTCAGTGGGCTCTGGATTCAGCATGGAGTCTGCTACAGATTCTCTCTCCCTCTCACCCTCTCTCTCAAATAAATAAAATCTTAAAAAAAAAAAAAAATAGCACCCTCATCGCTTCCTGTGCCCTTACTCTGCTTAACTCTTCACTAACCATGACCTCTCATGTATTTATTTGTTCATGTCTGTTCCCCTTTCCAGAACAGACATTCCCTGTGGGCCAAGGCCACAGAATGTCAGGTCTGCTCTGTTCACAGCTGTATCCCCAGAACCTAGACGAGTACCTGGCATGTTCTGTGTGCTTACTACGTATTTGTTGAATGAATAAAAGGAGGAATGATGGGGAGTTGTGGCGGAATGGAGGAACTGGGTACAGTGCAAAGGTACTGGGAGGAATTAGGCAGTTCTGGGGAAGACCAAGAGCTATGGAATGGGCGAGAAGGGCATGTGTGGATTGGGGGCCTCTGCAGGATGTGGGGTACCTGGAGGTGCTTTCAGACCAGCGGGTAGCAGTGAGAGGCAGTGATAGGATAGGATTGGAGAGATGGTAGTATTGGGGGGAACAATGGGGAGGGACTGGATCAAGGAAAGAGTAAATATCCTCCTGGTTTCTGACCCATTTACGTAAATCTGAACAGACTGTGATTCTTTCAAAACTCACTAAGCTTGATACCAGGCACTGGAATCTGAAGACAAGGGTTTTTTGTTTTTGTTTTTGTTTTTAAGACCTTATTTATTTATTTGACAGAGAGATCACAAGTAGGCAGAGGGGCAGGCAGAGAGAGATGGGGAAGCAGGTTCCCCACCCAGCAGAGCCCAGTGCAGGGCTAGATCCCAGGGACCTTGAGACCATGACCTGAGCTGAGGGCAGAGGCTTAACCCACTGAGCCACCCAGGCACCCCTGAAGTCAAGGGGTTTTGATTCCCCGGTGGCCCAACTTGCTTTCCCTATGGGCCTCTGGTCCTTTGAGGCCCAATACCCTCCCCCAGAGCAGAGCAGGGCCCTCAGCAGGGTGAACCTAGTCCCGGGAGGCACGTGTGTCTCTGTTACAGTCACCCCATGCTGCCTGCGCTGGGTGGCAGATCATAGTGTGAGAGAGACTATGGGAGCTAGAGAGTCCCCCAGGCCATTGTAGTCCATCTGTTGCAGAAGGGTAAGTGAGGACCGATGCCCAGAGTGGGTAAAGGACCTATCTAAGGGCATGCAGCAAGACAGTGGCAGAGCCCAGATTGGAACCTGCTTTTTTTTTTTTTTTTAAATTCTTACTTTACCACTGTTTCTCTTTGATGTTTCCTTCCTCTTACAGCCCGCCCTACAAACAAACAAAAGCCTTCACAAGGCCCTCCAATGCCTGCTTTAATATGATTGACACATCCCTGTTAAACCTTTTAACTCTGAGGTAGTTACTGGAGAAATGCATACATAGTCAGAAATGTGCCCAGTGAGACAAATGTTTCAGTCTAAAGCAAGGAGTTCCAGTGAGTCAAGTGTTTCCCAGGTTCATAGCCCTTGGAATTCTGATTGCATGAACTTTTTTTTTAAGACTTATTTATTTATTTTAGAGAAAGAGAGAACACGCATAGTTGGGAGGGGCCGGAGAGAGAGGGAGAGAGAAACTTTAGCAGACCCTGTGCTGAGCATGGAGCCTGATGCAAGGCTGGATCTCACAATCCTGAGATCAAGACCTGAGCTGAAAACAAGAGTCTCACACTAATGAGGCATCCCTGATTGCATGAACTTTTAACATGTGTTCTGTACCTCCCCACCAAATAGTTGTACAGCATGGAAGTCTAGAAAATGCTGCCAATTAAACCCCTGTCTTGGAGAAATACAGTTGTCGTTAGCATATTAAAGGCTCTGAGAAGTTCTGTAGTTCAAAAAACTCTCAGCAGCTCTTTTTGTATTAATTCAGCATTCCCCATACTTGTTTGACCTCAGAACTCTCTGCATGAAAAACTGTCGGCCTCTCAGGCCTGGTCTCCTCCAGCCACAGACCAACTCCATCACTCACTCAAGTGAGTACCCAGTTTTTCTATTTTATACACTCCTGGGTTTCTTTGCTTGCTTTTTTTTTTTTCTTTAATAGTAAAATATGTTGGGGGAAACTGAAAGTCCTCCTCAAAGAGGATGGAGGTAGAGTTTCCCCAGCTAGCCTTTTGCTTCTTACTAGAAGGATGGAAGAAAGACGGCTTCATGAGGACATCTCTTCTTTCTATCTTAGATTCTGTTTTTGTTGTCTTGAGACAGGGCGTAGGCTCTTTGCATTTTTTGAGTATAGCAAAACAGCGTCTTCCTCACAAACGGCTTTCAAGACCAGCCGTCAGGAAGGTGCATCAGTGACGCTCACATAGCGTGGAAGGGAGAGTGTCATTGCGGTTAACTGGGTTTGAATCCTGCCATATCCAGCGGGTGTTACTCAGCTCGGCTATAGTCTTAGTTCCTTCTCCTGTTAAGTGGAGTGCTCACGGTATCTGCCCAAGACTGGTTTAGGATGACGCGAGATCCGTGTTTTGATCCATTTAGAATGGTGTGCGGGGCAGCGGCAATATTCACCCAGCACTTGCCTTTAATGTTATCATTGCTAGAATGAGAGCCCTAAGTAGGCAGCAGCTGTTTTCTTCACTCCTGTACCCCCAGTGTTTAGAACAGGGGCTGGCACATAGTAGGTGCTTAGTAAAGATGTGTCAAATGAGTGAGAAAATGAATGGATGATCTTCTCTGTATGGACAGCAAAGCACATTTCGGAGACTCGGATTCCAGCAGAGCAGGCACCAGGTTAAAAATGAGCCACTTTCTGCAGGGCAAGGTTTTGGCTTCCTTTGCCCTGTCTTCTCTGTGCATAAATGGGGAGCCAGCACCCAAGATGATGCAAGTCACGGTGTAGAACTCAGAAGCAGAGTGCGAGGCAATTTCCTGGAAGGTGACAGTGTCATCTGAATGCTTCGGGCCTCGAGGTTTCCGAGCCTTGTGGATTTCTATTCCTGGTTATCGCGTGTAGGTCTGTATTTGCCCCAGCCGGAGAGTTGCCAGCATGAGAACGCTTTACCTTTGCAGTGTCACAGGAGAGAGGCCACCTCTGCAGCTGCTTTCCAGAAGGAGAAGTGGCCCTTGCTATCAAAGCAGGACCAATAGCTCTTTGGCCACCTTGGCATTCTTGCCCCCCAACCCAGGCTCCACATTCCTTCCTCTGGGGTTTGAACCACAAAATGGCATGTGAACCGTTGGCCTGCCAATGTTGATTTTGTTTTCTCTTGAGGAAACAAAACCAAGGCACTAGACCAAAATAAGCAGCCAAGATGCTGTGCTGACCCCGCTCTGCCGGGAAGCCGTGATATTGATTTGCCCCTGGCCTCTCTTCGCCTCCGGTAACCTCAACCCTGCCTGGGACACCTAAGCTAAGGGGTTGTTTCCACTCCATTTCATGGCAGTGTGGTCCCATGCTGTTTTATTCCTAAAGGAGCCAGGGTTTACCTAGACTTAGGTATTTTTAAGGACTGTGAGTGACCCAAACCCTCCCGGTCTCCGGTGACACCTCAGGGGGAATCTGCCCCACTCTCTCTGGCTGGAGAACCCAGTGGCAAACAGTCTAGGGAGTGACAAAGGTCTAAGCAAAACTTGTGTGACCCATCAGGCTCATGTCCTTGGCCCTCTGGCCCAGAATGTCCTTAGACTAGGGACACTTACGATTGGGGTAGGGTGCATATCAGACTGATCTCTAGAGCGGGGGCAGACAGAAATGCTTGAGTGCCGCAGTTGAACGCTATCTTTCAGGAAGTGCAGCTGGAAAAAGAGGTTAGCCGTGATTCAGCCAGGCCTGAGATTCCTCAACTCTCCCAAGGGGTTCAAACAGCCAGTTTGGAGAGATCTCACCAAAGGCAGAAGCCTGCGTGAGCCTGTGAACTATTTCAGAGCTGACTCAGCTTCTCTCAGTTCTGAACCTTCCATTTCCCCTAGCCTCTGGGTCATTTGCTTCTCATATCTGGAGAGTCTTGTCTGAGAGCATCAGAGTTCTTGAGGGCACGTGGTTCAGAATAGGACCAGCACCACCACGCCCCAACACTTGTTCTAGTGACTGCAGTGGGTGTGTAGATGGCCTTTTCCAACTCAAAGATTCCCAAGCGAGCACGTTCTAACCCTAGGAATTGAAGAAACCAGTCTGCCTCTCTCCCTATGGTCAACGGTCTGGGTTTCACTCAGGGTGACAAGTGCATGGCCATGTACAGCTGCTCTGCACCTGGCCTGTGATGGTTCAGCCACCAGCTTCCCCTGCACATGTTATCCATATCAATCTTACCCCTGCTCCCCAGGGAGCTTAAACGTGGGACCAGGTGTTTGAGACCCACAGAGGACACGCATTCTCTGACCAAGCAGAGATGCTTAGCCGCAGCTCACAATGCTCTTAGGGTATGGCTGGAGACAGGGTAAAGGGTATCAGGTTTGTGCCATCTTGAGGGCTGACGATTGAGATGAATTATTTCTTCTAGGATATGAAATTCCAGGATTTCCCTGTGGTCGCATGTGCTATCGGGATGTTAACAAAAGGCTCAGTCCATGTAGCTCATCCAGAAACATTCTAAATGGATTTAGAATCAAAGAGAAGTCCAGAGTTAAAGAGAGCATGTGTCCTACCTGGCCCTTTCACAAAGGAGGAAGCAGAGATGCCCACAGAGTCTACCGGGACACATGGCAGGTGAATGTCCAATGCTCTGGCAGCCACTGCCATCAGTCATTTCCCCTCAACTCTCAGGGTGTGCCCTTAGAGGACACACCAATCTAAAACTTGTCTCCAAATGTAGTGCTCATGGTGGAACGATGGCTAAGAAAGAACCTTCCAGTCTACGGCCATACCACCCTGAACGTGCCCAATCTCGTCTGATCTCGGAAGCTAAGCAGGGTCGGGCCTGGTTAGTACCTGGATGGGAGAAAGAACCTTCCACTTGAATGGGACTTTGATGGAGATGTGCAGCAGGCCCGGCCTCTTCAGGCCTCCCTGACTGCTCTGCTATGTGGGCTACAGTCTCTGCATCCTTTTACCCTCTGGCCACGTCACTCACCTCTGTCCTGGGACTAAGAAAGCATAATCCCACCTTGCAGCTAGCCTGTGGGACCAAGATGAATGTGCATTAGTTCTGGCAGGAGGTAAGGTACTGATCTTCACCATTGGACCTGTGCACATCTCATGGCCATGTGTCAAACAGGAAGGGAAATGGATCGGCACTTTATGTACATGATTTGGGTAAGGCTTTGTCATTTGAAATCATCGCAGAGAGGGATCAGGACTCATCAGAGATGGGGAGTCTGAGTCATAGTGCATTCTGACATGGAGAAGCTAAGCATCGGTCTTAAGATAAAGACTTTGTCATCTGTCAGCCCAGGCTCCATTTGAGTCCAGGAAGTTGTGCTTGATTTGACGTCTAGGTAAAGAGGAAACTTTGTTCTCCCATCATTGCATCTCAGATCTTTCCTAAAGATGCTGAACTGGTTGACCTTTGTTGGAAAATCCATATTGCTCTCCTCTGAAGAGAAGAACTGAGTGGTAGGGGCATTTCTTGCAGTAGCTGATATTGGAAGACTCCAAACTTTTAGAACTGTTGGAGAGAAGGGAGCCTATGTTAAACTGTGCCTTTCCTGTCACACGTGCACACATGCACTCACATGGCGATCAGTTTGAATCTGTGGAATTAACTGTCAGAGGTAGACTGAAAGAGAGGAAGGGGAAGTAGAAGTACCATTCTTAGGGACCTTAGAGATTCCCAGATTAAGTTTCCAATAGGTCTGAACCTCACTGCTCCAGACCAGTGCTGTCAGTTTCATTGGCCAAGCTCAGAGAGATGAAATACCAGTCTTTGGCCATCCTGCAAACAAAACTCCTGACTCCCAGTCCAGTGCTCCGTTTCACTACACCATGTTACTTCTTCCCTGGAGTGATCTTTCCTGGCTGGTCAATGACTTAGCAGAGCAAACTGGCCTCCTGTCCTTATCATCAAACCAGCAGCTTTGTTCCCAATCTTCTATGATCATCAAATTCCTTATGACTTTGAATGACTTTTGTTTGTTTTACATGTTCAGACTCACCAATAGAGAATGAAGTTTTACCACCACTAAATATTTTTAGAGGCTGAGTACATTCCAGAAAGGGGAGTCAGAAGTGCTTTCACCAACGGCAGGCAGTGTCGGTGGACCGGAGGGGTTGGCACATTTGGATGTCTGTATTTAGTTCTACTACTAACTGCTGGGGGATCTTAGATAAGTTTATTTCACTTATCTGTCCCTCACATACCTCATCTGCAAGATGGGAATAATAATGGCAGCTAATGTATAAAGTCATGAGGACTGAGTGGGATGGAATGCTATCTATGAAGTGTCTAGCATGCTGGTGGCACTTAAAGTGTTCAGATATTTGCCATCGTCGTCCTTAATGTCACCATCACCATCATTTTATTCTTCTCTCTCATTTTTGTTTAGTTTCTCTTACAGTTGTAGTTCTTACCAAGCAACACAAATAAACATGAAGAATCCAAGAACTAAAAAGTAATAACATTAGCCTAGTGGGGTCTGTGCGGTCATCCAACAGGTATTTATTTTAAGCACTTACTATGTGCAAGCTGTATTTTTGGGTGATAAGACAGATACGGTGTTACCTCCATGAATCCTACCCTCTTGGAAGGGAGACCTGCCTCTAATGGGTCAACACCAGTGTGCAGATTGTCACCATGGGGGTGCCCTGTGTCAGAGAGAGAAGAAATCATGCATTCTGGTGGCCACTCCACTGTTCCAACCATAAGAAAGCAACGATCTCCCTGGAAATCAGTCTGTGTAAATTTAACTCTAGGGGGAAAAGCACAGCCGTTCCATTTCCAAACTGGAATTCTCCCCCCATGTGTTTTTGGGAAGCACAGATGCCTTGGCGTTCTCCGTCTAACAATAACAGAGATTGTTCACAATTATGAATGGTTTTGGTTGACTTCAGCTCCAACAAAACCATGAATCATTTCATAACTTCTGAAATTGCAAAGAAATAACAAACACTCTGGCTCCGGGGGAAAAAAAAATGGACAAGTTATGGAGCACAAAGTCATCTAAATTAAAACACGAGCCCTTTCTTGTTTATTTAGCAGCTGCGCACTGCAAGACCAGCTGGCAGCGGATTAAAAAGTTCAGTATCTAGGTACCTGGGGGTACCAATTGTACAGTTGCATCTGTATAAGCCAAAACTGGCTGTGATAGAACCTCCTTTTTCAAGTTTTCCCAAAGCTTTGAGCCCAAAGCATTATTTCATACATTTTACCACGTCCTAAGGAAGTGAGAGGGGCAGGAGGTGCATGGGTTGAGTCTCAGATGACAGAGGGTCCCCATCACACATACCCGCATGCACATGCATAGGGGAGAACACTTTTTGGATCCTTCTGTATTTGGCCACAAGATGAGGTTTTTCAAGGGTGGGGCTGAGAGGGTCAGACTCCCCTGATCTGTGACAGCCTCTGTAGGAGGTGCCAGCAGAGCCCAGGGTTTGAGACTGAGGTCGAGATGCAGGTTGGCAGCTCCTTCTCTTCCATCTTAATCTAGAAAGGTGCATTTCTTTTCCTTAAGAAAAAGGTGCATCCTGGCCGAAGACATACCTGAACATCCCTGCCCATGTATGCATTCAGAGGCACAGCTGGGCTCTAACGTCTCGGAACTGAGACCAGGTTGAGAGTAGGGGCAAATAGACGATAACAGCTCCATAGTGTCTGCCTTTGCCTTCCATCTTATGACATTCTTGTTAATGTTGGTAATGTCAGTGTAACTATAAAAATTGGTCGTAACGGTCCTTCTTTTGGAAAACAGGTTCCGGAGAGCCATCTTTGCCCTCAACTCTGCTTCTGCTCTTTGTTTGTCTCCACTGTGTGGTGCATGGAACAAACAGACAGTGGTAGACTCAGACCCATTACTCTGGCATGCCTTTCTCTACACACATGTGTTTTCAATAACATGTTTGTTCACAATTAACACTTGTTTGTTGTAGATAAATTAGAATATAATGACTTAAAAATAGAAGAAAATAAATATCACCTGCTTTCCCACCACTCAGGGAAACATTTTGGTGTATCTATTTTCAGATTTCTCTCAAAGCATGTGCGTGTTTTTAAACAAAAATTAGTATCTAACTGATCACTTTGATTAGTATCAAACTGAACACTTTGATAACCATCCTTATACTTAGTATGGACTCTGGACATTTACACATATCAAACAAATGCAGTTGCATATGACTTTGCATGCTGTGCAGACCTCTTGAAAGATCTTTTCCTTTTGGTTCTCTCTTCTTGCCTTTAGAGACAGAGACTACAGAAATTACAACTTACCATTGCATCACAGACTCACGTGATAAGCACCTCTGAAAGTTTTGTAGTGGCCTATCACAAATACGAGGCTGAGGCCCTTCCCATGTGAATTGTAATTATGAATACGCTCAGTGCCTCAGCCATGAGTCATGGCCAAGGTGAAGGCCAGCTCTGTAAAATGCACCATCAGCTACCATCACTATGGCTACCGTGGGAAATTGCCTTGATGCCACTCAGAAGCACTGAGTAGGTTGCCACAGCAAAGAAAATGTTTTAATAGAACTCTCATTAGTAATTAGATGCTTTAATAAAAAACAGCCAGGTCAGTGTCCCCTTCTCCAGTCTAGGCTTCCTGCAACTGGGAAAAAAAAAACCCTCCAGGGATAGTGAAGATCTTGGGGACATACCGGAACAACCTAGTCCCCCCCAGCCACTGAGTCCACCAGGACTGGTAAGACACTACCAAATAATATCTGTCCCCTTTTGGAGCCACTATCCAGAGGTAATGAGGCATCCTATTCTTCTGGTTTTAATGAAAAATTGCTTTAGCAGTAAGTTCTAGAGGTAGTTGCTGAATATTAATTATTCTAGGGGAAAAGTTAAGAATTTTTGTATTCAGAACAGACTGGCAAATGTGGGAGCCCACTACATATAATCCAGGTGCCACACCCTTCTGAATGCCACTGCTTTCACTGAAGCCTTTGGCTATGGATCTCTTTCCCAAGGTGGATGAATGAGATTGCTATGTATTCATTAAAAGATGGAAACAGATAACATACAGCATCTTGGGGGGAGGCAACTTGGTAGAGACTGTGGTGGTGCCTCTGGAGGAGAAGGGTCTCAGGAACTGCCCCTGGGCCATTCAGAAGGGGAGTCCTGTCTCCACAAAGGTAGATCAAGCTTTCATTGTCCCCTAGGACTGCAGAAGGTGACCCTGTGCTGGTCTGAAAAGTGAAGCAGGAGGCCTCATATAACAAATGCTGGGTTCAGGACAGGGGCTCAGGCAGCCCCTGATGGCTGAGGAAAAGATGGGAGATGCATCTCAAAGTCTCCCCAGCATCCTCTGGGGAAGTGTCCACTCATCGGTGTCAGCTCAGTCTGTGCCAAGTGCAAGAGGGCTAAATGGCAGACGTGGAGACCCTTTGTCTTATGAACACCATTCCCTTGCCTGTCCCTCTAGTTACGTGAATCCGAATTTTGTTTCGTTTATATACCCCAGACCCAAATTTAGTGGTGCCCAACACTGGTTGCCTTGCCCTTCAGGTGTCTGTGGAGGAGGCAGATATGGACACTAGAGAAGCTTCACTCCCCAGGGTAATAGCAGTTTTCCACTATTTCCCTAAAATGGCTTGTTTTTTTGTCCCATCAGTCATGGCTTTGTTTAATTCTTTCATTGGGTGGGGGTCCCATATGTGTATACTTTTGAACATGTCAGTCAGAAGGCATTTCTTCTATTGTCTTTGACTTTTATCTGAATCTCATATCAGAATCTAATTTTTCCCATTTCTGTAGACCTTTGCCAGTTCCTCCATGAAATCCTATGCAACATGCTAAGTGAAGCTTTGACTTAATCTTGGTTTAATTGGTTGTCTGGATTGTGATTTCCTCCCTCTCTCCAGCCACAGGGTGCTGAGGGTGATAACAAAGCTGTGAGCTGTGAAGTGGGCCAAGGGGTTCTTCTCTAGTGGGGTCAGCCTTCAGAGCACAGGTGTGGGAGGAGTATTTGGACAACTGTAATTGCACAAGTTCTCTGTGGGCTCTGGTTTGATTTGTCTGTGCTCAGGATGGCCACCCTTGTGCAGAGGGAGAAGGCAGGTGACAGCCAAGGCCAAGGTGCCTCCGCGGGGGAAAAGCGCTCCTTCTGGGAAGGTGGCATCAGCACCATCCCCCCCCCCCCCCCCCCCCCCCCCCCCCCGTCTCTAGCACCCTGTCCTCTGCACACTGTGTGCTTGGTGGCCCAGCCTCTTCTCTCTGCATCACGGAGCAGGAGCAGACCTTGAGAACAGAGCAGTCCGGCTCTGCAGCCCAAGAGGGGCCATGCAGTGCTCTGCCCCTGACCCTGCAGCACTCCTATGGCATTTTTCCTGCTGAATTCAGAGCACTGTGGATGGGGGATGATGCCCAGAGCTGGCGTGGGAATTCCCACCATCAGGGAATGCCACTTTGGTGGAGCAGCAAAGCTGGGGGCGGTGGGGGAGCCTCACTTCTCTAGCCCCTTTCTCAGCCTAGTGTGCAACTTTGGATACCACTCAGTCACTGAGTGGGGGAAATGAGCCTTCTTCTGTTCTCTTCCAGTCCTGATCACGTCAAGGAGAGAGCTTCAGTTGGGCAATAAGATGTCTTTAACATCTCCCTCCAAGGCTTGCTAATCTTCTTTTAACAGAGAGCATTTTAGTAAATGGGGTTTTTTTTTTCCATTGTATTTATTTTCATGGCTATCTCTTATTTAAAGCATGTGATACCAGCTTTCCATTTAAGGCAACAGTATAAAATTCCTTTTTTAAAATAATAAGATATTTGTTTCTAGTGTATAGAATTATATTCAACTACTAAGCTAATGAAGTATGGTGGTACCCAGCTATGAGCACACAGCAGGAAGGTGGTCCTTGAATGACCAAAGTTTGAGAAACGCTAAATCAGACCCATCTTTTCCTTACCACGCAGTCCTCGTGTCCCTTCTTGCCAAGGCAGCTGAGAAGGCATTTTGGTTGAGTTCGTGTGGATTGTATCACTCTCAAGAGCTCCTGCTTACAGGCCTGTGGGTTGTATATGAGCTGAGGTTGTGCAGTTGCTAAGAGAGACCCCAACCCCAAGCCTCAGTGGGAAGCCACACTTGGGAAAATGAAAAGCCCTGGACTTGGGTGTTCCCTGTACCATACCTGGAAACGCCCTGCATTATAGGGTGGTTACCACCAGAATCAGAGGGTTGTGGAGGTCACTCAGCCCACTCTCCTGCCAGCCTAGGACAGCCTCAGGCACTGCAGAAACACTAATAACAAACATGTATTGAGCTCTTACTGCGTGCGGACACTTCGCAAGGATGGTCTTATTTACTTCTCCTAATGCTAATGGTAATAGTAGAATAGTAGTAATGGGAGGAGGAGGAGGAAGAAGAAAAAGATGAGAGAAAAGTTCATATTTATTCAATAATCTCCCCCAAATGATCTGCAGATTGATTGCAAAACCTATCCGAATCCCAGATGCCTTCTTTATAGAAACTGACAAGCTGATTTGAAAATTCATGTGGAATTTCAGGGAAACCAGAGTAGCCAAAACCATCTTGAAAAGGGGACGCCTGGGTGGCTCAGTCATTAAGCGACTGCCTTCTGCTCAGGTCATTATCCCAGGGTCCTGGGATCGAGCCCCGCATCGGACTCTCTGCCCAGCGGGAAGCCTGCTTCTCCCTCTCCTACTCCCCCATCTTTGTTCCCTCTCTCACTGTCTCTCTGTGTCAAATGAATAAATAAGATCTTTTTAAAATTTTTTGAAAAAAGAAAAGAAGATAGGGCTTGCACCTTCCAGTTTCAAAACTTACTACGAAGCAACAGTAATCAAACAGTGTGGTACTGGCACAGCAGAGATGTGTACTTCGATGCAATAGAATTGAGAGTCCAGAAACAAACATACAGCCAGCTGATTTTTTACAAGGATGCCAAAACCACTCAATGAGGAAAGAACAGTCTTTTCAACAAACAGTACTGGGACAACTGGATAAGCCACATGGCAAAGAATGGTGTTGGACCCTTACCTCATACCATATATTAGATTTTTCTCAAAATGAATCAAAGAAATACAGGAGCAAAAACTTATAAAACACAGGGATAAATCTTTATGAATTTGGAAAAGGATTCTAAGATACGACACCAAAAGCACAAGCAACAAAATTTGAAAGTAGATAAATAGGGCTTTGTGAAAATTAAAAGGTTTTGGGTTTCAAAGGGCATCGTCAAGAAAATGTAAAGGCAACCCAAAGAATGGGAAAAAATATTTGCATTTCATATATATCTGATAAGAGATTTGTATACAGAACATATGAAAGGCCCTTATAATTCAAAAGACAAATATCCTAATTTTAAAATGGGCAAAGGATCTAAATAGATGCTTCCCCAAAGATGATCTACAAATAGCCAAGAAGTGTATGAAAAGATGCTCAGCATGATTAACCATCAGAAAAATGCAAATAACAAAAGCCACAAGATACCACTTAATACCCACTAGGATGGCTAGTCAGAAAACCAGTGCGGGTCAAGAGAACTCTCAAGAGAGAGTTCTGAGAAATCAGAACTCTCGTACACTGCTGGTGGGAATGCAAAATTGGTACAGCCTCCATGGAAAGCAATCTGGCAACGCCTCAGACAATTAAACATAGAGTTACCTTGTGCCTCTGCGGTCTGACTTTATGACCTGATGGTTGGAAAACAACCCAAATAGAGAAATGGGGAAACAAGACGTGGTCCATCTATACCATGGACTATCATTGGACCATAAAAGGAAATGAAATCCTGATGCATGTATAACATGGATCAACCTTGAAAACATTATACTAAGTGAGAAAAGCCAGTCCTAAAAGACTATATACTCTATGATTCCATTCATATGAAACTCTAGAAGAGGGAAATTGGTAGGGACAGAAAATCGGTTTGCTCACCAGTTGCTTAGGTATGAGAAGGGACATGGGAGGGGAGGTGCAGAGAGGGGTGAGAGCTAATGGCTACAGGCTTTCTTTTTGAGAAAAAGCGGGCCACCGTTTTTTGGTGGTGCAAAATTGAGTGTGCGAATGATTGCACATATCTGTGAATATACCAAGAATCACTGAATTGTACACTTTAAATAGGTGACCAGTATGGTATTTGAATTAAATTCCAACAAAGCAATTAAAAATAGTTATTGAGTACTAAGTGCCAGCACAGTTCTAAGCTTTTTACCTCTATTAACTGAATATTTTCACAGTCACCCAAGGCAGTATGCCTTCTTATATGAATCTCGCCCATTTTGCAGCTGAAGAAGCTAAAACAGAGTTGCCCCAGGTACTATCCTTACCTTAACCCCTAAGGACACTGAGGCACAGAGCTGCAGTCCTGTGTCTGTTGTCATGTAGCCAGCACACGAGGAAGCAGAATTGTTGCCTGGCACCAGACCCCGCCACTCTTGGCCACCTGGTGTGCTGTGCCAGATATAAAGGGAAGAGGTCACTGGCCTTAGGGAGTCACTATCTACTTGACCATGCGCGTAAAAGAGAAAGACACCCAGGAAACACTGTGGATGACCATGTACACTAATTCACACAGACTTTAGGTAAGGTGCAGCATTACTGGGCCTGTTTCCTCTTCTCTTAACCCATGTCTTAAACCTCTTCTCTTAAACCAGGCCAGATGCAAGAGGGCCCCATCCTGGGGTTTTTGAAGTTAGTCATACAGGTCTGTGGACAACCTTTAGCATTTAAAAAAAAAAAAAAAAATCTAGCAGTGATCCTATCTGGGGAAAGGCCTTGCAGTCTAATGAAACTGGGGAGCGTCTTTGCTCCTGGCTGGAATTACATCTAGTCCGGGCAGTAACCCTGGTTACCTCAGGCTGATGAGAAGCTCTGATTGGCAGTTTCATATCTGACTGTGCTTGGCAAAAATGAGAAATGGAATCCTTCGTTGCTTGGGAAGTGCTACGTGGTACAGCAGTCCTCCATAGCCTGTTCTCTGGGCCTCTTGTTGGGTGAGGCCAGCACGCATCTGGAGGCCTCTGCCTCTCTGTGAGCTAGTGATCCTCCAAGGTCCTTTGACTCCAGGGGACCCCAGGGGACTAGCCTGGCCCTGGACTCTCGGCTTCCCAGCAAAGAGTCCCAGCAAAGGAGGCCTCTCCTCCTCACTCAGGAGTTTGGGACAATCATCCAGTGGGTGACTGGCCCAGCACCCGTGCCAATGGGACAATGGGCGGGGCCCGCAATGCTCTGAGCCACCACTGCTTTTTCTCTTCCAGCAGAAGGCCAGGCTCCAGGCCCGCTCACTAGCACCATCCTCCGTTGTGCCTGGGGAGCTCTGCGAATAAACCGGATTAGGAGTAATTGAGGTACGGGCTCCACTGATGGCCCCTCAGGCCTATTCCAGCACTCGTGTGCTATGTCACTAATTCTCAAAACCTGTTTTACTAAAATGTCTCCATTGCGTAAAAGAGTGCCTTTGGGATCAGCCTACACTGGAGCCCCAAGACAACTGAGCCAAGAAGCAGCCACTGAACAACATTTATTTATTCTTCTAGATGAGAAAACCCTTTGGGCTTGTTTAAAAGACACCTCCTCTGCCACTGTTGGTCCAGGGAGATGTGGCCTTTCCCGGAGGCTAGTGCCGCTGCTTCCACTCATCAGGACCATTTAGCCACCCGTGGAAACCCGTCACTGTGGCCTCTGCTCTGAGAAGGCACTAAATTCAGTTTGTATGGATTTGTCTTGGAATCACAGCTTTGAAGCTACATTTGATTCAGCCTGGCTGGGGTGATGCTCGGGTCTTTTGTACAAGAGTTCATGGCCCTGACCCGTTAAAGAGTGGCGCGCCCTTGGGGAACTAGCACATCTCGCGCACTGACTCGTTAATGCATAAACTCAGCAGCCTTCCCCTCGGTGTTTGGGAAGCAGGCAGTGGTTGCTGTGCATGTGTTCCTGAGCCAGAAGGTAAGGGTTTTGCCGGCACATGCTCTAATCACCTAAATGCGAGGGCAGAAATCACTTGGGCCAGAAGGAGGGCTGGGGCTCTCGAATATAAAGCACGGCAACTGGATGCTCGAGGGCCCGGGGAGCTTTCTGGAGGAGATAGCATTTGAGCTGGCCCCTCAGGAATTCGTAAGATCTGGGAACTGATATGGTGTACTTTGTCTGTCAAAACATGGCCCACGGAGAACCAGAAAAATAGCAGTTGAGACAGTCAGAGTACAAGTCTGGAGGCTACAGCTGAGGGGGTGGAGGAAGGGCAGGTTCCTTGGGAAGCTCGGCAGGGTAAATCACTTCCCCTCTCTGTGCGGGGCTCTCCATCCTCAAAATGATGGGGCTAGGGAGACAGATGGTCATCTGCTTTCTTCTCTAACTTCTGAAAACCCAGCCCCAAGCTCCTTGTCTTTTCAGAGGCTCTAATGGGCAGCTCCCATCCATTGATGGGTATGGTGTCGGCACACGGGGCTGAGTGCTTCGTGAGCACCAGGAACACCCAGGGAGGTCAAGGCGTTAGCTCACGAGGTACATCAATCCACTTAGCAGACAGTGAATAAATACTTCCGTGTGCCGGGTCAGGTACCACCCTTGGGACCGAATGATGAGCAATACAAGCGCGGCCTGTGTCCTAATGGGGCTTGGAAGGTTTTATAGAGGTGAGCAACAATAAACACACAAGCAATCCCACTAGAAATTGGGGAAAATACAGGCATTTGGGAGAGAGGCTAGTGGGAGGGTGGTAACTTAGTTTGGGTGGTTTGGGGGAAGGAGCAGCAGAATTCCAACCCAGATCTTCAGAGTCCAGAGCGCAATTCACGAATAGTCTGCTTCTTCCCAACAGAGATCTCTGTAGGGTCCCTGAGTCAGTCAGAGACAGATGTTAGGTCTCCAGAGCCCCCGGGTTCACCTCCTTTCCTCGCAGCCCGGCCACCCCTCAGCTTATGACCTCAGGGCGTGTACCTGCCTGCTTGACTTGGGGGAAATATGACTCCCACCTCCCTTCACCTGTTTGAGGTGAAGTCAGAGAGCAGCCCTACCATCCAGACTCTCCTTTTCATCCAGCAACTCAGGGCTCGTGAGTCTCCGGCCCTCCTAAAACCGTCGTTAATCTTTCCTCAAAGGTCATGTTGTGGAAAACCCCTGTTTAAATCTGCCATCTGTAATCACAAAGGGCATCGGTGAGGAAAATCTCTCGCATGGAGTCTGCGTTCATGGTGACACACCCAGAGCCCGGTACACAGAAGCAGGGATCCAGTTGCAGAAACCCCCAGGCCCTGCCACCATCTATGGGCTTATGATCAAGTTCAGGGCCTCCTGGCTCCATGCAGCTTTAGGGAGCTTCCTGGTGGCGGCCCAGGGCAGGGAGAGAAGCCAGTACGTTCATGGACCAAAGATGCTTCTCCTCTGCCCAGGATTTTCCTTTAGGAATAGCTCATAACACCTTTGTCCCCCCAGTACTCTGCTGTGGGCCTTGTTTGTGCTCTTCGTTCTCCCTCATGTGCCCCCGGCCCCCCAAGCTAAGGCGGCCCCCCGCCGTCTTCGCTGTGGCCCTCCTCCCCGCTTCCTTTCCTCAACTCTTGCCCCTGCTCCAGCCCTCCCCGCTCTCTCTCCTGGGTATCCGCCTCTTCACAAAGATTTTTTTTTTAAGAGCAAAAGTTTAATTTGTGTTTGTTCATTAAATAAATTGGTCAAATAGGCCTTTTTACGATGTAATATTCGGTACATATAAAAAGAATATATGACATCAATATAAAGTGTTAATAAAAAGCCCATTTGGCTGAGTTAAATCTCCTACGTGACCCAGCCCTAGAATGACAGCCTCTTTAAGTGGTCATTTTTCTCCTTTCTCCCCAGTGTAATCCAGTGTCCAGATGCCTGCTGAAGCAGCCTCTGCCCAGCTCCACTCCCCTTGGTCTATCTCTCTCTCTCTCTCTCTCACACACACACACACACACACCCCATCTGTACTCCCCAGAGCACGCAGGCCGGGGCTGGCCCTTCTGAGCGGAACATTACCACCAGCACCCTGCGCTCTGCTCTCTCCCTGCCTTGGAGTGCACGCTTTCCTTTACCTGGAATAACCCCACCCACATGTCCCACATCTCTGCCTGTCACACCCACCTCTCCTAGGCCGAGAAGTGTCATGGTTTTCCCAAAGCCCCACCTGATTTCTCCCTCAGCTTCCTCCTCCTCTGAGCCCCTTTAGAACATGGGTGGTTTTTCTTTTCTCTTGCGACATCTGACATTTTGCTGCTTTTTATTAAGGTTAGTCTTTTTCCAGATCTTATCTCACATATGGGATTATAAACCTTTTGTACACCACCCCCTGTCTTTGAAGTTGCAAGGCCTCAGCAGAGCACTGGGCACATAATAGACGCTCAACAAATAATTGGATTACAATGAGATGAACAGTCCTCCAAAGCCCAACTCACATCTTCTTCCCTGAAGCCCTGTATAAAGAGGCATGTATTCATCTCCTGAGGGTTACAGAGTTTGTCCTCTGAATAAGCCCCTGCTCTGTGCCTGGAGCTGCTCTAGTCTCGGAGGTGCAGCAGTGACTAAGAGAGAGCCACCAAAGAGGGAGTAAAGTATGTCAGGGGCAGGTATGCTAAGAAGGAAAGTAAGGCCCAGGAAGGGGGTTAGAGGGAGCTGAGGGTGGTCAGAGACATCCCCTCCAAGGTAACTCTAAGCAGAGATTTGAAGGGAATGTGGGAGAGTGGGAAGAGTGTTCCCAGCAGAGGGAATAGCAAAGGCCCTGAAGGGGGGCCTCATGAGTTTAAGGGCTGGCGAACGGTGGCGTGGGGAAAGAGGAGGTCAGGAGAGGGCATATTAGCCATGGGTGAGGCCGCAGCAAGGACTTGAGTTTCCATTCTGAGCTTGACAAAAGTCTTTGGAAAGTATTGATCTCACTGTACAGAACAGCCTGGGAACAAGGAGTAGAAGCAGGAAAAAGCTTAGGGGACTGTTGGAGTTACTCAGGGGAGGTACTATGGTGGCCTCGACTAGGGCAATAGTGCTTTAGGGAGGCGGTAGAGCAGTCAGGTTCCGGAGATGTTCTGAAGGTCAAGCCAACAGGATTTCCTTTCCTATCGATTGTGAGTGTGCAAGAAAGAAGGAGTCAGGGGTGAGTCCAAGGTCCGGGGCCTGAGTAACTGATAAAATGGAGATGCTGCTCACTGAGACACGGAAGACCACAAAAGGAACAGATTCAGGTGGCAAGGTCAGGAGTTGTGTTTAGACACATTAAGCCAGATATGCTTCCTCCTAAAGTCATGCCACTGCCATAGTGCTCTTCCCAGCTCAGCTGAAATGTAGCCCTCACATCTCCGCACCGTGCTTCAGAAACTCACTCCTAGAATGGAAACTGTTCCACTTTGCTGGCATTGACAGAAAATCCCAGTGAATGTGCTTTAGGGAGGGCAGTGCTGGGGAAGACGCTATTCCTATGGACTGGTGTGATCTAGGACACCTCCAAGGATGAGGCGATTTTCGAGGTGAGCTTTTGTGTCAGTTAGGGGGCTGTTGGCTTTAGGTAACAAAGAACACAGCCCAAAGTGCCTTAAACTGTATAGGAAATTACTAGCCCACAGGCCAAAAAGTCTGGAAATGAAGCAGTCCCCGCATTGCCCAATGAAGCCATCACGGACCCAGGTCTTCCTGCCTTTGCGTTCTGCCAGCCTCAGCACATTAGCTGACTCCTCGCTGTGGCAGCTCCAGGCAGCACGGAGTCACACACCTAAATCCAGGTGCAATAAAGGGACTAACCCTTGTTCCAGAAGCGCTGCTGGTAGACTGGCCCTTAAGTCTCATTGGACAGATATGGGTCACATATCTCTCCTTAAGGCAGTCACCAGCTGGGCAGGTGGAGTTACATGAGGAGCTTAGAACAGTCAGGAAGAGTTGCAGACATCAGAACACGGCTACTTGGCCGGCAAAGATAGGCTACACGGTGGATGGCTTGGCCACTGACAGTGTCTGTCCAGCCTCGAATTGTCGGGAGGAATCGGTGCTGAGAAGTAGGAAGGGAAGGTGTTCCAGGTGGGAGGAAAAGTTTGAGCAGAAGCACAGAAGCATGAAATACAAAGCAGGTCCATGGGACAAAGAGGCTGGGCTGATGAATTATGCACAGTGTGGCAGAGAGGGGAGGAAGAAACCATAACCACGAAACATGTGGGTAATCTTGGATAATCAAGGGTCTTCAGAACAGTCCTTGAAAACCACAGATCTCAAAGATCATTCCATCTCAAGGAAGGAATTGTTGCAGTCTTGGACAATTAGAATAAGAAAGACTACTCCTAAGTAACAAGTGATGAGTAATAATATGAAATAAGTGATAATTTTCCTAAGCATTTCTACTTTGTGCTGAGGATGGAATGGCCTCAGCTTAAATCCTGGGCTGAGGCCAGGGTTAGTTGCTGGCTCTTGGGCAGGAAGCAGAGCACGTGGGATAGAGTACTTTCCTCTGGGCGACATAACCAGAAACTGATTCTGAGTCTTCAGTGGTCCCATCTTTCACTCAGGTTGTTAGCAGACCCTTCCAGTCACCAGTGGTAGAAATCCTGCCCACACTGGCTTAAATAAGAAAGAAACTTAGCAACACCTGTCACTGAAAAGTCTGGATCCAAGGGCTCCCGGGGCATCATCGGCACTTGATATGTCTCCTCTCAGCTTTCCTCTAGTTAAGGTCACTCTCAGATGGGCTCACCCCCCAGGGCCTCCAAGTGGACCACCTCAGCCTCAGGCCATTCTGGCCTCAGCTTTCAATCCCCTTACAAAGTGTCCATTTCCTTCCTGGGTGTCCCAGGAAAAGGCTTATTGCTTCTCACTGACTCTAATTGGCTGATGCTCCTATCCCTGAACCAACCACCTGGCCGTGGCTTTGAGGCATGCAGTGTGCTTGGATCTCACCTTCACGACACTGACCCAGAGCTGGAGAGGGGTGACGCTGCAAAGTCCTGATAGAGGAGTTACAGACCCCAGAACGCAGCTGGCAAAAAGGTCAAAGATACGAGGATGTCCCACGTCACGAACATCCAATCCAAGATTACCTCCACTTCTGAGGGATGTCCAGCCTCTTTTCCCCCACCATCCCCTTTTATGTTTTCCACCCTATAACAAGCCGTCACAGACCTCTCATTTAATCCCCACAATATCCCTAAGAAGGTGGCTGAGTGGGAATTCTCCCACCTTACAGAGGAGGGTCAGAGATATCGAATTATTTACTCAGGGTGATCCAGACAGGAAGAGCAGGTCTGGCCTTGGAATCTGGGTCATACGGCGCCGAGACCAGTGTTCTAGCCTACTCCGCCAGGAAAATTGCTCATGACATTTATGACTCCCTCCGAGTCTGCATGCATATTTGAAGAGAGAAGTTCTCGAAACGGCACAAATGAAATCAAGTTGAAGAGTCAGCTCAAGGAGTTACCATCACTTGAAGGCTTGCGATATGTAAATGGTAAAATAAAGAACATCATTAAGCTCGAGGGCATGTTTTAATAACAGTTAATTAACTCGTACAACACAGTCAGCAAATATTTCCCCCTTCTGCTGAAATGGGTCCTAGGAGGGATTAGAGTATAGAACCCCAGGTGGCCACGTGTGAGCTGGATTTTCCTAACAGCCTCCTTTATAAAGAAGGGCTTGCCTGGGGATGAGCCCCCTCGCACTCCGCACCCCACCCTCCCCTTGCCCTCACACAAACCATTGTCAGGTGATAGGCCTGCAGATCATGTGACAATTCATTCTGCTCCCAAGGTTGGTACCCTGAGCTTTTTTTCCCTGCGGGAGTCATTCCAGTACCATGAAGGACTATGTGCCTCATCTGAACTCCAACTCCAGCTGGCCAGCCAGGTTCCATTTTCTCTGATCAGGAGGCATCTCCAGGTGGATTCAAAGGCACCCTGTTACATTTCTGGGTGTTTGTGATACTTCTCCTGAGGTCCAGATAGAGCCGGAAGGCTTTAGGCCAGAAGGCACTAGAATTGTCTCCAGTTCTCGGAGGCCCTGTCATGAGGTCAACAAATCAGACATGTCCCCTACAGAGGGAGCAAGAGCAGAAATTATAAGGAGGAAGAAATTATCCTCTGCCCTCAAAGTAGGATCACACCAAGGAGGAGGGAGGGAAGTCCCACGTCAAGTGAGTTGATCAGGCCAGAAACGTGAATTCCTAATTCACGAAGAATGCACATGAAGGTGTTGAGGTGACTTATAGGTGCCGTGCTGTGTCCCCACTGGTTACTAGTCTCTGGGTACAGAGCAGTAACAGGACCGAGTGGGACAGCCTGTGTGAACCCGAGTCTTCTGACCCCCTCGGTCAGTTCCCCAGATACGAAGATTCTCCCAGGAGCCTCTCAGACGAAGGCTTGAAGGCTCGGGGAGTCAGCGAGCCCCATGCTGAGCGGAGTAGAGCCCTGGGATGCAAGGAGAGCAGGGGCAGCCCAGGAGGGGGTCGGGAGGGCCTGGGGCACGCAGCTACCTCAGGTGGGCCACAGGCTTCACAGTTCAACAGAAATCTGGCTCTGCCGCCTACAACCTGGGTAACCGTGAGCAAATGAGCTCGCTTCTCACAGCGTCCACGTCTCCGCTGTGACATGGGGACGAGAAGAGCACCTTCCTCAGAGAGCCAGACTGAAAGGAGATGGGGCCTGTGAACCACTGAGCATGATCTAGGGCACAGAGCAAAGCGGTTCCTCAGCACGTTCCCCTTCGGCTATCCACCTCTTCCGTCCCACCCTGGGGTCTGGGTCCCCCCCTCAGGGGCCCGGGTGTTGCTTCAGGGCTCACCCTCCCTGAGGATCATCCCCTCACTGAGTTGTCAGTTGGGGAGCAGCTCACCCAGTGTCCTCACTGGGACCTTCAGGTGGACTCACGGACGCCCTACACGCCTACTCCTGGTGTCGGCCCAGTCTTGCTGTTCCTCGAGGGCAGTTGGGTGGGCCCTGTGTGCAGAGGCTAGGGGCACCCAGCTGCTCTGGTATGCTGCCTTCCTGCCGCTCACTGGGCCTTGCTGGCAGGCGGAGTCCAGGGCGCCCCAGGGAAGTGCCATGCCGGAGCCCGACTCTGAGGCTGCAGTAGGGCTCACGGGTGAGGGGCCGACACACTTGCCTCCTTCCAGGAGTTCATCTGGGGAGCTGCTCTCTCCTGACCTCTGAGTGTCCGATGAGATAGCAGTGGCGGCAGCCACCTCTGGAGCCAAGTGCTTGAGCAGGGAACAGCATCACCCTCCTCCGGGCCTCCCCTAGCCTGGTCCGGGATCTGGCCAGCTCTCCCAAAAAGGCTCTCTCAAGGACCCTGGGTCCGTTGCCAGGACCAGTCACCCACACCACTCCCCCATCTCACTTGTGACTGGTCTTATCACAGAGATTAGCAGGAAGGAAGCCTGGGATGTGGAGTCAGAAGACCACAGTGGGAGGCCCAGCACGGGCTGCCTGTCAGCTTGTGACCTTGACCAAGTCATATTACCTTTCCAAACTCCTGCTTTTTCTCCTAGAAGACGGGGAGAAAGAGGATAGCTGTCCTTTCTCCTTAACAGAATATGTGTGACTATCAAATAAGCTAGCCCATAATGAAATGCTTAGGTGTTTGAGAAGCTTTTAAAGAAAGCCAGAGATGAATCTGAGAAGTAGAACTCTTTTTCACAGTCCAGTGGGGGGCAGATAGCACTTTCCATCCATTTGGTTTTGGTGGGTGAAAGCAGGCATTCTCACTGGACTAACCAGCTTAGTTTCGGTGGCGATCTTTATGTCACCCTGCTGGGTCCCTCTGGGGTCCAACCCCCAGTAAGAGGCAGGGGTGGGACTCTGACCTCATGGGCTGTACACTTGCGTCGTTTTCTGGAAACAGCTGGAGTTGGGGGGGATGTGAGTGGCTGAGTGGGAGAGACAAGCCAACATCGAGCCTCTACCTCCTCCTCAGTTTGGAAGTAGGAGGGAGATGTCAAGTCTTCCTGGGATCAAGCTTCCAATTAAAATAAATAAATAAATAAATAAATAAATAAATACCTTATTGAAATTTGTATTAAATCCCAATATATGGGGGAATTTCTTTAATAATATTAAGTGCTCCCATTCAAGAACATATGTCTTTTCTTCAAATCTGTTTTATTGCCTTCAGTAAAATATCTTTTTTTTTTTTTTAAGTATAAAGTATCTAGTAAAAATACACGAATCCTAATGTACAACTTGATGAATTTTCACAAAGTGAGCACACCCAAGTATTCGACACCCAAATCAAGACATAGAACATGGCTGGCACTGCTGTGTTTTCTTCATTCCCCCAACCTGGGAAGCCATCCTCCTGAGTTCCAGCGGCACAGAGGAGTTTGGCCAGTTTTGGTATTTTGAATAATAGAATCCTGTGGTATGCCTTTGTCTTTCACTTAACATTCGGGTTTATCCGTTCTGCTGCGTATACAGTTGTGGCCGTTCCTCTGCATTGCCATATAATATTACATTGCGGGACTGACCACAATTCTATTTATTCCTTCCCCAAATGATGGAGGTGACTTTTGATTTTGAGTTATTGTCACTAGTGCTGCTAGGAACGTTCTTGTTCACGGCTTTTGGGGAACACATGTAAACATTTCTCTTGGGTATACACCAAACACGGAACTGTTGGATAGTAGATTTTTTATTTTTTTATTTTTTTTCATGTAGGTTCTGTAGGTTTCTTATAGAATTTATCCCTAGATGCTTATCATTTTGTCACTGTTGTGAATGAGCTATTTGCTTTCTTTTCTTTCTTAGGGACTTGCTGCTAGGGGAAAAAAACATTAATTTTTGAGTATTTATCTTAGATTCAGCCACCTTACCATTTCTCTTATTAATTATGATAGACTTAAAAAAAGAGAGAGACAACAGTCTCTTAGTTTTTCTGGTTACACAGAGATCATCGAAAAGGTGTTGTAGCTCTTGTTTTACATCACTGATACCATTTTCTTGCTTTACTACATTGGGTTGTAGTAGTAGATCTTGATAAGTACTAATGGTGATTACTACCACCCTTTTCCAGCTCTAGATTTTAATGGAAATGATTGTAGAATGTCACTGTTTATAATCATATTTTCTGTTGGGCTTTGGTAAACAGTTTTTATTTTGTGTCAGTAATTAGCTTCTATTCCTGGTTTTTAATGAAGAATGATTTCAATGTTACCAAGTATATTTTCAGCATCTATTGATGTGAGCAAATAGCTTTTCCCTCTTTGTGGTTGCCATGGATAATACTGTGCAACTACTCACATTCCTAAAATGAACAGGTTTCATTGTAACATGTTTCTTCTCATGCGACTTGGGTATATTCAATGTGATAATTTTCTAAAATAATTTTTGCATCACTTTTAATGAATGAGAATGGTCTTCCTCTGCTAGCTTCTTCATGTTTTAGTAATTAAAGTTATGATGGCCTCATACCACTAATTGGGGAATTCTCCATCTATTAGTACGACTAAGGATCCTTGAAATAATATTGGAAGTCTCTGTTGCTAAAGGTTGGATAAAACTCACTGAATCTATCTGGTGCTAAATACCTAGTCCCATTTTCAGTAACAGATCTTTAATCACCTTTCCAACTTTTTCTATGGTAATTTGTTTTTATCAAGTGTTCCTCTACTTATTGGGTCAATTTTAGTAATTTATATTTGGCTAGGGAATTATCAGATTTTCATGTTTTTGGCCAGAAAACTGCATGTAATATTCTTCTATGTTTCTTTTTTTTCTGCAGCAGTGGGTGGGTCTCCTTTCTCATTTCTGTTCTTTGTATATTTGCTCTTAATCAATCACATTGGGTTTTATTTTACTTATTATATTTATTTATTTTATCCGCTAGTCCACTATTCTTTACCTTATGAATTCCAACTTTTAACTTTACTAACTTACAATCATAGTTTCTTTTGTTTGGGTTCATTCTTTTTGTGATCTCTTAAGAAAAGGACTAAAAGTCCCTTTATTCTTCATACTTCTTCTTTAATTATATGGGCTTTGAATTTCCTCTGAGCATGACTTTTTCTCTGTCCTGTGAGAACTGATATGAAATGTTCTTTTTTACTGCTTTCTAGATAATTTGTCATTTCCCTTTTGATTTCCTCTTTAATCCTAGATTTATCTAGGAGTGGGTTCCTTAATTTCTAAGTCAATATTTTTCTTCTCAACTTTTTTTAATTTCCAATTTTGTTGATTGTGTTCAGATACTGTGGTCTATGAAAGCTTTCCTTTGTAAAATTTGTTCAGGTTTTATCTCTGAAACCCCATACATGATCAATTTTTGTAAATGATCCAGTTCCCTAAAAGTAGTCCATTCTGTATTCAAGGAATGTGAGGTTCTACATATTTCTAGTATTTCAAGTTATATGATTCATTTCCTTTGTTATCTTAGTTAATATTTGCCTTGAAGATGTGTTCATTTCTGAAATAGACATCTTTGAAATTTCACACTAAAATTGCATTTATTTCATTTCTAATACATGCTTTATATTTAGCTTCTCTCTTGTTTAATGTCTACAGGTTTCAGATGATTGTAACTGCTTCATAAAGCATTCCTTGTATCAGGGCACCTGGTGGCTCAGTCGATCAAGAGTCTGACTCTTGATTTCAGCTAGGTCTTGATCTCAGGGTCATAAGTTCAAGCCCCATGCATGGAACTTACATTATGTTGTTTGTTTGTTTTAACATTTTATTTACTTATTTGCGAGAGAAAGCACAAGCTGGGAATACAGGGAGAAGCAGGCTCCCTCTGAGCAGGGAGCCCAATGTGGGGCTCAGTCCCAGGACCCTGGAATCATGACCTAAGCTGAAGGCAGACGCTTAACCAACTGAGCCATCAGGTGCCCCTGGAGCCTACATTAAAAAAATAAGGGTGGTGGGGGGCAGAGGGGGATACCTGGGTGGCTCAGTCAGTTAAGTGTCTGCCTTTGACTCAGGTCATGATCCCAGGTCCTGGGATTGAGTCCCTCATCAAGCTTCTTGCTCAGTAGGGAGTCTGCTTCTCTCTCTCTCTCTCTCTCTCTCTCTCTTCTCTCTCTCTCTCTCCCTCCTGTCCCTCCCCACTGCTCATTCTCTCTCTCTCTCTCTCTCTCAAATAAATAAAAATTTTTAAAAGCATTCCTTTTATCATTACAGATATATTTATCCTCTGCAATTTTTTAACTAAAATTCCCCCTGGTCTAATTAATTTTGACATTCCTACTTTCCTTCTGTTTGCGTGTGCCTGATATCTATTTGTCTATGCATTTATTTTCAGCATTTCTGCATATCTTTATTTTAATTAGTTTTCTTATAAATATCATGTACCTGGGTTTTGTTTTTGTTTTAATTTTTTAACCCAATCTGACCTTTGCTGTCCTTTAGTGAGACATTTAGCCCATTATCTGATATACTTGATTTTATTCCTGCTGTCTAATGGTATGTCTTTAATTTCGTGCATCATTATTTCTGTGTTTTTCTTTCTTCTTGTTTGTGCTAGTTTGATGTAGTGGCTTTGCATTCCCTTCTTTTCCTGTGTCAGTCTGGAAGTTCTCTACTTTTCCATTGTATTAAATGTTGCATTCTTTTTCTCTTACTTCATAATCAAATGCATATTGCTCCACTATAATTTGAAGTCAAGATAACACGAAATAACTACTTCTCCCTCCAGGATGCTTCATTTCCTCCCTGCCTTTCTCTACTTCAGTGGGATGAGACCTTCGAATTATTTCCCTGTCCACTACTTAAGATAAGACCTTGGAAGACTTTTATTCCCTTCCTCTTCAACTCCTTGATTTGTTAGGATAATTTAATATTTTTAGCTTTGGGCTGCTGTTGGAATTTTCCCCTCGTAGTATGGCTCTTCTATTTTCGGAGTCCTTATTTACCAGTTCCATTTAGGTTTAGGAAAAAGGGGAGGGAGCAAGTGTGCAAGCAAGTGTCTGTATTCATCATAGTTTCCTGACCTGTTCATTTTTCCCCATAGCAAGGTTTCTGTTCCGCTGCATTTGTTGTTTGTTGCTTTATTTTTCATGTGTCAGTGGTAAACTCTGTGAATTCTTGTATACCTGAAAATATCTTTTGCCATGAAAAATGATGGGCAGAGTATTTGAGGGGATTTGGTTCTCTTTCCTGAGTAGTCTATAGATGGTATTCCATGCTCTTTTAGCTTCTAGTGCTTCAGACGAGAAGCCTGATGTCACTCTGATTTTTTTGTTTTCTTGTAGGCAATATGTTCTTTCTGTTTGGAAGCTTTTATTTTTTTTTTTTTAAGAGTTAATTTATTTGAGAGAGAGAGAGAGAAAAAAAAAAACACACAGGGGAAGGGCAGAGGGAGAGAGAATCTCAAGCAGGTTCTGCACTAAGCACAGAGCCCAACACAGGGCTCAACCTCACGACGCTGAGATCCTGACCTGAGCAGAAATCAAGTCTGACTGGAAGCTTTTAAAGTTTTGTGTTCATTCTTGAAGTTCAGGAACTTTCTGGGATAACCTATGTGTATGTTTCTTCTTGTCATCCTTCCTGGAACTCTGTGAGCTCTTTGCAGTCTGCAGACTCAGGTCTTTTTTCAACACAGGAGAATTCTCTTCTATTTGTCATTTTAATTACTGGCTCTCCTCCATCAATTCCTTTTTCTTCTTCTAGAACTCCCAGCATTCTCAGGTTAGATCTCCCTGGGTCTGTCCTCCAGGCCTTTTATCTTTTCCTTCATGAATTCTGTCTCTGTATTTTGGCTCTAGACTTGGAGAGTTTTTCCATTTGGTCGTCCAGGCCACTAACTCACATCTCAACAGGAATTCACCTACTATAGTTGGCAAGACTTTTTTTTTTTTTTAATATGCAGTAAGTCTTTCATGTGTGCGCTGAATTGCTTTAAGGCACATGTGATTTTCTGTTTGACCTGTCCTTTGTCTCTTGGAGCAGCCCTCCTTCAGCACATGTGTGCACTGCTTATCCTGATTGATCTTCTGCTAGTGGGTCTTGGAAGCCTGTTGTGAGTGGTCTTTGTTCTTTGTTGGTGCCTCCAGTTGTGGAGACTACTGTGGTGCCCCAGCGATAACACTCCGCTGGGGAGTGGAGCTCCCCTTGCCCTCGTGGCCAGGAGTGTCAAGGCGGGTGAGCCACCAGCATGCTCTTGGGTCATCTGAAAAAATCCTTCCCCCTTGGCCTCCCTGTTCTCCTTCAGCCCCAGAGGCAGAGGGTCAGGTGGTACGCAGCCTATGTGTTCTACTACTTTTTGGCCCCCTGGGCTCCAGGGATACCTGGCCAGTCAAGCAAAGATCCCCTCCCAACCCTCCTCCCCAACTCCCACATACATACTGGGCTCCACAGGCCTCCCTTGGGTAGGCTCTTCCCAGCCTTTGCTCCTTGCTCTGATATTCTGTGAAGTAGGTCTTCAAGTAAAGGGGAGAGATCCCCACACCAGTTTTTCAGCCGTATCTTCCACACATACTCCCACCACAAAAGCCTCAGCAGTTCTCTGATTCAGGATGGGCAGATAGATCGGAGATGCTAATCTCCCTTTAGGTTGCTCTGTTTTCAGAGTCATTGTCATCCTCTCTGTTTCCTGTGGGTCAGCTGAGACTGGATAACCCCTGAGCTTTCCTTCCTAGGGGCAGGCTGTCATTATGCCCAGGGATTTTATCACCCAGCCCCTTGCCCCCAAAACCCCCTCCACTCTTCTATCTGCTGGAATCAGATTAGACACTGGACTAGATTCCAGAACCATTTGTTCCAGGGTCCCTTGCATTGCGGCCTGGGAGCTGTTGATGACCCTTCAGATGATTTGTTCTAGTAACAGGGACACAGTGTTCAGTTACAGTGAAGCCCATGGTGGGCAAGTTTTTGTTCTGTTTTTTCAGTTCTCTTTCCATTCTTCTGATTATGAGAAATAGAAATTCTTGAATTTGGTGTTACTATGTCTTTGACACTTCTTTAACACTTATTAATCTCCGTTTTAACAAGAAGAGATCAGGTGGCATGCTCAGAGTCTTTGGTAGGCAACAGTATTTGCCTTTAGCTGGTGGGGAAGGCTGACGGAGGAGGAGATTTAGAAAGAAAATCAGTAGTTCAGTGAGGGACCTCTTGGTCTGCAGCGCCTCGTGCATATCTAAGTGGAGATATTGAGGGGCACCTGGATGGCTCAGTCTATAAGCATCTGCCTTTGCCTCAGGTCATGATCCCAGGGTCCTGGGATAGAGCCCCACATCAGGCTCCCTACTCAGCGAGGAACCTGCTTCTCCCTCTCCCACTCCCCCTGCTTGTGTTCCCTCTCTCACTGTGTCTCTTTCTGTCAAATAAATAAATAAAATCTTTAAAAAAAAAAAAAAAAAGTAAGTGGAGATGTTGATAGGCAATCCAAAGCCTGAGCCCTGGGGGCATTGCATTGTTTAGAGATTGGATTCCTTCTTCACGGTCAGCCAGTGCATAGGTACCTTTCCCACTTGTTGGCTAAGTGCCTTTGCATTGGCTAACTCAAGAGGTTTGCTTCCCATCACTTCTGGACCACTTCTCGGCAGCCGGGGCCACGTGATTGTCATTAGTGTTCCATGCATCTAACCCAGCAGCACTTACTTAAGTGCAGACCTGGCCTGTGGCCAAACTTCCAGCTGTGCAGAGCCTTCGGGTTGGCTATGCATCTTGTCAGATCCGTAGGGGGTGTGGAATCATCCAACAAGGCTGACTGAAAGGATGGAAGCAAGGTGGACCTGTTTCACAAGTTTGAACACGGTTCCTACTACATGTTCCAGATTCACTGGACCTGTCAAATTCCTGGCCGCTCCCATATTTATTAGGACAACAACAACAACAACAACAAAAAAGGAGAGGGAGGAGGAGAAGAAGAAACCTGCCATGAGTTTAGCACTTTTCCTTCCTACTAACATGCTGGGAATGTTTATTCTGCCAGGAACATGTGGCTAATGTCACTTAAGCAGCTCTTTGAAGGGGTGACAGTGCCGACAGGGCCAGTGGGCCATAGCTGAGGGTGGCACATTGGTGGGACCTGTTTGGTCTCCAGAGCACCCTGGCCCTGCTCCACAGCAGGTGGCCAGACTCAGGTCCTATCCGAAAAGGCACATCAGCCTGTCCAGCTTTTTCCAGAAGCCAAAAATGAAATCTCCTGATTCATATACATTTGCTCCAATAAAAAACAAAACCAAACTCAAAAAACTCAAAACCATTGCAGACCAAACAAAACACGTCTCCCTCTCTCTGGCCCAAGTCCACGATGCAAATGGCCAGTTTGAGGCCTTTGCTCTGGGACAGGGGGCTAGCTCATCACCCTAATACTTGTATCTCCCCCCATTACTGGAAAATAGGGCCACTATCAGGGCCATTGGAATGGAGATAATGGAGGAACCTCTGTTTCACTCCCCCATTCTACTGTTTACCAGTGCTGCAACATTGGCCAAAGAATTGGTTAACCTCCCTAAGCCTCAGTGTCTTTATCTGTAAAATGGGGATAACTGTGTTACTCATCCCTGAGATCTGTTATGAGGATCCAGTGAGATAATATATGTAAATACCTAGTCCAAAGTTAGTGTTTAATCAGTAAGAGCTGTTATTATTCAAATAGTATCTGTAGAAATGCTGGGAGAACTTAAAAGGAAGCATTGGTTATTCATCAACGTGAGGGGCAGTGGCACAGCAGCTAGACCAGGAAACCCCTCGCTTTGTCCCTCCAGCAGTGGGAGGCAGCAGGCCTTTCCCACGAATGGCCTCACTCAGCCGTCTCACCTTTATTTGGTTCATGAAAGCAAGGGCAGTGATAATATTCCTGACGTCCTGGGACTTGCTGTGCAGGACAACCCAGAGCTGTGGCCCCACAGCTTCCCTGGGAGCTGGTGTTGGGGACTGGCAGCCCTCCCCATCAAGGAGACTGAGGGGCGCTAGGGAAACAGACGCAGAGTTTTCGTCTTCTCCTTCGAGAGCAATGAGGGATGCGTGCGCGCTGTGCCTCTTGCCTGAAAGCAGGACCGGGAGAGGGGTTCGTCTGAGGTTGGACAGGGGAGCCCCGTTTTAGCTCTGGCCCCTGAGCCCCGTTGGCGCTTCTCAGTTTGAGGCGACAGCTCGGTCCAAGCTGCTCCTGCACACAGCTCTTTGTTCTTTGTAGAAAGCACTGCCAGGCACACACTTGGCTTCCGATGGCCCATTATTTGAGGCTCAGAGTATGGTAACAGGCTTGCAACAACAGACCCCCGCCCCTGCAGCTGAATATTTGGTTACGCGTTCCTGTACGGCCATTGGGAGAACCCCAAGGATGATCTGCGAGCCGTGCAAGTCTGCAAGTCCATGTTGGAGCTGGGGAAGGCTGGAGCCTTCCAAGGGCATAGGCAGCACCACCCAGGAAGACCCACCAGGAATCGGAGCCACACATCAAAATTAGACCCAGCGCACCATCAGCCTCACACACTGCAGGAATGCCACCTCCCCACACACCGAAGAGACAAGGGACCATGCCTTGTTTGCACTTCGGGGGTGTTAGGAGGTGTTTACTGAATTGAATTCGGCAGTCCTATTTGTGTCCAATGCTGGACACAAATTGTGTGTACACTCTGCCCCTCCCACCAGCCTTCCCAGTCCCTAACCACACGGCTCCCAGACCATCCTGATGAGGGAGCTTGTAGGAGCTCAGAGCACAGGGGTGCAGAAGTACCCTAGGGCAGTTGTCTCAGCAGTTGGCCCTGGTCGTAACAAGCGGGAGTGAATGTGGTAGAGCCACCTGGCAGGGGCAGGGATCTCCCCGGACATATTCCACCCATTCTTTTGTCGTCCACACCTCCCGCAACCTCGTGTCTGCCTCTGGGGCATTCAGCCCAGTGAGAGAGTGGAGACGCATCACAAGGAATCGAAGTATCAGGTAGAGGGCGTTGAGTGGAGCAGGTACAGGGCTGGGAGGGGTCGGCAGAAGAGCCAGCACCGGGACGCCTGGATGGAGCCGTCAGTTAAGCGTTGACTCTTGGTTTGGGCCCAGGTCATGATCTCTGGGTCCTGGGATCGAGCCCCACATCAGGCTCTGAGCTCAGTGGGGAGTCTGCTTGTCTCCTGCTCCTCCTCCCACTCGCGTGCTCTCTTTCCCTCTCTCAAATAAATACATAGATAAAATACTTTGGGGAAAAAAAAAAGAAGAAGAAGAAGAAGAGCCAGGATACAGGTTCATTTGATAAGATTTAGAGCCCCCAACCACTCTATGGAAAGTCTGTGAACCACCATTTCCAAGAAGCACTGATGACCTTCCAGCACAGTCGGGGGATGGAGACTGGGCTGATGAGGGGCAAGAGGACTGCCAACTGGAAAGGAGGGGGAAAGGCGTTTCCACATTAAGAAGAGGTCTCAACAGTCAGGTTTCTGTCGTCACACTGGCTCTGACTTGGAAGACCTGCCTTTCCTGACCCTGGGACAGCTCTTCAACTTCTCTGTTAGCCAGTTTCCTCGAGAAAACTAAACTGTTCCCTAAGGCTGGGTGCCGGGAGGTGAGGCCCGAGGATCTGCTGGAAGGAGTGAAGGTTTGAATGTGGGTGAAGCTCTCAGCACATGTTGTTAGCCTGTGGGGGTTCAACGGGTGCCACCATTGCTCCCCACGACTCAGCCTCACTGCCCCCTGTGTGCTGAGTGGCGTGCATTCGAGAGAGCTCAGACAGTAAGCAGTGTGCATGTCTCTTTCGTCTTTACCTGAGATGCTCATGAACATCTGACCGAGCAGTGGATTCCCAGGATGGTACTTGAGAGGCCCATCCTCCTTGGAACGTTTGATTTCAGTCTGCCAATTTCAGGCTTGATTCACATTCACAGTCCCTCATCTGCTAGTCACTGGCCCAGAAGCCGGTCTTCTCAGAACAGGCTTGGAGACCGCGAGGGATCAGGAACTATGTACCCTCCTGTCGGCCTCGCAGGTGAGCAACAGAGCCATCGATGGAGCCCCAACTCCATTGCATGTTAAGCCCAGCTGAGGCAAAAATCGGCCAAGAGGACACAGCCGGGCTCCCGCCTGCAGGCTGAATGTATTACTTCGGCCATAAGAGCAGAACACACCACCCCACCCCAGCATCCCTAGAGAGGGGAATGGATGTGGAAGCCCACAAAGTGATTTCTGTGGACTCTCCTTTTTGGGCTGTGACCATACCTTAGCGGTTATTAACAAGGAGCTTCCATCTGCTTGAGAAAGGCTGGGGTGGGAAGCCCCAGAGGCCATGGCAGGGCCATTTCATTCCACCACACAGAGACTAGCATCCTTTCTGGGCCACGGCCACCGCCAGGGAAGGAAGGCTGGCCAAGCTGGGTTTGCTCTGTTTTTCTGTGACTATATTTCTCTTGGTCTGGCAAGACAGGCCTTCACCTGGAATTCTCCCTCACCTTCTTTTTTTTTTTTTTTTTTTAAAGATTTTATTTATTTATTTGACAGAGATCACAAGTAGGCAGAGAGGCAGGCAGAGAGAGAGGAGGAAGCAGGCTCCCTGCTGAGCAGAGAGGCCCAAAGTGGGGCTCGATCCCAGGACCCCGGGATTATGACCTGAGCTGAGGGCAGAGGCTTTAACCCACTGAGCCACCCAGGTGCCCCCTCCCTCACCTTCTTTTAAAGACTCAATAAAGGGATGACGCAGAGGGAACCGGAAGAACATGGCACAGAAAGGCTCAGGGACCCGAGTACAGACGTGGCCGTCTGTGTCCGGCAAAAGCTGGCATGACAACTGACCGCTGCTGTTTGCTTTGAGGGAGACATGAGTTACCTTGGAGAGGAATGTGGATTCAGACTTGCTTTTGGCAGACATTACCACAAGCGTTGCCCCCAGCGGACATTGTGACTTCCCCCCAAAGAGCCCTATTTTGGTGATCTCTACATTTTGCCTTGAAGTCTCCTAGGTAGAGATCTGAGAAGGGTGCTTTTTGTTTATCTCTTTGTTTCAGAATAAAACACTCACCTAGCATTGTCTGCCGTCTGGGAAGATGGCGGGGTGGGGGAGGTCCATGGCAGATCTCCAAGTTGTCCCCTGAGTGCATGCCAAGCCACCTGAAGTGGAGAATGGGGGACTCTTCTCATGCCACTTTGTCTCTGCAAGTTGGTGGTGGTGTTTTGGTGTCCTTCCTCCCAATCACATGGTAAGAAGTGGAAGAAAAACAAACCCTGGTTAAAAAAGAACAGGAAGGGGAAAACCAAGAGCCTGTGAAAAGCCTTTTCCAGGCTGTCGAGGTCTGTAATCTAGGAGAGAAGCAAGAGGAATGACATTCCTGGTGCTTGTTTGGGCTTGCAGGGCAGTGGACAGTGCTTGGGGAGCCGCTGGCCCCCGAAAATGCCTACAGGACAAAGTGACCGGCAACCTGGCTTGGTCACTGGCGAAGTGGGGTTGGGGTCCATCCTTTCCTGTAGTGTCGTAGCCCTCAGAGCCCCGAGAAGCTAAGCAGTAACTAGACAACCCCTTTCAGATCAGGAAGTCAGCTCAGCTTGTCCCGTGTCCTGTCACTGTCCTTCTAAATAAACTCCTGAGGGCTCTGCTGTCATTATCATTTCAGTGTGGCTGAGGCATGGAAGGAAATGCCATCGACTCGTGTAACTGAGTAGCCAGACATGTCGAGATCCAGGGATGTTCTACCCTGACTGGGCAGGTGGGGAGCAGGGGCTCACCCCAGGAACTTAGACTAGAGATCGGGAGAGTCCCCATGGTGGGAGGAAGGCTAGTGCTCTCCAAAGGAGGGGAGAGTAGAAGTCGGGCAAACAAAAACAGCAGATGTCCGCGACAGCCCTCATGTGCCATTTACAAAGCTCGTCTTTGCTCATAGGCGGAATCTGCAGTGAGTCACCGCTGCACCCCACAGCGAGTGGCAAGGGAGCCGCGAGGAACCCAGATAGGAGCCCTCCCACAGATTGTCAGAGTCCCACCTGGACTGCCTAGATGACAGAGCCTGTCATCCTGGGGCTGGAAGAGGAGAAGCTTAGGTGGCTCGAGCTGGCGAACGTCTTGTCTCTGAGCTGTCTGCCAGAGACGGTGGGCTCGAGTGTTCTTGTCTCCTTTCCTGTGCTTCTTGAGACCGGATCCAGGGCTATTGAACAGGGATCATAAATAATGAACAAACATTCGGTAGACAGGTGGGGAGAAGGGTTTGGTTTTGTTTTTTCCCCAAGGACTGAGCAAGATGAGCAGAGCTTTGCAGCCTCACTTGTTCCTTTTCCACAAAATATAATTAAAAAGTTGTGCACACGGCCTCCCAATGTATATTATTCATATATGAAACATTGAACTAATAAGAATATTTCATTTCATTATGTCAGCAGAAAAAAGGGCAATCTAGCAGCTGCCCTAATAGGGCAGATGGGAAACCAGAAATGTTCCTTAGATTTAAGCAGTAAAATCAACATTGAACCAATCTGCCTCACTCCCAGGCTCTTCTTACTGTGTTTAATGAAAGCTCACGTCTTTACATAAGGCATGGTAAAAAGGGCTCAGAAGCCATAAAACTCTCTGTCATGTCTTCGCAACATAACCAATGAATTTAACACAGTGGCTTTGGATTTTCCGGGAAGTGAACGTAGAGTGGGCAACATAGGGTGTCTGTATGTCCTTACCCGTAGAAAACCCGTGAGAACCAAGGTCAGGGATAAAAGGGAATGAACTCACATCAGTGAGTGAGGGAGTAATTCTAATTAACATCGGTAGGAAAAGGGCCACAGATTCTGGCCCCTAAGGAGGAAGACCAGTCAGCACCCAAGGTTGGGAGATGGGATTTACAGCCGGGGGTGGAGGTAGTGGGTGGGTCGGGAAAGCACATTCATCCTGGCCCACAATTTAAAGGCCAGCTACCTTCCCAGGAAGGAGTCACGTGTAGAGCCACCATTTTAGAGCTGAAGAGTTCCTAAACAATCGCGTTTCATTCAGCACCCTCAGCCAACGTTAACTGATCATTCATGATGTCTAGGCACTGCTTGGGGCAGTATGGTTGGTGAACAAGACCTATGGGACATGTCCAAGTTCGCAGACCTGGTCAAAGGTAGACCCAAGGCTCAGGTCTCCTGAGCAAACTGGGGCCTAAGCCATCACAGTAAATGGAGCGTTTCCTAAAAACACTGGATTAGGAAGCCAAGGCTATCCTCGTAGTGGGGAGCACCTCTAGCACCAAGGTGGAGCCCCAGGCCAAGGTGATGGCGCTAACCAAAGAGGGCTAGGCCGGACTCCCCCGCTCTCCGGGCACTTCTTCTGCCCGCTTGACCTGGGGTTGTGATACTTGTTAGTGGTCACACTGCCTAAGAACCTGGGTCTTCTGTCTCCAAGTCCAAGACATGACATACGTCTCTAATCCAAGGCCAGGGTCCCAGGATTCAGACCAGCCCCTCTGCTATGAAGAGAAAATGGAACAGGGCTCTAGAAGGCAGTGCTCTGAGCGTCACACCCTCCTGGAATGAGAGCTGGCATGCGACCCCCCTCACCCCCAGCACCAAGAGTCTTGGGAAAGGGCAAGGTCCACTCTGTTTTCCAGATAATGGCAGCAGAGGCTCTGTCCTGGAATCACAACAAGTCCTGGCCTTGCCCCTGGCTCTGTCTGGTGACAATTGGCAGCTGACATCACTGCTTCTGGCCCGAGCTACCCCTTATTAAAACTGGCATCTTTATAACAGATTTCTGCAAGTCACTGTCAACAGGACATATCCCTTGTTTTGTACCAGTCATTCCCCCGGGGGACTGATTGGTTTAATACCATTATTTTAAATACCCTTCTATTCTATGTTATTCTAAGAATATCAAGTATTAAATATAGTCCTAATTACTAAGGGATCTCATCTATTTTTTAAATAACTTTTCTCAAACCATACAACTTCATCCCACCATGAAATAGCTAGATTTTAAGTTGGATCTTTCTTCTCCTTTCTAGTTGAAAGGTCCCATTTGTGCTCACATGCTTTTCTCGAGCCCAGCCCAGAAGGCCAGGGGTCACCCAGGCTTTAGCTTGTCCCGTCCAGGTTTTGTAGCTTTCTGCCTTTATTAGGAGACATGGGCTCATGGTCAGGCAGCCTCCCCAACAGCTGACTTTGAAGCTGGGGCAAGCTCCCGTCCACAAGCAACCCGAGAGTCCGCTGATTGGGGCACAGCCGAATGACTCAGGCCCCAATCAGATGATGGGACACCAAGCAGCCAGTGACAACTGCTGGGTGATACGGAAGCACACCGTGTGATTCTGCTTCAGAAGACAGTACACTTATGGGCTCTCAGATAATAGGACTGAAATATACACTAACATGTGGATGGTGCTTCCCTGCAGGTGGTGGGATGATGGCTGATTTTTTTTCTTTCTTTTTTGCTTAGCTGTATAAGTTGGAATCCCTAAGTGTTCCAGCAACAGGCCTTTTCATCAGAGCTGGAGAAGTCAGGGAAGGAGGAGGGAGAGCTGCCATTTAAAAGTGATCCACACCTAGAGCAGAACCAATGGCAGAATTCACAATGGTTTATGGGGGAAACATTTTTTTTTTAATAGGTGGCAGTTTGTTTTAATGCATATTATGAAAAAATATAAGTTTTACAACTTACACTGCCCTCATTATCCCTGGTACTTACTCCATTACAGCCCCACTGGCTCTTCATTCTTCTAATGCACAGGGTGCCGCGGGGCCTTTGCACTTGCTGTTCTCTTTATTCGAAATTGTCTTCCCCACATGTATGTAAGGTTTGGTCTTCATCATTCAGGCCTCATTTTCATACACCACCTCCTTTCCTGGCTCCTAACTTTAACCCCCATCACTCTTCCTTTTTGTGTTTATCACTCTATAATGTTTATTCATTTAGTTCTTTATTTTCTGTCTTCCCCAGCTATACAGGGAGTCCTTTGAAGTCAAGGGCTATGTTCATCCTGTTCACCACTGCCTGTATGAACAGCACTTGACACATTGTAGTCAGTTCTGTGGATGGGAGGAAGAGGGAACCATCCCCTTGAGGACAGTTCTGGCTCTGCTATTCAAGGAAGCTTAGACCAGAGCAAACCTTCTGACCTCCCACCAGGGCCTCTGGCTCAGCTCTCTTGGAGCTCTGGGAAATCAGAAATCAGGGTCTCAGCATAGTTACCTTGTAAACACACACATCTTACCTCTGCCCAGTCAGGGGTCTCTGAGCCTGTCATTCAGAACATGGATATTCTCTGCCCCCCCGCCCCCAGCACCTTATTCATTTAGGTCAAGGCCCTGCTGCCCTGGGTTGGAGAGGGACCCAGACCCAGGAGACAAGAGTAGAAGTGTAGCCCTGCTTTGGTACTGATCAGTCTGTGACTTTTATACCTTTTTTTTTTTTTTTAGATTTTATTTATTTATTTGCCAGAGAGAGAGAGCAAGGGGAGAGAGAGTGCACAAGCCAGGGGAGTATCAGGGAGAGGGAGAGGGAGAAGCAGGTTCCCCACTGAGCAGGGAGCCTAATGTGGGACTCCATCCCATGATCCCGAGATCACAACCTGAACCGAAGGTAGATGCTTAACCAACTGAGACACCCAGGCATCCTGGTCTGTGACTTTTAAATCACACCCGCAATTGGCAATTAATGGGCCTGAGCGGGTGCCAGGTCCTCCCCACACATTCTTTAATACTGCTGACTGCCCTCGGACAGAGGCATTATCCCCACTTGACAGTAGAGACCTGGGCTCACAGAGGTTGACAACCTGCCCGAGTCCACACTGTTAGCAATAGGAGCGTCCGGGTGTGTCCAGCCCCTAACAGGTACTCGTTATCTATTCGTGGAATGAAGGGAGGGAGGAAGTCAGTCAGCCAGTCATTGAGGGACCTGGGGCTGCTGCAAGGCTGGAAATACCCACCTCCCATCCACCTCCGGCCCTGCACACACAGTACCTTCTGGCCCCCTGTTGACCACTCTGCTTATTCCTCACTCTTGGTGGCATCCACAGACTCAGGAGCCAGGGTCTCTCCTGCAGGTCGCACCCCACTGGGCAGGGCACTTGGACCCTCTGTCAAGTGTAAGTAGACACAAGAACCGTCAGTGGGAGCTTCCCCAGGGAAGAGGAGAGGTCGGGCTTTCAGCAGTGCTCTAGGCCCCTTGTCCCTGGGTGCCTCCCCTCAAGCTGGTCCGCTGTTCCTGCCAGTACTCTCAGGCTGGCCAGTTTTTGCAACCTTTCCCACACTTGCTGTTTACAGGTTTTCCAGGAAGTTGGGTGGAACCCTCCCTCCGGAGGAAACCTCAGACCTCTGCCCACACCAGATCCAGAGCAGCCCTCCTGACTGGGATCTCTGGTTTCCAGGCTTCTGTTCCTTCAGCACCCATTTCCCTAGTACCCCGTGTGCCTGCTGGGGGTGGGGAGGAGGTTCTGGAAGACACGCAGGGACCACGTAGAGAGGGCCACCTTGGCATGTGCTGGTCCCCCTCTCTGGAGTCCTGTCTCCCTGTGTGTGCAGCCAAGCCCATGCTGGAGGGCCTCCTCTTGTATCTCTCGCCACTGGTATTTTTCTTCTTGGTGACATTTACTCCAATTATAATTTAATTACTCATTTGTGAAATTGCTTATTCAGTGTCTACCTTCTACAGTAGAATTCAAGCTCCATTGTGTCTTCCCGTTCAATCTGAGATCCCCAGTCCCTGGTACCGTGCGGGTAGTAGCTACCCAGTGTGTAGAAAGTGCATTAGGGAATGTGTGAATGAATGAATGGACAGAGATGCTTACAGAATACCCTCAAAGAAGCCTCCAAATCATTGGGAACTAGAGATTTTAAGACAGAAGTGGGGGAAAAAAATCTTTCTGCTTTGCAACCAATAGATGTTTTTCTCACCTGGTGTCACCCACCCGTCCCCCTCCTCACGGGAGCACTACAGGAATTCAGAGGCACAATAGGAATTCTGTCCGTGTTCTGCCACAAGCTAACCATGTGCCTGTAGGCAAGTCTTTTCTCTCTAAGTCATTGGTTCCCGCCTGGAAACTGACTATTTCTATGTTGGCTCCAAGGAGGAACATTTCCCTGTCCCAGCAGAGGGCACCGTGGTAGGAGCATGCCCTCTGTTATCAGAAGGCCCCAGCATTGATTTGGCAGTTCGGCGGTGTCCCTGGGAAACCCCTGGAGCCCTTAGATCTGCCATCTTCAGGATGCTGGCATTTAACCTCAAGGTCACAAGATGGCTGCCATGGTGCCAGTATTCACTTTCTTACACAATCACGTAGAGAGGCAAGAAGCCAGGGAATGGCCGGTAGAGGGACAGCCAGGAGCAGGGGAGCAGTGGATTAGGGAGGCAGGAAAGCTGTTCTCAAAAACCTCTCTCTTTGGACCAAGAAGGAAAACCATTTCTCAGAGGCATTTCTAGCCAACTTCCCTTCAGTCTTACTTGAACTGGTTTACACGGTCACTCGTAGCTGCAAGGGAGGCCGAGAGAGGACCTCACCATGGTGAGAAGGGAATGGCTGTTGGGACCTTTCATTTGGCCCTAGGCAGATACCACCTTACGTCGTTAGCATTGGTGTTCTCAACACGCACCTTATCGTACAGAAGGAGGGCCCCAGGGAGGCAGAGTCCAGGCTTCACAGGCTTCAAGGTCTCATAAGACCTTACATCAGGCTGAACCCAAGTGAAACATGTCAGAAATTTTCTCTTGATTAATGACTCTCCCCCTTTGTACTTTAGTCCTCTCCCCTGGCCAAAATGCCCCTGGTTAGACATGAGGTGTCTATTTCCCACTGGGAAGTATGTGTTGTTCTTTCAAATAACAAATGCAAGCTTTTTTAATGGAACAAAACAAACATGTAAATAAAAGAGGAAAAACGTCACTGAATGCCACTGCCCAAAAATGATTACTGACAATATTTTGTTAAGCATCCGCCCCCCTTCCTCCTACTCCCTCCACACCCCTTCCTCCTACCAAAATCTTCACACACAAATGTAGTTTTATAAAGGTGGCTTTACAGGACACAGATTATACTCTCCTGGTGTTTTCATGTTCCAGTCCTGTCCGGGCCCCGTGCTGTCCGATCGGTTCTGTGGAGCCCCTAATCGCTGTGTGTGAGTCATGGACTCACTGGCATCTCACCATTCACTGTTGGGTTAAAAATGTGTTCCGTGCATCCAGGGAAGTCCTCCCCACCCCACCCCACCCCCGCCCCCTGCGTGGTAAGGGTGTGGCTCCAGGGCCATAGCCCCGCGGCTGACCACATCTCCCTGACGACAGGGAACCGTTGTCAGGGATCACATAGTGAGGCACTCAACACCGACTCTAACCTAGACAGTCAGCATATGAACCTTCGGCTGTGATCAGAAACACATTTTGTAATACCATTAAGCAGCCCCCAAATCAGGGAGTTCAGCTTTTTAGCTCGCTGCTGCTCCTGTGATGTTCGAATCTACTCCAGTTCCGAGAACGCCCCCTCTCCCTGCCCCATCTTCTTTCTGCGGCTGAGGCTGTGGCTTCCTGCTCCCTGCAGGCAGTAGTCCTCCCGTGGCCTCCTGGCCATGTTGCTCTGTGGCCCCAGGTTACACCCCCTCCTCAAGAGGACCGACGGGGACAGCCAGCCAACTGCACCTCCCCCCTACCAAATACAACAACAACAATAATAATAATAATAGCAGAACCGATCAAATGCCTGCCATGCCCCGCACTTTGCCTTTACACAGCGCAACTGGAGAGGAGAATTAGTGTTACCGGCTCATCTCCACGGAAAGCTGCGGGAGCTGAATCGCTAAACAGTTAAATTACTCAGTCCCACAGCTCAAGTCTGGCTCCCAAAGCACCCCCTTAATCTAGATCCCTAACAGGACTATGGTGGGGGACAGACAGACAGCCCCAGTGCAGGAGAAAGGGAAGCGGAGGAGAGGAATCCAGTCTAGCCTGGAGATGGCATGGAAAATCCCGCGTTCCAGCAACTTCAGACCGTTAAGTTTCTGAACCACCGGAAGCTGGGAGTAAAACTGGTTGTTGGTGCGTTTGTCACCATCTCAGAAGCATCTGTGGTTCCAACTTGGGCTGTCTGGCTGCTGGGCCAGACGATCCTCCTCGGTCCCTTCCAGCTCCTGAGCCTGTGGTTCTGTGACCATATAAGGCCAGTGTGCCCAGGGAGTCTCACTGCAACGGAGTGCGTCCTGAGAGGGGGGAAAGCAGAGAGCAGAGCCCAAGTTCAGGCCTCCTGCAAGGTCCCCAAGGCCCCAGAGACAAGGAGCCAAGGCCGGGGAGGCTGGGGGTCCCTCCTTGTTTGCCTCTGCCCAGAAATCTCAGACCTGCTCTCCCTCCCTCCCTCCTTCTCTCTCCCCATTTCCACTTGAGATCTCCTCCCGCAGTTGCCTCGCCAGGTTTCCTGAGACTTTCCAGAGACCAGCCGGTGGCGCCTGTCCGAAGTCAAACACTCAGGGCTGCAGAGTCAGCCCTTGGTCCTCCCCTCAGGGTCCCTGACTTTGGTGTGGGCGCCATTGCAGCATCTAGCTTGGCTTCCCTTTGCCAGCCTGGCTCTGCAGGCGTAAGAAATCTGGTGGATTCCCACCCCACCCCAACACTCACACTCACACTTACACACACACACCCGCCTCCAGTTAGTGAGCTCCTTGGAGACGGGTGGAGCTTGTGCGTCTGTCTACTCCTGGCTCACGTAGTTATGTCCCACTTTCTCTGAGCGCTGTCCAGAGCCCAGCACTGAGCCAAATAACGCGGAGAAGAGGAAGCGAGATGGCTGGGCTATGGTACCTGACCTCCAGGGGCTGACAGGCTGGTGGTAAAGACAGAAGATTAATAAACAAGTCTAGCAGGAGATGATCTCTGCTTATTGTGGTTCTCAAGGTGCAAAGCATGTTTTATCACGACTCCATCAGTTGTAAGTGGCAGAAACCCAAGTCAAATTAAGAGAATGATTGGGCTCCTGTCACTCAAAAATGTAGAGATAGAATCAGCTTCAGGTATGACTGGATCCAGTGGCTCACAGGATGTCTCTGGGATGTGATCTGACCCTCGGATGAAGATCGGTTTCTGGGGCTATTGCACTAGGATACTGGAAATGCCACTGACTGTCGTTAAGCTGTCACACGCAGCCTTACTCCTGCTTTCCAAATCCTAGTGCTATGTCCTCTAGGGCTCAGACCTAAGCTGTCACAAGAGCCTAGACTCCCCTGGGCTGCCTCTCCAACCCCTAACCAGGGGCACCTGGCTGGCTTAGTCAGTAGAGCATGTGACTCTCAATCTCAGGGTCATGGGTTCAAGCCCCACTTTGGGAATGGAGCCTCCTTAAATAAATAAATACATACGTACATACGTACGTACATACATACATAAATAAAAATAACCCTGACCAGATGCCTCTTTTCCTTGCCCCACACTCCTTGCACTGATACCGTAGGACATGTTCTGATACTCACTTTGTGTGTGAGATCTCTGGATCCTCTGGGAGCCTGGATACAGGGATCTAGGGCAGAAGCGGCTCTGCCTCTCTGCATCTGTCTGGTGGTCACAAGTAGGGTCTCGAATGCCACGCTGATGCTTACCAGCTGTGTGACATCAGGTAAGTGGCTTAGTCTCTCTGAGCTTCAGTTCTCTCATCTGTAAAGAGATGATAATAGTTTTCATCTCCTAGGATTGTTTTGAAGATTAAACGAGAGGGTACGTGTAAAGCACAGAAGGCAGAGAGTAAATCCTCCAACATCTACCACTGTTCTTATTTTGGTCCTTGATACCAATGAAGGAAATTCTGTTTGGGGGGGTTCTGGCTTTAGAATGCAACTATCACTACTCACAGCTATTATTTATATATACTTACTATATAGTAGGCATTTTGCATTTATTCCTCACAACAGCTCGTCGTATAGGAGAAACCTAAGACCTGAAGGTTTAAATCCTTTACCAGTGACACCCAGCTCATCAGGATAGAGCTGGGGTTGCCCACATCTGTCTGGCTCCTGAGCCCAAGAAGTCAGCCTCCCACTGCTCTTCTCTGCCTCTCCGGATGACATGGGGAATAGAAAATGAAGGGGCCTCAAGTGATACTTTTAAGGATATATGACTCAAATCCCTGTTGGGGGGAGAAGATGAGGAAGGTGGCATGAAAGCAATACTAGGGCTGACACTAAAAACATCAGTGTTTTTGCCTGAATGGTGGGATTACTAATAGTATGTTTTGGTTTGGTTTGGCTTTGGTGTTGTCTTATATCGTCCAACTTTCCTTACTGGTAGTAAGACCAATATACTTACTACTTGGTAAAGGCCAACATAAAATTCTACCCTGAAACAGGAAGCCCAATTTTAAGCTACTGTCCGCCCGTTTGAACAAGTAATGGAACTAGTAGTCGTGATTAGAGCAAGTTTTCCCCGTATTGCCTCATTTCTGCAAACCTCCCATGAAGTTTCTTTATTTTAGCCCCCCGACCCTCTGCCCGGGCACCAGGCTGAGACCTTCCAGGTAGTTTTCTACCCAGTCCAGCCCAAGGACTGAGGTGGGGTAGAAAAGTGAAGTATACTAGGGAGCCCGTGCTCTACTCCTGGACGGAGAAGACATTCGGCCAATTACTTAATCTCTCTCAGGCTCACTTCCTCTAATGTCAAGTAGGTATAATAAAAAACCTGGCCTCCCGGCCTTAGTAGGTGCTATCATGACGGATACTAATGGGTGAGAAAAATTATACTTCTGTCCCGAGTGGGGGTAAATTCTGAAGGCCACCAAGGGTCTGAAAAGTACTCCCAGGGACCAAAATGAAGAATCAGAAACTCACTGTACTGGCTTCCTGTAAGAGGGTATCATGGGGAGTCACAGATCCCAGCTGCTCCTCTCAGGTCACCCAGCGTGTCCCACCCTCGGAGGGGAATCTGGTCTTGGAGCCTGGGCAACACTGGGCTTTTTTATATAGCTTTTAAGTTGTCTAAAATTTATATTATATGTCTTAACTTACCATGCTGTACTGTTAAGTGCTTCGTGTATATGAATTTTTCAACAGTATATTTCCATTTTATCCCTCCCATCCTCTGTGCTATTGTTGCGTAAGTTTTCGTTTTACTTATGTTATAAATATCACAATACCTTTTTTTTTTAGCCTTTTTCCTCTTTTTACTTTAGTTTGGATCATTTCTATTGCTTATTGTTCAAGGTCACTAATCTTCCAGGAGTTAATCCCATACAGTGAAATTTTTATCTCAGATATTTCGTCTCTAGCCACTCCATTCTGTTCTTTTTATGTCTCCCATTTCTCTACTCATTATGTCCATGTTTTTCTTTAATTTCTTGAAAATATTTTAAATGGGTCTTTTTAAAGTCTTACTAGTTATTTCCATCATCTCTGTCACTCCTGAGTCTGATTCTATTGACTGATTTTTCTCCTGGTTATGGGTCGCCCTTTGCTCCTACACATAGCCAGGAATTTTGTATAGGATGCTACATATTAAAAATATTATATTGTTAGGTGTCTAATTTTGTTGTCCTCATTTAAAGAGTGTTGGACTTTATTCTAAGGCAATCAAGTTACTTGTAGATCAGCTTGATGTTTTTGCATCTAATTTTTGAGCTTTGTCAGGGCACTTCTGAAGTAACTTTGACTCTAGGGCCAGTTTAGCCCTACTACTATGGCATGAACCTTCTGGAGTCTCTGCTGAGTGTCCTCAGGGTTTAATAAGGGCTCTCCACTCTGCCTGGCCAGAACTTGTACATCTCCCAGCCTTGGGTGAGCTTTGGGAAGTGTCCAGTTTATAAGCTCCCTGATGCTTGCTCCTTGCTGAGCTCATGCAATCCCACCCTATTCAGCCCAAGACTCAAAGAGATGCCTGGTCATGCATGGAGAGCTTCCTCTCTCTCTCTCTCTCTCTCTCTCTCTCTCTGTCTGTGTTTTTTTTCTCTCTGGTGCTTTGCCCATGGAATCCCAGCTACCTCAGCCTTCCTGAATTTTGATCTTTACCTCATCAGCTAAGTAAGACTGCTCTGCTCTGCTTGGGCTCTCCCTCTCTTCATTGAGGGCTGATACATGACTCCTAAGTGGAAAGCCGTCACAACCAGAGGACTCACCATATTTGTTTCCCTTATCTCCAGGATCACAGTCCTGTACTGTGCCTGAAACTGCTTGGTATATATATTTTCTCATTTTTTAGTTGTTTACAGTGGGAGCTAGCAATTTCCTCTAAGATCCCTCTGGGGTAGTGCACCAATGATCCAGTCTGGGTGTATCTTCCCTCTAGAAACTTGGATCTAGGGTTAAAGAAGTCTAAGAAAAGTCAGAAGGGTCATTCTGATCTGCTTCTTAGAGAAATCCAAGCTAAAGACTCACCACCCACTATCAAGTCAAATTTTACAAGAATTGTTAGTGTCCATCAGCTGGTGGTTGGATAAATAAAATGTGGTATATCCATACAATGGAATATAAGTGCGCAATAAAAAGAGATGGAGTACTGGAAAATGCTATAGCATGATGAATCTGGAAAGCATGGTGCTAAGTGAAAGAAGCTAGTTATGAAAGACTGTGTAGTGTATGATTCCATTTATATGATACATCCAGAATAGGCAAATCTGTAGAAACAGAATACAGATTAGTGGTTGCTTACTAGGCATGGGGGGCGGGGAGTGACTACTAATAGATAGAGGATTTCTTTTGGAGAAGGACGAAATGTTCTAAAATTAGACTGTAGTGTTGCCCAAGCTCGTAAATGGACTAAAAAACATTGACTTGCACACTTCAAGTGGGTGGATTGTATAGCATGTGGATTATATCTCAGTAAAACTCTTTTTAAAAAAAAAATTTGCGAGCGATTTCCTTCTGCGCTGAAGGTAATGAAGGAATGGGAAGGTGCTGTGGTGGGGTGCAAGAGAAGCCTCACCCCTTAGATTGATGTATGTCCGTACTGGACGGCGTATTCAATCCTGAACAGTAACACGTGACCCGTGAAGAGTGGGGGCGGTGGTGGCTCCTGTCCAAGGTTAGTCTTCAACACCATTCGCTCCTTCTTAATTACTTCAACCGGAAGAGAATCCGTGCCAAGTTTTAGTTTTATCACCTCTTCCCAGCCTTCTCTCCTCTCTGGAACCTGGGGAGCAATGAGCATGTATTGAGTGACTACTGTGTGCAGGGAGAAGGGACATTAGGGCACATCTAGCCTTATCCCTGACCTCAGAGGAACCTGAGAACAGGAGAGCAGAGAGTGTCACAAGGCCTCTGGGAACTATAATGTCACCTATGTGTCCCCTGTGTCACTGTTCAGAGCCACCAGAATAAGGGTGACGTGGTAGTCAAATCCCAGCCGAGGATGGAAGAGCAGGTACACCCTTTCTGTGGAGTCTTCCATGGTCAAAGATGAAGACAGTTCGTTTAAGTGAGTCCTCTTACCTTCAAGCACTGTGAGTTTTCCCCAAAAGAAAAATTATTATTCGTTTGCAGGCTTTTTGCAGGGGTCTTCATCAACATAATTCTAAGTGGAAATTTAGGTTAAGACCCTGAGCTTTGCTTAAAAATACTAACGGCTTACATATATTGAATTCTTACTGTATGTCCCCCCAACTGCTGCCCCTCACCACCACCGTTCAAAGCACTTTCAGGTACACTCAGCTCCTTGCTGACACCATCTGTCTCACTGTGTACAAGGAATGGAAAAAGACTACATTTCTTTTTGCCACTATTCTGTTTTCCTGCTGAATTTTCAGTAATTCAGGTAGAGTCTTCCTTCAGCTCAGGAATTCCGCATCCAGGTTGGACCCTGCCCTCGGCCAGCTAAGCCAGGAGGTTGGCCCCAGAGGCTTGACAGGTCGTGGGCTCTTGGTGCCAAGTGAAAACAGTGTACTCATCAGATACGGCCTGTGTGCTTTTTCTCTAGGATCATCCACGAAGATGGCTTCTCTGGAGAAGATGTGAAACAGTATAAGCCTGTTGTCTATAGCAACACCATCCAGTCACTGGCAGCCATCGTCCGGGCCATGGACACTCTGGGCATCGAATATGGTGACAAGGAGAGAAAGGTAGGCTGCTGAGCCCATGGGCACTGTAAGGAGAAGGCCTGTCCTCCTTATACTGTCGGCTGCCTTATAGGAACCAGAAGAGAGTGCTATCTGTGATAGAGAAGTCTAGTCTCCAGCCCAAGCCAGTGCACCAGTCAGCCTGGCAAATTCGGTCAAACGGGTGTAGGTGCTGGGCACACCTCCAAAGCAAAGTCGCCAACAAAGACGACAGCCATCCAATGCCGGGGTTTATTCTGCATATGACAGAGGGTTGCTGATGTCTTAAATTGGGACTCCCGCAGCATTATACAAGTACTTGCCCTTGGGCAATTAACTTGAACCGAAGTATTTCTCAAACCAGACGAGAAATACCTGAGCACCATCTCCCCTCCTCAGGAGAGCATCCCTTGCCTTCTTGGGAGCAGGCTGTAGCCATTTGGATTTGACTCTCTATCCTCCTTTACACCAGGGGATGTGTTGTCTGCCTCTCCCGGGTGAGCTGGAGGGCCTAAGGGGCTCTCTTTCCTGCAGGAAGTTGATAACCTAGAATAGGGACTGTTTTACTTTTTTTTTAAATTTTTTAAAATTCCAGTGAGTTAACATACGCTGTTAATATTCATTTCAGGTGTACAATTTAGTGATTCAACACTTACATATAAGGGACTGTTTTTCAGTTGAATTCCCAGGTGTCTGATAAGTAGTGAATGGAATAAGTGTATAAAAGCCTCTTATTTGCAAACATTTGCATTAACCATAAGACTGAAACATACACAGCTATACTTGGCAAAGCTAAATAAAAGAGAGAGGGAAGGAAGGAAAAACAGTCTTAGAGAATTCTATCCAGAAGTGGCTCTATGTCTCCTGGTGCACTGTGAATCCCAGCAACCCTTTCCCTATGTCCTGGAGGGCAGAGAAGGAGAGCAGATGGGGAGGTCTTTGAGTGCCCAGACCCGCCTATTGGAGCCTTTGGATAGAGAGAATTCATCTCTGATTACTGTGTGATTCAGTTGTGCGTTGTACATATCCTGTCTTTGCTAAAAAAATCATCTCCTTCCCAGAGGAAAACTATCCTTGCCTCTGGGTCTGATGAGGAAACTTTGATAGATAGCTGTAAGTGTAAAATTCAGTATTTTATGCACAACATTCTAACTCCATGGGGCAGAGTCATGCCAGCTCCAGCATGGGCTTCTCCTCCATGGCGGGGGTGGGGGTGGTGTGGATGGGGGGTGATTTGTTGATGGAGGGTGTGTCCAAGGCCAGCCTGGGCTAGGGAAGCAGGGCCCCTCCCACTGCTCCTCTGGGAGGCCAAGTTCTGCAACCAGTTCCGCAGAGGAAGCTCTTCCCACTGTGGGGACCGGCTTTGGTTTTGGCCATAGAGCCAGGGCCTGTGGAAAGAGGGGTACCACTAGTGCTTGTCTTATTTCCGTTACATATAAGCCGACAGCTTCTAGTGGGCCAGACACTGTGCTGGCTGCTGGGGATCCAGGAATGAACCCAGTGGGGGTGGCACCCCGAGAAACCAGGCATTTAGCACATACATACTCCCATCATCAGAATCAGCCTAGCAGGTTACAAGGCTCCATTTCTTTTAATAATAGTAATGGTCACAGTGATAATAGGAAGGGCTGTCTTTTATGGCGCACCTCCTTGCTGCCAGGCTCTGCGCTGAGCATTTTACATATGCTAACTCATTTTCATTAACTCAGCCCTGAAAACCCAGAGCAGGAAATGCCTAGTGCGATCTTTAAACAAGGACAGGCCATAGGCCTCTTGGCCAGAGGGAGAACAAGGTACCTGAATCTCCATCCCCCAAATGACAGCAACCGTGCAAGAGGCACATATGTCCACAGCACATACCCGCCGCACAGACACACACATACGTACGTCCACGGCCCATGCACTCTTCCAAGCGGATGTGTGTTCACTGCCATGCCTGCCTCCCAACCATTTCCCTCCCAAAAACTTCCTTCCCTGACCAAAACACGGAAATTCATTCTGACTTTGGAATTCTTTTCTCCTTCAGTTCTGAAAGCACGACTTATTCCTGTGGGATTCCCGTCCCCCTCCCCACCATTTGATTATGCTGAACAGAGAGGTGATTGCTTGGGAATCACTGGGAATACAGTGTATCAAGGACGGCGCTGGGGGTCTCTGGGGCCTCTGTGGGTCTTTCTCTTCTTTGAGGTTTCCCCGTTAGGACAGTCATCAAGCAGGGGGCCAGGGAAGGTACCAGTACAGAGGGACACCAGGAACAGAGTGGAGATGCCCGGAAGAGTCCGCTGGACATGGTAGCATTGGAGGCCAGTCCTGTTAACAGTGGGTGGCATCACAGTGGGGTGTCTGACCCACCCCCAGGGCAGCACCAGCTCCTCAGGCACAACCCTCCTGGCTGACAAAGGCCTCCAGGCCCTTGGGCACCTCTCTGTCATGTCCCCTGTGAGGGACAGAAAAGTTGACCCAAGATCAGGCCAAAGTGAGCCAGACATCTGGGGAAGGTATTTTCTGGAAGTGCGCTGGCATGGATTTGCCGTCTGGGAAGCTGAGTGCAGGGATCTACTTCAGACTGAAATCTTCCCCTGGACATGGAAGGGACATTTGTGATGAAACCTGGCTCTGAGAAGGAGCCAGCCATGCGAGCAGAGGAGAACAAAGTTTCCAAGTAAGCACCAAGGCACCAAGGTCCTGAGAAAGGAGTGAGGCTGGCATGTTGGAAGAGAGAATGCCTGAACCACACCCTGGGAGAGGGGTGGGGCCCTGGGGTACTGGATGCCTTCCAGTCAGATCTGCCTACAGCCAGCCAGATGGTGCCCAGATGCCCTGACCCAGGCCTGGGTCTCCAATAGCTTTCTCCTTCCTCTCTCAGGACCCCGGGAGGGGCCTACGTGGAGTATCTGCTGTTTGGATGTTGTGAAAAGTGCCCCATGTGGAGCAGAGCCAGATTCGTGTTTCGGCCTCCAAAGACCTCCTTTATTCTCTTGGCTTCTCCCGTTCTGCCCTCCTCCCACAACCCATCATGAAACATCTAGAGGAAGACAGCCTCACATCCAGAGTCTGCTTGGGCCAGCCAGTTTTGCAGTCTCCATACAAAGAAGCATCTAGAAGCTTCCCTTGCTGTATCTCATTAAAACAGGTGTCCCTGACTTCTCTTGGTAGCTGGCTCATCACCCCTCCTGGCTCTCCAGTAGAGGGAGGAGCGACTGCTTTCTCCTTCAGCCTCTCTGTGCATGAATCTAAGCCTGAAGAAGCCACTACATGGGGGCAAGTATCTGGGATCCCCTTACAGCAGTCTGGGGCTTCCACACCCCATGTCCCAGGCACACCAGACCACAGACCCTCTCCCCAAAGACGCCAGACACTCGTATGCCTCCAGGCCTTAGCTCAGGACATACATCTGCTTCCAGTGCCCTTCGCCCCTTCTCTTCCTCCTGGAATTCCTCCTGTTGAGTGAGGCCCAGCTTAGCTCCTTTCTCTTCCATCCCCTTGACAGCAGAACTCAGCTCAAGGCTTTCCCTCCATTGAGCGCTTACCCATGCACCAGCATGAAGATTGGTTATGTTACTCTTTCCTTAGAGCTGCGACCCTTGCACTCTAGGGTGATCAAGACCCTTTTGAGCAGCTAATGAAAGCAGTGAGCCTTCTCTCCAGAACAGTACACACATGCACACATCTGGGAAATCCCACATACAATTTCAGGGGGCTCTGGCACTCATAAAGCCTGGAATAAGAACTCCTTCATGATTTTACATCCTTCTGCCCAAAGCCTGTGTCATTCATCTTTCACTCCCCTCCTCACCCAAACAACCTGCACAGGGCTCAGAATATAGTAGGCCTTCACAAAAAGCCCCTTGAGTGGAATGACATGTCTCAATTCCTCAGCTGTCACAGAAAAAAGGAAAAGAACCTGTGATTCATCACTAAATGAGCAGATACTGACTGAGTACCTACTATGGGTAGGCTTTGTGCTAAGTGTTCAGAGGTATGTGACACAGAGCCTTTAAGGAATTGATCTTTAAGGAGTTTATTTAAAACATATGAACATATAAGAAGGTGGAAAAAAGAGAGAGAGGGAAACAAACCATAAGAGACTCTTAACAATGGTGAACAAAGTGAGGGTGGATGGAGGGAGGTGTGTAGAGGATGGGCTAGATGGGTAATGGGCATTAAGGAGGGCACTTGTTGTGATGAGCACTGGGTGTTGTATGCAACTGATAAAACACCAAATTCTACTCCTGAAACCAATATTACACTATATGTTAACAAACTAGAATTTGGGGGAAAAGGGAGTTGATCTCCTTGGGAAGACAGGGCTCCCAAGCTGAATGCACTCAGCCATTACAAGGCAGTCAGGGAGAGCCTCTTCGAGGAAATGAGGCTGGCATTGACCTTGAAGCAGGGATGTAGCTTGACAAGGGCAGATATGGGTAAGGAAAAGGACTTGAAGCAGGAGGAACAGGAGTAAAGGCAGTGGGTTGGTAGCAACCAAAACCGATCTGAGGGACAGAGAAGGCCAGTGGCCAGAACGGAGGGTTGGGATATGGTGAGGTGTGGGAGAGTTAGAAGATGCAGTGGGGTCCAGACTTGGGGGGGATGCGGGAGCTTGGAAGGTGCACCGAGGAGGTTGGATTTGATCCTGGTGGCAACAGGCAGCCATTGTTAGATTTCTGAGGACTTCTGGGGAGGGGTGGGATGACAGTGAGTTTTTAGGAGAGTCTCATGATGGTTTGTGTAGGGGTGGAGGGACTAGTAAGAGGAGGACTACAGGTAGGGAGGAAGGCTTGGGAGCTACAGGGAATGACACACATGCAGAGCTCGGTTCTCCATGGCAGTTGGAAAGGAAGGGGAGCAAAGTGATGTGTGGTGATGAGAGGAAGGTGAGGGCCCGGGATTGATGGGCTGCTGGGGCAGAAGGGTGAGGATCCGGAGACTGGCTCACTGAGCGCGTGTGAAACCTGGAGCAGCAAGCAGGAGATGGGGCTGGACTGGGCCCAGTGTGCTGAGTCTCCTTGCGAACTAGTGGGCTGCCCGGTGGGAGTGATCAGCAAGCAGATGGATCAGAGAACCAAAGCTTTAGGAATTAAAGGTGGTGATAATAGTGACTTCTGGTCTGTATGTTTCAGGACCCCATTTAAACAGTTGACACTATTTACTGAATCCTAACAACCACCTGTGCTGTGGTTATCCCTTACAAGTGAAAAAAATGAGGCTCAGTGACTTGCTCAAGGTCCTGCAGGCAAAATACGTAGGTATATGATCTAGATAGGACTCCTAACAAAGCTGTCGGCCCTGTGATTGGAGTCCAGAGCAGAGTCCCATTTAAATAGGCACAGCAAAATCACGCACACCAGATCTTTAAAAGAATCTCAATTCTCTATCCTAAGTCTCTCTAAAAATATGAAAAGGGACCCAAAGGACAACTCCCACTCCTATTTTTTTTTCCATATATCCTTTCCCGTCGTCTTTCTCTTGTCTGCTCACCCCCACCATCTTGAGCTGTCCCCCCCCCCAAATTCCACAGGCACCCCCTCTCTACTCCCAGCCTTCAAGGCTTTCCTCCTTTGGCCTCTTTCTCCGTCTCTCTCCCCCACCGTTTTTCTCCCTCTCTCTTCCTCTCCTCTCTGTTGGGAGGCTGTTCTGTAACCTGCAAGAGGTTCCCTCTCTTCGTCTCCTCTCTCCCTTTTTCCATCTGTTCCTCTCCTTCCTTCTCTCCTTCCCCCCACCGCCTCCTTTCTCCCACCCTCTCCTCCTCCCTCCCCTTCCTCTGCTTCCCTCTGCGCTCTCCCGCCTCACACGCCCCACCCCTCCACCCCGCTCATTATCATGTAAATTGTCTTAACCTTTGGAGCTGAGTCTCTCCCTCTCTCCTGCTTCCTCAGTTCTCAGCCCAGGGCCTGCATCTGCATCACAAAAGCAGAGAAACTTGTCTGGCAGAACTGGCCTGAACTCAGACACTAAAAGAAAGAAAAAGCTGGGGGAAACTGGACAGTTACAGGGTTAGAAGGTTCGCTTGGACCAGTGGGGGGATGGGGGCACAACCCCACGTTCACAGATTTTATTACACACGTACATATGAACATACGTAACACTGATGTGCATGTCTGTATACTTAGGTATGTAACACACATTGTAAACTAGCCAGGCAATAGGAAGAAGTAATGCCTTGAACTTGTAGACTTTATTCAGTGAAGAATACTCTCACTTTCATTTGTTCGCCATCTGTACAGGTGCATGTTTCTCTCAATAAATCATGAACTTCTCAAGGACAGAATAGAGATCTTCAGTACGATGCCTGACACAAGAAGTATTAGATACTGTGTTCATAGCCCAGCTGTACCACCAGCTCTATGACCCTGGGTAAATTATTGAACTTCCTCAGTGCTCAGTATTTGCGTCTTCAAAATGGTCATAATCCTAATACCTTCTTCATTCTTCTGCTATAAGATTAAATGAGATAATGCTTGCAAAGTGTTATGCCCAAGTTTTCGCGTCAGAGAGACCACCAAGGAGCCAGGCACGGATGCAGTCACACGTGGGTTTATTTGACAAGCTTAAGCTTGGGCCCAAGTATACCCGACACAGCGGAGTAGGGACTTGGACCCTGAACCAGATTGCAGTCAGAATTTTTAAAGGCAGAGTAGGGGTAGACTCGGGTGCTTGAGGACAAGGGGGATTATGGATGATGTAAGTCTCCAAGGACTTTCAGAAGCAAGGTCTCCAGGACCTTGAGGGACTAGCTATTGTTGGGAGAAAGGTTATTTATTACCAATAACAAAAATCTTCTCATGAGACCCTTTAAGTGTGTATCAGTGGGCCATATGCTTGGGAATGATTCTCGACACTATCTTGGAGGTTTAGAGATAAAGGAATTGTTTAAGTAGACTTACAGGATCCTGGTCGGACCTGTCGGGGTAGGGGGTCGGTCAGGCTAGGATTGTCCTTAGCAAAACCTCAAGGTGAGGGCAGTTAAGTCCCCAGGGGAGAGCCACTCTGTCTGTTTCAAGGGCTTGTCAGTAGGTAAGGAATTTTAATGATTTTCTTCTGCCTCTGTTTCCCACATCAGCTAAACTTGAGGTGGGATGGCCTTAATTTTCTCAGCCTCCACATTTCCCCCTGAACAATTTTGACCCTTAAATCTTTAAGGTTGTTGAAGGTGGAAGGTCTCATCTTCTGTAACTTCTTCCTGCTGAATAGGGGCGTAGAGTTGTCCCTACCTACTCAGGTCAACATTGATCATTTAGGGAATGTGTAGGGGAGTTATGAAAGACAGAGGCAGCTGAGTCCAGGGGTTTAAATCAATCATTAAAGTAGAGAGTGACTGTTTAAAGTGCTAACCTGAGTAGGTCAGAACCCAAGAAATATTTTGTGATAATCTGGAACATCAAGATGGCTGCATTTATGTCAGGGCTAGACTCAAGGTGGGTACAGCCTTGTTTTTCTTGGCCTCCACACAAAGTGCTTGGGATAGTGCTCGACACATAGAAAGTTCACAGCACATATTAACTCTTGTTCTTTTTTGTTGGTTTTGTTGTTTATAATTATTGGTAAGATCTTGATGAGTTATCCTCACGGGGCCTTGGTGAGGAGTGGGTACAGTTTGATCTGCATTTTGCATGTTAGAAACAGAGGCACAATAACCGGGTTACTGACCTAAACAGGACTGAAGATTCGTGCTGGTTGGCATGGCTGCCTGGTGCTCCTCTGTCCCACCAAGGGGCTTCATTAGAACTGCCCCCTCCCTCACGTTCCCCGCCCCTCCCGAGATAAATGCAGCTCTTTAGGGAGGCAGAATCACATTTCACACCTGGTTTCCAGAATGTCATCAGATCTCCTCTGGTACAAGAAATCTTGACATTTAATTCACACAGCGGAGCTCAGAACCCTATCTTTTTTTTAATCAGGGAAATATTGTGGCCTCATCTGCACGGCGCGTTTGCCCTGTAGTTTACATGAATTCTGAATCGGGCAGAAACAAGGATGCTGTCTGGCCTGTGTCCGCCTGGAGAAACCTCAGGGGTGGTTGTCAGATCTGATGGGGACTGGGGGAGGTGACGGATGACGGCCTCCGTGCACCTGTGCCCAAACCTGAGGCCAGGAAGAGGCTTCCGTGGGGCAGCAGCGTGGACGCCTGCCGCGCCCTGCACACCTCGGCTCTCCAGCCACACCAGCCCAGGCCCAGTCCTGCTCTGATCCTTGGCCTGGCCAGATGGGTAGACCTGAAAACTCCTCCATTCAAGACCATCGTAATTCTACTGCTCCATTTTGCAGATGGGGCAAAACAGGCCCCATATGGCCCAAACAGGAAAAGGACTTACTCCAGAGAGGATGAGGCAGCCAAGGACTAGAATGTCAGGTTTTTGGAGTCACGGTTCTCTTCTCTTTCCGTCTGACCAGTCTGCCTCAAATCACCCAGCCCGTGTGGGGCCTCATTTTCTTTCATTCAGTTGGTCAGTCATTCATCTCACAAATACTTACCGAGCACTCACTTCATGGCAGACCATGCATTATGATCCAGCAGGGTTGGCTACAAAGATTAAAAAGGTGTTGGGGCTCCCTAGCTTCGGCAGAGATCGTGTTTCTGGGAAGAAAAGGTAGATTTCTTGATTTCTGAGGCCTCAAGCAGCCCTGACATTCCAGCTCTGCAGGACCCAGTGCAGCCAGGTCCACCCCCTCCCTGCGGTCCAAAGCCAGATCCGGCTGTAGGAAGCTTGGTCCAGGCTTGCGGCAGCAGCACCATCTGCCCACACGTTCCCCGCATCACTGTGTTCAGTGCAGAGTAGGGCTCAGTGGACAGACGGGTTCACGAGTGACTCCAGGTGTGTGCCCTCTCAGGCCAAGTGCTGGGCTAGGTGCTAGGGGCATTCCTATGAATAGGACAGACACAGCCCCTGCCCTCAAGGGGCACGAGCAAGCAGGACAGACACTTCAGGCACTTCCTGTTTTTATGGAAGCACGGTGATATGAGCCCTGAGGCAGCTGAGGATGACAGACGTAGTAACCATGTCCTAACTCCTGGCTGTCTGAAAACGACATGAGCAAGAGCTCCTCGAGCAGGGCCTGGTACACAGTAGGTGCTCAGGAGAGGCGACTTAGTATTCAGATCATATGCCTTAAAGCAAAGTGACCACTACTCTAGTTATTTGTTCGCTTGTTTTTTTAAGATTTTATTTATTCATTTATTTGACAGAGAGATCACAAGTAGGCAGAGAGGCAGGCAGAGAGAGAGAGGGAGAAGCAGGCTCCCTGTTGAACAAGTAGCCTAATTCGGGACTCGATCCCAGAACCCTGGGATCATGACCTGAACCGAAGGCAGAGTCTCAACCCACTGAGCCACTCAGGTGCCCCCAACTACTCTAGTTTTAAAAGGTTGCTTGGGCATGGCCGCTGAGGGGAAGGAGGGAGACAGGTCCGGGCCTTCTGGGCAGACGGTCACTGCAGCTGAGAACACATAGGGTGACACAGCTTTGGCTTAGGTTCTGTCCTGTGGTCAGCTGTCCATCCTAGAGGAATAGTAGGGAAGCCAGAGCAGGCTCGAGCGAGCCAGTTCACGCACGTCTGGCCCTTAGACGAGAGGCTGCTGAGGGGGAAGATGAGCTTTCTCAGGTGGACTTTGGATTTTGCTAAAGGCTTTGTGGAAAACCTTTTACTAAATGTTGATAAAAGGCCATGCCATGCCTGCCTTAGTAGTCTAGTGTTGAGAACACACCTTGGTCTCGCTTGTTGATGGAGGAGCACCCTGGGCCCTGGGATCCTCTCTCTGGACATGGGGGACTGTGGTCCAGGCCCAGAGGTGAAGGACGTTCTCCTAGGACACTGGGTTCAGTATGCTGCCCCAGGGCCTTCTGAAGACAGTGCTTTGCTTTGGGGACAGAGTTTTTGAGGAAAACAGTTTACCTAGGAGAAAGCCCACATTCTTCCTGCCGTGAGGCCCTTGACCCAGAGATGCCAGGCCAAGTCTGAGCACAATCCCTGAGCTTGTTCTTTGAGAAGCAGGGCAGGCGGCCATCATGGTTAGGGAGGTGTTTGATGTTTCGGATCTCAGGTAGTCGTGCCCTTAACTCTAAGTGGTAAGTGCTTGAGCCAGTCACTCCAGGTGTCACCAGGTAAGTTAGCATGCCTTTGGCCATGAGGAAAAAAACACACCCTCCCAGCGGTGTCCGGAACTGTAAGGACAGTCAATGTCTTGTGGATAGGGAGGCCCGAGCATTGGCACTCCCAGGGCTCAGCACCAGGGCCCGGGTCTGCACTTGGAGGCTTTCTGGGTGCTCTTGGTTCCAAGATGGCAGGAAACACACCTCCTCGCGAGGAGTCCAGAGGCCGGTGGAAGAAGCGGAGCATCCCGACTTCTTACTCCACATTGGCCTGACAGTAAGGGAGCGGAGAAGACAGAACTGTGGACCCTTTTGCCATTCTAGTGGGACACAGGCAGAGAGCAGTTCAGGGATAACATGGAGTACCGCCTGCCACCCTCCCTGCAGGCACCCGTGAGAAGCAGAGAGCCCATGAAGGTGGCATGCGAGGTGATGGGAAGCCGAGCCCCAAGCCCATGGGGGTGGGGGCGGCGGGTGATCTGGGGGATGGGGACTCCAGGGTGACCTGTCCTTCCAGGCGATGGCAGAGGAGGGGCCTGATTTCTTCTCTGGTTTTGGCTCTGCCGTAGTCCCACTGTCTTCATCTCCTCAGGCTGATATAAGAAAAATACCACAGCCTTAAACAATAAAGACGTGTTTCTCGCCATTCTGGAGGTTGGGAAGTTGGAGATCAGACCCACCTTTTGGTTCCTGGGCAGCTGTCTCCTCACGGGGCCCTCACATGGCAGAAGGGATGGGGGAGCTCTGTGGGCTTACTGGGCCCTCGTCCCATCCTAGGGGGACCCTCATCCATGGGGGCTCTGCCCCCATGACCTCATCCCCTCCCACAGACCTTCCTTCTAATACCAGTACACTGGAGATTAGGTCTCAACACAGGAACTTGCAGGGCAACAGGGACACAAACATCCATCTGTAGCACCACAGAGACACGGAAAGTCAGTGTTGTCCCCAGGGGCACCAGAGACAAGAAAATAGCTGCCGGCCAGTGAATGCCAGCAGCCTAAAGCTGGTGGCGAAGTCCAGGGGAAGAACATCCATCTGGAGCATCATGGGGCAGGGCTCCCCGGGCCCAGCCCAATGGTCAGGCACCTTTGGCCCTGCACTACCCCCACACCCCAGCTTCAGTGGCTTATGAGGTGTGGCTGAGGCCGCAGCCAGCCCTGGCCCCCATCTGGCCCCAACGCCCCTTCCGTGGCATGTCAAGTAGAGGGGTGCTAAGCCAGGCCACCGTGGCCTTTGCCCATTCATGTGTTCATTGCCTATAGAAAGGGCCATAGGATTTTTAAAACAAAAGGAAAAGGAAGCATAAATGGGAGAGCCCCTGTAGGAACACAAGGCAGTGAGCAGTCAATGAATGCCGCAGGCAAGGATGCCTCACACTTGCGTGGCTCTCTGTCTCTCTCTCTCTGATTCTCTCATGCTCGCTTACTCCCCCCACCCACTGCAAGCCACTAATTACTCTGCTCTGACGGTGGGAGAATGTTATAGCCGTGCAAAGAAACATCCCGTAGCATCAGGACTGACGTGGGGCCCCACATGGCCCTTCCCGTGATGTCCGGGAGGCCCCTGCATTACAGCCCGTCCCGTGTCTGTCTGGCTGCCCCACGGCAGGAGCGGCTGGCCTCCTCTCTGCAGAGCCATTCCTGTGGATGCATCCTTCCGGCTCAGCATAGTGGTTTTAAGGGGGCAAGCGAGCTACCAAGGGGACCTCTCAGCCTTAGAAGATGGCAGAAAACTAGCCAAAGATGGCTAAGAGACAGCCTGAAGATGGCAGAGAACTAGCCAAAGATGGCTAAGAGACAGCCTGCCTGACCAATGCCATTTCTGTGAGGTTCCTGGCATATCAAAAAGTAAAGAATGCCCAAGTCAAGGTCACAAAAGTGTGGTGTAGTTTAAATGTATATACTTAACAGTGAATACCTTGGACCCACTGCAGACACAATGCACTATAGCTGTGCTACCTAAAAATCAGCTCCAGGCCTACTGTATTCTTTCACAGGGCAGTGCCAGCCATGTGGTCCTGCAGTGGGTCACCTGGGAAAGTTTTGTGACCTGCATTGTCACCTTTTACTACCGTGCTCTCTCTCCAACTATGTCCATTACCTCACTTGCTCCAAGCCCCCAGTTTGAGCCCTTTGTGAATGTACAGTCCCTTTCTGGGGATCCAGGACACCACAGAGGAGCAGGACACCACAGAGGAGCCTGTTTGCTAAAATCCAGCTTGTTGGTGGGCACTGGGGACTGAGAAAGGGGTTAGAATTGTCAAGGCAGCAGCATCACATGGGGGAGACCACGATCGTAGGCCACGTGGGGATGGCCAAGGTGGTATCCGGGTCTCTCCCCAGCTCAGCGGCCCTGCTTCTTTGGAGGTGGGGGTGGGGCCAGGAGGCACCAAGGAAGTTCCGCACACGTTAGGGTGGGGTTGGCTTCCCGGCAAAACCCAAACCCGTCTGCCCCTTGACAGTCACGTACACATTCACCCTGCACTTGACTTTTTCCTCCTCCTTCGTGTTACTGGCAAGGCAACTTACAGTGGCCTGGTGTCGTTGCCAAAGACCCTTCTCCGGACAAAGTGGGCCTCTTTTGGTCACCAGTGCAGAAGGTACCATCAAACTGGCTTGTGAAAAAAAGTCATCTGGCCCAGGGATTAAGAAGTCTAGACGGGGGGCTCCTGGGTGGCTCAGTGGGTTAAGCCTCTGCCTTCGGCTCAGGTCATGATCTCAGGGTCCTGGGATCGAGCCCCACATTGGGCTCTCTGCTCAGCAGGAAGCCTGCTTCTTCCTCTCTCTCTGCCTGCCTCTCTGCCTACTTGTGATCTCTGTCTGTCAAATAAATAAATAAAAATCTTAAAAAAAAAAAAGAAGGCTAGAGGGACAACTGCAGGTGTGGCTTGATTCAGCCGCTCCCAGGACATCCCTGGCTTCTCCTCATTTCTCTACTGTGTCCCACTGTGTGATCTTTACCTTGGGCTCCATGAATTTGCTCTCTCACCTTGCCTATCGTTGGCTACAGCAGTAGACTCACTACCTCTTCCCACCACACCTGACCTAGGAGCGAGCGTCCTGGCATATACGGAGATAGGCCACACCTTGCTGGCTCTTCCCTAAGCACCTCCCCAGGTCCTGGAGGTCCCTCTCTCAGTGGTCCTGCTGGACCACAGGCCCATCCCTCAACCACTCACTGTGACCAGAGTTCACCTGGGGTTAGAGCCGGGCTTTGCAGTCAGAGGGACATGACCTTGAATCCTGGCCCTGCCTCTCACCACATTGGACTTCAGGCTGCTCATCTAGCCCAGGGCACCTCAGATTCCTCTTCCAAAAACTGAGGATTGCAGCACTACCTGCTGACAAGCTTGTTCTGTTAAAAGCAATGATGCAGACAAAGAGCTAAGCAAGGCGCCCGGTACGAGGTACACGCTCCGCAAACAGCTGTCGCTTCCTTCTCCTCTTACCCCACTTCACTGCCTGTCTGGGGAGGAGCCACAACCAGAAGTCTGGACATGACAGTGTTTCAAACTTGGCGTGAAGGGTTAGTGCCAAGGCCTCTGAGTTACTGCAGGTCAAAGAGGGGGCCTCCCCGCACGCCCCACCTCCTGCCCGGACCTGTTGGTTCTGGTTCTGGAGCCTCAGCTCCTGCTCTTGCTGGCTTGGCCAGAGTGGCGCTGAGGAGCACAGCTCCCGAGTCAGAGCTTGGCCAGGCCTGAGAGAAGCCAGAGAAGGAACAACAAGAAGAAGAGGCAGGGCGGCAGAGAGGGGGAGGGGAGGCAGACGGTTCTAGGGGGCTGGGGAGCTCCTGAGGTGGTTCTTCACCAGTGGAAGGGTTACGCCATCAGGTGTCCCTGAGTCAGCAGGGGCTTAGCCCAGTGCCTGGCAGCTGCTGGTAATTTGTGTTAGGGCTGTGTGGCTGTGTGGATGCCATTCCCATGGCAAGCCACTCCTTAGGCCCTCCGCATACAAATGTCTGCTCCCTCTCTGACATGCCCACGTCTGTCTCTCTTTTTCGTTCACTCGTCCATTTGTTTGGGAAGCCTGTGTTCTGGCCATGTCTGCACTGGCCAAGTGCCAAGCCCTGGGTGAGCGGAAACAGGCAGGGGTGCTGCTGTCCCAGAGCTCAGTCTGGGAAGAGATGGACACTCCTTAGAAGCTCTAGAGAGCTGAAAACATCCTGGCTGCAGGCCCAGCCTGGCCTGTGCTAGAGGACAAGGTGTCTGACAAAGAGCAGCAGGGACTGGCGTGAATGAGGCAAACAAGAGCGGGAGAGAAGAAACAGGACATTGCAGGCAGTTGGAACAGCATATGCAAAGGCCCTGAGGTGAGGAGTCCTGACCAAGTGTAAGGGTCTTGAAGAAGGCCAGTGTGACTGAGGCCCACAGGTCGAGGGGGCATAGGGGTAGGAGATGAGGCTGAAGAAGGAGCGAGGGGCCAGCCAGATGAGAGAGGCTTCTCAGCCATGGGAAGAATTTTGGCTCTGTTCGTAGCTCAGAAGGAAGCCACTAAAGATTTTTCCTTGTGGCTGCTGGATGGAGAATGGCTAGGTGGCAGCAAGAATGGCAACAGGGGAAGAGTAAAGAGGCTCCTGTGGGCATCCAGAGAGAAAGAGGCACACAGTCTGTCCCAAGAAGGGACTGGGACTCCCAGGTCTGCCCACCACCCACCTCACATGTGACACTGGGCCATATTTCCTCTAGGCACACCGCCTCAGAGCCTACCAGAGCCTGCAGGTGTCTGTTGGGTGAGTGGAAGGAGTTCTGCTCCACCCCCGCAGCCTAACCGATACAGAGGGGACCCCAAGCCCTGAGCACAAGGACAGCGCTGGCCACCTTGCTCTGGGCATCCAGGAAGTCCTCGGGGGAACCTCCTCCGGGCTCTGTGCCTCCGGAGTGCTGTGGCCTCCCCATCCCAGCCCCTGACTTCAGTCCCTTCTGGATGTTCTAGCCTTGACTTCCTCAAACCCCTATGCTTAGCCTCAGTTTCCTCGTCGGTAAACTCGAGATAATTCTGTCATTCTGATAACAAATAACCATGGACAGGGAGCTCTTTCATTGCAATGTGCTCCTGCAAACCCAGCGTGAGCCTGTTACTTCCACTGACGCCCACAGGCCCTTCTGGCTCAGCCAGCCAGCTCACGTCACCCAGCGCAAGTGCTAGCAGACCACGGTCCTCCCTTCCTCTCTCCCCAGGCAGCCCAGCAGCGGCTGACGGCTTCTTGAGGAGCTGCGGACAGAGAGCGTTCACACACCCAGAATGCCCTCCCCCTGGTGTCTCTGGTCCCAGGTCCCCAGGGCGCAGTCCTGAAATAGCTCACTGCCAAATTAGGTCCAGCGTTTCCAGCTCTGTGGGCGCCTCCTCCCCTTCCCCAGCCCTCTGTCTTCCTTCTATTCTCCTTCCTGCCACACTTCCCTGCACGGTGCCCAGACCAGCTGGTTCTCCTAATGACAACTGGCCAAGGAAAGGAAGGAGCTGTCTGGGCCCGAGGAGCCTGCTGGGGCCTCTGCCGCCGTTTGCAGGTTCTGGGCCTGGGTGTTCGAGTGGCGGAGTACCTTGACTCCCAGATCCTGCCCTCCCCAGGACCGGGTTCAGGAGTTTGTGGGGGGGGCGGGGGAGCTGACTCTTGTATCCACACGTGGAGAATGGTCTGCCCCACTTCCACACGAAGCTCTAGATGTGGTGGACAAAGAGCACAGGCTCGGGAGTCAGGTACACGGTCAAAACCAGACCCTGCTTTCTGGGCTCTGTGACATCAGGCCGGTTCCTTGTGTACCTGAAACCACAGTTTTCTCATATATAGAAAAAATGATACCAGTGTCTTTCAAGGGCACGTGGCTGGCTCAGTTAGTGGAGCATGTGACTCGATCTCGACTGTGAGTTCGAGCCCCAGGTTGGGTGTAGAGATTACTTAAAAATAAAATCTTAAACAAACAAAAAAAACAGTGGATTTCAATCCGGATACAGGCTTACCTGCTATAACCAAGACCCCTACGTAACAGTGACATCAATTAGAGAAGGGCGTCTCTCTCTGGCCTCAGCTGCCCAGATGTACCCAGGATCACGCCCTTCTGTCCACAGCTGAGAGGCTCTGTCACCTTCAGGGTCACTGTTTCCTTTCAGGCCTGAGAGGCAGCTCCAGCTGCCCCTTATCGCAAGCAGTGGGGTCAGAAAAGGAGAGGGGTTGGATTGTTGAAGGCCTTGAGTGTCGGGCCAAGGAGGATAGCATCTCCCTGGCATCAGCTCAGAGGTGTTGAGCAGGGTAAGAGCCCATGCCGAGCGGCGTTCCACTAGCACTGCATGGAGGGTAGGACGGCCCATGTCTTCCCTGGACCTTGTTGCTTTGTGTCAGTTTGCTTCAGATCCACTTTTCATCCACAGCCCAGCAGTTCTCTGAACATCAGGGTCTCAGAGCCCCATTGGCCAGGACCCATGTGGCCAGCCTCCTTCCGCAGCACTGGTCTCTACCTCGCCCAGCACCTCTGGCCCCTCCTCAGAGAAGCATCTCCGAGCATGCCGCTCTTCCCGACGCTTCCCTTCCTTGGGCCTCCGCGTCCCTTGGATTATAATCACAGCTTTCTCTGCAAGCACTTGCCATAAGCATACGATTTTGTGCTGGGAGTCTCATTGACACTCAGCTGGCCTGGGACTCCTCAGGCATTAGTCCCGTGACGTGATCGCGCAAAACATGTTTGTCTTGTCGAGTGAGCTTGGGAACCCAGATCGCGTCTCCTCTTGGGGAAGCGCTATGCCCCTCGCACTGTCAAAGACACTCCAGGCCCTCCAGAAAGGAAGCTTGTTGTATGTGTCTCACCCCGAATTTCCCACTGCTGGGTTGTTTTTTTTTTTTTTGAGTCATCTGATGAAGTTATGTAAGCATTCCCTGCAACCTGCGTTCTTGTTCAGGCCCTTCCTTCTACAGAACGGGAAACAGAGGCACAGTGGGAGGAGAGGCTCGCACGAGGTCACATCACAGGTCACAGGAAATAAGAGCCACACTCCCGCCTACCAGTAACTGTTCCCGAGCTTCCTTCCCTTCTCCAGAGTCCCTGCCCCACGCCCCGCTGCCTGTCTGGTCTCCCCAGCCCTCTGCTGCTGTTGCCTCCCTGGGTAGGAGGTGTGACCCCTGGGACTAAGAGTGAAGCAGCGACACCAGACGGGGGCTCTCGATCTTGCCGTCCCTGAATTAGAGTGGGTCCAGGGTTATCCCTCGAAGACTTCCACCCTCACCCGCACTCTGCTTGGGCCCAGAAGTGCAGAGAAGGACAGCCCTGGACACCTCTGTGCCCACACTGGTCCAAGCACTGTCTCCATGGGAACACATCGGGTCCTCGTCTTGCCCCTTGGAGGACTTCCTACTTCTTGGTGGGACCCTGACTGATACATAGATTCCGTTATGCCCCCGTTCTGCAGATGAGAAAGCTGAAGTTCAGGGAGAGGAGCTAACAGTGAAGCCCAAGGTCACACTGCTACGGAGCGGGAGCAAACCCAGGCAGCCCGGCCCGCAGTGTGTGCTCTCAACCAGTCTAGCGAGGATGTGGGCCCACATTCTCCATCTGCCCCCCGCCCCCCACCAAGAAGATCTCTGCGAGCCACGGTCTGGGACCAGGCACTGAGCTGTGTACGTAGAGATAACCAGTGACTCCTGGAAGACCAGGAAAGGGCCAGCCTTTGTAGCCATCAACTGACACCATGCCGTGGTCACCCAGCCCGCCAGCAGGTGAGGTCAAGGTGCTGACCGAGCAGCTCTTCTGCCCCCTTCACTGGTTCCTGGGCCTTGCCAGCCACAGGTGTGAGTGGGTGGAAAGACTGTTCTGGTGTCACCATCCAAAGCAGGCCAGGAAGCAAGCCCAGGACATGTCTCTGGGCTCCAAGTCCTAGAGGTCTTCAAGCTAGAAAGGTAGAAGAGAATCAGGCCTTGCCTCCGCAAGGAAAGTGGGGGAAGTGGGAAAATGCAGCTCCAGTCCTAACCCCACCAGGCACCTAGCTCCATAGGGAGAACAGCTGGTGTGAGCCAGGCTTCCTCGCTGTGACCCTGACATCCACAGGGGCGAGAGCCCAGTCTGCCTGGGATCCCCAGGTTCTCATCAGGGAGGGCTGGGGTCTTAATCATGTGAGGGTCCTTCTCAAGCCAGAGGCCTGCCAGGCCTCAGCTCATGGCAGAAAAGCTCAGTTCCTGGCCCAGCCCCACTCCCGGCTGGCTGTGTGACCTCAGGCATGTCCCTTATCCCACAGGGCCCTACAGAAGAACCAGATGGCCTCTAAGATCTCCCCTCCACCTCCTCCCCCATGTGAGTTCTATAAATTCTAAACAGTTCTATAAATTCTCCTGGCAGAGCTTAATTGCTAAGGTTAGGTGATTGCCAGCACAAGGCTCTTCCCTTTTATCCAAAAGAGAAAGAACCGCAGAGTTTCAAAAGCAGGACATGTGTGGAAGTTGGAAGTTGGACTGACTTCTTTCCAGGTGGGAGTCGCTGTTAGCGGCAGAGGGCGGCAACCCGCCCCGGTGGGGGTCCTCCATGAGCACCCAGGGCCTGCAGCTTGGGGTGGGGACCAGAAAGGGGCTGTAAGGATGGGCGTGGCCCCAGGCCCACAGGAGCCCCATGTGGACTTGTGTGTGTAAGGCCCCGAGCCGTGGGGATGAAGCTACTAAGCCAGGCAGAAAAATGCTGTCAAGTGTTCCCACTGCTGCGTCTGTGTCAAGGGCAACCGTGTTGCGGGGTGACAGGGGCCCATGAATGGCCGGGTGAAGCTGTCAGTTTGGGTCTGATCAATCTGGAAGGCTCCCTGGGTGGTGGGGAGAGGGAAGGTGGATTTCAGGAGCTGCTCGCTTGACAAGAAGGAGGTGGCAAGGCATACGGCACAGGCTCCGGGGGCGGCGGGGGAGGTGATGCCAGGGACACCTCTGGGCATTGTCACAAATGCTTTGCACACATGTCAGTGACAGACCCACACCCCAAACCCAGAGCACATGGGCAGATGTCCTGTGGTGCCCTCCAGGCACCCAGAGCTCAGAGCACTGGCCAGTGCCGCTGCTGAATTTCCCCCAGACCCATTCTGTGCCCTGCCTGCCCTGCTCAAGCCCCCGGAGTCTTCTCACTAGCCCTCAGCCTCTTCTGACCCGGAGTCAGTGCTCCGAGCCACAGCCAGCAAGATCTTTTCCAAATGTGTAGCTGATCTCTGCTTCACAGCCCTCTGTGTCCCTCAAAACCAAGCCCTGCCGGCCTTGGGCCTGTGCTCCTGCCACAGGGCCTGCTTCTCATGCCTTAAACTCTGTAACTTCGTTGGCCCCAGAACCTGCGCAGGAGACATTTCTCCCACGCCTGCTCCCCCCATCCATCCCTGCCCCCTGTGCCCTGTCTCCCTAGACTTGGGCTCTACTGTCACCTCTGGGAATCCTTGCCTGATCCCCCAACAGCAAGCCAGGCCTTTTGTCCTGAGGCTCTCAGAGCCCTCGCAGCTTGCTTCACGGCCTTGCCACATTTGTAAATGTATGTGTGTAGAATATTTGATCCTCTGCTAGACCGCAGGGAAGGAAGGGACCGTGCCTGCGTGGCTCCAAGGGGACTGAGTACCCAGCACGTAGCCTAGTGCCTGGCCCAGGGCAGGTAGGTGCTCAGTTAAACTCTGCTCCATAAACAGAGTTACTTGCCCATGGCGGCTAAGTTGTCTGCTGGGGTCAGAATGGACTTATCTCATATATGTCTGGTGCACCGCACCTTCCGAAACTGAAAGGTCCCTCTTGCCAGTGTCTCTATTGAGCCTACAGAGCTCTGTTGAGCTCTCCCCTATCCAGCCCTCCCGGTTCTCCAGCCTCAAGAAGTAACCATCACAAACTCGAGAGTCCTTGTGGACACCTTGCACCATGAGCCCCACAGGCTTGGCGGAGTCCGGGTGTCAGGCACCCAGCCCATTCCTCCTCCCCACAACCTCTCAGGTTGGTGTGAGTTCTGGAAAAGTCCTGCTTTCCTAGTCACTAGCTGCGTGGTCCTTTGAAAAACCCCAGAATACATGCTCTCACTGGGTCTCTCAGCGAGCTGACTGTGTGGATCCCGAGACCCTCAGGACCATGGCACCCACAGATGCGCAGGGAGGCTTCCCATGGGTGTAGGAGAGAGCGCCACCAAAAGAACCACCCAGAATTTATCTTTGAGTAGCACAGTCTCCTGACCTGGATTCTGCATAGCATTCACGGGTCCTGAACAGGGGGGTAAAGAACCCCCAGGGTACTGAGTGAGAGTACACAGACTGCTGTGGGGGAGCTGGAGGCCCTGGTGGCCTTGGAACTCCCTGTTGTCATGGCCTAGGCATGGACATCTCTTCATCCTTCCTCCAGTGTTTACAGAGCCCGTGCAAGTAACCTCTGTCCCTGCCTCCTCACAGAGCCTGGTGGTGCAGCTTGCCAGCTAGCAGTGTGTCCAGCGGGGAACTGCCAATCTGCTCTGCCCTTCTTTTCCTTCAGCTGTCACCTGGGGAGTAAAAGTGGTACCTACCTTGTGCTTGGGACACTGTGTAGGGCCTGACCATTTGCCCAGAACATCGGTATGTGCAAGCTCCTTATTCATCTGCTCAGGCTGCCCTAACGAAGCATTGACTGGGTAGGTTAAGAAAAGCAAGTTTATTTTCTCACAGTTCTGGATGCAGGAAGTCTGAGGTCAAGGCTCTGGCCCATTCAGTCTCTGGTGAGTGCCCTGTCCCTAACCTGCAGATGCCACCTTCTCATTATGTCTCCGCACGGTCTTTCCTAGGTACCTGCTCCCAACAGGGAGAGAAAGCTCTCTGATGTCTCTTTTTATAAGGACACTAATCCTCTCAGATCAGGGCCCCCCCACATTTATGACCTCACTTAACCTTAATTACTTCTTCACTCCAAATACAGCCTTCAACATAGGAATTTTGGGTGGTTACATATATTCACTCTATAGACTTCTAGTAAAAAGATTTATTTAGCCTTTCTGACCTTGGTGATAAATTGACCTGGCCTGTATATAGCCTTTGCCCACTACACAGCTCCGTGCTGAGCCCCCTTTAAGGGCGGAAACCCTGTGTTTCCCAGCTCCAAGCTCCAGGCTTGGCACAAAAGTAAATCCCTGCCAGTTCTGACATCTTTTCCCTAATGACTAAGGATGTTGAGTATCTTGTCGTATCTTTTTGGCCATTTGTATATGTTCTCTGGAGAAACTCTTAAAACCGTGGCCCATTTTTCAGTTAGATTATCTTATTGTTGAGTGATAAGAGTTCTTGATGTATTGTCGATACTAGTCCATTCTCAGATATGTATATATGACTTCCAGATATCTTCTTCCATTCTATGGGTTGTATTTCCTCTTCCTTGATGCTGTCCTGTAGATGTCCCACCCACTTCTGCCCTGCCCTCTCCCTTGGGCCTCCCTCTCCTTTCTGGGCCTCCTCCTCTTTCTTCCCTGTTCTCCTCTAGGGACTTGCACTTTTCTGGGGTCATAGGACCAGGCTCTTTACTGCTTTGAGGACATCCTCTCCCAGTGTTGCCAACAGGTCCTCACCCAGCCAGCAGCCTGACCTGCACCCAGACTGCGGTTGTCCCTGGGTTTGAGGAGTTCTGAGGCTGTGAGCTGAGCTGTGCCCACAGCCCCACAGCATGAGCGTGGGGCAAGGGGAGGGGAGAGCACCATACAGGGAGCAACCACTGTGTCCTCGGAGCTTCGCATGCACTAAACCATCACATCCCCAGAACAGTGAAAAAACACTAGTCTCTACCCTGTCTCTACCCTGTGCATAAAATGCAGCCAGAATTTGCCATCCACCACTGTACTGCACATGTCTGATTCAGGGGCATATGTCTCCTAGCCCATTTGGTTAATGTCTACTCTGGGAGAGGCCCAGGGTCATTCAGAAATACTAGAGAAAGTGTTGGTACCGCCTCAGGACAAAGTCCCAGCACAGTGGCTACACAAGCTTTCTGACACTTCAGAAAATGCCCAACTTCTCCTGCTGCAACAAACCAGTCCACAGCCTCAGCGGCTAAACACAGTTAAGGATCTGTTCTCGTTCACATCATGGTCTGATGTCAAAGCTGGTGGGGCAGGCTAGTGCATGCTGTCGGGAGCCAGCTCCTTCTCTGATCTGTGGCTTTGCCAGACCCCTGGGGTCTTCTGCTGGACACATCGAAGATTACAAGGGAAGCTTTTGGAGGCCAGGCCACTCTTCATCGACCAGAACTTGGTCACTTGGTCACTTCTAAGTGCCAGGAGGTCTCAGAAATGTCTGGTTATGACCTCAGGAGGAAAAGTCAAAATACTCTTGAGTGTAGGGAGCCAGGCTTGCCCTAGGGCTCAGATGTGAATTTTAGCGACATGGCTTCCAGCTCTTCAAAATGCCGCCTCTAGGGTGGTGAGAAGTCCATTGCTTGGCTCTTTTGGCCCTGTTTCTGCCCCACGTTGGGGCCCGACTGAGAGGTTGAAGAGCATTGATTGTCCAGAACATGGTGGAGCAAAGCGTCAAGCTCACTTGGTGGCCATTGGGGTGGAATGTCCCCTTCCCCTTGCCCCACGCTTCTCTGGTTCCTTTATCCGAGCTCTGTAAACATGGGCTGACCTGGTGCTGGCTGCACGACTGCCCGGGGGCCTGGGCCCCATGCGCTGTGAGCCAATGTTCTGGGGACTTCTCTTGTCTATCAGTGCTACTCTGGCATGACACACATACTTCAGTGCCTATGAAATTAAGTGATACATACAAACCTTTTATTTTTACTTTTGAGGTTATATATTTATGATAATGTGTATTAGGGGAAAAAAAAAATCACTGGGCGCCTGGGTGGCTCGGTTGGTTAGGCTACCTTTGGCTCAGGTCCTGATCCCAGAGTCCTGGGACTGAGTCCCACTTTGGGTTCTCGGCTCTGCGGGGAGTCTGTTTCTCCCTCTAACCTTCTCCCCTCTCATGCTCTCTCTCTCTCACTCTCTATCTATCTCAGGTAAATAAATAAAATCTTTTTTTTTTTTAATCTCTAACACTTAAACCCCATAACTTTTGCATAAATTATTACTCAAGATGAAGCTGATTTGGGGGCTTTACTGATATGGGGATAAAAGACACATGAGTGAATGAGTTTGGGAACATGACATGGGACAAAAAGGCTCAGCTGCCAGTCTGCCTTGATGGTTCCAGAGCTCACCAGCTGTATGACCGTCTTCACCTGTTACCTCCTCTGTAGCATGTCCCCATAATATATATGTGTGTGTGTATATATATATATAGATATAGATATAGATATATATATGTTGGAGAGAGGGCAGTTAGGGATCAAATGATAACATGTTATCTGCTCACTAGGTACTAGTTACTAATGTCGTTACTAAGAAAACCATCATATCATTTAACCGTGCCAATAGTCCTGCGATCGGTGCTATTAACGCCATTGTACAGATGAGCAAAGAAAGGCTAAGAAGTCACTTGTCCAGCTAGCAGCAGGGCGAGGCTCTGAGCCCGATGTGCCTGACTCAGAAGCTGGGCTGTCCAAGGGGAGTCCAGTTCCAGCCTTTCCTGTGGGGCTGACTTAAGCATGCCACATCCCTCTTTGAGCCCGAGGCTGCCTGTGCGCCTGGAGCGGGGACCAGCTTAGTGCCCTGTGCAGGACCCAGCCTGCAGAACTTAAGGACTACTGTCCTCACATCAATCACTGTAGAAGCCTTTGCTTTTAAAACAAACAAACAAACAACTGGACAGAATGTGATCTGGATGCCTGCAAGCTTTGGCCCCCCGGATCCTCTGCCTGGCTCAGGAGTCTCACAGCTGTCTTTCGCCGTAACACCTGGTCACTCCCCTGTGGCTAGCCTTCAGACTCACTCCAGACCACAGACCACCGTTTGCCTATCTATTCATCGGTCAGTGGACATCTCAGGGCTGAAAAGAATAATGCCGCCAAAATATTGCCGTACAGGTGTTTGTGTGCCCGTGTTTTTACCTCTCTCGGTAAATGGGCAGGAGTAGAATTGCTAGGTCATATGGCAGGGGAATGGGAACCACATACGAAGCTTCCAAACTGCGGTCCAAAGCGGCTGTACTATTTAAAACTCCATGAGCAATGTGGGAGACTTCCCGCCTGTGCCGGCCTGTCATTGACACTTGGAACTGTCGGCCCTTTTCCTCTTAGCTCCTCCAGTTTGTACGGCGTGGTATTTCACTGTGATTTTCATCTGCATTTCCTGATGACTAATGATATTTAGTGCCTTTTAATGTGCTTTTGGGCCATTCCTATACCCTCTTTTGTAAAGGATCCGTTCACATCTTTCTTATTCTTTCCTTTTAATGGGTTGTCTTCTTATTATTGACCTGGAAGAGGGTTTTAAAAAAAAATAGATCCTGGATTCAGGTTCTCTGTCAGGTATGTGTCCTGTAAATATTTTCCCCAGCCCGGGACTTGCCTTTGCAATGAACATTTTTAATGGATATTGATACGTAGACTCTCAAGCTTCCCATCCTGGCCCGTACCTCCCTTTTGAGGGTTGGGAACCCCTTTACTAATTATTTCTGTCCACCTGTGGGGTAACTTTATCTGCAGGTAAAGAGGTGGAATGGCTTTAGGGCTTGCGTTTATGACTCTGGGATCAGGCGGTCTCGGCCCTAGTCCCAGCCTGGCTTATCCTTCGCCTCTGCTCTCTGAACCTTGTTTTTCTGGCTTGGAAAATGGCAGCATTGAACGCATTCTCGTTGGCTGGTGTGAAGATGAAAAGACACGAGGATTGCGACGCACCTAGGGAGAAGGCACAAAAGCCCTGTTGTGTCTGTTAGCATCCCTGTCGCTAAGACCCCTCAGCACCTAGCCCCACCACCCCAACCCATGCAGAACTGGCCGCACAGAGCAGCTTTCTTCTACCTTCTTTTGTTCTTCGACATAAAACATTATATTGGTTTCAGGTGTACAACATCATGATTCAATATGTGTGTATTGTTGGTCTCCTTCTTTGTACTGAAAACACCGCCTCCCTCCCCGTTACTCAGGCCAAAAACCTCGGAACCCCCTTTCCCCTCACTCACTTCCTGTTCCAGAATGGCTCCTGAATCATCTTTGTCTCTCTGTGTGGGCCCCCGCCCCAGTCAAGCCTCCTCCTGCTCTCCAGCGCTCTTGGACTCAACTCCTTACCAAGACGGTCCCGGTCTTCTGCCGACCCCATCTTGCGCTCCACGCGCCACGGCCACCATTGCCAAAGACTTCCTTTCTGAGCCAGAAACCCAGGGCTCCTGGGGTGGCTGTTTGGGGGAGACCACTGTGTAAGGGCAAGGCTCAGCTGTCACTAGCTTCTTCTCTGGTTATAAATAACAGGCCCTATTCTTAGCCCACCAGCCGTCAGCTCCCCGCCCCTACCTTCCAGAGCCTCCGTCAGGGACCTTGGCTGTCCTTCTTGGAGACAGGCCATTCCTTGGCCTTTGGCAGGACCCATTCCTTTAATACGTGATCAGAAAATTCAATTATAAAACCAATTACTGATTTCCTGAGCTTTACAAGGGAGACATGAAAGTTTGATTAAGTTTGAATTCCTGTTTGGCCGGTTGCCAGCCAAGGCCAAATGGGCTTGTGGGAGATTTTTGTTGTTGTTGATCCTGTTTTGTTTTGCAGCGGCACTCTTGGGGTGGGGGGACGATGCATGGGTTTTGTGTTGTGGGTTCCCCCCACCACTGGCTGAGTAGCTGTTCCCTGTTGTGATGCAGGAGATGTAAATCCCCCAAAGACCCAGTTGCCAGGGCGACAGGCTCCAGGGAACAGAGCTCAGCGAAACAAAGTCCTTCAGCTCTGAAGGGAGCAGCTTTGTTTCCCTTGTGGAGTCTGGCTATAGTGGCCTCAGAAAGCAGCGTTCAAGGGCGCCCGCATCAGCAGGGACCCAGAAATGGCTGGCTGGTCACTTTAGAGTAGCTTCAGCAGTGCGGTTGGGCTCTGCCCGCTTCCAGCGCCTACCCAGGGGACACCCAGATGCCGAGGCCTAGAGTCCGAAAGTCGAAAGACCATGCCTCTGCCCCAGGTGGTCACCTGTCCCCAGAACCTGCCGGCTGTCTGGCAGCTGCAGCCTCCCAGGCCCAGCGGCAAGGACCGGGGCAGGGAGGGACTGGAAAGCAAAGCTTGGTCTCGTCCAAGTAGGTTTTTCGGGGACTTCTGGAAAACCGCACAGAGCCTGCGGTAGGAGTTGGCCCAAGGCTCCAGGCCAGAGTTGGAGCTGGTTCTGGGACCCAAGTTCCTTTGCTGGGAATAGAACAGGAGGCTGTCAGTTCTCTGGAAGCCGTAACCATCCTAGAACTCTCCTACAAAGGGCGTGTTATCCAAAAGGGGGTGATGGAGCCCCACTCACCACTGTCCCCGCACGCCTAAAATGCCCCAGTTAGAGATGGAGCCCTTCAGGTTTAAAAGGCTTTTAGGTCTCTAGGAATCCTGGTTAAAGTACTAAAACCCCTGGATTGAGAGTCATCTTCCAGTGATGATTAGCCATTGGCCAACTGAGAAAACAGCCCTTTGGAAGTAGAGTTATGGGATTCCTTGTGCCCCGGGTGGGGTCACATAAATTCTCCCTGCCTCCCTGCTCAGTCAAGGCCAGGCTCAAAAGTAACCCCTTACGCCAGAAAACAGCCCACACCTCTAATGGTTCCATGGTGCCCCACACCTCACAAGGCACTCATACCCTGCCCTTTGTCCCTACTGCAGCCTCACCAGCCAGCCTGCCTTGACCCCCATTGCAGATGAGGCAGTGAGGCTCAGAGAGGTCAAGGGCCTTGCCCAGCATCACACCGATGGTGAGTCCAAATCCTGAACTTGGTGCCGGGACTTTGGAGTCCCACCCAGCCCTGTTCCCTGTTTCTTCTGCACACACTGACTCCAGCTGCGCAGAAGCCATGGGTACAGTGTACCCACTGTTTGATTGGCTTGTTTGTTTGTTTTTATAAGGTGAGAATTTTTGCTGAGGTTTGAATTTGAGGGTGTTGAGGGTTTTCTTCTTCTTCTTCTTTTTTTTTTTTTTTTTTTAAGTGAAACTGTTACAGCTTCCTGGTGGAGTTGTAATTAGGAAATTCTGGGTTAGTCAGCTCGGCAGAATTGACAAATAACCAGGGAGTGCTGGATAGAGTACTTTTTCCCTCCTTAGAATTCCAGGTTTTACCAAATTGGGGGGAAGGAGTTGTGAAGACGAAAATGTGTGCAGCTGTGCTGGGTCAGGGAGGACAGATTCCCTCCTTTATGTACAACTAGCCAATAAAAATGTAGTTATCTTCATATAGGGTGATTTTCTGTATGCGTAGACATGAGGCAGTATGGGAGACGTGGGGAGAAACAGGTAAAGGGGAACCCATGTTGGGGTCCAGGCTTTGGCAAGAAGAGTCTTAGGAGCCCGCATGTGCCTGGACAGGCCCCACTGTCACCTCCCCGTCAGCTTGCACTAATGAGTGACCGTGCTGACGGCAGGGCAGTGACCAGCTACCCTGTAAAGGGAGGCTTGTGCCAGACCCTGTTGCTTCCATTATTACTGTGACTGACCTGCTTCACATAATAGTGATATATCTGTTTTCATACAACTCCAAAAAATATGTAGCCTATTCAGCTCATGATTGCCAAGATATTAGAAGTCCCAAATCAGGACTTAACTTTTTTCAGAAGTGAGTCAAGTAAAAAACAACAACAACAAAAACCCACTGTGCACTGAAGGGCAGAGTTGGTACACAGATCAGGCAGGACTTCTGAACGCAGGACAGAGAGGACTGAAGTCCAGGAACGCTCACCTGCCCAGAGGAGCGTGCTGAGTCTGTGATCATCCTCATTTTACAGATAAGGCTCAGAAAGGGTGAGTGCCTTGCCCGTGATCACACAGCTGATAGATGACAAGAGACCAGGACCAAGCCCCAGCCCCGTCTGACTCCAAAGGCAGGCCAGCAGCCCCAGGGTGGTTCAGAGCACACAACGCAGGTGAACCTTCTCGTCTTTACTTCCGAGGTGAAGCCCTTTTCTTGGCTGTATTGGGAGAAACCAGGCTTTTCTGGTTCTTTACGGAAAGGTTAATGGAGGTGAACCCCACTCTGGGGAAGTGGGGCCCTGGGCCTGCTTCCTCCAGTCAGCGTCTAATTCTCTCAAAGAAAAGCCTTTTCAGAAAGAGCCTGGCGCGGCCGCTGCATGTGACCACAGCCGCAACTGCCCCGTTGTCCCCGGGGCCAGCGGTCCCAGCTCTGGCCCACCAGTGCCCCGTGCCTCCCCTTCTCTTCTTCCAGGGCCCCTCCCAGCGCTTCCTTTTCTTCTTTCGTTCTTGCCTCTGAATCACTTTTTCCAATAAGCTGTCTACTTAGTCTATCAAATAACTCCGGGAATGATTTCTGAAAGCCTCCCCCTGAGAACTGAAGCCTCAGAGTGGGAAACGCGTTTATATTTATGTAGCACCAAGACTTGAGAACGTTATTAAACTTGCATGGGGACCCGGCAAAAGAGCCTCCTCCAGCAGCATGGATTATGAGGGCCTAGCATCTTCAGCAGATGGGGACAGTCACACTGGCAACGTGGCCGGGTTTCTTGCTCCACTGGGAGAAACCAGCCCCGTTTCCCGGGACCCCAGACAATCAGCACAAAGCTTGCAGCTTAGAAACCAGTTGCATCCCTGTGTTTTATGACTGGCCAGGTTCCTAACCAGAGATTCTACGGCTGTAACCCCCAAACAAGAGGAAAATTGCGGTGTGCATGTGTGTGTGTGCACTCACACACATGCATTTGGATGTGTAGATATGGCGCGTGTGGTTTTGTGTATTTTGGGCTGTGTGCTTTCTCGAAGGAGAGAGCCTCTAGCTTTCTCAAAGACCCTTTGGAGGCACCACTTATAATCCTGAAAATGTTCCATGAAAGACCTACTATGTGGAGTGTGTAGGAGGCTAGCTGAAGCCTTTGAGAAGAGTAATTCTCGTGGAAATTAGAGCTCAGAGAAGAAAAACCAGCAACTAAGGACAACAGCCATACTGTGCTCTCACAATGGAAAGGATTGAAGGAAGCAGGTGCAGGGAATGGGGGGCTGCTTGAAGTCAGGGTGGGAGCCACCTGGCTTCTGCTACGGCTAACCTCTGCTGGTGTCACACTGTCCATATGGCTTATATTCATCCCTGGATCCTTATGACACCCCCAAGAAGTTGGAACTATTAAGCAGATTGGGCTGCTAGGGCTGGGTGAGGTCACACAGTAGTGGCAGAGCCCAAACCAACGCCCCCCCTCCAGCTGTCTCACTGGGTAAAATACTCACCTCCAGATTCCAGCTTTCTCATGTGTGAAATATCCCAGAGAAGCAAAAAGAATATCTTTTAGGGACGCCTGGCAGGCTCAGTCAGTTGAGCACGCGACTCTTGATCTTGGGGTTGTGAGTTCAAGCACCAGATTGGGTGTGTAGAGATTACTTAAGTATCAGAAAATCATCCCCCTGCTTTTGGCCCGGCAGCGCCTGATGGAGCTTAATACGTGTCTGTGGCAGGACCATAGGTGTCCCTGTGTTTTCCTGGATGGTTTCAGGGCTCCCAATGAACCACCAAGGAGAGGAGTTCTACCTAAGCCTCATTTTACAAATTAGGGTCTGACCGTCGCCCACTAACTCGTGGGGGTTCCCAGGCATCTTCAGTGTCCGTTCCAGAAGCATGGCCCCTGCCCCCACTGATTGTCTGGGGACCTAGTTCTCCCTGGCCCACTCGCCACCCAAGTGGCTCTGTCACAGTTGAGCGTGAGGCCACATCCCCCTGGACTGCCCAGTGCCCTGAAGTCAGTCTCTGCGGCCATAAGAGCCCAGGCCAGCTGATGCTGACCGTGATCGGTACCAGCCAGTGCGGCAGTGCTAACGCTCTCAGTGCTACAGGGGCCTAGAACATGGAGCTGTGGGCCCCTGAGCAATGCAGTTGATGGAGGGTTTTCCATTTTGAGCCCCCGGGAGTATGACGGGACTGTGTAACACACTTCATGACGTCCACTGAGGTGACTCGGTTGTGCCTTTGAAGATCAAGGCTCTTCCAGAGGATGTGCGGTAGAGCCAATAGCACAGGTTTGGGGGATTGGGAAGATCTAGACACGCTCCAGCACTAGCTTCCAGCTCGGAGATCTCTTAGCCTCCATTTCCCTTGGCCTTGCTCTCGGTTGCTTATCCAGGGGAGGAAGAGGCAGGCAGGACCATGTTGCTGCTGACTCTCTAAGCACTTACCACAGAAGCAGGTGATTTTTTTTATTATTGCTTTGTGTGTTTCTGTGTGTAAAGAGAGATTGGCAGTTTTTGGTTTGGGGTTTTTTTGGTGTTTGGTTTTTGGGTTTTTTTGGTTTTTTTTTTTTTTTTTTTTTTGGCTATTGTGATTTTTCTGTTTTGTTTTGGTAAGTTATTTTTAGCTAGACTCCTGACTTAAACTTTTTTTACTGTGCATTTCTTCCAAGTGGAACACAGCTCAGCCATTGCACATGATTGAAGGGTTTAGCACTTGACTACAGTAACTCACTTAAAACCCACAGCACGCAGTGAGGTGCTATTATCATCCCCATTTTACCACTGAAGACTAAGAAGACCTGGTCTCCAAGGGCAGGTTCGGCTCCCAGTGTTGCTGTCTGGAAGACCTGAGCAGTCTTCTCAGTGTGCTCAGGGTCTGCTGCTTCTAGCCCCACTGACACCACCACACCACGCCCGCCCCTGGCAGTCTGCAGTTCTCAGGGACACCAGGGCCAGCACCAGCAGGCTGAGGTTCCCTAGGCCCTGGCCACTTGGCATTGTGAACTGTGGCCTCTCCCACAGCGGTGGAGGGAGGCGGATCCACCACCACCTGCTCCTCCCCCCACCGCCAAGCCCTGCTTCCTGCTTCCAGGCTAGTCTGAGCTTGCCCCCACCTCCATGCTGGGAGCTACCAGCTAAGCCACCGTTGACCCTGTAGCCTTGAGCCAGCCCCTTCCTCCCTGTGCCTCACTTTCCCAACTTGCATGATGAGGGAGCATAGATAATTGCAGTGAAATCCTTTTTTCCTCTCTGTGGCCTCACTTCTGGCTCTCCCGCCGCCCTCCTGTGGCTTTCCACCACACCCAAAATAAAAGTCTACCCCCTTTCCATGGTCAGTGGCACCCTGCGTGCTGCGGCGTCTCACACTGGCTGCTGCTCAGAAAGGGCCTCGAGCACAGCCCGCCTGCCCGCCGCCTGCCCACTTCCCGCCCTGCCGATGACCATCACTGTGTGTATCCTTTCCTCCCCTAACCTGCGTCCTTAACTTTAGATGTACGCCTTGCCTTGACATTTCCCTTTTCTTCCATGCCCCCAAATTATTAAAAACAGCTGCTTCTAATTAATTGAGTGAATCATGGAAAAACACTTTTTTCCTATCTATAAATAATTCCACCTCAAATTTTTCTGGGAGAATAAAATGCTGTGGCCAACGTCCATCCAGCACACACCCAGAGCATATCATCTAGCTTCCCAGCTTTAGTTCATGGACCTCCCAGTGCCATTTCTGGAACTCCCCCCAGCCTGAAACAGGACCGCTGAGGGCCAATCAAGGTGAAACCCATGGAAAAGGGCCACAGGCGTCATAAGGAGCCTTCAACTACTAATTCTGCCACTTCCGGGCAGTTTCACATGACTTCAGCCCCACCTTTTGGGTGGCCAGCTCTGTGCTCTGGCCCATGGCTGCAGGGGGGTGCACCAAGAGAAGACACAGCTCCTTCCCCAAGAGGGGAGCACAGTCTTGCATTCCAGACTGACACAGCGAAGTCCATTCAGCAGCTGACTATGCTCCGGAGCCCAGGATAGGACCCCAGAAGACAGCCAGGAATGAAAGCTGGAGCAGAGCCTTCCCAGAGCAGACCCTCCACCGTCACGTCCTGGGGCATGAAATGTGCTATGGGCACACCCAAGGAACCCTCTCTTACATTTACTGCAAGGTTCTGTACAGATGCCATCATTTTCTACAACACGGGCAAGGGTGGGAAGCCCAGCCTAGAGGCAGCAGAGCTGCAGTTGGCATCTTAGGTGGCAAGGCCTTGGGTGAAGCTTTCACCCTCTGGGGCCAGAGAGCCCTTCGTGATGGTAGAACTTGTTAAGTGCTTGCCTGCCAATTGCAGCATTTTGGAGTGAGGTGGTACCAGTGACCTCAGATATGATCACATTCAAAGAGAGGCAGAGATGGGGTGTGTGGGCTACCATTGATCCCAGCCCTTGACTCCGGCAGCCCCTGCTTATCTGTCACAGCACTGAGCCTCTCCTGACTCCTCTCAGGTTACCAGTGCCCCCAGGGGCCAACAGCTCCATCAGAGTTGGTCCTCAAGTTGAAGCCAGCTTCCCACCTCTGGTCAACCCGGTACAGCTCCCTTACATTACAGAACACAGCAGAGGAAAGCAACCTGGAAGGCCGCTGCAGGGAGAATACCTCTTTATGCCCCAAGTCTCCCAGCCGCCTGGTACAATGCTTTTTAACTCTTTACCTACCAAGTTCATCTGTTCAGCAAATGTTTACTGAGCCCCTGCGGTGTGCCCAGCTCAGTGGTATATCCTAAATGCAAGGAGTCTGGTGTCGCAGGAGCTCAGGGTCCAGGGAAACACGTATCCTAGAAGGTGGTAAGAGCTTCTTTCAGTACCACCCTTATTCGGGGCTGGGGTGTGAGGCTGAGATCCCGCCACCCCAGACTTCAGTGAGCCCCTTGTCTCTGCCTCGCTTGTTTCTCAGGGACGTGGCCCATCAGCTGGACGCCTGTGTTCTGTTCTCTCCTTGCTCAAGTCCTTGCCCCCGGTTCCAGTCTTGTCTCTAGGGATGACCAAGACGTGTGGCCGTCCCAGGCAGGCAGAGCACTGATCCCTCTTCAAGCTGGTCCTCTCGAAGTGTTCGTCCTTTATTCGGCAGATCCAGGGAGAGACTAATTTTCTATTAATGAAAATGTGTTTCTTTACTGTTCAAAATAAGGGCTCTATTAGATGCACTGAACATAACATGACTTTTTTTTTTTTTTTTAAGTTTACATTAACTTTTTGGGATCTGAGCCCATGTGGACATAACTATAGAGTTAGGCTCCAAAGTTGGTCTACAAGTTCCTTCTCTCTCTCTCTCTTTTTAATGTTGGCAAACATTCTCCACTTTAGTGAGGTTCACGTTCTTTCTTCAGTTTCCATTTGCAGGACAGGTCTCCCCCACTACGCAAAAACAGAGCATTCTTAGAAAAACTTTTGTAAGCAAAGACATAAAGCAAAGAAGCAATTACTATTAATTTATATGGGAAAAATTTTGAGCATTTGTAGACCCCCAAAATAACCTTATTCTCAGGCGTTTCTGATCCCTTGAGATGCGTCTTGCTAACGGGTACACAAAATGAATGGCAATAGCACGGGCTCAGAGACACCTTCAAAGCTATGGCGGCTGAGATGCAGGCTGCAGTTTCCAGGGAAGGAGCCTGGTGGGGCCGCTCCCGCTCTCTCCTCAGGGTACGTGTTGCCTCTGTCAGGGCTCCCTGAAAAAGAAATGCTGAATGCTGGTTTTGCTTTGTGCCTTTTTTGTTTGTTGGTTTCTGTAAAAGTGAAAATCCTCCTCGGATGACTTCTGGTTAGAGAAAACAGGTGCTAACATGGGTCTTTCGTAAGAGAGAAGTGGCATAACATAAACTTTCGAAAAGCGGAGGATCCCTATGTTCCAAGCCAGACAGTCTCTTCAGAGGAATATCAGAGGGTTTGGAATTGAGAGGAGAGCCCCAACCCCTTCACCCTGCAGACGGCCCTGACCCAGGCACGACTCAGGTGCAGAACCTCTCTGAGCGCCCATCTCGGACTGGCTGCGAACGGGTGCATGTGCATTCCACACACAGATGTGGTTGTCATTGCTCAGCTGGCAGAGGGAGGCCCTGCGGAGGAGGCTGCCTCCCTCTGCTGGAGTGGGGCCAGCACACTTGCCTGCAGTTGCCCTGGAGATGTCCAGGACAGGTGGGGGTCACCTGGCATCATATTTCCATTCATACCTGCGGCGTGTTGGCTCATCACTGGTCTGTCCCCTAACCTCGCTTCCTTCCCCACATTTCCTGTTGAGCTGAGCAGTGACCTGGAGGGTAGGCTCTGGGTGGTCCTTTCTCTGCTTTCTTGCCCCACCTTTAGCTCCTTGTGCTACTGGGCCTCCCAAGGATGAGGGGGTGGCACCTGGTATCCATCTCCACTTACGGCCTAGAATTCATTCATTCCACAAGCAGCACCTCGTGAATGAACTAAATGGGCAACAGGGCAGATGCGGCCCTGCCCTCTTGGAGCTCACCATCCTTCTAGGAAGAGAAAGAGTCAGCGAGGAAACAAGTATACATAATTACATGTTGTAATAAGAGCTATTCAAGAAAAGAAGACCGTCAAGGGGACAGCAAGGAGCACCTGCTTCCGAAGGGAAGGGTGTGGTCAGGAAGAGCTTTCTCTAGGAGTTATATTTAAACCGAGACCAGAAGCCCTTGCTCAGGCAGTACATATACTAAACTGAGATAGGAAGAAGAAACAAGGAGCCAGTCTTGCAGACTTGAGGTGGCAGGAGGAGCCGTACAAAGGCCCTGAGGTGGAAATGAATTTGCACGTGTGTTGCAAAGCCTAGAAAGGGAGCAGGGTGGCTGGCAGGTGGTAAGTGAGGGCAAGGGTGCCTCAGGATGAGGTTTAAGAGGAGACAGGACCCAGATCCTGCACTGCTTTGTGGGTAGAGTTCAGAATGATGGAGAGAGAACCCTGCTTCCAGCCCAAAGGAGAGCCCATTCTTGGAAGCTGTGTTCATTTGCTAGGCCTGCCTAAACAAAATGCCATAGACTGGGTGGCATGAACAATAGGACTTTATTTTCTCACAGTTCTGGAGGCTAAAAATCTGAGATTTTAGTGTCATCAGAGGTGATTTCCACTGAGTCCCCTCTCCCTGGCTTGTAGATGTCCGTCTTCTCCCTGTATCACATGGTCTCCCCTCTGTGTGTGTCCTAATCTCCTCCTAAGGACGCCAGCCGTAATAGATTAGCTCCCAATCTGAAAACCTCACTTTAACTTAATTACCCCTTTAAAGAACCCCCCGACCACCAAGTACAGTCACATTCTGAGGTACTGGTTGGTTAGGGCTTCAATACATGAATCCAGCGGGGAGGGGGGGACACCATTCAGCCCATGATGGGAGACTTCCCTGGAGTGCTCCTTGAGAGTAGGTTGGGGTTGTGGATCAGCGTTTGTAAAATGCCTCGGGAGCCTGGAGGAGACCCATCCTAAGCAGCCTGTCCTCTCTTGGTCCAAGGAGATGATTAGTATGGTCAAGGGCGTCAAAGACTTCATGGCACCAAACTGAGACTTTCTTACCCACGACTACTTAGAATCCTTGAAAGAGAATTAGAAACCTCCCAGGTGTGTAACTCAGTGGCATAATATAGGGTCCCCAGCGGCCCACACTTTGGGGACGCTCCTTCAAGCACATGGGGCAGGGCAGCCGGTGGGGGCAGGAAAGCGAGTGACAGCCTGAGTGAGGAAGGGGCTGGGCCCCCAGCAGCCTCTGCAGTGTTCCATCCCAACCCCTAGCAGAGCCCCTTGCCTGGCAGAGAGGTCTGGAAGGTGTTATGATGAATTAAACCGAGGAAAAACCCTCAACAGATATCCCAGGAAAGCTCGCAGATCAGTGTGTTCAGCCTCCTGGGGAGCCGGGGAGTGTTGGGGGGAGCAGCTAACGCCAGCGGCTGGAGGATGGAGGTGCACACAGCCCGCAGATGGGCCTCACGTTACCCCCTGCCCCCGCCTTATGCGGAAGGTAAAAATAACTACAAGGGGAGAAATGTCCTAGAGAAATTACCTTGAAATTCGGAAAACATGAAGCCTGGCTCCATCTAATTAAGATGACATTTTGCAAAGGGGGGGTTAGGGAGAGGCCTGGGTGGCATTTTAAATTGCAAGCTGATTGTGCAGCCTCTCTAATTTTGGTTCTGAACAAAGTTTCCAATTGGAACAGAGGACCGACTTCAAAGGCATCGCCTACCGCTGGCCAGGCAAAGGGAGTGAAAAGAGCAGCATGGGGCCTCTGGGCACAATGTGGCTGGGACTGGAGCAAAGGCTTGGGGCCGCAGGGGGCCGCAGCCCTCGGGAGCCTGCTGCGCCTTTTAGGGGATCAGTGGACCCGCTCCTGGGAGGAGAGCTAATTGAAGCAACGGCCTTGCCCTTGAAGAATGAGCTTTTGTCCAGCCTGGGCCATCTTAGGGGCACTTACTGGGCAGAGCTGTGGCCTGGGCTGGCTGTAGGCATCACCCCACCCCAGTCTCCCCCTGTGCTATAGAAACAGGCCTGGTTCTTGTGTAATAGCCCCCAGCATCCTCTTGGGGAGGGGCCGCTGCCTTCTGGGACTCCTCCCTGCCAGCCTCTAAGCCCCAAAAAGGTGGACAAGGCCCGCCCCTTCCCTCCCAGACTCCTGGAAGAGGCAACACCAGTCCCTTTCAACTTGGAAGGTGGAGGGTAAGCTCCCGAGTGGGAGGGCTAGGGGCCAGCTGGCCCAGGGAGCCACCCAAAATGCAGGATATCGTTCTGCTTTCTGGACAGAGTCACTCCAGGTATGATGCTCAGGATTCCCTCAGAAGCTCCTTTGTGCCCCTCCTTTTGCGCACCCTGGGTTAGCTCACAAAGACAGCTTGACCAGGCCGACTCTCTCATATTGCCGATACCCATCTCTATGCACACACGCACACCCACACGGCATGCTTTAAGCCATGCCCGGTTCCCAGAGCACACCCATCCAGACCCTGGGTTCTCACGCACCCTGGATAAGAACACAGCGTGGGGAACACCACCATTTATAGTTGAGGAAACTAAGTCACGGAGTTGAAATGATGAGCCCTCGGAGGCCAGATCCTGGCATTTTCCACAGATCCAGCGACCTCATGCCCCTTCCTCCCACTTGCTTCCCCTGACTTGCCCCCCGCCCTCCTGATCACCCACCAGGGTCTCTGTGCCATCCATTTCCTCCGCTCTACATGTCCCTGTCTGCAAAGGTCGCTACCCAATTCCTTCGAACGGAGGGCGGCAGGGTGGTGAGGGGGCTGAGAGGCAGGGGGTAATGGAATGAGCTCCAGAAGGGCAGCCTTGGTTCCAAAATGTGGGGGCTGTGGAGGGCTGAGGTGTGAATAAATGCTTTCTTGACAGTAGATTAAAGAAACAGTCTGGAGGCCAGGAGACTGGTTGGGCTAGACCCCTGCTGTCATCCACAGGCAAGAGTGACCTTGCAGGGAGATTGGGAGGGTCTGAGTTCAGACCTTCCTCGGGGCAAATGACAGTTCTTGGGAATCAGACTGGCTGGAGGAACAGAACAAGGGAAGAGAATGGAGCTGGCTTTGGGGTTTCTGGCTTGCGTGACCGGAAGCACAGAATTACCATTGCACAAGGGCCATGTGTCCCCGTGGAGTGGCGCGGGCATTCCTGGGGCCGTTCCTACAGACCAACAGCTTTCATTGGAGGACTTTTATGTGTTAAATTAACACACAGACCTCTGATTTCATGGAGGTTATTGTTTAGGATAAGCTGATTATTTAAAATGAGTCCATTTGAGGTCATTTTTAAAAATTAAGGAAATAGCCACGGTCATGTGCTACTTTGGCAGCCATCACAGGACTGAGACAGGAAGGAAGGCAGTGATGGAGACAGTGGCCCAGGAACCCAGGCGCAGGGGAGAGGGCGGGATAGACTGGGAACATGCCGAGCCAAGTGGAGGAGCCAGTAAACCCACCAGAGGTCAGGTGGAGCCACTCGGCAGCCCCCTGCATAGAGGAGGATCCTCTGACGTCCCACCCAGGGAGAAGGCGGCTTACAAAAGCAAGAAGGTGTTTGAGGACTGAGCCCTCAGCAACCTAAATGTTGGGTGGAGCGACAGAGGCCCACATAGGAGACAGCCCACAGTGGACTCACATGACTTAGAAGACAGCGCCTTGACCAGGAAGTAGCATCTACAGGGCCCAGCATCCGGAGAGAGGAGAAGTGAGCGGACAGCAGCAGGGGATGGGGAGGGCAGTGAAAGCCCCCGCCGGAGGTAGGCAGGGAGGTGGCAGGACAAACGGAGGAAGCAAGGAAGACGGAGGCTTGCAGGGGGCATTGGTGTCAGGGATGGGCTTAGGATGGGAGGCCAGAGCATGGTGTAGGTGGAAGCTAGAGGGAGAAAGAAGGCCCCAAGGGGGGATTGGTGGGGGAGCGGGTCGGAGGTTGAACAGAAGTGGAGTCAGGACCACTTTTTCAGAAGGTCAGGTCTTAATCCACATTAAGGAATGAAACCCACAGTGGTTTTCCTTTTGGGGGTTTTGTGGAGTTAAATTGGTGGCTAGATGAGGGCTCAGAGGCTTGTTAAGGGGCAATTCTAGATTTGGATTCAGTGGCTCCCTGGAAGGCGTGGTTCTCCCCTGGCCCCCATCAGCATACCAAGAGAAGGGTCCTACAGCCCCTGCTTGGGGGGCACCCACCTCACTGGAGGGGAAATGCCCACTTAGCCATGAAGCTGCTGGGGACAGGTGGGCAGGATGGGTGTCCCTTCCTCCTTCCTTCTGTCTTCCCTGCTGGCCTTGGTGCTGGGCACTTACCTTCGCGCTCCCCTTTAAGAGGACATTGGCAGCCAGGAGACCCGAAGTACCCATGACAACAAAGCTCCTTAGCAGGCCAGAGGCCCTGATTCTCCTGCATCTGTGTCTGAGCAGTTTGGGCAGTCATCTCAACAAAGTTGAGGCCACAAGTTGGCTGGTGGGGGTGGGGAGATGGGGGCATCCATCAGGACAGAAAAGCAGGTGCCCTGTCCCTTCCAGTGAGAATGCCACACACTCCTTGGAACCTGCAACCACCGGTGAGCTCATTCCCTCGTGGAACCAAAACCAGGGAACAAGGAGGGAGGCTGAGAGAGAGAAGGAAACAGGAAGTCTGTGGCCCAAGAGACCTGGAGCCCAGGGTGTGCCCACTCCCACCCTGTGCTGTCCCCAGGAGGCAGTACACGCTCCCAAGAAATCTGGGTGATCCTCCAAACCCCACAGAACCTCAACCCAAGGCCCTGCTGGTGGGAAAGAGTCAAAGCCAGGCAGAATCGGGGGATGTTCCCAGCCTACCACCTAGGGCCCGGAGCCGGATTCATTGCTCCCTTCCGAGTCCCAAGGACACGCTGGCCGGGTGCTTGCTTTATGCTGCTTGCTGCAGGAAGCTGCTTCCCAAGGGGAGGAAGTGGGCAGACCTTAGCTAGCATGCTGGACGCACATGTTGATTTCTATCTCAGTAGTTCTTAACATCAGTGCATATTAGAAAAAGATAAAAACTGGCACACTTGGGTGACTCAGTCAGTTAAGCATCCGACTCTTGATTTCAACTCAGGTCATGGTCTCAGGGTCGTGAGATGGAGCCCCACGTTGGGCTACGGGCTCAGTGTGGCGTCTGCTTGAGATTCTCTTGTTCTCTCTGTCTCTCTCTCTCATTCTCCCCCCTGCCTCTCCCACAGCTAGCGAGCCTGTGCACGCACTCTGTCTCTCTCTCTCTCTCTCTCTCTCTCTCAAATACATAAATAAAATCTTTTTTTAAAAAAAACCTAACCTATAGAATATACTTCTGAATATATTATTGTTAGCGATACTACATTTCCTTTCTCTTAAAATAAGTTTAAGTAGGCATAAGTCCAAAGAAAATCATGAAGTCAGTTGTGGCACAGGTGGTATCCAAACCCAGCCGAATTTTCACATCATTCTTGAGCGCCTGCTGTGTACCCCGCAGGGTTCTGCAGATGCAGTGGTGAACGAAAGTTATGCCTGTGGCAGGTATGTGAGTGGCTGAGGCCCAGGAGGCGCTGCTCTGGGGCCTCCTTTCCTGTTTGCAGGGGAGAGGAGCGGGATCACAGATTTTTTTGATATTCCAGAAAACAGGCCTCTGCCCTTCTGCGGCCGGCTTCTTGAGAGGGCACTCTGTTTCCTGTCCAGGAAGCAGGAGAGGAGGAACAGTAGCAGGACACAGAGACAGGGCACCCCTGGCTCCTCTCACAATCATGCCCGGCGTTTCCTGGCTCAAACGCAACAGAAGGTTCTTTCCTGCCCATCTGATAGTCTAGGGCAGGTGCTCCGGGTGGGTGGCTCTCCTCCGCGTGGTGATTCATGGGCCAGCTCTTTCCATCTTATGGCACTACTGCCGCCCAGGACTTTGTCATCACGTGCACTCGGGGACACAGTTACATCTTGGGAACCTTGGCCGACAGGCGACGCACTTCACTTTCATACTTCATTGACTCTAGTTCAGTTACAAGGCAGGTGGTGGCCTGCAGAAGGGTCTCTAACCCAGCGGCCACGAGAGGGCTGAAACTAGGCCCACCTTCCCCTTGCCAGACTGTGTAGCATGGAGGAAAGAACTCCTTTTTCCTAACCCTGACAAAGGTGCTGTGGGGCTGGCTTCTACCCTGGCTGGGACCAGAGCAGAGGACGTGGGAACAGAGAGAAAGGAGACAGAGGGACAGAAGAAAGCAAGAGTGGTCTGGGAGGGGAGAGGAACCTGAGCCCAGGAAGCACCAGATGGCCCTGCCATTTCAGATTGTGAGGGCTGGCTTGAGCCCCTGCACACCTCGTCCCACAGGGGTAGGGGTGTTCCACGGCCCACCCTCTCCTCAGTGAGCCCTGTGCAGCAGACTTGAGCCTCAGGCTCTGAGGCCCCTGACCACCCTCCCATGCCCAGGTCTGTGCAGCTAGGACCTTGTCCTTACCCCATGCCCTTGATCACCCAGGGTCAATGTCAGGAAGATGAGGGCAGCGGGGCCTCAAGGGAGGGGAGGCCATGTACCCTGGTCCCACGCCTTGGAGAGAGCCTCTGAGGTGGCGCCCGGGATGGAGCAGCTCTCATCCCCCTGGCCCCGAGCTGCCTGCAGACCCCACGGGGTGCGGCGCTCCATCCTCCCTTCCCTGCTGACCTCACATGAGAGACAGGCCGCCTTCACCCAATTCCCAGCCTCCCTGCCCCATGCTCCTGTCTCATGGCCAGGCACTGGGGGCCCGGGGAGCCGGCCTCTGGCCTGGTCCCACCATGCCTTCCGCCTCCTGCCGCCCCCAGGGTGGCCCGCTGGCGCTCTGCCCGGCCCAGCTGGGGCACAGCCACAGCTGCCACTCTGCCTCTCCAGTGTTTTGGTTGATGAGACTATTTGTCACCCTTGTTTTTGACCACCTGTTGCCATCCCACCACCTCATGTGTGCACAGTGCCAGCGTCAACACGCTAACACTGGGTCCCGGAGTGGGCACCGCCTGGGAGCCCTGTCCCCTTAGCGGTGGGGCTCAGGGAAGCCCAGGAGGGCGGCCTTCCCAGACCCCGCCCTCAAGGAGAAGCCGGGAGACCAGGACTCCGGCCGGCGGGTGCCGCCCCCAGGCTTGCTGGGTGACCTGGGACAAGGCCCCACCTCCTTTACCCAGGCCTCAGTTGTGCCCCCAGAGCATGACGTGGGAAGCAGGGCTGTGCAAACTCTGGAGCCAGAGAGCTGGTGTTCGAACCCCAGCCGCACCAACCTGCCGGCTGAGTGACCTTGGGCCGTCTCACAGCCCATCCGACCTCTGGTTTGTCTCTTTATAAAAGGACCAAACGGTAATACTTACGAACATTAAATGAACTAAAGTCCACGGGAGTGCTCGCTAAATACTGGCTACTGTGGTTATGTCTCGGGGCCCCTCCTTGGCAGGCATGTCCATGAGTGTGTCTCTGTGTGGGGGACGGTATTGCCAGCTCCAGTGCTCACCCTGGACACAGCAGTAGCCGGGACTTGCTGATCCTCTGGACCCGGTTGGTTTGGCCTGCCCTGGGTTCTCACCCCAGAGGTTCCTCCTGAACCCCAGCGCTGGCAGCTGTCCACCACCACTGGCAAAAACTTGCAATTCTCCATTTTCTAACCGAGAGGTATTGGCTGTGGCTCTGTGTCCCACCTCTCAGCCCGCGGGGGTGTGTGACTCAGTCACACTTATGCAGGTGGAACCCTCATCAGCTCCCTCTTACCCTGCTCGGGGAGCCCCTATGCCCGGGGTGGGGGGTGCTGGCTGCCCTTCTGTGCAATGAGACGGTGTGAGCGCGGAGAGGGGACGGTGGACAGAGTCACTACGTTTACTAACACGGCTTCGCCGAGTCAGAACGCGATTCCTTCCTCTCGGTCAGCCTGCGAAGCTCGAGAAGAAAGTCTCAGGCTGGTGCTAGTGTCCCCTTAACACCTCTGAACTCTCCCCCTCGTTAACAAAGACAAAACGACTCCAGGCCAAAAGCCTGCAGCAGGCAGCGGGATCCTGCGAGAACTTAACGTTAGTGTCCGCTTTCGCAGTCGTTGTCGTTCTCATGGGTGTCTAACGTTTTTGAATACTTCACGCAGGCTTTTCATTGACTGTAAGGATATGAGGTTTATAAAGCACAAAGATGTGTCCAAGAAAATTAATAACTGGTAGTCATAGATGAAACAGGACTTTTGTAGAAGTTATAAAGATGCTAGGGGAGAATGTTTGAGAAAGAATGATCTGGTCTAGTGGTTCTCAAACTTTGTGGTTTGGGGGCCCCTTTAAACTCTTAAAAAATTATGGAGGACCCCAAATTTCTTTTTTTTTAAGATTTTATTTATTTATTTGAGAGAGAGAGACAGTGAGAGACAGCATGAGCGAGGAGAAGGTCAGAGGGAGAAGCAGATGCCCCATGGAGCTGGGAGCCTGATGCGGGACTCGATCCCGGGACTCCGGGATCATGACCTGAGCCGAAGGCAGTCGTCCAACCAACTGAGCCACCCAGGCATCCCCAAAATTTCTTAATGTAGGCTATTATTGCATTAGAAAAGAAAACCAAGAGTGCTCACTTCAGCAGCACCTATACCTAAAAATTGGAACAATACAGAGAATATTAGTATGGCCCCAGCACAAGGCTGACACGCAAATTTGTGAAGCAGCCCACATTTTATTTTCTGCCTCTATCTTGTTTTGGTTTTTTTTTCCCTCTAGGGAGGGGGTATTCCTAGAACAGTGCCTGGCACATAATAGGCGCTCAATAAATATTTGTTTGTTGAAAAAAAATGAAAACCAAGAAAAATTTTAAATCTTCATTCATTTAAAAATAACTATGATAAACCTATTACACATAAACAACATTTTTATGAAAAATTATTCTGATTTCTAAAAATGTAGTAAGAAGAACGTCATTGTTTTGTATTTTTGTAAACCTCTTTAATGGCTGGCTTAATAGAAGACAGCTTGATTCTCATATGTGCTTCTGCATTCAGTCTGTCATGATTCGTTGTTTTGGTTGAAGAATAGGAATCAAATTTGGCCCCACATAAACACATATTTCAAAAAGGAAGGAATGTTTTACTAGCCTTTTCAGATAATTCTTCTTTGAAACTTACCCAAACTGGACAAATGGTGGTTTCTGAAAGGATGTTTGCAGTCTGAAACTATAGCAGGGACCCGTCCCTGTGCTGTCACATCAGAATCCATCAGTCTCTTTGACAAATGTTGCTGGAACAACTGGGACATCACATACAAAAAAAAAAAAAAAAGAGTCTAAATACAGACTTTCCACTTTTCACAAAAATTAACTTGAAATGGATCACAGGTAGATCTAAATGTAAAAGTCAGCACTATAAAACTCCTCAAAGGGATTATAGGAGGAAGCCGAGATGAACTTGGATCTGATGATGACTTGTAGACACAACACCAAAGTCACAATCCATAAAGGAGTAGATAAAGTGCTCGTCACAGAAATTTAAAACTGCTCTGTGAAGGCCACCATCAAGAGAAGAAGAAGAAGCGGGGACCAGGACAAAATATTTGCTAAAAGCATGTTTACGAGAAGACTGGTGCCCATGATAATCAAAGAACTCTTCAAACTCAATGGTAAGAAAACAACCCAACTTAAAAATGGGCCAAAGATGGGGCACCCAGGTGGCTCAGTGGGTTAAGCCACTGCCTTCGGCTTGGGTCATGATCTTGGGGTCCTGGGATCAAGCCCCACGTCGGGCTCTTTGCTTAGCAGGAAGCCTGCTTCTCTCTCTCTCTGCCTGCCTCTCTGCCTACTTGGGATCTTTCTCTGTCAGATAAATAAATAAAATCTTTAAAAAAAAAAAAATGGGCCAAACTCCTAACAGACACACCGCGAAAGAAGATGTACAGATGGCAGAGAGCGTACGGCATCTCCACATCATATGCCATCAGGGAAATGCAAATTAAAACAACAAGCTACCACTCCGCACCTAGTAGAGTGGCCAAAATCTGGAACACTGGCCACTCCAAATACTGACGGGGACGTGGAGCCACAGGACTCTCGCTCGTTGCTGGGGAAACGGCAAAATGGCGCCACACTTTGGAAAACAGTTTGGCAATTTCTTATAAAATGAAACATACTCCTCCCATAGGATCCAGCCATCAGGCTCTTCCATATTGTCTGCAAAGGTGTGACAACTTTTGTCCACACAAAAACCTGCACGTGAATGTTCATAGCAACTTTATTTATAACTGCCAAAGCTTGGAAGCAACCAGGATACCCTCCAGCAGGTGAGTGGGGAAGGACACTGGTCCATTCACACAATGGAATACTATTCCACACTGGAAGGAAATGAGCTCTTAAGCCACAAGACATGATGGAGGAAGCTTCGATGCACATTACTAAGTGAAAGAAGCCCATCTGAACAGGCTGCCTACTGTATGATTCCAACTGTGCGATAGTCTGGAAACGGCGAAACAATGGGGTCGGTAAAAAGATCAGAATGGTTGCCAGGGGTAGGAGAGGGGAAGGGATGAATAGGCAGAGCATGGAGGGTTTTTAGGGCAGAGGAAATACTCTGTGCGGTTCCACAATTCTGGATTCAGGGCATTATAAATTTGTCCAAATCCACAAAATGTACAATATCCAAGAGTGAACCCCACGGTTAACTACAGACTTCGGGTGAGTGTGATGTATTCACGTAGGATCATCCTTGGCAACGAATGGACCACTTTGGTGAGGGGTGTGGACAGCAGAGGGGGCTGGGGTTATGTAGGAAACCTCCACCTTCCTCTCTGTTTTGTTATAAATCTAAACCTGCTCTTAAAAAGTAAAGTCTCTTGAAAACGTCCATTGATCTGCTTTGCGCTTTGAATGGTTCTCTTAACCATGCATGATTTTTAACACCATTTGGGTCATTTGGAAAATGCTAGTTCAGAGTTACACGGTTCTTCCAAGTGTTGACATGTTTCAGCACACAGGATTAAAAACTCATGTTTGTTAACGTCAACACCCACCTCATCAGAAAAGCCTCCAGGTAGTGGGAAGCTATGAAGCTCAAGATGGTAAACACAGGTTTTCCAAAATTCTTTCACTTGAAAGCTGGAATTTTTTTTTTTTTTCATTTTGGCGACAGATATGTTCATTGTTTTCCTTGAAATGATGGGCTCGCTTGGTTTGTTTTTAGAAAATGTCTTCCAGAGACCAGATCAGAATCACCATTGTCTGTCTGTCAGGCATTCTTTTAAATGAAAGTGGTGTCCCACGAAGAAAGGCACTATTTTCACTGGCAGCTCAGGCTTGCAAGTGCTTTTCCTCCAGAAAACCATCATCCTTCGGTTTGCAGAAGCGTTTTATGCATGCTTCCCATTTCATCCCACAGAATATGAAAAAGATGGGTACTCGGGGTAGAGATCGCTCTTTAATTCATGATTTTTACTACTTCGTCAAGGACATTCTTAAGTAAAAGTGGCATCTTCTGTGACCGGCCACGGGAATGCGTGGTGGCTGCTGGGACAGTCTGGTGGTCCCGCTTGCGGCTCAGGAGCTAGTGGTGTTCTCTCCTGTGGCTTTTGCACCATCAGTGCAAGCTGTGATGCTATTAGGAATGTCAAAAATAGCGCCTTAGCGTCGTCCCGAACACAGTTTTGATCTTGTAGACCCCCACAAGGACTTCGGAGACCCCCATGGGTGCAGCCCACACTTTGAGAACCACTGGTGTAGCCAATCCTGTCCTCGCGCCTTTGGGGACCCTGCGACCCTGAGAGGGAGCTGAGGCTTGCCCAGGGTCCCCGAGCAGGTTGGAGGCAGGGCCACGTCTTCTGACACTTGAGGCACTGCTCCAGGCCATGTCCCTGAGATCCCAGAAGCAGGGTGACACGCTCCTTTTTGAACAAAGGCAGTATCTGATCAAGGTAATGATGAACAAGTGCCTCCAGCTAGGGGCCAAGGAGACAGGAAGGGGTATCAACGAATAAGCCTGGGGAGAGGCACCAGTCGGCCATACCTGCCCTCTTCCAGATTTGCCGGCCTTCTTCCAACCCCTGCCATGTGTGTGGTGGTCCAACTTCCATCTTCCCTCTAACATAATTGTGTTGCTAATATCTCCCAAGTGAGGCGGCTCTAATTAAACCATCGTCACTTTGTGTTCTGACGAGACGAGGTTGGCCATTATCACTTTTCTTTCCCTTTGACTGAGCTCTGTGTGGGTAATTTTATTCTGCCCTTGTTCGTTTCTTAGAAATTTAGCCTCTCCAATTTTAGTTCTTTTCTCCTATCTTAGAACATTGTGCTCAGGAGAAAGGCGGCGGAGGGTGAGGGTATCACAGATTTGGAAATCTCTGTCCCGTTCACCTTAAAGTTTATTTCTGACTGAACAGTGCCTGCTTGGTGGTTCAGCTGTCCCCCGCACCCCTGTCTAGGAGAGACGCCCAGGAGGTAAAGCCTGGCAGGTTCTGGACCCGCCAAGGGGTGAAAGGCACCAAGAGAAAGTGGTTACCATTGTCGGGCTGTCCCAAAGTAGGTGATGACGGGACCTCTGGACCGGGGTGAGTCTCCACTTCATCCTCAAGGATCTGAGGTGATCGGAAGCCTCGGTGATGTAAACATACCATCAACTCCCCGCTGAGGGCCCTGGCAAGCCTCGGTCCTGTATCCCCCCCTTTCTGCCAGTCACCTGCATGGTCTTCCCATCTGTGCACTGGCAGGCCTCCTCCACAGGTCTCAGTCCACTCTGCACCAGCCTTAGCACCTCCCCACTCAGAAGCTGTGGACTGACGACCGCCCTTTACCCTCCCGTGGCTCTCCGCAGCCTCACACTGGACACCCTGCAGGGGTAGCCTTGGGAGACATCTGCCATCTGAGAGCAGCAGAGCTGGGGCCGGGAGGGGATGGGCACTGAGAGGAGGGCAGGAGAGGCCGAGGGAGAGAGCTTCCCAGGCCCCGCACTCAGGGAGCATCAGCGTTCACTCTGCGGGACTCTGACTTTCAGAGCTGTCCCAGCAGGGGGCCGAGGCTGCCTCCAGCCCTCTCCCCACGGAGGTGCACACGTTCACACTAACCTGCTCAGGACAGATGCCCTACAAGATGCAGTCTGTGTGGGCACCCCTTGGGCCGCCTGTGCAGGCAAGGTGACTATTCCTAGTTTAATGTCTAAGGGCAGCATGGCCCTCCAGGCCTCAGGCCCAGCCAGTGGCCAGAGAGACATCTGACATCCTCGAGGACACTCCCATTAGGGTCTCTGTCTTCCCCCTTTAATTCCCTCCTCAAGGAAGACTCGTCTCTGGACTGTGCCCTGCCTCCTGGACATGGCTGACCCCAGTGCCTGTGCCCCGGACACACCTCTCTCACATCCCCCCACCCACCCCAGTTTCTCCACCAGGCCCAGCACTTACTCGTGTCCTCCTCCCAGAAGTCAGATCAGTTAATACGTCCAATGCCCCCACTGACTACAGGCTTGGGCCGGCAAGGCCCAGGTCCTGCTGGCTGGTGGGTCCCCACCCCCAGCCTTGGGCTCAGCACAAGAAGACATCCGGCCAGCCTGTGGGGAAGAAACAATGACTGGACTAGCCCCGGCTCCTTCTGCCTCACTTGGGCTGGGGCCGGGGGTAGGACCCCATGACCAGTCACAGGGGCTGACGGATGGTTTCGGAGAGGAAACATTTAGGTGTTGAGCACTGGAACCAGTGAAAGGGTCTCAGAGGATTCAGCCCACAGTTTCCACTATAAGCCCTGGCTCGATGGATCGTGAGCCAGCAGAAAGAGCTGCTTCTGAGTAATTCGAAGATCCAAGGGTTTTGAGGCTGCAAAGAGTGTGATCCTTCAGAAAACCCCGGCCTTCTCCACCTCCCCAGGAGGCAGCCTGGGCCAGAACAGAGAAGGTTCTCAGAAGGGCTTGGGACAAATCCCTGAAGACTGCAGGGCCCTGACAAAGATGGGGACCTGGGCATAGGGAGGAAAGGCCAAGGGGGCAGTTCTCCCCTGCTGTGTTTGGGGCACCAGCTAACAGGCTGGGGAGATTTAGGCGGTATGTTCTTTTTTTGCCAAACGCGAAAGTTCTTGAGGCCGAGACTGCACTTGTTAGTGGGCGTATAATGGGTAAATGAGTAAATGGGTGGATGAATGGGTGGGTGGCTAGCTAGGTCAAGGCAGAGTGAAAGGAATGGGCATGGCAATGAGTAATTAAGGGACAGACAGGTGCTGTTGTAGGATAGAAGAGAGGCAAAGGGACAGGTGGGTGGGTGTGGAAGTGAGTGGCTAGATGAACGAGGGTGGCTGATGGGTAGATGATGTAATGGATGGTTGGGTGGCCGAGGGGTGGATGGGTGACGTGTGGTGGGTAGGTACCCTCAATAGGTAGTACAGTAATGGACGGATGGATGGATGGATGGATGGGCAGATTTGATAAGAAGTGAGATCAGAAACCACCAAATCCTTGGTTCCGCTTCAGAATCTTTCTGGGGACCCAGGAAGTTTCCCTTCCCTAGGGCAAGTGGTAGACCTGTGATGTCCCCCAGCTTCCCCCCAGAGACCCTGTGAACAGACAGTGTGCTATAGACACAGGCCTTGCTAAAACCCGGAAGCCCAAGTGAAGAAAGCCCCAAGGATATCTGGCCCTCAGCCACTACATGCCATGTAGGGCCCCCACGGTCACCACTCACGAACACACTTCACAAACGTCTCAGCTGCCCCTGGTGTGCAGCCCCTCCCGGAGGCTCACAGTTTGGAAGCCATCTGCCAGCCCAGGGCCAGAAAGGTGGGCCCCTACCAGAGGGGTGAGGGTGTGGCCCCCTCTCCACCCACGGTCCCAAGGAGACAGGAAGCGAGGGCTTTCCCCTGGGTGTGCGTGTGAGAGAGAACACGACCACCCTGCTGCCTCAGGGGTCCAAGGGTCCAGGCTTGGGTGGGCTGGGCCAACCGCTGCTGAGTGCCCAGCCCACCATTTTCTACCTGCCAGGACTGCAGTCAGAGGCCAGGCCTCCAGCAGCTGGGGTCTCTGTGCGTCTTCCCCTAGAGGAGCTGGGAGGACATCCTCGCAGCCTGAGGGAGGCAGAGACACCCACTGCGCCCGCCCTGCCCGGCCCTGCCTGGCCCTGCACTGCCTGGCCCTGCCCTGCCTGGCCCTGCCCTGTCTGGCCTTCTGCGCTCAGGCTGTCCGAGGCGCTCCCACTCCCGTTGGCCTGTGTGCTCCTGCCCCCTGGCGGGGGCCCAGGTAACTACAGCACAAAGGGCGGGGTGGGGTGGGGCCAGGTGCTGGCTTTTCCCTGCCCCTAGAAGACTAGGTCCGTGCGTGTGCATGAGCGTGTACATCCGTGTGTTCACACTTCACTTAGCCTGGGAGATTAGAGATGGAGCAAAACTCTGAAAGATCCAAAGCAACTCCTCAAATGAAAGGGGTTATTATTATAATCACTGTGATTATTGTTATCAAGACGATCCTGCTTGCCTGAAAAGTCTTGTACAAAAGCGGGCTTATTTTATGTCAGCTTATTGTTTGTGTCTGGGGGACTTCATCTTAGCTTATAATAACGAACATGTGCAGGGCTCTTTGTGCTGCAAAGCTGCGTCACGTCCCTCGGCTGTTTTCCTCTGCCCAGACAGCCCTGGGAGGGGAGAACTAATCAGGGAACAGAGGCTCAGAGAGGTGCCATGGGCAGTGCCAGGTCGCAAGGCTAGAAAGCTGTGGAGCCAGGATGTAAACCCAGGTCACCCGACCGAGAAGTCCTGCTCACCCCCCCCCCCCCGCCACACACACACACACCCACACACACACACACACACACACACCCTTTGCATCTCATCTCTTGTGCGGATGAAGGGAGAGGCTCTCTGTCGCACCTGAGCTCCAAGGCCTTTTGCCGCTGTCTCTTGAAAAGTGCATAGTGCCCTGAAGAGAAGGGAAAGGTTTGGAAGAACCAAGCATTCAGTTAAAAGTGCAGTTAGCCACCGTAGTTTCAGCTGATGAATACACCTGGGCACTTCCAAGGCTCCAGCAGCATCTGGCAGGTGAATGGAAGGATGGGTTGTTCGTTCCAGCCGCTCAACGGGGCTGATGCCGGCTGTCCTCGGTCAGCACCCCAGCGTGGCCCGAAAAAATCAAGGGATTGACTCAAGTAACTGGAAAGTCGGAAGTATATGTGACTGCTTCTACAAATGTCCTGGGGCTGTCTGGGCTAGTGGGGCTGCTTGTAGTCTAATTTAACAAATATGGATTCTTTGTCTATCCCAAACTGTTCACTGAGGCCAGCGGGATGACTGGCTGGGCCCAGACCATGTGCCCCCTGCTGGAACCAGGGGACAGAGTCAGCCCCACCTGAACTGCTCAGGCCAGATCAGAGGAAGTGCTCTCTTTCAGGGAAGCTGGACTCTAGGACCAGAAAATGAGGGAATGGAAGACATCTCAGTGGTGAGGAAATGGGCTTGGGGGAGGGGGTACATCCTCACTACTGGCCCAGGAGGAGACCTGGATGGGAAGGTCAGGCCCAGTGTGAGCACCTTCCCCGGGGTCCCTGAAAGCTGGTAGACAAAGGGACAAGAGACTCCGCTGGGTCTATTAATTGCTTGTTAAGCTTGGCACCAGCCTAGCTCCCTCTGCAGGGTCCCAGAGCAAATTGGCATGGTCCTTCCTTCCCTTCCAAGCCTGACCCTTCATACTGTTCCTTCTTACCTTCCAGGGAGCTGGGCTAGGACCAGTGCATCCTCCACTCTGGCCTCAAGGACAAGTCCAGGGCTCTTGACTAGAGGAGAGCAGGGAAGGTTGCCCTTGGCCTCATGCTATCCTCCTTATTAGCTGCATGGTCTTGGGCAAGTTCCCTTGCCTCAGAGCCTCAGTCTCTCCGTCTGTTAAACAGGATGGCTCCCTATAGAGTTACCGTGATGATTAAATTAGCCACAGATACTGTTTAAATCAACCAGATAAGAAGAGTCAGGGGACAGATAGGATGGAGTGAGAAACTGGGGCCATGACTGATATTTAAGTGCCAAAAACCCTTTTGTCCCATAAACGCCACTGAACACCAGCTATATGCAAGGCACGTTGTGAGACCTAGGGAACTGTGAGAAATCAGGAACCCGTCCCTGCCCTGAGGAACAGGCACACATGACATCACCAGCTGTGCCTGTGGCCAGTGTGCTGTCGGGATGGGCCCAGGCACAGATCAGCTGGCCAACAGAACACCCTGAGGTGGGATAACCCTGGTTTGCCTGGGCAGCAGAAAGAAGGGCTATGTGTTTGGACCCCCATGAGAGGGGAAAGGTGCGAAGTGATTGGGACAGAGAGCTAGGCAGGCGCTGGAGGCCAAGGTAATAAGTTTGGAATTTAGGTATGATGAGAAGCAATTAAAAGAGTTTAAACAGAGGTTACCTATTGTAACCATTAGGATTAGGTTTGACTGTGAATATCAGAGCCCTGAAAAATAATGATTTCAATAATAAATTTACTTTAAACTCTTTAAAAATCTCCGGAAGGTTTGGAGTGTCCACAGAGTTATCAAGGACCTAGGGCTGTTTTCTACTCTCTAGGTTATGGACCTCATCTTCATGGTCCAAATTGGCTGCTAGAACTCCAGCCATCACAACCAAGTTCCAGCTCCAGGAATGAAGAAGTGAGAGAAAAGAGTAAAACCTGCCTTTCAAAAGGGTGCTCTACTTTGGTTGACCTCTCATTGGGTGGAACTTGTCACTAGGTCCCACCTAGCAGCAAGCAAAGTGAGGAAATGCAGTCTTTTATTTGGATGTCCATGTGCTCAGTTCTTTTTCTAAGGAGAATTGATGTCACACTAACAGTCCGCTGGCTGCTGTGCGAGGAACAAACGAGAGAGAAGCAAGGGAGGGAGGGAGCCCTTGGGAGGGGGACTGAGGGCAGTCAGGAGAAAGATGGTGCTGGCTTGGCCTCAGGAACGTGTGTGAGAAGATGGGGAGAAGTGGTGTGACTGAACACAGCTTTGGTGGAAAAACCAGCAGGACACCGGACCTGGAAGGGAAGCAGCAGAACCAAGGGCGATGCCTAGTCTGTGTCTGGGCAGCTGAGCTAGTGGTGGTGCTGGACACTGAGCTGGGGGAGACTGGGCAGAGACAGCACGGGCAGCTGGGGGAGGGTGGGGGGCGCCACCGGCACAGGATCCCCGTCCCCACTGCCACACCTCTGGGATGAGAGGAAGCCAGGAGGACAGCTCCAGCCCCTGGGCTGTCCCCTGGAGAATGCCCAGCAAGCCAGCTGTCCCAGCCTTTCCCGCACTGTGCTGTCATCCTGCTGGAATGCTGGGACACGGCAGGGGGAGGGGGTGGACAAACAACGGGGTCAAGAGTAGCCGTGGTTTATTAACCCAGGTCCGAGGGTGTCTTCCGCCCTCCTGCACATCCTGACTCCCTTGTCACGGACCCGGCGGAAACCAGGAAGGTGGGGCCCAAAGGAGGAAGTTGGGAAGCTCTGGCCAAGTTCACCACCGCACCGCAGGCCACACACAGGACAGGCAGCCAGCACGTGGAGAGCTGAGGAAGACCGAGGTTTCCCAAGGTCACCCAGGCACTTGAGAGCAGAGTCAGCATGTAGGCCCCTGATTCATAGGCCTGTTTTTAGCCCCAGGTGGAGGCAGCACCCCAGCTCACCCACCCCGCCTGAGTCACTCACTGCCTGCCGAGGGCACCCATCACCCAGGCCCCAGGGCCAGCTTTCCAGGTCCGTGCCCCAGGGGAGGCTCAGAGGCTGCAGAAACTCCTCTCCAGCATGGTTCAGAACCTGGGGGCCAGCCTGTCTTGGTGGGCAGCCCTCCATGTCCACTGTGGGTGGAAGGCTAGGATCTCTGGGACGGGACCCCAAGGAAGCTGGATCAGGGCTGGCATTGTGGGCTTGGCCGGCTAGCCTCCAGGCCCTTGCAGCTTCCTTCCCCGGGTAGACGGCCGCCAGAGCTTGCCCCTCTGCCTTCCGCAGTAAACGGGCCTCTGATGCGTACATAGCTACCTAGCTGCTCAGCTCAGTTCTAGAAAGTCTCTACAGAAGGCTTTGGCCCCACTTACCTTTTGTATAGAATCTGTTGTCAAACACGGAGTGCCCAGATGCTAAACCTCATCTCCTTTGTGTCTCTCCCACCCAAGGAACACCTGCAGATTTCTAGCAATTTCCCTCACTTCTTGAACCACCTGCCAGGGGTGAAGTCGTCTGTGTTTCCTCTAGCCCAGTCAGAGGACTGGGGGGCTGGAAGGGCTTGAGGGTAGAGGGATCAGCTAGTGATGAAGACCCAAGGCCAGAGGACCCCTGAGGTCAGGGATAGGGCAGGCCTGGGGCATCCCACTCCCAAACTCCAGCCAGGGCTCAGCCCCACCCACCACAGGCTCCAGCCCGTGCATGCTGAACACGGGGAAAGGCAGCCAGAGGAGGGGACCCTGGAATGCCAACACCAACTTCCCAGCCAGGGTAGATGCCGCAAGCCCCACTCTGCCCTGCACCCACTCGGCTCCCTGGACCTGTCTTGTCCGGAGCCATGCCGCAGAGAGGATGAGGGGCCCGAACCCAGGACACTGGCCTGCTTCCTTCTGCTAGCTTCGTTCTTGGGGGCTTAGCCAGGAGCAGGACACAGGTCTTGGTGATACGGCGGACTCTAGGGGCGCATCCTCTTGGGCTGATCCTACTGAAAAATCCCATAGCTGGCCCAGAGTAGGGCATGTGCCTGCCAGCCCCCTCTCGGCTTCCTTGCCTCAGGTTTCCACACCTGCCACCCTAGGCCCCTGACCTGTACTGGGAGATGGCCTGGGCCCCGCTGGTCTGTGCACATGTGAGCACGAAGGAGCCAGTGGGCAGCCACCCCCACTCCTTGCCCTGCACTCCCAGCCTCTCCTCTTCCCCGGCCACTAGGACGTCCCCCGGGGTGGAGGGGCAGGCAGCAGCCACGAGGCAGACATGTTCTTCTGAACCTTTGGGGGGCTTGTGCTGAGGGGCTGCGTGGTGGGGTCGGGAGAGTGACCTGGGGCAGGCCCTGTGATGGCAGAAATATGGGAACACTCCATAGGTAAGGTCTGCCTGGGGCTTGGGCTCCAATGGGCACCTTCTTGTCCTGGTTTGGGTTCCTCGAAAAGTTGACCTTAAGTCAAGGAATTTCAGGTCATTTCAGGAAGCACCAAGGGACAGGGTAGGTGACCCAGGAAAGGGAAGGGAAATGAAGGGAGCGCAGATGTTCGTGCAGGGCAGGGGGCAGGAATTGGGGTTTGGGGCATCCAGGGTCTTCTAAAAGCCTGGTAGACGCGTCTCAGAGTCACCTCTCTAGGAGGGCAAGGCAGCCCGGCTGTGTGCGCACCCACTCCTGCTCACAGGAGTGTTCCTTAGTGTTCCTCCTGAACACTAAGTCCCAAACCGTGCAGCCTGCCACACGGTGGGAGCAGAGGGCCAGTGAGGCCGGGCCAGGAAACTGGCCCTCTGCAGGGACCCTCTGAGGCAAGCGGGACAAGTGCCCAGGTATGAGTGAGGTGCACCAGCTCCCGCTCCCATCTCGATGTTAAAAGCAACAGTTCTCTCCAATGGAGCGCAGAGCCTGTGGTTAGCACCTGTTGCCCTTGGTGTGGACCCTGCGTGAGGCACCATTGGCCCTCACAGGTACTGCTGGGCAGCTGCTCTCAGAACTTGTGGGTCTGATTCCAGAGGCTGGCCTTGGGGTCAGAACCTCCTGATGCCGACTCCCAGCTCTGGCACTCCCCACCCGCGAGCATAGGTGAGTGCCTTCCTCTCTCTGGCACTCGGTTTCCCGACCTGTAAAATGGGGACAGGAACACAGAGACTACTGTACTAGTTAGTGATGGCCACAACAGTACAAAGAAACCTTCCCTAACTCGGTCACTTGCAGTAGAAATTATTTCTTTCCACGGGGAAGGAGTTCAGCTGGGGATCAGAGACCCAGGGTGCCTCTGCTGTGCTCCATGTGTCCCCCATCCTCTTGCTGGGATGAACGGGGGAGACCGGGCATGTTCATGACGATGTCGGAGGCCCCACAGGACAAGCGGGGTCTTGCAAGGCCTCAGAAGGGCAGGCTAGAGAACTTCCACATCCTTATATGGATCGGAGCATGGGCCCCAGCCGCTCACAGTCAAGGACAGAGGAACTGTGTCCTGCGTTCAGGGGGCAGAAATTGCAAAGACGGGAAGCGAAGGGCGTATGGACCCAGACAGGCAGAGAGCCAGGCCCATTACTGCAGCCTCCCCCGACCCCTCCAGGAGGCACTTTGTGTGTGTGTGAGTGTGTGTGTGTGTGTGTGTGTGCGCGCGTGCACGCACGCGCGTGCGCGCCCAGTCGCATGCTTTGTAGGCTGTGAAGTGCTCTGTGTGTGTGCAAGGTGCTTGGCCTGGGGAGGTCCTGTGACTGCTCCAGGAGCCCCTGCGTCTCCAGAGACCACAGCCTTCCCCGTCTGAGGTTACATGTCCGTGATCCATCATCTCTGAAGATGGGGACCCTGTGTGGTATCCCAGAGAAAGGGAAGGGGGAAGACGCCTGCTCGTTATACCATGATGTCCGTGCAAGGGCAGCAGAGTGTCGGGCTCCCGGGGCACCCTGGGGTACCCGTCAGACCGAGGAGGAGGGGGAGAGAGGCAGAGAGAGGCAAACTCCCTATCTCTCTATTCACCCTCTGCCCTTCCCTTGTTTAACCAGGACTGGGCCTCTCCAGCCCCCAGGGAGAAGTAGGCCACAGGCCAACGGCAAATAAGTAACTAAAATTTAATAAAATTAAGTTTTGGGGGCGCCTAAGTGGCTCAGTCGGTTAAGCGACCAACTCTTGATTTTGGCTCAGATCACAGTCTCAGGGTCATGAGATCAAGCCCTGCGTCAGGCTCCTTACTCAGCGCAGAGTCTGCTTGAGTTACTCTCTCTTTCCCTCTGCCTCCCCGCTGCAAATAAATAAATAAAATCTTTAAAAAAAATTTTAAGTTTTAGCTTTGGGCCAGCCAGGGGCCTCAGCTCTTGACATTGAATATTGACGTAACTGGAGAACCAGCCTCTTCATGCTTCATGCTCCGTCCCCCAAGGCACAGGTCCCCTGGGGGCCAGGCCCTCAGCTACCTGGAATTCTCAAGTAACCAAAACATCCCTCTTCCTGATTTGCCCAATTCCAGGGACTTTGCTCCACCTAGGTAAGAAGTAGAGAAAATTATAATAGTCAAAAACATTGATTTTTTTTTTCCCCAAAAGAATACTCCGCAAAACCATTTTCAAAAGAGATGAAAGCACGGCTGCCTTGGTTGAGCTGGCGGGCGGAGGACTGAGCCCTATCCGCTCCCCTCCTGCCCACAGGAGACAATCAGGCTGCATGGGGCACAGTTGAAACTGCCACATTGAAAGTCACCGTGCCAGACAGAAGGCTCCAATGGCTCTCATCCCCACTATATCCAGTGGCCCGCCTTTCCTGAGCAGGCCAAGGGCTGAGCCGCGGTCCCAGTACCCTAGCCTGTGCCCAGCCAGGGCTGTGACCCCACCGAAGCCTCAAAGACCACCCCTGTCTCCTCACAGGCTGACGCCAAGATGGTGTGTGACGTGGTAAGTCGGATGGAAGACACCGAGCCCTTCTCTGCAGAACTGCTTTCCGCCATGATGCGGCTCTGGGGCGACTCAGGAATCCAGGAATGCTTCAACAGGTCTCGGGAGTATCAGCTCAACGATTCTGCCAAATAGTGAGTGTCTTGGGGCTGGGGTGGCCGCCGGCAGGCACAGAGGCCAGCGTGGAGGTGGAGGTGGGCGCGCAGGGAGGGGGCCTCGGCTGAGGTCAGAACTGCCGTGACATGTTCTGCCACGGGTGTCAGGAAAGGTGTCTGGAAGGAGAGGGAAAGGGCTTCGCCTCGCACCCCCGGGGTAAGAGGCCGGGGAGGCCGAACACACAAGAGACAGTGAACAGTAGGGCTCGCAGAGGGCGGGATCCGTCAGCACCTTGCCCTGGACAGGGCCTGGCACTCCAGAAGGAAAGTCTATAGTCTAACAGCTTTTTCCCTCCGGAGAAGCCCTGACCCTGTAAGTACAAACCAAGAGCCATATGGGCAGAAAGTAATTGACATGATGCCATTTCTGTTTCATTTTAGAGGAAATAAACGTTCCATTCCTCTATCTTTAAAATGAATATTTTAAATAAGACTAAGGAAATGATCAAACATATCCTTTGATAGTGCGTTATAACCAAATACGGGGAAGGAAAGGAGAAGAGAGAAGGGGGAGTGAAGGCGAGGGAAGAGGCTTGGTGGGAGCCAGAGAGGCTGAGAGGGGGACTAACACAGGGGGGAGCAGAGAAAGTAGCCTGTGGGGGCTCGTCTGTGACAGCAGCTCTGTCACTTCAAGTGTCCCTCAGGTTACATGCCCTTGTTCCTCAGAGCAGGGGCTCCACGCCCCGGGGAATGGTCTGCCCAGGCTGCGGGCAGGTCTTCTGTCCTGGAGACTCTGGGACCACACCCCACTTTTGCAGTCTTGTGCCCAAGTTGTCAGTGGGAGCCTCTGGGTTTGAACCCACCGTCTCAGGACGTGTGTGCTCCACCACCGGTCTCATTCCGCGGTCCTCACCCCTGCTGCTCCACCACTATGCCCCCAGGAGACATTTGGCAATGTCTGGAGACATTCCTGATTGTCCCGACTCGGGTGGTGGTGCTGGCATCTAGTGGACAGAGGCCAGGGATGCGGCTGAGAGTCCTACAGTGCATCAGCCGGCCCTCCGTAGCAGGAATCATCAGGACCAAAATGTCAGTAGTGCTGAGCCTGAGAAATCCCGGCCTACCCCCTGGTGGTGTCGCAGAGGCAAGGGCCCAGAAAATGGCACTTGCTCACAGATGTTGGGCCATGTCCGTTGGCCATGATGACAGCTACTAAACTAGAGACTTGAGCAAGAGCCAGAGTGCCCTCCCAGTTCTGCACACCTAGACTATCTACTGGGCCAACGCTAGGTTCTGGGAGTCCCAGGTGGTAGTGAGCCGGGCCCTGGGGCCCTGATGAGCCCCCCAGGGCTACCTTGGTGGGCAGAGGTGTGAGCATGGGGATTTGTGCCTACAGCTGCCGGCGCACGCTCAAGTCACTCCTCCAATGGCCCCAGGTCGTCCCCCTGAGCCAATTGGGGGTTGGGGCGATGGCTTGCCCACCACGGCTGGGCCCCAGTCCAGGGCCTTCCCACCCACCCCCCACTCCCCTCAGGCCATCAAATAGTGGTCTCCACTTAAATTGTTGTCCATTTCATTATAACCTAAATACACTGGAAAAAAAATTTTTTAACACTACAGAGAGGTGTAAAAGTAATAGTAAACTCCTTCTTCCAGGTCTGTCCCCTTCCAACTCGTAATTATTTCATCTCTCTGTCCCAGTGTTGTCCAGGAAAACCTGACCCTCCAAGCAGCCATAGTATTTAGTGGCCTCCGGGATGGGCTCGGAGTTCGGCTCACCTGCCTGCCTCCCATGTCTCTGCCCCATTTCCATGACCAGCTTCTTGCTAGTTAAGGGATGACCTGTGGTTCTTCTGGTGGTTGCCTTTATAACGTTAAGTAAGAAGCTTGAGTCAATACTTGTCAACTCCCCACCAAGTCAGCTGAGGAAACCTGGCTCCTTCTCTCTGTGTGTCTGTCTCTGGGACAGGGTCCCAGGACAGGCCAGGGCAGGAACCCACAGCAGTCAGGTAAGGAAGGGCCTTAAACCTTGCCTGGTCCAGGGTGGCTCTGCGACCCTGGTCTTAGCAGCCAGATCCCCTTTTCTGATAGAATCCTGGGTGCAATATACAAAACAGTTAACAGCGGATTTGTTGTGACAGAGAGAGAGAGCCCCATAGGGCTGACTCAGGGCCCAATTCCAAGGGGTGGTGTGAGTGACTCCCCCTGTCCCCCAGCCCAATCCCCTCACGTAACTGGTGAGGACACCAGGGCCCTGAGGGAACAGGGAAGTGGCCGGTGCTGCCAGGCTCCCTCCACCCAGGCCTCTGTGGGTAGGTCTGGCTCTCCCTTTGACCCTCCGGATGGTGCTGAGACAAGCCCCGGGAGCCCAGGAACCTAAGCACGTCCTGGCAGGGGCTGTACAAGCTAGTTCCATGGTCTGGTTGGGCCTGTTTCTTCTCCTGCCCTCTCTCCAGAGCCCACCCCTCGGGCTTTGCTCCTGCACCCGGCTGACATGGCTCAGGCTCTCCACCCCCTCCTTGTAGCACCCCCATGCCTGCTCCCTCCCCACTTCCTGCCTGTGCCCTCTCTGGAACCCTTGAACCTCTTCCAGTCCATGCTCAGGGCCTGGGTGAGCTTCTCCAGCCCCGTCTACCTCCATTCCTCACGCGCCCGACAGATCTCCCTCGTGTGGGGCCAGCCCAGCCCTCCCTCCTGCCTCCTCCCTGTCCATTCGGACATCTCAGCACTTCCCAAATTAATATGTGCCACCGGACTCCCAGCTCCTCCCTCCCCCAAACCGCTCTGCCCCACTCTTCTTCCCACTAAGAGCAGCTTCCTTATACCACAAGGAGGTGGCTTTAATGGGCTCTGCCTCCCACTCCCGCCTCCGCCAGGCCCCAGCGTAGCGGCCTCTCACCTGCAGGGCTGCAGCAACCTCCCAACAGGGGTCCTTTCTCCTCCCTCCTGATCTGCTCTCCATACAGCAGCAGACTCGTTGTTCCAGTACTCTTCATCAGAACCTTCCAGAAGCTTCCCATCTTGCTCAGCGTGAAAGCCCAAGTGCCTACAAGCTGCGCCCCACCCTTGCCTCCATCACCCCACTCCAGTCCCACAGCTCCCTCCTCCCACCACACCACCCCTGCCCAGGGCCTGCGTCCCAGGCCCCTCCACCACCGCAGGGTGTCCTCTGTACCTGCAAGGGGAGAGGCTCAGCCTCCACTCCAGTGTCATCCTGCCTTCCCCAGCCCCGCCTCTGCCCAATAGCAATGCTCCTCAGGCCTCCTCCTTACCAACTGCCTCTGTCTTTCCTTCTTACTTAACTGTTAATTATCTCACACGCACATGTGCACACAAACACATGTAGGCTCTGGGGAGATGGGGACGGTACTGGTCGTATTCACTGTCTCATCCCAGCACCCAGGGAGATGGGGGGTTGGGGAACAAGTAGGTGCCTCTTCCACTTGCTCACCCTCCCCTCCCTTGGCCACGTCCATATGTGAGGCTCAGCAGCACAGAGAGACAGAGGGCCAGATGTTCTGTCTAAAAGAGGTTTCCCCAGCTGGGATTGGGGGGGGTGCCAAGGGGGCCAAGGCCAGAGACTCCCCCGTCCTGGTATCCAGCTGGAGACAACAGAACGAGGGTCATTTCAAAACCAGCAGAGCTCCTAAGCAGGGGCAGTGGGCGTGGGGCAGGGAGTGAGGGGGGTGTGAGGGGTCATTCCCAGAGAGGTTAGAAGGATTGGGACAGGCCGGGAGGGGCTCCTCCAGGCTGAGCCCAGAGTCCAGACACTCCCAGGGGCCTGGTCGGGAGATGCTGAGGCAGCCAGAGCTGCCAGGTCCAGGCCCGAAGAGCACGGGATCTGGAGTCAGGCACATCCAGGCTCAAATCCTAGCAGGGTCCCTTTTCTAACTATGTGACTTCAAGCTTATGCCTCCTACCCCTGGGATTCCCTCATTCAGTTTTATTTCTTCAGGGAAAATCCTCACAAGGATTTGAGGGGGGCCTGGATTATTGGTTTATCAATGGAAACCCTCATTGCTGAAGACATTTCCCCCTCCAGCCCCATGAGCATCCTCAGGCTGAGAAACTGACCCTCACAGGTCCCAGGGCTAGTGCCAATGAAGGGTAGCCCCTCCTCACGCAAACTAGGACCCCACATTGACCTGGGGCTTGGACCCTCGGGACTACTCCCCTGTGGGCTGTGTGCGGTTCTCCCCCAACACAAGGGGGTAAGTGGCCCAGCCAGCCCTGTGCATCACTGAATCCTCCTCAGGCCTGGCCCACCTCCCTGCTTCCTGGTTTTCCAGATCCCACCCCTGCTTTGGGTTCAAACCTAACCCCGAAGCCCTTCCGGCTGGATGGGTAAAGTGCAAAGACATGGTCTGTCTCCAGAGCCAGTGGTGACATGAAAAGAGAGCCCTGATGCCAAAGACATGGGTCCCATCCCCATGTCACCTCTGAGCTGTGTCACCTCTGATCCTCTCTTCCAAGGACCAGTGCCCCGGTAGACTAAACAAGTCTGGAAACACCGGCGGATGCCCAGAGGCCTCTGGGCAGCACTCGGGAGTACTGTTAGGGGGTGGACCAGATGTCCGGGTTGGAGCCCCCGGCTCCCAGCTGGGCCTTTGTTGATCCTCAGTTTTCTAATCTCTAAAACGGTTCATATAATTCAGGGCAACTAAGGGTGAAACATGATCACACATGCCAAGAGTCAAAGGTAACTGTTGGCCACTATGTAAGAGTCTGACCTCTAAATGCACCGCCCCTGGCGCTGCGCAAGCAGCCCTTGGTCTGAGCTAGAGGCTCTTTGAGGATGTGAGGGTAGAACATAAGCTCCTCCCACTCTCTGCCCCCAACCACAGGGCAATGGATGGTGGGGGGCCAGGGCGCCGTTGCTTCCCCGGCCGGCCCCCAGGGGGCGCTGCCCGGGACTGGGCCAGCTTGTTCCAGGGCCCCTTGTGTTGCCCTCCCCAGCTACCTGGACAGCCTGGATCGGATCGGGGCCGCCGACTACCAGCCCACCGAGCAGGATATCCTCCGAACCAGGGTCAAAACCACTGGCATCGTAGAAACCCACTTCACATTCAAGAACCTCCACTTCAGGTGAGGCCCAGGGAGTTTCCCGAACCCTGACGAGGGCACTGGGACAGATGGGAAACACCGGCCTCTCGGCCCTGTCTCGTCTGCCTTGGGGAGCTTTCCAGTTGGGACAGGCAGTTAGATACAAGAAGGGACCTGCCTGTGTGTGTTTTCCACCAAGTTCAGGGGCCAGGACGACCAGGGAGGCTTCCTGGAAGAGGCATTCTGGAGTGGGTCTCCAAGGAACAGAGAGGATTGGAGTGAACAGAGGAGAGGAGTCCTGTCCCTAGATGACTTCTGAGGAGGAGGGAGGCAAATCTCCCAGGTGGCCCCTTGAAGTCCTCCTTGTGGGAGGGGGAGGGGGAGGGAAGGAGGATGGATAGGCCCAAACAGTGAGACGCCAAGAACCCTGATAATCTCAGAGCTGGAGGGGTCTTAGAGATCAGCTCATCCACCGTCTCTAGGTACATGTGGGGAAACCAAGGGCTGGGAGGAGCAAGGCTGTCCCCAAACACAGGACACAACTCAAGTCCAAGAGCTCAGAGCACCTTAGAAGCCTGAGGCAGAAAGCTGGACTTCTCAGGCCCTCCTGGAGAGTTGTGTCCCCACCTGGGCTAACCTCCCGTGCTGAGGCCTGAGAGTCCCTGTCCTGCTCCTACCTACCTTCCAGATGTGGTTTCTGGGTGTCCATAAAGCAGGAGGAGAGGTTGGGGGGCAGGGACTACAGGCCTGTAAACCAGTGTAAGGGCCTGCTTTGTGGCCGCCTGCCCTGCCTGGGAGGGCTGGACCCCACACTGGCCCCCTAGCCCCGTCCTGCTCTCACACAGACTGAGGGGGCTCAAGTTCTGCCTTGGGGGCCCTGGACCCAACAGTCAGCGCTGGACACCAGAGCCTCCCCTGAATCTGGAGAGTGCAGCAATCGGCTGAGCAGCCCCACAAGGTGTCTCTAACCTTCTGGTCTCCTCAGTGTCTCCAGCCCACGCCTCTGGGCATAGGGAGGGGACCTGGACTCAGGGCTGCCAGCAGGCAGAGAGTGAGAATAAGCATTGGGGAGGGCTCACAGAGGCCAGGGGCCATGACCCTATATTTCAGATGCAGAAGAAGGAGCCATGGGAGGCGGTAGTAGGACAGGAACCAGCCTACTTCTTTGCACAGAACTTACTGGCCTCTGCCCACAGGGGTTCTCCTCTGTCGGGAGGGCCTGCAATCCCCACGCACACTGGCTCAGAGCCCAGGCCTCCGAGGCCGAGGGTCTTTGCTCAGGCCATGAGGGTAGGAGACTGACTCTTACCTCCAGGACGCGGTCACACCTGCCCGCAGTCTCCTCTTACAGCCCACCTATGTCCTGGGGGTGGCGTCTAGAGGGAGAGAGGAGGTAGCCCTCTGCTGGGGAGGCGTGGCATGGAGCAGGGCTGTCTTGTCTGCAGGCAGATCCGGGTCAGACCCTCGCTCTACCATACCAGCCTTCATCAGGACCACTGGCCCTTCACAAGGCCCTTGGTGCCTCCCTTTCCCCCCACGTAATGGGCACTGATCCCTGCCCACCTGACACCCCCAGGACCGGGGGCTTGCCCAGACCACAGACAGGACCGCACACGCTGAAGGCCAGCAACAGGTTATGCGTGCTGCCCAAGAGAAGCGCCTCACAGAAGCGATTATTGGGGGCCACCTGAGGTGCCCCCTTTGTAAGATTCTCGAGGTGCAAGGGCAGGTCTCTGAGCCCCAACATGAGCACAGCCCATCATGGGGCAGACGACCCAGTCCGCCCATCAGCACCTATGACAGGGTGTTCCGGGAGGCTCGGGGCTTGACCAGGCACTCCCACACCAGCCTGAACCCCACCGCCCACCACTCACAGTTTCCCTCTCTCCCCTCCCAGGCTGTTCGACGTCGGGGGCCAGCGATCTGAACGCAAGAAGTGGATCCACTGCTTCGAGGACGTCACAGCCATTATCTTCTGCGTCGCGCTCAGCGGCTACGACCAGGTGCTCCATGAAGACGAGACCACGGTGAGTGGCCCTGGGCCCACCGGGCCTGTGGTGGCATGGAGAGACTCGGCCTCAGTGGCCCTGGGGGCTCCAGGACGGGACCAGCTGTGTTGGCTGGGGTTCTGCCGCTGGGAGCCAGGCCCGCTCCCTCCTGTGAAGGGGGGCCAAGCAGACGCCCCGTGATGCGGCTGCAGGAGAGGCCGCTGTGGGCCGTCAGTGCCTCTTCGGTAAACACAGCAGAGGCCCAGAAGCTGCCAGGCCAGAACCAAATGAAGCCAGTCAGTCCTAAAAGAAATCAAGGTGCAGCCAAGCAAGAATGTATGTAAGACAGAAATAGCCAGTCTCAGGCCTGACAGCCTGTCCCCAGCACCGACCGGGCTGTGGCCAGAGGCGCTGCGTGTGGCTGGCAGGGGGAGTGCACGGGGTGCGGGGCCCCTCCTCAGAGGAGGTTGGCCACGCTGGCCTCAAAGAGAGGCCCTCAGCTGGAGAGAGGTGCGGCCTTTCTCTGGGCCTGCTCCTGCTGTGCTGCCAGGTCCTGGCGGCTCGCTCCCTGCCTCGGCTACTGCTATCTGCCGGAGTGGGGTAACCATAGTACTTCGTCTCGGTGCCGCCGGTGACACGTTGAGAGAATGCACGTGAAACCGTCAGAACCGCGGAGCTGGTGGTTGTACTGTCGCCGGCAACTGTCCCTATATGTGTCGGGGGGTGGCGTCCACTGAGCAGCAGGCCTGTCTATGGAGCCTGCAAGGGAAGCTGGGTGTCGGCGTGATGCACCTGCGGGGTCCCTGGAGACGAGCCCGTGGCACCTGCAGGGGGTCACGGGGTCCTGGCTGTGGGGTCAGCCCCATCTGTGGGACGCACGTGCAAACCCTGGGCCCTAGCCTCTCAGAGTCAGCGTTGAGGGCGTGAAGCCATGTGTCGGTCGTCACAGCAGGCCCTGAGCAAGGTGGTCTCTTGCCGTCTGTCCTGTCTCAGTCCTGGCCTACTGGTCCTGCAGGCCTTCTGGGCACATCTGGTGGGCTGCGGGCTGGGGTGCCGCGCTGTGGGGAGGGACTGGCACGGGATGAGGTTTTCGGCAGACTGGGACCGGAGCCGCCAGCAGGGGGTTGAAGGGGCCGGGGGTGAACCCCATGATGGTCTGCCTTGTCCTTCCTCTTTTGGGGCCAGCTGCACCCCTGAGTTGGGTTCCAGCAAAGCCCCTGAGCCCTGCCTTGTCTAGGGGTGAGGCTCCTAGGGCCTTGGCTGGGAGCTCGTTCTGGTAGAGCAGTCACTGTCAGTGGCCTCGGCCGGCTGCTGCGTCTCGGATCCCTGGAGCCAGGTGGTGGGTAGAGGCCCGCGCTGGGCTGTGCTGGGACCCGGACTCACCGGCTGCACCCACTATGCACCCCTGCCCAGGGACGGCCCTGGCACTTCTCTCACTGTTCCGCCGGTTGACTCTATGGTTTCGAAGCTGCTTTTCACTGACAGTGGCATCCACCCATGTGGTCTGGGCTCCACTCGGTTCATCTTTCCTCCCTCCAAAGCCCGGGAGTAAGAAGCAGGGCTGGGCTAGCATCGCGTCTGTAACCCACGGGTTGCAAAGAAAGCAGAGAGCCGGAGGGCAGGAGGGCCCCGCTCCCTCCATTCGCCTCTCCCCTGTGACCTGCCCTCCTGGGTCTGCGCGCAGCTTAAACCTTGAGTCCCAGGCTCCACAGCCGTGGCGCAGGGCCTCTCACTCACCTCTGGAGCACCGGGTCGAAGCAAAGGGACATCCGTGTGGGTCTGGCAGCCACGGGGCCCCAAGCTCCTTAGCCGTCGGTCACCCGTGTCCGTGGCCTGGTTAGGTGCCCTCCCCGTCCAGCCCGGCTGACCCCCGGAAGCTCCTCGCCAGCCCCATCACTGCATGTGCACACCTTCTGGGGAACACGGCCCACGGGCCCCGCCGCCTCCTTCTCTTCTTGCCTTTACTGTCCCCTTCCACCCTCTCTCGTCTTCCTGCCCCATTTTCCCGGCCCCTGTTGCACAAGGGCTGAAGCACAGGACCTTGGGGAAGCCAAGGTCAGGAACAGGCATTTCCTGGAGCCCTTTCCACCCAGAAGCAGGCCGTCGGTGCCCCCTGGGAAGAGCGAATGGGCTTCGCTACAGGACAGCCACTCACAAAGGCAGCTCATTGCCACGGGGACAGCGAGAGAGCTCGGCAAACATCTGTGTGGCCAGGACACGGCCATGCTGGGCAGCTGAGGAGCCACACAGCGCTGGTGCAGAGCCAGGCCCTGGCCCTGCCACGGGGTGAGCGTGGCAGCCTCTCCCTTCCTCCTTCGCAAAATGGCTACAGTGGCCAAGCAGCCTTGTGGGCATCGGTGAGGCCCATCGGACTCGGCACTCAGGAGCCGGCCGCAGTCGGGCTGCTCCATCCCAGCGTGTGGCGAAAGGACAAGCTGTGGGACATGGACACTCCGCACCGGGAGGCAAAGGCAGGACCCTGCTGACCCATCGTTGGTCCTCAGACTTCCTCCGTGGTCAACCCGCACGTCCCTCCTGGCCTGGGGCAGGAGCGGGGCCTGCCGGGGACAGAAGAGTCTACAGACAGCTCCTGGAGCCTGGCTGGGGGTCCCGGGGGCCTCGGGGCTGCCCCCCACTCCCACCAGCCAGCCGCCCCGCCCACTGCACCCCGGCAGCCCGAGGGTTTCATCCTGTCCTCATACCCCAGGCTGGTGGCTCCAGCAGCCCCAGGCCTCGGCCTGCCACTGCTTCTTCAGGCCACTACCATCACCGCCGCCTACAGGGCCTTCACTGGCCAAACCAAGGCCAAAACCATGTGCAGATTCTGGGAGACGCTCCAAGCTGGGCAGGTATGAAGCGCCTCCCTCCAACCGAAACCATCAGTTAAGAGTTGAAAGCACCAGGTTGTCAGGGCCCCTCCGGGTGACTTGCTGTGACGGCCTGCCCCGCCCACTCCCGCCTCCCACCCCCGACGTCCTTGTCCTCTGCCAGCCTGTGTGGGGGCCTCAGGATGGGCTGCCCTTGACTTCCCGGACCCGAGACTGGTGGAACCAGTATTTCTGTTTTTTTCCTCTTGCTTTTCCTCCTGCATTCTGGGTTTTTATCTTCTTTTCTGTGTTAAGCTGTTTTGCTGGGCTTCTTCTTGGGGTTCTTCTGGCCACTCTACTGAGAAACCAGCCCCAACAACGAGGCCACCCAGAGTGGCCGCTGGCCTAGCCACGGCCCAGCCAACCAACCAGACCCCCCAACTGCACCAAGGCCACAGCAAGATCACCCCCCAGACGCTGTCCCCTGGTGTCTGCTTCCAACTCTGGATTAATTCGAGGATCTCTTCGTCCTCGGTTAATGTTTCCCAAAGGAATGCGTGCACCCTCCCACCCCCGCTGGTGAAACTGAATGAGACCCCGGTAGAGAACTCTGCATGGCCCGTGGTTCTGTGTAGACATGCTGGATGGTGGTGCTGCCCCTGCCCCCGCGTGCATGGTGCATGTCCTCTCCATGAGCTGGAGCCCCTCCAGGGGACTTGGCTGCCCCACCCCAGGGCGGCCTTCTGCAGGGGTGGGGGGGGTGGGCAGCGTTCCCCGCCCTGCCCGCCCTGCTCTGCCCCCCAGCCTGCCTGCGTGTGGAATGAAGTGAGGAGCGTGTCCGTCTGTCCCGCGGGGCCTCCCGTCTCCGTCCCCCAGTGGCACGGTCGGCCGTGTCGGAGGGCCCTGCCTTTGCTTGGTGTGCTGTCCGCGGCCACGGGCGGTCGGGGCCCCGGGCACTGCCAGCCCTCACCTGCCTCTCCGCTCTGTTGCAGAACCGCATGCACGAGTCCCTGAAGCTTTTCGACAGCATCTGCAACAACAAATGGTTCACAGACACGTCCGTCATCCTGTTCCTTAACAAGAAGGACATATTTGAAGAGAAGATCAAGAAGTCCCCGCTCACCATCTGCTTCCCCGAATACACAGGTAGAGAGTCCCCGTCCCGGCAGGGACAGCTGGAGCCTGCGCAGCTGCTTCCTGAGGGAGCCGCCCCTCGGCCGAGCCCAGTGGGCCTTCACGGTGCTCCAGGAGGCACTGGGCTCTGTGAGGAAGGCTCCGGAAGAGAACAAAGACGCCCCCCCACCCCCCTGCCGTCCCTGTGAATGTGCTGTCAGGAGGCAGGCCAAGCAGTCAGGGGAGGCCGGCTGGAGCCCCGGTTCCCTCTGGGAGCCCTGTCTTGGCCATCTGGAAACACAGATTATCAGGGAGGTGACAGCACCAGGACGATAAAGGGCTTAGAAGCAGGGGCTTCGAGTCAGGCAGCCTGAGGGTCCTGCCCAGCCCTGCGGCTCAGAGCAGGTCATGTAATCCCTGGGATTCTGTGGCCCTCCCTCAGGACTCAGAGTGAGCCAGTGAGCAGGGAGAACTTAGCGTGCGGCTGGCACATAGTAGGAACTCACTGAACACATGCCGGGCCTGTTGTCGTGGTGCCTGTAACTAACAAGCCCCTCCCGTATGGGCTTCTACAAGCGGCGAGTGACCATGGGCGATGACAGGGCTTCTTGAGCAGTAGAGACCCTGGGCTCCCCGCAGAGGGGCTGAGGAGGTCAGAGCCACCGCCTATACCATTGCCATGGTTGACCCAGCTGCGGGATATACGGGCAGCTGGGGAGGACAGCCTGACCAGGGCCCCATGCACCAGCAAGGGTGGCCACCAGCTTTTCCAGATGGTCAGAGCCTGGCCAGAGGGGTGAGTGGGAGGAGAAATGGGCCTTCCCAGCCCGACCAGCCCCCGGCCTGGAACGCACAGGGCAGGGGCAGAGTCCCAACAAGGCAGGCCTCTCAGGGGAGCCTCCAGGCTGAACTCCACTTCCTTGAAAGGAGATATGGGGGTCATAGCTTGGGGCCAGGCAAGCAGTATGGGCCCCCTCACTCAAGGCCAGGCCCCCACTTAGCGTGTGACCAGAGACAGACAAAGCCCTCATGGCCACCAAGTAGGGGGTTATGGATCCTGTCCTCGGTGACCTGGGCTGTGGCCTATGGCACAGCAGAAGCAGGCAAGATGTGTTGGTCACCACGGCTGGTTTGGGGCTCCGGAGGTCTGAGTGATGACCTGTATGTCCTAGGGACACTTTCCCTCACCTCCAGCCCTGATTTCAGAAGGAGCTGTGGTCTGGCAGACCTTCAAGGCCAGGTCCATGTGCCCATGTGCCTGAGGAGCCGGGACCCCCTTCCACATATGTCCCCCCCGAGGCTTCCCACCCAGCCCCGCACTGGGGCTCTAAGATCCAGCCCCACTCCCTGCCTGCCCTCAGCGGGTGGTGGCGGCCCTACCAGGTCTTGAACCTGGCTGCCGGAGCCCTTGGGGGCTTCAGTGCAAAGTTGGGACAAGGGCTCCAGTGCAAAGTCGGGAGTCCAGTTCTGGTCCCTCCCCTCCCCCCCAACAGCAGCTGCTCTCCCGAAACACCTGTCCCTGGGCTCACCTGGAACCGGGCAGCGTGGCTCCCCCAGGCGGCAGTTAATCCCTAGTAGCAACCAGAGTAAGGGAGGGGTGAGGAGGCGGAGCGGGGAGGCCAAGGCGGCTCACAGGCGCCCAGCAGTGGCCAAAGGAGGTGACATGCGGAGGACAGGCCTGCGGGCTGACAGGACTGCCTTCTCGCACACTCGCAGTGGGAGTCAGTGGGTGCAGATTCAAAAGGAAAACAGCAGTTCTGTGAAACGGGACTCACCCTTCATCCAGAGGAGCCACCGGGAGCTTTGTTATTTTGCTTCGTTGTTTTCAAACTGGACGTGGACCACAGACTTGATTTCATAGCGCACACACACACACACACACACACACACACACCCCATGGGCTCAGCGGGGGCCATCACGCCCCTTCCCCAATCAGGCTGTGCCCTCGGGGTTGTCGCGGGGAGGCCCAGGCCCCGCAGTGGCCTCACCTCACGGCCCCACACCCGGTCTCTCCTACAGGCCCCAGTGCCTTCACGGAAGCCGTGGCTTACATCCAGGCCCAGTACGAGAGCAAGAACAAGTCCGCTCACAAGGAGATCTACACCCACGTCACCTGCGCCACCGACACCAACAACATCCAGTTTGTCTTTGACGCCGTGACGGACGTCATCATCGCCAAAAACCTGCGAGGCTGCGGCCTCTACTGAGCCCCTGCCTCACCCCCCAGCTGCCTGCCTCCCCACCTGGCCTGCTGCCCCACCCCTGCCCCGGAACCAGAGCCCTGCCGCCGCGCAGCCGCTCTCGGCACTTGACACAGCAGCTCCCGGCTGGTGCCCAGGAGGGAGGAGAGCACAGCCTCCACGGGCCACCCCTTCCCCAGACATCGGAGCGCGTGGTAACCCAGGGGCCAGGCACGGGGGCTGAGTGCCCCTGGGCCTCCGCTTCATCTCTGAGGGTTTTATCTGGCAAGGGGGGGGAGGAGGTTGGCCGCCGTTTGGTCCAGAACGGGCATGCTCCTGTGTGGGGGTGTCTCTGGGGGGGCACCGTGTTGGCCGGGGTGAGGCCAGCGGGAGCCACTGCTCAGCTTCTTCTGGGGTCTGTCTGGTCGGGGCAGCTCCGTCACCAAAAGCCAGGGTGGGACCAGCGCAAGTGTGTGCGGGTCCCAGGGCTCGACCTTGGCGAGTGCCTCCCCCCTGCTTCCGCCTGGATCTCAGCCCCAGGCACAGCCCTTTCTAATCCAGGCCATCCTTCCTTGCACACCCTCGGAGGGTCCTGTGGCCTTCCTGGGGAACCCCATCCCTGACTCCTCATAGGTGTGGAGATGCTTCTGAGACTGGTGTTGCCAAGGCATGTGGTTGATGGTGGGAGGGGTCGAGTCCCGCGCCTAGACGGAGGTCAAGGAAGAGGTGGGAGGCGGCGGAGGAGGGGAGGCTGAGCGCAAGGAGCTCTGGTGTTGTCTGGGTTGGGGGCCTCACGCCCCGTGCTTGCAGGCTCAAGGGGGACCATTCGCTTTCTCCCATCGCCTGGGTCTCCAGGCAGCTGCTGCGGAAAGTGGGTAGACAGGCTTTTCCTTCTCGAGTTCTGGCTGGGCAGGGGCAGGCGCGGCCCTTCAGGTGCCGTGTTCTGAGGCTGGGGAGACCCAGGGCCGGTGTTGATGTGGCCCCTGCAGCCAAGGCCCCAGCTTCCTTTTGTCTTGGTGAAGAAATCAGAGTTTGTCCGAAGCCTGTGATGTCCGTCGGGGTAGAGGACAGACGTGTGGGACTCCGGCTGGAACGTACACCAGGAGGGGGGCCCAGGCTGGTTCAGACACATAGCCAGCACTAGCACTCCCTTCTCTCGAGAGAGAATCCTAGGATGGCTTGGAGGGGCTTTGCTATACTGAGCAGAAAGGGGTGGGGTGACTCTGATAAGCCAGGCCCCGGCTGGCCGCGGGTCATCAGCCCGCCTCCCTCTCTCACCCAGGAGCTTCCGTGGGCCAGCGCCACCAGCCAGCTCTCCAGGCGGGCCCTGTGTGCCTGTAGGGCAGGCTCTGCCTCGGGAGTCAGACTTGTCCCTGGAGAGGCTCAGGCTCCTTCCTCCAGCCCTCTGCTCTCCTAGCCTGCCTTCCAGGCTCCAGTCCTGGGCTCCCAGTGCAGCCCCCGGACTGTCCCGGAGCCAGGAAGAGCCCCGTGCCAGCAGCTCCAGGCTTCTCAGCTCCAGTAGGCACGGAGCTCTGGCTGCTGCACGGCAGGCCCAGGGTGTCCCCCCTAGTGCCAGATGCCTACAGGGAGGGGCGCCCCTGGTAAGCCCCCTCCCTCATCGGGCTCTGACTGCTGCCCCCAGCCTCGTGGGAAACACAGGGCAGCCGGGCTGCAGGAACCACCCCACCAGCCTGAGGGCACTTCAATGTCACTTGCCTTGTATGTGAAGCACCTCATACCAGCTGCTGGCGCGCCAGAGGACAGGCCCCGAGAGCCAGCGGTCCCTGTCCCATCACAAGCGGCCAGCGCCAGCAAGGCCATTTAAGACAAAGCCGTTCTCTCCCGGTATTACCACCCTGGCAGGGACCGGCCACACCCCTAACTAGCCCCCTGAGCCCAGACCCAAAAGCAGCGGCCCAGAGGAGGGCTGCTTGTCCAGCCCCACCTCTGACGCCATCGCCCTGGAGGTGGGAGCCCCCGGCCGCCTGGGCCCAGGACCGTCCCGTCTGCAGCACAAGAAGGAAAGGCTGGTCACTCGGGACCTTCTCTCCCTTCTGTGCCCCGGGACGCCCTGCTGCTGCTTGCCATGCTCCCGCTGTCCCGCTCCGCCTGCAGCAGGGGTCCCTGCTGTCTAGTGGGAGCGCACAAGGAGAGGGTACCCGGGACGAAGGTCCCTCCCTGTCCACTGCGTCTCCCATCCATGTCATTCCCAGTGCGCCAGCATGGGGAGGGGTGACAGACAGTGATGAGTCTCGGCTCCGCCGCGGGGGTGGGTATGAGGGGAGGAGGGTGAGAGTGTGAGAGACCAGACATGGGTGGGTCTCTCGTCCGCAGTGGCCCCGTGCGCGTCCCCAAAAGGACGATGCTGCAAGTCTGTGAATGGCTCTAATTCAGTGGGCTGAGGAGAAACTGGATTTCTAGGAGGAGCGCCTTTGCCAAACCCGTGACAATTGTGCCTGCCGTCTAGATGCCTGTGGGCCAGTTCTGTGCCCCGCACTGACTGCCCTCACAAAAGCCTGGTCTTGGCCTTCTTACTGAGAACCAAGAGGTCCCCAGGGCTCTCCGGCCTGGCTGGAGGGAGCGGGGCCTGAGGCCCAAGCAGGGGCTCGGTTGAACCTGTCTGCGGAGGGTGTGGGCTCTGCCCCAGGCCTGAGCAGAAAGCAGAGCTCTGGGTCCCTCGACAATAGCTGTGACACTTTGGGTTCATTGGCCATCTTCCATGGAGGCCTTGCATGCCCCCTCCTCTGTGCCCTCTCTGGCCCCAGTGGAGCCTGAGGGCCTATAGCCATATACACCAACCCACAAGTGGGGACAGTGCCCTGGCAGAAGGCCACACCTGCCTCTTCCCCCAGCCCAGCTCCACACCCCGCTGCGGGAACTGGAGACACCCAGGCCCTCCACAACCGTACTGGGAAATAGTTGGTTCTCCCACACGGTGGGCAGCGACAGCAAGCGCTCCCCGCAACGGGATCCCTGGTAAGCAATCTGGCTGTACACCCCAACAGGGAAGGCCCCAGAGTCCTGTCACCCAGGCACTTCCCCTCTGCAGGGATGAGCCCTGAAGGGAGGGGCTGCCCCCAGGAGTGTTTACTCTTGTCCCCCAGTGGCTGATTCTGCAAGTTTTCCTGCCCCGCCCACCCAGCCCCAGCCTCCCTCCCTGTCCCTCCCTCTTGGTCAGTAAACCCGACCCAGTTCCAGTTCAGCCCCTGCTCCCAACCAGGTGGGGGAGTCTGTCCGGTCCCCTTTGAGAAGTCAGGATGCACTGTTCTTCTCCAAGCTTCTGGAAGTTATTAGGGGCAGCCGGCAGCTCTCAGGCATGGAGAGGCCCGCAATTCTGGTTGGTGGCCACCTCGATTCAGTCTGGGGCACGAGTGGTGAGCGCCCACAGACGGCTCCCCCAGTCAGCGCCCAAGCCTACAGCAGCCCAGGGTGGCGGCATGGGGCACAACACACAGACCAGGGACCAGGGCCGCGGAGGGAGCTACCGCCCCCGACTCCCCACCCCCGCAGTGAGGCAAGTCCTGAGCCACCCTGTCCTGAGTGGCCTTCCCTCTGGGGGCTCCGGGGCTCCAGACAGACCCCGCCCCAGCCAGACAAACACCCAGTCAAGGGAGGGGCAGGCTGGAACAGAAGCAGAAAGAGCCTTCGAGTCCTAAGTCCTGGGCCCTCTTGTCAGGTTGGGGGGTTCCCCTCTGGAGGGGAAGCGCTCAGCCGCAGGCCCAGTGCTTCAGTTCCACCAGCAGGAGCCCAGACCCCTTTTTCACAGCACTGCTGTGACCCGTCCTCTCCTCCGCCTGCCCACCCCATCCTCCTGCCTCCCGCTCTTCTCCTGGCTCATCCCTGCCCCTCCCCCCTCCTCCCCACTCTCATTCCTGTCCCAGGCCGAGGGGAGCCCTGGCGCTGCTCTCCTTCCTTAGCAAGCCCCACCTCCCAGCCCTGCCGCCGTCCACTCCACATTAACTGTAATTTTGTAAGAAGAGTGACTTGTTGGTTTAATAAATCTCTAGTTATTGTAATAATTTATTGGCTGCCGTAATGTATTCATTAGTGACCTGCCGTTAATAAAGAGTGCTAGCTTCCTCCAGCGTGATGCGTTGCGTCAGCACCTACATGACAGGTCCCCGTGCTTGTCCCCCGGCTGGTCCCTGGGCCAGGACTGCGGGCCGCCTGGCAGACAGGCACAGGCTTCTGGGGGTGGCTGGCCTGACCTTGCTGACCCCTTGGGACAGCCACGAGCCTACCTTCCTGTCCTCGCGCGCTTGGTGCAGCCTCACCCCTGCCCTGTGGGATGCAGCGGCCAGGCCCATGGAGCTTTCCTGCGGCCGCTGGCCTGGGAGGGGGTGGGCAGGAAAGCGCTGCGGGCAGGAGGGGGTGGCTGTCGCCTGGTTGTGATCTCTGCCTTCTTTCTCTTTTCTCAAGTGCTGCGTCTCCGTTTGGCATCTACTCCTGCACCCGTTTTCTCCAGGGAAGCTCTGGAGCGGGTGGTGGGTTCCAGTCCGTGTGCGGAGGGAGGGCAGCCAGGCCTGTGGGTGCGGAGGGGGCTCAGTGCCGGCGCCTCCCCTCCCCCGTGTTCTCCCCGTGCTGCCTGGATCTGCTGTCCTCCGAGACCTCCTCACAAAACCAGGCCCAGCTATGCAGAGCACCTCTGCAGACCAAAGACCGTCCCAGTGTGGGCGCCATCTCCGCAGCTAGACTGTGAGCTCTCAAGAGCAGGACTTGAGCTGTTCGTCCTCCAGTCCCCCTGCAGCCCGGCAGAGCCCTGCACGCAAATCCAGTCGGCGCTGCTGGGCAGAGAGGCTGTGGAGGGGCCGAGTCTTAGCAGAGTGGACATGTGGGGCCCCAATGGCCGGCCCCCACATCTCCTGCAAGCCCTTTAGGCCGGCCCATGTGCCAAAGGGACCCAGTACCCCCTTGGCTCAGGTCACCCTGGTGATCCCTTCTGGTCCTGGGAGCGCTCCAGCATATGTCCCACCGTATCCCATGGTGTCCAAAGACCAAAATGATATTTGGGACAGTTTTGGAGTGAGCTTGGGCCTCTGGCTGTGGGCTTCCGCTCCTGGTGACCAGCTACAGGACCAGGTGGCTCTGTGCGGTGGGAGGCTCTTTCCTAATGGGTCCTTGGGTGCCCGAGCATCCGTCCTCCGCCCTCAGAGGTGGCGCCATGAGCCGGAGAGTTCCCAGCCCCTGGCCTCGGGCTTCCGTTCACTTGGCCTCTGCCTGTCATCTGAACAGGCCCTGGGAGCCAGCTGGGGCCCGGCTGTGGCCCAGGAGCCACCCCCGCCCCCCAATGCAACTGTACAGACGGTGAGCCGATGCTGGGGGCCTGAGAACAGAATGTGCTGGTTGAGGCGGGCAGGGTAACAAGATCATAGGTGTTTACTGAACTGGTTTACTGAGCAGGAGGACAAGGCTGCGTCCCACAGCTCGCAGAGGGGCTAAGAACGCCAGTTGTGTGAAGGCCCCCAAGGGGCAGGTGAGCCCTTGTCCCGGCAACTTGCCGGAGCCGTAAGAACAGGGTTTGGGGCTGGGAGACCCTTCCAGGTCATTGGGATACTCATGCAGTCACAGGAGAGGGGCTGAAGATGCGCAGACCTGGTTGTGAGCCTCTTCTGACTTATTCCTCTAAAGGCTGCAGACGGCTCATCTTGGTGGGACACACCCGTTTGGGGTCATAAGCTCTGGCTCAGATCCAGAGCTGGGGCCACATCTCTGCTCTCCTGGGTCTCGGCTCTGCCAGCTCTCCCTCTTCCCTAAGGGTCGTGAGGCAGGGGAAGTGCTGAGCTGGGTGCTCGGCAGAGCGGGGCCTGGTGACTGGTGCCCGGTGACCCAGTGGTGGCCGCCCGCCCTCCACTCAGCTAGAGGAAGGTGGCCACAGCTACTCCCCCAGCAATGCACTCAGCTCCCACTGCCTGCTGGGCCCCGGGGAATGAGCTGATCCCCACAGAATAATGCCCCGTGGTGCCCACGCCAGCTCTCTGCGATGATTTGTCTCAGTCTTCTTACTAAAAAGGGACAGCGTGGCCTGGAGTTAACCACGGAGCTGGATTTGGAAAGGATAAGTTCCCCAGGCAAGGACACGGTCCTTGGGGGAAATTGAGTGGCTGTCCCTTCCCCCAGGAAGGCACATTTCGTGGAAGAACCACCTTCCCAGCAGAAATGGCTTCACTCATGGAGAGATGTGCTCCCCTGCATTGCCAAGAGATACTACCCAAGTTGATAAGCTTGGCACCCTACCATAGAATGAGCCAGGCCTTGACCAGGCCAAGGGCTACTCCCCAGGATCTGCTCCATTGGGAGCACCTACCACAGTCACTCCTTTGCTAGCCATTGGCGTGCGAGACAGTACTTTATACCTGCATTGCTTCAAACCCTTTGCAGCATCCAACATAGCTGAGTTGGACCCAGCCAGAGGAAGTCTGGCCAGCCCCCAGAGCCCTTCCCTGGAGGCAGCCTGGGCAGGACCATTTCTCCACAGTGGTGGCCCCCAAGGATGCTGGCAGGAGCCTGGCCTGACTTCCCTCCACCCCTCACCACTCCCAGAGGACATCACGGGCAGACTGGGCCCCAGAGGAAAGACCTGGGCTGGAACTGCCACAGCCCAGCTCCCGGGTTCCATCCAGCACAGCCTCCCCCACCCCCACACACCTGCCCATGCAGGGAGCCCCTCCCGTGGCTGGGGACTCTGTCCCAAGGAGGGCCCGCATTGCCCTGGTCCCAGCCTCACCCAGGGAGCCATAACCACGACCCAGTCCAGTCTCTGCCATTAGTCCTGGGACAACGGTATAGACGGCCCCGAACGCTGGACTGAGTGGCCCTGTGCTGTGACAGGTCGCAGCTCTACTGTCCTCTTTGGAGGGGTCCCGGGGGCCCAGGAGCCCCTGCCTGAGTTGCTAAGCAGCCCCGACCCTCCCTCTCAAACCTAATTCTCCTCTTCTCTTTCCCTGTCTCCGTGTCTGTCCGTCCCGCTGTCTGTCTGGCTGTCCTTCCCCCACCTGGGGCTGCAGAACCGCATGCACGAGTCTCTCATGCTCTTCGACTCCATCTGTAACAACAAGTTCTTCATCGATACCTCCATCATTCTCTTCCTCAACAAGAAAGATCTCTTTGGTGAGAAGATCAAGAAGTCACCTTTGACCATCTGCTTTCCTGAATACACAGGTGGGTGTCGGGGAGGCCCCGCTTCTGCCTGGGACCTGGTCTCTTCCAGAGCCCCAAACCAGAGCCCTGACTGCCCGTGGGTTCAGGGCGGGGCTGCCTGGCCTCTGCCGCAGGACAGCAGGGATGCAGAGACGCACAGTCGGGTATGACCCGGTTTGGGTCTTCCCAGGACACAGCCCTGGGTGGGGTGGGAAGTGGACCCTCCCAATCCATTGGATTTGCCATGCCGTGACTTGAGAGCACCTTGGCAGGACTCAGGAGGCAGGACAGGACCACAGGCTTCCCCTTTCATCTTGCTCACCCTCTAGAAAAACTCTCCTGCCTCCTCCAGGCTCTCCCGCCAGTGGTGTCCCCTGACCCCTGCGCCAGCAGGCTGCCGGGCCACACAGCACCTTGGCATGAATTCGCAAGCATGGACACGTGGCCTGCGAGGCAATCTGGGCTGCTTTTCAGCCCCTACCTGCTTGGGTGCATGGTGTGCAGCACGCCTGCCTGTGCCGGGCCAGGGCCTTCTACCCCTCCCTCACCACCGCTGCCCCCCTCCCCCCACATCCCTGCTGTCCTCTTCCTGTGAAGGCCTTTTCCTCAAGTCAAACCACTCCAGCTCTCTGCACACCTCCTCTCTCCCTACCTGCCTCTCTCCCATCTTCTCAGGGTGGGGGTGGGGCACCTTCTCTGTCATCAGGCTCCAGGAGGACGCGTCACAGACCCCTCCATCACCCCCATGAAGAAGCTCTTTCTGAGGGGGCGGGTGAGGGGTCAGGTCGCCTCCTTCAGTGGGCAGAGGGCAGCTGCTGTAGGACGTCCCTGCTCTGGGCTGCTGCTAAAGGCTGAAACAGCGCTGATGGGAGGCCAGAGCCCAGCCTTCATTTTTCTGGGGACTGAGAAGCTTCTAGTGGCCCTTAGGGCAGTGGTAGAAGAGGACGTGTCACAAGCTGGCTCCGCCAGGAACCCACATGCTGACAACCCCAGAGAGGGAGAAAGGCCTGGACTCGGCTCCCAGGGCTACACAGGTCCCTGAACCCCACCAGATTCCAGAAGAAATAGGGGCTGCCCCCTCTTCCCCCTCTACTATGAGGAAGAGAGTCAGCCCTCTCATCGCTGGCGGGGAGGAGGACCCATCGGCCTGTCCCCTCATCAAGGCACCACACTGCTTGCGGATCCGCAGGGCGCCCCCCCCATCCCGGGCACAGGCTCCTGGAGCCAGGCAGCTTGCCACTGTGGGCAAACCTGTCACCTGTGCCTCGCCTTCCATCCAGGCACCGCGATACCTAACAATAATGCCCACTGCTCGGGGTGGCCGTCTGGGTCAATGGAAGGACCAGAGCCAGGCACCAAGCCTACTTCCTAATGTTACTCAGAGGATGAAAACCAAGAAAGGGGAACTGGCCCTGGAGCTAGAGAGAGTCCGGGAGGGCATGGGGGCGAGCCGGAAAGGCCTGGCCCCGAGCTGCCCCGGGGCCGAGGGAGGCTCTGCCTGTGGGCGGCCTGGCTGCAGCCTGCTCTCACGGACACTCCTGCCCTCCCGCAGCCTCAGCTGAGGCCCTTTAGGACCAGTTCAGGTCCTTAGAAAGTGGTGGTGACCAGAGAGGGACTTGGAAGCCACGGGCCCCAGCAGGCCTCCTGAGGCCAGTGCTACCCTTACAGGGCAGGCTTGACCCTAAGCTCTTCCTTGTCCCCAGACTCTTTTTCCCTGGGAGCCCAGTTTGGGACCTGGTCCGAGCACTGGTCCGTCTTGGTGCTGGGGGTGTAGGGCTCTGGACACCCCCAGAGAAAGTTAGCCTGAATGTGGGAAAACATGGGGAGTTTTCCAGGGCCTCCAGAGGAATCAAGCTTGAGTTCAAACAGTCTCGCTGGGTAACAAACAGTCCCTGACACGGTGGCGCATGGGCGCCAAGGCCCGTGGGACACAAAACGGGCCACAGGGCAAGGGGCAGGCGTGGCTAGGGGTGCGAGGTAAGCTCGAAGGGATGGACGGACCGCGCAGATGCTAAGAAGTCACAGCTGGGCACCCTGCCACCTGCTTGGGGCGCCCCATCGGGCTTCTCCCCTCCATCAGCGCCTCATCTTGGTGCTCTCTGGGCAGGAAGCTCCTTGACGGGGTCCACCCGGGGCCGAGTCTAATCTTTGAGCTGCCGCTGACTTGATATCTTCACCGTTTGCCACTCCAGGCACTTCTGCTTTTGGTCCCAGCTGAGAGTGGGGGTGAGGCCTCTGCCCTGCCCCCCACCTCAGAGACCTCCCCACCCCCTTAACTTTGACGTCTCCTCTTCGAGACTCTGGCCACAGACGCCCAAGCCCCAGTCCGCCCCCCCATGGCTCACACCTTACCACTGGAGAGTGGGCCAGGGCAGGCTAGGGCAGGGGGAGAAAGATCCGATCGTTTTCATGCGGCCAGATCCCAGCTGCGCTAGTGAAAACGGGGCATCTTCCTTCCACGGGACTTTCAGGCAGTTCTCTGTTGGTCCACCTTCCATGGTCACTGAAAGCGGTCTGCAGGGCAGAACTGCAAAGGTTTAGGTTGTAGCTGGCTGGAAAACTGCCCTTACCAGGCCCTGGCCAGGATCCTAGGGGACAGCCAAGGGCTTGTGGAGGGCAGCCAGGCCAGTTACACACGGCAAGCCCCTCGAACTTCCCACTCAGGGAGACCACTGCTCCCAGACCCCAGCCTTGCCGAGGGGCTTCTCGGGAGAGGAAGCCTTAGAGAAAGGAGCGCAGCCTCAGCTCGTCACCCACCACAGCCTGGAACACCACGAGTTCTGGGGCAGCCCCTTCCCAGGAGCTCTTCTACCAGAATCCCTGTCCTGGTTTAGATCACGGGTGAGTGTGGGGACACGCAGCCTGGGCCCCAGCCTCGGTGTGCTCCCCTAAAAAGCAAAAGGGGTGACTATGGCCCTAGCCTTCCCAGGGCTCCTGGGTGGATCCAGTGTGGAAACAGAGTCAAAGGCCTTACAAAGGCCAGAACCAGACAAATGCTAAGCTGATGGGGTCTTTCCTGAAAGATGCGACCATGTCCGGAACCGCACAGCCCGCGCCTCTGCCGGGAGGGGGTTCCCAGCCTCTCTCCCAGCCCCCCTGCCACTGCAGCTTTCACCAGGGGCCTCCCCCCTATTCTGTCTTGTTGCAGGCCCCAATACGTACGAGGACGCGGCCGCCTACATCCAAGCACAATTTGAAAGCAAAAACCGCTCACCCAACAAAGAAATTTACTGTCACATGACTTGTGCCACAGACACGAATAATATCCAGGTGGTATTCGACGCCGTCACCGACATAATCATTGCCAACAACCTGCGGGGCTGCGGCTTGTACTGACCTCTTGTCCTGTATAGCACCCTATTTGGTAATGACTCCAGCACTCACAGAAAAGCTTGCGCGTGCACACACACACACACACACACACACACCACTGACAAATGCAAGTTGGTAAATAAACTTTAAAAAGGTATAACAAGACCTTATATATATACAAATATATATTAAAAAAATTCTTTTTAGTTTGTATTAGAAAGAGCTTCGGACAGAACTGACCACCATCCCATAGATCATCAGAGTTTTCCCAGGACAGCAATTGAGCGTGCGTTTGTACACGTGCACACGCGCTCTCACTCTCTCTCACGCGCACACACGCGCACACACACACACACACACACACACACGTCGTGGTGGGGGTCCTGGTTTGGGAGTCCATCCTTTTAAGAACAGCCACGTTATTCTACCCTGAGACCCGTTATCTGTGAGCAGAGGGAGGGCAAAGAGAGGCCTGGCGGGGGTCCAGCCTCTGCTGCCACTCCCCACGAGGCTGTGCGGTCTCAGTTCTGTCCTGCTCTTGTGCAAATTCCAAAGCCCTTCAAAAACTGGCCAACACCCTAAACCCCTCCCTGCCCTCTACTCCCAACAACAGGAAAACCAAGGATGCTTCTCTCTTGGGTGGCGGTGGTTGTTAATTTCAAGGATTTAGAAGAATCATTGCTCCGACCAATCCACTGTCTCTTGAGTTTTCTTTATTCAAAGGCGAGAGTTGGAGGAACTGGAGACTTGGCCTGCTTTCTAGAAGCAGCAGAGGGGAGGGGACATTGAAACAATGGCTGCAATTCACCTGCAGAGTTGAAGCCAGCCCCCTGGAGAAGAGAAGGGCCCAGAGGGAGCAGGGGGGAGGTGAGGAGGACAGCAGAGGCCTGGGGAGGGCCGGATACTTGTAGGCCTGACCATAGTCAGGGTCCCGTGGGGTGAGGCCTCCCAGGGGGCCTGGGCTGGGCTTTTCTGGAGTTCTTGATCCCTCCTGTGACGCTGCCCCATCTTGTCCTACCCCCCACATTATTAAAAACTTTCTAGGGTTTTGTGTTTTTTTGTTTGTTTTTTATTTTTGGTTGGTTGGTTGGTTTTTAAAATCAAAGAAAATGGTCAGACCGGACCCCCTTATCTCTCTCTCTACAGACTGCTTCACGGACTCTTTGCTGTTGACGTTGATCTCCTGGTAGCATGACCTTTTGGCCTTTGTAAGACACACAGCCTTTCTGTATCAAGCCCCTGTCCAACCTACGACCCCAGAGTGACTGACGGCTGTGTATTTCTGTAGAATGCTGTAGAATCTGGTTTTAGTTGAGTCTTTACATTTAGAATTTGAAAGGAAAAAAAAAAAAAAAAGAACATTTCTCATGTGCTTTGTAGCTTAAAAAAAAAAGAGGAAAAAGAAAAATCATTTCATCCATTTTTTTTCTTTTTTTTTTCTTTTTTGGAAATAAAGCAGCATACACATCTGCACCTGTACCCCCATCCATCCCCAGTGTAGAGCCGCCCCCCCCCCCCAGCCACCCTCCCACACCTGCAGAAGTGCCACCTATCTGCCCGCCCCTCCTGGGGACGTGGGTCCTGGGGAGCGTGGTCAGGCTGAGCTTCCCAGAGCGCCCCACCTGCCATGTGCCAGCCTGCCCCAGGCTCACTCCAGGTTCACCTAGAAAAGCACAGCTATCACTGGCCAGTAGCTGCCTAAAAGAATACCGATGGAACATGTAGATAGAGCCCTACAGAAAACCATTTTCCCACCGACCTCCTTTCTACAGATTCCCTCTGTGATTTGTTTTTGTTTTTGTTTTCGTTTTTGCTTTTGTTTTTGTCCCAGTGAGCACTCCGTATCACACACCGGATCAGCTTTCATAGTCTTTGGGAACCGGGGTTGTGGATTTTTTTTCCTTTAACATTTTTGCTTCTCAGTCTCTCCCATGGATGCTTCCTTTGTGTGTGTGCCCCCTCCCCCTCCTCTGTTTCAGTGACCTGTGTTCGCTCCTTCTCATGTGGGGATGTTTGTGCTGCAGATAAAAAGACAAACAAACAAAAAAAAGTTTTTAAATACCACACGATGGAAAAAAAGCAAAAAAAAAATTTTAAAAACAGATGGAATGTAGTGTTTACACGAAAGCCAGTTTCCATGATCCGTCCTATGTCATTTCTACTTTGACTAGTATCCAAACCCCCAACCTCTTCACAGTGTCACTTTTAAGACTTACTATTGGCTGAAGAAGACCAGTCACGGCCATTTCAGATAAAGAGGAGGCAAAAAGACAAAACACACAAAAAAATTAAAAATACAGAAAAAAAAACTTGAAAAAAAGGAAAAAAGAAAAAAAAAAAACAGCCCACGGGTCTTTCTAAGCCTTTCTATTCCCAATCGGTGAGGTTTCTGTGATATCTTACACACTGCCAGTCTACTTCTCTGACTAATGGAAAATTCATGTGTAGCTCAATAAAGAGAATGTTTGTCTGTATTCCTGAGTCTCTCACCCTCGGGCTTCGTTCTGACAGGAGGGAAGGAGGGATTTGACTGGGCCAGACACCGGGAGGCTCTCCCCACCCCCCAACCACATGCCTGACCTTCTGCACACCCCCTCCCCCCCCACCAGTGCTGCCACCAAGGGGAGCCCACTGAGCTCAGCCACCTAGGAACAAGGAGGGCATAGGAATGGGCTGGCCATTCCCCCGCCTGTGGATGCCCTCTTCCTCCCGGTCCCCCCCGCCTCCCCTCACTCAGCTGGTTTGAGGGGAGGGTAGCATTGAGGACTGGAATGGGGGGGAAATGGGGGGTGGGATGGGCAAAGCAGGTAATTCCGAACTTTCTGTTAAGATACCGTCCTGTTTCTTCCCACTAAAGTGAGAAGGTGGGTGGTCGGTCCTAACAAGGCCAAGTTGCTTGGGCCTCCTGCACCTACAGGGGTCACATCCATCCACCTGGACACCTTTAAAAGCCTCCCCTACTGCACCTGGCTGCTAGGAAGCCCACCGCAGGCGGAACACACAGGATAACAGATCAGCTCAGCCTGGCACAGGAAATCAGACTCTCCGCTCCTCCAGGCTGCAGGCCTTACCCTCTTCCCCTAGCTCGCTGGGTTTTGCTAGAATGACCAGCAAACCACTTGAGACTGGGACCTGGAGGGAACCCAGCCCAGCCAAGTCCTTGTATCATGTCCATGGATCACTTCTTAGCCACGCAGTCAGTGCGACAGCCATCTAGGGGGACAGGAGGGTCACAGACAGGTCCTTTGGCTGGATTCCCTCCCCACACGAACAGATGCAACCCCAAGGGTCTTTTGAGTTTTGGGGTGGGTGTGGTAGAGGTCTGTCTATACTGTGGCACAGAGCTAGGAGTAACAAGAGGCCTCCCTGTTTGAAAGAGCCAATCCGACACCCTTGGCCTTCCTCCCCTTCCTGTGCTTTTCCCACCAGCAGCCCCTGACCAGCCTGCACAGAGGCTCCCTACCATCTCTGGTGACAGCAAGGTCGCCCGCATGGCCTGCAACTGGACAACATAACACCGGTCTGGGGGCACACCAGCATGAAGACAGAAGGTCGAAGTTGCTGTGACTTTGTCTACCTAAAGTTCCCTAAAAATGAGCCATATTCCAACAGGGTTCTTTCCTACCTTTCAGATGAGTTTTGTAGGTAAAAACAAACAGGACTCTGCCCTATCCTCTTTACAAAGTCAGGAAGTATTTTGGGGGAAAGAGTGCAGGGAAAGATGAGTCAATCAGGACAATGAGCTAGGGGGCGGCAACCTCTGCCTCACGATTTCTAGAAGCGCCACGAGTGACTCCAGTGCGCAGTCAGGTTGGAACCACTTCTTACCTACCACGAGTAGGGGCGATGAGATGAGACACGGAGGCTTCCAGACGAGGAAGGGTGGCAGGGCAGGCGGGCAGAGGTCACCGCTCGATGTCACCGCTGGTCACAAGGCCGTGGCTCCCTGCATGTGCTATGCCCCGCTTGGCAGAGCCCTCGGCCTGCCTTCCACTCCCGAGGACGGCGTCTGCTGGCTGAGGATGACGGCACATGGTCTACACAGCTCAGGTAAGAAATCAGGTCCGTGTGGCCACCTGGACACCTAGGATCTCTATCAGCCCAAGAAAGACCCACTGTTCTGGGGTTCATAAAAGCCTCAAAATTTGGGGTGGGGGGGCGGGGGCTGAGGGTGAGGGACTTTGGAGAACCTAAGATGTCAACAAAACAGGGCCTATAAGAAAATGGAGCGGTAACAGGGACCACTTCCAAAAAAGCGTGAAGAGGGCAGAGGCAAGTCCACCGTCACTCCCCACAGCACCTGTTCGTAGCTGACAAATCGGAGCTGGAGCCCCGGAGACCGCCAGTGCACAGGAGACAGCACAGGATGAACACCCCCCCACCCCGCCCCAGTGTGGCCAGACCCTGGCCTGGCCTCCAACCACCGCCCTGCCCTGAGCCTCTGTCCCAGATTCCCCCAAGAAGTGACAAAAGCCAAGCGACTATACAGTGCCCAGGATTCTTTCCTGTCCAGGTACAAAATCTAAGGGCGCGTTGAGGGCTTCTCTTCCTGGGTCACTTTAAGCTACAGAAGGCAGGTTTCCGCTTTGATCACGGGCAGACAGCTTTATTCCAATGTCTCAAGACCCTCTAACAGTCTCCAAGCCATTCCCTCTTTTCACACATTTGAAACCTAAGAACACACAGAATGAGGGTCATCTTTAATGTGTGCAACACCTAGGATGTCAGGATGGGGAAACACCCTCCATCAAAGTGGGGTTCAACTCTGGCCCCTCGAAAAGAAACTGCCTTAGCTTCCAGCCACACACAACACACTAGAAGAGTTTGCATTTTATTATTATTATTGTTTTACAATAAAAACAAATAGCTATGCTCTCAGCAAAACAAAACCAATTTTTTAAAAAAATCACAGAAATCTACTAACAGCATTTCAAGGTAAGGCTTTTGAAAGATTTCTTCAAATAAATTATCCTGGCCTAAACATTTACTCATCACTCTTTTCAATTACTTGTCAACATTCCAAAAACTTTCAGTTATGTAAAATACATTTAACTTTGCCAATAATTTTAGATAATACTGGATTCTTCCCCAAAAGACTATCATAAAACTATGCTTTAAAACATTAAAAAAAAAAAAAAAAACTTAATCCAAGAGGACATAAAACTGAACTATGTAGCCTGTGATTGCGTGTTTCAAATCCTGGAAGTTAAACGTGTGAAGAATTTGAAGACCAGGTTCAGGACCCAGGTCTGTTCCGAGGCAGGTGGCTTCAACGTCCTACCTATGTTTAATGAAACCACCAGGAGCAAAGTGACAAACAGGAAGAGCTCCGGGAGAGACACAAGAGAGATCTCTTTTTCCGAGAAAGCCCTCTAACGGTGACTGGCCAGTGCGTAAGGTCCTCCTCTTCTCTAAGGACCAAATCCACAGGCTTTGGCATCGCCTCATTCACTTGCCCAAGGAATTCAAATCCTAATCAAAGCCTGCTGCTCAGCCCCCGTGTCTGGGGTGGGGGGCCGTGAACTCCAGAGCCGGGGACAGACACGCAACGGTGCTCATGAGCTGCTGGAGCCCCAGCGTTACCGGTAAGAAAGCCAGCTTTGGGCCAGGGCTCGGCAGGCTATCCCAGATGGACTGGGATACGGCAGGCCGCCTCCTCCCACTCTAGCGCCCTGGCCTTTCCCCTCCTCCGCTCCACCCAGCAAACCAAGAGTCACTTCAAGATGCCCTGCCGCCCTGGGGCTCCGGGAGCCTGGGGCTGTGGCCTTAGGGTGCCTCCCCACCGAGAGCAGCGGTCTGACCATCGAAAGTACCCAGCGGTGAAGTTGGGTACTTCCGTGGGCTGCCCACTGCCCACGGCTCTTCGGGAGCCCAGCCCCCGCCCTGCCTGCCAGAGTTGGAGCTCAGGACACCAGCGGGCATGATCCAGGAATCGGAGCTGCTGGCTGCGGGGTGCCTGGCCGCCCTCTTCCTCTCGGTCAGCCCACCCCCCACCCCTCAGAAGCCCAGTCAACGCCAGAAGAGATCAAGCCTCGAATTAAAATGCGCAGTGTTTCTAAAGGGAAGAGAAATGTCACATAGAAAGTATTACAAAAAAGGATTAAGTTTGTCAGCTGTCCAAACACTATTAAGACCACATGCTTTATACAGCGGCAGCGGGGCCGAGCCCCTCCTCGGACAGCGGGCAGAACCGGGGCCAGGCCCGGGCGGCGGCGCTGCTGGAGGCGACGGGGGTGGGGGTGGCAGCCAAGTGCTAGGAGATCTGCTGCTTCTGGAGCCTCCGTTCGGCGGCCGCAGCCAGCATCCTCCGACGCAGGGTCACAGGGTCGGAGGTCGTGCCTTCTGACGACAGGCAGCTCTCGGAGGCTGAGTCGACTTCAGAACTTCTGTTCAGGAAACGCCTACAAAAGCCAAAGGACTTGCGTGAGATGGGATGGAAGCTCTGGAACATGGACTTGTGAAACGCACAGGCCGTGTCTTTGTCTGTAATTCTCCCATTTCCCAGACAGCGCCGTGAGGCAGTCACTCGGCAGCAGCCCGTGAAGAAGACACCTGTCCCCAGATGGGAGAAGCTCTGTGCCGAGGCCCGCTGAGGGCTCTTCAGCCCCTCCTGCTGCACAGGCCACTCGTAGGGCCACCCGAGCGGCCAGGAGGGCGGGCCTGGGAGTGGACACCAGCCCGGGGGGAGCCTCTCTGGGCCTGTTTTTTCAGCTCTACTTCTAGCCCGTAAGTGCAATGACAGTGCTCCCTCCGAGAGGGCAGTGAATCTGATTCATCAGCACAAAGGGCTTAGGTCACACTAGCACACAGGTGCTCCAAAAAAGAGTGACCGAAGCCGTCCACGGGAGACGACCAGCTGCTGGAGGTTACCAGTTAGGCCCAGACCCTTCGGTTTTCCAAGATGTTTGGAATCAGAATGTTTCTAATGGTTTTTCAATGTTGGCCCTCTGTTTAAAAAAGGCACAGTGTGGGCCTGATACAAGGGCCTTTGGGCCACCAGGTTGTGACCGGAGATTTAGATGAGTGAGAGCCAGAGATCAACTCACTTGCGAGCCTGCTGCAGGAGGTCATCCTTCCGCTGGACCAGCATGCGCTGCCTCTCATCCGCAGACTTGGAGAAGCGGCTCCCCCGGGCCTCAAAGTCTTCCCCCTCACTGGGCTCCACCTCCACCTCGCTGAAATCCAAGGCCTCCTCCAGCCGAGGACCGAGGTCTAGCGGCACACGCTCAGTCTGGGCACAGAGGAAGCGAGGGACCACTGTGACCGCAGGCCACCCTCCTAAGAGCAGATTCCCCACCTAACCCAAGTGCCCCAGTGTTCTTCTGGACCCACGGGGAGGTGCGCTGCCAGCTGGGGAACCAGCAGCATATGCGGAATGGCCGATGGGGGCTCCTGAAGGACCAGCTGCTGTATAGGCTTGGGCCCCACTAGAAACAGCATCTGACTAAATGTTCGGTATTAGTGAAATTGTTGTACAGGATTATCAGTATGGAAAAACAGAGGCACCTCGAAATTGTACTGTCAGAAAGTAATAAAGTTAACGCTCAGTCTGCATTCTGGGAAGGTTCTGTTCAGCTCTACAAGTCACTCTCACACTTACACAAGTATTATTGCAGTTACTGCACAAATTTTATACCTTCACTGGACTCTGAAAACAGAGGCAGGCAGATTAAAAGGGATAAATTCTAAGGATCTTTTTTTAAACAGCTATAAGTCACACGATTCCTTGTGTAACAGGATATTAAAATGGGACTCTCTCAGTTTGGGCTCAAGTTCTGAACACGAAGACAACGCCCAGGCTCCCCCCCAACACTTGGGCTGTGCTCCTGCCAATGGACCGACCCAAGCAGCCCAGGGTCAGCCCAGCACCCAGCTCTAGGCGACAAGAGTTGAGGTGGAAGAGACTGAGAGACTGGCCTATTTGTAAGCCTTCCTCTGTGTGGCACTCATCTGTCATGCACGGTCACCCGTCCCTGCTTTCAGCCTACTAAGTGAGGGGACTTTAAGAAAGCCATATGTCCAGACCAACACTCCCTACAGTTTGGGGCCCTGGGAACTGGTGGTGACTAACACCCCTGAGGAATCTCGAGACCAAGAAACTTGCTCGTGGCAGATAAAAAAAGTCTCTGAGGGGAGCAAGTTCAACTTGCATTGACCCTAAGGCCCTGTTGTGTGTCCTGGGAGATGGCTGTGGGTCCTGCAGGAGGGGACCAGCCTGAGGTTGTTGAAACAGACTTTGCCCACAGGACCACGCGGAGGGTGGTACAGGCTCCACAGAGGTGGGGGCGCGATCACAGAGAGCCGGCCCGGGCTGGGGTTTCCGGTGCTAGATGGGGCAGGGGGTCTGTAAGGTAACAACTGTGAAAGATACATAGACAAAGACACACACACACACACACACACTGGGGTCATGTGGCCAGACCCAACCTGCCCTTCTATACACACATATACACACACACACAGACACACACACACACACCCCACACACAAACACTGGGGTCACGTGGCCAGACCCAACCCGCCTTCCTCCTGAGCCTGACTCCGGAGGAGCTAGAAAGAGCAGCTGGTGAGTGGAGGAGGCGACAAAGGAAGGAAACAGACGCCCACCCCCAGCCCTGCGGGCTTCCAAGCCAGCCTGAGCTCAGGCAGGGGAGAGCCTCTGCATTCAGTACCGGCACAGTTCATGCCGCGCCTGGGCTACGTCGAGGTCTTTGCTAAGAGACCGTTATCCGAGGACTTCTTACTTCTTGAGAAAGACTGAAACCACTACATACCATGTTCCTTGTGAAATAAGTCATTTTCCTTCACTGTGCAAGAAAAAATTCAGACACTTTCATGTTAACTGTAAAAACAGAGGTGGGGAACTGGGACAGAAAATGAAAGTGCTCTCCTCCCAAGGGGCCCCCAGCCAGCCCAGCACTCAGATCTAGGCTGGACCAGCTGCCTAAAAACCTACAAATGCAAACCTGAATCCCTTCTTCAAAAGCCAGGCGCCATTTTACAAATGCTGCCCAATCCAAACATGGATTTGTGTTAGAAAAATTTAACTCAGCAATGGATTCTGAAAAAGTCTTAGTCTTACGGTTTCCAATTTGCAGGGAAAAGCATTCAAAGTGAAAACAGTTTCCAAGTCAGGTATTAGAACAGCTGCTTCAAGAAGCACCCCGAGAGACACTGGAGGATGAGGCGACACCAGGGTCGGACCCGAACCCTGTGAGTGGGAAGCCTCACATCACAGACACACAATGACCGGGTGGTTTGGGAGTTTTTCCAGTCTATTAAAGTTTCTGGAAAAGTGTGGTCACTGATTAGGCAAATTGGAAGTAGAGATGAAGGGTGTAAGCCAGAGCCCAGGGGGCCGAAAGCGTGCAGAGGGGCGCGCCTCTGCCCTGGAAACCAGACAGAGGAGCTGCCTGCGGACAGGGCGGCCACCTGAGGCCCCCAAGTGCGCATCTAGGCAGAGCTAGCTCCCAGGAAAACCATGCACCTCCCACCTCCACACCACGCAGAGGGTCTCGTTTGCTTGAAGTACATGGAAGCACCTGGAAATGCTGAGTTGGGCAAGTGAGGTGTGTGGGAGAAGACCTCAACAGTCTCCGTCTGGGTTCAGATGTCCAATCCCCCTATGTCCTGCCTATACCCAGCTTTCCTCTGCCCCTCCTAGTGCTCAAGCTCAAGGCGGCAGAGCTGGCCTGGGGACAGCATGACTCTGTTCTCCTCCAGGTCCTGAGGATAATGCCCAGGGAGCGGGCTGCAGGCCCTGGATAGAAATGCAGGCCATGCTGAGGGCACCGATCGGTTTGTTAACCTGAAATCCTGGGATGCTGTGGCACAGGGCCTTCTCTGCCACCCCGGCCCGAGGCTTCATGAACATGAGAGGCAGGACTGAAGACCACTGCCAGGCACGGGAATGCACACACTCTCTCCCCAGGGTGCAGGCCTTACCTGCAGAGAAGCTTCTCCCTCCTCCTGGTCTCCGTTTGGTCTATCCACAGGACTGTTCAATGCCGGCCTGATGCCATCTGAGCGCTGAAAGGCAAACAGCAGCACAGACAGTCTGGAGCTGCTCGGGGCTTAGAGAACAGGGCCAGGGAGAAGCCGGGGTACGGAGAGAGCTTGGGTCCCCAGCAGTGTCTGGGCTTTGACAAAGTCTGCGGCAGCAATAAAGCTGCCACTGACAGCAAAAATAAGGCAAGGGAGCCCGAGGCCTGAGCTTCAGATATCACCTGGCTCCCATTCTGCCTTCCCTCAGGAACAGTGACCACACAACGGGAACATACCAACAGCAGGTAACACTGACTGAGCACTTACAGAAACCCGACAGGACCACCTCATTGATCTTAACACTCTGTGAAGCAGCTACTGTTGTTCCTCTCATTTGCAGCCAGTCTGAGATCCTGGCCGAGGCCACAGATGCACTGAAGCCCTGTCCATCTCCCTGGAAGGTCCTGCCACCTCAGTGCCAGCTGGCCAGGCTTCGTATCACTGCTAAGAACTTGCTCTGCCTGCACAAGGTCACCGTGCACCCCACCCCCTCAAGTGGCCCTCAGCCAACAGTTGATGGGAACTGGCATCCAAATGGCCCCACTCCCCACCCTCCGGAGGCCTCCCGTGGGATCAAGCTCTAGTCATTCAGGACACTAAGCTGCTCTAACAAGCACTTACTGGCTGCCTCCCCCCACCTGCACCCATCTCATAGCCCCACCTGCTGCCTGTGTCCTAGAACCTTCCCAAATGACCCACTGGCACTAGAACCCTTGTCCCAGGGTCTACTGCTGGATAATCCAAAGTCAACAGCCAGGTCAAACAGGGAAGGACCGATAAGCCACGTCTAACATCAGCCCATTTGACTCCAAACTCCAGGCTTGTTCTCTCTCAAAAGATTCTCAAGTTTTAGGATTTTGTTAACACATTTCCATATATTCTTATGCACAAAGTTGAATGATTTCTTGTTAAATGACTCCCTGGTCATGTACTGATCCCCTGGGCCTGCCAGAGAGCTTGCTTCAGAACGTTAATATTTCGGTCAAATCACTGTGTCTTACATCTGAAACTAATACAACATTGTCCACCACCCTTTAATAATAAAATTTAAGTTAATAAATAAGTAAAACGTTAATACCCCTTGTACTCAAAGAGGTTATATAATGGGTCAGGAAATCTGTCCTTGTTAAAGCAGTCAGGAGTCCCAGCATCACAGAGCTGTCACACCTGATGGAAAAATCACACCAAGGTGCCCAGCCAACCAGGGACGGAGGGCATTGCCTCCTATAGCTGGGGGCAGCCAATAGCAGCCTGCAGGCCAAATTCCCCCTTCCACCTATTTTTGTAAATGTTTCCTAGAAACCAGTCAGGCACCCACACTCACATACTGTCCATGGCTGCTAATGGCAGAGCAGAGACATTACAACAGGGACCCGGTACACGAAGCCTACAATATTTCTAACTGCCATTTACAAAAAAGGCTGCCAATCCATCCGAGAGGAACCGATGCCATGACGACCTACAGGGCCAGGCAAAGTGGGCAGACTTGCGGTATCCACCTGTACAAAACATTTTCCCCAATACATTTGTCTTTGTCTTCCTCCGAGCCCCTGGGGTGGGTCTGTCCTCAGTTAAGATGTGCAAAGTTAGGAAATTCATCAATCATGATTGATAATTAAGGAACTAAAAGTTAATCTACAGGATTAAGTCTTTGTGAAGAATGAATCTATTTTGCACTTACCTGTGTGGGAAAAGGGACTTGAATCCGTCCTTCTAAAATGTTGTCTGTGGTTATTTCCACCGAGCGGGTCAGCTGGAGGTCCTGCAGCACGAGGTGGTATGGAACCTGGGGAAACATTTCTTGAATCTGATGAGCCTGGAGGAACACAAACACAGAGGCCATGAGATAGTCACTCTTTTTTTTTTTTTTAAAGATTTTATTTATTTATTTGACAGAGAGAGATGACAAGCAGGCAGAGACGCAGGCACAGAGAGAGGAGGAAGCAGGCTCCCTGCCCAGGACTCTGGAAGCAGGCTCCCAGGATCCCTGCCCAGGACTCTGGAAGCAGGCTCCCAGGATCCCAGGACTCTGAGATCATGACCTGAGCCGAAGGCAGTGGCTTAACCCACTGAGCCACCCAGGTGCCCCGAGACATTCACTCTCGAGAGTTACTGCTCGGGGCTGTGGTGTACAGCAAGCTCTGCGCACTGAACCTGGCATCTGGTCTTGAACACATGAGCAAGAGGCCTCTCTATTCTGCACGTCCCGGTCAACCTCACTGCTTCTGGCGTTTTTCCACAAACAGGTAACTTGGGACAGCATCACTTTCAAGATAAAAAGAGCACGGAAATCCAGCTGGATCCCAAAACAGGCTCAACTCGAAAATTCCAGTTTTAAAGTGTTCATTTTAAAGGTCAGTGTAACTGGGGTTGGGGGGGGAAAAAAAAAGCGTCCTCCTTAAAGAACACCACCAAAAAGGAACAAACTTCTGATACACGGCCACATGGACAAAATTCAAATGCCTAGAGTAAGTGAAAGAGCCTGACTCATAAGGCTATTACTATAGAATTCCATTTCTATAGCATTCTAGAATAGGCAAAATCAAACGACACAAGACAGATAGGTGGTTGCCAGAGGCTGGGGTGGGGAGAGAAAGTGATGACAAAGCGGCATGATGTCATCTGGGGCAGGGGAGATGGAACCATTCTCTATCTTGAGGATGGTGACGGCCACACAATTGTAGGAGTTACAAGATCCACAGAATCAGATACTACAAAGGGTGAATCTACCATACATAAATTATACTACAACCGGGAAAAAGAAGATTAAAAAGAATGTAAACTTGGAACCTGAGAGCTGCAAGTTTCAGACTGCAGTCAAGAAACATCAGCAAGTCCACGCTGGGCTGAGTGGCAGTCGGGGTGCAGGGAAGGCAGCACAGGTCTCCGGCCCACCCCCACCCACGCTCACATCAAAGGGGTCCAGACTTTGTTTTTTTCATGTATGTGTATTTGTTTTATAATGCTTATATTCATGGTTTTGTTTGTGGAAAAGCCCAACAATCAAAAGGAAAAAAAAGGAATAATGGGATTGCTTTAGAGGCACAAGGAAGTCTGCTTACAGGGGCGCTAGCTCGGCAGGAGCAGGGTGTTCTAGCTAGTAGAGGGGAAGGCATCCAACATCAGGGCCTTGAAAGCCAAGATCAGGGTGCTTAGTGTCTCGCTGGGGCACAAGGACAAGACAAGCAGAGTCCTGCCGCAGGCCCCATGTCCCCCACACACCTGGCACCCCGAAGGGTTTACAGGAATGAGAGCTGAGCATTTTTTCCTCCAGGTTGAATCAAAGCTAAATGGAGAGGAGTCCATAAAAACCTCGACAATCAGATAGCATTCTTCTCTAAAACAGCTTTCCCTTCACTTCCCAAATAAAAACATGCCCGAGATTCATTTTACTAGACCAAAGCTCTTCTTCCAGAAAATCCAGTGAGTTCAATATTGGATCTTTATAAAAAATGTATGGGGCCAGTACACTTGGGGTGCTAAAAATAGGCTATTCCAATCCATCATGGAGCTGGAAGAAGAGAGCCAGAGCCTCTCTGAGAAGTCTAAACACCCCAGCCTAGGCTTAGAGGTTCACGTGCCCAGGATTCTGATTTTCTTAGGGAGCAAGTGAGGTGATCCACCTGCAGAGCTCTGACAGCTGCCGGGGCCCGAAGTCCACTCGCAGAGCCAGACTCGAGCCAGCGGGAGGCCGCATCAGGCTGCCACACTGCAGACCACATGCACCCGTTATGACGTCACGCACGCACTGCTGATGTGGCTGAGCAAAGGAGTACTGGTGAGCCTTAAAAACAAAAGAAGTTCTGGCCCCTGCTACTACGTGGATGAACCGTGGCAAGTAAAACAGGCCAGCCACGAAATGACAAACATGATCCCACAGGTGTTGCTGGGACAGGGGCTTGGGTGCACGGAGGAAAGGATGGGAGCGTGACTTCGCTGGCTCCTTCTCCACAGCTTCTGAAACCTGTGTAAAATGGCCTGTTCAAAAACCTTAAAAAAAAAAAAAAACTTAGAAAATCAAAACTCCCCGATGCCCTAATCCTCTCAAGCCACCACTTCTATCCCACTGCTTCTCCAGCTGCCACGCGTTTCCAGTCCACTGAGAGTATCCAAGCCCACAGGCCTCGGAGACCACCTGCTCCTCAGCGAGGAACAGACACCGCCGTGACATCTCCGCTGGGACAGCTCCCGCCCGGCCTGAGGGGCTGCCGAGGCCCCGGCTCCAGTCCTGCTCCCACCTGGGTCGGTGCACAGCACCTCCACCTGCCCCACGGTGGCACTGAAACCCACTGCGATGGCCACCCCTCCACCCAAAGCACGGTATTGTCGAGGCCCGTCAGTTCACCTTCTGACAAGTGTCGTCACGAGGCCCGTTCTTTTCATCTTTACCACCAACAGCCTGGTCCAACCACACCCTTCTCACCTGCACTGCCGCTGCCTCCCACCTTGGCTCACGGCTTCCCCTCGGCCCCCCAGAATCCAGTCTTCCAGAAGCAAATCATTCTGTTAAATGTCCGTCCGTTGGGGGAGGAAAGAGGCCTTGAACAACCTTCTAATACTTCCAAGACAAAACCTAAATTGGGGGGGGCGCCTGGGTGCTCAGGTGGTGAAGCCTCTGCCTTCGGCTCAGGTCGTGATCTCAGGGTCCTGGGATGGAGTTCCACATCAGGCTCCCTGCTCAGTGGGGAGCCTGCTCCTCCCTCTGCTTCTACCCTCCACCCCCACTTATGCACACTCTAATAAATAAAATCTTTAAAAAAAAAACATCTTTAAAAAAAAATTTAAACCGGACTGTGGCCTACTAAGCCCTGCCTGGCCTGGATCTGCAAGCTCAGTTCTCGCCATTGTCCTGATCCCAGACTTGCTAGGCTCTAGCCACCTCTCTGCCCGCAGTGCTTTCTCGCCTCCCAGCATCCACACCCATGGTTTCCACTGCCTGTTTCCCCCAACTGCCTCCTCCTCATCCTTCGGTTTCAGTTGAGGTATCGCCCCTGGGAGAGAAGTCCTTGGCCGCCTCCCCTAACACAGCCCTCACGGCCCCTACCCTGCCACATCACCAGCCTGACTCCCTGCGGGGCCCTCACCACATCGGCAGTAAGCTCCCTTGTTTCTGCGTGTAATCAGGCGTCCGGGCTAGAATCTACGCCCCCAGGAGTGGGGCCCACAACCGCCTTGTTATCTGGCAGGGGCTGTGCGACTGTTTACAGGGCACAGTGCCTGTCACAAGAACAGGCTTTCAGGACAGCTTTGTCGAATCAAGTCGTGAAGAGAAAGACACGAATGAACAATGAACCAGGGACACTCTGAAGCACTGACCAGGCTTACCGAGGGCAACCAGAGGCCCTATCTCAGCAGGACCGGGGTAGGGAGCATTGTCAGACTCCTGCATTTACAGTCACAGTGAACTCTAAATTGCAATGATGAACATATTGCTCTAACTCTACAGAACAAAAATACACAGCACATGATAAAGCTTTAGAAACACACAAAGAATATCTGGAGACTACCCTTGAGCCAGCAGCATGCGTGCCTTCAGATCTCAAAGTATACCCGTGTACCTCCACAGACACGTGTGTGCTTATGTATTTGGGGAAAGAAGGGGGCCAGGGGTCAGGAAACACATTTCGTAGGCCCAATATAACTTTTAATAAAAGACCCATCATTCTCTCTAGTCACTGAATCTCCAAATACTTCTGGCTAAAATCCAGGAGAGCCCCCAGATTGGCCTAGAGCATGATGAAGTGAGTGTGGCAGGGCTCAGAAAAGAATAAATTATCTGCCACGCAATGGAACTGAAAGCTGGTTTAGGGGCGCCTGGATGGCTCTGTGGGTTAAAGCCTCTGCCTTCGGCTCAGGTCATAATCCCGGGGTCCTGGGATTGAGCCCCGCATCGGGCTCTCCGCTCAGTGGGGAGCCTGGTTCCTCCTCTCTCCCTCTCTCTGCCTGCCTCTCTGCCTACTTGTGATCTCTGTCTGTCAAATAAATAAAATCTTAAAAAAAAAAAAAAAGAAGAAGAAGAAGAAAGAAAAGAAAATGAAAGCCGGTTTCCAAAGCGGTTCCAAGTCTGGAAACACAGGAATTTAAGTGGTCGCAGTGAATACAGAAGATGCCCCTGAGAATCCCGCTACTCCACCAAGGGGAGCCTGCACACCCCGCACACCGTCAACCCCTCTTCAGTGGGTCACCATCCTGGCGCGCTCAGGGCCCCTTACCATTGCGTTCAGCTGTGAGTTGCTGGCCTGCGTAATGCCTAGAATGTTGGTGGTGTGCATCACCTCGACGGAAAAACTCGGCAGCCAACTGGCAATCCGGGACCCTAAGACAAACGAGAAGCCAGCACAAATTAGAGATCCCTTTCCCTGTGTTGTCTACTTTGGTGTCGGCCACTCCGGGCCACCAGATGATTCCACTGAGGCCTTACTACAGGCCAGGCCTTTTGCTCCGAGGGTCCCATGTGGACAAGCTCATGTCTAAAGCCTCACATAGTACACATGGTATCGTCATCTACTGGGATCCCCATTCTACTTAGTGGGATCCCAGTGGCCATGGCATTTTGCCCCCACAGCACTCAGAAGTTAGATAACTTGCCCAAGTCCATACAATTTAATTATGGGGGTCAGGATTTGGAATCAGTCAGGTTCCAGAACACTTCACCACCAGGCTCTCCCACTTTCCCGTGGCTCTGGGTCCACACGTCAATCTGCCCATAGCCTGGCAAATAAGGGAGCTTTTTCAAGGTTCTACAATCGCTACAAAGAGGGCTTTGTGCTCTTCTCTTTCACACTATACACATTTACTACTCATGTGGACATGTCACTTTCACAACGACGTTCAAGAAGTATTTTCTATTTAATCATCTGATTTGAAGATCCTGATTTTCTGATACAATTCAAAATTCTTTTCAGAGTGTCCCATGACACAGGCTTGTGGACTCAAAGTACCAAGAAGTCTGCTGCTTCTGCCATTTCCCTAAGAAAAGAGGATCCCAAGATAAAACAGCACCAGGGAGCCGGGGTGGCTCAGTCGGTTGGGCGTCTGACTCTGAGTTTCAGCTCAGGTCATGACCTCCGGGTCGTGAGACTGGGCCCCGTGTTGGGCTCTGTGCTCCACACAGCGTCTGCCCAAGATTCTCTTCTTCTCTCTCCTCCTGCTCCCCCGCTCACTCTCTCTCAAGTAAAAATCTTTACCATAACAACAAAACACCACCAAGTATTGGCTGTGAAGCAACCTGCTGTCAAAGCCACACATTTAGGGGTTATTTCCATCTCCTTCCCAAAGAGGCACTAAGGCCTGGAATATAAAACAGGCTAAATGGGTCTCAAGGCCTTGCCCAACAAAAAACTGGGTAATTATTTCACGTACTTACCAGAGAGAAACAAAGCTGACTTTTCTGTTTTGACTAAGTTTTTAGTAATAATTCGTAACGTAACAGACTACACAGCCGGGCCCCATGTGTACTATCTGCCTGCGCCGTTCCGAGGTCACACCTGATAGAGGCCTTAACTGAGCCAACAAAGCAGCCGCCTCTAAGGCCTTGAGCGGCCACGGCCCAGCCAGCCAAGCGGCCTCACCTCCCGCTCTCAGAGACCAGACTCTGCTGTCCTTGATCCTCCTCTCAGAGGTCTCCCCAACACGCCACGGCTCCCGCCACGCTCCACCCTTGGAAACTCAAATCCCAGTTCTGAACAGCACAGCTCCCAACAAAATTCCAGGAACACCTGTTCCACGGTAACAAATAGGAACTCACAGAACTCAGTGGTATCAAAAACAGAGGAGAATCCATAACAGCTTATCTCAACGTGGATTAAGGAAAGACGGTCAACCAGCCCAATGTGGAGCCCATGGCTTCAGAATTTTAAATGTAGTTTTTACTACAACTCCTTTCAACACTGCCAAGAGGTAGAACACCCATATTTTATGGGTGAGGAAAAGCTTCCAGCTCAGACTCCACTTCTGGTTACTCACTGCAAAGGCTGCCCCGCCATCCTACATTATACTCTTACGCACTGCACTGACAGAACCAATCATTAGCGCCGGTAAACCAGTAAACTGATTAAGTGTGTGCCTCACAGGCATGACTGAGTCAGTACTCGGACCACCTCCTCCTCCCCACCCCCACCCACACATTTGCAGAAAATCCAGCAAATGCCTGGCATAGAGTAACTCCCCAAGGCTATCCGCACCCACAGAACACTTTCAATTAAGAGGGAAATATTTCTAGTAAATTGGCCTACGCAGGGCAATTTATAATTAAAACAGCATCCTCTTAGGGGAGAAAGCCCCTCGGGTACAGCTTTAGAGGTTGAAACTAACCATCAAAGTGGAAGAAGTGATTGTGTTGGTTTAGGCGAGGTCGGCCTTCAGCGGCTGCCACAGGCACCAAATTCTCATCCAAGTTGTCTCCTTGCTGGTCCTCCCGGACCCGGTTATTGTCGGCAATGTTGAGAGACATTCTGCATGTTGGGCAGGAGGTGTCTTGTTCTAGCCAGGAACGAAGGCAGGAGCTACCAGAAAGTCCAGAATAAGATATCCTTAGCATATTTTGTGAGAATTCACCAGAAGCACTCTGAATGTAGCAAATGTGTTGCGATTTTTTTGCTTCTATTTACTGATAGTGAGATTTAAATATAGAGAAATGTTTGCTGACCTTACCTCTTCACTGATATACTTCTAAGCGTGTTCTGCTGTGAATATTAATTCATCAACATACATGGTCACCTAGCCGGCTCCTGGTCATGACCCTTCTCAAATAAGACCCCAACACATGGCTACCATCTTCCTTTCCAACTCCATTCAACTAGTTCAGAATCCATGTGGCTGCACCCTGGCCTCCTGTGAATCTGAATCTTCTACAGAGTTTGATCAGTGCTCTCAACTCTACTTCAGCTACCCACGAACATGGTCATAACCTTGGCTTTCTCTTCAAACTCTTGACTTCAAACATCTCCCTCTAACTAAAGCTCCTCTCCCTCCAGCTTACCCTGAGCCCCTTATCTGCTGAAAGCACCCTCCCACGATGACACCACTTTCTTATTAAGTATCACAACCCCTCATGCCCTCACTCTCCTCTTTACCTCGCTTACCTCCAACCACTCCTGTCCACCCACCACCTCAGCTTCTCCAACCTTCTACTATTTGTACTCTGCTTTCCCAACAAGGCTGGACACTACTTTCGCCCTCTCTCTCAGGAAATGACAATGTCCTAAGTATGCCAGAGCCAATAACTATTTGGGCTGTCCATTAACGAGAAGTGAACTAACAAAACCAAGGTTGGATGAAATGTCTCTAAGGTTCCTTCCTATTTTATAATAATATATTAACTTTCTTCTAAGATTTCAAGAAGCCTTCCCATCCTATAACATGTTATCTTTTCTCTAAGAATTCAAGGAGGGACTGAATAAAAAGTGCTCACCTCCTCTGTGTCTTTTTTTTTTTTTTAAGATTTTATTTATTTATTTGACAGAGAGAGATCACAAGTAGGCAGAGAGGGGGGAAATAGGCTCCCTGCTGAGCAGAGACTCAATCCCAGTACCCTGAGATCATGACCTGAGCTGAAGGCAGCAGCTTAACCCACTGAGCCACCTGGTGCCCTCCTCTGTGTCTTTTTAGTATCTGGAGACATGGGCACATATCATGTTAGGAAGGAGAGCCTCACCCCAAAGCAATGACCCCCAAAACCTCTGGCAACCTGTCAGTACTTAGGTATCAAAATCGTCGCCAAGGCCAGGATGGAGCTACTTCTTACCATCTGTGCACCAGAGGAGTTTATAACAATAATGTGACCAAAACACGAGTGTCTACAGCCAATTTTATCACATTTGAATAAAGTTTCCGTTTGTGACCATTTAGTCAAATAAATGATTGTATTTTTTAAAAGCTCACTTCCCTTCCTCATAAGGGAAGTCGATGATTAATTAATTAATTAAAGTCTGTTTCCCTAATGAACATCCTTAAATCACACCACCAGTAAAATTAGCCTTGTGTGGGACTACAGAAGTATGTTAAGATCCAAGGCACCCTCCAATAATGCTACACTGTGACACACTTTTCATCAGCAAACCTAATTTTATTTTGTATTCTGCAAAACCTTCCCACATCAAATATAATAGCCTGAAAACTTCAAGGTGAGAACCACCAGATACAGTGACCTTAGAAATCAAATGCTAGAGTTCCCCAGCCAAAGAAACCAAACCTCAGAGAAAAATGGGTATTTTTCTCTGTGACTATACTCATACCCTATTGAAAGAGTATTTCTCCCCTTTCTAAGTATGACACTTCAATGTAATAAAATAGTCACTGGATTTTGAAATCTTCTAAAGGCATCTTCCATGAAAACAAATTAGCTACACAATCTCCTGGCATCTAGACATTTAGTTTTATCATAAATTAAAATGCATTTACCCTTGATTACTGGAGTGTTAAGTCCTGACAGCCAGCTTTTCTCTTTGCAGTACAAGTGCCTGCATTCTTCGATGGCCAAGGCACTCACCTCCAAGATGACTCTCTCAGATAAACACACCGCCAGCCACAGGACTAAATGAGGAGCCAGCAGCCCCCTTAGTTTGTTTCAGAGATCTTGATTGATTTTGGTAACTGACCAAACTGTCCAGTAAGGTAGTTACTATACTATATTTTCTCTTCCTGTGCTTTAAACTCCTATTCTTGCATTTTAAACATTTTTTTAAAGATTTGTTTATTTTAGAGAGAGGGAATGGGTGAGTTGGGGGGTGGAGAACAAGGGGAGATGGAGAGAAGCAGCCTCCCTGCTGAGCTCAGAGCCCCAACACAGGGTTCAATCCCACAACTCTGAGAAAAGGACCTAAGCAAAATTAAGAAGTCAGATGCTTAACTGACTGAGCCACCCAAGTGCCCTCTATTCTTATGTTTTATTTATTTATTTATTTTTTTGAAGATTTTTATTTATTTATTTGACAGAGAGAGAGATCACAAGTAGGCAGAGAGGCAGGCAGAGAGAGAGAGAGAGGGAAGCAGGCTCCCCGCTGAGCAGAGAGCCCGATGCAGGACTCGATCCCAGGACCCCGAGATCATGACCTGAGCCAAAGGCAGAGGCTTTAACCAACTGGGCCACCCAGGTGCCCCTATTCTTACATTTTAAATTCACCAACAGTGAGCCCACAAAACCCTGGGCTTCCATCCTCCAACCTAATAAAAGCAGAACCTGAGGCCCACGCTTTCATCCTACTGATAACCTCACTGTGCAGCCCCAGGTGTTCCATGCGCTTTCCAAGACCTGGGATGTAGAAACCCTTTTCCCCCAAACTTTCCTGATGGTTATTGCTAATGGTATCTTGCAGTCTGCGAATAATAAGAACTACAAGGGCCAGTGTGGCCCCAATACTGATTACTGATAAGCTGAGACCAGCACAAAACAACTATCATCCCACAATCCTGTTCCCATTTTATTAACCAAAGCTTCAGTGTAAGGCAAACCAAGACGTCCTATTCATGTTTGAAAACATTCTCCTGAAAGAAGTCAGTCACAAAAGGTAGGATTCCTTTTATATGAACTGTCCGGAACAGGCAAATTCATAGACAGAAAGCAGGTTAGTGACTGCCTGGTGATGGAGGAGGAGGAAATGGGGACCCATGAGTGTGCGGGGTCATGCTGTGATGACGAAACTGTTTCAAAACTACCAAGAAGTGGTAGCCGCACAACACTGAATGCCCTAAATGCCACTGAACTGTAGACTTTAAGACGGTTCATTGTTAGGTGAATTTTGCCTTCATCAAAGAAGGAAATTGTAAACTTAATCTAATCATGTGCTTTATTTGGAGAAATGCTGCGTGAATTCTCTGGTCTTCCAACCTCAACCAGTGCTATACATGCAGTTACCCAGTCGCACAACCAGGAGAATCCCTGATTCCTCTTCTAGACCTCATTCCCAGAGCCAATTCAGCACCACGCGCCTCCATTCCTCCGATCTGCCCATGTCTCCCCAAGCCCCTTCCAGCCCAAGCTACTCTCAACACACGCCTGAATCACTGAAGCCCTTATTAACCAGTCCTCCTGATCTTCTCAAGCTGCAAATCTGATCCCCAACGCCTCCTACGGCCCTTCAATGACTTCTCACCTTTTCCACCGGCCCTCAAGCCCCTGCAGGTCTAGCTCCTGCCTGCTTCTCCTGCTTCAGCAAACGCCACTCCCTTCGTAGGTTCTAAGTCCTGGTCACACCAATTCTCTTCCAGTTCCTTCCACACACCCCATTCCCTCCTGTTAGAATATCACTCCCCTTTTGCTGACTCAACTCCCACTCATCACCCGGAGTCACTCCTCCAGGCTTGAGTCAGATTCCTTTGCTCCAAGTTCTCAGGAACCACGTTCCTTTCCTTTGGAGTCCTTAGCTCCATTTATACGTACACGTTCAGAAATGTGCCTGGCTGATTTCTGTTCCTCTCCTCCATTAAGCTACAAGCAGCAGGAAAGCAAAGACCGTATCTGCGGTTTCTGTTTTAGCCCCAGACCCCAACAGAACACCCAATATAAAAGAAATTTTATCAACATATGTGTTCTCCATAAATGGACCCACAACTATATGGTCAACTAATCTTTGACAAAGCAGGTAAAGAATATCCAGTGGAAAAGAAGACAACAAATGGTGTTGGGAAAACTGGACAACAATATGCAAAAGAATGAAACTGGACCACTTCCTTATACCATACACAAATATAAATCCAAAAATGGATGAAAGATGGAAATGTGAGACAGGAAACCATCAAAATCCTAGAGAACAGAGGCAGCAGCCTCTTTCACCTCGGCTGTAGTAACTTCTTCCTGAAATATCACTGGAGGCAAGGGAAACAAAAGCAAAAATGAACCACTGGGCCTTCATCAAGATACAGTGCTTCTGCACAGCTAAGGAAATAATCACGAAACTAAAAGGCAGCCTATGTGGGTGCCTGGGTGGCTCAGTGGGTTAAGCCTCTGCCTTGGGCTCAGGTCATGATCTCAGGGTCCTGGGATCGAGCCCCACATCAGGCTCTCTGCTCAGCGGGGAACCTGCTTCCCCCTTTCTCTCTGCCTGCCTATCTCCCTACTTGTGATCTCTCTCTCTCTGTCAAATAAATAAATAAAATCTTTAATTAAAAAAAAATTTTTTTTAAATAAAAGGCAGCCTACAGAATGGGAGAAGATATTTGTAAATGACATATCTGATAAAGGGTTAGTACCAAAATGTATTAAGAACTTATCAAACTCAACACCTAAAAAAGAAGTAACCCAGTTAAGAAATGGGCAGAAGACATTTTTCCAAAGACATCCAGATGGCTAAAACACACATGAAAAGATTCTCAACATCTCTCATCATCAGGGAAATGAAAATTAAAACCACACTGAGATACCACCCCATAACCTGTGAGAATGGCTAAAATTAACAACACAAGGAACAACAGATGTTGGCGAGGATGTGGAGGAAGGGGCAACCCTCTTGCACTGTTGGTGGGAACGCAAACTGGTGCAGCCACTCCGGAGCGCAGTTTGGAGGTTCTTCAAAAAGTTCAAAACAGAACTATTATACAATCCAGTAATGGAATTACTACCCAAAGGATACAAAAACACAGATCTGAAGGGGCACACGCAACCCAATGTTTACAGCGGCACTATCAACAAGAGCCCAGACTATGGAGCGAGCCCAAATGTCTATCGGCTGATGAAGGGATAAAGAAGATGTGGTATATATATGTAATGGAATATACTCAGCCATCCAAAATGAAATCTTGCCATTTGCAATGATGTGGATGGAACTATTACGCTAAGTGAAATAAGTGAGAGAAAGAGAAATACCATATAATCTCACTCATGCGGAGCTTAAGAAAGAAAACATGAACATATGGGAGGGGGGAAAAGAAAAAAGGAGAGAGACACAAACCATAAGAGACTCTTAACAACAGAAAACAAACTGAGGGCTGATGGAGGAAGGCAGGTTGGGGGGGTGGACATTAAGGAGGGCACTTGTGATGAGCACTGGGTGTTGTATGTAAGTGATGAGTAACTGAATTCTACTCCTGAAACCAATATGGTACTGTCTATTAACTAAAATTTAAATTGAAAAAAAGTATTTAAATTTAAAAAATTAACATTAAAATAAAATATACGTGTTTAGCTACTGATGCTCAAGCTTCAAAGCCCTTCTAATATTAAGAAAAGGAGAAGAAAATTGTAGAAGAAATTGAAGAAGAAAAACAATTGGGGAATATAAAATGAGAAGAGGAAGATTAAAGATATAAAGATGAAAATTTTCTCAATGTGCAAAAATGATCACAGATGCAAAAGGCCAAAAATAGCTCAGAGGTACCTCATCATCAAAAAAACATCCAATCCAGGGTGCCTGGGTGGCTCAGTTAGTTAATTCGAGTTAGTTAATCTGACTTCAGCTCAGGTCATGATCTGAGGGTCCTGGAATCAGTGTCTGTTTCTCCCTCTCCTTCTGCCCCTCCCCCTGCTCATGCGCTCTCTCTCAAATTAAAAAAAAAAAATCTTAAAAAAAAAAAAAGATTTTCTGAAAATGCTGTTTTGGTCTCCCTGATAACATCATCAGTTTTTCTGGACTGTTCCGCGGCCCTGGTCCAATCCCCAACTCAACCCACCTCCCTGGCATGTTGCTTTTCTGTTGCTTTTGTGCATGTGCAAAACAGAAAATTACAGTCTCTTGTCCCAGTGAGTGCATAAACTGTTTGAAAGCAAGGATTCCCCCCGTCCCTTTCTTTTAAATCTTGCAGGCATATCTGTACTACTTCAGGGTTTAACTTGACAAGGAATATGAAGACAGCAGACCCAGAAATGACGATGGCAGGCGGTGAGTGGGGAACGGTCCTGCCATATAGAGAAGAGGCGGAGGGATGGAGGAGGACAGCCCAAAGCTTCCCACAGCACTCCCTGCCAGCCCTCCAGCCGGACTGAGGTATTGTCCCCCCTCCCTTGCTAGGAGTGGTCTGGAGCATGGGCCCAAAAAGCACCCTCACGCCCTGGACAGAACACCAGTCCCTACTTGTGGAAAAGATGTCCACAGGGCAGTTTCCTCGCGGCCTGCATGGAGTCCCAGCAGATGGCACAGTCGTCATTGTTGACAGCCAGCTCCTCGGGAGTTGCAACTGCAAACCTGCAAAAGAGACGCAGCCAGCAGACCCCCTCTGTCAGTTCCCCACACATACACTGGGTGCCCCGTCGCAAACTTTGCCCTCTGACAGCAGTTAACAAAGGAAACTGGTTCAAACATTTCCAACCACCAGAAACATTACACCTGCTTTCTCTTCGTAGCCCATCAAAGTTAGAAATGTACACACAGAAACGAACTCTGTCTTAACAACAGCTGTTAGTTCCTTCAACATAACACACTAGCTAAAAATGACTTGAGGGAACATTTTTGGGCAAACCAGAGGAGTTAAGACCCATCCCTGGAGAGCCAAACTGTTCCCCCAGACACTTAAAGGGTACCCATTCATCTCACAGCAGCAGGTTGGCAAGAAAGTCCCTCCTTTGGCGAGCTTAAGAGTGTGTATGTGTGTAAACATGCATGGGGAAGGAGTAAGTGAGACCTACTTCATAAAACAGATCACAGAAGCCCAAGGAAGCTTCCACTTAAGGACAATGATGATAAAAATAATGGCATAATAAGAACTACCTAGAATTTATTGAGCAGCTATTACATACCCACCCTGTTCTAAGCATGTAACCTGCATTACCCCACTGACTCCTCCTAGCAGTTCCTGGACAAAGGCTCTGCTATCATCCCTAGAGCGGAAGCAACTGAGGCACAGAGATCTCACTAAGGTGCCCCCAAATCACAAAGTAAAGCCTCATGTAGGTGAGGATTCACACCAGGCAGTCCATCTCCAGAGATTCCACTTATCATCTTTGCCCTGCTGTTAACAGCTAACAAGAGTGGCTCTCGGATCACCCGGGATCGGTTATTATGGAAGGTCTACAATGAGTCCAGTTGGGCAACACCGGCATGTGCTCGCTCACCTGGCCTCCATGTTGCCAACCACACGCAAGTAGTTCTTGTGCCGGCGGATTCGACGCTGCACTTCGTGGAACAGGTAACGCAGCTGCATGAAGATGACCAGGCTGGCCATGGATAACCAGATGTTGCCAAATAACTTCAAAGGAAGGAGGAAAAATCAAACACACAACAAAAATGAATGGAGAGCCACTGGGTGGCTCAGTGGGTTAAGCCTCTGCCTTCGGCCCAGGTCATGATCTCAGGGTCCTGGGATTGAGCCCCAAGTCAGGCTCTTTGCTCAGCTGGGAGCCTGCTTCCTCCCCTCTCTCTGCCTGCCTCTCTGCCTACTTGTGATCTCTCTCTGTCAAATAAATAAATAAAATCTTAAAAAAAAAAAATGAATGGAAATTTGCTAGTGACAAAGGTGAGGTAGGCAACAGAAGCTCTCATCGGTGGTAAGGGCGAGCTGGAATGACATTTCACCAAGCAAGTGCAGGTATTTCATCTCACTGCCATGACCAATGTACACACTCTTCGGCCTCGACACTCCATCACCACCTATATTTTCTCAGGAATTAATCAGAAATTTAAAAACTTTTTATACACAAAAATATCCGTCCATGCGATTATAAAAAAGAAAACCAGTAAATGAGCAAAATGCCCCGCAGGGAAACAGTCCAGTTGTAAATTCATATAATGTAACAGTATATAGTCATTAGTTATATTTATTATAAAATAAAGTTATATATTAATATTACACTATATTTATGTATAACATTTTTAAAAGATTGATTATACGGGAAAATATCCAAGTGAAAAAAGCCAGATAAAACTATCTTAAAAAACTAGCATATGACAAAAAATTACATAAAGATGTGAAAATAGCAAACAGCTGAATACAATCTAAATATCTACTATGAGGGTTGGTTAATTAAATCATCATACATCTATATAATGGAATTCTTATCCTGAAGGCATTATAATGGTTCAGAAGAACTGTGGCTAACACAGGACAATACAGATAACACATTAGCTTAAAAAAAAAAAAAAAAAAAAAGGCAAAACTAAACTGTATGTCGAAAATACAATCTCAATTTATGACTGTATGTATTTGAATATAAAAAGCAGCAATAAATACAATAAAATGTTAAGTTATCCCCGGGCACTTAGGAGAGCTTTTTAAATAAAAGCTAATTTTTTTTTTTTTTAAGATTTTACTTATTTATTTGACAGAGACAGATCACGAGTAGGCAGAGAGGCAAGCAAAGAGAGAGAGGGGGAAACAGGCTCCCCGCTGAGCAGAGAGCCCGACTCGGGGCTTGATCCCAGGACCCTGAGATCATGACCTGGGCCTAAGGCAGAGGCTTAACCCACTACCCCCTACAAAATAATGGCTACGTATCAGCAGCCACAGAAACTAGGCGGGGCATACAGAATCCCCTTAATTTCATGGTAGAAGAATGACCAGTGTATGGGTCAGTGGAGTTCACAGAGTGTCGGAGGACAACAAACTCCTCCTCAAGTTGGGCTCCAGCCGAAGCGCACGCCATTATTCTACACGCAGCCGCAAAAAGACAGAGGGACATAGCTGCGTCTGTTTTGAGAGATTTTACGCAGTTTACCCATAAACGTTTCATTTCTCATGGACTAAACAGGATTCCTGATTCTAAAACACTTAGCTCTCTGTTAGAGCTCCTTCTGCAGAAGCTTACCAACATGTGAATATGGTGCATGAGGTCCAGGGACAAGAGAGTGAGCTCCATGACAAAATCTGTGTAATAGACATAGGTTCCTTTTCCTTCCCACGTCCCTTCATGGTTGAGGTCCCAGAGGTGAATTACATAGCTGCAGTGAACAGAGAAACATCATTTTAGCAATTTACTAGTACAGCTTAATCTGGCTTAAACATGATGCAGTACAGTCACATTTTTATAGATTTTATATATGTGACACTTAAAACCGACTTTATGAGTAGACCTAATCGCCTCCCTCCCAAATTTCTACTCACCGTAAAATCACATGAGCAGTCCTCACTGTCACGAGAAGAGACTATAAAGAAAGATGTAGTTATTCTTTAGTAAAATTTGGAATTGCTCAGGCCAAACTTAACTTTTACAAAAAGATAAAAGGCAAGCATTTCTCAGTTCAACTAAAACACAGGTTATTCAAGAGGGGGGGACCGTGCTGGGGGGACGGTGGTGGGGAACGGGATGGATGCATTCAAAAGGTACAAACTTCCAGTCACAAGATAAATCAGGACTGAGGATGTCACATCCAACATAATGACTAGAGTTAACACTGCTGTGGCACATCTGAAAGCTGTGGAGAGGGCAGATCCTGCAAGTTCTCATCACAAGAAAACCCCTTTCTTTCTTTTTCTGTATCTCTACTGAGATGATGGATATTAAGGAAGCTTACTGTGATAATGACTTCACAATCTATGTCAGTTATTCGTTAGGCTGTATACCTTAAACTTACACAATGCTGTGTGTCAACTGTATCACAACAAAACTGAAAGCAAAAAAAGGAAGGTTGTTCAAGCTTACCAACTATTTTTGATCTGCTTCAAATTTCCATGGGATGGTTTCATGACCTAGAAACCAACTTTCATTGAGCCTTTTTCTATTAACATTGACTGATTACACCTGACCATCTCCTGGGGCTGCCTTCTACAATCTTGAGGTTCATTCTAGTAGTTTGATGATCACTTCTATTTTATACAGCAGAAAGTCCCGTCCCCATCATGATTATCTCAAAGGGTGTTTGAATACTTGGTGATCCCATACCCAAAGTATAGTTCAGGTCCCCCAATCCAAGACGAGTACCTGCTCTCTACATAATGCTTTGTCCACTCCCCTTGCCCACACAAAAGCAAAAAGAATGAAGAATAAACTAGGACCTTCATGGTATTTTATACTATAGAAATTGACATTTTAAAAAACTCCTCTTAAAATACCAGACTAGAACTATTACATTGTTTGAGAATTGAAAATCCCAATTTATAAATGGAAAATATTTTACATAGAGAAACACTATAAATATAAAAATATGATTATGTTTAAAATATATAATCTGTAACATTATTAATTATCTTAAAACAATCAACAGTAATGAGCTAAAATTAAAATATGTATGTAGTATGATCCAATAGGCCTAATTTAAATATCTTTATTTATACCTTTTCCAAAATTTGGCTTAATATTAATAAAAGTAAAAAACAGGAAAGTCAGACTATCACGAAAATAGTGATTTATTATAAAATATATCTAAAGCACACTAATAAAAAAAAATCAGTGCAAAAAAATTTTTAAGATAAAAGAGATACATACAGACAGTAATCAGTTAGAACTGCGAATGTCTTACTAAGTACTTAAATGTTCCTTTCCTAATTTTATTTACACTACTACAACTTATTCTGAAATCAATGCTATTAGGCAAAATTTCAAAAAATATTAAATTTTAAAAAATAACCTCTTATCCCCAATGTGGGGCTCAAACTCACGACCTCCAGATCAAGAGTCACACACTCAACTGACCCAGCCAGGCACCCCAATAAATTTTAATCCTCTTCTAATAAATTCCCAAATAGTAGTTCAAATTTCGTGTTTTAATATTAACTAATTAACTTTAATAATCTATTATTTTTTTCACTTAAGAGTAGCAATTATGGTAAAGATAAAAAATATCTTGCCTTTGGCTGGAGGAAAAAAGCAAAGATAGCAATTGAATATAAGGACATACAAAAAATTTTTATTTCTATTGAATGAAACTTAGTATTTTCAGAAAGGTTTAAAAAATAAATTTTAAATACACATGAATATCTCAGATTAGTCTTCCAAAATAAAGACTAGAACTTAAATATTTATATTATCCTATACAATCTTAATTTATACCTACCTAAAAAACCCAATTTTTGGATTGTGCCATTGCTCAATTCTGAACCTTAAATAATTCACTGCACCCTCTAACCAGTTTCCCCATTTATGAACAGGAATAATCAAATGAGTCAAAACACATCAGATATTAAGAGCAACCCTCAGCATATAGTAAGCACTACAGAAATGTTGGCAAAAATAATTACCTTTACCATGTTGCAGCAAGGATTACAGGAAATCATACATGTTCCCCTTCAATACCAGTACCCAACACAAAAGCAAGGAATTCAAAATACGCTTGTTAAAACAAAAGACCGACTCTCTCTCAGTCACCGCATGCGTGAATTGCAAATCTATAGGAGCACGATCAGAACGAAAGCCCGCATCCACATCTCACCTCCGCTGCCATGAAAGCCAGTGTGTGCATCCCATGGGTGTAGCCTGTGACACAACAGACGACTGCTAATCCACAGCAAGAAAGCAGCATTGCGATCAACAGAGACAGAACTCGCCCGTGGCTACTCATGGGTGTGGTGGGAGAAAATGAAAGCTGAAATGTACAAAACAGGACAAGGAAGTTCATTCTTCTTCACGGCAGTGTTAAGCTTCCCTAAGAAACTCGAGGTTAGTCTTGGTGTCTGTGCTCAGGAACCCGGGCTTAGCAGCACTGCCCAATGCCAAGCACAGACCAGCACCCCACCGCCAGATGGTTAAGACTGTCCAACCAACCTAAACACGAGCACGAGCTAATTACTTAGAGATCTTTATCACTTATTTTACAGACTATGAACAACATACACCATATTTTCATCTCAAATTCTCAAGGATCCTCCGCCTACCAGTGGGATGATAAGCCTCTCTCCAAGCAATTTTCCAAACGTATGCAGTTCTCTCAACACTCAACAGCACTCCAGACCGCACCATGTTCTGTTGTTTCTTTCTCAATCCTGCTCTCCCCCTCCTCCTGAAAATCCTCTTGGAGGAAGCATATTCCTACCGTGTTTAGGGCTGGGACAGAGGAAATGTCATCCAGGTGCGGAGCGCCCCCTATCTCAATGTCCCGATGACAGTATACAAGGAGAGGCAAGGGGGGGGCGGAGCGCAGAGACCCAAGGGCTGGGAAGTCTGAGCTGGATGGTGGAAGTAACAAACCCGTTAGGGAGGTTGGACAAGTATCAAACCCGTTAGGGAGGTTGGGCACTAGTGCTCTTGACCCCTAGACGGCCTTTGGACTGAGATGAACTCACAGAGAGGTGCAGGGACCTCCTGTCCCCGAGGACCAGGTGAAACAAGGAGTAAATGAGGCCCCGGAGCGATGTAACAGAGCGGTGCCCGGGGGCACTGAAGAGCGAGATGTCACCCCCCCAACAATTCTGATCTGAAGCGGAGATGCAGATCTCATACCCAGACAGAGGAGGATTCACTTCTCTCAGGACCCAGGGAGGCAAGAGGGCTAATTCAGCCCTTGCCCACGGAAACAATGTAAAACAATCTAAGCTAGTCCAAAAGAAGGCTCCAAGAATCAGAGGGGGAAAAATGGAAGGAGACTGGAACAGAAAGTACCTGGAAGACAGCAGCTTTTATTCCGTTTATACACTAAGCTTTCCTCGTGCTGTGATGGAACAGTTTGTTGAGAGTGAACTGACCCCACTCGGGCTGTAACACAGTCTGCTAGTGCGGGGGCGGGGGGGGGGACCTCAGGAGGAGACACTGATCCTGCATTCTTTGGCTGCTGCAGGAAATGCCTCAAGAAACAGGCGGCGGCTACCTGATCTAGGAGCCTTGCCCTGGAGACCTACCCAGTACGCGCCCGTTATGGCTCCTTCATCTTACACAACTCAAACCTGGCAAACGTGTGACTAAGCAAGCAAAGAGCTCTGGCTGAAAACTCACATATTCGAATCGGTCCTTGCAGAGCTGAACCATCAGATGTAGAAATACAAGTCCAGCAAACCAGAGGCACCACATGACCACCTCTTCCACCGTCTGCACATTCAGCACACCAAAAATGAAAATGAACTTGTAGAAAATAAAATTCCAGAACTTGTCTTTGAGGTGCTGAAAAGACAAATATTTATAAAGGTTAGTACTATTTCATCTAACCTATTTAAGAGATGTTAACACGACAAAAACTGGCTGCCCTGGAGAAGATATATCCTATATTCAGCTTTCTAACATTTGTTCACAAGACAGCAGAAGGTAAAAAAAATAAAAAATAAACTCTCCAAAGAATAAAGGTAAGGCCCCTAGAAAATCATGTGTAGACTCTGGGTTGTAACCCTCAGTCAGTTATAAAGTTTTAGCCATCAAAAGGAGAGTGATATTCGTCTAGTACCCTGCATATTAAGAATAATACAAATACTGCCAACACAAAATTTTTAAAATGGTGAAGGTTACAAGTATCATTTTTAATACTTCTGCTCTTTGGATTCATAAACAATAGAAAAGATTAGGCTTGTTCTTTTTAAACATCCTTCAGATTAACAAATACCATATGTTCATTCACCAGTCTATACTTGGTAAGAAAAGTCAAACAAAAATGATGCCTTAGCATTTTTATGCATTTCTCTTTTCTTCTTCCTAATGTGCAAAACCTTAATTTTGCACACTGCTTTATTTCACTTCTCACATTGTGAGAACCTGACCAGTTGTCAGTGAATAATCCATGAATATACCATTTTAGCGGTTACAGATGGACAATGCAATTGTTTTCGTCTCCATTCGGAAAATGTTGTAATGAATATCTTGGCCAGAGTTTGTATTTCTTCAGCATTATGGAATCAAAGGTTATGAATGTTTTTGCAGTTTCTAATAAGTACCACCCTGGTTTCCAAAGAAGTTGGATAAATGTACTCTCCCAGGACTGGAGGAAGAGTAACTCTGTCTATATGGAGGACATCGGTTTTTAAAATCAAGGTCAAGGAGGGGAGTCTAGCCCCTAAAACACACTACTGAGCCATCTGTGGGAAGGGTGAGAGCTGAGCAAAGAGGTAAGAATGAAACAGGACTCTTAAGTACATTCTCAGAAATTGTTCTGAACCATAAGGGATGTCTCACAAATTCAAACAAAACAGAAAAAAGCAAAACTGAATAGAAACAGAAATAACTGAACCTAAATGTGTAACAAATGAAGGACTACTGAAAGATAAGATTATTATTTTGGGCACTTCTACGCACTATACTGACTGTACATTGTTTGCACAAAGAACAAAGGGAGCTAAGAACCTTTGGTGAACGCCGCTTCCAGATTGAGGACAGGTGAAGTACAAGGTGAACGCAGGACATCTTGTGCTTAGGTTTTGAACCTTCAGCCCACCATGTATTTGCTATGCGACTTGCGATGAGTCACTTAACGTTCCTGTGCTTCGGTCTCCCCACCTACAAGGTGGGCCTCCTGAGCCTGGTGTCCCCTCCCAGAACCACTGGGGAGACCGACTAGGCTCCTATACATACAGTGCTGGGACATGCACCATAGCAGGCATGACGTGCCCGAAAAAAGAAAATTCCTTGCTCTAAACCTCCACGGAAGAGTCTCTTTTTTTATCCCGCTTTCAGCGTTCAGTGTCTCTGCCTCCAGAGAGACTTTATTTCTTGAACTTCCCTGAATCACCCACAGAGCAAACCCATGTCAATTCTGCAGAGTTCTAGCTCAAACTAGTGTTTGATAAATGCCGCCGGATGACACGCATCAGAACAAAAGTCATCATGGTGGCGAGCACAGCAGAATGTCTAGAGAGCTGTGAATCACCGTGGTGGAGAGCTGAAGCGAAGGTATCGCTGTGTCTCAGCTATACTCAAATAACAAGCTTTAAATAAATAAGTAAGATAAAGATGTGATCTGGACCGAAAAACTCGAAGTAGAATCACAGATGTGCCCATTACCTCTAGAGATGGTAAAAATCTCTGCAATGCTCCAGGGTAATGTGTTCTGAAAATTTTGAGCGGATACTTACCATTTCAGGAAAATGAAACCAGTAGATGGAGGCCCACTGGTGCCAGATCAGTCCACCCGCGAGGAGATGGCTTGCCTAGCCTGACCAATGTCTGGCCTGCAAGCCAGAAGATTTTCTTCACAAAGAAAGCAGCATCAAAAGGGGCTTTTGATTCCTACCCCAAAAATGACCTCCCATGGATGCTATACCTGGGAGACACATGGAGTTGATATTTTGGAGAAAGTGCTGAATATTCACCAGCGAAAACTCTCTGGGAGAACAAACAGTTCCGCTCGTAAGAGTCCTGCATCCAAGGGCTCAAGCGCACACTAACCTTGGTTAAGCTTGGAACTAGGACCTCAGCTGATCTGGTAACAAGGGACCTGGGTAGAAAGGGTAGGTAAGGAGCGAGGCCAATAGAAGTTCAAGGTAGCAGGTCCCTGTGTCTCATCGCTGAGATAAGAAAAAGTGAAATCTAGTTCTGTTTGTATGTTGTTGTTTTAAGGCCAGTTCTAAATTCTTATTTGTAGACACACCATTCTACATTCCACACTAAAATCCTTGGGTGCCTGCCAGTCTGTACAGCATGCTTGTGGCACCTTCATTAAAAACATGTCCTGCTCATATACATGTACCTTCTGGGAGTAATGTCCCAATGTCAGACTATGCCACCTGAAACAGAACAAGTCACCTAATCTTCTGCTTGTGGAAGGATGAATCTTAATTTACTTTTCCAAGGGGAGAAATTTAAATCTCTCAATAATTCTTTTGGAAAAGAACCTATATTCTAAAGAGGGATGTTCATTATTATTCAAACTAAAACGAAAACAAACGTCCGCTTCCTTAAAAACTGCACTCCTGAGAGTCATGGGGAAAAGAGCTACAAGAAGCAAGCAGGACTGGGACAACTTGGCTACACTGAACATGAACTGTGCATTCCAGAAAGTATTTTATCAATGCTAAGTTTCCTGATTTTGAGCATTGTGCTACGGTTACCTAAGAAAATGTCCTTGCTCTTGGGAAATACATACTGAAGTATTTGGAGGGACAGGGGTATGATGTCCACAACTTATTCTCAAATGGGTCAGAAAAAATACATATAGTATAAAGAAAAGACCAATGTGAAAGCACATGGGACAGAATGCTGACAACGGCGAATCTGGGTAAGGGGCACACGGACGCTCTTCAGAGTAGTCGTGCAATCCTTCCGTAAGTTTAAAATTATATCAAACACAAGTAAAAAAAAAAAATCTGGTCACTAGAATCCATCCTAAGGTTAGACTTACCTGCCTCTCACTCACTCGAAGAGGGCCAAACACGATACACTGGATTAGCTTAGCCACCAACATCAAAACACAGCATGCGGTATTTACTAGAACCTGTATACAAACCAAAGAAAGAAAGTTTATTTCCTCCTGTTGAAAAATAAAGGCAGGTGTAAAAATTTTGTATTAGGAATTCAACAATCACTTCTAAGGACTGGGCCTCCACAGTTCCCTGCCATTACAAGATAAGGAATATTTGAAGGCACACACTTTCATGAGTGTTGGTGGCAGAGATGAGGAGTGGGAAGGAGAGGCACCGGCTCACCAGTTAATCACAGAGTCCTGACCCAGTATGCACCATCCAGCAGGCCACCTTCCCCTTCAGCCTTGACTGCACTGTACAAAAGGTGCAGAACTGTATGTACCTTGTAAGCCATAGGTATCTCTTAAGTGTATCATTTCCTACATTAAGATTTTGGGAGCCTTGAAGAAAGCTCTTCTAGAAGTTGAGGTTATCATGAACTAAAACCCAGCACCCAAACATCCTACTCTGCCCTGCCAAACAAATAGCAGATGAGGAGGAGAGTGCTGATGGTCCCAAAAAAGCCACAAGACCCTGTACATATATAGGGATATGTGTATATACACATATGTCCTACAATGGGACAATCTACCAGCCAAAAGATAAATGTTCTCGGAGCGCAGTGCTGGCCTTCAAGGAACGGATCCGGGGCATCCGAGGGGAAAGGAACTGAGGAACCGGGAAGAAGGAAGAAGCAAACTGGCAGGGCTGTCTGAGAACCGGAAGGCCACCAGGAGCCACCACTACAAAACCAAGGCCTTCTTCAATAGGAAATGGGAAATCTTCTCTTTCCTTAGATAATTAAGAGATGGATATCCCCACACCTAAACAACAAATCTAATGCTCACAAAATGAAGGAGTGGGCTGCCCTTGACCAAGAAGCTAGTGGGACACATCTTACCACTGATGCTCAAACGATTTTTTAAAACTCTGCATGACCCCAAAAGCCAAAAAGACCCAAAAAGTCTTTTGATAAAGAGAGTAAACATGACTTGTATTGAGAACACATGGAAATGAACCCCAACTCAATGTAAAGACTGCTTCAAGCTTTGATTCACTAACTTCACAGGAAGATGGCCATAATCTTCTTCCCAGGTCCTTCCTCCCTCTATTTTTAAAAGAGGCAAATGATACTGTGGAAGGAAAAAAAAAAAAGACCAAAAAAGTAATATAAGGAAACAAGTTCCTTCAGATCTAGGTCTTCAGGTCCCTCTCAGGACCTCGCATCATCCACCCCTTCGGGAGAACACACACAATGGCAGCCCCGATTCCTTACAAAAAGATTAAATTACGTTTAGTCCTATTCTGCCTAAAGGGACAAGGAAATACGTGATATAGTCTTAAAGAATTAAAAAAAAAAAAAAACCAGTTTGGCTGAAACTGCTCTGGTCATTAATTAAACCTGCAAATAATCAGGAAAAATCCAAATCAGTTACCCAAAACATCCTATATCCCTAATTTGTGACTCCCTGGTTGAAGAGCCCTATACAAAACCACCCAAAAAACAGCTTAGAAAACTCATTTTTAAGGAGATGAAAAAGATGTGCAGGTTTCTTTTCATTGTGTTTGAAACCAGCCAATGGGAACTTTAGTCATGCTAATTAAGAAAAACTTAATCAAACAAAACCACAACCACAATCCTTCATGCCGCATCTCCTAGCTGAGCAGTTCTGGGTTATTTTTGGTTTTGTTTTTGTTTTTTTTTTTTTGCTTTTTTGGTTTTTTTAAAGTAAACTCTACCCCCAACGTGAGGCTGGGCGTCCCGACCCTGAGATCAAGAGTTGTATGTTCTATTGACTGAGCCTGCCAGGTGCCCCTGAACGGAATTTTTTAAGTCAGCCAAACATCCCCTGGTCTAATTACAACACAGTTTAAAAAAAGAATTCTTGCTGGTTTTGCATGTAGTAGCATAGGAAATAAAGAAAGTCCGGACATTGAGAATTACTTGTTCAAGGCATGTGGGAGGTTAAGAGAAGTGGGGGAGCTCTAGACCCTGCAAAGAGCTTTTAGAATCTACAGGACACAGAACTTGATAAGCATCTAACAACACACCTCACAGGCTCCAGGGACAGCAATCAATACAGGAGAAGAAAGTAAACTTGGGTGGCTTAATCATTGCTCTATCCAAAAGCACATTCTCATATATCTTGGATTACAAAACAAAAAGTAGAGTATTATTTACTATTTCTCAGTTACATTTCTTAAAGTTCAAAAATACAGTTTAAAAAATCATAATCTTTTTTTTTAAACGGAGTCTGTCATAATTTCATCACTCACAGATAATCATTTATTTTAATTTCAATATAAGATTTAAAAATTAGCAAGGATAAGGGGGGAAAAAGGAGAAAATATACTGATACTAGAAAGGGAATTTATGTAGAAAGGAGGAGCTAACTTTCTGTGAACTTAATATGAAAGCTAGAGCTACACAGAATTGAAATTAAATTGCAACTAAAAATTATTTTAAGGGGGGCGCCTGGGTGGCTCAGTGGGTTAAGCCGCTGCCTTCGGCTCAGGTCATGATCTCAGGGTCCTGGGATCGAGTCCCGCATCGGGCTCTCTGCTCAGCAGGGAGCCTGCTTCCTCCTCTCTCTCTCTCTGCCTGCCTCTCTGCCTACTTGTGATCTCTCTCTGTCAAATAAATAAAATCTTTAAAAATAATAATAATAAAAAATAAAAATGATTTTAAGATGATGAACAAAGTGTTTTTCAAAACACCTTAACGATTATTAATAGCTATTCTATGTTTATTTATAGAAAAATGACTTAATATATGATAAATTCTCACCTTTAAAACTGATTAAAGCCTTGAAAAATTAGAAATATGGAAATAACATAATTGTAGCATTCCTCACTTAAAAGCAAATCCCATCAACTACACTTCAGTTAGAAAAAAAAAATCGCCTATACAAAAAAAAATTTTTAAAATGGGGGCCGCCTGGGTGGCTCAGTCAATTAAACATCTGTCTTCAGCTCAGGTCATGATCCAAGGGTCCTGGGACAGCACCGGGCATCAGGCTCCCTGCTCAAGCAGGAAGCCTGCTTCTCCCCCTCCCTCTGCCTGCCGCTCCCTCTGCTTCTGCTCTATCAAAAAATTATAAAAATCTTTAGAAAAAAATTTTTTTACCATGGTCCTACGTGTGAATGTTTGCTAAATTTCACACTGTATGAAACCATTTGTTCCTGGGCTTCCAAATAGGACAGAAAGCGAAATAAATGGATAAGTGGTGTTTTCTAACTGAAATATTTCATTCTAAAAAATTAACTAAATAAATACATTAAAGCAATTCCCAACCAGTAATATTCTTAAAGAAACCACACGTTAACCCAGATGTAAATCCACCTTCTCACCTCCAATAATCAAACCGAGGCTCACCTCTAGCACGCCTGGTCTGAACCACACATTATCCACATAGACCACACCAAAAGTGCTAACTTCGCTTTATCTGTTCTATGCAACTAGCTAGTTTTTCCTTGCAGGCAGAACCCAGACTGAATGTAAAGATGAGGAGTTCATCACCGAGCCCTGTTCGCCAACAGCAGAAAAATGGAGAACAATTAAATGTCCATCAGAGAGGCAAGTTCAATAAACTGCCAGCCAGCCATTCGGTGAAATACAATGAAGCCAGGATAACTAACTCAGCAGCTCTCTACTAGCATTGTATGGAACCTTCAAGATAACTCGTTCACTGTTAAAAAAGCAAGGTGTAGAAATGCCATTACCATGCTACCCTGTATGTAAAAGAGAAAGCATATGCATATGTACACACAGATTCATCTGTATAATCATAGATGGGAACAGTGTCAAGGACTTGAACAACCTGGATGTTTCTTGGTCTTCTACTTCTACTAATTACAAGAAAGTGGTACTGGGGGTGGGGCGCCTGGGTGGCTCAGTCGGTGAAGCGTCTGCCTTTGGCTCAGGTCATGATGCTGGGGTCCTGGGATGGAGACCTGCATTGGCCCCCTGCTCGGCAGCGGAGCTTCCTTCTATCTCTCCCTCTGCCCCTGTTTGTGTGTGTGCTCTCTCTCTCTCGCTCGCTTGTTTGCTGTCTCTCATATAAATAAATAAAATATTAAAAAAAAAAAAAGAAAAGAAAAAAGGTGGTAATGGCCACTTCTGAGAAAGAGAAGCAGAAGACATACTTTTCACTGTAACCTCACTGAGACTTCTGCACCATGACCATGCATTATTTAATTTTTTAAATTAATTTTTCTTTTTTTTTTTTTTTTTAGATTTTATTTATTTGACAGAAAGAGAGATCACAAGTAGGCAGAGAGGCAGGCACAGGGAGAGGGGGAAGCAGAGAGCCTGATGCGGGGCTCAATCCCAGGACCTTGAGATCATGACCTGAGCCGAAGGCAGAGGCTTAACCCACTGGGCCACCCAGGCGCCCCTTTAATTAATTCTTCTAAAGTTTAGAGTCTATTAAACTTTCTGACCAGTTCTGAAGTTCCACATTTATTTTTCTCACCATTGTGGGAGACTGATAACTAGCAATCCCAAACTGGGTGGCCTCAGTGATCTTGTTACATGGTGTTCCTACTGTACTAAAATGCTTCAGAAGTTTCTCTTATCTGTGCCAATGTAAAAACCTTAAATACTATTTTTAAAACCTCAGGAAACATCTTTCTTTTGTGTTAGCCTACAAAAAGAAAAAAAGAACAAAACAAGTTTTGTTTGTTCTGAGCAGCCTGTAACAAAAAACATCAGATAGTAGTGACCCCAAGGAACTCCTACTTAATCAGGCTTAAAGTAATTCCCTTTAAGTCCCCATAAGAAAATTTCCCTCCCAGAATGGGTCTACTGTGCTACTTGGGAACGACAGAAACTAAATTATAAGACAGTTTGGCTTGAGAGGAAAAGAGAAAAGAGCAGATAACTGTGAAACAGCTTAGCCACGTTTTTCACTGTGTAACCCTGGAGGTATTTTTGGTCCTGTAACAAACACGCTGGCCACCAATGGGGTGTGATTTATCAGCTTGTAATGAAAGCTGGTTAAAGTACCAGGAACTGTCTCAAGAACAGAATCAATATGGTTATTTCTTAGTCTCCTACTTAACACCAGCACTAACCACCACCTCCCCCACACACCATTGTCTCTTCCCTGGAAGAACAACTAGAACACGTTATCTCTCTGCAGGCTCCCTGTGACAAGTATAAAATGACATCATGAGGCACTTGGGGGTGCTCTCGGTTGAGCGACCAACTCTTAACTTCAGCTCTAGTAATGATCTCAGGGTCGTGAGACTGAGCCCTGGTCAGGCTCCATGCTCAGAGAGTTTAAGACTCTCTTTCCCTCTCCCTCTGCTGCACCACCCCTCCCTCCCCAGCATTCATGCTCTTTCTCTCTCAAATAAATGAATAAATCTTAAAAAAGTAAATAAATACAACACAATAAAATGCAAAAATGCATACTCCTCCTTATCACATTGATGACAGTGTTCCTCTTTTCACAATATCAGGGATCCTTCCTATATTTTTCAGTTGTTTATCTAGGCTTATATCCTCTTATTCAGAAGTGTTCCCTTTTTCCTTAGCAGCCCAACTTTTCTTTTTTTTTAATTTTTAAAAAAATTTTTAAGATTTTATTTATTTGACAGTCAGAGATCACAAGTAGGCAGAGAGGAAGGCAGACAGACAAAGAGGAGAAAGCAGGCTCCCCGCAGAGCAGAGAGCCTGATGTGGGACTCGATCCCAGGACTCTGAGATCATGACCTGAGCGGAAAGGCAGAGGCTTTAACCCACTGAGCCACCCAGGTGCCCCTGCCCCAACATTTCTAAAGCTAATATTTTTCTCTAAACTTCACTGGAATAGTCAACTCATAAAGACTCAAACCTAGTAAATTACTTTTAATCCCGAAGTTTCATAATTACATGAAGATGGGCTCTTTAAAACAGGAGTCAGCAACGTTTTCTCTAATGGGCTATGAGATAATAAATGTTTTAGGCTTAACAGGCCACACTCACCATCAAATAATCTTCCCCTTAAAAAAAAAAAATTTGAAAACTAAAAAAACCACCATTAGCTAAATGGACTGTACAAAACAGGCCAGGCCAAACAGGCCACCAGTTTGCCCACCCCTGCTCTAAATGGTCAGTTGTTCATGTTCCTCCATTTTCATGCCCCCCCCACCAAGATGTGTATTTAAATTACTTGATTTGCATATAACTATGTCAGAACCTTAACACTTATATTCTCATTTCTCCATTTTACCATGTCCTGATCTTACAATTTTAGAAGCAAATCTGAAAAAAAGGAAAATAAAAAACAAGAAAGGAGACAGTAATGAAAATAATATGAATAAAGGAGTAGAAAAGCCAAACACTCCTGTACAATTCAAAACAATACGGAATAGAGGGGCACCTGGGTGGCTCAGTGGGTTAAGCCTCTGCCTTCAGCTGAGGTCATGATCTCAGGGTCCTGGGATCGAGCCCCGAATCAGGCTCTCTGCTTGGCAGGGAGCCTGCTTCCTCCTCTCTCTTTCTGTCTGTCTGTCTACTTGTGATCTCTTTTTGTCAAATAAATAAAATCTTAAAAAAAAAAACATATAATACAGAATGGATCAAGAGGTACTTAACCAAAGGGTCACCTGAAATTTGTAAAATAAGCCTAGGTCACCTGAAAACCATAAAATAAAATTAGGTAAAAAACCTAATCTTGAATGAAACTTTAGAATGAAAGTTCTAGAAAGACATGAAGAAACAAGTGATCACATCAAACCTGGGCGTTTGCTAGTGTGAGAACACTGGAGGGGGGTGGGGGGCGCAATTGGAGAGACCTCTTTGGGGGAGGTCTTAAATCACAACATCTCCAGGCCTCTTGCCACCCTCACCACTGCTGCCACAGGTCACGCTGGAGAAAACCGTTTCATCATGACAGCCCCTCTCCCCTCCCTTCCCACTTAAACCCTATGGCCCACAAAATAATGTCCATACTCCTTAGAAGGGCTGGCAAGGTTTACATAATCTGACCCTCACCCCACATCCTATGCTCCCTAATCCATTTCTCAACCATTAGTAAAAAAATCACCTGGGGGCTCCTGGGTGGCTCAGTGGGTTAAGCCTCTGCCTTCAGCTCAGGTCATGATCTCAGGGTCCTGGGATCAAGTCCCGTATTGGGCTCTCTGCTTGGCAGGGAGCCTGCTTCCTCCTCTCTCTCTCTGCCTGCCTCTGTGCCTACTTGTGATCTCGCTCTGTCAAATAAATAAATAAAATCTTTAAAAAAAAATCACCTGGGACATTTATCAAAATGAAGACTCCAAGGCTCTGCCTTTCCCCTTGAAGTGATCCCTGGATTATATCTGAGAAACTACATTTTTCAAGTACCAGGTTGCCATTTTGAGAAATATACCCCACTCTTAATCATAGGACCCAAGGGAGTTGTAATTTAAGAGCCCAGTTTATGAGCCGTTCAGCACAGGCCCTGTACTACCTTTCATATACCATCTGAGCTTCATACTCCGTTTTCTCTCCTTAAAATACACCATGCAGCTTGCTGAGATCCTTCTTACCTCCCAAGGCTGGGTTCAAATATTATCTTCCAAGCATACTTCCCCTAGGCATCATTTTCTCTTTCCTCCAGACGCTGCCATATTTTTTTTATGGATCTATTATGACTTACCGAATTTTGCTTTATTTGTCTATGGACTGTTTCAATATGGACTGTTTCGAGCCTGAGGGAAAGGGTTCACAGCTATGCCCTCCAGATTGCCCCAAATGGTACCTCTGAAAGGTTCTGAATTGAGTTTGTTAATCAAAACCTCCTGTTGGACGCCTGGGTGGTTCGGTGGCTTAAAGCCTCTGCCTTTGGCTCAGGTCATGATCTCAGGGTCCTAAGATCGAGCCCTGCATCAGGCTCTCTGCTCAGCAGGGAGCCTGCTTCCCCTCCACCTCTCTCTCTGCCTGCCTCTGCCTACTTGTGATCTCTGTCTGTCAAATAAATAAATAAAATTAAAAAAAAAAAAACCCTCCTGAGATGCTATCAGACATGTATTAATTTAAATTGTGCTCTACAAAGATAAGTTTTAGAGATTCCAGTATGCCAAACAACAGCTAGGAGGATTTGCAAACTAGCAGAAAGATCAGTTTTTGATTTGTCTTGCTTGGTTTTTAAAAAATTGAATCTGAATGTCTTTGGGCAGGGTGCCAAAGGGATCCATTTTGACCAATGCCCCCCCAGATATCACTCGATCATGCTATCTGTCAGCCTAAGGAAGCAGGCTTTGGAGACGGTGGCTCCTGCTCAGCTACTAGAGCAGAAACTGCGCCATGGGCGAAGAGGAAAGCTTCCAGAGCACACGTGGAGGGTCTGAGAAACCCAAGGCAGGCCAGCATGAAAGCGGGAAAACCAGTAGGAAAACAATTAAGATCAACTGAAAAAGGAAAACAACCATCAACAGATCAGGAAGAAAAGAGAAACCTGCTTTAGGTAAGACCTCTAATGAAAAGGCTGGGGGGGAAATTGGAAATTTCTCAAAATGGAAATTTTCTCAAAAGAACTAATTTTCACAGGATAATCAACAGGCTTTATGCAGTGTTTTATGAAGAGGTGTTAACCTGGAATTTGAACACGAGTTTGGTAAAAACAAAAACAAAAAACTCTTAGGGGGAAAAAAACCCACTAAATAATACTAGTAGTTCTATAGTAGTTACAACTCAAAGGCTTATTTAGGTCTCGTACTTATGTTATCAAAGAATATATTAGAATTTAAACATTTGGCAGAAACACTCTTCACTTCACTTTAGTTGTTTACCTGCTAACTCAAATGAAAAAGTAGATTGGAAATTAAGACAAAAGAGAGGTGACCTGAGTTCTTTCTCTTCTCCCTTCTTTCCTACTGTTTACACAGTACCAAAGTCATGTACACAGCAGTGAAAGAATAAAACTTCACACCTCACTGTCTTCTAATAATCTCTTCATCAGAAGGACCAGAAGATTTAATCCACAGCCCACCGAGTTCATAAATCCCACAGCTTCCTGATGAAGCACAGTGGGATTAATTATAACAAATGAGTTGTGTATCATTCTCTATCCTTGGAATATTAATCTTAGTCATTTACAGCCTACTCTTAACCCCAAATGGGAACTGTAGGAGAAGACAAGCCCCAAGACACCCTAGTGAGCCCAAGTGACAGACCTAAATCCTGGAGCAACTTTTCTGATCATTCTGTGTGTGCACGCACGTGTGCATGTACACGCCTGGCATTCAAGGCCAAGGTGGAAGCAAAGTTCTTCCAAAATACCGTTGATCTGCCCAGCTTGAAATTATCTGTCCTAACAAGCGAAACCAGCCTGTATGCCTTGTAGGTGCTGCTTTATCTTGCACTGGCAGACAAACTGAAAACGCTGTTTTAAAATGGATCACTAAAAGGAGAAACTCCTGAGTGAAAACGATGAGCCAGCTCTCGACTGCGAATGTTTTACTGCCTTCAGACATCAAAGGAAACTGTCATGAATCACCAGGTAAAGGCAGCAGGAAAGAAAGTACGGGTTGTATGTGTGTTTGACCCAAACAGGACAACCATATACTTAAGGGCAGAAAGAAAAGAAAAGTTAGGGGAGAGAGCCAGTCTCCTCACACAAATGTCCCAACACACCCAGATGCGTAAAATTCTCCCTTGGCCAACACAAGGTTCGTCTCTGCCCCCTCCTCTTCACTGGCAGCCCATTACTAACATTCCCGTGCGGACCGAGCCGGAAAAGCCTTTCAACTTCCCTCCACAATTCCCTGAACCGCCGGGGTAACCGGCTCCCGGAGGTCCTCGAGTTTCCCTCCCGGGGTCCCTCGGGCACCCCACCCCCCCACCCCCTAGACTCGTCCCCTCCCCGGGCCCGGCCGCGTGCCCTCTGCGCCTCGGGGAGCCCCTTCCTCAAGCAACCCCCGCTGTCGGCCCAGCTGCTCTCTCGGCGCCCCCCGGGCCACTCCGGCCCCTCAGCCTTCGGTCCGCCCGCAAGCTCCCCGGCGGACCCCGCCCCTCCAGGCCCCGCAGCCGCCGGCCCGGGGAGGCGACCCCGGCCCAGCCACGCCCCCCGCACATAATGGGTGACATGGCGGCCCCCACCTCCCGCCAGCTCCCCCGCGGCGGCCGGGGCAGCCTCGCTCACCCACACGAACAGACTGTCCGAGAGCAGGTACTGGGCCACGTCGCGGGCCCGGGGGCCGCCAGCGCTAGGCCGGGAGGGCACGTCCGGCTCCGTCTGCACCGGGGCCGTTGGCGGCTCCGGCTCCCCGGGCCCGGCCTCGGGCTGGCTGAGGGCGCGGTAGGCGCTGACGATGGTGCCGAGCAGAGCCAGGCCGCTGAGGCCCGTGTAGGTGCGGAGGCTGGGCCAGGGGAATCGCTCCAGGAAGAGCAGCGGCATGGCGGCAGCGGCGGCCTCCAGGCCCCAGGCCTCCCCGCGCTGCGGCCAGGCTCCCGCGGCGGCCTCGCGAACGGCGCCCTCGGGCTCTGGCGTCGCCGCCGCCGCCGCCGCCGCCGCCGCGCCGGGCCGGGCCGGGCCGCTCCTGGCCGCTCGCGCCGCTCCGCCCCGCGCCGCTCCCGCTGCTGCCCCTGCCGGCGCGGAAGAGCCTCGGCGGGCTCGGGGCGGGCCGCCGCCCCCAGCGGGGAGCGGGCGGGACGGGCGCGGGGGCGCGGCCTCCGTCTCCCGCCCCCAGCAGTCGCGCCGCCGCCTGGCGGGCGAAGGCCTCGGCCGCAGGCTCTGGGGCCCGGCACCTAGCATGACCGTCGGCGGACAGCCCAGATCGGCGGGGCCCGCGGGCGCACAGGGCGCCGGGCGGGTCGAGCAAAAGCGTCACTCGGACCCGACGGCGCTGGCGGGCGGTCGAGCCCAGGCAGCGTGGCGATGCCCGCAGGGAGAGGGGACCCGGACACTGGACCCTTGGTTTCCTTAACCCGCCCCCACCGCAGTTTAAGCAAGTTAGTGCTCCTGAGCACCCCGTGGGGCCTAACAGCTTCCCAGGTGGTCCAAAGACATGCTGCTTAGGGAGTAATTAATAGGGGCTTGACCCTCCGATAAAGAATATTAATCAACAGTCTTTTTTCTCGCCAGTAAGGTTATCTTAAGTTTCTGTTGTTTACTAGTAGCCTCGAGCAGAGTCTAAAATGGACTTAATTTAACAGTAAATGGGTATGTGTTCTTCCATACACCAGGTAGGTATATGAAACAGTGCAGCTTCTTTGGAAAGTTCCTCAAAAAGTTAAAGACACGGGTAACCAACCATCTGACCCAGCGTTCCACTCTCTGGCATATATCCAAGAAAAATGAAAACAGAACTCTACACGAAATTTGTACACAAATTTTGGTAACAGCATTATTCATAATAGTCAAGGGTAGAAACAAGCTAATGGCCCTCACGTGATGGATGGCTAAGTAAGGTATAATGGATACAATGGACTGCATGGAGATGAGTCAGTACTGACACATGCTCCCACAGAGGAACCTTGAACATGCTAAGTGAAAACAGCCAGACACAAAAGGCTGCACATTGTGGTTCCCTTTACATGAAATATCCAGAATGGGCAAATAGATATATGGACCTAGAAAGCAAAATAATGGTTGCTTGTGGGGGCGGGGGATAAGATAGAGCAGGGATGAGGGAACTGGAGGATAAAGGCAAAATATGGATTTTTTTTTTTAATTGTGCTGTTGGCTCCGAAAACTCTGAATGTACTAAAAATCATTTCAATGTACACTTCAATAAAGATGTGACCCCAAAAAAGTGCTACCAAAATATTGTTTTGAGCTTGGGGGTCTTTATTCCTCATTGTTTCTCCAAGGCCTAGAATTGTGCCTGCTCCAGAGCAGGTACTCAGTATTTGTTGAATCTTAAAAAATTTTCAAAAGGACTAAACCATTTTGAGTCTCTTTCACATCTGATATTCTAGTTCTAAAAGTCTATTGATGGGGCACCTGGGTGGCTCAGTGAGTTAAGCCTCTGCCTTTGGCTCGGGTCAGGATCCCAGGGTCCTGGGATTGAGCCCCGCCTCTGGCTCTGTGCTCTGCGGGGAGCCTGCTTCTTCCTCTCTCTTGGCCTGCCTCTCTGCCTACTTGTGATCTCTGTCAAATAAATAAAATCTTTAAAAAAAAAAAAGCCTATTAATTAGAAAACAAAGATCTTTCAAAGTTACTACCATCCACTTTGGAATTGTTAGAAACATCCTATTCAAGGGCCTGTGATCGAACAGAACAATTTGGCTGGCGGGGTTGGAGGTGGCATGCAGGGAAGCGTTACTAATACATACACTTTAAGAACGCTCCACAACCAGCATGGAGCCCAACAAGGGGTTAGAACTCACAACCCTGAGACTGAGGCCTGAGCTGAGATCAAGAGTTGGATGCTTAACTAAGCCACCCACGCACCCCTCTGAAGGTTTTTTTTGTTTTTGTTTTTGTTTTTTTAGCATGGTCAGATTCTACCTTCTAAAACCAGTGTTTCTGGTTCTTTGCACTGTATCCTACTCCATGAGAGGACCCGGGGAGGAAGCAAGACACAGGAATGAATACTTGGTAAGTATATGGACTATGTTCTCAGTTGAGTCCTAAGGCTCAGTGTGGCAGGAAGGCAACCACACCAGACCTTAAGGGGCTGGTCCAGCTTAGACAAGAGAAATATCTGTAGAGCACGGCAGAAGCTAGAGCTCTCTGCACTCCCACCCTCATTTCAGACTACCATTTATGCTTTCAGGATTCCTAGGAAGAAACTGAATTTTCTGCCTCATTTATAGAATGGTGGCTCTGATTTGGCTTGATGTAAAGGAAATATTTTATCAATTCAGATAAAACGGCTTGTGTAGATTAAGAGTCAAACCTAATTACTATACTGCTATTCACTTTTTAAATACCCGAAATCCTTTCATATTCATGATTTCATTTGATTTTCACTGTTCTTTGAGAAAGGCAGAGATCAGTTTGTTGTTGAAGATTCTCAACATCCTAGAAACTGAAACTACCTTATCTAAACAATAACCTTAAGTGTACTCCCACAGGACTCTGGTGTTTCATTAGCTGGACCAGTGTGTTCCATTACTCAATCTAGCAGAGGGGGAAACAATAACCAACTCAAGTTGTAGGGGGAAAGTCAGTTAATGGGTATACCTCAATTTTTAGCTTTTCTTTAATAATTTTTCATGGCTTTTGGGTTCCTGCAATATACAAGAGTAAAATTTTCAGAGAAACTTTACAATAACTTTATCAGGTTTGGTTCAACTTTTGTTCTGATATAAAACCTTAAGACTGTGATCTTATGACACAGGTGTTCTCATCTTTTGGGTACACTGTTTCTATTTAAGAGGCTGAAATTATATTACACAGTATTACATAAGCAGCAAGCACAGTGTCAATGACTTCCAGGCAAATCTGGGGGGGGGAGGGGACTAAAGGAACCAACAAGGAGATTTATAGATGAGGAAACTGAGTCCCCCAATGATACAACACAGCAAAATTGTGTGGCAACTGCTACTCCCAGTCTTTGGGTTCCAAATCCAGTGACCGCTTCACAATGCAGGAAACTAGATCTGCCTAAGATGACAGCTAACATACAATGGGGGTGTGCCAGAGAGGGCAACATCAGTGTCCCAGTTCTTCAGACCCTTGCTATTCTGTCAAGTTGTCTCTTACCTAATGGCCCCTGGCCAACAACACTGAAAAAGAACTGAGCAGGATTTCTAATGGCACACTAAGGTTAGTAGCCACACACAAATCAGAGAATGTCATGCTGTTTTATTTTTTTTTAATTGAAATGAACAATAAAATAAAATTTAAAAAGAACAGTGACCATTTTAGTCAAACTTTCACTTTACAAATATAAAAATATAACCAAAACTTCAGTTTCCTTTATACATTTTCTGTAAGTGTAATGCCATAAAAATTCTCAAAGCCAAACCATAAATGATGCTAGTACACTATGATGTAAACACAATAACCAAAAGTTTTAAGTTTTTAAATGCGCTGATCTTTCCCTCAACAGAGAACATTGTATGTCCCCAATTCTTCTCCAGTCCTATGGTACAACCCATCACTAAGATACAAATTACACCTAACCTGGCTTAAGACTCACTTAGGTTGTAGTCAGTTTTTTTTTTCCTTCACAAAGCTTGATAAATACGAGCTAATATTAAAATGTGTCTTATGGCTCAAGTCAAATTACAGTATTGTGTTTTTCATCACATCTGAACAACAAAGGCAAACTACTTGAAATGAGTCTAGTTTAACCCAAAGAATAAATGATGTAAAACAAGTGGAATAATTATAGGAAATCAAACCCTTGCTAAGGAAGCAGACTTGTACCGTCAAAAACCACTAAGACTTCTCTGGCGAAGCAACATAAACACCGCATGCCCTCTGAAGCAGTCTTAGTGAACAGCACATACTGTCCGAACACTATGAACCAGTGAAAACAATAAGTCTGAGGAACTCTGAGGTGGAAAGCTACTCCAAGCATTTCATCTCAAGTGAATGAGCAAGTACTTAAAAAATAAAGTCATTAAAAACCTGAGACCTTAAGAGTCATATCATTTAAGAAATGAAATTTAAGTTGCTTGCTTGCTGGCATGTTGAATTTAGAGGACCTCTACCTCTCACTTTAGTTCAGCATGGAAGAAAACAGACTGGTAATTTGACTATATTTTCATATGCCAATAAATGCTAATTTAATGGAACCCATAATAAAATAAAATAACTGAACCTTGTAAGCTAAGGCAGTGATAAAAAATAAGAAATCTCCCTGATCTGCTGTTGAAAGTATAAATTCATAAACAGTTATCGTAATGCCATTTTAAGTATCATCTGCTTATTAAAAAATCATAATAGTCTTCATCATTTAGGAAAAAACAAATTTCACTTTTCTTCAAAGGGATGTCAATTCTAAATATGACTGAAAACATCTGAGTAAAACTTCTACTCACCAACCTACTAAATATTTTCTAGTGCCATTTAGTAGATTTATAGAGAATATGCACTACTTAGATTACTCAGGGAAAATAACATGACATATATTGTACTTATATAATGCAAAAGAGGACTCTTATTAATAAACAAACCTGGAATACAGGAAGCATTCAAAAATACAAATCAGTCCACCAAGAGCTCATTTAAAAATTATTCAGTATTTAATATACAGAGAATTGGAATGCACAATTTAAGACTTAGTTTTTAAAGTATGTTAAGAATTTACACAAAAAGAGCTTAATGGTAAACATTCCCTTGTACCTTCTTCTAATGTTGTAGAATATATCATATTTAAATTTCCCTAGTTCTACTATTTCCATCAGGAAATCTAAAACATGAAAGTATTAAGATACAATTGCAGCTGACCAGTTCAAAGACAGTTTAAAAAATTTGTGTTTGTGTGTTGCCAATTTTACATTCAACACTAGATCTTTTTACATTCTAAGTTAGTAACCAAGTCAGCTTAAATCAAAGGTTTTTCTCACCTAGGCCCCAACATATAGATGACTGACTCAAGCACTTATACTGTGAAGTAGTGATCAGGAAATCATTTCTAGGTCAAAGCTTATGTTACAAAGGACATGGGTAGCTTCAAATCCGATCTCTTCAAATAATACAGCATTTTATAATAACACCAAGAAAAAGTCCATCACTTTCCACCTTCCCCAAGTGGCAAGCACTAGCACATCTGAAATGTGGTTACTACAGCCTTTCACTTGGATGCCAGAAGCAACCACAGAAGGTGGGCTGGATCAAGCTGTTTTCATCTCTGCCTTCCCCAGTTTTGATAAGGCTCAGCTAGTCAGTGAACTCACCAGTAAAATTATGGTAAGTTACAAATGTGCTGATATAAATCACAGGGGTAGAACTATTAGTGCCTGAGGGAAGAGGACTCTACACAGTATCGGTGGCTTTTTCAAAGGAATTCATGAATTATTTCATGTATAGGAATTCATGAATTAGGTCCTGTTGCTCACCTACTACTAAGCATGAGCACGACCACAGTCACTACTTGACACAACCTTGTAAAGGCTTCATGGGACCTCAGCTAAATAAACTAGAATTTTTATTGATACAGTTGTTCTTTGTCTGATTTTCTCAAGTCTAAATAGGGAAGAATTTATAATATACCTTTCAACTCATCCAAAATTCAGGAGAAAAGGCCTGTGATTGGTTATCATAAAGATGTAAGAACTAATCAAAAGTTCACTCTATCTCTTATAAACTACAGCAATCTCTCTTCTTTAAGTAGCTGCATCTTACAAGATGTCCTCCTGTTCATTAAGCCTGCAGTCGTCACACTTGTTGTAAGGCATGCACAACATACTTGGACCATTAAGCAATGACACAGCCTGCACAATCCTTTGCCCTAAGAATCGTTTTTTATTCCCCAAAACCTGTTCCTAATTTAGCAGTTGTTATTTTAAAGAACTTTAAACTGGTATTTTTCCTGTAGGCTGACAAAATCTATCCCCTATCCTGTCTTTAGATTTCAGTAGATTCAAATTACCCCAAAATATTTTTGACAAGGCTTGTCATTGCTAAAAACAAATTTTCATTTCTATAGGTATCAACTGAAATAACTAACTTTGTAATCCAAGAGTCAAAACCTAACAGACCCATTTTTAAAAACTTCCTTCACAGATCACCATTTTACCACGGCCCTAAGAATAACTAAAACACACAATTTCACAACAACACAAATAATACACCCATTATACGAAGGGAAAAAGTCTCAGTCAGCTCTCAGTAGGTCTCTTTTTATAACAATTCCCATGAGTTTCCCTAACCTAGCCAATTTTAATGGCTTCCCATATGTTCAAGGTCTGTTGCTTGTGAACAAAGGTCTGAATATATCAGTATGAAATGTACCAGTTAGTAACATACTGGGAGTACAACTCAAAGTGTATTATTTGGTTCAGGAATTGCATCTCAGGACTCCATCAAGCAATCTAGTTCCCAAAAGTAACAGAAGTTCCTCATCACAAAAATCTAGAACATAGATATATCTAGAATATATCTAGAATATATTCCCCAAAATGGTATCAGAACAAGGGTCCCACATACTCGACTAACCTAAACCTGCCATTGTCTCAACATCACCACCCTCGGAGCAGGGGAAAAAAAACAGTCCTCACCTGTAAGAATTTTACAAGTTTAATGTGAAAATTAAAAAAAGAAAAAAAAATGCAAATAGAAAGAAGTTCATATTCTTTAATGTTGTACAAAAAAGTATGAGTAGAACCAAAATTAAACATTATCACATTTGTTTACACCACCATCTAGTTCTTCATATTAACTTTACTATTCAAACAACAGAAAGTAGGCAGCAATTTAGGGATTGGGAAAGAGAGAAAACCCAAAAAAAACTTTTCTACCATATTTATTCTACACTGTGTATAGCTGTGCTCACAGAGACGGCTTCTTTTACTTCTCCACTGTGCAGGAATTCAGTTGTATATAAAATTGAACCTGAATTTTAGAAAGAACAATATCTTTATTAAAAACAGCATTATTTACAGTTTTTTTTATCTTAGATGATAAAGAAATTTGGACATTCCTACCCTCCCTTGACATTTTTGGCATTTCTACATCAAAACATCCTTTGATCTGATCTGTCTCATCTTACACATTAAATAATAGTGCTGCTAAATCCTCACAACTAAAAAAAAAAAAATTTAAGAGTGTACATTTGATTAATTATCCACTAAAAAGTTCCTTGAGAGAAGGAAAATTTTTTAACTTATTGTATTATGCCACTCAGCACAGTTCCTGATACCGGACAAGCAGTGTTCAAATAAATGAATTATATGACTCTTTTTCGTATCTCACACTTCAACTTTTAACTCAACAGCAGACCAAAGAAGAGATGCAAAAGATAGAAGTTTGACTAGTATAACAAAATGGAAAGAACCAATTTCCTACTCAATAAGGTTTCAGAGAAGGCCAAAATCACTATTAGAACTGTTTTTTAACTAATATTTATTAAGCATTTACCAGGCGCCTGGCACTGTTGTAAGCACTTTACATGTCTTTTTTCACTTGCTCCTCATAATTCTATGAAGTGGGGACTACAACCCTGATTTACAGGTGAAGAAATAAGCAAATAGGTATAATCATTTGTCCAAGGTCATGCTGCCAGGAAGTTATTAAAGGTGGAATTCAAATCCAAACACTGCCCACAGTTATCTATATTCTTAGCCACCACATTGCCCTGTGTTCTATCTATAGAAGACTCTAAGAACATCAACCAGTACAAGTCACTTTTTTAAAAAACACCTTTCTTATACCTGTCTCTACCAAAAACAAACAAAACAAGAAAACTAAACTCCATGTATGTAAAAATTCAGGAATCAATCCCTCATATCCCAGTAGACCTAAATACAGCACATTTCAAAGAAAGAGAACATCTTACACAAAGATGTAATTCTCCACATTTTCATATAGGTAATTCCCCTCAATTTTATTATACTGTGCTGACTGCCATTTTATCATCTCCTCTTTGAATGAAGACTTCAAACTTAACAGTAACAAAAATATCAGATGTGGAGAAGAACATCCACCCAAATACCAGAATGTCATGCTGCAAAACTTGGGAGTCTGGGGATACTTTTAGTCAGTCATACTTAATCTGTGGCTTGTGCATGAGCCAAGAAACCATCTACAGTCTTAGTTTCCTTAAAGACCAAAATTCATAACTATCCTTTGTCAAACAGCTCAGAATATCTTAAATCTGGCAATTTAGATGAACCAGCCACAAAATGTTCAACTTTCCATACCTGCTCAGAAGCTGAGGGAGACTAGAAATGATAGGTCCATATCCTGGTGCATTGTCATACAATTCAAACAATGGTGCAGCTACAAGCTTGTAATTTTTAGGGACTGCAAACAAAGCTAAAATAAAACAAAATAAAATAAAGTAAAACAAAACAGTATACATCTTCTATAAATTCTTAGACAATCACTGCTTACAGTTCATTTATAAAGTAATCACCCATTTTATATTTGAGAAACTCCTAAGAAAAAAGGTAATTCCCCTTAACACATTTTGGTTGTTATCTTTTTTTTTTTTTTTTTTTTTAAGGTTTTACTTATTTATTTGACAGAATGGGAGGGGGAGAGAGAGAGTGAGCACAAGCAGGGGGAGTGGCAGGCAGAGGGAGAGGGAGAACCAGGCTCCTTGCTGAGCAAGAAGCCTGATGCAGGGCTCAATCTCAGGCTGGGATCATGACCAAGCCGAAGGCAGATGCTTAATCAACTGAGCCACCCAAGCACTCCATTTTGGTTGTATCTTTCAAGCAAAGTTCATAGTCAGTGTTATTAATAAGCACAAGGACATTATAAGTGCTAGCCCTGGAAACAAAGGGAGAAGAGCCGAGTCTTCGGGTTTATAATTTATTTTGAATTCCATTTTAAGACTATGATAAGAAATATTTGTTAAATTGTACAACAGGCCTAAAGGTGGCATTTAAAAAATTAATTCCTCTGTCTCCTACAAGTTTCAGTTTATCATAATGAGAATACCAAAAGCTAAACAGTTATTTTAAAACACTACTATCAGGTAGTTAGGCTCTCATAAAATTTACTCTTCCCCCTCTAGCATGACTGGCACATCTATGTGAAGAACTAGTTAATTCTGGGGCACTTGGGTGGCTTAGTCAGTTAACTGTCTGACTCTCGATTTCAGCTCAGGCCACTGTGCTCAGTGTGGAGTCCACCTGAGAGTCTCTTTCTCTCTCTCTGCTGCTCCTCCTGCTTATGCTCACACTCACACTCTCTCAAATAAATAAATAAGATCTTTAAAAAATAAACAAAATAAAATCTTTTTTTAAAAAGAGGTTAATTCTGGGGCGCCTGGGTGGCTCAGTGGGTTAAGCCGCTGCCTTCGGCTCAGGTCATGATCTCAGGGTCCTGGGATCGAGTCCTGCATCGGGCTCTCTGCTCAGCAGGGAGCCTGCTTCCCTCTCTCTCTCTGCCTGCCTCTCCGTCTACTTGTGATTTCTCTCTGTCAAATAAATACATAAAATCTTTAAAAAAAAAAAAGAGGTTAATTCTGTATATACATAGTATATGTTTTTATTTTCATAATAAATTCAAAATTCAAGGAACTTGGAGAAAACTCAAATAAAAGTATTCTTGAAATTACTCTACACAAGTTTTCAGATGGCTGCATTCAAAAGCAGAATAACTTACCTTTCTCTTGAAGTTGAACCAAAAACAACTTCTTATGTTCCTTAGGTTTTGTAATATGTGCAGGAATATACGGGTACTAAAATCACAAAAGAGAATAATTTGTATTTGCCAAGACCTTCCTCACACCTCCGTGCCTTTATTTATCAACTTTTTCCATTTCAGACGTTAAGATCAAGTTATCAACCCTGAGACCAAGTTCCTCACAATCCCAACACAATTTTAACATGTATCCTGTTTTCATTTCTTTCTCTCTGTTTCTTTCCCAATACAGCATAAACTACTGGAAGAAACAGAACTCTTTCTAGTCTTCCCTTTACCAGAACCTGGTATCTAACAGATGTTCTGAAAGATAAATGCTTGATAAATACAACATAACGAGTAGTAAACCATTTAGCCATTCAAATCAATTTTAGGTATAGTCACAGGATTTGCAGCTTGAGGAACTTACAACCCAAAGAAGTTTACTATATTATAAGTCTAAATATACCCTTTGAGGTATCTGACAAGACAGTGCTCCAACAACAATCACACACACACAACCCCCGACAAACACTTTAGGAACACCAGCCTGGAAAACTTGTGTGTTATTACTGAGCTTCTAGTTTGATCAAAGAATGTTCAGAAACCAAAAGTCTCAGTGGAGTCCTGTCAGCTAGAAAGAGTAAAGTTGCTTGTGAAAATGGAGAAATTATTCTGGAGAACTTAAGGGATTCTAAAGAGAATTAGCGACGGGAGGTTAGGACCTCCGTCAGAGGTACAGAACTCACCTACATCTCCCCACATACATTCAGAAGAATCTACTCTGGCTTTGGGAGTTGTATTTTGAGGGCAGGGGAATTGGAAAATGCTGAAAATAGATATAAGGGGAGAGTAGGATAAAACAAAGGATGCCGAAAGGAGGAAACATCACCCACAGTTTATGTAAGAACTTACACTGAAAAAAGCTGCAAGTCTTTTCCAAGACTACACAACTAAGTAATGATACCAGGATTCAACCTCATCTAGTCAACCCTTATCTGACGATAAAAGCTGCAAGTCTTTCCCAAGACTATACAACTAAGTAATGATACCAGGATTCAGTCTCATCTAGTCAACCCTTATCTGACGATAAAAGCTGCAAGTCTTTCCCAAGACTACACAACTAAGTAATGATACCAGGATTCAACCTCATCTAGTCAACCCTTATCTGACGATAAAAGCCTGTTATTTCCCACTATTCCACCCCACTCAACAACATCCCAGTATTCGAGTTAGAATGATACACCAGAGCCATCCCTAAGGTATGATAAATGAAGACAACTGTTCCAGGCTTTGGAGGTGCCCTAAATGGTCATGAAAACCAGGCACACTGGCAATGACAGACAGAGCAGTGAGTAGTAGTCTGAACAGCACAGGCTACAGGAGACCTGTGATTCACATACAACAAAAGCTCCTAAACCATGACCAAACCAAAGTGACTGGCATTACCCCATTTTCTTCTACTTGGGCTATAAGTTCCTCTTCTTTTAATACTTTCTCCTCCAGGGGCGCCTGGGTGGCTCAGTGGGTTAAAGCCTCTGCCTCTGGCTCAGGTCATGATCCCAGAGTCCTGGGATCGAGCCCCGCGTCGGGCTCTCTGCTCAGCAGAGCCTGCTTCCCCCTCTCTCTGCCTACTTGTGATCTCTCTCTCTGTCAAATAAATAAATAAAATCTTTAAAAGAAAAAAAAAAAAAAAAACTTTTTTCTCCAGTCTTTATCTTGGAGTTTAAGCCAACTGCACTTTATACAAAGATAGGGAGATGGTGTCGTGCTCTTTACCCACTGACACCTAACCACTACTCCAAGTGTATGAAATGAACACACAACACTTAACGCTTCATCTCATGCTAGCAAAGCCAACCCCACAGGGTTCCATCCATGAAGGCAACTGTCCTAGGACTTCGGTAGGGAAGATGAATGAGGATATTCACAGAGAAGCCCGAAAAACTTTTGTGTTATTACTGGGCTTCCAGTTTGATCAAAGAAGGCTTAGAAACCAAAAAAATGTTAACAATAATCATTTTATGTACCTTCGGACCAGGAACCTCACTATTTTCAAATGAAATTATACTTTCTTAAAGCCGAGGCAATTTTCAGGTGCTGAGAACTAGCGCCAGATCCAACAGCACCTGCTCTTCCTATCCCTCAGCTATACCAGAGAGTTGGAAGGAAGAGGAGGACATAATCATCTTTTGCTTGGCTGATATTTTATATAATTCTTAGCCTGGAACATGCTGTCATGCAAAGAAGAGATCTATGTCATAAAGCCTTGTTAACAGGATTCAGGATCAGAGTCTCCCATCAGTTAAAGGTAAGAAAATTTGAGCTCAGTACCATTATCAATCACTACAATGGATTAGAACACAAGGAATATATTTAAACCATGATGTCATAGGACACTTGAAAAGGTCACTGAACCAGATGCTTTTTGGTCCCGAATTACCTCATTACCACCCCGTCAGATCTCATCCCACCTCAGATTTCAGGGCAGCTGTGTTGGAAATTGCCAGAAAGCTCCCAGCTTACTGCCACTGTCTCACTCTCTGCTTTTCAGCCTCAAAGAGTTTCTAAAGCCCCAGAAAATCTCATAACCGGTGCTCTGACTCAACATGAAAGTGCAAGGGAGTTAATACAACCCTCATCCAATGGGGTAGGAGTCTCCAGCCTTCCCTCCTTCTAATGAACAATTTTAAGGTACATTGCATATGGTTCCTCACAGTCCTTAGCAGGATCGGTCCAGTTGCCCATAGCTGTAATTCCCCCATCAGTCTCATCAGTCTATTGTTTTCTGGGATCACTTACCAAACAATCTGCACCCAAGTCTCTGTCTTATTCTTTCTTGTGAATAAAGTCTTTGAAGGATACTAATAAATTAACTCATTCTTCTGAAAAGAAACATCTATTCTTTCCTACATAAATTATACCTCAGGGTAACCAAATAGTTGATGAGAGAAGTTTCCCTTAATAAAAGGATCACAAACGAGGCACCTGGGTGGCTCACTGGGTTAAAGCCTCTGCCTTCCGCTCAGATCATGATCCCAGGGTCCTGGGATCAAGCCCCACATTGGGCTCTCTGCTCAGCGGGGAGCTTGCTTCCTCCTCTCTCTCTGCCTGCCTCTCTGCCTACTTGTGATCTCTCTGTCAAATAAGTGTATTAGTTAAATCTTTTTTAAAAAATAAATTAAAAAAAACAAAAGAACGACAACCCTAATGAATTAATAAGCCCAAAAAACGATTATCAACGAGCGGCTAACATTACAAAAAGACATAACCAGACATGACAAAACTTCTGATGGAAGTGCATGGTACTGTCTGTGAGGGCCATCCCCCAAGATGACCCCCAGCGACCTGTTTCCTGCACACTTTGGTGTAGCCCCCTCCCACAATGTACTATGTTGGCTTTTGTAACCAGTAGCATACAGCAGAACTGACAGTATGTCACTGTCAAGATTAGGTTATACAGACTACAGCTTTCTTGCTCTCTGTCACTTTCTCCACCTCGGATCTCAAGCTCTAGAGGAAGCCAGCTGCCTCACTGGGAGTTACCCTATGGAGACACTCTCCTGGTAACAGAGAGCACGTGCAGGTCAACACCCAACAAGGAACTGAAGCCTTCAGTCCAACAGCGCAAGAATGGCCTGCTAACAAACACATGTGTGAACCTGGGATCAAATCCTTCAGCCCTAGTCCAGCCTTGAGGTGACACAATCCCAGCTGACAGCCTGACCATAACCTCTTGAGAGACCATGAGCCAGAACCACCCAGCCAGGCAGCTCCCAGATGTCTGACCTTGAGAAATGAAGATAACAAATGTCTGCTGTCTTAAACTGCTAAGTTTAGGGGTAATTTATTATGCAGAAATTAAACAATACACCAGCTCTGGTGAGCCTTATACTTCCCCCACCAGTCAAGTCCAGTTTCTTGATCTACCAGTTTATAGGACAGAAGCGAAAGAACTACACGTTCAATAACAGGCAGATGCAATCAGCAATGGAAACACAAAGGACTTTAAAAAGCTTGTTTTTATTAATAAATTATGAGAGGGGAAAAAAGAGAACCAGGAAAGTGACCAGCCAAAAGAGACTTAAGAGACCATCCTAATTTAAACAAATTAAAAAACAAAATACAAGCTTGAAACTAGTCAGAGATACACATATTTAATGATATTATGGAGTAATTCCTTACTCTTAGTGTGAGAATGTATACGGTGTTATTTTTAAAGAGACCCTTACGTTGTAGAGACATTTACTGAAATATTTATATTTGACATGATTACCTAGGACTTGTTCCAAAATAATCGAAGTTGAGGGAGGGGAAAAGAGTGCCAGGTGAAATGAAGTCCGACCATGAGCTGCTAACTGTTGAAGGTGGAAGACAGGTAATGGGATTTATGGACTTTTATTATTCCTACTTTTGTATATGTGAAATTTTTCTTTCAAAGAAAAAAATGCTTGATTTTTAAAAATTTTTATCTACATTAATGAGAGAGAAAGTCAAATTCTGCTATACTCTTTTCCAAAGGCTGGAATTAAAGTAGTTTTCTACTTCCCTAAATGCCCAGCAAATAGAAAAGAACACTGACCTGAGGAGGTTCAAAATTTGGTCTCCACCAGTTACCAATGCAGTCATCAATGACCCAGTCTTGCAGGACACCATCTTGACGACCCAGTATCTGTCAAAAAGAAATAATACAACCAGTAATACCTACCCATGAAAATACTTCTTTTGTAAAGATGTAAATTTCCTCTTTATAATTTCTTGTCTACTATTATCTATGTCATTTGGCCCAAGATATAACTATTAGTTCCAAAATGGCAATCTAGCAACAACATAACTATATAGGACCAACAAATCTATTGTTATGCCCTGGCCAATTTCTTACATAACCCAATGCCATACATACAACAGTTTTACTAGAATCAACTGTAGCTTGTGTAAATCACCACCTAACTAAATTATAGAAAAAAAAAACTTTCATTTTTATAAATCTGGGTGGCAGAATATTAAACTTAAGTCATTTTAATTAAAATTATACTCTCTGTATGTTTTAATTGGTCAAACATGGTTCTACAAGGTCTACAATGAGAAAGAGCAGTTCCCTGTCCCACTTCCCCATTTCCATTGGCTACAACTTTCATCTCTTAGCATTTTTCCCCCGTACTCGCCTCTACTCTTCACAAGCATTCACCTTGTTTTTAAAGAAACTATTTTCCAGAGGGTTGCTAGAGGGGAGGTGAGCAAGGCGGACCAGTGTGTGGGCTAGATGGGAGATGGGTATTAAGGACAATTGTGATGAGCACTGGATATTATACGTAAGTGATGAATCACTAAATTCTACCCCTAAAACTATAAACACTGTATGTTAATTGACTGGAATTTAAATAAAAAGCTGAAACAAAAAATCAAACTGTTTTAGTTTCACATTTATAGGAAAAAAATGCAAATATGGTACAAACTTCCTATGTATCCCACAGCCAGTTTCCCCTATTAACATCTTATACTAGGCACATGTCACAACTAATGAACCAATACTTTTACTTTACTAAATGAAACATTAGTTAGTTTTTAACTCATGTCCTTTCCAGTCCCAGAATTTCCTTCTTTTGTAAAGAAATAAATTTCCTCTTACATTAAATTGTAATTTCTCCTACAGACTAACAGTTTCTCAGTTTCTTTGTTTGTGATCCTCATAGTTTTAAGGAATACTAATGAAGTATTTAATACCATGCCTCTCAGTTAGACAGGGATTATGGATTTTGGGGAGTTTAGAGAGGAAGACCACCAAGATAAAGTACCATTCTCATTACATCATGTCAGGAGCGTATTACACAGACACGACTTTTACTGATGTTAACCTTGATCACCTGGGCTGAGGTACTGTTTATCAGGTTTCTCCACTACAGTTATACTTTTCATGCATGCTTTTTGGTCATTTCTTGATTACTTTACATTTTTATAAACTTAAAGAAAAAAAGCAATTAACACCCTCCTACTGTGAGTGAGAATTCAGATCTTTAAACTATATCCTCCATTCATACTTTCTCTTCGACCATCCTCCCATAATCAGTATTTGGTTAAGACTGCATTCAGGGGGGGCACCTGGGTGGCTCAGTGGGTTAAAGCCTCTGCCTTCAGCTCAGGTCATGATCCCAGGGTCCTGGGATCGAGCCCCGCATTGGGCTCTCTGCTCAGCAGGGACTCTGCTTCCCCCTTTCTCTCTACCCGCCTCACTGCCTACTTGTAATGTCTGTTAAATAAATAAATAATATATTTAAAAAAAGAAGACTGCATTCAGTATTTAAATTACTATGACTAGGTGACTCGACACATCAGCGTTGAGTAAACTATAATTGCATTTCTTACTACACAAGTATCCTTTTCTTTCAGAGTTAATAACTGTTTCATACATATATCATTCACTATCACTACTTCATGTCCACATTCTCCCAAGAACTTAAATTTCTTCTCAATTCAAATGTCAATTATTCTGTCAATTTCGTTCTTTTTTTCCCCCAAGCAACACTTTCTATCATCCTCCTCTGCTCTGTAGCACTCCTCTCAACCCTGCCTCACAACGCAAGTCCTAGGGCTTCCCTCTGCCTATGTTGTTAGATCCTCTCTACATTCTGAATCCTGTATCTTCTTAGGTTTTCCTTTCATTTTGGTAGTCAACACCCTCTAGTAGTTTCCTGAGAAAAGTTACAAGATCTGTATTTCTGGAAATTCTGTATGTTTGGAAATAGTTTTACCTGCACACTGGATTTATGGTTTGATTATACAGACAATTCTACAGCAGAAATCATGCTCTCTCAGAATTATGAAGGCATGTTACAAGGGCTCTTAACTTCCAGTATTATTTCTAGGAAGTCAATACCTTTTTTGATGATGCTTTGTATTTAACTCATGTCTCCCCTCCACTTCCCAACTTTGGAAGTTTTTAAGATCTTCTCTTTATCCTTACTGACTGAAACTTTCATGATACGCCTTTGCATGGATCTTTTAACGTTCATTATAAAGGGCAGGACAGTAGGTCTTTCTGATCTGAAAACTCATGTTAAGTTTGGGAATTATTGCTTTGATATTCTTCCTCTGCTCTATTTGTCTATAATCTATTTTGGTCCTTCTAGGATGACCCACTAATTTTATCGTTTCTCACCTCTGTTTTACCTCCTACTTTCATCCTACTTTCTAGATTTCCTCTAGATTGTTTTTCATCCTACTTTCTAGATTTCCTCATTCAATCTTTTAACCCTCTAGTGAATGTTTTGTTTCTGCTAACATTTTTTTTGAATATTCATGAGTTCTTTCTTATTGGTTCAATAGTCTTTTTCATGGCCCAGGGTTCCACAGATGAGCTATCTCCTCTCATCACATCTAGAATAGTAATTTTATTGATTGCTAAATTGTGTTCTGTTGAGTTCCATTTGCTTTTGTTTTTTTTTAAGATTTTATTTATTTATTTGACAGACAGAGATCACAAGTAGGCAGAGAGGCAGGCAGAGAGAGAGGAAGGGAAGCAAGCTCCCCGCTGAGCAGAGAGCCCGACATGGGGGCTCTATCCCAGGACCCTGGGATCATGACCTGAGTGGAAGGCAGAGGCTTTAACCCACTGAGTCATCCATGCGCCCCTCATTTGCTTCTTTTGATCTCTTTCTTGTTAAGACACTTTCTCCAAAAGCCTGGCTCACAATTAAGGTAAAGTACTAAGGTGCTTAGCTGTCACCCTGAGTGGCAGGGCCACACTATTCTTTGGGAAGATTCCCAAATATCATCATCTGGAGGCGGTTTTTTTGGACTGGTCACTTTCTCCAGAAGCAAAATCTCCAACCTTAAGCCTAATTGTCACAATTTTATCAACGTAGTAGAAATCTGTAAGTCTCACTATTCAGAATATAAACTCTCGTTTATTCTCATCCCTTCTATTTTTTCATTGCTTAGTGTTTTCTGAGTCAATCTCTACTAACAATCCAGTTTCCAGTCCATGCATGCTCCCACTTTTAGGGGCACCTGCAACTTCCAATTCCTCAGCCTGTGTGGTGCTATGGAGTGCAAAGTCCTGAACTACCCCCTGCTGGGCTGAGGTTTCTGCTAAGTCAGATATGATATGCCCATCTGCTTTTCTAGCTTCTAAAAATTCTTTTTTGCAATTGTCTCATCTTAAACTCCTTCAATCCTACTGAATTTCTATCTTTTAAAAAACCCTTTACTTCCTTCTTGGTGGGATTTCTGAGAAGGAGCTGAGTTAAGCAAATAGGTTCAATCAACCACATGTAAATGGAAGTGCAAGCAAAGCACAATATTTAAAAGGTATAATGTACTTAAAAAAACACTGGAAAGATAAACCAATAGGTCAAAGTAGTAGAATTACAGGTGATTTTAGTTTTGTTTCTCCTGCTTTTCTGTACTTGCCAAAGTTTTTGCACATAATGCATATTAGTTTTATAATTAAAGAGGGAAGGACTGCGCGCTAAGAAAAAGAAAAATAATAATAAAAACAACCTGTAACTTCAAAACCTGGAGCATCTATGCATTTGGCCTCAAGTCTCTAGAGACAGACATTAGAGTGACTTTTAAAAGGTAGCACAATGTGGGTAAAGCTTAAAAGATATGTCAAAAATGAAAATTGCTTTTTAATAGGAATCACTCTTGTCAAAAACCCTATAGCGGCCTACACCGCAACAAAACTAACTGTATTCCGATCTCCAGCTCCATGACAAACTACCTGCAAACATCAAGGAAGTTACTTGAACCCTCTGTGCCCAGTTTCCCTTTTGGTAAAATGGGATTAATAACATTACTTCTCCCTAGGGCTGTTGTGACAGCTGAAGGAACTACTGCACGTAAAGACTCAGAACAATGCCTAGCACAGTAAGTACTCAATAAAATGTTGGCTTTTATTAACCCTTATTGTTACATCAGCACTTCAGTGGAAAAAAGTGTTAAGTTCTAGTTCAACTTACAGAAAGTAAACATAATACTAACACTCTGTTGTTTAAGATTTAGTGAAAACTATTCTAAATAAAAAAAAATAAAAAAGATAAAAAGCCTATTTATCCATTCAGTTGATGGTGTTCAGATGGGCAAGGATAAAACCGCCAAAGTGGTTAAATGGAGAAATACCTCTGTCATTAAGCGTTTTAGTCCTTCAACTTCATCTTCTCCTGGGTTAAGTTCACCACCAGGTCTGTATAAAGGTTAAGAATTTCAGCTTTCAACTTAAAACAATTTTAGGATAACAGGAAGAACACAATAATAATAATTTCTATCATATAACTGAATAACTCATATTTCAGTGTCACAGAAGGCAATCAGAGAAAATAAATGTCAAAGGGAGGGGGAAGAATGTGCTAGAAAATTGAACTCCTCCTTTTAATTCACCAGACTAACAGTGCACAAACCCTAGTTTTAAACAAAGTATGTAACATAATAAACAACTTCTAGCCACCAGTCTATCTCACTCTCTTCTCTCTGGAAGGCAATCTGGTCATAATGGATTCTAGAAATGCCCAAAGAGGCAATGGACCACATTTTTTCGGTCTGAAAAATGACACGTTCTTCAAGAATTCCAAACTAAGGATTTGAGACCTCTCTTTTTGGTACAATCTGGTCAAATGGTTGTGCACTGAATGTATAATACGAAGAAATTTATGAGTTTAAGTGATAAAACTAAACAGTTAACTATAAAAATGCAAGTCATTTTAAGAATCAGAAACACCATTCATCCTAAGAAAGAAATAATATCACTTGTTCTTAGTAATGGTACAATGACATCTAGAAATTGAACTTCGACTAATCTGCTTCATGAAGCTTCTATCAAGCTCAGTTCTTAACAATATACAGAAATAGGCAGATTGCCAGTTAAGGAATAAATGAGCATTACACTGAAAAATGAAATGATTTTCTCTTTCTAAAGACTCCATTAACAGCAGTGCTTATGTAACTAAATGACTAACGTCAAAAATGGTCTTCCAAAAACTGCAAAAAACAGCAATCCTCTTAAAAGTTGTCTGGCTGCTAACTTCCAATGACACTTACAATTTGAAGAAAGTTGTTCCCAGCTGTAGCAGTAACACATGTGGTAGCCGGTGCTCATGTACAATCAGAACCCCTTCTACAGTCCTTCTCATTCCAATTTTATCAAATTCCTCCCTCATGCGCTGAAATCTGGCTGCAACAGAGCTGTCCTTCTCATAGAGGGGCTCTTTTGTACCAAAAGTATAATTGGTAAGAGGGTACCTGTGATCCAAAAACAAACATCTAACATGAGAACAGAGGACCATAATTTACCATGACAGATACCAAACACACACAAAGAAACTACGGGGGGGAGAAAGTTTGGAAAACACCAGGTTTTGTCCAAAGTTACACAAGTTAATGTGACAGCAGAGATCAGAATCCAGCTCTTTGGACTGGATGGACAGCTTCCATTACATCAAGTTGCTACACCACACTTGAACTTTCAAGTATAGATAACACCACCCCTTAAGGCCCTCAAATGCTTAGAGAAGTGGCTATCTGGAAATCTTCTGGTTTTAAATCACAGCTGTTAGACTACCACTGTCAACCTGGCTAATGCCCCCTTGGGATTTTCTACTAATCTAACTAGAAATTCTATTAATTATGGGTGCTAAAGACTAATATCTCTTTTTCTACAAAGTGAGCCACCACATTCCATCAACTCTTCAGTTATTTTTCTCCCAGTCAACTATCCTCAGACTTTTCTGGTACCACAACCCTTTCCTCTTCAGGTGAACTTTTTCCGTCCCCTCTAAATAAACTCTGACTTTCTGCTTGTATTCTATCCAATAGCCTTACTCTTCCCTTCTAGTAATTCAAATCCTTTGCCAACCATATCTATTCTGAATATTCTCTCCTCTAGCAAGAATTCCAAATATAGCTCATATTAAGATAATTTTCATCTTGTCTAGTAAATATCAAATTTTTCCTTAAAGATAGTTAAAAATCCCCTATTTATATTTAATCAAACATACCACCTTGTAACCCCCCCAAACACTACCCTTACAGTAAAGAACCCTCTGATTATAAGTCTTTGAGTAAGAATGCTTTGACCACACCTGCCTATTCCGTATCAAAATGACTTAACATTGGGCATCTGGGTGGCTCAGTGGGTTAAAGCCTCTGCCTTCAGCTCAGGTCATGATCCCAGGGTCCTGGGATCCAGCCCCACATTGGGCTCTCTGCTCTGTCAGGAGCCTGCTTCCTCCTCTCCCCCCCCCCCACCCGCCTTTCTGCCTGCTTGTGATTTCTGTCAAATAAATAAATAAAATCTTAAAAAAAAAATGACTTAACATTAAAAGCCAACAACTATATAATTAATCCACTTAGCTATTCTTGAAAGGTAAACAAATCAAGGTTGTCAAAACTTAACACTGAAGCCAGATTCTAGGCATGAATGAAGCAGCTTTAAGGAATTCAAGGACTTCCCCAGTAGACCCAAGGCTGAATCTAACATCATTGCTTGTCACAACAATTTCACCCGGTACTATGTGCCAGGCAATTTTTTATATGTATTAACATTTAGTATTCACAACTTGAATTAGAAAGAATTAAGGATAGCTGTACATATCTAAACTGTAAAGTCTAGCTCTTGTATCAATAAAGAGATGCCATCTAAATGAAATGTAAGAATTTTCATGTATGACATCATAGTGCCAGCCCGGACATGCATTTTATTCCCATTACACTGTGAACTTTGCAAAGCAGGGACTACATCTTACTTCCTCACCACTATACACCCAGGGTTATGCCCAGTGCCTGGTACAAAGTAGACTTTCACATAGTACATCCTAAAAGAAAGTATAGTAGAGGAGAAAGGACTTGTTTTCAAGTTAGATTATAACTCACCCAGGTGAACTGAGTTCACAAGTGTTTTGTTTTGTTTTGTTTTTCTGCATACCTTATTTATCCAGGAGAGGAAACATTCTGTAAATTCATCAATCCATAACTTTAATGGAGTAAAAATAAAAACACTTCACCATATTAATTCTACATAGTAACTTGATGCGAACTGATCCAGTAATGACGTTAAATCAAGGAAAAACCACAAGCCCTACTCCTAATTACCAACATAATTCAGAAGCTGTGCTTTCACATTTTTAAAAAGAACATTTGCCTTTTCAGCTTCACGGGTATCTTATGAAGATGTTTTAAAGAGGGGATATGAAATTAAACAGTTATTATGTTGATGTAATAGCTAGAGATATTAACTTGTATATACACATCAATCTAGCTAGGCTTCATAAACCCAGTATTTTTATTGTCTAAATTTCCATGCCAGCACCAAATTTTCTTTGCCAAATTGTTTTGCCAAGTAAAACAATAATAGCAATCATCTCTTCAATTTCAAATCATTTTTGAAGGGGAAAAGTTCCTTTATTTGAAAGTAAAATAGAGAAACACCTAAAGTTTCTCATGGAAACGCCAGTATCAGTAAATCCTTGCTTTTTTTTTTTTTTTTAAGATTTTGTTTCTTTATTTATTTATCTGACAGAACTCACAAGCAGTGGGAGTAGTAGGCAGAGAGAGGAGAAGCCGGCTCCCCACTGGGCAGGGAGCCTAATGCTGGGCTAGATCCCAGGACTCTGGGAGCAGCAGAAGGCAGATGCCTAATTGACTGAGCCACCCAGGCGCCGTCCTTGCACTTTATTTAAACACTGACCAGAAACTGGCCACCTTGCTTCATTAGGGTCAGCACCACGGTGGCTCACAAGCTCTCAGAAACAATTAAAAAAAGAGAGAGAGAGAGAGAGAGAATACCAAAAATTTTCTTGAGCCAGACAGAGCTCCAATGCCAATTACCTGCCACTGCGAGATTAACTTTTGAGAGTGACATCGAAATGCAACAGCTTGAAGGGTTCAAAGAGAAAAGTGTTGAAAATAAAAACGCAGCCTAAAATAGGTTCTCTGGGGCTACACGCTGGTTCCTCCACGGTCTGAATGAAAGCCTAACCTTAACAGTAGGCACCCTCCCAAGTTGCGGCCCCCTGGCTGCTGTCGCTGCGGAGAGAAGACAGGTGAATGCAGAAGGTTAGCCAGATGGCCCCGGGCACATGAATAAAATGTGGTGTATTCTGGAGCTCAAGTATCAATTAAGCCGTTAAGGGGTGTGGGGGGACCTAAACCTACGCGTTATATAGCTAGCTCTCCAAAGCCCAATGCTACAGAAAAATGAAAACTGCGCACATGATACATTATACCGTTCACATCAAAGAAGAACCCACAAAAGCAATACCACATACGTGACGTGAAAACATAAACACTGGATAGGAAAAATGAACACCATGTTCTGCAGATGGTTTCCTCTTGCAGACGTGGGGAAGGAGGAGTTCAAAAGCAAACTTGGGATTTTCCTATTATGACTGAATCCAGGGGCATGGGAGCAAGCCTTCTCTCCAGGAAAAGAAAACCCTTTCAAGTAGGGCTCTAACTCTGTGGCGCTCGAGGACCACGAAGGGTCCGGCAGGAGCTAGAAAGGCGCGCATTCGCCAGCGGGAATGGAGGTGATGGGGAGGCGTGAAGCCCACCGAGGGCCGGGGACGCGCCGGAAGAAGACTGGGAGCCTCTGCGAGCGCTCACGAGGTAAGGGGGTGCCCGAGAATACAGCGCGAAAAGGCCAGGCCGCACTTACAGGTTGATGGTGCGCTCCAGGGTGAGGGGCTTAGTCTGCTGAATGTACTTGTTGCCGAACTGGTTGACTCCCCGGGGCCAGCCGGTTTGTGAGCGATTAGGCGGCACCACGGACATGCTGGCGAGCTCGAATGCTTGCGGAGAATGGAAGTGGGGCAGGCAAGGAGACTTTCCCTTGCCGGTAGCGGTTATTTGCGTCCCCCTCAGCAGACGCCACCCGCCATTAACATGAGAGCGCAAGAGGAGGGGAAAGCACGCCGGAAGTGCATCCGGAGCCTCTGGCGGCAGGAAGTAGAGAGGCGGAGGCCAGCCTGACACTAGGCCAATCTCTGATGAGACTGCCGCAATATCTAGAGCTTCCATTGGTAAACCAGGAATGGGCTCCGCCTTCTTGAACCTTGGTACTTCCTATTGGTCGGCGCTAGGGAACACGGGAGTGGAGGCATTTGGGGAATTGTAGTCAGCCTAGGAGAGTAGCTGCATAATCAGTGCGTCGTGGGTCTGTAGCTTAAAAGAAGATGAATGGGAAACGGCCAGCTGAGCCTGTTCCCGGCCGGACCGGGAAAAAGGGAAAGAAGGAGGTGATAGCGGAGTTTTCGGACGCTGTCACGCAAGAAACCTTGAAAAAACAGGTGTCTGAGGCCTGGAGCCGCAGGACGCCGTTCCGTCACGGTAACCGGGTGCTGTGAGCGGGGAGCAGGGTCTGGCTGGGGGCCTCTGAAAGTCCTGCCACTCGAGCCGAGCCCCCCCGGCAGCGGGGCCACAAGGGAAGAGGCCCCTGGAGACAGTGTGACTTTGGCCACCTCGGACTCTCCGGCTGCCCTCCATTATTCCAAGTTCGGCTTGGATTTAGAAATCTGAGAAGAGGAAAAAACGTAGGCCCCAGAGTTGGGAAGCAGAGGGGCATGCAAGTTTGTAGTTCCTCCGAGGGCAGTGACCGGCTCTCCCAAAATCGTGTAGCCAGAGCATGTATTATGAGCTGTCAGATAGCTGGCACCCGAGCTTCCTCGTTTTTACACGCCCATAGATCGACTACGTGACCCGAGAGAAGTAAACGAGTGTTGAGCAAGGGAAGGAACCCACCTTAAACGATTCCTGCCTCAGCTTCAGATATCGCTTTAGAGGATGAGAATTCCGCTTCATGCATCATGCTTTCCCTCCTCGAGTTTGCCATGATTTTGGTTTCAGTTGTTAGGTGCTTTGAAGGGGTGAGTCCTGGGTGTCTGGAGGTACAAAGAAAGTGATCGCTTAGTGTGGAAAGGGCAAGCTCTGTACCCGCAGGGACTTGTGGATATCCTCAGCTGTAGGATGGAAAGAGCGATAATGTCTACCACAGGGTTGCGGAGGAGATGAAGTGACATCACGTATATAACACCACTGTATTTGGCACGGGCTATATGGCGGTGTTGGTGGTGGTGACTATTAATATTAGGGGGTTACCTAATCTCTAGAGTATCAGAGGCAGTAGCTAAAATTTTGAGACAGAAATCAAGGCACTGAAGAGTTATGCTTGAACTGATGTGAAAAGAGAGTGTACGTTGGGGGCGCCTGGGCGGCTCAGTGGGTTAAAGCCTCTCCCTTCGGCTCAGGTTATGATCCCAGGGTCCTGGGATTGAGCCCCGGAGTCGGGCTCTCTGCTCAGCAGGGAGCCTGCTTCCTCCTTTCTCTCTGCCTGCCTCTCTGTCTACTTGTGATCTCTGTCAAATAAATAAATAATCTTTTAAAAAAGGACTTATTAAGAAAGAAAGAAAGAAAGAAAGAATAAGTGTGAGTTGTAACTTCCTCCAACAGTAACTTGGAGAAAGAAAAGGCAAGTTGAAAAAAACTTGTCAGCCAGTATTGCTATTTTCATTTTTTTAGGGGTTGAAGCTCAGAGGGAGAGGAGAGACAGATTTCTAAGCAGGCTCCTAGCCTAGTATGGAGCCCACTACAAGGCTCTATCTCACAAACCTGAGATCATGACCTGAGCCAAAATCAGGAGTTGGATGCCTAGCCGACTGAGCCACCAAGGTGCTCCTCTATTCTCATTTTTTATTTGCTCCTCTCACTTTAAGCTGGGGGGAAATGAATAAAGAATCTAAAATACATTCAGTTCAGTGGCTAATCCCTGAACTAAAAAACAAACAGACAAACAAACAAACAAAAAAAAAACCACAGGAACCTTAACTTAGTGACACCACCTGTACTCCTAAGGACTAGAATTTTAAGCAGAATATATTTAAAAAGTAATATTGAATGGGTAAAAAAAAGTGGGGGAGAGCTTATAATTCTTCCCCCAAGTCTTTAGGTACTAGAAACATTTCTGAAAATGTGTGAACATTCCCTTTTGTATTCCCTGTGCCATGCTATTTGGGTCAAAAATACAAAGCAGGGGGCACCTGGGTGGCTCAGTGGGTTAAGCCTCTGCCTTCAGCTCAGGTCATGGTCTCAGAGTCCTGGGATCGAGTCCCGCATCGGGCTCTCTGCTCAGCGGGGAGCCTGCTTCCTCCTCTCTCTCTGCTTGCCCCTCTGCCTACTTGTAATCTTTCTCTCTCTCGTCAAATAAATAAATAAAATCTTTAAAAAAATACAAAAGGGGGGGCGCCTGGGTGGCTCAGTGGGTTAAGCCGCTGCCTTCGGCTCGGGTCATGATCTCAGAGTCCTGGGATCGAGTCCCGCATCGGGCTCTCTGCTCAGCGGAGAGCCTGCTTCCCTCTCTCTCTCTCTCTGGCTGCCTCTCCGTCTACTTGTAATTGCTCTCTGTCAAATTAATAAATAAAATCTTTAAAAAAAAATACAAAAGGGGAAAAAGCTATAAGTAATGTTTTCCTTCCAACAGAGGCCATTGTCATGGACATGGATCCCTTTCTTCACTGTGTGATACCAAACTTCATCCAAAGCCAAAACTTCTTGGAAGGGCTTCAGAAGGAACTTTTGAACTTGGACTTCCATGAAAAGTATAACGATTTATATAAGTTCCAGCAGGTATTTATGTCCCTTTCACATTCACTCTTCCACCTCAGAAATGCATTATCTACAGAATCATTTGTTACCTTTAGACTAGAGATTTTATATTGGGTTTGCCTTGAAAGGTTCTTGCCTTGACATTGCTAAAAGCATTCATTCTTTCACAGAAGCTTACTGAATATTAACAGTGTGTTAGATGCTATAATTATTGCATGGGAACCTCTGACAGAAGGCTGTCAGTTCCTGCCAGCTCCTGCCCTGTAAGGCTTCTAAATTTAAACTAAGAGAGGTGCTAGTGATGGGGACAGATAGTCAGGAAATAAAACAAGCCAGTAAGTTAAGCACATTATAAACAAAAGGGATTAAGTACATTTTGGGGATTGGTATGCTGAAGAGAGCTGTATGTTGGAAAATAATACCCATTTACATTTTTGAGTTCATGCCTTTAGGTAGTTTTATATACTGTAATACACTGTGCATCGCAATCTGACTATGGGAAGTGAGATCTGTTCTTTTTTTGGTGGACAGTTTAATTTGGCAGGGAAGACCATATCAAAATCAAGGCCAGTTTTTCTACTCTCAGAAGACAGGGCTCAGTCCGGTTGTAGAAATATAGGTCATTGGCTTCCCCAGTTTGAGGGTAATATATTTTTAGTACATGGTATATATCACGCTTGGAAATCCTTCCTAAAATCTCAAGGATATCAGCCCTTAAAAACCAGAGAATAAAATAAAAATGAAAAAGATGAGGATTATTTTGTTTTCTTTGCATTTCTTTCTAAAGAGAAACCAAACGGTTTAGAAACTGTTTGGTTTCTCTTTATTTGCGATGAGGGAGTAAATGTGATTTCCCTCTCGTGCCTTTATTCTTTTGCACTAGAGCTGATTGTGTCCTCCCATCCATCAATCTTTAATTAACACATATAATTAACCAAGTTAAATACACACTTGATATGACTCTTACTAGGTGAGGAAATCTGATGAAAGTTAAACTTTTATCCTAGTAAAGTTTTATATACATTAAAAACCACAGCTGTCTGCCTTTGTAATTATATCAACTTCAATAAGACTAGGTTATCCTGTTGATTTAGGGCTGTATATGTCTCTGATTACTAAAACAGAGAAACCAACCTGATTTTTACTTGATGCAGTCTGGTAGATGAAAATACTTCTAACTGATATCAATGAGTGGCAAAATAATAAAAAGGAGAGTGGGTAATGAGAAGGGGGGAAAAAGATTACTTTCGATCATATGGATATTTGGTAAAATTCTACTTTGCTGTTGGGACTGAACTTCTTCATCCTAAAACAGTAGATGTAAAACCTATTTTTAGTCTCCTATCCCTTCAAACTTTGCTTATATCTGCTTTTCTTTGCTTGTGTTATGAATTGCCTTAATAATTGGGTCTATGACATCTTACAACCTCGGGGCACCTGGGTGGCTCAGTGGGTTAAAGCCTCTGCCTTTGGTTCAGGTCATGATCTCCGGGTCCTGGGGTCAAGCCCCACATCAGGCTCTCTGCTCACTGGGGAGCCTGCTTCCCCCGCTCTCTCTGCCTGCCTCTCTGCCTACTTGTAATCTCTCTCTCTCTCTGTCAAATAAATAAATAAAATCTTTAAAAATAATAATAATAATAATAATAATAATAATAATAATGGGGTCTATGACATCTTACAACCTTCCCAAGCAAGTTTGTCAGTAAGAGTTTCCTGATATTCTGGGTATTTTAAAGCAAGTGTTACCGAGTGCATGCTTTATGCCATGCTAAGTACTCATAACAGTCCTACGAAGGAAGTACCTTACTATTCCTGTTGTACAGATGAGGGGAATACATTGGTTTTTTTCCTTATCTTCTGGATCATTCCTTGTGACATGTCAAAGAAAGCTCTTCCTAAGAAAAAAATGCTTTTGACCTGACTTTGCCTTTCACCTCATTCCTCTGCTCTTCTTTTTTTTTTTTCCTCTGCTCTTCCTAACAGTAGAATTCCATATAAGTTGTCTGTGCTTTCTCAAATACTACTCCCATTCTCTGTTAAGCCCACTTTACATCAGGCTTTTACCTACTACTCCACTGAAACTACACTTGTCAAGGTCACTCACAACTTCCACATTAGTAAATACAGGATTCATTTCACTTGACCTTCCAGCCGCATTTGAGCTACTATGTTACTCCTTTCTCTGGGAGACATTTTCTTTACTTTCAGTATATGAAATGTTCTCTCGGTCTTCTTTCTACCTGGTAAGCGCTTGGTTTCCACTGGTAAGTCTTGCTTTTGTACCTGACTTCTTAATGATGGAGTACTTTAGGGCTTTGCCCTCGGGCCACTTCTAGGCAGATTTCCAGGGACTCCCGAAGCTTTGCCTCTATTCTTGGATATCTGTTAAGTGTCTCACACTTAAGCCCAAAACTAAACTCCTGTTCTTCTCCCCCTAAATCTTCTCCACCTGCAAAGTTACCCATCCAGTGAATGGCAACTCTATCTTTCCAAGTGGCCCAGGCTAAAAACTTTCTGTTCCTCTCTCACCTCATAACTAGTTTGTTAGGAAATTCTGCAGGTTCTCTCCACAAAACATATCTGGAAAAAAACACTTCTTTCCACTTACACTACCAACAACCAGTCCAAAGCATCTTATCCTCTCATCAGAATTATTCTATTAGTTTATTAGCCAGTCTCATTGCTTCCACTCTTGCCCACTTATACAATCACAGCCATTGTGTTCTTTTCAAATAACAGTGGACCCAAGAGAATTGAAAATATGTGCACATAAAAACAAGTACACCAATGGCCATAGAAGATTATTCTTAATATCTAAAAAAGTGGAAAGAACCCAAATGTCTATCACCTGATGAATGGACAGATGAGTGTGATCTAGCCACACAATGGAATATTACTCAGCCAGGAATAAGAATGGCAGAGCAATGCTTCTGTGTCATGGAGGAGCCCTGGGAATGTATTAAGAGAAACTAGACACGCAAGGCCACGTGTTGTAGGATTCCACTTATATGTAATGTCCTGACTAGGCAAATCCATATAGAGAGTCAGAAAGTAGATTAGTGGTTGCCAGGACCTTGGGGGAGAAGACTATGTACAGCGATTGCCTAATGACTCTAGGGTTTCCTTTTGGGGTGGGGATGATAAGTGTTCTGGAATCAGATGGTGGTGGTCCACACAACATCATGAGTATATTGAATCCACTGAATTAAGCACTCAGATGATTAAAACAGTAAATTTTATCTCAATTTTTAAAAGCGTAAATGGAAACCTATTACTCCCTTGCTTAAAGCCTCCAAAGGTTCTTCATTTCTCTGACAGAAAGCCAAAATACTTAGAAGAGCTCTAAGGCGTCCCATTGCCTCTTGGGCCTCACCTCCTACTGCTGACTGCTGTCCCCCGCACTCTCTATGCTCCAGCCACAATCTCTTTGGATTTCTTCATGCTCAGGACCTTGAATCCTCTTTTTCTTTTTAATAAATTAATTTAATTTTTAGAGAGAGAGTGCTGGGGGGTGGGAGGAGCAGAGGGAGAGGAAGAGAGAATCTCAAGTAGCTTCCGTGCAGAGCAGGTAGCCTGACGTGAGGCTTGATCTCACAACCCTGAGATCACAACCTGACTAAAATCAAGAGTCGGACACTTAACTGACTGAGCCACCCAGGCGCTCCAGGACCTTGAATTCTCTTTGCCTAGATATTCCCTTGGCATGTTTCCTAACCTTGTTCAGGGCTTGGCTTCACTCAGCGAAATCTAGCCTGGCCACCTTGTTTGTGCTTGTAGACCTTATCCCAAACTTCAGCACGCCTAGTCCCTCATATCCTGCTGTTTTTCCCTGTGCCTTTGTCACCTTCTTTCTTACCAACTTTCAGCTTTTTATGTTTGTTGTCTCCCTCACAAAGAAAATAAACACTTCTGTCAATGACTATTTAAGTATTTGCATGAATAAGGTCCAGAGGGATTAAGTAACTTGCCCGGGTCACGGAGCTGCCACATGGATGGGCCATAGGCCAAACCCAGGCATCTTGTCGTTGTCCAGGCTCTTTACCACAATCCTCTACTACTAGGATACGCACTAAACTGCATTCCTGTGTGTTTCTAATATATAAAGGAAATACCTTTTTTTTTTTCCTTTTTCTATGATCAAGTCTGATGATTTGAAGAAGAGAAGGGAGCCTCACATCTGTGCTTTAAGGTAAATAACTAATCATATTTCTTGGGTGTGGAAAATGTTACATCATGTAGCGTTAGGTCATTATCCCATTTTGTAGAGGAGAAAACAGACTGAGAAATTACATAACTTTTTCAAGGCTTCCTAGATGAAAACCGAGGGAACTAAGCTACAAACTCAAGTCAGTTTGATTCCAGCGCCCACCTTCTCAGTGATAAAATGTTCAGCTTTGTCAGCAATCAAGGAAACACTGCTGAAACCGTTTTTCACATGTTAGGTTGGCATATATTCAAAACAAAACCCCCCAGTGCTGACAGAATTATAGATCCCTTTCTTAGATGATGGTTTTGAAAAATGTATCAAAACTCTTCAAATTATGCTTACCTTTTTATAGTGTCATTCCACTTATAAGAATTTACCCTGAGGGCACCTGGATGGCTCAGTGGGTTAAGCCGCTGCCTTTGGCTCAGGTCATGATCTCCAGGTCCTGGGATCAAGCCCCACATCGGGCTCTCTGCTCAGCAGGGAGCCTGCTTCCCCCTCTCTCTCTCTCTCTCTCTGCCTGCCTCTCTGTCTACCTGTGAGCTCTCTCTGTCAAATAAATAAATAAAATCTTAAAAAAAAAAAGAATTTACCCTGAGAAAATAATTAAGGATGTGATCAAAAAATTCCTCGCAAGATTGCATGTCGTAATGTTTAGAATAGTAAAAAAAAAAAAAAAAAAAAAAAAAAAATTTTAAAGATTTATTCATTTTAGAGAAAGAGATTGCACGCTCTAATGCTAGTTGGGAGAGGGGAAGGGAGAGAGGGAGAAAGAATCTTCCAAGTAGACTCCCTACTGAGTATAGAACCTGATGCAGGCTTGATCTATCCTGTGACCCTGAGATCATGACCTGAGCTGAAATCAAGAGGCGGACACACCCAGTGAGCCACTCGGGTGCCCCAAAATAATGAAAAATTATATACAAATTAAATGGCCACTCATTGAGATATATATAAGTAATGATACAAGCATGAGCAGAAAACTCTACAACCATTGAATATGACATGTGTGAATTTTAATACATGAGAATGGTTAAACCCAATTTCACCAATTCTAAGATACATTTTCTTTTTTCACATTTTAGCACTGCTGAGATCCAATTTCTCACAAATTACTGTTGTGTCCTGTTTTAATTGGCAACATTTTTTTAAGTGATAGCAAAATAATGATTCTTCTTACAGAGAAAGCATATTAGAGTTGATGCAGTACACTTGTCAAGAGAAAAGATGGGAGCATGTTGGTGGCTTAGTTGGTTAAGCGTCTACCTTTGGCTCAGGTCATGATCCCAAGGTGCTGGGACTGAGCCCCACGTCAGGGTCTCTGCTCAGCAGAGAGCCTGCTTCTCCCTCTCCTTCTGTCTGCCACTTCTGCTTGTGCTCTCTCTGTGTGTCAAGTAAATAAAACCCTTAAAAAAAAAAAGACACTAAAACTGCACGCACAATGTGAATGATTTTTTTTTAAGATTTAATTTATTTATTTGACAGGCAGAGACACAACAAGAGAGGGAACACAATCAGGGGGAGTGGGAAAGAGAGAAGCAGGCTTTCTACTGAGCGGGGAGCCCATTGCAGGGCTCGATCCCAGGCTTGATCCCAGGACGCTGGGATCATGACCTGAGCCAAAGGCGGACACTTAATGACTGAGCCACCCAGACGCCCCAATGTGAATGATTTTTTTAAAAAGAGATATATTTGGCTATCTGTGTACAAAAGAAAAGACAGAAGAATGGAATGTTTAAATCTGGCTTGTAGGATTTCGGTTTTTTTTTTAACAGTTTCTTTTTACTTATAGAGGGCTTTTCCCTCCCTGGTTTTATTACAAGAAGCACGATGTTACTTTGTAATAACTGTTTTTCATTTATACAGAAGTCATTTTTTTTTCTCATTCTCTTTCATCCTCTGGGACATTTTGATATATGATGGCAGCCTGCACGGAGTGTTATTTCTTCCCAATTCTGAAGTGTTGCTTGTGTGTGAACTGCATCTCTAATATTTCATATTTATTTTGACCTTTTGTTGTTGTTCCAAAGAGAGATGATTGCGCTAGAAGGCATTATCTCCTTAGTTCACAGCATGCCTCTGGTAAGCCTTTCCTGTAGGACTGAGGTTCCATTCCCACAGGAATGGATCCTGTGACCCATAGGATCACAGCCGGCTGGAGTGAGAGACGGGATTCCTTGGAAGAGAAAATTGATGTTTATACTCTTTGATTTCTCCTAAATTCAATTAACAAATGAGAATAATGACAGGAAATAATCCTGTCCTTGCGACACTTTCACAGAGTTACTAAAGGAGGAGCTTTTTATGGAATACATTTGAGGAAGCCAATGTTACCAGTAAAAGAGGGATTTAAGGCTTCGATAATAGTTGCTTAAAGCATCAAGACTTTGCAGAAATGTTCGCCGCCCACATCTCAAGCCTGGTTCAGCATTTTGCTCTGCTAGCACAATGGATATAGTCAGCAGCTCTGTTTTTAAGTTACATGGGCATTTCCGGTTGGCCCAACCTCGCACAGTATTTTATAGAACTTTTTGGTTTGGTAATGTATAGAATAGAAAAAAGACTTGGTATTAAAATCTTAGGAGATCAGCCTGGAGACTTGACATTTAATTATGAACAGCACAGTTGCATTTTCAGTTGTGTACATCTGGACTAAGATGGTCCAAAAAATATTGTCTGTGTGTGCAACATATGAACTGATGTAAGTCCTTTCAAAATGTTCTCAACTCATCAAGATACACGTAATTTCAAAGTCAGTTGGCTGAGTGAATTATAAATGGGGTTAAAGAGATTTCTCTGCAGAGAGCCCTGTTAGCTGGTGAATGGAAATGTTCGGCATCTCTTACTGGTACCGTGCTAGCATCAGAACTTCTATGAAAGGTTTTCTGATCCTACACAGTTAGCAAGGTACCATCATTGCAGCTTGAAGTTTTTAATCTGCAACAGTGTCACCCAAGTGGTCGTTAAACAGTGGGGTAGTATTGAGTGCCACAGAATGTGTCTAAAACTCCCGGAAAGGAACATCAGTGTGCTGAATTATGACGGACGGCAGAGTACTACCGTGATGGGGCATGCTATCAACCAAAGAGGAAGAAAGTGAAACGGAATAGCAGAGCAAAACTATATTATAGTAGATGGCTTTGTATTTCTTTCTCTTTATTTCAAGTCCAAGTCCTAAACTGTGCAAGTTGAAAGTAAAGAAGCTACGACAGCATCCAGGAAAAAGTAGCTGTGGCCGAGATCCAAACGCTGTGGCTAACAAGTTACCTTTGTTGACATTTCTAGGAAAGTTCTGTTTGAAGATTTCCGGACTTGGCTTGCTGACATTTCCAAGATTGACCTGGAATCAACTATTGACATGTCCTGTGCTAAATATGAATTCTCTGGTAAGAAAGATAAAGGCCTTGATGTCTGGAGGACATACAGGCTTTAGCTACATAGTATTGGTGAGATACCATCAGTGTGCCAGATTCCTAGACTTGGACACGCCCCCACAATAGCATTAGGACCTTCTTTTTTTTTTTTTAAGATTTCATTTATGTGACAGAGAGAGAGAACACAAGCAGGGGGAGTGGGAGAAGGGAGAGGGAGAAGCAGTCCTCCCGCTGAGCAGGGAGCCTGAAGTGGGGCTCGATCCCAGGATCCTGGGATCATGACCCAAGCCAAAGGCAGACGCTTAACAACTGAGCCACCCAGGCACACCGCATTAGGACCTTCTTAATAGATTTGACCTGGCTTGAATACCAAAACGCCTACCTTATAAGGCAGTTTTCCCTTCAGTGGAAATATGATGAAAGCTGTTGACCACATTTTCAGAAAAATGCTGACAAGGCACACACCAGCCAACTCAGTATGGAGCATCAGGAAACTCAGAGGCGGTATTGTCAACACCACTCTTGGGCTTCCTAGGGAGCAAATATCCCTCAGTGCCTTTTTCTTTTCTTTTTTTTTCCCCTTGTTCTTTTGAAGGTAAGAAAGGACTATATTTTTAAGGAAAAGATCTTCAAACAATATAGAAGGATACAGTATAAACCCTGACAGGCCCTGCACCTTCTCCTTGTCCCCCTTTCCCTTCAGAGGTTTCCATTGTCACTTGTTCCCTTTGTGAGCGTAGAAATGTCTTTTTGAAAGCATGTTTGCTTTTTCACCTGAAAGGGAAAGTGTTTTGATTTTACTAAGTAAAAATTTTTTTTTTTAATTTTATTTATTTATTTGACAGACAGAGATCACAAGTAGGTAGAGAGGCAGGCAGAGAGAGAGAAGGGGGGAAACAGGCTCCCTGCTAAGCAGAGAACCCAATGCGGGGCTCGATTCCAGGACCCCGGGATCATGACCTGAGCCGAAGGCAGAGGCTTTAACTCACTGAGCCACCCAGGCGCCCCTGTTTTACTAAGAGGAATTTTGATGTGGGTTTACTCTCATACAGTATAGAGTCTAATGGGAGAAGTATACATTGGTAACCACTTTTTGAGGCTGAGTGATACACAGGACAAGTCCTGTCCTACATCCTTTTTAAAAAACTTTTTTCTTTCTAATTGAATATCATTTCAAACTTACAGGAATGTGGCAAGCATTGTACAAATAGTTTTTTCCCATTTTACTTGAGAGTAGTTTGCTGGCCTGCTCCGGGCCCCCCATGTTCTTCAGTGATTCCTACAACAAGGACATTCTCCTAGATGATGGCAGTAAACCATCAAAATCAGGAAATTAAGATCGATACATTATTCCCATCTAATCCACAGGCTCCATTCAAGTTCCACTGTTTGGTCCTTGATTGCAAAAGGATCCTCTCCGGGCTTGCAGAACTGTCGTGCCTGATTTGGTCTCCCTCAGTCTAGAACAGTTCTTCAGTCTTGCCTTGACTTTCATGATCTAAATGCTTCCAAAGGTTTACAGAGGACTCATTTTGTAAATCTGCCCTCAATTTGGATCATCTGTCTGATGCCTCCTCGGGATTAGATTCAAGCCTTGCATTTTGGGTAGAAATGTTACAGAAGCAATTATGTGGGGGTTTTTTGCTGCATCTTATCAAGGGGTATATGGTTTCTACGTGTCATAGACTAGTGATACTAACTTTGATTATTTAGTTAAGGTGGTAACTGATGTCAGGTTTTCCTACTATAAACTTGTTCTTTTTCTTTCTGTAAGTGAATCAGAATTTTGTGGGGAGATACTTAAGGATTATGTAAATACCCCATTTCTCCTCTAACTTTGATTCACTTACTTTAGCACCCTCTGGCATTTCTTGCAAAATTATTACTGTGCAGGTTGCCAAATGGTGATTTTTTAAAAATAAAATCATTCCGTTTACATTTATTGGTTGTCATTCTGTAAAGGAAACCTTCCTCTCTTTCCATTTATTTATTCATATATTTATTTACATCAGTGTGGATTTATGGGTCACTATGTAATGGGCTATAATCAGTTGCTCTATCAAAGTGAGGCGGAGCCCCTTTAAACTGATTTCTGTGTCCTTTTGATGGGTCCCCATCATTCATAATATATCTTACTTCCTAGAAGAACAAGATTTTCCGGGCTCGTCTTATGTGTCCCTTGCTCTAGACCCAGAGTTAGCCATTCTTCCAAAGAACCCTGATTGCTTTTAGAGACAAATGATGCTTAGAAATCAAGATCTGGACTCTAAGTGTTTCTGCTGTTGGGGGTGTCACCGCTCCCAGGCCTTTCAGTAGAGAAGAGGTAGCGAATATACAGATGTGCATATGCACACATGCATTTACGTGTGTGTGTCAGTGTCTAGAAATATGTAGGGTCTAAGTAAATATCTACATGCATAGGAAACTCAATTCACATTGATTCCTACAGTTGCAACTCAACACCATAGGATTATCCCAGATTTCTCCATTTCTGTATTTGTAATTTCCTTCGTCAGCAGTGAATACCATGGCTTCTATCACCTTCAGGATATTTCTTTATCGAAACAATCCCTCCATGTGTGAACGATCATAGCTCACCATAACAAACCCTCCTTCTCCTGCCTTGCAGGGATGCCTCCCTTGCTCAGTCCCACCTAACAGCTTTTAGAAGCTTTAGCTCAAGAAATTAACGGGAACTGCTACCAAGAGATCTACATACAATGATGTTCATTTGTTTACTGAAACATTTTGCTTAATAGATAAGAAATGGGAAACGCAAGTAGAAAATTAATTAAAGGAGAAAGAAGGTAATTCATAGTCCATATAGTAGCATAACTATAGGCCATTAAAACCGTGACAGGTATGTGTAGTGATGAGAACAGACACTGGGCAGGCAATAAAAAGGCCACAAAACAACCACTATAGGGTACCCATTTTTTTTTAAAAAGCAAACATATATAGGAAAAATACTGGAAGAACATAAGCAAAAATATTGATAGTGATTATCTCCGGGGTCTGTGCATATGTGTGCTCTTCAGTGCTTTTAGATTTCTCCATCTTCCCAGTTTTATGTTTCTGATTATAAAACAGGAGAAATAAGTGTCATTTTACGGCTGGAGGAGCTCACATTGCAGGTGGATATCAGATGGACCGATATTAAAATGCAGGATCAGGGGCGCCTGGGTGGCTCAGTGTGTTAAAACCTCTGCCTTTGGCTCAGGTTGTGATCCCAGTGTCCTGGGATGGAGCCCCACATCGGGCTCTCTGCTCAGCGGGGAGCCTGCTTCCTCCTCTCTCTCTCTCTGCCTGCTTCTCTGCCAACTTGTGATCTCTGTCTGTCAAATAAAAAAATAAAATCCTTAGAAAAAAAAATGGAGGATCAGAGTATCGGCTGCTCCTTGTTGGCTGGGGGACATTAGAGCATGTGTTGCACGATTGCAGATGCCCTCCTCTGCCACGATGACGAGCTGGAAGGGCGCCGGATCGCCTTCATTCTTTACCTGGTTCCTCCCTGGGACAGGAGCTTGGGGGGCACCCTGGACCTGTATGACGTTGATGGTAAGACAAGCCCATGCACGTCAGCACCAGTAGCTACTTCTGAGCTCTTAACACACAGTGTGTGTCCTCCTCTGAGGAGGGCAAGCAGACACCAGCCCTGACAGCCGCCTCTCTACATTGGAGTCATTACTCCAGAGGTGGAGTCCATGATGAGCACAAGGACTAGTCATTCCCTACTCCTGAGTACTAACCTGGAAAGGGGAACATGTGGAAAGCTGCCTGGGGCCATCAGTCTGCCAGGGCCAGTCTGTCTGACAGGAAGTCGGGGTTTCCTAATGACTGACACCAGATGTTGACTCTCGAAAACTTTCCAAACTTATCCTAGCCCTCAGCGATAACAGATGGCATAGCACGAACGGTGGTCAGCTTGCAGAACTGAGTGAAACAGACGGAAGGGGGTGGCATTCTGCAATCTGCAGGGTACATCTAGTTACCCTTAGAAATCTGAGAATTGTCAAAGTGAAACAAGGTGGCCTGAAAGTGGTTGCTGATAAGGAAACCGCATTTGTGTTGTCTTCTCTCCTGGTGCAGAACACTTTCAGCCGAAGCAGATCGTCAAGTCTCTTATCCCTTCATGGAACACACTGGTTTTCTTTGAAGTGTCTCCAGTATCCTTTCACCAGGTAACGATTATAAACCACAAATACACAGAGTACTAAGGATCATGCTCTTTAGTCCCCTATTATCGAAATGTCACCACTTCCTGTTGGACTTCCGTGGTCAGGTTGTGTGCGCATCTGGCCTGACGGATCCGGAAGTGAACATATCCTGGCTGGCAATCGTCCCCCTCAGCAGGTATGTTCATGTGCTGCTGGCCTTGTCCTTTCAGGTGTCTGAAGTCCTATCTGAAGAAAAGTCACGTTTGTCTATAAGTGGCTGGTTCCATGGTCCTTCACTGACCCGGCCTCCCAACTACTTTGAACCTCTCATACCCCGGAGCCCTCACATCCCACAAGATGTAAGGATAAATGCCTGTTGTCGGGATTCTTATCTTAGAAGCTTTACCATATGGTTTGTTTTCCTGGGAATGAAATTGGACTTGGAGTTTCTTTCACTTTTCTTGGGTAAACTTTTGAGAGTGTCTTTTTCTCAGGCAGAGTTTTCCATCACTTTTATGTGTAACAAGGAGAAGATTATAAAGTGAGGCTTTGCATATATTTTAGCACGAAGTGATGTAAGAACAAAAACAATAGATGAAACAAGATGGGATTGGGAGGGAGACAAACCATAAGTGACTCTTAATCTCACAAAACAAACTGAGGGTTGCTGGGGGGAGGGGGGTTGGGAGAAGGGGGGGTGGGGTTATGGACATTGGGGAGGGTATGTGCTTTGGTGAGTGCTGATTCACAGACCTGTACCCCTGGGGATAAAAATACATGTTTAGAAAAAATAAAAAATTAAAAAAAAAAAAGGAATTGTTAATTCACGTTTTGCATCTGCTGCTTCTTTGTAAGCATGAAATTTTGTATGATTGGATCAACCCTACTTATCTGGACATGGATTACCAAGTTCAAATTCAAGAAGAGTTTGAAGAAAGGTCTGAAATTCTCCTAAAGGAGTTCCTTAAGGTAAGCCAGCACATTCTGACCAGTGTATCTTGGGGATATCAGTAGCAGGCCTCAACAAAATCTTACTGTTATAACTTGTGCTTTTGTTTTTCTTGCTTCTTGGGTGGGTAAACAGGCCTCACTAAAGGATTTTTTGTTTAGTTCCTGGTTAGAATGTTTATATCATCTTGTTGATAAAATATACAAGTGATGCTAGTAGCTAACATTGATATCAGTTGTGTGCTTAGTGGGTTAAGAGTCTCTTGGGTATTCCCCAGTTTTCTGGAATCTTAATGGTACACACACACACACACACACACACACAGTTTTCTGGAATCTTAATGGTACACACACACACTTGGGTGTTCCCCAGTTTTCTGGAATCTTAAATGGTGTACACACACACACACACGCACACACACAGTTTTCTGAAATCTTAATGGTACACACACACATGCACTTGAGTGTTCCCCAGTTTTCTGGAATCTTAATGGTACACACACACATACACGCTTGGGTGTTCCCCAGTTTTCTGGAATCTTAATGGTACACATGCACACACACACACACACACACACACACACGCATGCATGCATGCTTCGACACTGAGAGGGAGTTGTATGTAGCTTTCTTCCTATTCATTTGGTGAATATGGTTTCCTGTCAGTTTACTATTGCTTTTAGTGAAAGATAGATTATTAACTGAGACCACTTATTAATGAATGTTTGACAGTGATACACAGCACATTTCAGTGGAGAGGGAACTACATCAGGAGTCAGAAGACTTCATGTTCATGTCCTAGCTCTGTGGTTTTCCTAACCTGAGAAAATCACTGAATCCCCCAGAGCTTATAGCTCTTCATCAGTTAAACTGGGGTAAGACATGCCTTGTTCATCTTGAAGAGTTGTTGTGAGGGCCAAAAGAGATCATAGACACTGGTGTGGTGCCTCACAGTTGACTCTGGATCCCATGGAAGCACGCCCCAAGAGCTGTTTCTCCATGAGAAATAAGGTTGAGACACCCCCACATGCTACCTACCTCTCTCTCTCTCTCTCTCTCTCTCTCTCCCCCTCCCATCTCCCTCCCTCTCGGATTTTTTTTTTTTTTTTTTTGACAGAGAGAGCAAGCACAGCAGGGGGAGCAGCAGGGAGAGGGAGAAGCAGGCTCCCCAAACAGGGAGCCCAATGCGGGGCTCAATGCCAGGACCCTGGGATCATGACCTGAGCAGAAGGCAGATGCTTAATAACTGACCCACCCAGAGGTCCCTCCCTCTCAGAATTTTAAAGCTGACATTAGCATATTAAGGAGCTTGAGAAGTATTTATTATAGTATATAAACTTGTTTGAACCTATTTTATTCAGCTTACCTAAGCCAGGCTTTGGGATCCTCTTTCCTGTTTTATAGCTGATAGGACTGCTGTTTTTGTTTTAAGATTTTATTTATTTATTTGACAGACAGAGATCACAAGTAGGCAGAGAGGCAGGCAGAGAGAGGGGGAAGCAGGCTCCCCGCCGAGCAGAGAGCCTGATGCAGGGCTCGATCCCAGAACCCTGAGATCATGACCTGAGCTAAAGGCAGAGGCTTAACCCACTGAGCCACCCAGGCATCCCAAAGACTGCTGTTTTAAGAACACTCCTTGGGAAGCCACATTGAACAAGCATATAGAATGCCTCTTGTGGAGCAGATTTCAATAGATTAGTCAGCTTTTTGCTCTACACGTGGCTTTCTCTATTTAGAAAGCTGATTACATAAAGGTGAGACCTACAGAGAGTTCTAGTGTGATGACATTGACTGTTAAGCAGTTTCATTCTTTTTCCCCACATCTTAAAAATTGAAGAGATTGTATTATGGCCTTCATTTTATAAATGCAGGAGTCTGAGAGGTTTAGTGATTTCACATGAGATACATAACCACTAAAGGAAATAGCCCAGATCGACACTCAGGTCTCTTGGCTAAAGCATACTTTGGATTTATCCAGTGGCTTTGTTCTGGCTGCACTGTAGCAGGCCTGGGGGATCATGGGTGAAAGGAGTGAACATCCTTTGGACCTTTTAGGAATTAGCCAACATGATTCTACGGAGCGGCCCCACCCGCAAGGCAGTGTGGGATCATAGAGAGACTCACTAACTGCTTCTTTCTTTGCTCATTTTCCAGCCTGAGAAATTTGCAGAGGTCTGCGAGGCTTTAGAGAAAGGAGACGTGAAATGGAGCAGCCGAGGTCCCCCTAACAAAAGGTAGAACTGAGACATTTGCCTTTGTGTTCAGCATCTGCCTGTTTGTCTGCAAGTTTCACTTCCAATAATGGGACATTTGCCAGCAATAGGACATTGGCCCTGGTGATGTTTCATTCCCAGGGACATCCAGTAGCAGGCCCTGGTAGAACCTCACTGTTCTAACCACCTGTGCTTTAGCAGGCCGTGCCAGGACTAGGGAGCAGGGTACAAAACTAACGAGCAGCTTTTATTCCATGAGTAATTGTACAGGTGTGGCTTTGTTGACCAGCTTGGCCTCACTGCTTTCCAGGTTTTATGAGAAAGCCGAGGAGAGCAAGCTTCCCGATATTCTGAAGGACTGCATGGAATTATTCCGCTCCGAGGCTCTGTTCTTGCTGCTCTCCAACTTCACAGGCCTGAAACTTCACTTCCTGGCCCCTTCAGACGAAGATGAGGTGGAGAACCAAAAAGAGGGAGAAGGAGCCTCTGCTACCGATAACACTGAAGAAGGGACAAGCCATAGCTCCTCCGAGCCAGAGAACCATCGGACGGCCTTCCGCAACAACAGACAGCAGAGCAAGGAACAGCCAGACCCAGACTCGGAGGAAAACGAAGCAAAGCAAGGTAAGCCATTGTTCTGAGTCATCCTTACTTACCATGAAGCATTCACTCTTCCGTCATCGATTCATCCCGCAACTGTTACTCGAGCATCTGTGATCTGCTGGGCCTGTTTTGGGAGCTGGAGGATGGAACAAACAAGGTCTCCGCTCTCCCAGAGTTTATGTTCTAGTGGGAGAGGATGGAGATTAAACGTGTTTGCAGAAAATCTGAATAAGGATGTGTGCTGAGGAAGGACCAAGTGGCCTCTTAGGTGACCAGGCAACCAGAGAAACCAGTCTCGGGAGCTGCCATCCAAGCTCAGACCTGAGTACCAAAAAGGATCTGTGGGAAGAACATTCTAGGTAGGAGAGGCAGCTCAGACATTTTATTAGGCTAACAGTATAAGAACAGTAGACAGAAATAGGACTGGCTTTGCCCCAAACTACTCTAAGACATAAGAACATCAAAAAGAGGCAGGTGAACACAGCTTATTTCTGCCAAGGACCAATAATAGCCTAAACTTGCTTATAAAAACGTGCTTGAATTTGGGCAGATAGGTAGAAGGAAATTATTAAAAGTAGAGAAAGTCTAAGGGCACCTGGGTGGCTCAGACGGAAGAACGTGCAACTCTTGATCTCAGGGTCATGAACTTGAGCCCAACATTGGGTGTGGAGATTAGTTTAAAAAAAAAAAATAGGCTTAAAAAAAAAAAAGTAGAGGAAGTCTTTACAGACAAGATCAAACAGAGAAAATAGGACATTTAAGAGGTAAGGCTTCTGTGGGAATTTTGGCACCTATAGATAAGCGGCTACCAACTGAGCATATACAGTTTGGCACCTACTAAATCAGACGAGAAAATCTGCTGCCCGATTCCTCTCCTAAGTTGTACTCTCCCTGCTTCCACTCTGACTTCTGGAGAAGACCCCTGCCCTGTTGCAGTTAGAAGAGCAAAGACAAGAGAGGTGGATGCCCAAGGACACAAAGCCAACAGTGTGACACAAGAACCACATAACACAAATTCTGTGGCCTCCCAGACTGACTGACCTGTCGCTTTGGTCACCACAGATTTAGAACAACCAGAGCCAGGTGGCTTTTTCTGTGCTAGTCACTACACAGGATAGCCTTTCTTTAAGATAAAGTTAGCTTTCCTTGATAATTGATACTGACATCTATACCTGGGCCCTAAAAGGAATCAGGTGAAGATCAGTGGGGCCTCACAGGCTTTTTTAAAAAGTAACTCTTGGGGCTTCTGGGTGGTTCATTTGGCTAAGCTCCTGCCTTTGGCTCAAGTCATGATCGCAGGGTGTTGGGATCAATCCCTGCATCAGGCTCCCTGCTCAGTGGGCAGCCTGCTTTTCCCTCTACCCCTGCTTGTGCTCTCTCACTCTCTGTCAAATAAATAAAACCTTTAAAAAAAAAAAGAAAAAGTATCTATTAACCTCTATTCCTTTTTGGTTTCATTTTCATGGGAACCTGGAACTCGGAAAAAATCTGTTCAGGCAGCCTAAGGATGCTTTATTCTATTACTGGGCCACCACTGTATGCAAGGCCCTGGGCCAAAGCAGCTGGGAATACAGAGGTAAATGTAAAAAGTAGCTGTTTGTAAAGTTCATCATCTTAAAGAAAAGGGGGGGGGGACAAAACCATAAAGGAGCAGACTTTTCCTATTTTATTAAAGTTAAGCTGGCATAAACTCAACTTTAGGATGTTAAATGTAACCCACATGGTGCCAACAAAGGACATAGCTGTAGGGTATACATAGAGGAAACTGAGAAAGGCATTTAAACATTTCAATACCAAAAATCAACTAAACACAAAAGACTGTAATATAGGAAATGAGAGATGAAAAAAGCTACAAGGCATTTAGAAAACAACTAGCAAAATGAAAGAATCAAGCCCCTCTTTCCTAGTAATTACATTAAACGCAAATGACAATCAAAAGACAGAGATTGGCAGAATAGACAGGAACATAGGATTCAACTACCTGCTGTCTACAATAGACTCACTTGAGATCCAGAGATGCAAATAGATTGAAAATAAAAGGATGGAGAAAGATGTTCCATGCAAACAGTAACCAGAAGAGAGCAGGAGTGGCTCTACTAATATCAAACAAAATAGACTTTGTATTTATTTATTATTTTTTAAAGTAAAGCTCCACATCCGACATGGGGCTCGAACTCTTCATGGTCCTGAGATCAAGAGTTGCTTGCTGGGGCGCCTGGGTGCCTCAGTGGGTTAAAGCCTCTGCCTTTGGCTCAGGTCATGATCTCAGGGTCCTGGGATGGAGCCCCACATCAGGCTCTCTGCTCCCCAGGGAGCCTGCTTCCCCCTCTCTCTCTGCCTGCCTCTCTGCCTCCTTGTGATCTTGCTCTCTTGCTCTCTCTGTTAAAAAAAAAAAAAAAAAAAGAGTTGCATGCTGTCCCACCTGAGCCAGCCGGGCATCCAAACAAAACAGACCTTAACTCAGAAAAGAAGAGACAAAGAAGGACGTACTATTATTTTTAAAAGTTCAGTACAGCAGGAAGATACAATAATTTACAAATCTTTATGTACTTGCTGACAGACTGAAAATACATGAAGCAAAAACTGACAGAATTGGAGGGAGAAACGGGATAGTTCTCCAGTCGCAGCTGGGAGAAGTCAGCTCCTAAGAGGACTTAACCCAATAAACCAGCTACACGTAACAAGCATAATCCAGAGCAATATACCCCCCAGCAGTGGCATATACATTCTCAAGTGAACATGGGACATTTTCCAGGAAAGACTACAAATTTAGTCTCAGTAGATTTTAGAAGATAGGTATCAGTAGCATATGTGACTCTTGATCTCTGGTTTTATCGCTTCTCGGCCTTTTGGCAAAGATCAAGTGTGATCTCTGGTTTTAAGTTCAAGCCCCACGTTGGATGTAGCAATTACTTAAAAATAAAATCTTGGGGCACCTGGGTGGTTCAGTGGGTTAAAGCCTCTGCCTTTGGCTCGGGTCATGATCCCAGGGTCTTGGGATCGAGCCCCGAGTCGGGCTTTCTGCTCAGCAGGGAGCCTGCTTCCCTTTCTCTCTCTCTCTGCCTGCCTGTCTGCCTACCTGTGATCTCTGTCTGTCAAATAAATAAATAAAATCTTTAAATTAAAAAAAAAATGAAGTTAGTATCATTATAAATAAATAAATAATAAATAAATAAATAAAATCTTTAGGGACACCTAGTTAGCTCAGTCGAGTGGCTGCCTTCATCTCAGGTCATGATCCCAGGGTCCTGGGATCAAGTTCTGCATCCGGCTCCTTGCTCAGCAGGGAGCCTGCTTCTCTCTCTGCCTCTGCCTGGCACTCTGCCTGCTGGTGTACTCGCTCTCTCTCACTCTCTCTCAGACAAATAAATAAAATTTAAAAAATAAAAAAAATCTTTAGGAAAAAAAATAAATAAATAAAAAATTAAAGATATAAACATAGATAGATCATACAAAGTAGCTTCTCTAACCACAACAGGATGCAGTTAAAAAGAAACGATCAAGCTTGATCTCCATGGAAAGACATGGAGGAACCTTAGGTACATATTGCTGAGTGAAAGCAGCTGGTCTAAAAAAGGCTACTTCCTGTATGATTCCAACTCTATGACATTCTGGAAAAGGCAGAACTAAGGAGAGAGTAAAATCAGTGGTTGGAAGAAATTAGAAGGGAGGGAAGGATGAATTAGGTGGAGCACGGGTTTTTTAGGGCATTAAAACCAATTCTGTATGATACAGTGATGACGGACTCAACATTACGCAGTGATCAAGACCCATAGAATGTACAGCACAAGGAGTGGACCCTAATGTCAACTATGGACTTTAGTCAATAATAAAGTATCAGTATTGTTTTGCCAGTTGTAACAAGTGAATCACACCAAGATAAAATATGAGTAATAGGAGATGCCAGCAGGTGGTGAGGGGGAATCTATTTAAAATTATAAATTTATTCATGTTATAATTTTTATACTGGCAGCAAAATGTATATTCCATCTAAAATTTCTTGTAAAGAAAGAAATAGAATGTCAAGTCCCCCTGCCTGCCCTCCCCCTAAACGGTACACAATACATTTCTGACAGTCACTGTCAGTAAGGCTGGTTTGGTGGAGCAGTAGGTCAGAGGGCTTATGGGAATGGTTTCCCTTTAGTGCTGGATCATTCTACTTATTTTTCCCTCCCAAACTAGCAGTTGTATCAAAGTTGCTTCTTTTCCTTTCTTTTCTTTTCTTTTTTTAAAGATTTATTTGACAGACAGAGATCACAAGTAGGCAGAGAGGCAGGCAGAGAGAGAGGGGAAGAAGCCGGCTCCCTGCGGAGCAGAGAGCCCAATGCGGGGCTCGATCCCAGGACCCTGGGATCATGACCTGAGCCAAAGGCAGAGGCTTTAACCCACTGAGCCACCCAGGCGCCCCAAAGTTGCTTATTAAGCAGGCTCCATACCCAGCATGGAACCCAACACGGGGCTTGAACTCATGACCCTGAGATCGACACCTGAGCTGAGATCAAGAGTCAGAGACTGAACTGACTGAGCCACCCAGGTGCCCCTGTATCAAAGTTATTTTAAGTTTTTTCTGGCCTTCTGTTGTTTCTTCTTAGACTCAAGTGTTCCTACATGCCAGGGGGAACTGAGGCGTTGGAAGACCGGTCACTACACTTTGATCCATGACAACAGCAAGACGGAATTTGCCCTGGACTTACTTCTCTACTGTGGCTGTGAAGGTAAGAGGCAGGAAGGACAGCAGTGAACTGTTCCCTTGAGAGGGGCAGTCCCCTGGTGACCCCCTCCAGCCAACCAATTCAGAAGTGAGGTGCCTTGGCCAGGATCACAGATGACAGAAGCTCCCTGTTGGAGGGGATCTTGGGGGTCAAGAACTTCAGTCTCCCAACCCAGAGGATTTATTTCTGTGACTAAGGTATGGGGGGGATATGGACCAAACCATAATTTCCCTCCATGTAACCCCCTTATCTACCTCTTCTATGTAATTGTCCTTCCAGGTGCATTTTATATTCAATTCTTAGTTTTCAGTTCTTAATGCGGATTGAATGGAAATTCCAGCTCATAAGTCTTAGAGTTGGTTACTACTGAGCTCTCAGATCCCTCAGCTGTAAGCAGCATGGGATCAGCGATGGAAGCAGAGGATGCAGTCTTGGAGTCAGAGCTTTCTGAATGCCGTTTATTTTCCCTTTGTAAGGCTGGGAGCCAGAATATGGTGGATTTACCTCCTACATTGCCAAAGGTGAAGATGAAGAGGTAAGTCTGACAGCAGACTGCCCTTTTTAGTTCTTGAGGAAGCTTTAATTCTACAGAGACCCAATTTTTATGACCTTTAGCCAATGTCTTTAGCCAGTAAATCCATAATGGTCTGCCTGGCCGTGGTTCTAATTTCTAATAGAAAGTACTCAGCAAGGAATAAAGATGCCCAAGGATAATCAGGAAGCATTTCTTCTACCCTACTGAGAAATTTCATGTAAGCTAAGAGTTACCTAGTGCATTCCCAAGTAATCTTTCAATATAGTAAGAAATAAATGCACTGGGTAAAAGTCTTTCTGGGTATGATTTGGAATGGGACTCGTTGGAAAATGCCTTGACAGCCAGAGGAATAGCTCCACCCAGTAAAGGACCTTTTAAAAGATCCCTTATCACCAGTCTAAGTACATGATGTGAAAACCATCTGTTCAGTGGTGAATCATTGAGGAAACGAGTTGAGAAGAAGTTCTGTGTTCTGATGTCATTGTATTTGCTTATTTCAGCTGCTAACAGTGAATCCAGAAAACAACTCTTTGGCACTGGTCTACAGAGACAGAGAGACTCTGAAATTCGTCAAGCATATTAACCACCGAAGCCTCGAACAAAAGAAAGACTTCCCTGATAGAACCGGTTTCTGGGACTTTTCATTTGTCTATTATGAATGACAGGGCTGGGCAGAGCTAGAGGAAAGAGACCCTTCTTCAGGACTGGGAGGCACGCAGGAGCCACCAGGTGACCTGTGTGACGGTGTCCTTAAAATCTGTGGGTGGTAGGACTCATCATCACTGTCCTCAATCTAGACCTTGAGCTTGGAGCCAGGTACCTCTCTCTTGATTAAAAAAAAAGGCTTTGTCTTTCCTTTTTTTTTTTTTTTAAACATTCATTTTTTCCTTTTCCATATGACCTTCCTTAGTGATTTTTTTTTACAAGTTTTTGTGGTGGTAAAATATACATGACATAAAGTGTACCATTTTAACCATTTTTAAATGTACACTTCAGTGACATTCAGTACATTCACATGGTTGTGTGCCCGTCACCACCATCCACCTCCAGAACCTTCCCATCTTCCCAGACTGAAGCTCTGTCCCCATGAAGAGTACCACCCCCGTCACCTCTCCCCACTGGCCCCTGACAGCCCCCATTCTACTTTCTGTCTGTCTGTAGAAGTGGAACAATACAATATTCGTCCTCTTGTGACTGGCTTATTTCACCAAGCATAAAGTCTTCAAGGTTCATCCATGTTTCCAGTGTTTTTTTTTTTTAACACTCAAGGCTGATTCTGCCCTTCCTAATCACACTGATTTAGAACATTACAGAAACTTCTAGCCTCTTCTTGCTAGGCTCATACTTCCTTCCACTACCTATGGCTTTGTTTCACTGACTCTCCTCGGACAGTGTAGACTTAGAGGATGGTGTTCCTGCCTTGGGAAACGTGGGCCTGGCTCAAAGCGAACGCCCCGCACCTCCCCAGGAGACTTCTGGTTGGTAGAGGAGAGGGCTACTTGGGCCCTGTCTAGTGGTTCCTGGAGTCGGGACTCCTGTAGAACTAAGAGATTCTGGCCTCGAGTGTGTCTTTCCTTTTCCTAAAAACTCTAGGATCAGCTATAAAATTTGCTGCCTTTTTTTCTTTAAAAGAACAAATGCTAAAGGCCCCACCAAAATGCCAAGAGGATGTGCACTTTGTTACACTCTTTTCCCCTGGACTGTCGAGATGACGTGAGAAGTACCACCTGTACACGTGGGTGTGCCAAATGGGCATCAGGGTCACTGCATCTTTAGCTGAAAGATGCTATTCTCATTCCATTCTTGTCTTCTCATTTCATCTCTTCTTTTTACATGTATTACTAGCTATTACCTTAGCTTTTATTAATCAAGAGAAAAAGCATTAGGCTTTTATCTTTGTTAATCTCATAACACTGAGGACTGACTACTGACTCTATTCTAAAGTTGACCTTAAATGAAAGAATATTTCACTTTCTTTTAGGTTGATGATTTCAAAATCTGTTTAATTTCACACCCCAATCAGTAAAAAATGTTTTAGCATTTATACCCATTATATGGATATCTATCTAGAAATTTTTCACATGCACTAATATTCAGTATTGTTACAAAACACTACTTTTTTCTGGGTGAGATGAAAAAGAAGCACCTAGAACTAGTTGTAATGGCGTCTCCCCATGCCCACACAGTACTGGCCCAGTGTACATGCATAGTATTTGAAGACCACAAAATTTTCACCATGATGTAATAACACTCACGGATTACAACTACTTTGTAATCAGTCACTTAACATTTCAAAGCTTGCCGTTTCTTTTCAGTTGCTACAGACTGAAAAAGGGTCATCCTACAATATGACTCTCATTCACTTGCATTCTGATATGTTTTCATGAATGGGAGAGAGAAGGGTGAGGTTCTAGTGAACCCATCAGTGGCGTAACTGGAAGCAGAAGACCGAGGAGAAAGTGCCAGGCAGGTGAAACTGTCACAGGTGCCAAGCTGGGAAAATAGACTCACGGCTCTAGGTGATAAGTACAAGGCAAGCCTACTTTTCCCGTTCTGGAGCACTTAGTCTAAATCTTAGCATACCACGCAAGCATTAAAATGTACTTATTAGTTTCTCCTAATCTCAGTGTGTTTATGATCTGTCAACACGGCAGACCCTTCTATACACTATGGAAAAGGATGGTGGTGCCTGCAGGGAGAGCGAGTCCCTGAGAGCCAGACTCTGATGTTTCTGTCCATTACATCATCTACAGCAGCACCTCTTAGAGGACCGGGTAGCTCGCAGGTCACTTTCCTGCACTGAAGACACTCAGTGACTGAGAAGCTGTTTTTCCCTAGTACTTCATTCTTCACCTGGATTTTTAGGGCTTAAGCCACTGTCACTAACTATTTAGTGGCAAAAGAGGAATTAAAACATGGGTGTCTTTTACATACTTGTAATTCTTAACAGTGAACCTCTAATTCTTATAATTCCTTTTAGTAAAAGAAGATTTTTTTCCCCCCAAAGAGAACAGTTTGTATTTTTTCAGATTATATAAATAACACAGGTTCATTGTGAAGAATTAAAACGTGGAAAAATATAAAGGCAAGGTCATCTGGAATCCCAGCATCCCGTGACAGCCACTGTAGTGCTCTGTAATGAACTGAGCCAGAGAATGTGACTTCCAGTGGCTGTTTCGCCACTTCCTACAGCTGCATAAGGTCGACCCTCCCCCAGAACAAATCCCTTTTATAAATGTTCATAATGATGGAAATTAAGAAGATTTTCGTAAAGTTATTTTGAGAGTATATTAGCATTTCTATTAAGAGGAGGAAAAATAAAATGTTTAAGGAAGAAATCTATTAAATAATCTAACTTCTGCCCCGCATTTTAAAGATCTGGAACATAAAGCCTAGGAAAGAGGCTGGGTTTGAACCTGGTTTTGAACCTGGCTTTTCTACTGCTCATCGACTGGCTCTGAAACTCCACTGAATGTGGTTGGTTTCTTTCCCGCAGAATACCGAAGGAAAAAAATCCCTGCTTGGGCTACCTCTCCTAGACCAGTATTTCGTCAGCCAGAAGCTTTAGCTGTCGTCTCTCTTTGGTACCAGTGGAGTACTTCCTTATATGCCACTGACACTGAGTGAGAAAATCAAGCCCCGTTACAAGGGTCCTTGGGACACCAGCTCTCCAGCCCTAATGAACTGAACATTCCTGCAAAAAAACCATGATTTCCTTCTCTGATTGATACAAAATCAGTCCACACAGACAGTTCTGAAAACTACTTGGGAGTCGTCCATGTGGCATCATTTTAGGAAAAGCAGATTTCTGTACCATACAAATAAAAAGATGAGTCAGGAGCTACAGCATCTAGTGTGGGCAGGGGCCAGATGGGAAAGAGGCAAAATGCAAAACACCAAACTGCAAACGGGTGTCTTACTGTACTTCAGTTTCAAAGTGAAAGCGGAGATAATTTGGTTCTGTGATCACAGGCCTCACACTGGCAGATTTGTAACTGCTAATTATAAACTGAAACATAAATAATGTTGGAAGTCGTTCTTGTAAAGCACTTCTAGGGTTGCATAATTGTTGTACAGTCCCTAGTTCTTTGATTTCTGAAGCTCCTGATGGGCTGGCTGGCTGAGGACAGCCTATTCCATGGGGAGCAGCAGGTGCTTTTCTGTGCCCAGGGCACTGGGTCTGCACCGCTGGGAGAAGAAAGCCGATTGAGATAACAGCCTCTGTTCTCAGTAGAGGATGAACATTGATCTAAACACAGAACGTAATAACAATTAAGGAATAGCCACGGGAGGGGAAGATCTCCGGAGGAGAGATCATTTGAGCCAGGCCTAGATGTGTGTGGCTGGGCAGATATGGGGGAAGTAACAGAAACCATACTCTTTCCAAGACACTGAGTACCTGAATCTGGCGGGGGACAGGGAGGCTTTTTTAAAGGGATGCTTGAAAAATGACTCCAAAGCTTCCTACCAGATACCAGGATCCTCAAGATCAGCTTTCCAAGGAGGGCAGTGTTCACTTAAAGCCCCAACAAAACGCAGCAACAGAATAGAACTGAAGCTGTGACTTCTGAGAAGGCCTCAGATTCTATCAGGATAGAAAAATAGGGCAACCAAACAGAAGCAACAGATAACCAGAGTTTTAGGTGGTAGAAGGTTTTATGAACATTTTTGTCTCATCCAGTCTTTCTGACCAAACAGCAGAAAGGGCCATGGCTAATTGGTTTCAAACCCACATACGGTGACTCACCAAGCTGTGAGACCCTATAGAAAACACTGTGCCTCTCTGAGCTCAGTGACAAATATCAAGAGGATCAAATTAATGTGAAAATCACCTATTTGTAACCTATAAATCAGGACTACATAAAGATATATTCTGTTGCAGGTCAACCCCTTCAAGATTTAACTGTATTTTTAGTTCTAAGAAAGAAGATTTGGGCTCAAGAACAGTAAAATGACCTTTGATGAGATCATTCTATTAGGGTCCGTAAAACTGAAAAGTGCCATACAATTTAAAACTAGCACCAATTAGCGATTTTAATCTCAACACATATAGGTTAGACTATGGTTAAAACAAAAAAGTTTCGTGGGCACCTGGGTGGCTCAAGTCAGTTAAGCAGCTGCCTTAGGCTCAGGTCATGATCCCAGGGTCCTAGGATCCAGTCCCAAGTTGGTCTCCCTGCTCAGTGCTGGGGGCGAGGGGGCGCTGCTTCTCCCTCTCCCATTCCCCCTGCCTGTGCTCTCATGCCCTCTCTCCATCAAATAAATAAATCTTTTAAATTAATTAATTTTAAAAAGAAAAAGACTCAAGAGTGGGACTCGAGTTTTGCAGTAGCTCTGACTCTGGCAAATAATTAATCCCTGTGCCTCAGTTTCCTCATCTTCAAGGCACATAGAGAAGATGCTTTACTACTTCAGGGATTATGGAAAATAATACAGTATACGTGGGTGTCTTTTGAGTTTACAGGCTGACAATGCTAAACACCTGTATTCTAGAGCATAGCCTCAAAAATTAGGATTCCACAAAGCTCACATTTCAGAAACAGAAGAGGTCATCCTAAATGCCTAAATGGAAGAAACCTGTAAGATTAATTAACCACAGGGGGACGGCCTGTCTTCCCCACTACTTAGGAATGCTGTTAAGAAGTGAAAACTGGCACTTGAATGTTTTAGTCATTAAACCGTCCTAGAATCTACCTGAAGGCAAAATTTTCACTCTTAGGGAAGGAGCGTCTGGCTGTTGGCACAGATAGCAGCTTTCTCTTCCTCGCCGGCACACGGCTGGTGATACTTCCTGGCCTCCCTGTGGTGAGGAGTGGCCGTGTTAGCTGACGGAACACAAGAAGAAATGATAATGTGCTATGTCCAGACCACAGCTTTGAGAAAAGCTTTCCCTGTTCTACTGGCTTGGACTTAAATCGCAGTAAGGCCTTCTCACGTCGGGTTCCTGGAGCCATCAGGTCGTCATCGTATATAATGAATGTGAAAATAGTCACCCAAATCCATCTTCTGAAATTTCTTTCTATAGAGAACTCTGAGAAAGGCTGCCCTAGAGGATGACACGGCTGCATGATCACAGGAAGCTGGATCCCTGAATAACTACAGAGACATCCTGATGTAAATGAGAAATAAATGGGTAATTATGAATTTTGAGATCTATTAGTTTCAGTAGCTAAAATTACCTCCAACAGACCACCTTCAACTGATACTCCCTTAAATGAAGATGAGTTGTTTACACCCACCCATCCATGATAAAAAGGCACACAACTCCAATACCCATGCTTGTGTTTTCCTCTACATCATACAAATGGTTTCTGCAATTCTAGGACGGTGGTGTCTTTACAGTTAACATAGAGTGCAACTCCTAAATTTTTTTTTTTTGTAACTCCTAAGTTTTAATGAAAAAAACTTTTATTACAAATTCAATTACAATTCCAAGGAAGAATATGTATCGACATCAATTTTACAAACATACCCAAAAAATTGGACTTTGAAGCCCTAACATTTTAAAAGTATTCCCTTTCTATATACAAACCTGTGATTACTGAGTAACAGTAACTGATTCTAAAAAGAGAAAGGGATGTGCTTTTCAGATGAAGTCTGCCATTTGTACCACTCACCAAGACTGTTGCCATTCTTAGCACCTGGGTTCACCAGGATGTGATGCAAGCAAACTAGCCTCGATTTTTAGGGAAAAACCCTTTTTAGGAACTTCACTACGTGTTCTTTCCTAAGAAGAAGCTGTTCCCACCCGCATGATTCTGAACAGCGTGTTGACATTGTTGCTTCGAATCGCATCCCGACAAGCAGTGATCACCTGGTTCTTTGGTTTTCCAACTGTGTGGGATGAAACAGGAAGTCAGTACAATACAAAAAATGATTAAAAGTTAAATTATAAATCAGAGGCCAGTTTTAAAACAGCATAAAACTAGGGTGGAAAAGAGATCTATGGTGGGCAACTTTAATTTATCTTACCACTCCTTAAAAAAGATAACTCTGCGAGGGAATTTATCACAAACCAAACCTAGGGACCATCTCAAACCTAGAAACAAAGTCAGTTTTATAGAAGAGGATCAAAGCATATATCCACCTAGCAAAAATATTTTTCTTTTTTTCTAAAGATTTTAATTAATCTCTTCACCCAACATGGGGCTCAAATTTGTGACCCTGAGATCAAGAGTTGCATGACCTTCAGACTGAGCCAGCCAGGCAACAAAGCAAAGATTATTTTTCTAAAAGGAGGTCAAAATGGGGCGCCTTGGTGGCTCAGTGGGTTAAAGCTTCTGCCTTTGGCTCAGGTCATGATCCCAGGGTCCTGGGATCGAGCCCCACATTGGGCTCTCTGCTCAGCAAGAAGCCTGCTTCTTCCTCTCTCTCTGCCTGCCTTTCTGCCTACTTGTGATCTCTGTCCATAAAATAAATAATTAAAATCTTAAAAAAAATAAATAAAATAAAAAAATAAAAGGAGGTCAAAGAATTGACCCAAACAGCAGGTTTCAGGTAAAACTGCTTCTTCTGATTTATTCTATTGTTCTTTTCCTATAATTTAAGTTGGATACTTAGCTCATTAATTTCAGTTTCCCTTTTAAAAAAGTATATTTAAGGCTTTCCCTTCCACTATATTTCACTAGGTCTTTCTTGGAAGGTGCAGCAAGATCTAAGAAAAGGGGCTGAAAGTTTTCTTTCCCTCTGAAGTCTGCAGACTGGCAAAAGCCAAAGTACAGCCAAGCTGGGTGTGAAAGGTACGCTGCTGTCGGCCTCACTATGAATTCTAGAAGCTACCGCTAGCTCTAAGGGTTCTCACCTCCAATTACAAACTACTTCCAGTGCTACAAAAAGGGACTTACCCCGCAGACGACCTGCTCTTTGAATGGCCTGATTTACTGCTTTGAGGTTCCCCAGGAGCTCTGTGTGGTTGTTACAGCGAATTTTGTATCCATTTAGCAAGTCTTTATTGAGGTCATACAGTTCCATGTAGCGGTTCTTCATGGTTTTCCTGTGTAAATCAACAGAAGTGTATTACCATCACTGTACCTCAATATGGCAGGCTGAGACGAAAACAGTTGCAAACTTCTTACATAGGGAAGACAACACCAAATTTTTAACTTTGAAAGGTTTGCTTTGAAACATTGAGAAGTTTCTATCAAAATATTCCATTTCTTCCAGATAAATGGAAAACAAGTGGCCTTTCTTGGTTATTGATCCACGGAACTGAGAAGTATTAAGTACCCACTGTGCTGGGAGGGGGATAAGGAAAAGCAGGCAAGGCAAGAAGATAGCTTCAAAGTTTCTGGTTAATATTCACTGAGCAAAAGTGACCTTATTCTTAACTAATAAATTCAGCTTCTAATTTTATCAGGGTTTTAAAAAACAAAGGCATGAAATTAAAACCACACTGAGACATTACTACACAACAATGAAAATGACTAAAATAAAATAAACTGATAAAGACAAATGCTGGCAAGGATGTAGACAGAGCAACTGGAACTCTCCCGCCCTGCTGATGGGCATGCAAAATGGTACAGCTACTTTGTAAAATGACTGCACGGTTTCTTTCAAAGTTAAATATACACTTACTATGCAACCAGAAATCCCATTACAAGTGTTTACCCAAAATAAGTGAAAACATGTCTGCAAAAAACACGCAAATGTTTATCGCAGCTTTATTCGCAATCACTGGAGTTTGGAAACAACCCAATGTCAATCGGTGAGTAGATAAACAAAGTATGGTATATCCGTTCAGTGGAACAGTACTGTAGCCAGCAATAAAAAGGAACCAATTACTGACACAGGCAACAACATAGATGAATCTCAAAGGCATGAGAGTAAACAGAAGAAGCCAGCTCAAAAGGCATATACTATATGATTCCATTTATATGACATTTTGGAAAAGGCAAAACTACTGGGAGAGAAATCAGATCAGTGGGTGCCAAGGACAGGAGGTGAGGGGGCTTGGAGTACTGATGCAGAGAGGCACAAGGGCGATGGAAATAGTCTACATCTTAACTGTGGCAGCAGTAACACGGTTTATATGTTTCTAAAATGTATTGAACTATATACCCTGAATCTTCTGCATGTATATAATAGATTATATATCAACTAAGTTGGCTTTAAAAAATAAAAACAGGGGCGCCTGGGTGGCTCAGCGGGTTAAAGCCTCTGTCTTCAGCTCAGGTCATGATCCCAGGGCCATGGGACTGAGCCCCGCATTGGGCTCTCTGCTCAGTGGGGAGCCTACTTCCCCTCTCTCTCTGCCTGCCTCTCTGCCTACTTGTGATCTCTGTCTGCCAAATAAATAAAATCTTTTAAAAAATAAAAAATAAAAGCATACATCTGAATCTCTAAATGATATATAAATAATTCAGGGGAAAAAAAGGGATTTAGAGGTTGGTGGTCACTTTCCTACAGTTTAGCAATCAAATGCCTAAACACCACCTCTCTGACTGAAAAAAGGGGAAAAAAAAAAAAAAAGGAAAAAAGCCAGAAAGAGCACAGGAAAGGGGCCCTGGAGATAAAGTTGGCCAGAAAAAGGAAAAACCTCATATACCTCAAAGATAATAATAATAGGAAGAAAATGAATTGCAAAGTGAGAGGCAAAACAGTCTCAATTTACAAAGAATACAAATTCATATCTGGAAAAACTTAACTATAACGTATTTAGTAAAGAAGTGGTTATATTGATTATATTGGTTAACCAATATATGGTTATATTGATTATAAAATCAATATGCAAAATTCAGCAGTGTTCATACATTCAAAAAAAAAAAAAAAGAAAAACCAGAAGATGTAACATGGAAGAAAAATCCTATTTATAACTGCAAAAATAAAATACTTGGGTTATTTTATTACCTTGGAGTATAAGTTTAATTAATGACCAATATGACTATGTAAAAACTCCAAAAAGCTGGTACATGGCAAAAGCAAAAATTAATTTTTAAAAATCTAAACAAAGGATAGATACGAATGACAAACTGCAAAAAATCTGCATCTCATATCATAATTAATATACCAATATAAACACAAAATAATTAAATCATTCATATACAAAAAGAAATACAAATTGCCCTTAAAAAAATCCTCAACATTGCTCACAATAAAACAAATGAAAACCACAATGAGACCACTTCTTACCCATTGAGTTGACAAATATCTAAGAGTGTGCCAACATACTCCACTGGCAAGGCTGAGGAGAAACAGGCACTCTCTGATGAGAATGCAAAATGGTATCACACCTATGGAGGAGACTTTGGCAATATCTTGCAAAATTCTGTATGCAAGCTATCATTTACTCTGGCAATTCCATCTCAGGATTTGTTCCCAAAGATATCTTGGCAAAAATATGAAAAAATTACCTAAGAAAGCTATGGGCTGCGGCACTACCTATAACAGCAAAAGAGCAACCCAAGTGTAGGGAACTGGCTGGAAAAGCATGCAGAGAATGAGGACTGTATGGCTGTAAAAAAAAAAAAAACAAACGAGAAGTATCTCCGTGACGTGACTGCAATATTTTAAAGTGTAAAAAAGCTAGGCAGAGAAGAGTAACGTGCTATGATTTATCTAGCGAGGGAGGAGACGTGAATGTGTGTATACGTGTTTGTATGTGCATAATCAAAACTTGATTGGTTATGTATACTGAGAGGGAGGAAACAGGATGAAGGTGACAGGAATTATAAGTTAGACTTTTCTGTACATTGTTTTTTAGTGCTGACTTTGGAACTACATAAGGGTTTTAATAAATGTGTAATAAAATTAAACAGAAAAGAAAAAAAGTCAGTTCCCTCAAGACCAAAAGCAAAATGAACCAAATGAAGCTAAATATATATCAGATTTGTGGTAAAACCAAAAAGAGGGGAATTATTTCAAACACAATAATTTGACTAAAAATTCCCACTGGAATATACTCTAAAGACACCAAAAAAAAAAAAAAAAAAAAAGGAGAAAAAAAGCTTTTACTGTTGTCAGCAGTCATACTGTTTATGGTAATATTGATATTATTCTAGCAAATACTCATGTGGATACTGGTTAGAGCCATGATTTCCAATGTCAGAAAGAAGAGATACAGCTACAAAATCAAAGCTACGAATCTGAATTCATAAATTTGAAATGGAAATAATATTAACTCACAATACAAGCTCTCATTAAAAATATACATACATTTCCTGACTATATCCATTGAAAAGTCCTAAAAATAGTAACCAAGCTAGTGGCAATGAGCACCTCTAATGTGCAGACTATGATCTCCAAATACTATTTCCCACTAAAAAGAACCAAGGCTCCTTAGAGAAATGGCTGATTCCTGATTCAGAACGATGTGCCAGATAAGCCTAAAACATCTTGTACAAGAAAACAAGGACCTAACAGATATATTCACTATGTCCAAGGTAGCTATAGCTACCTGAAAAGGCTCCTACTGGCCAAAGACAGCACAATTTAGCCATCATACAGAAAAACTGAAATGGAATGAAGCACATTAAATATGTTAAAATACATGAGTCTATAAGGATTTTAAAAATCTCACTGGTGAACATGGAAGATGCTAGAGAACCAACTCATTATTTTATTATTATTATTAATATATCTTTTTTTTTATTTAATGTGGGGCTTGAACCCTGAGACCAAAACCTGAGCTCAGGGGCCCCTGGGTGGCTCTGTTAAGTGTCTGCCTTCAGTTCAGGTCACCCTCCCAGGGTTCTGGAATCAAGCCCCACATTGGGCTCCCTGCTCAGTGGGAATCTGCCTCTCCGTCTCCCTCTGCCCCTCTCCTCGGCTCGTGCTCGCTCTCTCTCTCTCTCTCTCTCCCTCTCAAAAAATAAATAAAATCTTTAAAACAAAAACAGAACCCTGAGCTCAGATTAAGAGCTGGATGTTCAACCGACTGGGCCACCCAGGCACCCTCCAACTCATCATTTTAAAACTGATCATCTGTCTTTCCTTAAAAACAATACCTCAGGGAACCAAATAATCATTACCTCATAAGGGAATGTTATGCTTTATATAAGTATTTCAACTAAAAAATGAAGACTCCAAAAGAAATAATGGATCTAGGCAATGGTTATCAATGACTGATAACAGAAAGACACAACCAGGCATTACATGCTCCCTCACACAAATACATAGCACTGCTTAAGAAGTATTCTTGCCAAAAAATTGCACTTGAATCTGATCAGGCCTCTACAGCAACCTACCACTCTAAGAGAAATACAGGGGACAAAAGAATACTACTAAACATTACCACATGGATACAATTAGCAAAATCCAAAATAGGAAACCACAGGAGGAGGAGAGGATTGGGAAAAATGTGGATTACAAGAAACTTAATCTTTGGTCCTTGCTTGAAAAAAAACAACTTAAAACACACACATGTGAGACAACTGGGGAAATTAAACACTGAACTAGGTTATTTTGTGGCATTAAGAAATTCTTTTCGGGGTGCCTGAGTGGTCAGTCAGTTAAGTGTCTGCCTTTGGCTCAAGTCATGATCCCAGGGTCCTGGGATCGAGCCCTGCATCAGGCTCCCTGCTCAGCAGGGAGTCTACTTCTCCCTCTCCCTGCCACTCTGCCTACTTGTGCTCTGTCAAATAAATAAATAAAATAAATAAAATCTAGAAAAAAAATTTTTTTTCCCAAGTGTGATAATGTGGTTATTTGTTTTTTAAAGACTCACTATCTAGAATATTTGTGGCTGAAAGGATACTATGGAATTTGCTTCTAAATCGCCCATACCTGGGAGAGGAAGAAGGTGAGAGCATGGAGGAGACCAAACGGGCTGGCAGATGGTGATACTGAAGCCAGGTGGTGGGTATATAGGAAATCACTGTATTACTTAATCTGCTTTTGTAGGTATTTAACATTTTCAACAATATGACTATTTCAAAAATCACTTACTTCTGAGCAACACCGTTTTAACATATGTCAATAATTTAGGCCTTTCAGGAAAAAGGCAGCAGCCCGGGCAAACTCTTGCCTGGGATCTGAGCATAGAAACTCCATCTATCACTGGTTACTGATTTTACTGTCTCCACCTCAGTCACTCTGAGAGCCAAGATAAATTCTGCAAGAAGCTACAGCTGCACATCTTTAACTGTTTTTACTGTAAAATGTAATACACATTCGGAGAAGTTGACAGAACGGATGTTTGTAAACGAGGCCCAGAAACGGGACACCGCCGCAGCTCCCAGCAGGCTCTCTGTGAACACAGTCCCTCCTGCCCTAAGAGAGAGTAGTGTCTTAGAAGACAATCTCTTCCCTGTACTTCCTTATACACTCTTCATCTAGGTATGCCTCCCAAATGATACACTTTAGTGCTGTGCTTCCCAACTATATAAAAGGAAGCATTTTGTACACATTCTTCCGAGTCTTACTTCTCTCCGTCCCCCTTATGCCTGTAAGATTTGTCCGTGTAGTCACATGTCACTGAGACAGGCATATTCTCATTGCATGCCATAACCCATTGTGCAATTATACCACAGTTTAGCCATTATATTGTTGATGCGAGTTTAGTCTGTTTCCACTTTGGGATTCTTACGAACATTCTTGTATAAATACCCTGGTTTATATGTTGACACAAGTTTCTCTAGATTATAAACCAGGAGAAGAATTGCTGAGTCACAGGGAATGCCCATTTCCAACTTCAATGACAATGCCAAGTTATTCTCCAAAGTCACTGTACCAATCTACACCCCTCCCGGTAGCATTTGAGGGTTGCTATTCCATATCATGGACATTTTTAACCTCGCACCTGGCCTGGTAAATACTCACATGTCCCTCATCAGACGAGCATCTTCAGCTCGGACCAGCAAACTTCGGATCAGGTTGGAATTATCAGCCATCTCAGCACTGAGCTTCTGATGCACCGAGTGATATTCATCCACCTAAAAACCATGAACATACAGGAATTAAAAAGACCTCACAGACTTGTTGAAACTAGTCAGACTGAGAAGACATTCTCTGCCATATAGAGGCCCTTCTCTTTCCCCTACGCACTGTACCATCTCGACTGTCCCCCATTGTCTCACCTCCTCATCAATGAAATTAAGTTGTCTATGCTGCCTCGAACATGCAAGATGGCATTCCATCTGGATCTTTCCATGTCTTAACACAGGGAGCCCTAGCAACACACATAATGTTTTAGAGATCTGGGGTAAGAATATTGTGATAATTTTGGGCCAGTCATGATCCTTATTTTTCTTTTTCCTTTTGAATCAGGGTTGTTGGAAAGCACTGAACCAACAGAGCAATGTAACTACAAGAGAAGAGTGAAGGGCCAGCAAAGGAAAAGGTGATTGTGACATATTTTTTAAAAAGTATCCCCTGAAACCAAACAAAGAAAGCAGGGTGGTCTAGAGCTCAACCATTCACTTTTATGAAAGAAATCCTTTAACTAGTGAACCCTCTAAAACTAGGTGAAGTTCAACAATTTTCAAGAGTTCTTTAAAACATGACTGTTATTACAACATACACACAGTTGGGGTATCGTTCCTCTCCTAAGAGAAACATTTCAAATATTATGACACTACCACATTCTCACAAATGCATCCATTGGGTGCCCTCACCTTAACTAGCACCTTTCGTAATTCCTCAAAGTAGACAGGGAAATCTGCTTCTACTTGAAGGTCTTCAATAGCAAAAAATGAGGCCATTGACTGGATGATATCACCAGCCAAGTCAATATCATCAGTATTTATAGTGATCTATCCAGGGAGAAAAAAAGAGACAAGCTTAGTATCCTCAGAAGCTAAAGACAAACCCAGCTGAAACAGTACCAGAATTTCCCTCATGTTCAACATATTTACTGAACCTAAATTTACATGTGGTGGTAAATAAGACAGGGGTTAGCCCTGGAGGAAATTGCAGACCACATGCATCACACTTCCAGCAGCAGGCTAAAAGATGAATTGTCCGGCCTTGTAAACTAAACAACAAAATCACTCAAACACTGAAAATGTTTTTGTTCACCTCTGTATCCCCATTCCTTCTTCCCAACTTACACAAGGAAGCGCTGAAAGGAAGGATGGAGGAAAACAGAATACCACTGTTCTAGATTACACTTCAGTGTCTCAAGAATTAACAATAACAGACTACATTGAAACACATGGTTTTATGACCTTGAGATTGGTGCTACCCACCTTACCTTGCACTGAATAGAGAACAGTCCATAAGAAATCTATGACCGTGACAGTAAACCTTACCTCTCCACTAAGTTTTATCTTTATATACAGCTGGCCACCATTCCGTAAGGATGTGAAACACACTTGAAATGGAGCATTTTGAATGTTAGTGTCTTCTGGTAACAGGAAGTTCTGGCTGAGCCATATAACAACCTTAAAAATGAATAGGATGAAATGAACTTCCATTTTTATTATTATTTTTTTTTTTTAAAGATTTTATTTATTTATTTGACAGACAGAGATCACAAGTAGGCAGAGAGGCAGGCAGAGAGAGAGAGAGATAAAGAGGGAAGCAGGCTTCCTGCAGAGCAGAGAGCCCGATGCGGGGCTCGATCCCAGGACCCTGAGATCATGACCCGAGCCGAAGGCAGCAGCCCAAACCACTGAGCCACCCAGGCGCCCCCATTTTTATTATTTTTTTTAAAGATTTTATTTATTTGACAGACAAAGATCACAAGTAGGCAGAGAGGCAGGTGGGGGGTGGTGGGAAGCAGGCTCCCTGCTGAGCAGAGAGCCCAATATGGGGCTCGATCCCAGGATCCTGAGATCATGACCTGAGCCGAAGGCAAAGGCTTAACCGATTAAGTCACCCAGGCACCCCTGATCTTCCACTTTTAAAGGACAGTCGTTCTTAAGAATTATCCTTCTTCCTAGATTTATTGCTTAAGAAAAAAAAAAGCATTGGGCGCCTGGGTGGCTCAGTGGGTTAAGCCGCTGCCTTCGGCTCCGGTCATGATCTCAGGGTCCTGGGATCGAGTCCCGCATCAGGCTCTCTGCTCAGCAGGGAGCCTGCTTCCTCCTCTCTCTCTCTCTGCCTGCCTCTCTGCCTACTTGTGATTTCTCTCTCTCTCTGTCAAATAAATAAATAAATCTAAAAAAAAAAAAGTAAAAGAAAAAAAAGCATCATAATTCACACCCCCTCCTACCCACTCTGTACATGATCTTAAGTAACATTCATAATGTCTGGCCCCACAGATGCATGGCTTTAGAGCATTTTCAGTGTGGACATAATCTCATATGGAATGTAGAAACACTCACTTTGGGTAAACGATAAGTCTGTTTATACAGTAACTCTTCTGTGGCTATATCCTGGACAATGTAGTCTGCTTGAAAGTACTCCATTCCATTCCTTTCAACAAAAGTTGAAATGAAGTATGTGTGCAAACGCATGAGAGACAGACACAGAGGTACACCCACACAATAAATATAAAGTAAGTTTTAATATTCGTAACAATAACAGTACTTACACAGGCAGCAGCACAGGGTCCACGTAAGAATCTACGTGAGAATCTACGTGACTACAAAGTCTCCCTGAGATTTCTGAAGTTGAGCAAGGGTTAAAGGCCACTAGTACTAGTCTTTGACCCTGTATAAGGTACTGTGACACCAAGTTTGTAATCTGCAGGGCTGCCCAGGAGGTGGGATCCTCCCCGCTTACAGATAAGGGCACTGAAGCCGGGACTGCTGAGGGCTGACAGCACTAAGAAAATCACAAAGAATCTAATTAGTTAAGGTAGCATCTGAACCCAAAATGTTCCCAGCGCCAACTCCCACTCTCTTTCCATTCTGAAGCAGGTTCCTCCTGGAACGCTGGGTCAGGACAAGTATGCCAAGACCATGACAAAAGAAAGAGAGGAATTAGAAGCTGGTAAGAATTTATGTGTAACTAAGGATTGTGCAAGTAAATAATGTATGTGTTTTTCGAAAGTGAGAGAAGATATTTCAGCCATATTTTCATCATGGGCTATAAGCCAACACCAAACTACCTACCTCTTTTATGTCATAATTACTGCTACCAAATAACTTATTCATGTCATTTCCCCCTTTTATGAAAGAGCATCCAAAAGATGCTAAGGTGCAAAGATATTGAAAGAGAAAAGCCTGACACTCACCCTCTGTGCCCGTTCTGCAATGACAAAGTTGACGTAGCTGAGTGGCTCTCTGGTAGGGTCGGGGCTGGTCAGCGCATACATGGAGAAGCGGGGGAGCTGTCTTGTCAGTTCAAATACATGAAACTGGGTGCTGTGGTCAACAGAGGGAACACAAGAAGAGAAATGGGTTGTGTGGAATATTCTTTCAAAATGCAAGGCCCAGAAAATAACTATGAAGTCACTACTGGGTCATCAAGTTGGTTTTACAGGTTTTGCAGAAGGGAAAAACCCAAAACTTGACAGTTAAGCACTACTACAGTAACGGGGTTTAGGATTAGAGAGAACGTGAGTCTTATACATACACAAAGATGTGTACCGAGGGTTTAAAATGCCCCTTTTTTGTTTTTGAAAGATTTCGAATTAGGGAGGTAAAGGTCATGGGAAATCTTGCCTGGGTGCGTATAACCATCAAATGGCTCCTTTGGCTCCCCCAAATCCATGCCACAATAGAATATCCACCCATCTGCCCTCCTCGAAGCACTGGCTAGAAATGAATGGTGACTTGCAAAAGGTCACCTGCTTCTGTAACCCACGAAGGTTTTCAAGTGCAGATCCACAGGGACATCCTTGGGAGGCGTAATGGGGATGCGGATGGAGCTGGAAAGGTTGTGAATGCTGGGGTGTACCACATGGCTTTCACCTAGAAAAATTCCCTCAGCAAAAATCAGTACTGCTCGGATGATGGTGTCTGCAGAGAAGAAAGACAACGGCAATTCAAGAACCACTCCAAGACGGCACAGGTGTCCAGAGACGCCAACCACACATACATATCTTCTTACCATTAGAGGTGGAGATACACAATTCTGCGTGAGCGGCCTGGGTCTCGTGCCCCAGACTGACCGAGAGGGCAGTGTGCAGCTTTGTATTGGCTGGGATGATGCCCCGAGGCCCATCAGCCTCGCTCTGCGGACTGCTCAATTCAGCCTGCAAAATATGCCCCCACTTCCACTTCAGCCACCAAAGCAGTGAATTAACGTCAATCTTAAATAACAAGGTTATTCGGCTCCAAAAGGCTGACTCCCGATCATCTGATATTAATCTGATCCTTTAGAATTCAGAGGACTCACCTTGCTATCATTCCCTTTCTCTACCCAACCTCTTCCCAACGGAAAACGCCCTGTCCCTTTCTGTGGTTACAGTCCATTGTCACCATGCCTTTTATAGTTTTGGGGTGGTTCTTTTAAAATAGCAAAATTAATTCACTTAATAATACATTCAAATACAAATACCCATGACAAGACAGTTAAAGTCCCATCTCGAAGCTTATCCTCCAGCCAGCTTGATACCTACACACACACACACACACACACACACACACACACACACACAGGTTTTGTAGTTGTCAACTTTTATGTTATTTGTTCTTGAAAAAGGTAAGAGACACTCTATATACACTGTCCTTGTGTTTTTTCACTCAGTAAAGCCACAGATATTCTTCCCTCTCAGTCCAACTGGATACACGTCATTCTCCAGAGCTGCTTAATATCCCCCAGGACACTTCTTACTACTAATCAACATTCCAGTTGGTTGGAAAACTGTTTACTGCAACAAACAGTGCTACCATAAATGTCTTCGGACATGTGTGCAAATACTTCTGTAGTTCAGCTGCACGGAAGTGGGATTTCCAGATTAAAGGATACGTGCCCTCTCCCCGCTGACCCTGGCAAAAAGGCTGAAACCATCCCTGCTTCTGCAGCAAGTAGGAGGGGTCCTGCCACGCAGACACCGACACTCAGTCTTCCTTCACATTTGCCAGTCCCACCTCGCCGGTCTCCCATTTCCAGAGGAAAATGTCCATCTCCATGAGGACCTACCTTGGCATTTTCCTCATAGTTGCGGAGTTCCAGCAACAGATTCTGTTTTTTCTGGCTCAGCTCTCGGATCAGGTCCTGTTCTACGCTGGTGTCCATGAGGTTCCCTCTCATCTCCGCTGTGCCTGGCAGGTAGCCCCGGACTGAACAAAAAGAAAAGCCCTTTACCACGTTAAAAAAAAAAAAAAAAAAAACCAGCGTAGCCAGTTCTACTTTTAAATCCATCAACTGTCAGTTCCTAAAAGCCAAATCCCTAAGTTCTCATCCCCCCACAACAAGGTGACTGTATTAGGATGAGAGGATATCCATACAAACACTTCATAGTGGAACTGCCTGGTTTTCTGACCCAATCAAATTGAAAATCTGACTTTTCAAGGATTTTTGCCATCCCAATTTACTTTCCCCATCCACGGCACAGCAGATGAGCTGTGTGTGACCGTCCATCCGGTAATCTCCCTCTAGCACACCAGCAATTGCAGAAGAAAAGTTGTCTTTAAAGATGACCTCCCCAGTTCGGTCACTTCGAGCATCAACCTAAAAATGAAGTAAGAACTTGAAAAGTAGCTTGTTTTTTAAAAACACACACACAAAATTTTAAGGTCAAAAGCAGCTTAAAAGGTCAGCTAGTCTGACCATGGATCCTCCTGGCTTCTCAGGAGATACCTATGACCCCTGGGGCTAAAGGGACCATGAAGGGCCACAACCGGTTGTACTTCCTTCTTTTTTAAATAAAAACTGTTTTACATACTAGCCTTTACATAATGTCATTTGGAGAAATGGGTTACTGGTTCATATACAGAGTACAAGGCAAGTCCAAGCTGTCTGGGTTCAGATTCCAGACAACATCAGGCAGGTTTAGGGTGGTATGGCCGTAGGCTGAGTTCAGATTCCAGCTCTGCCACTTACTATCTATGGGATCTTGGGAAAGTCTCTTATCCACTCTGTGCTTGGTCTCATCATCTGGAGGTCAAGAACAAGAACCTGAGGAAAATAACTATACCAACACTCCACAGGGTTGGAATGAGGCCTAAAGAAATTAACACATTAAAGCACTTACAACAGAGCCTGCCACATAGACGTAAACAGGAAATGTGAGTTCTATACAAAAATATTATCTTTATCATATATGCACACAAATTATACTTACACCTGAAGTTTTTAAAACACCAAACACCAAGCTAATTCACCCTTCCATCACATAACCTTTTATGATAACCCTGTTTAAGAGTCTCTTCCATGTAAAAAAAAAAAAAAAAAGTCTCTTCCATGTAAAAACTATTAAGATACCCAAAGAGCCCTCCCATCCTCACTGAGTCTCCTCTTCCCAAGAAAGGCAAATAAATGATCAGAAATAAATGCAACTAAAAAACAACAATGAAGGATCACCACTTAAAATGATGACTTTTTTTTTCAAGCAAGAACAAGTGCCATTCATAAAAGGGTAGCTACAGAAAAGCATAGAGCAATCATTTCAATAGCCAGTGCCAGTCACCCTTTTTGTCTGTTCATGAACATCCTTCTGGGCAAAACTTCACAACAACAAAAAAAATAAAGTCACTTAGGTCATAGCCTACTACTAGTTCCTACCTCCTGTCTGGAGAATGTCACATTCTAAGTATCCATGCTCTTCATAACAACAACATGTAAGCCTGATAATTATCCATGTTAAAGTTTGTGAAGTAATGCAGGGCTTGTATTTATGAAAGCCCTTAGCACATTAACATAACTCTCAGGGAGCGTGGCTGGCTCCCCGGTGGAGCATGCAATTCTTGACCTCATGGTCCCGAGTTCGAGCCCCAGGATGAGTGTAGAGAGGACTTAAAAATAATCACCCTTTAACTCAGACTAAACTTACTTCTGCATTTACATAATATTTTACAAATAAGAGAGTTCATTTACTAAGAAACAAGCCTAAAAATTAATAGTTCTCTCGATATTCTGCTCTTTGCCTTATCCAACATGGAGCTTTTGCCCTGGAGCAGAGAATGGCCCTCCAACTCAACAAATGACCTACTAAAGGCAAAGTTCATCAGTTGCTTGCACTCATTTAGTGTTTTTGCACCTGTATTCACATGCTGGATCTGTGTATTTCCCTTTTGCATGCTCTTTCTGTTAAGTGTAGATATCAGTTTTTCTACTTATATAATGAACTGTGTGAATTTTCTTATCTTTTTTTAATGTTCTGGAACAGATTATATAATAGAAATTCCTTAAAATTTTGAAAGTATTTAACCCTAAAAACTTCTAGGCCCAGAGTCATATTTGAAGGTAACTTTTTTTTTAAGGTAACTTTTGATAACTTCTCAAGTCTAGTGGTTTCTAATTCTTGACTCAATCACAATAGTTTGTATTTATAATTTATATTGCCCCAGAATATGGTCCATTTTATAATTCTCACATTTCTTACTAAGGAACACAGTCTTCCTTTATAATTTTTTTATCTTTTTTTTTTAAAGATTTATTTGAGAGAGAAAGAGACTATGCACACAGTGGGAGGGGCAGACGAGAGGGAGAGAGAGAATCTCAACCAGACTCCTCACTGAGCACAGAACCTGGTCAGGGGGCTCGATCCCATGACCCTGAGATGAAGACATGAGCCAAAATCAAGAGTCAGATGCTTAACCAACTGAGCCATCCTGGCACCCCAGTCTTCTCTTATCATTTTTAATGCCCATGCCAAAGACAAAACCAGGTAAAGGAACAGGAACAAACACAACAGTTCTATAGAACCTGTTCTTCACACAACACCAAAGGAAGGTTACAAGGTACTGGTCAAAAGCAAAGAAAAAAACCAATGAAGTAAAGGCAGGAATTAGCTGATCTCCTTCAGGCAATCCAGCACTGTCACACAAGAAAGCCAGGGCAAATGGTACCCATGGAGACCTGGCAGCTACTTAGACAGCTTCTAACAAGACAATCTTCACTTGCCAGAAGTCTGCAGAAAATTCTGATTTGAACTTAAAAAAGGAAAGAAAGCAAAAAGATTTTATTTTGAATTTTATAGCTGGGAAAACAATATGATAACATGATTCTTCCCATTAACTCTAAGTTTTCAGTCAGTTTTAAAGACTTATTAGAGAAGAGCTACACAAACAGTTCATTATTTGCTTATTAAAATTCCTTTTTTTACAGTCCTACGCCTACAATCAATCTGATTAAACTAATTCTCATTCCTTCAAGGAAGAGATTTAGAAAGATCTTCCCAAAGATTTCTCTCAAATTGGGCTCCTAAAATCAAAAGGACACTCACTCACTCGTAGTGATGACATTACAGCGGGAAGAAAACAAGGTGTGAAGATTATGAAGCTAACTTTGAAAGCACTGCCAAGGAAGACAAGTTTATATTCTCATGTTACTGGTTCTGAGTCATGCATCCAGTATATCTCAAACAACTAGTCCTCTGAATCACACCTGAACTCTGTATTTGAACTTACCTTCCCATTGGACCAACCAGTTATCAGTTCACACACTCCATCAGAATTAAGGTCGAAAGCATGAATGCTCATGGCATGATTTTTAGACTAAAAAAGAATTTCAATAATTAGTCCAGAAGTCTTTCAATAAGTATAAAATCCCTGAATAATGAAAGCTGAATTATACTAACTTTAATTCTCCAGTATCGAGCTGTTTTGTCATAAACTCCAACTGTGCCATTGGAAAGGGCATAACCAAATCGACTGCCATACATAGGGCAAAGAGAGGTGATTATCTGCAAGAAATAACACAACATCTTCCCATAAGCTCAATTTGATGCAAAGTATGGCTTTATAAAATTGCAAGCCTTGCTACCAAGTGTGTGTTAAAATTAGATTTAAATCTGTTCAAGGGGAATGTACTCCTCTTCTTTATGATCCATGTCATCTATTTCAAGAGTTGGGTAATCAGAATTAAATGAACTCACAAAGTTTGCTTTTCGAGATCAAACTTATGCGGCAACTTGAGGCAAATTATTTTAAAAAAATAAAACTGAGTGAATAAGGATGAAATAAAGTGAGTATATAAGAAACAGAAAATGTACAACAGACACTGTTATAAATACTAACTCAAAAAATGTTTTAATATCTTACAGTCTAAATTTTAAAGACCTGTAAAACCCAGAACTGAATCTTTTATCTACATGCCTCCTTTCTATGACATAATTTATTGCTTGCTAAATATGAAAAATGTTTTTTAGAAGGAAACATAATTCTTTGAAAAGTACAAACCTAAGCACATGGAATTGTGTATGTAACAATACACAAAATGTGTATACCATACAGAAATATTTATAGGACTGTCTGAGGATTTAACACCTTTAAGAGGATGAAATTTTAGACACTGAATAAAATTATCCTTTATTTAAAGTTAAGACCAGAGCTTAATGATATCTATGTTCCTGCAGATCTACTTTCTAATTCTGACATGAATACAAGAGATATTAAGAAATAAATTGTATAAAGCAAAGAATAGTTATATAATTTCCTCTACACCTACAGCTTTTCTACAAAACCACCCACTTCACTTAACTCTGAATGCAAAGTGCTGTGTAGGATTCCAGAATTATTTAGCTCAAGGCATTCTTTTGGCAATAGTCTGTACTGTTCAACTGCCAAATGAATTAAAATTTTGCTGATCTGCAAAATGACATTTGAGCTAGGAGCAAAATCAAACCAAAATGAGAGGAAAATGGCCCTGAAATGAACAATTTTGTAAAGTTCAGATTTTCATAAACTTAGCCCCAAATTCTGTAGGTCCCGTAAGTCCTTCATTAATTAGTTCTCTAATTAACTAGTTTCTCTCTTTTGTTGGACCAGGGACCAGAGGACCAACAGTCAGCTCAAGTCCCTACCTCTATTTCATGGTCTCCTGTCCTTTTCTAGGATTTAGGAAAAAGATGTTTCAAAGAATGCAGCCTCCTCACATGTAGTATTGACAATAAACAGAAATCCAACAAAACCTGAATAATTTCAACCAAACTGGAAAAGATTTACTACCAATTTGAATGAAAGAAAAACGATAATGCAGGACACAGCACCTACAGACCGGTGATAAGCAAGCTGGCATTTTTTTGAAGGGGAAGGAGGAAGTAGCAAACCCCTTTAAAAACCTAATGAAAGCTAAGGACACTCTCCAAAAAAAATCATGTTAAGCACAGACACTTAAACAGAACCCCTCAGCCTTCATTAGGGCCATTAATTTTCTCCACCTACAACTATCAGTTTATAATTATAAAATGTATATTTTATAATTGTATAAAATGTATAAAATGCATAAAAAGCATAGTAGAACTGAGTAAAAATGTATAAAATATGTAAAAATGTATAAAATATATAAAAATATATAAATGTGACTGTATAAAAAGCACAGTAGAACTAAGTAAGAATCTATGATCCTCGCTATAGGATAAAGGTCAATTAGCTAAATCAAGGGTAACACTTTGTATATCAATATGCAAGTTTTGCTTTTTGGTCTTTTTTTGTAGTTAGTAGAACAGAAGCCTGACTCCTAGACAGCTTCTGTAAGTGGCAAAAAGCAACGACAAGTGGCTAGGACAGGTTCTGAGGCCAGTGCCCTCAAGATTTCTGATCCAAACTCTCGGACACCACCTGACTACACTTTGCAGGATCCCAGCATTCTGAGGACTCAGACTCCCTTCTGTTGTGTTTGCTGCCCGTTTAGAATGTTCACGAGCCACTGGTCCTTTATCCTCTTCTCCTTTCTTCCTTCAGAATATCCTAATTCAGTTTTCTGTTTCCATTTTGCCCAATCCTGGAGAACCAGCAGCAAATACATATCCTAAGAATGCCAAAACTACAATGGATAAGGGCAATCAGTAGGAAAATAAAGCTTGAACTTCATTTAGGTTCTACTATATGAGTAATTCCAATCACGGAGAAACCAGCCAAGTTCTCTAACATCTGATTTTAAGTTCACTGTCAGAAATGTGCCCAAGAAGTACTTAATTTGAATGAAGAAGAAAAGTTATAAAAATCTTGTTTGGGTACTTCATTAATCTATTTAATACATATGATGAGGAGGCAGACAAGGGAAAGTTCAAATCCTGACCACACAACTTCAAAGCCATGATGGTGTGTGAGTAATTTATTTTAGTTTTTAGTTTTTATTTGTGTGTGTGTGTGTGTGTGTGAGTAATTTAACAAAGACACAACACCAGAGGCATCTGGGTGGTTCAGTCAGTTAAGCGTCTGCCTTCAGCTCCGGTCATGATCCCAGGTTATGGTCCCGGGATTGAACCCCATGTCAGGCTCCCAGCTCCCTTCTCCCTCTCCTTCTTTTCTCTCTCTCTCAAATAAATGAGTAAATAAAATATTTTTTAAAAAAAGAAAGAAACTTAACACCAGTTTCCTCATCGGTAAAGAGGAATAATAGTAATACCTTCCTAATAGGGCTGTTATAGGAGTAAATGAGTTAGTTTATGTAAAGCACTTAGAACAGTATCTGGCATCTAATAGGTACACCATAAATGGTTACCATTATTAGTTATTATTATTATCAATATGCATTAACTCATTAAAAGAAAGGCCTTTATGTATCCCACAATTTTTCTCTATTTAATCAGTCTGTTCAAAATATATCTTTTTTCCCCTGTTCCCAACACCTCCTCCCAACTCTCAGAATGTATCTTGATACAGGATTTTTAAGTGCATCCTTCTCTGTAATGTGCAATTCTGTTTAACCCCCACAGTTTTTACCCCAAAACTGTCTGGATTATAGGAAGAGGTCCCAGAATTCTCATCTGATGTGACATTTCATGGTGCTGATCAGTCTTGCCCAAGGTTACCATGACTCTGATGTGACACTCCTTACCTCTGTTTCTGTCATTTCTGCCACAATCTCATCTTCTTTAAAAACTCGGATATCAAAATCCTCTGACCCAACGAGAAGCTGAAAGGGAAAAGAATCATGCATAGTTAGTGCAACAAGTGAACACAGCAGAATTTCCATAAATAAAACAAAAAAACTGCACGACACTTTATACACTGCTACTGCTACGTGAGAGTTTCAATCTCCTGAGAATCTGGTACTCGGGAAGGTTTTCCCACTGGGAAAGTCCCCAGGTTCAGTTAGTGAAGAAAAAGTGGCCATTACAGATTTTATCTGCACATCGGGATGCACATTGTGCCAGAACATGTCCTTCCACCAAGAAGGTGAAAACACGCCCTGGCTTGGTGCCCTTCTCTGCCTGCAGACAGAAGCCCCGTCTCAAATGCCGGAGACCAGTAGCCATGGACAAGAGACAGGTAAGTCAATGCCTGACACAGCTCAAGAAACTGACTCCTGGGGCGCCTGGGTGGCTCAGTGGATTAAGCCGCTGCCTTTGGCTCAGGTCATGATCTCAGTGTCCTGGGATCAAGCCCCGCATCGGGCTCTCTGCTCAGCGGGGAGCCTGCTTCCCCTTCTCTCTCTGCCTGACTCTGCCTACTTGTGATCTCTCTTTCTGTCAAATAAATAAATAAATAATCTTGGGGCGCCTGGGTGGCTCAGTGGGTTAAGCCACTGCCTTCGGCTCAGGTCATGATCTCAGGGTCCTGGGATCGAGTCCCGCATCGGGCTCTCTGCTCAGCAGGGAGCCTGCTTCCTTCTCTCTCTCTCTCTGCCTGCCTCTCAGTGTACTTGTAATTTCTCTCTGTCAAATAAATAAATAAAATCTTAAAAAAAATAATAATAATAAATAAATAAATAAATAATCTAAAAAAAAAAGAAACTGACTCCTAGAGGAACCATCAGAGTAATTTCAAAGGCTAAGAGCCCATTTCTCTCAAACTTTTAGATTCATGAAAACGTTAGCCACAATTGAAAACTACTTACTAATACAGTCTCAAAGCATCAGAATTGTGAATATGGCTGTGGTCACATCAACTGTTCTGCCCCCTCTCCCTGTCCTGTGTCTTTGAAACATCACGGCCTTGATCTCTGTATTAGATTAACACAAGTGATGTATTGTTCAAAAGAGGAGAAAGATAAATGAGGCCAGGTAGCTTGTCATTTAGGCAAGAGAGCACCAAAATCAACCAAGAGAAGCTAAAGCTTCTCTTAACACTAATGTCATTGTCATAGGAAAATTATTCTGCTGAACACACAAGATAAGTATCTCCTCCTCCACACACCTCTTTCTTACCATCACCGTCAAAGTCACATAAGGCCAAGGAATGAACATTATCTCCAGTAACCTGAAAATAAAACCAAAGCTCATTAATATGCCATCTTTTTTTCACTTAATCCAAATACATTAGCTACATGGAAGAGGATTATACAAACCACCAATGGGTATTATTCAAATTACAAATCTTCTTTTTTTAATGTACAGAATTATAAATAAGATTCTATTTCATTTTTCTTATTCATTATACTCAATGGTAAAAAACAAACAAAGCATAAAGAACATTAAAAGTAAAAATGTTTAAGAGGATTAAGAGAATGTTTTGTTCTTCATACCGTCCAAAAGAGATCATTTCCTTCATGATCAAAACCCTGCAGAGCACAATTTCCACCAATAATGGCAAGAGGGGGGGAAATGTCTCCCAGTGTTCCCAGCACAATTGCATTGGCCCCATCTGCAACCTGAGGAGGACAAAAAAAGACATAAAAATCTCAGATTCAGAGATGCACAGGCACAGAGGAAGTAACATATATCCTTATTTTTATTTGGATACTCAAATCTCTCTGTCATCATTTGTGAGAAGCCATACGGTCTCCTGAGAGGCAGGACAGGGCCGTGCACTGAGGACAGTCACTGTGGCTTATGTGCGCTTCTACGAGGATGAGCAGAGATCCATGATCGACTTGGGCTGCTGGCCTCTCACTAATCTGCCACCAATAAACTGCTACAGAATCTGAGGTTCTCTAGAACTGTTCTAGAGGCCAAATGCTTGACAGAATCAAATTTATGCTTTTAAAACACCCAAGTTTTTACAACCCATATTAACCATGTCGGATGGAAATCTTTTTAATACTTATTACCTAGTTCTCTTGCTACTACTCTTTTTAATTGTAAAGTTCCTGAGAAGTAAAAGAATAATAAAATACCTACATCCCCACCGTCTAGAATTAATGTATGTTCTAGACTTCTTGAATAAAGCATATAAGCATAATTTAATTTATTTTTTAAAAATTCAAGGATATCTTTGGAAATACAAATTATTCATTATACATGAAAATAGTCCTTATTTATATAATCTGCATATAGGAAAACTATAAAAAAAAAGATTGGCCATAAAGGAGAGAAAAATTCATTAGAAATTAAAACTGCTGGGGCGCCTGGGTGGCTCAGTGGGTTAAGCCGCTGCCTTCGGCTCAGGTCATGATCTCAGGGTCCTGGGATCGAGCCCTGCATCGGGCTCTCTGCTCAGCAGGGAGCCTGCTTCCCCCTCTCTCTTTGCCTGCCTCTCTGCCTACTTGTGACCTCTCTCTGTCAAATAAATAAATAAAATCTTTAAAAAAAAAAAAGAAATTAAAACTGCTAAATGGCCAATCAAAAGATAAAAAGGTAAACAATAAACTGGAAAAATGCCTATGATATCTAATATAATATTAATTATATTCTTTTGTAAATAAAATAAAAGAGGTAATAGAAAGCAAATAAATAAGAAAAAGATAAATACCCAAGTCAAAAAAAGAACAAGAAATTCACAAGAAATACATATCACCAAAGAACATGAAAATCTTTATTCTCACAATGTATTATTTCTAATTTTCAGATTTGAAAGATGAAAAATAATATTATACATTGTTGGCCAGGTGTGATAAAACAGGTACTCTCATAGTCTGTGGGGAAGGTGGGCAATAGTGTCTGTAGAGAGCAATTTAGCAATATTTATCAAAAATCTCATTTTAAAAAGGCATTTATGGGGTGCCTGGGTGGCTCAATTGGTTAAGTAACTGCCTTCAGCTCAGGTCATGATCCCACAGTCCCAGGATCAAGTCCCACATCAGGCTCCCAGCTCCACGAGGAGTCTGCTTCTGCCTCTGACATTCTCACTTCTCATGCTCTCTCTCATTGTTGCTCTCAAATAAATAAGTAAAATCTTTAAAAATTAAAAAATTTAAAAGGACTTTATGCAATCTGAAGAGAAACCAGAGTAAAAAAGGCCTTTACCTGAGCAGTTGCAGAGGTGCATTCTTAAGATCATTAATTATGTGTCAACTTGGTTAGACCATGGTACCCAGATATTGAATCAAGTATTATTCTAGTAGGAGTTTCTAGGAAGGTATCTTTTTAATGAGATTAACATTTAAATCAGCAGACTCTGAGCAAAGCAGATTGCCCTTGACAATATGGGTGGGCTGCACCCAACCAGTTGAAGGCTTTAATAGAAAAAAAGACTGACCTCCCTGGAGGAAGGATTCTGCCACCAGACTGTCCTTGGACTCCAGTTTCAACATCATCTCTTCCCTGGGTGATGCCTAATCTGCAAATTTTGGACTTGCCAGCCTTCACAACTGGGTGAGCCAATTCCTTAAAATAAACCATGCAATCTCTCTCTCTTCCTATATGCACATATACACATCCTACACTCAATTTCAGTCTTCCACAAAAATACACGAGGAATATCTTTGTGATCCTGAAATAGACAAAGACTTCTCAGGACGGAAAGAGCACTACTAAAGAAAAAAACCAAACAGCTAGACTTCCAACAAAATCTGAAACTTTTGCTCATCAAAAGACACCTACTTACTGGAATGAGCCACGTACTGGGAGAAGATATTTGTTATATATATTTTTATTTACTGTATATATTGTAAATGTTTATATATATATATATGTGTGTGTGTGTATATATATATATGAACTTGTATCCAATATACCCAAAGAAAATCTACAAATTAATAATACAAAGTATCAATAAAAAAACAAGCAAAAGACCTATTTATTAGACACTTTACGAAAGAATTCAAATTAAGTGGGAACTAAGTACAAGAAAAGATGTGCTTTTTCTTTACAAAACAACTGGATTGTATCTTTTAAGTGGGTGAATTGTATGGCACGTGAATTAGATCTTAATATATGTTAACATAAGTTGTAGAGGAAAAGGTTACATGTATATAGTATGATCCCGTTTTATAAAAAATTTCACTTAGTAAAATCAGTTTAAGAGTTGTGTTATTTCTAGATGGAGAAATTATAAGTTCTTTTTTTTTTTTTTTGCTTCACTATCTTTTCCACAATAAAAATAAATAACTTGGGTAAAAAACTGCAGTAGCCTGTAGATGGCAGAGCACAGTATGTGCTTTTCCTATAAACTACTGTACTACACTTAAAATGCAAAGCTAACAGGTCTGATCACTGACTTTCTGACTCCTGGCTGAGCTCTCACTACATCTTGACAGGTGGTGGTAGCACAGATGTGCCTCACGGGGGACAAGCTGGAGTGGCAACCGTGGTTACCAACCATGAAGAAACAAGGAAACAAGGAAGTGTCAGGCAGAATGCAGAGGGAAATGGAAAAATCTCTGAGTTCTTTACATTAAGAGAGCCATACAATACGCAAACCAAAATACCATCTCTCACCTCTCATCTCTTTCAAGTGTAAAATACCAATGGCCATTCATGAGTAATGGGAATGTTACAGCTGTGAAGGGGTATACTTACCTCTCTGTAGAACAAGTCTGAATTATTGTAGACATCATAAGCCAGAAGATTAGTCTGTGTCCCCACTAAAAGAGCATCATACCCAAGTTCTGGGTTCAGTGCTCCTGCAGTCAGGCAGCTAACTGCCTGGTTAATGTTGAGAAGTGAAACATCAGATTCCAGGGGGCTCTGGAAGACCCTGGAGGCACTGAAATGCTGGCTCCGGGTATGAGGATTGTGAATAAAAACCTAAAACAGAAACAATTAATTACATCCCTTTAAGATACCAAAAAAGGGGCGCCTGGGTGGCTCAGTGGGTTGAAGTGTCTGCCTTTGGCTTGGGTAGTGGTCCCGGGGTCCTGGGATCAGGCCCCACATGGCTCTCTGCTCAGCAGGGAGCCTGCTTCCCCCTCTCTCTGCCTATCTCTCTGCCTACTTGTGATCTCTATCAGATAAATGAGTAAAATCTTAAAAAAAAAAAAAAGTTTAAGATACCAAAAATGTAAAATTAACATACATGTTCTAAGAGACCCAGGGTATTAATAGCCTCCTCCTGGTCAACCTTCGGGAAGTGCTACCAGATACAATGTGATTGCTTCACACAAAGATGATCACATAACATACTTCCTATAGTATCTGTCATCCAAGCACCTAATACATTCACTTCCTAACCCTTAAAATTGGTTTCAGGGGTGCCTGGCTGGCTCATTTGAAAGAGCATGTGACTCTTGTTCTTGGGGTTTTAAATTCAAGCCCCGTGTTGGGTATAGAGATTACTTAAATAAGTAAAACTTACAAAAAAAAAAAAAAAACCTGGTTGTTTCAAGGGTTAAAACTGATAGTTTCAGAGGCACCTGGGCGGCTCAGTGGGTTAAAGCCTCTGCCTTCCACTGAGGTCGTGATCCCAGGGTTCTGGGATCGAGCCCCTCAGCAGGGAGCCTGCTTCCCTTCCTCTCCCTCTAACTGCCTCTCTGCCTACTTGTGATCTCTGTCAAATAAATAAATAAAATCTTTAAAAAAAATGATAATTTTAAAGCCTGGTTGTTCACAGATCTGTTTTACAAACTTAAACTGAGTCATGCGGTCAAGCTTTTTCAAGGTTTCATGGTCTGTACTAGTAATACAGACTTAAAAATTAGTCCAAAGTTAATTAACTTAGTAGTTTCAACTCTCATAGATATAATCACCCCAAGAAGGGTCACTGTTAGTGGGGTAAGAGGATGTTAGATAATAAAATGGCTTGTGGCCATCCAAAAGGGCACAGTACAAAACTGCCATGTGGCATATCTGTAATATTAAAATTTCATTAGGGAAATCTTCCCTGTCTAAAAAATGCAAAGTAAAAAAGGATAGTAAACACTGTACTAGAGATCTCTTAAACCTTTTCCAGCTTTAAAATTCACTCATTTTTAGAGGCGCCTGGGTGGCTCAGTGGTTAAGCCTCTGCCTTCAGCTCAGGGTCATGATCCCAAGGTCCTGGGATTGAGCCCCACATCGGACTCTCTGCTTGGCAGGGACACTGCTTCCTCCCCCGCCCCGTCTCTCTGCCTACTTGTGATCTCTGTCTGTTAAATAAATAAATAAAATCTTTAAAAATATTTTTCACTGATTTTTAAATATGTATTTCATCCTTTCGATAGAAACCCAAAGATTAATTTTATTATTATCAAACAAGACAGCCTGCTCAACAACAAATAATTTTCAAAGGAAATGATCAGAAATATACAGAAAAGGTACATAGCTATGGAATATCGTGTTGATGTCCTCTGGCTTTTATAAACATTACTGCATTACTGATCCTCACAACAAGCCCTGGTTTACAGATGAGGTCAGAAGGGTAAAGGCCGTTTCCCAAGGTCTGATGACTGGTAAGTGACAGGGGTAAGACCTGATGCCTGGCATCTGGTTCCAGAACCTACCAGCCACCATGTCTTACTTCCTTTTAGAACAGTTTGGAACAAAAGAATTCTTTCAGAGTCTTCCAGTAATTAGGCTGAGGGAGAACAGGAGCGGAAATCACTTATGGACTTCATGTTCACTGCAATTGGAACAGAAAGAGTTTGGAGTTTGTGGCCAAGAGCAGAAAGACTCCCAGGAGCAGACTTCTCCCTAATTCCCCTCCTGCTGTTCTCCGAGTCTCCAGGAGACCTACCGGTCTCTCGGGCATGGAAAAAGCCAAGCTCAATCACACAGCAAATGGATCGCTCCCCATGTCTTCAGTCAAAGGACTGGCTGAAGTTCATGGAACATCTGCTCTAGCTGAGGGGATGCTGCTGACAGCAGGAATTCAACGGCTCCCCTCAGCCCCATGGTGAGAGGAAAAAATGTCCCCAGAGGAAAACGAAATGTTCATCTTGCAAAAAACTCCTTTTTAAAATATTGCTCAAACAAAACAAAAATAAAATCCTTGCTCAGGCTCAGAGACCAAATCCCAGTAACTCAAGAGTCATGTTCTCAACAAAATCCCATTTATAATAACAAAATCCTGTTTCTAGAGATGTGGGCTCCAGTGGTCAAGCAGGGCATTAGCCTTACCTGGAATGTTTGTTATTATTGTCTTGTTGTTGCTTAATTACTTTTAAAAGAGAGTATATTCCTGTATTATTTGGATCATAAAATGTCACCATTTTTTTAACTCATAACTTTTGAGACTTGTTTAAAGTTCTAAACAAAATATCCAATTACACAGGTCACACAGGACTTTTTCTTTCTTTCTCTCCTCTCTCTCTCTATTTTTTTTTTTAACTCCAGAAACAGACCTAGACTCCAGGGTCCCTGCCTTCCACTCTCAGTCACATTCTAATGAAAGGGCTTCCCTAGACACCTGGGCCTGACCTTCCTGCTTCTCCATTTACACTCACCTCCCTGCATCTCTGCTGCAGTACCAGCCAGAGTTATGCCTTATCTTAAAATATTAATCAAACCCCACCACCCGAAAACAATGGTCTTTACACAGCCTACCTGCCTTATATGACCCGGCCCCTGACTACCTCACTGCTTCCTTCATTCCATTCCAGCCCCACAGCCTTGTGTTCCTAGAACACACCAAGCATATTTCCACCTCAAGGCCTTTGCACTCGCTGATCCCTCTGCTGGGAAGGCACCTACCCCACAGACCTGCAGGGCTTCTGTCTTCCCTTTCTTCAAATCTCTGATCTACAGTTATCTTATCAGAGGCCTATGGAGCACCCTATCTAAAATAGCAATCTCGGGGCACCTGGGTGGCTCAGTGGGTTAAGCCGCTGCCTTTGGCTCAGGTCATGATCTCAGGGTCCTGGGATCGAGTCCCGCATCCGGCTCTCTGCTCAGCAGGGAGTCTGCTTCCTCCTCTCTCTCTCTCTGCCTGCCTCTCTGCCTACTTGTGATCTCTCTCTGTCAAATAAATAAATAAAATCTTTAAAAATAAATAAATAAAAATAAAATAGCAATCTCCCTCATTTCCATTCCCTTACTATTTTCCCCCTAGGGAGACATTATCTGTGTGTTATTTATATGTAAATATAAATACATTTTAACACATAAATAAAATATATAAATATAAAATATTTAATTTTTTTCTCCCCCTGGTGTCTAGCTCCCCCTTTCAAACGTAAACTCCAAATGAGTGAGACTTGCCAATTTCATCCTTGCAACTATGAAGCTAAGAACGGTGCTTAGTAGTAAGCCCTTATCAAATAAGGGGCAGAGCCAATATCCACAGCACATTTTCAGCCCATTTATTTAGCTGCTATGCACCCACGAAACCAATATGATTTTTTTTTTTTTTTACATTTGCAGTACTTCTTAACAATAACTAACATTATCACATGCCAGGCCCTATGCCAGGGCGTTCTTCTTCATTACAGTACCTAATGAAAAGGAATCATTACTTCCTACTCATGTATCCCAAGGCATATCATCTAACATACAGCATAGGTGGAAATGACTTGAAAACTATAAAACATTATATAAATGTTAGCTTATTAAATCTACACTGGGTCAAGAACAGGTGGCTTACCTTTCATTTCCACCACTTTCTAGTTGCATGACCTCGTGCATTACTTTGAACCTCTCTGAATCCCTATTCTAGTCAGTGAAGTGGGAGTCACAACAACAAAATAACTACTAACAATGAATGACTTACATGCCTACATTTCCCACACCCCAAGCGCTTTACATGTATTAACTTACTTAGTCCTCTTAACAACCCTATGTGGTAGATACTATTATTAAGTACTTTGCCCAAGGTCACGAAATTAGTAGGTACTAGAGCTAGGATCACACCTTTGCCATGCTGCTGCCCTTGGCATTGTAGCAAGGACGCTGAGATAATTCGTGTAATGAAGCTCTGTACCTGTTAAATGCTATTACGCTTGGTGTCACTGTATTCCACGAATTTTGGTCATGCCTCCATCAGTACAGAGTGCCTTGATATGCCTTGTCTGCTGGGTTTTAAGCTTTGCGAAACAGGGATTTCAGCTTTATCTCTGAACCCCCAACATCTAGCACAAAAGAGGTGTTCAGTAAGTCTCCTGAATGTTAAATGGCCATTTCATTTCTGTGACTTCCACACCTTGGACAGCACCCAGCACACAGTAAGCACCCAACAAGTACTTAGTGAATAACTTACAGGAAAAAAAACGTAAATGTACATGGATAAAAATCAAGTGCAATTTGAATCATTGAATTTTCGGGTCTTTGTATATTTTTCCGTAAAGTTGTTTGGTTCGAGAGGCAATACAAAATAGTGGAAGGAGCTCCCGAGTGACAGGCGGAGGCCCTGGGCTCCGCTACCGCTCTTAATCCTGACAAAACCCCTTCCCTCCTGGGGACTTTTCTTCCCTAAGCTCCCTATCTGCACAGGGGCTCCAACACTCTCCGAGTCTAAGTTCCTGTAGACAAGTAAAGTTAACTGCTCGGAAAAGGCCTTCAGGCGAGACCCCATTATTTTTCGTTATTCTGCGCTGGCCGGGGAGCTAGAGACTGCAGGCCGGTTGCCGGGCAACAGTGGCTGGGGGCGGGGTCGCACGATGAAGGGCGGGTTCGCCGGGGCGCGGCCGGCGGAGATCCTGGGGACTCGAAGGACCCAGACTCCGTGCGGTGGGAGCGGTTACCTTGCCCGCTTGGGTGGCGGCTGCCAGGCACGGGTGAGTCCCGTCGTAGCGCCCTATGGCCACCATGCGGGGGCTGATTTTGTGGCGCAGTTTCAGAGTGAACACGGGCAGCAGCATGATGGCGGCAGCACAGGGGAAGAGGGCCCGCGGCGCTAGGCTTGCGCTGCGGAGCCGGCCTCACCCGCCGTGGTGCGGGGCTCCGGGACGCGAGTAGCTCGTCTCCAGCTGCTTTAAGCCTGGCGCGAAACAGCGCGGGATCGGGATGGCCCCCACCAAGACCTCCCGCTCTTTCTGCGGCTGCGCAGGCCCACCTCGCCTCTTCTGCGGCTGCGCGGGCTCCGCCCGGGTCCGTCTGCTGCTGTGTGGCCGGGCCTCGCGCGGCGCTGAGGTGCAGGTAGTTTCTCTCTTCGCTGCTGTAAGTTTACCTCATTCCAGTTCACTGTACGAACGTGTCTGAGCGGTTACACCCGCGGGACTTCTCCCGGCACCACAACCAAGCTGCACGCCTTCGGGTTCCACACACAAGTACCCCACGCTCCCAAAGGGCCTTAGTTCAGGAAAGGTGTCTTGAATGCCTTCTCTCCCTCTTGATTTAGCTATTAGTGGGGGCAAACCACAGTAGTTACCTGCGCTAGGTATACCCATCTTTTCCAAATAAATAAAAATCGTGCTTTAGACTCTCATTTAAGTAATGCAGCCCCCCTTGTAAAATTCCCTATATATTTTTAAATGAAAATATACAAAATAGAAAAGTCACAAAACTTCCCGACATTCATTCAAATAGACTACGTGTTAGATCCTGTTCTAGAGGATAGAGGTTTAGCCGTCAACGTACTAGTTTACTGCTCTACTGGAGCTCTCCTAGCACTGACTAGTCAGCAGAGACCAGCACAAAACAAAAAATACATGTAGTAGGTCATTTAATGATGAGAACCATAAAAGGGGAGAAAGAGGGATAGAGATCTCAAGTGATATTTAGGTAAGGAAAGTGAGGGAGCCATCCTGGAGGAAGAGTGTTTCAGCAGGCGCAAAGGTCCTGAGCACTCCCTTTGGCTGCCTTCCAGAAACAGACATTTAGAAGTGAGGTATGAGGGACACCTGGGTGGCTCAGCTGGTTAAGCAGCTTGCCTTAGGCTGGGGTCATGATCCCAGGGCGCTGGGTTCAAGTCCTACATCTCGCTCCTTGCTCACAGGGAGCCTGCTTCTCTCTCTGCCTCTGCCTGCCACGCTGCCTGCTTGTGCTCTCTCGCTCTCTCTCTCTGAGAAATAAATAAAATCTTTAAAAAAAAAAAAAAAAGTGAGGGAGGAGATGAGTGGGAACCAACAGAGGAGACTGAGAAGGAACAGCCATTGGGGAAGTAGGACCAGGACAATATAGTGTTCTGGAAGCTGAGGGGAGATGGAGAAAAGAAAAACAACTGTGTCAGATGCTGAAAGATGAGTTCTAGAATATTCTTGTTACTTAGATTCTGCAATCACAGCTGTACAAATGAGCATCTTTCCTAGAGCCTACTGTTGCATCTGTGAGCTGGTGTATCCTCCTTGGGAGATCATGTCAAAAGACTGAATTTGAAGGCCTTGATGAAATGTAAGACCTGAGACAATGGCCCTCTGCAGCCCCTCTGATGGTCCTTGACTCCGAGTTCCCCTAGGCCCTTTCTGCCCCACCACCTCCTCTGTCACCCATCGAGACATCACAGTTCGTAGCAGTTCCCCAACCAGCCTGAGCGTAGAAATTGCCTTGGCTTGTCCCCCTGTCCTCATCCATCAGAACTTAATTTGCTCTGTAAAGTATCCATCCCCTCTGCCCCCATAATCTACCTCCACAAAGTTGTCAGCAAACTGAATCCACTTTGCTAATATCTAATCTTTCCCATGAACAGCTTGAAGGAAATGGATCTCTAACAGAGATCTCTTCAGGCAGTAAGTTTTCAGACAGTCTCCATATGCCAGGCTGTGTTCAAGGACCTATGAAAACAGCGGTGGACGAGAAAGATGTAATCGGTGTCCCTGTGGAGTTTACAACCTGGAGGAGGTAAGGAGCAACAAACATTACACGTGAAAGCCAATAAGATCGTTTTGTCTGGTCATAGACTGATGTGCTGGATGGGGGAAAGGCTCTCGGAAGAAATTTGAACTAAGATCTTGATGACAAGTAATCAGCAGCCATTAGAAGATGTGGGGGAAGGGCTTTCCAGACAGAGGCAACAATAAAGGCAAAGGCCCTGGTTGGGTATGTTCCAAGATCAGAAAGAAGACAACATGGCTGGAACCTAGTGAGTGAGAAAGAGGTCACATCACCTCAGGCTGTGAGCCACACCAAGGAGCTTGCGTTTTACTCTTTAGCAGGCAGACGAGTCCATGGCTTACTGGATTTCCATATAAGGCTGGACTTGGTCTTCATCCACCCTGCGAAGCCTTACTCACTTTATGGACTGCCTTGGTGGCCTTCATCTTTATAGTTTCTCTTCCTCACAGGACCTTACAATCAGCAGCCGCATCACTAACATTTATATCACTAACATTTCATTTTCTATGTACCACCATTTCTAAGTACTTCATGGGGATCCGCTCACTTAATCCTACAATAACCCTTAGAGACAGGTGCTACTGTTAGCCCATTCTACAGATAACAAAACTTTTCCTCTGTCAGCTCCTCCCTTCGTAACTCTTCATCGGCGCCCCAGTTTCAACCAAAGAAAGTTCAAGCACTTTGACAGCTTATAGAGATCAAATTCTGACCACTACTAGCCTCTGCAAGCCTCCTTTTCTGCCCCCTCTTGCCTCAAACCCGATCCCTTCTTAGATGCTGTCTCTAGCTTCCCCACCTTTGCTCACATTGGCCCTCTGCCTAGAATGTCCTTCCCTTTCATGGGTCCCCTGGAAATCGCATCATTTGCCATATTGGAGCCATTCAAGTCTTTGGATCACAATCCTAGTTAGGATCAGCAAGGATCCCCAAAAGGGTAGATAATCCCCATCCTCCTTGACAAACACTGATCAGAACAGAGGACCTGGGAAGACTGTCCTCCAAGGAAAAACAGCCAGGAGAGACTGGCCCAGAAATGACTCTCCCTCTACCAACAGTCCCAGTCTTCTCTACCTCCCCCTTCTGACACCCTCCCCCACCCCACCAAGAATCACTGGTTCTTCAGAGGGGACAATTGTCATCTTCACATGAGTGAAACCTGGAGTTCCTGAGGACCCAGGACTTGTGGGGAGTTGCTGGTGGGCTCTAGGTTGACAGCACTACCTAGTGGGTAAGCCCACAAGTCTCAAAGTATGAAGAAGACCTGAGTTCAGATTTCTCCTCCATCAGTGAGGCTCAGGCCCATCACTGAATGCTAACGCTCATATGTACTGAGTGCTTTCTCTGTGCCAGGCTCTTGACATACACACACTCACTCGCTTAATCCTCACAGCCACCCTCTGAGGCAGATTCTCTCATCATCCCCATTTTACAAGAATGGAAACTGAGTCACGGGAGGTTGGATCATCCCAGCCCAAGGTCACACAGCTGGTAAGTGGCAGAGCCAGGATGGCACACCAGGTGGTCTGGCTCCAGGCCTTGAGCTATGAACCACAGCACGTATCATAGTGTCTCCCGCAGTGAACTTCCTGAGCTCCAGCGTCCTCTTCTAGAAAAGAGAAGTATCTGGAGTACTGGGGAGTGTTGTGATAATTACACAAATTAATATGAGTAAAACAATGCCCTGCCTTAATAAGGGCTCCCATAAACGGTTATTATGATTATTATGAGTTTTTTATGATTTCCCCCTTGGTGAGAAGGCTGCCTTTGACTTGTTAGGGTCATTATTGTAATAAGTTTGGTGTCTTTTTTTTCTTTTTTTATCCTCTCTCTCTCTCTCTTTTTTTTTTTTTTTTTAGCAAGTAGCATTGTTTCCAGTTCTGTCTCAGCCCCCCACCCCCCAGGAGAAAACTCACCTAGCTGGACAAGGTCTGGTGGGAACTAGGTGAGACCAGAGTTAGAAAGCTCACATCCTTGGGCCACACCTGCCCTGCCCCCACCCTCCACATGCTCACCTTGCTATGTGAGACAGCCCCACTAGAGGGTGTGCAGGTGTAAAGAACAGAGGTTAGTGCACCTCAGGACTCTGGATTATAGGCCTGGAGGCAGGCCTCGTGAGAGGGCCCCTCTGGACAGAAGGTCTCCAACTGTCGGTCAAGGGGTTGACTTCTGGAGAGAGGACTGGGACAGGGGGCCACCTAGAAGAGGACTTTTGACTTTTCTTTTGTGCGCTGTGGTGTTTGCTGTTCTCATGGCAAGGTTGTACTTTTGTAATAAACACACACACTTTTGCTTTATTAACATATAATGTATTATTTGCTTCAGGGGTACAGGTCTGTGAATCATCAGTCTTACACAATTCACAGCACTCACCAGTGTTCATCACCCAACCACCCTATCCCTCCCTGGCTACCCCCCGGCAACCCTCGGTTTATTTCCTGAGATTGAGAATCTCTTATGGTTTGTCTCCCTCTGGATCCCACCTTGTTTCATTTTTTCCCTCCCTAGCCCCATGACCCCCACCCTGCCTCTCAAATTCCTCAAATCGGAGAGATCATATGATAATTGTCTTTCTCTGATTGACTTATTTCGCTAAGCATAATACCCTATAGTTCCATCCACATCATTGCAAATGGCAAGATTTCATTTTCTTCTATGGCTGCATTGTATTCCATTGTATGTATATACCACATCTTCTTTATCCTCTCATCTGTTGATGGACATCCAGGTTCTTTCCATAGTTTGGCTATTGTAGGCATTGCTGCTATAAATATTCGGGTGCACATGCCCCTTCGGATCACTACATTTGTATCTTTAGGGTAAATACCCAGTAGTGCGATTGTTGGGTCATAGGGTAGCTCCATTTTCAACTTTCTTGAGGAACCTTCATGCTGTTTTCCAGAGTGGCTGCACCAGATTGCATTCCCACCAGCAGTATAGGAGGGTTCCCCTTTCTCTACATCCTCTCCAACGTCTGTAGTTTCCTGACTTGTTAATTCTAGCCATTCTGACTGGTATGAGATGGTATCTTACTGTCGTTTTGATTTGTATTTCCCTGATATCGAGTGATGTTGAGCACTTTTTCATGTGTCTTTTGGCTGTTTGGATCTCTTCTTTGCAGAAATGTCTGTTCCTGTCTTCTGCCCATTTCTTGACTGGATTATTTGTTCTTTGGATGTTGAGCTTGATAAGGTCTTTATAGATTTTGGACACTAGCCCTTCATCTGATATGTCATTTGCAAATATCTTCTCCCATTCTGTCAGTTGTCTTTTGGTTTTGTTGAGTGTTTCCTTTGCTGTGCAAAAGCTTTTGATCTTGATGAAGCCCCAATAGTTGATTTTTGCCCTTGCTTCCTTCCCTTGCCTTTGGCGATATTTCTAGGAAGAAGTTGCTGTGACTGAGGTGGAAGAGGTTGCTGCCTGTGTTCTCTTCAAGGATTTGGATGGATTCCTGTCTCACATTGAGGTCTTTCATTCACTCTGAGTCTATTTTTGTGTGTGGTGTAAGGAAATGGTCCAGTTTCATTCTTCTGCATGTGGCTGTTCAATTTTCCCAACACCACTAGTTGAAGAGACTTTTTTCCCGTTGGACATTCTTTCCTGCTTGTCGAAGATGAGTTGACCATAAAGTTGAGGGTCCATTTCTGGACTCTCTGTTCTGTTCCATTGACCTATGTCTCTGTTTTTGTGCCAGTACCATACTGTCTTGATGATTACAGCTGTGTAAGGGAGCTTAAAGTCTCGAATTGTGATGCCACCAACTTTGGTTTTCTTTTTCAACATTCCTCTGGGTATTCTGGGTCTTTTTTGGTTCCATATAAATTTTAGGATTATTTGTTCCATTTCTTTGAAAAAAAATTGATGGTATTTTGATAGGGATTGCATTAAATCACACACACACACACACACACAAACACACTTTTTTTTTTTTTAGAGATTTTATTTATTTATTTGACAGAGAGAGATCACAAGTAGGCAGAGAGGCAGGAGAGAGAGGAGGAAGCAGGCTCCCCGCTGAGCAGAGAGCCCGATGTGGGACTCGATCCCAGGACCCTGAGATAATGACCCGAGCCGAAGGCAGCGGCTTAACCCACTGAGCCACCCAGGCGCCCCCACAAACACACTTTAAAATAAAGCAGTGTGAGGGGCGCCTGGGTGGCTCAGTTATTTGGTTATCTGCTTTGTGCTCAGGTCATGATCTCAGGGTCATGGGATCAAGCCCTAGGTCAGGCTTCCTGCTCAGCAGGAGGTCTGTTTCTCCCTCTCCCTCTTCCCCTCCCCTTTCCCCAATTTGTGCTCACATTCTCTCTCTCAAATAAATAAATGAATAAAATTTTCTAAAAATATAAAATAAAATAAAGTAGTGTGCAAGTGGAGGATGTCTGTGAATTTCAGAGATCCAGACCCACAGCCCTTCCCCACACCATTGCCCAGAAGCTGCCTATAAAGGACCCCAGTCTTGAATTTCCCCCAGATTAAGGGGAATGGCTATGAGGATCTCTCTCCAGCTCCCAGAAGGGCAGGGGTCAGAGACCACTGGAGCAGAGCAGGCAGCACAGGGTCCAGCTCTGTGAGAACACTCCATGAGCAGCCTTTCCGGGGTCCCCTCCTTCAACCCTTAATCACCTGACCCCCATCAGCTGACCCTGGTATGGGTCTGCCGCAGGCCGTAGGGGTGAGGCTGTCTGTCTGGGTGTCCTGTTAGCCTATTTCACACATGTGAGTGGTGAGAAAGGGAAGAATCATAGTCCAGGCCACTTACTTAGCAGCATGTCCCATATAAAAAAGAGCAGAAACTGCTCCTTCTGGAAGGTAGACAGGAGAAAATGTACCAAATACTACTACCCATAATTTATAGTAGAAGCTAACACCTTTTGAGCGCCTACTAGGTACCAGACTGCTAAATTCCTTACTTGTATTATTATGTCTCTTAATCCTTACAGTAATGCTATGAGATAGGCAATATTATCCCCGTTTTACAGATGCAGAAACTAATTTCAACTCCAATTTTTTTCTGCATTGCCCCCCACCACCCACACATGTCACCAAACTGGTAGGAAATCTTGTAAACACCATCTCAGCCAGGTAATCAAGATGGATAATGAGGTAAAGTCACATTATCATGCAAAGCATTTCACTTCTGTTGTACTTTCCCCTAAAACCTGAAAGCCCTATCTGATCACCAGAAAACAAGACATAAACCCAAAATGAAAGATAATCTACAAAATACCTGGCCATACGCCTCAAAACTGCCCAGATGATGAAAAGCAAAGAAAAACTAAGAAACTGTCATGGAATGGACAAGATTTGATCTTGGAGGAGAAAAAGAGCATCAGTGAGAAAACTGGGGGAGTCTGACTAGAGTTTATAATTTGGGTGGTAATGCTGTACCAATGTCAATGTCAGGCTTTTGACAGATGTCCTATGATTATGTAAGTTGGTACCGTGGCAGGGGGGGACTGGATGAAGAGTCTGCAGGAAGTCTCGCATAGTGCTGGGGATCAGGATGGTCCTGGGAGGTAGGTTAAGGGACATAAGGGAACTTTTTGGGGTGAGAAGAATGTTACATATTTTGATTGTGGTGGTAGTTACATAGATGTATATATCTCTCAAAACTCAAAAACTCATCAAACTGTACATTTTAAATAATTTTGTTGTATGTAAATTATGCCTCCAAGAAGTAGGTTTTTTGTTTTGTTTTGTTTTGTTTAAGTTTTTATTTAAATTCCGGTTAGTTAACATCCAGCGTCATATTAGTTTCAGGTACATAATATAGTGATTGAACACTTCCGTACAACATCCAGAGCTCATCACAAGTGCCCTCCTTAATCCTCGTCACCTGTTCAACCCAACCTCCCACCCACCTCCCCTCTGGTAACCACCAGTTTGTTCGCTATAGTTAAGAATCTGTTTCTCGGTTTGCCTCTCTTTTTTCCCTTTGTTCATGTGTTTTGTTTCTTAAATTCTTAAAACACAAATACATCACATGGTATTTGTGTTTCTCTGACTTATTTCACTCAGCATAATACTCTCTAACTTCCTCCTTGTTATTGCAAAGAGCAAGATTTCATTCTTTTTATGGGTGAGTAATATTCCATTGTGTAAACACCACCTCTTCTTTATCCATTCATCAATTGATGGACGCTTGGTCTATTTCCATAATTTCGTTATTGTAGATAATGCTCCTGTAAAGATCAGGGCACATGTACCCTGTTGAATTAGTATTTTTGTATTCTTTGGGTAAACACCTAGTAGTGCAATTGCTGGATGGTAGGGTAGTTCTATTTTTAACTTTTTGATGAACCTCCATACTCTTTTCTAGAGTGGCTGCATCAATTTAAATTCCACCATCTTTTCATGTGTCTGTTGGCCATCTGCACATCTTCTTTGGAGAAATGTCTGGTCATGTCTTCTGCCCTTTTTGCTTTTTTTTTGGGGGGGGTGGATGCTGGATGCCCATTTTTAATTGGATTATTTGGTTTTGGGGTATTGAGTTTGAAAAGCTCTTTATGTATTTTCCATACTAACTCTTTATCAGATATCTCATTTGCAAATATCTTCTCCCATTCAATAGGTCACCTTTTAGTTTTGTCAACTGTTCCCTTTGCTGTGCAGAAGCTTTCTAATCCCAATAGTTTATTTTTGCTTTTGTTTCCCTTGCCTCAGGAGACATATCTAGAAGGAAGTTGCTATGGCCAATGTCAAAAAGGTAACTGCCTGTGTTCTCCTTTAGGATTTTTATGGTTTCAGGTCTCACATTTAGGTCTTTAATCAATTTTGAATTTGTTTTTGTGTATGGTGTAAGAAGTTGGTCCAGTTTCATTCTTTTGCATATTGCTGTCCAGTTTTCCCAACACCATTTGTTGAAGACACTATCTTTATCCCATTGTATTCTTTCCTGTAACATTATAAGAAGGCAGGTGTACAAAACAGTACCATCCTTTCTTCCAAAGGTCTAGAATGGAAAATGCCAAAGCTTCTTCTCAATATGCTCTTCTCTCTGAACCCCAGACTGGCCTAGCTTAGCCTTCCAAGAGTGGAAGCATTGCCCAAGGAAAAGATGCCTGGAAGCTCTACCTTAATCCACAAGTTTCATTGGGACTTCTTGGGCTCACCTGAGACCAGAAATAGGTTTTTTAAATTGTTTAAATCTAAATTTAATTTAAAATTTAAAAAAATTTTACATCAATTTTTTTTTGTTTTTAAAGATTTTATTTATTTATTTGACAGAGAAATCACAAGTAGGCAGAGAGGCAGGCAGAGAGAGAGAGAGAGAGAGAGGAGGAAGCAGGCTCCCCGCTAAGCCAAGAGCCCGACGTGGGACTCGATCCCAGGACCTTGAGATCATGACCCGAGCCGAAGGCAGCGGCTTAACCCACTGAGCCACCCAGGCGCCCCAAATTTTACATCAATTTTTAAGTCACTCCCATACATAAAATCCTTCAGTGGCTTCCCATGACATAGTAAATAAAATCCAAAATCTTAACTTGGCCTATAGAGCTCTGGTATCTGTGAACCAGCACAGTACACCAAATGTGACCTTGCCTCAGGACCTTTGCACCTGGAGCTCCCTCCACCTGGAATCCTCTGCCCCCCAGATCTTGTCAAGTCTGGCTCCCACAAATCAGTTAGGTCTCAAATCAATACCTCTCTCCTTCTAGAGGCCTACCCCACTGCCAGCTCTCTCTCTCCCTAGCTGCTTGATTTTCTTCAAAGTGTTTATCTCTATCTGAGAATTAAGATATTCTTATTTACTTATTTCTTTACTTGTTTTTTGTCTGGCTCTCCACACACAAATGCAAGCTTTGCAAGGGTCTTGGCCACTTCAGATAGGGAAACCCAATAACTAGCAACTTCACCCCCAGCCCCCTGGGGGTGAAAGAGAGAAGGGTAGATAGAAGTCAGGCAGGAGAAAGCAGAAGTATGACTTTATCCCCTATAAGAACTGATCATGGGGAATGTGACTTCTCTTTGCCAAAAAAAGGAACTTCCTCACCCTGAATGCCTGAATCAGAGAGATTTGTCCATCCCTGGAGAACCACAGGCCAAGTCCTGGGTCAGGCCCCTTTAATCAATCACATGTCAAGGAGTAAAGCAGACCAGCTCTGTAGAGGAGGCTGAGATGCTAGCCCAGGAATAAGAGGGGCGAAAGACTTGGGGACTGTCATACAACATTCTCGCTCTCTCCACAAGAAACATCCCAGCCTAACATCATCCAAGCACCTTCACCGGTTTCTGGCACATAGTGGGAGCTCTGCAAATATCTGGTTAATGAATGATAGTCTAATTCAAATAAATCAATATCACATTGTATATACCTACTACACCACCTTAGAGTCTTTTCTACCTGGAATGCTCCGCCCCCTTCTCCCCCAGATCTTGTCCAGCCTGGTTCCCATGTGTCAGTCAGATGTCAGCTCAGTGGCCCCCTCCTCAGAGAGGCATACCCTGAGCCCCAGGCTGTCTCTCCCTCATTACCCTGCTTTGTGTCTCCCCACTGACACATTCTAAAGAGATTGTATGGTTTTGTACTAATAAGCATGAGAAGGGGTGCATCTTTTTTTCTTGTTTTGCACCATGACACACACAAGACCATGCCTGAGATTCTGGACTTGATTCTGAATATGATTCTGGATGAGCCGGAGATTCCCAAAGAGAAGGGAAACTTTGGGGAATTGATCACCATTTGCACACAAATGAGGACCAACCAGGGCTTCATTTTTTTTTTTAAATAAACAACAATAAAGCAGTGCTGTGCATCACACCTTCAGTTATATAAAGACCTACTCAGTAAGTTACTTTTCAAGACTCTTTTTTTTTTTTTTTTTTTTTTTTTTTTTTAAAGATTTTATTTATTTGTCAGAGAGAGAGAGAGAGAGAGAGCAAACACAGGCAGAGAGAGTGGCAGGCAGAGTCAGAGAGAGAAGCAGGCTCCCTGCGGAGCAAGGAGCCCGATGTGGGACTCGATCCCAGGACGCTGGGATCATGACCTGAGCCGAAGGCAGCCGCTTAACCAACTGAGCCACCCAGGCGTCCCGACTTTTCAAGACTCTTTAGGAAAATAAAAGATTCGGTCCAGCAGGAGTCCAATATAATAGCCTTGCCAAACATTTACTCAAAGAAACACATTTCAGTTAATTTTTGTTGATGTTCTTTCCAACATTCTCTGGCTTGAAGGATAAGCTTCGGTTTCTGAAATATAACTGACATAAATTGTGTTGTTGTTGTTTTTTAATCTACAAATCTACTCATGACTGATGAATAACTCCTCCTGCTTTCATCAACGTCTGCCAAGCCCATGGTAGTAAATGGTACCCATCAGAAGGCATGAGTAGAGGTGTGCTGACAGTGACAAGCCAGCCCTGCCAGGGCAACGAGGACTGGGAACCTTCAAATGATTTTGAAATTAGAGAAGGCCAAGGCACCCAAGAGGTAACCCAAGAGGTAAGCCCAGCACCCAAGGAAAGGAGGAACCATCTCTTGGCCCAGCCTGCCCCCAGGGTGCAGATCAAAGCTGATAGCTGGAATCTGTTCCAGTTTCCAAGGAGTGTGCTCTTTATAGTCCCCTGGAGCCATACCTGGGTGTGGGCAGCATCAGACGCTGGCTGAGGCTTGACTCAGCTTTAGTAATTACCCATTTGGGTAGGAAGCCAACGGCTGGGGCACCTGTTCTGGAAGGCTGAGTTTTTCTATCTTGGTATAAATTCTTGTAGCTGAAAGTACTGCGCAGCTTTGCAGATCTAAGCCCCATATCTTCAGGGGGCAGAGCAGGCTAAAGAAGTTCCAAATCCCGTGTCTGTGACCATGGCGTTTCCCAGTAGGAAAGGGGAGAGATCACCAGCTTCAGCTTCTGACCATGAAGCCTCGTTTGAACAATTCCTGTGACTGGGATGCCTACAATTCACACATTCTCAGAAATCTCTTATTTTATTTTATATTATTTACATAGATCTGTTTATTGAATATATATATGATATACATATATAAATCATATATAGAGACCTACGTAAATAATCTCTTACTCACGATACTGTGCTGAGCCATATCAGTCTCTCTGTAGAAATAGGCAGATTGACTTCATGACTCGTCCTGTGTTGGCTCTTCGGGTATTTGAAGATGTATCCTCATCCCTCCATGGCTTCTTTTTGCTGAACACCCCCAGATGGACCCTTCAAGTCTTCCTTGGAGTGTATGGGCACACCTTACCATGACTTCTTGCTCGAGAAGACAGCAGATGGGATATCTTTTAAATGCCCCCTCCCGCCCAGCCCCCACACACAAGTCCTTCCCCTCACTTGCCGAATTCTCCAGAAGCAACACCAGGAAACAAAGATCAGGGCAATTTTTTTTTTCTTTTTAAGAATAGACAGAAGCGAACTGGCTAAGATGCTAAGGCTTGACGGGTCCCTGCAAGACACAGAGGCACGTTCTCAACCAGGATGTGAGAAACTGATCCAAGGGACCATTTACAGAGGTATGGGCAGGACTAGAGAAACCCACACAGGGTCAGGAGGCAGCAGGGGAAGCTGTGACCACCTGGCATCAGCTGAATTGTGTCCCTCCTTCGTAGCTTTTGTTCCCTCCATAGATGGTAGCCCACTAGACATACAGTTTTATATTTTGCTTCTTACCTTTAACAATATGCTTTGCAGAGCAGCCTCATTTTTCCTTTAAGGCCCCAGAGCGGTGCTCCTGTACAAAGCCTTTCACACAGAAAGTGTCAGACTAACATTTGAAATCAACATTTGCATTTTAATAAGGTAGAATACCTGAACTCCAAAGAATGAACTGGGAACGGTAGCATTTCAGAAAACCTGCCAATTGTGTGCATTCGTGAGGACAGGGTGGGGGATATAGTCTTTTCAGTTCAGCCTAACAAACACGAATGGAGGCCACGTTAGGAGAAAGGGCCTTTGCTGGATGCTGGTCTAACAATAGCCAACAGCTATAAAGCTCTTACCATGTGGCTGCTACTGTTCTATGTACATTAACTTATTTAATCTTTGCAACAAGCTTTTGATGTTGGCACTGTTATTAATTATATTCCCCTTTTACAGGTCAGGACTTCCAGGCACGAAGAGGTAAGTAGCTCGCCTAAGGATCCCATAGCTAATGAACGACAGGACTGGGGACTGGGGCTGCACCCACAGAGTGGGGCTCTAGGGCCCTTCGCCCTTGTACAGTGGTAGTAAGACCTCTCAGGCATGCACACATTTACTGATTTTCACAACGGACCCCAGGTTTCCTACCAGGAGAGGTGTAAGGATGTCTTACACACAAGCCCCATGCTCAATGACTTAACAGCTACAACAGGGGCACAATTCACCCTAAAACCATGGCAGAGAACAGATGGATCAGGGTTAAAAGAGGATCATACGGAATGTTCTGGAGGTTAGAAGAAAGTTGACGAGGAATGCCCTATAGGGGAAGTGCTTCTGAGCATGAAAGGGACCAACATTTATGGAACAGTTGCCCCACACCAGCTGCTTCATATGATGAGTCTTCCTGACAACCCTATTATCACCGCCATTTCTCCAGCCAAAAAACTGAGGCTCCCAGAGATGGCATTAAAGCAGGGAAGCTGAAATCTTCTCCCAGGATCAGCTATCACTCAGAGGAGGGGGGCCTCTCCACAGTGAGGTCCCAGCAAGGTGTTCCTAAGGCCGGTGACATCAGCCCGTCCTGGTTGGGCTTGTGTGGGATCTTTAGTCATCTTAATGTGAATTGTGGCCAATTAACAAGCCAAAAGCACTTTGAAGATGATATTGTGCATATAAAGGGCCTGTTCCCACAGTTGCAGGCAGTGAGGCAGGACAGGACGGTTTAGGGTGAGGATTGTGGTGGTGACAGTGTCTCAGCAAGGCAGGAATTCCTGGGGCAGAGGAGCGCTGAGCCAGAGGAGGTTGAGCTCATCCATCAGGCTGGGCTCCAGGAGAAACCTGGCTGTTTCCAGAAGGATCAAAAGAAGCCTTCTAAGGGCGCCTGGGTGGCTCAGTCAGTTAAGCATCTGTCTTCGGCTCAGGTCATGATCTCAGGGTCCTGGAATAGAGCCCCGCATCAGACTCCCTGTTCAGTGGGGAGTTTTCTTCTCCTCTCTCTTTTTCTTTTTTTTTTTTTAAAGATTTTATTTATTTATTTGACAGACGGAGATCACAGAGAAGCAGGCAGAGAGAGGAGGAAGCAGGCTCCTCACTGAGCAGAGAGCCTGACGTGGGGCTCGATCCCAGGACCCTGGAATCATGACCCGAGCTGAAGGCAGAGGCTTCAACCTACTGAGCCACCCAGGCGCCCTTTCTTCTCCTCTCTTATGTGCACTGTGCACTTGCTCTCTTTCAAATAAATAAATAAAACTAAAAAAAAAAAAAAAAAAAAAGGAGCCTCTCAAACGATCCTGGGAAACTGTAGGCCTCTGGCCATCCTCCTATGTGAGTGGGGACCCCTCCACATGCTGCTCATTGAGATGGTCACCACAGACTGGCCTCACTGGCTCTCATCAGATGTGTATATAAAATATCAGCAGAAAAAGAGATGCAAAACCAGGCAAGAGCTGTTGTCTCAGTAAAGGAGAACTGCAGGGCTGGCTTGCAGGAGGGAGACAGACTTTTTGCTGCTTCCCCTTTTGTTCCCTTTGAATTTTGAAGCATCTGACTGTCTTATCTCTTCAAAAACAAATAAAACAAATTTTAAAACAAAAACTGTCACAGCATATCACTAGGGAGGGACAAAGGCTACAAAGTAGCTAGTTGAATGTAACTTCTGTGTTTTAAAAAAATGCGTGTGTGACACCAACAATGGGACACAGTGATGTCACTAACATGCTGATCGGATGCACTGAGGACCCAGGACCACATCCTTGGGGTTACCGCCCAAACCGCCAAGCCTGAATCTACATCGTCAGGCATCAGGCAAACTCTTGAGAGGCGTTCTGCAAAATGACCAGTTGGTACTCCTCCAACATGTCAAGGTCATAAAAGGAAAAGAGAGGCAAAGGACCTGTTTTAGATTCAAGGAAGATAAAAACCCCTGGTGGCTAAATGTGATTGTGTGGATCTGGAGCGGATCCTGGAGCAGAAGGAAAAATTGCAATCAAGGACATGAAGACAATTGATGCAGACTAGATAATAGGACTGTATCAACGTGAAACTTCCTGACTGTGTTGATTATATTACGACTGTGTAAATTAATATCCTTGTGTTCCGGAAATACGTAATGAAGTTTTTAGCAGTAAAGGGGCAACCTACTCTCAAGTTATTAATATTCTCTATAGAGAGAGATAAATGTGACTGCACGCACATCTGAGTAAAAGGTATGTGTGAGTTCCTTGTATTATTCTTGTCAATTTTCTTTAACTTTGAAATTAATTCAAAAACAATAGAAAGATGTAAGCCAAATCTTATCAGCGTGGTGGGATTGCCACTGAACCCTTTTTTCTTTTTGCCTCTCTCTGCTTTCCTTGTTTCTATCTTTCCTCCCTCCCTCCATCCCTCCCTTTCTCCCCCCTCTTCCTCCCTCCCTTTCTTCTTTCCTTCCTTCCTTTCCTTTTGAAAAAGTAATATGGTAAAAGTAATTCACCCTTGTTCTTTGTTTTTTTTTTTTTTTAATAGTAATCTCTACACCTGACGTGGGACTTGAACTCACAACCCTGAGATCAAGACATGCATGTTCCACCAACTGAGCCAGCCAGGCACCCCTAAGGTAAAACTAATTCAAATGCTATAGACAAGACTCCAGTGTAAGCCTGCCTCCCGGCTGAGCAGACCCTTAGCTACCCAGCACCCCCTCAGAGGTAACCACCACCATTAGGTGTTTCCTGCGTCTCCTTGCAGATGTATCCTGTCCACATACAAACGTGCATGGCTCAGTGGCCTCTTCCACTGAGACACAAATGGTGTCATCCTGTACTGTGCTGTGCTCACCATTCTGCACCTTGCTTTTCCTCAGTTAACACTGTATATCTTCATGATCCTTCTCTATGGGGACAATAGGGGGTGACCTCATAATTTTAAGGGCTGCCTAGATTCCATTGCACTGATGTGTCACAATTCCTTGAACCAATCTCCATTGTCACACAGTTAGTCCTTTTCCAAACTTTTATAAGCAGAATTACAATGAATTGCTCCCACTTCTTTGGCCACAATGTGCAAATAGATTATCTAGGATAATTTCCCACAAGTGGAAGTGCTCCGTGGAAGTCCACAAGCCTTCCCCATCGTGGATGCTGCTGCGGGGGGCCCATAGGCTGCGCACGCCTAGCTCCTCACTGCCTCTGCACGCACACACTTCACATTTTCGGATCTCTGCCAATCAGATTTTTAAAAAATGATATCTGGTTGAGGTTTTAATTTGCATTGCTATTATTATAAGCATAGATGAATATCTTATCACTTGCTCTAAAAGCTATTTGTATTATTCTTCATCTCTCCCTGCATGTATATGAATGGTCTAAATCTTCTACTGCAGACTTAGCCTTCCTACAGAGAAACCCACGGCATTAATCCCAGGCTGAGCCCTCTTTGGACCCCTCTGGGAACTGAAAAGAATAGGATCTGTATCTCCTGGTGCATCTGGACCAGAGCCATCCTAATGACTCCAGTTTCGGGTTTACTAGCTGTAAACCAAAGGCGATAATTTACCATGGGAGTTGGGAACGTGACTCAGCCCAGGCCCAGGCGAGCGCTCCCGCCCCTTCTCAGCTGCCAGCTGCCGGTGCCCAACCCAGGGCAGGCCTGTCCTGGGACTTTGCAGCACACCTCCTGCCCATCCTTGAAGAACAGAACTTCTTAGTCCCTCTGGATTTCTGTTTTCTCCCCAAGTCTTTAAAAAGCTGTGGTGGGAACAGAATGCTTCATTCAGAGGAAGCCCTGAAAGGCCCTTTTGTGCTGCATCCAGTCCAGGAACCAGCTCAGTGTTCTCTGAAGGAGAAAAGATTTGGACAAAAGCTGGCATCCTGAGAACCCGGGAGGTCAGGCCCTTGTTAATGAGCCACTGGCGTCCCTGCATCATTAGTATGCGGACACCAGAGCTGCCGCTCCTCCAAGCGGCCCCTGGAATCACCTCCATGCAGAGGTTGATGTTGAGATGGGATTTTTTGTTTTTCTCTGTCCAACACTTGCAGGGAGATCTCTACATATAGGGGCTTTTTCTACCTCGGGACTTGGCTGAGGTGGCTCGTGGCCGAGCTGTCCGTCATTATCTTGATCATACCCTTCTTGTAGGCAGAGCCCAGAGTGGGTTCAGATCCCCACTCTGCCCCTTCCTGGCTGGATGACCTTAGCAGATGACCTCTTGGGGCTAGTGTTCTCCTTGCAAATATGGATTTATAATAGTACCCACTGTGCGGGTAATGTACTGGTGTCTTAGGACGCGGAAAATGTGCAGAAAGGGGATTTGGAGATCACAGAAGAACGGAATTAGAAGGGATTCATTTGCCAGGCTTTTCCTTTGACAAGATCAACCCAAGAAAATAACCACTGAGCTCTTAAAAAAAAAAAAAAAAAGGCAATCAAATCCTAACATTTCATTTTGGGTTGAAATTCAGAAACTTCTTACTACCCTATTACCTTCAGGGTAAACAGTTAAAAACAAATAAAATCAATCAATTAGTCCTTGCCCTTGCTCTGAGGCTCCTTTCCACCCAGCCCCTGGCCCCCCTCCCCCAGGAGAGGGCTCCTATCCGCTTGAATCTACCACTCAGCCTGGGGCTCTGTTGGGGCAAGCACAGGTCATCCTGAGATGGGCCACTTTGGCATGAAGATTATTTTGAGCTGAAAGCCATGGAGACCCTGTGGGCTCAAGAGAAATTTTGCCCCTCCTCCAATTACCTAGAAGAATCTGAATTGGGGGTCTTTTATAGCTTAAGGGTTATTACCAGAGCTAAATTTTATCTGAGTGACCCATCTGTATGGTAGGGCAGCCATCTAATTACTGAACATCTGCTTTTCTTCTTCTGGCCCCGTGAAGTGCATTCCTTTGTTCTGAAGTCCCAGGCCCCTACCCACTTCTCCCTCCATTCGCGATGACACACATGCTTCATTTGTCTGCCCCTCTTCGGAATTTCCACGTGTGTGGAATAGAAATTTGATTTTCTATTAATCTGTCTCAGCTCAACTTGATTCTTCGTCTAGCCAGAAGGACATTTTGAGGGTACAGGAATTCTTGCTCCCCCGACCCCTCCCACAGCTCCGAGGCCCCTGCCAGGGGGCCTCTCTCAGGTGTGTGAACACTTAGAGCTCCCTTACATTCCTCCTGCTGCCTCTGATCGTGGAAGTTCCTTCGACCTAGACTATCTGCCCCCATTCTCCTCTGGCTATGGCTAACTCCTGCTCAACGACAGATTTCACCTGAAGCGTTCATTTCTGAGGATGGAAGGGGGGCAGGGAGGGGCCTGAACCCCCAGATGGGTTATTTACTCCTATGACCCTTTCTCTCCAAAGGTTCTGTCTTGTCACACACGCTGCACGTGTGGTTTCTGAGTCCCTGCAGCCATGAGGCTGCATGCCTAGAGCCAGCACTGTGACTCACTGCGACTGGCAATGGGAAGGGCTGACAGCATGAGTGCGCAAGGAAGAAAAGAGGAACAGAAAGGAGAGAAGGAGAGGACAACAGGTTGGTGGGGAGACGTGAATGTACAGAGGAGCTTTCTGGAATCCCACCGCAGAGAGCAGCCACCCCTTCATTTCCCTTCTGGGTAAAGCCCCCAAGAGATGGGGAGAGGTTGGGACAGATACAGTGGTGGCTCTTGAAGAAACAAGCCCTTTGAAATCCCCTTCTGAACTTTGCTGGGTACTTAGAAGCTTCAAAGTGTTTACAAACCCTAATTACCCCCACACGCTGTGGCCCCAGGCAGCCACCAAACTTGGCCTCAGTGTGTCTGTTTTCAAGTTAGGAAACTGAGCCCCACAGTTAAGTTCTTGCCTGGGGCCCAAAGAGGAAATGACCCCAAAAGGCGGCTCATGTTCTCAGGAAACTACCCAATAGAGCAAGAGCTGGAAGCTGTACTTTGGGCCTCAGTTTACCTATATGAATGAGGGGACACTCCCTGCTCTAAAATTCTTAAATTCTCTACTGTGTATTTACTCAGTCCAGGGGTACAAAAAGGCAGCACCCAGGCCACATTTGGCCTTCAAACGTGTGATGATCTCAGTGTGTGTGGTTTTTTTTTGTTTTGTGTGTGTGTGTGTTTAATAGAAGAGCTTGTAGAGAAGTGGAAATTTGAGGATTCTCTCGAAAGATCTAAAGGCATGGCAACGTGGACCCACAGAAGCCAGCGCCACAGGTATGAGGCTAGCTGGAGCTAAATGGTGACTCCTTCCTTTATTTACATGGGACACGTGTGTGCCAGCTTGTCACAGACCCCAGTGCTCCCTCTTGTCTCTGACCTGGTTTCCTTCACTCATTTACGAAACCTGCTGAACCCTCTTAGCATTTGAATCAAAGCTCTTGAAATATCTCTTCCCTCTTAGTTACTATCTTTAGCTACATTGGCCTTTTCTGGGTTTCTGGTGAAAGTCAAACTCTTCTCAGTCACAGGACCCTTGCATATGCTGTTCTGTCTACCTGGGACACCCTTCCCCCACAACTCTCAGTGGAAGGATCACCTGCTCTGTCTGAATTGGGTTTCCCTTAATATATCTAGAGTAATCTCTCATGCCACATCCCACCTTATAATTATTCATAGGTGTGCTTACTTGCTAGTCTTCTGTCTCCCCTATTAAAATACAAACTCTTGGAGGGCAAGAACTTGCATGGTTTTAGTGGTTGCTCTGTCTGCAACATGCAGCCTAGAACCTGGTGCCCCTTGGGAACTTGGTAAATATTTGTGGCAAGAATGTGTAAATGAATGCATGAGTGGGACCCTGTCAGGCCTATGGGATGTCTATTCAGTGACAAGTGGCCAGTCATCACTGTCTTCCTGCAGTGTTGATAAGAGGATGCCATTTTCCCAGCTTTCTTGTGGCATTTACTCAGGCCCATGTTTGCAGGCACATGTGCTCCTTTTTCCAGAAGCCCTGCAATAAAAGGTGAGTGAGAACGTTTCAGGATATTTGCATTCAAACCCGGATATGTGTGTCAGGCAAGGACAGATGACTAAAGCCATCAAAGAGACAGCAAGATAACAGAGTACAAAACGAGGTTTCTTCCACATGTAGAAAAAGAGGCTTGACTTGAATTAAATCTATAAAGTCCCAGAATGGATGCAGAGAGGGAGAGATGATGGACACCCAACCTCAACAATGAGGAAAAGGGGGAGACTCCCTTGAAGTTTAAAAGAGTTTAAGGCAAAGAAAATCCACCTCCCTCAACCTACTTTATGCAAAGGACCTTCTGATGTCTTCTACCCCAAGACTTAGGATTAGCCAAGAGTAAAAACAGGTTTAAGAAAGCTTCATGGGCAGGCACCTGTGGGTGCCTCAGGCACCTGTGGGTGGCTCAGTGGGTTAAGCCTCTGCCTTTGGCTCGGGTCATGATCCCAGGGTCCTGGGATCGAGCCCCACATCAGGCTCTCTGCTCAGCAGGGAGCCTGCTTCCCTTCCTCTCTCTCTGCCTGCCTCTTGGCCTACTTGTGATCTCTCTCTGTCAAATAAATAAATAAAATTAAAAAAAAAAAGAAAGCTTCATGGGCACCTGGGGGGCTCCATCATTTAAGCGTCTGACTTCAGCTCAGGTCATGATATCAGGGTCCTGGGATCGAGCCCCGTGTTGGGCTCTGCACTCAGCAGGGAGTTTGTTTTTCCCTCTGCCTCTCCACCAACTTGTGTTTGCTCTCTCTCTCCCAAATAAATACATAAAATCTTAAACACACACACACACACACACACACACACACACACATACACATGAACTAAACAAACAAAAGAATCTACAGAACTCTAATAACCCTCCCATAAAAAGGATAGGCTATTACCAAAGGTAATGAGCTCCCTCTCACTGGAGGAATACAAGTGAGACCCTAGAAGCCATTTTTATGACTTGTGTACATGGGATTCCAACGTCAGGTACTGCTGAGGTTTTTCACTTGGTGGTTGTGAGTAGGAGAGTACTCAGACCCTCTGACATTGTATGCAAAATTTTTTCTGGATGAGCATCTTTTTTTTTCATTATGCAAAGTGTTGGTAAGTTTCTTTAGCTTTCACAAGGGTTTATGATTTAAAAAAGATTAAAAGTCATTGAGGGAAACTGATGGCAAGCTGCACATTAGAATCAGCTGAAGTGTTAAAAAAATAGGAGACCCTCTCAAACTCCCACTTCAAGCCCTCTGCATCAGAATCCCCCCAAAATTGTGTTTTTGAAGGCTCTCATTGGGTGACTCTGATGACCTCAACCAAGCAGTGGTCTGAAGTCTCTCAGTGAATTTTAAGCAACTTTGCACCCCCAAAGCTTTAAAATTCCAAGACGGCGGTCACAAAACAGGGCCCCATGGGCTGCTTTGGCTCCTGAGTTTGTTTTTTCAAGAGGAGAGTGAATATTTAAAAACAATAAACAACTTTGGCCAGTGTTTAAAAATTGGGATCATTCATACACACACACACACACACACACATACAATTCAGATTTCCAACATCTCCTACAAAATGCAATACATTTCTCCTATAAATCCCCTAGAAAAGAGCTGACAAAATTAAACCCTAATTCCCAAATCTCAATATTAGACTAAAGCTTACCGTGTTTGCCACAGGCCCCACCATGCCCTGCTACATACAATCAACTTACTTTGCTCGTAAGAGTTAACTGCCTAGTCCCTGCCGGCACTTTAGTTGGAGACCCCTATTTGAAACTTCCCCAGAAATTTACCAGCTTGAGGGATTGTTGACTCCAAGGTGTTTCCCAAAAATAAGACAGAGGCTATCTGTTCCTGGCCGAGTTGGGAACCCAGGGGCCATTAGGTCTGTACTTTCCCCAGCCCCCTGCCTCCTACCCTGCTGACATCTAGGAGTTGTCCTTTAACTCTGTCCAACACTGGGCCAAGGACTTCAAAGCCACACAAGATCCAAATTGAGTTGACACTAATCCTCTTTGGCCTCAGCCTGTTTTCCCGTGCCAGGCAGAAACTTCCCGCCTCTGCTCGCTTCCTATTAAAATTAACAAGCGTTGCAGGCAGGCATCAAAGGCAGGGTTGTGTCTTTAATATTCCAGGCAGGCCCAGGCTGTGATCACAGCCCTTCCCCCTCTTCCTCTCTTCCAACTGAATTGGGGAAAATGGTTCGGCTGGGAGTGCCAGAATCAGAACATTGGCCATCCTTGTCTGTTTGATACTGGCACCAAGGAAAATTCCAGGGCCGGCAGAACATCTTCACAGCAATTTTCTTCAAAGTGCCCTGCAAAAACTGGCCAATTACTTGTAAGAGGCAGCCTTAGAAGGGTGTGTTATTATTCCTATTTTACTAGTAGGGACATGGAGGTCAAATGGCCTGCCCTGGGCCAGAGAGAGACTGAGAGCGAGAGAGAGTGAGATGGATGGAATCAAAGCAATGGCAGCCTCATTGTCCATCTGAGGCTCACACAGACCTGTATCTGGTCCAGGAATTGTAGCACACCCAGGCTTTCATGCCCAGCCCGGTTTCCGTGACCATCCCTCCCGTTCTCATGCTGGACTTCCCAGACCTGAGCTGTAGGAAGACAGAAGGTTAGGAACCCCACAGGGGGCAAGCAGCTCTGTCATCAACCCCTCTACAACACAGAAAATGACTGTGGTGGCTAATTATTCTCCTATACAACCCCCAATCTCTTGTCTTTTGTTTTTTTTCTCCCCCCACCCCTCCGTAACATTAATTGGGAATGATCTGATTATCTTCAGAGAACTATGTATTTATCTTGGAGTGATTCACAAATTGAATAACTAGTACACTATGGTCCTGACTTATCAGCGGAACCCGGACAGGTGGGAAGGGGCTGGGTGGTTGCAGGTTTGGTCCTTCCCAACCTGAGATACCTGTTCAGACAGAAGTCCACAGACACCACCACCCCCGCCAAGATCGTGGAACCAGAGGAAGCGCTGGAGGTCTAGCGAGAGGTTGGCCACTGTTGGCAGAGCTCACTGCAGGGGCTGTAGGTCCTGAGCTGCTGTATGCCCACCCGCATATTTGGAGGGAAAGCACAGCCAAAAAGGGCCTGCAGACAATGAACAATTAGTGAAGTTTCTCGAAAAAGTGGTTTTGATCCCAATGCTTTAAATGCGAACTGCTTTTCTGGGACTTCAGCTAGGGGATCGCCCCTCCAGAAATCTTAGCGTCAGGCATCTTCCCAACAGCTGTCTCTTTAGCAGCCCCCAGAACAGAGTAGGGAGGGGCCTGAGCAGAGACCTAGATGTGGCCACCTCCTTGGTGTTTTGGGGAAACTGAGGCCCCTGGCAGAGAAGTAAACTTGTGAGTGAGTGACACCAGGGAGTGAATTTAGAGGACTCAGTTGCCCTGAGTCCCAGGCCAGTGGCCTTGCCTTAGAAGAGAGAAGAAGACACAAGAGAAAAAGTGAGATGTGTGAAGGTAGAGGGGAATGAGAGAGGGCATGAAGGGGAAGGAATGCAGAGTGAGTAAGAGAAGATGGGGAGGGGAGAGGTGGCTTCAGGACAGACTCTCTGCTTTATTGCATCACCCGGGCACATGGTTCTGTGATGCCTGCCGATGGTCTTTCCCCTGGGCATCTTGGCTCCCCAATTATACCATAAAACCTTCTTTGTACCCCTGGGTGAGGCATGGGGCACTATGTGGGGCCCTAAGTGGTTGCTTCATCTGAACAGGTGGTTCTGGGAATGGGCACACTTGATAGTCTGTATAGGAGGTTTCTGAAGCCCGGGGAGGTTTGTTTCCTCGATGTAGCACCTCACCCAGCTGATCTGCACCTGGGGGTGAGGTTGGGGGTGGTTGATAGGCGAGGCACTCCCCCCACTCAGAGCCTCAGGCTCCCTATCTGTAGACGGGTTTGGGATTGAAAGGGTGTTTAGACCACATTATTGCCCTTAACAGCCCTGGTGTTCTAGAATTATGCTAATTCCAGTTCTTCTGTCTTCTGCTTCTCTCTTCAGGCATTCCTGAGAGGCCTTACAGGGCAAATCCAGAACCCCTTACTATAAATACTTTTCAACTGGAAGGAAGGGTTTCTAAACAAAGGATAAACTGCAGAAGCATAAAATGAATTTTGCCTGCTTGACCATTTCCCCAGGGGCTGAGTGACTGCTTGCAGAGAACTTGAAGGCTGAGGATATGCTCCGGGTGGCCCCTCCACTCCCCACCCAACCCTGAGTGGCCTTCCTAGGGACATACCTGGGTGTTTATCTTCTTCATCCCAAGGTCACTTTGAGCCTTCTGAATGGGGAAATCATTAAAAACCAGTAATGTGGGGATGCCTGGGTGGCTCAGTCATTAAGCATCCCAAATTCCTGGGATCAAGTCCCATAACGGGCTCCTTGCTCAGCAGGGAGTCTGCTTCTCCCTCTGTCTGTCACTCCCCCTGCTTGTGGTCTCTCTCTCTCCCTGACAAATAAAAAAATTAAAAATCTTAAAACGAGCCAGTAACATGGGAAGACAGAGGCAGGCCATGTGGCCAAGAAAGTGATATAAACTGGTCCCAAAGTCGGTTTGGTTAGTGTGCTGCCCCACTGAGCTCTCACGGAATGCAGTGTGTCAGCAAGAATCCTGGACCACAGAGAGGGGCCCCAAATAGCCGAAAATCTTATGATAGTATGCTCAGCCTCAGTAGCAATTAGGAAAGTGTAAATCAGTAACCAAGGAAATGCCATTTTATATCTGTCAGGCTGATGAAAATTAAGTCCGAAAATACCAAGTGTTAACAAGGACATGGACAAGGACACTCAGGGAGGACATTGGTCACAGGAGTGTAAACTTTTGGTGAGCAATTTGGGAATATCTAGGAAAGTAACATAAGCACATGACCTTCTATCCAGCAAATCTGTTTCCAGCTTTACCCCCAGAGAAACTGTAGCACATGTCACAGAAGAAGCCACGTGTGTGGCAATCCATTGCAGCAACATTCATAATAATGGAAAGGGGAAACACTGAAATGGTCATCAGCAGGGAAAAGGATTGAACTGTGAAGCAGTCTTATAAATAGAATACTATGGGGTCGCCTGGGTGGCTCAGTGGGTTAAGCCTCTGCCTTTCACTCAGGTCATGATCTGAGGGTCCTGGGATCAAGCCTTGCATTGGGCTCTCTGCTCAGCGGGGAACCTGCCTCCCCCTTTCTCTCTGCCTGCCTCTGCCTACTTGTGATCTTTATCTGTCAAAATCTTTTTAAAAATACAAATAAATAAATAAATAGAATGCTATGAAGCAGTTAAAATCATAAATTTCAAAATACTGGACAAAAAAAAAAGCAACCAAAAAAAAGGTTGCAAAAGGCTCCATGAGGAATGATGCCATTTTATGTGAGGTTTACAAACTTGTAAAACAAGACCATGTAATTTTTATAGGTACATATATGTGTAGTAAAAGTAGAAAAACATGCGTGGGCATGGTAAACCCTTCAAGAAATTAGTTCCTGGGTTTGGTGGTGGGATAAGAACAAGATATGGGAAGTTTACGTGGGAGGTTTCCACTCTTTCTGTTTTGTTCTTTAAGTCTTCGAAATGAATAGGACTTAATGTTAATATTTGCTAACTGGAAGCTTCCGTATCCGATTTTCAATTCTTATCTGTTTTTCAGATCATCCAGAATACAAATAATAATCGCATAAAACGAGAGAAAACGAGGAAGGGCATTGGGCTAGAGTTCCCATTCAGATTCCAGATCTACAAGCACCCATCATTCCCTTGGGCAAGTCAAGTAGCCTTGAAGGCAAGGCCTGTGTGGTGGTGTTCCCACTGGTTCTAGTGGCAACACTGTCCCCACCCCAGATCCAGTTATTATGTGAGAGGAGGTGGATGAGATGAACAAGGCAAAATGGAGTTTAAAAAGAGCAGCTGCCCCATTTTTTAAAAAGAGTTTATGTATTTATTTGAGAAAAAAACAGCATAAACGGATTAAGAGAGGCAGACAAGCAGACTCCCCACTGAGTGAGAGCCTGACACAGGGCTCTATCCCAGAACCCTGGGATCCTGAACTGAGCCAAAGGCAGATGCTTAACCGACTGAGCCACGCAGGTGCCCCTGCCCCATTTAAATACAGGAGAGGAGGGATGAGAACATCCCGTCTGCACCAGCCCCTGCAGTACGCCTCCATGAACCCCCAAGGCTGTGAACATGCACCGGATAAAACTCCCACATTTCACGAGGAGCTCAGAGCTTACCTGAACTGGGAGAAATGAAGGGCTCGAGACCAGAGTAAGACAAGTGAGGCACCCAGGGCACAAAATCTAAGGAGCTCCTCACTCTCAGGGTCCTTCAAGCACCATCCCACATGTGTGTGCCCTACATCCGGCTCACTTTCTCTTTTTCCGATAGCTATTGACGTACTTCTCGCCCCTGCTGGCAAGCAGGCTTCTGATGACCAGGCCCTGTGTCTGACTCACTTACCGCATCCAGAGGGCTAACCTGAGACCTCGTGCACAGTGGGCCCTGAATGTGTGCTGAATGATTGATGGGACGGAGGGAGGGAGGGGAAGGACAAAGGAAGGATGGATGGACAGACGTGAGCCTCTTGCCCCATCTCCAAAGCCCTAATCTGGGTTGCCAGCCAACCCGGGCCAGCCACTTTGCTGCTGGGGGCAATGAGTATGGGTAATTGTTGGCTTTGGCCTTACTCATCCTTCCTTTAGGGCCGTGTGCAAAGCAGAGTGTTTCACTTGCCCAGTGGGTACTGAATTACAGCCCTGTAGCTGGAGTCCTATGTAATTAAGCAACAGCCACAAACTCCAGAGAGTCTGTGAAGTCTGCTGAGCACACAGGTGATTGGGCATCGAGCAAGGTGGCGCTTAATTAGACTTGGCCTGATTTTTACAATCCACAGAACTGAGATCCAAGTCCTCAGAGGCTGGACATGCACTGGTTAAGGGGTTCTTTACCTGGGCTCCATAAATGGAAGTGGGGGCCTGGAAAACAGAATTCTGTGTGTGTGTGTGTGTGTTTGTGTGTGTGTGTGTGTATTTTGATTGGAGGGAAGAGGCTTGCTTGGAGCTATCCTGAGACAGAACTGCCCCAGAATCCCTGGCATGTGCAGCTTTCTCTGTCTGTCTGTCTCTCTTACACACACAGATACCCACTATCACCTTAGCTGTTGGAACAAATGTCTAGAAAAATATATTTAAAGGAAATGTGTGAAAATAAAAAAGGAAATGTGAAGAACCTTAGAGTTCATCAAAATCTACAGAACCTCTTCCTAATGGTAAGATTTTCCGAATTTGGATCACAGAGGAGGAGGCATCTCGTTAGCCCAGCAGGGGAGGAGTAATAATGCATGGGGAAGGAGGGCGCTGCACCTGCTCCTCTCAACCAGCCTCCTACCCCAAAGCCCAGCCCATCAGGGTTTGGGGCTCTGTCACCCCTCTGTGCCATGCTTTTTTCCAGGCTGGGCCATGGAACGGATTTGTGACAAAGATATTTGCCCTTAGCGTTCTTCACGGCTTCCAACCGCTTCTTTGACTTTTCTATGCTCCCATCTCTGGTCCTGCTCCTTCTACTTATTATCACCTCCCTTCTAAAGATGACAAACTGATGTTTGGAAAGGTCACGTGCCTTGTCGAAGCACTGAGGGCAAATTCCAGGTATATCTGACTCCATATCAAGCCGTCTATGAACACAGCACACCACCGCAAACACAAAATCTTAATAATAGCTACCATTCCTTGAGCACTTGTATGTTAAATGTCTGCTCCATGAGGAGACCCAGTGACCCCCATTTTATAATTGGGGTTCGCAGAGATAAGGGAGATAGAAGAGTCAGAATGCTAACCATGTGCAAAGGACCGCTGCCTATAATATTTGCTGTGCTCTCTCTTGCTAGAGTGTGAAAGGCTGCTGAGAAGCTCACGATCAAGTATGAGGACAACCAGACCATGGCTCACCATCTGGAGGATAATGGCCTATGAAGCTGGGAAGCAGGGACATGCAAACTACACCTCTGTGAGGTACCATTACACTTCTTCACACTTACCAGATGGGTGAACATTTAGAAGTCTGAATACAGGAAGCACTGGAGGAGGAAGTGGGGAAATGGGAACTCTCAGAAATTGCTTGAGGGAAATTAGTGTAAATTAGTATAAGATCTTGGGAGAGTGATTGCCCCCCTACCACCTAGCCATCCCTCCAGGGATGAGTGAGTTTTGCATACTGGTGTACATGACATGAATGGGGACCTTCCCTACAGTATTTCTGTAATGAAGAAAACATGCTACAAGGGTCTAGGGAAGGGAAGATGGGCCAGTTAGGAAATGAGCTGAATCTCCCTGGGGGATGATGATGGCCCAAACCGGGTGGCAGGGGTGGAGGTAGACAAAACCGAGGAGGGAGCTGGTTGGAGGTGAGGTGGGGAGCAGCAGCTCAGTTGGGGACGGGGTTTGAGATGCTGTTTGACATCCACATGCAGATGTTGGGTAACAGCTGGAAATATGGCTCTGGAGTTCAAAAGAGAGGCCAGGGATAGAGATATAAACTGGGAGTCACCAGCACACAGACAGTGTTTAAAGCCGTAAGCCTGTTAATTTTTTATTTCTTATAAATAAAAGAGCTGAAGCAAATACGACCATGTTGACATCTGTTAATTCTGGGTGGTAGATATGATGGTGGTTATAATACCCTTCTTTGTACTTTTTAGTAGGTTTGAACTCTTTAATAATAAAGTTAATTAATAAATAGTTTATAAGGCCACAAGGCTCCAAACAGCTGACCAGTTCTGTGAGAAGTGCCTCGGACCTAAAGCATGGGTACTAGTAACGAATTGAGGAATCAAGTTCAGGTCCTCTGCTGCCAGAAACCTAAATGCAATGACCAGAGGTTGACCCTGTTTCTCCATTTGAACAACAAAAGCTGGCCCACAGTTTCTCAGGGTTCTTTCGGGGATAACCATCCAGGATTCAAGCTGGTGCCCCACAGAGTCCCTGATGACCCAGATGGTATCTACCCACCTCTCATGCCTAGTCCTGCAGATAAGGCCAGAAATACCCCGTAAGGGGGCTCTGGCCCCCCTTACCCCGTAAGGTAGAGCCCATAGAAATAGAGCCCAGAAATACCCCATAGGGGGCTCTGCCTCCAAACAGATGAAAACTGTACCAAGGGGAGTCAGAAAGGACAGGATCCCACAGTCCACAGCCCTCGAGAACACAGAAGGAATTAGGCTGAGCTTAAAGGCAGAGAACTTCAGTGACAGAGTAGAGACTTTTAGTGACGATATTTGAAAAGTGGGGTTTTTTTAGGATTTTATTTATTTATTTATTTATCTGGGAAAGAGCGCAGGGGTGGGGAAGGACAGAGAGAGAGAAGGAGACAACCCTCAGGCAGATTCCCCACTGAGCGTGAGGCCCAGTGTGGGGCTCGATCTCACAGCCCCAAGACCATGACCTGAGCTACAACTAGGAGTCAGATGCTTAACTGACTGAGCCACCCTGGCGGCCCACCATATTTGGAAAGTCTGCATGAGTCCCCCTCAGAACCCCAAGACAGATGGCAGAATAGTCCGTGAGCCTGAAACATACAAACGGGTGGGTGGCTGAACACGTCTGCCGGGTGTTAACAGTATTGCTACTGCTAATAAGTGTGTATTACTATATGCATTCTCCCGCCTAACCTTCATAAGGACAGTGCCATAAGGTTATCGTTTTCATTAGCCAGATGAGAGCGCTGCAGGCTCAGAGAGGTCAAGCTTCTTGGCCCACATCACACAGCAAAGAAGGAGCTGAGTCTGGCCACAAAACTCTGCATCTCAAGCTCTTCACAGCTCTTGCTGAGCTGCAGGTTCCTCTCCATCTCCTCCACAAGAGCCAGGGAAGACAGCTGAGATGTAACTCTGGGAACTGAGCCAATTATTCCTCATTGGCCCATAACTGGGCAGCAGCACTCCGTGAGTCTGGCCACTGGGATGCTGAGATGAGGAAGTGCAGCCTTCGTCCTTGTGAAGTGTGTCATCCGGAAAGCAAGTTCAGTATCTAAACCAGCATAACAAGACCAATGGCTCCAGGCTGCTCCGGGCTGGCTGGGGGCACGTATGTCCAGAGGCTCCCTGTGTGGGAAAAGATGGTGATCCCAGGAGCAAAACACGGACCAGGGTGTGGAGTCCTGGCACAGGGTTTTTCTCTAACCTCAGCACCTGGCCCAACCTTAATTCCTGAGCCATGAGTGCCAGAAACTTTCTAGCAAAAAAAATGCTGGGCTCAGGAACATGTATTTAGCTTTTACCTTGATGGGAAGGGGAGACTAGGGAAACCCTGTCATTTCGTGTGTTATAAGTCAGGGGTATTAGCTGATTCTTGAGAACAACCTGTTTCATTGTTCTGAAAAAAAAACCCTCGACGTAGGCACGTTAGTGAGGCCATACCTGAAGGAGATATTTAGGGCTGTGGCTCAAAGGAGCTCCTGCTACCGTGTGATAAGGGGAGAGGGGCTGCAGCCTTCACAGCTTTCCTGCAGAGAAGTTCTTACCTTGGGACCCCTTGGGTGCGGTGTGAGGGTGGGAGTCTGGGTTCACCAACAAGATTTAAGAGATGCACAAAACCTCTGAACCTGTGGGGGAAATGTTGTGGCTTGGGGCCTTTTTTTCTGGGTAAAGGATCAAGAGCTTCCACCAGATTTTCATAGGACTCCTTGAAAACCCCAAGAAAGCGAAGGATCACTTCTTTCAAGATTAAATAATACTTCTTTGAAATATTGATTTTCTTCTTCTTCTTTTTTTTTTTTTAAGATTTTATTTTTTTTGATTGACACAGAGAGAGAGCAGCAGAGGAAGCAAGAAGCAGTCTTCCCGCTAAGCAGGGAGTCCGATGCAGAACTCCATCCCAGGATCCCGGGATCATGACCTGAAGAGAAGGCAGAGACCTAATAGACTGAGCCCCCCAGGCATCCCTTAAATACTAATTTTCTAAGCGCGGATTTAAGCTCTGCCTGCAACCATTGCATGTTTTCAGGGTGATGCATGTATTTTTGTTTTTATGCTCCATGCAAAAATCTGGAGCTGAGACTCAGAAGACAGGCAAAAGGAACCTGTGGGTGTGCTTCCCCAGGCACTGGAAGGACTGTGTAACCAGGACAGGACAGCCTGGGACAGAGCTCAACATGAACTTGACTGCCTGAAGCTACACAGAATTGTTTCCATCCACACAGCACAGAACCTGGGAAATAGCTTCATGCTATCTGCGGGATTGAATTTTGAGATTTTCATTCAGTTGGGGCCTTAAGCAACATCACGGAGTCAATCATGTGGGGAAGAAGCCATTCCTGGCTCAGAGAGGAAAGAGGGAGGAGAGTTGGTTTGTATGAAGGTGAAGGAAAGTCTGTTCCTTGCTCTGGGCTCACAGTTTAGGCTAGACCCTGTAAGGCATTGATATCTGCTTCAGGGGACACGTGCAGGAGTGGGGGGAGGCTGGTCCTGCCACGACATAGGCTGGGAATGCGGGCCCAGGAAGACGAAACCAGCCTCTGAACTCTGAGAGTAGTCCTACCCAGGCAGGGGTTTCCTGGCCTGAGATGTCCTCCTGACCTTCTCAACGAACTGTATACTCTGGTGTTACTCACCCTTGGCTCCCCAGTGCCCAGCACAGTGCTGGCCTTCAGAAGAAGGTGAATGAATGGAATCTGCCTGGATCCCCCAGAAGGCTGTGAACTCCTTGCAGGCAGGGCCCATTTCTACATCAATACAAGACTACTCCTACCTACCCTCCCTTTGCCTTGCTGATGTCCAATGGGGCTGAATCCCTTTGTTCTCCCTGGAACTTCTTAGCTCAAACCCATGGTTTCAGCAATCCTTTTACATAATGGATGATGGAGACCCCGGCAATTTACAAGTAGGAGGAACTGTCGCCATTGGTCTGGCCATGTCCTATCTTTTTAGCCTTTCTGAAGGGTGACAGTATTTTTCAGGAGAGGCCCTCAGTACCCACAGGCAGAAGCCTCGTGCATTTATTTGTCCACTTACCACTCACTCCCTTGCTTATGTGTTCACTCCCATGCTCACTCCCATCTTCAGTCATCTGACTCTTCATCTCAGTCGTTCAGTTCCTAAACGTTGTGCAGACTGCTTCAGAATCAAGATGCTTCAGACACAGGTCTTGCCTCCCAGAGGTCTGAGATTGGGACACGGGGCACAAGACCCATGAACACACTCACACAATGGAGTAAAAAGTAGTAAATGGCACGAGAAATATACAGACCAGTCACAGAGGGGTCCCAGAAGGAAAGGTTTCTTCTAGGTGAGAAAGGGAGAGATCAAATGCAGCTTCCTGGAGCAAGGGTCAGCAGCCACAGCTCCAGAATCTCTTCATGGAGACGGGGTGAGGGTGGCAGAATCTGGGGGCAGCTTGAAGCTGCATCATCAGGAGGGCCCGTTCCATAAGACTGAAGATCAGTCAGCTGCCTGATCATGATGAGATCGGGGGCTTCATTCACCCCCAAAGTACCCCCTGGCTTCTCCCACTCAAGTAATGGCATCTGATTCATGTCTCCGTAAATGAGGAGGATTTATCTGGACTCGAGGTGGAAGGGAAAGGATGAACACCTGACAGGAGCAAAGGCCTGGAGGTGGAAAAGTTCAAGGCCAAGTAAAGAGAAACCGGATTCCTTAGGTTTTGGTGGAGGGAGTAGAAGGGAGGAGTGGACAGTGACCTTGGAGAGCTAAGCTGAACCTGGAACGCAAGACTATGGTGTCTGGGCTTCATTCAGCAGATGGTGAGAGCCACTGAAGGTTTTGAGCAAGAGAATAACATGGCCAATGTTATTTGTGGGCTAAATCTCTGGGGCAGAGTGGAGAATGAAGAGGAGAAGGCAGGCCATAGGAGGCTGATTCCAGACCCCTCCTAATGTTTGTGGCCAGGGCTGGGGGTGTGTATGTGTGTCAGAGCAATAGTGTAAATGGAGGTTCCCATGTCAATGGCTAAAATACCTAGAAGTTATAAATCAAATGAACAAATAAAATACTTTCTATCCCCCTACGCTTCCAAAGAGAGCTTCATAGCAAACTGAAGGGCCAGGTTCAATGTTTAATTCTCAAATCTTCACATAGGATGGTGCCCAGAGATCCGCCCCATGGCCCCAACCCCCAGTCTGGGGCCCATGTCCAGTCTTTTTCCATCCCTACCTCCTTCCCTCACTGCAAGAGACCCCACATACACCCATAGGCACCCAGCCCACACATCCAAACTCTGTTCATACCCCCAGCACACGGCTACCTCCAGCCAGGCTTCAGGCCTAGAGGGACACACACTGGCTGCCCATCTGCCCTTTGGAGCCTAGGGCAGAGATCCAAGCAAACCCTTGAAAGCAGGCTGGCTTGGGATGAGAGAAAATTCCAGAATTCAGCATGTTACATGTGTGATCTAGAAGGAGAGGTTGCACACTCCCATTGGGCTCATGCCCCTGACTTCTGGCCTTCTCACTCAGGGGGTCTGGAGGACATGCCAAGATAAGGCCCGAGTGGGGGCATTCTAAAGCCCACAACTCCAGATAGGGGCCCCTTTTGCCCACGGTAAGGGCTTTCATGACCAGGGGAGACAAAAATGAGGCCCTATGAAGGAAGGAAGGAGCAGAAATGGCAGATTGCAGAGGACTTGGAGACCAAACAGGTGTAGCTGCCAATCCGAGCACTGTGAGTGCCACTGGAGCCAGCTCCTTGACACCTTGGCACGTGGGTAGATGGCGGGTGCAGCCACCTGCACCCCTTGTGAGAAGCATCCGTATGACTGTACTGCTCGTCCTCTCCTCTGCCCTCCTCCTGCCCGCTCTCTCCAACCCCCAGCCTGCGGCGTCTGGCTGGGCCGTGTGCAGGGCGTCTGGCCCCAGGGACAGGTGGGGTGCGCCCAAGTGCACACCTACACAGCTATAAATAGGGAGCCTCTGGCAGCTGCTCACTCAGCTTCTCTTCCCCAGCTGTCACAGCACTGAAGCCTCTTGGACGCCTGGACCATGGACCCCGGGGAATGCACCTGCATGTCTGGTGAGTAAGGATGCCCAGTCTGGGGTCCTGGAACCTTGCACCAGCTTCCAATATGGAGCCCACAGGACTCTGGTAAATATCTCTCTTCCTCCAATTAGGAGCTGCCAATGGGGTTTGTCTCAGATCGGCGACCTCTGATGTGGTGCCCACTCTGTTGCCTACCAGGCTGATTTGCTAGAATTGAGACCTTGGCTCAGGGGGCACTTAGTGTCAGGCCCCTAGGGGCAGCCACCAGAGTCAAGGGCCTGGCAATCTGGTTTGGGTCCCTTGATGCCATTCACTCCTGACATTTCATATTCCTGAGCCCCCGTATCCTCATCTGAAAACTAGGGTCACTCCTCCCCAGCTGCCCACCTCCCAGGGCTGCTAAGAAAGTGCTAAAATCACAAGGCACTTGCAGAGGTTTTATGTGGACTCCCGAGTCTCTGAATCCCCTTAATTCCGTGGAAGCACATAGCACAGGAGAGAGGTCAAAGTTTGGAGGCATCTTAGGCTTTGGAAATGGCATCAAGAATTCTCATTAAGCCTCTCCGGTCCTTAGCGGGACATATCTGTACCCAAACTTGCCAAAGAAACAGAAACTTCCAGCATTTGACGCTCAAAATTTGATGCTCCAAATGATAGGTGGAATGATTTTTTTTTAATTTTTTAAAAAGATTTTATTTTTATTTATTTGACAGTCAAATAGGCAGAGAGGCAGACAGAGAGAGAGGAGGAAGCAGGCTCCCTGCTGAGCAGAGAACCCGATGCGGGGCTCGATCCCAGGAGCCTGGGATCATGACCTGAGCCGAAGGCAGAGGCTTTAACCACTGAGCCACCCAGGCGCCTCTGGAATGATTTTTTTTTTTTTTTTAAAGTGCAGATGGTTTTTATATGAAAAACAGTTGCAGCTCTCGCTTTAAGGTTATTTGTGTCCCTGGTCTTTCTCCTGCCCATTCAGGGTTTCCGTCTTGCCTCATGCCTTAAAAAGGTGAAGAGGGTATACAAGGCTTCCACAGTCCCTGGGGGACCTCATGCTTGGTGACTTGGCCTGGTTCAGTGGTTCTCAAAACTGATTGTACCTCAGAATCATCTGGCTTGCTTTTTAAAATATGATTCCCTTTCTCCACCCAGACTTATGAATCAGGATATTAAGGGTCAATCCCATGAATCTGCATCTTAGCAAGTATCTCGGCTGAGGGGCTCAATGCAGCCACCCCAGTTTCCATCCAGGGACTGTGGCTGGGAACCATCCAAGGGCCCATGCCCTGGGGGTGATGTTCAGGGGACATCTCCATCCTCTTGTCCAGCCACTCCCCAAAGACAGGCCAGAAACCCTGGCACCATGACAGACTGCGACACACCTTGCATCCCCATTTGACCTCAGTCCTCGTGCTTAGGGCTCTGTTCTCTCTTCTAGGAGGAATCTGCATCTGCGGAGACAATTGCAAATGTACAACTTGCAACTGTAAAACATGCCGAAAAAGTGAGTTATGCTGACCCAGGGCACCGCTGGCCGGAAGCTAGGAAAGTCTGTTCCCTCCCTTCCCGACCCTGCAGCCATGGTGGGATTAAGCAGGTTCTGGAGGCCTTGGACCCATTTGGGAGGGATCTGAAATGATAGCTGAGCTGAGGCCTGGGACTAAACTCCTAAGGGGAGGACAGCCTCACCTGGGGGTGAGGGCGTCTGCGGAGTTGCGGGTATTCGAGGAGGAAGAGGGCTTCGGGGAGATCCTGCTGTGCCCAGTGCTGAAAGGGATCAAGCACTGGCTGGGAGTCGAGCTCTGGGTTTAATTTTTAGATCTGCCACTGACCTACGATCTTGAGCAAGCCCCTTCCCCTCTCTGGGCAGCTGGTAAACTCCCGATGACCCTGAAGATCTCTCCAGGCTCTGACATCCCGAAGCTTGCTGCCCTGGGGTTTTCTGCTAATGGGGATTGAAGCCTGTGGCCTGCTCTGCCCTTCCTACTTTCTCTTAAACTGTGGGAGAGGACGTGGAAAAAGGGGAGCGTTGACCCCAAACTGACCTGTCCCATCTCCTGACCCTTCCAGGCTGCTGTCCTTGCTGCCCCCCGGGCTGTGCCAAGTGTGCCCGGGGCTGCATCTGCAAAGGGGGCTCGGATAAGTGCAGCTGCTGCCCCTGAAACGCATCCGTTGTGCTGGGGGCCGAGGCCCGGGAGGCATCTGTACAGTGCCTTATTCGAGAAGTTGGAATTATTGTACTATATAGATTATGCTTTTTATATATTTGCTCAGATGCGGTGTTGGTGAGCTTCATGTAAAGTGCTGAAAAAATAAAGGTCTCACTCATGGTTGTCTGGTGGCTCAGAGCACTGTTTTCTCCTAATCCAGCAGGACCAAGAAGGGCTGGCACCATTGCATACGGTAAGTGCCAGCTTGCACCCCTTCGGCAGGCGCCTGCTAACCCCAGGATCCCGTAGCTCTGCCTGAGGGGGCTTTCTCCTGCTGTGTGATCTTGCTTGGTGTGTACACAGAGCAGCCCAGGAGTACTGGGGAGTCAGTGCCCCTGGGAATAGCCCTTAGCTAATGACAAACGAGAGTTGGCAGATACATACCCCCCAGCATCTCTACCCTTACAGTGGGACAAATCTGAGGCAGGTTCCACACCATGCCCCAAGAAGTCCCCAGCGGTGTAGCACTCCAGTAGCCCACAGCCATACCTCACTCATTAACATACCCCATACTGGCTCCCTTCCTTCCCTACCTCACTTGTTTCCATTTTCCCACCAGTGTTTCCTGGGATTCCCCACCCAACAAAACTCCTTGTACAGGGTCTGCTTTGGGACTAACTGAATCTTAGCCAGGGTCTCCTGGCACAATGTTGGCCCAGAATGCCTTGTTGTGTTAAGAGTGCTATTTAAAGGACATTCATGTCGAATCACCCATGAACTCCTAGTGCAGGATATCTGAGTGGATCTAAAGAAAATCCCCAAGGTCAAGACATCAAGGGCATTCGCTCCAGACAGGGGCGGGGAGAAAGTGATGCTGTTCACTGAGGTTCTTGCTGTTCCCAGAAGTCAATGTAAAGAGAGTCTGAGGTCACTGCTGTGCCCTTCCCGCCCTTCCCCTGCACCAGATTGCTGACACACACATCAGCTTCCACCTGCTCTGGTACAAGTCCAGCCAAGCTTGATGACCATCGGTGTGACCACTGTGCCTAACACAGCCCTTACAGTGCACCAGCCACTGTGCTGAGCCTTCCACACACACACTCTGCAACAGCCCTGCAACAGGCTGGGTTGTATGGAGGAATCCTGGATTTTTTTTTTAAATCATTTATTTTTAAATAGGTCTACATGCACAATGCACAAAACACAAAAGATCCAAAGGGTATAAGTCTCCTCCCCACCTTTGTGCCCCAGTCCCTCCTTCTGAAGACAATGACAATAAGCACTTACTTGTGTAACACTCCAGGAGTATTCCCTGCCTGTACAATCACACATGACATGCTGCCACACACACACACACACACACACACACACAAACACACACACACACACACACGCACGTGCCGCAGTGTATTATATACCTGGGGAAACTTGGTGTTTTCCCTTATAGAGTTAACTCTCTACCAAGTCCTTTTTTCCACTTAAGAGAGAAGAGTAAATAGAGGAAAAAAATAAGAAGATTGAACCACAAAGAAATAGGGTGACAAAACAAGAATTAGTGGATGAAACACCATGGGAAACAAAGAGGAAACTTCACACATCTCTCTCACGGCAGAGCCGCCGCTAAGCCTACCTAGCCCTGCCAGGGACCATGCAGAGCACAGGCCATAAGCATCTATAAGAAGCACAGCAATGGGGACGCCTGGGTGGCTCAGTTGGTTAAGCAGCTGCCTTCAGCTCAGGTCATGATCCCAGCGTCCTTGGATCGAGTCCCACATCGGGCTCCTTGCTCACCAGGGAGCCTGCTTCTCCCTCTGCCTCTGACTGCCATTCTGTCTGCCTGTGCTCGCTCTCTCCCCCTCTCTCTCTCTGATAAATAAATAAAATATTAAAAAAAAAGAAGCACAGCAATGAGCCTTCCTCTCCCTAAAAATGCACATATTAACTACCCTCACTCAATTTTACATGTGGTCTTAGGGAACCCCTGAACCCACTGAGCCATCTCTGGATCCCCCAGGAGATCTGGGTTAGGAATCTATGGTCCATGCATGCTATCCAATATTTAAAAGAATAAAGTGGCCTAATAATAGATGAAAATATTAAGCACCTATAACCCATGAGAGGCTGGGACAGAGTCTGCACGGGCTTAGGACATTATCCCACTTGGATGGAAACCAGAGGAAGCCTTAGTGGGGAAAACAAGGAAAGGAAGGTAGGTCGCAGGACGAGGACGGAAGTTCCTCACGGGGACTGCAGGGGGCGCTCGAGGTCCAGAGGCAGGTGCGGAGGCGGTGCTCTGAGCCTGGTGCCCTGAGCCTGGTGCCAGCGTTGTGGTGGTAATTTCTGCCTCAGTCAGGCGGCGTGTGGGAACCAAGAGATCCCAGAAAGGGCTTAGAACCCTGACGAGGCTGCAGGGTAGATAAATGAGGCCCAACTCTCCAAGGGCCGGTTAGGTGTAAAAAGCCCTTAACACTGTATGAACCACCTAGAGTCACAGACATGAGGCTTTTAAAATAATTTGGCAGTATGGGTCCAAGAACCATGAAATCCTTTTTATTTGTCCCAGTAGCTTCATTTCTGGAAAGCTGTCTAAAGAATTCGCCGCAAATTCAGGGGGAAATTAAAAAGCCTCACTCTCATGAAAAAATTCATTGAAGTACCATCCGCAATTGTGAAAAACTGGAAACGGCCTCAAGTCTATGAGATCATTTCAAGTAACAGCAGCACATACAACAGGAAATGATACAGCCACTAAAAATGCAGGAAATAATTACGGTAAAATCTGAAGTAAATATTAGGTTACAAATTAGGTATGCAGTCATTTATTTTAAAAAAAGAAACCACACAGAATACAAACCATGGAAATGAAAATATGCCACAATGTGAACAGTGGTTGTGTTCACATCACAGATAAAAGATAATTTTTTGTTTTCCTTCTTTTCTATTTTTCTGGATTTTCCAAAATTTACTGAGGTAGCACATTTCTAAAAAAAAAAAAAAAATACCGTTTGACAAGGGGGAAAAAATGTATCCTTTGAGTCAGAAATTCCAGTGTAAGGAATGTTGTATCCTCAGGAAAAAAAATCATGAATATACACACACGCAAAAGCTACCAAGATGTTTGCCACATCACGGGTTATAACAGTGAAGATCTGGAAATGACAAAAGTGTGTCTAACCAGGGGACTGGTTAGATAAAGCGTGTAATGAACTAAAATAAAATTAAAGAAGTGGAATTGATTTCATGGACAGATGTTCATAATCTGATAAGCTAGGAAAAAGGTCATTTATAAATCAGGTAGGCTTCTGTTTTCATATTTGAAAGATTTATATTTATTAATTTTTCAAAATTTCTGCAATAAACAAGGAAGAAGGAGGAGAGGGGAGCTAGACCCAGATGTTTTTGAATTTGAGGTACAGACGGTCTGAATTGTACAATTTATTTTTAGAGGCAAGGATAGGGCAGAGTACTTGAAACTGATGCTTCAGTTTGGAAATTTGGGGTCACGTGACCACAATGCATATCGGCTCAATGGAGGCTTCCCTCCCTCTCCATGCCCAGCCTCATCATCCGCCTTCCCTGGCAAGTGCTCTCACTTACTTTCTCATAGTTCAGTCCTGGGCATGACTTCCCACATCTGACAGAGATTGAATCAGAGGTCTGGTGATAGAAAGTTGGTGATAAGGCAGAGGTTCTGAAGCTCTACTCAAAACATGTTGTGAAAAAAACCTTCCTGGATTTGTTATAGGATAAAGTCAAGCAAGGTTTCTCAACCTCGGCACTACTGACATGTTAAGCCAGGTCTTTCTTCTGGGGGGAGGTTAGTCTGGGCCTTGTAGGATGCTAGCACCCCTAGCCTCTACCTATCAGAGGCCAGCCCCAGGACAACCATCACCACTATGTTGTGACAACTAGAATGTTCTCAGACATTGCCAAATACCCTCTGCAGGCTAAATTGCCAACCGTGGAGAACCACCGAAGGAAGGTGAGATGTGAGACAGATCTTTAGCCCTGAGTCAAGCTGGGTGGTTTTTGGGAGAAGGCGATGCTACTGGCCCCCAGTCCTGGGTAGAGGGGAGTGAGGATCTAATGAGGAAGGGAGAGAGGGGAGATGGGTTTATGCAGAAAGCATGGGCACCACCATGTTATGTACCTCCTGGCAACACTTAGCTTACTATGTGTGGATTTCTTTCTTTCTTTCTAAGATTTTATTATTTAGGGAGAGAGAGCAACAGAGCTCAAGGGGGATGGGGAGAAGGGGCAGAGGGAGAGGGAGAAGCAGTTCTCTCCTGAGCAAGGAGCCTGATGTGGGGCTCTATCCCAGGAACCTGGGATCATGACCCGAATGGAAGGCAGATGCTTAACCGACTGAGCCACCCAGGCACCCCAGGCATATGGATTTTTTATTAAATGCCTCCTTACCCAGATAGTGGGTTCTCAGAAAAGACCGACGTTGTCATTGTCCTGCTGCCTTTGCACCTGCCATTCCTAACACAGTGTGTGGCTTAAGGCTGGTGTTCTATACACATTTGTGGTAGTGAAGGAGAGAATTCAAGACCACGGTGCTCTTTACACTAAGCAGGATGATGAGGACCACGGAGTAACTTCATTAAGACATACATAATTTAACCGGACTCTTCCTGACCCAGCCTTCAAGGGATCCTATAAAAAAGGGTGGACCTGAACTCAGACTCCTAGTTCTCACTTTGATTCATTCATTCGGCATTCAAAGACATTCCAGATGTGCAGGGAGTTTTACTAAGCATAGAAGGGAGGAGAGGAAAGGAGGAGGAAGAGGAAAGAAACTTGTTGCTTAGGCGCTGCCTTTACAGACTTCAGAGTGTGTCAGGGAGACTGTGGGACTAACTCTTTCCCCTCTCTTACAGGGAAGAAAATATCTAGACAAAACCCCATAGAAGTTGTAAGAAGGATAGTTATGTCTGGCTGCAGGCAGAAAAGAAGACTTCCTGGAGGAGGGGGTCATCGAAGCACTGTTTGTTGAGCACCTGGGACGTGTTCTGCAATCTGCTCGAAGAAACTTCAGAATGTTCACCATAAGGAGTAATAGTATAGTTCACCATAAGGAGTAAGGAGTATGATTATTCGGCAGGGCGGGGGTCGTGGGGGCTAGGGAGGGGAAAAAATGAAACAAGATGGGATCAGGAGGGCGACAAACCATAAGAAACCCTTAATCTCATGAAACACACTGAGGGTTGCTGGGAGGTTGCGGGGGGGTAGGAAGAGGGTGGCTGGGTGATGGACATTGGGGAGGGTATGTGCTATGGTGAGTGCTGTGAAGTGTGTAAGCCTGGCAATTCACAGACCTGTACCCCTGGTGCAAATAATACATTATATGTTAATTCAAAAAAAAAAAAAAAAAGGAGTATGATTATCCCCAGTGAATAGGAGAGGGAAACGGGTGAGATTCAAAATCAGACCTGACACCAAAGCCAGTCACTCTGAAGAACTTCAGTCTTTACTCGCTGCATTCAGGAAGAAGATTCTGGCAGGATTGTCAGGGTGGTCTGGATAATATGAGCAGGACAGGACTCCCATTATCCTGATGTGGGAGCTCAGCAGACACCCAGAGTGTCTCCTGTAGCTTGGGGGCCCTGTGGGCTTTCTCCTGATGCCCCCACTAAAATGGACCCTTCCCTCATCATGACCCCCTCCCTGTGGAGCCATGGAGCTCCTGCCCCCACCATGCACAAGACTTTCCCCAATGGGTGGCCCTTGAACTTCAACCCACTGATGCCCAAATCAGCTCAACTGGAGCCCTGCCTCGCTCTGGGCTTCATGATCACCAGCCCCCCAGGTCCCTCACTGAGAGGAGATGGCAGAGCACCACTGTTCTTATTCTACTGAGGAGCTCCTTGGGGAAAACTTTGCATTATCGTCCCTAGATTTTGGAGTAAATCTCAGGAACCAAGGTATTGGCATGGCAGCTGGGTTCAACCTGGCCACTTTCTGAAACCTGGAAGCATGGAGGCTGCCTTTCCCTGCCGCCTCCTCCAACACTTCCCATCCCACGAGTAATTAAAGAGAAGAACAGAATCTTCCCTCAGCCTTTGGAGCCCACGCAAAAGGTGCTAATGCCTGGCTAGGAAGGATGCAGGAGGGCAGGGGAGGAAGCAGCAGCCGCATTGGACGCAAGCACTCAAGGGATCAGCCTGCTGTAGGGCAATGTTTCCCCGATTACTGTCCTTCGAGAACCTACTCAATTTTAGGCATAATCACATATCATCACCTGGTCTATTATTATACTTAAATTTACTTTAAAAGGAGGTCTTGTATCACTACTGCAGAGGAGAAACTGAATCATTTGCCATAAACAGGAGGTAACCATGGAGATAGAGGGCTATTAAGTTTCTAGCTAAGTTGTTCTATGCCAGGGTGAGGCTCCCTCCCCATCCTTACCCTGCCTCCTTACCCTGTCTGTGACCCTGGCCCCTTCTGCTGCTTCAGCTGCGCCGGTAGATACAGTTGCTCACTCAACATTCATTCTACTAATAAAGCCGGATCTCCTCCAGAAATGGCTTTACTTGCAGAGAAGCACATTTGCAAATTCTTTGGGGACACCACTATTTGTCCAGGCTCCTGAACTCCCAGTCAACTGTTCGGTCCGAGGACAGTAAATTAGGAGACCCTCTGAGGGTAGTGCAACAGCCCAGTGCAGCCCTAGATCAAGTTCAACCCAGGGGAGGGGCTTGCTGGACTCCTGGCTTTTTTTCTGAGATCATCATTTTTTCTGAGAAGATGAGCTACCCCAGGACCCTCTGAATGGCCTCCTCTGAGGCTCAATTCCAAGGAAGTCTGAGATGCCTGAGTGGGAAGGAGAGGGCAGCTCTGGCTGAGTGTGTTGGCAGGCACATTTCACTGGCAGGGAAAGTTCTAGATGCTGAAGCCTGGAGGGCTACGGGCAACAGGATGTGGGGCCAGAGGAGCCTTAGGCAACATGAAAACAAACAGGAAATGAGCTGTGATGCTAGAGCTGGTGGACTCTGTAATCTGAAACAGGAAGCAGGAAGTCAGTGTTGAGAACCAACCTGGACTTCCCATTAAATACCTTGCCAGATCGCACTATAGGGTCTCCTGAGACTCTTGGTTCTCGTCTTCTGCTTTTCTCTTCTTTCACCACTACTGATGCTTAGACTCACAGACCAACACGTGTGGGACCCGCAAAGCTTGGAGGAACCAGCCAGCTCCACCCCTCACATGAGGCCGCTTGGAGGCCCTTGGAGTAGCTCATCTTTTGGGGGACGAAGAGTTTCCAGCCAACCTTTGGAAGTGAGGCTCCAGCTCTGAGAACAGAGGCTCACTCTGCATGGGGGATATTTGGAGACGCTCAGCAAAACCAAAGTCTGAAAGCTCACCAGACCTGCCTTCTTTGGGAGGCAGCCTTGGGATCACGTCTACAGAGGGAGGAATGCAGGTCCTCAGGAGGCGTCTCCTGGAAGGAAGTGAAAGCTAGGGCGGGAGAGGTGGTAAGGACCCTTTGGGAGGGCTTATGGGGGAATGTTGATTCTTGGGGAGGCACTGGGTGGTCTCCTCCCACCTCCACCTTTCCAACATTTTACTGCAAAGATCCTGGAATTAATTTCTCCTTTTCTTCCTCCCTCCCTCCCTTCCTCCCGGCATTGGGTCCTTGATCACTGGGGAGTCTGTCCCTCTCCCTGTGCCCCAGCTTGTGCACACTCTCTCTTTGTATTTCAGATAAATAAATAAAAGCTTAAGGAATAATAAAGCTCTGTCTCTAGATAAGCCTTTTCCCTAGGAAGCCCGCTGCTACGTGAAAGGTGTTTGCACCACCAGCAGGTAAACTGAGGTATCCCCGTGGGGGCATTCACCAGGTGACTGACTGTCTGAAATGCCACCATTGGCAATTCTTCTACTTCAGTACCCTTTGACCGGTTATCTAATGGTTTCCTTTGCTCCTCTGTTTCCTGGGGATTAAGCGTGTTCATTTGCTGAGCAAGGTGAGTGAGGCCCAAAGGAAGGAAGTGATCTGCTTTGGGTCCAGCTTCTGGTAGCTGCGGCCTACGTCACTCCAATCTCTGGCTCCTGTGGTCACACGGCCTCCTCCTCTTCCGTCTATTCTCTGTGTGTCTTACAGGGACACTTGTCATTGGATTTAAGGCCCAATTCAGGATGATCTCCTCTCAAGGTCCTTAGTTGAAAAAAAAAAAAAAATCCTTAGTTGAATGACATCTACAAAGACCCTTTGTCCAAATAAGGTAATAGAGGTTCTGGGATTTGACACGGATCTCTTTTGGGGGCCATTTCTTCAGCCTACCACAGGTACTAGGGACTTAACAAAAGGAAACGATAAATGGAGAGCTGCTTCCCTTGGAAGCTAGGACGCAGCCACCAAGTACCACCGCCCCAGATCTCCCCCAAGTCACCCCAGGCCTGTCCTTCAGGCTTCGAAGAGCCCGGCACCCGCACCCCCCCAAATCCAGTTTGCAAGGCCCTTCCATTGTTGTTACGATTCTTTTCCCAATTCATGAGGGATGAGGGAATGGAGTCCTGGAGCAGCAGGGTGTTCAGCACCCCATTTGGATGAGTCGCGCGCCCCAGAATCTTAGAATAAGAGGAGATGAGAGGCAGGGAAGGGCTGGGGAACATGCAATGCGGCTTTCTGAGCCGGGAGGTGCGCGCTTTCTGCCGCGGACGGCTGCCGCGGCGTTCGCGTCCCCATCGGTGCTCACAGCCACGCGCGCACGGACGAGCGGGGAGTGTCGCCCCTGTGCACGCAGTGGGAAGTGGCCCCCTGAGAGGAGTTGGGGAGCACGCGCGCGCACCCTGCAGTGCGCACGGCGTCAGGGTAGGGTGGGGTGGAGTGGGGTGGGGTGGGGCGGGGGAGAAAGGACCGCTGCCGCAGTGCGCGCCTCCGCCGAAGCCCGTGTGCCCAGATGGAGAGAGGGGGCGCCATGCGCGCGCGAACTCTGCTTGCGCGCCCCCGCCTGGGGCTATAAAAGCCTCGCCACCTGCTGCCACTAGTGCGTCCAGTTGCCGGGAGAAGTCAGTTCACCTCCTCCAGCGGCAGCTCCTCTGGACATGGACCCTGAGACCTGCCCTTGCCCTACTGGTGAGCCCCTGCCCCCAACCCGCGGCACAGCGCCCCCACTGACTTCGCAGAGAACCCCACGCCCTACCGACCGCTCAAGGACATTTGGGGGAAGGGACCCTCCCTGCTTGCCATTTTTAACCTCGTCAAAGGGTGGACGTGGCTATATTCCAGAGGGCACTGAGATTCGACACCCCATCTTCTCCTTTAGGCCTGGCTGCACCCCAGTTTTAGCATATTTAACTCTTCCTGTGGCGTCCCCCCTCTAGGCGGTTCCTGCACCTGCGACGAAGGCTCCTGCAAGTGCGAGGGATGCAAATGCACCTCCTGCAAGAAGAGTGAGTGTGGGCGCCCCCCACCCCACCCCTGCCCCCAGTACTCCCTACTGTCGTCTGTCTACGCAAGATGGAGAGACCCGAGGCCCCCTATTATATTACTTTTGACTCTTACTGGGACAGAACGACCTGGGGAGACCGTAAGATACAGTCGCCCCGCCCCCACCCCCAGTGATTGGTACCCAAGGCCTGGGGCAAGATGTTTTTGTAAATCGTGGGCTTCTCCTGGGGAGCTGGGGTGGAGAACTGCAACCCTGGTTGAAACCCTCACCTCCAAACCTCAGTGCCTGAGGAAGCCAGTGGTGAGGCTGGGGGGCAGCTCTGGAGTTCTGGTCCCTTGGTCCCTCCCAGGCCTTTGAGGAGCTCCTCAGCTTGACCTTCCTCAGTCTCCCCGGGGAGCAGTGTAATATGCTTGGGGAGTCAGAGGCAGGAGGAATAAAACTAACCCTAGATCCTCCCACGGATCTCCTGGAACCCTCACACCTGGCCATCTCAACTCCTCCGAGTTTATCCTTCAAGTCCCTTTTCAAGGCCGTTCACCCTATGAGGTTTTCTCCTTGCGGTCCAGCACTTACCCCACCATCCCAGTGGTGCATCCCCTGCACCCACCGAAGGGGCTGTGGGCTACTTACTGGACACCCCTCTCCCCAGGATGCAACGGACACACCGCAGATGCTGAGTCAGACCCGGCATGAGACTAGGAAGGGGGCAGTGTCTAGGCCCTTAGCACCCCTCCTTCTCCCCCTCCCTTATGGTGGAGACAGATGCAGGGAGAGTCCATCAGAGGCTCCCGATTTTATCCACAGGCTGTTGCTCGTGCTGCCCTGCAGAATGTGAGAAATGCGCCAAGGATTGCGTGTGCAAAGGTGGAGAGGGCACGGAGGCAGAGGCTGAGAAGTGCAGCTGCTGCCAGTGAAGACGGCCCCTCCGTGTGAACCAGGTGTGAAGCGGGTGCCTGGGTGACCCAGTGCTACCTCTCCTGTGGTGAGGCTTGGCCGCCAGCCCCTGGCAAGTGACAATAAATCCCATGAACGGCATAAACCAAGGACTGGTCTCTTCTTAAGGGGGAAGGAGGTGGGGGTAGGGGGAGCCTAATCTGAAGGAACTGCCCCTTTGAAAACTGAACCCTTTGAAATCCTGAGACATGGCCACTGTTCTGTTTGGGGCTAGGATGGAGCTCTGGGGGGCAGAGTACAGTCCCCCCACCTTTGGATAACACCTGAACTTCCTGCTAAGTCAAGCTCAAGTCTGGGGGAGAGAGACCAGACCCCATGTTGGTCTCTTGCTCCCACTGGTCAACCTCACATTCTTCATCTGTACAATGGGGTTGGGGGAAATTAAAGCCAGGTCCCAGTCCCAAAACCCTGTGATTCCTGAAATGTTCTAGTTGCTCCTGCAAAGCTGCTTGTTGTCAGAGCCATCAGAGGAGAGAGTCCAGGAGGCCCAGGGGTCTGTCTTGGCAAACTGTCAGCTATGTTTCCAAGGTCACCACCCTGAATAGCCTGCCTCCCAGAAACAGGCTGTTCAGCTCCCTTCAAATTATCTCATTTGGCAGTTTGTCTTAAGCCCCTTTTTCTTCAAGGGCAACTAGGGTAATAAGAGCTTTTATCCACTGTGGTTGTGATCCAGTCCTTGGTGAAAGAGAACATTCAGATCTACCTGGGTTGGCTGAGAAGGGAGGAAAAGAATTCTAGGAGACAAAAGTTTTCCAGCAAGAGGTCACAATGTTGTAAACACATCAGTTTTCCTCCAAGTTAGTTTTTCAGGACAGCTCATTCAAAAGCCCACCAGGATTTATTTTTAAGATTTAAGAGGCTGAGTGCAGAAAAACAGAGTGCGAGAAAAGCCAAACCGGTTTTGAAAAGGAACAGCAAAAGAGGTTTGCTCTAACCTGCTAGCATTACTTGTTCTAATGCTCTAGGAAGTGATGTCAGCTCAGGAGTACATCTGTTGGACAGAGAGGGGGGTCCCAAAACAGACCCTGTGTAGCTGGGAGTAAGAGATGTCCAAGTTAGTGACAGAAGGATACACTAATCAGTGAGAAGTGTTGGAACAATTGGCTATCCTTTTGCATATTATGTAAAAAGTATTTTTCAATTGGCTTAAATGCCTAGGAGCAAAATCAAAGCTGTAAAAGAATCAGAAGGGGGAAATTGAATGTTTATTACTCTAGGACAGAGATGATTCTTTTAAAAGAGACATAAAAGAGACATAAAAGAAAAGATTGATACATTTGAAATCATCTTGTGCTAAGTCCCTTTAAGTACATTATCTTACTTGATCCTTAAACTCTAAAAGAATGGTATGATGATTATACCCATTTTACAGATGGGGAAATAGAGCTTAGGGTAATCTGCATGAGGTCTATTAAAAGATAAACGGAGGCATATGTGTTTATTTGAGCAAACATTGATCCAAATGAGACAGTCTCCATTCTGGCAGATCGAAAGGAGCACCAACGAGCACAAAATAGAAGACTTTCATAGACAGAAAGGAGCAGGACCAATGAAGTTATAACAACCCCCACTCCAAAAAAAAAAAAAAAAAAAGAAGAAGAAGAAGAAAAAGAAAAAAGAAAAAGAACAGGCTCAGGTCATGATCTCAAGATCATTGCTTCTACCTTCAACGTAGCTAGAACATGGTAGAGTCAGAATTTGAACCCAGGCTAATGGACTCAAATCAGACCCTTAAACCTAACGGTGCTTGTTTTCTTGCTTCTGGCTTGCCTTATATTACAAAAAGCATCAAAACAAACCCAAATCATGTCACACTCATTAGGATAATGTTTCTGTCTGTTGGAGCTGCTATAACGAAATATTACAGACCGAGTAGCATCTAAGCAAGCAGAAATTTATTTTTCCTGGTTCTGGAGCCGAGAAGCCTGAGATCAGAGTGCCAGCATGTCCGAGTGAAGGCCTCTTCAGGGTCAAAACTTCCCATTGCATCCTCCTAGGGCAGAAGGGACTAGGGAGCTCTGCAGGGTCTCTTTCATAAGAGCACTAACCTCATTCACTAGAGCTCCACCTCCTGACCTAAACCCCTCCCACAGTCCCCAGGAGACACAGACATTCAGTCCATAGCAGATGACTACTATCAAAAAAACAAGGGGCGCCTGGGTGGCTCAGGGGGTTAAAGACTCTGCCTTGGGCTCACTCAGGTCATGATCCCAGGGTCCTGGGATCGAGCCCCATATGGGACTCTCTGCTCAGCAGGGAGCCTGCTTCCCTTCCTCTCTTTCTGCCTGCCTCTCTGCCTACTTGTGATCTCTGCCAAATAAATAAATAAATACAAATCTTGAAAAAAAAAATGACAAGTGTCGGCAAGGATGTGGAGAAACTGGAATCCTCCGGCACCCATGGCAGAAACGTAAAATGGTGCAGCCACTATGGAAACAGTATGGCGGCTCTTCCGAAAAATTAAAGATAGAACGGCCATAGAACCCAGCAATTCCACCTTTGGGTAATGTCAAAAGAACTGAAAGCAGGGTTTCAAGGAGATATTTGTAGACCCCATGTTCGTAGCGCATTATTCACAGTAGCCAAAAGGAGGAAGCAATGTAGGTATCCACTGATAGGTGAATGGATAAACAAAATGTGATATATACATACCGCAGACTGTTATCTATTCATTGGGGGGCTCAGTCAATTAAGCCCCCGACTCTTGATTTGGCTCAGGTCATGATCTCAGGGTCGTGGGATGTAGACAAGCCCAGCTCAGCACGTGCAGTCTGCTTGTTCCTGTCTTTCTCTCTCTCTCTCTCTCTCTCTGTCTGTTACCCACCCCCAACACCCTCAGTCAGGTGCCCTCTCTCTCAAATAAAAAAATAAAAATAAAACCTTTTTAAAAAATATTAGAGGAGGGACACCTGGGTGGCTCAGTCGGTTAAGTGTCCGCCTTCAGCTCTGGTCATATTCTCAGGGTCCTGGGATGAGTCCTGCACTGGGTTCCCTGCTCCTTCTCCTTCTCTCTCTGCCTGGTGCTCCCCCTGCTTGTGTGTGCTTTCTCTCTATCAAATAAAATCTTTATAATAAATCGTTAAGAGGGGTGCCTGGCTGGCTCAGTTGGAAAAGCATGAGACTCTTGATCTCAGGGCAGAGAGTTCAAGGCCCCCATTAGCTGTAGAGATTACTAAATATAAATAAATAAACAAACAAACTTTAAAAAAATATTGGGCACCTGGGTTTCTCAGCGGGTTAAAGCCTCTGCCTTCGGCTCAGGTCATGATCTCAGGGTGCTGGAATCGAGCCCCACATAGGGCTCTCTGTTCAGCGGGGAGCCTGCTTCCCCCTCTCTGTCTGCCTGCCTCTCTGCCTACTTGTGGTCTCTGTCTGTCAAGTAAATTTTAAAAAATATTTTTAAATAAATAAATAAATAAAAATTTAAAAAATAAAAAATAAAATAAAAATGGTTAAGATGGTAAACTTTGGGACGCCTGGGTGGCTCAGTTGGTTGGACGACTGCCTTCAGCTCAGGTCATGATCCCAGAGTCCCGGGATCGAGTCCTGCATCGGGCTCCTAGCTCCCAGCTCCACGGGGAGTCTGCTTCTCCCTCTGACCTTCTCCTCGCTCATGCTCTCTCTCACTGCCTCTCTCTCAAATAAATAAATAAAACCTTTAAAAAATTTTTTTAAAAAAAGATGGTAAACTTTATGCTCCGTACATTGTACCACAATTAAAAACAAAATAAGCAAAGCTACATGGCAATAGAAAATAGTTGCTACATATGTGCGCTATGAACTGAACTGTATTTACCTCAAATTCATCCATGGAAGCTCGAACCCCTTACGTGACTGTATTTGGAAACAGGCCAGTAGGGAGGTTGAAGGAGATCACAGGGTGGGACCTTGATATAATAGGATTAGGATTAGTGTCCTCAGGTGAGACAGCCTAGAGCTCTCTTTCAAGATGGTGGCTGCCTACCAACCAGGAAGAGGGCTGGCTCTCATGGGAAATGAACCCTAGCTGCCTCCTATCTTGGACTTCTAGCCTCCAGAACTGTGAGAAAACAGATTTCTGTTGTTTAAACCACCCAGTGTATGGTATTTTGTCATGGCAGCCTGAGCTGTCAAATACTGTGTGTGAGAGAAAGAAAACCAACACCAACAATATATGATAGTTAATACAAATTAGTAAGAAATGGAAAGCAGGATTTAAAAAATTTCCAAGGATATAGGGGCGCCTGGGTGGTCCACATCCTAGGACCCTGGGCTCAAATCACCATCCCAGGGTCCTAGGATAGAGTCCCACGTTGGGCTCCCTGGGGCAAGGACTCTGCTTCTCTCCCTCTTCCTCTGCTCCCCACTCCCAGCGCATGCTGTCTCTCTCTCGCTCGCTTTTTCTCTCTCGTGCATGCACTCTCTCTCAAATAAATAAATAAATAAAATCTTTTCTTAAAAACTTCATATATGTATATGGGCATTGGGATTTCCTGAGACAATCAAGGGGATCTTTAGCTTTATTCATACAACCTTTTACGAAGAGAATGCACTCGCTTCTGTTTGGCTAATTTTTACATATGCAAGTGAATACCACAACTTCCTTTTTTATTTTTCACTCAACAATCTGCCTTGGAGATATTTGTTAGGACACAGATAGCTAATAAGGGTGATAGAGTATATCATGGAATGATTACATCATAGCTCATTTCAAAATTTTGTTACAGACTAATGGATGGATATTTAGGTGGATTCCACTTTTTCCAACATGCAGACTGGGGCTGCTCCTCATACCTGTGTCAGTGAGTTTCTTTCAGTTGTAAGCTGATACATCAAATTACTGGAGTACAAGGAACAGACTTTTCTTTTTTAATTTTTTAAAATATTTTTATTATTTATTTGACACAGAGAGAGCACAAGTAGGCAGAGCAGCAGGCGGAGGGAGAGGGAGAAGCAGGCTCCCCGCTGAGTAGGGAGCCCGATGTGGGGCTCGATTCCAGGAGTCTGGGATCATGACCTGAGCGGAAGGCAGACGCCCAACCAACTGAGCCACCCTGGTGCCCCAGGAATAGAGTGTTTAATAGATCTTGCCAAAAGTCCTTCACTGGGACTGTTCCAACTTGCATTTCACCAGCAAAGTCTGAGAGTGTTCAATGCTCCATTTCCTCATTAACCCCGTGCATTAACCTTGAATTTTTTTTATCAAGCTGAAGAGGAAATGGCAGATTTTAAATTACACCTTTCCTTTTAACAGTAAAGCTGAGAACCTTTCCAGTGATTTATTGGCCCTTGGTTTCTGTGGACTACAGATTTATGTCCTTTGTTCTTTTTTGCTGCTTATTTGTTTGTAGCGTTCTTATTGATTTATAGAAGCTATTTATATATATTTTGGACACTGATCCTTTGTTTTCGATCTGCTTTTTTTTTTTTTTCCAGGAAGTTCTCAAAGGTTTTGGGCTTCTGTCGGAATTCTGTTTTCTTGTTTTTTAATCCCCTTTTCAAGATATAGTTTACATGCTGCAAAATTCACTGATTTTAAGTGTACGATTCAATTATATTAACAAGTTTTTAGAGTTGGGCCACCCTCACAATACATTTTTAAAAATTTATTAATTACTTTTATTAACATATAATGCATTATTTGCCCCTGTACCTATTTGTACAGGTCTGTGAATCATCAGGCTTACACACTTCACAGCACTCACACGCACATGCCCTCCCCAATGTCCAGACCACAATACAGTTTTAAAATATTATTGTCATTCAGAAGTTCTACTGTGCCCATTTGCAGTTTATTCCTGCTCCCAGCACAAACCCTAGGCAACCAATGACCTTCTTTCTGTCTCCAGGAGTTTGCCTTTTCTAGACATTTCATATAAATGGAGTCCTCCGTAGCCTTTTGCATCCTTCACTTAGCATCATGTCTTTGAGATTCATGCCACGTAGCTGCACATCTTAGTCATTCATTCATTCATTCATTTCATCCATTCATTCGTTTGTTTGTTTTTTATTGCTGAATAGGAGTTTCAGTGTATGGATATACCGCATTATAGTTACCCACTCACTAGCTGGTGGACGTTTGAGTTGTTTGCACTTTTTGGCTATTTCAAATAATGTTCATAAATAGCTGTGAACCTTGGAGCACGAGTCTTTGTGTGGACATATATTTGTATGTCTCTTGGTTAGATATTTAGGAGTGGAATTGATGGATTTATTTATTTATTTGAGAGAGAAGAGGGTAGGGCCAGAGGGAGAAGCAAACTCCCTGCCAAGCAGGGAGCCCGATGCAGGACTCGATCCCGGGACTCCAAGATCATAACCTGAACCAAAGGCAGTCACTTAACCAACTGAGCCACCCAGGCGCCCGGAATTGCCGGATCTTTCTGGAACTTTCTGGAGAAATTGCCAAATTGCTTTCCAAAGTGGCTGTACCATTTTACATCTCCAGTAGCAGTGCATAAGGGCTGCACATTTTCCATGTCCTCACTGGCCCTCTTAGATGCCTGCATTTTGTACCCTAGCCGTTCCTAGTAAGTATAAAGTGGTATTGCATTGTGGTTTCAGTTTGCGATTCTCTTATACTAATGATGTTGAGCACCCTTTCATAGGCTTAATAGCTATTCGTGTATCTTCTTTGCTGGCAAGTCTATTCAAATATTTTGCCCATCATAATATGTTTGACTGTGGTAAAATATAGATAACAACGTTGGCCATTAAAAAAAATTTTTTTTTAAGATTTTACTTATTTGACAGAGATCACAAGCAGGCAGAAAGAGAGAGGAAGGGAAGCAGGCTCCCTGCTGAGCAGAGAGCCCAATGTGGGGCTCCATCCCAGGACCCTGGGATCATGACCTGAGCTGAAGGCAGAGGTTTTAACCCACTGAGCCACCCAGGCACCCCTAAAAATTTTTTAAGTGTATAGCTTGGTAGCCTTGGATATATTCACTTGGTTGTACAACCATCATCACTGTCCACCTCCACAACCTTTTCATCTTCCCAAACTAAACTCTGTCGCCAGGAAACAGTTAACTGCCCACTCTTGTCTTTCTCTGGCTCCTGGAAACCACCATTCTACTTTCTCCATGAATTTACTTACATGAGACTACCCTAGGTGTCTCATGTAAGTGGCTTCATACGATGTGTTTTGTCCTTTCGTGTCTCATTTCATTGAGCACAATGTCTTTAAAGTTCATTCATGTTGTAACACTGGTCAGCATTTCATTCCTTTTGAAGGCTGAATTGCTAGTCCATCGTATGTAGATAATGCACTTTGTTTATCTGTTCATCCGTCAGTGGACGTTTGGGCTGTTTCTACTGTTCGGCTATTGTAAATAATGCAGTGAACACAGGGGTACATGTATCTTTTCGATTTAGTGTTTTCATTTTCCTCTGATAAAGACCCAGAAGTGGAATTGCTGGATTATATGGTAGTTTATTTTTTTTATTTTTGGGAAACTCCGTATTTTTTCCAGAGTGGCTGCCCTGATTTGCATCTCCACCAATAGGGCTAGAAGGTTCCCCTTTCATGTACCTGTTGGCCATCTTTATGTCTTTGAAAAAAGTGTCCTCTGCCCGCTCTTCAATCAGATTGTCTGGTTCTTAGTTGTTGGGTTATGTGAGTTCTTTATATACTTTAAATATTAACCCCTTACTAGATAAATGGTTTGCAGACATTTCTTCCCCAGGTAGTAGATTGCCTTTTCATTTTGCCAATGGTTTCCTTTGCTGTGCAGAAGCTTTTTAGTTTAATGGAGTCCTGTTTATTTTTGCTTTTGGTGTCAAATCCAAAAAAAAAAAAAGTCATCACTAAGACTGATGTCAAGGAGCTTTCTGCCCATGTTTCTTCTAGGAGTCTTATGGTTTCAGGTCTTACATTCAAATCTTTAATCCAGTTTGAGTTATTTTTTTACTTATGTTATTTTGAGGTTTTTTTTTTTATATATATATGGTGTGAGATAGTGGTCAGTTTCATTCTTTTGCATGTGGCTGTCCAGTTTTCCCAACACCATTTATTGGAGGGACAGTCCTTTCTCCCTTCTATATCCTTGGCTCCTTTGTTGTAAATTAATTAACCATGTATGCATGGGTTTATTTCTGGGCTTCCTATTCTGTTCCCTTCATCTATTTGACTATTTTTATGCCAATACCATACTGTTTTGATTATTACAGTTTTATAATATAGTTCAAAATCAGGGAGTATGATGCCTTCTGGTGGCATTTTTTAGAGTTTTCCATTACTCAGCCTTTTAATGAATGATCTTTTCCCTCTTTCCATGGGATTTTGAGCAGACACGGGAGACATACATCTCCACCGAGCTGCTATCTCAACTGGCCCCCTCAAATCGTTTATATTTATGAATGCCTAAAAATCACCAAGCTCTGTGGTAGACACTGAGGAGAGGAAAGGAAATTGTCTCGGCCCTTCAGGGAATTCAGAGACCCGTGGGGAGGGTAAAGCCATCACAAAAATCCGGAGTGGAATCCTGGATGCTTTATATAATTTTTAATTTACATTCAGTTAGTTAATATAGAATGTATTATTAGCTTCCGAGGTAGAGGTCAGTGATGCATCCGTCTTATATAATTCGCAGTGCTCATTATATCACCTGCCCTCCTTAATCCCGGATGCTTTAGAAGCTGGAAGAAACTTGAAGACCATGGCACCCAGGCTCTCCTCATTTTAGAGTTCAGGAGGCTGAGGCCCAGGGTGGGTGAGGAAGTACAAGCAGAGGCTCTGGTGGCTTTAAGAAGGGAGAGACTCCACCAGGTTGGGAGATCAGGGAAGACTCCTCAGAGGAGGAGGCATCTGCAGTCGGTTTTTAGGGATGGAAGGAGGGAGCAAAAATGTGGAGTGGGAGTGTCACATGTGTTTAGAAGAGGGTGTGGGACGCCCTAGGATCCTAGGGTGGAAGTGCTTGGGGACAGAAAAGGGAGGTTGAGGTCAGGTTACTAAGAAAGGAAGGATGCCAGAGGGTGTTTAGCTTCCCCACTGAATGCAGGCTTTCAAAGTGGACTCTGCACCAGGCAGGTCTCGCTCTTCAAGGAGCCTTCTTACTGGCTTCTGGCCACACTCCATCTTCTCCATTGCTTTGCATTATTAAGCACCCACCACGAGCTGGGCACTGTGCCAGGTGCCAGAGCTAGGACAGGGAGCACAGCAGACACAGCCCACGGCCTAGTGGGACATCAGAGATTAAGCAACAACAACAAAAACTCACACAGTGCACTAGCTGCTGGGGGAGGCTGTGTGGCAGAGGCCTAAGTGCACAGGCTCTGGGGAAAGACCGCCTGGCTGGGCCCTTGACCAGCGAGTGGCTTTCAGCAGTGTTACACAGTCTCTCTGAGCCTCAGTCTCTCCCCCTGTAAAATGTAGGTGACGACCAGCCCTATCTAAGGGCACTGTCAGAAGAATCAAGTGAGTGCGCACATGTACAGCCCTGAGCACCTGGCACAGGATCAGGAGGACATAAATACTAGCTGCTCTGTCACTCGTGCCCGTCATTGTAATAAGTGCCACAGAGAAGGCATATGTTTGCAGATGACAGAGAGACTCCAATATTTGGGGTCCCAGGAAGGCCTTTCTAAGGAAGTGACCTTACACTGGAACCCAACAAATGAAAGGGACAGGGATGGAGGGAGCATTTTAGGCAAAGAAAGCAGCCTGTGCAAAGGGCCTGCAGGCAGAAAGCATTTCCCCCCACCTTTGCCCAAGGTAGTCAGACTTTCAAGATGGCCTCCGTGATGCCATGATGCCGTACTCCACTGCTCTGGAGTCTGCTCCACTGCTCCAGGCCCGCGCGTGTCCTCTCCCCTTGAGTGTGGCCTGGACCCAGTGACTTCTTCTCCCAAATATAACGCTGCAAAAGCGACGGGATGTCACTCGGTGTTAAAGTGACCATGACTTTCATCTGATCACATTTTGCTGTTGACACTCTCTCTTGCTTGCTCACTGTCCTGTTGTGGAATGCTAGGGAGAGGCCCATGTGGCCCAGAGCCAAGGGAGACCTCTGGCCAATAGCTTATGAGGAACCAAGGCCTCAGCATGGTGGTCCCCAAGGACCCAAACCCTGCTGACGACCCCATGACCATGAAAGCTGATCCTGTCCCAGCTCACCCTGGAGATGACTGTGGCCTTGGCTGACACTCTGCTTGCTGTCATGGAGGGAACCTGAGCCCTGAGGGCCTAGCTAAGCCTTACCTGCATTCCTGACTCACAGAAACTACCACATAATACCTGTGTGTTGTCTCAGCTGCTTGCTCTGTTAGGCAGAATTAGATAACAAAGACACCTCCAAAATGAAGGCAGGGTCAGTAGAAAGAGAAGGAAGATCTAAGAGCAGACAGTTGGTACCTGTGACAGAACCCTGGAATCCCAGGATCCCCGACAAGAAGGGACCTGACCTCCATCTATCCCCCCTATCTGGTGCTGGAATCACCACCTCTGTTTCTATTGCGGTGGGGACAGGAAACTATCTTCCAGGTGGGTCCATTTCGGTCATGGCCAGCTCTAACTGCAGGAAAGGACTTTCCCTTCTGGAGCAGAACCTCTACGCCTGCAGCCCCATGCTTGGCCAGGTTCTGCCCTCGGGACCACAGGGGACAAGCCTCATTTCTTCTTCTCAGCATGGCATAAACATGCAAGCGGGGAGTCAGAAAGTCCTGGGTTCAAATCCCAGTGCTGCCATTGACAGCTGTGCTCCCGAGCAGCCATGAACCTCGAGGGTCTCGTCTTATAAAAACCAGGGTCTGCCTTGTTGAGCTGTGCGGGGGTCTAAGTGAGATAAACTCAGGATGTCCTTAGTACCAGGCCTGGTGCATAGCAGGTTCTCAGTATTACTGCCCATGGGCTGCCTGGTGGCTCAGTTGGTTAAGCATCTGACTCTTGATTTTGGCTCAGGTTGGGATCTCTAGGTCATGAGATAGCCCCAAGTTGGGTTCCATACTAAGTGTGGAGCCTGTTTAAGAGTCTTTGTCTCCCTCTTCTTCTGCCTCTCACTCCACTTTCACTCCACTCCCTATTCATGTGCTCTCTCAAAAAAAAAAAAAAAAAATATATATATATATATACAGAGAGAGAGAGAGAGCAAGTGTGTATGTGTGTGTGTATATATATATAAAACATGTTAACATATATAACATATATTATAGAATATATAGCATATATATATCATATATATTCTATAATATATATAACATAATACATAAATATATTAATATGTAATTATATCTTCATATATAATTATATATTAATATTGTATGATATGTAACATATATAACATATCTTAATACTGTAGTTATATATGACACACACACATATAATCTATAAATAATATAAATATATATTAATATAATCTATATATAAATAATATAGATTAATAAAATCTATAAATAATGTATCTATAAATAATATATAACATATTATTTATAGATGATATATATTTACATATATATTATATATGTATTCCCCACAACTCTGGCAGATTAGAGATGACTGCAAAGTCACTGACTCCTCCTATCAACAATAGGGTCTTCATCGTTTCCCCTTGAATCTGAGCTGCAGGATGTGACGCCACTTGACCAACACAACGTGGTGAAACTGAGCTGTGCAAGCTTCAGGGCCCAGGGTTTGAGAGGCACGCAGCTACCATGGCTGACCCTCAGTCCTCATGCCTTTGGAGCCCTGAGCTGAATGGAAGGAGCCTCACTGCCCAGAGGCTGCTGTGCTGGAGAGGCCCCATGTGGGAGTTCTGGTCTAGAGCTCCAGCTGAGCTCAGGCCTCCAGCCATCCCTGCCAGGGAGCCAGACATGTGAGTGAAGCTGACTTGGGCCTATTCACCCGCTGAATGCCTCCAAGTAAACTCAGTCGATGATGCACAGAATAGAAGAATCAGGCAAAGGAGCCCTGTTGGAATTCCTGCCCCCCAAAACCAGAGCCAGTAAAATGGTGGTTTAAGCTGCTGAGCTTTGGGTCATTTGTTGCACAGCTGTAGACAATCAGAGCATCCACTGTGCAAATATGCGAACATAACTTTTCATCCAGAGTGAACCTGTCCACCCCCTCAACAGTTGTTCATGAGATGGGGTTTTGAGTTTTAGGACCATTGTGATCAACTGTCTCCTGGACAGTTGAAGCCTGGCATGAAGACAACCCTCAGGATAGTCTGGCCCACAGTTAGTTAGGACTTCATCCAGAATGATTTCACTAAAAAGGAAATGATTGACTCACAACGGCTTCAGGGATGGCTGGGTCCAGGTGTTCCAGTGAGGTCAGTCTCCATTTCCTTTGCCATGACTTTCTTTTCAGGCTTTTCTCCTAGAGGAAAAAGGCTTTAGAAAGTCAGCTTCAGGGGCACCTGGGTGGCTCAGTGGGTTAAGCCTCTGCCTTCGGCTCAGGTCATGATCTCAGGGTCCTGGGATCGAGTCCCGCATCGGGCTGTCTGCTCGGCAGGGAGCCTGCTTCCTCCTCTCTCTCTCTGCTTGCCTCTCTGCTTACTTGTGATCTCTCTGTGTCAAAGAAAGAAAGAAAGAAAGAAAGAAAGAAAGAAAGAAAGAAAGAAAGTAAGTAAGTCAGCTTCACCTCCTCTCAGGTTCAAGTGCAAATGGAAACTTCATTTTCCCAGCAAAAGTTTCAGTGATTCTCTTTGGTTCATGGTTGGGTGAGCCAGTCAGAGCCAATCCCTGTGGCCAGAGAGGCGGAATGGCCCAGGATCCCAGAGACAGGGTCTCTACCATCCAAACCATATGGACCAAGAGTAGGGAGGTGAGATTGTACAAAGGAGAACTAAGGGTACTGCCATGGAAAGGATGAGTGGATGGCTGGACAGAACTATAAACATCCACCTCGGCAGTTAAAAGGAGAGTGAAAATTCACCTCCTTCATTCTAGATAACATACTTCTATTAATGCAAGCTAGGGCCATCCTTGCCTCACATCAGATTAGCAGGGGGGTATTTTTCCTCACCTAATACTGCTTGGCTTCATCTCCCTCACCCTCTACCATCTAGGGATGCAGACATTGGAAGGTCCTTCCTCTCCATCTCCGTCCCAAGCACAGTGAGGCTTTCAGCGGCAAGTCAATGAGCAAGACTAGTGCCAGGTCTAAGAGACTGGCCAACCCTCCCCTCACTGAGTCACAATGATTCAACACAGACAGCTAAGGCCTGGAGGCAAATTTTACTCCCAACATGGATGGCTCAGGGAAGCCTGGGTGGCTCAGTAGGTTAAGCCTCTGCCTTTGGCTCAGGTCATATCTCAGGGTCCTGGGATCAAGCCTGCATTGGCTCTCTGCTCAGCGGGGAGCCTGCTTCCCTTCCCTTCTCTCTCTGCCCACCTGTGATCTCTCTGTCAAATAAATAAATAAAAATCTTTAAAAAACAAAACCCAACATGGATGGCTCAGACCCAAGACTAAATTCAAGACTTTCACGGCAAAAAACAAGCCCTATTGTCTCTTCATAGAATTGCATTGTTTCCCCTGAGTGGACCAGGGACTTCCTGATTAGAAACCAGGACTTTTGAATATAACATGCATGTCTATGTAAGTAACAACCACAATGACAAAAATCAGCCCACTACCTGAGGAGGAGGAGACCCGTGAGTGCACTAGTCCCCAATGCTGCTGGACACAGTGAGACTTCCGAGACCTTGGCTCTAAAATCAGTTTGCACGTGGCCCTCGAGTTCTAGTACAGTTGGATCATTTGACAGGACGAGTAAACAGAGGCTCTGAGGGGCGCTGGCACGCTACTGCGCCCAGGTCACTCAGCTAGTGAGTGGCAGTGACCATTAGAATTTAGTCCCTCTGATGGCACAACTCTCCCGCCCTGCTTGCTGTTTTTATTGGCGTGAGCACACAGGTCCCAGGGCAGTGGAAAAAAAGTTTTTTACTTTCATTTTGTAATGGGCCCTTAATGTAGGGAGGGGCTGGGGACGGAGGGGACATTAAGGGGATAACCCCCATTAATTCATCTTGACAAATATTCATTAGCACCTACTGCAGACTTGGCCCTGTGCCCAGGCCGGAGCCACATTTTGGGGGCAACGACCGTTCTTGTTTTCAGCAGCGCACCGGAATGGGGAGGGACGCAGACATCGATCCAAGAATTGCACATGTTCCTACATATTACAGACACGAAAAGTGCCAGGAAGTCAAAGGACAGGATGTTTACCAGCAGGTTCCATGGGCATTGTGACCCAGCACGGGGTTCAGGACCGGTTCCCGAGCAAGTGAGGGTTGCTGAGCTATGAAGACATTTCCACAGGACCATACGGTAAATGCTGCGAGAACAGCCTGTCCTTGCCCCGCCCCCTCACTGACCGCCCTGCCGCAGCACCGGTGTTCCCTAAGCTTCCAGGAAACTTCCAGCAACCAAAGGCTGCTGACTCCTCTGATGACACATTCAGAGCATTCCAAGGATGATGATCTAAGATCTGTTAGCCAGCAGCCAGACACACATGAGCAGGGAAGCAGGGTGTGCTCCCTCAGAGAGAAATTTGGACGCTACCTCCACGCTTTCCCCTCAGCTACATGAGGGAAGAACGCTCTTGTGGGCTTTTCCCTTCCAAATGTTCCAGGGTGATGCCAACTTTCCAACGGGCTGCTGCTTCTGCAGGCTGTAATACAACTCCTTCCCCTTCCTCTGCCTAGCAGACACCTTCTCACCCTCCTGACCTCACTGGCCCACCTCCTTCCAGGCTGGACTGGCTTTCCCCTCTCTGCTCCCCCTGCCCCTGAAGGCAATCTTCATCCTAGCCAGGACTCTGGTGTCACTTTTCCCTATGCGCCCATGGGGCTGCCCCCTTGACTCTGAGTTCCCTGAGCACCAAGCTTATAGTTTCTTGATCCTTGCTCTCCCTTGCCTATGATGTCTACCCCTAGATGATCTATCCTCAGCATCTGCTGGACGCTTTGAATCACTGGGCTCTGCCATATATTAGCTCTGTGACGTAGGCAAGCTACTTAACCTCTCTGGGCCTCCATTTCCTCCTCTTTAAAATAAGATTAAGGGATAGTCCTTACCTCACAATGTTGTGTTTAAAAACAAAATTCAGGGGCGCCTGGGTGGTTCAGTCGGTTAAGTGTCTGCTTTTGGCTCTGATCCTGATCCCGGGGTCCTTGGATCCAGCTCCGAAAACAGGTTCCCTGCTTAGTGGGGAGCCTGCTTCTCCCTCTCTCTCCCTCTGCTGCTCCCCCTGCTTGTGCTTTCTCTCACTCATTCTCCTGCTGTCAAATAAATAAGTAAAATATTTTTAAAAATAAAATAAAAACAAAATGCAGCTGAGCACACTGAAGATATAATTTGCTTTATTTCATGATTCATGAATCAGGCAGCATCCCATCTAGCAAGTGGAGGGGAGCTCTGGGGTGTGGTACCTCAGAGTGGAAGTGGAAGGTTTCTATAGGAAAGAGAGTGGGTCAGGAAGTTATGAGCAAGGAAAAAGAAAGGACTGTTTCAGGCAAGGTCACCTTTGCTTAGGTGGAAGGGCAGAGGTCTTACTAAGTGGACTACTTCATCTTCCTTTGGGAAACAGAGGAACCCAGGGACAGATGGCCTCTTGGGTGCTGATCAGAAAATTCCTGATTGACCCCTAAGACTTCCATTTCTGAGGGAGGTTGAAACTGCAGTTAGATTAGGTATTAAGCTCACTTTGGTGACTTGACCTAAGTGACACCATTCTGGGCCTATCATTTTCTTTTTAACAGTTACTACAGGATTAAATGAGAGCAGGCAGATAACACATAATCACACACAATCACACAATAAAGCCCCTTAATGTACACTGGATAGATACAGTACCCATAACCATCCATCATCTCCCATGGGCTTACACTGCTGTTAGAATTATGAAGCCTTGACAGGTACCCAGTGGTTTTGTAATCTGCACTTCCAGCCGATTTTTCTATCCAAGCAGAGTTCCACACTTCTTCCCAGCTTACCCCACCTTCCTGTCCCCTCCGCAGATGAGTTCAGGCACAGGCCAGGAGGGCGGGAGGTGTGCACGCCAGAGGACGGGGGCAGAGTGCTGGGCACACGGCCCAGCCACCAGGCACGCGGCGTTCCCGCTCTGCACCCGGCCCTCCGTCATGCGAGGTGGCCCGGGGCTCACGGAGGCGACTTCGGGGAACCGAGCGAGCGGCCGTGTGCAGAGCCCCATGAGCCGCACGGCCGCGGGTGATTCAGCGCGGGGCGTGTGCAGGCAGCGGCCGGGGGCGGGCTTTTGCACTCGCCCCGGCTCCTTGTGGCTATAAAGCCGGCCCTCGGCGGTGCGTTCCACCACGCTTTTGCCAAGTGCTTGCTTTTTGTTCTGCTACTGTGTACGGAGTCCAGTTGTCGGTTATTAACGCTATGGATCCCAACTGCTCCTGCGGTACAGGTAAGGAAATTCAGAGTCGTAGGTCTCGGTTCCTCGGGCATGGGGATGTTTGTGGGTAAGGACACTCACCGAGACCTCTTGCATTCCGGCTGTGGAGTCCACGCATGGTTCTCACTGCCCTTTTATTTATTTATTTATTTATTTATTATTTTTTTTCAGGTGGTTCCTGCACGTGCGCTGGCTCCTGCAAATGCAAAGAATGCAAATGCAGTTCCTGCAAAAAGAGTGAGTAGAATCTTTGGGACCACACTCTTACGCATCCCTACTCTTTATTCCCCGAGGGGAGTTTAAACTGGATGGTTGATAACCCTTTCCTTGGGAGGGGAGGTGCTGCTTCCACGGTGCTCCCACTGTTTAATCTCTGCCGTCTTTCTTTCTCCAGGCTGTTGCTCCTGTTGCCCGGTGGGCTGTGCCAAGTGCGCCCAGGGCTGCATTTGCAAAGGGGCGTCGGACAAGTGCAGCTGCTGTGCCTGATCCTAGGGAGCCTGTTTCCGATGTAAATAGAGCGACGTGTGCAAACCTACAGTGTTTCTTGGTGCTTTTTGTTTTGGATACAACCCTGACCAGTTTGCTACATTCCTTGTTGTTTTTCCTTATAAAATACGTGAATTACATAATAAAAGCTGTGGACTTATATTCTCATTTTGTTTTTCCTTTGCGTGCCCACGAGGGTTGGGGTAGGGAATTCCACCAGAATTGCAAAAACCTGTTTCTGGACACAGATGTTAATTCCTTAAGACTGAATGCTTTAAGGCAAAGCCAGTGAGTTCAGGGACCTTCATCTTCGGTAAAATGAAAAGGCATCATTCCAGAGGATACAAAGGCCTGGGAGCCCTGTGTTCTCATGCCAATTTTGTTTTTAAGTAATCACCTATTCCCAGTGTGGGGTTTGAACTCACCGCTCAGAGATCCAGTCACGGCTCTACAAACAGGCAGGTTCCCTATCAATACAGATTTAACGCTCCCCGGTTTCTCTGCCTAACTTCAGTTCCTCATGGAGTCAAGGCTTGAAATTGACAACAGGATGTGTGTTGGGGGGAAAAACCCTCCCCTGTTCTGAATCCTATCTGGGGCTTAAAAAAAAAAACACCTGTGGGAAAGTCGCGTTTCTTACTTTCTATCCATCCCAAAATAAACCATGGTTTAATATACATAAGGGTGCCTGGGTGGCTCCGTTAAGTAACTGCCTTACACTCCGGTGGTGATTCCAGGGTCCTGGGGATTGAGCCTTCCATGAGGCTCTCTGCTTCTCCCTCTCTCTCTGCCTGCTTGTGTGAGCTCTCTTTAAAAATATTTATAGAGGGGCGCCTGGGTGGGTCAGTGGGTTAAGCCTCTGCCTTCGGCTCAGGTCAGATCCCAGGGTTCTGGGATCAAGCCTGGCATCCGGCTCTCCGCTCAGCAGGGAGCCTGCTTCTCCCTCTCTGCCTGCCTCTCTGCCTGCTTGTGATCTCTGCCTGTCAAATAAATAAATTAAAAAAATATTTATAGAAAAAAATACAGACTTTATGAAAATGCCATAAAAGAACAATATAAAGCCCATGTTTTTAGGTTGAGCACACATGATTTCAATGAATATGGGAAGAACAAAATTAGTTTTTATAATGCCACACATACATATATATGTACACGGAAGATGTCCACTGAGCACTAGAGAGAATTCACAAATGCCCCGGTGCCATGGACCACACACCTTGAGGACCACTGTCCTGGCTATCCCTCCCCACGGGGAACTTGCCTCCTCTCTGCCATTGTGCCACTGAGGGAACACCCTGTACCCCTGAGAGCTCCCTGCTGTGGCTTGGCTCTGAATCTTTGGAAGTTCCTCCCTAGGTCAGGCTGGAATCTGTCCCTTCAGAATCCAGTTGTCCTTGGCAACTTGAAACCAACGGAGTGACTAGAGAACTGGAGGGAAGTGACCAGCCATTTCCCAGCAGGAGGGAGGGTACCTGGGAACTGGTTCCAGATGGAGGAGTTTGCCTGTGAACGGTGTTGGCTGATTTTTGCGCTTTGGAGGGCGTGGTGGTGTTTATTAGGCGGGAGTGAGGCCCACAGTGACTTGTAATTAATGACAACGGTTAGTCCCCCTGGCTATTTGTGGAGCGAATTGCTTCTTGATGTTGGATCACAGGGAAAAAGGGAGTCATGTCCGGAGTCGGGCCCCTGCTTGCCGGCAGGTGCCTGGTGTGAAAGGGGGATTTCAGAAGGCAGTGTGTGTCCAGGGCGTGGGCTTTGGTGTTAGGCAGTCTGGGTTCACAGCCTACTTTGCCACAGGGGGCCTGGACCAGCTGCTCAACCTCACTGAGCCTCCATTTCTTCCTTGGTAGAAAAGAGATTCTGTCTCTGTGTGGGCATTAAATGACAGTTTCCTGGCTCCTGGCTAGGGCTTAATAAACAGTGGTCAGTATGTCCACACCGACATTTGTGGAGAGGGTATCCTGTTGGATCCCAAAAAGCTCTTGGGGAAAGGGTCATTAGTTAGGAAGCATTACTCTGGGTTGGAGGTTAAGGATGGGATTGGAAATCTGCTGACCCAGTGCTGGGGGAGGGGAGGTACCTCCTACACGATGTCCCCAGGGACAAGATGCAGCCATAGCGTTTGGACAGACATGAAAGTCTTTACCATCCTTCACGTCCTCTGGTCTGTAGGAATCAGTGAGAGAGTGAACATGCAGGGGCTGGAGTAACTGTGCTGTCCTCTGAAAGGTTAAGCAAACTGCCCAGGGTCACACCGCCCCTTATTAGGGGTCTCCGGTCCATCGCTGCCTGATGATGATTCACTAGGTGCTTGTATCGCTTCTCACTAGTCAAAGCTGGAAGAGCCTTTGGGGATGGACCAGTTGCTCCCCAGCTTGAAACATGGGAAACCAAAGCCCAGAGAGGTCACAGAGCTATGCAGAGGGTCTGACTGCCAGCTCAGGGCTCTCCTCACGCTGCCTCTGTGCCAGGCGTCCAGTGTCTCACCTTTCCCATGAAGTCATGGTGCCGGGCGCTAGTGGGAGGCCATGATGCTGCAGTAAGCCCACCTGAGTGCCACTCCCCTCAGTGTCACAGCTGCTTGACATAAATCTCTCTGGCATACAGCTTCCTCTACTCTAAAAAGGGGAAAAAAAAAAAAGGCATCTGACTCAAATGATTGAATTAATACATATAAAGAACTTAGAACAGTGTCTGGCATGTGATGAGTGGTCTATTAATATTCACTGTTACTTTATTATTATTATATGTACGTAGCATAAGGCATATTTGTTTATTTCCAGACAAACACCTGGGCCTGAGGTGCTAGGTATGACTTTATTATTACGATGCATAGCATAGGACAAATAAGCTCAGGCTGGTATGCGCGGTTATGTTTCCTGTGTGGTCTTTATCAGCCACATAAGAATATGACCTATGGGCCAGAGAGCATCATTCAATCTCCTCCACACAACTGTGATCCGCATGGTAGGTATAAAGCCACGAGAAAGATGTTCTGTGCCTTATATCAGATACCAAAAGACACCTGCTCATTTTGTTACCAACTACACCATATTTTATTAAACATCGTACTTTGAAATCATTCCTGTTTTAATTTACATGAAAAGGAAACTGTTTATCCTTAACTGAAAATGAGAATCAGTCTTATTCCAGACATAGAAAATAGCAAGAAAAGCATAGTTAGTATATAAGAATATAATATATAACTATATATATTTCACTAATGGGTCACCTTTTTTTTTTTGCTACCCATGGTTAATGTGGCAGCCTTTTTTTTTTTTTTAAGATTATGTTTATTTATTTGTCGGACCGAGAGCACAAGCAGAGGGAGAAGCAGGCAGAGGGTGAAGCAGGCTCCCTGCTGAGCCGGGACCTTAACATGGGACTCGATGCGAGGACCTTGGGATCATGACCTGAGCCGAAGGCAGACCCTTAACCGACTGAGCCACCCAGGAGTCCCAATGTGGCAGCCTAACTCTTAATGAAAAGGTTTCAAGCAGTAGGCAAGTGTAGCCATTCCCACGCTACAGTCAGCTTTATCATAGACCTTCTCTTTCCCTTAGAAAGCTGACTGGATTCATCAGAGTACAACTTCCTAGCTGTGGGACCTGGACCAAGTAACTTAGACTTCTGTATTGTAGTTATCCATTAAGAAAAAGTGCTTAGGAGTAATAGTAATTCCCTTTTGGGGTCTTTGTGAGGGTACACAAATCAAAAGTGAATATAACATGGCCTGACACATACAAAATGATATTTAAAGTCTCAGATGTTGAAACGGAAATAACTACTTTTTTTACTTTTTTATTCAGAGACCGGTTTCCCTGTCACCATCTCACCCTCTGGAAATCGCTGGGACTGGGGTGTCCCAGCAGGTGTGGGGTGCACTAGTTGTAATGCCAAGAAGACCCTGCATGATCGCGCCCCTATATCCGTTTGGGCGAGCAGAATGGAGAGAGGCAGCGGTCTGGGTCCGCCACACAGTGCACAGCAAAAAAACGCCCTGAAACCCCAACCCCACCTGGGGCCACGGGGACGACAGGCCAAGGGAAGCAAAGGTCACATTCAATGCCTGTCCTCTGCACACAACTCTCTCGGATCGCTCTGCACACGCCCTCCCCACACTGGGAGAGTCCAGGGTTGCACACGGGCTCCAGGAAAGGGCGACCCCGGGGACGCCTGCACCGGGTACAGGGGTGGGGAAGGCGGTCCGGACCCAGGCGCCGGGTTCCCAGAACACGCGGTAACAGGGTCGGCTACCGACCTCGGGGAGACCCACAGGGGCGGGCAGGGTGACTGAGACACGGCATGCCAACCGGCGCGCATCCCCTCCGCACCGTGCGCAGCGAGCCCAACCGACGCCCCCCCCCACCCCTCCCCCGAGACTCGTGCGCCCGGCCCGGCCAAGTGCACACAGCACCGCCAAGGCCAAGGCGGGAGGTGCGCTCCCGGCAGGGCGGGTGCAAGGGCAGGGGCGGGGCCTTTGCGCCCGGGCCACTGGCTCCGCCTATAAAGTCAGCCCGCTGAGGCGGGTTGTTAAAGTTCTTAATAGATTGCATTTGTGGTGTTTGTTGTCGTCTGTTCGGGTTGCTTTTTCTATTCTATTGCAAATGGATCCCAACTGTTCCTGCTCTAGCGGTAAGAGACCACGTATTTGGAGTCTTAGAGAGGATGTTTCGTAGGTTACTGTAGTGTGTTCTTGGAGTCAGAAGGGCGGGTTTTGGGGGTTGGAGCTGAAGTAGACTTTTAAGAGTCAGCACGTGTTGCGGGTTGTTTCTTGCAACACGTATGTCCGAGTTTTCTTCATTTCTTCGGCTTAGAGTGGAGGGTGTTTGTGGTTACGTCGAGGTTTGCTGTGGGTCGGGGCTGCTGGTTGGGGACCGCTGTTCAGGCTTTGGGGGGTGCCAGGAGGTGATGGCAGGCGGGGACTCTGTCTGCTTGGCTTACGTTGGTCCTGGAGTTTGGGATCCTCTTTGTGGAGTAAAGATTTGGAAGGGACCTACGTTTTTCCGACAGTAGAGGAAAGTGGGGTGTTTCTTAATGATACTCGGTGGGTCAAGAAAGGAGCTCCCAGGGCTGGGCAATGGCCGGCGGCGCAGGGAGGTTTGGTTGACCGAGTGCTGGAGCTCCTACATCATCCTTGCTCACTACTGTTTATTTTCTTGGCAGGTGGCTCTTGCACGTGCGCTGGCTCCTGCAAATGCAAGGAGTGCAAATGTACTTCCTGCAAGAAGAGTGAGTGGAGTAGGCTTTTCCGTGGGGATCAGGGTCTGGGCTTGGGGTGGGTGTGTTGGGGAAGCCCAGAGCTGAGCAGGCAGGAATAGGCCAGTGACTCAGTCTCTGCGCAGCCCCCGCCTTGAGTCCCTGACTCGGAATTGGAGCTGAAAGGGCATGTAGAGGGGTGAGTTCCAACCTCAGTCTAGAACAGGAAGACTGAGGTTCCGAGAGGTCAGCAGATAGTGTCAGGGAAGGAGGCAGAACTGCAGTCTACATGTTCTGCCTTCCAAACTCTTCCAGTGTCCTAAACACTTGGTATACATGAGCTTGGTGGCCACGTGTAGTTTGGCTGATCTGGTGCAGCTCATTTCTGTGGGGACAGCCCGGAGCTGCTAGGCAGGGGGCTCCCCCTCGCTGATTTCAAGGATTTCTATCTGGAAGGCAGCGGATCAGCCTGTCTTGTCTCTGGGCCCCCGTCACTGTATCTCCAGACTTTCTGCCCTGTCTTGGAATCAGATGGGGGCAGGACAGTCTCTTCTAGGGTGTAGGACACAGTTGTCTAGGGACAGCATGTCGTTCTCAAGTCAGGGTCCTCGGGGGCTGGGGGCAGGGCCTGTGCCAAGCCTGTTCTTAAGAGGGGGTTCTCTGATGCTTTGGCTCTTGTCACCTAGGCTGCTGTTCCTGCTGCCCAGTGGGCTGTGCCAAGTGTGCCCAGGGCTGCGTATGCAAAGGGGCGTCGGACAAGTGCAGCTGCTGTGCCTGATCTTGGGGAGCCCGTTCCCGATGTAAATAGATCCACATGTACAAGTCTACAGTAAAGACTTAATTTTTCATACTACTTGACCCATTTGCTACATTCCTGTTTTTATGAAATATGAGTTATAATAAAAATTTAAACTTACTTTGGCTGTTTTCTTTTGTGCTCTTCTGAGATTGGGGATTGCAATCCCATCGTGGTTGGGGTGGGGTGGGGAGTTAGACCTGGAACAGAGACCTGGGTTCTGGACCCAAGAATTGGTCCGTAACAACTTCCCTTACGCAAGTTGATGATCTCCCGTCAGTTTTTCGACAGAAGGTGAAATTAAAAAAAACAGGGTTTGCAATGTGCCTGCTAGGTTGACCTAAGGGTATGGCGTGGGTTCATTTTCCTTCTTGAAAGAGTTAATCTTAAGAACTTTTTTTTTTTAAAGATTTTATTTGTCAGAGGAGCAAGAGTGAGCACAGGGAGAGTGACAGGCAGAGGGAGAAGCAGGCTCCCCGCCAAGCAAGGAGCCCAATGTGGGACTCAATCCTGGGACGCTGGGACCATGACCTGAGCTGAAGGCAGCTGCTGAACCAACAGAGCCACCCAGGCATCCCAAAGAGCTTAATTTTTATTTCATTCTTGGAATTCTGTCAAACTTACGTTCTCAGCAATGTTGGCTTTCAAAAACACGCAGGCATGTGGCTGGCTCAGTCGGAGTTTGCAATTCTCGATCTCAGTTGATGTATGTTCAAACCCCCATGTGTGTAGAAGTTACTTCAAAACTTAAGTACTCGGGATGCAGCCCAATTACCCACTTGATAAGGCTTTTCCTCACCAGGTTTCTAAAACACTTCAGGGACCAATTTTTTTTTTTTTTTTTAAAGATTCTTTTGACAGATCACAGGTAGGCAGAGGGGAGGAAGCAGGCTCCTTGCGGAGCAGAGAGCCGGTTGTGGGGCTTGATCCTGGACCCTGGGATCATGACCCGAGCTGAAGTCAGAGGCTTTAACCCACTGAGGCACCCAGGTGCCCCCCAATTTTTATTTTCTAACACAAGATTTAAGCTTTGGAAAAAATTTGTAACAGGCACATTGCAAACCCCATTTTTTTAAATTTCAATAAGCATATGAGGAACAATAACACTGAGAAATTGTAAAGTACACATTCACTCATTGAAAGTGTGCATGAAACAATAGAAACAATTCACAAGGTTTTGTCTCATGACCATCTTGAGTAGCTCCGCCTGCAACACGGGCTCCATTGGTTTGGGCTGGTGTCCCAACCATTTCCCAGTGAGAGGTAGGGTACCTGAGAACTGGTTCCAGATGGAGTTCACTGCTGCTTGGGAACGGTGCTGGCTGATACCACTGTGCAGGTTGCGTTTATTAGGAGTGAGGCCCACAGTGACTTGTAATTAACACCGCTGATTGGTTCCCCTGGCTGTTTTTGGAGGAATTGCTACTTGACCTTGGATCAAAGGGAAGAGGGAGTCATGTGGCCCTGAGTCAGGCTGCTGCTTGCCCGCGGGTGCTTGGTGTGGTGATTTTGGAAGGCAGTGTGTGTCCCCCGCATGGGCATTGGTGGGTTCACAGCCTACTTTTCCACCTCCCGGCCAACTGACCTAGGCAAGTCATTGGTACTTGCTAAGCCTCCATTTCTTCATGTATAAAAAAGATTATTTTGCAATGTGGGAAATTAAATGAGATAGTGGCCTGGCTTCTACCTAGGGCTTTTAATAAACAGGGGGCCACTATGGTCACTCCTATATTCACACTGACATTTGTGGAGAGACTGCTAGCTCCCAATAAGCCTCAGGGAAAGGCCCATTGGTTTAGAAGCGTTTCTCTGGGCTGGAAGCTAGAGATGGAATTGGAAATTTGCTTACCTGGGGTTCGGGGGAGCGTGGATGGCTAGCAAAAAGGCCCTCGGGACAGGAGGCTGCCACAGCATTTGGATAGACCAAGGGTCTTTCCATCGTTTATGTCATTTCACCTGTACAGGAACCAGTGAGAGAGTGAATGTGCAGGGGCTGAAGTGATTGTGCCAATTTCCAGAGAGGTTAAGCCACCAGCCCAAAGTCACACAGCTCCTAGTCAGAGTCGTGACCCAACTGGCTGGTCAGGATGCTAGTGGGTGCTAAATTCTGCCTGTCATTTTCCAGAGCTGGAGGGTCCTTTGAGATAGTCTAGTTGTGCCCTATCTTGAGACGTGGGAAACCAAAGCCCAGAGAGGTCAGAGAGCTATGTAGAAGTTCTTCCCACACTGCCTCTGTGCCAGGTGTCCAGAGTCCTCACCTTTCACACGTACGGGGTGGTGGGTGAGGCCATGATGCTGCAGTCAGCCCACGGGAGTGCCAGTCCTACCCATGTCACAGCTGTGTGACATGAACCTCTTTGTGGCTCAGTCTCCCGCTCTCTATAAAGGGAAAAAAAATAGGGTGTGGCTCTTAGAAAGAAATGATGCAAAGATTAAATTCAGTTGATTTAATCTTAGAAGTAATGCGAAGAAATTAGAATGATGCCATACAAAATACAAATCAAAACCACAATGAGATATCACCTCACACCAGTCAGAATGGCTAAAATTAACAAGTCAGGAAATGACAGATGCTGGCGAGGATGCGGAGAAAGGGGAACCCTCCTACACTGTTGGTGGGAATGCAAGCTGGTGCAACCACTCTGGAAAACAGCATGGAGGTTCCTCAAAATGTTGAAAATAGAACTGCCCTATGACCCAGCAATTGCACTACTGGGTATTTACCCTAAAGATACAAACGTTGTGATCCAAAGGGGCACGTGCATCCGAATGTTTATAGCAGCAATGTCCACAATAGCCAAACTATGGAAAGAACCTAGATGTCCATCAACAGATGAATCGATCAAGAAGATGTGGTATGTATACACAATGGAATACTATGCAGCCATCAAAAGAAATGAAATCTTGCCATTTGCGACAACGTGGATGGAACTAGAGCGTATCATGCTTAGCGAAATTAGTCAAGCAGAGAAAGACAACTATCATGTGATCTCCCTGATACGAGGAAGTGGTGATGCAACATGGGGGCTTAAGTGGGTAGGAGAAGAATAAATGAAACAAGATGGGATTGGGAGGGAGACAAACCATAAGTGATTCTTAATCTCACAAAAAAAACTGAGGGTTGCTGGGGGGAGGGGGGTTGGGAGAAGGGGGGTGGGGTTATGGACATTGGGGAGGGTATGTGCTTTGGTGAGTGCTGTGAAGTGTGTAAACCTGGCGATTCACAGACCTGTACCCCTGGGGATAAAATATATGTTTATAAAAAATAAAAAATTAAAAAAAAAAGAATGATGCCATACACATACACAGTAAGTAATCCACATTAGCTATTATTTTATTAATAGCGTTCATCGCTTTGGAGATGTTTTCTATTTCCAGATAAAAAAGGCCAGACTTGTGGGCTTAGCTGCATGTCCTGTACTGTCCTTATCCACCCAAAGAATATGCGACCAGCTGCCCAGAGAAAGTTACCCTCTCCTCCCACAAAAGAAGGAACTGCGCTAGGGATATAAAGCCAAAAGCCAGATGGCCTATGTCCTCATAATAGACACAGAAGGACACCTGCCATTTCTGCGGTCCTTTGTACCAGTAATTTACTTAACATTTTCTTTTGAACAATTCATATTTCCTGAAATATATTTATATGAAAAGCAAACTCTTTGCCACTCCTGAAAATGAGAATGAGTTTACTTCTAGACAAAGAGGGGTGTGTGTGTGTGTATGTAAATTCCTTCTGTTATCACTTTGTCATTCCCAGGATTGAGCATCGGACAGCAGAGAGGTGCTGAAGACGTACCTCTGGGCTGAAGGGAAGCTTTGTCATCTACTTTTTTTTTTTTTTAAGATTTTATTTATTTAGTAGTAATAAAATAATTTATTTTATTTATTAAGTAGGCAGAGAGGCAGGCAGAGAGAGAGAGGAGGAAGTGGGCTCCCTGCCTAGCAGAGAGCCCCATTCAGGGCTCAATCCCAGAACCTTGGGATCATGACCTGAGCCAAAGGCAGAGGCTTAACCCACTGAGCCACCTAGGTGCCCTATCATCTACTTTCTTTCCCTCCAGGAGTGGCAGGAAGCAGATCCAGGACTCCACCTCCCAGCACTGTGACCCTGGGTTAGCTACCTTAAAATTCTTGCACTGTGTGCATTTCTTTCTGCCTTTGGGAAACTGGCTCATAACTAATGTCTCCTTTAGGATCGATGTTGGGGTTCAAAATGCTGAGTGATAAGCAACACCCAGAACATACTACACACTATGTAGTTCTCAGGAATACTGAAAGGGACAGAACCACCTTGCTTTGTTATTTGAAGCCAGGTCCGCCTGTCATCTAAAATGATCCCTTCTGGGGGTGCGGTGAAGGGGGTGGGTAGCATCCCATACTTTGGGAACCTCCACCCTGAGTGGGGTGACTGGACAGGGCTGAGGAGAGCCCCTAGAAAGTTTCGGCAGAGGAGCGCCAGGACAAACGTGCCCATGCATCCCTTCTGTCTTAGGGGGTGGGGGGCCGGGGGAGGAGGAAAGGAAGGGAGCCAGAAGCCTGAGCTCACCACCTTGCTGTCTACAAGAGCCATGGCGAGGGCCCAAGATGGGGTTGGGGGAGGGGGCCAGTGGAGGTCACTAAATGCTATGTAATTCTTGGAATGTTGAAAGGGAAATAACCACTTTTTTTTTTTTTCTTTATTTAAAGCCAGGTCTCCTATCACCTAAAAGGATACCTCCTTTGTGGGTACCTCACCCTCTGGAAACCGCCGGGACTGGGGTGCCCCAGCAGGTGTGGGGAGCACTAGTTGTAAAGCCAAGAAGACCCTGCACGATGGCGCCCTTATATCCGTTTGGGTGTGCAAAATGGAGAGAGGCAGTTGTCTGCGTCGGCCACACAGTGTACAGCAGAAAATGGCCTGAAAGCCCAGCCCCACCTGGAGACATGGGGAAAAAAGGCCAAGGGACACAAAGGTTACATCCATCTCCTGTCCTGTGCACACAACTCTCTCGGATCGCTCTGCACAACCCCTCGCCCCACTGGGAGAGGCCAGGGTTGAACACGGGCTCCAGGAAAGGACGACCCCTGGGATGCCTGCACCGGGTACGGGGGGTGGGAAGGCCGTCCGGACCCAGGCGCCGGGTTCCAGGAACACGCGGGAACAGGGGCGGCTACCGACCTCGGGAAGACCCGGGGTGAGCTGGGAAGCTGAGACACCTCGTGCCCCCGGCGCGGTGCGTAGCGAGCCCTACTGCCCTCCAGGGACTCGTGCGCCCGGCCCCGCCAGGTACACACAGCGCTGCCAAGGCCGAGGCGGGTGCAAGGGCAGGGGCGGGGCCTTTGCGCCCGGGCCACCCGCTCCGCCTATAAAGTCAGCCCGCTGCGGCGTGGTTTCATCGCGCTTAACCCGCAGCGCTGTGTTTATTGCGTTGTTTGTTTTGAATTCCCGTCCTCGGGGTGGTCCGAAATGGACCCCAATTGCTCTTGCTCCACCGGTAAGGGAACCCGTATTCTGAGTCTTAGGGATACGCTTTCCAGGCGTGGGTCGAGGGGTGTCTCTGGTGTGGGAAGAGCCGGTGTTCGGGGCTGGAACTGAAGTAGATTCCTCGAGTCAGCACGTGGTGTGGGTTCACGCCAGCCTCTGGAGAGTACGGCCGTTCTCTTGGGTTTTGGGTTTCAGTTGAGGGTATTTGTGGTCGTGTCGAGGTTCCCCTGTTGGTTAGGGATGCTGGCCTCGGACCCGGGGCGCTGTTCTAGCCACGGGGGTGCCAGGACGTGGTGGTAAGTGGGGACTCTCCTTACATGGGCTGATTCTGGAGCTTGGGATCCTCCTTGTGGAGGCACATCTGGGACGGACCTACATCCACCAGCAGCAGAAGTGGAGTTTCTCTTAATTCGCTGTGGACGAGAAAGGAGCTCCCAGGGCTGGGCACTGGCAGGATGCCTCGGGGACCCTTCGTTGCCTTATTTTTGGAGCTCCCACATCACCCTTGCTCACTGCTCTCTTAACTTTTCCTGGCAGGTGGTTCCTGCACGTGCGCCGGCTCCTGCAAATGCAAGGAGTGCAAATGCGTTTCTTGCAAGAAGAGTGAGTGGAGTGGGGTCTTCTGTGGAGATGGGGGGTGGGGCTGGGCTGGTTGTGGGGAGGGGGAAACCCGGCACTCAGCAGGCAGGAACAGGTCAGTGACCCAGCCTCTGTGCAGCCCTTGTTCTGAGCCCTTGATTCAGAAATGCAGCTGAAAGGCTATGTAGATAGTTGAGTTTCAGTTTTCTCTAGAACGCAAAGACGGAGGCTCAGAGAGGTCAGTAAGCAGTGTCAAGGAAGGAGCCGGAGCTACAGTCCAGGTGTTCCGTCTCCTGCAGCCTTGGAACTCTCCAGTCTCCTAACACTTCGTGTACGTTAACTTGATGACCATGTATGGTTTGCCTGACATGGTGCAGCCCTTTCTTGTGGGGACAGTCCAGAGCTGCGAGGCAGAGGGCTCCCCCTCGCTGGTCTTGAGGACTTCATTAAGATACATGGTTCTGGAAGGGAAGGGACCAGCCTGCATTGTTTTTTGGACACCCTGTCACTGTGTTTCCAGGCATTCAGGCACTCTGCCCTGTCTGGGAATCAGATGGGGGCAGGGAGATGGCTTCCTAGTGCCTAGGATCTAGTCAAGGGAAAGCATGTCTTCATCAAGTCAGGGTCCTCGGGCTGGGGCCAGGGCCAGGGCCGGTGCCAGTCCTGTTCTTAGGAAGGGGGGTGGGGTCTCTGATCCTCTGTCCTTTGTCCCCTAGGTTGCTGCTCCTGCTGCCCTGCGGGTTGTGCCAAGTGTGCCCAGGGCTGCATCTGCAAGGAGGCGTCGGACAAGTGCAGCTGCTGTGCCTGATCCCGGGGAGCCCGTTCCGATGTAAATAGAACCACATGTACAAACCTCTAGTTTTTTATGTGTTCATACTACCTGACCCAGTTGCTACGTTCCCGTTTTTGTAAACTCTTTGAGAGTAAATTCATCTAGATTGTTCTGACTCCAGGTGTCTGGTGATATGATGGGAAGATGGGACTTGGTTCTAATTGGGCTGTAGGGGAAACTGGCTTGGTGGGGGGTGATATTAGCAGAGTCCAGGGTTCTTGTGGTCTGGCCTGGTTCACCTCCTTGAGCTCTTGGGGTTTTGTTTGGTTTGGATGGTTTTTTTTTTTTTACTACTCTTGGCTTGGCTGTGACATGGTTTCCTCTGTCACCTAGAGAGTCCCTGCCCTGTGTCACTGCTTATATTCACTCAGTAGTAACCTATGGTGTGTCTACTGGATACATAGCATCGTCTACTGTATACATAGGCATTGGGGCTTTCAGTGTTGAGGTAACAGGGTGCTACCAGACTATTGGGGCCTGGTTGGGGAGAGGTCATTACTGAATGGAAAAACGACAGTGGTTGTGACAGAATGCTATTGGGTGAGTCCAAGTAAGGAGACCTCACACAGACAGCTGCATTCCTGTCAGGGGGGACAACTGGAAAGACTGTGATGGGGACAGGGGTGGGCTAGCTCATCTGGGCAAGCGTGTGAGGGGATGTGCTGAGTTGACCTCTAGAGCAGAGTCCCATGTGTCTCCTCTGTTGGACTTGTAACCTGTTTGCTCTGTGAATCCCTTGGAGAGGTCTAGAGTGCTGCACCATGGTCCCATTCCCCCCCTCCCAGCCCCCATTCCAATTTCTTAGGTGTAAGATGGAATGGGGAACCCAGGTTTTAGAGTTGTGATCCCACTGACCACATGGAGCCTTTCAGTGAAATGAACTGAGTCTCTGCCAGGGAATGTTTCCATCCTGGTTGGAATTTGAAGCCAACTCCCCAACATAAATGTGGAGGAAACTTGTGAAGACTGCAGGGAGTGGTCACCATGGAGACCAAATAGGCTGAAAGGGCAGCCAGGCTCACTCTACAGAAACATCCAGTTTGGCTGGGCTGGTGTCCCTGCCCCCATTTCCTGGGGAGCCTGGCCCAAACCTTAAGGGCTCTTCGGCGGGGGTGCAGGGTGCTGTTGGCCCTGCTTGTTTTGGAAGTCCTGGTGCCACTGTTAACAAACATGCCTGGAGATGACACAGCTCTACCTTGGAGACTAGGAGCTGCCAGTCCTCTCTGTGGAAGGGTACAACATGTTTCCATTTGGCCTGACAAACATTGTGATCCATTTTTCAAGTCATGTGTCAAGGGGCATCTTGCTTCAGCCCCGAGCGCCATCTCCCCAAGGGGTGGTGAGGTGTCACCATTACGGCATCAGATTAGTTTCCAGTATGGCTGCGTCAGACAGCCTCATTGAATTCCAGAAGTTAGTATCTTGAGCTGGGAAAGCAGTTGTGCGTGGCTGCGCTGGGGCCAGCCTGCCTAGTAGGACCGTAGCTCCCGTGTTTGGGTGACTTGTGTGGCCTCTTGGTGCCTCCTACTTCTCATCTGTAAAGTGGGGGACAATCACAGCCTCTACCCAGAGGGTTGTGAGGTTCAATGTGGCTATCATCGTCCCTGCTCAGAATACGGGCTCTGGAAGTGCCCTTCCCTCTAGGGCCAGGCATGGTATCTGACATTCAGTAGGTGATCCATGAGTGCTGAGTTCAGAGAGCACTTACAGGACTCCTACTATAGGTAAACCATAATGTTGGGCACAGAAGGAAGAGAATATGTAAGCTCTAATCCATTTGCTGGAGGAGCACTTAAGTCCCTGTTGAAATCCGGGAGCATTTAGCATTTCAGGATGCCGGTGCTGAGCTGTGGAGGGTGTGACTCAGTCTGATCAGGACGTGGAGAGAAAACCCTATTCACTTCATTCACATGGCCACGTTTTGGCCAGAACTAATTGGAGAACTAGACAAATAGGGGGATCACTCTTTGAGGGGAGAGGGAGGAAGCTGGTATCACATGCCTGACCAGTGCAGATACTTAGTATTGGATGAACCGATCAACACTCTTTGCAGAGAAGTAGAAATTCAAGGTGCAGGTGGCAGGAACAAAGAAATTGGAGCTCATGCTGTAACTGGTTCAATGTCAAGGGAACAAAGAATCCACCCAAATGGTGGCTTTGAGGATGATTTGACCAAGCTACAGATGTCCCCCCCCCATAAGATTTTACTTATTTTAGGGAGGGAGAGAAGCCCAAGCAGACTCCCCACTTAGGGTGGAGCCTGATGCAGGGCTCGATCTCACCACCCTGAGATCATGATCTAAGCCAAAATCAAAAGAGTGGGAGGCTTAACTGACTGAGCCACCCAGGAGCCAGTAGAGTACTGGTTTTCTATGAGGACTGCTGTTCATTTCAGTCTTCTAGGGACCAGAGAGCTGAACAGCTGCTGGGAAGAGTCTCGGGGACACCTCCCTTCCCTTTAAATTCTGAAAGTGAACCCTTCAAGGGCACTACCAGAAATGGACTCCAGCCGAAATTTAAAAAAAAAAAAAAAAAAAAATCCATTGAAAGGGCAAAGGGAACTGTGGGACTGATCAGAAGGATGGAGAGCTAGGCCCAGAAAACAAGAGCCATGGTACTAGGGGGAGGCAAGCAGCAGGGCCAGTCCCAGGAGCAGCCTGCCTGGGCCACCACAGTGGGCACAACTGTCATCACAGCTTCTGTAACCCTCGGACACTGCTATTGCTGCCACTGGCCACAGCTCTTGCAACTCAATTCTCGACTGTCCACTAAGCTCTTTGCCTCTTGTCCCAGACCTGAAGATCCTAGCTGGCTAGGGGTGGGGAGGAGGCATATCTGGCCACTTGTGGATTCCCCAGTGGGAGGCAGGATCCCGCAGACACCCCAGAATGACTCTGAGGGTAAGATGCTAGTAAGTTCCAGGCCGGAAACCAGTGAGCCATTCCAGAGAGTTTAATAAGGGGATTTTTGGGTTGGGTGGGGGGGTTGTTGGGAACCAAAGAGTTGGAAGAATTCATAGAGCGCTGATCCAGAGATGGGAAGCAGAGGAGGCATCAGCAGGCCTACACCTGCAGAGGGGAAGGGGCTCTCCCTGGACAGAGCAGCTGCAGCTGGAGGAGAGGGTGACCCAGAAGCAGCTGTGAGCTTCAGGTGGCATCCAGCCTTGCAGGGGAGCCAGGGGAACACTCTTGGTGACCTCTTGCTTTCCCCCACCATATGCTGTTGGGTCCGCACCCTTGGCCTGGCTCCTGGAGGGGAGGGTGGACAGGGGATTGGGGAAGACGCCCAGCACACCCTGCAAATAGGGTGTGCCGCCATCCAGAAGCCATCTGCCCAAGCCGCACCCTGGGAGAATCTTACTAATCCGAGGCTGAATTCAACTTGAGGGGCTGGAGGGAGGAAGGGAGGTGTCAAGGAGGATGGTAGAGGCCCTGTGGTGGGGCACTGGAGGTCCCTCAGAATGCTGGTTCGCAGGTGTGGCCGAGCAAGTCTGCCCAGCTCGGGGGTGGGGGGGGGGGTGGAGGAGAAAGTGAAGCACGGGTGTCCCCAAGCAACTCTCACCTGGCCCCACCTTTGGCATCACAATAGTCACTGAACCACTCTTCCAGAGCATCCCAGAGGCCACTCCTGGCTGGCTAAAGGCCTACACCACCTCCTGCCCTGGAGGCAAAGCCATGAAGTTGATTTCATCCCCCACCTTCCATCACCACACCCAGAGCCTCCCCGGCCCTTTCCTCCCCTCCACGCAGGCCTGCCTCCTGCCCTCTGCAGACTCTGCAGTGAGCAGGACGGGGAGGTCGAGCTATGCTATGCTATAAAAACTGCCTTGCTCTCGCTTCACAGCCAGCAGTGGGGACCTCTCCGGAGTCGGAGGCCCTCCCAGGCCTCTGCCCTCGCCTGCACGGGCTCAGGGATTCTTGAACCTTCAAGGGAGGAGGCTGAAGTGTTGTCCTCAACAGACTCCGTGGACTGGACCCCAGGGGATTCCAGATCTGGGGCCCCATCACAGGCCACTCTGGTCTGCCTGACACATCATTGCCATTGCGGAGGGTGGGGGTTCGGCCACAAACTGGGGGACCCTGCTCATTCTCTCCAAGATACTTCCTGTGTCCAACCCCCAACTCCCAAGCCATACCCTCCACCAGGAAGGCCTTTAGTGATTCAGAGTCACCCCAGCTGGGAGTCTTCCACAGATCAGCCTTGTTCTTCAGAGAAGGCCACGCGCGCTTTATCCACAAAGTGACTCTGGGTGTGCATTCAGGCTTGCAATGGACACTAGTCAAGTTGGGCTGTCTGGTACAGATCTGACTTTCTTCTGGTGAACCTCCTCTGCCCAGCCCTGGAGAAGAGGGGTTGGAGATTCAGGAGTCCAGTCCAAAAACCCAGAAGTTCAGACCCTTGTCTTCCGAGGATCCCCAAGCAATCAGATGTTCCCCCTTTGGAACTCACACATGGGTTAGAATGGGTTCAGAGGGCATTTCTCACAGGCACGTGCCCTGACCAGATTCTTTGGGACCAGAGACCAGGCCGTGGATCCTGTGCTCCAACCCTATGCATGGCATTTCCTTCATTCCTGCTGCTTTCCAAGCCTGGTCCCTATGTGCCCCGCTACCCCAAACTTTTATCATTCCAGTGAATAACACTTAGCTTAATTCTACTAAGGAGTCTGGATGTAGAATTAAAAAAAAAAAAAAAAAAAGGGTGGGGAAGGTGTTGGTGGGGCAAGGAGGCTTCCTCTGTGGCATCATAGGAGCACAGTTCCTAAGATTGGCCTGACCAGACCCACAGGTCCTGAGACTCCAAGGGCAGAACAATTCTGGGGGCCTGATAGCACCTCACAGCATCCTGGCCCACATACCTTCTTGCCTGGGCCTGTGAGACACACCCATGGGTGAGGTTTTCTTTGGGCAGTAGGCATTTCCTGCCCTTGGGGCCTGCCACTCTCAGGCATGGGAAAATTACTTTCCTGGCAGGGGATCAAAGCTTGTACCAGTCGGATGAGGCTCCTCATGTCCCTATGGGTCCCTTGGTGCTGGGTCCCTGGTACAGATGGAAAAACAAGACAGATCCCCAAGGAAAGCTCCCTTTTATGCCCAGTGCTTGGCACGCCTGACTCCCCTTGCAGTGTGCCCAACTGAATGTGGGCCCTTTTCTCTCCTGGAGGAGGGCGCAGTATAAGAAAAGGCTTGGGAAGAAAAGCCTTGTTCAATCATTTCCCAGATAATAGGGAGCTATAGAAGGGTAAGGGGCAAAGAAACAGTATGAGTGCAGCTGTTCATTTATTCACTCCTGGGTCCTTCCGCTGTGCTGGCCAGTGCAAGGACTGATTAGTAACAAGTTAGACAGCCTTTGCCTTCTAGGGGTGTGTGGGCAGAGTCAAGTACACAAATAAATTCAATAAAGGCGGTTACTGGTCCAGGCTGCCATCTGTTCTTGCTCTGGTCTCCTACCCGGTCTCCCTACGGCTGCCTTGGGCCCCTGCAGTCTGTCAGCTCAGCAAACAGGGGTGTTCTGCTCAAAACCCAACATTGGTCTCCATCTGTGTGCAAAGTCCTCACCAGGACCCACAGGGCTGTAAGAGAATCTATCTATGGATGCACATTGTCTCCTAGATTTTTTAAATTTCTGCCAATGAAATGGGTGCAAAATGATACCTCACTGTGACTTTAATTTGCATTTTCTTGATCACTGCTGATGTGAAACATCTCTTCATATGTTTGTTGCCATATGTGTTTCTTTTTCTGAAAAATGCCTGTCTGTATCTTGAGCTCATTTAAAAAGGAAATAGTGAAGTCCATCCTTTATTCAGATTTCCTTAATTTGTCCCTAAGTTCCTTTTTCTGTTCCAGGGAAGACACCACATTGCATCTAACCAGCGAGTGGCCTTAAACTTACCACTCTCGATGTTGACCTTGACCCCCAGACCAAAGCAGCAGTTGCCAGGTGTCTCCACAGTAAGGTTATTCTTTTTGGCGCCCATCTCTGTGCTTCACTCTTTGAAAGGAAGTTGCTTTGCCCTTCCACACTCACGGGATGGGAAGTTACACTCCTCAAGGTCAAGTATCTATATACATATTTGGAATTCCACACAGGAGATTTATGTCTTTTCAATTTATTTTCTTGTTCAGTAATTCATTTATATCAGCCTGGGTTCATGGGTATTTACTTTATACTTTGGGTTATAATCCAGTACCACTTTACTTATTTTGTTGCTCAAATTATTCTAGTCTGGGGGTGCCGGGGTGGCTCACTGGGTTAAGCCTCTGCCTTTGGCTCAGGTCATGATCTCAGTGTCCTGGGATCGAGCCCTGCATCAGGTTCTCTGCTCAGCAGGGAGCCTGCTTCCCCCTCTCTCTGCCTGACTCTCTGCCTACTTCTGATCTCGGTCTGTCAAATAAATAAATAAAATCTTTAAAAACTTATTCCAGTCTGGCTACTGATTGTTCTTTCAGTTGGCTCCTGGACCCTTTTGACATACCCCTATCATTGTGGGTTTTCTTTTCTTTTCTTTCTTTGTTTTTTTTTTTTTTTCATCACGTCATTACTTTCCGTTTGTGCCTATTTTTCCATGGGTTACTTGTACCCTTCTTATTATGTTATAGGTATTCATTGTACACTCTTTTTTTTAAAAGATTTTATTTATTTTATTTGACAGAGATTACAAGTAGGCAGAGAGGCAGGCAGAGAGAGAGGAAGGGAAGCAGGCTCCCTGCTGAGCAGAGAGCCCGATGCGGGCCTCGATCCTAGGACCCTGAGATCATGACCTGAGCCGAAGGCAGCGGCTTAACCCACTGAGCCACCCAGGAGCCCATTCATTGTACACTCTTGAAATTAATCCTTTGTCTGAGTCTTTTGATGGGCAAACATTCTTACTTTTAGTTAAACTTATCAAATTTTATTATATAATCAGTTCCTTTGTGGCTCGTTTAGGAAATCTGTTGCTACTGTGAAGTCTAAAAGATATTTGAATACCTAAAAATATCTAAAATATATCTTCTGAAGTTTTGTTTTTAAATTGAAGTCCTTCATCCATCTGGAATAGGGTTTCTGTATATAGTGTTGAGACAAGCATCCAATTTCATCTTTTTCCTGGTGAGTAATCAGGTCCTTTATTGCATGGTCCTTCTTTTCCTTCTTTTCTCCACTGACCTGACTTGCCACTTGTGTTAAGTACCGAAGTTCCATAGATGCGTGGATCTCTGAGATTGCTTCTCTCTTTTTTTCTGAGATTGTGCTCTCTCTCTCTTTTTTTTAAAAGATTTTATTTATTTATTTATTTGACGGGGGATGAGAGAGAGAGCACGAGAGAGATCACGGGGCACGAGCGCAAGCAGGGGGAGTGGCTGGTAGAGGGAGAGGCAGAATCAGGTTCCTTGCGGAGCAGAGAGCCAGGACCCTGGAATCATGACCTGAGTTGAAGGCAGATGCTTAACTTACTGAGCTTCCCAGGCGCCCCTGAGCTCTCTCTTTTAAAAAAAAAAAAATTAAAAAAAAATATTTTATTAAGTAATCTCTACACCCAACATGGGGCTCGAACTCACAACCCCAAGATCAAGAGTTGCATGCTCTTCTGACTGAGACAGCCAGGCACCTCTCTTTTCTAAAACCTTATAATAAGCCCTGACGTCTCCCCATGCCTCTATTTCCAAGCCCCTGCTGTTTTTCAGAAATAGCCAGGCTATCCCTGGCTCTTTGCTCTTCATTTTAGAATCACCTTATTATAGTTCTAAGGAAAAATTCCTGTAGATTCTGATCAGAACTGCTTTGAATCTACAGATCAATTTGGGGGAAGCAGATTTTTTTTCCACCCTCAAACAGCAGAAATGTATTTTCTCACAGTTCTGGAGGCCAGAAGTTTGAGTTCAGGGTGGCAGCCTGATCGGGTTCTGGGGCGGGCCCGCGTCCTGGCTTGTAGACAGCTGCCTTCTTGCTATGTCCTCACGTGGCAGAGAAAGAGCGAGAGCAGACATCTTGAGCATATCAAACCTTCCTATCATGAACCAGTTCATTAACCGGGGGGATGCATTCCAGTTCTCCAGCCAGGGGTGGGGGTGGGGGGCTGGTTTGCATTCGTATACATGAATACATACATTTATTATAAATTGTAATGATGTAAAGATTATGTAGCACACAATTTAGAAAAAAATAACAAAATATGCAATACTCTTTGTCATACTCCGTATTGGCCATGGAGTCTGTTGATTTTCGCAGAACACTTTGTCACTGATTTTTGCTGAATACTTGTATCTGCCGTTGTAGGATGGTTTGCAATTGATGAGTAAATATAGTTCCAATACGAAGGCAGGCTCATTGTTTTGTTTTGTTTTCATTAATGAATAAAATGAAAGCCAACCATTATTTCTCTTGTGTACTCTTTTTTTCTTCTTTTTTAAATTTTTTTTAAAGATTTTATTTATTTATTTGACAGGCGGAGATCACAAGTAGGCAGAGAGGCAGGCACAGAGAGAGGAGGAAGCAGGCTCCCTGCTGAGCAGAGAGCCCGATTCAGGCTCGATTCCAGGACCCTGGGATCATGACCTGAGTCGAAGGCAGAGGCTTTAACCCACTGAGCCACCCAGGCGCCCCTGTTCTTTTTTTAAACCAACCTTTAAAAAAAGCAGAATCAGGGGCGCCTGGGTGGCTCAGTGGGTTGAACCTCTGCCTTGGGCTCAGGTCATGATCTCGGGGTCCTGGGATAGAGCCCCAAGTCGGGCTCTCTGCTCGGCAGGAAGCCTGCTTCCCTCTCTCTCTCTGCCTGACTCTCTGTCTACTTGTGATCTCTGTCAAATAAATAAAATAAAATAAATGCAGAATCATTCTCAGGCGACTGAAAGACAGACTTTGGCTCAATTTGACTCACTGGCCATAACTGACTGACCCTTGGTCTATAGTATTGGAATCATTTATGTCTATTGTATCCGATTAGTGAAAACACTATGCAATGGTATATTACTGTGCCTCTCTTCCTAACTCTGGGTTCAGTGACCTCATGTGGATGGCTAGAAATTTGGGTAGTGTTCATAGCACCTAAATTAGCAAACATGGAAAACCAAGGCTTGATTGATTATTTGTCGATTGTATAGATTAAAAAGTGATACAGTTAATGTTGACAATGCAGATCAAACCTAAAATGCATAGGCATTCCATTATGAGGAGTATAAAGAATTGAGGGAAAAGAATCTTCACCAAAGAAATCACTCATGTCATTTTAATGAACAAAGAAAGTTGCAACATGCACCTTCTGATACTGGGACCCTCATCTCCCAGTGCACAGTGGCCTTGCCTGGCATCAGGGATGGGCACATGACACGCTCCTGGTCAATCAGAGTTATGAGTCCGGGGATGGTCACGTGACCCAATTCAGATCAATCAGAGTGGATTCTGATACATTTGCTCAACTCGGGCCAACGATGCTCTGTTTCTGCTGGGGTTGCTAAGCTGCAGGGTCCACCGCAGGAAGAAAAGCTATCTGAGTATGAAGCGGACAGAGAAGGGCAGGGCCAAGACCTGGAGGGAGTCCTGATGTCTTTGCTGGAACACCCACAGTCCTTGGGATACAGAGGTTTCCTGGATTTTCTGTTTGGTGAGCCAATACATGCTTGTGCTCTCGCTGAAGCCAGTCTGAGCTGGGCTCTTTGATACTAGTCACGGAGTCTTCGAATGGCCCATTCCAGACTCTGAGCCGCCGTTCCAGTCTGGAAGGTGCAGGTGAGCTAGACCAAGAGGGATGCACAAGGGACCGGGCTTCGGGGGATCAGTGTCCTATTTTGGATTGACCCCCTTTCGAGGGCCTGACTTCAAGTCAGTAGGCTCTGCTCTTGGGACCTCTGCTTCCCCACCTGGTATCTGTTCTCAAAGGTGTGCAGAGACAGAGTTAAATGGAAACTTCATGGCCAAAGTGTTCACTGCCGCTTCCAGTCGTCGACGAGAGAAGAATTAGGCACAAACAAGTCAGCTGCAAGAGATTGGGAGCAGGGTACAAGAGTCGAAAAGGACGGCGGCCACGAGCAACTCCACAGTCTCCCTTTTATTGGATAGAAAGCAATAGCCAATAGAAGGATTGATGAAGGTCAAACGTTAATCCCGTCTTACAGAGGAGGATAAAGTTTATAGTTAAACAAGCACATTCAAAGGACTCATCTAACTAACAAAGGGTGCTTCTGGGAAGAGAAAGGAGCGACAGCGAAAAAGGGAAGCAGGCGGTTTTGGCGGCATTCCGCCCAGGGCGGGCCGGGCATCCCCAGCTGCCCAGCTTCACGGTCGTACATTGTCCTTCTCCCCAAAGACCTATTGTCAGTCTATGTATTTCTTAAGGCCATATCTAAATGTGCTTGGCAACTAGTAAAATCCTCCAGGGGTTACAGTTTAAGTAGCAAATTGTTCCGAGGGGCAGCAGCAGTTCACAGGGGTTTTCCTTCTGCCAGGGCATCTGCATTCGACAGAGAGAGCTCCCGCTGGCCGATCGCAGAATAAGTCATCCCGCGATGGCTCACATCAGCAGATGCTTACTCTCCCACAACATCCTGGTTTTGCTGTGACCACTCACCGATGACGTGGGAAGGCTACAGGGCATGGACTAAGTCAACCCTGAGTTTTACTCTGGTTTATGCCACTTACCGTCTAGGTGATATTTGACAAAATATTTAGCTTCTCCGAGCCTCAGCTTATTCACCCAACAAATGGGACTTTGAAGGATAAATAACGATGCTCAGCTTGTAGGAGCTGATCAGTAAGTGGCAGATAGTATAATGCTACAGATGTGTGGCTTTCCACCAGATTAGAATGGGTTTTAAAGTTTGACAATAGCAAATGAGAATGCTCGCCCGCTGCTTTGAAAGACCAAAGAGCCTTTAGATGTACCTCCAGGGTTCTGATTTTTTTTTTTTTTTAAGAAGCTCATGAGTTTATGCATTTCTTTTGCAGTTAAAAATGATTATTTGTGAAATAAAACTGAGGCATACACGAGGTCACAAGGTGGATAAAAACTCAAGAGGCTCCCAACTCAGCCTGGTGCTGTCTTCAGAGCATCTCTCTAAAGGGCAGTCACGGCTCGACTCCAGCCGCTTGTCTGGCGGAATGTGGGTTCAGTGTGGTCAGACCTTGCAAATTTTCAGGACAAATTGGAAATTGAGCTTTTTATGTAAAATATCCAGGTTTTTAAAAAATTGTATGGAAACTCAAGAACATTATGCTAACTAAAATAGCCAGACACAAATAGACTAATATTATAGGATTCTACTTACATGAAGTACCTTGAATAGGCAACCTCATAGAGACATAAAACAGAATAGAGGGTGGTTAGAGGAAGAGGGGGATGGGCAGTTATTGTTTGGTGGGAAACACATTTCTGTTTGAGAAGATGGATGCCCAGCATTGTGAATATTCTCGATGCCACTGCACTGCACATTTAAAAATGGCTAAAATGGGGGCGCCTGGGTGGCAAAGTCAGTTAAGCGTCAGCCTTAGGCTCAGGTCTTGATCCCAGGATCCTGGGATACAGCCCCAAATCCCCAGGGTCCTAGGATAGAGCCCCGTGTCAGGTTCCCTGCTCAGCGGGGAGTCTCCTCCCTCCTTCCCCCTCCCCCAATTTGTGCATGCTCTCTCTCTCAAATAAATAAATAAAATCTTTTTTAAAATGGTTAATTCTATATCATGTATATTTTCTTACAGTAAAGACAAATTGGGATAAAAGAGAGAGAGAGGAGGGGCTCCTGGGTGGCTCAGTGGGTTAAAGCCTCTGCCTTCTGCTCAGGTCATGATCCCAGGTCCCTGGGATAGAGCCCTGCATCGCACTCTCTGGTTGGCAGGGATCCTGCTTCCCTTCCTCTCTCTCTGCCTGCCTCTCTGCCTAATTGTGATCTCTGTCAAATAAATAAATAAGTAAAATCTGGGGCATCTGGATGGCTCAGTGGGTTAAAGCCTCTGCCTTCAGCTCAGGTCATGATCCCAGGTTCCTGGGATCAAGCCCCACATTAGGCTCTCTGCTCAGCGTGGGGGGGGGGGGCGCGCGGCGGGGGGGGGGCTGCTTCCCCCTCTCTCTCTGCCTGTCTCTGATCTCTGTCAAATAAATAAATAAAATCTTTTAAAAAAATAAATAAAAATTAATTAATTAATTTAATCTTTAAGGAAAAAAAGAGAGAGAGGAGAAAAGTAGTGTGGACCAAACAGAAGTCAGAGGACCAGATGTAGCCAATTTGCAACTCCTGGTTGGTGTATCCCTATTTGGAATGCCGTTCCCCTTCCACCTACCTCAGTTCTGCTCATCCTTCAAGGACTGGCCCAAATGTCACCCCTTTCCATACCCCGAGGCGGAAGGTCCGGAGACATTGAGGCCGCTCTGCTGCATGCCAGCGGCGAGCCCCTTGAGATACACATTCCCAAGCCGCCACAGCCCCTACCCCCATTTTCTTGTCTTCAGGTCCCCTTTTATTACTGCTCTGGCCATGTAGGCATCTGAAATGTCACCATCCATGACTGTCAGTTCTTGAGGATCATGATCAGATCTGTTTTCCCGAGTTTTCGCACAATTCAGTGCTGTAGAATTATGGAGTGCCTGCTCCCTGCCAGACTTAGGGGCCTGGCTACAGAGAGGAGAGACCTAGGAGCCCCTGTCTCACCTCCTTAGGGGCAGAATTCTGTTGTTTGGGGTTTAATCTGGGGCATGTCATCCTGGGCTCCACTGACATTTTGACTCTCGAGGTGGGGGGGCTGTCCTGTGTATTGGAGGGTGTTTAGCGGCATCCGTGGCCTTGACCTACAAGACACAGTAGTAGTTGTGACAACCCAGAATATTTCCAGGGATTTCCAAACATTCCCTGGAGGCCAAAATAACCCCCCAGCTGAGAACGGTTTCATTCATTGATTCATTTACCTAGGAAGCACTTTCTTTGAATAAAGATCTGGATCACAGGCAGGTTGAAAGCTGGATACATTTAAAAAAAAATAACAACATAATGTAGCTACGGTTACCCAGAATTCTAAGTGCTCTTCCTCCCAGTGTCATAGATCCCAGCTGTTCTGCTCAAATCTGCAAGTCCTAGCGCCCTATAGTTGAAAAGGGGCGCTTACTGGGTGTTTGCTGCCTTACTGTGTGTTTGCTGCCACCTGGTGGTAAGTTTGTTCGTTGCATGCTTGGAGGGAGTGCTCGTCCAGTTTCCCTAGTCACACACCAGCACATCCAAAGATTAAGACAATTTGACACGCTTTTCTCGGATGCTAGAAAGCAGTTCTAAGTTCGGAGCTCAGACGGGCCCTTGGGAAAGGAGTCTGGAGTTATCAGGAGATGGTATAAGCAGCGACCTGCCAATTTTCTAGGGCCTCGGTTTGAACTTGCAGTATACAGAATTTGCCCCCTGCTTTTCCTACTTCTGAAGGCCCTGTTTGGAATGTATTTATAATTTATGATCACGTGCATTTGAATTCATTTTGTGAAGACCTTTTGGGGAATTTTATAGTACACTTGGAGATAATTAGATGTATTGAGGATATCGTAAAAAGGGGGTGTCTTGTATTAAAGCAGTGTTTTCCAAATTCCTCTGGAATTAGAAACTAAGTAGGTCTCAGGTAGGGCCCTCCAGTGACTGTTAGCAGCAAGGAGGTCTGGAAGCCTCAGCGTCATGGTGCCAGAGCTATCTCTCTGGTGATTCACCCTGCTGTCTGACCTCGAGGATGGGGAATATCCCTGAGACTCAGTCTTCAGGTCTGTGCTGCCTGGTGTCCATCTGGGCCTAGATAAAATGGTTATTCAGGACTTAGGCTTGGGGAAAAGCCAAGTCTCACCAGTTACTATGGATGATATTTAACAGAAATGAGAGCAAAGTTTCAAGAGACTAAGGGAATTCAAGAGAGTGAGACTTTGGTCTGTTTTTGACACAGCAGCCAGACTCAATCCGGTACGACGCCTCACTGCCCTGTGCCAAACCCCATAATGACCTGGCATTTCTCTTAGAGTAAAAGTCAATGTCCTCACATGGGCCCACAAGGCTTTAGGAAACTCTCTCCCATCAGCCCACCAGCTCCGTTCACCTAGCCCTGTTCTTCGTGTGCATCATGAATATTCTGTCTCAGGGCCTTTGCACCTCCTGTCCCCCTGTGTCTGGAATGCTCTGTCAGACTGGCTCCCCACACCATCTTCTTTAAGTCTTCTCTCAGCGCCTCCTCCTCAGAAACCCACTCCATCCCGTGGCCCAGCTTTATGATCGAGCACCTGTAGTCTCATCTCCCATATTTTTTTGACACTATGTCTATCTCCCCTTAACAGAGGGCAGGGACTTCTTTTAATGGAAGAAGTCTTGCCGACCACAGATCATTATTGACAGGGTGTGTGCTGCAGCAATCAGGCAGACAAGGCAGACTTGCCAATGAACGATCTCTTTCTTTAATAGGGTCATCATTTGAAGGACACCATTTATAAGCCATTATATAGTTATTGTAAAAGATGTCTTATAATGATGGTAACAATGTTCAATCTTTTTTACATAATCCATGAAGTGATATGATCATCTCACATCTTGGTTTCATAGGCTTAGGTGAGATCTGACCTATACTTCCCCTGCTTGGTACCTTGAGGGTTTATTCCACCCAGGAAGGAATGGGGACAGTGCAGGGCAGTTGGGGCGTAGTTGCCCTGGACTTGAGATCACCCACATTGGAAAACAGGTGCCAAGAAATGAACTGCGATTGCTGGGCTCATTCTAACTAAAAGGAGTTTAATCCTGGATGCTTCTAGGGCCTGAGATTCTAGAGTCAGTGTGTTGGCTGCATCTCTGAAGTCCTGCTGTCAAGCTGTCTGTCACTCCTAGGCATGTCACTGTGAGCCAACCAGTGCCTGGAACAGTGCCCAGCACATAGTATGTGCTCAGTGAGAAGGAAGCCAGGGCTGGCGATGCATTCTTGGAGGCACTGACTGGGGTGTGAGAGGGTAGTCAGAAGACCCTGGGGGCTCACGGGGAGTCCCAGGTGAGGTGGGAACGATGAACATGAACATGTTCATGGGAAAGAGAGGCTGGAAACCAGCAAGTCCTGATGGGGCCTGAGAGAATGAACTGGAGGCACCCAAGAGGAGAGGCCTGGGTGAGGGGAGCTATCATGGGTGAGAATGATGTTTTAATTTCTTTTTCCTCCGCTTTTCCCTCCCCTCACCTTGATCGCTGACGTCGTGTATTTCGGAGTGGTAGAAAATTTGTAAATTATAGAAAAGAACTAAGGAAATTTCACACCCAGAGATGATCCTTGTGAACATTTTAGTGTCTATCCATGTAGTCTATTTCTGACAATATTAATTTTTGATTATGCATAATACACAGATATATTCTTCTTGTACAAAATTAAGGCATTTTACAGATAGGCCTCGGGTCCCCTTAGACAGCCAGCCCCACTCCTGGTCCCTTCCCTCCAGCTCCTGTTCTCAGATGACCACTCCTTCAGGGTAATAAATGTCATTCCAGACTGATCTCTATGTGCGTGGAGATGGAGAGACCTATTTTTAGGTGGAAATATATTTTATATAGCAAATTCAGCTTTGTGGCTGCATTTTTTTTTTTACTTCATATGTGTGCACTTTTTCTGTATACTTCTATATGTCCTTAAAGAGAATATATTTTGTAGGTTCTTAAACTTGTTTGAACTGAATTACTCATACCGATGTGCAGCTTTAATGATTTAATGATTTAGGGCAAAGAGTTGAGAGGGGAGGCTCTGGAAGTTGATTATAGACATTAGAATCCTGTTTCTACCACTTATTAGCTGTGTGAGCTTGGGTGGGCTTCTTAACCTCTCTGTGCTTCACCTGCCTCCTTTGTGGAAGAAAGCTTTTAGTAGTTTGTATCTTGCTTCCTCAAAGAGTTGTTTTGAGGGTGAATGAGATGATATCAACTATTAAAAACAGTCCCTGCCATGTGGGATGCTACAAATAAATGTTAGAGCTGATAAATTTGTTAATACCTCTGGGACCATCTCATATATTTTTTTAAGATTTTATTTATTGATTTGACAGAGAGACACATAGCAAGAGAGGGAACCCAAGCAGTGGGAGTGGGAAAGGGAGAAGCAGGCTTCCTGCTGAGCAGGGAGCCTGATACGGGGCTCAATCCCAGGACCCTCGGGATCATGACCTGAGCCAAAGGCAGATGCATAACGACTGAGCCACCCAGGCACCCCTGGGACCATCTCATTCTTAAGTGGTAAAATAAGCATAGTGGCCAAGAGCATGGGCTCTGAAGTTAGGTCGATTGCCACCTGGGCTCAAACCCCAGGACCAACCCTGGGCAAATAAACTTTGGGTGAGTTTCTTAATTTTTAAATTCTTCATCTATAAAGTGGCTTAGTTATAGTCCGAACATTATAGAGTGAGATCAGTGTGCCTAAGTATTTAGGGTACATGCCTTTATGTGTCAGCTAGTAAGTTTCTTTTTTCTGCTACTTAATATTTCAAATAATTACGATAGTAGTTTAAAAAGTGATTTTTCTATTCGTGGACACTTAGGCCATTTACCCATGTCCTCTCTCAAGCTTGTTTTTCTGCCCAGAAGAGGAATTGCTGGAAGGATGCTTGGGTGGCTCAGTTGTTTAAGCCTCTGTCATCAGCTGAGGTCATGATCCCAGGATCCTGGGATGGAATCCTGCTCTGGGCTCCTTGCTCAGTGGGGAGCCTGCTTTTCCCTCTGCAACTCCTCCTGCTTGTGTTCTCTCTGTCTCTGTCAAATAAATAAGTAAAATCTTAAAAAAAAAAAAAAGAAGAAGAAGAAGAAGAAGAAGAAGACTTGCTGGGTCATTGGGTATGTGCATTTCAATTTCTTAATTGAAGAAAAATTTTAAATGCCCATGTTTAAAATGTTTCACTTAACTATATAGTGTGATAATTTCCAAATATCATTAATATTTGAAGCACTTTCTTCATCTGTCTTTTTATAGCCATTATGGAAAATTGCAAACATATACAAAAGTAGAGAGAATGGTAAAATTAACCTCCAAGTACCCACCCCCCAACCCCAGCTTCAATAAATGTCAACATTTGGCCATGCTCTGCACAGAACTGTTAATAATGGCTTAATATGCATTGTAAGCATGTGCTGTCATTTATTAAAGTTTTTCCTTATTGTTGGAAAATTAAGACTTTATTTTTCCACCATGATAATAAAATTTAAATGTCTCACATTTAGGGGTACCTGGGTGGCTCTGTCAGTTAAGTGTCTGACTTGGGCTTAAGTCATAATCCTGGGGTGCTGGGATTGAGCCCCATATCAGGCTCCTTGCTCAGTGGGGAACCTGCTTCTCCCTCTCCCTCTGTCCCTACCCCCTGCTTGTGCTGTCTCTCTCCAACAAATAAATAAATAAAATCTTTTTTTTTTTTTTTAATTTAAGTCTCACATTTAGGTATAGAATACCAGAATGTTTTGCCATTCTGTTTTTGGGTATTGCCCCTCTCCCTGCTTAGCCTAGCACTAATCTTCTTCTGCCCACAGGTTTCTCAGAGGCAGAGCTAGAGGCAAGGATTCTGTGCACATGACTTTTTGAAGGACAGAAGGAAGCAGAACAGGAAAGGAAAGGGCTAAGCAAGTCTGTGAGTCAGGGACCCTCGAGCATAGCCTGACCTTTCTCACCCACTCTGGAATAAAACTCGGGTACCACTGACTGTGGGCAGGGAGGTTAGCTTTTGTTTCCCCACATACGTCAGACCCTGGCTGCCCAGGGAGTGGGATGCAACCTGCCAGGCATCTTAGGGGGAGGCAGAGGTCACAGGGTCAGGCAGGGGAAGGTGACAGCCTACGAGGGGGTGTGGAACGCCCTAACACCCACCGCCTGCCTCCCAAGACCCTTGCTGACACCTTTTGATGAGTGAGGTTTCATAAGAAGCATCTGTGAGGTTAAAGCAAATCTTCAGAGCTCTTGGATTAAACTGGAAGATTTGGGGTTGGAGAGGCGGGAGGCAGGAAATGAATCTCTCGTCTTTTCATTTCTGGCTGCAAAACCCACAAACGCCCAAGCTCGGGCTGCAGCTAGATATGGAACAAGATGAAAGATTGGGCCACATGATGGCTCAAATGGAATTTAAGACATAAACCAAAAAATCAGTCAAAGAGCTGCAGGAGGCTGTGGGGGATGGGGGGCCAAGGAGGAGGCAGAGGGAAGATTATCCTAAGCTTTGGCAGATTTATGGGCCTTTGGAAAAGGCTGCAGGGGGCAAAGGAGCCTCCAAGAGGGATGGATGGTGAGGTTCTGGGATGAAGCTGCTATTTGTCAGGAAGATAGGTACACACAGGAGGGCAGCATGGGACTCTCCTGGCTGCCTCACCAAGTTCAGGTTCGATATGCAGGTTAGGGTCGGCTCTTAAGGGATTAAATATCTTCATCCTTAGAAGGCTGAGGCCTGACCCTGTGAAGGACACTGGGCTGCTGTCCATCCTGCTGCAAGGGAGCCAGGATGGACAGGGCAGCAGACATTGCAACCTGTACCCCTGAGTTGCATCTTACTCATTTGTTTCATTTGATTGAGAAGTGGACTGTACGAATTAAAATCTTTAAAAGTCCTTAAAAATCTCTGGGAGCGTAGGACCAGTGTTCCTGCATGGCTTCCCTGCGATTATCTCGGTCACGGCTGCCCCCTTTAAAGTGTGTTTGCCATAGTCCCCACTACTCCCTAGTGCCTCACACCCGCCTGCTTCACTCATTAACAAGATGTGGGCAGCCCTGCAGGGGTCAGGACTTCCCACTCACGATGGCTTTGAGAAGTCTCACCTCAAATCATCTTCTTCTTTTCTTCTCGGTCGTCTTTTTGAGGCTCCATTCCCTACCTCTGGCTATGGCAATTTGTGCGATGTCTGGGAAACCAGGGATGGGTGGAGGCACTCAGGAATAAGACCAGCACAAGAGGGTAAAGATATGAGCCCTGGAACCAGACCATCTGGGTTCAGATACTGTGCAAGCTTGGAAAGTTGGAAAGTTGCTAAGACTCCTTCTTCCACTCTGGGGTCTCAGTTTTCTTATCTATAAAATGGAAATAATGAAATTAATAAATGCATATAAAGCTCCTAGCAGTGATAAAGTGCTCAATAAATGTTAGGTAATACTGTGATTGCTAGCCCGGGACACTGATGTCACCATGCCGCCAGCTACTCAAGGCCACTCACAGGGTCGTGCTCCCACTAGCCATCTGTTACAGCTGCTCTGGGCCACAAAGATGCTCTTCCAGCCATGCTCAGCATGGGCTGCCATGATGGGGCCCTGTCTGCTCCCCCAAAGCCCCACCAGGAGGTACTAGAGTCCCAAGCACACTTGTGCCACCTCCCCGGGAGGGACCCCTTCCAAGGCACTGAGTGCAGTGGACCCAGGCCCCTTCCCCAGTGTGTCCTGCTGCCACCCTGTTGTCCTTCGGATCTCAGGAAGCTACTCCCTTCAGAGCCACACATCCCTCCCCAGTTCCAGCAATCCCATCTGTCCTGTCTACCTGCACTAGGATACCCTCAGGTGGGGAAATGAAACCAGGGCCACTTCCTAGGCCAGGAAATGTCAATTCCCTGAGTCCCAGGAATCAGAATCTCTGAGGTCAGGGATGGTAATTCACACACACACGCACACATGCACAGTTTTTGAGATAAAATTACATTCACATTCAGTAAAAGGCACAAATCTGTGCCACCTAGGTTTGGCAAGATGGACACCCCCGTGTATCCCATACCTCAGTCAAGAAAGACGGAATATAGCCACCCCCCAGCGGTTCCCGTCTTCCCCCTTATAAGACATGCACTGCCCTTTCCCACCCACTGTTCTGATTTCCCTTTGTTTTTTTTTTAAGATTTTTATTTATTTGACAGAGAGGGAGATCACAAGTAGGCAGAGAGTCAGGCAGAGAGAGGTGGGGAAGCAGGCTTCCCGCTGAGCAGAAACCTGGTGCAGGGCTCCATCCCAAGATCCTGAGATCATGACCTGAGCCGAAGGCAGAGGCTTAACCCACTGAGCCACCCAGGTGCCCCCACTGTTCCAATTTCTATTCCATATTGGTTTTGTCTGCTTATGAGCTTCAAGTTGATGGCATCGTATGCTATGTGCTGCTTCTGGCTTCTTTTCTCAGCCCAGTGTTTGAAATTCATCTATATTGTTGCATGTATCCCTGGTTGGTTCCTTTTTCTCTCTGAGCACCATTCAACTGTGTGCACGCACCACCATTTCCTTGTCTGTTTCTTGATCGACACTTGTTTCCAGTTCGGGGCTGTTACGGAGAAAGCTGCTATGAGCATTCTTGTAGTACAAGGCGTCCTGTGGACATACGCTTGCATCTCTCCTGGGTAGAAACCTAGCAGTGGGATTGCTGGGCCTTTAATCGACTCTGCCAAACTGTTTTCCAAAGCGGTTGTAGCATTCTGTACTCTCACTAGCCAAATGTGAGCATTCCGGTTGCTTCCTATTCTTGCCAGCACTGGTGTTGTCAGGCTTTGAAATTGTAGCCATTCTGGTGGGTGTGAAGTAGTATCTCATTGTGGTTTTTAATTTAGATGTCTCTGATGACTAAGGAGATTGTCTTTTTTTTATTATTGGTATGTCATAAAGTGCCCATGTAAGTCTTTTGACCATTTGTAAAAACAAGGCTATTTTTTTTTTTATTGTTAGCTTGCAGAAGTTCTTTATGTATTCTAGATATGTGTCCTCTGCTGTATATCTGTATTGGAAAAATGTCCTTAAGTCTGGGGCTTGCCTTTTCATTTTCTTTTTTTTTTAAGATTTTATTTTATTTATTTGACAGAGAGAGAAATCAGAAGTAGGCAGAGAGGCAGACAGAGAGGGAGAAGCAGGCTCCCTGCTGAGCAGAGAGCCCCATGTGGGGCTTGATCCCAGGACCCTGAGATCATGACCTGAGCCAAAGGCAGAGGCTTAACCCACTGAGCCACCCAGGTCCCCCAGCCTTTTCATTTTCTTAATGGTATCTTTGGATCATCAGAATCTTAGTGGTTGATGAAAACCAATGGGTTGTCTCGTTCCTTTTGATTAGGGCCTGTTTTCTAAGAATCATTGCTTCTTGACCATATTTTTACCAGATCATGGTGCGTTGTTGGGTATTTTTCCTCACAGGCATCATTCCTCCTAATGCGCGCGCACACACACACACACGCACACGCACACACTCCTGCCACATGGCACAAGGAACTCAGAACTTAAGTATCTATGATATGATGGGTCAGAGGCAATGGGTTTTCCCCCAATATCCATGCCCCCTTCTTTTAAGTAATAAAGATTCAATTATCTGGGACATGTGCCTCCAGTTAAGAAATTTCCAAGCCTGTCTTGCAACCAGAGGTAACCAATGTAAGTAAGTTTTGTCCAATGACTAGTAAATGGAAGTGGATCTAAAACTTCAGAGGGGCACTTGGGTGGCACAGCTGGTTAAGTGTCCAACTCTTGATTTCAGGTCATGATCTCAGGGTCATGGGATTAAACCCCACATTGTTTCCTTGCTCAGTGGGGAGTCTGCTGGATAATTCTCTCTCTCTCCCTCTGTCACTCCTTCCCCTACCTAAAATAAATAAATAAGCCTTAAAAAAAAATCTTAGAAATATATTCTTCAAGAGGATGAAGTGCTCCTTCAGGTTTCTGTCCTCCTTCTTGCTGGCTGGAACCTGGGCATAAGAGCTGGAGCTTAAGCAACCATTTTGGGCAGTGAGGGAGGATGCTAAGGTTGCTAGAGAAAGAATGTAGAAGGACCCTGGGTGCTCGATGACTCAAGAGCTACCATCTCATCTGCATGGCCGCTCTTCAGACTTCTCTTAATGTGAAAGAGAAATGATGTATTATCTTGCTCAAGCCAATAGGCGCTGGTGTTGTTATCATTATTATTTTTTGTTTGTTTTACACAGTTGAATCAAATACTAACACTTGCCTGTTTTCCTGGTTGGGGAAGGGGGAAGGTCAACTTTTCATTCTTTGGTTAATGGACATGACAAAAAAAAAAAAAAAAAAGAAAAAAAGACACCAAGCAATTTCTCTGTAGCATTTCTACAACCTTCACATGTTTCCTCTTATGGTCTCAGTGCACCCTGCCAGGTGGGTTGGACCTGGATAAGCATTACTGACTCCCCCTGAGACATGACGGGGGCTGAGATTCAGAAGGCAAAACATCTTGCCCCCTGCCCCAAACAGGCCACAGGTAGAATTCAGGTCCCCTGACCTTTTCCTCAGGGCATCCTGGGAATACCTGGGAACCACAATGGTACAATAAGGCCTGGAAATGAAGTACCTCAGGGGGTAAAGGTGAAATCCTGCTCCCCCATTCACAGAGGGGTGTGCCAGGGCCAGGACTGGGGAGAGACAACATGCCTGTTGTTAGATGCTGTCCCCAAGTTGGCATGACCCCCCCCATCGGCCCTCTATCCTCGTCTGAGACCCTGCTCTGGGGTGTTGCTCGACTCCTCTCTAAACAGCCTCATTCCCCCAAATCAGAGCCTCATTCCCCAAAATCAGTTCTGAAAAGAAAATGGTATCATGGCAAGACCCAGGGCTGCAGCCTTAGACCAACCTGGGTTCCAATCCTTTTTTTGTTCCTTAGCTATGTGACCTCGGGCAACTTCTTCCTTTCAGCCTCCTTTCCTCCTCTGAAACATGGGATGCTTTGAAAGGGTTCTTGGCAGGATTAAATTAAACAGCATAAATAAAGTTTTTGGCATATGGAGTTCCTTTCCCTTAACTTTCCCTTTATTATAATAGGGTTCTCTAGTGTTCCTTGTCCCTGAGAAGTGAGAAACTGTTAATTCAATATATTCTAATTATGCACCCTTCTGGGTGTAAAGTATGGTGCTAAGATTATTCGCTAGCTAGAGATAAAGCAGCCCCGATCCAGCAATCCAGGAAGGAGCAGCTCCGGTTGCTCAAACAGCCATGCTCCCGCTTGCTGAGTGGAAGGCAGGGAGCAAAGAGCCCTCTTTGCCAAAATAAATGGCGATAGATCCTCCCTAAATGTTGCCAGCTGGTGAAATGCACCAATGGGCTGAGTCAAGCCCATTCACACTCACAACACAGCAGTTATTCCTATTCTCAGGTTCTTTTCTTTCTTTCATTCATTTGACACATTTATTAAGTGCTCATTCTGCATAAGGCCTGGCATTGAAATGAACATATTTTTATTTTCTTTGCAGTAATACATTTCAGGGGGAAAAAAAAACCAGAAAAGTTGCTTCTTGCCAGGATAGATTTTACAAAAACACCAAAGAAATCGATAATTTTTAAAATTCTGGACTAGAGGCACTTGGGTGGCTCAATTGGTTAAGCGTCTGACTCTTGATCTCAGAGGATCATGGGATCAAGCCCCCTGCCGGGCTCCACACTCAGTTCGGAGTCTGCCTGAGATTCTCTCTCCCTTTCCCTCTGCTCCTCCCCCTGCTCCTGCTCACTCATCCTCTCCCTATCTCTAAAATAAATAATTAAAATCTTTAGAAAAACAACTAAAAATAAAAATCTGGACCATATTGGATAACAAGTCTCCCTTTCAGGTCTTCCAGTTTAACTAGACTGAAACTAAAGATCAGATTTCTGGGGTGCCTGGGTGACTCAGTGGGTTAAGCCGCTGCCTTTGGCTCAGGTCATGATCTCAGGGTCCTGGGATCGAGTCCCGTATCAGGCTTTCTGCTCAGCAGGGAGCCTGCTTTCCTCTCTCTCTCTCTGCCTGTCTCTCCGTCTTCTTGTGATCTCTCTCTGTCAAATAAATAGATAAAATCTTAAAAAAAAGATCAGATTTCTCCTAATACAAAATCAAATGCATCATAAAGCCAAAAAAGTTCTGTGAAGATGCTTATGACCCAAAAAAGCAAATGTTTTTTTCCAGTAAAAAAAAAAAAATTAGGGATGTCTGGGTGGCTCAGAGGGTTAAAGCCTCTGCCTTCGGCTCAGATCATGATCCCAGGGTCCTGGGATCGAGCCCCCCATCGGGGTCTCTCCTTGGTGGGGAGCCTACTTCCTCCTCTCTCTCTCTGTCTGCCTCTCTGCCTACTTGTGATCTCTCTCTATCGAATAAATAAAATCTTTTAAAAAATTATTAGTCAGTGGATAAATAAAGCTTCGTTTTCACCTGGGTGCCCTCTTTCTTGACTTTTTTAGGGATGATTTTTAATCTTCTACTCTAAAATGAGACATCTAAGGTAGCCATTGGCCAGGGGCTACAGCCGGCTGGGTATGGACGCCATGGTTTTCACAGAGGTGAGCTCTGGCATTGGTTCACTGAAGTCTGAGCTCTGCTGGGTGGCCAGCATTTAGCAGTCATATCTCTCAGGACAAGACAAGGTTTGGCCACACCACAGTTTCAGGAAATGTTTCCTTCCAAGAATGTTACAGCACCACTGAAGTGGTTGACCACCAAGACCATGTACAGGGGCTGGCCCCACCATACTATGCCACCCACGCCACTGTCAGCCCCCATCGGGGTCAGATGCTGGGGGTGCCAATTCTGTTTGAGAGATTCAGGCTCTGCCTTCAAGCGTAGTTGATAATTTGGGGGCGGGGGCGGCTGGAACCTTCATTTTGAGAGTCCTCTCGCAGGAAGTCAATGTGGGATCCTTCTCAATGATCCTTATTCACCAAAAGCACCCTGGTGGACACAGAGCTTCCAGTGTCCTGCCATTGCCCCACAGGGCTTCAAAGCTGGGCAAAGTTTGAGACAATTGCCATGTCCTGGTGTATGCCCTCCACGAAGCTAGATATACAGCGTTGTGTCCTGGTGCATCAGGGAAGCCTCTGCTCCATTCTAGCATATCGTGGCAATGGGCCTCACCAGAAATAAGAATAGTTAACGCTTACGGAGCACCTACTATGGGCAAGGCTCTGCTCTAAGCCTTTAACATGTATTAACTAAGCGTTAGAACAATCCTTCCTGGTAGGTTATTTTTCCCCAAGAATACCCACGATATGAATCAGGTAGTCCCCTCAAAGTAAACTGCGGTGTTCTTGGGTATGGTTACTAAAGAAGGGAGAACAAGTGGTGGAAAGCCCCAGAGTCATCCACGTCCTCTGTTGTTCACCATGTTTGTTTGCCAATCTTAATCTTCTCCCGAGTTTGCAGGGAAGGCTGAAGTCTGCTTTCTTTCTTTCTTTTTTTTTTTTTTTTGAAGATTTTATTTATTAATTTGACAGAGAGAGAGAGAGAAAGAGAGATCCCAAGAAGGCATAGAGGCAGGCAGAGAGAGAAGGGGAAGCCCCGATGCGGGGCTTGATCCCAGGACCCTGAGATCATGACCCGAGCCGAAGGCATAGGCTTGACCCACTGAGCCACCCAGGCGCCCCTGAAGTCTGCTTTCTAAAAGTGATTTCCCACTTTCATTCTTGGAGACACTTATCTTTTGTCATTGAAGTCCGCCCCCCACCCCTCCAGCTGCAAACACATCTAATAATCAACCACAACAGAGCCCCCGACAGATGGGCTGTAAAACAGATGGTTCCATTGAAAGGCAGCAATCGAAAACGGAGGGTAATTTGAACCAATCAAGAAGATGGGGTCTCTCGGAGGCAAAGTTTCTACAGAAACTGAAACCATATCCCTCAAGCTCCTTTGGCATATTTTTCACCCACAGATGAGTCTTCCTGGGGGTGGATCCAACTTTTTTTTTTTTTTTTAAACATCTGGAATGTTGAAAAGGAAGAGAGAGAAGCCCTGGGGCCTTGTCAATCAAATTCACTTTTCTTTTGGCAAATGCAGCATCAGTGACAAATTGCACAATTTGACATCAACAAAGTTGATAGATGTCGGCAAAGCTGTTTTAAAACAGCAGCAATGCAGAGATGTGTAGGATGGGGTTTTTTCACTCAACAGTCAGTATGTTTAATAACAAATAAAACAACCAGATGTTTAATAAATCCCACCACCTTCACGATGTCATCTGATAGTTAGCTACTGCTGGTTAATGAGAACATGGTATTTGTTCCAATCTCAATTCACTAGATAGCTCTTATCATAGTTCATGAAGGCTTCTAAGTTCACCTCCGACCTTCTTGGACTAGGAAACACTGGCTGCGACATCCCAAGACTAGAGAGTGTAGACCCTGATCTGCCACTACCAACCTGTATAACCTTGGGTAAGTCATTTAATCCTCCTGGAGTTTAGGTTCCCCGCAGAACATGTGATGATGACCAGCCCTACTCTGCTCAACACTGGGTTGTTGCAAGGTTCAAGTGCAATATTAGAGGTGAATCACTTTTTCTTTAATTTGAACTGTATTTATCTTTTTTTTTAAAGATTTTTATTATTTATTTGACAGAGAGAGATCACAAGTAGGCAGAGAGAGAAAGAGGAGGAAGCAGGCTCCCCGCTGAGCAGAGAGCCCGATGCGGGACTCGATCCCAGGACCCTGAGATCATGACCTGAGCCGAAGGCAGTGGCTTAACCCACTGAGCCACCCAGGCGCCCCTGTATTTATCTTTTTATTGAGAAGTCATTTCATCTAGTAAAGGGCACAAATCTTAAAAACTCATCTGACGTGCATAGTGAGAAGCTTCCCTTTCAAGCTTTTAATGACTTGTCTAGAATATCGCTGATCACTCAGCCACAGTTCCAGAAGCTTTATGTAATTTGCTGCCACCCACTAAGAACCCATCTCTGGCAGCGCGGTTCAGGATAGGGGGCAATCAAGGCGCTGGGTTTTCTCTGTCATTTAAGAAATATTTCTTGCTTTCCTTCCCAGCACCACATGCTGGGGATTGTGGGGAAGATCAGAGAAATAAAACAAGGTCCCAGACTGGAAACAGTTGAGGGAGGGAAAGCGTTATGACTTCTCAAGAGCAAAACATTGAACATTCCACAACGTAGAGAATATTTTGCTTTATTTTATACTTTTTATTGTAGTGTAATGAATAATATATGTGTTGTAAAGTACACAAATCTTAAATGTGCAGTTCAATGAATTTTTAAAAAGTGAATACGTCCATGAACTCAGCACCCAGATTAAGAAACAGAACATTGACAGACCTCAGAAGATTCTCTCATTTCCCTTCCCAGTCAACAGCCCTTCTGCCCTTCAAAATCACTACTATTGGAGCACCTGGGTGGCTCAGTGGGTTAAGCCTCTGGCTTATTCCAGTTTTATCCATGCTATAGGATATGTCAGAATTTTCTTTCTTCTTAAGGCTGAATAATACTCCATCATATGTATATACCACATTTCATTATCCATTCATCAGTCGATGGACACTTGGGTTACTTCCATGTTTTGGCTCTTGTGACTCATGCTGCTATGAACAGGGGTGTACACAAACCTCTTTGAGACCTTCAGTTCTTTTGGGTATATACCCAGAGGTGGACTTGCTGGATCCTATGGAAATTCTATTTTTAGGAACCTCCATACTCTCTTCCAAAGAGGTTGTAACGTTTTGCATTCCTATTCTTCACACACCAAGCTTGTTTACCTATGGAGCCTTCACTCTTGTTCCTCTGCTTGGAATGCTCTGCAAACAAGGCTTTGCAAGACTGACCCTTTCTCATCATTGTATTTCTGCTCAGCACCTCTTCAGAGAGGCCTTGGGACCACAAAGGCATTCTCTCTCCCATCATCCTGCTCATTCCGTCATAGCCCTCCTTACAAACTGCCAGTTATTTATTACAGTCTGTTTCTCCCACCAGCTTGACAGCTCCGTTAGGGCAGGGATCCTGTCTGTCGCGGTCGCCACTGTGCCACCAGCGCATTGAAGAGTACCTGTCACTATGATGGCGATCAGTAAAGGGTAAGAAATCCACCCAAGGTATTGTGCACTCGCTTTCTCCCTGCTGAGCCAACTCTAACCACTAGGGAAGGGTGAGGGCGTGGCCCCGGGCGTGGGGGCGCGGCAGCTCAAGCAGAGGGCCCGCCCCTAACCCCGCCCCTGTCCTTGTTCTCCTCCGCGGGTCTCCATAAAGTTTATTTGTCTGAGCGCCGCGCGAGGGCTTCTGGGAGGGCCGGCCTCGGCCAATCGGGAAGCGCGGGCGAGCGGCGCGAGAAGCGGCGGCCGCGTTCTCCAGCCGGGAAGGAGCGGCTGGGAAGGTTGCAGTGTCAGGTAAGGGTGTTCTATCTCCATGTCCTTGACACTTGGGGGCTTGTCCTTGAACTCGGGGCTCCGAGGCTGGGCGGAGCCCGGTCCCCACGCTCGGAGTCACGCTGCTCTCACTTCCCGTTCGCCTCATGGCAGCCGAGCACGCCTGACGCCGGCGACTCAGCGCCTTGTCGAACTGTCCCCCATTATAGCGTCGGGCAGCGCCCTGGGAATACCGTCTCTCTGCCCTTTTTCTAAGCATGGAGGTTTGGCCCCTTGATTCCCTACTTCCCGCAACTACGGCGCTCTGCCGCGGCGCGCCACGCCCCCACCCCCCACCCTCTACCCAGTGCCCTATGAGCCCAGCCTACCCCTCCCCGCCATAGCCCTCCGCCTGCTCACTCGTCTCCTGCGGTAGAACCCTGCCCTCCCAGGGCGGGGGGCTTTCGGTCGAGGGTGACTACCCTCCTTGCTTCTCCCAGCCTTTGGCCTGTCTTCTGTACCGGCATCAGGGGAATGCTTCTCCCCATCTAGGAACATGCTAGAGATGAGAACCTGGAGGTAGACTGCACTTTCTTGGGTCTCATAACATCTCATCCTCTGCAAAGACAATACCCGAGTCGCTCTAAAAGAGTCACGGGGCGGACCCCAGGGATTTTTCGGTCAAAGTTAGGCTTACCCATTCACAGAGCCGCTGGTACCGGTTTGCCCCTGTCACTTGTTTTTTGTTTTGGCTGAAATGCCTTTCAGTATGAGCAAGGGTCACCTTTGTATTCTGTCTGCGGAACATGAGAGCGTGTCTTTGGACATCGTAGCTTTTCTTTCGTCTATTCTTTGTGCATTTCTCTTTGGGAAATTTTGATTTTTCATTGATGGTGAATTGTTATTCAAAGCTCATAGTTTTTTTGTTTATTTTTTATTTAAAGATTTTATTTATTTATTTATTTGACAGAGAGAAATCACAAGTAGATGGAGAGGCAGGCAGAGAGAGACAGAGGGAAGCAGGCTCCCCGCTGAGCAGAGAGCCCGATGCGGGACTCAATCCCAGCATCCCGAGACCATGACCCGAGCCGAAGGCAGCGGCCCAACCCACTGAGCCACCCAGGCGCCCCCAAAGCTCATAGTTTTAAATACGTATATATTAGGCTAACAGATCCTGTATTTGTATCTCCATCCGGGGGCCTCTCCCTCGACCAATGCCCAGCTGCCTCTTTTCCTTCTCAGCTGAGATGGTTGATAGGGGACTCAGACTGAACATGTCAGGATAGGCCTAGTAAGCCTCCCATCATCTCCCCTCCCAAACTGCTCTTGCTGGTTTTTTCCGAGTAACGTAAAAGGCTCTAACTAATGAGTCACCTTTGACTGCTGTCTTTTATTCTCACACATCCAGTGCTTGCCACCCTGGGCCAGGTCACCACCACCTCTAACGTGGATTATTGAGATAGTCTTTCATCTGGTCTCCCTGATTCTGCCTTTGCAGTTATGCCCTGTTTTTGGCACGGCAACTAGAAGGGTTCTTTTGAAACACAGGTCAGATCATATCACTCCTTTACGTAAAAGCCCTACAATGGGTTTCCATCTCATTTAAAGATAAATACCTTATAGTGAGCCATCCACATGACTTCACATAATCTGACCCACTGTTATTTTCCCACTCTTATTTTCTTCTACCCTCCCCTTCCACGGGTCAGACATGCTTGGCCTTAGGGCTTTTGTGCTTGCAGTTCAATAATGTGGTTTGCTTCCTCACTTTTTTTCAGGTTTTTACTCAGGCGTCACCTAGTGAGGCTTTCCCCAGTTCCTATTTTCCTTTACTGCTTTAGTTGTTCTTCTTAGCAATTATATTTTATATACCTTGTATATTGTTTGTCGTTCCCTTCCAGAATGTGAAGTGGGGAAGATTTTTCTCTATTTTGTTCCTTGATAGACATTCAACACCTAGATCTGGCACACAGTAAGTGCTCAGTAAATATGAAATAAAGGAATGCTCCAGCACGGTTACAGGCTTGGGAATACAGTGGTGAATGAAACAGGCCTGCCCTCATTGAAGTGATGTTCCTGTGGAGAATTCCCTCGACAATAAAGGCACAGATACAGAGTGTAGTGTCAGGGCTGTTTTTTAAAGAGAACAAGGATAGCTGAACAGAGACCTGATTGAAATGAGAGAGTGGGTTATGGGAATGTCTGGTGGGAGAGCATTCCTGGAACAGGAAGAGCAAGTGCAAAGACCCTAAGGTGGGAACAGGTGGAGGAGTGGTAAGCTTGAGTGTCTGAATCTGCTTCCTGATGGACTGAAGTAGAAAATAAGATAGACGGGAAATACAGATGTTCCAAGGAGAGAGAATGGTCAGCAAAGACCCAGAGGCGAGAGCCCAAGGTGTATTCAGGGACCAAGCCACTTTAACTAATCAGACATTTATTTGGTACCTATTTAATGCCAAATATGGCTGCTAAGGCTTCAGAGCTGAGCAGTCTGCCCTACAGGAATTGGCCATGTAGAGAAGTAGACAGACATGGGAAGAAATAATTACAGCTATTCCACCAGAGAGGAACAGTAATAGAAGGTTCAGAATAGTATGGGAGGAGCCTGGAGTGGGGAGGACTGCCCTAGTTGACTTTGCAGGATATATGGGCATTCTGCATGTGCCAGTATAGATTTGGAGTGCGATAGCAGAGTGTGCAGTTATATATGCAGGAGTATGAAGGGAGGAGACAGCGTGAGGTGCCCCCAGGAGTAGAGACTTACTAGGGTCTCTTTGGGGGAGGGTCGTGAGAGATGTGGATGGTAAGGGTGACAGTGTCAGATCACAAGCACTTCTGGAGGGGACAGACAGTGTCCCTGGTGGGATTAAGGCAGGGGAGAATTTCAGGAAGAATTCTTGCCAGAGGAGGGTGAGTTAGAGGAACGCAGAAGGCTTAGACTATTGAGGTAGTTAGGAGAAAAGCATGACGGTCAGAGCAGGGGCCAAAGAGATGAGGATTCCCTTTTGCAAAAGGTTTGAGATGTAGATATGGAGATTGGCTGGATGTTCAGGAATGGAGGAAGAGGACCCTGAAGTGACTTCCTAGGTAGTCTCTGGCTGGCTTGCTGGATGCCAGTTGTTTTACTGGGAGACTAGAAACCCAGGAGGAGGATGTGGTAATATTGGTGGCCAAGAGGAGAGAGAAGTGATTAGTTGGGTTTGGGACATACGTAGTTTGAGGTGCCTGTGGGTCATCCCAGGCACAGTTGTCAGGGGGACAATTGGAGATACCAGCTCAAGTGAGAGAGCTGGCCAGACACAGAATAGCTTCTACCATACTTTAGTTTTGATAAATCAGCGTTCTCATCTGGGCCCGGATAGTCCTCAGAGGTGTTCGGGTGACCTTTCTGGGGAGGGGGTCCTATGAGCCTCCTGATGGTGTATCTTTAAGAATGTGTGTGTGGTCCTTTTGTGTGCACGTGTGTATAAGAACATTAGAACTCTGCATTGCCGAGTTGATGGCCGCTCGAAGGATTAATAACCACTGGTAGTTGTTCTAGTTGAAGCCATGGCCAGTGTTGGATTTTATCCAAAGAAATATGCAGTGTGAGAAGAGGAGGTCCAAGGATAGAAGTTTGGCATTTAAGGGATGGGTAGATGTAGAAGCCACAGCAGAGGAGGCTTGAGAGGAGGGAAAAGCTGGAAAAGCAGGAGGAGAACCAGGAAAAGGCGGTGTCTTCAGGTCAGAGGAGAAGTGTTTCAGGAAGAAAGGAATGGTCAGGGTCTCAGAGGCTGTGAAAGAGGAAGGGTTGAAAGTTCATTGGACTTAGCAGTTAGGTCATTGGTGGCTGCAGAGGAATTCAGGAAGTCGGGGGTGGGGGGAGCAGAAATTAGGTTGTAGTGCGTGATGAATGGATGAGGCATGACAAAGGATGGCTGTCTCTTTATAAAGAGAGTGGGAGCTAGAGGAGCATGTGGGGTTGGGGGTTTTAAAAAAAATTTTATTTATTTTTATTTTTATTTATTTATTTTTAAAGTTATTATTTATTTGACAGACAAAGATCACAAGTAGGCAGAGAGGCAGGCAGATAGAGAGGAGGAAGCAGGCTCCCTGCCAAGCAGAGAGCCCCATGCGGAGCTCGATCCCAGGACCCTGGGACCATGACCTGAGCTGAAAGCAAAGGCTTTAACTCACTGAGCCACCCAGGGGCCCCATTATTTATTTATTTTTAAAGATTTTCCTATTTATTAGAGAGAAAGAGCACGAGTTGGGCAGCAGGGAGCCCAACATAGGGGCTGGATCCCAGAACCCTGGAACCAATACTTGAGCTGAAGGCAGACATTTAACTGACCGAGCCACCCAGATGCCCCGGATTTTTTTTAATAAGTTTTAATTTTAGAATAGTTTTAGATTTACAGAAAATATGCAAGATTAGTACAGAGTACTCCATTGCCCCTCACCCAGTTTCCCCTATTGATGAGGAATTATTATTATTTTTTAAAGATTTTATTTATTTATTTGACAGAGATCTACAAGTAGGCAGAGAGGCAGGGAGAGAGAGAGAGAGGAGCAAGCAGGCTCCCTGCTGAGCAGAGAGCCCTGTGTGGGGCTCGATCCCAGGACCCTGGGATCATGACCCAAGCCGAAGGCAGAGGCTTTAACCCACTGAGCCAACCAGGCGCCCCGATGAGGAATTATTTTAGGAAAGAAGAGACCTGAACTCTAGGAGAGGGAGCGAAAGACAGTGAAAATAACCCTCGTTTCCTGAGCTCTGGCTATGTGTGAGTTCCCGTCATGGGACTTTTTGTCTTGTATAATCTAAACTCTTTGCTTGTATAATCTAATGTCATCATCATAATATCCCTCTGATGTCTAAATCTGCTCCCCTCCCTGTCTTCCTCATTTCAGTAAGTGGCACCTTCGTGTTGCCAGGTTACTCAGACCTAAAACCTTGGCCTTGTGTTTGACTTCTTTGCTCTCACACTACATAAGTGATTTATATCTACACAGACTCTATTCTTAAAATGTATACATGAGTCAGATCGCTGTCATCCAGGTCCACACTACTCTCAGGTATCACATCTGGGTGCTTGAGCAGTCTCTGGACTGCTCTCCCTGTTTTTACTCTGTGCCCTTCCTCCCCTGTCTCTTCTCCATGCAGAAGTGGGAACGAGCCTTTAAAAAGGCTTAACCCTTCTGTAGTTCCCATCACATATAGACTACAATCCAACATTCTTATTACCTTGTGCTGTGAAGTCAGTACCATCTAGCCCCTGCCCTAACCCTTCTCCCAGCACTCTACCTCAGCCATGTGGCTGCAGGCTCTTTACCTGTGCTACAGATGCTTCTGTCTTGAAGCTTTTGCACTCATTGTTTTCCTCTGCAAGAACATTCTTCTCCTCAGATATCAGTATAGCTGACTCCTTACATGATTTGGGTCTTTGTTCAGTGGTTTCCTTTTTATTTTTATTTTTAAAAAATTTTAAAAAAGATTTTATTTCTTTATTTGACAGAGAGAGAGCATGCACAAGCAGGGGGTGCTGCAGGGAGAGGGAGAGGCAGGCACCCCACTGAGCAGAGAGCCTAATATGGGGCTCAATCCCAGGACCCTGGGATCATCACCTGAGCTGCAGCCAGATGCTTTACCGATAGAGTCACCCAGGCGCCCTAATGGTTTCCTTTATAAAGAAGCTTCATAGAACATTCCAGCTAAAGCAGTCCCACTGTACACTCTACCACATCTCCCTCTCTTTTGTAGCACTTATCAATACTTGGCATCATGTGTCTTTTTTTGTTTGTTTGTTTGTTTCGCTCCTGACATAAAAGTTCTTTGAGTCTGGGAGTCTTACCTGTTTTTTCCACAGTTCCATCTCCAGTGCCTTGAACAGTACGTGGGAGAGGCTTAATAAATATTTTTGACAGGAAGTTAGGAAGAAGGGATTCTAACTTTTGTGGCCGTTACAATGTCAGCATAGGAATTTGAAAAATAAGGAGTCATTATGGTGCCGGAGGGCTGGGTCCAAGGACCCAGAGGAGGTCCTTCAGGGACCTTTGCATGGGATAGAAATCAAATGTGAGTCGAGAGGAAGTAAGAGTAGGGTTTATTGAAGACAGAGAGAGTGTAGGTACAGACTAAGAGACTCAGAGAGGGAAGAAGAGTGAGTCTCATCTTTCTTTGGGGGCTGGGGTTTTTATTAAAGATTGAGATCTGTTGTGTCTTTTTAGGCATCTGGGAACTGGTTAAAATGAAGAGTGTTTAGGTGTCTTCCATAAGTCTCTTGTGCCCTGGAGCCTGGGGTCTTGGTGGTCCAGTGGTCTGGAAAACATACTTGATACCCCTATCTGGTCGCTCTTTAGATGTTATCTGCTGTGCTGGAAGACTCCAGAGAAATCATTAATTCCTTGACTCCAGAGAAATCATTTAACTCCTTGACCTGTACAAGGGGGGCATACATTATCTTTATTATAAGGCATGTGTAAGGTTGAGGTGTAGGTCCTAGCAAGAGTAAAGGCAGCAGAACAGTCTTTCATAGGGTCCCTTCAGTTTCCCTATTTCAATTAGCTATTCTTGGCAAAGTTTGCAGAAGTTTATTCTGTCAGTCAGTGACTGTGGGGATCTAGCTACTGTTTGAGAACACCGCTGGAGCTGAAAAAAAAAAAAAAGCTGCAGAATGCTTTAAGCTTCAGGCTGTTTGGGGGTCTAGATATTAACAGACAGTAATGTAAAACAAATAAAGAAGAGAGATATCAGCAGAATGGTAAGCTAAGAGGTCCTGATCTTTGTCCCCACATAAAAATAGCAGAATAACCAGCAGACAACTACATATTGACCAAAAAAAAAAAAAAAAAAAAAAAAAAGCCCTCCCCTGGAAAAAACCAGAACTCCAAAGTGAAATAAGGAGGTTGCAGAAACCCCGGGGAGCACCAAAACTGAAGCTTGGCCACATGGAAAACTGTAACACAGATAAGTGAATGGAGTAGGAAAGAGTTTCGGTGAGGGGAGCTTTTGTGGGGTGGGTGTTGAGAAAAAAAACATCTGGTAGGCAGTAGTTGAACTAGTGGTAAAAATAATAATAATAATAATAATAATAATAATAATAATAGCCAAGGTCTGCTGAGTGGTTGCTGTGTGGAGATGTAGCTCTTTTTCCATTTCATACATGGGCCCAGCAAGAGTAATTAACTTGTCCACAGTCACCCCACTAGAGAGTGGAGGAGCTGGCTGGAGCTCAGGGTACATTTTCCCTAGTTGGGAAAAATGCCATGTGCAAGGGCATACAGCATGGCATACATAAAGAGGGTTGGGGCAGAGCAGATTGGGTAACTATTACATAGGGTGTCATCAAAAGTATTGCCTCATCTGGATCCCTATGAGTGGAAGGCTTGGAGGGTTTTTGAGCGGCAGCAACTTAGGAAAAGTGCTAGAAAGATTGAGGCGGCCACAGCAAGCAGAGTGATGTGGGGCGGGAGGAGCTTGAAGACCTGTCCTAGTGTCTCAAGAACTTGGGTTAAAAGGGTGGAAGTCTGGCCTCCTTTGATGGCGAGGAAGATGGAATCAAGGTTAAACTAACTTTATTATGTAATCATTTCCCAGTACATGTAGAAATATATATGTTACGCTATATATCTTAAACGGACACCATGTTATGTATCAATTATATCTGAATAAAGCTGGGGGAAGAAAGCAATAGTTAGAAGATGCTGCAAAAATACAACTATCCCTTGCTATTTAAATCTGTTAGGTAATGAGAGTTTGGATAGCAAGTTTGGAGAGTGACTGATGTCCAGTCAGCTGAATATAAAGTATTTGGTTTCCTGAGTTTGGGTGATGAGGAATACCTATCCTTTCTCTCAAAAAATGTATCTGCATCTTGTTGGTTTTTGAGCCTGGAGAGTGGAAAAAATCTGTAAATAAACATTCTGAGGTCATGTACGGATGTAAAGGAGAAGGGTGAGTAAGAACCCAAGTAACAGAGGGAGAGAGAAAGAAGCCAGGGGACAGAGAGGAGGAGATGAGGAAGGCAGTGGGGGTGGTGGTGATGGTGGGTGACTGCATCATTTTGAGATGTGCCAGGTGTGACAGTTATGTGCTGGAGTGGAAACGCAAAGACGGTGCCTGGAAGTTCTGGGTCGGATTGTGGATTTGATAGTCATTGCCATTGAAGATTTGGGGCCAGTGGCCAGACAAACACATTAAAACAAAGGGTTTAGAGCAATTTAGAAATTAACAAGTTATTTAAAATTAAACAGGGTCACATCTAGCTATGGAAAAGAATTCAGACTGACAGAGGGGTATAAAATGAGAAGTCCTAACTCTTCCCATTGCTTTCTGGAGATGATGCTATGTTTCTTGCTGTGCTTATGTTTCTTGCTTTTCTATGAATTATCTGTGAACAGACCTTAAGTGTATAGCTCAGTGAAATTTTACGTATTCACTCACGTGACCACCAGTTATACTGAGATATGGAACATTTCCAGTACCCCAGCGCTTAGAGTAAGCCGCCAGAATAAAATACCATGGTCTGGGTGGCTTCAGTAGCCAACGTTTATATTGCCATAGTTCTGGATGCTGGAAGGCTTGAGATCAGAGTCCCATGGTGATTGAGTCCTGGTGAGGACCTGCTTCCTGGTTTTTATTTTTTTTTATTTTTATTTTTTTTTACATTTTTTTTTTTATTTTATTTCCAGCATAACAGTATTCATTATTTTTGCACCACACCCCGTGCTCCATGCAATCCGTGCCCTCTATAATACCCACCACCTGGTACCCCAACCTCCCACCCCCCGTCCCTTCAAAACCCTCAGATTGTTTTTCAGAGTCCATAGTCTCTCATGGTTCACCTCCCCTTCCAATTTCCCCCAACTCCCTTCTCCACTCTAAGTCCCCATGTCCTCCATGCTATTTGTTATGCTCCACAAATAAGTGAAACCATATGATAATTGACTCTCTCTGCTTGACTTATTTCACTCAGCATAATCTCTTCCAGTCCCGTCCATGTTGCTACAAAAGTTGGGTATTCATCCTTTCTGATGGAGGCATAATACTCTATCCCCAGGGGTACAGGTCTGTGAATCACCAGGTTTACACACTTCACAGCACTCACCAAAGCACATACCCTCCCCAATGTCCATAATCCCACCCCCTTCTCCCAAACCCCCTCCCCCCAGCAACCCTCAGTTTGTTTTGTGAGATTAAAAGTCACTTATGGTTTGTCTGCTTCCTGGTTTTTAGATGGCTGCTCTCTACTATGTGCTCACCTGTTCTTTCCTGATGAATGCAGTGTAGGGGCCTGGGTGGGAAGCAAGGCCTCTGGTGTCTCTAGTGGGACACAGATCCCTTCAGAAGGGCCCCATCTTCATGAATTCATCTAAACCTAATTACCTTCCAAAGGCCTCTTCTCCAGATACTATCATAATTGGGTCTTAGGGTTTCGATATAGGAATTTTGGAGGGAACCATTACAGTCTATAGCACCCAGAAAGTTCTCTTGTGTTCCTTTCCATTCGGTCACTCCCACACTGTAATAACTAGTGCTCTGATTTCTAGCACATAGATCTAGTTTTTCTGTTCTTAAAATCCCTATAAATGGAATCTTGCAGTATGTTTGTTTTTTTAAATAAGTTCGGCTGCTTGAGTTAGTTAACCATTGTGTCTGCAAAATTTATCCATATTCCATGTAGCTGTAGTTCAGTCTTTTCTGTTGCTGTGTGATATACCAGGATGTGAATATACCACCATAAAAATCCCAAATGAGAGAATATTGTATAATATGGTGGTTTTAAGATTATTTCGTGGTGGTGGAAGACTCAGACTTACTAGAATCCAATTAAAGCTGTAGTGCTTTCCTTATATTAAGAAAAACAGTATGCATATATTTCCAGGTGTTCCTGGTACCTTTTATGTGGTGTCATACCCTCAGGACAAGAAGCCTTCTTCGGTTTACAGCAGGGCCACTCAGCCTCAGCACTGTTATTTGGGACTAGATAATTCTTTGTTGTAGAGGCTATGCTGTGCATTTTGGAATGTTTGGCAGCACCCTTGGCCTCTACCTGCTAGATGTCAGTAGCCTATGGCCTGTCACCCTGAATTGTGACAACCAAAAGTGCTCTAGATTTTGCTGGTGACTTCTGGGGAGGCAAAATTGCCCCTAGTTGAGAAACATTGGTTTAGAGAGAAGAGCCAGAGCCAAAGAGGTTAGAGTTAGAAGCTAACTGGGTGATCTTCCCCTGCTTATGCCAGTTGTAAGATGAGGCTGGTGTCGTTCATAAGGTTCTATACACAGACAGTTTCCATCACCACTAAAATGAGGCTGCTCCTTCCAAGGACACATGAAGTAAATTTAAAAACCAAACTTAAAATATTCTGCATTTGTAGATTGTTCATGAAGAGCAAGTCTTAGAAGTTACCCGAGCTGGGGCGCCTGGGTGGCCCAGTGGGTTAAAGCCTCTGCCTTTGGCTCAGGTCATGGTCCCAGGGTCCTGGGATCGAGCCCCGCATCAGGCTCTCTGCTCAGCAGGGAGCCTGCTTTCTCCTCTCTCTGTCTGCCTGCCTCTCTGCCTACTTGTGATCTCTGTCTGTCAAATAAGTAAATAAAATCTTTTTTTTTTTTTAAAGATTTTATTTATTTGACAGAGAGAAATCACAAGTAGATGGAGAGGCAGGCAGAGAGAGAGAGAGAGAGAGAGAGAGGGAAGCAGGCTCCCTGCTGAGCAGAGAGCCCGATGCGGGACTCAATCCCAGGACCCTGAGATCATGACCTGAGCCGAAGGCAGCGGCTTAACCCACTGAGCCACCCAGGCGCCCCAAGTAAATAAAATCTTAAAAAAAAAAAGAAGTTACCTGAGCCAACCCCCTCATCTTAGTGGTGATGGAACTGGAATCCAGAAAGGGGAAAGGGCCCGGGAAGGTCTAGTTCCAGGGTCAGAGGCTGGTGTGGAATAAAGCCAGGCTGCAGCACACAGTTCTTGCATTCCAGGCCCAGCTTCTTCTCTGCTATTGGATTGGACAGCCCACTGGACAGCTGAGAGTTTATCAGAAAGTTCCCTATGTGGATACTTCATGTTTCTCTGTAATGCCAGGTTGTACCTCTGCTCATTGGAGATGAAATACAAGAGGCATTTTATGTATCGGGAAAGCTGATACTTTGCCTTCCTTAACTGCAAACACTGAGTCAACGCAGGCCAGTACTAATACTGAATCACCCAGGTCTTTAGTTTCTCTTCTGTCTAGGATATTTTAGTTCTTTGTTTTCTCCAGAAGTCTACCTTCTGAATAATGATTACATCCAACTCTCTTACTTAGTCTCACAGGACTAGAAAGAATTATCCACAACAGATTTTTTTTCTTGCTCCTTTTCCTCCTTTTCCTAAAGGCGGCTGAAACAGTAGTATCTATTAAGATGTAATTTTCTCTTTGGTTGTTGTTACAAATGACAGCTGACAGATACAGCAAAAAGTGGAGTGATACAGTCATCTAATCATAGTTTACATTTTCAAAAGAAGAGAGGAAAGCAGAATCAGTCTTAAGCTTTTGATACCTCAAGCGAGGCTTCCCTTATTAATCTTTGGGGTTGAATATTGAACACTTTTCTTGGGTTTTAATCCTATCAAGTCCAATTAATAAGGTTTGGGGGCAAGATTTTTACTCAAAATTCAATGCTAAATTTCTTTTGAATCATACCTTTGCTGTGGAAATGTGGAGTTCTAATAAAAATCAGATTTGATAATAGGTAATAGACATTTAAAAATTGTACTGTCTTCCAGAAGTTCTTACTGAATGATAGGAAGTTGTGCTTAAATAAGTTATAATTTGGTATCAAATATTTCCTAGAAGATTTTTGAAGCAGAGATATTTATAATTAAATGACAAAATGTTGCCAAATTGGCAACTTTGGAATAAAAGCTAAAAGAATGTTTTACAATGATATAAATCAGTAGAGTTTATAAAATCCTTTCTGTGTATCATCAACCCCTTGAAGTAGATAGGGATGATCATTTCCTCTTTATAGATGAGGAAATTGAGAGATTTGGATTTTATCCCAGGGGTAAATCGACCCACTTTCAGCTGGTAAGTGAACATAGTAGATTCAAACCAGGAGATTCAAAGTCCAGTCTTCTCCTGTTTTCCCATTCTGTTTAAAATATATGTGTATATATATCTGTTTGTGTGTGTATATTTTATCTTACTGTCACAAAAACCTTTTAAAAATAATTGCAAAAAGAATAACACTGTTGAATATTTTCAAGAAAGAGGTATGACTAGCCCTAGTTATTTCCTCTGACATATCTAAAAAATCCCCTCCCCTCTCTGACAGCATCCATGAAAACATAGCAGTGTTAAAAGTGCATTTTTTAGATTGCAGGATCTTTGTAGTTGAAAGAGGTATATTTGGGTGTGTGGTAAGATTAGAATTTCACAGTGGGTACTTACAACTATTGCTTGAGTGTACTGAAATTCTGCAGGGAAAATAGTTGGTGTCATTTGCCTGTTCAGTGAACTGAGATAGATTCCTTTAACACTGAAGGGAAGACAGAGGTCCTTGCTATTTCTTTTCATCTCTTTGTTACCCCTTCGTATTCCTTGGGTAACTGTCCTATTTGCATTGTGGGTCATGGATAAGGAAAAGGAAAAATGCACCTGGGTTTGATATGTTGCTCTGCACTAGAAAAGGGCAGAGAGTTGTCTCTGTCATTCTGTGCATTAGGTCAAAAGAACGTTTCCTGGATAGATTTCATGTATGAAACAGATTTCTTTCCCCAAATATAGTCTTTAAATAAACAGCTTAAAGAGGGGAGGGGAATGACAATGGGCCTGTTGTGGTAACCTTTACACAGTGTTTTAACTGCTCAGGTCTAGTGAGGGTGGCTCTGCCAGGGGCACATAGCCAGTAAGCGCTGAACCAGGTTTACCGAACCAGGATAAGCACTGTACCAAGTCTAGCTCAGATACCGTAGGCAAAGTGGGAGTTGGCGTACTATAACCTGTAGGCCTGAGAAGCTAACAAGGGTTTTTACATCTTTAAATCTTTGGGGAAAAATTTCAAAGAAGAATATTTTGTGGCAGGTGAAAATGATACGAAATTCATATGTGACTGGCCATGATTAAAATTTTATTGGAGCACAGCCATGCTCATTTGTTTACGTGTTATCCAGTTTCAAGCACAATTATGCAGTTGCAACAGAGAATGGCCCCGAAAGCCTAAAATAATTTGCTGTCCAGTCCTTTACAGAAAAAGCTTGCTGACCCTTGCCCGAGGATGCCAGTCTCAAAGGCTAAAAACTGGGAAAAGCTTGGTAGACAGGTCTAGGATAGATGACTATGAGGCTCTTTCATACTTAACTTTGTTTTCTTTCAGCTCTGAGGCACTGAAGGTGCTGATTTTTGGAAGTATATCCTGAAAGTCACATGGGCTTATTTCAAGAGAGCTAGTGCATTACAGCCATTTCTGTGATGACCCAGTGGTCTTTAAAGCGCTCAGTGGTTCCCCAGCTTGGGAGCCCACAAAGCCCTGGAAAAGTGGGAAGACGTGTTCTACTTGTGGCTGATGCTTTAGAAGAAAAGACACTAATGAACTAATAATTAATACCAGAAAACAGATGTGTAGACATTTTAATACAATAAGCATGAATACTGTAAGAAACTAAGAATCAGACCATCTGCAAAATCCTGAAGGGGCCACTCTGAGAATACTGATGTAAAATGATCTAGAAGTGTTAGCAGTTTGAATATTTAATTATCCATTTGCAAGGGAAAAATACTCTTGGTGTGTTTCCTTCACTTTCAACACTATTCTGCTTTACCACTATAGAGCTTCACTTTTGACACCCGATGTGTGGGTTTTCCACATGTCAGGCAATTCTGAGATTTTCTGCACACCAGCTGGCTGTTACAGTTTAACTCATTTCTGACACTGTGTACCTGGAGACAGCATCAGATCCCACTGGTTAAGGGTTCAGTCCCACAAGAGTAGCCACCGACTCCTGCCCCTTTCAGAAGCCAATCAGGAGGCCAGGTTGTTGCCTGTGCTTCTGAGCTACTGACTGTAGATGAGAGGTTCCCACAAGCCTCTCTTTTAGGTTCAATTAATTTGCTAAAGAGCCTCACAGAGCTCAGAGAAATATTTATACTTACGTTTACCAGTTTATTATAAAGTATACAGGTGAGCAGTCTGAGATACAGAGGGCGGGTTCTGGAAGGTCCCTACGAGTGGAGTGTGTGACCCAGCATGTGGTCCCCAACCCGGAAGCTCATCAAATCTCATCTTTAAAAAAGTTTTTGTAGCGCTTCATCTGTAGTCCCTTTTCCATTCCCAGAGGTAAGACTCCTAACCTCAGGATAATCTAAGGGTTTTAGGAACTTTGTGCCAGAACTAGGACAAAGACCAAATAAATTTTTTATTATACTACACTACTCTTTTCTGGCTTGATTAAATATTTAACATAGTTATATTGAGAATGTGAAAATCACCATCTTTTTCATAATTAAGATGTATTAATAGCAAGTGAACTGAAATTATTTGATGCATTTTTGCTCTGCCTTTTTGTCTAGTTCATTTCATCCTATATGCAATTTAGAGACTTTTTCCCCCCTCTCATTTAAGAATGTTTATGTGCCTAGAAGGGGCAGTTTTTGGACACTGAATGACAGGTGAGTGCTGGCTAATTTGAAGAAATGGAAGTCTGCTCAGCTCTTGATTTTAGCCGTAGGTACAAGCGGTCTCTAAACCTTGTGGGCTTTAATTTTTTTCTCTGGTTAATTTTCTTAGCATCCTCTGCATGTGGTGAAGAGATCTGGATTATGGAAACTTGGCACAAAGAGCATTTCTTATTTCTAACATCATGGGTGTCCTGCTGTAGCCTCTGAAAAGCCATGGGTTATTATTTTTCATTTTAGGAGTAAGTTTTTTATTGAAGTGTGATACACATTCAGAAAAGTGCACAAATCCTGAGTCCATCTCAGTGAATTTTTTCACAGTGAACACACTGTTAAGCAGCACTCAGCTAAAAAAAACCCAGAAAATTACCAGCCTCTCAGAACTCTCCCTTCTGTCACATTGGCCCCCTCCCCCCAAGAGTACCCAGTCTTGCTTTCTAACAGCAGTGATACCTTTGCTTTCCTATTAAAAGCTTTTGTTTGCTGTGGTGTTTGAGGAGGCCTGTGGAGGCTCAGTAGGACTTCTGCTAAGTGGCATGGGACAGGTTTGATGCCAGGGCCTTAGTACCCTGTGGTGCTCTCTGAAGCACCTCTCAGGATTTCCAAAGGCATCTTCAGTCAGCCTCAGTCATTGATGGCGGAGGAGCCCTGGTGCCAGCCTTTTCCCATCTAGCCCCAATCTTGCTGCATTGACTGTTCTGCATTCCACTTCCTTGGGTCCTCCGGGTGGCTTCTTCCTGGCTTCCGCCTCCATAGCTCATCAAGGGTGCAGCTGGCATCATCTCTGTCCTGTCCAGATTTTCCAACACAAAGCTCATTCCTCCCACCCTCAAGTTCTCTCTTGGACAAAGCTAGTGAGGTTGTTTTCATGATCAGCTTTTAGTTTCCTGAGTCAAAACTGATATTTGGTTGGTTTAACCCATATATTTTATGACTGAATCGATATTATTTTTGTGGAGGAGGTAAGAATTGTCCTTAAATTTATGAAATTGACCATAAATTTAAAAATTTTAATGAAATGGGATGATGACTACATCAAAGTACAGTTTGGAAACTTTAATAACTTATAAATTAATTTCCACTGGGTGAGTTATATATAATGCAGGACAGATCCAGTTTTTTTCCCAAGTATTATATTAAATATATAGCTCTTTTCTCTCAGACAGACATGGAACAAGCTTGTTTTCTTCTCTGAAGTTGTATAATGAAATTCTTTATGTACATGTATTTATTCTTTTGGTTTGGAATTCTGTTCACCTGAAAACTGCCGGGCAGGGGTGGGGGGGGGTGGGTGTTGTCTGTTTTTTTCCCTCTAAAATACCGTTGGTTTTTGTCTGGGTATTTAGAGGGAAAGTACCAGTCTGGACCAAGTGCGATCTGAATTCATGCCATTTTTACTGTCACTGCCTTATGCTGTGCAGCCTCAGAAATGTTAAGTATCAGTTGGTAGTCGGAAGGGAATGTTTTTGCTCTGGTCTTTGCTTGCCAGTGGGTGCTGATTTGGCAGGAGAGTGCAGGAAGCCTTCAAGAAGAACAGACTATCCACAAATGGAAGAATAAAGCTCCTCCTATTCATTCAACAAATGAGCACCTACTGTGTGCCAGGCACTGTTCTAGAAGCTTGGGATATATCAGTGAACAAAACACACACAAAATCCCTGTCCTTGTGCAGCTTACATTCTAGCAGAAATGACAGACAGTAAGGGAGATAAGGGAGTGCTAGGGGTGGTTGCAGATTATACTCTTAAGTATTTTGTTCTAAGCTGGCATCAAAGGTAAGGTGACAGTTTAGCTGAAACAGAGAGACAGGGAATCAGTTTTGAGTGTATCTGGGAGAGGAGCATTCCAGATAGAGGAGACAAAGAGTACAAATGCTCTAGGGCAGGAATGTGCCTCCCTTACCCACTGGTGGATTGACTTGGAGGCCCCAGGGTGACTGGAGCCCAGGAAAGGAAAAGGAGACAGGGCTGGAGAGGAGTCTGGAAGGTAAGAGGAGGTAAGGCTGTTGTGTAGGGCTTCACTCTGTACAAGAGGTTTAAGCAGAGGAAGGATCCTTTGAAAGGTTCATATAGATTATAGGAGGCAAGGGCTAAAGCCAGGAGGCCAGGGAAGAGGTGATAGTGACTTGAGTGGGTGGAGGTGGTGGGAAGAAGTAGATTCTGGGTACATTTTACAGGTAGATTTGAAAGGCTTTGGTGGTCTGGATGAGGCTTTCAAGGATTTTGGCCCAAACAGCTGAAGAGTGGCGGCTCTACGCTGAGAAGGCCAAGGAACAGGTTTTGTTGACAAAGATCAGAGCTCACGGGATGATGGCTCAGTCAGTTAAGCGTCTGCCTTCTGCTCAGGTCATGATCCCATGGTCCTGGGATTGAGGCCCCACATTGGGCTCCCAGCTCCACGGCTCACTGCTTCTCCCTCTGCCCTGGCTTCCCCTGCTTGTGCTCTCTTTCTGTCAAATAAATAATATTTATTTATTATTATTATTTTTTAATAAATAAATCTTTAAAACATTTATTTACTGGACCATATTAAAGTAAATCATGACTTTTATTTTGCACTTATTATTTATATTCAGCTTCATCACTCTATTAGTGTTTGTATGGGCAGATCATTTGAGAAGGTCATTTGAACATTTCCTTTGTCTGAATTTATCTGGCTTGGATGCAGAATGTTAGATGTATTTTTCCTGTTTTTTTCTTTCTTTTTTAAACTTAGGTTTGTTTCATTCAGCTGTTTATTTGGGGGGGGGGTTCTAAAATTTTCCTTATTAAAGAAAAGAAGTATTTCCTGCTCCTTGGCTCTGTTAGACAAATTATTTTTATCTTACAGTAAAAAGGGGTGGGGGATAAGGGGGAGCATATTAGTTTTCTTTCCCGTTTCTGGTGAGTAATCGTTGTTTCTGTTGGTAGAATGTTATTGGCTTCTGTTGGTTTCTGAGGAAAACCATTTCTCTATCAGACAGGAGCTGTTTTAAAATACTCGTTTCTTTCTTCTGTTCAGGAGAATATGTTCCTTGTTCTGCCAGCCCCATTTTCCTGTAGGTAAAGATGGCCATTTACAGCCTCATTCTACTGGGTCAAAACAAAACAATGATTATCTAGAAACTTCAGGAAAAGAGTTAGTGTGTATATGGCTTTTTGTCTATAAAGGTTAGAGAAAACTGAAGTGTTTTTATGTTTACCCCCACTTAGCTACTTTTGTTTTAACCTTGTGCCTTTACCTTTAAAGTTAATGTCTTTCAATGTCCATTTTAAAAAGTTCTCATTCTCCTGCTGTGGATTTATGGTGATAGCCGTGCCCTTTTAACATTAACCTTTGCTTTATAGCTGGGATATAATTATGTATTATATCATGATTTTAGCTACTATTGTAGAGCAGTGGTATTTCAGAGGTGCAGTGCAAGGCATGGGTTTAAAATGAAGAAAAGTATGATCAAGGAGAGCCGCTATTTAAAGAATTGAATTGTTTTTCATAAAGAGTAATTTTGTTGACCTTTTAACAATGTAAATTTTCTTTTTAAAGATGCTGATCCTGTTTATGTTCTGTTGATTTAAGTAGTGGTAGAGTTGAAAACATACTCTTGGTCAAGAATCTTACACAAGGATGGTACAGTTTAAGATTCATAAATGTGTAATAACCTTTAAATAGCAACACTGTTCATAGGACTTTACTCTGTTGGAGAAACAGGTGGTCTTGTTAATATTTATGGTCTAGAAGCCAGCTGCTATTTATATTAGTATAATTATTAGTAACAACGGCATTTTTTTTCTCTTTTTTAGAGAGGGGTAAGGGAGGGGCAGCAGGAGAGGGAGAGAGAGAATCTTACTCAGGCTCCACGCCCACCATGGAGCCAGACAAGGGACTTGATTTCAGGACCCCGAGATCATGGCATGAGCCAAAATCAAGAGTCAGGTGCTTAATGGACCAAACCACCCAGGCACCCCAGCAATGGCATTTCTAAAAGTAGTAGATATAGTAACAATTAAAGTCTTATAATGTCCTGAATGTCATCCATAACTAGCAGACATAGATCTCTGCTCAGTAACCTTGTAAGCTAAAGAATGTGTGAATGGACACTCGAACATGAATTTTAAAAGACTTTTAAAAAGTGCAGGAGCAGGTGTGTAAGAATAACAGTATTAGTCAGGAAACCTGTGTTCCTGTGTCTGTCCAACCACATTGCCACCGAGACTACCCTGGGCACCTGACAGCTCTGTGGATTTTAGTTGCTTCTCCTGTCCACTCAGGAGCCTCATAGAGTTGTTGAGAATCATATGAGATTAGGGCCTTGTAAATTGCCCCATCCTCTGGATGGTGGGTTCTTTCTTTCTTTTTTTTTTTTTTTTTAAAGATTTTATTTATTTGTTAGGCAGAGAGAGTGGGGAGCAGACTGCCTGCTGAGCAGAGAGCCCAATGTGGGGCTCGATCCCAGGACCCTGAGACCATGACCTGAGTCGAAGGCAGAGGCTCACCCCACTGAGCCACCCAGGTACCCCTGGTGGGGTCTTTCTAAGAAAGGTAGAAGAAGAGGAGGTGCAGGGTGGTGGTTCTTTAGGCTCCCAGAGGTCACCACTGTGGTTTCCATTTCCTAGTCAGCTTTGAGTCTATGGAAGGAGGCAGGAATTCTGGTCTGTAGCTTAGTATCTTTGTATTTGTTCTGGTGGCAGGAATCAATCTTGGGGTTGTCAATATGCACAGAAATGATCTATTTCTTCACAGTCTGACTCATTTTCTGTCAGGCCTGTTCTTGGGCTCTGTTCAGGAACAAATCCTGCTTGTTGATGAGCTGTCTCCTTGTCTGTGTACAAAAATTCCTCGTGTTCCATTTACCTTATAACAGACTCGGGCAGCATTCGAAGCCTGTCTACTCCTTAGGTCTCTTCTTTTCCTTCCCCATCTAGGATCTGCAACTCCAATGGATACTGAGGGGTTTGGTGAGCTCCTTCAGCAAGCTGAACAGCTTGCTGCTGAGACTGAGGGCATCTCAGAGCTTCCCCATGTGGAACGGAACCTACAGGAGATCCAGCAGGCGGGCGAGCGCCTGCGTTCCCGTACCCTCACACGCACGTCCCAGGAGACAGCAGATGTCAAGGCGTGAGTACTGGTGGGGAGGCTGTGCTGCTGCTGGGTGGCTCAGGGGTAGGATCCGATTCTTCTTTTCCTCCCTTGAATTAAGATGCAGTCTGTAAATGACAGACACAAGCCTGATTCTTGGGAATTCAGGAAGGTTTTTGTAAGAAGGTCAGCAGCCAGGCTCTGTCTCCCTGCCCCCAGGTTTTCCAGCTTGTCTGCCTCACCAAGCTCTGAGCCCACGTCACAGGCAGAGATGATCAGGATGGGAAAGGATACAGAGCTTTGTCACACAGAAATCCGTTACAGTAGTTCCTGATTGAGTTTGCTGACCATTGGGTCATAAATGGCTCCTTTTACTGTTAGTAAGTGTGGTTTACACAGATAAGTGTTACCTTCAAAGCCCGGGAACACTCAGAGATTAGCATAGTTTTTAAGTGCACTCGGAAGAAATTGACGAGCAGTCAGTGATGAAGAGCCATCCAAGTGGGGGTGATTCTGTCTGGTCATCATTAGCGACCCCCAAAGCTGCTTCTCCAAGACCTTGGACACATAGTACCTCCCAGGTGAACATGGAATGGGAGAGTGGGCAGCCCCAAGAGTGCAGCTGAAGAAAAATGCTGTCTGTCTGTCTGTCTGGCCAGCCAGTGGCTTCTGCTGTCATACAGTATCAATAGTGGGCTCTTGATTTCACAGTTACGTGTTGGAGGCCCCACTAGCCAATCCTGGGCTATTTCTGGGGCTACATCCATGAATTAGACATGGTTTTTGCCTCAAGGAACTTTTTAATTTGGGGAGACAGAAACAAAAAAACCTTGTTGCTTTCCATAAGAATTGTGATTTACTGATGACTACTGTGTGTCAGAAACTTGGCTAGACTTCAGAGTTTGCTTGATCCTCATAATGAATATTAGGACTGTTGTCCCCTGATTACAGTTGAACAGCTAAGGCTCAGAGAGGGCAGGTAACTGTCAGATGGCACAACTGAGTATTGAGCCAAGACTCAAAGCTAGGGAGGCTGGCTCCAGAGCACATGCTCTTTTAGCCCCGATGGAAGGGCCGGGGGAGGGTGGAAGGGTGCTGGTACTTGTGACCTCAGTGGGTCTGGAAAATCACTGAGATCCTTTGTGGGAGATGTGGGAAATTGTCATTTGTCTTCTTCGTCTTCATTGCTTGAACTTGAGAAAGATCTAAGTGCTGATGTTTCCACGGGGACGTTATTTTGGGTATGTAATAAATGTCACAAGAGTGAGCATAAAGGCTACATTCTTTTCCCAACTAATCTTGAAAGCTGAATGCTTTGGCTGCTTCGCTGAGTTAGTAAGGATGTTGTGGGAATTCTTCTGTAGGTCTCCCCAGAATTTTATTTTTTAAGATACTAGTTAGTTTTGGTTCCATCGGTGTTGGCAAAGACACATCAGAGGAACCCTGACAGGGATTTTTTTTTTTTTTTTTTTTTTAAATCCAGCCAGTTGCCGCTGTTCACCAACACCCCCACCAGCCTTTAGACATCTCTGCTTACTTGTCCTCCTGCAGGCTCCTTTTTTTTGCTCCTGACTGCCTGCAGGTACCCTCAGTCTTGAGCATGCAGGCTCTATGCTTGTGTGCAAGGATGCTGCGGGAGCAAAAGGACCGTGATGCCAGCTGAGTTGCTATAGTTATAATTTAATTGCATCAGCTTTACAGCCTATTAAGAGCAAAAAGGGAAAATGTTTTCTTGGTAACAATTATCAGTCATGCTCTCTTTCTTGTAAATTTCCATTCTTCCTCATTTCTTTCTACCTTAAATTCATTATTTTAGGGAGGAAGAAGTTGGAACATTGAAAGAATGGGTATAGGGTGGGGCAGGTGCTTAAAAAGAAACCAAAGGGCTGATGACTGTATTTTTCCACCTTGATAGGCAGACATAAAGTGTGATGTGAATATTTTAGTACAGGGTGAAGGCAGAGGAGCGAACTGAGTAGGAAAAAAAAATTTACATGAAATAAATTTTGGAAGAAAATGTGTCTTTAAGATTTTAGTTAAGATTAGATTGTAGATTTAAGATTGAATTGTTCTGTGCTGAATTCATTTGTTTAAATATACTTTTTGGATTTTTCATTTTGAGGAACAGATTTGAAAGCTTTTTTGCATGTGTGTTTGATATTTTTAAATTGTTAAATTTCTTCACACATAAAGAAGACTATGCATAACATATATAAAGGTGTAAATCAGGGGTTGTCAGCCTATGATCCATGAGCCAGATCCAGCCCGCTGCCTGTTAAAGTCTTATTGGAACATGGCCACACTTATTTATGTATTGTCTGTGCTGCTTTTGTGCTACAATAGCGGAGTTGAGTAGTTATGACAGAGACCGTATGGCCTGCAGAGCCTGGAATTTTTACTGTCTGCCTTTTACAGGATAAGTTTGCTGACTCCTGGTGTAAATAATAATAAAATGAATTACGTGTTGCCCAGTGAAGACATGGAATATCATCAACAGCTGTGAAGCCCTCCCTGGGTACCCATTTTCAATTGCATCCCCCTTTTTTCCCAATCAGAGATGCCTCATTGGATTTTTCCAGACTCAGAAGCCAGACATCTTAGAGTTGTACAAAGAGAAAGCCAGCAATCACTCTCTTTCCTTAACTTTATCCCCCAAGGTAACCAGTGTTACTGATTTGCTGCTTCTTTCACACTTTTCTCCATGTTCATGCGAAGCATATATGAACATTTATTTGCCCAAAGTTTTACAGTCAATCACTACTTTACTTGTGGTAATACTACTAAGCAACCTTTTTGAGCACTTGCTCTTTGGCAGGCACTATGCCAAACACTTTACATGCATTATATAATTTCTTCTTAAAATAACCCTGTGAAATAAGTGTTATTATCTCTGTTTTATAATTGAGAAACGTCACATAGCAAGTGGCCAAGCCAGAATTCAAATCCAGCTTGCTCAGTAAGAATCTCTTCCATTTGTATGGCACTTTTCAGTTCCCCCAGAATTGTCACAGACCTTCTCCTAACTGGTCTTCACAAGCCTGAGAGGTGAGTGAGGCAGGGATTTTTCTCCAGATTTAACAGAGGAAGACAATGAGTCTTAGAAAACTGATGCATCTAAGATTTTCAGGCAGTAAGAGGCAGGTGAGACTTGAACCCAGGCCTCCTGACTTTATTTCTCCTCCCTGTGTGTACTGATGACACCTTTTGTCCTCATACTTTCCCAGGACTAAAGTGTTTGACTCCAGCCTTGACTCCATCTTTTTGCCCAGGAGAGGCTGTGTGGTTTATGGAAATTGAGGCAGATGGAAGGCAAGGAGCCTTTAGATTTTTCCACCCTTTAGATACTTCCACTTTAGCCTTTAGATACTTCCACTTAGGAAGTATCTGGTTTAGCCTTTATTTATAAAGCCTTACTCTTACCCTAATTCCCTGCCCTTTTTCCTCATTTCTCCATCTACCTCTCCCCATCGAAGCTTCTGCCTATTCACTGGACACTTTACTGCAGGCACCACCTACTCGGATGACTTTTTTCTCTTCTGAATTCTCTAATAGCTAGTTTTTTAAGTGTCAAGGCTCTCAACCCTGGTGTACTTTAAAATTGCCTGGGCACTGGGTGCATTCTCACATGTCACTGGTGGGGATAGGGCACCTGTCGGACACAACTGGGCAGTATCAGGCGGGTTTACCCTTGACCCAGCAATCCCTTTTCCCGCGATCTGTCCCAGAGATGCACTGGCAAAAGTATGGAAGATCTGTGCACAACGGTAGTCATTGTGGCATTACTTGTAAATAGCAAAAATTGAAAACTCAAACATCTGTCAGTAGGGGACTGGTTAAATAGATGTGGTACATCTTGTTAGTGGAGTATTTTTTAGTAATACAAAAGAATGAGAATATTCAGTACCATAGATCGACTCCAGAACATATTGTGAAGTAAAATAAAAAATAAAAGGTGGAGAAAAAGTGTGCAGTTCTCTTATTTAAGAAAGCAGGCAAAATACATCCAGTGTTCATGCATCAGAGGACTTAATATTATTAAGATATTAATATGCCCAGATTGATTTGCAGATTCAGTGGAATCCTTATCAAAATTTCAGATGGTTTTTTTGCAGAAATTAACAAGGAGATCCTAAAATCTATGTGTGAATAAAAAGACACCTAGAGTTGCCAAAACAGTCTTTTAAAAGGCAGAAGAAAGTTGGGAGGCTCACACTTCCAATTTCCTAACTTCAAACAAAGCTACCATAGTCGAGACTGTGTGGCACTGGCATGAGGATAGACAATTGAATAGAATTAGGAGTCCAGAAATAAATCCATGCATTTGAGATCAGCTGATTTTCAGCAAGTGGCAAGAGCATTCAGTGTTTTTTCAACAAATGCTGGGCAACTGGATATCTATATGCAAAAGAAAGAAGTTGGACACCTTAACTGTAAATAAATAACTGTAAATAAATAAATAACACAGACCTAAATGTAAGAGCCCAAACTTTAAATCTTCTTGGAAGAAAACATGGGTATAAATCTTTCTGACCTGAAGTTAGGCAGAACCTTATTAGATATGAACTGAAAGTACAAGTGACAGAATAAAAAATAGATAAATGGAACCTCATTGAAATTTAAAACTTTTGTACTTCAAAGGACACTATTAAGAAAGTGAGAAAATAGGGATGCCTAGGTAGCTCAGTCGGTTAAGCAGTTGCCTTTGGTTCAGGTCATGATTCCACTGTCTGGAGATCAAGTGCTGCGTTGGGCTCCTTGTCCAGCGCGGGGGACCTGCTTCTCCCACTGCCTGCCACTTCCTTGGATTGTGTGCTTGCGCATGCGCTCTCTCTCTGACAAATAAATAAAGTATTTTTTTAAAAAAAGGAAAGTAGGGGGGGAAAAAAGGAAAGTGATAAAGTAGCCCACACAATGGAAGAAAATATTTGCAAATTACTTATCTGGTAAGGGACTATTTCCCCGAAGATGATGTACACACAGTCAGCAAGCAAATTATGAGAAACTCAACATCACAGGCCATCAGGGAAATGTGAATCAAAACCACCTTGACATACCACTTCACGTACACACTAGGATGGCTGTAGTTCAAAGACCAGACCCTAGTAGTGTTGAGGATGTGGAAAAAATTGAGGTTGTCATATACTTTTGGTGGGATGTAAAGTCTTGCAGCCACTTTGGGAAATAGTCCAGCAGTTCCTCAAAAGGCTAAACAGTGTGACCATATGACTCAGCAGTTCCCCTCCTAAGGAATACCCAAGATAGATGAAGACCATTGTCCATATAGAAATTTGTTCATAGCATCATTATTGGTAAGTCAAAAAGTGAAAACAACCCAAATGTCCGTCAGTTGATCAATTGATAAATAAAATGTGGCATATCTGTAAAATGGAGTATTACTTGGCAGTAAAAAGAATGAGTTGTTAATATACGCATGTTAATACATGTAACATGGATGAACTTTGAAAACATGAGAAATGAAAGAAGCTGGTCACAAAAGACAACATATTGTCGAGCTCCATTTATGTGCAATATCTTAAATAGGCAAATTGATGGAGAAGGAAAGTAGATTAGTGGTTTCCTAGGTGGGGTGGGTGGATTGAGGGTCATGGGGAGCAACTGCTGATAGGTTGGGGGTTTCTTTGTGGGGTGAGGAAAGTGTTATAAAAGTCAATTTTAATGATGGTTGCATAACTCTGAATCTACTGAAAACCACTAAATAAGTCAGTTAAATGGGCAGTTGTATAGTATGTGAATTGTATTTCAATAAAGCTGTTTTAAAAAAGTAGGTGATAAAAATGTATATACAGATCTACTGAGAAAAAAGGAAGGTGTTTTAAAAGTACCTGATGAATTGCATTAATCAGGTATAGTAAGACATGAAGAAAAGAAAATGACTGTCATGAAGAGAGAGTTTCTATCCACAGTTGTCCAGAAATGAGGCAGGGCACATCATGGGTCAGCACTGGGGTCAGTCAGGATGCAGTGAGAGCAAGGAGAAAATGTGGGCCAAAGCCTGTATTATGGTTTCCGTGGGAAAGTAAGGCAAGGCAGGGTCAACAAACTTAGGATTGGCTAGTTTGAGTAACTTCAGTGGGCTCTGAGGTATAGTTGACTCTGATTGTCTAGTACCTAGCCATGGGGTGAAAAGTGGCCCAGGAAAGGAGGTGGTTGGGGTCTGGTCTCTGGACTCATTAGTTGGCATTTGAAATTTGTACTCGCCTCTCAGAATTAGCTAACCTTGGGAGGGACAGCCCTTCCAATATCAGCAAGGCCCCAGTTGTCAAAGCATCAGATACAGAAAATAAAGACTTTTTTTTTTTTTTTTTAATTACCAAGAATATATTTTGAGGGGCGCCTAGGTGGCTTAGTCGGTTAAGCATCTGCCTTGGGCTCAGACATGAGCCTTCTGTTTCCCCTGCTTGTGCTCTCTCTCTATGACAAATAAGTAAAATCTTAAAAAAGAAAATATATATATATATATATTTATATTGAAGAGGTTTTTAAGGAAGTGGAATAAATGCTTATGAAGAGTCAGGGTACCTCAGTTCTATAGAGCTATTTTTTCCCAAAAACAAGCCAATTTGTGGCTTAGTTTTTCTTCAGAATATTGTTTTACTTCTCTTGAATTCATGAGTTTTTAGTGCCTTTATCTCGTGTTCCATGGGATGGCTAGATTTTGAATATTAACACTCAGTTTCAACAATTACCAATCAGGGACAGTTTTCCTTTCTATTCCCCATCTAATGATTTTTTAAGCAGATCCCAGCCAATACACTGTTTCATCCACAGATACTTCCAAGTGAATCTCGAAAAATGAATTCCTTTATTTTTAAACATAAATGTAATTCTGTATCTAAAATATAAGTAAATATAATACTTTAATATCAAATTTTTAGTCTGTTCAAATATCTCATATGTTAAATGTTTACCAATTTGTTTGACTCAGAATCCCAATATGCTGTATGTATTTATTGTGACCCCTTGATAAATCTCTTAAATTTCTTTTGTTTGGTAAGTGCTCACTTATCTTTTCCCTTGGAGTTGTTTTGTAATGAAGGACTGAACTCATTTGTCCTTATATAGTTTCCCACAGTCTGGCTTTGCATACTCTCACCTAGTAGCTTCGTTTTCCCTACAAATCCTGTTAATTTCACAGTTACTTCTAGTAAGTGGATTCATAGGACTTTTTCTTTTCTTAAATAATTTCATTACTTAAAGTGTTTAACAAACAGACAAGAAGAGACAAAAGTTTACTGAAACTCTACATACCCATCACCCAGTTTTAATAATTACTAAATCATGACCCTGTTTGTTTCAGCTGTAATCCCACTCAGATTTAGAAACAGATTTTAGACATCAAATATCTCTCTCTCTCTCTCTTTTTTTTTTTGGACGGAGAGAGACATAGCAAGAGAGGGTACACAAGCAGGGGGAGTGGGAGAGGGAGAAGCAGGCTTACCGCTGAGCAGGGAGCCTGATGCGAGGTTTGATCCTAGGACCCTGGGATCATGACCTGAGCCGAAGGCAGATGCTTAATGACTGAGCCCCCCAGGCGCCCCTCAAATATATCTCTTAAGTTATGACTCCAGTAATAAAATCACAGCACCATAATTATAACTAAAAACTTTTAATTTGTTAATATAAAATAATTTAGTCACTGCTCACAGTGCAATTGCTTTAATAATTATTTTCAAGATTGTTCATTTGAATTCAGATTTAGAGGTTCATGAAATGTAAATCTTTGTTGGGTATTAAGAATTTTGAGTTTTGGGGTGCCTGGGTGGTTTAGTGGGTTAAGCCTCTGCCTTCGGCTCAGGTCATGAGCCCTGTAGGGCTCTCTGCCCAGCAGGGAGCCTGCTTCCTCCCCACTCTCTGCCTGTCTCTCTGCCTGCTTGTGATCTCTCTGTCAAATAAATAAATAAAATATTAAAAAAAATTTTTTTGAGTTTTAAAGTTCATCTTTTAAACTGATGCAAAATATTCACATGAGTCTGTTGCCAAATACATAAAACAAGGTACTGTATATACAGAGGTTCTACCTTTTGTCCATTTGTTTCCATTCTACATTCTTCCTGCTTTCAGAAAAAAAAATTTTTTTTTCCAGTTTTTCTTGTTTGGTTCTTTTTTCTTCTTTCACATAAACTCTGCCAATCTGCCCCTCCCCTGTGCTGGTATTGTGGACTTTTCCCCATCCTACTACCTTTCCTGAGAAGTCACTCAGACTGGTCTTCCTCCTTGCTTTTCTTCCCTCCTTTCTTAACAAGGCATGATTTATACAGAAAGTAAACAAACAAAAGGTTAAGTAACCTTAAATAAGGTGGAGAAGACAGGGACTTTTTTTTGACTTTGGAATTGTGTAAATATTTTACATTATTATAAAACAAACTAAAAAAGGAGTTCCTAAAAAATGAAAATAAGAGTTTAATCCAGTTGGTGACATAACCACAGAGAGAGGAACAGTTCCAAGTGGTATCTTAATCTGTCATAAGTTATCATGTTGGAGGTGTTGTTACTGCTGTTTTGAGACTGTTGTGTGTATAGTGTAGGATAAAGCAAATAAGTAGTTATAGATACTGAAACTAGGACTTGGGGTGTGGGAGAAAGGAGATGTAGAAAGAAAATCTGTGAGGTTAACCCAAAATTTTGTGTTTTAAATTTTGAATTGGGATTATTAGTATAAACTCATCATGTAATTTATCTTAAGAAAACTGAAACAAAAGTAAAAACTTCATTTCTAGCTCTACTTAGGAGAAAGCCTAGAAACAGTGTAGCACTGAGCAGTCCTAGTACCCACATAGTTGCCTCTAAAAATCCATCTTTTTATTTTTTTATTTTTTAAGATTTTATTTATTTATTTGATATAGAGAGAGAGATCACAAGCAGGCAGAGGTAGGCAGAGAGCAAGGGGAAGGAGGCTTCCCACTGACCAGGGAGCCTGATACGAGGCTCGATCCCAGAAACCTGAGATCATGACCTGGGCCAAAGGCAGATGCTTAACCATCTGAGCCATCTAGGCGCCCCCCATCTTTTATTTTATTTTATTTTTTTTAATTTTTAATTTTTTAAATTTCTTTTCAGTGTACCAGAATTCATTGTTTATGTACCACACCCAGTGCTCCATGCACTACGTGCCCTCCATAATACCCGCCACCAGGCTCACCCAACCTCCCACCCCCAACCCCTTCAAAATCCTCAGATTGTTTTTCAGAGTCCATAGTCTCTTATTGTTCATCTCCCCCTCCAGTTTCCCCCAACTCCCTTCTATCTCCCCATGTCCTCCATGTTATTTCTTATGCTCCACAAATAAGTGAAACCATACGATAATTGACTCTCTCTGCTTGACTTATTTCACTCAGTATACTCTTCCAGTCCCATCCATGTTGCTACAAAAGTTGGGTATTCATCCTTTCTGATGGAGGCATAATACTCCATAGTGTATATGGACCACATCTTCCTTATCCATTTGTCCATTGAAGGGCATCTTGGTTCTTTCCACAGTTTGGTGCCCGTGGCCATTGCTGCTATGAACATTGGGATACAGATGGCCCTTCTTTTCACTCCATCTGTATCTTTGGGGTAAATACCCAGTAGTGCAATTGCACTACTATAGGGTAGCTCCATTTTTAATTTCTTAAGGAATCTCCACACTGTTTTCCACAGTGGCTGCACCAACTTGCATTTCCATCAACAGTGTAAGAGGGTTCCCCTTTTTCCACATTCTCTCCAACACACATTGTTTACTGTTTTGTTAATTTTGGCCATTCTAACCGGTGTAAGGTGGTATCTCAATGTGTTTTTTTTTTTTTTAAAGATTTTATTTATTTATTTGACAGAGCGAGATCACAGTAGGCAGAGAGGCAGGCAGAGAGAGAGAGAGGGAAGCAGGCTCCCTGCCGAGCAGAGAGCCCGATGCGGGACTCGATCCCAGGATCTTGAGATCATGACCTGAGCCAAAGGCAGCGGCTTAACCCACTGGGCCACCCAGGCGCCCTCAATGTGGTTTTGATTTGAATCTCCCCGAGTGATGAAGAACATTTTTTCATGTGTCTGATAGCCATTTGTATGTCTTCATTGGAGAAGTGTCTGTTCATGTCTTCTGCCCTAAAATCCATCTTTTAATAAAACAGTGGGGGCTCTTTGAAGTCTTGGTTGACTCCAGGTCTGTATGAGATGAACATGAAACATCTTGTCCTACCAGATAGGGAAGTTACTAAGGCCTACTTGAGTTATGTCAAGAGAATTCGAAACCATCCTTAAAAGGTTTCTACTGGTGGAGGAGACAGTTTGAGGATGATAAGGATAGTAACTGCAGTGGATTGAAACACAACAGTAAGTGTTTAATATGTTTCAGTTCATATGTTTATGACTTTAAATTCATGAGTTCATAAGGATACCAAAAGGAGACTCACCAGTCACTCTGAGGATACTAGAGAACCATCTCATTATTCAGAATAACCACATAATGGATGAAGAGTTTTTCTGAAAGGAAATATTCTAGCTAATAAAAATAGAATGCCTGGGGTGCCTGGGTGGCTCAGTTGGTTAAGAATCGACTCTTGGTTTCAGCTCAGTTCATGATCTCTGGGTTGTCAGGTCAGGCTCTGCACTCAGTAGGGAGTCTGCTGGAAATTCTCACCCCTCCCCCAGTGTGTGCGTGTACACGCGCACTCTCTCTCTTTCTCTCTCTCAAATAAATAAATCTTAAAAAGAAAAAAAAGAGCACCACTATTTTGCAACCTCTAAGGAATTAGTGTCTCTAAGCAGTGATCATCAGTATTTGCTAACATTCCAAAAGAAATAACCAGACATTACAGACTTCTTGTCTCAAGTAATCTTTAGTCTCAAGTAATCTAACCAAATATAATGACACCTGAATCTGATCAAACCTTTTAGAGCTTACTTTCAATTGATAGGAAATACAGAGGCTGGAGGAACATGTCAGATGACATCTTGAGGTTGCAGTCAATAAAACCTGTTATGTGGGAAACTGTATCCTTCCTACTTTTAGTGTAGGTCATGGATCAATAGGAGAAGCATCAACTGTGAGCTTTTTAGAAATGGAGAATCTCAGGTCCCATCCTAGACCTACTGAATCAGAATCTGCATTTTAATATGCTTCTCAGGTGATTCACGTGTACAGTTCAAGTTTAAGTAGTACTGCTCTACAGGACAAATAATCCAGAGTCGCTGATAAATTGTAAGGGGAAAAAATGAGATGAAAGAGCAGACTATAGATTAAAAAAGATTTAGGAGGCATGTCATTCACAAGTAGAGATCTTATTTGTATCCCATTCAGAAAAAAACACAAAATTTAAATTATTAAATAATTGGGGGATTCTCTGGAATCTACTTCAAAATAATCTGGGTGGTGGAAAGAGGAAAAGAAGTAGGGATATAGGTGAAACAGGGTTGACTATGACATGTTAATTGTTGAAGCTGGGTAATGGGTACAAGGAGGTTTACTATTTAATTTTGTATTTGGAATTGTTTTTCTATAAGGGTTTATTTAATAAGGAGGGCCCACTAAAATGACTATGATCAAAAAGGTGATGACAAGTATTGGCAAGGGTGTAGAAAACAATTGGAGTTCTTGTACATTGCTAATGAGAATATAAAATGGTGTAGCTGCTTTGGAAAACCATCTGGCAGTTCTTCAGAAGGTTAAACAGAGTTACTATATGATCTAGCAATTCTACTTTTAGGTATATATCCAAGAAAAATGAAAACAGTATTCACACAAAAATGCTACATGAATTATCGTGGCAGTACTTTTCATAATAGCCCCAAAGTGGAAACAACCCAAATGTCCTATCAGCTGATGAATGGATACATTAATAAATATAAAATGTGATATATCCATATAATGGAATACTGTTCAATTATAAAAAGAAATGAAGTACTGATACATACTAGAGCATGGATGAATCTTGACAAGCATTATGCTAAGTGAAAGAGGATAGTCACAAAACAGCACATGTTGTATGATTCTGTTTATATGAAATGTCCAGAATAGGCAAATCTATAGAAACAAAATGGATCGATAGTTTTCAGAGGTTGGGGGTAGTTTGGGAACGGACATGGGAAATGACTGCTGGTGGGTAGGGGATTGGTTTGGGGGTTAATGAAAATGTGCTGAAGTTTGTAAAATGTCCTAAATGTTGTAAAATAATGTTCTAAAAGGTGAAAGCTTTACAACTCTGTGAATATACTAAAACATACTGAGCTGTATACTTTAAATGGGTAAATTGTATGGTATGTGAATTATTTCTCAGTAAAGCTATTATTAAAAAAGGAGGGAGGCATTACACTGATACCTGTGCTCCAGGCTTCACTCAGCACTACTCAGAATCACTGGGAGCAAAGCTGACTAGGTGATTCTAATGTGCAACCAGGGCTGGGAACTACTGAATTAGAAGGTTAGCTTTAAGGATTGTTAGAACAGAGAGGCAAGATTATTTATCTGACAGGGTAGCCTGGAAGAGAAGCCTCAGAGATGGCATTCTAGTTGACTTGTCTACATTGGAAGAGACAAAAATCTACAGCAGGGAGCCCTCTGGGTGCACATCACCTATTTCTGTAGTACCTTGTATATGTGCTGCCGAAGCGAGCACTCTGTAGTACCTTGTAGAATAGAACTAAACACAAAGTCCTTTCTTCTTCTCTAAAAAGTCTGTTAGTACAGAAGTAGAAGTCTTAGGTGTCAAAGCCATAGATTTTGGGTTACTTGTGCTTCCTGGTGGTGTAGCTTCTGAGTTCCTGAGAAGGAATGTAAACTTTGTCAGTTGGGTTTTGGGATACTAAATCGTCATCTAAAAACAATAGTCTAAGCATCTAATTCCCCTAAATTTCTTTCTTCCAGAGAGTGTTCGAGATATTAGTGAGACTGATTTTTTAAAAAAACTCTTCTATTGTTACGTTCCCCGAAGTAAGTAGAAGTAAAGGTAGTTGTATTTTTCCCACCTCTCTTCAAAGCATTTATTTGGCGACAGGCTCCTGTACTATTGGAATGGGCAGCGGAGCGGGAACTTGAAGGTGTACTAGATACGATGTTTGTCTTTTAAAGAGAAGCCATGGAGAACTAGCCTTGGATTCTGGTTCAGCTGTCCTTTGCAAATCTTCGATGGTCCCAGACTTTTAGTTTCTTCAACTGATGAATAAAATTAGGACTGGGTTACTCTTGAAGCTTCTCAGATGTTGTGTTCACATATCTGTCTTTATAGAGGCTGTGAATATAGGACAGTGGTTAAGAGTTTGTGCTCTGGAGCCTGATGACTTGACTCTGGCATTTTCTGGCTCTGTGACTTTGGAGAAGTCACTTAACCTCTCTGCACCTTTAGTTCCCCCATCTGTAAAATGGGGGGTGAAATATGTGGAGTTGTCTAGCCTATCATTTTGTTAGTATACTGTCATTTTATTCTAGGCAAATTTTATTCTAATTCAGGCATGACCAGAACTCTCTCTTATTACCACATGCAATATTGTGTCTCTTTCGCTATGTGATAGAGCTTTATGGAAAGGTATAAAAAAACCATATAAAGGTGAGCAGTACATAAGTTTTGAATAAAAAATAGTCTCTGGTATTTTATGAAGCATATTCGATATCCTAATCCTGCTTTTTTCTCCTTGCCCCGTATTGTACTATAGGTCAGTTCTCCTTGGGTCTCGGGGACTTGACATATCCCACATCTCCCAGCGACTGGAGAGTCTGAGTGCGGCCACCACCTTTGAGCCTCTTGAGCCTGTGAAGGATACAGACATTCAGGTAAAGGCTTGCAGGACTGGTGTAGGTCAAACCCTGGATATGCAAACCAGGCTGAAGGCCTGCTTAACCAGCTCATTTGTTGACCAGCTCATTTAGGAATTCTAGATTTCTTTGTTAATTCTCTTCCTGAGATATTAACAGAATCGGAGACTCTGCTTTGGAAGTATAATGGGGAACATAGGTTACTTTAAGAGTGCTCTGAGAGGCTGAATTTAGGAAAGCAATTCCAACCTGCACTTTTTAGATTATTGTAATTATGAGAACAGATTTTTCTTCCTTCCTTGGGCTTAATCCAGGAACAGAGAAATTAGTTATAAGTTTCTCTTGCTTTCTTTGCTGGATCTCAAATAATTTTACTCTTCGTTTTCCACATTTCTTTTCTACATCTTGCTTGTATTGGTTGGCAAAGAGCTGGGGAAAACTTAGAGTACTATTTACTGAAACCTACTCATCGATTTCTAGGAAGTGTTTGGCTGCATTAGTGGCACCAGGAAATGGTCTAATAGAGCACTCCAGTCTCATTTAACCTAACATGCCACAGACATAATTGATTACTATTTTAATCTAATCAGAAACTGCTTTGTGTATGTGTGCGGCACACACACATACGTTGTTAAGGAAGAAACTCAAGATTCATTTAGTTTTGAGGAATTGGGATGCTACATTCATGTTAGAGTGAAGGGACTGTGAGCTACCATTTTAATCATTGATTTACCTTTGAGATGAAAGAAGTAGGTTCTACAAAGGCAAATCATTGTACTAATTGTGTTATTAGTTATGGGTACTAATTATGTTATTATACGGGCTCAATTTGAATTAACTCTCTACCCCACTATCCTTTCCAAGAACTATTTTTATCTACCTAGTATCCACACTTCTTCTTTTTTTTTTTTTAAGATTTCTATTTATTTATGTGACAGACAGAGAGAGAGATCACAGGTAGGCAGAGAGGCAGGCAGAGAGAGTGGAGTCGGGGCGGGGGAAGCAGTCTCCCTGCTGAGCAGACCAGGGGCTGGATCCCAGGACCCTGAGATCACAACCTGAGTGGAAGGCAGAGGCTTAACTCTCTGAGCCACCCAGGCGCCCCTAGTGGCCACAGTTCTACTCTATTTATTCCAATTCAGTAACCGAAAACCCTGTGTTTCTGTTGAGAGTTAACTGTAGCAATATGTTCCCATAGTCTCTAGTTTTTTAAAATTATGTGTACTAAATCATATTAGCTTGTCATCTTGTAGATGCCTGTTCAGTTCCATATAATCTTAAAATTTTTTTGTTTTTGTTTTGCTTATTTGGAGCTGTCCCTTTTTGTACCTTCTATTTACTGCTATAAACTAATACTTTTAATAAGGATGAGGTGGGCAAAAGGAAGAGAGCTAGAAAATAAATTTGAATAATCATACATTTTGGGGAATATCCTAATAGTGTGGAAGAAATGGCACTAGCTGAAAGGCTTGTGTTTTTAATGTTTAAAATACCAAAGAAGTTATTTTTATTTTTTAAAAAATATTTCATGTATTTATTTGAGGGAGAGAGCATGCCTGAACATGTGTGTGTGAGGGAAGGGATGGGGGGAGACTCTCAAGTGGACTTCCCTCCAAGCCCCGAGCCCTAGTCAGGCTCCGTCCCACAACCCATGAGATCATGATCTGAGCTGAAACCAAGAGTTGGAGGCAGAACTGACTGAGCCACCCCAGCACCCCCAAAAAAGTTGTTTATTTTTAAAACCAACTGCTTTTAAATGTTCTTTGGCATATCTGTCATACATATTTGGAATACTCAGCACATTTAGTGATATACTTTGTGAAGTCCCTATGACGTGGTACTCCAATTTTCTACTTTGAGATATTAATGACAGGATTATAAATGTATCAGATCATGACGATCTTCTCTTCTAACCTTCTGTGTAGTACATGAACACTCTCCTTCAGCACCCCCATTAGATAGTTTCCCAGCAGTGGATGCTTGGTCACATCAAAGAGATTTCTTAATTGGGAATGAATATGGCTATGAGTTTTGGTCCTGCAACACTGAAAATCTTTGAACACTGAGAGGAAGGATGCATTCATTTCAAAATTTTACCTAATGAGCTTTTCCAGAGTAGCTTCAAAAATGCAAAATAGTCAGTCCAAGGTAACTTTTGATTAATTGGGAATTGGTCATCTAGTCCTTAAGTAAAGATTTAAGACTTAACTAGTTTTGGGGTACCTGGGTGGCTTGGTGGGTTAAGCATCTGACTCTTGATTTTGGCTCAAGTCATGATCCCAGGGTTGTGAGATCAAGCCCCTGGTTGGGCTCTGTGCTGGGCTTGGAGCCTACTTAAGATTCTCTCTCTCGGGGTGTTTGGGTGGCTTAGTCAGTTTTGGTTTCAAGTCCGACTTTTGTTTTCAGCTCAGGTGATGATCTCACGGTTGTGCAATCAAGCCCCATGTTGTCCCCAGGCTCAGTGCAAAGTCTGCTTGTCCCTCTGCCTCTGCTCTTCCCCCAGCTCACACTCCCTCTCTCTCACGGACTCTAAAATAGATCAATAGCTAGCTAGCTAGCTATCTTTAAGGAAACAAACAAAAAAAAGAAGATTCTCTCCCTCTGCCCTTTCCCCCCAGGTTGTGCATGTGCTCTCTCAAAGGAAAAAAAAAAGAACTTACTAGTTTCAAAATAATTGTTCTCTTGATTTCATCTTCTTGGCTACAAAGGCTTAAAGGAGAAAATTTAAGTTTTAAAGGGCTGAGGCTTTGGCTTAATCTGAGATGGTTCTAGTTATTGATAGGAATTGGAAGATTTTGTTTTGGGTTTGTTTTTTTTTTTTAAATGATTTTATTTATTTGAGAGTGAGAGAGCACGAAAGAGGGGACACAAGCAGGGGGAGTGGGAGAAGGAGAAGCAGGCTTCCTGCAGAGCAGGAGCCTGATGTGGGACTCAGTCCCAGGACTCTGGGATCATGACCTGAGCCGAAGGCAGACACTTCATGACTGAGCCCCCCAGGCACCCCAGGAATTGGAAGTTTTAAATTGTATTGTGGAGCTCATCTAACCTGTGCTTAGGCCCCCCCCATACACATCAACATATCCTTGCCTGATTTCTTATTTAGTAGTCAGATGTAAGAGCCAAGTCAGCTTTCGGCCTGAGCATGGAACAATCTTCCTTTTAGTTCTCATCATGTGTTGATTATCCAAGAAGAGTTAACTTAGTCATTTTCAGTTGTTTGTTTTTAGAACAGCCATATATATTTTTTCATGGACTTTTTTCCCCTCATTTATTTTAACAGCTTTATTGAGAGACAGGATTCACATACCATAAATCTAATGGATTTTTGTGTATAAATTTTTCCAACTAGTTTTTTTGAGATGAGAATGCATCCTAATCCCATGTGCCAAGTATCAATCAGAGTGAGTTTATGATGTCAATTTATAAATTCATAGAAGGAAATGCTGAAGCATTCTTTGACAGATACTGTCCAAGACTTTGTACCATCCATTGTTTGCATTTCTGCATGTATAGATACATATGTAGATACATGTGTAATCCTTTTCTGTCTGGCAGACATTGACTTTGATTATATTCCCTTCTGTTTCTGATGGAAAGCTTGAAATTAATATAGGCTTTCCACTGTTAACTGTTTTGTTGTTTGTCATAATCGATGATGTTGGCATGCATTGAGAATGCAGTTTTGAAAGATTGTTGCAGCCAGCGAAGGTGAAGGTAACATATTAAAAAAGACTTATTTAAATATATGTGTGGCTGATGCTAGGAGAATTTTAAAAAATGTTTATTGATTTTATTTTTTGGAAATGGTCATGAAGAGGGCCTGTACATTTGTGTAAAAGAGGTGAAGAGTGACTTAAGAGGGCATGGCACGGAAATGACTGGACTTCTCTAAGTGCCTTTGTGGTGCTTGCAAGCACAAGTCTTCTCACAGAGGTCCACTCACTCACTTATGTCTTTGGAAAAAAAGTACCAACGGCAGATTGCACATCTTTACTATGATCTAAACAGACCTAATGAACCAGAGATGATGTGTATCACGTAGTAATAAAGGGCAGATTTACACAGTTCAACTATATTGTGGGCTTTTTCACTAGATTACATGTATATTTCAAGAAGGCTGTGCAGAAATTGCCTGAGTTGGCCATAAAAATAGCTGCAGTTTTCTCTGCATTAGGCTATATTACTTCCGAAGGACAATGAACCAAAGTATAATAATATTATTGCTAAACTTCCTGTATTAGATTCCAAGGGATGCCACAACAAGTTTCCACAAACTCAGTGGCCTAAAACATTAGAAATTAATCCTCTCACAGTTCTGGAGTATAGAACTTCACAATCAAGGTGTTGGCAGTACCTTGCTTCCTCCAAAGGCTGTCGGGGATAATCTTTCCTCTTCTAACTTTTGGTGGCACCAGCTATTCTTTAACTCCAATCTCTGCCTCCATCTCCACAAGGTTTTTCTCCTGTGTATTTAGTCTCCCTCTCCTTTCTCTTAGAAAGACTCTAGTGTTGGGTGTAGGACCCACCCTAAATCCAGAATGATCTCATCTTGAGATCCTTAACTTAGTCACATTTGCAAAGATCATATTTCTAAATAAGGTCATATGCATAGGTACTAGGAGTTAGGACTTCAACATATCTTTTTGGGTGGGGGGGACACATGTCAACCTGCTACAGTTACCGTGCTTACAGTGCCAGAAATCTCAAGACTAAATTAACTATAATTAATGAGACATCATCAAATCTCACTCTTTCACAGCTGTATGGAGTATTGAGCTAAGGCGTCTACTGCTAGTTGTTCTAGTGACTTGCAGACCTCAACCAAGTATCTGATCTTACCCTCAACATTCCTCTTTCCCGGCTGTGGGAGGACCCATATCTGATTCAGCTAAATGGCAGTTGCTGTTTCTAAACAGCTAACAGTCTGTAATGTGTTTAAGAGATTTCTGTAGAGACATTTTTAAAATAGAAACCACTTTTCTGAAGTATTAAATACCTCGTGGTTGGAGTATGTATAGGTGGGACTAAATTGGGATACTTTCCTGCAGAAGGAGAAGCTATCTTTGTGTGTGTGTGTGTGTGTGTGTGTGCGCGCGCGTGTGCGTGCACACGCATATGTACACTTCAGCCAGCAGGTTTGCCTAACTCTTTTTCTTTTATATGTTAGGACTTTGGTTATCACCTTCCTTAGCCTGGAGTAGCGCCTCTGAAATGTCTGACCCCTCATTTCAGTCTAACCCTGTGAAGCTTCCCTTACACACCGCCTCTCGCATGGTCTTCTGAGATCTCTCTCCCTGCAGCCTCCAAATACAATGTGTCGGTTTTACTGCTTAGGAAAAAACAAAACTTTCCAAATGTTTCCCCACAAAGTAAACAAGTTTAGCTTATGTTGTTAGAATTAACTTGGCAGCCCATTCAAATCTTAGATAAGTGATTCTTATTTCTTCAGCCCCTTCTACCAAAAGAAAAAAAAAAAAAAAAGGAAGGAGAGAAAGATCCTATACTGAAGGTCTTCATAATCTGTAAATTTCCACATGGAAATCTGTCCTGTCCTGCAGTAGAGAGCAAAAGATATCTTAAATAGTATAAAATAACTATAAAAAATTGGAGTCAGGGAAACTGGTTTATCACATACAAGATAATGATGCAGTAATAATTCACTTTGTTAGAAACTTATTTTGGGGCGCCTGGGTTGCTCAGCGGTTAAAGCCTCTGCCTTCGGCTCGGGTCATGATCCCAGGATCCTGGGATCGAGTCCCGCATCAGGCTCTCTGCTCAGCAGGGAGCATGCCTCCTCCTCCTCTCTCTCTCTCTGTCTGCCTCTCTGCCTACTTGTGATCTGTCAAATAAATTAAAAAAAAAGAAAGAAAGAAAGAAAGAAACTTGTTTTGTTTACCACACTATATCCATAATAAAATATTCATTATTTCCTTCCTTTTTCTGTCCTTGGCCTTGGCCTTGGCAATGTAGAGTATGCTCAGACCACTCTTAGCTTATCTTTTAAGTAATCAGAAAGAACTAAATAGCTTTGGTATAAGTACGAAAATGAATCACTGCTTGTGAAACCCCTTATCACCTAAATTGTTATGTTCATGGATTATCTTTTAATTTTATATCTTCAGAATTAAGAGACTGCTGCTTAAACGCAGCTATATATAACAGCTAAGCAGAAAAGTGGTTGTGTTGATTGTTAATTGTGTGTTTGTAGTACTGGCAAGTTGTTAGTGAGGAATTGGTTCCAGAAATCCTGTGGCGGTTTGTTGGAAATAGGGTCAGCCTTGCCTAGAATGATTAGTGTGCTAATAGCAGCTTGTCAGGAATTTTACTGGCAATACATTAATATTGAGGAAGAAGTGCAGTAAGCTTTCCCTAGCTCAGATTTGCTGTAGGAAAGTGCAGTCTGAATGGATGAACAGTACCTGAACTCCGCGATTATTTTTAAGTAGTCATTTTCATTTGTTCCTAGAAACTTCTAAGCATGGATACCAGGGAGGGGTCTTACCAGAGTTGCTTTTGTAAATCTGAGGAAGAGATGAGGTTCATTCAGTTAGGGTTAACATCTGTTTGTATTTGTATAACAGTCCTGAGAAGTGTTTTAAGTAGGCAAAACATACCTAGCTCCCATGTTGTTTTTATTCTTAATATGCCTGAGCAGGCTTTTCTGCAGTGGTGATCTGGCCCAAATGGGATGATTAGAAATTTTGAATTGATGGGACTCTGAAGGAATAAAATGTTGCTCTTTAAATGTTTTCATATATAAAAATCTAAGAGCATCTAACAGTGTGAAGGTTTTTAGTTAAGCATTTGTGTTTATTCTTCTTTGCTTATATTCCTCTTGCTCCTAAGAGAGTCAGTGGGAAGTTCATGGTAACCTTTCTTTGGAGTTTTTAGAAGACTTTAATGGATATTTGAATCTTGCCCTTTCATAGCTTATCCTGGACTTAAATTAAACAATCTATAGTTAATGCTCTTGGGTTCACTAGATAATGAACCCAGTTCTCACTGGATCCTAAGCCTGCTAGTTAGAAACACTTCCTTGGAACAAATGTGACATACGTTTTAGGCAAGCATTCAGTTGTAGTGGCTGAATGGCAGATGAAAACGACGTAACGTCTCACTGTGCCCTGTCTTCTCGTTCAGGGGCTTCACGGTACCAGGCTTTGTCTCTTGTGTGAGCACTGCAGTGTCCTCATCACCCCTGCTTCTTTATCAAATATATTTGCTGTTCCCTGTCATTAAACCCTGACCCAGTATAAATCTCAGAGGTGAAAACCAGTAAACACGTAAAAAAGAAAAAATAGTGTCTTCCCAGAGGCAGATTAATGTACCGTCCTGTTTTGTGTTTGTAATTAGGTAGTCTGATACTGATTGCTGGGGTAAGTACTGAAATGATTTAAATTTTCTGCCTGTCTGTGATAAGGGAAAAGGTAGGCTTTGTGGTCTGGTGGAAAGTATGCAATTACATTAAAGTATCCTGTGAATGGAATTAAAAATGGTGACTTTGGAATAAAAATGGGTGTTAAAGGCATCGTCTGTGGAAAATGTGAAAAACTGCATTTATGTGAGCCAAGGATATAAGATTTCAGCCTTTTTACTTATCCATTCACACTTACTCCTGAATGCGGGGCTTTCAGAACAAGCAAGTAAATGGATGCTGAATGCATTCTGAGCAAGCAGGAAATGACAGGCTTTTTTGTCTTCTCAGAGGTTTCTTATATCCTGTAGTGAGCAAAGGAATATCAATTACCAGCTAAAGAAGAAAGAAGTTGGAACGGTTCCGTAAGAGTGTTTTGGAAGAAGCCATTGGCTAAAATATTTATCTGACAGTTTACTAGAGCACTTCACATACGGGTCTGGCCCTGGTGCCTTTGAACCAGGTTGAGTCATGCCCTCCCTCCTTCATGAGCTCTCTTAACCTGTCGATATCTGTCGAAGCCCCAGCACTCTGGAGGTGGGGGGCACATAGTGTCATCTGCAGGCTGGTGTCTTTAAGTTGCTGGCTTCAGGAACCAGAAATGGGCATGTCTTTTTATCTGTTGAGCTGTTTGATACGGGAGCGGATGTAATTTAAATGGGGGTTAAAACCTTGTCGAATATCGAATGCATTACTGTAGACTGCTGTCGTTCTCAGATGGCAGCTCTTGACCCTGTGCACCACTTAGATCCGCTTGCTGCAGCACCCTGTGATCTCTTATTTCCGTTTCGGAATGTTCGATCTTGAAGCTTTCCAGGCCTGTAGCCTGATGTGGCTCCATGCATTGTTGGGGTGGCACAGTGTGGCCCCTCAGATGCAAAACTTTGGGAACCAGGTTCCCACTGTCTCCACTAAGAAACCACATTCTGTGAAGGAAGTGAGAAGAGGCTTAGACAGGGGAGACTCCTGGTTTTGCTTTTTATTTGTTTGTGTTGGGGACCAGGAACAGAAGCTGGGAGAAAGGATGGGCAGTATCCTCTACTGACAAGACCTGTGTTAGGATTTCTTTTGCTGCAGAGCTCAGTGTATATATATTGCTTTCTTTTTAGGCTTTCCCCCATTTCCCAGATGCCTGGCTTCCGTTGTGCACTTCAGATATGGAGAGGTTGAGTGAGTCCCTCCAGCTCAGGTTGCTGGCAGCCAAGCTGAGGTTCAGGCCCTCAATTCTGACAGCCCTGGGTTCGCAACACTAGCGATTAGCAGCAGTGCGTGCACCACTTTAATTATCTCGGAGGACAGAAGGATGAGGCCTCGCTTCTCACTGCGGAGTAGCTGCGAGGCCGAGATGCCACAACTGAATCCTGCCGCTGCCTTTCAGAGAGCCACTGCTCTCGAAGCACTGCAGTGGGTCTGCTGAGCAAGAGCAAGACTGGGCGGACACAGCTTCGGAGAATTTATATGGAAGGAAGCCTTGTCTTTTTTTTTTTTTTTTTAATATTTTATTTATTAATTTGACAGAGAGAAATCACAAGTAGATGGAGAGGCAGCCAGAGAGAGAGAGAGAGAGATAGGGAAGCAGGCTCCCTGCTGAGCAGAGAGCCCGATGCGGGACTCGATCCCAGGACCCTGAGATCATGACCTGAGCCGAAGGCAGCGGCTTAACCCACTGAGCCACCCAGGCGCCCCGGGAAGCCTTGTCTTTTGAACATATTTACAACCAGGACTGACAGGGCCATTCTTTTCATTTATAAAACAAAGGGGAGTATTAAGTCAGCAGAATGTAAGTGGGAGTATTACCGGCTGATTTTTATTATCACTGCCTGATTTGCTTTATTTCTTTGAATGGCATGAGCAGTAGGATATGAGGAAGAGTTTTCTCTACTCCGTTTTCTTTCAAAAAGAAAAAGTTGTCTATTTATTTATTTACTTAAAAGATTTTATTTATTTATTTGACACAGAGAAGGAGATCACAAGCAGGCAGAGCGGCAGGCAGAAAGAGAGGGGGAAGCAGGTTCCCCGCTGAGCAGAGAACCTGATGCGGTGCTCAATCCCAGGACTCTGAGATCTTGACCTGAGCCGATGGCAGAGGCTTAACCCACTGAGCCATCCAGGCGTGCCAAAACTATCTTCAGGACGGGTAGAAATGGCCATGGAATGTTACAATATGCTTGATTTGTTCAGGGTACCACATACTCTAGTATGATACTGTCTGGGAGTATGTTCTCTCTTACTTGGTTCCTTCTTATCCACAGTACATATCTGTCTCAGAAGATTAGCACAGGACTTGGTGGATTTTTTTTTTTCTTTTTAAAGTAGGCTCCATGTCCAGTGTGGAACCCAACATGGGGCTTGAACTCAGGACCCTAGGATCCAGACTTGAGCTGAGATCAAGAGTTGGAAACTTGGGGTGCCTGGGTGGCTCAGTTGGTTAAACTTTTGCCTTTAGCTCAGATCATGATCCCAGGGTCCTGGGATCAACCTCTACACAGGGCTCCCTACTCAGCAGGGAGCCTGCTTCTCCCTTTCCCTCTGCCTGCCACTCCCTTTGATTGTGTTCTCTCTCTCCCTGTCAAATAAATAATCTTAAAAAAAAAAAAAAAGTCAGAAGCTTAACTGACTGAGCCACCCACGTGCCTTGCCTTGTGGATCCTTAAAGATTGAATATTTTTGGGCATTCACAGTAGCACTTGGTTCTGTGATGAGGTCCCAGACTGCCCCAGAGGTCTTCATGTTGAATGAGTGTGGGAGTGGGTGTTCTTCATTGAGAAAGTCCTTACTGAATTAGTGCCTTCCAAACAAGTTTTGGGTTTTTTTCCCCCATTTCATCTCAGGCTGAGAGATATACTTCCAGGAAAATGCAGTAAAAATGGATTAACTAGGAAAAAAAATAAGAGTCATGCAAAATACAAGCCTTAGTTTTTGAAATTAAATTTAGTAGACAGAATTACTCTGTCAGGTTACTCAAAAAGTTTCTAAATGCTTATTCTCCATTTTTGTACTTACCTGCTGCAGACTGGTCACCAGCTATTTGGGGTCTGGTACTCCTTCAACCACACTTTGAAGATTTTATTTATTTATTTGACAGACAGAGATCACAAGTAGGCAGAGGCAGGCAGAGAGAGAGGAGGAAGCAGGCTCCCTGCTGAGCAAAGAGCCCGATGCGGGACTCGATCCCAGGACCCTAAGATCATGACCTGAGCCGAAGGCAGCGGCTTAACCCACTGAGCCACCCAGGCGCCCCTCAACCACACTTTGAATAGACTAGTTTAAATAGTTGTGTTTTCTTCCCTCTCCCCTTTCCTCTTTCCTTCCCTCCCTCCCTTCCTTTCTTGTGTTTAGTTTAAATGTCCCTGCTCTTCAGTGAATTGAGGCACTACAGTTTGAATTCCTGTCTTCTGTTTTCTCCCAGCGAAATCAAAAGAGGAGGCAGAGCTAAGGTTTTACTGAACATTTACTGTGCCAACACATTGAACTAAAACACTTCTGGATTTCCAGTAACCATCTGAAGTAAATACTGTTGTTAACCGTATTTCACTGATGGGAAACCTAAGGCCTACAGAGGCTGGATATGCCAGATTTGAACTCCCTTCTGTTGGTTTGAGTTCAGTACTCTACCCTTAATCCCCTGGATTTTAAATTCCATTGTGCATCAAGACTGTTTAGTAAAGAAGTGAATTTTCAAGATATCATTGAAAGGAAAGTAGTGGAAGTGATTTAATAGAAATATTGTTCATTGATTGCTCATTTAGAAGAAATCAGAGTAGAAGGCCCACAGTGAGTGGATGCCATGGGCAGTGGTCTTATTTACATACACTTAGTAGCAAAATAATGTTGACTGTGGGGAGGAGCTGGAACATGCTTTCTAAACCTTTATAGGAAGCCAGGCTGGTTTGGGGAAGGGTGGGGGAGATGAGTTTTGCAGGAAGGCCGAACGTCCTTTATCCCTTTATCTCCAGGTGCTTGCTTCCTTGCCATAGTTTTGTGCTTGCTGAGCTGTCAGTTTAACTTACTGTCTAAAGCTCAGCCTATTATTTCGCAGGTTTGCTGCCCTACAGGTATACTGTAAAGGGTTTCTGTGAAATCTTGGAGCAGCTTTTAGTTTTGAAATACCAAGTCTTTGTGCTTGTGAAAATAGGTTGTGTTCAGCCTCTTGTTTGATCATCTTTGTTTTGTTTTGCTTCTGAAGCTGAGCCTGAGTTAGAAGAATGATGCTAGAAGCAATTTAAAGGGCACATCAGGTTTTTTACTGTAATACTGAACTATTGATTGTTGACTTATTTGTAGGTTTAATGCAGACCCATTTCCTTACTTAGCGTCTGACTGGCCATTAAGCTCTGGCAGTGTGCCGGGATGTTGAAATCTTGCATCTTATAATATGATTTGGCTGTCTAAGGGTATTATGTGTGTTTGGTTTTTATAGACACAGACAAGGCCCTCGACTTTGTGTGTTCTCCAGAATAGAGGAAAGAATTTCTCTGCAGCAAAATTACTCACTCATTCACTTCCAGGAGACAGTATGAAAGTGAGGTGACCAGGAGTCATGCAGATTGGTGCCATTTGGACTGACTGGCGCTTGTAAAGAAATGCAGACTAACGTAACAGAGTTTTGGAGAGAAGACCAAGCAAGGAACTGAAAAGGCGTGGTGGTGTTCCAGAGTAGCTCGCAGTTAGGCACTTCCTCGTCAGTGGCCCTCAGCATGTGCCTGGTCTCCTAGCATGGAGTTAGAATTGGGGGCTGACAAAGTGTTCTGCTTACAGAAAGAGCTGGGCTCAGAGTGGTTGGAGGAGAAGTAATCACTGTCTGCAAATGACTTTTCCCCTCTTCTTTTACAACTTGGACGCTCTTGACTGGAAGAGAGGGTGAGGGCTGAGGGAGTTAGATGACAAGGAAACATTAAATTTGGAATTTTGAGAGTGTGAGTGGGAACTGAAGGGCTTTGGGAGAGAAAATCACTTTCCCCCCTAATGACAAAGTAAGACATGCTCAATTCAGAGAACTTGGGAAGTGGCCCCCAAGTACGCTGTCTTGACTGCCATATTGCCTCTTGAAGTTGTCAGAACAGCCACCATTGTAGAAGTGTTAAATTGTTTGGACTAGGTACTTGAGGCTATGGAACATCTGTTTGAAATGACAAGGAAAATTGATTTAACAGGGAGATGAGGAACTAGTCCATGAAGCATGTCTTAGAGATCAGCTATTAAAATGACCCTTGTAGTTCAGAGTTGGTTAATTATTATAGAACGATGTATAGTCTTTTCCTTTATTCTGTAATGGAAAAGTTCCCTAATGTGTGAAAAGGGATCTGAGACATGCTGGTTTTATGAATAATTATTATGTCCTTTCACTGCTCCCCTCCAGCCATTTGAAAGAATGGTTATCTATGACTTTGTCCTAATTTGGAAGATACAGGGGAAAGTAACAGGCCAGAAATATGTGAACGTTGAGTGGTGCACCATAATACGTCTTCCGTTTGTGTGATACATGCAGCAGGTTTTGCCCATCACTGTCTTACTCCTCGAAGTGGATTGGGTTGAATGGGTGTTGGCATCATTTTTATTTAGAAGGGGACCATACTGAAACCAAGATGGAGAGATTTCTTACTATTAAAAAGTGGAACTTCAACTTGGATACTTCTTAATTCCTTGCCCTATATCCTTATTATCATGCCTGGGTGAGGAAGGCATCAGGTGGTGACTGGTTGGGTAAATTCCAGATTATTATTATTATTATTATCGGGTTTTTTTTTTTTTTTGCAAAGACACCAAACTAGTTCTTTTCCAACTGGTCATCTCGTGATGTTTGATCCTGTCTTTCCTCTTAGACCTCTTACCTGTTTCTTTGAAGTGACATTTTCCATTTATTCCCTCCCATATGAAAGCTTTACTGGTTAACTAATCAGTTGTAGGGAAGAAAATGCTACTTAGAAGAGTAATACCATAGACCAAGTGGTGGCAGACCTCACTTTTCCCATTCGAGGTACACTTTGGAGCAAAAATGTTAGCGATGTTGGTTGCTGCCCCTGTATAGTTTCCAGATGTCCTTTTATGTGAAGGGGCTTGGTCTCTAGAGACTTGGTGCTCCGGATAGAGCCATCAGCCCGGTCTGTGCTGTCTGAGTAAGTCATTGATGGCAAGCAAATGAGAAGTGGCAAACCAGAGCATATGTCATATTTGGAACTTTAGGTGGACTAGACTGTCAAGGTTTAGAGCAGATTAGGGCCGGAGGTTTTCTCTTTGTTTTTGTTTTTGCCAGTTTTTCTCTCTCCCTCCCAGTTTCCTTCCTTCCTTTAGGCTGTCCTCCCTTCCATTCCTTTTGTCTGTTCTTTTCTCCTGTCTTCCTTTCGTTCTCGCTTTCCTTCTGTCCTTTGCATCCCTCCCTCTTTCCTTCCTCCCACCCCTTTAAACTAGTTGTCCTATCAGGGGCAGCCATTGCTGTTGGTTGAATGTACCTCCTTTTTTCTGAGCATCTCTTAGCTGTGAAATCATGGCTTTTAGAATGGTTCTTGCAGCCTCACAGCGTGCAACACCGCAACTGTCTTCCAGTGTGGGGTGAACCCAGGTTAGGTGTGTGGTTGAGCTGGGCCAGGTGGAAAGATGGGTTCTGGGCGAGCCTGGCCTTAGTGGCTGCCTTTTCCTTATGTGCTCTCATTACTTGTGTTTTCAGTTGCTTTTGCAAACCCCAAAGAAGTGGTATTTAGTTTTATCCATCTACTTAACCTGCTTATGTTTTGCTCTTCTAATGGGTCCCCTTTCCTTATCTTGGGCCCTTTCCTAATAGTTTCTTGTAATATTCTGCTTTCATTCTTTTGGTGCCTGACTCAGCTTGATATTGAGGGTGTGTAGGAATTTTCTGTACATACCAAACTAAAGTTTTGGGTGAGGATATTACGACTTACTCATTCTTTTTGAAGATTGATTATACATTAAAGCCAAATCCTAAGAAGAGGGAGTGATGGGGAAGAAAATGACCAAAGAAAGGGGAATATTTGATTTTGTTTCTCATGTTTTAGGACTTAAGTTATAAATTAATCTAGCTCCCAGTTTCATATGTGTTCTTTGCCATTTGTTAACTATTCATCCTACTAGCTCATTTTTTTGGTGGGGGAGGAGGAGTGTTATGGAACGGGGTTTATTTTGGAGCAGCAGACATATTGCAGAGCCCTTCAGGCATCTAGGTTTTTCCCTGGGAGATAGGAAGAGAAAGGAGCTGCAAATCTCATCTCTGTTTTTGTATTAGTTTTCTGCCTCAGGTTGGTTTTAATTTCCTTCTCCATTCCTCTCATGCCCCGAATGCCTTTGACAAACAGAAAGAAGCTCTTTGGTGGTGGTTCTGAAGTGTGGAGCCCAGAGTAGCAGCCCCAGCAGCACCAAAAAACTTACTAGAAATGCAGATTCTCAGGCCTCACCCCAGATCTGCTTAATCCAAATCTCTGGAGGTGATGCCCAGAATCTGTTTAACAAGCCCTCCAGTTTGAGATCATCTGTATTAATAGGTGACAGAAGTTTAGTATAGGTAAATTGTGCTTTTCTACCCATCTCTGCCAATTGTAAACTTCATCCACCTGTGTACCAACCCTGAGCTTTGAGCCTGCAAAGCAGTGTGTTTATCTTTTGAGCATTTGAGTCCATAAAGAATTTATAACCATCCTCATTGGTATCTTTGCTTCATCAGGGACACAGTCGTCAATAACATATACCTGGAAAACTTGTATATATTAAAAACTTATGACTTATAATTGGTCATTGATTACTCTTCCACTGTGGAGGTATTGACTCCCGTACTGAGGCTGTAGCTCAAAATACACTGCCTAAAAAGCAGTCAGAGCCCAGAGGGGAATAAAGGAGAAAGGGAGACAGGAAAGGGAAGTGAAGGGATTAATAATCCCATCTTGGTTAATCATCATTATCCTCTCTGATCGCTGTGAGCGGATGTGCTGTTGCTTCTGCAAATGTTAATAATTCATGGATGGACTATGCCAAAGGGAGGCCTTAAATCTGGTCTCTCAGCAGATTAAATACACCGTCTGCCATCAATAGGAGCCAGGAGAGATGAAAGATGGACTTGCTGTTTTTATTCATTAACCCGATTTTCTCTGCCTTTCTTTTCAGCTTCTCTCATCCTCATTTTGTTTACCTTTTCATTTGCTTCCCTGTATGTCCTCCTTTTGCATTGAGTGAGTGCTGGGGATCTTGGGTCTACTGTTAATGACATTAGATTTTACTTTTCCTTCGCTGCTAGTAACAACAGATGCCATGAGAGAAAGCAGAGAGGCAGAATAACTATTTCCTTGGAAATGTCTAAATCAGTCTGCATATTTGAAAAATGTATTAAAATGTGCAAAGCCTGTGTCTTAGAAATCATTTGAAATGGCTTCTCTTTGTTTTAAAGAGTAATTCCGTTGTACAGGCAGCTAAAGATACACATAGTGTTCTTACTTCAGGTAGGTCTGGTGGCAGTTTCCCATTTTACAGATGGGGAAACTGAGATGTGAAATGAGTGACTTGTGTAGTACTACCCAGAACCCACTTCTCACTCCAACATCAGTATGCTTTCCAGTAGAGTTCATTACCTCTTCCTTTTAAAAATCATAGGTGAATAGCCTTAAAGAGGCATTTTACTCATATTTCATCATTCTCATTTCATTAGTAAGGCTTAAATAGAATTTAATTAGATTAAGTTCAAATACTGTATAGGTAGCCAGCTTCACAGGAACATGTCTGATTACTTCTAGGTGTAAATTTGCTAAGAAGCACCATAATCAGAAGGCTGTTGACAGTCTGCGTGTGTGTAGACATTTCTAGAGCTCCTGAATAATAGCCCTCAACAATTTATAGGTTATTCAGTAAACCTATGTTGAGTACTTTACCCTGTGCATGATGCTTTGTTAAGCCCCCTAAGTGGGTATAATAGGGTTGCCATCTTTAATAGTGTTTCAGTGGTTTTAAGTTTACCTGAGGGGGTTTGGCTACTAGGAATGCCCCAGTATCAACTTCTTAAGGATGTGAGATGGCAAAGCAGTAGAACTGGAAATGTTTTAGTTACCGGGGTAATTTGCTGGAGGACTTAGTGGTGAGAAGCACATTAATAAAACTGGACCATTGTTTTTAAAATGATTTCTACCCGTGTCCCTGCTGGAAGGTTGGTGGAGAGGAGTGGTGTGGGAAAAGCAGATTTTAAAATCAGGCTAATTTTCATAAAACTGTTTTAGAATTGCAAATCCTTGTGTTCCTATTGTAGAGGTGAGAAGTACAGAGATGAAAACCTGACCGTGTCTTATAACACAGCATAAGTTTCTGGGGTGTAGACAGGGCCACCTGTCTGGCTTGCCTTGGTTGTCTTCTCCTGACCCGAACCATAGGGAGTGGAAAGCAAGGCCTCCTCTCACCTCTCCTGGCCCCTCTTGCATGGCCGGCATCCTGTGGGGCATCGCCATGTTTTCTGTTTCACATTCATTTTGTTGCTATTCTCATACAATTTCTATTCTGTTATTTTCTTTTATAATCTTCTTAAGGCTTGCATTTTTTAGTATAATTTTATTAGGTCTTAATGCCAAAATTTATTTTTTACTCTGAGGAATGCCAAATTTAACTTTATAATAAGGATTAATGGGAAAATAGAATCCTGCCTATAATTTTCCTTCATAGAAAAATTTCAAGAACTCTCTTTTGTATGGCAGTGAATTTGAAAATCTGACCAGGTGACAGAATAAATACAGTTTTTTCCTGTTTGAGTTGGTGAGGATTGAATAATTTTAGTGATCCTTTTTTATTTTTCTATTGAGGAATCCTTTTTTTTTAACCACTTTCCCATCTTATTAGTGTTTTCCAATTAATAACAGAAAAAACGTGTGCAGAAAAAAATTGCATGAAATTAGTGTCTCTTTTCTAAAATAATAGTAATAATATGATGAACCTTGCTTCAGTAAGCAAATCCAAACTCTGAATATCTGCATTTGTAAAAGAAATCTTGGGGTGGTATTTTGCTTTAGTATGCCTTCAAATAACAGCTTCCCTACTGAATTTAAAATAGAATTTGTTTAACAGAATTCTATTTACAATCAACCTGGTAAGAAATACATCTGTTGTGTAAAGTATATTGGTAATAAGAACTAGTAAGCTAGAAGCCCTTCTTTTGTTCCACCATTATCCCCATGTGATAACTTAAGATTCCATGGAATCTGAGGCTCAAATGCATACTTGAGCAGCTTTGCTTAGTACAGTGTCCCATAGTGGTGTGCAAAGAGTTTTGTAGCATGAAACCTAGAAACTGAACCCAGGACCTAGACCAGGTCACTGTGTAACATTGGCCAGAATCTGAGTTTCTCTGTCCCTTATTTTCTTAATCTGTGCTACAGGGGAAATGAATTACCCCTGAAATTTCATGGCTGTGACTCTGAGTTTTCATGTACTTTATTATTTCATTTTTTTAAAAATTGAGGTAGAACTTCATGTAGTCTATAAGTTCTTTCCAAATCACTGTTCTCTATCTAAATAGGAGGCCTGGTAAGTACTGTGATATTGTGTGTGTGTGTGTGTGTGTGAGAGAGAGAGAGAGAGAGAGACAGACAGACGGACAGAGCTCTCATTCTGAGTTTTCTGAAATCTGGGACTGCTGTGAATTGCCCTGGAGGCATATTTGAGGAGAGATGCTTTCTCCTCCCATTTTATCCTATTCCCATTAGTAACTGCATATACCGGGGAGCTGCTTCCCGAGAAAGTGTTTAAAATGAAAATCTTATTTCTGAAATTACTTTCACCCTGGTACTTTAAGTTTTGGCCTATTTCTAAACCCTGCTCCCACCCTTTACGGTTTATAGGCATATCAGAGGCAGAACGCTGCTCTGGGGAAGCAGAAGCTCATCAGCTCCTCAGTGCAGAGGGAGCTTTCATTTCCCTATTTTCTTTTCCCTTTTTTCGACCCTGGGACAGGCAAGTTTGCACGTGAGCAACAGAGAAGGAAATTCAGTTTGTTTTACTGCTAAATAATCACATGCAGAAATCAGCTGATTTTTTTTTTTTTTATTGACTGCCTAAATCTAGCTGCCCTCACTTAAAACAATACTCAAGGTGAAGTGTCATTGATAAAATTAGCAGATTGCTTTTTCCTTCACAGCTGATTTGTCAGGACAGATCAGCTGTGAATGCCACACCACTGACTTTGGGCCAGGACCATCTCGTCTTCCCTGAACTTCCTTGGCACTGGATGCAACTGAGAAGGAAGCCGACTTTGGGAATTGAATACTGTTGGTAATGATGCTTAGTCACAGAGAAGAGTTTGGTGCTTCTGCACATTGGCCAAGAACCACCTCAGCATCTGTCTTATTACCTAAGGCTGCAGTGATCTCAGGGAGATAAAGAGATTTGAAAGAACAAACAACACGCAGAAGTAGTATTTAGCTCCCTTGAAGTCGTTGTCTGTGTCTACCTGGGTTGGGTCTAGTGAACACTGATAAAAATCAATGAAATGGGTTTGTTGAGTGGCCAGTAAGGACAACACTGTGGTAGGCACAGGTGATAATTATGAATTTATGTTTATTCTAAGTTCATTGTCTTCTACCTGGAGAGTCAAGATTAACTAACATTGCTATAATAGGATCAAATTGTCCAAGAGAGTGTAAAATCATGGGCAGAATTGAGTGGGAATGATACGAGGTTCTCGACGTGGAACTTCAGAGAGGAGAGGAATGGGTAATGATGAGGGAATTCTGGGGTAGTTGGGGAAGACCACCTAGAACAGACAGGGTTTGAATGGGCCTTTGAAAGATTACATGGTCTTAGCTTGCTTGAAGTGAAAGAAGATACAAGCGTAATAGCCTGACCAAAGTCAGAGAGGTGAGAACAGAAGTTTTGTGCTAAGAAATGAAATCTGTCAGGGAGGGTATCAGATGTGGAAGGAGTGACTGCCAAGCAGTACAGTGTAGGCAGTACATGCTGTTGAAAGTTTTGGAGCAGGTAAATGTCAAGAAGAAAGGGAGGGAGCTGTGGAAACACATGGAAGTTGGCTTGGCCAGTAGAAGGGATACCTGCTGAGGTGTTGTTCAGGGACAGTTGTAATAATCCAGCCATAGTGATGACATCAGAACCAGGTTGGTTGGTGAGAAAACACAGGGGGAAAAGATGTGTGAGATATGCTTGGAATAAAACATCTGCCACACTTGGTGCCTGATGGGCTTAAGAAGGATGTTCAGAAATAACTTGAAGTTTGTAAGGAGGAGAAGGGTTGGTGCTATTGGTCGAGGCACAGAAGTTAGGAAGATTAACTGGATTGAGAGTTGAGATTTCATGTCAGTTTTTGATGTTCTGGCAAGACATCTCCGTGGAAATGCCCCTGAAACATTTAGAGATAGGATAAGAAGCACTGTTCAGGAAATAGCTCCAGACAGAATTTTCCAGAGCCATGCTCTAGAGGTAAGAATTGTGGCAGTAAAAGTAAATGTATGGGAGGGGAATTGTATGGTGTGGGGCAAGGGAACAAGGTCTCAGAGAGGAGAAAGGAGCCAGGATGAAGGTTGGTGATGGCAGGGAAGGGAAGCAGGATCCATCTATGCCTCAGAAGGCTGGGGGGTAGGACAGAGTAATTGCCCAACCTCACGTGGCCTCTCATTCTTAACTCTTAAAAGCACTTACCCACCAGTGATACTACTTTATCTTCCCAGCAGCCCCACGAAACCTGGCAGAAGGTAGAACAGAGCTCACCAGGGATCTGTCAGATTTTGATTTCTGGATAAAGCCCTGCATATAGTCAGGATACATCAAAGTTTTATAGTTGTTCACTTGAACATGATAATCTCACCTGGCGATTATAATTATAATTCTGCTTAAACCACAGAATTTCAGTGGCTTCCCTTTTCTGTTCTGTAATCTTATTTAGTAACGATAACAGGTAGGAAAAAAGGAGTACTGATGCCACACCTTCAAAAATGTCTCATCCTTGGTGTGTTTCAAGTATAGGCCTAAGGAAATTGGAACTAGCCCCCCTCCGTTTTTTTTTTTTTTTTTTTTTTTTTCGTATTTAGAAATCTTTTAAACCAGTTTGCTTGAAGGTCAGAGAGTCTTTGGAATCTGGATACCTTAAGTTGGATAAAGTGTCCTACTTTTTTTAGGAAAAATCTTTCTCCTGTATATGTTCCTTAATGGACAGATTGGTAGAATCTGTAGAGAAATGGAAATAGAAAAAACAAAGTTGAAGCTTTTCTATTGAAGATTTTCATTACCGGGAATTCTAAGGAACTATGCTTTGTTAGATTTTGCATAGAATACTTACTGTTTGGGAATTCAGGCCCTCACCTGAAATTCGGGTATCTCTCAAATACAGAGACCTTAATCCACTTCGGGTAGTAAGCTCCATCTGTCTTTACACTTTTGGGTGTCTGGATTTTTTATATAGTGTGTATCTGATGTACAACTAGCTGTCGTAGTTAAGAATGGTGCAGTGCACAGAAGATTTTGAAATGTGGTGTTGATCCCTTTGATGAAAAGGACTGGACATTATTTTCATTTAGTATTTCCATTTAATAACCTATCCTTTTGTCATCTAGTTTTTGGTGCTTAGGTTTATATAAAGCCAAAACAAAAATAATAGACTACTGAGTAAACATTTAGGAATTGATCACTTTATGTTCAGCCAGCGATTAAACTAGTGGAGCAGTACCTTCTTTGTAAGATGGCTTCTTTTCAGTATTTTTGTTTATGACCTCCATATAACATATTCAGGCACCTGGAGTCTGAGGCAGGCTAGTTAACACTTCTTTATACCCTGTGCTCTAGGGTCCTTTGTAGTCAAAATATCCTGCAACTCATCGGGTTTCCTTGGCATACTCATAGATTGGAGGAAGACAGTCTGAGCTGATTTACAATTGATCCTAGCGTAAAGAAATATCGTCTTAATTTATTCATTGGCCATGCTATCCGAGAAATATGTCTTAATAGGGACTCAGTGAGGTGGGGTTCTTTTTGTTTTGTTTTTTTAATTTTAATAACGAAAGAGGGGTTTTCTTACTTCCCTGTAGTGAACTTCAGATGTCTCCCTCGGGAGTAGGTTTTAACCATCACTAAAATGGTTTGACTTAACCACACAGGGGTTTGGGGGTTCTTTTTTTTTCCTTGCCCCTTCCATCCCCAGGCAGAGACTCCTATTGCATACCGACTCTGCTCCAGTGCAGTATTTATTTGATCAGAAACAAAAGAGTTTGCTTCTTTCACTGGTTCAGAGAGCGGTCCCCCAGGATTGTCTTTTGTTCAGTAATTGGAGCATAAGCTGAGCCTGGTTAATTTCAAAGCTACCCCCAACACACATTCCCTCCCTCCTTCCTTGTGCAGTTTCTGAGCTGCTAGTGGTACCTTGTGTTGGGGCTGGAACCAAAAAAAAAAAAAAGGCTCGAATTGTTGAATGTTAGCTACAACTACTGTAACATCTGCTATGGCACCTAATAGCACTGTTGGTTAATTAATTTTAAGTTAGGGGAAGAAACAAAACTAGAGTGCTCTTCCGCTTTACAGCGCTTGTTAACACATGCACCTCCAAATTACGCATTTGGTGCTATCGCAATGAATAAAACAAAGGAAATCATGAGTTGATTTTTATGTTAGTAGCAGAAGTTCTTCCATTGTTATGCACTGTTCAGATACCCGTGTTTTCCTATGTTCATTCTTTTTTGGTTATTATTTTTTTTAATAAAGGCAGAAATGTCTGCAACATTTCAACTCTCAGCATTTAATTGGCTAAAGTTCTGATGTAAGAAATATAAGTTAATTATTTTAATTTTCTTTTAAAGCAACAAAACTTAGTTCTGCTTCTTTAAATACCAAAATGATGATTATAGATGGATAAGAAGCTTTAAGTAGCCAAATTGTAGATGCTAAGTAGCCAAGTTAATATTTGTATAAAAATATATTACAAAATTGCCAAATATTGTGTGTCATTCTGGTTCTGCAGTATAGGTGTTGGTTTTGCAGCCAACAGATTGCAATTGTAGGGTTTGTGGGTTTTGTTTTTGAAGATAGAAGGGTCTTTCTTGCATTTTTTTTTTTTTTTCAATCTGCACCATAATGACGGTTTACTACCTGACTGGCCTAAGTTTAATCGTCGGATGCCTGGTTCTTCGTGTGGTCTGATCTTTGCTTTTTAACAAGCTTTCCTGCAATTGCACAGTTGTTTGCTGCATTGAGTTTCTTTTAGTGACAATGAAAAGCGTATGTTGGTATTTTAATATAGTCTTTAATTTTCAGGTTGTACATTAAAACATGGAGGGAAAAAAAATCCCTGTCTGAGGAGCTCTTTTAAAAACCATTACGGTAGAATGGGAATATTCATTACTTACACATCATATATTTTTCCCTAAATGTTGTACAAAGAAGTGACAGTTGAGCCGAGCATATGTTAATAAAAGGTCTGCATTTTCCTGTGTCACTGACAGTTTCATTGGCTGTATATTCCTGAAATGCAAATAGCCTCAGTTCTGTTCAAAGCTATAATTAATCTGAATAGTTATTTAAACAGTATTGAAATCTTTTAACTACTGAGAGGCCAAACATTTAAGATGGTGAATTTACTGTTCTGTTTGAAGGACGGTACAACTGACGAGGGCACAGCGATCTGAGATGCTTGTGTATGTTGGATCTACACATTCTGGAGGCTAAAATGGCAGAATCTGTCTGCTGCTGTATAAAATCTTTTAACTACCATTTATTTTAGCATCATGGCATGTGCAAATTCCTGCTGCTCAGTTAAGGGACCAGCTTCACAACTGGTGTTACAATCTGTGGCCACAGCACTGCATCACAATGCAGCAAATGCATTTTCCACATTAACCAAACATGACAGCTGAAGCGATTATTAACCATGCAAGATGTCGGAAGTCATCAAAAATTCACATCAGAGTAATTGCAGTGGCTTGGGTCGGAAAAAAAAGTATCATAGCATTCCTTGGCTCATGTTGTCTCTCCCCCTCTTAAATCTTAACTTGGTACAGTCCGTTAACAATAAAATACCCTTCTGTAACCTATAAACTGTTACTCCCATCAGTTTGTGCTTTCAAACTGAAGGCTGACTTCTCTGAATTTGTGTAGAGCAGCACAAATGATTATGCTGTGCCCCAGGGGCTGCAGTGTACCCTTTTTAAGGGGACCCTGCCATCTCATTGTCTAATTGGACTCTTTAAAGCTTCGGTCATATCATCATTTGCAGAGTGTTCTCTTTTCCTTTTTCTTCTTTCTCTCTCTCCCCTCTCCCTCTCCTCTCTCCCTTCCTCTTTCTCACCCCCTACCCCCTCAATTCTGGCTATCTGGAATGGGAAAAACTTGAGCACTGGTTCCATCAGAGCTCATCCCACAGAGAAGGTATGGAAGAGCTGCCGTGACCAACAGCATCGACCGGTCTGTAACTCCTAAAATTTGAGAGCTGCAGGTAGGATTGTTTGTTCTGTAAAGAAATTAAGATAAATGCACCCTAGTAAATAGAGTGACGGCATGTTGTTGCAGTACCTTTGAAAGACAAGGGCTTGGCTTGTTTAAAATTTCAAGGTAAATTCAGAGGATTTAACTTATTTGATAGAAAAAGTACTCAATTCTCCTGAGAATTCTTCAGATTTGTGCCTTGTCATTCTAATATTTTTCTTTAAAAAAAAAAATCTTTTGGGTGGGGCAGAGGTATTTGCTTAAAGATTTAAATAGTTGGTTATTTTGGATTTTTGCAGACTTCATCTTTAGTAAGTAGTATGGACTTTCTTTAGGATTTTTTTGAAAGATGCATGTAAAGTGTAGAATTCTCATATGAGATAAAGCATTAAAATAGAATTTCTTTTCTAAAATCAGATCCTTTGGGATTTTTAGGGGTGTGTGTGTGTGTGTGTGTGTGTGTGTGTGTGTAGGATGCCTTATTTCAGTCATTTATATTTTGTTGAAGGGAAAAAGTACTATTGGAGGTATTTAGGATTATCTCACAGGAAATGCTTTAGCATAAGGCTTTAAATGAGAAGAATTAAATAGTAACACCCAAGATGTGGACTTTTTAAGTATTATCAAATGTAGGCAATTTCAGTTAAGATAGTTACTTTTTCTTTCTTAAATTTATCCTCAAAAGAGTATAAGTCCTTTAAGTATATTTCACATTTTTGGTGTAGAGAATGTGATTTCTGTACATGAGATGGAAACTTCCTAAGTCGTGTAAGCATTATCTGGAGGGTAATGAAATTATAAATGTTGCCTATAACACTTTTAATACCTTGATTAATATCAGAGATGAAAGTGTTTTTGATTCAGTGAAAAAGCAGCTTGCTTTTTGTCTTCCCTTACGAACAGGAGAAGGCAGTGATGTATAGCTTTTTATCCCAAGGAATGTATTTGTATCATGGGACCTGTAGGGTCTGGACTTTTTTCTGAAGCAGGGACTTGGAAATTGCTCACCTAGTTGAGAGATTTAGCTCCCTTCAGAGGTGGGGGACTTTCTGTACTCTTAACAATAGGAAGACTTGAGGAGCTGTCAAGTAGGGAATGGAGGAGAGCTGCTCAGGGAAGGGAGAGGTACTGAGAATTTTTCTCGTCTTGGCATTGGAGGTCTGGATTTACCCACGACTAAGATTCCTTTAAAACTCTGACCCAGTGCAGCATTGCAAGGAATTGATTTCTGAGATGAGACAATGAGCTGTGGTTTGCATTTTGTAAAGATGGAGGAAACCTCTAACACTGACCCTGTATGGGAGATGACTCAATTATCTGTGCCTTGGTACAGTTGCAAATTATTTTCCTTTGTCTGAAGTGGGTGGATGCCAGCATCTTCATCAGAGCTCCTTAATTTAATGTATGGAAAATGTCTCAGCCACCATTTTTAACAATTAGCTGTATCATGGTTGAGGTGAGCTGCGCTCTGAAGGCAGCTGCAGGGCCATTTCATTTACATTCGGTTCTGTGGCACAAGAGCTTTGTGACTGTAAAACTCAGAAAATGAATTTGCACACTGCATAGAAGAGTTCTCTAGGAGGGTGGAGAATATTCCCAGAAAGAAAATGGAATCCTTTTGTCTACAGTAAGTATTTCTCATATACTCCTATAGCGAGGAGAGGTTGAAAAATTGTCTTTGGTTGAATGGGCAGAATAGACTTTAGAATGAATGCTGCAGATATTAAAGGTGTAAGACAGGTTCTTGGATGTATATTTTTATGTGTGTGTCAGAAACCAAGTGTGGTACGTGCATGTTCAAAATAGAGGTTCTATGAGTGATTTTTTAACACATGCTTTTTTGATTAATTCTTCTCTGGTAATTTAACTTAATGAGAGGTATGAGTTTATCACCAGTCAGAAGGTGAAAATGATACTTGAGAGAAGAAAAAATCCAAATATGATATATTTAAGAGTTCAGGCTTTTTTCCACTGTCTTTTACAAACAGTTTATTTTCCAGTCCTGAAGAAAATTGCTAGATTTTAGTTTAGATTTTGTGTTGTTTTTTGTTTTTAAAAGAAAACCTTTCCGTGTTAATGATCTTTAGTGGCTGATTGAAATATAGAAGAAAAAATGTTGTAACAAAACGAGATTTTGTCCTAAACAGTCAATAGATTGAGACTTTCGCTCTCATTAATGGGGATAATTCTTAGTGCCTTCTGTTAATTAATAGTTGTGACTTCAAAGCTACTTATGGAAAACTCTTGTTTGTGATTGTAAGCTTATAATTCTTGATTCTTAGAATTAATTGGATTTGACTTGGCTTATTCCTTTGTTCCTTTATGCTGTTACTGAGAGGAAATAAGTGGATTTTAACTTTGATTTTTGTGTTTATTTTTTTAACGGCACTTATCCCTGAGGAATTTGTAGTAACTGTATTTTACAGTAAACTGTACCATGAAGAATTTGCTCAAAATCCTTTAGTAGCCGTTTCAGGAGTTGAATCTTACAGAACTGAGTGTCTAAGAATCCTTTTTACTTGATATCAAATTTATAAAGCCAGCTGTTCTTCCAGGTCTTGTTGCACTAGCTGTTATTCATCCTACTCACTGAATGCTGGTTTTCTTTAATTAATAGATGTTTTTGAAACTAAGGGAGAGGAAGATTTTCATATCAGTCTTTTCACTGAAATAGAAAGGATCAGTTATCCTAAGCCCGGTCCAGAATCCTACAAAGATTCCATAAATCTTAAATAAATCTTAGGGTTGTAGTATAAAAACCTAGATCTCAATATAATTATTTTAACCCCGGGAAGGGCATTCACTATATTCATTGTTTGGGTGTATGGTAGAATGCAAAGGGATTCTTTTCCCTTGGTTTTTATAAGGCTTGCTCTTTGAAATGGAAGAGTTTCAGGGCAACAGATTAGAACTCCATTTTAACTGCAGCTTTGCTTGCATAAAATGTTTGGTTGGATGGCATGAAAGGTGTCACAAACCCTCCCTTTGAAATTTTTAAAGTAAAACTTGAAGATTCTGGTCTTGTTTTCTTTCTCTCTGGCTTTATGGAAGCCGTATATGTGGTTCTCTGGGGAGATAGCAGAGACCCAGTTGCTTTCCAGTTTCTTTGCCTCTACCGTGGTCTACTCAAGTTTGGCTGCTGGGAAGAGGCTCTCCTTTCTGGTACTTGTAGGGGATTCCCAAATCTCTACAATCTGCAAATTCTTATGTTTTCTCATGGAATTTTAGCCTGGCTGGTAGTAAAGAGTCAGGGGAGGGCTCTTATGCTACCAAAAAAAAAAAAAAAATGTATTCATATCAAACCTTTGAACACTCTGGCAGTGCCATAATGTAGATAAGCAAGCATGTCGGCCAGCCCGCTAGAAGCATTCTGTGGCACTAAGATGGCAGTGAGCAAGGAGTAAAATGGCGTCCCCAGGAACACTGTGATAAGAGGTGCACCGCACCAGTCATCTTTCTTCAGTCAAGTTTGGAGACCCCTCTAGTAGCACTGCTTTGGCAGTTTGCAGTTACTTTTTATTCTGTTAGAATAGAGAAATTTTGAGGTTTTCCTGAAGTAAAGACTTAATTAGCATTTATATCTCAATAGCTTCCGGTTGTTACTTGTAAGAAATTGGTGAGATATGGATAAAATAAATTTTAAATAGCTATTTTATATCCTCATTTCTGAAATCTCTTGCTCTGTGTTTTCTTCTTCTTCTTTTTTCTTAATTTAGAAACGTAACTCCTTCCAATATAAGGTGGATTTTTAGAAAATAGAGGACAGTATGAGTCTCCTTTATGGCAAGATGAAACTAGTCTTCCTATGAAAAGATGTTATTTGTCTTTGATTCTGGTTTTCGTTCTTGCTCTACGTGGGCTTAGGTTATTTGATATGTAAAATAAATGTTGCCGCCTTCAGAAACAAAGTTTATTGTATTTCTTCTGTGGTTCAGGTATGGATTAATTTGAAGTGACCTATAGTCATAGTGGTAGTGGCTGTGCTAATTTCTTACCTGTTCCCTTCTCTCCTGGAGTTGGAATTTTCAGAGCTGGCCTCAAAGTTGATGAAGGGTAATTAGTTCATCTTACAGTTAGATAAAGCAAGGCTTTTCTGTAGTTAAACAACTTTCTCAAGGTCATACATCTGCAAAGCAGTTGATTTTGGCCCAAATTCAGGCCACCTGACTCCCTTATCTGTGCTGTGCTGTGCCTCTGTCTGCATCTGACTCCATGTCTTCCTCTTTGTGGGCTCGCTGGTGACTGATGGGCCTAATGGATTGATCTTTCAGGGAGCCTGTCTTTACTTGAGCAGCCTAACTCACAGAGATCTTCCTTCTCAGTCTTGCCAGAAATGACTTAATTGAGCTGTGCCTGGAGACTTCCTGAGCCTGTGTTAAAGTCAATAATGCATTTACAGATTTACCATATATAAACAAACATTTAAAAATAAAACACATTCTGCAAATTGAGCTTTTCGGTTGTCCATCATGTTGGCTCAGTTCCAAGAAGGAAGTACTCATCTCCTGAGGTAGGCATGGACGTCACATCCATCTGCCCTGAGCTGGGATGGAGCTGGGCATTTTGACATGCCCTCCCAGCAGATCACTCCTCCAGCTGTAGGTATGAGGGGTCCCCTAGTGCAGGGTTGCCCTTTTCCTAGTATGGAAGGACTGGCCGAAAGGTTTTAGCTCCATGTCAGTTTCAGGCTATTTGTATTCGTAAAATGGTCTTGCTCTCTCCTTCTGTAGTTTGCTTTTGCCACTCCAGCTAGGCGGTGTTTTCTACTTTCTGTAGCCATGATGATGAACGGTGAGTGGTGTATCCTGTGGTATTCCCTCAGCTCTGACAGGGTAAAGTCGAAATGTTTCCAAACTTAAGGTTTGAGAGAGAGAGTGAAATCCCAAGTACTGTTAGCGGAGCAGAGGCGTACCGTGACAAACTCCGTGTAAGACAACCGGAAGTTATAGATGAGTCTCTTGCTTGTTTTAGTGGACTCTAGACAAATGTTTAGAAAAGAATTTCTGAATAAGAAGAAACTGCAGCACAACCAAACCTCCCTTTTCTCTGACAGCCATGATGATCAGTGCTCCAGTCCCTTCAGCATAAGCAGTGCTGCAGAGCAGGAGGAGCTGTGATTTTCGACTGCAGTGTGAATGACTGACACCGTGTGCCGGCAGGGAATTAATAGGACACGTGGTTCCCACACACTGTCTTGACTAACAGCGCTCCTTGCGCTTGCTAAGTAGAACTTAATTCCGAGCTCTGTGGAAACCACCCTGGCAAAAACCGCCTGGTTCCCACCTGACCAGCTTGGAGACACACCTCTGCTGTCTGTTCTCATAGCCCCCAAATCTTATTTCCAAAGGGAAAAGACACTAGATGGGAAAGCAGGGGATCTGTGTTTTCTGATAAAATACAGAGTTGTTTTAATGCATTCTTTTAGGGTGGGTTTAAGGGACAGTGGCAGGGGATGTCGGCCATGATAAAAGGCCAATATTGATGCATTCCCGTTTTATACTGCAGTGCGGTTTTAGTACCCAAAGTTCTTTGACTGTGGACTGATGTCTTCAAGATGGAAATCAGTTCCCCAAACACATAGTAAAACATTTTTATTGTCCCTTAATGTATGTTCTCCTTCTCTTACCATCACTTCAAATAACTATAGCATTAGTATTTTTTAGATCTGTTCGTACCATTGGGTGAGGAGAGGGTTCTGGTGCTGGTTTTTAAAGCCAGACATACTATTTTATCCCAGTTGCAAAACTAAATTGAAGTTTTCCCTTTAGATTCCTCCTGTTCTTGTGTCCTCAAAGGTTAGCCATACAAGTGTACCAGTTTTTTACCGGGGCAGGGGATGGGGCGGGAAGATAAAGTGTTCAGAGTTGCTGTCCTTGCTTTCTCCCATGGGGCCACCTCAGCAGTCTGAGAACAGTTGGCTGGCTGCCCTCTGTCCCTCTCTGCCTTGGTTTCCAGTGTTCCTGTTCCTCCCTGCCTCACTTCTAGGAGCGGAGAGAAAGGATGGCCGCCAGAGGCCCAACCACTGCAGCGCCGCGCGTCCTGCTGCATCACGGGCCCTCTCCCTAGCACGCAGGCTGGGGCTTGTTTTTCATGAAGTGGTGAAACTCAGCACGGAGCAAGCCACATCCTCTCCCCAGACCTCTTGGGACCAGCAGGGGAAAGTTATTTATGCAGTCCCAAAAGGTCACTGCAGGGCTTTGCTGGATTTGGAAAGAAGGGAGAGTTCTGCTGAAGACTTTTTTTTCCTCACTAGTGCCTAAATGGCCATCGTTTATTCTTTTAGTCATTTATATCATGCTCTTACCCTCTGCACGTAGTCTCCCAGTGACTGAGCTAAACAGATTGCTTTCCTTTCCTGGAAGGCCAGAGATAGGGAACAAATAACGGGAATACCCCGGACTCCCTAACAGGGTACAACCGTTTTTGTAGCAGTAGCACAAGATATGTAACTGACCTCACAAAGGATCCAGCTCTTAACCTCAGCCTTATTTCCTCAGGGCAGGACACCAGCTTCATGGCTTGGCGGAGAACTAGGAAGAGGCATCTGGTAGTTATGTGTTGACAAGGGATGTGTGCTGTGCCCTCTGCACCCCTCACTGCCACACACAGGAATGGCACATCCGCGTCCTCAAAGACTTCCCCTTCTGGGTCGTGATGAGTCCTGCCTCTTACATTCTTTCTTTACCCAATACTGAAAGTCTTGGAACTTGGGGTTTTGTTACGCAATAGTTATTTCTCCCTTCCTTCTCCTCCTCCTCTTTTTGTGGGTTGGGGAGGATAATAGGAAGGGGACCACAAAAGGAAATTAGGTGGGGTTGTATGAATGGCTCTCTCAGAGGCCTGTGGCTTTTGCAGAAGATACAAGTTAGATGGAATTTCATCACTCCTGGACTGACACGCCCTTGAAAAGATGAGATGTGCCAGCACGCTTAAGTCAGTGCTGCCCGGAAAGCCCTGGGTGTGTCCAGAGAGAGGCACTTTCTTAGAGCTGTGTGTTCTTAGGTTTAGAATCCCCTTGGACCAACACTGGGTTAGCTTTAACCTGTGCGAATTTGTAGACCATCCTTTAAACCAATGTGAATTTTGGGAGCAAGTGATTTATTTTGCCTTAATGGGCCCAAATCCATCACCTAATTGTGTGACCCTTTGTTTAGCCCAGTAGTAGAAACCATGTACAAAATGGGACCCTGGAGCCTGACAGTGACAGATGGCCTGCTGCCCGTGCAGTGCCGTGTTATAGTGACAAGGTTTGCCACCTGTGGCTCCAGAGCTGCCTGCAGGCCTCTGGATCTGCTGAGCTGGCAAATGGTGGCACTCCACAGCCACTCTTGCAGGGTCTGCTGCCACCTGCTGCAGGAGAGCGGCTAGGCTTTTGCATAAATACACAGTGAGAAATCATACAACAGCATTAAAAATATGTTACAGTTGGTAATGTCAGCCACTGGCTTAGCACTACTTTCTGCAGGGGGATTTTTTTTTTTTTTTTTTTTTAAGATACCAATGTATCTACCTTTTTTTTTTTTTTTTAAGTTATTTATTTATTTATTTGACAGACAGTGATCACAAGTAGGCAGAGAAGCAGACAGAGACAGAGGGGGAAGCAGGCTCCCGGCTGAGCAGAGAGCCTGACGCGGGGCTCGATTCCAGGACCCTGGGATCATGACCTGAGCTGAAGGCAGAGGCCTAACCCACTGAGCCACCCAGGCGCCCCTAATGTATCTACTTTTTAAAATTTAATGCAGTCTGTGAAGAAACAGTCTGAAGTAGTAAACTTTTTTTGTAGAAAACACGCCTTGGGATTTACTCTAAATACCTGAGTTGCAAAATAAAGCCTGGATTTGCTGTTCTGTCTGTATTCCTTGCAAAAGGAGATTCACTGTCTCTTGGGTGTTTTAGACTGACATTCTGTGCATTCTTACTATATTACATTAAATACTACTCTGATAAAATAACCAAACATGCTATAAAACCATATGAAAGTCCCCCAAATCTTGAAAATGTTTAAATTTAAATTAAAAAATTTAAATTTAAATTTAAATTAAAAAATTTAAATTTAAATTAAAAAATTTCTTTGTTCATCTTTTAGGCTTTATCAGTAATGAACATCTCTCTGCACCAGAAAATTCCTTGAGGCATTCTCTGTAGGCGCCACAAAGGGAGCTAATGAAAAGCGTGTCCGCACCATCTGATAAGCCCGCGGCTCCTCTGAGTCACTGGCAGGGCTTCTGTTGTGCCCGTCTGAACACAGCATCTCGCTTTGTCCTTCCTCACTTTCTCCTGAAGTAGCAGCTTTACCTTCTAAACATTTCACCCAAGAGAAGGTTTCAGAAGAGGTTGTTTGTTCAGAAATTGGGAAGAAGGGACATTTAGGCAAGGTTAAGGGAGTAGGAGGTATTTTTCCTTAGAATGAGCTGAAGCACATAGTGGATATAGCTCACACCCCGTTGTTTCTAGAAATCAGACTCTAAAATATCTCAAGTTCTAACGGCCACTTGCAGTGCCTATTAGAAGTGTTCTTTCCACCTTGGAGCAGACCCTCTTGATTATTCTGGTTTTTAAGTTTACTTTTTGGTCTGCTTGGTTTTCTTCTACTTTTTCCTTGCGTTCCTAGCTGTTGCTTGTATCTTGGCAATGTTTTTTGCATCTACGATGACCATTTTCTGCTGTCACCGCTAACTTGGGTTAGTTTGATTTGGAATGTTGGTATATCATTATGTATTAAATGAGAGAGATACAAAACTTTTAAAGCACTCACTGTGTGTTTTTGTCTTATGTCAGATACCTTCTCACAGAAAGTCTGGCCCACTGTGGCCCACTGTGCTTCACTTTAAATTCTGTCAGAGTAGATTCCCAGTTGATCTGTTGAAGGAGTGGAGACACGGAATTGTCTTTTGTGTTTTGAGGACCATATAAAATATGGCTTTTGCTTTGTGGGGCCAAGCTAGACTAATTATTTTATCTTTTTTGTTTTATTTTTTAATGGTCAGGAAATCTGTGTTCAAAATCTTCTGTTTATGTAACTAACTGTCCAGCAGATCACTTATTTGTTGTGGGTGGGAAGCAAAGAACTGTGAAAGAGTCACTGTAAGCTCTTGTTTTGCCATCTTACTTTCCTAGCTGAAGTGGATACAGAAATTTTTCGCACAGAGACCCTTATTTCTTACAGTTTTCACTTTTGGAAAGCAAATAAGCTAAGAGAATTTGGCCATTTGACAAAAACAAACATCCTTGTGCCCACTCCCTTCTTCTGCAGTAGGAGTTAGCTGCCACTTGTATTCTGAAACCCAGCCTGCCTGGTGACTAAAAAAAGGCCGTTTCATGCCTTTCTTTCCCAGCGTGAGCCATTTAAAAGCCAATGTGGCTGTCAGGTCCCTGAGATGTAACCGCACGTTTGATAGGAGAATTGGGTTACCTGTGGTTATGTTCTGGGTTGTTCTTGGTTAGTAGAGGTATCCCCTATACTTTACAAAAGCTTGTGTTATGCCACTTTGCTTTTACAGAAGACCTACGTTAGTACCTGTTTTTGCTAACCAAAAGAAATCCAAAGTGGACTTCTGTTTTTACGAAAAAGATGGAAAGCAAAAAAGCCTTCTGCTTTTGTTTTGTAGCATAGAAGCAGCACATGCCCAGAGGAGTAGCAGGGAGAGGAGTAGCAGGGAGAGCGGCGGCAGGGAGAGCGGCAGCACCCAAGCTCCTCTACTCACGGCCACACTGAGCATCTCAGCCGTAGCCGCCATAGCTCTGAACTCTACCTGTGAGCATCTGTGCTTTATCTTGTTTTATTTTGTGCACCCGTTAATAAGATGTACTCTAGGTGTCAGAAAAGCTAAAGAGAGGTTATTTGGGGGGTCTGAGAACACTCAAAAATTTTTTCTTATGTATTCATGGCAATTGCTTCTTTGCTTTATGTCTTTTTGGCTTATGAAAGGTTTCAAAGGAATGTTCTACTTTCAGATAGTGAAAGAAACCTTTGTGCATTACAGGGCAGCCCACTTCTTCTGTTCAAGGTGGGACACATGGGGTGTGCCTGGGTGGCTCTGTTGGTTAAGCATCTGACTTTTGATCTCAGCTCTGGTCTTGGTCTCAGTGTCCTGTGTTCGAACCCTGCATTGGGCTCCATGCTGGGCGAGGAGCCTACTTAAAAAAAAAAAAAAAGATGGAACACATGGCTGGAGCTACTGCTTGGGCAGATGTATGGTGTTTATTTGTTCCACAGCAATAAATAGTAATATTATTTTGGGACGCCAAAGAATTGACATCTAGAACAGTGATTTCTGCTTTTTGTCTGTGACCTGTAGTAAGAGGTATATTTTGTACCAGGACCCACTTCATACATACAAATATGTATACATAATTGGAAGAAAAGTTTCACAAAACAGTATTTACCTATACCACATATCTCTGTTGCATGTCATTTCTTTAAAAAAATGCTGATCGATTTCATGACCCAATTACGAGTTCTGACCCACATTTTGAAAAACATCATTCTAAAGGACTGCCAAGAACTCAATATTTATTGTTTCATTCCTTCCCTAACTATATGAGGCTGGAGGAAGAAAGGAATAAATATGCAATCATAAAATATCTGTTTATTTCTACCTTGATTTGCTGTCATGGAGACAGTATAATAGAATGCAGAAAGGTAGAAAAGAGGTCAGAAAATTTGGAGTCTACAAACTAGATGATGTTAGTGTGGCCCTACAGCATTATAGAGTTGGTAAAAGCTCTAGAAACCGTCTTGAATGGCCCTTTCAACATTTAAACCTCTATTAATTAAGGACATACTTTAATGTATGATCCAGTTAAGTAACACTGAGAAACAGTTTAGTACTGACCTAAAAGCAAGGACTAGAAGCAGATGTGTGTATTGCACGTCTAACGCAGAGTGATCCCTGTAACAGTGAAAGGGTTAGTCCTTACTAGTACTGGTCTAAGAGTTAGTGTTCTCTGAGCCTTCAAATTCATCATTTGTAAAGGGGAACTGATAATGAAGAAAACAAATTTAAAGTATTTTGCTTCCTTCCGGACTCTCTCTTTTTAGAGAGAAAAGGAAGTTTTTCCTTATTTTCTTGATTGGAAAGTGTAGTGTTCCCTTATTATCTTGGAAACGATGGGTCTCTTGAGGGTCGGAACTCTTTGAATTCTGCATCTTCCTTTTCCTGCTTAGGAAACTGTGGTCCAATTAGTTAAATGCTGAGATTCTGTTTCTCACCTGTAAAATGAAGAGGGGGTAGGTGAGAGGAGAGTGGAGTGATCATGTCTGTTCTTTCATACTCTTAAAAGATTAGCAGTAACGTCTTTGAATTGCTTAGAGCAGTATCTGGCCCTTAATTGCTTCCTGAATGAGAGCTATTATATGTTCCAGAAAGCTTGAAACCAAAACCCATTCAAGGAGCTGGTTAGAAGAGGATCTGTTTCCAGGACTCTGGCAGTGAGGAGAAGTATACAGATGGGGAAGTCAGGAGTGGTTATCTTACTTAGCAGGCCTGCAGATGTTTATGGAATGTTCTTTATTGAGCGGGCCAGCAGTAGACGGGTTGGGTGGGAGACTATGAACAATTTAAAAGTGCTTGTTGGCAAGAAGAGGGGATGTTAGTAATGCGGTGCTCTGAGGGTCACAGTTAGACAGCTGGCATCTCCTAGTGAAGGTGGGGTGTTGGGTCTTGTCTGTGACCAGGATCTTCATTGAGAAAGGCACCTCCCAGGTTCCCCTTCACTCCTTCAGTCCTATGGAAAACCCATTTTCTGATGGCTATTAAAAATATATCTCTGGGATGTGGGGTGTGAAAGGCACCTCCCAGAAGCAGTGGGAAGGAAAGGAAACACACATGGAAGAGGGAAGTCAAGGGAGAGATCCATGGGAAACTTGGGTGTCTGCAGGTATTTTTCTGCCCAACTATTTAGTTCTTTAATTTGTTACTTTCCCTCAAGGTGTGTATTCTTTCAAAGAGAGTAACTGCCACTAGATGGCACCCAGACTCCAGCACTGTTCTGGCTGTATACATTCTGTTAAAGATTCTTTTCAAAAGGTAGGCCACTAATGTGTGTGGGTTTTTTTGTTTTGTTTTTTGTTTTGTTTTTAAATAAAATGTGATATGTGGCCTATTTTAGAGAGGAATAAAGGGTGAAAAATTGAAATCCAGGGGCACCTGGGGGGCTCAGTGGTTAAAGCCTCTGCCTTCGGCTTGGGTCGTGATCCCAGGGTCCTGGGATGGAGCCCCTCATCGGGCTCTCTGCTCAGCGGGGAGCCTGCTTCCCCCCTCTCTCTGCCTACCTCTCTGCCTACTTGTGATCTCTGTCTGTCAAATAAATAAATACAATTAAAAAAAAATTGAAATCCAAACTCTGTATGTCTTGTGGGCCCAGCTTGTGCTACCAAGAGAGCCCAATTTCTGAGGTACATAGTGGCTCATGGTCTTTGTTCATGGGTAGATGCTGTCTAAAGACTGATTCTCATGCACAGGTGTTTGATTTACTTATTAATGAGATTTTTGAAATGGGGGTTTATAATGAGGATTTTCAAAAAGAATCATCTGCCCCTAAAGCAATATCTTTTTTTCTCTATTTCATCACTGATTGACATTTCACTTCTTAGAAAATTTGGAATTGTGTTTCTTAAGTTGCTTTTAAACAGACGTGTCTGGTTATTGCTTTGCATTTGTGTTTTAATTGTGTGTGTGTGCGCGCGCGCACTCTTGGTTACACGTATCTATGGGTACCTCAAAGGAATGGGACAGGCTGATCATTGGGAAGAGCAGAGGAAGCCCAGAAAGGGCATGGGCCACTTGGTACAGCATCCCCCAACTAGAAAGAAAAAAATAGGACTAGGCCCTGTTGGGCAGTGGTTATCACCCCCCACCCTTACCCCAAAGGTGGCTTGCAGAGACAATCCACCTCCCATAGAAGCAGCCAGGAAAAGGTGCCACAAAACATAATCTGTGCCTACCATTTGTTTGGGAGCAGCATGCAATGATAGTTCCATAGTTTTGTTTACAAACTGTGATACTAAAACCTTTAGCTTTAGTCATTAAAGATGCCTTGTGAAAGTAAAATTATAATGAAGGTTTGTTGACTTGATTGATTTGCTGTGAAAGGGTATAAATGGGATCTTTTAAAATCCTCCCCATCTTTTGTCTGGCTCCCAAGAGATGGCCAGAAGCAAGGATGTGGTGACAAGCCGCCTCCTTCTGTGTGGACCATATGGGATCCTAACTTTATGTGCTCTGGTTTATTGAGGCTATTGCATTATTAGTAGGTGAGTGACTAACGCCTCTCCCCACCCTACCCCACCACCAAATAGCACTGTGGGTATTTGGAGCAGTCCTAATGTTGTGCCCTCAGAGCTGTCCGAGAGCTGCCTCAGGGACTGCCCTGGAGGAGCCTATGAGGGAACCGTTTCCTTGGCTGCTGGCCATTGTCCTTGTTCAGTCCAGTGCACGCCAGGTTGGGGTGTGACAGCAGGTGTGGGAGAATCATGGGTCAGTACATAAGAAATCAGGGGACTCTATGAAGATTAATAGTTTATTTAAATTTATATTTCCAGTTGTGGTGCCCCCCCCCCATGTTTGTTTTGTGTTGTTTTAGAGATTCGGCAATTTCATATCTGGGACTGCTTGAATAACATAATATTAAAATGTTGTAGTTGTTAATATATATTAGGTGATCAGAAATTAACTAAACTAAGTTTTCAAAACTGTCAAATGATGATTTTAAAATTTAGCATGTCTTTAAAACTTTATCTGAATTCTCCTTTGTTTTATATTCCCCTAGAGAGTTCATGTTCCTGGGCATTTCCCTCTTTGATGTCACCAATAGATCTAAACCTAATTGATTATTATTATTTTTTTTAAATAGGCTCCATGCTGGGCATGGGGCTTGAACTTATGATCCTGAGATTGACACCTGCGCTGAGATAAGAGTCAGATGCTTAACAGACTGAGCCACCCAGACACCCCTACATCTGATTGATTCTAATAAGTGTATCGAACCTTGAGTCAAGCGCTTGATTGCATATCTCATTTATTATTCATTTTATATATAGGTGAACTAAAGTTGAGAGAGTTTGAGTGACTTGGCTAAATTCATGCCATCAGTAAACAGAGGCACCATGATTTGGAACTAAGTCTGTCATTGTATTACTCTGTAGTTGCATTTTGTGGGCATTTATTCTGTGCATATCAAACCAGTCTTGGTCTTCTGGTCATCCCATCTGTATTAAACAAGCAGTGAATGTCATCAGGCCTGAAATAGGGAGTGCACATGGCAAAACTCCCTCAGAAATGTGTGGTTGGTTGGTTGGTTTTGGGGAGTATCCCAGTCATTGACCAACAAGTGGAAAATACCCAGACAAGTGGATGGTGCTGCTTCTGTAATGTTAGGAAGAAACTGAAGAATGAATTGAAAAAGTAACAGAGAAATATAAACTAAAGGTAGTTAGAAGAACTATGACTGTTGTGTAGTCAAAGTTGTGTCTATAATCTGGGCCATTCAGAAATACTGAAGGGCAGTCTTTGTTAGTTCACGTTTTGTATGTTTACAGGATGTGGGACTTGAGCTACTGCTTCATGGAGACTTTAGCCTCTAATAATCATCATGTGCTCTAAAAATGAAAGAAAAATTGGGAAACACCTGGAAAAACCATCTATTTTGATGTTTCTGGGTTAAGAAATTTCTGTCAGGGTGAAGGTAGGCAGGATAGCAGATATCCTAATGGCTTTTTTTCCCCTCCAGTGTACTTTTGATTATTTGAAGTTTGATTTTAACCTAAGTTGTGTCATATCTCCCCCTTTCCTAGGGCTTCCTGAAGAATGAGAAGGACAATGCCCTGCTGTCTGCCATTGAGGAGTCTCGGAAGAGGGTAAGAAAGAAACCCAAATGAGGATGGACACCATTGTGAGGGCAGCAGTGTTCTGGAAGCAGGAGCCTGTGTCTAGGCCCAGTTCTCCTACTTAGTTAATTCACCAGAGGGAGTTCTACGGGAACTGTTTTTGAGGAAGATAATCATGCTTGTAACTCTACTTGTATTTAGTGACTGAAATGCATCTGAAACAGAATTGCCAATTAATTATCAAATTAATCTTATGGAAGGCCAGACAATTCGTTCGTTTCATCGTTTGGGTATATAAAACGGTATTTTGATTTCTGTTGAATCAGCAGTTCAGAAAAGCAATTATGATCATTGATAATTATCCTTAATTTTTCCTTTTTTCATACAATTTGACTTTCTCTGTTACCTTTTATATTAAAAATTTTCCCAAGCTCTTAAAAAAAAAAATAAGAAGGAAACCAGCTTGGCTCTCCAAAGGATGATAAAGAAGTCAGCCAGAGCAGCCATTATATGTGGAGCAATATTTTTGCATCAGGCATTCCCTCAAGATACTCAAAGATTGTTCGTTAACATGCGTTATCTCTATTTGTTTCTGACAAGAATTAGAAGATAAAACTTTTCCAAAAGATCCCATTACGGAGTAAGATTTTCTTTTTCTTTTCTTTTTTTTTTTTTTTTTAAGGCCACTGGAGTCCTTTGGGGAGTGGGGGAGGAAGGTTAGCAGTCTTGTGAAGTTGGTTCTGAAAAATGCAGCTCTCCCCAGGAAGGAGGCTGGGGAGGGTTCACTCTAGTCTGTCTGCAGTGGCTATCTTTGTAGAAGTGAATAGGGGTGAAGGGGAAACCTCTGTCCCGCTGTTTACTTTATAACTCCTATATCAAGTGAAATATATTTATGTATTACTTATGTAGTTTAAAATAATAAAAAACTGTTTGTCAGTGTGCTTTATTAAAATGTTCTGTGCTGGTGGGGGACTGTCTCAGGATGGCCGATGTGAGAGAGAGAGGGCAGCTGGGGGCTTGCCAACTCTAATTTATAAGAAGAGGTTCCAAAGGCATTAATTTAAATGATTGGTATGTTTAATTATCAGAGTAAAAAAAAAATCACTAAAATTTTATTAAGTACATTTTTGGCAATAGTATTTATTCCTAGAAATAGAGAAATTCACTTGATTCAGTTTTGAAAAAAAAAATTTTTTTTAAGGCTTTTTTCTTCACACTTTGAGTGAGTTACTCACCAACATCGATTCTCCTGCTGTAAAGGACCAGTGAAATTAAATTAGGATTGTCGAATGCCACTGAGCCTTATTAATCCATTTACCCTGCGGAATGTGTTTCTGGAATTGGCAGTCTCTGAACACTGTACCATACTGAGACTAAATGTGCAGCCAGCCAAAACATCTAAGTGACACACCACAGTGCAAAATGTGTGCATATGTGTTTGTGAGGGAGATTTTCCGGTGTTATAGCTGGCCTGCGGGAGAGACCTTTCACCTGTCTGGACACTAGGACACTACCACTGAGCAAGAATTATTTTCAAACAAAAGGTGAGCGGCTTCCTGGCATTTTGGTGGTAATTTCATGTTTGAATAACTTGCCAATGTCCTGCTGAAATGCCAAGAAAACAAGCTTCAAAACCACAAATGTGTCCTATCTTTTTCCATTTGGTGCGTCCCAGCAAAAACAGAACAACATTATCAGAACATATGTAGAGTTTCTAAAAGCCAGCAACAGCTCAATAAGTGGGTGTGAAGTCAAAGCATATTTCCCTATTCCCTTTATGAAAAAGGGGTTTGAGTGTTCCCCACCTGTTTTTAATTCAGTTGCCCAGTTCTCTTCCTGCCTTCCTTTCTTCACTGTTTGCAGAGAGGTAGATGTCCACACCTAACTTGAAAAAGTCCCATGTAATTTATAATTTCTCTACTGCTTTGTCATTTTCTGTGGTTTGTCTTTCCTTCTTTTAATTTTTACACATCCACACACCCTTCCAGGTTGTCCCTTTTCTCTTCCTTTGGATCCCTCTCCTTGTCCCTGATGTTCCTACCTTTCATCTTGCCTCAGAACTTCACTCCTCTTCGTTGTCAATGAGTAGCTCTGTTGAATCTCATTCATTAGCTCTCCTAGTTGGCATTCTTCTTTGCACCTAATCTGGTGGTTCGGTTGTGGGTCTGAAGGGAATAGGCTGGAATAGGGCAGATGGGTGGCTGATCATCTCTGATTAGCCCACAAATTAGATGTTCATTAGCTGGAATGTAATTAAGATAAGCTAGGGGTTGTGTGGTCAAAGGAAGAGAATTTTAATGTTGGCCCATTTATTTTTATTTGAAGCTCCTTATCACACTAATGACGAAAGGAACCACAGTGCTGTTCATTCAGGTTGTGGGCTGTTTCTAAATGAGTAGCCTGGCACTGCTCAGATATATCTGAGGATTTGAGCCCAGAAAGCTGCCAGTTTTCAGAGTACTTCCTGTGTTCTTGAAACAACAGTTCTTGGCACATAGGTAGACAGCCTGATTAACAGGTGTTGGTTAATTCCCACTCTTGTCAGTCTAACCCTTAAATGACACTGGAAGTCTGAGCCCACTGTCTCATCAACCGCGTGTCTGGATAGTAAACAGTTTCCTTCAGTTACTTTTACTGTTAGGCCATTCTTTACCCAGCCAGAGGACTTACCTTAAGAAAAACTCCTGTGTCACTCTGCTGTCCTGGGTCAGTACCACAGCTTAGGCCGTGCCTCCCCTCCTGTTGCACGCTCAGAAAGTGGTCTGCCAGCCTTCCCCCCACCTCCCTAGTTCTGCCCACCCTTGTCCTCGTGCCACATCGCCCTTCATTTTCCCAGCTGAAGAGGTTGTTGGTCTGACCACTAAATAGGAAGAGTTGAGAAGAAATTGTGGTTCACTTGTGCACCATTTCTGGATATCTTCAAGGGAAACCACCCCTTCTCCTATGCATGATACCGCCTTTCTGTTCTGGTATACTTCTCTCTATGCAAAATGCATAGCTCTCATATTGAAGTTCACTAGTGTAATAAGAGAAAATGATTCCCCCCCCGGGGTATTTTTTTTCACTCCTGTCTAACTGACTGGAACACTCCATTCTGCCTGACTCCAGCGAGATGCAAACCAGGTAGAAGACTGTTTTTAAAGTTTGTGATTGTCATTTCTCTTTGTCTCTTCAAAATACATAACTAGAGAAGGGATTCGTTGATAGATGGACCAAAATCAGACTTGCAGGCGACCCTAGCCTTCTTCCCAATCATTTTTATGTGTTTGCTATCTGTCTTTTCCAGATTTTAATAAGTAACTGTCCATACTCAAACATCCCATTTGTAGGAAGAGTGTATGTGATTTTTCTGACAGTTTCCCAGGGCTCATGTATATGGATATTATCATTATAAATTATCTGCGTTGCCAAAAATAAAGTAGGCATTACTAATGCTCATTCCCCTGGTGCTGCCTAATTAGATGCCAGTCTGATTGTAAATGAAATGGCTTTTTGGAAAGTGGGCTGAAGCTGTTGGGAAACCTGGTCTGCCAGTTAAAGAGTAACAGGGTAAGAGTAAGTGTATCTATAAGTCGCTTTCATTCCTTCAAGAAAGTTTTGCTTTGTTTTGTCTTGTCTTCTTCCCTCCCTTCCTCCCTCCTTTCTTTTCTTCTTCTTTTTCCTTTTCTTTCTGAGCACCTTTGTTTTGGCAGCAACCTTTAGTATTAGCATTAGACAGGCTCAAGGGTTGCCAGACTTTCTGTGATCACTTTGGGTAGAGTGGTAGGAGACCTAATCGTAGAAGGTGCCACTTCTCTTTTACTGGTTTACTTCCTTCTATGAAAATATTACTGTCTCTTAAAAAATAAAGACATTGAGACAATCTTTTGTTTTTGTCTCTTCTTAGATGTTTACTAAAAACCACTGATTGTTATAATCCAAGGAAAAGTACTTCACTTTAAACTGTGATGTGCTATCACTTGTAAAATGTAGCCTAATTTCAGAGGTTTAAAGAGGTATTTATCTTAATGAGCACATAAAAAGCACTAATCATTAGGGGAATGTAAATAAATCAAAACCATGAGATATCAACTCAAACCTATTAGGATGGCAACCCCCCAAGAAAAACCGAGAAAAACTGTGGAGAAGCTGGAGAAGCTGGAGCCTTTGTGCACTGTTGGTGGAAATGTAGAAGGGTACATCCTGTACGGCAACACTATTCAATCCATCAAAAAATTAGACACAGAATTACTACGTGATCCAGCAGTTCCACTTCTGAGTATATATACCCTGAAGAACTGAAAGCAGGAGTTCGGAGAGAAATTTGAACATCCACGTTTATAGCAACATTACTCAAACAACCAACAAGTGGAACCAACTCCAGTGTCCATGATAGATGGATGGATCAGCGAAATGTGGTACACACACAATGGAATGTTTTTCAGCCTTAAAAAGGAAGGAAATTCTGCATATACTACAACACGGACAAACCTTGAGGACATTATCCTGCATGGAACAAGCCAATCCCAAAAGACAAACACTGTTTGATTGTACTTCTATAAAGAGCCTGGAAATAGTTGAAAACAGAGAGACAGAAAGTAGAGTGGTGGTTCCTGGGGCCTGGGGGAAGGAGAGGGTGGAGAGTCTGTTTACTAGGGATAGGATTCCAGTTTTACAAGATGAAAAGAGCTGTGGAATTGTATGGCCATGGTAGCTGCCCAATATCTGAGTGTACTAATAGCACTGAACGGTACACTCAAAAGTGGTTTAAGAAGTAAATCTTACAAGTGTTTACCACTATTAAAACAATTTTTTTTAATGCGTTAAACTCTTAAGAATAATTTTTAAGTTGGTTGCTTTTGCTCTGCTTACAGAAAGATGATCATTGGAAGGGCTTTGAGTTTCTGTTGAACTTCGAAGGAAATAGTAACTTTGAAGTTATGTTGTTTTCCTGTATGAGTCATCTGCCTCTGTTCCTCTCTGACAGACCTTTGGCATGGCTGAGGAGTACCATCGAGAGTCCATGCTGGTCGAGTGGGAGCAAGTAAAACAGCGAATTCTCCACACTCTGCTGGCATCAGGAGAAGATGCTTTGGACTTCACTCAAGAAAGTGAGGTAAGTTGAATCCAAAAGATAAGCCACTACCAGTAAAAATGTGAGGTCGGGAATGCTTAGCTATAAACTCAACTACTGGCAGTCTTGGCACAGATGGTCACCATCTCCCCATGAAGACACTTTCTTCCCCTGGCCCCCAGGATGCCCACATTTGCCAGGATTTCCTTCAGCCTGTCTGGCTGTTTCTGCTCAGCTTTTTTTGCTGAGTTTTCCTCGGGTTCCTTAACCTCGAGATGTTCGAGCATCCTCGGGCGCAATCCTTGACCTGTGTTTTCTCATTCTGCCACTGCTCGGTTGATCTCATCTGGGTTTGTAGCTTTAAATGCCATTTCGGTGCTGAAGATTCAGGTCTACCTTGCCGGCCTACACCCCAAACTCATTTGTCTAGTGTCCTTGGCTCTCCTTGGATGCGTCCTAGCCATCTCAAGCTCTCCATGTCTGTAATTGGGTCATGAGAGCAACTATACACCACCTCCTTCCCATGCCAGCCTGCCAGCCTTCTCATTTCACAGAGTTTATCATCTTTATAAAGGGCAGTTCCAGTTTTTCACTTACTTGGATCAAAAACCTCAGACTCACTTTTGTCCTCTCCTTTCCCCATCTAGTCTGTCTCACATGTTGGCAAGTCCAGTTAACCTGACTCTCACTACACATCCAGACTCCACCCACTTCTTACACCTCCAGCATTAACACTCTGGTCCAAACTACCATCACCTCTCTCAGCTTATTGAACTAGCCTCTAACTGCTGGTTTTATTTACTCTATGGCTGTCTAACAAATTACTCCAAACCATAGTGGCTGCAAACAAGCATTTAGCTTAGCTGGGTATTTCTGGCTCAGGGTTTCTTAAGAGTGTGAGCTGAAGCTATACTCATTTCAAGATTCGACTCCAGGAGGATCTACTCCTAAGCTTCCTCCATGTGGCTCTTGGCAAGCCTCAGGTTTTCTATGGCCCTTGGCTGGGATATCAGGTTCTTGTCGCATGGGTCTCTCTGTTGTGCTGCTTACAACATAATAACTTGCTTACCCCGGAGCAAGAATGGGATATCTGAGGGAGATCTAAAGTGCTCCCTAGATAGAAACCAGTCCTTCTATGACTTAATCATGAAAGTAGTATCTTAACCCCTCTGTTTGTTCAAAGTAAGTCACTAAATCCAGCCTATACTCCTGGGGAGAAGATTATACAAGAGCTTGAATCCGAGCAGGTGGCGATTGGCCGGGGATGGGGGCATCTTAGAGTTGCTCAGCTGCACTAGTCTTCCTCCTTTTGCCCTGTGCAGTCTCTTCTCAGCACAACCAGAATGACTGTGTTAAAACACGGGTTAGATCAGGTCACTCCTCTGCTTAGGATTCTCCAGTGACACCTACCTCCCTTGGAGTGAAAGCCAAAGTCTTCACCATGACCTCTCTGTCCCCATGTGACCTGGTGGTGTTTCCTCTCCGAGCTCACCTCATTCCACTCTTCCCATTGCTCTCTCTGCTGCAGCCATGCTCGCTCCTTAACAGATTCCTTGAACAGAGCTGGCAGGCTTGCTCCTCTCTCAGGTCCTCCGTGCTTCCTATTGGATTCTGCCGAGAATGTTCTCCCCCCAAATAGCTGTGTGGCTACCTCCCTCACTTCCTTCAGATATTTACCCAGTGCCATCTCACTGAGGCCTTCAAGGCCTTGAGATCTGAATTCTAACCTAGCCCCTCTCTCTTCCACACTTCCTGTAGCCCTTTTTCTTGCTGTATTTTTCTTTTCAGCATTTCCTTCCACGTACCATTGTGTATGTTTCATGTCTTTATACTGCTTAGTGCCTGTTTCTCATAGTAGAAGGTAAGCTCTATGAAGGTAAGGATTTTGTCTGTCTTATTTTTACTCATCCCTGCAGTGCCTAGATGAATGCCTGGAACAGATGCTCAGGCAATACTTGCTGAACAAATCATTGGGCTCTGAAGTATTAGAGATATGTTGACACTGATTTTAGAGAGGGTATGTTAAATAGGGTTTGTTTTAATTGCCAGTGTTTATTGATTGGTGGTAGTGTTGAGGGTTTTCTCCTCTCTAAAATCTGATTTTTTTTTTAAGATTTTATTTATTTGACAGAGACAGAGAGATCACAAGTAGGCAGAGCAGCAGGCAGAGAGAGAGGGGGAAGCAGGCTCCCCACCAAGCAGAGAGCCCAATGCGGGGCTCAATCCCAGCACCCTGAGATCATGACCTGAGCTGAAGGCAGAGGCTTAACCCACTGAGCCACCCGGCTGCCCCTAAAATATGATTTTTAAAAAGGCATTATATTTATGTGATTCAAGAATTAAAGTACCCTGTCCCCCAAAAGCTGTTTCCCTCCCTGGTTTGCCTCCCCCAGATGTAATCACTACTTATTATTATGTGTATTTCCAGTGTTTCTTCATATGAACACAGATATAAGAGACTGTGCATTCTTATCTTCCCCCCTCCTTCTTATACAAAAGTTAGCTTTTTCTACGCTCTGTTCTGTATCTTGCTTTTTTCACTTCATGTATCCTGGAGACCCTTACTGAGAGGGACTTTGAGGCTGCATCGTGGGATTGGCAGGAAAGAGCATCTTGCTTGATCTGTCATGTCTGCCTTTATGCCAAGGGGGAGCTATGACTTGCCACGCAGTTATGACTCTGTTGTTGAGGAGTAAACAGACCTGGGGTCACATCCTTGCTTCACCACTCACTAGTTCTGAGACCTTGTTCAAGGGACTTAACCATGCGGACCTTCAGTATCTTTACTGGTAAAATGGGATTATTGGGAAGATTAGTGATAATGTAAACACCTGACCCATAATGGTCATCCCTTACTATGGTTATAAAAACAAGTCATTTCAGATGATTTAGAGGTGCAGATTAAAAATTACAATGTTGTAAAAATTATAGTGTAAGACATTTCAATGTTTTTTGGTAAGCATTTTTCTTGGAATTTGTTTCATGGCTAGCTACGATTCTTTTCTCACAAGAACTAGGACAGCTGAGGCTCAGAGAGACACATAATAAACGGGTGAAACCCAGGACTATTGGTTTCTGTACCATCGTTCCATTGAAGTCTGGATCAAATGTGAAAAGTTTGGCATTGTCATGCCTACAGGGTAACTTCATACATCCCGTATCCACACATGTGCTCCTGATTTAAAAACCAGTTTTTTCTATTAAATTGGCCCCCAGATAAACACTAAAGACATTTGTCTTGAGAAATTACTCATTAAGGACACGGTGGCACATTTCTTAGGTTCCAAGACTAAGATCAGATCTTTGGGAAAGAAGGGCTGTATAAAACCCTTGGCCAGCCTAATGTTTCTTTCCCAATTTCTTGTGAGTCTGGACAGGTAAGTGGAACAGCTCATGGTTTTATAAACTTCATTTTTTAAAATGGTGTTAATAGGTTGTGGTCTGTATTGGGATTTGAAAGTAATTATAAGCTGCTAATGAGATGTTCTTTTTTGATTGCTCTTCTCTTAAAAATAGATGTCTATTTAGTAGACTTTTTCTTCCTTGACCTCGAGTCCCCTTGGAAGAGAGTTATCAATACTTTGTCTAAAGCTGGCAAGGGATGCAGATGGTTCTCCTTTCAGGTCCTCTAAGGAAGTACCATTTTCTGGACCTATGCTGTTTGTTGCTGTTTGCTTTGAACTTTTTTCCTGAAGTATAACATATATAAAGAGAAGTGTATACATTACAAGTATGCAGCTCAGTGAAGTATCACAAATGGGACACACTCAGATGAAGAAACAGGTTATTACCAGTACCCGGACAACCCTCCTTGTGTGCCCTTCTAGTCACTACCTCTCAACCATCACCGCCAGGGGAACCCTGGTCCTGACTTCTAACATCATAGATTAATGTGGGCTGTTTTTGAATTTCATGTAAATGAAATCCTGCAGTATGTACTCTACTTTCTGGCTTCTTTTGCTGAACATTCTGTTTATCATTGCATGTAGCTGCGGACCATTCATTCTCATGGCTGAGCAGTATCACTACAATCTGCGTATCTGTCCTTGGGTTGATGGACATTTGGATAGTTTCCAGTTCTTTGCTTTTATGAATAGTGCTATTGTGAACGTTCTTGTACGTGTCTTTTGGTGAACATATGTTTGCATCTCTGTTGAGTACAGCTCAGAGGGAAATTGCTGGGTCAGAGGATATATGTGTGTTCATCAGTGGTAGAATCTGCCAAACAATTTTCCAAAATGGTTATATCCATGTACCCTCCCACCAGCAGTAGGTGAGAATTCCATTTGTTCCATATCCTTGCCATACCTGGTTTTTTTTTTTTTTTTTGCCCTTTTACAATTTAGCCATTTCTACAGGCTTTTTCCTTATAATCTTCAAAATAATGGAAAGGTGATGTTATTTCTACTTGGGCAGGCATTTTCCTCTACCCTATTTATAGGAGATCACAAAGTGTGAAGGCCAGAGGCTTGGGAATTCTGGGTCTGGGTGTCTTTCCTATAAATGGCCACTCTGGAAGAAGTGTCGTAAGGAAAGTAGAACCTGGGTGAAGGGGCTCGCCGGGTGACGGCAGAGAGTGCACACGCTGCACATGTGAGCAGTATTTATGGTGGCTGCTAGTACTTGGTAAGCTACACGTGAAATTTATTTTAATCATTTCAATAGGGACCTGTCCCTATTTAGGGCTTTCTCTCGATTTATAAAGAACCTTTAGGAATGAAAGGAATTTTTGTGTACAAGTAGAAGAAATAACTGAAGAAGTATGACTTGCCATCTAAACCATTCTTCTCCAGGCACTCTGTTGTCAAGAGTAAGGTTGTTGGCACCCAGTGTCATTACTTAGGAAGGAGGCTTTTGATCATTTTGAACTGACCTTACATTTGAAGCAAAATGTTCACATTTGGATAATTTAATATAAAGAAAAGCTGACACTTTTTTTTTTTTTTAAAGATTGGTTTATTTTAGAGAGAGCAAGAGTGTGGCAACAGGGGTTGGTGGGGGGGCAGAAGGAGACTCTGAAGCAGACTCCATCCTGAGCCCAGAACCCCATGTGGGCTTGATCTCATGATCCTGAGATCACGACCTGAGCCAAAATCATGAGTCAGAGGCTTAACAAACTGTACCACCCAGGCACCCTTTGAGACTTTTTTTAAAAGCAAAAATGAACTAGGATATGGTGAGTTCCTAAAACATTTACCTCCAAGCCTCCTGAGAAGAGCAACAAAATGTCAATGATACCTGTTTCTAACAAGTTTTCAGAAGGAAATAATGCTTCTATAGCACAAATTCAGTTTGGGAAATTGCTTTCCTTAGGATATGATTGAAGAAAGAGGTGTAATTTTTAAAGGAAGAGAGGAATTGAAAAATTGTTAATAACTTTTCAAGTTGTGGTCTGAATAAAAACCATGTGCTTTGAAGCAAGAAAGACTTCTGGAACCCCTGTGCCATCCTTGCTTGTGGTTAGTGGAAGGAACACCCCCAGTGCTGTGCTGCTCGCATGATAGCACACGGGGTTTGAACAGTGTTGGGAATCCTTGATATATCTTAGCCAACTTTTAAAACAGTATTTAAAAGTCAGTTTTTATCTGACTTCAGTATGGTCTGGTGCCTGCATTGGTATTAGATGTAGTCAGTAGATGGGTTTTTTTCCCCCAAAGATTTATATATTTATTAGAGAGAGAGAGAGAGAGCATGAGGGGAAGCAGACTCCCTGCTGAGCAGAGAGCCCAATGCTGGGCTCTGTTCGGGAGATCATGACCTGCACTGAAACCAAAAATTAGACACTTAACCGACTGAGCCACCCAGGCACCCCAGTAATGGTTTCTTAACGTATTGTCTGGGGAATGACAGCCTAGCAAGCAACAGGCTCCATTGAAAAGCTAAGTTGTAGCTTAATTGCAGATAGTGAAGGTAACATTTCATACTGTGATATACCAACAGTGAGTGAATATAATTTCTCATTTTGATAACTGACATAATACAAAATTTCATCAATTCCCAATCCCAGAACTTTTCTGCATTTTAAGATCTTTGAAATCAGGGTGTGTCTTAAATCCAGTGTCATAATTTAGTTGACAACATTTTGTCTTTCCTAGTGGTACATAAATAACATGTCTTGTAATAGATGATGTATTAGATTCAGCGGAATGTGGTCAAATAGAAACCAACAGAGTTTGAGTTGGGAAACTAGACTAGATGATTCCAAACTGTATTTTATGGTTCCCTGGTCATTTCCTGGGGGGGCGATATGTTTCACATATTGGAATGTGAGTAGGATTTCAAGTATAGAAAGTGCTCTGCTATTCTTTCAAAAAGAAGTTTTAAAAACCCATATAAGCCCTTCATTTTCATGTTATGATGTATCAGACAGGAGCATCTTCCTGCACAGTATTCCGATGGTAGAAGGATATAGATGCAGTTTCGGAAACTCTGCCGCTCTCTTCCTCCGGACACCCAAGCATCACCTCACACAGCGGCGCGCACCAGCTGTCCTGCCAGCTCCCTCTCCTGCGTTCATGTGCACTGTTACACAGACAGCTCCAGCTGATCCGTGTCAGTTCATTTCATAAATGACACAATTTTATCTTTTTGATCCTACAACTTAGCATTACGTTTTGAATTTTTGGAACTTATTTTGGAGGCTTTTCTAGGTTAGTACATGTGGGTGTCTGCCATTTTTTAGTGGTTCTATAGATTTCATTGTATAAACGGCCCAAGAATCCTTACCACTTTGTCCATGAAGAATGATAGAGGTCATTACTGATGAGGGAACAGAAGGGAAGCCGAGGACAAAGCATCAGCTGATGCCCTGCAACCTCCCCGCAACCCCCACTCCAGGGTGGGACATGTGTGACATTCTTTCAGGAATCTCCCAGCTATCTTAAAGTTAATGCCTTGCTAGAGTGGAGAAACAACCTTAACTTGGCAATGGGAAGGCCTCCATATCTTGTAGGTCCTCTTTAGCATATGAAAGTTCTTTTGAAACCTCCTTTTTTCCTTAACCGCCCCCCCCAACTTTTAGGTATATTATTCCACCCCTCAGGAACCCCACAGCAGCTCTTTCTGCCCACATCCGGTGCTTTAATAAACCCCCATTTTGCACAAAAGACACCTCGAGAATTCTTTCTTGGCCATTGGCTTCGAACCCTAACATCATCTTTCCTACATCAGTTACCAAAGCTCACACAGTTGGGTTGCATTTAGAACCTGGGTCTTCTGGTCCCCAGTTGGTGTTTTTTTTCTAGTAGTACTGGACTTCTTCTTCTTTTTTTTTTTTTAAGATTTTATTTATTTATTGAACAGAGAGAGAGATCACAATTAGGCAGAGAGGCAGGCAGAGAGAGAAGGGGAAGCAGGCTCCCTGCTGAGTAGAGAGCCTGATGTGGGGTTCAATCCCAGGACCCTGGGATCATGACCTGAGCCGAAGGCAGAGGCTTTAACCCACTGAGCCACCCAGGTGCCCCAGTACTGGACTTCTGTGTACAGATTCTATAGCCAGCTATAGTGAATTCATCACTTTGGTTCCATTTTGCTTATATAAAACCAAACATTATACTTGGAAAATAAAAACTTTGGTACTTTTGTAGTATTTGCATATATATATTTTTTGCCCTTCTTGGGAAAAGAGTTTTATTTATACCTGGATATTCTTTACACAAAAGTGGTTGGTTAACAAAACTTAATGATTCCCTGCTGCCATCTTCCAGCCACTTCCTACTTGATCTGGAATGCTCTCTTACTGTTTTGGAGTTGCTGTCTACTCTGAGAAGACTCTTCTCATGTCTGTGCTCCCTGCTGTTTTCTTCACTTACTGTGTATCTCCAGGCTCCTGGGTGAGCCCCTTGCTGCCCTCTGTGGCCTTGCCCTCCCATTTTCCCTGCCTTTCTGGTCTCTGATTCCCTGCTCCAGTTGTTCCTATCGTGGTGCCATCAGGCCCCAGTGCCAAGAGACCCAAGTGTCCAAGGGGTTTGGAATGTTACTCCCACGCGACATACTGGCAGCTACTCTCCCAGCTTTCAAGCAGCTCCTGGGCTTGAAATTCCAGTGAATGTTTGCTGGTTCCTGGGCTCAGGAATGTGCGTGTACACATCCTGTGGCTGGGATAATTGACTTTATGTGCTGTGTGATGGAGACATGGCCAAGGGCAAATGAAGGAAAGGTAACTTTGAAAACAAGAGCATTAGGCAAAATTAATTTAAATGGAAATTTGAAGGCTGAAAACCAACTACTTTTTAAATGGATAATTTTAAAAGTTAGGTTTTAGTACTGGAACATATTTCTCAAGGCTGTTTATGTATATGTTGCGAAACAACTATGTCCTTGCAGAAGTGTTTTAGTGTTGTGTTCCCCTTTTTATCCTCCTAGTCAATTAGGCTACTGAAGTTAATAGATTTAGTGCTCTGTTTTTTAAGAAGACTTTGGGATCATCAACTTTCATATGGTTGGTTCTGTTCCAGAAGGGTGGCTGTCTGGCTAATAGAACAGTCCTCGACTCTGTGTTACTGGGAACGCTCAGAATTAGTACAGAAGGAGAGGATGAGCTGCTGGAGGGTTCTGTTCATTCAAGGAATATGTGTTTATTTTAGAAAAATGAGATGAGAATTTTCAGCCAGCACAAAGTAAAATATTTTAGGTTAGTTTCTATAGTGTCCACATCGGTCCAGTAGGGTTTATTCCTGTGTTTATGTTTTTGTTTAAAAGATGGCAATAGTGTTTTGGGGCCAGCTTTTGGCCCTGTGCTGAGTTCTTTCTACTTATTCCTCACAACCGTGCTGTGAGGTAAGTACTGTTTTTCTCCTTGCTTCATCTCGGTCACAAACCCGAGGTGGTTACCATTACCGCTCCTGTCTTGCAGCTAAAGAAACCAAGGCTCCAACGAAGCACTGTGTGTGAGCAAGATCACGTGGTAGTGAGTAGTGGAGCCAGGGTTGCTACCCACGGCCCTCTTGGTCTTTGATGGCTGTCCTTGGAAAGTTGCCCTGGGGCGCTCTGACTGACCCGGAGGAGCCAGACTGTGCTCTGACCATGGCTGCCTTGCCTCCTGTTGGAGTAACTGTGGCAAGCTGCTTTTTGCTTTAGTGTCTTCATCTGTAAAGTTGACATAGTAAAAGTGCATTATAAGGGTTGTGGGAATTCAGACAGTGCTTGGTGCACAGTAGTACTCGGTAACTGTAGCCGTCATTGTCACCTGGTGCTTCTCACTAATTCTGTATTTCGGACAGGAATGCTTTCTGCTGTGAGTAACAGAAGACCAGTTTTGGCGGCTTGAATAAGGGTTTCTTTTTTCTCGCCTAACAAGAAGTCTGTGGGTGTGGAGAGAGTGTGGGCCTTCATTCAGTTGTTGTGTGCGGCTTTCGGGCCCAGCGCCTGGCTGTCTGTGCATGCCACCCTCCGTGGCACCTCACGTGCTTTAGCTCACAGGATGGCTGCCGCAGCTCTGTGTGTCCTATCACACTGGGGAGTGCCGAGGGGGCCTGAAAGGCCATTCCACACTCTTCATTTTCCCTTCATCAGGAAGAGCAGAAGCTGTCCACAAAATGTACGGCAGACTTGTGCTTCATCTCATAGGCCACAACTAGGGCTCACTGCCGATCCCACCTGCAGCAGGAGCCGGGGAAGGGTATATTCAATAGTGTGTAGAGGTAAACTTCCAGAAAGTTGGCAGTCTAGCTGATACTCCTTGGGATAGCTTGACATCTGCCATGGTGGGAATCTGTACATCACAGAAACCAGCAGACACTCACTACACCTCAGGCCCCTTCCCCAAGCTGGTGGTAAAACATTGACCAACATACCATTAGGTGTCTTAAACTCCATACGCTGGACGGAAAGGTGGCAGGGAGTGGAGGTAAGAGGTGGGGATTTGAAATGATCATTGGGTCAGTCAATAGCAGCATCTGCCAAGGTCAGTAAACTGTTTCAGGCTTTTAATAGCAGTGACTGCTGAAAATCAGAGCCAAGGAGGACCTTCCGAGGTTGTCTGGGACACCTGCTTCATTCGACTGAGGAGAAGCTGAGGCTCCAAGAGAATGCGCTCTGCTCCAGAGCCCCAAATCAGGGAGTAAAGTGGCCCTCCCGGAACCCAGGTGTCCTGCCAGCTCAGCACCCACTCTTCAGAACTTCACCCTTCTGCCTCCTCCCCCTCTCCTCTGCACCCTACTCCCAGCACTTGCCCACACAAATGCTCCTTTTGCCAGCTTTGCTAGTGCCAAGAAGTTTTCCTGCTGTCTTCTGTTGGTTTCCCAGAAAACCTGCTTGCTTTAAACTCCTTTTTTTGGTTTCGTTTTGTTTTAGAGAATACAGCATTGAATTTTCTTTCAATGGAAGAAATATAAAAGAATTTGCTATAGTATAGTATAAACTAATGTAGAAATTTAAGAATATACCTAATAGGATATACCTAGTTTTGACCCATACTTGTTCACAGTAGGAAACGAAGCTTAACTCAAGATTAACTTTAGTCTTTATTTAAAAAAAAGTCTAATAAACTTTTCCATATGTTTGTGTCTAACTCTCCCCATAGATGGGAAGCTCTTTGGGGCCAGGCTCCATGGGCAGCCCTGTTGTCATCCCGGTGGGGATGGACTTGCTCACAGCTCTGCATGTGGCGGGCGCTTAGCAAATGTTTGCTGAATGAATCAATGACTGCCCAACTTAGACCAGCTTTGTGTCTTCAGATATATAAAGTTAATCAGCAGCTGTTCTCTTAGGGTGGGTTTTGGATTAGAAATGTCTGAATTGGGGCACCTGGGTGGCTCAGTGGGTTGAGGCTCTGCCTTCGGCTCAGGTCATGATCTCAGGGCCCTGGGATTGAGTCCCGCGTTGGGCTCTCTGCTCGGCGGGGAGCCTGCTTCCTCTCTCTCTCTCTGCCTGCCTCTCTGCCTACTTGTGATCTCTGTCTGTCAAATAAATAAATAAAATCTTTAAAAAAAAAAAAAAAAGAAATGTCTGAATTGTAACCCTTTACACTTTAGTCTCTCAGCTATCTGATATGACTGATGGAAACAGGAGGCCCACAGATAATTATGGCTTCATTGGTGTGAAGACATGGAGGGAGAGGATGGGGTGGAAATGGGGCTTGAAACTGATTCGATTGTTGGAAAGATGTGAATTTCCAGGAGCAGTCATTGAGATATCCTTACGGCCTCTCTAGCCTCCCATTTTTTTTGAGTTGGGTCTCATGTCTGCTCTCTTCTTGTGTATTCATGGGATGCGAGTTTTGTCCTATTGAAACCCCCTAATTCCTCATTTTGAAGAAGTCTTAGTATGAAAGAGACTTCTCATAGCTTTGTTAAAGACAAGTGTAAGATATTTTTTTTCTTTACATGATTAAATGATGTTCTTAATCACAACGCTGCATGTTTATTTACCTACAGCCAAGCTACATCAGTGATGTGGGACCCCCTGGTCGAAGTTCTCTGGATAGCATTGAGATGGCCTACGCCCGGCAGGTGAGCATGCTCTCAGAGATCAGACCCAGGAAAGTTTTATGTGAGCACTCTGGGGAGTAAAAGAGAACCAAGACTTCATGTGAAAGTCAGACCTTGAAAACAAATTGGGTTTTCCTTCAGAGGATGGTTAATATTTTACTACCTGGGTCACTGGAGAATTCCATCAAATTGGGTAACAAAATGCCTCACATTTGACTTAGGGAAATGGAAATCTGCCCTCTACACTGACCAACGCATCGCATTTTGCATTTGGCAGTAGCCCATGTACAGTAAAGCCTCAGGTAATTGCACTGCTTAGCGAATGGAGCTCTCTATTAACTGAGTTACCTGGTAGGCTGATGGTATTATGAGAAATCTTTCTTCACCCCTTGTTGATAGAAATTTTCTAAATGCTTTTCTGCTTTGGTAAGCATGGTGCACTTACCACTCTCAGATATGGTCCTGGAGAAGCTCCTGTATTTTGGGGGTTGTGGTTCTGGTTGTATATCATGGTTATGCAGTAGCATAGAGATGGACTGAGATGCTTAGTGGTAAGCACAGGGGCTGTTGGACTGAAACTGCCCTGAGGAGACAGGACACACCTGGAATTGACTTTTTGAGTAAAATCGTGCTGGCTGCCTGTGTGTTTCATTATCATTTGCTGTTCTTCCGCACAAAATAGTGTCAAGATTGAAGGGAAAACAGATTTAGATTTCTCTCTTTCTCCCTGCTGCATCTCCATCTTTTTTTTTTTTTTTTAAGGTTTTATTTATTTATTCATGAGAGAGAGAGAGAGGCAGAGGGAGAAGCAGGTTGAGGGAGCCTGATTTGGGACTTGATCCCAGGAGCCTGGGATCATGACCTGAGCTGAAGGCAGACACTTAACCGACTGGCCCACCCAGGCACCCATCCATCCTTTAAATTTCACCTTTGTTATGTGGATGACTCCTCCCATTGCCACAGCCACCACCAGAGCTCAGGTCTAATGAAATAATAAGCTTGTGAGTAGAGAAACTGTCTCTTCTGTATCTTTGAAATTAAGACTCCATGAAACTAACATTTTCTAGATTTAGGATACCATGTCATATATCTCTTTATAGGGTTGTCCCCTTCAGTGGAGAGAGAATCTTTGTGTTGAACAAAGTTCATTGCAAAGGGAAGGCTCCTGATAAATGCACATTGAGTGAATAACCACCACGTTGTAGTTTAAAAACCATTTTATTTCATCATTGTAATGCTCCTGGAGGCTACGTGATACCATCCCCCCAGATAAAGTAGAGGGAAATAAGGTTCAGTGGGGTCCTGATTTGTCTAATCTCACTACCTTGTTCAGTGCTTGGTAGGACAGGGACTTCAGATGCAAAGAGTATAGAACCTACAAGTTTTTACCATCACTATTGTAGTTTTTTTAAAATAAAAATCAAAGTAAGAGTGGTTTTCCCATACCTTAAACATCACGTAGTTACTTTTTCTTAAAGAAAATGTTCCTAAGGAGCAGGGATTCTTTCCTGGAGAAAATTGGTACCCCGGACATGCAGCAGCTGCTCTTCTAACCCGCGTGGAGGGCTGCAGCCTGACACTACTCTCTCAGTCCACCAGCCCTGGCTTGGGGCCTTTCAGTCCTTTTGCCAGAAGGATTACCAGACTCTGCCTCAGGTTCTTTGGCAGCAGCAGTGGAAGTCTTCCCAATATCTCATCTTCCCCTTTGGCCCTCACTTGCTGGGGCAGAGGGTCTGGTGGGCAGAGAGGCCCGGCATTGCCTGTGGTCCTCTTCTACCAAGACCACCCTCCTTCCACTCTTCAGCTCTTAGGAAGGCCAGGGTAGCAGCTCTGTTTGTTGTGTTGGTGCTGCCGCATGAATTTCAAAGGCATATCTGGGAAGCTGGCCAGAGGCCTCGCCCTCCAGGCAGAATGGATGGCTCAGCCATATTGAGGAAGGAAAGCTTGGCTGAAGCTTCTCGTGATCTTTGGGCAGAAGCCGGCTTCAGAACTGCCTCAAGGGGTTTTAAAAAGGAGAGGAGAAAATAGAAATTGTGCCATTTATTTTGCCTTTTATTTCAGATTTATATCTATAACGAGAAGATTGTAAATGGACACCTGCAGCCTAACCTGGTGGAACTCTGTGCTTCGGTGGCGGAGCTGGATGATAAGGTAGTGCCCGGAGCTAACCCAGGGAGAAATGCTGCGTCAGCTGTTCAGATGGGATTAGCAGCTCGCTGATGGTGCAGAGCTGTGCTCAAGAGACGCCCTGCTCCGTGGAATAAAATGTTAACTGTCCTTCAGAGTTTTATTTTAAATAACTTTGGGTGGATTTTGATGATGATGCCACGTACATGTATTTTTAATGCATCTTTAGAAGGCCCAGCCGGGATCAATTAATGGTCACAGGAGGTCTCCCTGAGCTGTATTGCTTTGAAGTCCAGTCAGGACTCACTGGTTTTCCTCCTCAAAATACCAGGCCGTTCTGCATGAGCCGAACTGTAAAGGTGATGTGGTTTTCACATCAGGGAGCCCCTTCAACGTTACTCAGGCGTGGTCTTTAGGTGCGTGCTTATAGGCCGCTGCTTCCCTGACTCCCTGTCTTTATTGCTTATTCCTGTCCCCCAGTTCTTATCTGTGGTCAATTTTCTCCCCTTAGGGGGAAGAAAGTGGATGGATGGGTGGATGGGTAGGTGGCCAGGAGGAATGGGAAAAAGAGGGAAGGATATAATGGAAGCAAATACTCATACACAGATGGGGAGCAGGAGAAAGATGATGGTCCTCAAAGATGCCTCTGATTTTTTTTTTTTTTTTAGACAGTAAAATATAAAGCAGTGCAACTAAATCCAAAGAAAAAAGTTAAGAATCCATCTACCATCTCCACCTAGAAAGAGTCACATTTGGGTGGATTTTCTACAGTTTTAGTTTCTGTGGGAGACAGAACAGGATTTTCTCTCCTCCTTTGGAAAAAGTGTACACCTGCTTTTCTCCAGTGTGCTGCCTTCCAGGATTCTTAACTTTAGAATATTGCAGAGCATTTAGGGAATCCATTTATAAGGAGAGATTTACAGCCAGGAGGATTCTGGGGAGATGGAGTCCCATCTGTGTGGTGATAACATGGAGAGAATGGCGTTCCTGTCCTGGGAGGCTGGCACGGAGGCGTCTCTTGAAGGGAGTGGGTGGGAAGGAGGATGGGAGGCTGAGACACAAAGGTGGGGTCAGACCAGTGGCCCCTGGAGAGTCTCTGAGAGACAAAACCTGTATTATTTAGGTTAAACTGTATTTTAAGCCTTAAGAAACTCAAACAACCTTGTAAGGACTGAAATGCAGCTACTTGAGTTGATACTTCTAGGGCTTTGGACAGTCATACATGTATTCACCCTCTGTGAGGGATGACCCCCTGGAATTCAGTGTTGCTTTTACTGTTGTGCAGTCTTCATCCTGTGGGTGGTTATGGTGGACCTGGCACAGTCAGTGCTCTGAAAGCCGGCTGGGGACAGGGGCGCGCGGCAGGGCTGAGGTGTGTCTTGCGTGCGAGCTTGAGCCTGTGGGCCTCAGATGGAAACTAGTAACCTCTCCCTTGCCCTGCCTTCTCTACCTCTGAGCTCAGAGCCGTGAAGAGCCAGGCTGCTTCTCCGGCCCTGCAGCATTGTCACGTGCAGTCTCTTTTACGTGCAGAACATCTCTGACCTGTGGACCATGGTGAAACAAATGACAGATGTGTTGTTGGTGCCGGCGAGTGATGCCCTGAAGAGCCGCAACAGCGTGGAGGTGCGCATGGAGTTTGTGAAGCAGGCCTTGGCATACCTCGAGCAGAGGTAAGGTGGCAGTGGGCGCGGTTGGCTTCACAGTCCCCACAAGTCAGCGCATTCTCAGGCCTTCCGCAGTCTCGGGCTGAGGGCTCCATAGCGAGAGCCAGTCCTGCTTTCAGAAGCACTGCTTTGCCAGTGCTGGGTCTGTAGTAGTATAAAATCATGGCCAGTGGGAGTGCTGTTAGACTTTTCATTTTCTCTTTCTCTGCTCTCTGGCCCTCAGTATGGAGACATCAGGATTATTAGGCCACAGGCTTAGGTCAGGATCCTATTCCCTAATGTTTTCTCTGAGCATTTTAAGTTTTACACCTGGCAATATTACCACCTTCACGCCTTAGGAACAGTCCATGAACCTTTATTTTCCTTCTGGCTCTATTCCGTTAATCCCTATGCTTCTGGATCCTTCCCAGCTGCTAATGCCTGTGATTTGTGCCTGGGTCACTTTGCCACCTCTTCACTCACTGGAATTGGTCACCGAGGGGGTTGTGCCTGTGCTCTTGTACTCTAACTATTGTCCCCTTCACTGGTAGGGCCCGTGCCACTCCTTCCTCCCTGCAGACACTCCTTCCAGCTCTGAATTTGCCGGCAGGGGTTGTCATGAGTGTGCAACAGACCCTCTTTATTTCAGAGCGGGCTGCTGGGCCCCTCTCTGCTCATTGGAAAAGAGAAAGCAGGGTTGAATACACTTGCTAAATGGCGGCTCTTTCCAGTGAGCCTGTGTAGCTGCCAGTGCCCTTTAGCAACAAAGTAATCCTTGTTAGAAAGTCCTAGATTTCCTTGTCAATGAGCTGAGTTAGTTCAGAATTGGTACCACAGAGAATAGGTTTTTATACCGAATGCTGTAGTAATTATACAGTTGCTACCTGAGATGAACACCATCAGACATAAACTCACTAGCTTCCATTCCCTTGTTAAGAAAAATCCAGACCTCCAGATGTTTTTGTTTTGTTTTGTTTTTATTCTTTTTTGCGTTGGTACAAAAGAGTTTATAAAGTATTCTGTTAGGCTTTTGCTAAATGTTTGTAATGTAAATTTTGGTTATTGGTCTGCAGTCATAAAGATCCTAATGTATATTATATTATAGTACTGCTACATGTAGCAAAAGAGTCCAAATTTCTTGGAATATATAAGAATCTTTAGGGTTGTTTGTTTTTTGTTGTTTATTTTTTAATGGGTATATGAATGCTCGTGACCACTTTTTCTTTAGTAAATCTACTCCTTAACATTCATGCTTGACTTTACCAGAGGTATCAAGCATTCCTTGGTTTTGTGTCTGGTAAGTCATCCCATTTCATTTATTACTCTTTTCACTTCACTTATTTAATTTTGTTTTTTATAATTATTTTTTTCCCTTAATTCCTTTGGCAGCACTGGAGCTGCTTGCAAGTTTCCTGTCCACAATTATTGTAACCTTATGGTCCTTTCATTCTAGTGGCATCACTCCCTCAAGGCATGTTTTTTGTTTTTGTTTTTGTTTTTTTTCTTAAAGATTTTATTTATTTATTTGACAGAGATCACAAGCAGGCAGAGAAGCAGGCAGAGAGAGGAGGGGAGGCAGGCCTCCCGCAAGCAGGGAGCCAGATGCAGGGCTCGATCCCAGGACCCTGGGATCATGACCTGAGTGGAAGGCAGAGGCTTTAACCCACTGAGCCACGCAGGTGCTCCGAGGCATGTTTTTTAAGAATTCATTGTTCTCTTTTGATAAAAGGACTATTTCAAGATGATCATATTCTTTTTTTTTTTTTAAGAGAGTGTGAGTTTTGGGGGGTGGTACAGAGGGGGAAAGAGAGAGAGTCCTAAGCATACTTCGTGTGGAGCCTGATGCGGGGCCTGATCCCACGACCCTGAGATCATGACCTGAGCTAAAATCAAGAGTCAGACTGAGCCACCCAGGTGCTCCAGTTATACTCACTTTTTAAAAGAATTTTTGCCAATGCAGATCTACTGACAGCATGGCAAAGTAGACCCAGTCCCAAATGATTTTTACATATAAGGCTTAAAATAACTGAGAAAATACAGGGTTGGTTGATCTGTTCCTGCTGCATTCCAAATTTGAAACAGGAGGCTATATTTTTCTCAAGCCCTAAAGGAATTCAGACTGCTTCTTTAACTTAGGCCTTTATCAGCACATGGGTTGTCTTAATTTAAGTCAGAAGAGACTGTAGTGGGTATCCGTTTGTCCCAGCTGCCACAGGATTTGGTTCTCTAATCTCTTTTCCAGCCTCTGCTTTTAAATACTTCCAGTGATGGGGGAACCCACTACATTTGTTAAATTGAATTTTGTCTATTTTTCATTATAAGAATGCTACATGCTTATTATAGAAATTGAGGGAAATGCCAAAAGGCCTGCAGAAAGGGGAGAGGCCCCCTATACCACATCCAGAGGCTCCTGTACCTTTTCAATTTCCTTTTCCCCCCTTTTTGATATATGAATATTTTGTTTTATTTTCTTTTTATACTTATGAGCCAAATGTGTACAATATGTGGTTTTATGTAGTTTGCTTTTTTAATTCTTTGTCAGTATAATTTTTGGTAACTGTCAAATTCCATTGAGTCTTTTTTTGGGGGGGCGGTAATTGACATTTAGATGTTTCTCTCTCTGTGTCTCTCTCACATACTCTCATTCTGTTATTTTACTTAATCCGGTATTGAATATCTTTGTGCATATGGAGCACCTGACTTTGAGTCAGTCTGTTTTGCTTTGGATAAGAAATATATTTAGAAAGTTCTTTATTATATTAACCCCACATTTGGGTATCTATAACTAGAACCATTTCATCTTAGTGTGGAAGCACTTTAAAGACGGTACAGATTTTAGGGATCTGCAGGGTTTAAAAATGCATGCTAGCAAATAAGCGAAGAGGGAATGATAGAAAATCATTGGCAACCATCAGTGTGATAATTGGTTCAGTAGGGGCAGCAAAGGAAACTGAAATTATTGGGTAGAAGATTGTTGGTAAACAGAATATCCACATGACTCCTAAGTATTACCCACAGGGTACTTACCAGTTTCAAAGAGAAAGGTACTACTTTTACAGCAGTGAAGTCTGGTGAATGACAATTTTAACCAAGTGATCAAACCGAATATTACCTGCCTCGTGGTGGGGCTCCGTGGTCAGTACCAGCATCTGCTGTGTGGGATTCTTGGCAAAAAAGTTGAATCTGAATCAAATCATGAGGAAATTGTCCAGCTTATAGGACATGCCACCAGACAGCTGGCCTGGATTCTTTTTAAAAGGTCAGTGTTGGGGCGCCTGGGTGGCTCAGTGGGTTAAGCCACTGCCTTCGGCTCAGGTCATGATCTCAGGGTCCTGGGATCGAGTTCCGCATCGGGCTCTCTGCTCAGCGGGGAGCCTGCTTCCTCCTCTCTCTGCCTGCCTCTCTGCATACTTGTGACCTCTCTCTGTCAAATAAATAAATAAAATCTTTAAAAAAAAAAAAAAAGGTCAGTGTTGTGAAAAGGGGTTGTAGGGTTGCCCTAGATTAAAGGAACTGGAAGTAGCAGGACAACTATGTGCCATGCATTTCCTCGCTTGAATCCTGGATGTGAGAGAGACACACACACTATGAAGGACGTTACTGGGAAATTTGAGTGTGGGTTATATTTTAGATAATAATGTTGTATTACTCTTCGGTTTCTTGGTGTCATAATGGTGTTGAGGTTGGGTAGGGACATGTTCTCATTCTTTGGAGATATATGGTGCAGTGTTTACAGATGAGGTAGCCCCTTATTTCTGTATTTTTGCAGAAGGGTTTGTTTTGTTTTGTTTTTATGGATTTCAAATGGTTCAGAAAAAACGTGGTATATGTATGTGTGTGTGTATGTATGTATATGTACATAATCTACTTAGAGAAAAAAATGTGTACACAAATGTTCACAGTGCTGAATCTAGGTAAAGGGTATAGGAGCATTCATTGGGCTGTTCTTTTAATTTTTTGTAGGTTTGAAATTTTTCAAGATAAAAAATTTTAAAAGAATCCACCAAAACATTCAGCTGTGAGCGGAAGCAGTCTGCATATTAGGCCTTAATGCATTGGAAGCCAACAGTTATGTTCCTCTAGGGACTCTTCTGAGTATCCACAGTGATGAGAAATCTTTACAATGGGTTGCTCCCCACTGAACAAATGATACAGTTTGCTTCACATGTGTGGTTTCCTCTTCTGTGTGAGGTTGGAAGTCCAGGCCCTGCCTGTGCAGTGCACAGTCTAATGGCATGGATGTAGCGGGTACACAGATATGTATATGTGTTTTCAACCTCTCTTTTTTCTTTTCAATTTTTCCAGTTATAAGAATTATACCCTTGTAACTGTCTTTGGAAACTTGCATCAGGCCCAGCTAGGCGGGGTGCCTGGGACTTACCAATTGGTTCGAAGTTTCTTGAACATCAAACTTCCGGCTCCCTTGCCTGGACTTCAGGTACTGGCATCTTTCTCTGTGTGTTGAGTTATACACCTGCAGCAGTCTCTCTCAGATAGGCATTTGCAGTTAAAATGAAGTTGACATGTGTAAACTGCTGTATGGCAAAGAGTATGGGGCTAGGAGGAAGGCTCAGGAGCCTTGGAAGGCTAGTATTAGGCTGGGTTTGACTGCTCAACTCAGAGCAGGGGAAGACACGGGTGGGGGGGCAGGCAGGATGTCGCTGGATTCTTGATGTATTTGGAAAGGAGGCCCCGTAGGACTTACTGAAGACTTGGATGTGGGTGTGACCGGCAGAGTCAGGGATGACTGTTGAGGTTGCTGGCTCAGACATCTGAAAGATTGGAGTTAGATATAGTTCCTAGAATATGACTGTTCAGCCCCTCCTAGTCCAGTTGGGGGAATTACATTTTTTTATACCATGTGCAAGGCACTAAACTGGAGCTTTGTACCAAGGGTGGTGGGATACAGAGGAGGCTATCTTTGTAAAGGATATGGGGTTCGCAGTGCCCTCTAAGGATAGGGGTTTATCTGCCAGAGGTCTTGGAAAAGGGTATTTCAATTGGAGGAACAGCATGAATACATACGTGGAGGCAGGAAAGGGTATCTCGCATCTCAGTCGTGTGGCAGGGCTTGGCAAACATCTGGCCAGCAGGTGTAGGTCTGCAGTACCAGTGTAAAGAGCTCAAAGGGGTTTAGAAGTGACACAGTTGGATCCAGTTTTATAAAGAGTCCAGTGAGGGGAGTGGTTGAGGGACCGAGAAAGGAAATCTGAGACCCACCTGTCCGGAGGAGTTGGGGAGAAGTGGAGAGAAAAGTAATCACAGGCTGCCAAGATGATGACAAAACCTGTTTGAGGATAGATAAGCTCAAGTTCAGGGAGACTGGGAATGGTGCTGCCTTCTCAGCTCCCCAGTGCCTGCCTAATACTGTGTCCAGAACCAAAGTACTCAATCAGTGGATGAACTGAGGAATGATTGAGAGTGCCAGTATCCATCTGACTGGTCTCAGTAGTGAACATATTATAAACTCAAGTGCAATATTGATGGTCTCTTATTGCTCAGTAAACATCTTCAGCCCTTGCTCTGCGGGGATTGCAAGGATGAGTGTCTGTGAATTGTCACAGAACATGTCACCCAGATACTGGCTACTAGAATTCTATGCTGAACCCACAGGCTGGCTGTCAGTCACGTGGGGCACGTAATGCTCTTGAAGAAAAGCTCTACAGCCAGACTGCGTTTACCAGCTTACCTTGGACAGGTTACTTCATATCCCTTTGCCTCAGTTTCCTTGTTTGTAAAACAGGAAGGGAGGATGCTGTTAATGGGCCGCACCTGGCAGGGCTGTTTTGAAATTGAAATGACTTTAATGTGAGGAGAGGTGAGTGCATCAGAAAGCCGCCAGCTAGCTTCGTTTGCTTGTTTATTTGAGCATCTTTCCTCTTCTAGGATGGAGAGGTGGAAGGCCATCCTGTGTGGGCATTAATTTATTACTGCATGCGCTGTGGGGACCTGTTTGCTGCTTCACAGGTGGTTAACCGAGCCCAGCACCAGCTGGGAGAGTTTAAAACCTGGTTCCAGGAGTACATGAACAGCAAGGACAGAAGGTATGGTGAATGAGATGGTGCATCCAGAAGAAGCCATGTGGAGTCAGCAGGGCGGCCCCCACTGGCATCGCCCTTTGACCCGTGCATGACTCAGAATAAGCTCCTGCTTAGGAAAAAAAAATGAAGTTTAGAAAGCAAGTGGAGCTGTCTTGGGAATAGCAGTTGAGAACATTAAAAGAGCACCATTCTGATACTGCTGTCTAGACTTACGTGTGTGTGTGTGTTGGGCATTTCTCTGTACCAGTGGGAAGGACTGTGGTTGGGAGAGTGATTTGACCACTCTGTGGATCCCAGGCATTTCAAGCGTGCTTTATAAAATGAAACTGTTGTATTCCACTTCATTTAACATGTGGTGCTTTTCCAGTTGGCCCACTATGAAAATGTTGCCACATACTTTGTAACTCGAAGGCTAGAATGAGAAGTTAGTAATTTTGAAATGTAATCACTGAAACTAAGCCAGGGGGTTATTTCTGTTTGTCTTTAGTTCTCTTCCATTAAGGAACTGCTAGGGATTAATTTTTCTCTGGGTTTTGTTAATGTAATTAGACTTTAGTTGTTACTCATTCAAATCCAATTTTAAATATACGTACATGTATCTGAAGGAGAAAATGGTGGTCACTCCATTTTCTCCTGTGGAGTACTAGAGTTACTTTTCAAGTAGATTTTTAGGTAGGGTCAATAATGCCATGTCCAGAGATCATCTTAAACCATAAGCCCCTGTCTTGCTTATAGTAGAGAACCCTAGTGCAGGGTTCATGGCTTAGGGTTTCCCTAGAAGAAGACCCTGAGACAAGGATTTGAGTGTAACTAGTTTATTTGGGAGGTGATCTGACATGTACAAGGGAGTGAAGAGGCCAGAGGGGAGTTAAGACAGGTAAGGGAAGGGCTCACTCATGTCTGTCACGGCTTGAGGACTGCTGCACAGTGGGCTGGAATATTAATTCCCCAGCATTTCTCACCTTTTCCTGAAGGTCTTGACTGGAGGAAGATGGTAGGTAGGCAAGGAGATGCAAGTGCTGGTAGCGGCATGGCGGGTCAAAATAGTGTGGTACCCAGGGGCTACAGTTGGGGACAGTGTCTGTGAAGGAAGCCTTCCTAGCTCTGTTACATGGTTGGGGCCTTGGGTGCTTTCAGATGCCCTTGAGGGTCTTTAGTGTTTATGTGGATCTATGTGTTCCTTGCCTTTGTGTCTTTAGGTTGTCTCCCGCCACGGAGAACAAGCTCCGACTGCATTACCGCAGGGCCCTCAGGAACAACACGGACCCCTACAAGCGGGCTGTGTACTGCATCATTGGCAGATGTGACATCACTGACAACCAGAGTGAAGTAGCTGATAAGACCGAGGACTACCTGTGGCTGAAGGCAGGCGCTGCTTCCCTTGCCTGAGCAGGGCATTCACCCCTTCCCTCTGCTCACGTTCTGCATGCAGCTCGTACCTGCTTAATATGCGACGCCAGCAGGCTCCAGGGCTAGTAGACTTCCTGTCTCCTGACCCCGTTTTCTGTTGTCTGATTCCCCATTAGTCACCACGGCCATTAGCACAGCCTTGAGCTGCCGAGCAGCCACAGCTCTGCACGCCTGGCTCAGGAAGTAATTTGTACCAATGTGTGTGTTTCTCTTGGGGGTTTAGTTGAACCAAGTGTGTTTCGATGACGACGGCACCAGCTCCCCACAAGACAGACTCACGCTTTCACAGTTCCAGAAACAGTTGTTGGAAGACTATGGTAAGATATCCTGAACAGAACCACCTTCTCTGTCTGGTCACCCTAAGGTCACAACTTAGCTTTCCTCTGGGAAGGTCCTTCATCTCTGAACTCTGGATCTTCAAAACCTAACACAACAAAACAGTGATTGTTAAATTCAGGTAGAGGCCATGTGAGCTTTTAGCAGTGTATGTGACTAATACAGTCACATACCATAAGCTCTTCTCCCTAGTTCTTTGAACTGCCCCGATAGAGCTTTGCTCGGGGACAGACACAGCGAGGACTTGGCTGTTACTTCCTTGTGGGTCTCGTAATGTCCGTATCTGAGCACAGATGAGGGGGAAGTAGCTCCCCTTCCTTACTGGGTAAGAATTTGGGGAAGAAAAGATCCCGACCTATAGTGAGCATTTGTTGAATTCCCACACCCGTGAATCTGAGTGAATGGAAGCCTCTTTGAAATCTTCCTTCCTCTCCTTGTTGAGTGACTCTTACCAGGGTGAAGGGGAGCAACAGCCTCTTTTATGTAGCATTTTAGGGCCTGTACTCTCTTGCTCTCCCGCCTAGTGCAGGTGGTCCGGGTTTTACAGCATGACCCTACTTGACAGTTGTGTTGTGAAGGCTGGAGAAGGTTGTGGAGCCAGGTCGGGGTTCCCACGGCAGTCCACTGTGTCTGCCAGGGCCCCTTCATCCCTCCAGCAAGGGCTTCTGCCTGGGATCGGGGCTGCTGATTGTCTGACTCCTGAGTCCGCTTTGTCTCCTGGCCCGCAGGCGAGTCCCACTTCACGGTGAACCAGCAGCCCTTCCTCTACTTCCAAGTCCTCTTCCTGACGGCACAGTTCGAAGCTGCCATTGCTTTCCTCTTCCGCATGGAGCGGCTGCGCTGCCATGCTGTCCACGTGGCACTGGTGCTCTTCGAGCTGAAGCTGCTTCTAAAATCCTCGGGACAGAGTGCTCAGCTCCGTTAGTATTTGTCCGCAATGGCGTCACCCTAACATACCCCGCATCAGGCGGCAGCAGACACGTAACTGCAGCCGGCAGGGATCTGGGCCAACAGTCCGAATCCTTCTGGAGCATTGTAGACAGCACTGTACAGAGTGCCAGCCCTGTGGCCAGTCAGGCTCCCTGTTCAATGGGAGTGGAAGATGCAGTCCCTAGAGTCGGGAGTCATGTTCCCGTTACGGCCCTAACTGGACACCCCAGCAGCCCCCTTCTGTGAATGACTGCCTGGGTGGGAGGGGAGAGTCAGAAGAGAGGCAGGAGAAAAATGTGGATGAATGCCTGCAGATTTCTTAGCGGTGCAGCACAATCGCCCCATAGCACACACCATAACCAGAGACCAGTGTTCTAGCAATTTACTGTAAAATGTCATTTCCCATACTCTGTGGAAAGAAATGGAATGCAGGGTACTGAAGCTTATTGGCAAGTGTTGGCCAGGCTGCAGGACTAGATGCTGCTGGGGGTTTAGATTCCTGTAGCCCCTGGCTTCTGGGTCATAGGGGCAGTGTGGGTGTGACCGTGTCTGTCCCCCATGGTGCAGTCAGCCACGAGCCCGGCGACCCTCCCTGCGTCCGGCGGCTGAACTTTGTGAGGCTGCTTATGCTCTACACCCGCAAGTTTGAGTCTACAGACCCGAGGGAGGCACTCCAGTACTTCTACTTCCTCAGGTAAAACTCGATTTTGACCATTTAGTTGAGCTGGTTTTGGTTTCTGGCATCCTGAGGACTATCAGAAGCCTCAAGGCCATGCCAGAAACCATGTTGCTTTTGTCTCCTTCCAGGGACGAGAAAGATAGTCAAGGAGAAAACATGTTTTTGCGCTGCGTGAGTGAGCTTGTGATAGAAAGTCGAGAGGTAGGTCAGTCCCTCTTCTCTCCCACCCACAATTTGCAGTGCACATGCGCATGCTACTGTGTGGTCCCCGCAGCATGGCTGTGCTGGATATGGTCGGGGGTGGGGTTCCATTCTCTTGGGTTTCTTGGTTTCTGATAATGAAAATACTGATTCAGTCTCACTGCGTCCTGGTTTATGTAAAACTCTTCCTACCTCCCCTCTTTTCTTCCCCCTCCTACATCTCCAGAGAATTGGGGCTTATGCATATATTCTTTCCCAGTAAATTGAGTAAATTTTTTGTCTCCACAGTTCGATATGATCCTTGGGAAACTAGAGAATGATGGAAGTAGAAAGGTGGGTTAAATGCACCCGTAGTGATATGTTAATTGGCGGTTAGGGTTGTATAATTGTCAAAAGAATGTAGTTAGACTTCAGGACTCAAGATTCAAATCTGAATGAAATTACTTAGTTTAAAAAACGAAGAATGAAAATCACAGGCTACAAATAATGCCCTTGATTTTAACACACATTTGTATTTCTCTGTAAAATATATAAATTGATGATGAGGTAGCTTTTTGGTCATTAGTAATCTTTACACCCAATGGAGGGCTTGAACTCACAACCTAGAGATCAAGAATCACACACTCTTCTGATGAGCCAGCCAGGTGCTCTGATTAGATGGCTTTTTTAAGTCCCAAGGACTCATTTGTTCATACCTGCCATTTTTTGAGCCAAGAAGACCACATTTCTGCCATTCTTGGCTCAGAAGATATGCAAGGAAAGAAATTGTTTAGTGCACCTCCTGTCCCCAGATAGCAAAGTTAGCAATGTGCTTGACCTCTCTCAGAAGGTGGTTGTGAGGGCTCAGAACTTCACACAGACCCCAGAGATACAGCTGTGCCTGTGAGCCTTAGTGATTCCCTGCACCCCGTCACACGCTTGGGGAGGCCTAGAGGAGGGGCAGAGGCCTGGGTGTCAGAAACCAGTCCTCATCCACCTCGGACATTCTCCCTGTGGCCCTGGGGAGACACCGGCCTCTCTCAGAGACTCACTTTCCTCACTGGTAAAAATGGGTGGCTTGGACCCAGCAATCTCAGGATGATCTCACAGGGCTCACACTCTCCAGCTCAGAAGGAAGGCCAATGACCATGCCGGTGACAATGGCCATGCTTCTTGAGCAGTGACATTTGCCAGGCGCTGTGCTGAACGCTGCACAGGTGTTTTCTGATTTAGCCACCATGATGATAATCCAACAAGGTGCTTTTCAAGTGAGGAAATGGAGGCGAAAGAGGCTCATTTTCTTGAGATCACACAGCTGGTACGAAGGGGAACTAGAATTTGACCCCAGAGCCCATGCTCTTCACTCTTCTTCTGTGCTGCCTCCCTTGTAGAAGGAGAGGCCACCCTAGCTCTTCTGTGCTTCCTAATGCCTCTTACATGCTCCTGACCATTGGCTGCTGGTGATTGTGGATGGTGATCTTTTTAAAAAATATCCTGACACCCCTTGCCATATATTTTTTCAGCGCTGAGTTTCTTGCCATCTGTCTTAGAAAGGAAATCCAAAATCTTTCCGATATTTTATGTGAGTCTCTTGATTTTTCCACCTAGTGCCTACTCATCAGCAAATGTAAGATCATTGGCTATTTCACCTATCCTCTGGATCATTTTGGACAATTAACAAGCACAGATGTCTTATTACAGGCTCCTCTGTGCTGCCTGTGAGTCTCCTGCTCCATGTGTCCTTTCCTTGGTTCCTTTCATGTGTTTAATAGGATCTTACATCTTCAAGAAAGCCAGAGTCTAGCTGATGACATATATGCATTGCCCAGGGCGAGCATTTTCAGTAAAAGTAGTTTTCAGATCCCAACTGCTTCTCTGTGTTTAAAATAACAGCTCTGTGCTCCTGTCCTCCTCCCCTCCATAATTTGTCTTGTCAGCCTGGAGTCATAGATAAGTTTACTAGTGACACAAAGCCTATTATCAACAAAGTTGCTTCCGTGGCAGAAAATAAAGGACTTTTTGAAGAAGCAGCAAAGCTCTATGACCTTGCCAAGGTAAAATGTGCCCTTTTCCTTCTCCTTACTTAATAGATTTGTCAGCCTTTGGGCATTAAATGCACAAACGTTTTGACGATGCACTGCTATACCATACCACTGTCCTGCTGAGGCATTGTCTCCTAGTGCTTAGGCAGCTAGTGATCTGGTCAGGGTGAAATTCCCATTTTACAGAATTATTTCTGCCCATAAGGTATTTCTGGCCAAACAGGAGTAACATATTGCAAGGATATCCTGCAGGCTGTGAGCTCTAGTCTCATTTGGCAGCAGAATAAACGTCCATCACATTTCGATGGTGAAACTTTGGGTGAAAATGCCTTCCTGCTTACCCTTCTGGTAGCCACAGACATGCTGGTGAACACTGTGTGTTAAGGAAGGAAATGACAGCTGAGGCGTTTTGAGAGAACTAGAATAAGTATTTCGACATTAAGAACATATGGTGACTGCTGATCATTGTGTGGCCTAAAAAAAGATTATGTTCTTTTTTTTTGTAAACTGAGAAAAGTAGGCCAAAAGAAGGTTTATAATTCATTTTCTTAAATTTAAAGATGTTTTGATTGGGTTCTAATTAAGATGTAGAAAAATATACAAACATTAAGTGTACAGCTTGGCAAATTTTCCGTGGGTATATATCTGTAACCATCATCCAGAATAAGATACAGAACCGTTTTTACCCATCATATCAGAAAGTTCCTTCTTCAGGTTATTTTGTTTTTCCTTTTCTCTTTTACTGATGATTTAACCAATTCCTTCTTTAATTTTAAAACAATTGGACAGAATGCTGACAAGGTGCTGGAGCTGATGAATAAGCTACTCAGCCCCGTCGTGCCCCAGATCAGCGCACCACAGTCCAACAAGGAGAGGCTGAAGAACATGGCACTCTCCATTGCGGAACGGTAAGGCTGAGAGCTGGCTCTGAGGCTCTGCGGGGGCCCAGTGACAGTGCCCACCAAATGCACCCTCAGTTCTACTAGTCACATCAAGTAGTCTCCCAGAGACTTTCCATCCCTCCAGGACTGTTGAGAGTTCCTGTTTTCCCACTATCAGACTTTTAGAGTTTTGCCAGAAAGCAGGTATGAAAGCACATCTCAACATTCTAATCCTGCACTAAGGGTTTAATTCTAGGCATTGTACTCCTCTATTGCCTGTTAACAGCCGTCTCTAAGACATTCTGGGACAAAGCTAGCGATGGCTCAATAGGGAATTCTTAGAGGTGGTAGTGGCCAGTGTTTAAGAAGGTACCTTCCTTCCTTGGTAAGATAACTGGATTATTGGACTTGAACTGATGGAACTCCCAGGCTGAGGTAACAGTCATTACTTTTTGTGCCCTCTACAGATACTCCTGATAAAGTGTCCCAGAGAAAATTGGGTTGGAGATGCTTTCCTGGGGGAGCACAGAAGAACACTCCTTATCAAACAATTCATTTAATAAACAGCCCCTCAGTGGTAGCTGCTGGGCTTTTGGCCCATCAGAACCTCTCATCCTTTCTGGAGATTTGGATGCTTGAGGTGGGGGCTGAGGCCAGAGAAGTGTGCTTCATGCAGAATATTTATAGATGGATTCTTTGCAAATCCACTGTCAACTTCTTGGCCATTTGAAAAGAAACACTACTTTCCACTCCTTAATTCACCTCATCTAGAGATTTCAATAGATTTTGACACTTTTCAAATGCTGTTCTAAAGTTAGAAGTTGCGCAGAAATTCATAATTACCCCTGTCCCTTTTGTCTTTCAGGTATAGGGCTCAGGGAATCAGTGCAAATAAATTTGTGGACTCCACATTCTATCTTCTGTTGGACTTGATCACCTTTTTTGATGAGTATCACAGTGGTCATATCGACAGAGCCTTTGATGTAAGTTTCAAGAGGGGTGTTTGAAGTACAGGTTAATATTTGCCCTGGAAATTCAAAACACTTCATGGGATTCATTTAAAACAAAGGAAATGTTACCACATTCTTTGCCTGTTAAGCAAAGAAGACAAGCATGATCCTAGGAATTGGAAGGGAATTTTTGTGTTGCTCTTTTTTCTTCCTCTTTTCTCCCTTATTCCTTTCCCCATTAGTCTGAAAACAGAGGCTTCTGAAAGTAACTTGAAATCTCTGAATTTTGTAATTGCCTCAGAAAATGAGATTAGGAATTAAGTTAGCAAATTAGAATCAAAGCCTTTGTGTGGTGGGGAAGCAGCATTTTCTACTAAGAAGCCCTTTATAACATGTTTGCTGTTGACTGTGTTTAAGGAGATGAAATGACTGTGATGGTTCTATCATATGCGGCTGGTGGCGTTTTGTTTTAAACAGATAATTGATCGTTTGAAGCTGGTGCCCCTGAATCAGGAAAGTGTGGAAGAGAGAGTGGCTGCTTTCAGAAATTTCAGTGATGAAGTGAGTCATTTTCTTCCTGCATTATGGATTTTTTTTCCTCCATTTCTGCTGAAAGCTTTTGTTTTAATATAGCTGATAATGGTAAGAGTCCTTGTAACCACCTAGACTGACTTTTCAAAGGCAAGTCCAATTTCAGATATCCTGGGTTGGTTTTTCTGTGAGTTCACCTGTCCCCATCAGATTATTGTCCAAATTCCTGACTCAGAAAACACAGTTGCTTTAGTGATTAGACATTCTCGGGGGAACAGATTTCTGGTTCTGGATACTTCTGTGGGGGCCTGAAAACCTGCTCCTCACCAGAGCAGCCTTGCCTGAGTTTTGCTCTCACACTTGACATTTCAGTGCCTTTGGCTACTTTTTGGTGACTCTGTAGTTCTCTACCTGGCAGCTATGGAAAGTGGTGTGCCCAGGCCTGCCTGAAGTGTGTCCCTCTCCCCCAACACACACACACTTTTCCTTGTCCCCAAGACTTGGTTCTTTTTCCTTTACTTTATGTGTTTTTCTCTGTGCAGATCAGGCACAACCTCTCAGAAGTACTTCTTGCCACCATGAACATCTTATTCACACAATTTAAGAGGCTCAAGGGGACAAGTCCATCCTCGGCATCCAGGCCCCAGCGAGTCATCGAGGACCGTGATTCTGTAAGATCCCAGCATGGATCAGAACCATCGCTGAGAACCACCTTTCTGGTCTGCCGTCCATGGCACCTCATGAGATGCTTGCTCCTGACCCCAGATGCTCCTTTTCCTTACACTTAGCAGCTGGGTAAACCCTTTGTCAGGAGTCTCTCCGAAGAAATTGAACATTAATGGGATTGCTGCTCTTAAGCTTTTTTTTTTTTTTTGGTAAAGCAGGTTTGGGGGGGGGCAGGTGTCTGCCAATATCACTCTTTTTTTTTTTGAAGAGCACACATGTAAGCCATGGTTGAGGGGGGTGACCTTGGGCAGAGAGAGAGAGAGAATCTTTTTTTCTTTTTTCTTTTTAAGATTTTATTTGTTTATTTGACAGACAGAAATCACAAGTAGGCAGAGAGGCAGGCAGAGAGAGAGGGGGGCGGGAAGCAAGCTCCCTGCTGAGCAGAGAGCCAGACTTGGGGCTTGGTCCCAGGACCCCAGGATCATGACCCGAGCCGAAGGCAGAGGCTTTAACCCCCTGAGCCACCCAGGCGCCCCAAGAGAGAGAATCTTAAGCAGATTCCGTGTTCATCATAGAGCCCAATGCAGGGCTCGATCTCATGACACTGAGATTATGACCTGAGCCGAAATCAACTGACTGATATCACCTTTTAAAAAATCAAACAGAATACTAATTTGTAGTGATTCCATAGGAATGTCCTATGCATTTTAAAATAGGAAGGTTATTTTATGAGTCTTAGCACTTTCCCCAGAACTATAAGTACTTTGGCCAGCCAACACACGAATTTGATGCAAACCCTTGTTTCTGTTCTCCTCTGAGCCTTACAGTGACCTCAGAGAGGTCTCAATGGTAGCAATTGTTAATCCCCATTTTACAGCTGAGGGAACTGAGGAGTCAGGAAGCAGTTTGCTTTTGTGGTCCCCTCAGGGGGAGGTCAAGGAGCCGTGTCTGGAAGTGTCCCTTTCCACTGCCTGAGGGTCAAGCCAAGTCCGGGTAGAGGCCTGGAACTCATGGTATATGTTGTCCGGTTGATTTGATGAAAAGAAAAAGGTGTTTGACTCAATTAGCAGTCCCTTTCCCTTGACCTCCCCATCTAGTCTTCTACCTCCAAGGGTGTCTGGGCTCTCAGCTGTGACTCCACAGGCACTGTCGTCACTGTACTGCCGTCTAGTGAGTGAGGGCGGAACTTTGCACCTTCAGCAGCGTGGAGAGCGGTGCTCGGAGTGGTCCGCTGGTGGTAGGCCCATCCATGCGTGCCCCGAGGCAGCCGCCAGTCTGCCATCCACCCTTGGGCAGGCAGGAGCCTGAAGCACATTGACAGTAAATGTCAGGAGATCCTCATGAAATAAGTGGGCTCAACCGTGCCTGGACCTTGGCAGGCGAGTGTTGAAGTGGTGGGCGTTTCTGGTGCTCTGTGTGCTGCCCACAGGCCAGAGGAGGGCTTTGCTGCAGAGTAGAGCCGTGGCCTAGCAGGCCTTTGTCCCACATTTGAAAGGAACTGTTTCAAGACCAGCTGAACTCACATTCTGTGTGTCTTAATCTCTCTTTTTTAGGCACTTAGTTTTTTAAGTATCGCGAATAAAGCCATTCTGTCTTCCTCTCACCCGTTACTCCTTTTTTGTGAGGGATAGGGATGAGTAGGGTCAAGAAGAGACTTTTGTGTAAAAGCTGCCCAAGGAGTGGCTTCCTGACTTACTGTGCAGAGCTGCCTGGTAAGGGGATGAGCCCCTTTGCTGAACACCTGTAAAGTTTATGTAAAGTTGCTCCAAATCAGGCATGAAAGCTCATACACTTTTATACACTGTTACTTACTTACTTACTTATTTATTTTTAAGATTTCATTTATTTATTTGACAGACAGAGATCACAAGTAGGCAGAGAGAAGGAAACAGGCTCCCTGCTGAGCAGAGAGCCTGATGCGGGACTCGATCCCAGGACCCTGAGATCATGACCTGAGCCGAAGGCAGAGGCTTTAGCTCACTGAGCCATCCAGGCGCCCCCTTTTATACACTTTTAAAGAAAATCTGATGGGTACTCTTCATCATAAAGTAAACATTTCTTTTGGTTTGGATATTAATTAAGACATATCCTTGTTGTCAGTTTATTTTACGTTATCAGGCAAAAATCCCTTGGCTTTCAGTTTTTCTTCTTATATGATCCTTAGGAAGCCTAGTAAGTGACCCTTGGGTTTTCCTTAAAAGTCATGTTAATGGTCTAAAAGGTGTTTGTAGACTCTCCCTTTCTACTCCAGATACGATCTCCTTTTTTGCTGCTATAAGCATGCAACATGTCTCAACAGGAGACAACCTGAAGCTGTTCTTCTAAGTTTCTTTATTCCAGAGATAGTGTTTTATCATTTGCAAATCGGAGTGAAAGTTATCCCTTTTTGTTTTGTCTTGTTTTTTTGTTACTGGAATTACCTGAATTAAAATCTTTTTCCCTCCTGGGACATCTAAGAATCTCGTGAATATTATTGCCCAGCATAAGGGCCCAGCACTTATGTCAGGAGAGAGCAAATGAGAGGAGTGAAAGGAAAGAAAAGGGAAGAAGCAGGAGAGAAAGAGAGCTGGAATGGGACTGGATACTTCTGTGGGGGCCTGAAAACCTCAGATCGGAGGCAGGTAGGCAGAAACCAGCCAGGAGAGAGTGAGAGACGCAGAGCAGTAAAGCGGGCCGACTGAAGCTCGGAGCTGTGTCCAGAGACGGTCGCACATGGCAGGCGAGACAGCTTGCCTGGCAACCACGTCTGTCTTTTACTTAGTAGAAGGACTTGGGAACTGGGGCCCCAGCGGACAACCTTTGCTTCCTCTACACCGTGCGGGCTGTGTGACAGTTGAGGGTAAATCTGGCCCTGACACCAAGGGGTAGAACATGGAAGACCATGGTGGTTGCTCCCCAGGTAGTGCCCCGACTTGGAAGTTCATTAGTACTCTTCTCTTCTTTTCCCTTTCTCTCAGCAACTCCGAAGCCAAGCCCGAGCCCTGATCACCTTTGCTGGGATGATACCCTACCGGACGTCTGGGGACACCAATGCAAGGCTGGTGCAGATGGAGGTCCTCATGAATTAAGTGCCATGCTTTGAGGGGCTTCTGGGACTGCACACTGTCAGTACCTCAGGCGCATGGGCCCACTGGGGTGGAGTTTCTGGTTTTGTTTCTGTTGTGTTTTGTTTTGTTTTGTATTATGTATTTTTGTCAGCACTAATAAATTTCTTTGATTTGTATTTGTTTTCACATTCTTTTATTTTCATTGTTTTGTTTTGTTTTGTTTTTACTTTGACATTTTTTTAAAACTTTTTATTTGTGTGGGTGGAAATGTCTTCACTAGTGCTTGGGCCAGAGAATGATAGGCTTATATAGGCATCTGTGATTTGGTTAAAGTTGACCTTAAATGATTAAAAATTCACCCAAAATGCGCAAGGAAATGAAGCCTTTGGGAGTTGCTTTTGTTTAGACCCAGTATTCCATATGGCAGGGTCACGGTTCATTTTTTACGTTTTCATTTGTGAAAGCCACCATCAGCCTTGGGCAAGTTAGGATCCGTGTGAACTAACAAGCTCCATGCCCCTGTCTTCTCTTGGGTGTGCCTTGGGGTCCAGGGGGGCTAAAACCATCCTCCAAATCATCTGCTCTGATTCCAGGATTAATTAGTTTGCTGTTCTGTAGAAATCCCACTGGAGATGGAAACAGACGTAGGAAAACCACTTTTCTAAAGAGGAGCATCACAGGTATTTCAGCTAGAGTGTGAGGAAGGGCAGGCCTCGGAGCTTCTCCCTCCGCAGCTGCCCTGTTGAGGCGCTTGCGCGGGCCTGTGCACTCCCCTCTTCCAGAAGACTTCTCACAGAGCTCGGTTTTCCCTTCTCTGGTGGTCGGTTTCTCTACTTGGACAGCCCATCCTTCCCACTTTCTCACTCAGGAGGGCCACCGGCCAGGTGAGCTCATAGGTTGCTTTCTGAATACGGATGTACGGAATCCGGCCACTGTTGGGCGTCAGTACTGAGGGTGCCTGGTCCCTGAGCAGAGGTTGTCCCCCATCATGGGCTCTATTTCTCCCGCCACCAGTCCTGAACCGCGTACTGAACTAGAGAGAAGGATGACTGTTCCTGTATGGGCCAGGCGAGCTGCAGGAAATCAGGCAGCGGTCAGCTGAGCTGGTTTTACCAACTGTTCCTGAGGCCGGCACTCTCAGGACGATATTAAGATCCCAGAGTCTCCAAAGGTGCTTTTCCACCTGGAGAGAAGTTTCTCTCTCATCACGGGGCATGGATACCCTCGCTGTCCTGTAGTGGTTAAAGTAATTGTTAGCTTGCCTTTTGGGAAACTGTTAAATCTTTCCCAGAATAATAATGAGACCATCTGCTCTTCATCATTTGAAATCCCTGATCCATCAAGGACGTGGCCTGAGGGTCGGCAGGGGCTGCGTCTGCCTGCCTCCTGTCCCACCTGCTCCCCCTAGAGCACTTGCCTCCAGTTGAGCTTCTCTAAGAAAGTCTCAGAAGATGAGCCCCACAGGAGACTGACTTGATGTAGCAAGTTGTACCCTGTTGATAGGTGCTGAGTTATCTTTTAAACAAGTCTCTACAATTGCTTCTACAGTGCTTTACAACAAGAGTACTCTGGACTTTGCATAAAGTGTGACCTCAAGTTCTGCTTTTAAATATTAGATCTTCCTTACAGACAGATCTGTGACAGTGCCACCGAGAGGAGGCTCAAGTCCTTCACATACGCATTTGCTCCCCGGCTCACCACTTGTTCGTCACACCCACCATGAGAATTCATTGTGAATTTGCCTTTCTTTGCATCGTGCCCTTCTGCTAGCTCCAGACCAGAGAACAGCCAGTGAGCCCTGCATAGGGGTTTGGGTCCTCTGACCTTCCACCTGTGGATGAGACCTTGAACTGCCCTCCTGGGGGAGCTGTGTGGAATTGAGAGGAATGCTGTCTCTGGTTTGCACTGAGGACTTGCCCAGAGAGAACCGTCAGTAGGAGAAATAAGATAACTGGGTTCATACCAGAAGGGCCAGACTCCCAAAGCAAATCCCAGTGCTTGTCCTACAGGCTGGTTCTGTGGTGATGCATGGCCTGTTTGGTGTAGAAACGCAGGAGACCGAGGCTGAGTTTGCAAGGCCACAACATAACAGGTTCCCATGTATCCATGGTTACAGCTTGTGCCCAGAAATCATCCTGTGACAGGTCATTAGGTAAAAGTCCTTTTCCGCTCACCCATTCAGGGAACTAAAGCCTTTCCCTTGAGGGTGGTCCATGATCTTAGGATCGCCTATGCAGAGAGACACAGAGATTCCAGTCTTTTGCAGGGATGAGATTCCAATCTTTCTAACAAAATCAAGGGCACTTGGAGACTGACAGGGTTAGTGTCTACCTCAGAGTGGCTCATAATCAACTCACTGAGACACTCAAAGGGAAGTACTGACTCAATCAGGGTCCTTTTCACAGGCCTTGAGATTGGATTTCAAGGATTATGCTCCTTTTATTTATCTGTTTATTTTGAAGTAAACAGCTCTGGCTGCCCCACGACGTCACAGGGAAAACAAGAGGAACTGGTGAGCTCTCTCAGAGGGTGTCCTTTGGTTTTAGCACTTCTGAGCTGGATGGCCTCATCCCGCCCCCTGCCCCCTGGAACTGACCAGCCTCCTTAGAGACTTCATGGCAGGACAGCTATTTGTGGTGACTCTTGATACAGCATTTAAATAGGGTTTGGGCTACTTTATGTACAGTATTGTAGACTTTTCCCCCACAGTACCCAATATTTGCAGATTTACCCCCCCCCCCAGATTAAGGACTGTTTACTCTGGATTATCCCCACTGCCTGCTCTGTTTGAGCAAATTCTTATGGCCAAACCCTTAACACTAAATCTAGCAATTATGGGCACATCTGCCAGCATCCTACCACCATAGACTGGCTCTCCACAGTCCTTGTTTCTCCATTAGGCATCAGAACTTTTGTCTAGCTCATTAGGTAGTTCGCAACACTGCCAAATTTACTCACGCCACTCAGGAAGTGACTCCAGCATGCCAGATGCCTGAATCAAACCCCAGGCTGGTGGGTTGCCCGAGGCCTGCCAAAGTGCTGGCAGGCCCCACTGACTAGACTCTCATTCAGCATTAGTCCGCCATAGAGTTTGGGCCCTGTGTCCAGAAGACTGGGAGAAAATGTGCATGTTACACTATCATTCAAATGCTCACTGTATATCCACAAAATAAGGCTCTTGGACCTGCATTTTGGAAATGTCAGGAACAAGACAGCAACTCATTAAATAGGAATTATGTAGCCCTCAAGAAAAATGAGGCTTTGGAGGGTGGGGGTGGGGTTCCTGAATGTCCCCCTTTTCTTCATTCTAGGCTGAATTCAGAAGTTACCTGTGTCCAGCCCATCTTCTTTTCTCAGTAAACTAATAACCCTTACAGGGCAGGAAGAGAGGGAAAGATATCTGTCTTCCTGCTACTTGTTTCTAACTGGAAAGGTTGGTGGAAAGAAACTTAAAACCAGTAACTAAAATGTTCTGAAAATGAAACTCAAATGATCTGCACTTCTTGCCTTTTAGACGGCTGATGTGGCTGGCTAGGATCCAGGGCCTGGCTGAATAAGGCCCAGGTGTCCGTGTGCCAGCCCAGGCTCCGCTCAGCAGCTCCAGAGCCCCTGCATGTGCTGGGCCCTGCTCCATCGCTCGGGATAGACAGGGTAATCATGTTCCCCTCCCAAAATTGTTCACAAGTCTAAGAATTTGGGCTCCCCCACCCTTCCTCTCTTTGTCACGATCACCTAAGTGGAAATACGGGTGATTTGAAGTTGCTAAGCCAGGAAGAGAGAAGAATTTTTTGTCCTAACCTTGATTTTTGAAATTACTTCTGTGTGCCTTCTGGGTATATAGCCCACAATGGATTGCTAAGCAAATTCTTGGCTTTGGCTTCCTGTGCCAGCTCCTTCCCCACATCCACATGCCTGGATTCAGACTCCCTTTTTCCGGTTAAGGACCTTTAGTAGGCATTCAATCTGGAAGAAGGTGGAAAGGAATGTCTTTTGTGGTCAGACGACACAGAGCCGATATTTCAAAGAAGGAAAGGTGCAGAGCTGCACAGTATGCAGGGAGATGTTGAGAAGAAGGGGGTAGAAATCTGATTTACTGTTAACAATAAAGGCCAGATTGTAAGGAAAAAAGGAGTAGTAGGAAGGGCTGGCCAAAACCGAGCATTTGCATTGGCGTACGCTCCTCCTTGCTGCCTTTACCCTTGGGATTTTTGAGAATCTGTTTTGGGGGGATGGGAGGGTAAAAGATTGCTTCAGACAGCAGCTTCTCTTTGAGCAGGAAGCAGGGAGCCAGCGATCCCAGAGAGGATTTCTAGCAGCGAAACAGACATAACATGGCCCCTGCAGAGGCCCCAGCCCACCTGGGCTAGACAGGCTCTTGAGTGGCATCCAAACTGCAGGGTCGACAGCTAAGGAAGTCCCCTTCATCTGGGCCAGAGTTAGCAAAAATACAGGACACCCAATGAAATTTAAATTTCCCATAAACAATAGGTTCTTAGTTCCAAGGATGTCCCAATTTTACTTGGCTGTCCTATCCAAGCTAGCCTCTGCTGGCTTTTGTTGCCTGGAGGCGTCCAGGTTTGGCCAAGGCTCCAGGAGATCTCCAGCTAAATTGGATTACACCGATTTGTTGCACTGTTTATGCTTCTGTGGGCCGTGGAAATGACAGTCCGATATGGAGTCACTTGAGAGAGGGCAGTAACCGGAATTCAGTTTTGAAGAGCCAGGCAGGCTGGCTGCGTGGGATGACTGTGGGCCCCCGTTGACCCCAGCTGCTATCATCTACTGGGTATTTTTCCATCAGGAATTTCAAATGTGTATTATATAAATAGAGAAGAAGGAGGCAAAGTAACAACCTTTTCTCTCTCGGTCAGTAACTTTCATTAGAAACGCAGTGGGGAGAATTCTTTACTCCTCTATTTCCTTTTGTCTTTGCTTTTCTGACATTGTCGCTGTGTGGTGTTTGTGGGGAGAAGGAAGAGGTGGGAGAGAGTGTGTGTTCTGCATGTTCCTCTCTGTAAAGTAAGTGCTGCATTTACTCTGTTTAGGATGGTTCTTTCACCACCACCTCTGTCTAAAGCCAGTAAATTTCTGGCATGTTCTCCCAAAATGCCATGTGCTCCCTTTGTTCAGTCCTTCAGTAGAGCAGAAGCCTTTCTTGGGCCTCCTTTCCTGGGAATGTTCTTAGCTGAAACACAGCCTGGGGCTCCTCACAAGGTGGCCGAAGTGCCTCTTCCCTGCCTTTGGGGGTGACTGAGCCAGACCCCTTCTCCACTCCTTGCACGGAAGGCTATGGCCTACTCAGGTCCCTGGGTCTGTGAAGATCCCAAGGGTCTGTGTAAGTACAGCACTCCCATCCCAACTCCGAAGTGTGGTGTTCCCCTGCTGGTCTACGAGTTCAGTCCCCTGGTCAGGGATCTGAGGAAGGTCAGAGTCTGGCTGGAGGTGTCTGGCTGGAGGTGTGGTGGGGTGATGATAAGAGCCTTTGGTGATCATCCCAGCATGTGGCATATGTTCTGGGACTGGTAACTGCTGAAGTCTGTGACTGTTTATTTGGGACTCTCAGTGGAAAGCGTTTGAAAGGGGGTTGAGAGCCAGTTATTGGCCTTGGGAGAAGGGGAGGCAGGGTTAGAGGCTATGTTTTGGTCAGATGGTGGGAGAGACTTAGGCCTGGTCACAGGACAGGTCTGTCTGTCTTTCTTTCTTTCAGTCTTTCTTTCCTTTCTTTACCTTTAAAAGACTGTATCTATTTATTTGACAGACAGAGATCACAAGTATGCAGAAAGGCAGGCAGAGAGAGGAGAGGTAGAGAAGCAGGCTCCCTGCCTAGCCAAGAGCCCATATAGGGCTGATCCCAGGTCACTGGGATCACGACCTGAGCCGAAGGCAGAGGCTTTAACTGAGCCACCTAGGTGCCCCAGGACAGGTGTTTTTTGCTCTCTTGGACAGTATCTGCCTGCATTTTTGATCTGGAGGTGTGTTTCCAAGGTCTGGGCTTGGGATTCCATTTGGGAATATGCAAATGACCGAGGAGGTGGGAGGTGTTCATCTCTCTACACAGGGGGGTGACCTTGTCCTGGTGAGAAGCTCTGGAGTGATTCTGCTCCAGGGGCTTAGTGGCCTGGTGTTCTGTCCCTGAAGGGGCTTCCCAGGACAGTTTCAGCCCACTCCGTTTGCATGGGGTCCCTCAACTTGCTCTGGTCCTTGGAGCTTATGGCAAGCCATTTCCTGATGAGTCACCTGGGAATTGGGGCCTCATAAAAGTGCCACACACCCCCTTGTTGGGTCTAATGGTCTCTCCCAGGACCCTGCAGCACTTCCCAGAGCAGGAAGTAAGTGAGGGAAACTGTCGAGGCTAGTGGAGGCAGATGGAGAGAGGGCTCCTGGGGCAGATAGTGGCCCTGTTGTCTGTCTGAGTCTCAGAGTTAGAGGCTCTACTGTGGAACCTTGTAAAATGCCACCCAAATGAGGACCCACTGTGGGTCTGTGGGTGAGCCATCTTGCTATCTGCCTGACAGATAAACTGGCTTGTCTTTTCAGGAAAATTAAACCAAACCATAGAGGGCACTTCTGTTCCTCAAATACAGATGTTTGGGATGTGGCCCTCTGGTGGCCAGCAGCTATCAATAGCACAAACTGCCCAAGAAGGATTTCCAGAACTCCAAAAACAGCTCTGTCCGGAAAGGGAAAGAGCTCAGCACCAGGGCAGGCAGGGAGAGAGCAGGGCAAGGAAGATGGGAAAGCAGCCCCAAGCCCCTTCTTCACCTCTGGGTGATAGAATGACCAAGGACAAGTTGTCTAACGGCTCTAAACTAGTTTGCTCAGGTAGAAGGCCAGGATAGAGTTCTTAGAACTCACCTCCCTATTGCTGGTCACAGCGTGGACCCTCCAGAAAAGTTAATGTTGGCTGCCCTGCTCCCAGCCTCCTTTAGACAGGTCTCTGGGGCTCTAGGTATATCCTCTGCCATTGGCTTCTGTCCTTCTCAACAGGTTCTTCACATGGGTGTGGGGTAGATCAATTACCCCCACTTCAGGGATGGCCTTTATTAAAAAAAAAAAAAAATTAGGTCAAAATTGGTAGCTAAAACTTTGCTATTAGGTGACAGACATTGACAGGTCAAGTTCAGCTTGTTATTCCTATTGATTCAGTGACTTCAGTGCTAAGTGGAGAACATCAGAGCGTCTACCCTGTGCCCCAGGCACACAGTGGTGAAATGAACGCAGGTCCCTGCCCTCAAGGAGGTTGCATTTTACTCGAGTGAGACCCATGGCAAAGATCATTTTCCTGTAGCTTCCCTCAGCCAATCAACCCCCACCAGAGGCCTTGGGGCTAAGAGCTTTGGAGCAATTTTTGAGACTGAGGCTCAGTCCCTGCTTAAGCTCACAGTGTGTTGGGGAAAGAGATAAGCAGGTGTGTGTGCACACACTCACAGGCCCAACATAATGAAATAGGAAGCTTTAAGAAATGCCGCAAGACAAAGCCAGCTAAAGAAGGTCCCAGGCAGGATTTCCTGTGGCTGGGGGATGCGGGAGCCATCTGCAAGTGACCAGGATTCAGACCCGTAGACATGGGGGGAGGGTGTGGCTGTGGCTGTCATGCTACCCCAGGACACAGTGAACGCCGCTGGCTCCCCTTCTAGCCCAGCACCCACCAGCCAGGTCGTGCAGCTGTTAATCTCTCCCACCCTCTTGAAGCAGGCACAACAGCAAGACTCAGGTGAGTTGAAGGGCCCTGGAGCCCAGTGGAGACCTGCCAGGCCTCCTCTTCAGCCCTTCCTGGCCAAGCATCTTGATCAAGAGGTGAGTATGTGGGACTGGGGGGCCCTGGGGGAGGTGTGGTCCCAAGGCAGAGAGATGGGGGGTGGTTTGATTTGGAGGCACACACTTCTGTATACAAATCAGTCATTTAAAGGCTACTTGCTGGCCTTGGGCAGTAAATTCAGCCCAAAAGCCTGGTGGCTTGCTTTTGTAATCCCATGTCTACCCAGGAGAAAAAGCTCTTTAAAAACCTTTACAATGCAGAAGATAGTTTTTAAGAAACTCTGAATCAGCATTACCTTTATGAAGAAGAGCCACACTTTGTCCTGCACATGGCCTCTGTCAACACATCTTTCCTCAAGCTTCTAGTTCTGGCTCTGCCCTTCTCAGCCCTGGCTATGCATTAAAATCACCCAGGGAGCTCTTAAAACTACTGATACCTGAGGCCCTGTTTCAAGGCCCTGCGCCCTGAGCTTCTGCATTAGTTGGCCTGGGGAGAGGCCTACACAGTGATTGACGTTTTCTTTAAAAGCTCCCCAGATTATTTTCCCTGGGTCAAGAACCCTTGTTCTGGCTGAAAGCAGAGAGTAGTCAAACTCTAGGCCTCTCTAAGTATGGAAGCCCCTCCCCCACTTCTCAACACAGGTTTTCAGTAAATCCTAGAATGTCTAAGGTGTACTAAATAGGAAGATAAAAACTCTGACTGGTTAGGGAAAATAAGCTTTGCACTCGAGTCCTTTGGGTCAGCTTGCCCATCATGGACAAGGTCAAGGGCAGCTGCCCAGCACAGTCTTTCATGTTAGGTAGTTAACCAGAGAAAATTAACATCCGTTGAAGAGCAGATTTTGGTGGTGGTGGTGGTGGTGGGGGGGTGGTAGGGCACACGTTTCGCAGGAAAGCACAAGTGAACGACCTTCTGACAACTGTGATTGAATCCCTGTGAGTGTCCAACTGTCCCCAGCCTTCCTGCGTCCACCATCGGCAGACACATGCCTTGTCGGGGCTTGCCCCAAGCCTCTCTAGTGCATATGCTCCATGGTTCTGCTAACATCTCCCTAGGGGTCAGGATACAACTTCCATTCCTAGCCCCTCAAACTCCCTGCTCTGGGGCTCCATACCCTGCGGGACCCCCACTCAGCCAGAGGACCCAATCTGGAGGGAAGATTGTCCTGGGATGGACCCCCTCTCCCCTCATTGGCACAAATGCAGCCTCAGTGGCAACTGTCACCCTGCACCCAACCCTTGGGGGCAGGGTAACCAAGGCAGGAGATCCCTCGGGATTCTGCCTTGAGACATGAAGGTGGTCGGCAGCTTATTTGAAGTATTCGTGAAGAGACAATGGTGGAGGGAGGAGCCTGTCCCACTCTGAGCTTCTAGGATTCTCTGAATGTGTCCTGCCTTTACATGCCACTTTTTTCAAAGCCTGAGCTCTGATGACTGCAAAAGACCAAAGCCAACTCTCTTTGGGGTTCTAAGTCCTAATCCTGAGCAACTCTTCCTATCACTTCTCCTGCACCCCAGTTTTGTTGTTGTTTAATAAGCTTTAGCAGCTACCCTTACCAGAAAGCGCTGTCGTAAACAGGCGGGGGGTGGCTTGGTTTTCTCCCCCTTATCTTTCCTGGTACCTGAAGAGCTGGGATAAAATTATATACATTATTATTTACATTGCAGAGCTCCATTAATGTCCTCTAAAATCCGTCTTTCATTCCCTCTCCTGATCATCACAAAGCCCACTGGCTGAGAGGAATTAACCATTTGACGATGAAACTAAGGCATACAGGGCTGAGGTCATAAGGTAGGTGGTGCAGAGCCAAGGCCAGGTGTCTTTGGCTCACATCCTCCCTACTACCTCCATGTGTCTAGGGCTGGGCCCAGCTTGGGGGGCAGGATGGAGGAGCTGAGCACTGAAAGGCAGCTCTGTGATTCTAGGGCCCTTGATCCCAGCTCTGGGAGCTCCTGGGCTCCTTGAAAAGACCCATGGAAGAGTATTCTGATTAGAAATACACTGTGGAATCCAGAATCCAGCAGAATAACTGTGATTCTCATATTGCTTTTAAGAAAAGCAAAAGGGGTTACAGTAAACTTAGGAAAGCTAAAGATGTATTTAAAAATGAAAGGTTAGTCTCTAGAGCTCAGGGGTTGGAACACTGGTCTTATGAGAGAAGCTGGGGGCAGGAGAGACAATGGGTTTGGCTTCTTGGTCTCCTGGAGAGCATGTTGGCAGAGCCATCAGGTTAGAAGGACATGTGGTTGTATCTGTTACTACAGGACTGAATTTTTGTTAGAATAATGGCTTCTGTTTGTATTGGTGTGACTGGACTGACCTTGGGCCAGCCCTGCATTGGTGATCTGCTCAGCTAAACCTGGACGGAGGGGTAAATTGTTGCTAGAGATTCCTTTTCTTTATGAGAAAGGGAAGAGGAAGAAAAATGAAATCTCACTCTTTCATTGACTATTGATCATAATCGAGCTTTTTGCCTTGCCTGCCAGGAAGCTCCAAGCTCACATATAACACCCTCCCTCCTTAAATGATTGCTTATTTCTTTTGACCTTTGTTCTGACTATGCTATTACATATATCCCACTCCATTGCCCCAGCCAGAGGCAATCGTCCCTCCTCTGAATCTGGGATTCATGCCCTTATGCCTTTGGCTTTGCCTCTTCTGATGAACTATATGCCTCTTGAGGATGGTGATCATGCCTTGTCCTTCTGTGCATCCTCCAAACTAGTCAGACTGTGTCTAATACATTATTAATTTCTACAATTACTTGTAGAACAAATGTTGACTCAACCAATTTAAAAAAAAAAAAAAAAAAAAGCATGTCTGACCACGAAGGAAAAGAACAAGGAGTCCCTCCTTTAACAATGGAAATATCTTATTAAATATCTCTTTTGCTTTAGCTGCCAGCAGCTTCATGGTACTTGAGTATCCAACTGCTAAGAACATTTGTCTGGTAGAAGAACCAGGCCTGCCACAGGCATGCTTGGGCTTGGGAGAAATCTTTGTTACTTGGGCCTGGCTGCTGGAGGGGTTGAGGTCTGGCCTCTGGCTTCCCAGGGCCTTCCCAGGGCCCAGCACCTCCATAGCTGTTCTGCCCCCTGCCCCGCCCTCACACGGGACAGGGTGTGTGTGTGCTCTCCCCTTCCCTGACCATCCAGTCTGTAAGCCCCCCGCGGGCAGGGACCCGGCCTCCCTCCCTTGTTCGCAGCTCCAGCCCGGTTCTGCACTGGCCACCTGCCGGGGAGGCTGTCCTGAGCCACGGAGCCGCATTCAGAGCAGGAAGCCGGCAGACTGCTGGTGTGGTGCTGCAGCTGGTGTTGTGAATCAGGCCGACGAGCAGCGCATCCTCTTACCCGGCTATTTCACGACACCAGGGTTGCATCATACCCATCCTCTCCGGGCGAGCCTCGTGGGACCAGGCGGCCACAGACGCGGGTGTCGGGCGACGTGTGGTGGGCTGGGGCGGGGGGCAGGTCTGTGTGTGAAAGATTGGTCCCTTTGGTTCCCTGGGTCTCCGTCAGCCTGCCCCTCAGGATCACCCGGGGAGCCTTCCAAAAACCCGGAGCCCAGCCCCTCACCCCTTCCTCTGCCCCAGGCCCCTAGGTTCTCCAGGGTGGAGCAAGAGAGTCTGTGTTCTTTAGGGGTTCCCGTGGGATGCCCGAGCGCAGTCGGGGGAGAGCCAGGGCTCCTCGCTGGCCTGCTGCCATGGCCCCTCCATGCCCTCCCCGGCCCTGCTCTTTCCACCTTGCACGGCTCACACCACAACTGCTGCTCCCCAGCAGCTTTCCAGAAATAGATGGCGTCCAGTACTCTGGGACAAAAGCCAGGCTCCTTCCCCTGGCCTTTACCAGGTTTCCCTGCTCAGGAATGATGCTGCCATTTCCCCCACACGGCCCCTTCTTCTGTCAAATGCCTGCTCTTCATGAATCTATGTGCTGGTTCTGTCAGCTCTGCCTTCACAATATACTTCATCTCCCAACACCCCTCACCACCCCACCACCCACAGCTGCTTCCCTGGCCTGGCCACCACCACGGGGCACCTGCGGTGGCCCCTGACTAGCAGCCTTGCCTCCCTCCATCTATCCATACAACAGCCAAAGTGATCTTTGACAATTAGAAATCTGACCATCCCATAACAGAGTAAAAAACTTCTGACCCTAGTTTCCAAGGCCCTATGTTCCCCCTTTCATGTCTCACACCCCATCCTTCTGCTCCACCACACCGACGACCTCTTTGCTATCTTGAAGCTCCAACTACACTCTGATCCCAGGGCCTTTGCATATGCTCTCCCCTCCATCTGGAAACCCCAAACTAATACCTATCATGTATGGGCGACTCCTTCTCATTGTTGGAGCTCAGCTCAAATTTCTCATTCTCAGAGAGGCCTAAATGTCCCTCCTAACTTTTTTTTTTTTTTTAAAGCTTAGTTTTCTTAATAGCACTTATCACTAAATGTATTATAAGTATTGTTTACTGTCTGTCTCCCCACTAGAATGTGAGCTCCAGAAGGGCAGGGTCTTTGTCTTGTTCTCCGTGGTGCCTCCCTTACCTAGCACAGGGCATGGTATGCAGTAGGCACTCAATAAATGTGTGTGAATGAAGAAACACCTTATATTTCCCCCCTTTCTTCCCTCCACCCCTGATCCCCATGGCATTGTGTGCGTCAGACCTGGACACGCCTTCCCTTGCACTGATCCCAGATACCAGAATCCCTTCCCTCTCCTGGGCAGTTGCCATGATCACCTAGTTGGCCTGTCTTCCAGGCAAGGCTATGAATTCCAGTGCTGATACACAGGAGGAGCCCAATACATGCTTAAGTGGCTCTGTGGCCTTGAAGACAGGAGCCCCTGAGGTCCAGAGGTTATAGCAGAGACCCCCCGTCCTGACCATTTCAGCCCTGTGTCTGGGGTTTTCACTTCTGCGGAGTTTCCTGACCACTGAGCCCTTAGTTCCTTTTCCTGCCTCTGTTCCCCCTTCCCCCTGAGAAGGGGGAGACTCAGGGACTCCTACTGCTCTCAGCTGGGAGTGACACTGACGAGCTGAGTCGTACCTCACACCGATGCAGCCATTGCAGCCATTGATTCCGTTCTGCTGCTGAGGCTCATCCCAGGCAGGTGACTTGTTCGAAGTCACGCGGAGACTGAAGCCTGAGTGAGCTTGAGACTCAGTCCCAGGGTTTTCATCAGTTCAGGCTCCACCAGACTCTGAATCCTGGTTCCCGACCCCACAGGGCTCAGGGAGCCTTGTGGAAGCTGAAGTCTGAGCCATCACCATGGCCCCCACCTGGAAGGGTGTCTCTGATTGGATGGCATGCCTCCCACATGCAAGAATTCCCTTCCCTGGGGGTCTGGGCTTTGGGGCAAGGTATCCTGACGGTCTCTTCAGCTCGTTACATTGCTAAGCCTTTTAAAGGGTCCTGTTTATAAAACTCCCACCTCACCCCCAGAGAGAAGAGGAGGAGCAGAAAAGATTTCTTGAAGCAGCAAGATTCTCCCTCTGGGGCCAGAAGGGACCCTGGAGCTGACCCGCGTCTGCATTTCATGGAGGGAGGAAGAAGTTACTTGTCCAAGGTCACCCCGCAAATCTGTGGCCCCTCTCTCTGTGACCCCAGTGCTGCTGGAAACCAGCCCTGGCCCCTTCTGGCCCCTTCCTTTCCTGAGATGCTAATCAGGAAATTTCCACAGTTGCTCCAGGGACAGGGTGTGTAGGATTGGTGAAAGGGGGTGTTGGGCCACTGTGACTTTTGCCCATCAAGTGGCAGCTGAAAGGTGAGAGAATGATAAGATCAGCCCAGAGGCGCCATGTGGGGGAATGAGTAACTTGCCGGCCTCTCTCTGACCGGACTGGAGTGAGGGCCACAGTGAAGGTAGAAAACTGACCTGGAGTCCTCACCTCTGAGCCTTCCGCCCCACTGCCAGCCAGTGGGGGCGTGAGGACACGCTTCTCCAGAAGCCTCTCTCAGGGGGGCTAGAGATCCTGTGAAGGGGGTAGGCAGGCCTGAGGGGTCATTAAGAGGAGCCCCAAGAAGAGTCTTTTTAAAAAATGAGAACACATGAAGATACATGAACTTTACAAAAAGCTACACAGTGATCATAACCTTTTGGGTTTGTCATTAAGGGCCTGTCATCCCCAGCTCCCCTCTGTGTCTGCTTGAGCTGGGAGAAGGCCCGGGTGCCTCCCCTTGCAGCCCTGACTTGGGATACCTCTGTCAGCTGAGGGTTTCTATCACAGCTTCTCTCTGTCCTCTTTGCTTCTGACTCCCCTTCAATATTCATTCAACAAACGTTTGTTGGGTACCTCCCCTGTGCTGTTCCAGTTGCTTGGGATTTTCAGTGAACAAGATAGGCCCAGATTCCTGCACCCATGGGCTTGCCTTCTAGCCAGCTGGACAAAATCTAGGTCCCCTTTTATATACTTAGATATAAAAACTTGTCCACAATTGCGTGGGTCCCCTTTTATATACTTAGATATAAAAACTTGTCCACAATTGCGTGGGGCTCTTGGCCCCAGTTCAAGCACCGTCATCTTGGCAGGTGACTCCACAACACGGTTTGCTACTCCAACAGAGTCCAAGCATCTCCACCTGCCTCCTTCTGCCTGGCCTACAGTTGGGCACACCTGTCCTGGGCCCCTCTGGACCGGAGCATGAGGGGACATGCAGGCCCCTCTGTAAGTTCTCAGTCAACTAAGGCTGACTTGCTGTTGGAGGTCATGGAGTCCAGAGAACTCTAGGCATCTCGGAGAGCCCAAGTCTGAGACGCAGGGCAGAGAGGGAGAGAAAGCGTGTCCCTCCATGTCCCTCCTGAGGATGGCTGGCACATGAGCATAAGCCAAGCTCAGTAGCCTGGAGCTGGTCATGGCCTCCATCCATCCCCAGCCTCCGGAGAAGTGACTCATCCTTCAAGACAGGCTTCTGTCCCATCCCTGCCGTCCCCACCCTGCCCCTCCTCCAGGGGTGTCTCTCCCATTGCTGCCCTCACTCCACAGCTAGGCTGGGCTGCTTCCATGTCCTGTCCCCCATGCTCCCAGCAGCACCATCAGCGCACGCTCGCCTTCCCCCAGGTGGTACAGCAGACGCCCACCCCAGTAACTCAGCTCTGCTGTGGACTTTCAGGTTTCAACTTGGATTTCAACCCCCACTGCTGTAATAGCTCAGGTGCCTCTGGTGACCAGAAGGCTCCCCCACCAGCCCCACACCCCCATGCATTCAAGGGGTGGCTCAGCGAGGCCTCAGAGCCTCAGGGGTGGCCAAACAGACAGGGGCCTCTGTCTGGGCTGGCCTGGAGGAGCACTGTCTCCTTGGGCTCTGTAACCAGTATCCTGGAGGCAGACCCAAGTGTGTGGGCTGGGGACCCAGTCATTCTGTGGGCCACTGACCAGTGACAATCCCCAGGGACTCATCAGTCCTCGGGCGGCGGGGAGTGGTGGTGACTGACAGTTGGCACATGCTCAACTCTGGTTTGGGGGTGCTTGCCGGTGATGGTTTCTACACTCTGAGATGCCTTTGGAAGGACAGGCACCACTGAGAGTCAGAGATCTAAGTAAGAGAGACGAACCTGTTATATACATGTGTGTATCTTCTTCCTGTGCATCTTTTTGAAAGTCCTACCATTCATCTAGTCACAAATACTAAGTACCTAAAGAATTCAACTAAATACCAGATACCAAAATGAGAGGTTTTGGAACCTGCCAAGGGTGGGACCTCAGGTCATTAGACTGTCCCCAGGGTCCCTCATAGGACTTCTAAGTGTCCCCTCTGGCAAGCACTCCTTCCTCAGGTCCTGCAGATGTCTTCTGCTCTCAGACTTGGAAGACCCCCCCCCCCCCCAAGGACCCAAAGCTGGGCATGTTTCCCGGTTTCCCGCTGTGTCTGGCGCTGGTCCAGCCCAGCCCTCGTGGTCCCAGGCAGGGCTGCTATCTCAGCGATCAAATGGTGGGTGGGACAGCAGGGGGCACGTGCTCTGCCTGCCGCTCTGTCCAGGGACCCCGCTTGCCAGCCGTGGGCGGTTTGGACCAAACTCCCTGCCTCCTCCCTGCTGTGGGCCCAGCCTATAAAGCCACCCAGCATGTCCCCGCCGACCCTGGCCTCCGCCCCTGCCGCCCAGAGCCGCAATGGCAGAGCTGCCGGCGTCCGAGATGCCGGGGGACCCCGCGCTATGCAGTGGGCGCTTCACCATCAGCACTCTGCTGGGGGGTGAGGAGCCCCCGCCGCCCACCACCTACGACAGCAGCCACCTGACCCACGGCAGCACGTTCTACATGCGCACCTTTGGCTACAACACTATCGATGTAGTCCCGGCCTACGAGCACTATGCCAACAGCGCCCTGCCCGGGGAGCCCCGAAAGGTCCGGCCCACGCTGGCCGATCTGCACTCCTTTCTCAAGGTAAGCACCAGCTCAAGGACTGGCCACTTTCCTGCCATGTGACCTTGACCCACGTACCTCACTTCTCTGAATCTTGGCTCCATCACCCGGGCCATGGGGGCACCTGGGTGTCTTCTTTGTGGGTTGGGACGCCTGCATGAAATGCGGGCGCGGAAGCTATAAAGCTCCGGACACATGTAGTAATGTTTTTTATGCAGTCGTTGACCACCCGATCAAAGAATCTTGGCCTCCCAGAGAGATAATGAGCTTCCCGACAGAGGAAGGGCACAAATGGAGGCTGTGCGCACCCGAAAAGGAGCGCAAGGAGGTGGGAATGCGGCAGGTCTGCCGCGCAGGGGAGGCTCACCGCATTTGCTGCGGGGGAGGCTGGACTCTGGAGGGTGGAAGACAGGGAGCAGGATGGTCATGGCCCCTGCCCGCCTGACCTGTGACCTCTGGGCTCCCAGCAGGAAGGCAGCCACCTGCATGCCCTGGCCTTTGACAGCCGGCCCAGCCATGAGATGACCGACGGACTGGTGGAAGACGAGGGAGGCACCAGCAGCGAGAAGAACCCTGGGGAGCCTGTGCGCTTTGGCTGGGTCAAGGGGGTGATGGTGAGTCGAGTGTGGATGGGATGCCCCATAATGGAAGTGGGGAGAGAGAGCTCCATCCAGGCGCAGCTCCGACTCTCAGGTCTTGGCGGCCAGGATAGACGCAAGGCCCAGCCTGGGTCTGTCTCCCCATGGGCAGAGCGACTTCCGGTTTTCCCTGGTTTTGCGCTTCTCAATCCCCATTTGCTCCCCAGATCGATACCTTGCCCTGGGAAAGATCTCTGGTTACTCACTTGTCCTGTGGCATTGGACAAGTTATTTAACTTGTCTGTGCCTCAGTTTCTTCACCTGTGAATTGATGAGCATTATGAGTTAATAGACCTGAACGGCTTGGTTCAGGGCCCGCTTTGGGATTATTAGAAGAAACTGTTTTCATCCACAGCCACCAGGGGGCAGCACTAAACACACAAATCCACAAGCCTGTTTTTGTCATTCTCAGTGATGGGAAACGGGAGGTTTCCTGTAGTGTACAGCACCAGTGAGTCTTCAAATAGCAAAAATCTAATGAACTTGGCTTTGGAAGGCTTTATGCGACTTTTCAGAGGTTATCGGATGAGAGTCAGAAGGTTTTGGTCCTGCTCTGAGAGGACAGTGCGTGGATTGTGCGGTAGAGGGAGGCCTGGGTTCTGACCTTACTCCGCCAAATGCCTGCTGGCTGTAGCTCCATCTGGGGAGTAGGCGTCTTCCTCCCGGGCTGTGGGGTCAGAGCCTGGCGGGGCCCCGTTCAGTATCTCCGAGCATAGAGAGGGCCTTAGAAGTCTCCCTGCCTTGGAAATGCCACATGCTCCTGCCCACCCCAAGAACTTGGCCAAACACCACATCAACACCCCCACCTCCCTGGAATTCAGTCTCAGCTCTAGCCTCTGGCTTTGCTTTAAATTTGGAAGCTGAAGTCACAGCAACCCAAGTGCTGTTTCTGCTTGTATGTGGGGCACTGTTTTAGCCGGTATTTGCTGAGCTACTCCCAGAACCCGGGTCCTAGGGTGACAGCTCGCCACAGGGGCCATGGCTGGGGCTGGCAGACACAGGACCCTGGGCGTGGAGACGGTTGAGGTGTGATGATGCTTGCAGCCCGTTCTCAGACCCCAGTGGGAGGGCAGAAAAGTGGGTGGGAGGGGCAGGTGAATCTCTGGGTACCCCTCCTCTCCCTGCTCCACAGAACTAGGGGGCCATGGAAGTAGGAGCACAGTGAAGTGAGTAGAGCCAAGAAAGGACCCAGGTGTCCCCTAGGCCAACGTGCCCAATCCCATGCCATGACTGGGGACAGGGACTTATATTGTATGTTTGGTTGTGGGGTATTGGCCCATCCAGGTGGCCTCCAACTCTTCTCTCTTTCCCAGATCCGTTGCATGCTCAATATCTGGGGTGTGATCCTCTACCTGCGGCTCCCCTGGATTACAGCCCAGGCGGGCATTGGTGAGTGCCACCTCTCAGGGGAGGGGAGGAAGGGGAGGCTGTACCCGAGACCTGATCCTCCTGGGCCTCAGTCCTGAACTTGGGCTGCCGAGACCCCAGGCTTCTGTGGTGACAGATGTCAGGGAAGTGTGGCAGAGCAATCTAGACATGGAATCATCAGACCTGAGGCCTCTCCCTGACTCTCTTTGCCCTCAGTAGGTCACTTAACCTCCCTATTGCCCAGCATCCAGGTTAGGAAACTGGGCTCTGGGCAGACACCAACGTTAGAGGGTAGCTCTGATGCTGTGTGACCCTGGACAAGTTTCTTAGCCTCTCTGAGCCTCGGTTTCCTCATCAGTCAAATGGCACTGATGATTGTCCCTACCTGACAGACCTATTGTGGGGTTTCTATGATGTCTTTAACAGCACAGGATTTGGCACCCAAAGGTGTTCATCGAGTGGTGATTATTTTTTATTACTGAAGGAGGGTGTCTTCCCTTCCATACCTAATGATCCTTTTTATAGTGACTCCACAGCTCCCTGGTTGTTCAGAATATACCAGGAGGGACACAGAGACCCATTTCTCAGATGAGAAAACCGAGGTTCGGGGAAAGGAGGTGACTTAGGTTGTATGGTGAACCATTCAGCTGACTCAGCTTCCTCGCATGGCCCTTCACCTGGGAAGTGCCCGGCTGAGTTTCTATGGTGATCACCTCCCCCTCATCCCACAGTCCTGACCTGGATCATCATCCTGCTGTCGGTCACCGTGACCTCCATCACTGGCCTTTCCATCTCAGCCATCTCTACCAACGGCAAGGTCAAGTCAGGTGGGCCCCACCCCACCCCTAAGGCCCTCCCCTTTCCTGTCGCCCAGTCTTTAACCTGGGAATGGGTCTCTGAGCCACTCCCCCACCCCATCCCCACCAAAACGGGGATGCCCCAGGCCACTCCCTCTGATTCCAGGTGAAGAATTTGGGCCCCCACGGATGGCCTCAGTTATCCCCTGTGCTGTGAGCCGTGGGGGTCCCATGGTTACCCTTTCCCAGCCCCAGCTTCTGCCTGTCCCAAGCCCACCCCAGCCAGCTGTCTCCTGGTTTCATGGCCCCCGCTCTGTCCCCAATAGGTGGCACCTACTTTCTCATCTCCCGGAGCCTTGGCCCAGAGCTAGGGGGCTCCATTGGCCTCATTTTTGCTTTTGCCAATGCCGTGGGTGTGGCAATGCACACTGTGGGCTTCGCAGAGACCGTGCGGGACCTGCTCCAGGTGAAGCCAGAGGGAGCCCGGGCAGCCTAACTCGCTCTCCCCCACCCCGTCTGGGTCAGTTTTATCTGTCAGGGACCACGGCCTGGTCTGACCACTGTGGGTGTCCGTAATGATCTCTTCAAATAAAGGCCATTCCCAGACATCCCCCTCAGGGGTATGTGTTGCCTTTAGGGCTGACTTGTCTAGGCTGATGCAGCCCTGCGGGATGGGTGCCTGTTGGCAGGGAAGGGGTTTGTGTTTCTGTTTTGCTATGAGGGGTCCCCCATACTTGAGGTGAATCAAGGTGGAGGAGTCTGGGGGGGTTCTTGAGAGGGCAGCGTGCAGCCTGGCCTGTGTCTCATGCCCAGGAGTATGGCACGCCCATCGTGGACCCCATCAATGACATCCGCATCATCGGTGTGGTCACCGTCACTGTGCTGCTGGCCATCTCCCTGGCTGGCATGGAGTGGGAGTCCAAGGTGAGGAGGGGAGGTTGGGAGCGGTCCATTGGAGAAGCAGGAGTTGTGGGGCCTGGGTCCTGGGCCTGGTTCTGCCTCTTCTCGGTGTATTAGCTTGGCTTCTGGCTCTGTGGTTGTGACAGACAGACCCTAAAGCACAGGGCCTTGAACGAGAGTCATGTGTTTGTCTCTCCTGTAACGTGCAGGTGTGTGTGGCTTGCAGGGCTCAGGCACCCAGACCGTTTCTGTCCTGTGGCCTCTCCGTCCCTGTGAGTGGCTTCCATGCACCTGCTCCACAGCAGCCATGGTCCAGTCAGCAGGGAGGGAACGGGGCCTTTTTCTTTTCCTTTCCGGGCCCTGCCCAGAAGCTGTGCATATCACTCTGTGTACATCCCATCAGCCAGAACTCAGTCTCATGGCCATAGCTAAGCTCAGCAGGGCAGGGAGGAGTGTCCTCATGTGAACCCGTACCCAACCAAAATTCAGAGGCTTGGCACTGTGGAAGGAGGGCAGAAGAACTATGGGCCATTGGTGGTCAGACTTGGCAGATCTGGCCTCTGACCCCTGCCCCTGCCTCACCTCTCTCCCCCTTCCTCTGGCCTCCAGCTCCACTGGCCTCCATTCTGGCTGAATGTCCCCAGCTTGTGTCCCGATAGTTCTGCATCTCACTCCTCAGCCTCCTTTAGAACCCTTGAAGAGACCTTCATAGGCTCTGCTAATGTAGTCCCCTACACAGTTCCCATCACACCCTCATTCGTCCTCTAGAGTCATGTTCCGTATTTATCAGCAAGACAAGAGCCTTGCTATACCGCCAACTCCCAGAACGGGTCATGCAGCATGAATGAATGAATGAATGAATGAATGAAAGCAAGAGGGAGGGAGGGAGCCTGGGCAGGTTCTGTCCTGCTGGGGTTCCCTGAGCAGGTGGGGCCAGGTCATCTGACTTCTAGGGTCCTTTATTCCAGGCCCAGGTTCTCTTCTTCCTCGTCATCATGGTCTCCTTTGCCAACTACTTGGTGGGGACGCTGATTCCCCCGTCTGAGGACAAGGCTTCCAAAGGCTTCTTCAGCTACCGGGGTACGTGCAGGTTGGGGCCCCTGCCCATGGCTCCGGGGACAGGTACACTCTGCCCACCAATCTGCCCCATTCCGTGGGCACAGGGAGGATGGGACCCCAATTCCTAGGACCAGAAGCTGCCAGAGAAGGGGAGCCTCCAGCCTTCCTGGCTGGGCCCAGCCTTCTGGGTGGCTCTGATTCAGGCTTTGGTCTTCCAGCGGACATTTTTGTCCAGAACTTGGTGCCCGACTGGCGGGGCGCGGATGGCAGCTTCTTTGGGATGTTCTCCATCTTCTTCCCATCAGCCACGGGCATCCTGGCAGGAGCCAACATCTCCGGGGACCTCAAGGTGAGCAGAACGCCTGCCCTCCTGCCTCCTGGCCCTGTCGTACCAGGATCTCCCCTGGCCACTGAGGTTGGGCACTGAGACGGCAGGGTCCAAACCAACTCCGTTCACCCCACTCAATTCTGAGGTTGTTGATTGACACAACTCTGCTCTAGGCCTGGAGGACCACCCTGAAACGGGCGGGTCTCCTCCCTAGTTCCTGGGACTCTCAGCCTAAGGGGGAAGACTGAGCCAGCTTGACCTTCCAAAGCTGGTTCATGCATGTCTTTGCTGGGCCGACATCCTCTCAGGGCTCTCCGCTGTCTTGGTGCAGGCCACGTCTGCTCAAAGTTCGAGGCTCTGGCCCACCATTGCTGTGTCCTCTGCCCCAGCCCTGAGGATCAGCTGCTTTCCCTGTGTTGCCCGGCCTGCCTCTGTGTCTTGGTCTCCGCTCTCTCCCTGGGATGTCTGACCTTTGTTTCTTTACCTTGAGAAGTTTTGTTCCTCTTTCAGACAACACCTGTACCCTTAAACCTCTCCCAGCCCTCTGTCAGAGTGCGGCTCCCCTAGCCTGATGGCGCCAGACAATTTATGTGTCTCTTCCCCCTTCCGGTTCTCTTTATCTGGAGACCTGAGGCCTGCCTCTATGTCCTCATTCCCGGCTAAGTGTCAGACACATGGTAGGTGCTCAGTACATGTTTGTTGAGTGAATAGTGGTGAAACGTATTGACTGGGAGCTTCAGCGCGGGAATATAAGGTGCTAGAAGGTGGGGAAGAAGGAGAAACGAATGTTGACAGGGGCTCCAGCAAAACTGGGTGGAGATGGGGCTGGGCAGGGGCTTTGAAAGCTGAGAAGCCTAGTGGTATCTTTGCCAGGGCAGGATCAAGGAGACAGATGGGGTGCCAGTGGGGTGAATGGTGAGAACCTGGGTCGGTGCTGGGAACCCTTCCCCCCAGCCTCCAGTCCCACCTAAAAGGTGCTCTTTCATGCGTTTTCTTAAATGAATGAAGAATGGTGCCTTGGACTGTCTCCACCTCGCCTGGCTCTAACTGGGGGTGCTCAGGTGGTGCACAGCATGGCCAGGAAATCGGAGAGTGACTGTGTTTACTTGGCTCCTCTCCCTTCTCTGGGGAGCGAACAGCAGGGGCCTGGGCTACTTGCCTGCCCGGAGGTCCCTGCAGAGGTCAGTCTTGTGCTCAGATACTCCAGGTCCCCTGCCAGTGCTCTGACAGATCATCGTAGCCTAGCCATTTATCCACATGCTTTGTCCAGCCTCTCCAGTTACCAACCGGCACGGTATACAGGCGTCAGGGCTAGGCAGCCGTCCCGGAACTAGGGAGTGGGGAGGAGGGGAGCACCTTGCTCTGTCCTGAGTGCCCTCAAGCCCTCCAGGGGCCATTTCCTCCTGGATCCAGCCCTCAGCCCGTTCTGTGAGACTGAGCGTCCTCAGTACAGGAGCAGCTCTCATTCGTGGAGACTTTAGGCAAGTCTCTTTAAACCTCTCTGGGCTTAGCTTTCCCAAATGTAAGAGGGGACCCGGAGCACCCCTCCCGCTTCCCAGAGCAGGGACTAAGGATTCCACCTGCTGATTTATGTGACGTGCTTCCAACAGTGTCCAGCACAGAGGAAGTACGGAGAAGCGCTGGTTGTCCAGGTCATGGACATTTTCCCCATGTGGCTGCTGGGGGCCTCATTCTTTACAAACATGATCCTTGGCGAGGGGCAGCTGTGAGGGCTCCTCACCTGCACGTTGGAGAGGAGCAGACCAAGCTCAGAGGGGGCTGAGCATTGCCCAGGGTCACACTCCCACAGGTGGCAGAGGGGCTGGAGTAAAGGGGCCTCAACTTCATCATGAACTTCCTGTCCATGAATAGTTTTTTTTTTTTTTTTCAAGATTTCATTTATTTATTTAACAGACAGAGATCACAAGTAGGCAGAGACACAGGCAGAGAGGAGGCAGAGAGGAGGAAGCAGGCCCCCCGCCGAGCAGAGAGCCCGATGCGGGGCTCGATCCCAGGACCCTGAGATCATGACCTGAGCTGAAGGCAGAGGATTAACCCACTGAGCCACCCAGGTGCCCTTCCATGAATAGTTTTTGAGCACCTGCTTTGTGGGTGCAGCAGTAAACAAAACACAAAGACACCAATTCCAGTCCTCACACAGCTGACATTCTGGTGAGAAAAAGACAACCAGCCCCTCAGTTAGTGACGTTCCCCAACCCTTTAGCACTTGCGGAGCAATCTCATGACCATCGCCCCGTGCGATGGCCCAGGAAAGCTTTACTAGCTTAATTTTCTGCCAGGGAGACTGAGGCTCAGATTCAAGGGACTTCCTAGTGACTGCTGTCAGGTCTGTGTCCCACCTGCTATCGTCCCAGGGCACATCCCAGGGACAACACAGTCCCTGCTCCTACCTGCTCACATTTATGAGTCCTTCCTGTGGGCTGCGTTGACTCTCATCTCACAGAGTGGGGTTGGGGGGCATCACTGAGGCTCAGAGAGGTTAAGGAGCTTGTCCCAGCTCACACAGCCAGGAGGAGAGGCTGGGATGTGGACCCACATGTGTCTGACTTATGGCCAGGCTCAGAGATTTGGGGCCGAAATGTAGGAGCCGTATGGAGGTCTAGTGTAGCCATCTCCCGGGACCATTTTAACAAATGACCACAAATGCTATGGCTTAAAACAACAGACATTTATTCTTGCTCGGATCTGGAAGCCAAAGTCCAGAATAAAGGTGTCAAGGGCCATGCTCCCTGTAAAGGCTCTCTGGGAGACTCCTCCTCTCCTCTCCCAGCTTCTGGTGGCTCAACAGTCCTTCCCATTCCTTGCCTTGGATCTGTGTGTCTCTTTAGTCTCAACCACTGTCTTCCCACAGCCTCCTTCCCTCTGTGTGTTCTTGCCTGTTCTTACAGGAACACCTGTTGCTGCATTTAAGGCCCACCTGACCGAGTAGGACCTCAGCTTAACTAATTACATTTTGCAAAGACCCTATTTCCAAATAAGATCATATTCTGAGGTTCTGGGTGAACCTGAATTTCGGGGGACACCATCCAACCGCCTAGAGTTGGGATGGGAAGCTGAGCCAGCCAGGTGGCCTAGAGACCAGGGACTCTGTGTGCTTGACCTGGTCGAGCCATCCTGGTGCCCCCAGCAGGGCTGGCAGGGCCCCCACAGCTGAGACCTCAGTCCCCCTCCAGCTCTGCCCTACCCGTCCCTCCCTCCCAGCCCCCGGCCCTCAGAGCCACCCCAGTTGTCCCCTCCACGAGGAGGCCTTTTGTGGTTCCTGCCATGTTGCTCTCCACCCCCACCCCTTGGTCTCCAGTACACTTCAGTCTGCTCCGTGACAAGGGCCATCTGCCCCATGTCGGCAGGATTCTGCCCGTACCTCCCTCCCTGGGGCCTCCAGAGTGAGGCCAGCCCTTGGTCATTCACTGTCCGACCATCAGCTCCAACTTGGGCTTCCAAGTGTCTGAGGCAGAGACCTGGGTTGTTGCCAGCCTTGTTTGGACCCACCTATAACACTGAACAACGTCACGGTCCCTCCAAGCTCTGTCACTTGTGGTTCTACCAGCCAGCTGTGCAGAATGGCCCAGGAAAAGCTGGGGAGGTGCACAAGTTTGCTTCCCAGTGTCCATGTGGCCTGCCCCGGGGGTTGGGGTATATGCCTGGGGGAGAACCTGCTGGAAAAATCCCGGCCTGTGTTACTCCACCCAGGACCAGCCCCAGGGGCCTGAGGCTGTCGACCTTGGTGTGGTGGGAGCGAGCCACCCCTGGCTCAGCCAGCTGGGGCCTCCGCACAGCTTCCTGGCCTCAGTTTCCCCACCAGCGGGGTGGGGATACTCTGGCCACTTTAGAGGAAGTAATGCATGAGGAAGGGTCTGGACGAGTGGAACACGTGATGTGTGCATGTGAAGATTCGCTGTTTCTGCTAGGAAAATGCCAGAGGAGAGCCCTTCCTTGGTGGGGAGGGAGTTTGGGGCTTGTCTGTGGATTAACTGCTGCAGGAACTCACAGACCAGTTGGCGCAGGATAGTGACGAACCCGAAGCCCCGGGCCCTGGTCTGGGAGCTAGATGTGGATTAAGTCACTTAGCCAGCATCCCTGTGAGGCTGGAGGGGCTGAGGCATAAAAGAGCATGTCCACCACCCAGCTGGTCACCTGGAAGCTGGCTCCAGATCCCCCCACCCCCCACTTCAACACCCCCAGAGCCCGTGTTGGCCGGTGTTCTGGGGAAGCAGACATGGAGCAGGTTAGAGCTTCTCTCCATGCCTCCGGCTCCCAGCGCCCAGGTGTGCTCTCAGCCCCATGATCTTACTTGGGTCCCATCCTGCCCTGCGGTTGGCAATAGCAAGGGTCCTTCTTCCTGGGGCCCTGGGAAAGGGGGCTCTGAGAGGGGACCGGGTTAGGGGTCACTGGCCCTCCCCCAGCCTCAGACAAGGGCAGGGCCTGGCAGGAGGCCCAGTGGCTGCCTGATGCCTTCCCTCCCTCCCTGCTCCTCCTCCCCCAGGACCCTGCTGTAGCCATCCCCAAGGGAACGCTCATGGCCATTTTCTGGACCACTGTCTCCTACCTGGCCATCTCGGCCACCATCGGTGAGTAGCTGTCTGGGACAGCTAGAAGGATTTCAGGGTGCTTGGCTGTCCAGCAGGGAGAGCTAGGCCAGGAGGACTTGGCCACCTCAGGGAGTGGAACCTCAAACCTTATTTGGGGGGACTAGTAGTGGTGACCAGAACATCTTCAAGGGAGGTGGTAGTTTGTGGTGAGGGTTGGGTCAGACCAGGCTCTTCTGATCCCTTCACACCTGAACTTCACAGATGCAAGGGTGGGTAAATACTCGAGGGCAAATTATACTCTGACCCAATGACTAATAATAATAATGATGATGGTGGTGGTGGTGGTTGAAGATGATACCAGCCACTGACTCAGCCATAAGCCCAGTCCTTTACGTGCCCACCATATTTAATCCGGGCACTGCCGTGCCCACCATTTCACAGAGGAGAAAACCAGGGCTCAGAGATGTTCAGTGACCTGCCCAAGCTCACACAGCCATCAAGTGGTAGAGGCAAGCTTTGAACCTAGGCCTGGGCCATCGACACTTGCCTCTCGCTGAGGTCCTCACGATCTCCCATTAACCACCTTGTGAAGTAGGCTGTTCACAGATGGCCAAGGGACATGGCCCAGGGTGCAGCCAGTCTGGCCTCTTTTTTTTTTTTTTTTTTAAGATTTTATTTATTTATTTGACAGACAGAGATCACAAGTAGGCAGAGAGGCAGGCAGAGAGAGAAAAGAGGAAGCAAGCTCCCTGCTGAGCAGAGAGCCCAATGTGGGGCTCGATCCCAGGACCCTGGGATCATGACCTGAGCCGAAGGCAGAGGCTTAACCCACTGAGCCACCCAGGTGCCCCTGGCCTCTATTTTAAGGAGGACACGGGGACCTTAACAGGTCACTTCATGTTGCTGGGCCTCTGTAGAAGGACAATGACAACAAAGGCAATGGTGATGCTTTCTTTCCAGGGTTGTTTATGGTCCTTCGCTCCTGCATTTAGCTCTTTGTATCTGCCATTACTGTTGTTATTATTATTTACGATTACATGCAGAAGGGGGAGCCGGCCCCTCTGTAGCAGCAGCCAGTGTCTGGGGGTGGGAGGAGCGGAGGGAGGAGGGAAGGGAAGAAGGGGGGCTTCCCCAGGCCCTGCTCCCTCTTCAGGCTCCTGCGTAGTTCGTGATGCCTCCGGGGTCCTGAATGACACGGTGACCCCCGGCTCGGGCGCCTGCGAGGGGCTGGCCTGCGGCTACGGCTGGAACTTCACCGAGTGCGCCCACCAGCACAACTGCCACTATGGCCTCATCAACTACTACCAGGTACACGTGGCCTCTGCCGGGCAGTCTGCCCCAGACCGAGGCCGGAACAGGCTGGGACAGACGTGGTTTGGAGGGCTGGGCCCCAGGCTTGGAGGAAAGAGGTTCAGGCTCAGGTGGGGGCCCCTCTGGGCCCAGCCCCTGCCTCAGTGGGTCCTGGGATCCCCCAGTAAGGGGTGTGGACTCAGGCCTCAGAACCTAGCCCCTGCCTGCAGTGAGGCCTGGGGTGCCCTGCGTAGGAGCTCCAGACATGAGGGGCCTGGACCCTGTGTCCCTGCAGACCATGAGCATGGTGTCCGGCTTTGCGCCCTTGATCACGGCTGGCATTTTTGGGGCCACCCTCTCCTCTGCCCTGGCCTGCCTCGTCTCTGCTGCCAAAGTCTTCCAGGTGAGGCTGCGGAATGGGTCTGGCGGGAGGTTCTGGGAGGCACAAGGCCGGGGGTCCCTGGGCGACTGCTGCAAAGGTCTCAGGGTGTCACAGGACTGAGACAGTCTAGAGTGAAGGCAAAAGTGGGCTCGTGACCAACTCATACAGGAAGCAGCCCCTTCCCATGGTGTGCTTTGAACTACACTGGCATCGCCCACCCCAGAGTCTCCCTGGTGCAGCCTGGCACCCTGTCGGCACTTCTGCCCGCCCCGTTGCACGCTGACGCCGTCCACCCCGTCCCACCTTGCCCTTTTGCTCCCTCTCTGGAGAGGTGGGCGTGGGCAAGGAGATGAGTCCCATCCAAGAGACAGACAGCAACCAGGATCCAGATTAGGGGAAGCGCCGGGCTGAGGTGGAGAGAGTAAGCAGAGCCTGGGGGCAGGGAGGTGGGTGGCAGGGGGGGAGAGGGGGGTCCAGCCTGGGATGCGCACGCCTTCCTGTGCCCACAGTGCCTGTGTGAGGACCAGCTGTACCCGCTGATCGGCTTCTTCGGGAAGGGCTACGGCAAGAACAAAGAGCCGGTGCGCGGCTACCTGCTGGCCTACGCCATCGCTGTGGCCTTCATCATCATCGGTGAGAGGCTGCGCCCAGCGCTTGTGGGGGCTCCTCTCTGCGCTGCTCACCTTGGCGCCCAGTGCCCGGCCAGGCCTGGCAGGGAATGGACACTGGGTGACTAGCCCTTGAGTGAGTGAGGCTGGTCATGGGGGCCCCGCCCCTCCCCCCGCCTCCGGATAGGTGGCTCCCACGCCATGCCAGCCTAGTGGGGCACATCATTCTGTCAGAAGGGACCCTGCCTTCTCTTGCTGATTCTGTGTTCCTGCGTCCAGACAAGTTGCCCTCCATCCCCACCCCCATCCCCAGTCCAGGGTCTGAGTTAGTCCCCAGGACAACTCCGGAGCACAGGATGGCTCAGGGGAGCGGATACAGACAGCTGGATCAATAGCTCTGTCACTGGATGAACTCCACAACCTCATTTCCCAGACCTTGAGCTGCCAGACCCCCTTGGACTTCATGGTAGAGGATGCCCCGGGGAGAGATCCCAGGGAACCAGTTAGTTAGATTGGTTTTCTATCCTGGCTTTGCCATATGCCAGCTGTGTTACCTTGCACAGATCATTTTGCCTCAGTTTCTTCGTCTGCAGAATGGGAGCAATAGTGCATAGCAGGGGCGTCACAGGTGGGCACAAAGAGACTTGTACACACACACACACACACACACACGCACGTGCACTGTATTCATAGATGCACACACACCCCAGTGCTTCCTGGTTTACTTAGCCAACAAGGCAGAACTTGCCAGGAGAAAGGTGGCCACACCAAGCCAGGGCAGTGGCTGTGCTATGGCTCCCTGTGCAGGAGCGAGGTGGGGGCTGGCTGCTGGTGGTCCCGTGGCCCTGCCATAGCTGAATCCTTGTGGTTCACGCCAGCATCAGCAATCATGAGGCTTCCCTTTCCAGTTGATTCTCCGCTACTCAAGGGAGCCTTTCTGGACACTGGGTGCTCCTGGATCCTGAACCAGATGAAGAGGCAACAGGGCCACTCCCAGGGGATGGAAAACTCTAATCAGGCCTGCTGTCCCCAGATACACCCCTGCTTCCTGCTCATCCTACTGTCTTCCCCAATTCCGATTTCGAGTCTGATTTGAGTGGGTCTGACTACAGTTCAGACTGAGAACCACCATCTCGGACACTCTGGGGCAGGGTTCTTGTGACAATTCAAGGGACTCATGCTCAGAAGTCCTGGGACAGAAGAGGGGTCTGTCATGTTTGGGGATTTCCCCGAAAGCGGGCCCCTGGAGTAAGGAAACATGCCAAAGTTTGTCTGGGGGTGTCGGGGCAGTGGCGGCCGAGTGAGACAGGGAATGAGGGACCTGGTTCTTGAGTGGGTTTTCACTGTGGGTGGAACTGTGTGTGTCCTAAGGTCCCAGAGTTTCAGATAAAAGAAGACATGGGTCTTGGGTCACATTGTAAAATATATATCTTACTGTAATTTGTGGTTGTAAGAAAAGTATGACAGCTACTGTCCTTGGTTCTCTCATAGTATCTCCCATTTTTCTCTATCTTGTTAAGAGGTGGCCTTTTACAGTAAACAAAGCATCGGCCCTTTGTTTCACAAAATGATGGGCCCATTTCACAGATGGGAAGGTTGAGACGCACTGAGCCTCTGGGGCCCGTCTGGAATGCCCCAACTGCGAGGGAGGGCACCAGGCGACTCCCTGGCAGGTTGCCCAACCGACTGTCCTCTCTCCCCCGCCTGGTCGCTGCAGCTGAGCTCAACACCATTGCCCCCATCATCTCCAATTTCTTCCTGTGCTCGTACGCCCTCATCAACTTCAGCTGTTTCCATGCGTCCATCACCAACTCGCCTGGTGAGCAGCCCCCTCACCCCTCTGTGGGAGGAGGCATGCGGGGCGGGGGCAGGGGTCCGGGAGGCGCGGGCACACCAAGGTCATCTCTCAAATCGAAACCAGATCAAGGGACCACTCAAATCGTAATAATAATAACAGCTCTCCTCTCTCAAGACCGTGCGCTGTACGCCGAACACGGATTCATACACTGTTTACAGGATGCAGAGATTTCTCTAGTGCCCTCCTCCACCAAATTTACAGGAGTCAAGAATCTGACTCCCCAGAAAAGGAAGAGAATTGTCCAAAGTCCCAGGTTGTTGCAGGTTGCCCTTTGCACAATTCCAGGGGTGTCGCTCAGATACATCATTGACTTGTATGTTTATTCTGAAAAATTTCTGGCAAGTGGCAGTAAAGTATCCCAAGAAAGGCTTTTTCTGATTATCCCCAAATTGTCAAAGGGCTGGCTGCCAGGCCACCTTTTCCTCAGCCCGGGGACCGTGGTGCCCCACAGTTGTGCCACGGGGCCGCTGTCCCTGGCAGCGGCCCTGGTATGGCCCACTGGCATGGAGCCAGGCAGGATCACACCCTTCCCTGCTCTCTTTCCCCCATGGCTCCGTGCTGACATGGCCATATTTGGATGCCTCCTCCTTGGTGTAGCCTGTTCATTTGGCCAAATGACAGCCAGGGCGGGCGTGCGGTCCTCCCCCAGAGCCTCCAGTCCAGCCTCCGGAGACCCAGCGGTGGGGGGGGGGGGGGGGTTCTGGGTGGGCACAGGCTGGGACTCTGGCTCTGGGCACGGGTGGCAGGGCCAGGGTGGTGCTGGCCCTGGAGGAAGCTCCTGAGCGTGCCCACCAACCTGCGTCCTCTGACCAGGGTGGCGACCCTCGTTCCGATACTACAGCAAGTGGGCGGCGCTCTTTGGGGCGGTCATCTCCGTGGTCATCATGTTCCTTCTCACCTGGTGGGCCGCTCTCATTGCCATCGGCGTCGTCCTCTTCCTCCTGCTCTACGTGATCTACAAGAAGCCAGGTGTGCAGTCTCATGTTGCCCAGGGCTTCTGGTGCCCCTTCTCCCCGCTGAGGGCACCCAGCCAGCCATCCTGCCCTTCAGCTCAGCTAGAAGGCTTGCATCAGGCTCTGTGCTCTCAAGGGCCCTGTTCTGAGCCTCCTGCCTCGTCCTTTCCTGTGGGGCGAGGAGACTGTGGGAACGTGCCTGCTTAGAGCCCACACCTCTACTTCTGAACCATCCCCCCCTCAACCGTGGCACCCAGGACCCTGGAATTGCCTGCCCAGGGCCATCCTCTTGAAGTGTCTGGGGGCACATCCAGGCCTGGGGGTGGCCAGGAGCTGGCTCACCGAAGGCAGGTGGACACAACGTGGTGTCTATATGCACACAAGCAAGCATTCCCAGGTGACAGTGATCTGGGGACAGGAGGGAGAACCCCAGGAAAGCTTAGAATTCTAAATCTGAACGTAGCCTTCCAGGTTATTGTCTCTTTGTCAAGGGAGGTGAATATTTTGCACAGTTTGAACTTTGTTTTTTTGTTTTTTTTTTTTAATTTTATTTGTCAGAGAGAGAGCACAAGCAGGGGGAATGGCAGGCAGAGGGAGAAGCAGACCTCCCACTGAGCAGGGAGCCCCATGCAGGGCTCCATCCCAGGACCCTGGGTTCATGACCTGAGCAAAGGCAGATACTTAAGCGACTGAGCCACCCAGGCGTCCCCAGAGTTAAATGCTTTGTAGTGTAACTTATAAATATATGTAGCCATATGTTATGTGCAAACATTAGGAAGAGATCTGCAGGCTGTCCACCCACCAGACAAGACAGCCCAGCTCCCACGGTGCCTGATTCCTAAAGAAGGTCAACATTCCCTCCCTCAGTACAGCTGGTTTCTCCCAGGGATTTCTATAAAATTTTGAGTTTCATTTTTTAAAAAAGATTTTATTTATTTATTTGAGAGAGAGAGAGTATGAGAGGGGAGAGGGTCAGTGGGAGAAGCAGACTCCCCCACTGAGCAGAGAGCCCGAGGTGGGACTTGATCCTGGGACTCCAGGAGCATGACCTGAGCTACAGGCAGTTGCTTAATCAGCTGAGCCACCCAGGCGCCCCTCTCTTGGGGATTTCTAATCTTGCGCCCACCCTCTCACCCCCCTTCCCCGCTCAGAGGTGAACTGGGGTTCCTCGGTGCAGGCCGGCTCCTACAACCTGGCCCTGAGCTACTCGGTGGGCCTCAACGAGGTGGAGGACCACATCAAGAACTACCGGTGAGCGCAGCCATGTCCAGGCCACCTATCACCTGCCCCAGGCAGACCCGGGGTGGGGACCACCCAGGCTCAGAGAGGAGCACTGCCCCCGGCGAGGGGCCTGGGATGCCATTGCTTGGTGGGGACCAAGCACGTCTAGTGACCTCTCTGTACCTGAGTTTTTACAGCAGAGTATGTTCTTTGAGATGCAAAGGGCTATCCAAGGATGATCTGGTGTTGTAGTCCCCATCACAGTCATCTTTGAGGCTGACCGTGACGAAACTCTCCTAAGCAAGGAGAGTTGTGTGTCTGGGACTCCTTCCCACCAGGTGGTAACGCCCGCAGTCAGCCATATGTATTTGTGTTGTATTGCTGCTCAAAGTGCCTTACGCCACCTTACCACAGCCCTCTGGGTGGGGCCTATGACATTATTAACCCCAGTGGCTGACGAGAACACAGACGCACAGAGAGGTTAAGTAACTGGCCCGAGGTCACACAGCTGGTGAGTGACCAATTTTGTTTGGCTCCAACTGAGTCTGGCAGTGGCCCTGGACCATGAGTCTGGGCTGCCTCTTCATCCAGAGGCTGAGTCCCCCACGCACCCACGTGGCACAGGGATCTTGTAAGTGATGTGCCCTCCCCACCCCCAGCCTTTATTCTCCCCGCCACCTGCGATTTGTGCCCAGATCCCCGTGGGCTCTGTGCAGGTGGCTCAGGCCCTTTTCCCTTCCGCTTCTCAGTCCCCAGTGCCTAGTGCTCACGGGACCCCCCAACTTCCGCCCGGCCCTGGTCGACTTTGTGGGCACCTTCACCCGGAACCTCAGCCTGATGGTCTGTGGCCACGTGCTCATCGTGAGTGGCCCCTATAGGTGGGGAGGGGCCCACTTAGAGGAGCCCCTGGGCTTGAAGTCCACACTTGGACGGGGGGTGGGGGAGGCTGTGACTGTGAGGAGCATTGGGGGGTGGAGGAACTGTGGAGCAAGCAGAGCCCACCAGACCCTGCTGTGGGCCTGGTTCTCTCCTCTCCCCTGTCCCCGTCACTGCCTTCTCCCCACCGCCCTGCCTCTTGCCTGCTCCCTCCATCTTCCTCCCCCCACCATCCTCCTCCTTCCTCCTCCTCTTTCCTTCCCCTAACTCCCTAGGGGAAAGTGGGTACCTCTGGGTGTGGCTGAGCCCCTGGGGCAGCCTCCAGGGAGGAGAGAGGCTGCATCTCATTAAGAACAGAGGGAGAAGGCAGCTCCCGATGTCCCCTGCCCCCACCACCCACAGGGACCCCGCAAACAGAGGATGCCTGAGCTCCGGCTCATTGCCAATGGGCACACCAAGTGGCTGAACAAGAGGAGGATCAAGGCCTTCTACTCAGATGTCATCGCCGAGGACCTCCGGAGTGGTGTTCAGATTCTCATGCAGGTGCCATGGGTTCGGGGCTTCCCCCAGGACTCAGTGCTTGGTGCGACAACCTGGAAGGCAGGACGTCCCAAGGGGCTAGTTGAAGCTCCCTTTGCTGCAACGGGAGTGCCTGCCTTTCTTGTCTCCCCAGATATGCTGACTCAGGGCACTTTCTCACGGTGCCCAAGGGCCTACGGGAAACTGAGCTGGAAGCCTGTGGGGCCTGGGTGGTCTTGAGCAATTCTTGTTTTCCTTTTTTTAAAAATATAATTTACAGTCAACAAAGTGAAAAATATTAAGTGTATAGTTTGATAAATATTTACATATGCATATATACCTAGTGGTGTAAAGCCACCACTCAGATCAAGTTCTAGAACATTCCACCGGGCAATTCATTTCCCTGCTCAGTTTTCTCAGCTGTAGAATGAGATGCATAGATAAAATCACAGTTGTTAATCCTGAGCCAGCATATCAGAGTCATTTCTAATAATTCTAAATATTTCTCATTTAAAAGAGAAGAACATATAGGGTCTTCTTTGAGGGGGTGTATGAAAATATTCTGAGAGTAGATAGAAGTGATGATTGTACAACATTGTGACTAAACTGAATTCTACTATATCCTTTAAAACAGTTAATTTTGTGTTATATGAATTTCACTTCAAAAAAGTTTTTAATATTTTTAAGCATTAAAAGAAGAAGTATAAAAGATGTAGAGGTGAGATGACTTGGGGATACTCTAAGGCTGGCATCCAAATTCAAGTCCCTGGGGATGAGAAATAATTTGCTAGAAAAGCAGAACTGGGATCATCCAGAGCTAAAGGGACAGTGTAGTCATTGTAGCTTCACCTCTCTCCTTGGTGTGTTCAGGCAGGCAGGACCCTGACTGGCGGGATGTGATTCCTGAACCCTCGCCACATGGTGAGGAGGGCAGCTGGGGCTGAGAGGGCCCCACCATAGTCACAGAACAGAGCCACTGTGGGGCATGAGGCCCCGCCCCTCAGCTCCCCACGACACTCTTTGCAGGCCGCAGGTCTCGGGAGAATGAAGCCCAACATTCTGGTGGTTGGGTTCAAGAAGAACTGGCAGTCAGCTCACCCGGCCACGGTGGAAGACTACATCGGCATTCTGCAGTGAGTGAGGGCATGAGGGAGGCAGGGCCTGGGGTCAGCTGATTTGGGCCTTTGGTGTTTCTGGGCCTTGGGAAGCAGGGGGGATGCATTGGAAGTTATAAGAAGCTGGTTCAAAGCTGAGGAGGAAACAGACCCACTGAGGGCTCGCCACTCAGACCTCTAGGCCCTGGGCACCAAGCTGGGCAGGGAACACACAAAGAACACAAAGAAGGAGAATAGATGAGACATAGTAGGGAGCAGTGGGGACTGTGGCAAACTGCCGTGAGTAGCAACTATTGGGCTCCAGCCATTTGTGCCCAGGCAGAAATGTGGGCCCAGTGTTGCCAAAGCTTCTGGTTTCTTAGAAGAGCCAAAAAGATGGGTTTTTAGGTGAGAACCTTGGACTATAGAAGACCTGCCAAGAGCCGGCCCTTGGGCTGTGAGGTGGTGACACCAAGCAAGAGGCAAATCCAGACCTCCCAGGAGGCAGTGGTATGGGGAACGGGACCATGAGGAGAAAGTCCCTGGGGACTCTGGGCTAAACTCCAAACCTTTTCTCCTTTGGCTCCTCCTGGGCAACCTCCAGAAAATATCTGCCTGAGTTGCTTTTCTGTGTTGATGTGGTACAGAGAGGCCGTGTGTAGTAGTGTTTAAAGAACAAAGGCTGGGGGGCCTGGGTGGCTCAGTCATTGAGCATTTGGCTCTTGATTTTGGCTCAGGTCTTGATCTCGGGGTCATGGAATCGAGCCCCACATTAGGCTCCCTGCTCCGTGGGGAGTCTGCTTGAGATTCTCTCTCTCTCTCCCTCTCTCCCCCTCTGCCCCCCCTGCCTTGTTCATGCATGCTTTCTCTCTGAATCTAAATAAATAATAAAAATAGAAATCTTTTAAAAATTAATGAAAAGAAAGAAGGAAAGAGGAGAGGAGAGGAAAAAAAAGGAAAGGATGGAAAGGAAAGGAAGCTGAGCTTTGGGGACCTGGGACCTGCTTCCAGGTCTGCTGTGACCCAGCCACCTGACCCAGTCATCCAGCCACAGTCGGGCGTCTCAGCTGCCTCTGACAGTGACAACAGGTGGTAGAGTCTGTTCTCCAGCATCCCCCCAACTCCAGTGCTCCAAAACCCCAAAATGCTAGGGCCTGAGAAGCGCCTACCCCAAAGACACGTAACCAAAGGACCCCCAGAGGGCAATGCCTGACCCATCAGATCAAGCCCTACTGGTGGCTTCTGAGGCCCTCTGTCAGCTGGGCAGTGAATAAACTTCTGGGGTGGGAATCTTCTAGACGTTCCCTCCGACAAGCTGTTGCTGCCCTCCTGAGCAAGGCCATTCCTACGCACACCAGCCCTCGGGGTTCTGTCTCAGCAATTCAAATCTAAAGCCAGCTGCCCACTTTCTTAGCATGGCTCATGGGCTAGTTACTCCCTGAAACTCGAGTTGTGCTTCTATAAGATAAGGTTAAGAATTCCCATGCCCACCTCTGCTGGCAGGCCTGAGTAGATTATCCAAATATATATCAGGAGGACAGGCCCACCTTGCAGACTGGCCTGACTTGGTTTCCCGCTGAGTATAAGATTTGCAGCACCTCCTGGTGCCACAGACCATAGAGCTAGAGGGGCCCTGGTTGGGGGCTCTCCCGTTCTGCTAGCATGTTACACAGGTGGGGAGACTGAGGCCCTGAGAGGAAGAAGTGATATGGCGGGAGGCAGGGCCAACTGTAGACATCTGGTCTCCTGGGGGCTGGGGTCTAGGGGCTGGTGGCTGGGACCAAGGGGAGCCTGAACCCACCTCTTCTCTTTCCAGTGATGCTTTTGACTTCAACTATGGTGTGTGTGTCATGAGGATGCGTGAGGGGCTCAACGTCTCAGAGGTGATGCAGGCACACAGTGAGTACATGCCCCACCTGCTTGACGCCCCTCACAAAAACCAGAATGGGATTCTAGAAAGTTCTAGAACCCAATTTTGTAAGAAAAGATTTTATTTATTTGAGAGAGCAAGCAAGAGAGACCCTGAGCAGGGAGAGGGGCAGAGGGAGAGGGAGATACCCTGCTGAGCAGGGATCCCGATGTGGGGCTCGATTCCAGGACCCTGGGATCATGACCTGAGCCAAAATCTGTTTAACTGACTGAGCCACTCAGGCACCCCTAGAACCCAATTTTTTAAGGGGTAGAGAGAAGAAAGGGGGACATTAGTAAGGAATAAAAGCTTAAAAAGTTAGCTTCAGATGGCCTTTTAGAACTCCTCAGGGTTTCAAATGAAGACACTGACCAAGTTCAAGGTCACACTTCCAACTGGGGGCAGAACCAAGACTGCACCTCAGAGCTCCCCAACCACTATCAAGGTCTCCGTAACCAGGTGGGAAAAAGAGGAACTAATAGAGAGGAAGAAAGAAAAGATGGGAGAAAGGAGAGAGCTCACATAAAGACAGTGGAACATGGGGCGCCTGGGTGGCTCAGTGGGTTAAAGCCTCTGCCTTCAGCTCAGGTCATGATCCTAGGGTCCAGGGATCCAGCTCCACCCACATCAGGCTCTCTGCTCAGTGGGGAGCCTTCTTCCTCCTCTCTCTGCCTGCCTCTCTGCTTAGTTGTGATCTCTGTCTGTGAAATAAATAAATAAAATCTTAAAAAAAAAAAAAAGACAGCAGAACATGAAAATACAGAGAAAGACTACAGAACCCAGATGTTTTGGTCCCCAAGACCCTCCCGGAGCACCGAGGAGGGCTGTTTACTTCTAGTCACACAGGGGTCTGCAGACTCTGCATTGGTCACATGTGGGGGACTGAAAGAAATAATAAAATGGGAAACAAAAGGGGGCGGTTCCGGGGGTAGGGGGACTGAGAGGTGTGGAGGCCAGAAGGAAGCGGGGGTCGCGGGAGAAGCAAGGGGGAGGCAGAGGCCAGATCAGGGGAAGGTGAGGGGTCAGGACTTTCTTTCTCATGGAAGGGTTAGCCTGGGAGAGGAGGAAGCCAGAAGTGCCCCTGGTTGAGGAGAGCCCGGGAACAAAGCCGCCCCCTCTCTTGCAGTTAACCCGGTGTTTGACCCCGTGTTTGACCCTGCAGAGGACAGCAAAGAAGCCAGCACCAGCGGGGCCAGGCCGTCTGTCTCAGGCACGTGTCAGTCCGCACACCACCCAGAGGCTCAGGATGCTCTCCCATGGTGGGGCAGCCAGTGGTGGGCCGTGAGGGAGCCTGGTTGTGGGCAGGACCCTTGGGTTGGGTAACCGGGGACCGGAGCAGGTGGGCTTGGGCAATATTCCACCTTGCAGCCCTCCTCGGGAATTCAGTGTCCAGGCATTGTGGGAACTCACCCAGCTGGCTCAGTAGCCTGTGTGAAACCCCTCCAAGAGGTCCCCTGGCCTCGCTCAGCGGTGACAGGCAGGGAGGAGAGGAGCGAGCTTCTCCCTCCGTCCTCTGCCACTGATGCTCTGGGAGGCAGGCCTATAAGGGAGGGGTGCATCCCGGGACAGCACGCCCGGGACCCCCGCTCCTGGTCCAGCTGGCTGAGAAAGGGGTTTCAGGGTCCCACTGTCTAAGAGCCGGGGACTGGGCTGGTCCCCACCATGCACGCCCTCAGCAGGGTGCTTCCTGCCACTGTGTGCCGGGGGGGGGGGGGCGGTGCGACAGGACGACAGCGAGCCCACCTCACGCAGCAGCTGGCTCCGTGTTCAGACAGAGTCAGGTGTGTGAAGGTGAGCTGCTCTCAGGTGACCCCCCACCCCCCGCTCCTGCAGTGGACCCTGAGGCCCTGGGGCGGGAGGAGCAGGCCAGCACCATCTTCCAGTCTGAGCAGGGAAAGAAGAGCATTGACATCTACTGGCTATTCGATGACGGAGGTTAGTGTCCGCCTGGTTGGCAGCTCTCCTGGGGACCGCCTTCCCTCCATGGCCTATACTTCCTGGCTGCTCCGGACAAGGCCCCTGGAGGGACCCCAGATCCCAGCAAGGGGGACTAGTGACCCTTGGGCTGGAGGAAGCCTGGCTGGGCCCCTCTTCTTGGTGTAAACTGGGACTTTGTCAGAGGAGCTGAGGTCAGCATGGGATGGAACCTTAGGGGTTCAGATGAGAAGGACCTCAGGGGTCACAGGCCCCTGCCAGAAATGGGGGGGATGCTGTAGGAATGTTCTTCGCTTCCTAGAAATATGCCCTCTCCCATTTTTCTTAAAACACATGCCTCTTGGCATTATTGCTCTGCCCCGAAAGAACCCTGCCCAGACAGAAAACGCTTTGGGTCCAGGAGCACGTGTCCGACGAAGGGTAGCTTCTGTAGACCAAACACTTGCTACACGCTTGACACTAAGTGTGATCCCTAGGCAGGAACTGTGATGAGACCCGTTTACAAAGAAGGAAACTGAGGCATAGAGCCGTGAAGTAATGGGTCAGTTGGTGCGGGTTATGCAGTGATAAGGGACAGCTGGTCCTTGGCCTCCCGTGGAGAGATGACAAGCAGGGGTGAGGGTTTCCGCCCACTGGTGAAATCTTTAACCTTTAAAACTATATGCCAGCAATCCAGATTTTCACGTGAAAATCCCCCAGTTCTTAAACGCCAGATCATGGATTTCAAAACATCACGCAGACCACATGAACCCCAGCCCAGAGACCCTCGTGAGCTTGGTTTAGTCTAGCGCCCTCCTTACACAGATGGGTAAACTGAGGTCCACAGAGAGGAAAAGGGGTGCCAGCGGCAGAGCGGGGCGGGAACCCAGAGGGTGCTCTATGTATCCTGAGAGCAGTTCCCCCTTGATGCCAGGCCTCACCCTCCTCATCCCCTATCTTCTCGGCCGCAAGAAGAGATGGAGCAAGTGCAGGATCCGTGTGTTTGTGGGGGGCCAGATCAACAGGATGGACCAAGAGAGGAAGGCGTAAGTGGGGAGCGCTGGGGGGAGGGGCCGCACAGGACCAGCACCATCCCAGCTCTGCCCAAGAGTAACCCCTCTTGCTCTCCCCGACCTGTGCCACTGCCCCCTCCAGGGGGACCCAGCCGTCTCCAGGTCGCAGCAGAGCTGAGGGAGCTCTGGGCAGGCGCAGGTTTCTGTCCATTTTGGACGTTATTTTGCTGTCCCAGTCCCCCCCTTTAATAAGATGCAGACGCCCTAGCTCCATGACGGGAAGGATTGTTACATTGTAAAACCACAACCTGCTCAAGGAGAAATCTGTGTGAAATGAAGGAGGGAGAAGGCCCTTCCTGCTGAGAAATGAGGGGGGCACTGAGGCTCCTTCAGGGCAATGTCCCCACCCCAAGCTTGGGATGCTGTCCCTGGTGAGACAGGAGGTATTTAGTGGCCAGAAGCTGGGACAGCAAATGCCACTGGATTTCTTAGAGAGAGGTGACTTTTATTCTCTCCCAACGGTGTGGCTCCTTCTGCAGGAGAAGGGCTTTCTGCTGGGGAACACAGGCTCATCTGTCTCAGCCAGAGAGGACGGGCCTGGCTGGGGGCCGGGCCGGGCAACGGCAGAATTGAGCTCAACCAGCCAGAATTTGGTCATGTTGGGTTATTTACTTGGGTTTTCTTGATCACCTCTTTCTGGCAAGAGATGCTGGTTTTCTTTTGAAAATTGCCATATGAAATTTCCAGGTGCAGGTAAGTAAGAATGTGAGTAGATTTAAGCAGAAAAAGAAGTAAATGGAAAGGTAGGTAGCTCAGCCTTATTTAGAACAAGGTCAAGTGAGGTGGAAGGTTGTGGGTTGGGAGACGCTGGAGGGGGCAGCTGGGTAGGAACAGTGGGTAGCTTGCTCAAGATCACGGCATGCATTAGCCAAAGGGAAAAAAAACTCTGCCGGTCTCTGGTGTGTTCTGCCACTGTCCGAACCCTGATGTCCCTGGGTCAAGACCTCTGGGCATGTGCCACCAGGACCACATCCCCATGACCCCTTCTCGGTCACTCCCTGTGTGAGTTAAGGGCAACTAGCAATCTCCTCTCCTGATCCTCACCCCTGCTGAGAACCTCTGGGATCTCCAGGAGATAAAGAAGTCCAGAAGGCTTCTTCATAGGCTCAGCTCTCTGTTGTAGCCCTGAATGCAAGCCTGAGCTAGTGGAGCTCAAGGCTGTGGCACCGAGGGATCACCGGTGTTCTGCACATGAAGGGTGTGGGATGTCCTCTGCCTCCCAACTGTCCAGCCAGGCCAAGCCCTCTGGTCTCCTTGTGACCCCGAGGCCAGGCTGGTGCTGCCTCCGGCTGGGTCCCTGCCCAAGCCTGCCACCCCCACGCTGCACACCAGCACATCTGCTCACAGCTCTGCTTTCCTAATCTCCCTCCCAATTTCGGGGTCCAGCAGTGGCTTGACGACTGGACCTTAAGGTTTATCCCCCGTCCCTGCCCCCAACCCAGCCAGCCACTCGATGCTCCTGCCCCACCTTCTACACCCCCATGCCCCCACTTATTTATTTGGACTCCCCACCCCCATGCACTCAAACCCTGCCAACTTGTTCTGGGGTATCCCCAAAGCCACATCCCGCTCCAGATTCTGATGCACTGGGTAGGCTAGAGCCAAGGCGGGTGTATTCTTCCAAAGGCTCCTTGGCTGATTGCACTGTGGACATTCCTACCACGCCCCCTTTGGCCTATAATGATCTTGTGCACCATGCACCGTCCAGCTAGATTGCTACCTCCTCCGTGAAGCCTTCCCTGACTGCCACCCCTGTTACATGCAGAGTCAGTGCCACATGCACAGGCTCGCTCCTCCTGGTTCTATACTTCGTTCATGGGTATCATCTCTGATTGAACAGACCACCCTGCAATTTCCTTCTTATCCCTTACACCCTTGGTCCTCGAAGTGTTCTCCGTGGATCGGTTTCCCCATCACGTGGGAGCTTGTCAGTATGCAGAATCCCAGGCCCTACCCCAGACCAGATGAATCAGACTCTGTATTGGACCAAGGTCCCCGGCAGATATACAGACATTAAAATGTAGGCTGTGCTAGTGCAGAGGTGGCCACCAGGTGCTTGGGGAAATACTGCTCAATCGCTTTTCCTTATCGCTTGTCATCCTCTGACCTGCTTAATCAACCTTTGTCTCTTGTCCGCCCCTGCCCAGGTGAGAACGTCTGCTCCCTGGGGCCAGGATTTGATCTGCGGTTTTTCACTGCTGGGTCCTCGATAGACATTACGAACTCACTGAATAGACGCATATGTGTTTTAAAATCTCTGTCTCCCAGGCTTATTTCCCTGTTGAGCAAGTTCCGACTGGGATTCCACGAGGTTCACATCCTTCCGGACATCAACCAGAAGCCGCGTGCTGAGCAGTGAGTGCTCTGTGTTGACTTCCTTCCCAGGCAGGAGAGCTAGCTGTATGCCCCCACACACCCCTGTCTGGTGAGCCCTGGGCAGACAGGGCTCAGGGCAGGCAAAGAGGATGGGGAGTTTGCAGCCTTTTACTTTCCCATTGGGGTTTCTTCCTTTGCGTATCAGAGCTCAGGTCTTTGCCAGAAATACCCCTGGGCTGGAGGACGGTGAATGTTCATGTTTGTGCTTTTCTTGGAGCAAGTGTTTAATTTCATTTATTTATTTTTAAAAAGATTTTATTTATTTATTTGAGAGAGAGAGAGAGAGGGAATGAGAGAGAGAACATTAGTGGAGAAAGGTCAGCGGGAGAAGCAGACTCTCTGCTGAGCAGGGAGCCCAATGTGGGACTCGATCCCAGGACTCCAGGATTGTGACCTGAGCTGAAGGCAGTTGCTTAACCAACTGAGCCACCCAGGAGCCCGGAGCAAGTGTTTTAAAGCTGGTGCAAGTCTCAGCTGTTCTGCCCCTTGAGTGAGGGAAAGCAGGTGTTTCATCCTCAAGGGACTCCACCCCCACCCACCCCCGGACCCGGGGGGATGGGCAGGGTGGGAGCAGGTCTCCGCTTCACACTTCACACTGCGTGCTACTCGTAAATTTCTTAAATTTTCTCCAGCACCCTGAAGCGTTGTCATAAAGCAGTGGTTCTCAAACTTAGACCCACATCAGAATCTCATGAGGACTTATGAAAACACAGCTTGCTGAGTCCCCCTTCTCCCGCCCCCACTCCAAGATTCTGAGTCAGTAGGTCCAGGGTAGCGCCTGAGAAGCTGCATTCCTAACAAGCTCTTGGGTGCTGGTCCGGGCGCTTCACTGGGAGAACCGCTGTCTTAAAGACAGTCTGTGTAAAGTGCTTCACACAGGGTCCAGCCCCAAGTCAGTGTTCAGTAAATGGTAGATCGATGGCTTTTGCCCTCTAGACCTTGACCTTTTGGAGGTCTTGGCTGTATTATGGACTTGCTTCCTTCTCTAAGCCTTGCCTAACTGAAGTTCCTCAAAAAGGAGCCGTGACTGGTCCAGCTCATCCCTTCTCATGAGGCCAAGGTGGAGGTTGCTGCAAAGCCTGTTTCTTGGCTACCTTTGCTCTAGTTGGCTATGTCCTGGGCTGGCAGAATCACATGCCCAGAAACACATGGCTAGAGGCCAGGAGCCATGGCAGAGGCACATGCCTTCCATGGAGCTGAGGGATACTGGAGCAAACAGAACGGAAGGTGCAAAGGCCCTGAGGCAGAAGTGTGGCAGCCACAGCCCTGGATGTTATTTCTGTGAGCACACTGGTGCTGGGAGTGGGGAAAACATTGAAGGGTCTGGGCCACAACTCTCCTCCTTCCCAGATGCAGCAGCAAGCTCATGGACTTTACTCAAATCCCTGTGTGAACTTGTAGCTAGGCTCAATGGCAGTGTCCGAAGGGATGACGATTCACTGGCTCCATGACTCAATTCCCTAGTCTGAAACCAAGACATTTATAATTGGGCTTGCTTCTGTAAATTCCTGTACATGAGATTTTCCAGCCCTCCAGCCCCTCAGTAAAGTCAGGTCTGTCCTGACCTCTTACCTCTCCCTTATATTCCCCATTACCTGGGGAGGGAAGGAACTAGTCTGTGGGGTTGGATACATTGGTTCCTCCCATGTGCTGGGGTGGAGATGAGTCCATCAGAGCTCTAGCCGGGGATGATACCCGCCCCAGGGCAGGCCGGAGGAAGTCCAGAACCAGACACAGGAGGAGGGAGGCAGAGATGCACCAGAACACAGGAGAGAATGCAGCTGGGCTGTCTGTGTGGACAGAGGAGCAAAGCCTTGAGTCAGGCTGCAAAGAGAGGGAGTGGGGGATACCTTCCCTGTGGGAGGAGCTTAAGAGCAAGCCCGAAGACCCTGCCCAGCAGCCCTAATCTTTAAAACCCAGCCTGGGCCCTTCTCTGCCTCCACCTCCTGGCCCTCTCTTTTCTCCTTCGCACAGCCACGCTTCTCCAAGGAGATCAACTTTGCAGCCACTTCCTCACGGAGATCCCCCTGGAGGTCATCACTGGCCTCCGCCTCACCCACAGAGCCCCTTTTTGGGCTCGTCTTGCTCTGCCTCTCCGCTGCATCCCCCATAATGGTCCCTCTTGGGACAGTTCTTCCTTTGGGTTTGGAGGTGTCTCCCCTCCACGGATTCCTCCTACCTCAGCAACCCTTCTTTCATTTCCAGTTGCTGGCTAGTCCTCCTTTCCCTGACTGATGCTTGCCAGCATCCTTGGGATTTGGCCCTGGACCTTTGTCTCTTTTTTTTTTTTTTTTTAAGATTTTTTATTTATTTGATAGAGATCACAAGTAGGCAGAGAGGCAGGCAGAGAGAGAGGAAGGGAAGCAGGCTCCCTGCTGAGCAAAGAGCCCGATGCAGGGCTCGATCCCAGGACCCTGAGATCATGACCTGAGCCGAAGGTAGAGGCTTTAACCCACTGAGGCACCCAGGTGCCCCTGGACCTTTGTCTATTAACTCTGTCCCCAGTGTGAGCTCCTCCATCCCTATGTTTGCAGGGGCTTCATCTGAAGGCCGAGCAGTCTGAATTTCTATTTTTAAGTCAAGTAAGTCAAGTCACACAGAACAGCATCCAACAGGTTCCCATCTCACTCGGGGCCAATAGCGAAGGCCTACATGGTCTAGGCTGTCACACTTGTGTGTCCTCACCTCACCCCACTTTCCTCTGCCCTCACCTTGCTCTGGCCATACTGGCTTCTTTGCTGCTCCTCAAAGAAACCAAACATACTTCTGCCTCAGGGCCTTTGCACCTTCAGCTCTGTGTACTCCAACACCCACTGGCCTGTAAAGAGCTGGCTTCAGAAGGACAGGCATCTTTCAGCTTCAGGGAGGCCTTCCTTCCCCCCAAATATTTCCTGTCTTGGAACCCAGCTTGTGTCTTCATTAAGCTCACGATGTAGATTTGCTTGTTTATTGTCCAGCAGATGGAAAGCTTGGTAGATAGAGGACATTGTAGGGTTTTTTGTTCCGTGTTGTGCAGTGCAGAGCCTGGCACAGGATGGTTAGTGTTCAGGGGCAACCTGCGGAACGGTCGGGTGGGTGAAGGTGGATCCCAGGCCAGGCGTCGTGGACGACATTTGGTGGAATGCCAGCTGATTGGTCAATGCTGATGGTCAGTGTTGATTGCTGCCCGGAAGCTGCATTGATATAAACCACAGCGGCAGAAGGGCTTTAGCCTGAAAAGTGTGTCCCTGTGGCGCCCATCTCCATCTCCCCGGGGGACTTAGTTCCCCTGGAAACCAGGCTGTCTCACTGGGTCTCACCCACTCTCTCTGTCCCCAGCACCAAGCGCTTTGAGGACATGATTGCACCCTTCCGCCTGAATGACGGCTTCAAGGACGAGGCCACTGTCATGGAGATGAGGCAGGATTGTCCCTGGAAGATCTCAGATGAGGAGATTAACAAGAATAGAGTCAAGGTACCTGAGAGAGAAGGGCCTGGCTGGGGTGGGGTGGGGTGGGGTGGGGTGGGGTGGGGTGGGGTGGGGATGGAGGCGCTCCTCCGGGTCAGGGCCACGTGCCCCCATCTGTCCTGAGCTTCCTCATCACCCTCTCCTTTCCATCCCCGTCCACCACTCCCTGGCCTCTGAGGTATCCTCAAGCCACAGCTGCTGGGTAAACCGGTTGTGGAACTCAGAGCCATTCGTGGCCTGAGTCACACCCCGCTGTGGCGATGGAAAGGTGGGGGCTCTCCCTCTCCCCTCTTGTCCCTGGTGGAAGGGATTCATGAGACAGGTGGCGAAGGTCAAGGTAAAACTTTCCTTGTGGGCCAACAAAGCTGCCTGAAGGTTCCCCCTAGCCTGCAGAGCCCATCCTACATGTAGCCTAAAATCATGGCCACCCCATCCAGACAGAATCTTCCAGATTCTTTAAGGCCTAAAGGAGGGCTGTGGTTGCTGTGGCCACTTTAAGATCGGGTGAGGGAGCTGCAGAAGGAGGTCACAGCTCTGCTCCCTGTGCTCGGGGTCACTGGCCCCCCACCCCCTCTTTGCCATCAGAGGACGTTTGGCAAAGTGTCCATTTACCACTGGAGGGTGGGATCACTACGATCGCTTAGTGAGTAGAAGCCTGGGATGATATTACACATCCCACCACCCCCAGGACAGTTCCCACGATAAAGAATTATTCCCCCCCACATGTCACTAGTGTAGGGTCTGGAGTCTGTGATCTCTGTGAACTCACTTTCCCGACATTCTCCATTTTCTCAAATGGGGTGTCCTTCCACGGTCAGACTCTTGAGTGCCGATCATTTCTGAACAAACTGGAGACAGGCCTTGGGGTGGGAAGGAGGCTCCCCCACAACCCAGCCTCACACAAGCTTTAGGGAATTCTGATCTGTCAGCCCAGAGACCCAACCCCAGAGGGCTCACAGCTCCTTGGAAAACTCTGGATGACGTGTAGTGTTCGAAGAAGGCTCTGGTCTGGACTGTGGTAGAGGAAGAAGGGACACATTCCACCTGTGCTCGGAGTCTCCCTTATCAAGCACCTTTCGTGTGCCCGGCCCTCGACGTCCACGTGTTTTTGCGTGGGTTATCACCCTCCATGCTGCCCACGTTCCCCTGGGGAGGCGATTATCATACCCATTTTACAGTGAAGACAGTAACGCTCAGGGAGGCCACGTGCCTTGCTCGGGTTCTCTGTGCTGTGAGCAGCTCACCCCACACCACGGAAGGTGCTCTCTCTCCCACCTAACCGCCCCCCTCCCCGGGACCAGCCCCAGTCATGGAAATAAGGCCCGGCAAAGGAAAGCCAAGTTCCCAAGGAGGTGAACTTGGCTTTCTACTACTCTGAGGGTTTCCCTCCGTCTTGGAGGAAGGTAATAATTAAGGGGGAAGAATTCGTGCATCTGGTCTGAAATCTTAAAGAAGACGTCCCTGGGCTTGTTGGGGACCACTCCCGAGGATGTGGGCAGTGACCCCCTGGCTTCTCCTTGCTCTAGTCCCTTCGGCAGGTGAGGCTGAATGAGATTCTGCAGGATTCCTCCCGGGATGCCGCTCTGGTGGTCATGTAAGTAGCTGCTGCTGGGAGAGGAAGCCTGTCCCTGAGGCCCAGGACGTCAGCTCTGGGAAGGGGCTCAGGAGGTACATGCCGGCTGAGGACCCGAGCCTGACCCTGTGAGCCAGAAGGGCCCAAAGCCCCAGGAAACACAGCTCAGGTGGCTTCTTGGCACATGACTGGGCCTGCCCCCGCTCGGCACCCCTCACCTGAGTGCCAGCTGGCAGAAGTCTAGGACCTCACACGCCCCAGGCCTGGCCGACCCCCGCCCACCACCATTTTCCCCTGTTCGCCACCTTTCCCTGCCAAACACAGCTTGGCAAAGAGGACCCTGCTCATTCAGGAAGAAAATCAATTCCTGGTTGTTTGGGAATCACCCAGCCCTCCTTGGACATGGGCCACCCCCGGCTGCTGTGGGTGCCAAGCCTGGGCGGCAGCAGGGGCACAGGGTCGCCGTGCCGGGCTCCATGCCTGTCAGGCTGCTGCAGCCTGTGGCCAGCTCTGAGCCACTTCTGCTGGGTAGGGGTGGAAGCTGAGGGCATGGAGTTGAAGGGACAGGTGGCAGTGGCACAGAGGGTCTCAGAGCGGCTCTGTTCTCACAGAGGCCGGGAGGAAGAACATGGTCAGCCAGGCCCTCTGACCCCCTCCCCCAGAGAAGCCTAGCTCAGAGTGAACAGGGTGTTTGGCAAGACCCCTAACTGGCCTGGCTTGCATTTCCTGAGGGCAGGCCACCTGGGAATTCCTCAGGATGGCCCAGAAGCCTGCAGAACCAGTTTTCTCATACCCTGAGACCAGGATCAAGCATACCCTTTTGAGGCTCCAGTACAAAATGAAAATGTGGGGCCCCTTGTTTGAAAATTGTTGAGAATGACAAGATGGCAGCAGCAGAGAATGGAACCCAGCATGGGACCCTTCTAAGTATGTGTTGGGGGATGGGGGTGTGTGTGTGACTGCACAGCTTGCACGCCCACGAGGCTGGCTCTGCCTCAACAGGGCTCCCTGGGGCTCTTAGGGAGAACATTTTTCGGTACAAAGGAAGTGCTTTGTGTTTCCTTCATGCGGGAACTGTGGTAAGAGAAAGGGCTGCGTTTCTCTGGGACTGTCTGGCCAACACCCAGCAGTGAGTGTTTCTAGGGCAAGGTCTGCCTAGGTTGTGGACACGGTCCCAGTGCAAGACAGTGGCTTCATCCCAGGACAGCGCCCCAGACCTTTCCTTGGGTGTGGTGCCAAGCCACCTCCTTGTGAGGGTGAGGGCTAACCCTGGTCAAAGAAGCAGGTTTGCGCTGTCTCTGCTCACTGTGTGGCCTTGGGCAAGTAACCCTACTTCTCTGTGTCTCCATCTCCCTGATTATAGAGAAGGGTTTAACCTAATTATTTCCAAGGTTGCCCTTCATGCCAACATGCTATGATTTTAAGTTTATTTGCCACTACGATAAGTCGGTCTCTCAAGCCATGAGATGAGAAATTTCACCCAGGGAAGTGAGCCCCTGCGGGCACTTTCTCCACCCCACTCCCTTATCCCCTGGACCCCAGAGGGAAAGATAGGTCCCCCACCCCAGCAGCCTTTGGGGGAGTAGCGGACATGATAATAATAATAATCATGAGTCCAGTCACTTAATTTTTTTTAATTAATTAGTTAATTATTGTTATTTATTTATTTGAGAGAGAGAGTGAGCAGAGGGAGAAGCAGACTCCCCACTGAGCAGGGAGCCCGACACGGGCCTTCCCACCTTCACTGGGAGGGCACAGCCGCTGAGCCTTGGCATTGCCAACCTCCAACCCAGAGACATCCCCACCAGTGTTTCTAAAAATTCAGCCTGAGAGTCACTTTCATCGGCCCCAGGATTTGGCACATTCCTCAGTTCCTTCCAGATCAGGGTCTGGGGTGGGGTGGAGAAGACTGCATTCCCCAGAAATTCCGAGGGAGGAAAAATCCTCCCCTCCCCCCTCAGGAGGAAAGACAAAATTACACTTTCCAGTGTCCCGAAGAGCGTCGTCAGGCCATTTTCTAGAGCAGGTCTGAGGCAGAACTTAGTTGTTCGCTGTCTACCCTACAGCAGTTTATCTGATTAATGGCCTGTGTTTGAGTCCAGCTTCACCCTCACAGCTAATAAACCGGCCCCACAGCCCTTGCCTAGATGACAAGCAACCTATTTCTGCTCTCCCTTTTGGGACTAGACCCTTCCCTTTTCCTATAAAGAAGCCCTCCTCCAAAGCGTTTTACTGATTGAGCCTCACTCGAGGCATGGGGCCTTAGTAATTTTCAAAACTCTGCTCAGTGGTTCTGTTTTACCCCCGTCTACCCAGCAACAAACAGACTTTGGAGACAGGGAAACTGAGTCTCAGAGGAGTCAGGCAGCCTGCCCGGGACCCCGCAGCCAGGAAGCGGGGATTGGGTTATGAAGCCTTAGGTCCAGGTTTTGGGCTGAGGCTGCCTTTCTTTGTGGCCAAGAGATGCAAATCTGAACCAGAAGTCCTTCTGTCCTGGGGCTGCTTAATTCTGAAGATTCGTAGCTGCCAGGGTCTCACAGCCTGGGAACAGGAGTCCACTGTCTCTCGCTGGCCCAGGGGCGAGTGCAAAGGGAGCCTGTCCCTTGGACGGGTGGACACTGTCCGCTGGGGAAGGGGGCATGATGCTGAAGCTTGAAAGGCCACAGCAGTAGTGACAGACGGGTGTCCCCTGCCCCCCAGAGAATGCGGCCACCAGCCCCCTCGCAGCCTTTGAAATTTCTGAATTCAGTTCTTGAGAATGACATAGGAGTTCCCCACGGGCTTTGCTGACGATGTAACCGAAACTTCAGCACCACTGTGAAATCAGGAAAGTTTCGCTTTGATCTTTCCACTTCCCTTTCTTCTTGAGAGTCACCGGACACGAACGTGTTCTAAGGTGACGCCAGCTTCATGAAATACCCCCGTTCCTACAGCCTTTCCCTGTCCCAGCAACCTTGCTTCTCTTTTTAAAAAATATTTTGATTTATTTATTTTAGAGAGAGAGAATGGGGGAGAAGGATGGGGGAGAGGGAGCAGCAGACTCCATGCTGAGCACGGAGCCTGACATGGTGCACGACCCTGAGATCACGACCTGAGCTGAAACCAAGGGTCAAAGACCCAACCGACTGTGCCACCCGGCCCCCCCGGGGACCTTGCTTTCTAAAGGAGGGTAGAGGTGGTCCCCAGGGAGGCTTCGAGGATGGAATCTGAAGTAAGGGACACGTGTCCAGGGCCCCCTGTTGGCCTGCTCAGTGTGGGTCGCTGTGAGCAGAGGCATCTGGGGTTGGAAAATCCCAGGACCTTGGCTGGAGCCCCAGCTCTGCCGCTCACCAGCTCGTCACTTCCCCTGGCTAAATCACAATGAGTGTGACAATGGCTGCTTCCATGAGGAGGTGCTTGCCAGGTGCTAGGCAATGTGTGGCGTCCTTTGTCACCTCTGTCCCCTTTAGAGCTCGTCAACAGTCTCTGAGGGAGGTGTGTGTGTCCTCACCTCAGGGAAGAGAAAACAGAGGCTCATGCCTGGGAGCCACCTGCCAGAGCCACATGGCCAAGGAGGGGCAGCGCTGCTCCCACCTGTGGCCAGAGCCGGGACTCTGCAGTCCAGAGTCGCTCTGCGCCTTCCTTTCTGCCCTTTCCCCTTGGCAGGGAAGAAGGCCAGCGCCACAAGCCCTGCCCCCTCCCCAGGGTTGTGCTCAAGTTCAGAGGTAATAGGAGCCAGGGATGTCCTGTAGGGAAACAGACTGCAAAGGGCAGCCCCAGCTTTATGTCCCGCCCACTGGGCCTGGGAGATACTGCCTTCTCCTGGAGTCAAGAGGAGGTCAGCTATGGTCATCCTGCAACATTTTTGGAATTGCAAGATAGTGAGAAAGTCACCTCCTGGAAGAACTGAACAGCAGCCCCCGGGCATCTCATTATCTGCACAGCATTGCACGGCAAGGGTGCTCTCAGGGCCTCACGAACATGGCAGAAGGCAGGACAGGGACCTGCAGCTGAAACCTGTGAACGGATCACCTCATCGTGGCCACAGGCCAGTATGGTTCAAGCAGCCTGAAGTAGCGAGATCACCCACTGTATCAGACTGTGTTCTAGGTGCAGGGAAAGAATAGTGAGCGAGACAGACCTGGCTGCAATGTACAATCTAGTGGAGGAGACAGACAACAAACAGACCAATGAAAAGAGGGTTTGGAGAGTGGGAAGGGCTGTGAGGACAATGAAACAGGGTGCTGTGATAAAGAGGGGCAGCAAGCCTGCTCTGGAAGGGGGTGATCAGAGAAGGAGATACATGTGAGCCACGGTATGGGTGATCTGAAAGAGCCAACCAGGTGGAAGGGGAGAGGCTCTGCTTTCTGGGTGGGGAGAACATCACATGCAAAGGCCCTGGGGCAGAAGCAAGCTTGCCATTGATTTCAGGGATGGGAAGAAAGCCATTATGGTTGTAGTGTTGTGAGCGAGGCTGAGGGTAGAAGGAGGTGAGGTCGTGGATGTTGGTGGAGACCAGATCATGTGAGTCTTACAGGCTGTGGCTTTGTTTATACCAGCTTTGTGGCTGAAGATACATTTGGAGTCATGCTTTTAAGGAATGTGGGAGGTTATGCTTAGGGTGGCTAGGAAGGAGTGCTGAAGGAGTTGGTAAACAGAGTTCCTGATCAGAAAGTGAATCTTGGGCTGGGCTGTGTGGGGAAGGGTACTGGTAAGTTTTTATCTGCTGCTTCTTCCTGCCTTGCAGTACCTTGCCCATAGGGAGGAAGGGGAAGTGCCCGAGCTCACTGTACATGGCCTGGTTGGAGACGCTGTCCCAGGATCTCAGACCTCCGGTTATCCTGATCCGAGGGAACCAGGAAAACGTGCTCACCTTTTACTGCCAGTAACTCCAGGCTGGGTCATGTCTGCCCAAAGCTGAGGGTGCCTGGGACATCCGCCTGTCCGTGGGGACAAGACTCGTGTCCTGTTGTACTTTAAGCATCTGTTGATCTGACTGAAGAAGCTGGTAGATTTCCAAACTTTGGCTGGACACCACTCCCAATGGACACATCCTCTGGGCTCGTTTTTATGGGCTGGAGAAGTAACAGCTGAAGTTGTGTGGAAAATTCTCTGGTGGATCCATTTTCCTTTTAAGTTTTCTCTTGATCTTGATTACAACGAATTAAGATTTCAGTCTTTGACTTTTTTTTTTTTTAAAGATTTTATTTATTTATTTGACAGACAGAGTTCACAAGTAGGCCGAGAGGCAGGCAGAGAGAGAGAGGAGGAAGAAGGCTCCCTGCTGAGCTGGGAGCCCGGATGTGGGGCTCGATCCGAGGACCCTGGGATCATGACCTGAGCTGAAGGCAGAGGCTTTAACCCACTGAGCCACCCAGGGGCCCCCAGTCTTTGATTTTTTGAAAAATTTATTTATTTGAGAGAGAGAGAGACAGACAGCATGCACAGGAGCAGGGGGGAGGGGCAGAGAGAGGAAGAAACAAACTCCCCACTGATCTGAGGATGGGGATATGGGGCTCCATCCCAGGACCCTGGGATTATAACCAGATCTGAAGGCAGATGTTAACCCACAGAGCTGCCCCAGTGCCCCCAGGCTTTCATTTATATACAAATTTGAATCAGAGTACTAAGTACCATTGTAGCAGTTTCTAGGCCACCTATGGGGCAGGGGTGGGCTCCCCTGCCCCAGCAGCCCTCACAGGGAGGAATCTCAGGGCCCTTTGAGCCTCCATGATGCAAATTTCTTTAATGGCTTCTCACTCTCTTCACTTTCCATAGTATGTCTTTAGCATTGGGGTTGGTTCTCCCGTAGACCAGGGACTTTTAAACCTGTTTAGGCTGCAACCCACAGTAAGAAATATCTTTCATGTTTGAGAAGTGAAGCAAACACACACTGAAACTATGAACGTGTCACAAAACAATACTTATTCTCACTATGGATGGTACCCTCTGGTATTTTCTGTTTTATTTCTTTGTCTTTTTTTTAATGTGGGTTGCAATCCACGAACGGGCAGTGACCCAGGGTTTGAAGAAAGGCCGAGTTGGGCACCACTGCCATTTCCCCAGCATATCCCTCGGAGAAGGAAAGGGAAGGAACAGAGTATGCGAGGAAGGGTACCGATGGTGGGCATTAGTCGAGAAAGAGTTTCAAAGGAAGGACAAGACTGAGGGTTTCTCATGGAAAGGTGCTAACTTTGGAGTTTGGTTGGAGATGGGGGATGGAGCTCTAGGAATGCAGGTTTGGTGGGTCAGGAATGGAGAAGCCGAGAAGAGGCATAAAGATGGCCAGATTGGCAGGATCAGAAAGGTCCACACTCCGCCCCAGGCCAGGGAAAAGAATGGGGGTGGAGAAAACAGCAAGAGAGGGAAGCAGGGGCGGGCTGCGGTGGGGGCGAGTGGAAGATGAGGGTCAGAGGTGGGAGGGAGCCTGGGGAGGACGAGCCCGGCTCAGGTAAGGGTGTTTGGATTCTCCCAGAATGTTTGCGCCCATGAAGCTAGGACAAGGAGTAGAATGTACATTAAGGATGTCCAGTGCCAGTGGGCAAGGCTCCCTAAAACGACATTTCAGCTCTAGATGCACCCCAGCAGCATACAAACGGGATGTTGGGGGGCTACTGGCTGTGCCTTCTGCAATAACCACTTTCTTCAGGTTGGAAAGAACAAGACATCTTCGGGTCGGATTGGCCCCCTCCAAGCCCACTGAACTGCCCACTTAGTCATGAAGGCAGAAATCTCTTTCTTAGTGTCTGGACCCAAAGGACTTCGGTTCCTCGCAGGTACACTTTGCTGCAGAGACCAAAGGCTCTGGCTCCCACCTGTGACAGAACCCCCGGGTGCTTCCCAGTATCAGGACTTTCTGAGAGCGACCGGGTGCCTGGCTGTGCTCCCTGGGGTGGCTCCTGCCTCTGAGCCATTCCGCAGACCTGGGACCAACCCCCAATTCCAGATAGACAAAGCCTCACTCAGCCTTGCCTTTTTAGAACCACACAGAAAACTATTTCCTGACAAATAGCTCACAAGGAGATCAGGAAAACCCTGATCCAAGGTCACACAATCCTCTGGCTTAGGACATTCAAACAAACCAACAAACAAAAAAATAATCTTTACTGTCTTGGAAACTGCATTTTGAACAATGATAATAGCTTTGTTTTTTCTGTGTTTCATTTTAAAGCCTTGAGTGAACAGTAAGGTCAAAAACAATGAAATGAATAAAAAATACATTCACTCAGTCAACAGAATTTATTTGTTTTGGAACACACTGTTTCTCAACGCTGCTGAGTGTTTTGAAAAAATCAACTGTATTGTTTTCTCAACCCTGGATTGAACTTTTCCCTGAGATTCCCCGGGTTCTTTGGGTTATATTGCCAGATTTCCACGTGGGCATCTACAGGAGACACTCGTATTCCCTTTGCTTCTCTTGCCTGTGTTTGCAGACTCACAGGGAACTCATTTTCTTCTGTCATGATAAAAGTCTCCAACTGTTCTCGGGTTGCCTCAACCCGAGGTGGAGGGGTGGAGTGGAAAGTCATGGCCTGGCCACCAAGAGGCTTGGACCTGAGTCTCTCTCTCCCTCCAAAACTGGCTGTGCAACCTCAGATACCTCTGAGCCTCGCTGGGCCTCCGTCTGTGACATGAGAAAGCTTGACTTAAACAGGTGTCACTGGCCACCTGGCCTGCTGATGACTGTGGTTTGGCCCACACATGGTTAATCAAAGTGGGTGCTGGGGGTTGGGTGGAGAACAGATTCTTCTGTGCACCCTCCCCTTGGCCATGACTTCCCACTGTCCTGCCTTGTGATTGGGAGGCTCTCGAAAACCCTCCGACTCATTGTTTGGCCCATAGAGCAGCAGAAGAGTAACAGATTTCAGTCCCCAGTGTATCTCTTGCGCTCTCTCTCTCTCTCGCTCGCGCTCTCTATGCGTGTTGGTGATAAGATCCTCCAACTTCATGAGTTTCAGTGGTAGGAAGGGTTTCCCATATAGTCTTCCCTTGCATTGTGCATGGAAGGAGCCCAGCGGCAGCCAGCAGCCACGAGGACCACCTCCCAGCAGGGGCACCTCACCCCTGTCCCCTGGGAGCCACTGTCCTGTCAGCTTTCAATTTTCTCTGCAGCATTTCAGCTCGAGATTTCACTTCCTCCTTCGGTTCCGGCCCAGGCTTGTGGCGGCTTTGAAGCAAGCACAGTATGGCCTGTTGGTGAAAACCCAGTAGGCTTGTTGAGTTCTACCTCCCAGGCAGAAAGCTATGGGCCTCGTGAGCACATGCAGCGTCCTCATTTGGACTGGATTCCCTTTTGCACACCAGCCTGGCCTCTCTCGTGTGGTGAGGGAGAGGTGAGTTTTACAGGGACGAGGCCAGCTGGAATGTTCCAGAAGAACCACCTGGCTGGGAGGCCCCAAGCACATGCAAAGCAGCCAGGTTTCGCTTTTAGCTATGTTTAGCTCAGGAAGTCACCAAAAAAAAAAAAAAAAAAAAAAAAAAAAAAGCTGCTAAATTCAAAAGCATTCACAGAAGCGGGACCCAGGAAAGCCCAGTCACAGCTGCACTGGTAATTCCCCATTTGAAGTGAGGGATAATCTTGAGATTGAAAGTGCAGGCATCATATAAGAGCCGCTTCTTGAAATGGAGCCAAAACAAATTCAGTTTCTAAAAATGCCATGTGGGTAGAGCCTTGCAAAGAACCACCTGGCCGAGAAGACAGACTGCAGAATGTCATACAGACGAAGGACAGAGTCAAGAGAGAACAAAGTGCTTTTCATCCTAGCTTGTAAGAGAGTTACAGACAGAGGCTCCAAGGATGTGAAAAGGGGAGTAAATACATGAGATCAAGGGAACTAGGCTAGTCTCTCTAGAGAAAATGGCATTTAGAATAGGTGTGAATGACCACTAGGATTCTACGGATAGAAAGGAGGGCTGGCGTTGGGCCCTCCCAGGTGGTAGGAGTAGTTTGAGCAAGGACCCAAACGAGGAGAGCCCTTGTTTGGACAACAAGCAATAAGCCAGTTTTCCTGGCATATGAAGGCTGTGGGTGTGGGAAAATAAGGTCAGGGAATTCATACTGTGAAAGGCCCCCACTCTGAGGCTGAGGAGCTCATAACTGACCCAGAGGCACTAGGGAGCCACTGAAGGTGAAGGGCAGATCGGAGATGTAGGAAGCTTGGCTGGTCAAGAGAAGGAGGAGGCTGGAAGAGGAAAGTCAGGGCACGCAGGGAGGAGTCATCAAGGCCCAACACTCTAGGAGTGGCAGAGGGCACAGAAAAGAGAGAGAGGATGGAGGAGAGGAGGAATAAATTGTAGCTCCTAGAACTAGGAATTTCCCTGATGAATGTGTGGGTGGAAATAGGGCCCCAAAAGTTGAGCCTGGGCAGCTGCAAGATGGGGAAACCGTGTACTATGGAGGGCAAGGTAACAGACTTTCTGCTGGAGGAAGAAAGAGTAAGTGCATTTGGGGTACTTAATGGGTGAACACATCACAGTGGGCAGAATTGTCCTAGAGCTCAGGGTGTCCATTGATTGCTGAGTGCTCTTAGAGAACACAGACCATGCATAGATTTGGGAGTCACACTCATGAACAAGAATATTGAAGCCAAAGTTTGAGTGAGATCACCAAGAGAGAAAGTACAGAGAGTGGAGAGGGTTGCAGGCTAGACTTTGGGATGGGCTGTATTAGGGGGCAGGAAGAAGGAGGGGCAGCCAGCATAGCAGCCTACAGACCAGCATTGGTCGGGCAGGAGGAAAACCTGGGTAACCAAGCTCTCAGAAGACACCAGAAAAAGGGTTGAAGAAGTGGAGCGGACCCTCAGGACAGCTGTCTGCAGAGGGCCTGAAGCTGCTAAGAATGCTATTGAATTTGGGGTACTGGGCATCACCGGGAGCTTTGCAGAGAATCATTTGGTAAAGTGGTGAGTCAGGGACCAGGGATTGAGGAATTTGTAGAGAGAAAAGGAAAGCAGCAAACAAGAATATAGATACCCTACACTGAGTAACGCAGCAATGGAGAGAAGATAAGGAAAATAAGGTGCAGAAAAATGAGTTGGAAACTTGAGGGAGAAGCAGGTTCTGTGGAAGCTGTTCGGATTATTATTACTTTAGGGTGTGTACCAGTCACTACAATGCTAGGCTATGCTGCAGTAACAAATTATCCTCTAAATGTTCATGGCTTGCATGGCAAAATCTGATTTCTCTTTTACAAATAACTCTGTGCTGGTTAGGCAACTCTTTGGGGCCCCTCTTCTCCATAGCAACGTCCAGTGATCAAAACTACTTCCATCTAGTGAGGACATCATCTCTGCCAGTAGCTTCCAATTCATCGAGGAAGGGAAAAGAGAGCTGGAACATCATGCACTGGCTTCCAAAGGCTTCAGCCCAGAAGCGACGTGTTACTTCCCCTTGAAACATATTAGCTCGGTCCATGGCTCCCAACTGCAAGAGTGCTGGAAAGTTGGGGGGAATGTTTGAATAGTCATTGAGCAATAAATATCTCCATTACAGGGTGGGGGTGAGTAATAGAGACCTGAGTGTATTTATACATCAGAGCAGAAAGATTTAGGATGCAAGGAAGAAATTAATTGACCAAGAGGTAGTAATGGGGGATGCCTGAGTGGCTCAGTTTAACCCTCAGTGGGTTAAAGCCTCTGCCTTCGGCTCAGGTCATGATCCCAGGGTCCTGGGATCGAGCCCCGCATTGGGCTCTCTGTTCAGCAGGGAGCCTGCTTCCTCCTCTCTCTCTGCCTGCCTCTCTGCCTACTTGTGATCTCTATCTGTCAAATAAATAAATAAAATCTTTAAAAATAAAAAAGAGGTAGTAATGGGGAATCAACAAAATGCAGGAAGATATTTTGCCCATCGGCAGGGAAGGCATCACTGACATCTGCCAGCCCAAGGGTGCACATCTTCTTGGGACACTTGCTTTTGTGATTTTCCCTGGCAGGGCTCCTGAGCACCAGGGCAGAAAGCGAACCTGCAGAAGGCAGGTGACACGTTCCCCAGCAATGGGGCTGGCCAAGCAAAGAATGGAAGAATGGAATGGAAGAAGAATGGAAGGCCAAGGCAGGAGAGAGTCAAAGAGAATGATGAAAGTACATAGAGATAGCTGACCATGAGCTCCCAGATGGTTAGAGAGGCCAGAAGCGAACTGCAAGCCCTGAGCAGACTTTGAGGGGCTGGTAGTGTGAGGACAGCAAGATTGCTCAGTGGAAGTGGGAGAGAAGGAGACAGAGAAGAATACAGAGTAGTTTGTGGTCCATTTGTATGCCCTTCAAGGCATGAGATTCTGTAGGAAGTAATCATTTCGGAGCAAAATCTAGAGTGTCCACCATTTTACTATGAGATCTGTGAAGGTGGTAACTAGGGTAGATATTTGGGTTATTGGATGGTAGTGAGATCTCGAGGGGAGGGGCTGGAACATCGCGGGAGAGGAGGTATTCAGGGCAGTGGCTGTTAACCAACTGGCATGGGGTATTTCAATATCTCGGCTTCTGAAGGAGCTGAATGAGCCAAGGTCAGCCATGATGGCCACCATGTCTGACGCATCTTGGCACCCCAGCACCCAGCACAGGGCTTGGCATTAGAGTGTACCCTTCAGTGACATCTAGTGACTTCACATTCTGTGGCCGTCCCCACCACCTACCTCCAAAACATTTTCGTCCTCTTGAAAAGGAAATCCGAGCCCCATTAAGCAATCCCTCCTCAGTAACCCTTGGCATTCACTAATCGGCTTTCTGTCTCTGTGAACTTGACTCTTCTGGATATTCCGAATAAATAGAATCGTGTACTATGTGGCCTTCATGCCTGGCCTCTTTCACTTGGCACAATGTTTTCGAGGCTCATCCATGTGGCAGGAGGTGTCAAGACTTCGTGACTTTTTGTAGCAGAATAATATTCCATTCTGTTGATCCGTTCATCAGAGACATTTATTCCATTGTTCTGTTGATCCGTTCATCAGAGACATAATATTCCATTCTGTTGATCCGTTCATCAGCTGATGGACATTTGCATTATTGCTGCCTTTTGGCTGCTGTGAGTAGTGCTGCTATGTAGTATTCATGGACAAGTTTTTGTTCAAACTCCTGTTTTCAGTTCTTGCAGATATACACTTAAGAGTGGAGTTGCTGGGCCATATATAGTAATTCTGTTTAAGTTGTCCAGGAGATAAACCCTGGATACGCTTTTAAACCTCATAAGGGCCAAGTTTAGGATTGTATCCACCTTGCATCCACCACCCAAATATCAGGCCCATTCTTGGCCCCAATCATCCATCTTGATGGGCCATACCTGGTGTCTTCTATTCAAGAGCCACTTGGGGTTTTCAAAAACCAGCTCTGTTTTAATTTTCTTTAAATAAAAAGGTATGTAGGGTCACCTGGATGGCTCAGTAATTCAGCATCTGCCTTCAGCTCAGGTCATGATCCCAGGGACCTGGGATCAAGTCCCACATCGGGCTCTCTGCTCAGTGGGAAGCCTGCTTCTCCCTCTCCCACTTCCTCTGCTGTGTTCCCTCTCTCGCTGTGTCTCTCTCTGTCAAATAATTAATAAAATCTTTAAAAATAAATAAATAAATAGGAGTGCCTGGGTGGCTCAGTGGGTTAAGCCTCTGCCTTCGGCTCAGGTCATGATCTCAGGGTCCTGGGATCGAGCTCTACATCGGGATCTCTGCTCGGTAGGGAACTTGCCTGCCTTCCCCCTCCTCTCTCTGCCTGCCCCTCTACCTACTTATGATCTCACTCTCTCTCTCTTTCTCTGTCAAATAAATAAATAAATAAATATCTTTTTAAAATAAATAAATGAAAAGGTATGTAACAAGCACTTCTAAGAGATCAGCAGGATGGTCTGGAAATAACAGGAAGTGAGTATCACACTCCTCAAAGACTGCAAACCACAGTCTGAGAGAACTCTTTCCTTGATCTGGCAAAGACCCTTCCCTATCACTGGCCACATCATAAGGAAGGATTTGCCTCAAGGGCTACTTCTGGTGAAAAAAGAAAGCTGCTTCTGGCCAGGCTTAGCATGGGCACCAGAGCTGCTGTAGGGTGGATTTCATGAGAATGAAACAGGATGTCCATTTCCTGGGCCAAAGAAAATGGCATGCATGTGGCCAAATTAGGACTTCAGAAAAGGCCATAAAAGGCAAGGTTTCTGGCTGGAGCTTGGGGACATCTCTAAAAACCCATAAAATAAGAGTTTTTTTTTTTTTTTTAAGATATTTATTTATTTATTTGACAGACAGAGATCACAAGTAGGCAGAGGAGATAGGAGACAGGAGACAGAGGAGGAAGCAGGCTCCCCGCCGAGCAGAGAGGCCGATGCGGGGCTCGATCCCAAGACCCTGAGATCATGACCTGAGCTGAAGGCAGAGGCTTTAACCCACTGAGCCACCCAGGCACCCCTAAAATAAGAGTTCTAAGAACAAAGTAGAGAGGTCCAGCAGGGTCTAAACACCAAATGGCCTAAAATAAACCATGTGCTCTGTCTGTGACCTTTTGCCTCTTCAGGATTTGCAAAGGCCTTTCCAGACCTTTACAACGCAACTGTCAAGAAAAACAGATCTTGACTCCTTCTTCCCTTTCCCCTTCTCAGAATTCAAAGATGAATTGGGTCTCCACAGAGATAGCACCACGAAACTGTTACTACGATCCAGTTTTTAAAATCTCCATAGTCCTTTCATTTCCAGATTTCCAGAAATCGCATTTCAGGATCTGAATGTCCCTTTAGCTCACTGTATTTCTTTTTCTGATCTGCTTGCACTTCTGTCTTTGAAAGACACAAAATCCGCATTGTATGAGTTCATTTCCATGGACTTTCCAGAACAGGCCTGGAACCAGGATTGTCGGGGAGGGTGAGTGGGTAGACTGGGAAGGGGCACTAGGGAACTTTATAGAGTGACAGGAACGTTCTAGATCTTGACAGGGGTGTGGGTTACACAAGCAAAGACACCTGCCAAAACTCTGAATGGGACACTTGAGACCCGTGTATTTTACTGTGTGTAAATTGTACCTCAGTACAGTTAATCACTAACTAATCATTGCAAAGAGTTACTAGCTCTGTGACCTTGAGCAAGTTCCTTAGACTCTTCATGCTTCAGTTTCTCCCGCTGTAAGATGGAAATATTGATAGCCTCCTGCTTCATAAGGTCGCTGTGAGGAGAAAATGGATGCCTCAGGCAAGGTTCTTGAAGTTGTGTGTGTGGCGTGTGGGAAGCACGTCACAGAGTTCACCGTTAGCTCCACTCATGAGCCAACCTTCGTTCCCCCCTGCTTTATTTCGGCAATGTCTTATTTTCCGTTTTTCCCACATTTCCTTTTGGGGTCTATCCTAATGCTCATCTATGTTTCCCCTTGAATGAGGAGTTGGTCTCCTGGCCCCAAGTGTCTCCCCCTCAGATGCAGCCTCTGTGATGACACAGACCCACACTGATGGTGATGTCCCACACTGATGTCTCTTCTACTGCTCCAACACCTCCCACTGCCCACAAAAAAGGCTCCATCTCTCAAGGGTGACCGTATATGATCTTTCTGGAGGTGGTCCCAAGAGTTCTTTGCAGTCTTACCTGTCGCTGAGGTTATCATTGCTATTATTTTATTTTTAAAGATATTATTTATTTATTTGACAGAGAGAGAGGGAGCGCACACAAGCAGGGGGGAGGAGCAGAGGGAAAGGGATAAACAGACTCCTCACTGAACTGCAAGCCTGATTTGGGGCTGGATCCCAGGACCCCTGAAATCATGACCTGACCTGAGCAGATACTTAACCACACGAGCCACCCAGGCTCCCCTCATCACTGTTCTTTGTGTGTGTGTGTGTGTGTGTGTTTTAAGATTTTATTTATTTGACAGATCACAAGTAGGCAGAGAGGCAGGCAGTGAGAGAGGAGGAAGCAGGTTCTGCGCAGAGCAGAGAGCCGGATGTGGGGCTCGATCCCAGGACCCTGGGATCATGACCTGAGCCGAAGGCAGAGGCTTAACCCACTGAGCCACCCAGGTGCCCCTTGTTTTGTTTTTTTAATAAACCCTATAATTACTGTCAAACTTGACCAGTGGTTTCCAAACCTGGCCTTTGGACCAGTACCAGCTTGGCATCAGACCCCATTTAGATGGGCCCCAGACAGCCATCCTGTATTTTTGTTTGTTTGTTTCTTCATTTCCATGTTTAGCTGAAGCATGAGGTGCACGCAGAGAAAGGCATAAATGCTAAGTGAACAGCTTGATCTGTTTTGACAAATGTCTGTACCTGCGTAACCCACACCTTATCAAGCTAGAACATTTCAACAGTCCAGAAGCTTTCTTCATGTTCAGTGGTGTGTTGGTAAAAGTTTAACAACCGATTCCCTGGGGTAAAAAACGCTCTGCTTTGTAGTGTTTGCTGATCTCTGTGGTGTAAACATTCCCAGCATAGCCAATTTCAAGCCATGGATATGATGCCACTCTAAGAGTTGTCACTGAAGAGGCTCACAGTTGGGCCTTGTGTCACCCTACCAGCTGACTCGGGCACACCACTGCTGTGTCCCTTCCAAGTCAGTCTCTGCCGGCCCCATCCCCAGGCAACCATAAGTCCACGTCCATATGAATGGACTCTTACAATTCGTACTCTTTTTGCCTGTTTCTTTCACTTGGCATGGTTTTGACATTCATTCATGCTGCTGTATGTATCAGGAGTTGGTTCTTTTTTTAAATTACTGAGTAATATGCCATTGTAAGGGTGTTCTCTAGCTTTCTCATCCAATCTCCTGGTGATGGACAACTGACCATTCCCAGTGTTTGGTGTTATTATGAATAAAGCTGCCATGAACATTCTTGTGCAAGCCCTTTCATTTCTTCATTTCTTTCTTTCTTTCTTTCTTTTTTTTAAAGATTTTATTTATTTATTTGACAGAGATCACAAGTAGGCAGAGAGGCAGGCAGAGAGAGAGGGAGGAAAGCAGGCTCCCCGCTGAGCAGAGAACCCGACATGGGGCTCGATCCCAGGACCCTAAGATCATGACCTGAGCCGAAGGCAGAGGCTTAACCCACTGAGCCACCCAGGAGCCCCAAGCCCTTCATTTCTTTTGGGTAAATCCCTGTGATGGTAATGGCTAGATTGTAGACAGGTGTGTGTTTAACTCTAAGAGAAACTGCCAGACCAATTTCCAAAAGGGCTGTACCATTTTTATACTCCTATCAGCCACGTAGGAGAGTTCTAGTTGCTCCATATCTTTGCCACTACTCGGTGTTGGTGTTGCAGGGATCTTTGTTTCTTTTTTTTTCTTTTTCCTTTTTTTAAGAGAGGGAGGCAGGGTGAGAGGAAGAGAGAGAGAATCTCAAACAGGTTCCATGCCCAGCACAGAGCCCAACATGGGGCTCAGTCTCACAACCCTGATATCATGACCTGAGCCAAAATCGAGAGTCAGATGTTTAACTTACTGTGCCACCTGGGTGCCCAAGGAACTTTACTTTAAAAAAGAGTGCCTTGGGTGACTTTGTTTCATAGTTAGGTTCAGGAACCACTGGACTGGACTGGTTTCGGTTTGCTAAATATGAATGGCTAACATTTATCAAGCACATGGCTAACATTTATGGAGCACATCCTGTCTGGATCTGTCCAAAGACCTTCAGCAATGTTCTATCGTGTAACCCTCAGAACAACCCTGTGAAATATATACTGTTGTTCTTCCTATTTTGCAGAAGAGGAAAATTAGGCACAGAGAAATTAAGTAACTTGCTTAGGGTCACATAGCACTCAAGGGGCAAAAGCTAGGTTTGAAAACAGGCAGTCGGGCTCTGGGACCATGAGTTTAATCACTGACTTATACTTGTCCATATAAATTCTGTACACAGTCATCCTGTTGGACCTAATCAGTAATTGCTGACATTATTATTATTATTTCAATCCCACACATCCTTCAAAGTTCAGCTCAGATTCCACCGTTTCCAACTTTTTTCTGACTACCCCCTCTTCTCCTGCTGCTATGGAATCCCTCAGTGTAATCACAAGTCCTTCAGAAATGTGGGAGACTTCTGGGTTGTTCTCTATTTCTGTATTTTTGTATTGTCTTATCACCCGCCATTATCTTTGTGAGGTTACTGAGAATAGGGTCACTCCATGTTTACCTTTCTATTCCTGGCATGTTTGTGGACTTGAATTTAATGTTTTTTCTAAATATGCTATAGGCAGAATCACCAGAGTCCTTTAAAAGGAGCTCTTACTGGGAGGTAAAATGGACTCACAGAAATTAGATTGCCTCTTCCCTAAGGAAAAAAACACAACCCCTTTACTTTCTTATTGTTGGAAGTGGATGAGCTATCTTAAAGCGTCTTGATGCTTGTCACCATGAGCTAGAGGAAACCACGCCATGGGGCATACTTAATTTCCCAATAAAGCCATTATCTCCTGCCTGGTTGCCTCCTTTAAGGCTTCTGCTTGTTTTAATAGGCCTGGCCCCACTGGCCAGCTTCTAGCTAGTTCCAAGACCACCAGATCATAATCAGTCATTTTCTTCCATCTTATTTATGAAAGCAGGACCAGCTACCTCATTTGTGAGGACCAATGAAAACGCAAACCTTCTTTTTCAAAATTTATTAAGAATTTTAGATGGTAACAGCAGAGCATTAAACCAAGAGTGGAGTTCCATGTGACTGCACAGGTCCCACACCTGTGGAACCAGCCCCGATGAAAAGCGACAGAGCCCCCCCTCAGCAGACAAAATCCAATCACTGAAAGCTGGGCATGGGGACAATTTCTGTCTAAAGCCCTCCACCCCACTTCTTAAGATAAAGACTGCTGAAAAAGAAGCCACCCTAGTTCTGTGTTACATTAAGGATGGTATGGATTGAATGTGTAAAAAGATGTTGAAATCCTGACCCCCAGTACCTGTGAATGGGACTGTATTTGGAAATGTGGTCTTTGCACATGATCAGACTAAGATGAAGTCAGCAGGGTAGACCCTAACCCAGCATGACTTGGTGTCCTTATAAAAAGGGTGGGGTGGGGGTGCCCCAGTGGCTCAGTTAGTGGAGCATATCACTCTCGATTTTGGCTCAGATCATGATCTCAGGGACATGGGATTGAGCCCCCTACCCTGCTTAGGCTCTACACTGGGCAGGTGGAGTCGGCTTGAGATTCTCTCTCTCCCTCCCCTCGTGTACCCCACCTTCTGCTTGTGCACTGTCTCTCCTAAATAAATAAAAATCTTTTTTTTTTTTTTAAGGTTTTGGGTGGGGGGGATTGGCACACAGAGATGGACATGCATGGAGGGAAAATGATGTGAAGGCATGTGCACATCGTGATCGTGACGGTGAAGGCAGAGATGAGATGATGCAGCTACGCACCCCAGAACTCCAAAGATCCAGGCCAACTACCAGAAGCTAAGAGAGTGGTATTGAACAGGTCTCTCTCAAAGCCCCCAGAAGGAACAAACCCTGCCCAACACTTTGATGTCAGACTTCTAGCCTCCAGAACTGAGATAATCCATTTCTGTCCTTCAAGCCACCCAGTTTGCAGTACTATACCCACTAACCAGACCAGGCTCCTCCCCTTAGCCTCCTGCCCTTGCCCTTGCCCTTGCCAAGCTCCTGACACCTGGATAAACAAATGTCCCAGCAGGATTGGACCAAGGATGGAGCCTGCACAATATCAGTTTTGTTTTTCATGTCTTTTTTTTTTTTTTCCTCCTTCCTACAGAGGGGAGGGAATAAGATTTTCTACATCAGAGACACCTTTTAGAGAACTGAGAACCTTCCCCTCCTGGTCTCAGCCCCAATTGAAAGTACGGGTCAGCATCCTATAAAGCGAAGCCCTTTGTGAGGGTCTCCCAGCCTAAGCTGGACTGTGTGGTTCGTTTGCCAGTCATAAAGGTGATGCCCCATACTTGAGGGTGCAACGTTAACGTCTGAAGCCACAGATGAAGTGGCAACAGCCGGTGGGAAGCCTCTGTCCTTGGCCCCAGGAGGAACCCGCCCCATTTCTTCCTTGCCCTGCTAAGGCCGACCTTCCGGGTGAATTCGCAAACGGAGTCCACCGAGCTGTTCTTTGGGCTAGGGTCGGTGTAGGCATGGGAGGCCACCACTGTAGGGTAGGCTGTGGGGCCTGACGTCCTGGGCCGCCCGCGGGGAAGGGAAAGGACAAGTGCACCCTGGCGCGTGGTGTCAAAAGGGGCGGGGAGAGCTGCTTTGTGAGGGCACAATTTGCAGAAGCCGCCAGGCCGGGGGTCTTCCGGCCTGACCCTCCTCGAGGCGCCTGTAGCAACCCGAGTTAGGGCGCACCCCAGCTCCGTCAGGGCCTCAGCGCCCCAAGGAGCAGCAGCGCACCCAAACATGGCCGCCGAACCCGGGTTCCGGGGCCGCAGCCGGGACTCCGGGTGACGCAAGGGCGACGGGTTGCATCAGCCCGCGACCACGTGCTCGGCCCGCCCTCCGCCCACGGATCCCGGCGCCGATTGGGCCACGTTAGGGCCGTGACCTCCGCCTCAGCCAATGGGCGGCGGCCACAGAGTGTTCTCGCCGCAGAGCCCAGGCGCGAGGTGCCTATAAAAGGAGCCTGAGGCGGGGGCGCGCGCCCCAGAAACGCGAACTGTCGTTGCAGAGTTTGTGGGCGGCAGTGACGCCGCCTGCCTGGCATCTCGGAGCTCCTCGGAACCCACAGCGCAGCCGACATGGAGGTCGACCCCGAACCCGAGCCTGAGCCCGTCACGCTCCTGGTGAAGAGCCCCAACCAGCGCCACCGCGACTTGGAGCTGAGCGGCGACCGCAGCTGGAGCGTGGGCCGCCTGAAGGCCCACCTGAGCCGCGTCTACCCCGAGCGCCCGGTGAGAGGGGCCCCCGACTTCCGCGGCCACCGCCTCCCGCCCCGGCTGTCATCCCCTCGGCCCGCCTCGCGTCCGCCACCCCTTCCCTTACAGCTTCTCCCTTCGCCATCCCTCCCCAAACGGACTCTTCCTCACCAGGTCACTTCCCCAGGGCTGGGGTCTTGCCCTGCTCTGCCGGGGTAGGCGCCGCGCCGCCGGGCCCAATGGCCGTCACTTCCACGTCCTAGGCCGCCATCGCTCCGCCTTCCCGACGGGCCGCCTTCCCCTGTCACCTCGCCTCTCGTGGTCCCGGCCCTAAGACTGCCCCCCTCCAGCCCACCTCCCAGGCCACTGCCCCGACCCCTAGGTCTGGCTTCCGGCCTTAGCCAAGCCGCTGAGACAGCACTTTGACCTTGGGTGAGTCATTGCACCCACCCAGCCTCAGTTTCCCCGAAAGGATAGTGCAACTAGGCGTTCCGCATTAGGATTCCATCCACTGGATGAAGTGGATTTTCTGAATGCCGCGTCTCAGTGTGGAGCGGAGGAGGCAGGGGCCGGCCCCGGGCGGGTGGTTAAGGGTGAGGGCCCAGGGAGTGTGTGCTTAAGGTCCCACACCCAGGAGCGAGACGTGGCTTTTCCCCTCCCTGTCCACCTTCCGCCCTGGGCCCCTCCCTGCCGCGCCGGACTGCGTAGTCTTTGCTGAGTCCCGGGGAGGAGCCCGGCGCGCTTTCTGGGTAGAGTGTTCTGGAAGGGGAAGCAGGCAGCAAAGAACCTCCCTGAGCCTGGGTGTTAGGACTTTGGCCCCTCAATTACAGACTTCCTCGCTTTGTTTTGGTGGACACATCTGTCAACATCACCCTTAGCACCGCCCTCCGTCCCCACCACGTGATGGAGGCGGCTGCATCCTTCCTGTATTTACTTTCTACCCTGATATTATGTAAGTGTCAGCAGTGTGCCTTACTGCCCACAAGTGTAATTCTCCCTCAGGCAGGAGGAGACATTGGGCCGAAAAAGACTGTGGAACTGTTCCTCCTTATCTGAAAAGTTGCTGTGTGTCCTAGCTTAGGGGTTAGGTTCTTTTTGTTCCTTCTCGTTCAGTACGGAAGGAAGTATTTTCCTTCTGAGTTCTTTTGAATTTTGCTTATTTACTTAATAAGCTTTCATTCCTTTAGCGTACCACTTGGGACTGTTGGTAGTTTCACCGCAGCTGCTTCCGAGAAACTAGGTGGCCGTGTTGCTGTGAGAATGGCTCTTAGGTACGTAGGTGTAGTCGCTAGTTGCATCATTTGGTAAAGGCAGTGTTTTGGAGGAGAGCTTCCCTTAAGGGCTTCCTTGGGTGACAAACATCACTCCTATTAGTAAGTCTGAAGACCCAAAGAAAAGACACCTCAGGTGTGTAAATTTGTGCTTAAAAATTATGGCAGGAGAGCACTCATCATTTGGTTTCTAAGCTGAGAAATCTTACTTTTATATAGTTTGTGTACTTTCATATATAGTTGTTATATACTTTCATATAGTTGTATAACATATTTAATTTTTTCAAATCAGCCTTCTGAGTGAAGACATAGAATGTCATTTCAGGCCTTTAGAAGGAAAACCACAAGGGCGCCTGGGTGGCTCAGTGGGTTAAGCCTCTGCCTTCAGTTCATGTCATGATCTCAGGGTCCTCGAACGAGCCCCACATTAGGCTCTCTGCTAGGCAGGGAGCCTGCTTCCCCTCCCTCTGCCTGCCTCTCTGCCTACTTGTGATCTCTGTCAAATAAATAAACATTTAACAAAAATAAATTAATTAAAAACCACAGGCAGCTATGGTTTTCAAACCTTTACTAGTGTGGAACTTTTTAATGTAATGGAGGACCCCGCCTCTGAGATAACATTTTACAAAATTATGTGTGTAGCATTACCTGTAAAGTCAATCAGAACAGTGGTGAACACAACATCCGATTAGCTTCTGTAGTTTGAGGTGCATAGTGTCAAAAGTCCTGATTTTATACAGATAAGTAGATGCAATTATTGTTTTGATTGTTTTAAGCAGTTTATAATCTCCAGCTACTTGGCAGGAACAGCTTTATTCCAAATTTTGCATAGTAGTTTTTTCTGGCATTGGTTGATGATCTCCAGTGTACTGGCTTTGGTATATATCATTTGAGGCTATTAGTTTTAAGTATGATTTTTAAAGGAATTAAAAGTGAGATTTGTATGAAAAGTGTGGAGGGTCCCTGTGGTTTTGAAATCACTGGGAAGGAGAAGAGAGGTTGGAATCTTTAACTCTTCCGGAGTAGATGACCTTAGACAAGTCAGTTTCAGACTTTTCCTCCCTTCAAACAGGGATACTAAATCTCACAGGGTTGTAAGAAGTACTACCTATACACCATCTCCTCTATACCTGCATTTGCAGGTAAAAGTCTCTTTGAGAACTTAGTTTAGAATTGCTTTATGTTATCTTAGGACAATACTAGGTGATTTTGGTGAAGGCTGACCTTGCTTGGGAGGTTTTCTCTACAACTTGTGTTTTCTCTATAAACTGTGTTTTTAGTGGCAGAAAAGAATTTCCTTGGGAATTTATAAGTCACTGGAAATAATTTGTCATCGTAAATTTATTTGCAGGTTAGAAATTTAAAGTTCACCACTTTCTAAAGAAGAGCTTTGTCTTTGAGACTTTTGAAAAAACGCTTTCCTGTGATTCTAGGGGAAAAAAAAGACCCATATTCAAGTTATTTGTATAGAAGTTTCTTCTGTGTTTGGGAACTTGTGGGAGCTAAATGCTGACCTGTGCTACTCTTTCTTTCCCTGACTAGCGTCCAGAGGACCAGAGGTTGATTTATTCTGGGAAGCTGTTGTTGGATCACCAGTGTCTCAAGGACTTGCTTCCAAAGGTACATCATTTACACCTTAACTTTTGAACGTTTTTTAAGTGCTTACCAGGTCGAATTCAGGTCCTAAGGTACCTCATTATTTTTAGCAGGAAAAACGGCATGTTTTGCATTTGGTGTGCAGTGTGAAGGGTCCTTCAAAAATGTCAGAAACCAGCGCAAAGGTATGTCTGCTTTTTTAAGATTATGACAGTCTCTGTCAATTCAGACTCTCATGGTAGAAATAAAGGGAGTTGGAGAAAACTTGAGATTTTATTGCCTTTTTATCAAGTAATAGTTTGTTTCCTCCCCAGTAAGAATCAGGAATTAGAAACTTACCAGTACAAGTGTATGTTTGTTACTACAGTAGTAGACTATACCATTAGTGGTACAGTGGAAAGTAGACTTCTACGTTACACTATCTTCTGGGATATGATTTGACCTTCAGTAGCGCTATATCCAACAAGGCACTCTAAAATGGGTTTTTATTGACTTTAGCACATAATAAGCTTCTTCTAAAGAATCACTAATTCCTAATATCAAGTGATATCTAAAGACTTACTTACGTTTGATGGCCAAATCAGTTATTTTTTATTTCACAGTGTTGATTGAATATATAGTAAGGATATTCTAATGTAATGACACATTCTAAATTAGGATTATGACTCTGTTTCCTGAAGCATCTGAACACAGTATAGGAAATTTCTTTCCTTTAGGTTGCTGGCTAGGTTGTACTTACAAATCTTGTTGGTCAGGTTTTATTTCTTGATTTAGTAAATTTAGCACTGTAAGATTTGTAGAACGTTATCAGAATTCGTTCTGACCAATGATAACTTCGTTGGAAGATTTTAATGAAATTGCAGCATAGTTACTCTAGGAAAAAATAAGGACTTTTAAAATATAGATTGAAATTGGATTGACAAATTTCAGAATTTTTTTATGTAACACTGCATCTGTTTAATTTTGTTAAGTTCAGAGGTGGGGTGAGGGACAGAAGCCATTCACAGCAAAAGAATCCTTTTAGTTTGGTTGCAGACAGTTGCATCAGATCCTTTGTTCTAATATTGATCTTGCACTTCCTTAGGTCGCTGAATCCACAGAGCAGCCTGCTGGTCTCCATCAGGGACAGTATCCTGGGGATTCCTCAGGTGATAGCTTAAGGCAGAGGGAGGTTCTTCGGAACCTTTCTCCCTCTGGTTGGGAGAGTATGTCAAGGTGAGTATTAGAATAGAGAACCAGGTTTATACTATGTGGATGGGCATCATTTGCATCAATTTTAAGAATAAAGTATGCTTATAGTTACAGTCAAGAACTTGAAAATGTACAAAATTTTGTCTTTTAAGGGCTTCACTTTCATGTATAACTTTTCTTAATATAGAGAGCCTTTTAAGAACATATAAGTATATGGGGATCCACATGTCGAAATGTAGGTATTGCAGCTCCCACATGGGTGTGCTTTGCATTGTGCTGACTTCATGACTGGGACTTAGTTCTGCTTCAGAGACAACAGCTGGTGTAAGCATCTCACAGCTGCTTTGCTGAGTGGCTCTGTGCTTTGTCTATCATAACAATGAGTGACAAAAGATGAAAAGATTGTTTGAGAAATGCTGTGCCAAGGACTGAGTTGGCAGTACTGGAGAAAAAAGGTCTTTTCTTTAGACATTTTTTTTTTCTTTTTGTTTTTAAGATTTTGTTTACTTGTCCGAGTATAAGCAGGGGGAGCAGCAGGCAGAGGGAGAGGCAGGCTCCCTACTGAGCAAGGAGCCGGATGTGGGACTTGATCCCAGGATCATGACCTGAGCTGAAGGCAGCCACTTAACCAACTGAGCCACCCAGGCATCCCAAAAAGGTCTTTTCTTTAGAGCAAAAGTCAGGAGTGATTAAATGCTCTGATGTTTGGATTTCATAGCTCTTGGGACCTCCTCTTACAAAAGTTCTTAGGAGAAAAAATAATAATTACAAGTTAGAATTGTATTGCCCCTAAATTCCCTGGTTTCCTTTTCCTGGTAGTTTTTAATATTTCATTTTGACAGAGTCAGGTATTTGAGGAATGATGAGTTGTTGTTTTTTTTTCCTCCGTAACGGAAATTTCAAATACAAAAGCAGAGAGAATGGTGTAGTGAATCTTCACACAGCCATCACCTGAGCCCAATAATAATGATCACAGTTTTGTTATGCTTGTTTTATCTACTTCTCCTTTGCTTTTTCCTTTCTGAAGTGTCTAAAAGTAATTCCTAGACATCATGTCAGTTCACCCCTACATACTTGAGTAAAACCTTAGTTACCTTGACTATCTACAATGCATGTCCTCATCAGAGTTACAAAAGCACTTTGTTATCCTCTCATTGCCTTGAGCTGTAATATTTTTAAATGATCAAAAACGATATCATTCATACCAAGACTTACTTGATTGGAATACCATTTTAAAAACACTCTGGGTAGGGAATTTGGTTAAAAGATTTTCAGCATAAGGGCACGTAGGTGGGTCAGTCAGTTGAGTGTCTTAACTCTTGATCTCAGCTCAGGTCTTGATCTAGGGTCATAAGATTGAGCCCAGTATTGGGCTCCACGCTGGGCATGGAGCCGACTTAAAAAAAGACGATCCACGTATAGATTGGATAATTGGATAGAAACACTTAAAATTGCTTCCCTTATTCAAGCTATACAACTTGAAATTTTTGGCCCATATGTATATGAATTTTACCTTGATAAAACTTGTCGATTTTAGGGATGCCTGGGTGGCTCAGTTGATCAGCCATCTGCCTTCGGCTCAAGTCATGATCCCAGGGTCCCGGGATGAGGTCCCACATTGGCCTCCCTGCTCAGGAGGGTCTGCTCCTCCTCCTGCCTGCTGCTCCCCCTTTTTGTGCTGTCTCTCTCTTTTGCTCTGTGACGAATAAATCTTAGAACAAAACGAAAAACAGTGATTTTATTCAACATATAATTTATTGAACAGCCAATACACATAACTTTAAGGTTGGGAGGTAACCAGCAGAGCTGATTATATAACCAGTTCCCAATCTTTCCACAGTACTTTTGGTTTCAATTTTGTGAACTGCTGCCAAAGGAGTTCACTGTGTCAGGGACACAAAGCCAAAGATGACACCCTAGGCTCTGCCCTAGGCTGTTTAAAAAACAGGATTTTGGTGTCAAAACAGGTCTCAAACCCAGCCCTGCTATTTAGCTCAGTGACTTTGTGCAAATCCCTTGTCTTCCCTGAGCTGTATTCAGGCTCGCTTCTGTGAAATGGAGGGGAATGCCCCCTCCCCACAAGGTTGTTGGGGATCTGGTGAGCTAACAGCCCAGCCTGTACAGGGCACAGTGTCAGCAAGCACATGTGAGTGAGGCCACATACGCACATAACTCTGACCCCCGTGTAGCTCAGATTTAGGGGTGGGGAGAAACGGGTGGCGGGAGAGGGGGTAGTTTTTCTTTAGGAAAGGCTTTGAGAGAGATGTGGCTTTTTAGAGCTGCTCTTTGAAGGATAAGCTGTGGGTTGAGAGCTGCAGTGACACTCAGCAAATGGAGACTGGGGGTGAGGATCCACCTAGCCTGAAAGGGTCCAGCTGGTTTCTACATCCTAGTAATGACTCAGTGACCTTTGTGCCCCTTTGGGACCTGGACCATGGTGGTAGGGCTCTGTCAGCACTTCCTACGCTGGTATGACACAGGACATCACAAAGTAATCTGCCTGCAACTATCATAAAGCCTCTCTCTTTGAAGTCCTAATTATAATTTAGACCTTTCATTTATTCATACTAAACCAAGTCAAAATGAGTGTTTTAAAAAAATCTTTCATAGACCTGAAGCTGCCCAGCCAGCATTCCAAGGCCTGGGGCCTGGTTTCTCGGGCTACACAACCTATGGTTGGCTGCAGCTCTCCTGGTTCCAGCAGATCTACGCCCGGCAGTACTACATGCAATAGTGAGTCCTTCCCTGTCCTGCTGGGGGCAGCCACACTGGGGATGGATGGGGGAGGGTATCTCAGTGTGTGCAGAACCCTGCTCTGTCTGGTCCGGGGAGTGGAGGAGAATATACATCCTAACTGCTACCTAATTTGTGTATTAATTCGGGGGGGCTTGTGTCTGTACGTAGTTTGATGACTTCACTTAGAATCAGTTACTTCCTTTTTAATACAAGGTATCTTTGGTTTTGTGAAAAGTTGAATTTGCTACTGTAACATACTTCTGTGGTTTATATTTTTAACTACAGATGAAATTTGCCATGTGGCTCTCTCAGGAGCAGAAGAGACATTTATAGATTCAATTATAGTGAAGAAATTCTTCACTAAGTTAAACGCAAGTTTTTCATGTACCTACTTACAGTTCTTAACAGTAAAAGACCCTTTGTAACTAAGACTATGAGAAGCACAGTCTTCACAGTGCTTTGCTCTCAACAGTATCTGCCTCTGTTGATTTTATTTTAGTTTAGCTGCCACTGCTGCATCAGGGGCTTTTGTCCCCTCACCAAGTGCACAAGAGATACCTGTAGTCTCTGCACCTGCTCCAGCCCCTATTCACAACCAGTTTCCAGCAGAGAACCAGCCAGCCAATCAGAACGCTGCTCCTCCAGTGGTGGTTAATCCTGGGGCCAATCAAAATTTGCGGATGAATGCACAAGGTGGCCCTATTGTGGAAGAAGATGATGAAATAAATCGAGATTGGTTGGATTGGACCTATTCAGCAGCCACATTTTCCGTTTTTCTCAGTATCCTCTACTTCTACTCCTCCCTGAGCAGGTTCCTCATGGTCATGGGGGCCACCGTCGTTATGTACCTGTAAGCAGATGATTTTGCTTTCCTTTTTCCCCTTTACTACAGATTAGTGCGGCATGGTGGCTTAAACCAAGTACAGATTTTTCTCTTTTTTTGAGCTGTCGTAGTCATTATTTATGGGAGTGTGTTTTTGTTTTAAGATTTTATTTAGTATTTAGGGAGAGAGTGAGAGCAGGAGGGGCAGAGAGAGAGTCTTAAGCAGGCTCCATGCCTAGTGCAGAGCCCGATGTAGGGCTCAATCTCATGACCCTGAGATCATGATCCGAGATGAAATCAAGAGTTGAACGCTGAACCGACTGAGCCACCCAGGTGTCCCCGTGGAAGTGTATTTAATAGCATATTATTCTGGCACCTTCAGTGCAAAGAATTGACAGCCTCATTGGGCACTGCTGAGAACACATTAATTGTATGTTAACGCAAGAAGAACGTTCTGTTTTCCTCTGGGTAAGGTCCCTGCCAGGCTCATGAACCACAATAATATGGTCATTCTAAGCCATGAAAGGGAAAATTGTATTTGTTTTGAAAGTTTATCTTTATCAGTCTGTAGTTGCTGCCTCCCAGGAATAAAGGTCAGGCACTTAACAGCAGCACAGCTCTCAAGGGCCACGCAAAGCTCTGAACCTTTACAGACCTGACATTGGCTTTATCCTTGACTCAGAGTAGTGCTTCTCAATCAGGATGATTTTGTACTCCTAGGATGTGACACTTTGGACTGTCAAAGCTGGAGGGGCAGTCCTCCTGGCATCTAGTAGGTAGAGGCCAGACCTGCTGCTAGACATCCTAGAACGCACAGGACAGCCCCACAGTAAATATCCGGCCCTATATGTCAGGAGTGCCAAAGCTGAGAAACCCTCGCCTGGAGTGATATGTCTTCTTTGTGGTCATAACTGACAAATTTTTCCTATAGAGTGAAAATGGATATTTATTTTAGTTTTAAAAATCTTAAGGGAACAATATTTGAATAATATAATAATTACTCTTACATCCAGAATTAATCATTGTTAATATTTTGTCACATTTGCTATAAGACTTAGAGTTAATTGGATTTTCCAAATAAAATTTTAGCAACACTTTAAGTTTTTTAGTCTCTAGAATCATATTTGTGACCAAATTTAGGTCTTACTTTTTATGTAGGTTATTAGATATTATAATCCCAGCTCTGTGTGCATGTGTGTATGTATCCCTCCCTCACCCCCTGCTCAGGGTTCAGCAAGTGTGAAGTTTAGTTCGGGATCAGCAAGAGCACTTACTGTATTCTGGGTGCTGTTAATGTTGAGGGGCATGCAGTGCTGAATGAAACAGTCCTCATAGTGACCCTGAAAAAGCTGATAGGCCGGTGAGGAAGTCTAGGAGATGGTGAGGAAGGAAGTCTCTGCAGATGGGCCTGTGAGTTTTTAATGAGAGCACTGCTGTGATTAGAGGAGGAGAGCAAGGGGGACCAAAGCCCCTTAAATTCTTGTACAAATTTCACTGTGATTAGCTAAGATGAACTTTTATGTGCTTCCTTTGAAGGCATCATGTTGGGTGGTTTCCATTTAGACAGAGGCCAGTTCAGAACTTCCCAAACGATGGTCCTCATGAAGCTGTGAATCAGGACCCCAACAACAATTTACAGGTAAGGAGCTCCGGGGGACCTAGCAAGCTTTGTGTGAAATGCCAGACTCTCAAATCCTTAACGTTTATTTAGCCTCATAGTTTACCATTTCCTTAGGCTGAAGTTTCAAGATTTTTTCAAATTTGTTCTTAGAGCACTAGGTTTTTGTTTTTTGGGTTTTTTATAAGATTTATTTTGAGAGTGAACAAGAGCATGCATGCGTGCAAGCAGGTGGGGGTCAGGGAAAGAGAGAAGGGTAGAAAGACTCTCAAGCAGACTGCCTGCACAGAGAGCAGAGCCCAACACGGGGCTCAATCCCAGAACCCTGAGATTATGACCTGAGCAGAAACTACGAGTCAAACGTTTAACTGACTGAGCCACCCAGGCACCCCGAGCAGTAGCTGTTTTTAATACACATTGAGTATGCCATAAAATCCATCAGGTATTTTAGTCTTCTGGCAATTTGCATTTTGGCAAATGTAAATAATGTTTTTTAAACTCACTATTTTGAGCATTCAGAGGCCTGTAATGATGTGTTATACCATGGAAACTGCTAATGGATAGTTACTGGAATTAAACCTTAGGAAGATAAGCATGTCTCATAGAACAGATTTCCTGGAGGATTTCCCTAGATTTGTAGAAGAGTTTAATCCATAATCCTAAAGGATATTCTTTTTTAATATAAATGTCACCCTTGCATCTGTTTACAGAACATTTTTAGTTTCTTAACTCAAAATACTGCCAAAATCAGAATATCCATATTTAATGAAGTGGTTAACTTAACTCATGAGTTTAATAATGAAGATGTAGGGGCACCTGGGTGGCTCAGTGGGTTAAGCCGCTGCCTTCGACTCAGGTCATGATCCCAGGGTCCTGGGATCAAGTCCCGCATCGGGCTCTCTGCTCAGCAGGGAGCCTGCTTCCCTCTCTCTCTCTCTCTCTGCCTGCCTCTCTGTCTACTTGTAATCTCTGTCTGTCAAATAAACAAATAAAATCTTTAAAAATAATAATAATAATGAAGATGTAGTTACTTCATTTGTTCTAATACTTAACTTCTGGGGATTTTCAAAACTGTGAGAAGGTCACCAGCAGTTGTGCTGTGAGGCCTGAGAACTCCATCCAGCCTTGGACACCATTCCCTTGGGTCCTGTCTGCCTGATTGCTTGAGTATGAGACCAAGGATTTACTCTGTCCTTTGCTAACATTATTACATTATTTGGCATTTGTCATGGTCCTAAAGGCTTTCTCACTGTGTTTCATTATAATGCTGTAGGAAGGCTCTGATGCTGAAATCGAAGACCCCAGCCGCCTCCCTCCAGACAGAGACGTACTAGACGACGAGCGGACCAGCCCTTCATTTATGAGCACAGCCTGGCTTGTCTTCAAGACTTTCTTTGCTTCTCTCCTTCCAGAAGGCCCCCCAGCCATAGCAAACTGATGGTGCTTGCTTTCTGGCTGCTGGAGGCTTCGACAGGCATGGACTGGATCATCTGACTCCAGCTGGATTTCTTCACCTGGACATGGCAATGGCACAGAATTTAAGAATCAACAAGGAGGAGGATATGCTTTTGTGATAAAGCAAAAGCAGAAACTAAGACGTGAAGCCAAGATACAAATTGATGAACAAAAAATGTCCAAGGCTTCTCATGTCTTTATTCTCTGAAGAGCTTTAATATATACTGTATGTAGTTTCATAGGCATTGTAAGTAGAAGGCATTAGTGTCGCATGTTTATGCCTGAGGAACTTTTCAGATGTGTGTGTGTCTGCATGTGTGTTTGTACATAGATATCATAGATGCAGAAATGGTTCTGCTGGTACGATTTGATTCCTGTTGGAATGTTTAAATTACACTAAGTGTACTACTTTATATAATCAATGAAATTGCTAGACATGTTTTAGCAGGACTTTTCTAGGAAAGACTTATGTATAATTGCTTTTTAAAATGCAGTGCTTTACTTTAAACCAAGGGGAACTTTGCAGAGGTGAAAACCTTTGCTGGATTTTCTGTTCAATAAAGTTTTACTATGAATGACCCTGGCAGAGATTCCTGTCATTTTAGCAGTTTGCTCCGTGTCCATGTCATGGGATGGTCGACAGTTGAGTTGCTAACTTGTAAGTCACCTGCATGTTCTGCTTCTTTTTATAAAAGAACTGTTTGTACTAATAAAGAATGATAAGGTAAGGCCATGAAAGTTCTAAGTTCCTAAGAATATACTTGTGTTTGTCCATTCCCTGATTCCAACAGTACTGGCTTATGTGGTAACCCAACAAAGTTGAATTCCCAGGTTTAAAGTTAGTGGCATTGGGGCACCCGGCTGGCTCAGTCGGTAGAGTGTGGGACTCTCTATCTCAGGGTCATGAGTTCAAGCCCCTGCATTGGGTGTGGAGCCAACTTTGGGGGAAAAAAAAAAAAAAAAAAAAAGTCACTACCTCCCTCCCACTTGGCAATTCTGTGATAATTACACCTGCTTATCTAGCACTGGCTTTTGTAAGCTGAGCTTGCTTTTGTGATTTTTATCTTTTAAGAATTAATTTTGAGACTAATCTTAAAAACACAGTTGTGTGTATTTTTCACCCACGAATAATGTTATAGGCAGAATGATGGAAGCCTGGGCAGGGTGTTTTTGGCACAGTAAACACTTCTAGTATCATGGTTGTGATCATTTAAATTAATCATTACTGAAAACTTCTTTTACATCAAATAAACATTGAACAGCTCATACTAAGGCCTTTTTCAAGTGTTGGGTAAAAAAGCCCATTGATTTTTCAGGGCAGGGGGCATCACCATCTGACAAAGTGCCTAGAGCCCCAGACAGATGGCAGCGTCCATCTCATGTTTCTGAAGGACTGGGGCCACTCACTGTGAGGTCAGCCTGTGATGGTGAAACTCCAGATTCCATGGCCCAAAATAGTTCCAGGAAGATGCTCCTGAAGACAGCTGACAAGGGTTCACATTGGCCCAAGCTGCACCAGGACAAAGGGAGGAATCTTCAAACATCAGATAAGGCTTTAAGACAGCTGATGGGTGGGGGATGTGGCAGAAATGTCAATGCTTCCACAACAGTTATTAAATGTGGTATAACGTACTACCTACCACCATTCATACTAGAAAATAACTGGTTTGGATCTTCATGACAAAGTAGCAGTTAAATATCTAAAACCAGCTTAAACCATAGCAGCTTTTTAAGTTTGCATTTTCCCAGGTATGTTTTCTTAAATCCTGGTTGCACAGGAGAAACATTGCAAAAAATGAGCTCATGGTCAAGTAAATTTGAAAACTGCAGTTTGATCCTACTGTGGGCTTCTGGGATCTTCAAAAATGCTAATGGGCCTAAAGGGAGGGCATGTGGTCTGCAGCCTCTTCTAGGAAGGTGCCTAGGACCGAACCAGGTGGTATATTTAGGTGGTGATACTCCACAGGGCTGGGCCAGGTTTCTCCAGAAGGCTATATATGCTCTAATCAATGTTGCCTTATGGTGCTATTTCTCACAGAGCCACGATTCACAGGTCCAGAGAGCAGGGGGCAGAAATGGGAGTGGTACCACTCACTATGACCCTACTGATCCATTAGAATAAAACTTTCTCTTTTCCACAATCTTCTGCTCTGCTCTAGAGGTCTTATTTCCTAAGGGAGTGTATTCATTTCTTAGAACTACCTTAATAAAATCTACAAACTGGCTTAAAACAATAGAAATTTCTCTCAATTCCAGTAGCTAGAAGTCTGAAATCAAGGTGTTGGCAGATGACTTCCCCCTTCTGTAGTCCCTGGGGGAAAACCTGTTCTACGCCTTTCTCCTGGCTTCTTGTGGTTGCCAGCAGTTTCTTGATGCTCCTTGACATAGCTGTGTCTGTTTCTGCCTCCACCTTCTTATGACTTTCTTCCCTCTGTGTCTCTTGTGTCTTTATATGACCTTCTTATAAGGACACCAGTCATCGTATTTACACCTGCAGAGACTTCCTTTCACATTCCAAGGTTCTGAATGGACATGACCTTGGGGGGATACAGTTCAACCCCCAAGAGGAAATAATGCTTCCACTAGGAGACAGATTCCATTAAACTGGAAACTAAGATCGCCACCTGGCCACTTTGGGGTCCTCCTACTTTTGAATCAACTGGCAAAGAAGGGAGTTGTTCTGCTGGCTAGGTGGATTATCAAGAGGAAATTGGGCGGCACTATACAATGAAGATAAGATTTCTGGAATACGGGAGATCCGTTGGGGTGTCTCTTCGTATCATGCACTATGATTAAAGTCAATGGAAAGTTACCACCCAATTTAGGTAGGACTCCTAATGGCTGTGACTCTTCAGGAATGAAGTTTTGGGTCACCCCACCATGTAGAGAACTATAACCATTTGCAGGGCTTACTGAAGACATGGAATGGGTAGTGGAAGATGGGGGTTACAAATACCCAATTACAGCCATGTGACCAGTTCTAGAAATGAGGACTGTCATTGTCACGAATATTCCTCATTTTGTTTTGCCTATGTTTGTATATTCACACGCACACTTGTAGTACATGTTTTCTTCCCTTGTCTCCTTATTGTCTAACATAAGATGATGTAATCATACCTAACATTACATCACAGGCTTTTAATTACAGGCTATCAAGGAGAAGAGGGACCATCACCCAAGGATTTGGCATCCTCTCCTGGGGAAAGGGTCAGCATGTTTTTCGTGAAAACTGCAAGATAGTGGCATTACAATAAGTGGAAGCATGGCTTTGTTACTGTCTTTATCTGGAGATGAAGTGTGGTTTCAGAACACGAGTGCGAGCACAGAACTGACAAAGGGTGATCTTGACTACGGTTACTTTGATGTATCAGCCGTGATGAGGCCCAGCTATGTAATAGTCATTAACTAGTGCTGACCCAAAAGTTATTTTGCAGATGTGATCAGTATCTACAATCAGTAGATTCTAAGTAGAGGCAATTATCCCCTCTAATCAGAGTGGACCTCTTCCAATTCCCAGAAAGGTCTGAAGATCAAAACGAGGTTTCCCTGAGGAAGAAGCAGTCCAGCCCACAGCCTACAAAGATGTTTTTGCAGTCTCCAACCTACCGGCCTGCCCCACAACTTGACACTTGCCTGGCCAGCCTCTTCAGTCACGTTAAGTCCACCCCATGGAGTAAACAAACAATTAGCTCATCTTCTACAGGTTCTGTTTCTCTGGTAGAGCCCGGACTGATACAGGGTCCTTGCCTGAAGATGACGGGTCCAGAGCCTCATCCTGGGGTGCCTTGGCCAATGGGAGCCTGCTTCTGGGACAGCTGTGTCACTCAGAAGAGGGTGCCCCTCTGGCTGTGCTTCAGACCAAATGCCTTTGGGAGAGGCTCCAGGGAAGGCTTTGCTTTGTGTCTTATAAAGGACTCCCGTTCCGGAGAGGGGGCCAGGTAGGCTTGCAGGAAGGAAGTTGGGAGGCCGGTAAGTGGCGGGATTTCACTGGCGTGAGGACCTGGGGAGTGGGTCAGGGGAGGCTGTCTCTGATTCAGTGACATCCAAGAGTAGGTTTGCTCACTGCAGTCCCAGTGGCCTAGGCATGGGGGCAAATTCTCTGATGCACATTGAATGTGTCCATGCCTAAGTGCGAATGAAGTACAAGGGTAAAGGAGGAGCTCCACTAAAGTCTGCCAAGAAATCGCAAATCCAGAGTCAGAGCAAGAAAGTGGAGCAAAGCCGGCCAGGGGATCATGGAGATTGCTAATGACAAGGCAGGATTAGGGGAAGGCAGAAGATAGGGTTTCTGACTAGTTCTTGAATGATCAAGGTTCAGGAAACACTCAACACCAAAAATTTTGTGAACATAGGGCCCATGAAAATATTTTTTCAAAAAGACACAAGGAGCGGCGCATTTCTTTGCATTCTGGGGGCTCCGGGGGGGGGGCGTGGACAAGTGTGAGCAGGTGCGTCTTAGAGGTAGATGCAGCTGGGGTTGCCACGTAGGCGGCCCGTGTGTGCACGCGGGTGGGCGTGTCTGCACGTGCGTTGCTTTATCTGGGGAAGGTGCGTGGGTATGGGGGCCTCAGGTGTGCGTTGTGAAGTGACACGCCCCCCTCCGCTGCCCTCAGCTCTACCCAGTGGGACTGGTTGGGCGGGAAGCCTGAGGCTGGGTGGTCACCAGCCACCAGGGGGCAGCAGAGGGCCAGGCAGGGGCCTTCTCTGGCTTCCTCCCCAACTCAGCCTCTGGATCCTCGCGGCCTCTGCGCTGCAGGCTGCGTCCACTCTGATCCTGGCCCTGGAGGACATGTGAAGCCTCTCTCTGCCCCTCTCCACCTCCCCCCGATCTCCCCCAGGCCGCTGCCCGTTGCCCTGGCTGAGGGTTTCCGGAAGGCCTAGGACTCAGTAAGTGGAATGTTGCTTGCAGGGTGGGTTGGAACTTGTCGGCAAACTAGGGTGGTCTCATGGGGACCTGGGAGAAGGGACCCAACTGGCCCCGAGTCCTGGGGTTCTGGCATCTGGCCCTCTGGTTCTTCCGCAGCTTGGGCTCTGTCTCTCTGTCTCTGGGTCTCTTTCAGGGGTGCTCGGTAGCTGTCCGTCTCCACTCTTCTCAGTACTAAGTCTGGTCAGAATACTGCTGAACCCCTTGGCCCCTCTGAGGCTCCGAGGTGGGTCTCAGAGGAGCAGCCAGAGCCTATGGCCTTCCCATTCAGATGTCCCCATGTCCAGGGCCACCACCTGCACTACCCCAAACCAGCCTGGAGACAGCAGCACTATTGAACAAGAAACCCTTCCTTATCTTCAGAGACCCCCAGACACGGCAGCCTGCTCTCTGCCTGACGTGTGCCCTACCTGTGACCAGACGCGAGGAACCAGGCAGTCCCCTGCATTGTGGGGGGTGACATTACTTCCCCATTCTTGCCCCGGCCCCAACCTGGGGCCGTGCTCTGGGGCCGTGGTCCTTACCTGCTTCATGGAAGGGGGCGCCTATAATAGGCTTCTCTCCCCCGGTGACACTGGTCAGCCGGGTGATGCCCGCCCACCCCCCAGATAGGCCTGTCCTGATCCCTCGAACCTGTGAATGTGATTGTATAAGGCAAGAAATTTTTTTCTTTTTTTTGCAGATGTGATTAAGCTCGTGACTTGAGATGAGGAGATTATCCTGGATTAGCCAGTGGCTCCTACTTGTCATCCGGGAGAAGCAGAGGGAGGTTTGGCACACGGACAGGAGAGGAGACAGCCATGTGGACAGGGAGGCAGAGATCGGAGAGGCGTGGCCACAAGCCAGGGAGTTCTGGCAGCCACCAGAAGCTGGAAGAGGCGAGGAACGGGATGACCCTGCAACCTGGGTGGGGAGAGCAGCCCCACGCACACCGGGCTGCTGATTTCGGACCGCTGGCCTCCAGACGGTGAGCAGATGCATTCTTGTTGTTTGAAGCCATCGAGTTAGTGGTAATTTGTTATTTAGGAAGCTAATCCAGACCCCAGATGTTAGCAAACCATCACCATAACCGCCATCATAAGGATCATAAGGAGATCATTTTTGAGTGGCAGGATACAGAATAGAGGGTAATAGGAACCTGTTTTGGTAAAAAGAAGTGTGTGTGTGTGTGTGTATCCACGCAGCCACAGAAAAATAGTGAGGGGGAATGAGAAGACAGACGTGATCCTTACCCAGCAAGACTTCCTTCCAGCAATTTAAACCCAGGACAGGACATAATTCAGGCCATACGTGAAGATTAGCTGACACAATACAGTCCTGCGTGGTTCAATTAATCATATTACAGCTGCTAAGTAGAGCGCTACTTACTACAAAAAAAATCTTTTTTTTGAGAGAGAGAGAGAAATAGAGGGTGCACGCATGAGCAGGGGAGGGGGAGCAGAAGGAGAAAGAGAATCTCAGGCAGATTCCCTGATGAGCACGGAGGCCGACTCAGGGCTCAGACCCATGACCCTGAGATTATAACCTGAGCAGAAATCAAGAGTCAGAAGCTTAACCGACTGAGCCACCCAGGCACCCTGAACACTGTGCAAATTTTTAAACAAAGATCTTGTATAATTGTACTTATTTTTATAGAGATTTTTTAAAAAGATTTTGTTTATTTGACAGAGATCACAAGCAGGCAGAGAGGCAGGCAGAGAGAGAGGAGGAAGCAGGCTCCCCGCTGAGCAGAGAGCCGGATGCAGGGATCGATCCCAGGACCCCAGGATCATGACCTGAGCGGAAGGCAAAGGCTTTAAACTCACTGAGCCCCCCAGGTGCCCTATTTTTATAGAGATCAAGAAGAGGCTGTAAGTAAGATGGCAAGTAAAAAAGGCAGTTATAAAAGAAGTTGTATAATATGATCTCATTTAAAAATAAATAATAATCACCTAGATATAAGGTAAAGTGTTTGAAGGGACACAGACCGAGGTGTAAACAGCAGTTGTCACTGGAGAAGTAGATGGGATCATGGGTACTGTCAAGTTTTCCTTTACTTGTCTGAATTATTTCCCGTAATGAGCGTGACTTATAATAAAGAAAACTATATAAGCAAAGAAAAAAGTCTGTAGGGAGAGGAAAAAGAGCCAGGCTGAAATAGTATGTGAGGACAGAAGAGGTGGGAAAGAATTTAGGGAGTTCAGGCTAAGAAATCAGGGGAGGCTTTCTGGAAGAGGTGTCACTGGACCTGGGAAGAGAGGCATGATAGAAGTGGACGAAGCCACGGGCTGGGTGGTAGAGCCAGTTGACTAGATTTCAGGTTCCTAGTCAGTGTTGGGTTGACAGAAGCTGAAGAATCAGTTTGGGGAGGTGGTGGGGGGGGGCAGAACAGAAAGCCTGGTATGTAGCCTTTGCCGGTTTCTGTGGTATAAGTACTCCCACCACTGACAATTTCAAGGTCCCACCATGATGTCACCAAGTGCCAGGTTGGCAAGAGAGGCACAGTAGCCCAGCGTTATGTAGTGATTTCAGCTCCACACATACTGGATGTCAATAACCCCAAGGACATCCTCAGTAGTAAAGGAATTTGGAAGTGATATTTTGAATTAAATTTGTTTATAATATCTTTTATAGCATTTAATTTCTAATAGTTGCTGTGTTTAATAACTGGCTTGCAAAACTCCTAAAAATTTATCAGTTGACTCCCACGAGTTGATCGGGGTCCCTGTCGACTCCGTGAAGCTGCCTCTGGGAGTATGATGTGCTCCGAGCCTGAGACCCCTCCACTGGAGTGGAGCTGTGACAGTGGCCAGGTCTGTGTCCTCAAGCATGCATTGACCAGCAGCAAGAATTTCAGCCCCTCTCTTGGTCCTTGGTTGCTAATAGGAGGCCACGGGCTCCTCATGTCCTTCTAGTGAAGGGGAAGGTCCCTCCTTGCAGCCGAGGTAAGGCCTTCCTGCCCCAGCTCGCTGACCCTTTGTCTAGCCTCTCTTTTGAACCTAGAGGCCACCAGCTCTGTCCCTGGGAGGGGCCATTCCAACCATCCCCTATCTCCCAGGCTGGGACTCTTTGCATGAGAGTGAAGGGGCTGGGCCACAGCTGCTTCCAATCCATGCTGGGGTATATATAGGTCCTGCCACCCCAAATCCTCGGTCACAGAGTCCCCCACACTGGGGCAAATGATGAAGTCAGTCCTCGCTCTTGCCTCAGCATCACCAGCCTAAAGCCTACATACGCCTTCCCCTCTTCATGGTCAACACTGACTCTCAGGAAGGGAATTTGTTAGCAAGTTCTTATTATCGTGTAGTTGACTAATATGGCAAAGTCAGTGGGAAACCCTTATTAGAATGGGGAGTTAGTGTTTCGTGGGGACAGAGTTTCAGTTCCAGTTAGTTATTCTGGAATTTTAAAAATGATTTAATTAATATTTTAAAAACCCACCGTGTGGATGGCAGTGTGTCAGAGGGACACAGATGCCAACTGAAAGAGATCCCCGTGGCCAAAGACGGAGCCATTTAGCAACAACAACCAAAAATAAAGTAGTGTTGGATTACAACCCAAAGTATGAAATAAGTACCCGTGAGTCCACACAGATGTAAATAAGTGATTGACTAAATTAGTGAATGAGGGAGAAGAGAGAACTCTGCCCATGTGGAAGAATTCCAAATAAACTAGGCAGATGCTCTGCCCTAAAGGAGGGGAGCTGTCTTAGTGACTTTCTTCACCTTGTACAGTACAGAAAGTACGAGAGTCACTTTATGGTAGAGAAATGCACTTTCCACGTATACTAGAAAGTGCCTTGGCCAGGTGGTCATGGTCAAGGTCAGCAGCCAGGGCACAAGTCCTGTCCATCAAACACACCCCTCAAAGTGAGGAAAGGACACCCTACCTGGTGATGTCCCGACAACCCCTTCCTCATGAGGAGACCAGCAGACAGGTCCCAGCAGATGGACATCCTGCCATATACCTGGCCAGTGCTCCCCCAAACCGTCAAGATCTTCAAAAGGAGTGTCCGAGGAACTGTAACTGTCCACAGGTGCCTAACAAGATATGACAAGCAAATGCCATATGATATTCGGGATGGGACCCTGGAACAGGAAAAGGACACGAGCTGAAATCTAAGGACACCTGGACAGCTATGGCTTTAGTTCATAATTCATTGTATCATTAATTGTAACAAAGTTATCTTACTAATAATGCAAGGTGATAATATGAGGGGCAAGCAGGTGCCATAGGGGAACTCTCTATACTGTTGCTTAATTTTGCATTAAATCTAAAACTGTTCTGCAACAGTAAAGTCTAGGGGTGCCTAGGGGTCCTCAGTTGGTTGAGCATCTGCCTTTGGCTCAGGTCATGATCCTGGGGTCCTGGGATCAAGTCCCACTTGGGTTCCCTGCTCAGCAGAGAGTCTGCTTGTCCCTCTGGCTCTCCCCCTAGCTTGGGCTCTTTCTTGCTCACTCACTCTCTCTCAAATAAATAAATAAAATCTTTATAAAAAATTAAATTAAAAAGTAAAGTCTGTTAAAAAAGATCAACACAGGCTTTGCATCCCCTCCATGGGGAGACCTGGTTCTGTAGGTTAGCATGACGAAGTGGAAAGGACAGGCCAGGTGACCCCGGGCCCCTCCCTGCCCCGGGGTGCCCCTGGGGAGGCACTTCCTCCTGGGGAGGAGCCACACCAGGGTGAGGGGCACAGGAGCTGCCATCCTCTGAGTGTCCTTGGTCTCTGCATGTTTCTCAGATTCTGGACATCAAGGAACAAAGGGACAGCGTGGCCCACTGGCTGGCCTACCAGCCCCAAAGCCCAACTCTGAGTTCGAATCCTGACTTTATATCCTCATGTGCCCTGGAGCATGTTAACTTCTCTCTGCTTCATTTTGTAACCGGTGAAGCAGGAGTGATCGAGGACCTTGGTGGGGTGGGTTCGCAGAGCGGACGAGATAGGAAATGAGCCAAGAGTCCGTGAAGGAAGAGAGCCGAACACAACGTGGTCTAGCCATACGGTGGGGTGCCGTCCAGCCGCATAACGGAAGCAGGCCCAGGATGCCTGCCATGACAGGGACCAAGAAAGCATCATGCGACCTGGGAAAAACTAGGCACAAAAGTCATTGTATTATAGGATTCCATGTAAGCCGAATGTCCAGAGTAGGCAAAACCATAGAAAGAGAAAGCAGATCTATGGTGGCAGGGTCGGTGGGGGTGGGAGGGCGGAAGGAAGTATGCCTCATGGGTATGAGGCAAATGTTCTGGAATGTGAGGATTATCCCACGTTGCCAATGTACTGAATGTTGCTGAACGGAACACTTTAAAATAATAAATCTTAAAGTATGGGTATTTTACTGCAACCAAAAAAAGGAAGAAAAAGGGTCAAATGAGATCATGCAAAAAGCCTATGGCCCAAAAATATAGCTGACGTGATGATGTTGGTTATGGTGGTGACAATGACATTTTAAAAGTCTAAGATGCAGGGAGAGGCATTTCTGGGTTTCGTTTGGTTTTGCTTTTTAATCTCAATCCCATGACCTCTCCTGCTCCTGGGCCAGGCCCCTGGCACCCGCTCCACGGGCGGAGGGACAGAGCTCCCTCTCCTTGGCAGGCACGGCCACTGACCACCAGTCCTGCAGCCTGGGGCACCCACAGTCGCTGCCCTGCTAGGCCTCAGGAACAGAAACTGTAGCCACGAGGACCACAGCCTGCCCAGGAGCCCTCACCCCTGCCCTCACCAATTCTTGGGAAATGGAGGCCGTTAATAAGGCTCCCCCAGCCAGATGGGGATATTGAGAGGTGTGGCCAAACCAGTGCCCTCCAACCCCTGCCCCAGCGAGGCCAGTGGGCACACACCAGGTCAGCTGAGGAGAGCCTCGGCAATGGCTGGGTATGAACCCCGGAGGGCTGCGTGCCTGGGGCGGGGTGGGGAGGGAATGGGCCAAGTGGGCTGTGCCTTGGGAATCAGTGAGGCCCACCCCACTCTGTGAACGGGAGCACAGCATGGGGCTGGGCTGGGACCTCCCCAAGAGGTTCTGCCTCTGGGGACAGCATGGGGCCACCTTCCTTACAGCCCTGGCTTCCTGCGCAGGAGCTCTGAGGAAGAGGAACTGACCATTTGGTCTTTGGCCAAGGGGAATTCTTGACTCCAGCTGTGGGTAAAATTATGTTGTAATGTTTTCTTATTTATTTGACAGAGATCACAAGTAGGCAGAGGCAGGCAGAGTGAGAAGGAGAAGCAGGATCCCTGCGGAGCAGAGAGCCTGATGCGGGGCTTGATCCCTGGACCCCGGTATCATGACCTGATCCAAAGTCAGAGGCTTTAACCCATGGGCCACCCAGGCGCCCCTGTATGTTGTAATGTTTTTAAAAATAACACATTCATGTGACTCAAGTTCAAAAGCCACGGGGTCACCTATTTTTTCTCCCAGACACCCGACTCCGCCCAGAGTCAGCCCATCCTTCCAGCAACTCAGGTACTGCCCCAGAGGTACTGAGAGCAAATCAAGCGAAAGCCTGTGTCTAGGACACTATGGGGTCCACCCCCTTAATCTCCTTGAATACAAAGGACAACAATCGACACTTTCCCATTTTACAGATGAGAGAACTGAGACTCAGAGAGAGCCAGTGACCAATCCGTGGTGACACAGTGAGTGAGTTAGGGGGCGGCTAGGTCCCCTCCCTGACTCCCAGTGCTTGCCCTCTCTGTCCCAGATATGGGTCTGGGCCTTGTGTGTAAATCCTGGCTTTAAAGGCCACCAGCTGTGTCATCTAGAAAAGCTCGCTACACCTCTCTGAGCTCAGAGTCCTACCTGGGGGTTGGAGACAACAGATGGTGACTGCTTGCAGAGTGTGAGGACAGAACAAGGCATGTGAAGAGCTCGGCAGAGCACCTGCTGTTCCTGCTCCATTCAGTGAACATTTGTGGGCCTACTGTGTGCCACACACCTACTGTGTGTGGATGGGCTGGCTGATTCTGGCTCAAGTTGCTCACGATCTAGCAGACCCATAAGAGAGCTAGGGAACAGCCGCTACTATTACTCAGCAAATATTCACACGGCCTTCTGGCTCTGGCCATAATGATGAGACCACACCAGCAGAAGCCTGAGATAGTGTCTGCATCTCCCACTAGAACACAGGACCGTGAGAGGAAAAGCCAGCGGCCGTCTTGTTCTCCCGCCTCTGCGTCCCTGCCCTTGACTGTTTATTGCGTAGATGCTCAATAAATACTCGTTGAGTAAATGGGGGTATGTGTCCGGGGACAGGCACAGTGAGGATCCGTCGGGGAGGGAAGGGCAAGGACAGGTGTTCAAGGAAGGAGTCCTATAGCAGGCAGGGCGGCAACCAGCCATAAAGGCCAAGACCTTGGCACAGGGAGCCAAGGTCATTATTGGCCTGATTCCCTTTACTAGCTTAGAATGTGAGGCAGGTCTGCCCTTCACTCTCTGTGTGTCCCCCGGGCCTCCTGTCCCCTGAACCCAGGCTCCCCAGACCTCCCAACACATACCAGTGAGGTGAAGGTGGGTGCTGGCTTCTCCTGTCCTGTGTTCACTGGTCTGTAGGGCTCCTGGGGGCCACTGTGATGGTCTGCATATAGCATATAGCATGGCCATGGCAGGCACTCCCTCAGACTTGCTCCCCTGCCATCTGGAAGCCAAGGACAGAGGAGCCCAGGTGTAGGAGTGGTCCAGACACCCAGAAAATTCTGATTCTAGGCAGCTGTCACGGGAAAACTTGAAGGGTGCCAGCCAGGGGGCCTGAAGTTATGTTCCTGGAGAGCACCTTGCTTCATCCTGCCTCCTGAAACAGGTTACTGGTGCATGGACAGGGTTTGGGAACCTCCAAGGAGGGCAGAAGTGCTGGAGCGAGGGCAGGTCAATGTCCCAAGACCTGAACGCCCAGGTTGGGGGTGACAGGCAAGCCTGGCTGGGGAGGCCCTTTCAGCCAGCCACTCTTCCCTCGCTAGGCCTCAGCCTTTTGCTCAATACGATAAGGGCATAGGGGAGCTAAATGCAATGACCTCTGATTGAGGATACCAGGGGTCGAGACCCAGGACTGTAGACTCTGTTTGTATTTGGGGGGAGGAGGTATCCCAGGAGGGGCTGGTGAGGCTGGGCTTAGCATGGCCTGGTTCCGTTTGACTGGGATCACAGGACTCCTGTAGGTCAGGATCAAGAAGCCAGCTTCGGACCGGGATCTCTGGCCAAGGTCAGGGGTCACTCTCTCTGTGTCCCCCGCACATAGCCATCTGACTTACACCAGCGTGCATCCCAGTCCCACATCTCATCTTGAAGAAGCTGAGCTATGGTCCAAGGTGGGGATGGCTGTAGGGGCCTGGGCCTGAACCTGTAGCCCCTCACTGCTGCCCTCCATCCTAGTGAACCAGGAGACCATCCAGGTAGCCCAAACAGCCCTCCAGTGAGCTGGCTATGCAGATATCAAGGGTGAGAGGCCGTGATCATCATAATCTTGACCAAGTCAAATGTGGTCTGTTCAAGTAAGTCGGGCCTGGGGTGTGAACAGGCTGGACACTGGGGTCATGGCGGGTAGCCTGATACTTGCCCCAGCCCAAAGAGAGAACCCAGGCCTTCCCTCCTGACTTGGTTCCTGGGGCCAGAAGCCTGATACCCCTTTACAGATCATGTCTCAGTTTATCTCTGTCACATCCCACTACTCGCCCCGCTCACCAAAAAAGGAGGAAGCAACTCAAAGAAGTCAGGTAGTTTGGAGGTCATTCGGACACAGACAGCAGCTGGCTCAGGCTGGGTCCGTGTCTGCGTGTTTGTCTGAGCCCCAAAGGATGGGGAAGACACTGTTCAGAAACATTATCTCTGTCCTAAAACTGACTTCCTCGTTTTCCTCCGCTTCCCTGCAGTTAAGCTCCCCCCAAGAGGATCCGGCTTTACCCAGATAATCTGATGATGGAGTCGGTGTAAACGTCCTGCAGCCACTAGGGGGTGCTTGTGATGCTGGAATGCCCCTTTACCTTTCTCAAGAAAGGCACCAGCCCACTAGGGCTTAGAGTGAGGGTATCCTACATCCAGCCCCTCCTTCCCTGTGGGATCTTGGTCTTCAGTTTCCCCTTCTGTAAAATGAGGATAAAGACCTGTGTCACAGAAGGTCACAGGTGGCAAATGTACCTATAGAAGTTCAAGGAAATATTATCCTTAATGAATCATCAACTCCATAAAGCCAGATTGCCATAGAATAAATTTCATTAATATATAACTGTTATCCAAAACAGACATGGGTAGAGTAGAGTTAATATATGTTTGGCTATGATTGACATTAGGTGGGGCTGGATAATGGGGACAATGAGAATTCTTTGTATCACTCTCTCAAGAAGGAACAGACAGAGAGGGAAGACAGCAAGTATGTCTGGACCGGGGCTTCTGGGCACAGTGCAGCACAGTGGCTTAAAAGGCAGGATTTAGGGGTCACCTGAGTGGCTCAGTCGGTCAGGTGTCTGCCTTTGGCTCTGGTCATGATCCTGGGATCCTGGGATTGAGTCCCACATCGGGCTCCCTGCTCAGTAAGGAGTCTGCTTCTGCCCCCTCCCTCTGCCTGTCACTCCCCCTACTTGTGCTCTCTCTGTGTGTCAAATAATAAATAAAATCTTTTTTTAAAAAATTACAGGATGGGGGCGCCTGGGTGGCTCAGTGGGTTAAGCCTCTGTCTTCGGCTCAGGTCATGATCTCAGGGTCCTGAGATCGAGCCCCGCATCGGGCTCTCTGCATGGCAGGGAGCCTGCTTCCTCCTCCTCTCTCTCTGCCTGCCTCTCTGCCTACTTGTGATCTCTCTCTGTCAAATAAATAAATAAAATCTTAAAAAAAAAAATACAGGATGGGGCTGGAACAGACTCAGGATCAAATCCCAGTTCTAAGGAGGCCACATAAGCTCTTTGAGCCATTTCCATCTGTGTTCAGTGGGTGCAACAGTAATAGGCACCTCGTGGGGGTGGTGAAGATCAGAGAGGGAAATGCATCCAGTGCCTGGAACCCAGCAGATGCCTGGTGCATGAGAGCTAATTCCTTGTGTTGTGTTCCATGGGCTGAAGTCAGGCCGGTGGTGCAGGCCCGGGTGCGTCAAGAGGTGCAGGAGTCTGAATGTGTCCCGGTGGCCTCCTGCCTCCCTGCCTCCAGTGTCTGCCATCTGGTCTTTGCTTCCCCGGGGACCTCTTCAAGACTCCATCAGCCTCCTTGTGCCCACCCCAGAGACCCGGGACCTGACCCCTCAGCTGCATGGGTTTTATCTCCTGCACTCCCAATCCTGCTCTTTTCTCAGAAGCCCCCCCATAGCCAACACAGTGACAGCCGTTATAACAGCTACCACTGAGTCCTTCTGGGTGGGAGGCCCTGAGCTGGATACTATATGCGTTGTTCCATTCGGTGCTCCTAACAATCCTATGGACAAAACATTTTTATGCTTATCATTTATAAGCCCGGAAACTGTTAGTAAGTTCTAGAGCTGGGTCTGAGCCCAGCCATGATGTCCCCAACAATATGCCCCATGTATGGATGGGCATCACGTGGGCCATATGGCCTGGGGGGAGGGAGGGGCTGAAATCCGCCCCCCCCCCAGGCTTAGAGGGCCCCCAGCAAGAGGATGTGACTTTCAGTTACTCCTAGTTCCAAAATTGACCTTTGGTCAACTCCCTGAAGGTCATAGGCTCTTTGGAGGTCATGGGCCCTGCCTGCTCTGCCAGGGCCAGTGGTGTCCATACTCCACTTCCCAATGTGAGATTCCACTAAGAATCCATGACTCCCCACTTTCAACAGAACTTTGCCCTTTCTGCCTAAGCCCTGCCTCCCTCAGCTTTCTGGTCAACCTACTTCCCTACCCACAACAATGACATCTTTCATCCTGAAAGTTCCAGCTGCCCCCTCCTGTCTATCTCCTAGCTCTTTCCACACAGACAGCCTTGCCCCTACTTCCCAGATTGCTGGGCAGTGTGGCCAACAGACTCTCCCTCATCTTCCTGTTCCCCATACCACCAGCTCACTCATTTCCCGCTATTCTTCTCCTGTTCTAACAGAGGATGGTTCTTCCCTTCTGAACCGCAGACCGCCCCCTTCCAGCCTGTGAATTCAGCTCGGGCACGTCTCTCTTCTTCCAGGTATGCAGCTCAGAATCCTAGGCTTGCCCTTGACCTGCTCTTCTCCCTCAGGCCCATCCCTGAGTCCTCTGTCTCCATCTCCACCCTAGGCCAGGCTACCAGGCTCTTTTATGGAGACTAGATCTACAGCTTCCTGCACCCTGAAATCCCCTGCAGTCTCTCACCCACAAGAGTAGAGCAGCCTCAAGAAGCAAAACTGACCACTCACTTGCCTGCCAAAAACTCATCAAGGATAAAGAGAGTCTTAGGACACAGGAAAAATCATCTGACATGGGCTCCAGGTTCCTGCGTTATCTGACCTCAGTCTACCTCTCAACCTAGTTGTTTTGGACCTAGCATAATTGTTCAATTCTGGATCGTGTTCCATTCGCTCTGGAAAATTCTCAGTCACTGTCTTTCCCATTACTGCCACTCCCCTGTCTTATCCACTCTTTTTTTTTTTTAAATAGATTTTATTTATTTATTTGACAGAGATCACAAGTAGGCAGGCGGGGGTGGGGAGTAGGCTTCCCGCTGAGCAAAGAGCCTGATGTGGGGCTCGATCCTAGGACCCTGAGATTGTGACCTGAGCCGAAGGCAGAGGCTCAACCCACTGAGCCACCCAGGTGCCCCTGTCTTATCCATTCTTAACTTCCTTAATTTCCATTAGACTTATGTTGGACCCTCTCACTCCACCCTACATGTCTTAGCTGCTTGGCCTATCTTAGTTGCTTTCCACAGTGTTATGAGCTCTATACTAAGTTCTGGATCATTTCCATAGCTACCTCTTTCTTTCTCTTTCTTTCTTTTAAAAGATTTTATTTATTTATTTGACAGACAGAGATCACAGGTAGGCAGAGAGGCAGGCGAGTTGGGGGGTAGGTGGGAAGCAGGCTTCCCACTGAGCAGAGAGCCCAATGCAGGGCTTTATCCCAGGACCCAGGGACCACGACCCAAGCCGAAGGCAGAGGTTTTAATCCAGTGAGGCACCCAGGTGCCCCATGTAGCTACCTCTTTCAATGCTCCCATTCTTTTTATACCTATGTCTAATTCATTTACTTATTCATGGAGCTTTTCATTTTAATATCAATAATTTTTTATTTCTAGAAATTCTATTGAGTTCATTTTCCAAGCTAACTCTTCTTCTTCTCTCTCTCTCTCTTTTTTTTAACCCCTGGAGTCCTGTGGTTTCATTATGGCTCTATTTCCCTAATCAGTGAAAAATTAGTTCCTTTATGCTCTCTTCCAGGTGGTTCTATCCTGTCAGATCCTTGGGAGATTTCATCCTCTAATTGGGTGTGTTTTGCCAGCTCTCTCTTGTGGTAGATGGTTTCCTTGTATGGCTTTTGAGTTTCAGTTTCAGTTTCATTTTCCTTACAAGCTCATCTTTCCTGGAATTTGGTTGTCCCATGGACAGACTGCTCTCTGAATTGCCTACATTTCCTTAGAGGACGGTTTTGTGCCGACTCCCGCCAGGAACCCCGGAGTTTACATTATTCATTAGTCTGGATGTTTTTCTGGGCTCCTTCCTCAGCTCAGGAAGTCCCCCAGCATGCTGGCTGTATAAATACATTCTTTATCACTTCTTGTGCATGAGCTAGAGTTTTCCATTTATATCCACACCCAGTCCCACCCCAATGTTCCCCATGGCTGCCTCATTCACTTTCCTTTTCACAGATAGGAGACGTCTTCATCCCACCTTCTCATCTTCCATCTTTCCCTCTAAAGGTGTTAAAACCCCAGACCAGTGTGGTTTGAACCCACATCCTCATCCTTGTCTCTCTGGGATACTTTATGTATGGTTTTAGTTCTCAGTTTTTTGCATCTCCAGTCCCTGGGACTATCCCTTTCTTTCTTCTGAGCTCAGCTATGTATTAAATAAAACCTTTTGTTGTAAGGTAGCCATTGGTTCAATTGATTTTTGAGGAGAGGTGTCCTGGAGCCCAGCCCAGCGGTCCACAAACTGGAGGTCCTGGGACCCTGCCCAGGCCACCTCAGGTCTCATCCCCAGTTCCATCGCCTGCATTAGCCATGCTCCCTCCACAGGGCCTTTGCACTTGCTGTTGCCTCTGCCCTGAATGCTTTCTATCTCCCTTCCCCCATCTGATCCCTCCTCATCCTCAGGGAATGCCCCTACCACAGACACACAGTAGGTCAGATCCCCTCTTGAGGGTCCTCAAACCACAGCCTGTTGCATTTCTCCAACACAATACTGCTCAGGTGCCATTTTCCGTTTAGTTCTGGGGTTATCTGATGAATGTTGGGCTTCCTGAAGGTAGAGACCATGTCCATTTGGCTCTCTGCTGCAGCCCACCTTCTCACCCAGGGCTGAAGCTGAGTCCGTGTTCCAGGAATATTCTTGACTAAAAGCAACAGACTCTTGGAAGGTCCCCAGACAGCAGGTCCTGTTCTGAGCTCTATATGTGGATTATCTCATTTTCCCTCGCAACAACCCTGTGAGTTAGCTACTATTATTATCCGTATTTTCTAGAAGATGAGGCACGGAAGGCTAAGCAAAAGCATCCTTCTCACACCCTGAGAGGCAGGCAGGGAAAAAGATTGCTTCACTACCACCAACAGGAAAGCCAAGGGCCAAAGAGGGCAAAGGTCATCACTGGCAAATTAGTGACGGGGTGGGGCCTTGGATTCAAGCCATGGGGCCCTAGCTCCGGCCTTAGGCAGCTTCTTCTTTTCCCAGCCCTGCACAAGTGACCAGAGCTGTCAGTTTCATTCTTCCCATCTCCAGGGGAAGTATCACAGCTAGTCTCACGGGGCCCTGTCCTGGCCATGGAACCTTTTATGTCTCCCACAGCTTTTCCTTGGTTTCCCCACCAACCAGCCCCAAGTCACTGTCCACTCCTGCTGTAGGACGCCCAAGGTTGCTTGTCAGGACTAAGTATGGGCAGTTCTTCCGTGATGGTATAATTCCTCCCCCCCACACCCAAGCAGGTGACTCTTGGTGTCTTGCTTTTGAAGAGGTGAGGTGGGTATGGGGGGAGGTGGGGAAAAAGGGGCCCCGGCCCACAGAGGCGTCTCTGAAACTTCCAAACTCTTCTCCCCAATTCTTCTCACCACCCCTGCTGTGACTATTTCTCCAACATCTTCCTAATAATCGAAATCACGAGTTATAGAGGGGCACATAGGGAGGTGTGGACAGTTTTAGTAATATTTCATTCTTAGGCTCAGGGGTAGGACAGGGGATTTGGTATACAGAGCCACACCCCTGTCCCTATCCATGAGGGCCGTGTGAATTTCCACATTCAGAATTTTGCAGATTTCGGAAAGGTGGGACAGCACGCATGCACACTGGGGATATTGCTGGATGCCCCTGTGGGATGGGGATAGCACCCCAATAGTCCAGCACTCTGATAGTTCTCCACATGTGAATATTCGCAGGAAGCGAGGTAAATACCGTAAATGGCCTCTGTCCAAATGGCTGTGTTGACTGACGAGCTTAAGGAGAATAGTTTTCAGAGGTGGTTTGCTTCTGTTGTTGTGGATAAGGAATCATGGGTAAGGAGTATGTGTGTCCTCAGTATTTCTTAAAGCACGAAAACTAAAGACAAAGGGAACGCAGGCCCATCGTGGAAAATAAAGTATTTTTCAAAAGACCCCACAGTCATTCCTAGTCATGGTCGCTTTGTCATAACGGAAAGATTAATGCTGGTACATTGCTAGGAACCAGACTCCAGACTTTTCCCACTGATACTGCCTTTCTGTCCCCAGGATCCGATCCTGGCTAGCACACTGCAAGTTGCCTTTCAAAAATCTCTTAAAATTTTGTATTATTTTATTCATCTCTCTTTGGTTGTTGGGGAATCCGAAAAGTTCAGAGTCCTCGAACACCTGTCAACTCTCTGTCCCAGCACGTCCTGTTTAAACCACTGGCCACCAATTTTTCTAGGCGTCCTCTCCTGTTTCTGGCTCCCTTCTTGCTTTTGAGTTTGACTGTGACATAAAAGCTTTTTAGCAATCTGTGAACCAAGACTTTTACTGGCGGGCGGGAAAGCTTCCAGAAGGCAGATTTAACAGGATCTCGAGGGGCAGGGAGAGAGCTGTTGGAAACTGTCCTGGCTGGGGTTGGGGGTGGGGAGAGACAGATGAGACAACAGTAATGGTACCTGAGGGGGCAGGAAGGGGAGGGGGACTTCCACTGTGGCTGAGGGGAGGGGTTGTTTTGGGGTGTAAAGGGGTTGAGACTCAGGTGAAGAGGTAGATTGAGATCATCCCTTAGAGTCTTAAAAGGCCAAGAGGAAGCAGCAGAAACCACAAAGGCTTGGGGTTGGTGGGGAGGAGATGACATGAGGGAGCTGGTATGGGCTGTCTGGACTAAGGAGGCATGACACCAAGTCCCTGCTAAAATGGCAGAGAGCAGGAGCAGCCCTCCAGGATCAGCTGGGCTCACCCCTGCACTGTACAGAAGGAGCTCCAGAGGCTGGAACCGGAAGGACACTAGTTCAAGGTCATATGTCACATTCATCCCAGAGTCAAGAGTTTCTGCATCCCCAGTACTTGTATGTATGTATGTATGTACATCTGTATGTATTTTCTTTTTTTTTTAATTAAAGATTTTATTTATTTATTTGACAGACACAGCGAGAGAGGGAACATAAGCAGGGGGAGTGGGAGAGAGAGAAGCAGGCCTCCCACTGAGCAGGGAGCTGGATGCAGATCTCCACCCTAGGACCCTGGGATCATGACCTGAGCCAAAGGCAGATACTTAACAACTGAGCCAGCAAGGGGAACCCTGTATGTATTTTCAACAATATCTATTGAATTCTTACTCTGGGCCAGGCCCATAGGAAGTTCCTAACTTTATGAAACTTAACAGTCTAATGGGTAGAGATGCCAATAACTAACCAGCCAAACAAAAGACTGTCTAACCACCAACTGTGCCCCAAGTTATGAAGGAAATAAACGGGTAGTTGAAGAAGGTGCTAATAGAACTCATGACTCCCACTCAGGAGGTTATTTGAAAGTTACCTGTGGGTCACACATGAGTATATATCAAAATCACCTGCAGGGGTGGCCAAAACAGATTCTTGGTTCTTTCCCTACCCCCAAACTTCAGATTCAGTGGGGACGGGGCTGGGAATCTGCATTTCTAACAAGTTCCCTCTCTGCACTCATGCTGCTGGCTAAGGGTCTACACTTGGAGTAGTGCCCAGCTAGTGGTCTCCAGAGAATAAAAATGCAGGTAAATCCCCCCACCCTCAGATGAAGCCTCACCCTGCTTTGATGCTGGTTTCATCTGGGAGGCATGGACCCATTGTCATGGGGCAAGGTCCTGGGGCACGTTGTTTTCTGACCACCAGGAAGAAGTTGCTAGGAGGGAGGAAAGAAAAGTGAGAATCTGGGACAGGAAGGGCCCATGTGGCCCCAAAAGCACAGAAGCTGGGAAACCACTAACTGGATCTTTCAGCAGAGTGAGGCCTGACCCCATGATTCCCGGGGTCCGCAGTTGCCCACCCTCTCCAGCCACTCAGTACAGGGAGTCCAGGGTCCTGAGAGGACCCCCGTGAATTGGCTCACTTTCCCCCCAGGATGCCATCACTACCAGCCAGGCCTTCTATTCCAAAAGGAAGCTCTTTCTAAGCCTCTGGGATTCCCCGTATGTGCTGCTGAGAGAGGAGGGGGTGGTGGACTCCTCAGATCTCTCCCTGGTCCCTCTGGTGTCAGACACAGACATTGGTGGGGAGATAGTATTCCTTCCTTCCAGGACTTACGGCTTGATTGCTGGGGAGACAGGACCCTTACCTAGACTTTTTTTTTTCTTTTAAGTAAGCTCTACAGCCAACATGGGACTTGCACTCAGGGCCCTGAGTCACATGCTCTACGGACTAAGCCAGCCAGGCAACCCGTTCTATGGAGACACTTCTAAATAGGAGGAAGAATCAGCATGAAGGGCGCCAGGAGGGCGTGTCAGGAGGAAGGGACTGTCTGAGCAAGGGCAGCTGGGATGGTAGATGTCCAGAGAGGGGTCAAGGGGGCTCTTTTGAAGGGTTATAAATATTAGACAGAGGCACTTAGAATTATGCCTGGAGTTTATTTTTTCGGGGGGAAGGGCAACAGGGGGCCACATTCTCCTTTCTTTTTGATTTCACAATTAAACTGAAGACTATTTCTAACTTTTTTTTTTTTAAGATTTTATTTATTTGACAGAGAGATCACAAGTAGGCAGAGAGGCAGGCAGAGAGAGGGGAAGCAGGCTCCCTGCTGAGCAGAGAGCCCGACAGGAGGGCTCGATCTCAGGACCCTGAGATCATGACCTGGGCTGAAGACAGAGGCTTAACCCACTGAGTCACTCAGCACCCTATTTCCAACCTGAGGTAGGAAATGGTCTTGGGTAGATGGGGAGAGACAAGCTCTCTTGTTCCTTCTGCCTTACAGAGCAGACAGGAGGCCCTTCAGGAAATCAGGCAACAGGACAGAAGGCAGTAAGACTGAACAACCCTTCCCTTGTCTCTTCCTGTGACCTATCCCTCTCCCTGTGTGTCTGCCGGGAGGCCCTTAGGTGGTATGGATGAAGGGGGTTGAGAGATGCAAGAAAGCAGTGGACGACTGGCCGCTCCCCAGGCCTTGATTTCCCCTCTGTGGAATGGGATGAGAGTCGGAGCTCACTCCAGGGCCTAGGAGGGACCACTCGGGAGCGGTTCCCCCTGATGTGGGGAGCAGGATGGGATGTACTTTATCATGGGCATAGAGATGAGTGCCGGCCGGACTTTAGGGCCCTCTGCCCCATGGGTCACTTGTGTGCCCAGGGAGCACTCTGCGGGGCACAGCAGCTCCGAGTCCATCCAGAGCTTCCTGTGGCCAGTGATCACCAAAGGGGTCATCCCTGAGGTCAGGTGTGGGCCGGAGGAGTGTTGGGGGACATGAGTCTGCAGGGGAGGCACTCATTCACCTTTAAAAGATTTTTTTTTTTTTTTTTAAATCAGAGAGAGAGAAAGCACAGGCAGACAGAGTGGCAGGCAGAGGAAGAGGGAGAAGCAGGCTCCCTGCCAAGCAAGGAGCCCGATGTGGGACTCGATCCCAGGAGCTGGGATCATGACCTGAGCCGAAGGCAGACGCTTAACCAACTGAGCCACCCAGGCATCCCACTCATTCACCTTTTAGCTCTCCGCAGGCAGAGCTGCAAGGGCCTCTGACCCTCCAGCCACAGAGGATCCTGGGTCCCCTTTCTTTGAGGCCCCTGTCCCTACTGGTGGCATTGCATGCCGGTACCACGGTCAGCGTGTGGATCCCTGTTTCCGGGTTGACCCAGAGAATACCATGTCTGCTACCACACAGGATGGCTTAACCCCACTTTAAGGGTACAGGTCCCCTGCTGGCAACCTGATGTGGCAGAAAGGGCTGAGGGCTGGAAGGCTAGGACCTGGTGTAAGCCCAGTCCTGAGCCTCAGTTCCCCTTCCTATAAAATGAGAGTGTTGGATTGGATGATCTCCGAATTCCCTGTTGACCCTGGCACTGTAGGATTTTAATCTATGTGTGGTGACACTAATGGGGGAATCTTAAGACAGCCTTACTGGCGTGTGCAGGGGGTACTTTGGAAGGCCCCATCCAGAGCTTTCTGCTCCCTTCCTCACAGGATACAAGTTGGCCTTGCCTTTCTTTTGTATATCTGCTTGCCTGTGTGGCTTTGGGAGAGGAAATGGTAGAAGCAGAAATGGCCCGGTTAGGCCTGGTTAGGTTTCCTTGTTTTTCCCTTGGTCAACAGAGTGTCTCTCAGACCCTCTCTCCCTTCCCACACAGCATTGGCTCCTTTCAGCCCCTTTGCCCACCCAAACCTGGGCATCCTAGAGGCCATCTCCTCTTCTGACCAGCTTCCTGCATGAGTTGTCACTTATCCTCTGTTACATGTGCTTCCAGTGTAGGACAGGAAATATGGGGGCACCAGGGAGCTTCAGATCCCGAGGATAGCGGGGATCGCAAGGGGCCCTCACAGAGGTCTGCTTTCTGGAAGAAGAGGAGGAGGGGGCCCCTAAAAGGCCAATCAGGCTTTAACATGGAAGAGACATTTCTCATAAGCAGATTTTCGGCCAAACCGCCTGCTCAGAGCAGGTCTTCCTCCTACCCTCAGGCCATAATACAAAAGATTTCTATCATCCCAGCCTTGGAAGACACCAGGCTCCACAAAGGATGCGTGGAGAAAACCCCTATTACCACACTGGCCGAATGGGATGGGGAAAGAGGAAGACCCGAACATGTGCAAAGTCCCTGGGGCAGAAGGACACAATCATGACAGATTCAAGAAACAATGGAGGGAGACACCTGGGTGGCTCAGTCAGTGGAGCATCTGACTCTTTATTTAGGCTTGGGTCATGGGATAGAGCCCTGTGTTGCACTCCATACTGGCGGGTGAGGCCTGCTTGTTCTATTTCTCCCTCCCCTCATCTCTCTCTCTCTGCCCTTCCCCTCCCAAAAAAGAAAAAGGAACTGAATGGAGGCTGCTGTAGCACTGACAACAAAGAGTGGGGGGGGAGAGAAGAGATCAGGGCTCACATCAGGAATGTGCCCAAAGGGCCTAGCCTGGATTTTGCTGGTTCGGAGGCAAGAGAGCTGCTCCTTCACCTTTGGGACCATTTCATGGGAAGCCACCAACTTCTGAGCCCTGTTCTAGCCCCTCCAAGTGCTCTCTTGGGCTTGTTTTTTAAAAGATTTTATTTATTTATTTATTTTGAAGGAAAGAAAGCATGGCAGAAGGAGAAGCAGAACCCCTCTGAGCAGGGAGCCTGGGCGGGGGGGGGGTGGTGGCTCGGTCCCCAGACCCTGGGTTCATGACCTGAGCCAAAGGTGGATGCTGAACTGACTGAGCCACCCAGGTACCCCTCTCTTGGGCTTGTTTCTCTTTATCTCTTGGGACCCAAAGCAAGGGTGAGACACTCACTAAGCTGACCAGGACCTCTTCTGGGGACTGGCAGGCAGGGCCTTTAGCAGGGTCAAGGTGGCCCGAGTAAAGGTGTTTGGCCAGTAGCTGGAGAGCAGGACTTCAGTCCAGGGCTGTCTGACACTGATGTGACCGCTATCCTGCAGTACCTTCGTACTCACATGGGACGGAAGTGAGTGGAGAGTGCAAGCCAGCCCAGGGAGGTGAGTGGAGGACCTTCCTAACAGGCTGACTTGTCCCCAGGAGGGATGTGTCCCCGGCAGAATAAGGGGAGCTCCCTGTCCCAGGAGGGGTGCAGAAGAGCCAGAAGCTTATAGTGGAGCTTTGGGAGGGTAGTTGGACCAGTCCTTGCTCAGGAGGGCTGCAGAGCCCCTACCCGGGGAGCCTCATCTTCCTTCTGACCCACCAGCACTCTTGGTTCCTCTCTTCCTCTTCTCTGCCTTTGTGACTGGGGCAAATTCGTTTGCCTGGCTAAGCCTCAGTTTGCTCATCTGTAAAATGGAGTCATGCTTGCCTCTGCATTTTAGGGTTATTCTGAGGATTAGATACTTTCCGGGATAGTGTCCTGGCACCGGGTCAGAGAACCGAAGGCTCAGTTAGTAAGACCAATTATTGCTGTTACCCCCCCTTCACCCCTCCTTTCAGTCTGGAGAGCACCGCGGGACAGGAGCCGGGCCCCTGAGTTCTGTCTCCTTCTGCACAGCGATCGTCTTTCCCACCCTGTCCCCGCCTCCTTAGTGTCCCCACGGGCCGGGAGAGGGGAGCTCAGCCCGGGGTCCTCCTGGGGCACCCTGATCTCCTCCACGCGCGGCCCTCCTGCTTCCGTGTCACCTGCGGGGGCCGTGCCTGGGTCGGGGCGAACCGCATGCGGAGCGCGGGAGCCGCGGTGCGCCACGGCCCGGCCCGCGCCCCCGCCGACGGCTGCACTTGGAATCCACGTGATTTCTCGGCAGCGGCCGCCTGCTCCCAGCACCAGCCCGGGTGCTCTCCGCCCGCTTTCAGTTTCGTGCGCAGCGCGGCGGGGCAGGAGCGCGCCCGGTGAGTGGAGAGCGAGCCCCGGGGCTGCGGGCGAGCGGCGTGGGGAGCACCGCGCCGGGGGTGCCCGAGGGTGCTGGGCGTGGGGGGGGGGGGAGTTCCGCCGGCCGCCGGCTGGGTGGCCCGGTGGCAGGATGCAGGGACTGACCGACCGGTGGACAGATGGGGCGCCCGCTGCCCGGCGGAGTTTGGGGGCAGAGGTGGGAGCCCCAGAGGGAGGCAAGTCGGGGTCACCCGAGCTGAGGGGCGGGGTACCCGGCTGCGCTCCCCTTTCTCCCCAACCTCCCAAAGCTCCTGGAACTTTAACTCTTAATTGCTTTTAAAAGAATTAGCAGGGATAGGGGCGAGATAGGTGAAAGGGATCAAGAGGTACAAACTTTGTTGGCTGCACAGGTCATTCCTAGAGATCTGTACAGCATCGAGCCTAGAGTTAACACGCACAAATAATAGAGGGCGGGAGAAACTTTTGGAGGTGATGGACGGGCTTATGGCATAGATCGTGGTGCTGATTTCACAGGTGCTTGCTCACCGCTAATCTCAAAAGGTTGTATAACTTAAACACGCACGGCTTTTTGCATGTCCATCATAGCTCAGTAAAGTGCTTTACAGAAAAGAGGTGCAAACTTTCAGTTATGAAATAAGTAAGTCAGAGAGATGAATGTACAGTAGAAGGAATCTAGGCAAGGGTATCATAGTAGACGATAGCTGGACGTGTGTGGAGTTGTGGCCTTGCTGTTTTACACCTGAAACTAATATAACATTGTAGGCAACTCTACCTCAATAATTAAAAAAAAAAAAAAAAAAAGGCATTTCGAAAGTCTCGCGACTCATTCTGCACAATTCACACTTTTAATCCTAAACATGCTTTATTATTATTACTATTATTATTATTATTATTATTATTGACAATGAGGATAGAAGGAATGGAGTTAGTGAGGTTGAGCCTGCCAGCTTGCTGCTTTGGATGTAAGGAAGCGCCATGTAACCATCACTCAACCCCAGCGTTCCTCAGCCCACTTTCATCTCTGCCACACCTCATTTTGAAACAAATGGCCAACAGACATCATAGCATTTAACTGAAATATCTCCCAATGTACTAAAAGATAAGGAATCTTTAAAAAAACAACAACAACAAAAAACCCCACGGCACCATCTGAAGACTGGAAGCAGTTGAACAGTAATTTCTTCATGTCAAGCCCCCCCAGACTATACCCGATGAATGTTTTAACCTCATAATCGGGTGAAAACATGGGCGTCATTTTGTTACTTGCTTTTGGCATTTTATCCACTGAGCCACCCAGGCACCCGCTTTTGGCATTTTATGTGGTTTTCAGCCGTTTTTCTCACTTGGGAGGTCAGGACCTGGGGTTTGCTGAGCCAGCCATTTAGGGAGGTCTGAGCGAGGTCCTTTGCCTTCAGCCTGGTTTACATCCGTTTTATAAGTTGGGGGTTCTTCCATTTCCTTTTTAGAAGATTGGGGGTTTGCAGACTTTAAAAACAGTTGGGAAACCAGCACTTCCTAGCCTCCCAAACCTGGGAGTGTCCGGAGGTGGGCCATACTCACAGGCCAGTGCCTAGAGCCTCCTCCCTCCAAACTGCTTTTCCTTCTAAGAAGCAGTAAGTCCAGAAAAGCATTCGGCTCGGTCTCCCGCTGCCAAGCTGCTGATCGTGCCCACCTGCCTTGTCCCCAAAGCCCAGCACACGGCTTGGCCAGTGCCTGGTGTGGGAAGCAGAGGGATCATGGCCCTCAGCACCTGGTGTTTGCTGGATGACCATGTCGATTTCCTCAGGAGGTCAGTTTCTCATCTGTGAGCTGGGGGTGATAATATGTCCTTCAGAGCGTGCCTCAAGGTTGGACGAGATACGCCCCAGTTCCTGGTCCACCTCAGTGCGTGGAGAGCAGTGGGTCCTCCGTGAGGGCAGACCCGCAGAAGGGAAAGTGCTCTGGAAGAGTTTTCACAGGTTGCCTAGCTTTGCGCCTCCGACTGGACGTTTGCAGGGCCGGGTCAGTCTCTCTGTTCCTCCAGCACACATGCCCACTGTGCCCGCGAAGGAAAAATTTGCAGAAATTCTTGGGGTGTCTTTTCCCAGTTGTGATGAATTGAGCTGTGTCCTGGAGAAAGATATGTTGAAGTCCTTACCCTCCGTATCTCTGAGTTGTGACTTGATTTGGAAATAGGGTAGTAGCAGATGTCATGAGTTAAGCTGAAGTCATACCAGAGTTAACTGGGTCCTTAATTCAGTGTGACTGGTGTCCCTATAAAGAGAGGAGGTCAGCTTATGAAGATGCACACATGCCATGAAATGACAGCCAGGTGACAACAGAGACAGAGACCAGAATTGATGCCTCTATAAGGCTGGACACCCCAAGAATTGCCAGCAGAAACCAGAAAAGCCAAGGAAGGCTCCTCCCCCTGAGGGTGCTTTGTTACAACTGTAACCAAGCTAGGAAGTTAATTCACCAGCCCAGAACCTAGCTTCTGCTTTCCAGAGCTGCATTAAGGCTCAAGCAAATTAACACAAGTGCCAATACTTTGTAAAAACTTTTTGTCAGTGTTCTGAGACATAAACTACTGGGGTCCTTTGCCAAATCTATTTTTTGAGCATTGGCTAGTAGCCCCAAGTCTACCTTGGCTGAAACCCATTCTGCAAGGAAAACACCTAGAAGATTTGCAAAGAAAAAAAAAAAAGAAAGAAAAATGATCAGTCTGGCTGTTGGTGTAGGCTGTGCGGAGAAGGGAAGGTTTTTTGATCCCTGTGGCCACCCTGGAGAACATGTGTCTGCCACACACTGTACTTAAAACCAGAAGGGATGGGGCAGGCAAGCACTTGGTTGTATGTAGGACTTGTTGCCTGTAAACTGGGCATGATTGTATTACCCATATGCTATCTGAAGGCTCTTGGGTCCTTGAGGACTGAGTAAAGTTGGCATGAAGCCCCATTCTGTTCCTTTGGGAAGCCCCACGTGTCCTTCAGCCCTCTGTGAATCTGGAGGGTAGAGGTAGGTGTGAGCTTGGTTCCTCTGGCCTTCTCTGATCCCAGACTCTTCTTCTGTTTTGTGGTCATCCTTTCTCCCTGATTGACCAGGGCATGAAACCCGTCATTTTCCTGGGATGGAGAGATGAGAGTCATGGGGAAACGTGAGTTCACTCATTTATCTTGCTTGTTTCAAGCCTGACTCTCTGTGATGGGACTCGTGCTCCAACCTGTGGGTCACTCCAAAGTCTTCCAATAAATTCTCTAGACATAGGAGTCTTCCCCAGGAAGGTTTTTTAGCAGACCCTCTATCTGAGATGCCTCTGACATATAGCAAAGGAGAACTTCAGAGAGCCTGAGGGAACATTGACTTGACCTTGGATGACCTCTGCTTCTACTGTGGTTTATTTCCAGTCTTTTTTCTATGTTTGTATATTCATATTTTTCTGCGGACTCATACATAAAAACCAAAATGGAATTATACTTTTTAAACTGAGTAAAATGGAATTATATATTAGAGGGAAGTACATCCTATATCATTTTAAAAATTATTTCATTTTTAATAGCTAACATATTCATATAGTAAAATGATATAAAATATACAAAGAGTTTATGATGCAGAGTAAGTGTCCGCCTTCCTGTCTCCCAGCCACCTGATTACCCTCGCTGAAGGCACCAGTGTTACCAGGTTCTCATGTGTCCTTACAAAGATCATTCAGGTGGGCCTTTACAAACATGGATATAGAGAGATGGCTAGATAGATACAGATATAAATATGGGTATAGATATCCCCCTTCTTACGAATGGTGATATACTCTATAGTTCTTTTTTATCTTTTTTCAAAATCTAATACAATTTCTTATTCAATTTTTTATCTTTTTTCAAAATGTAATACAATTTCCACATCAAAACCAAAAAAAATCTGCCTTTTTCTTTTTTTTTCTCTTTCTCTTTTTAAAGATTTTATCTATTTGACAGAGAGAGACACGGCGAGAGAGGGAACACAAGCAGGGGGAGTGGGAGAGAGAGAAGCAGGCTTCCCACCAAGCAGGGAGCCTGATGCGGGGCTAGATCCCAGGACCCTGAGATCATGACCTGAGCCGAAAGCAGATGCTTTACCCCATTGAGCCATCCAGGCACCCCTGCTTTTTTCCTTTAAACAGCTACAGAGTATTTCATTATACGGTTGTGTCATCATTAATTTAACTACCGTTAAATTGGGCATTTAGGTTGTTTCCTAAATGTTTCTCTTGCTATCCCAAACAGTATCATGTTTGCATATGTGAGAATAAGTCATTAAGAAAAACATTCAGGAGGACAGAGAAAAACTGGAGAAAAAGATTCCGTTAAGTCCTGCCTTTGGCTCAGGTCCTGATCTCAGGGTGCTGGGATCGAGCCCCTCATAGGGCTTCCTGCTCGACAAGGAGTCTGCTTCTCCCTCTGCCCCTCCCCACGCCTTGCACACCTGCACGCGCACTCTCTCATGCTCTCTCGCTCCCTCTCATAAATAAATAAAATCTACAAAGAAAGAACGAACAAACGAACAGATCCAGGAGTGGATTTGCAAGGTCAAAAAGAAATATGCAGTTTGAACTTTGATAAATATGGCAAATTACCGTCCTTATGTGTTGGACTGAATCGCCCTCCCAGCAGCTATGTGTGAGGGGACCCACTTCCCACACCCGCCCCAGCATGTGTGTTATCAGGCTTTCCCCTATTTGCAGATCTGCGACATGAACGACAGTATCTTCCCCGCTCCGTTTCTCTTATCTTTTCAAATATTTAAGGGTCATTTGTAGTTCATTTTCCAAAGACTGTCTATTCATATCTTTTTCCCACTTTTCTGTTGGGTTGTTAGTCTTTCTCCTATTTAGTTGTACAATCACTGTGCATATTAAGGAAATTCACTCTTTATAACATGAGTATATTGGCATTTTAAGTGGCGGCATAGTTGTCCATAGAATGGTGGACCCATATTTGCCTTTTTAAGCATTTAGTTTGGTTCTTGTTTTCTTCTACTATGCATGGACTGTTTCCTCTGTTTTATTTATATATATAGATAGATAGATAGATACAGATATGTATAAAATGTGGAAAGAATTTTAAAAATATATATTTATATATATAAACACATAAATAAATATTTATTTATATAATATATTATATAATATACAATAATATAAAATATAATCTATAATTTTAAAAAATATATATATATATGAAGGTGACATTTTAATTCTTTCCACATTTCCCACCAGATTTCTCTCACGAAGGGAAGTACTTTTGGGAAAGTACCTTGATTAGGATCGGGGTGGGTGGGGGCCATGTGCAAAGTGGTCAGCAGGGACCAGGACAGGGCAGCAGCAGGGCAGGCTCTGTGTGGGTTGGGGTGCTGGGGGTCAGTACTGTATTTGCTCCCAAGAGAAGGGAGGAGAGAGAGAAGGTGGAGAGTGGCTAGGGCACGCAGGGAGGAGACATCCCTCCCCACCCCCCCCTACAGAGAAACTTCTGGGAGGTAGGATGCTCAGTACTGACTACACTGATTCCCGCCTGGCTCCGCCCAGCGATCATTAACCACCACCCCCCACCACCCCCCACCCCCTGCAAAGAGTTTCCAGAACATGTCAGGTCCTGCGCGGGGCACTGGGTTAGAGCTGAGAACAGGACAGGTCTCACCGATGTGCCAACAGAAGCACAACAAACAAGTACAAGACGTTTGACTGCAGTGAAGAAACACAAGTTAGGCGAGGGGGTAAGTGCACGGCGGGTGCAGGGATGGTTGTGTTCGGAGAGGCACAGAACTTCCCACGAGGGGCACTGGGACAGTTGAGGGGGGTGCCAGGCAGGGGGCCCTGGACCGTGATGATGTCTGGAGGAAGAGGGAACCAGGAAGAGACAATGGCAAGAAAAAGGAGGAGGAGGAAACTTTGTTTCCGGTCTTCTGTGCTCAAAATGCTTATTGCAAGTTTAGTTTTATTTTTTATTTTTCCGTGTAATTGAGCAAAAGGCTGGGCTTGCCGCAGGAGCCCTCCACTCGAGGAGACCTCTCTCTACAGCCCCTCTCCAGTCCCCTGGGCGGAGGGTGGGGGCGGAGCCGGCGACGCTAACCTTCCCGAGGCCCTGGTACTTCGGGTGGCTTGGTATCTGAGCCAGTTTATCTGTGTCAGGAAAGACCGGGCACGGACATCCCGCTAGCTAGAGCTTTGCTCACATTCTGGAATGTTTCCTTAGGCTAGGTTCTCTTCTCAACGTGGACTTCTAAAGGAATATATAGACTCTATTTGTTCGAAGTTAAAAAGGCACATGGCATAAAACTTACTATCTTAACCATTTTAACCACTTAAAATATTCAGGAGTGATAGGCACCTTCACACTGCTGTGCAGCTCTCACCACTACCCGCCCCCGGGGCTCTTCTCATTCTGTGCAATCGAACCTCTATGTCCACTGTCCAAGAACTCCCATTCCCCAGCCCCTGGCCACCACCATTCTACCTTCTGTCTCTGTGGATAGGATACTCTGTGTGCCTCATGTCAGTGCAAGCATGTCACCTTTGTCTTTTTGGGACTGGCTCATTTCTTCTAGTGTAACACCCTCAAGGGTTAGCCATGTTGTATGTTGCAAGATTTCCTTCCTGCTCAAGGCTAAATAATATTCCATTGCAAGAATATAGCGCATCCCGCTTCTCCGTTCCTCCACTGAGGGGTACTCGGGTTATCTCTGTGTTTTAGCGATTGCAAATAAGGCTGCTGTGAACCTGGGAGACTGCTTTCTGTTCTTTTGAGTGGATGCTCAGAAGTGGAACTGCTGGTTCATATGGTAATTCCATTTTTAATTGTTTTGTGGACTCACCATCCTGTTTTCCACAGCAGCTGTGGAATATTTTTCCATGCCCACCAGCAGCACACAGGGGTTCTGATTTCTCCACATCTTTGCTGGTATTTATTGTTTTCTGTTTTGTTTTGTTTTGTTTTGTTTTGGTAGTAGCCATCCTAATGGGTGTGAGGTGGTATCAGTCTCATTCTAGTCGGTTTTTTAAAAAAGATTTTATTTATTTATTTGAGAGAGAGAGAGCACATGTGTGCAGAGTAGAGGAAGAGGCAGAGGGAGAGGGAGAAAGAGATGCTCTGCTGACCTGGGAGCCTGATGCGGGGCTCGATCCCTGGAGCTGGGATCATGACCTGAGCCGAAGTCAGCTGCTTAACAGACTGAACCACCCAGGGGCCCCTCATTGTGGTCTTGATTTGCATTTCCCTAAGGATGGGTGATGCTGAGCGTCTTTCCTGTGCTGATTGTCCGTTGTTACATCTTCTTTGGAGAAATGTCTCTTCAAGTCCTTTGCCCAGTTTTAAATTGAGTTGTTGGTCTCTTTGTTGTTCAGATCCACGCATTTAGTTTTGTTACTGAGTTCTAGGCATCCTCTATGTATTCCGATGATAAATTCCTTGTCAAATACGTGTTTTGCAAATAACTTCTCCCATTCTGTGGGTTGCCTTTTTACTCTGTGGATAGTGTCTTTCGATACTCAAAGTTTTAAAGATTTTCATGAAGTCCAATTTGTATGTGTATATGTGTATATATACGTGATTACCTGTGCCTTTTGGTAAGAGGCAATCATTGCCAAATCATTGTGGTTCAGCTTTTGTCCTGTGTTTTCTCCTCAGAGTCATATTGTTTTGGGTCTTATACTTAGGCTCTTGATCCTTTTTTTTTTTTTTTTTTAAGATTTTATTTATTTGACAGAGCGAGACACAGTGAGAAAGGGGACACAAGCAAGGGAAGTGGGAGAGGGAGAAGCAGGCATCCGGCCAAGTGGGGAGCCCAATGAGGGGCTCGATCCCAGGACCCTGGGATCATGACCTGAGCTGAAGGCTGATGCTTAATGACTGAGCCACCCAGGCGCCACCCCTCTTGATCCATTTTGAGTGAATTTTAAATAGAGTGTAAAGTAAGGATCCGAATTCATTCTTTTGCATGTAGATATTCAATTTGCCCAGCATCATTTATTAAAAGGCTCTAAAAGACTGTCCTTTCCCTCACTGAATGGTCTTGGCACCTTTGTCAAAAATCATTCGGCCATATATGCAAGAGTTTATTTCTGGGCTTTCTCTTCTATTCTATTGGTCTATACCATATACCATCGACCCTGGAACAATGTTGGGGTTAGGAGTGCTGACCCCTAGTCAAAATCTATGTATAACTTTTGACTCTTCAAATACATACTTACTGATAGCAGACAGTTGACCAGAAGCCCTACCAATAACAGAAACTGTCATTTAACTCATACTTTCTATGTTATATGTATTATATGCTATAGTCTTACAATAAAGGAAGCTTGGGAAAAATGTTATTAAGAAAATCATAAGGGGGGGGCGCCTGGGTGGCTCAGTGGGTTAAAGCCTCTGCCTTCGACTCAAGTCATGATCTCAGGGTCCTGGAATCGAGCCCCACATCGGGCTCTCTGCTCAGCGGAGAGCCTGCTTCCCCCTCTCTCTCTGCCTACTTGTGATCTCTCTCTCTGTCAAATAAATAAATAAAATCTAATCATAAGGAAGAGAAAATACACTAATACATTTACAGTACTGCATTTCTTGGAAAAATTCATGTATAAATGGGCTCACGCAGTTCAAACCCATCTTGTTCAAGGGTCATCTCTATGTCTGTTTTTATGCCCGTTCTACACTGTTTTGATTTAGTTGGTAGTAAGTTTCGAAATCGGGAATTATGGGTCTTACAGTTTTGTTCTTCTTTTTCAGGATTCTTTTGAATATTTGGGGGTCTCTGGAGATTCCATATGAATTTTAGGATGGGTTTTTCTGTTTCTGCAAAAAAAAATCATGGGGATTTTGGTAGGGATTAGGTTGAATCTGTGGATGGCTAATATTGACATTTTAGCAGTATTAAATCTTCCAATCCATGAATCTGTCATGTGTTTCCATTTATTTATGCCTTTAATTTCTTTTGACAATGTTTTTAGTTTTCAGTGTACACGTTTTTCACCTCCTTGGTAATTTCTAAGCATTTTATCCTTTTTTTTTTTTTTTAAAGAGTTTTATTTATTTCACAGAGAGAGAGAGATCACAAGTAGACAGAGAGGCAGACAGAGAGAGGGGGGGAAGCAGGCTCCCTGTTGAGAGAGAGCCCAATGCGGGGCTTGATTCCAGGACCCTGAGATCATGACCTGAGCTGACGGCAGAGGCTTTAACCCACTGAGCCACCCAGGCGCCCCTATTTTATCCTTTTTCATGCTATGGTGTGTGGAATTATTTCTGTAATTGACCTTCCAGATTCGGCCTCCTTTTTTGTAGAGAAACACAACTGATTTTTGTGTATGGGCTTTGTATACTGCAACTTTGCCAGATTCTTGTATTAGTTTTAGCAGTTTTTCTACATATAAGAATATTGTAGGGGCACCTGGGTGCCTCAGTGGGATAAAGCCTCTGCCTCTGGCTCAGGTCATGATCTCAGGGTCCTGGGATGGAGCCCCACATCGGGCTCTCTGCTCAGCAGGGAACCTGCTTCCTCCTCTCTGTCTGTCTGCCTCTCTGCCTACTTGTGATCTCTGTCTGTCAAATAAATAAATAAAATCTTTAAAAAAATATATTGTATATCATCTGCAAACAGATAATTTTACTTCTTCCGTCCTGATTTAGATGCATTTTATTTCTTTTTCTTACCTAATTGCTCTAGCTAAAAATTTCACTACTGTATTGAATTGGGGAAAGCAGACCCCCGGCGTTGTTCCTTATTCTGGAGAAAAAGCTTTCTGTCTTCCACCATTGAGTATGTTATTTGCTGTGGGTCTGTATACTTGGCTTTCTAAATGGAGATTGTTTCCTTGTATGCCTATTTGGTTGAGGGTTGTTTTTTGTTGTTGTTTTTTTTAAGATATGAAAGGGTGTTGAATTTTGCCAAATGTGTTTTCTGCATCAATCAAGATGATCACGTGTGTTTTTCTCTTCCTTTTGTTGGTGCGGTGTGTTCCACTGATCACGTTATATGCGGTAAACCATCCTTACGTTCCAGGAATGAGTCCCGCTTGGTTATGGTATATAATCCTCTTTTTTTTTTTTTTAAATATTTACTTATGTATGTATTTATTTATTTGAGAAAGAGAATGCACACAAGTGTAGGCATCAAGGAGGGACAGAAGGAGAAGGAGAGCGACTCTCAAACAGACCCCCTGCTGACAGCAGAGCCCAGTGTGGGGCTCCGTCTCACGACCCATGAGATCATGACCTGAGCCATAATCAAGAGTCAGACGCTTAACTGACTGAGCCTCCCAGGCACCCCAGTGTATGATCCTTTTAATAGGCTTTGTATTCAATTTACTAGAATTTTGAGGATTTTCACATTAATGTTCATAAGTGATATTAGTCTGTGGTTTTCTTTTCTTTTTTTTTAAAGCTTTTTTTTTTTTTTAAGATTTTATTTATTTATTTGACAGTCAGAGAGAGATCACAAGCAGGCAGGGAGGCAGGCAGAGAGAGAGAGGGGAAAGCAGGCTCCCCGCTGAGCAGAGAGCCCACTGAGCCACCCAGGCGCCCCAGTCTGTGGTTTTCTTAAAGTGCCTTTGTCTGGCTTTGGTATCAGGGTTATGTTGACCTAATAGAGTAAGTTAGGAAGTGTCTCCTCCTATCTCATTTTTGGGAAAGTTTGGGAAGAACTGGTATTAGTTCTTCTTTAAATGTGTGATTGAGGGATGCCTGGGTGGCTCAGTGGGTTAAGCCTCTTCCTTCAGCTCAGGTCATGATCTCAGGGTCCTGGGATCGAGTCCCGCATCAGACTCTCTGCTCAGTGGGGAGCCTGCTTCCTTTCCTCTCTCTCTGCCTACTTCTGATCTCTGTCTGTCAAATAAATAAATAAAATCTTTTTTTAAAAAAATGTGTGATCGAATTCACCAGTGAAGCCATCAGGTCCAGGGCATTTCTTCATTGGGAGAGTTTGGATTACTGATCTAATCTCCTTCTTAGCTACAGCTCTGTTTCGATATTCTATTATTTTTTAGGTAGTCTTGGTAGGTTGTGTGTTTCTAGAAATTTCTCCATTTTATCTAGGTTTTCCAGTTTGTTGGCATACAGTTGTTCATTATACTCTCATAATCCTTATTATTTCTGTAGAACTGGTTCACTTTCAGTTTTGATTTTACTAAGTTGAATCTTTTCTCTTTTTCTGTTAGTCTGTCTAACTAAAAGCTTATTGATTTTGTTGATCATTTTTAGAACCAATTTTGGTTTCATTGATTTTTCTCTATTGTTTTTCTGTTCTCTGTTTATTTCTGCTCTAACAATTATCATTTCCTTTTTTTTCCCGATGGTCTTGGTTTTAGTTTGTTCCACCTTTCTACTTCCTAAAATTGTAAGGTTAATCTGTTGGTTTGAGACCTTCCTTGTTTTTTAATATAAGCATTTGCAACAATAAATTTTCCCCTTATAATTGCTTTTGCTGTGTCCCATAAGTTTTGTGTGTTGTGTTATTTCATTTATCTCTGAATATTTTCTAACTCCCTTGTGGTTTCTTTTTTGCTCTGTTGGTTGTTTAAAAGTCCGTGGTTTGGGACGCCTGGGTGGCTGAGGAGGTTGAGCTTCTGCCTTCGGCTCAGGTAGTGATCTCAGGGTCCTGGGGTGGAGCCCTGCATCGGGCTCTCTGCTCAGCAGGGAGCCTGCTTCCTCCTCTCTCTCTCTGCCTGCCTCTCTGCTTACTTGTGATCACTGTCTGTCAAATACATAAATAAAATCTTAAAATAAAATAAAATAAAAGTATGTGGTTTATGGGTTACTTAGGTGGCTTAGTGGGTTAAGTGGCTGCCTTCTGCTCAGATTGGGGTCTAGCCCTGCAGCCAAGCTCCCTGCTGAGCCAGGAGCCTGCTACCACCTTTCCCTCTGCCCCTCCCCCACCCGGCTCATGCTCTCTGGCTCTGCACTTGTTCTTTCTCAAATAAAATATTTAAAAAAATAAATAAATTCAGGGCGCCTGGGTGGCTCAGTGGGTTAAGCCTCTGCCTTCAGCTCAGGTCATGATCTCGGGGTCCTGAGATCAAGGCCCACATTGGACTCTGCTCAGCAGGGAGCCTGCTTCCCTTCCTCTCTCTTTGCCTACTTCTCTGCCTACTTGTGATCTGTCAAATAAATAAAATCTTTTTAAAAAAATAAAATAAATTCAATTTAGTTAACATGTAGTGTATTATTAGTTTCAGGGGCAGAATTTAGTGATTCATCGGTTGCGTAGGACACCCAGTGCTCATTCCATCACCTAATGGATCGCCCATTTACCCCATCACACCCCCTCACCCCCACTACAGCAACCCTCCTTGAGTTTTGTTTGTTTCCTAGAGTTAAAAGTCTCTTATGGTTTGTCTTCCTCTCTGTTTTGCTTTTTGTTAAATCTTTTTCTTTTTGTCCGTCTGCTTCAGTAATGTCCATTGTCCTCTCTTGTAGTTCACGGATTCTTCTGCCTATCCGCATCTGCCTTTGAATCCCTGTGGTGAATTTTCCATCTCAGTGATTGTACTCATCAGCTTCAGAATTTCTTTGTGATTTCTCTTTAAGTTTTCTCTCTATTGATATTTTTATTTTGTTCACACATCGTGTTCTTGACTTTCTCTTTCTTTAGTTCTTGGAGCATTTAAAACATTTATTTATTTATTTTATTTTTTAAATATTAAAAAAAAATTTTTTTATTTGACAGAGATCACAAGTAGGCAGGGAGGCAGGCAGAGAGAGAGAGAGAGAGGAGGAAGCAGGCTCCCTGCTGAGCAGAGAGCCCGATGTGGAGCTCCGTCCCAGGACCCTGGGATCACAACCCGAGCCGAAGGCAGAGGCTTTAATCCACTGAGCCACCCAGGCACCCCTAAAACAGTTTTTTAAAAAGAGATTTTATTTTTGGGCGCCTGGGTGGCTTGGTCATTAAGTATCTGCCTTCGGCTCAGGTTATGATCCCAGGGTCCTGGGATAGAGCCCCACATCAGGCTCCCTCAGGCTCCCCGCTCAGCAGGAAGCCTGCTTCTCCCTCTCCCACCCCCTTTCCCACTTGTGTTCCTTCTCTCGCTGTCTCTCTCTTTCTCTCTCTCTCTGTCAAATAAATAAATAAATAAATAAAATCTTAAAAAAAAAAAAAAGATTTTATTTTTAAGCAGTCTCCACACCCATTGTGATCCTCAAACCCACAGCCCTGAGATCAAGAGTTTCAGGCTCGGCTAAGTGACCCAGGCGGGTGCCTCTTTGAGACCGTTGTTTTAAAATCATTGTCTGCCATTATGTCTCTCTCAGGGACAGATTCTGTTGATTTTTTTTTTCTTCGAATGAGTCATCCTTTCCTGTCTCTTCATATGCTTTGTGATTTTGTTGTTGTTGTTGTTGAATCCTGGACATTGGAGTTATAATAATGTGATAATTCTGGAAATCAGAATCTCTCCTTTCCCCACCGTTTGCTGGAGTTTTGTTACTGTTTCTGTTTCTTGTGTTGGTTTTTGCATTGCTGTGGGATGTCTCTGTGCCAAGGATCATCAGTCTGAGGGTAAGCCTAACATCTTCTGGTATCTTTTCTGAGTTTTCCTTGGGCATATGGGGTCATTTTCTAATTTTCTTCTTATATTGTAGTCATTTTTGAATGTCTGAGTCTTTGGTGTCTAGCTCCAGAAAGGGGAAAAAGGAAGAATCATGATGGGAACAAAGGGATGTGGCCCTCTCAGTCTCCAGAGAGTTAAACCGGAGGGAGAGGGTCTTGAAGCAATGAGGGGAGACATGACAACAATGACTGCTTTTCTTTCTCCACTTCGGTGATCAGAAGCAATAACTAGCAAGCAGAGCACAAATCTCCAGTATTTGGAGGACAGGGTCCTTTGCACTCACCCCGATTCTTGTAAGTTGTGTGCAGGCTGCCCCAGGAACATGGGCGCATCTGTCCACCATGTGGCTGGGTCTGGCGTGTGGAAAGCTGCTCCCGCTTAGAGCTGGAATTGACCGAAATTAACCCCAGTTTACCACCCACGTGTTTCCCTGGATGTGTCAAGCATTCAAAGACTCCAGAGTTTCAGAACAGTTCTGTCAGATAGATCGTTGTGCCCATGCCCATTCTGGTCTCAGTGGGGAGACAGAGTCCTGGTGCTTCCTCCATCTTTCCAGCACCGTCTCCCCGACCTTTATTTCTCAAGTATTTGAGACCACATTTCTACATTTCTCTCCCAAAATACTGTGCAGAGGTAGAAGCGGCAGGCCCCTGGGAAGTTGCATTATGCCCCCAGCATCCATCTCCTTGGTGGACGGGTGGCACCTATACAGTCACCAGACTGTCAGACCCACTGCCCTCCCCCCCACCCCACCTCGTGCCTTGGTGGGTCTTTCTGCCCCTCATGGGAAAGGGAGGGAGCCTTCAAGCCCTGGGAGCTGTGACTCTGAGGCACTCAGATCTTGTCATGGCATCTGGTTGTAGAGAGAAGTCGTCAGAAACAGCTTGCTGACTTATATGTCTTTGTGACAGCCTTTTTCCTGCGGTCTGGAAGGTGTCCTGTGCATCTCTGGGCCATGGGATCCAGCTCTTGAAATGGATGGGTCCGGACAGAGACTTATCCAGTAGGAGTCAACGGGATGATTTTAGGAGGCGTGCAGTCAAGGCATTCATGTAAATTGAGTCATAAAAGGAGAACATTATCTTCTTTTCAGTTCTCTTATATCTTTCCAGATAAGTCAAGGAGAAAGTCTCAGCTGGGGCTCACCTCATGCTTCTCACATGCCTAGTCTCCTTTTCAGCAATGGGAGGCCAGGTCCCAGGCCAGAGCTGTGCCCAGACAGTGACTCTGGTTCCGTTTCAACAGTGTCCTTTTGGTTTTGTTTTACTTCGTTTGTTTGTCTTTCTCTTTTTCGAGGGTTATCTTCTGTTCGTGGTGAGCACCAGTTTAGGAAGCGAAGCTCAATGCGAGATGCTTCTTAGAAAAATTTTAAGGAAATGGTTTTCTGAGTCTCAGATCAGGCAGACGTGGCCTCAGATGTGCATAGAACGACTTAGAAATTGGGTACCTCTCCCTAAAGGGTGAGATCATGAGCTATAAACTTCAAGTTATATATTTCTGCAATGTTCAGAACTTTTCAAATGACTGATTCTATTTTATGAGCAAAAAATGATCAAGAGCTGTGGAAATGGTCACTTTGGAAAGAATTATTTATGAAGGTGGTATGGTGCTTCAGTTAGGAAAAAGCCTCTGGGGTCAGCATAGGTCTTATTTTATATATTTATTTTATAATTTTTTTCATTTGGGGGATGCCTGGGTGGCTCAGGTAGTTTAAGCGTCCAATTCTTGATTTCGGCTCAGGTCACGATCTCAGGGTCGTGAGATGGAGCATTGGGCTTGGTGCTGGGCATGGAGTCTGCCTGAGATTCTCTCTCCCTCTGCCCCACCACTCTCTCAAAAAAAAAAAATTTTTTTTTTCATTTTTCCCTGCGGTGTAATTCACACGTGAAGTTGTATCAGTTTCAGGTGTGTAACATAATGATTTGATATTTACACACATAGCAAAATGATCTCCCTAAGAGGTATAATGTACATCTGTTGCCACACAGTTACAAAGTTACAAAAAACTTTTTTTTCTGGTGTTGAAGACTTTTTTAAGAAGTATCTCTTAACAACTTCCAAAAATGCAAGAAAGTATTGTTTTTTACCTTTTTAAAGATTTTTTTTTTTAATTTTTAAGTAATCACTATACCCGGCATGGGGCTCACAACTCGGAGATTGAGAGTCACATGCTCTATGGACTGAGCCGGCCCGCCAGGTGCCCCTGCAATAGAGTATTATTAAGGCTCGTCACTCAGCTGTGTATTACATCCCCATGATATATTTACTTTATATCCCCATGATATATTTACTTTATAATTGGAAGTTTGTACCTTTGGGCCCCCCTCACCCATTTTGCCCACCCTACTACACCCAGCACTCCTTGACAATTCTCTGTGTCTTTTTTTTTTTTTTTAAATTAGGTTGGTTGGTTTGGTTTGGTGTTTAGACTCCACATGTAAGTGAGATTATATGGTATTTGCTCTTCTCGGTCTGACTCTGGGCCCCAGAACTCCAAAAACATATTTCTCTGGGTTCTTCAGCAATGGCATGGTTGGAGATAAAGAGGGAATTTCCAGACCTCAGCTTTGTTTCCATTTGGGTGTAGCTGTGCTGAGCCAGGGCCTGTGTAACAGCCATTGGCAAAGCCACAGAGCTGGAGCACAAGGTGCCAAGGAGCAGGGCAGAGGCGGAAGTGTTAGTCATTGGGAGACACCCACAGGGTTTCATCTAAATAAGGCCATCTTGGTGGCTTTCCTGTCCCCAGCCTTTCAGAGGGCAAGAAGCCCTTGGCTCTGGTTTGCTGGAGAGGCAGAGCGCCAAATGCAAGAGAACACAAAACCATTCTCCCCCGACTGGGAATGGAGAGCCGGGTGTCATTGAACCCAGCTTGGAACATTCATTCCCAAGCTTGTCAGCACATGAGAGAGTTCAGATAGATGCCTACATTCCACCTGGAGAGATGATACTATGATTGGTCCAGGGTGTGGCCCGTTGGAATTTCTGGAAGCCCCCCAGGATGATTCTAAAGTGCAGATAAGTTTGGCAGCCCCAGACCTGGGCCTGGAAGATCCTGGGAACATGTTGGGTGAAAGTCTTCTCATGGAAGCCTCACTAGCCACTTTGGGTGCCCGGCCCAAACTGCCGGGGCTAAGCAGGAGAGGCAAGGCCACTACTTGGTCACCTGTTGGCTCTAGGGCATGCTGGTCCCAGAAGAGGGTGCATCTGGAAACCCTCGGGGGTTCTCTGGTGGAAGGACCAAGACTTTTGTGCAGGAAGGCAGTGGGGGTGACAGAGGTGACTTAAACCAGTGGTATGGGCCAAGACCCAGATTCCCGAGTCTGCAGTGATGAGAAGAGAGAGACCTCCTTGGATGTGGGACAGGGACAGCCTGGGCCTGAGGCCCAGAGTACTGATGCGGGCTGCTCCACCCTCTCCGGGTCCCTCCCTGCCCTCTTCCCCACACCCCAGCTGCTCACTCCATCCCCCCAGAGGGCTCCAGGGCCTGGAGATGTTTGGTCAACTGCCGGTTCTGTGGCTCTCTAGCTGTGACCTGGCCAGTCTCCTCGCCGCTGGGAACCTCGGCATGGATCAAGCGATGTGACCGAGCATGAGTCCTGGGGACCCTAACGTTGTGAGGACAATGAAGATGATGGTTTTCAAAGGCACAGTCAGCCCACATCCTCCCTCTGTGGAAATGTGCTGCATCCAGGCCCCCTGTTGCCTATCCCACCAGCTTTTGTGGGTGAGGGCGGAAATGACTGCTGACATCTCTGCAGCTGTGTGCTCTGGGGCACCCCCATGAGACGGGGGCCACTCCTGGGGTGGGGCTGCATCAGCTTCCTGGAAAGAGCCCACCTGGTCATCCGGTCAGGCCAGCCGTGTCTATGCTGCCTAGTAGCCGTGAGGGCCTCTCAGTCTCCCCGTCTGTAAAATGGGCCGGGCACAGACTCGCACCCAGGCCTCTTCCAGCTCCATCTCCCTTTGCCCCGAGGCTCAGGCATCCTCTGAAGCCTTGATTGTAGCCAGCCACCCCTGGGGGAGGGCGGGGGCCCCGGCTGCTGCCATCACCCCTGGCAGGGGTTGGCATGGGGCATTCTGGGAGGACGTGAGGGCCCCTGTGGGTCTGATTCACCCCAGGGTGGCCAAGCCTTTCATAGGGCCCCACTGACCATGGCCTTTCTGGTGCTGACATTGGACGTGAGCCCTTATTACCTCTGTCCCTCTCTCCCCATTGGCCGTCCTCAGCTGCCCCTTCTGTGTCCTCGCTTCTTCCACCCTGGCCCAGGAGCCAGGGGCAGAACCGGGCCTGCCAGTGCCGTGGGGACAGAGCTTCCATCGACTTGACCCTTCCTGTGCTGGCCCTTGGACACAGGAAAGGCAGGTGGGGTCCCCCCGGGAGAAGACGAGGAGATGGGTCTCAACAAGCCAGTCGACAAGTAGACAGGTCGGCCCGGCCTCCTGGGGGCTCCCCCGTAATCCAAGCCTGGGGAGTCAGGACGAGCAAAGAAACCAAAGGAGCAGCAATCAAAAGTCTGTGCCCCGAGCCGTGTCCTCTCTGCCATCCCTGCCTTCCTTCCTTGTACGCTGGGCTGGGCTTACGGAGGAAATAACAGCGGTGCCCTTTGTAATCAGAGTCGGCACGTCTGAGCCTTTCTCGCGAGGGCCAGATGCCTGCTTCATCTCCCGTGGACCTTGCCTGGTAGATGATCGCACGTCCGCAGCAGCCTCTGATGATGATCCCTCTCACTCACCTGCTCCCCCCTCAGTCAGCCAGCGTTCCCATCCCCCATCCACTGTGGGCCTAAGCCGCCAGCGTCGGCACCCTTCTGGAAGGCTTACCGTTGGCTAATAGCAATGATCTCCTACAGTGCCTCCCCCTCCCGATCCGTTGGGCATGACCCGCAGGCAACAACTGACCCATATGGGTCAGTTGCCCCTTGACAGGACAGGACAGACTCTATGGTGTTATTCACACTCCAGAGCTACCCCCGTCCCAGCCCCCACTGTGTATCAGGCTGAAACAAGACTTTCCTTACCCTCTCAATAAATAACGTTTGCAGGGACCCCTGTCTCGGGCTCTGCTTCTAAAAAGCCTGATCTAGAAAAATCCCCATGCTACAGATGGGAAAACTGAGGTGCTGAGAGACAGTAATCCGACTAACGCCACACAGCTGGCAACTAGCAGAAGTTCAAATCTAGGACCCTGGTGCAAGGCATTTGCTCTGATCCAGAATCGGGCCGTGTCCTGGCCCCCAAGCTATTGCTGGCGTGCAGAGGGGAGCCGGTGGGCTGAGAGGAAATGGCAATGTGGGGCGGGGTGACCTGCATGGAGGAGAAAGAACAGAACACTAAGGAGTGAAGGACAGCGGTGGCGGGGGGGTGGCGTGGCTTGGTCTGGGAAGGCAGCCTGGAGGACTTCCTGGAGTTGAACTGGGTGCAGAGGAGGAGTTTGCTAGGGGGAAAGGGGGAGGGCATTGGAGGCAGAGGGTGCACCAAGCGGGTGGGATGGGGAGGTGGGGCCTTGCGTCTTCTCCCATGGACAGGGCAGCAGGTGCATGAGAGGGATGGAAGGTGGCCAGCAGCCCCATGGCAAAAGACCATTTGTTTATTCATCCTTTGAACCTTTCTTGGCCCCCGCATGTGGAGGTGGCACCTCCTTTGTGGCGGATGTATTAACGTGGTGTGACTTTATCTGAGAGCTAGTGGGAAGCTGATAGGCAGTTCCAACAGAAACGAGACCAGGACAGACAGCGGCTGAGCGTTAGAAATAACTGTGCCCAGACGACCATACCCGCATGTTACGAACGCCATTCCGTGTCATCCCATATCGCTCAGCCTCGTCCTTTTTGATGCCAGCATGGATTTCCACCATTCAGGGACATTTAGAGTTTTTGCAGTCTTTCACTGCTATAAGCAAGCCAACACTAAGTGTTCCTGAACATCTGTTATTTTGCACGTGACAAATAGATGCATCAGCGTGGAATTGCTGGTTGTGGTTCCATGGCATTTGCGATCTTCGTAGATGAAGTTGTGTCGGTGTACATTCCCATGAGCAAGGCGTCCAAACCTTGCTAATTCGCAGCCTTGCCAGCTGTACAATTCCCTTGACAATCTAAGAGCTGGGAAACTGTATGTCTCTTTTAGTTTTTCACATGTGTTTCTTTCACTTCCTGTGAAGTGGAACATGTTTTCATATACATTTCAGAACATTCATGTTTCCCTTTCTGTAAAACAGTTCAGGTTCTTTGCCGATGGTCCTATCAGGTCATTGGTCTTTTTCTTATTGATTTGTACTCACTCTTGATATATTAAAAGCAGTCATATCTTTGTGATGCAGAGTGTAGACTTCTTCCCACTTTGCCATTTGTCTTCTTGCTTTATTTGCTGTGTTCTTTGACAATACAGAAGTTTCAATTTCATTCCCTTTTTTTCTTTTACGATTTCTGAGTTTTGTGTCATGCCCAGCTAGACCCTGTCTATCCTGATATTATGTTTTAAAACTTTTCCCCATGTGTTTTTCTAGCACTTAAAAAAAAAATTTAATGGCTTTATGGTGAAATCGCAATGTAGAAAAAAATGCAGAAAATAGCTTCATGAATTGTTGTAAATTGAAGAGCTGTTTAGTACTTTTACCATTTAACTTTTCACATTTAAATATTGGCCCCATCTAGACTTTATTTCGGCATAACTTGGGGGCTCGAAATCTGTATTTATTGAAAAAGAGTAACTTTACAAATGTCATGGAATATTTTAAAATTTGTCATATGCCAAGCAAAAAAGGAAAATCTCAACATGCTTCCCTAAAGCAGAAATTGCAAAGGAGTCATTCTTTGTACAGCCTAGTGAAACAAAAGATTAATGGCAAAGGTTTAAAGAATAACTTAGCCTCCATTAAATGACTCACTTCAAAATTATAATTACTGGGGTGCCTGTGTGGCTCAGTCATTAAGCATCTGTCTTGGGCTCAGGTCATGATCCCAGGGTGCTGGGATCGAGCCCTGCATCGGGAGGGAGCCTGCTTCTCCCTCTCCCACTCCCCGTGCTTGTGTTACCTCTCACTGTCTCTGTCTGTCAAATAAATAAAATCTTTCAAAAATTATAATTATAATCTACTTGTAATGTAAATTTGATATAAACTTGACAGAAATTCATGGAAATTGGCCAAAAGTGGTTTCTCTTATTATTTTTTTAAAATGGAAAGACTAGAAATTATTTAAGCAAGAAACTCACTCATAAACTTAATGAATAACAGTCTCAGTAAATCAGGGAAGAGAAGTCAGGAGATAAAAAAAAAAATTATAAAACTAAAAAAGAGAAATTTCCACAGAACTGATAAATGGAAATGAAAGTTTTGTTTTGTCTCTTTAAACATGAGAGACAGCAGCTGCTGGCCAATCTAATAAGGAGGGGAAAAAAACCAAAGCAAAATAAACTAAACTAAATGGGAAGAGATGAGATTTCTAAGTCCAGGAAAAGATCATATGCAACTGTGTGCTCTACTGTTTGAACATTTTTTTTTTTTTTTGAGAGCGAGAGGGGAAAGAGAGAGCGAGCGTGCGCATGCACACTGGGGGAGGGGCCAAGAGAGAAAATCTCAGCAGATCCCCTGACCCCAAGATCATGACCTGAGCCAAAACCAAGAGGAGGACACTCAACGGACTGAGCCACCCAGGTGCCCCTCACGTTTGAGCATTCTTGACAAAATGAACAGTTTTTTCAACTGTGAACGTAAAGCACCAAACATAAGGTGCCAAAAGTTAATTATTTTTAAAAAAGGCAACAAATAAAGTCTTTATTAAAAAGGGGGGGGCGCCTGGGTGGCTCAGTGGGTTAAAGCCTCTGCCTTTGGCTCAGGTCATGATCTCAGGGTCCTGGGATCGAGCCCCGCATTGGGCTCCCTGCTCAGTGGGGAGCCTGCCTCCCCCACCTCTCTGCCTGCCTCTCTGCCTACCTGTGATCTCTCTCTCTGTGAAATAAATAAATAAAATCTTAAAAAAAACAACAACAACAAATGAAATTTTAAAGTTGTCATGTTTGGGGGTGCCTGGGTGGCTCAGTCCATTAAGCATCTGCCTTCCGCTCAGGTCATGATCCCAGGGTGCTGGGATCCCAGGGTGCTGGGATCAAGCCCCATGTCCGGCTCCCTGCTCAGTGGGAAGCCTGCTTCTCCCTCTCCTCCCCACTTGTGCTCTCTTTTGTTATCTTTGTCTCTGTCTATGTCTCTCTCAAATAAATAAACTTACAAATAAACACTTACTAAAATAAAGTTTTCATTTTTTTTTTTTAAACTGTTCAAACAATCAGGTAGCGTTGGAAAGGACTCTGGCTCTCACTTGGGGTGCAGGAGGGTGCTCTGTGTGATGGAGGCACCTGCCGTGGGCCACAGCCTGACCAGGACACTCTGAGCCTCCGTGGAGGATGTTGGGGCCGGCAGAAGAGGTACCAGATCTCCTGGTCCAAAGGACCCAGTGAGAAATGGTGGCAACCGCATTCAGGCGGCAGCCGCGGAGGAAGTGAGAGTCTGCAGCACATACGGGAAAAGTTAGTCCTCCTTGGCCGGAGCTCCAGGAAGCAGGAGGCCAACCTTCAGGGACGTGGGAAGGGTGGTGGTGGAAGCAGGCAGTTCATGCGGGAAGAGGAAGGTCAGAATTGCCGTTTGGGACTTTGACACTTTAAAGTGCATACAGGGATGGGGCACCTGGGAGGCTCAGTGGGTTAAAGCCTCTGCCTTTAACTTAGGTCATGGTCCTAGGATCCTGGGATCGAGCCTCACATCGGACTCTCTGCTCAGCGGGGAGCCTGCTTCTCCCTCTCTCTCTGCCTGCCTCTCTGCCTACTTGTGATCTCTCTCTGTCAAATAAATAAAATCTTTAAAAATAAATAAATAAATAAAATAAGATGCTCACAGAGCATCCGAGTGTTAGAGTTGTGAGAGCTGAAGTCGTGGAGGCCAAGAGGCCCTGACCCGTCTAGCCCGTATTCTTTATGCTGTCTGTTCACCTGCTTCAGCTCCTTTTCCAGTGCAAATGTCATTCTGTCCCCATAACACACACACCAACGTCCAACTGAAACGTAGAATAAAATATGTCCTTAATAGGTATGAATTACTTCTTGATTTGAATTTTTAGGCTCTCTCTGTCATACTTGACATATGTGTTTATCCTTATTGATTGCCTTCTAGTACTATTTTAGTTTTTGTTTTTTGGGTTTTTTTGTTTTGTTTTTTTTTTTAAAGATTTTATTTATTTATTTGACAGAGATCACAGGTAGGCAGAGAGGCAGGCAGAGAGAGAGGAAGGGAAGCAGGCTCTCTGCTCAGCAGAGAGGGGCTCGATCCCAGGACCCTGGGACCATGACCTGAGTCAAAGGCAGAGTCTTTAACCCACTGAGCCACCCAGGCGCCCCTCTATTTTAGTTTTATTATGTAACCTAATGGAGGAACTTCCATTTCTGTGAGCCGTCACTGATCATTTCTTGTGCTTACTTATCACCACGGATTTATCTTCTTTACACAATGAGGCAACATTTACTCAATTTTTTTTAAGGATTTTATTTATTTATTTTAGAGAGAGAAAGCAAGAGGGGGGAGGGGCAGAAGGAGAGGAAGAGCAAGAGAGAGAATATCCCAAGCCGACTCTACGCTGAGCACAGAGCCTGACACGAGGCTCGATGCCACAACCCTAAGATCGTGATCTGAGCTGAAATCAAGAGTGCTGTGCTTAACCGACTGAGCCACCCAGGAGCCCCTTCTGGTTTTTAATGTGAATGTCTTTATTTATTTATTTTTTTAATATTTATTTATTTGACAGAGATCACAAGTAGGCAGAGAGGCAGGCAGAGAGAGAGGGAGGAGGAAGCAGGCTCCCTGCCGAGTAGAGAACCCCATGCGGGGCTCTATCCCAGGACCCTGAGATCATGACCTGAGCCGAAGGCAGAAGCTTAACCCACTGAGCCACCCAGGCACCCCTATGTTGTTTTTTTTTTTTTTAATAAAAATTTGCCCATTAAAATGTTTGCATGTAAAACTGGTCCGAAAGAGTACAGAGTAGAGGATTCTCCTTTGTCTGGGTACCCCATCCCCCCTCCCCGGGCAAAGTCCTATCCCTGGTCTGTTGTGTAGCCCTAGAGTTGGTCTCTGTGTATGCAAACACAGACACACATGGAAACACACACACACACACACACACACTTACCCAGTGATATACTTGGGAGCTTTTTTGCTTGGCCTAACATTTTTATGGTTCGTCCTTGCTCTAGTATCTGTACTTTGCTCCTTTTTATGGCTGAATAATATCCCACTGTAGAGATAGACTGGCTTTTACTTCTCCATCCATGAGCTTCTGGACATTTGCATTGCTTTCACTGTTGGGCTGTTGTGAATAATGAACATTCGTGTACAGATTTTTGCGTGAATATCCGTTTTCATTGCTCTTGGAGAGAAATCTGAGGGTAGAATGGTTGGGTTCTGCAGTTGCTCTGCGGATAGCATTTTAAGGACCTGCCACACTGTTTTCCGAGGGGGCTGCTCTGTTTTCTGTCCCCCCCCCCCACAGCAGGATATGAAGTTCCCATTTCTCCTCATCCACAACCAACGCTTGTATTGTCTTTTCCTACATTATGGCCCTTCAGTGGGAGTGTGAGATGCCTCCTGCTTCCCAGACAGAACATTTTCATTCCGTTCCTTAATTAAACAGTAATTCCTTACATTTAAAACACTTGTATTACCATGTATGTTAATACGATGTGTTTTTCCATATGTCTTATCTTAATATCGTGATTAATGGGTGTGTTTTAGGTGCATGTGAAGCTACTTTGATTCCGTTCCTTTGGCCATTTTTTTCAATTTTTAATAGTTTTACTGATATGTGCTTTAATAAGATGCCCTGTGATGTTTGAAAGCCTCTCCACTACCGCCTGCCTCTCCCAACAAATAGTGCTGGCTAGAATTGTCTTCCCTTTCTCATTCAAACTTAAACTGTTTGTTATGAAATATTTGAGGTATATAAACACTTGTCATATCTGCCCTTTTCTGTCTAAATGACTGTTGTTATAATTGGATCACGTCCTCCCGAGTATCCTGCTCTAGTGTAAGCAGCACCGCCTTAAATCCACATGTTAACTCAGAGGGGGTTTTCTTCTTCTACTTTTTGCGGTCACAGGGAGGTTCATCCTAGTCAATTCGGGCTGCTGTAACAGAATCACTTCAGGCTGAGTGGCTTACATGACATGCATTTGCTCCTAGCAGTTCTGGAGGCTGGGAAGCCCCAAGCTCAGGGAGCCCACAGATCTGGTGTCCAGCAAGGGCTTTCTTCCTTGGTAGATGGCCACCCTCTTCGTGTATGGTGGTGAGGTGGGGGCCAGAGAGGAAGCAGGCTCTCCCCTGCCTCTATCTTGTAAGCTCCCTGAGCCCTCCCGAGGGCTCCATCCTCCTGGCCCCGGGGGCCAAAGACCCCACCTCCCAATACAGTCACACTGGTGATGCAGGCTTCCACACCCAAATGGGTGGGGAGGCACAAACCTGTCTTGTCTTTTTTCTAACAACAGTGGTTAAGGGGCACGTGGGTGGTTCAGTGGATTAAAGCCTCTGCCTTCGGCTCAGTTCATGATCTCAGGGTCCTGGGATCAAGCCCCGCACCCGGGCTCTCTGCTCAGCAGGGAGCCTGCTTCCTCCTCTCTCGATTCCTGCCTCTCTGCCTACTTGTGATCTCTCTGTCAAATAAATAAAATCTTTAAAACAAAACAAAAAACAACAGTGGTTAACCTCTCTCGTGTTTAGAAGGCTCAGTATTTATGTGGATTTATCTAAAGCGCCGGAACTTCGTGGTTCCCTCCTTCCCTTTGTAGATACCCAGGCCGTGCACACCTGCTCTTCTGCCTGCCTGCCTTCGCTCTCCTTTCCAGCTGCTGTTCTTCTCGTCCATTCTGTATTGTTAGACAACGTCTCTCTCAGGCCCGTGAGCCAGGGTGTCATTTCATTGTGCTCTTCGTGAGGCAGTGATCAGTGCCTCTGGGTTTTCTCATAAAGAAGAATGTTTATTCTTGGGGCACCTGGGGGGGTTCAATTGGTTGAGCATCTGCCTTCTGCTCAGGTCACGATCTCGGGGATCAAGTCCCGCGTGGGCTCCCTGCTCAGCGGGGAGCCTGCTTCTCCCTCTGCCCTCCCCCACCACCCCCCCGCTCATGCTCACTCTCTCTCACGCTCTCTCTCAAATAAATAAAATCTTAAAAAAAAAATAGAAGAAGAATGTTTATTCTCAACTGCCTCAAAAATTCTTCAGATGTAGTAAGAAACAAGATTGCAAATCTTACCCGGTGGGGAGTTTACTGGGAAAGGAAATTGGCATTGGTGGTGAGGATTACTCCGTTTTCATCCAGATGAATTAGCTGTCGAAAGTCTGCTGGATTCCACAAGTCACTGGAAGGCAAATGCCCGAGTTGGGGCCACATGTGGCAGGAGGTGACACCAGCGAGGGTTAGGCTGTGCACAGTCCAGGGACAAAAGGAGATGTGGTTGGGGAAGGATTAGATCTGTACTAGAGGGTAGAGGCCTCTTATGGGTCGAATGCCTCCGAGGTGTCTCCAGAGGATTTGGGATTTGGAATACTGAGGAAAGTGCCCTGTCTCCTCTCTTTAGGACCCTACCCAAAGAAGCTACGTGCAAATCCAGCTCAGAGCATAGGACTTGGCTCAGGAACTCATGAGACCGTCTTTGCGGACACCCTAGAACATCTATGATGAACCAGGAGGCCAAGTAGGTGACCTTGACCCTTCACCTCCTCTCTTTCCCTCCCATCCACTCCCTCACTCCCTTCCTAGTCCCTACCAAGACTGCTCCCTACCCAGATTGGCTCCGTGGGCTGCCCCTCGTACAACAAACCTTGCCTTAGCCACCATTCAGCTTGAGAGTAAAGGTCATCAGACACGGAAGATCAGGGAGGGCGTTGAGACAGAATCCAATCTACCCATTTTATAGATGGTGTGACTAAAGCCCAGCTGGAGAATAGACTTGCTCAAGGCCAGACCATAAGTGAATCAGCTAGGATAGGCTAGTTTATGGTCCCATAATACCCACCAATGTCCTGGTAGCTTAGGACAATAAGAGCTTATTTCCGCTCCGGCTTCTTGACTCTTGTCAACCAACTAGGACCTCTCTTCCACATTATCCCCTTGCTGGGCCCAGGCAAAAGGAGTAGCCAAGATCTGGAATAGTGCTGGTCCCCAGGGTAGAGGAAAAGAAAGAACTTCGCGAATTGCATGTTGGAAATCTGCGCAGACATGACATGAGTCATTCTTTAGCGTATTTCATTGACCAAAGCAAGTTTCGTGGCCATGGCTGACTTCAAGGGGGCAGGGGGTGCCGTCCAACCATGGGTCTAGGAGGAGGAGGAGAAGGAGAATATATGTGACCAATCCTAATACCTACCACAGAGAATTACAGGCAGAGCTGGGTCAGAACACTAGTCTTCCTACTCGGGGGCTGAGGATCTTTCTACTGTAGTCCTCTGTCTCCAAGGCTCTTTTCCATAGAAGCCTTACTGACTGATAATAATGTAATAGGCTTTTTTTTCTCGAGGGTGGTTTTCCTGAAAGGGCATCATGCTTTACCCCAAGGGGACCGAGGCTTCATGGCAGAAGCAAAGGCATTGTGTCATACGGGTAGGGTGGGACACATTTGGGGGTAAAGGATTCCCCCATAATTATACCATCTAGACACTCTTCACTTCCACCTGACACCTGGCTATCCTGGCTGATTTCTTTATGGGCATTGTGGACTTGGAACACCATAGCCCAGAAAAGAAGCTGTGTCCTCGGCCATAACCGCACCCTCTGACCAAGATCACACCAAGTCCAAGGACTTAGTCCTTGGCTGCTGCCGTCTAGGGCTCCAAGGCCTCTGAAATTTATTGACCCGACAGGCAGCAAATCTCAGTTCTGAGCCTGGCTCTGCCATGGACCTGCATGATGACCTTGGGTACATCCTTGGCCTTCGTCTTCCCATCTGTTCAGTGGGGATGGTGATCTCTGCCTACCGCATGGATGTGAGCATGCTTCATGAATTCTAAAGCCCTGTGGCCGAGCGAGGAGCTATTGCTACCAGTCCGGGTGCCAAGGAATGGCCAGAGGGGGCTGGGGACACATGCCCTTGCTGGGAGTCAAGGGGAGCAGATGCAGTCTGAACCCCGGGGCATACAGTCCTGCACCCCAGCCTCTGAGAGTTGGTAAGGCTGCTCTTCCTGCATGAGCCTCCCACTCTTTTCGGATTTGGAAGTGGGGTCTCTGCAGTCATGAGGATTATATGAGACACATAAAACACTTAGAACCGCGCCTCACCCACAGTCTGTGCTTTCTAAGTGTTCGCTACTGTTCTTAAGGAAATAGTACCAGAAAGTAGATTTGGAGATGTGACAGCATTTTCCACCTTATGAGGGACCACCAGTTAGTTAAATCCCCAGGTTTTGGACATTTAAGTTGTTTCCAGTTTTTATCTATTATAAATAACCTTGCAGTGAAACAGCTTTGTAATTATAATTTTTATGTACACTCATAATTATTTCCTAAGGCTAGAGTGCTAGAAACAGAATTCCCACATCATTTAAAAAATTTTTTTAAGCTTTGCTATGTAAGTGCCCCTTGATGTATATTGGTACCCCTACCTACCAACAGCTTGTTTGAGTGCCAGTTTAGAAGGGGAAAATCTGCTGAGAGAGAAGGAGATGGTTTGTATTAGCTAGCACTCAGTTTCAGTGTAAATAGCAAAAATCCCTAAACAATAGTGCTTTAAACAGAAGTGTATCTCCTTGTCATGCCAGAGAAGTTCAGCCTTACCCTCCACCACTGGAGGAACTGACTTCCACCTCATGGTCCTCCGTGGCTGCCCAAGGTGCAGCCATCACTTTGACATCCCAACTAAAAGGAGGAAGCGAAGAAGGATATACAACACTTCTACCTTTATCCCAGTGGCCAAAACTTAATAAGATGGCCTATTCTAACTGCAAGGGAGGCTGGGAAATAGAGCTTATTCCAGATGAGCAGGAAATATTCAGGAGTTCTAATACTAAGGAAGCAGGGGAGAACAGATTGGGCGTGCGGGGACCATGAGTTGTCTCTGCCATGAGCTGAGCTCAGAGAGCAGCACAAAAATAGGTCCATGGAAACGGGGAAAAATAAAGCCTTCTCAGGAAAGCATCCACAGGGGATGGACTGGACCCTTCCAGAGCCAGGACACAGGTACAGATAAGCAGGGGGTAAGGAGTACCAAAGAAGCAGGCTGTTCTCTGGGACCGATCCCTGGGCACAGGCAAGGAGACTCCACCAAGAAGCCACTTGTCTGCCTGCCCACGGCCCCCCCAGATGTGAGACGTTGTTCTTGACTATGCCTTTGGCTTCCTACCAGCTGACTTGTCCCCCTGTTCGCCTGCCCCCCAGCTCACCTCTCCCCTGTCCCTGCAGGGCCGGCTCCTCATGGACCCCGATAGCCTCCAGCTGGGCACCGAGCACCTGTGGAACTGGCTTGTGAGGCTGCTCAGCAAAGACTCAGAATGGCTGAATGCCAAGGTGAAGTTCTTCCTCCCCAAGATGGACCTGTGCTCCAGGGACAAGGCCCAGGATGCCACACAGGGGGTCATCCTGCAGCTGAGAAGACTGCACGCTCAAGGCCGGGCCACGTGGCAGGCGTTCATCCACTGCGTGTGCATGGAGCTGGACGTGCCGCTGGACCTCGAGGTGCCCCTGCTCAGTACCTGGGGCCACGGAGTCGGTAAGGGCAGGCGGGAGGGGTACCGGGCAGGCGGGAGGGGTACCAGGCAGGCGGGAGGGGTACCGAGCAGCCGGCTGGCCCCTGTCACGGGGAGCCTGGGAGGCCCGGGAGGGCCAGGATCCGCCTGAGTCACACGGGGGTGACGTGGTCAAGACAGGAGCAAAATTCTGTGTTTCTGAGCACTTCTCGAGTAAACTCCCAAGTTTCACCAAATTGGCTGGAGACCCAGAAGGCCCCTTCTTCCACCTTGCCTCACCCCAGGTGCCCAGAAAGGCTGGATACAGGGACAGAAAGGGCCGGTGTCCCATTCCAGCCAAGAAATTCCAGATGGCCCATCATTCTTTTTTTTTTTTTAAGATATTTTATTTTTTTATTTGACAGACAGAGATCACAAGTAGGCAGAGAGGCAGGCAGAGAGCAGGAAGCAAGCTCCCTGCTGAGCAGAGAGCCCGATGAGGGGCTTGATCCCAGGGTCCTGGGATCATGACCTGAGCCGAAGGCAGAGGCTTAACCCACTGAGCCACCCAGGTGCCCCGGCCCATCATTCTTAACGTGGTCAGGAGCAGCCATGGGCAGAGCCCTCCACACCCTGCTGACAGGCACCCTTGTTCGGTTCTGGGCATGTTTTTTGGCAACTTCTACTTACACGGCATCGTGGGGAAACAGCACTGAGGGGCAGCGGTGTTCCTGGCGAGGAAGTGAGAACCCACCTGGGGGCTCTAGCAGGAGGCAGAGTGTAGGGAATGCAGGGGGTTCACAGTGCATGCATGTGTGTATAATCACACACACGTGTGTGCACTAGTGCACACGTGCACATGCCGAAACACATGTGCACATTTAGACATGCACACATGTACCTGTCCGTGTACAGACCTGCATGTACGCGCACATTTCTACCCACAGCTGCCTTCCCTGGTCGGGCCAAGTGTCGACCTCACTTCTCTCCTGCTGGGGACCCGCCCTGACAGATGAGCCCTGAGCCAGACACCGGGCCACAGCCAGTCCCAGAGCTGGTCCCAGAGCATCCCCCCACGTCCCCACAGCGTCTTCCATTCCCCCTCTCTTTCAGTGTTTCCCAGCCAGCTGGAGGCCGGTGAAGAAAGCCAGCCTGCCTCTCAGCTCCAGCACGGTGAGGCCCGGGGGTGCGGAGTAAGAGGGGGGCAGTGAGGATGCTGAGGCCCCACCTCGCGCCCTGAAGGGGCAGACGGTGGCTGGGCACAGTCATTTCCCTTAAACCAGCCTCCTCATTCTGCAACACATCTGCACATATCCCCTCCCTGCCAACATGGATCCTAGGCACCCACCCCCCGCCCCCACCCCATCTCTCCCTCTGCAGCCCTGAAGCCTTTGGTCTGTCCTGATACCTGTTCCCAGAGGTCTAAGCTGGAATGTCCTGAGCGAGCAGGAAGGTGTCAGCCCTTGGGCAGTGCCGAGATCCCAGCCACTCTCACTAGGGGAGGCGTGTTCTCACCTTGTGCCCTAACCTCAGGCCTCGTCCTCCAAACCCACAGACTCAGGCCCCACATCACTGAGATGCCCTGGGCCCCGATATTAACCCACAGACCACTGTCCACACCCTGGCAACCTTGGACTGATTTTTCGGGTAGAACACAGAGAGGTCAGTGATCAAATGGTGACCACCTCGGGATTCATGGGCCAACTTCTTATTTTTTTTATAGTGGCAAAATATACATGTCCATTTTTAAAGATTTTATGTATTTGAAAGAGAGAGTGAGCTCAAGCAGTGGGGAGCGGCAGAGGGAGAGGGAGAAGCAAATTCCTCAGTGAGCAGAGAGCCTGACCTTGGGCTCCATCCCAGGACGCTGAGATCATGATCTGAGCTGAGGGCATATGCTTAACTGACTGGGCCACCCAGGCACCCCTATCTTAACCATTTTTTTAAATGTATTTTTTAAAAGATTTTAATTATTTATTTGACAGAGAGAGAGAGATCATAGGCAGAGAGGCAGGCAGAGAGAGAGGAGGAAGCAGGCTCCCCGCAGAGCAGAGAGCCCGATGTGGGGCTGGATCCCAGGACCCTGAGATCATGATCTGAGCTGAAGGCAGCGGCTTACCCACTGAGCCACCCAGTCGCCCGTTAACCATTCTTAAGTGCACAGTTCGGTGGTATTAAATTCACTCTTGGGTGACCATCACCACCATCTATCTTCATCTTGGAAAACTGAAACTCTGTCCCCACTGAACCATAGCTCCCCAGTCTCCTCTCCCCCAGCCCTGGGGAACAACCATTTTATTTTCTGTCTTTATGATTTGACCACTCTCAGTAGCTTTTATAAGTGGAACCATCTTGTGACCGGCTCATTTCACTCAACATCTTGTCCCTTGTCCGTGTTGTAGCCAGTGTCAGGATTTCCTTCCTTTGTGAGGCTGATGAACATTCCATGATCTGTGTACACCACCCTTGGCTTATCCATCCATCCACTGCTAAACTCTTGGGTTGCTTCCATAGTTAAGCTCTTGTGAATAATGCTGCTGTGAACATGGGTGAACAAATATTTCTTCAAAATCCTGCTTTCAGTTCTTTTTGAGTATATCTCAAAATCCAGGGTCATATGGCAGTTCTATCTTTAAATTTTTTGAGGCACTTCCGTACTGTTTTCTCATCCTCAGCGCCATTTTGCCTTCCCACCAGCAGCGCACACGGGTTGTGATTACTCTACATCCTCGCCAGCCCTTGTTTTCTGATTTTTAAAAATATAGTAGCTATCGTGATGGGTGTGAGGTGGTATTGATCTCATTGTAATTTTGATTTGCATTTCCCTAATGATTGGTGGTGCTGAGTGTCTTTCATGTGCTTATTGCCCATTCTTGTGCCTTCTTGGGAGCTGTGTCTCTTCAAGTTCTCTGTCCATTTTTTTTAACCACTTTGTTCGTTTTGCTGTTGTTGAGGTTAGGGGTTCTTTATATATTCTGGATACTAATCCCTTTTCAGATCTATGTTTTGCAGACCTCTCTCATTCTATAGGTTCTCTTTTTATTCCGTGGATAGTGTCTTCTGATGCACAAAATGTTTTTCACTTTCATCAAGCCTGTTTTGTTTGTTTTTTTCTTGTGTTCCCTGGGCCTTGGAGCCATACCAAGAAATCATTACCAAATCCAATGTTGTGAAGTTTTTGCCCTATGTTTTCTTCTAAGAATTTGATTGCTAGGGGGCTTATATCTGGGTTCTTGATCCATTTTGAGTTAATTTTTGTATGTGATGTTAAGAAAGGGTCCATCTTCATTCTTTTGTGTGTGGACACCCACTTTTCTCAGCACCATTTTTTGAAAAGATTGTCCATTCCACATTAAAAGAATTTGACACCCTTCTCAAAAATTATTTAACCATATATGTGAAGATTTCTTTCTGGGCTCTCTATTCTATTCCATTGGTCTATATATCTGTCTTTATGCCGGTTGCCACCCTATTTTGCTTACTGTAGCTCTGGAGTAAGCTTTGAAATCAGGAAGTATGAGTCTTCTAACTTTCTTCTTCTTTTTTCAAGAGTCTGTGGCTCTTTGGGGTCCCTTGGGATTCCAGACGAATTTTAGGATCCATCTTCCTATATCTGCAGAAAAGGTCGTTGGGATTTGACAGAAATTGTGTTGAATCTGTAGATTGTTTGGGGTAAGATTATGTTTTGTAGGGTTTTTTTTAAGATTTTATTTATTTATTTGACAGAGAAAGAGAGATCAGAGGTAGGTAGAGAGTCAGGCAAAGAGAGAGAGGGGGAAGCAGGCTCCCTGCTAAGCAGGCTCCCAGCCTCTTCGGAAAGGCTAAGCAGGGAGCCTGGGCTTGATCCCAGGACCCTGAGATCATGACCTGAGCCGAAGGCAGAGGCTTAACCTACTGAGCCACGCAGGCGTCCCAGTGTTTTGTAGTTTTCATCATGCACGTTTTCCACCTTCTTGGTTAATGTTTAAACATTTTATTCTTTTGATGCTTTTGTAAAGGGAATTATTTTTGTAATTTCCCTTTTAGGTTGTTCATCTGTGCAGAAATGCAGCTCATTTTTATATGTCAGCTTTGTATTCCTGCTGCTTTGCTGACTTCATTGATTAGTTCCAAAAGATCCTTTTGTGGAGTTTTTAAGGTTCTCTACATATATGCAAACAGGTTTTACTTCTTCCTTTCCAATTTAATGTCTTTTATGACTTTTTCTTGCCGAATTACTCTGGCTAGGACTTCTAGTACTATGTTGAATAGAGGTGGTGAAAGCCTTTACCCCTGCCTTATTCCCGATCTTAAAGGGAAAGCTTTCCATCTTTCACCATTGTGTCTCAGGATGGCTGTGCACTCAGAACCTTTATTTCTATGGGAAGTATGGGCTTTTTACCATAGCTGTGCATGGCAGTAACATCAACAGGCTTCAACAGAAAACATCCACCCCATAATCCCAGCTCCCCAGCAGATCAAAACCATTTAGTCCTGGTCCCTTCTGGCCTGTACCATTGAGCTGGTATAATTATCACATAGTTGTGACCAGACCTGAATGATGCTTAGCCAGTGGGTCCTTTATTAAGAGAGTACTTGGGGAATATTAAAATACTCTCAAACTGGTTCCAGTCCCTCTCAGGGGTCCCCAAATCTCCCTGCGGCCCAGCACTTTTACAGCCAACACCTATCAGGGAGAGGGTCCTGCCCAGGGGCTTCTCTGACTGGTCACTGATGCCCGGCTGGGGGAGTATCCCACTTTACTTCTTCACATTTTTCCCTAAATCCCCTTTCCTCTCTTCTTCCCCTCTGTTCTCTCTCCCCTTCCTTCTTGTTTTCCTTCTTCCTCTTCTCCTTTCCCAGACTCTTCGGTAAGGCACTAAAGTATCTCTTAGGAATCCACAAAACAGTTAAGAATCTGAGAAACCAGTAAGGGAAGTGAGGAAACATGAGAGATGTGAAGTAAGGGTGATGAAACACACTGACCCCAGGGGGAGGGCGCAGAACTGGCCTAGTCCATTGAAAACCCCACTTTTCTAACCAGCAGTGGCCTCGACAGACCTGCATCTTTCCCAAGCCGTTCAATGGCCAAGGCTGAGTGTTTCTGAGGCTGCTGGCTGTGGGCCCAGCTTCCCGCATCCTGGCCTGGGAGATCAGCCTTCCCAGAGCCTCCGAGTCTGTCACCCAGGCCTGGGACCCCCTTCTGCCAACAGAAACTGGTGTTGATGATTCAACCTCTACCCGTGGCCTGCCTTTGCCTTTGCCCTTGCCCAGGCCTGCCTTTGCCACTGCCTTTGCAGTGACACTTGTCTGTCTGTTTGTGACCTGGAGCTCCCCAAAGGTGCTTGGTGACCCCTCAGCTCAGGCCCCCAGACTTCACCCCTTACTCTTACTCTGCCTTTCTTTCCAGGCCTCAAGCGGCCTTATCAGAGCTCTGGGTCCTCACCCCGCCCGAAGCAGTGCAAGAAGCAGCAGCTAGGTGGGTACCAAGGTGGGGAAGGACCCAGACATCAGGACCTGCCCTGGGGCCAGGACACAGATCCTGGACTCTGTGCCCTGCTGATAAGTTCCCAGGAACCCAACAACTCTGGTCTTCCTTCCAACAGAGATAGACTGGACGTCCTGGGTGGACAGGGGAGAGGTGACCAGTATGACCTCAGACTTGGGGCCTTATTGGCCAGTTTAGAGATGGGCAGAATACCAGGGAGATTTTCCCCCACCACAAGGCATGGGGGCTGCTGAGGACCGGCCAGGCCAGAGGGGAGTAGAGTAGACGGAACTTCTCTCACTCTCCACCCATTGGCCAAAAGAATCCTTGTTCTCAACCAGCTGTCCCCAGCATCCCCTGACAGTGGCCCCAGTTCTTCCCCTGGGCCACCCAAGTTTTCCCGGGGATCCAACAATTAAAAAGTCAGTGCCCGACATAGTAAGGGCCCAGCTTCCAGTTCTGACTGGCAAGTGCCTAGGCCTACAGGTGACTAGCCCTCACCCCTGGGGAGTTGCAAAACTGAAATATTAGGTGGGGAAGAGGCTACTCAGATACAGAAGATGTTGCAATGGGAGGCCCCCTCTTCCCCTCCCCCATCTCACCAACAACTTTACACCATCTATATTGTTGCAAAACAAACAGAGCCATGATCTGCGCTCCCCCAGCCGGACTTCTCCATTTGAATGGCCCCCAGAATCAAGGCTTCTGTAGAACTAGGAACCAGGAACTGGGGAACCAGTTCCTTCTAGGAATTGTGTGCTCTTGCCAATCCCCATGCCCTTGCACACACAGCTGAGGCAACGGGCTCCCAACAGCCAGTGCTGGGGTGAGGGGATCTGGGGGTGGGAGGCCCCCCGCTCTCATGCCTTGCCCTGCCCCCTGCAGAGTTGGCCCAGAGGTACCTGAAGCTACTGAAGACCTCCACCCAGCAACGCTATGGCAGTAAGATCCCTGGGCCAGGGCAACCCCTAGCCTTCCACCAGGCCTACATCCCCCCAATTCTGCAGTGGAGCCGGACCCCGACACCCTTCCGCACCCAGGAGGGGATGGCGCCGGGGGATCCCAAGGCAGAAGATGGCGCGGACGTGAGCATCCGGGACCTCTTCAGCACCAGGGCCGACAAGGGCCCGAGGGTGACGGTGCTCCTGGGGAAGGCAGGCATGGGCAAGACCACCCTGGCCCACCGGCTCTGCCAGAGGTGGGCTGACGGCCAGCTGGACCGCTTCCAGGCCCTGTTTCTTTTTGAGTTCCGCCAGCTCAACCTGATCACACGTCTCCTGACGCTGCCCCAGCTCCTTTTCGACCTGTACCTGAGCCCTGAGGCAGGCTCTGACCTGGTCTTCCAGTACCTGGAAGAGAATGCTAATGGAGTCCTGCTCATCTTTGATGGGCTGGACCAGGCCCTGCATCCCCGCTCCAGCAGAGGGCAGGCAGGTCCTGAGGACCCAAGTCCGGCCCTTGACCTCTTCTCCAGCCTCTGCCGGGGGACCCTGCTGCCCGGCTGCTGGGTACTGGCCACCTCCCGCCCAGGGAAGCTGCCCGACTGCCTGCCTACAGAGGCAGCCACAGTCCACATGTGGGGCTTTGACAGGCCGCGGGTGGAGGAGTACGTGGGCCGCTTCTTCCCGGACCAGCCAGGGCAGGAGGCAGCCCTGGCGGAGCTGCGGGGCAGCAGACACCTCCAGAGCTTGTGTGCCGTGCCTGCGCTCTGCCAGGTCACCTGCCTCTGCCTCCTCCGTCTGCTCCCGGGCAGCCCCCCAGGCCAGTCTGCGGCCCTCCTGCCCACCGTGACTCAGAACTACGTGCAGATGCTGTCCACCCTCGGCCCCCGTGGGTACCTGCCTCCCGAGGCCCTGCTGGAGCTCAGTGAGGTGGCCCTGATCGGCCTGCAGACCGGGAAGGTCATCTTCTCTGTAGGAGACATCCGCCCACCCACAATGGCCTTTGCGGCTGCCCTCAGTTTGCTGACCTCCTTCTGCATCTGCACTGGCCCGGGGCACCGGGACACAGGCTACGCCTTCACCCACCTCAGCCTACAGGAGTTTTTTGCTGCCTTGTACCTGATGACCAGCCCCAAGGTAGATGGAAATGCACTTGCCAGCCACATCACCCTCAGTTCTCGCTGGGTGCTGCGGACCAAAGCTAGGCCTAGCCTCTTAGACCACCTCCCCACCTTCCTGGCGGGGCTAGCATCCCGTGCCTGCCGACCCTTCCTCAGCCTCGTGGCCCAGCGGGACGAGATGTGGGTGAGTGCCAGGCAGGCTGTGGTGATGCAAGCCTTGAGGAAGTTGGCCGCCCGCAGGCTCACGGGGCCGAAGATTGTGGCGCTCTGTCACTGCGTGGGTGAGACCCAGGAGCCTGAGCTGGCCAGTCTCATGGCCCAGAGTCTCCCCTGTCACCTGTCCTTCCACAATTTCCCACTGACCTACGCCGACCTGGCTGCCCTGACCAGCATCTTGGTGCACAGGAACGCCCCCATCCACCTAGATTTTGAGGGCTGCCCTCTGGAGCCCCACTGCCCTGAGGCCCTGGTGGGCTGTGAGCAGGTCGAAAATCTCAGGTGAGAGTAGGATCAGGGAAGGACGGGGGAGGCCCTGGGAGGGACCTGGGCTTCGGGAGGGTGGAGTTGGTCAGACCCTTGCCAAGGGAGGCTGGGCGCAGATCTTGAACGTGAGGACAGAGTCCAAACTGCCCCTCGACCCGAGAGCCGGTGCAGAAGCTCCCTTCCTTCTGAGACCTTAGGGTCCAGGTGTCCTTGCGGTGGCTGGCAATCTGCTGACTCTCCCTGTCCCTCTCAGCCGTAGACTGGAGCCTCTGACTCCAGAGGTGGTCTGACTTTGGGCAGGTTACTTAACCTCGCAGCCTGAGTTTCTTTGTCCCTAAAATGAATCAGTAATAATACCAACTCCATGAGGAGAGTTGTGAGAGTTGTGAGTTATTGTGAGAGCCTGGTAAGAGATTGCTGGGAAAACCCTCCTTAGCAAGCACCTAGTGCACAGCAAAGGCTCAGTATGTGTAGCACGATTGAGAGAAAAGGTGAAGCCCAGAGAACCCAGCCCCCTGCCCCCCCAGTACAGTGAGGGAAGTAATGTTGAATTTTGTTTGCATGTCGTGGAATGCTCAGAGGTAAGCGGTCCAGGTCTCTAAGCTGGCTGAGCTCCATATGGTCATGCAGGGACCCAGGCCCCTCCCCCTGATGCTCCATCATCCCCTTGGGCATCTAGATCTGCATGGTCAAACCCGGGTCATGGGCATCTCTGCTCCGGCTTCGGGGAAGGGAAGGGAGTGTGCATTAGATACACCCAGTTTGTCAAAGCCCACACACATGGAGATGGGACACGTCCCTTTGGCTCACCTTTCAGTGACGAGAACATATCTACATAGCCACTCTGAGCTGCACGGGAGGCTGGAAATGTGAGTGGGAAACTGTTCCCAGTTAGAGCTGCATCCGTGGAGAATGGGTTTCCGTGGGCAGTTAGCAGTCTTTGCCATACTACGTGTTTCTTATTTCTACAAACAACAGCTCCTGCTACTACTATTAACGTCACCATTCAGTTCCATCTGGCAGAGGAAGGGGTGGGAGTGATGGCTTCTAAGCCCTGCCCAGCACTGAGGCTCTGCCATCTTGCCTCTTCCTGTGGCAGCTTTAAGAGCAGGAAGTGTGGGGATGCTTTTGCCGAAGCCCTCTCCAGGAGCCTGCCGACAATGGGGAGCCTGAAGATGCTGGGGTGAGCCAGGGCTTGGGTCCTAGAGGAATCCTCAGCTGGAAATGCCTGGAACTCTCCCCTCTCCCTTTGACCCCACACAGGGTAGATTCCTGGCCTACCCCCTTTCCCACCCCCATTCTTGCCCACCACGTTTGCTTACCCTGTAGGTTAGCAGGAAGTAAGATCACTGCCCGAGGCATCAGCCACCTGGTGCAGGCTCTACGCCTCTGTCCACAGCTGGAGGAGGTCAGGTGAGTGATTTCCAGGTAGACCAGCTGGCTAGGGGGACAATTTATTTCCCAGGTCCCTGGGCTCCCCATCCCCACCCCAGAGCCTATAATGAGTCCTGCATTTTCCATCAGGATTTGGCCTGTTTTTCAGTGAGACCCAGAGAGGGGAGGCTTTGGTCCAAAAACGGGGTGGGGATAGATCCAGACACAAGTCTCCCCAAAACCTTGGAGCACTGCCACCTTCATCTAATAGTTGGGGCTGTCTCGAAGGACCTTGAGTTTTGAGGCCCCCCTTCTCCTCTTTCTGTGACCTTGAGAGAAGGGATGGCCATGTGTAGGCAGGTGTCAGGCACAATGGGTCCACACAAGTGCATGAAACACACACATACCTTCACACTTGTGCACATGTGTGTTCACACGTGCACTCGTCTGCTCACTTAAATACATTCCCTTCACATGCACATTCATAGCTGTATACATACTTGTGCATACTTAAAACCACATACCATTTAGTTGCAACTTTCATGCTAACTGATCACATCTGTGCAGATATAGTCCTGCTCTGTGTTTGTGATGAGTAGCCCAGGAGGGGATGGGGCTGGGGAGCATTCTCAAGAGCTCATGGGCAGAACCACCACGAGCTTGTATGGCACCTTTAGGAGATTTAGAAGGGCACCCTTTTGTCCAGACCCATGCAACCTGACACTAAGTCATCCCACTTACTGAGGGGAGTGTTAGCCAGACCACAGCTCCTATCCCCTCAGCTGGGTGCCTTTCTGTGGGATCATTGGCTGGCAGGAGAAAAGACAAAGGTCACTGATAATAATCAGGAGGAAAAAAGTGTCAACAGGTTCACATTCCTAAACCTTTGCACTAACCAGAGCAATCATGCACAAAAGGACCCTTGCACTTCTGTCCCTTTGGCTAGGAACTCAGGCAAGGCTGGATTGGAGACTCCATTTGACAGATGGGGAATGTGAGGTCAGAAAGAAAATGCTTGGCCTAAGGTTCTGGGTGAGTCAAGACCAAAGCTGGGGCTGGAAGCAGCATCTCCTGTATCCCAGTCTAGACTCCACTTATCACCCAGGAGCCAGGAAGCCCTGATAAACTCTGGCCTCAGGCACATCCCAGATGTAGCCCTAAGAGCAGTGTTCTGGATGTCCTCATCCCACCTCTTGAGGCCTTCACAGCCCGTTATCCCTATCTCTTGGGCCATTAGGCAGGAAGTCCCCCGTGGGGCTGAATAGGGACAGACGTGAGGACAGCAGAGGGCTTCTTCTAGCTGGGCCTACTGGGTACTGTGGAGCAGGTCACCAACATATTGTGGGCCTATGACGGGGCAGCCATGTCACCCGCCAACTGGGGACCCCAAGTCCCCCAGCTCCATGGCTGAGGGGCTAGGGCTCTCAGCTTTCAGGACAACCAGCTCAAGGACTGGGCTGTGCTGAACATCGTGGAGGTTCTTCCTTGTTTGCCGCAGCTTCAGAAGCTTGAGTAAGCAATCTTTCCAACCCCTGCCTGAGCCCCTCACCCCCGGCCTGGGAAAGCAAAGAAAGTCTGGGGCCCCTGGGATATAGGATCCGCTCCTGATACTCTCGCCACAATCTTGCAGCCTGAGCCGCAACAATGTCTCCATGTCAACACTACTCCGCTTGACAAAGGTAGCAGTCGAATGTCCTACTGTCAGGACCCTGCAGGTCAGGTGAGCAAAAGAGGTGGAATCTGGGCCTTCAGAGGCTTGAGAAAAGGGGAGGAGAGTGTAGGGAGTGGGGAATGCAGCACCATGTCTGCAGTACGTATGTATGTGGGCCTGAATCCGTTTTATTCACTTCAAGATCTCCAGAGCCCAGCTCAGGACTGGCACCTGGTACCCAGTATATAGTGGCTGAGCGGAACGATGCATGGATAGATGGGCGGAGGGTTGAAAGAGTGGGTCAACACATCTAGGAAGCGTAGTTTTAGCCTCGGAATCCTGAGCCGCGTGTCGCTCTCCATGGTGCTGAATGGAGTGGGTCAAGTGCCGTCGCTCTTTACCCTAAAATAGAGTTAACTCCCACAAAAGCTCTTTGCATTCCTAATTTCAAAAGTCCTCTCTGTAAATATTGTTTTCCTGACCTTTAAAAATACTCTCTCGGATTTATCAAGCAACAACAGTCACACATTTTACTTGTCTGATTTGGGGCATTTCTGCCAGTTGTTTCTCTGTTGGTTATAATAAAATAGACTTCCTCTGGATGTCTGGGGCTGCAAGGGGAGTGCAGGTAGTGGGTGATGTGCTGCTTTCCAGTCCACCGGTTTCATGGCTCAGTGTCTGACTCTTACAGGGGGGCAGACCTCATCTTCCTTCTTTCACCGCCCACAAAGACTGCTGCAGAGCTTCAAGGGTAAGAACCTAGGGAGGCGGTGGGTCTGGGCTCATTCCAAGGAGCAGTCTGGGCTCAACCATTGGCAGAGTAAGATGGCCAAAAGAGAGCCTATGAAGAGCTGGAATGTGGGGCTGCCCTGAGAAATACCTTTCTTCTCAAAGTTAACAAAGGACTTTACCTTCCTCTAGCATGTCTGGACCACATCTGGTCCCTGTGCTGGAGGGAGCATCCCCAGAAATCTCAGAGCAAGTCAAGCCCTTAGGGAAGGCATGACTATAGATTGGTGTTAGTATGTGGGAAAAGCTCTGGAAAACTCTTCCATCTAAAAAAAAGTGTGTGTGGGGGGGGGGAGAAATGGTGATAACCCACATCTCAGAGTACTCTGAGGATGAAACGAAAATGCTTAAAACACCGTTGACGTCCCGGTGGCACTCAGATGCCGGCTAATCCAGCTGTGCATGGATTCCAGTTTGGCTGGTCCTGCATGGGCAAAGAAAGGGAAGCAGCCGTTCCGTGAGAGAACGTTCCAACTAGACTTTCTCTCACTCCTTCCTGGCTGACCAAGACTCACAGACTTGGTATAAAGTATGTCCCTGGGCAAGTCCTTTCCCTGCTCCGAGCTTCTGTTTCCTCACCCATACAACAATCTAGTCGGACCAGTATCTTTTTCCCCTCTGGCTGTATGGAGCTGAGATGCCCAGTATGGTAGCCACTAGCCACATGTGGCTAATTAAGTATATATTAATTAAAATTAAGTTTTAAAATGAACATGTTACGTTTATCAGCCACATTAGCTGCATTCCAGGGACTCAATGGCTGTGGGAGACTAGTGTCTCCCACAGTGGATGGCGCAGATGTAAAACATTCTCTTCATTGTGGAAAGTTCTGTCAGATGGTGCCAATCTATGGGTCTGTGAAAACCTGGCCAGTAACATGCCAGCTTGTCTGCAGCCCCCACTCGTCCTGTGGCCCAGTGGGAGAGAGCCTGGAGGTGGCACAGTCTGGACCCACACACAGTCCATGCTCCCAGCCGTTAGAACCACAGGTGGCACGTGTACAAATAGAGAGCTTCACAACATAGAAATAGCAACTTCTTTTTGCTGAACTTCAATTCTGTGCTCGTTCTGGGTGCTTGGCCGAACATTGTCTCATTTTTAGTCCTTCAATCACTGTGTGTTAGAGTTTGTCATTCCACCTTGGGAAAGAGACCACAGAAGCTCCGATAGGGGAAGTGACTTGCCCAAGGCCACACAGCTCTGGCAAAGCCAGAATTTGAATAAAGTTTATTTGCCCTCAAACATTTTGCTCTGGCTGCTTTGCTGAATAGCACATTTAGCTCCTCCAAACAACCATCTCTGTTACTCATTCCCGGTGGGTGGTGCCCTGGGCTCTTCAGGCCCGGAACCCAAGATAAGAGGTTTGGCCCTTGAGGCCCTGGACTCTAAGGCGAGGCCACTGTTGGATTTGTTCTTGCCAGAGCGCCAGACCTGCAGGGAAATGCTGGCCAGAGGGAAGAGGCTCAGAGTAGAAGTCTGACACTCAGGTACCTCTGTGGGCTCCATTGCCTTAAGGGGAGGGATATGGTAGGGGGATGGGGGGGTTGCCTTCCTACGAGAGGTATAGCAGGGGCGAGGAGGCTAAAAGGAAAAACAGGCATGGGGCAGAGAAAGGACCTGAATAACCCATCCTGGCCTGAATAAGGAACTTCTGTCATAACGGCAATAATTACAACTAATTTAATGGGCCCTTGCTACACGCTGGGCTCTGTAGTATTTGATATCCTTTTCTCACTGTAATTCTTTTGAAAACCCTGCCAAGTATACTTTATTATTCCTATTTGATAGAGAAGGAAAGTGAGGTTAAGGGCTTTGTCTAAGGTTGCCCAGTTACTAAGAAGCAGGACCAGGATGAGACCCCGGTCTGACTGCCTCCTGACTCCTCTGGCTCCCACTCCCGGCAGTGGCCCTTGGGGCCAGAGGAGGTGTGGTGTAGCTTCTTGCCCTGAGCGCCGCACATCTGCCCTCACTCCAGGCTCCAGCAGTGTGAGCTCAGGGTCCATGACGCACAGGAGCTCATAGCCCAGCTCCAGGAAGGCCCCCGCCTGGACGAAGTGGAGTGAGTATTACAGAAAGTGCTGGGGTGGGAGGTGGGTGGGGGGCAGGGCACTGTCTGAAGGGCCCCCACTTTGGGCGCATGATGTAAGGAAGGGCATGCTGCCTCATTAAGAATCTGGGGAGGTGCGCCTGGGTGGCTCAGTGGGTTAAGCCTCTGCCTTCAGCTCAGGTCATGATATCAGGGTGCTGGGATTGAGCCCTGCATCAGGCTCTCTGCTTGGCAGGGAGCCTGCTTCCCCCTCTCTCTCTGCCTGCCTCTCTGCCTACTTGTGATCTCTCTCTCTTGCTGTCAAATAAATAAAATCTTAAAAAAAAAAAGAACCTGGGGAACTCAGACCACCATGGCATCTACCACTGTTAGCACTTGCCCTCGACCAGGCTTTTTTGCATACATCCTCTCATTTGATTTTACCGTCTCTGAGATGTGTAAGTATTATTACTATGCACACTTCATGGAGGAGGAAATTGAACCACACGGAGGCTAAGTTTGCTCAAGGTCACACAGCTAGGAAGAGTCCAGGCCAGGGTTCAAGCTCAGACAGTCTGACTCCCACCAGTCTCGTCCTTGTAAGCGGTGTCATTGAGAGCTGCAAAGTAGAGACCTCATCACATGTGTCTTCCAAACCACAGCCCTCAGGGTCCCCTCCCCCGTCTTCCTCCCAGAGTACCGTGAGACCCTTTTGGGGCTGGAGAAGTTCTGTTAATGCTCAGCTCCTTTGAGAGTAGGGCTTGGGATTGGTAGAGGCCCTGTCATGTCCCCAGAACCGGGGACTCTTGCTAGGACTATCCCAGGAAATCAAATGGGCATGAGGGTGGAGTGATGGACTGCTGTGGTGTGAGGAGAGCAGCCCCAACCTAGGGAAGGATGAATGGGTGAGGACCTTGGTGACTAGAGCTTGAACCTTGACCTTGTCCCACTGAGAGAAGCAAGACAGGATTAGAAGTTTCTGCAAAACACAGGACATCACCAAGCCTGAGCCTCCCCCACACCTGCCCTGGTGCTCTCACCTGCAGTATGGCCCCATCACCCACTTGGCTAGCCAGACCAGACATCTCTCAGCTCCTGCACCCTCCCCCAGAGCCAGCCCATCCCACATCTACCCACCACTTACATACCTCTCAACACCACCCTCTTTTCATCCACTTCCCCCATTCAAACCACTCTCACTCCTCACCCAGATGACCCATCAGCCTCCTCACTGGGTTCCCTGCTTCGACACTGGCCACTTCCATGTAGCAAAGAGTGACCTGCATTTCACTGCTGCCTGCCCCCCCTTTACGCCTTCCCACTGCTCGTGGTGAAGCCCAAATCCTAAAATCCTGTGTGATCCAAAACGCTGCCTCCAGCCCACCAAGCCCCATCTGACCCTGTCCTGTCACTGAGATCTTCAGTCCTACACAGTGTCTTCCTTTCAGCTCCTCCAGTGGGCTATGCCCCAGGATCTTTGAATGAGCTGCTCCCAATACCAGGAACATCTTTCCCCCATCTCTGTCCCACCCCTTACCTACTGAGCTGGTGTTTCAAGCAAGTAGTTCCAACATCAGGGAACCCTTCCCTGATGCCCATGGTAGATCTGATGCCCCTAAAATCATGGAGTTTATCATAAGAAGCAATTACGCAGGTTGGAGCATAAAAAAGCAGCTGGGGTGGGGCCTTGAAATTAGGCTGCCTGGGTTCAAACCCCAGGTCCACCTTTCCGGAGGTGCTTTAGCCTCTGTCTACCTCGATTTGCTCATCACTAAGATGAGGATAGTAACAGGGCCTGCCCCACAGGGTCCTTATGAGGATGAAATGTCCAGTAATGGTAGAAGCAACTGGACCAGTCAGGACTCATCATACACAGCCTTGTAGTATCTATCATTATTAGGACTCATTTACCAGAGTGCTGCTTTGCCTAAAGTCAAGGAGGGACTGTGCGAGTGCTAAGGCTGAAGGGGGGGACCCCGCCCCAACGGCACAAGTCATGGGGACCCCTCTGTCTCAGCCTTTCAGGAAACCAGCTGGACGATGAGGGCTGTCGACTGATGGCAGAGGCTGCCTCTCAGCTGCACATCGCCAGGAGTCTGGAGTGAGTCACCGGCGTCACTGCTGGGTTGTGGGGGGTGGGGGGAGCCCCAGAGAGAGCCCCAGCTAGACCCTGGCACCCCAGTCTGCACCTGCAGTGGCCAAAGATAGTGCTGCTCCACTGACCTGCTCTCCCCCAACACCAGCAAAGCTGGAGCGGAGTCTGCCCATGACTTGCCTTTGCCTCTGGCAGGAGCCCCTGTCTCGGTTCCAACAACTAAAACCCCCCAGCGTGTGTAGAGCGGGTTCCTCGTACTTCAATGGCTAGTGCTCTAGTTCATCCTTGCAACAGCCCTGGGGCGGGGTGGGTGTTGTACTGCGCGTTGCATTAGGGTTCGGGGTGGGTGGGTTTTAGGGTGTTGAAGTGGGAAGAGGTGTGTTAGGGTGGGGCTACGGTGCCAAATTAAGGGGTGGGTTGGGGTTTGGGTGGGGTGTGTTGAGATCTTAGCATGCAGCGTGGGTCAGGTAGGGGAATGGTGAGGTTGAGTAACATGGTTTGGGATCTTGCCTTAGGAGTTCAGTCCTGACTCTGTCCCTTAGTAGCCTCAACATCATTTAATGTCTCTGGGCCTCAGTTTCTCCATTTGTAAAATGGGATGAAAATGGTGGTGATTTTTCAGACCAGGAGGCAGACCCAGAGAGGTGAAAACAGTGAGTCTGTTCTTCCCACACAAGCTGTGGAACCTTGTTCTCTGAGTGGGACAGCGAGGCCCTGAAGCTCTTGGCTCATGCACATGGCCCAGGATCCTTCAAGACACCCTGGTTAAGGACCAGGACATCCCAAGAGTGGCAGCAAGCTACTGTGCCAGGAGGAGGGGACTGGAGCCTTCTAGGCCTGAGGACTTGAGCTGCCTGCTGACTGCCACCTCCCCCTCCTCTCCACAGCCTCAGCAACAACGGGCTCTCTGTAGATGGGGTACACTGTGTGCTGAGTGCGGTGAGCATGTGCCGGACCCTGGCAGAGCTACACATCAGGTAGGACCTCCCAGTGGACCCCAGTCACCCACTCCTCCCTCCAGCCTGGAGCTCCGGGGCTCTCCCAACATCCTCTTGAAGACCTTAGCATTCTTTCCGGGCCCAGGCCTTTGGGACCTGGAGGAGATGCTGCTGGTGCCCCACCACACCCTCTTTTCCCAGCTGCTATGAATTGGCTGCTTACAGCTTAGACCTTCTCCAGAAAACTACCTCAGGCTAATAGGAGCCACGGATGACACCTGGCCGGTCGTCCTCCCAGATCCCCCAACCAGGAGTGGCCAATGACAGAGCCAGGGCCATCACTCCCTAGCCCCCTTGCCGCAGGTGGGACAAACCTTTGGTGCCCTTTACGCTCCAGAGCTCCCTGTGGGATCAGGCTAAGGACCTGCTCTGTTCTGCCTCCCTTAGTCCCTTCCTAGCTTCTCCTGAGAGCAGGCCCCCAGGACATTACAGACAGAAGTGATCAGGTGAGGCTCGGCCCTCTACCCCATTGGGAGGCTCAGGCTCTGCTTCTAGGAAAACTGACCCGAGGCAGTGCCCAGCCTTACCTTATTTCTGTAAGTCTCCCGATTCAGTCTGGGGAGCTGAGGCCAGGTACTATATTACTGTCAGTGCAATCCCCACCCCGAGGGGCTCTAACCGAGTAGGGTGGTCCCTGCTTTAAACGCCCCTTGAAGGAGGAGAGAGACACCGATTAACCCAAAAGAGAGATGAGGGGACCTTGATTCACCATAGGTAATGATCCAATAAAGGATCCTCACCTCGTTCCAAATGGTGCTCCGTTCATTTCTAGGGATTTACACTAAAGAAATCAACTGGGGCAAACACATTTAGATACAGGAATGTTCACCACAGTGTTGTTTATAATAGGGGACAATGAACATGCCTTAAATATGTAGCCATTGGGTAGGAGACAAGTAAACTGAGTTACCTTCAGAGAGAAAAACTCAATGAAAAATGATGATATAGGTACAGTCTTAGTCTAGAGGGATGACTGTAGTATAACTTTAATTCACCATTTCTATAGTAAAGCTTCTGAAACATACTCGAAAGGTAGGGAGAATGCAAACACTCCAGCTCCCACCAATAATTATCAACGTTTTTGTCACCCTTATTTCACCTATCCCTTGAAAAATTAGTTTTAAATAAGAATCTGTCCTTTAATCCTATTGATTAAGAAGAAAAAAAGGAAGAGCATTCATTGCATTTTAACAACAAAAGACTTTAAGACCCCATTCCCAAATGTTATCAGCAGAAGAGGTGGTGGGTGATTTTTCTTGATTTTCTTCTTTCTTTTATTTGAAAATTCTCCACATGGAAGAAGTATGAGCTCTGCAATGAGTAATGTGTATTTAGAGGCGCTTGGGTGGCTCAGTCGGTTAAGCCTCTGCCTTCAGCTCAGGTCATGATCCCAGGGTCCTGGGATCAAGCCCTGCATCAGGGTCCCTGCTCAGCAGGGAGTCTGCTGCTTCTTCTCCCTTTGCCCCTCCCCCTTCTTGTGTTCTCTCTCACTGTCTCACAAGTAAACACATAAAATCTTTAAAAAGGAAGGAAGGAAGGAAAGAAAGAAATGTGTGTTTAACAGTCCGTTTACACAGTCAAGTTTAGAGATGCTCCTGCTGTACGTTACAGCCCCCTGTGCACTGTCAGCACCTGTCCTGGAGCTGGCAGTGACCTCTGGCAGTGACCTCCCTGTGCTGGGTTGAGTGCTTTCACCTGAGGGTTCACACAGCAGAGGGAGGAGGGTTTCAGCCTGAGGCAGAGAAAAGGCAGAACTGAAGTTTTCTCTCAAGGGCTTTCCAGGAAACGAGGGCTGGTAAGTTTGCAAAATCTCTGTGGTAGAAAGATTCCAGGTGCCCAGAAGCTCAGGAAGTCACTGCAGAGTCAGGGGAGATGGCCTCAGCTAGAGGCCCGGGGATGGTGCCTTTGAGGTCCCTCCGGGCCGGGTTAGAAAATGGCCCCAGGACCCCCCTCAGCCTCTTGTCTCCTTCCTGTCTTCTCTCTCGGCAGCCTGCTGCACAAAACTGTGGTCTTCACGTTTGCCCCAGAGCAGGAGGAGCAGAAGGGGAGCTGGGACAGGTAGGGCCCCACATCATCCGGGCCCTGTCCTGAGCCAGGCCCAGACCCTCCCCGACCTCCACTGCTGGACAGCATCACTCAGCTCACAGGGGACCGAGACAGACTCACAAAGGAGCAGGAAGCCAGCAGGCTTGGCAAGGGACGCAGCCCAGAGGAGGGGAATGTCAGAGGACCCACTGCCCCCCCATTTCTCTGTGACCCGGAATGGCCTCCTGGGTTGGGGGTGGGGTAGCCAGGGAGCCTTTTCCCCAGACACCGAGGCCCTAGGGCATAAACCCCAAGGATCTGCAGATCGCTTGGCCCGTAGCTCTGATTTTGGTCAGGACCTTCTGGCTCTCTCTGGCCCATGCCGTGTTAAAGCCATGTCCATACCTTGTCCCAGCGAGAGGCTGCGAGATTTATCCCGGGTCACACAGCCAGGATGCCTAGAAGCCCCGGGGGGAAGCAGGGTCTCCAGGCCTCGGGTGGAGACTGAACGGCGGGTGGTAAGGCTGAGGCCGGAGACTGGCTCGGAGTGTGCTCAGCCCGGCCGTGGTATGTGTCCCTCCAGGACTGTGCTGCCGGTCAGCCTGACGTGCCAGATGCCCTCTGAGCTGCCCCCGCGCCCCGCAGCAATCAGGTACAGAGATGGCCTTCCTCTGCTCAAAGCCTGTCACAGGCCTCCAGCCCCCAGGGCTCCCTGGAGAACACAACCTGCCTGTCCAGGAGTTGTGGCCTGGCTTCCCTGCCTCCCACCTTCCCCACCCGGGGGCCCCCCACTTGTCTTAGCTCCCCTGGCCTCCAGCAGCTGATGGGTGGTGGGGACTCTGGATGGAGAGAATGGGGACATGTGTCACCTGCTTTCCTCATCCTGGGGCTGAGTTCAGCCCCTACAGGGCTCCTGTCCATGTTCTGGCTTCTCACTTACTCTGTGTCCATCTGAATCTCTCTGTCTGTCTGTCTCTGTTGTTCCTTATTTCTCTTGTATTTTCTGTTTCTCTGTCTTTGCTTGCTGCCCCTTCTGTCATTGTCTGTCTGTCCTCCCCTGGTGCTGTGTGTGCAGGTGTGTGTGCATGTGTGTAGGTGTGCACATGTGTAGGTGCCCTTATGTACATGTGTGTAGGTGTGTGTGCATGTGTGTGTAGGTGTGTGTTTGCAGAAGCATGTGTAGGTGCGTGTGTGTAGGTGCATGTGTGTGCATGTAGGTGCACATCCCTATGTATGCCTGCGTGCATAAGCACACGAGCGTGCGTGCATATCCATGTATCTGCAGCCGTCTCCGCTGTCTCTCATCTCGGTGTCTCTCCATCTTGGTCTCCCTGTGTCTCTGACTGGCCCTCGGGTGCCTGTGCAGTCTTAGGTGTGTGCTGGTGCGTCTCTGTCTCTCTGGATGCCAGACATGTCCCTCTTCTTCCAGCCTCTCTGCCTGCATGCCTGGGGGCGGTGGCCGCTGTTGCCTCTGTTCTGAGGGGCCGCCCTTCCTCCTCTGCAGGCTGACACACTGCGGCTTGCAGGCCAAGCACCTAGAGCAGCTCTGCAGGGCGCTGAGAGGAAGCTGCCACCTCGGTCAGCTGGAGTGAGTGGCGGCGGCTGGGGGGTGGGGGTGGGGGTGGGGCTCACAGGCGGCAGGTGTTTGCCTGTGTGGTTTTGTTTTGACTTTTTTAAGATTGTGATCAGCGGTGTTTCCCTGCTGCAATCAGGAACCTCTAAGGGGAGTCCGGGCAGGGTTGTAGCCCTTCCCCCTAAAACATAGGTCCTGACATATGACCCCCTCTGAAGCCCCTCTCCTGACCCCCAAGGGTCACGAGCCTCAGGATGGAAGTTGGGTAGGAGGGAAACTCCAGCAGACCAGGGGGAGATCTGCTGAGACCTGGCCTGGTCGCCCAGGGCCCTGTGCCAGTTTCAGGAGAAGCAGAGTGACTGAGCCACAGAGGTGGAGACGCAGAGCTCCTGCGGCCGGGTGTGCCCACCCGCCCCTAACCTGCTTTCGCTGTTGCCCCTCCCAGCTTCTCCTGCAACGCTCTGGGAGACGAAGGTGTGGCCCAGCTGGCTCAGCTCCTCCCGGGGCTGGGAGCTCTGCAGTCCTTGGAGTAAGTAGCCAACTAGACGAAGCCTCTAGGCTTGTCCTCATCCCGAGGAGGGTGTGGGTGTGTGTGTGTGTGTGTGTCCTTCTGTGTCCAGTCTCATTCCTTCCTGGGGGTTTGTAAAGACTGAATCAGAAAACACACGTCAATCACCCAGTCCCGTCCCTGGCACATGGGACGTGCTCACAGAGGGTAGTTCGCTGTCCCGAGTCTCAGGAAGAGAGACTGGCCTCTGGGACTCAGGGATCCAGCTGCCGATCTAAGGTTGTACTTCTTGAACCTGACTTTGTGGCTCTGCACAGGCTCTCTGGGAGGCCCAGGCCACCTGGGACCATGCGAGCTTGGGTGGGAAGCATTAGCTAACGGTTAGTTAACTACCCAAATGACTGGCAGCCCTTCTGGGCCTGGGTGGCTGGGAGGGGCTGTTGCTAGCCTACAGGCTGGCTGGGGAGGATGTGTACCAGACAGGACGCCCCGGCAGGATGCCCAGGGCAGCTGGAGAGCAGAGAGAGGGGGAGATGTTCAGTGCAGGCGGGAAAGCCCTGGGAGGTGACCAGTAGCCTCCAGACTTTGCCTGCAACAGATCAGAGTTTCCGGATTCTAGAAGGCCCCTGTGTTTTGGGCTCCCACATGTCCTTCTCCTCCTCCTAAGTTCTTCTGGGCTAAAGTGAGAGGAGAGAGCTCACACCTGTTGGGTTCTCTGTGTGACCTTAGGCAAGTTCCATGACCTCTCTGGGCTTCAGGTTCTCAAGGAACACCTAAAGGGGGGGGGTGCGTACGCTCGCACCTGTGGATGTGGTAGGGGGCTTTGGTTTTGGCTACAACTTTTGGTTCTAGCCTGAGGGCCCTGCCTTCTCAGTCTTTCTGGGGGATCTGGAAAATGGGGTTGCCTCTGTTCCTGTTCCGGCCCGTTTGTGGGCATTGCAGGCAAATTATATGTAGATTGGTGCTTTGGGGCAAATCCCTGTGTGGCCTTCTCAGTACTGAGGAATCATCTGAGCCCCGGCCTGTGAGATCTGCGCTCCCCTACCCATGCCTGCGCCAGAGGAGGGCGGCATTAAACGGCAAATAGAAAACACCCTGACAGCTTGACAGACCCGAAAAAAGGAAAAGCTTTGTCCCTGCCTTTTGAACAGGGGCCTTGCATTTTCATTTTGCACTGGGCCCCACCTTCAGATGGGGAAACTGAGGCACAGCGCTGGCCCGAAAGCACTCCCCAGATTCATGCAGACCCAGATAACCAGAGTTCTAATCCCAGCTCTGTTGCCAACATGTCTCATAACCTTGAGCAAGACCTTACCACTTTCTGGGTCTCAATTTTCCCATCTGTACAATGGGGAGTCAGAAGAGGTACCTTCTGGCCGTCTGGGAGTCATCGGGACTCAGGAACAGCCCTCCCCTGCCCTGGGCTCTGACCACAAAGAGGGTGTCTATGAGTCTCAGGTGAGCTCCATCAACATCTCCCCTGTGATTCTCCAGCCTCAGTGAGAACGGTTTGTCCCTGGATGCGGTGTTCATGTTGACCCTGTGCTTCTCCACTCTGCCTTGGCTCCTTCACTTGGACATCAGGTCAGTGTGGCTCTGGGCCCCCTCCCTGCCCCCTCACCCCATGGGCCACTGTGCTCCCACTGTGCTTCCTTGTCTGTCCCATTCACAATGTCGCCTCTCAGGGTCCTGCGTGGCACCAGGCCCCGTGAGCATGTGGTAGGTGTCTGCTGAATGAATGAATGGACGATGAATGGAAGTAGCCTCAGGACACTGCTGTCTCTCCAAGTTTGCCATGGGACATGATCCATGATCTCCCTTACTCACGCTCTGGATCCTCCCAGGAGACGTTTATGGAAATCTGTGGCTCCCTGATGGAGGTTGGGCGCCCAAGGGCTGGTCTCGGTTTCTGGAGCTGATAAGAACATAGAAGGGAGGCCTCCCAGCCAGGCAGCCTGGGGCCAAGCCATGCAGATGAGCCATGGTTTCAGTGGGGTCTGTCCCTTCCCCCAACTTTCTCCTTCCAAGAACGGGAGGTATGGGCACTGACAGATCAAGTTCAAATCCAGGCTCATCACTTAACCTGCTGTGCAGCTTTGAGCAGTCACTGGGCCTCTCTGTGCCCATTTTTCTCATCCTTCAAAGGGGAGTAAGACTATGCCCTTCTCTGACAGCCTTATCGTGAGCGTGAAAGGAGGTCCCGGTGGTGGTGTGCTTTGTATGTGCCTCAGTCTGTGTCGTTATGCTTAGTATGTTGTACATTGTTGTATTTGCTGAGAGAGTGGGCCACCATCCAGGCCCTCCGTGGCCAGGCCATCTGGTCTCTCTCAGACAGCTGCGTCCTCTCTGTCTGCAGCTCTGACAGCCAGCGTGTCGTCCTGAGAGGTGACAGAAGAGGCAGGTGAGGAGGGAAAGCTCTGAGGAGGGGAGGATGGGCTCCCCCTCCCCCTGGCCTCCATTTCCTACAGGTGCCCCCTACCCCAGCCCCACGCTGACCACTGTTGGCTCTAGAGTAACCCACTCAGGTCTGGCACCCCTTCTGCAGATGAACCCCTGTGTCCATCAGTTCACAGTAATCGGCCACTTAGCTCTCTCCGGAAAGGAGGCAGGGCAGCTGGGGAGGGAGACACGATGGCGGGGGTGTGGCAGAACAGGTGCTCGCTCAGGGCTGCTGAGTGGGAGGGAGGGCGGCCGGCCTCTGCCCCTCGGGACCTCTGCAGACTCCCGACTTCATATGAGTCACCACCCTTCACACTCTGGGTATGGCGTTCGAGAAGCCAAGAACGGTTGGTGCTCTTAAAAAGTTTCCACACCTTTGCAGTAAACAAGGCATCAGTTCTGCACAGATGTTCCCAGCTGCCCCCCAGTGGGGCCGGGCCCCTGGTCTCTCATGGGAGGTTGGCAGGCCCAGGGGCAACCTAACGTGGAGCTGGGGAGCCAGGCAGCTGGGCAGACGGCCTTCCCAGCTAAGGTGTCAGGGGAGGCATTGTCAGACCAGCCGGGCTGCCCGAAGCTGGAGTGGCCCAAGGCCAGGGTGGTCTTGCATCCTGGGCCAGGGTCTCAATTTCTGAGCACTCTCTGGGTTCTCGAAGCCTAGAAAGTGGAAGGCTGGGTATGATCAGAGGGAGGAGGGGTTCTGTCCTGGCCCCCCCTGACCTAGCCAGGTGCTGCCACCCGGGCAGGTGTAAGCTCCCAACTTTTCTCACTCTGGCATCTGTATAGGGAGGGACTTGATGGTCCCTAGGCCCACTGCAGCCCTGACCTCTGAGTCTTGTCTTCCCATGTGTGTGTTGCAAACTTTCCTCTCAAAAATGGTCTCCCTACTTCAAGGGATCGATTGGCTGGTGGGTCCTTGCCAGACTTCCCAGCTGGAGCCCAGTTCTCGGCCTTTCAGCAGCGCTGCGTCCCCAGGAGCCTCTGGTACTGTCTTTACCCACTTCTTTTTGGGGGGTAACTATGATACAGTGAAGAGTTGGGGAGTGAGGAGAGCCTGGGGCCTGGGGCTGGGGGAAGAGAGTTTGGGAGAAGGAAAAGAAAGGGGGCCAGTATGAGGGCTGGTGAGGGGGCTGCTGGGCCCAGTGTTCTCCCCAGAGAAAAGATTCCACGCTGTTTTTCAGAAGACATCCCAGCTCTGCCATGGCTGTGTGACCATGGCTGGGCCCCTCCCCTCTCTGGGCCTTGATTTCCTCACCTAGGAAGAGAGATGCCTCATCTGGGGCCCAAACAGGGTTATCCAGAGGAGAAGTGGGAGGAATGTCCTAAGCAGGTGGGTCAGCCTCGGCATAGGAAGGCCCTGAGGAGGGAAAGTTTAGCTCTGGAGAGGCACGTCAGTGTGGCTGGCGTACACAGGGCCCGTGGAGGCAAGAGAAGCCATGGAAAAGGCCCTTCGCTTTTAGCCTGAGAGTAATAGGGAGCCACAGGGGGCTTAAGCGCCTGAGAAGCATGGTCAGATTTGCACAGTTAAAAAATAAGCCACTGGTAAGTGGAAAAGTATTGCAGGGAGGCAGGAGCAGACTTGGAGGGTGTTGAAGTGTTCCCGGCAAGTGACAATGGTGGCCTGGACTCTGGCAAGGGCAGTGGGGAGGCACCGGAATGGAGCAAGGGCAGCTAGGCACTAGGAGGCCTTTACCGTCACTTATGGTGGGGAATCGGGCTGTAGGGGAGACTTGGGGTGCAGAGCGTGCCCTGCACGGGGACGATCCTACAGCCTGGAGATTGAGAAGGAGGGGTGGAGAGAGAAGGGGAGAGCCCCTGGGGCTGTACACCCTGGGCCCTCTCTGACCCCCTGCCCCTGCCCCCTTTTAGCCTCAGGCAGTGTCAGCTGGAACCCCTGAGCCTCGCCGGCCTCTGTGAGACTCTGAAGAAGTGTCCAGGGCCTCTGGAAGTCAAGTAAGTAAGGGGGGCACAGTCCTAGAGGGCACAGTGGGGGCATCTGCCCAGTGACTTGGGTGGAAGTGTACTGGTTAGAGACCTGGTGAGTTTTTCCTGGTCCCCAGCCTTTGGAGCCCTACCCTGCCCCTCACCTACCTGTAGCAGGCTCCTCGCGTCCCGTTAGGGCACCCTACCCTTCTACGAGTAGAGGCTGTGCTAGGCCCAGGGCTCCCTCTTCAGCATTTGCTCAACCCGGGGCATCTGGGAGCCCCAGTCTGCTCCCTCTACCCCTGGAGCCCCACCCGGCACCCCCCATGCCTGCCTCCGTAGCTGGAGCATGTCCCTTCTGAGGGCCCCCCCAGGGCCTCCCTCTCCTGGTTACCCACTCACCCAGCCCAGAACCCCCAGGGTCTGGGACCAGAGACTCGACCTGGAGTCAGGAGTCCCGGCTCAGCCAGCTTCGGGCTGGGTGACCTTGGGCACATGGTTCTAACTCGGCGTGCCTCTGCTTTGTCACCTGTAGAGATGAGCAGCCTTTTCTTTGTCCTCCTTGTTATCACTTTATCACAATTACCTTACAGGAAAGAAATCCAAGACAAGCCTCCTTCCCCTAAATCAGTCCTTCTCCACATCCAGTCCATGTTGTCACTGGGCCTGTGACCAGTCCCCCCACCTCCTGCCCTGGTCTGGGCACATGATCGGCTTTTGCCTATTCGGAGCCACAGACCCCTCTGTGTTCCCCGGCTGCACTTGACATGGTTTTCCCATGATGACTGTCATTGTTCTTGCTTTCCCGCTTGCATCTCTGTTGCCCTCCTGGCCCTTGCGAGCAGCTCATCTACGGTCACCCAGGGTCCATCCTTCTGTGCCTCTCTCCATGTGCGCGCACACGGGGGCCCGGAACAAGGGGGTTTTAACATCATTATCAGACATAGGATTTTACCGTGTCAGATCTCCGCAGCCAGCTCTTGTCTCAGGACAGTACATCGTGACTTCCCTGGAATGTGCAGTCCAGGAACTTTTAAATAAGCGCTTATTTTGGAATAAGTTAAGGCTTGATTTACAGAAAAGTTGCAAAGTTAGTGCAGAGAGTTCCGCTGCCCCTAGCCCCCCGGGGTTAGTATCACCCGTCATGGTCCATTTGTTGCGACTGGGAAGCCAGCCTTGCCTGCTACCTTCACCACACTCCAGGCTTTCCTCAGATGTCCCCGGGTTTTCCTCCTAAGACCCTTTCTCTGACCCAGCATCCCGTCCAGGATCCCGCATGGCGTTTAGGCGTCATGTTCTCAGGCTCTCTGGTCTGTGACGGTTTGTCAGTCTTTGTTTTGCATAACTTTGACAGCTTTGAGGCGTACTCAATAGATAGTTTGCAAAATGGCCCTCCATGTGGGTGTATCTGATATTTTTCTGATGGGTAAACTGGGGATCTGGGTCTGGGGGAAGAAGACCGCAGAAGTGAAGTACGCTTCTCGTCCCATCTCAGAGGCGCGTGCTGTCGACTTAGGACTGTTGATGTTGACCTTGACGACCTGCTGATGTTGACCTTGATGGCCTGGCTGAGGAAGTGTTTGTCATGTTTCCCCACTGTGCAGTTACTTTTTAATTAAAAAAAAACACACTTCGGGGACGCCTGGGTGGCTCAGTTGGTTAAGCGGCTGCCTTCAGCTCAGATCATGATCTCAGCATCCTGGGATCGAGTCCCACATCGGGCTCCTTGCTCGGCAGGGAGCCTGCTTCTCCCTCTGCTTCTGCCTGCCTCTGTCTGCCTGTGCTCGCTCGCTCTCTCTCCCTCTATCCCTGACAAATAAATAAATAAAATCTTTTAAAAACAAAAAAACAAAAACACACTTCTATTATGGACACTTTGGAGCATATATGAAAGCAGAGAGAGTAGTGGAATGGACCCTCACTTCCCGTCTGCCTTCCTCAGTAATTACCATGCCGTGGCCCCAGCACACACCTGTACACACAGTATTTTGAAGCAAGTCCCAGACATCCCTTAATTTCGTCTGTAGTTATTATAGTATATGTAGCTCAAAGGTAAGTGCTCTTTTTTGAAAGGTTTTATTTACTTATTTGAGAGAAAGTGAGTTGGAGGAGGGCAGAGGGACAGAGAACCTGAAGCAGACTCTGGGCTGAGCACAGAGCCCAAAGTGGGGCTTAATCTCACGACCTGAGGTCATGATCTGAGCTGAAGCCAAGAGCTGGCCACTTAACTGACTGAGCCGCCCAGGCGCCCCTGTTTATTTTTTTAGTATAACCACAAAACCATTATCAGACCTAAAATATTTGGGGGGGAGTCTTTTGTTGCTCTCTCTCTCTCTCTATCTATCTATATGTATACTTTTTATTTAAACTCAAGTAATTAACATAATGTATTACTGGTTTCAGAGGCGGAGGTCAGTGATTCATCCGTCTTATGCAACTCCCAGGGCTCATTACATCACGTGCCCTCCTTCATGCCCGTTTATTTTTTCATATCTGTGCATTTTAATATTAACCCTTCATAGTTTAGATGTGCCACAGGCTCCTCAGCCACACCCGTTTAGAGTCTAGATGGACGCCCAGGCCACTTCCAGCAGTGCGGGAGCCAGGGCTGTAGAAAGCGCTTTTCTGTCGTGTAACTGCTAAGCACCTCCTGTATACCAGGCACCGGGCCAGGCCCTGGAGGGGGCACAAGGATACAGCTGGACGTCCCTGCCTGCTGTGGCTCCCCTTCTGCAGCTGGAGGCTTTGTGTCAGCTGCCCCCAGCAGCGCTGGGTGGTCTGAGCACAAATCGGGGTCTGAGGGCCCCCCTCCCTCAGCTGTGGCTGGAGAAAGTGGGATAATAGCATGAAAGCACTTTGCCGACTGTAGAGTGCCAGGACTACGTACCAGAATATTGTTATCAACATGCTTAATGCTGAACTCCAGTAACCGGATGCTAGGGAAGGGGATGAGAATCCAGCCCCCTCCCCGAATTCTACCACTGCAGGTCTGCTTTGCCTGGGCACTGCTGGCATTCCATGTGAGATGTTGTAATGGGTTAAGTTGCCATTATTGCCTTAAAAAAAAAAACGTGTCAAGCCCACACTGACTCAGCCAGAGGTCATGTTACTGTATACTGGGGGACTGGTGGGACAGGAACAGGGACAGCAAAGGGCAGAAGGGGAGAAGGCACAAGGAAGACACAGCTCAAAAGCCTCTGGGAGTGGGGAGGTTGCTCCAGACCCCTGCAGCAGCTCTATACGTCGCAGGGTGCTTAGACACTCTACTGGTCCCAGGTCTGCAGCCCAAGCAGACTCCAAAGGGTGGATGTCTGCAGTTTCTCCCAAGTGGGCTGGGTTCTGACAGATTATCCTGACAAGCGATCCGCTGGTTGGTCTGGTTTTGACGGACAACCCGAGACCCCAGCTAACCTGCACCTCGGCCCCTTTGCTGACCGGCTGTGGGCCGAGTGGCCACCATTGATCTCACCGAGGGTCAAGGTGGCGTGCTCTTCCTAACAAGTGTCTTCTGCACAGCGCCCATCTCCAGGGCCCTCCAGATAATGCTCCCATGAGTCCGTGACATTCGGGGAAAAGTATTAAGAGTTCCCTGGGAAAGTCACAATGCCCAGTAGCGTACTCAAACTCTGAGACGTCCTGCCGCAAAGGGAAACAATTTCGTTTGGCTTAACCAGCACTTTCCAGACTTGTGTGACCTTCGTTTTCCTCCAGCCTCAATGATAACGCAAGGGCCCGGCGTTTGGAGGGAGCGTGCTGGACAGCTCCTGTCCAGAGGGCTCTGGCTGCTAGGGTGCACTCCTAGCTTTCCCCAAGCCTCCCCCGCCTCATTCGGATGCTTTGTTTCACAGATTGTCCTGTGAGGTCCTGAGTGACCAGAGCCTGGAGACCCTGCTGCACCACCTAGCCCGGCTCCCCCAGCTCAGCCTGCTGCAGTAAGACCGCTTCCCCCCTCTCCCTGTGCTAGGATGAAGGTCTTAGCTTGCAAAGTCGTCCTCTCCTTCCCCGCCACTCGTTTTTCTTGGGCTTTTATTTTATCTGGGAGCTCTTCCCTAATACCTTACTCACCTTGGGGTGTGTGTGGGGGGGTGGGTGCTATGTGATCAGTTTCCTCATCTGTGAAATGGGACGCCTGTTCCCCAACCCCTCTCCCAGGGCTGGGGCTCCAACAAGACAGGTGTTCTCTGGGCACGTCGAGGAACGGAGGGGCTATGGCAAATGGGCTGTCGTACTTCTCACCCATGGAAAGGTCACCAGCTCCTCGAAAGGGACTTGACAGATGTAGGTGGTGTCTGTGTCACACGCCAGTTTTTAAAGGTCACCGTCTAACTCCGCCAAAGGGGAACTGAAGCAGCATCCTCCAAAGTATTTAAAACTCCACTTTCTAATTTCAGCGCAGACTGGTTAGAATTTAAAAAGGATTTACTTTAAATACTCTTCCAGCAGGGGGAAAGCAGCTGCAGCTGGGATGGAAAAATACAACGGGAAATTAAATCATACCGTTAATAACAGCAACATAAGTACTAAGGCTAAGGCTCTCTGGGACGCCCGAGGCAGCTCACTTCGCAGCCGGGATCTTGCTTGTCCCCGAGTCTTACTGGGCAGGGACGGAGGAGCCGTGTGACATTCCAGAAGTGGGCAGATGTGGCAGAGCTCGCGTCCACGCACGGCCCCCACAATGGGAGGGACTCCTTTGAACATACAAAGTAGCAGGCTAAAATGACCAGGTGGGAAGCCCCGGACCAGCGAAGGACTTCTCCGTGCTCCTAAATCTCTTCTGTCTTTGGAATGAGGTGGCCAGCCTGCCCCTCACTCGGGCTCATGCTTTGTACTACTCAATCCATACACTGTTTGGAGGGCTGGAGACACAGCTAGGCAGGGGGAGAAAAGAGTAAGTCCTCCTCGTCTTGGAGCTCACCTTGTAATAGAGGTAGCTGGACCATAAGCAAGTAAGACGAATTCAGATAAGGTATCACGAATTCAGTGATAAGGTATTTGTCTAGGTGATGTGGAAAAGGGTGCCTGCAAAGGTGAGGGCATCAGGGAATGCCTCTGAGGAGGGATGCTAAGGTTCGACCCGAAGGACGAAAGGGATCCAGTCTTGTGAAGAGCAGGGAACAGCATTTCAAACAGAGGGAAGAGCATGCAGGAGGCCCTGAGGCATGATTAAACTTGATAATCTAAAGGAACAGCCAGAAGGGCACTATGGCAGGAGGGGAGGTAGAGAGAGGGACCTGGGCAGGGTCACACATGGCCTGGGAACCATGGGGAGGAGTTTGGGATTTTTGTCCAAGGAAACTTGAAGGACAAGAGGTGTGATGTGTGTTTTCTTTTTCTTTTTTCTTTTTTTAAAAGATTTTATTTATTTGTCACAGAGAGAGAGAGCACACATGAGCAGGGGGAGTGGCAGGCAGAAGGAGAGGGAGAAGCAGGCTTGATCCCAGGACCCTGGGATCATGACCTGAGCCAAAGGCAAACGCTTAACTGACTAAGCCACCCAGGCACCCCTGTGATGTGTGTATTCAAAAGCTCAGTGTAGGGACTCCTGAGTGGCTCAGTTCGTTAAGCATCTGCCTTCACCTCAGATTGTGATCCCAAGGTCCTGGGATCGAGCCCCATGTCTGGCTCCCTGCTCTGTGGGGAGCCTGCTTCTCCCTTTCCCTCTGCCTGCTGCTCCCCCTGCTTGCGCTCTTTCTCTGTGTCAAATAAATAAATAAAATCTTAAAAAAAAAGAAAGAAAGAAAGAAAAGAAAAGCTCAGTCAGGGTGCTGGGTAGAGAGCGGGTTGGGGGACAAGAGTGGAAATGAGATCAGGGAAGAGGCTGTGTAAGGTTGGAGATGGTGGGTCTGGGATTGGTGGGGCTGGGGCGGAAGCAGGTCGATTCGGGATGCATCTTGAGAGTAGAACAGACAAGACAAGCAGAGGAGGGTTTATGGGGCGAGGGAAGTGGAAAGGCCAAGGACACCTCCAAGGGCAAGATGGAGCCATCTCACTTTCGCTAAAACAGTGGTTCCCAGCTGGGGGGACTTTGCTCCCCAGAAATACATGGCCATGGAGACATTTTCAGTTGTCGCGGCAGTGGGAAGTGGACAGGGACAGGGAGAATTACGAAAGAGTTTAGTGTGTAGAGGTCTGCCGTACCGCTGAACACCCTACTGGACAGCCCCAACAACGAGTTATCTAGCCCCAAATCTGATAGATAACTAGCCCTGGATTTGGGGTTGAGAAACTGCTCCAAGGGCCTAAAGCTTCCCGCACCCCGTCAGGAGGACTGGGCTGTTACGTCTGTGCTTGAGGCCAGAAACACTATAATCATAAAACAAGCATGGGTATCCCTCTAGGCAGTACAGCAACTTGATGTAATTAAGTCTTCACGACACCCTAGAGGAAGATATCCCACAGGCAGTCCTGTTTTCTGGGTAAGGAAACTGAGGCTCAGAGAGGTTAAGTGACTCTTCCAAGGACACACAGCCAGTAAGCAGAGCCGGAGCTCAAACCCAGGTCTACTTGACTTGAAGTCTCTGTTTGTCCCCCTTGAGTCCCTGACTGCCTTCTTACTGCCTCGCTGACCTCCCTTTGCTTCCCCTCCAGCCCATCCAGGCTACTTGCCCACTCTTGGCTTGGCTCCAACTTGCCTACATAAGGCCCCGCTCCTTTCCTTCTCAGGCTAAGCCAGACGAGGCTGTCCCCGAAGAGCCCCCTCCTGCTGGCCGACTTCTTCAGCCTGTGCCCACGGGTTCAGAAGGTGGATCTCAGGTGGGCATCACCCTAGGACAACCAGCTTTAGCCTTGGAGGGTTGTGCCCTGTCTGGTGGGTGGAAGGGGGTCAGGTGGAGGAGGTAGGACCCAAGTCAGGGGCATGGCTTCTGCAGGAAGGGGCGCCTGCCCCCGGGGGCATCCTGAGGCTGTGGCCAAGGGCGGCTGACTCAGGTGCTTTCTGCTCCAGGTCCCTGTGTCATGTGACCCTGCACTTCAGGTCCAGCGAGGAGCGGGAAGGCAAGTGCTGTGGGTAAGTCCCTGAAACCGTGCCCAGGCAGCTGGTAGGTACTGGGGACAAGTAGACCCGCCTCTTGGATGTCTAGAGCAGAGTACAGCTTGCCTCCCATGGGCCATTTCCTTGAAAGGACCCAGTAGGGAGCCTTGTTTCCTTCAACACGAAGAAGCAGAGGTCCAGAGAGGGCCGGGCTTTGGCAAAGGCACATAAGGAGGACCTGTCAGACTAGGCCAGAGCTCACGGGCCTGGTCCAAGGAAAATGACTTTGTAACAGGCCGACCGAGCTTTAATCCCAGCTCCACGGGGCCTGGCCCCTTGCACGAGCTCCTTAACCTCTGTGTTCCGCGGCTTCCACAGCAGAAAAGGGAGCCAGCATATCGAAGGCTGTTTGCAAGGATTAACCGAGACAATGTGTAAAGCAGGTCTCACTCCCAGACACAGGAGTCCCTGCGCGGCTGGCTGCCTGACCCGTGCTCCATGGCTGCCTGAGGTACTGCCTCAGAGGCAGGATAATGGGGCAGAGGGCAACCTTCACCCGCAGAGATGATGTTTCTGGGAGCCGATGCTGCTGGCTTGCCGAGAGGCCTCGGACCAGACCCTTTACTCGTCGGCCTCAGCCTCCTCAGCTGTGAAGTCACAATAAATAGGAGAATCAAGATATGTTGAATATCTGCAGGACGCCATTCTAGAGCCTTCTGCTTGTTGTGTCCCATATGCCTCACGGCTGTGATCCCACAGTAGGAAGGGGGCCATCGGGACTCTGAACCCTGGCCATTCCACTGTGCTCCTCAGCCCAGGGCAGACAGACTTTTCCCCGTAAAGGTTAGATTGGAAGGAGTTTGCGGTTTTGCAGGCCACACGATCTCTCTGACAGCCACCCAACCCCACCATTGTAGCTTGAAAGCGGTACAGACAGTAGGTAAAGCGATGCCCCCACGCCCCCCGTGCTGGTAAGACACGTTTATAGACGTGGAGACTAACATTTCGTGTGTTGTGCGTGTGTCAGAAAGTCGCCTTCTTCTGATTTTTTTTTCTCCACCGTTTGAAAAATGGAAAAATTTATTCTTAGCTTGCAAAAACCAGGCGGCCCTGGGCCATAGTTTCCTACCTCCTGCCCGAGGCCAATGCTACCCCTGAATTGTTTCTAGAATGCCTGAATTGTTTCTTTTTTTTTTTTTTTTTTTTTTTTTTTAAAGATTTTATTTATTTACTTGAGAGAGAGACAGTGAGAGAGAGCATGAACGAGGAGAAGGTCAGAGAGAGAAGCAGACTCCCCATGGAGCTGGGAGTCCGATGCGGGACTCGATCCCGGGACTCCAGGATCATGACCTGAGCCGAAGGCAGTCGTCCAACCAACTGAGCCACCCGGGCGTCCCACCTGAATTGTTTCTAAGCCCACAGTTTCCAAAATGCAGGACAGAGACCAGGATGAGAGGATTTTTCAGGAGGTTGGGCACAAGTATGGTAGTACAACATCACCCGAGTCCCTTCGTGAGGTCATTATTCCCGTTTTGATTCTCAATCTGATTAAGGCCAAGAGGAAGTCTGGGTGAGGGGTTGGCCTGACTTCAGCGTGGTTCTAACACTTGCTGGGTCCCGTTCTTAATCAAGGGGGAGAGCCGTCAGCCAGGACATTCTGGCTCAAATTTAAGGATGATATTTGGCTCTCATTTCACGTGTCCTTATCCCTGTGGTCTGTTTGTGGCATCCATGCCACTTTTCCAACTGAGCCAATGACATGAGGTTTCCTTTTGCAATAAATGCATCCAGTGAAAAGAATGAGCTGATTTAAAAATAGGAAGTAAATAATAGTGTAATAAGGAATTTGGGAATGGGAGACAATCAAGAAGGAGAGGAACAGCAATTAAAAATTTGAGATACTGGGACGCCTGGGAGGCTCAATGGGTTAAGCCGCTGCCTTCAGCTCAGGTCATGATCTCAGGGCCCTGGGATCGAGTCCCGCATCAGGCTCTCTGCTCAGCAGGGAGCCTGCTTCCCCCTGTCTCTCTGCCTGCCTCTCTGCCTACTTGTGATCTCTCTCTCTGTCAAATAAATAAATAAATCTTTAAAAAAAAATTCAAGATACTGATTTTAGATACTTTCTGATTTTAAGATTCTTCTTCTTTTTCCCTGTTTTTTGGGGGGTTTTGTTTTTTTTTTTAGTTGTTAGCTGGTGACGATAGGTCCTTCTTTTACCTGACTGTGTAGTCTTAATTTAGACCTTCCAAAGGCAGATTTACTGTTACTTCGTGTGTGGCTATTTATTCATTTTTATTAGAGTAGAGGTGGCCTACAACATTGTGTTAGTTGCAGGTGTACAACCTAATGGTTGGACAGCTCTGTGCATTAGGCATTGTTCGCCGTGATGGGGACAGTCGCCGTCTGTCACCGTACAATGTTATTACAGTATCGCTGACTATATTCACTCTGCTCTACTTTTCATCTTATGCTTTACATCATCCCCTTGACTTATTTTGTAACTGGAAGTTGGTATCTCTGAATCCCCTTCACCTCAATTCCAATGGCAAAGGCAAGAGCAGACATCACGCTTCTTCTCTCCCTCCCCACCTCGCATGTCTATTCATTAACGGGACCCCCAGGTCTGGAGCTGTCCAACTTGAGCTTGAATCAACCACGGAGAGATCCTTGGCCCTACGGTTTCTGATTCAGTAGTCTGGGCCCAGTTCTAGAATAGAATTTGCATCTGAAAGAGTTCCCAAGTGATGCGGGGGTGCGGCTGAGAGTCCCTGTCTGAGAACCACCTCCCCAGAAGGAGCCCAGGGGCGCCAGGTGGGATCTGCTGTGCCGGAGGGGAAAGTGGTGGAGGACAGAGAGTTCCAGAGAATCCAGCCTTGGCTGAGGTCCCATGGGAGCTGGAGGCCACACCCAGGACAAGCCCGGGCGGGCAGAGCGGGTTTGAGTGGTTCAGCGCCACCCCCCCGCCGGGCTTGCTGCCCCTCTTCCAGCAGGTTCACGGGCTGTGGCCTCAGTCAAGAGCACGTAGAGCCACTGTGTTGGTTGCTGAGCAAATGTGAAGACCTCAACGAGCTGGAGTAAGTTGGGGCATGGGAGGAGGGAGAGGAGCACGGGAGCACATGCCTGGGAGGTACTGGAGGGGGGGTAGGTGTGTGTGCACATGCGTGTGTGTGTGTGCAGGTCCTCAGCACCTGATGGGGGCAGTGCAGAGCTGTTGTGTCCCCTGGCGATCGCTCTGGGGTGCTGGCGCTGACGGTGTGGTGGGGGTGGGCATGGTGGTCTCCATTCGCGGTGATGGGGACTGCGGAGAACGGTCTCTGGCTGGAGGGCACATCGAACAGCTGACGACCTCTTCTTCTTGCCTCTTGCAGCCTCTCAGCCAACATGCTGGGTGATGACGGGCTCAGGTGCCTCCTGGAATGTCTGCCTCAGTTGCCTGTCTCCGGTTCGCTTGAGTAAGTGAAGAGCAGCCTGGGGGACAGCCGGGAGGAAGAGCCCCCACCCCCACGCTAGGCAGAGCCCCCACCAGACATCCAGGAGAGGCTGTGACTACAGCATGGTGACCCAGGCTGACTTGGGGATGGGGAAGTGACAGTGGCTAACCCGCAGACCCAGGGTCTCAGCTGTCCTGGCTTCCTGTCCCTCCTGTCCCTGAAGCCCCTCTGACTAAATCTGCAGGACACAAATTTGGAGATGTCCCCACAGCAGGGAGGGTCCCTGGGAAGTCACCATAGTCTAAGCCGATCTCCCAGGTGATCTGGGAGACTAGCGACCAGAGCCCAGATACAGCAGGTTGCTAGGCAACTGAGCTTTGGACTCTGGGTGTCCCTGAGCCCCTGAGCTGTCAGCCTGGCCCCACCAAGCCTGTGTCAGCCCCAGTGGGTGCAGCTCCTGAGGACACAGGGCCGGGTGCCCGTCCTGCCCGTGTGGGGAGAGTGCCCTCTGGCCTCGCTCTGGACCGCAGTGTCTGCTCCTGGAGAGTGGACGCTAGGACATTGAGGACTGTCCTCCCAGAGATGACAACCAGAGGAGAGGAGAGGAGGGGACTGGGCAGGGCTGCCCTGAGGTGCTGCCTCTACCCACCACTCATCCTGAACCTCATTTCTCTTCCAGCCTGAGTCACAACAGCATCTCCCTAGAAAGTGTCCTGGGCCTGGTGAAGATTCTTCCCTCCTGCCCACGCGTCCAGGAGGCCTCTGTGAAGTAAGACACCGGTGCCACTGCTCACCGCGGGGAGAAGCAAGACTGCTGTGCTTAACAGTCCTCTGTCTGTGTGACTTGGGGCAACTTGCAGCCCTCTCTGAGTCTCAGGGTTCCCTGAATGGAGGACCATGGTTTTTATCCTCTGAGGCCTAGGTGACGTGGGGACCGGGGAGGTCACCGAGTGGGAAAGGCCAGGTTTCAGTGTCCTCACAGAATGAGTTGGGGGGTCTCCTGTGGTCTCACCTTCTGGGGCTTCCACCTGCTTTTGTCCCATGGGCCCAGCCCCCTTCCCTCCTACACCCCCTGGTGTCTAGGGCTCTGGAGTCTGGGCTTCTGGCTTCCCCACACCCTTCTCTCCACAGCCTGGGCTCTGAGCAGAGCTTCTGGATCCACTTCTCCAGACAGGAGGAAGCCAGGAAGACCCTGAGGTAAGTCCTGGTCTGGAGTGTGGGACCAAGGGGAGGGAGTGGGGAAGAGGAGGCTGACCCTGAGCAGCTCTACCATTTGCCAGCTGTGTGACCTTGAACAAGTGACTTAACTTCTCTGTGTTTCAGTTCTTCATCTGTAAAAGGGTAATAATAGTTAAGACCTGGCCCTTAGTGTTATTACGAGGCTTAAAGGAGTTGATATGTACAAAGGGTCTGGCAAGGGCCTGGCTCACTTGAGCCCTGCGTCAGTTGCTGGGAGCCTGGGGTGTTCTCTCTCTCAGCCTAACCACCACCGCCTTGGGTCACTTCCTCTGTATGTCTTTCTTCCTCTGTGATCATGGCCTCTGAACTGGGCCCCTGCCTCTGGCCAGGCCTCCTCCAGTCCCTTCACTTCATGGCACCCAGAGGGATCTTCCCAGCACACTTGGGACGGTGTCACTCCAGAGTGCTAAGCCCTCCCGTGGCTCCCCATTGCCCCCAGGATCACGTTCAAATTCTTTAGCTTGGTCTAGCTTGGTCTCCTCTCCCTCGGTCTGATCTGGGTGCCACTTCCCATCATGGTCCTCCTCACCGCCCCCAAAATCGTACACAGATGCACCACACCACACCCCACCACACACGTAATGCACACACTCCACATGCATGTACACAACTCACACGCCCACACACCGTACAGACACACGCCACCCGTACACGCCCACACATCCATGGAACACACACATACACACCCACAACACACCCATAACACACATGCACACACATATTCAGCCCAAGGGACCTTCACTCCTTACTCAGTGAACATACACTGCCCGATGAAGCTTCCCTCCTGCCCAGCATTCAGCCCGACGCTCTCTTCCTTGTAGTTGCCAAGATAAATGTCTCCCAGTCCTTTCCTGCCCAGCTGAAATGTCAGCCTCTCGGAAGTCCCCAGGTGTCCCTGTCCCATGACCATGACCGGCCCTGGGAGGCCCGTCTGCAGGCCACCCAGGGCTACAGTGCCAGGAGTGTGGGGCCCCAGCAGGAATCCCAGGCCTCGTCCCTCCCAGGGAGCCTGCAGTAAAGGGGTACGGGGGAGGACGACCGTGGCGGAGGTTTGGGCCTAGGGTCAGGCTGACTTGGACTGAAACAGGATTCCGCCCATAAATGACATAGTTGGAATTGCATGAGATGCTGTGTATAAGGCAAGCTCCTCCAGTTACCCAGACGCTGGCCCAGGGCCTGGTAGCATGGAGTCCGGGCTCAATAAGGGACACACCTGCCCTTTCCTGGCAGTGGGCGGGGTGATCTCTCTCAAGAGATATCTCTCAAGAGAGCGGGAGCTGCATCATGGGCCTGTTCTCAGGCCTTTGTCCTCTGTGTGGGGCACCCCGCCGGCCCTAGGGGAGATGGGAAGAGGCAGGACAGCAGCCCTGGAGCCCCAGCAGGCCTCACCTGGGCTCTGCCCCTTCCCCTCTGCCCGCAGGCTAAGCCAGTGCAACTTTGGGCCAGAGCATGTGTCCAGACTGGCCACCGGCCTGAACCAGGCCCTAAAGCTCACGGCTCTCACGTGAGTCGCTGGGCCCACCCATGGGAGTGGGGGAGGGGCGGGGGCTCCCGGTGAGAGCCACCCCGGTAACGGACCTCTGTCCCCAGGCTGACCCGGTGCTGCCTGGGCCTGGAGCAGCTGACGCGACTGCTGAGTCTGCTGAGGTGGCCGGTGGGGCTGTTCAGTCTCAGGTACTGTCTCGCTCAGGGCCCCCGAGAATGGGTCTCCCCCAGGATCGTGCCCCCAGCCACATCCCGTACCCCACCCTGCCACCTGGGCCCTGCCTTAGCCCCAGAAACCCCCTCAGGCCCACGGAGAGGCTGCCCTCCTTGAGGTGGGCATCTCCTTGGGCACTGAAGAAAAACAAGAACCCGAAGAGGACACCCTGCTGAGGTCAGCAATAACATAGCAGATACCGGGTGTGCCTGCTCACGGAGATCATTTTAAAACTTCCAGAAAAGGGTTGCTGAAGGGGAGGGGGAAGGGAGTACGGGGACACTGGGTGACAGGCATTAAGGAGGGCATGGGATGGAATGAGCACTGGGTGTTCTAGGCCCCTGAAGAATCACTAAACTCTGGGTCTGAAACAGTAATACACTGTAAGTCAACTATTGTGAATTTAAATCACAAAGCAAATAAATAAATAGAAAAGAAATTTTTCAGAAAATCAGAGAAGTTACCAGCAGTAGAGAGAAGTTACCAGCAGTAAAAAGACTCCTGTCCTGAGACCCTGGGCTTGACGGTTATTGGGGGTTCTTTATGCTTGCTTCATCTTTTTTTTTTTTTTTTTTTTTTTTTTTTTTGGCTAAATTGTCCTCAAGTTATAGATCTTGTAAAACACGCCTCCTAAACATTTCACCACAAATTTAAAAAAAACGAGGGCGGCCTGGGTGGCTCAGTGGTTTAAGCCTCTGCCTTCGGCTCGGGTCATGATCTCGGGGTCCTGGGATCGAGCCCCACATCAGGCTCTCTGCTCAGCAGGGAGCCTGCTTCCCCCTCTCTCTCTGCCTGCCTCTCTGCCTACTTGTGATCTCTCTCTGTCTATCAAATAAATAAATAAAAATCTAAAAAAAAAACAAAAACAAGGATATTTTGCACACAATCGCGGTTGAATGAGGATTCCCAGGAGAATCAGATCCAGTCCGATCTAAAAGGTCCCACCGTCCCCAAATGGGGCAGCTGGTATGTCGGACCCAGGAGCCAGTCAGGCAGCACACTGGCGTGGAATCGTGATGGCTTTTAGGACTCTAAGTCCTTGTCACACACGCCTCCGCCCTGCTTTCCTCTTTTACATCACTGACCTGTGGACAAAAGGCCGGCTGGGCCGTGTCTACACTGGCTGGCTCTGTCTGGTAGCTTCCTCCCGACATCACTGCGTTCGTTCCTCTAAACCCCTGACTTTCCCGGAATGGGACTTAGACCCGAAGGCTCCATGAGACTCAGTTACATATCTGGGTCCCAAACCCTGAGTTCATGGCCGGGGCTCGGCACGTCTCAGCACAGCCAGTGACAAGGCCAGTGAGGTCTCGTGGCTGTCCCAGATGCCGTTCTCCTTCGGTTGTGGTACAACAGACCTAACAAAATCTATCCTCCTAACCATCTTCAAGGCTGAAGTTCAGGAGTGTTAAATGCAGCCTCATCATTCTGCATCCACAGCTCTTTTCTTGGAAAACTGAAACTTCACTCCCAAGACACACAACCCCGCTTCCCCCTCCCCCAGCTCCCGGCAGCCACCATTCTCCTTCTGAATCCACGGTTCGGGCTGCTCTAGGGACCCCGTCTAAGTGGGATCGGGCAGGATTTGTCCTGTCTGTGACTGGCTTGTGTCACTGCATCATGGCCTTAGGGTTCATCCCCATTGAAGCAGGCGTCAGAATTTCCTTCCTTTTCCAGGCTGACTGATGTTGCTTTGTACATAGACACCGTGTTCCGTTGATCCGTCCGTCCGTCCATCCATCCGTGGACCCTTGGGTGGTTCCACCTTTTGTCTGTGGTTCTTTATGCTACTGCGACTATGGTGTCCAGATACCTCTTTGTGTCTCTGCCTTCAGTTCTTGTGGGTATCTACCCAGCATTGCTGGCTCACCCAAAATAACGCTTTAAAATAAAACTTTTCATACTCTAAAAATAATCCATCCTCGTCGTAGAGATTTGTGGAAAATCCAGATGAACATAAGAAAATAGTACTTTGAAAAAGAAAAAAAAACTCAACATAAATTCAAAAGCAGAAATATCTTAAACAACTCTCTTTTTTCCTGCTCCTAAATTAATGCACGCACATTGTAGAAAGTCCGGAAAAATATTGGAAACTAAGGAAGAAGGGGAGAAACCACTCGTGAGAATTCTACCATCTAAACAACTGTCGTCAACTTTTAATAGATTTTTCTTGAATCTCTGTCTTCCCATTTCTTTTTTTCCAAAATATTTTGTTTATTGGTTTGAGAGCGAGTAAGCAAGAGAGAGAGCACAAGTGAGGTAGAAGGACAGGGAAGGTGAGAGAGAGAGAGAGAGAAACAGACTCCCCACCGAGCGGAGAACCCAACATGGGGCTCGATCTCAGGACCCCGGGATCATGACCTGAGCTGAAGGCAAACGCTTAACTGAATGAGCCACCCAGGCGCCCCTGTTTCCCTGTTTCTATCCATGTTTTCTTCTCTTTCCATACATATTTTTTCCTTTTTTAAATACAAAATGGGGATGTTCTATATAGGATTGTATTTCCTTGTCTTTGCCATGCAACTCTATATGGACCTTTCCTTAAGCCTAAAACTGCTGTTTTAAAAAAAAAGAATATTTTCCGTTGGGATTATTGCAGTAACTGTCAGAGCAAGGGTGTTGTTAATTTCCTGTTTTATGCTTGTGCCTAGTTGTGTAATTTTATAGTTTTTAAATAAAGCCAAAAAGTGTCTGAGCCCCGTCCTTGCCCCCCCCCACCCCAGCTCACCCCAGGGGAGCTTCATCTCCTTCTGTTTCTGCAACAGGGTGGAGGAGCCGTGGGTCGGCACAGCCGGGGTGCTCACCCTGCTAGAAGTCTGCACCCAGGCCTCAGGCAACATCACGGAAATAAGGTGAGTGGAGGGAGAAGGCCCCTCAGAATTCTTCATCTTTTCATGACCATTGGGACCGTCCCTCACCTAGACGTCAGTCTCTGGCCTTGTGCAGTAACAGCTGTGTCACTAGCAAATTCTCTGGATCTCCAAGATGGCAGGGACTACACATATTTGTTGGGACTTGTGCAGTAATCAAGCCACAGGGCCAGAGAGAGGATGGCAGCCACGGAATTAAGACAAAGAGCTGCTGGATCCCAGGTAGACACAGCTGGGCATCCACACTGATTGTCTGGAAGTGGCCCCTGGGTTACAGTCAGCATGCACTGTGGCTCTAGGACTAGAGGTGACAGAATGACATGGAGTAGCTAAGAGCAAAGGCTGTAGAGTCCCACTGACCTAGGTCCAGATGGATCCTGGGTCTGGGAGCTCAGAGTCAGTAGACGGGCAGCCCTGGGTGGAGCTCAGCCACCACAGGAAAGCTGCTGTGCACCTCGCGCTGGCTACCCGTTCTCTCCTCAGCATTTCGGAGACCCAGCAGCAGTTCTCTCTCCAGTTGGAGTTTCCCTGTCAGGAGAACCCAGAGGCCATGGCCCTCAGGTAGGACCTAGTACCTGGGCCCCCAGGGGGTAGCTGGTGATGGGCCAGGGGTGGGGATAACTGTTGCTTCTGATAAATGGGTCTTGTGCCTTGCTTAGAGTCCTTTGATATCCAGAGTGTCTACATGGCCAAAGAAGTCTGGCCCAGCCTGCCCAACCCCACCCCAAACCTCAGTATCAGCTCTACTCATCCCTACCACCTTTCAATTCCCCCAACACCACCTTGCTCCCTTTGACCTCGGGGCCTTTGCACAGGCTATCACTGGACCAGAATGTTCTCTCCTCTCCTGCCTTCTTCCTTCTTTACCTAGTTAGCTCTCCCTCATCCTTCAAGTCTCAGTTGAAATACCACCACCTCAGGAAAGCCCCTCTGAACCCCCAGACATAGTCAAGTTCTCCCATGACCCACCATTACAGATGCCTGGATTCACAGCATCCTAATCCATACAGCTCATTTTGGAAATTAAAATGTCACCCCTTTTGAATGAATGCAGCCCTGCCTGTGTACATTCTGAGGATCAGACCATAGCTGGATATCAGCCCCAACTCACCTCCTTAGGTGTGTTCCCTTGTGCAGTGAACAACCTGCACCGCCATACCAGCTGCCTCATCTGGACTTCTCCTTCATAGCACTTGCCATAATTGAATAGAAAATTGTGGGACTTTATTTCATTCGTGTTTATTTACCCCTCAAAGGTAAGCTCCTTCTAGGCAGTGACTGAGTCACTGGTGTTCAGAAACTTCTGCCTCCCTATCTACCTCCAGGTTGGCTCACTGTGACCTTGGGACCCACCACAACCTTCTTGTCTGGCAGCTGATGGAGACATGTGCCAGACTGCAGCAGCTCAGGTCAGAACCCTGAAATACCAGCTAGGGCCCTGAGTTCTCTGATCACCCCCCAGTGCCCCAACCAGGCCACATGGGAGAAGCTGACCAATCCAGGATATGGTCAGCATGGGAATGAGCAGAGCCTGGGGTAACATTTCTTTCTCTGGCCTTCTTGCTTCCCCAAGCAGGAGAGAATCATACTTGGCCAGTTGGGGGAGAACCCCAGGGTGGCCTAGGTGCCCCCACTGCGAGCGCTTGGGTGGTTCTTTCCCCTCTTTTGCCCCCTGCCCCCCCCCCCGGTCTTTGTATGCTGGATGACCCCCCCCCCTCCCCAGGAGCATCCAACCTGAAATCCTCTGGAATGTGCTCTGGCCTTTGCAGCTTGTCCCAGGTAAACCTCTGTGACACCAGCTCTCTGCTGCTGCAAAGCCTCCTTCGGTCCCTGTCTGAGCTGAAGACATTCAGGTATGCAGACAAGACGTTCACTGGGAGGCTGTGCTCTGCCCCCACACTTCCTGCCCCCTCCCCCACCCCAGGGGCTGGGACTCCTTGAGGCCAGAAAATGATGGCAGGGTGTGTGGTCATCCACATTGCCACATGGCAGGAGTGATTTCCTCTTTTTCCTTTATTATTTGAAATAACTGCAAATGAACAGAAGACCTAGAAGCAGTACCATATATCATTTTCCCAAATTCACCCCCTGTCAATATCTTCTCTCCCTTCTTCCCTCCTTCCTCACCCCTCCCTTCTGCTCTCCTCCCTCCCTCTTTTGCCGAGCCATTTGAAAGTCGTTGCATAAACGTGCCCCTTGGGGCGCCTGGGTGGCTCAGTGGGTTGGGCCGCTGCCTTCGGCTCAGGTCATGATCTCAGGGTCCTGGGATCGAGTCCCGCATCGGGCTCTGTGCTCAGCAGGGAGCCTGCTTCCTCCCCTCTCTCTCTCTCTGCCTGCCTCTCTGCCTACTTGTGATCTCTCTCGGTCGAATAAATAAAATCTAAAAAAAAAAAAAAATACTTTCTCAAAAAAAATAAAAATAAAAAATAAACGTGCCCCTTCACCCTTTGCTATTTCAGTGAATTGCCTAAGAACATTCCCTCCTGTAACCCAGTAAACCTATAAAACGCAGGAAATTTAACATCCTGCACTATCGTTATCAAAACTACTGTTCACATTCCAATTTTGCCAAATGTCCCAGTCATGTTGTTTGTCGCATTTCCCCTACCCGCCCCCCCAGCCCCGAGTCCTGGATTCTACCTAGGATCACTCTCTACACTTAATTGTCATTTGCCTTTTGTCTCCAATTTGGACGGGTCCTCAGGCCCTCTTTGTCTTGCACGATATTGTCATGACATTTACATCTGTGTGATTTTCCCTCTGTTTGGCTTCAGGGTTCCCTCAAGTTGAGGTTTAGGTCCTGCCCCTGGGGCAGAAACTCACAGAGGTGGTGTTGTGTTCTTTTCGGGGAGGCACACTTTGTCCCCCCCACCCGCCCCGGCTTCCTCCCCATGCTGGCAGTAATAACTGTGATTCCCTGCTGAAGGGGGGAGTGCCTGCCAGCTTTCTTCCCCTGCAAAGCTACTGTTTTCCCCTTTCTAATTAACCCATATCTTGGAGGGAGACACTTTAAGACGCTGTAGAAAATCCTGTCCTTTCTCACATTGTCGTCTGCCGATTTCCACCCTCGCTGAGAAGGCTTGCCTCAATCCAACGTCAGTATGATGGTTGCACAATGAAGCTTTTCTCACTTTTAATTCTCCTGTAAACCAACTGATTGCATCCGGGAGCAAGTGTCCTTTTGGGGCCAGTGGCTCTTGAACACCTCTCTAGTACTTGCTACTCAGCTTTGTGGTTTAAATAAAGATGCAGAGCTCGTGGTAAAAGCCCATCGCTAGCTAGACTTACAGTGAGGCCCGACTATGGCACAGGTGGTGAAGTTGCTACCTGAGTACGGTTTAGGGAAATACTCCACTGGTCCAGGCTGTATCTAAGTTTAATGATTCCAAGGTGGGGGAGAGTTATGAAGGGAAGGAGGGCACCTTCCCCCCTGCCCCACCCCTCCTCCTTGGCCTCTGCTAGCAACACTTAAGAGCTCTCAAGGCCTTGAGTCCCTGTCTGACCTTCTGCCTTTGACCCCCACCAGGCTGACCTCCAGCTGTGTGAGCTCTGAGGGCCTGGCCCACCTGATATCTGGTTTGAGCCACTGCCACCACCTGGAGGAATTGGAGTGAGTCAAGGAGGGGGCGGGGGCGGGGGCGGGGGCGGTGGATCTGGGAAGGGATGGCCCAGCCGAGGGCAGGGGTGGCGCGGAGAGCTGGGCCTTTGGTAAGGTGGGTGGTGAGACTTCGGCCTGTCTCTTGGCTCCCTGATGAAGCCCAGCAATCCTGGGTGTGGCCTGGGAAGGCTGAGCACTGCCTTCCTGGTCCCAGCTTACCACTGGCTCCGAGCGATCCAGGATGAGTAACCATGCCTGTCTGTCTTCACATTTCACATGAAATGTAAAATGGGGGTCATCGCCCTTCTCTGCCAGGGGGTCTGTGGGGTCGAAGGGATCACTGCACATGTGTGTCCGTGTGTCCCCTGGTCCTGGCTTCCTCTTTTGCAGCCCTCATCCAGGGCATCCTTTCTCAGCTGGATCATCTGAGACAGCCAAAGGCCAACGGCCATGCCCCCTCCTCAGGGACCCCAAAGCCCAGCCCTTGAGCCAGGAGTGCCCCGGTGGGGCCTGGACAAAGAGGGTGGTCCACAGATCTGCAGGACCACCAAGTTGCAAAAGATCTACAGACCCCGAGTTGCCCCCACTGAGGACACTAAGAGATGCAGATGGCTAGTGAGATAGCTCAGCTCCAGGAGCCAGGAAGGCTTGGCTGACACTCACCTCGTACTTGGCCTCTCCAGCTTATCCAACAACCCATTTGTTGAGAAGGACACCGAAGCATTGATGACGGTCCTTGAGGGGATGTGCTGGCTGAAGAGGCTCGAGTAAGTGGTGGTGGTGGTGGTGATGGGGAGGGAGGAAGGTGGGGAGGAGCTGGGAGCCTAGGAACCTTTTCCTCTCTTGTGAACACAAGCTGTGACATCCCTGATGGATACAGGTGAGCCAAATTACCCTCCCTTTTACTCCCTTACCTGGCTGAGTGCCATCAAAATGCTTGATCCCTGGAAATAAAATCCTCAGTCACGCTGACCCAAGCCAGACACTGACTGGCTCATGCCACAGGAAATTAGAAGGCAGCTAACTTCAGGCATGGCTGTATCCAGGGGTTCTGTATTTGTTCTCTCTCTCCGCCCTGTCCCCACCCCATCTTGACTTCATTCTCAGGCAGGTGGTCTCTGTGGGTGGCAGGTTTCCTCTCTCCAGCTTCACAGAAAAGGAGCACCTTTCTCTCTGTAGTTATAAGCTCTAGATGATTCTCACTGGACCAGCTCAGGTCACATGCCCACCCCTAAGCCAAGCACTGGGGATCAAAGCTTACAGTCTTCCAAGTGGCCAGATCTGGGTCACATGCCCACCCAACTATCTGGACTTGAGGGGCCGGCGGTGTTTCTGGACACTATTGTCAGAAATGGGAGAAACAAATTGTGGGCAGGTGAGAGGCACAGCTGTCGGCGCTCTTTGTTTACAATCATTTCCTTGGGAACTGGCAGTGTTTTTACTCTCACCTATAATTTGGAAGTCCCCGGGTTCCAACAAGAGCAGAGATAGTCTCAGTGTGAAGGACAGCACCCCCTCCACTGTGCCCAGTCATATCAGTATCTAGACAGAACCTTTTACACAGTGTCTTTTACTGTTAATCTCTAAGTTTCTCTGATGACCAAAAATATACCCCGGTTATAGAAAGTTTCGTAATTACAGAAATATGTAACAAAGGACACGGAATCCTCTGGCAGTGACACCCCCTGGGGAAACTGCTATGAAGGAGCAGTGTGTGAATTTGCTTCCAGATTTTTTTCAACATATGTGTTGAATAAGGCTTAAAAGTAGCCTTCTGACTTTTTGCCCAGTAACAGTAGAATTCTCCCACTTTGTCCCTTTCTGCTTGTCCTGGGGACCCGGGGCATGGATGGTATCGGAGAGACGTTTGACCAGAGGACTCACGTGTCTTTCTCCCAAGCTGTTTCTTTGTCTTCCCCCCATGTGCCTTCACCTCTGTCAGCCTTCCTTCTGGAAGCTTTTGTTGGGTGGGGGCAGGGAGAGGGAGTGTTGGAGGCCCAATGAGATCGTTGATTGGCTCATGCATGCATTTAACAAGTGTTTGCCAGGACCCGGGGCTGGAGGTACCACAGAGAACAGGACAGATGTGTGACCTGTCCCTGGTTTCCCAGGCAACTAGTGCCACTCTCTTTACCTCCCACCTGCTCGGCCACCCCAGCTCTACAGGGGGCATGATGAAGAGAGGGGATGGATTCCCCACCGTCCAAACGCCCCTGCCCGTTTCGGATCTGTCATTTCTGAGTGTTTCCTCCCCTCCACCAGCTGACGTCTTCCACCTGCCCCATCTGTGGCCGAATAGTCAGGGGTATGGCCCCTGGTTAGGAGCCATGCCACCTGGGTTCAACCCTTGGTAGGGTGACTGCTGTCCCAGTTTCCCTGGGGCTGAGAGTCGCCCATCCTGGAGCCCCCCTCAATTCTAGGCAGACCAGGATGCCTCTGAATGTGTGAGCTTGGGCAAATTACTTCTCTGTGCTTTTCTCCCCATCTTAACTTTGGCAAAAATGGCTGCACTTACCTCCTAGGGGTGTGGCAAGGATTAAATGAGATAATACATATGAAGTCCTTGGAACAGAGCCTGGCACAGAGTTCACACTCTGCAAGTACTGGCTCCTGTTTTATTATTATTATTATTATTATTATTATTATTATTATTCCCCTCTCCTGCCCCGGGTGGGGGCCTGGAGTGTGATCCCAGGGGTGACACATGCTTGGGGTTCAGGAACAGGAGTCCTATGGCCTTGGGTTCTGTTCTGTTGCTTCTACTTTCTGTGTGGCCTTTAATAAGCTCTCTAATCATGCTCTGAGCCTCAGTGTGCCTCATCTGCAAAATGGGGATGAGAGAGTTCTACTTCTCAGAATGGCCCTAAGCTCAGTGCTCAACCTCGAGTATATGCCCACTCTGGGGCCGCTAGGATGCCTGGTCAGCAGACTGGGTCCCGTGTGCTTCGGAACACAGACCTGCTGCCTGGGTGGCCTTTACTCATGCAGAGAAACGGCCTTTGGATGCCTCATGTGGTTTTGTTTTATACAATTTGTCTACTTCGTGTGGATGTAAATGGCTATCTTGGAGGTCCCTGGGGATTGCTGAGCACCAAGGCCTGCCGACTGGATGGGGCCTTGGTCTCTACCGGGGACCCAACCCCAGTGATGTCCTCCTCTGGCCTCCTCTCCTCCAGCCTCAGCCATCTGCCGCTGGGCAGCTCCGCCCTGGCCCTGCTCACCCAGGGACTAAGCCACATGAGCGTCCTGCAGAGCCTCCGGTGAGTGGCCCAGTGACCCCATGGGAATGAGTGGGAGGACACACCTGGGGTCTGCGGGGACCGCCCGCCCAGGGAAGCACTAGAGGCATTTCCCTGAGGACCCTCTGTGACTCCTGTCCTGGGGACGTTGCTGCCCTCCCAGGTCAGTGCCCACCGCTCTTGCCTTCTGCTGCCACCAGCTCCCTCCCGCTATAGGAGTGACCGCCAGGGGCTGGGCCCAAATCCTGGAACAGCTCTAAATGTGCACCGTTCTCCCTGTGTGCTCGTTCACATTTCTGATTCCACGAGCTTGCGCTGCCTAGATTCTGCATTTCTAACAAGCTCCCAAGTAGTACCAATCCTGGGGGTCAGTAAGGACGGTATGGTCTCTGATCTGGTGACCTTGGCGTTCTTCCTGTGGGCCCCTGGCCACCTTGATTAACAGATATAACACATTCTTTTCTTGGGATTTTGCAAAATATAAAATGCGGCGACTACAGATAAACCCAAGAGACTTTGTGTCTCCCCGAGTCCCCTCCCCGACGTGGCTGCCTAGAGTGCGTGACAGATGAGGTCAGAGAGTTCTGAGAAGCATATCAGATGGGACTAGGTCATTTCATCCAAAATTAATTCTCCGAAAGGCACTTCCCTAAAGTTTAATTTGTGAAAAGAAGGAAAACAAAACAACCTTCAGATCCTTGACACAGGGCCTTGACAGTTTACCTCCTGTGGTTTGTTGGGTTTGGGTTTTCGCCACTCATGGGGGCAGGGCAAGGTCAGGGTGCAGAAAAGATCAATAAACTGGCTTTATGGAAAAGCCCAGTGTTTGCATTGCTTAGAACACCTTTGCCGGGGAGAAATGATTTGCCTGGATTACGGAGCCCCATGAAACTGGCCATTAGCCAGGGTGGCCTGGGTGTTCCCTGACATGGAGGCTGAGGCAGGGACTGGCCAGACGAAACAGTGTGGCCACAGCTCCTGGGCTGGGGGAGCAGGGAGCTCTGGGCTTGCGTTTCCGCTTTGCCTGGGAGTCACCAGCAGTGCGTGGCCAGTCATGGTTCCTCCCCGGGCTCAGTTTTCTCATCTGGACTCTGGGTACAGTCATCCCCACCTTACCTGTCCCCCTCCCCAACCAACCCCTGAAGTTGAGCATATGGGTTCCTGGTGTGTAAAAGCTTGGCAAACCTAACCTAGCACCTTCAAAGGCCTGGGCCTCTGCTCCTGACCAAGGCCTCTGCTTCTCCAGGCTGAGCAGGAATGGTATTTGTGATGTCGGCTGCCTCCAACTTTTGGAGGCTCTCAGAGCTGCCAGCAGCTTGAAGGAGCTGGGGTGAGTTGCCTCTCTGTCCCCCAACCCAAGACAACTTGAGCAGGGCGAGATGGGAAAAGCAAGGGGATCCTCGATTGAGTATGCTCTGCCCAGCCTATCCGCGTGCCTTCACCCGCTTCCCCCTTCACAACCCCAGGCCTAGACCGTCAGGAAACCCCAAGATGGGTTGTGAGATTGTGGGCTGCAGCAAGAGGGATTCAGGTCAGACACCAGGGAGAACATCCTGGAAACAGAAGACAAGGGTCGGAAGTCCTCACCTCAGACCGGTTGAGGGGCCTGCCTCAGTGTGAGCTGGGGCCTCTCTCTAGACATCACTACCCCTTCTGTGCTGAGAGGGGGGCTGTGGACGAAATGACATGGAGGGCAGGCGGATGGTTCCAGTCCTCCTGTTGTTCTCTCCCCAAGCTTGAGCCACAACCAGATCGGAGACTTCGGTGCCCAGCACCTAGCTGCCATCCTCCCCGCGCTGCCTGAGCTCAGGAAGATAGAGTGAGTGGTCAGGCCTCCTGACAGGGGCCCTCAGTAGCCATACCGCGGACGGAGAGACCCTGGCCCCGCCTCAAGCTGACCTTCCTGTGCCATCCTCAGTGTCCAAGCGGTGGGGCTGGGTTACGTGCGGGCCCCGCCAGCCGTGGGATCTTCAGCCAGCCCAGGCCCTGGTCTGGTCCTTCCTGCCCCCTCAGGTGGAGAGGGTCTACGGCGGGGGTGTGGTCTCTCAGGGCCCTAGCGGGTGCGCTCGGGTGGGGGGACCTGGGTATCCCAGGGTCTGATGTCCACCCACCCTCAGCCTCTCAGGGAATGGCATTGGCCCAGCTGGGGGAGTGCTGTTGGTGGAGTCTCTCGCCCTCTGCAAGCACTTGGAGGAGCTAATGTAAGTGTGGGTCCTGCTGGCTGCCCTCTGCCCTTCGTATCCCCTAAGCCCTCCTGGCCTTTGTGTTCCCCAGGGCGCCCAGGGCAACACGGGGTCTGGAGCCAGCCGGCCCGGTGCTCACCCTCATCTCTGTCCTCTTCCAGGCTGGGCTACAACGTCCTGGGAGATGTCACAGCCCTGAGGCTGGCACAGAGGCTGCCCCACCACCTGAGAGTCCTACAGTGAGTGTCCCTCCGCCGGGCTCTTCTGCAGGGCTAGCTGGGAGGGGTTCGCAGACAGCGCTGGGGAATCAAGGCCTCCACTAACGGAACTGCCAGCCCTAGGTCAGGTCGTGGTATGTGCTGGGACGGCCTGCCCCCGCCCTGCCCACTCCTCCCCTGCTTCGGGAGCCTGGGGCAGGGTGGTCAGGAGACCCAGCTTCGTCCTGGGTTGTGACCAGCGCCTTCTGGGCCGTGAGCCAAGCCGCTACCTGTTCTGAGTCTCGGTTTCCTTATGTGCAAAAGAAGTACCATGGTCTGCATTCCGTGTGTCCCTGAACCGGTCTCTGAGGGCGGGTGAGGCAGTGTCAGCAAAGGGCTGGACCACAGAAAAGCACCGGTTTCTGCCCCCGGCCTTGCCAAAGCCTCCCAGCAGCCAGCCCCAAGGCCGGTTGCTAGCTGCTCCGTTTTCCAGGCAAGGGAAACCAAGCCAAGAGACGCATGGAGAGCTTGCTTTACTGACACATGAAAGAGCCCCGCTTTGAACTTAGGATCTCACCCCTAAAAGCTGGGGGCCCTTAACACCGCCCCCCCCCGGAGTCCTGTGTGGATGGGGAGAAGGTTTGGGGTGACAGTGACCTGATGGTCTGATGGGGCGGCCTGAAACAATGCTGAGCGTGGGGGCTCTGGGAAGGCTCCTGAGCCCCACACCTGCCCACCTTCCACTCACCTTCTCCCCTTTCCCCAGCCTGCCCTCTAGCAGCCTGAGCCTAGAGGGGGCACTGCTCCTGAGCCAGGCCCTGGATGGACACCCATATGTGGAAGAGATTAGGTGAGTGTGGGCCATGGAGTGTGGGCAGAGGAGCAGCCAGGGCGGGTCTCGGGGCTCCTCTCACAGGTGTCTCCCTATCTCACAGCTTGGCAGTGAACAGTCTGGCGACAGGGGTCCCACATTTCCATCAGGGGCTCCCACTGCTCAGGCAGATCGAGTGAGTCGCCTCTCCTGACCACCTGGGGAGCTGGGGTTGGTGGGGAGGGAGGCAGCATCTGGCACCTGGGAAGGCTTTTGAAGGGACAGAGACCTCAAGTATAAGGAAGCCTGGGGCAAAAAGGGGCACCTTCCTAAGTCTCCCCCCACCCCCACCCCAGGCCACTCCTTTGCCTCGGGCCCCGACTGTGCGCGGTGGGCAGAGGCAGGCTGGCTGGAGATGCGGCTGACTCAGTCACGCTTCAGCCTGTCCTCTTGTTTGTCCCCAGCCTGGTTTCCTGTGAGATTGACAACCACGCAGCCAAGCCCCTAGCTGCCAGCCTGGTGCTCTGCCCCGCGCTGGAAGAAGTCCTGTGAGTGCTTGGAACAAGCCCTAGCGGGAAAGGGCGGGTGTCTGGGGGCTTGGCCTGGCTGCCCACCACCTTCCGGCCTAAAGCTCCCCGACCGGTCCCCCATCTGTAAGTGGGGAAGGTCTTAAGCCTCCTCTTGAGGAAATTTGAACATTGTGGCCATGAGTGATATTGGGCAAATCCATTCAGCCTCTCCTGCCTGTTTCCCCCACTGTGGGCTGGAGCAGGGCAGGCGGGGAGGTAGACTAGTGGGTCCCTGAAAGCTCTTTGCCCCTGACCTTCCCTTTGGGAGGTGGTTGGGTAGATCACCTCATCTGGTTTACAGAACCTCGATTTATAAACCTCTTGCTCGTGGTGAAGCATGCTCCCCACCGGCCCCCTGCCTGTGCCCACCCCCCTCCTGGCAATCAGATACGGTCTGGCCTTGGGCAGCCACAGGGGCGAACCACACTGAGGACTAGCCTGGGACCCTGACCACACGATGGAAGAAAATGCTCTTTCCTAGGGTATAGGACACAGGGGATTCCAAGAGGGTATTAGGTTTGCATCTTAAAGGGTTTTTTTTTTTTACATTTTTTATTTACATTTAATTAATTAACATATAATGAATTATTGGTTTCAAAGGTTCAGTTTTATACCCACTGCTCATCTCATCATGTGCCCTCCTTAAAGCCCATCACCCAGTTACCCCCTCCCTCCACCTCCCTCCCCTCCAGAAACCCTCAGTTTGTTTCCTGTGATTAAGAGTCTCTTACGGTTTGTCCATCTTAAAGGTTTTAATCCTTCTCATTACATGACACCAAAGAGAAAGTCTCCAGATCCCTGCTAAGGCATCTTTAACACCTAACACTGGTGCTTCTCCTGATTTATTTTTTACTTGATAAGCCAAGAAATAGTGTATATGACCATGGAGCGGATAATTATTTCATACCAAAGGTAAATCAGAGATGAGCCAGTGCAACCTAATTGCTGCGGTCTTGAAATATCACCAGCCAGAGAGTGCTTGAATTTTTTCTGCTTACGTTTTTCTTCGTGATTCTCCCTTTGTAACCAGCAGGGGGCAGGCCACAGGCTCAGCATCTTCGGAAGGACGTAGGTTCAGGCTAGAAATGATTACTATTGTCTGTGCTGTATTTGTCGTTGTAACTGCCTTCTGTTTAGGATTGTCAACGCAGGTTTCCCATTGATAGTAGTGATTAGTATTACTAAGATTAATCTCTTAAAATAAAAAAAAAAAAAAGCAGAGGGGAGGACCACTTTAGAGAAAATGGGGTGCATGGATATGATGCTGAAGGCACGTGCATGGTAGAAGTTTGCATCAGGACGTTGTTGCTGCAGACCATGTGCTCCAAATTCTCTGGACAGCCAGCTCTCAAGCTGTCTGGGTTCTTGAAAGATGACCAGCGCAACAAGGGGGTTGGGGAGAGGAAGAGACTTATCTCCACCCTGAAAAGTCTTCCACACGAGCATACAAGCACCCTATCAAGTGGCCTTTCTCACACCTGCGTGGCAACCTCCTTGGTCCCCAGCCCTCCGCACCTGCCACCATGTCTCTACCCCTTGACCTCACTGTTTTCCTGCCACTGACCTTAGGACCCCTCCCCTGCAGGCTGTCCTGGAATCTACTTGGGGACGAGGCGGCTGCAGAGCTGGCCCGGGTCCTGCCGAGGATGAGCAGGCTGAAGAAAATGGAGTATGAAGGGCACATCCTGGGAAACCAGAACTGGGAAGCATGCCAAGGGGAACCCCCGTCCTTGGGAAAACCAAGAGGCCACTTCCTGCCACAGAGCAGGAACTCATGGAGTTGCACATTCTGGTCCAAGCCCCTCTCAACCTTAGGTCTCCCTGGGCCCCTGGCCTTCAGCCTTCCTGCTGTACTGTGTTAGGTTCTGCAAGCATCTTGGCCTGGGGGTGGGGCATACAGGGAAGCCCATCGCCTCCCACTCAAGCCATTTCTCTTTCCCCTTTCTCTGCTATCTATTGAAAAGCTTGGAGAAGAACCAGATCACAGCTTGTGGAGCCTGGCTCCTGGTTGAAGGGCTGGCACAAGGGTCTGGCATCCAAGTCATCCGGTAAAAAGGGCTCACGGTGGGGGGATGATGGGTGGGAGGCCACACCAACCTCTATAATATAAGGGGACTCCCTGTACAAAGAGGCAAGATCTGGCTTGAGGATTATCAGAGGAGACTTGGTTCTCTCCACCAAGAATTTGGTGGAGAGAACACAGACCTGGATCAAATCCCAGCTCTGCCATTTGCCAATTATGGAACTTTGTGTCAGCAACTCAACCTCTCTTGACTTCAATTTCCTCATCTGTAAAATGGGCTCAATGATAGTATCAGGGAGTTGTTGTGAGGACTAAACAGTTCTATACAGCACTGAGCACAATGCCTAGCACATAGTAAGCACTTAAAATGATAGAATCAGAACCACCACATATAGCCATATAGGTTGTGCACTGCACAAGAGCATTGCCTCTGTGGGACACCATTCATATATTGGTATGTCAGATTTCTAGTAAATGGTAGTGAAGTGGCTTGTTCAATAGAAATGAATATTTCATGACAACTTCAAATGATGGAAGTAAAGTGTCATGAAGAAGGGGAGTTTTTCCTTATTTGCACGAACGTGTCATATGAGTGTGGTCCTGGCTGGGATCATGAGCTCCTAGGGATGAAGACTGAGTGGGAGAAGTCAGGAGGTGGGTGTGGAGGATATCCATCTCCTTAGGGTAGCCATGCTGGTCTAACCTGCCAGGTAGCTCTGGGCATGGCTCTTCCCCGTCTTGGGCCTGGGTCTCCCCATCTGTAGGGGATGGAGACAAGAGGATGGGCATGCCACTCCTGGTGCTCAGTGCCTGTCTCTGTGTCCTGCAGCCTCTGGAACAACCCCATCTCCCCCGATGTGGTCCAGCACCTGCAGAGTGAGGAGCCCAGGCTGGACTTCGCGTTCTTTGACAAGCAGCCGCAGCCGCCTCGGGGTAGTTGAAGGCCCTCCTCAAGATCCTTTGAATTCAGCCAAGTGAAGCCAACTTCCACTGACCAGGACAGTGGGCTCAGGAAAAGAGCCTCCACTGGGGGCCCCTGTGTGCTGCCCCAGGAGGGAGAGGCACATTGGTCTTGCTACGGTCTTCAGGAAGGGACCAGGAGCCTCGTGTGGCCAAAAGACTACCCCGTGTTGCATGTGACATGCATGACCAGTCAGAGACATGTCACACAATGAAAGTGTCATGATGTGATGTGTGACACAGAAGATCACATATGGCAGAATTCTCTGTGACGTTACATGGAACTTGCAGCGTGGCCTGTGGGTCAGTGGGATAGGTCCTGGTACCACCACGTGGCAGCACACATGATCCGTGGTTCGCATATGATATGTGACAGATGCTCATCTCATAGGACTTATGACTGGCCAGATACCCGCAGGCTGGTAGAAAATCTAATTTATTACTCTTTAAAATCAAGTATATATTTATACATTGCACTTTCAGAGCAGCTAAGCCAGGGAATGTTCTCCACCCAGAAATGGGATGGGGAGAGTGTCCAAGCACTGACTAGCCCAGTGGCCTGAGGGCCAAACCCTAGACTCAGCTATGAGGCTTTGGGATGAGGTCCGTCTTGCCTCAAGCCTCGGTTTTCCCATTTGTAAATGGGACGACTCCCTCCTCTTAAACCCCAGCTTCCAAAGACTTTGGGCCCAGATCTAGGGACGGTCCTCAGGAACGGATGGACCCAGTCTGACCTATGTCCTGGAAGAAGCCTTGTCTAAGGATGTGGGGGTAGGCACTACTGGGATAAACAGGCAAGGCCACTGGGTTCAGACACTACCTCAGCAGGATCTGGGTGAGCTCCCAGGGGCTGCACGTGCTACCTAACATTATTTCCAGAAAGGCCCAAGGATGGCCATGCCACACTTGAAGACAAATTTGAACAATAAATGTGGATGGTGTCCCAGCCTCTACCCTAAGTGTGATGTGTGCTGCTAACTCACCAAGGTCCAGAGTGGTTCACCCCCTGCCCCAGGGAGAGCAAGACAGACCACAGAGAGGTGAACTGAGAGCAACACTGGCCCAGGAGTCAGAAGACATGGGGTCAATTCCAGACTCTGTCTCTGCTTGGTCACAGGCTCGTGGGCAAGCTGCCTACCCACTCTGGAATCAGCAGTACTGTGAGAGTATTACAGAAACTCAGAGTGTTAGAACGGTCCTTTGTTTGACTTGCATGCTATTTAAACTCTTTTCGGAATCAGGCATCAATATTTAAAAGTGGGAGCTTTTACATAAATCCAGATTTTCAGCTTTCAGTTAGGCATTGGTCCCCACATTCCCACTCAAGGGAAATTCGTGGAGTCATTTGACCGTGCCCTTTAGGTATGGCACACATCTCTGTTTGCCACAGTCCTCACCACTCCCCAGTGTGTCCCCTTCTCCCTTTTGCTGCTTGCTGGGTCCTACTGAATGCCTGGGCTCTCAGCCCTGGGCGGGGTGGGGGGGGGGGGGTGCCGCTGATGGGTGGTATGTAAAAAAACATGGCTTGGGAAGTCAGATGGGCATGGAGTGGACTGTGACTTGACTCCTTGCTGCTCTTCGAAAACAAACTATTTCTGGACATGAGTTAGTAATCCCCCCTGGTCCCCAGGACTTTTGGAGCCGTCCAGGAAGCATGGTGTACAAAGTTTCTGGGAGGCAGCAAGTACCAGTTACATGCTAGTTTCCTTCCCCTTTTAGGGTTGAATATCATATGAGGTGAAGAGATGCTTGAAATGACAGGAGAACAGCACCCACTCCCTGTCACCGGCCTGTGGGCTGAACAGGTTGATGGCTGGAGAAGCTTTCCTCCAGAACAGCACCCCGTTGTAAAAAGCATGCAGGCGGCGGTGCAGTTACCGCCTACCACCACTAGAGGGCAGGTTGGCCCACTAGTGATTTCCTGAGACCGCTTCCTTGGCCATTGGGCCCAGAATGAGGTTAAGAGTGATGCCAGCAGCGGTTCCCACCTGGCCTAGGAGCCTGGGATGTCCTGCCTGCTGGTGGCTTACCTGGGCAGCTCAACCCTGACCTTTGCCGCCCTCCACGTTGTCTCTGGTCCCCCGGCAAGCATGAGGAGAAAGTCCTCCGGCCAAGTGCCAAGCATCCACACCCCTCAGGAGGACACGCTTATCGGGCCCGGGTCAGAGCACACCTGGCACCGGATGGTGTCATCCGCCTGGTTGTGGGGGAGGGGAGGGTCAGGCAGGGGTTCTAACAAGTGTGCCTGGAAAACTCGAACCCCAGATTCTGTCTTGCCTCCCCCAGGAAAAGATAGCAAGGTGACCGTGGGCCCTCGGGGTGCCCCTTCCTACCCAGGGGGCCCTGTGCTGTCTTCTCTCTTTCCCCAGCACTGGAGTAGGAGTCCCTCCAAGCCTGAAGATGACTTGCCCCATGGCTGAGGGAGGAACAGAGCACCAAGCCGAAGCTCTAGGCCAGGTGAAATGCACACCGGGAGGGCCTCAAGCTCGGGGACACTCTCCATTTGCTGTTCATTCGTTTTACTTGTCCCTCCTCTCCCCTTCCGCTCTGCCCAGGTTCTTAAAACCCCAAGAAACTTTCAGCAGCTGCCCTGAGATTAACAGTCCCTTCAGCACGGCAGACCTGGCTGGCCAAGCCCACTCACCTTGCCCATTTCATTCATTTTTGTCTTCTGCCACCTGCCTGCTGGGAGGCCCGGACTGCCTTTCTCTCTAGCATGGATGAGGTCCAGTCTCCCCACCTCCTTCCTCTGAAGAGTAAGCTGTTTAAATATCTACACAAAACCAACACAATTCAAAGAAAAGTAAGGCTGGGGCCAAGTGAGCAGTGAAATGAAAAGGGAGGCCCCAGCTACCTGACGAGAACGTTCTCCCCTGGAATGTGATTGGGCCAGTAGGTGTCCATGTCTGTCTGCAAGGCTGGGAGAAGCCTGTTCTGCAACTTTGTCACTTGGCCTCTGTCCTTTCTGATGGGGGTCACCATCTCCCTTCTTGTCCCCACAGGCCTCAGATCCTCCCAAACTGCCCCTTCCGTCCTGTCCCCAAACACACCCATCTGAAATCCATGGCCCAGGCCAATACTTCTCGAATGATAAAGTCACAGTTATGGAAACTGTCACACGCGTGGAATCATCTGGGCATTTTGTTAACATGCGGGTGCAGGTTCAGCAGGTGTCGGGCGGGGCCTAGGATTCTGCCTTTCCAAGAAGACCCCCTCCCCAAGTGATGTCTGTCCTGTTGGACTACATTTAGCTTTGCGAGGCTGTCGACCAGGGAGTGGGGCTTACCCTGACTACAGGTTAGAATCACCGGGGGAACTTTTTAAAATCCCTTTTTAAAAAACAGAGTATTGGGGCGCCTGGGTGGCTCAGTCAGTTAAGTGTCTGCCTTTAGTTCAGGTCATGATCCCAGGGTCCCGGTATGGAACCCCACATCAGTCTCCCTGCTCAGCGGGGAGCCTGCTTCTCCTGCCTGCTTCTCCTTCTCCCTCTACCTCCTGCTCCCCCTGCTTGTACTCTCTCTCTCTCTGTGTCAAATAAATAAAATCTTTAAAAAAAGAGTATTTTGAAAGCCCCCCAGGCAATGCGAATGTGCAGCCACAGGTAGGTGGGGACTCAAGGGTATGGAGTAAGTGGCTTCTGGGGGAAAGCTCAGCAGGGCTCTGCCCCTAACCCCCTTCTTTTGTACCGAGGATCCTGGTAACCTTCTCTTTGCAGAGGAGGACACTGAGACCCAGAGATTTTTCCCCACTTGTCCAAAGGCACGTAGCTAGTAAAGGGTGGTGCCAGGAATCCAGCCTGGGTGTCGTGACTTTTGTTTTCGCTCATTTTCCCCTCGAGTTTCAGTGAGATACACATGACATGCAGCACCGACTGAGTGAAATGATGACCACAATAAGTTAATTAATATCCAGGATCTCCTAGAGTTACAAAAAGAAAAAAAAAAAAGTGAGAAAGAAAAATAATGACTTTTTTTTTTCCTTGAGAGGAAAGCTCTTAGGATCTACTCTCTTAACCACTTTGAAATTTTTTGCGACTCAGTCCCGCAGGGGAAGACCCAGTTTTCTCATCTGTGCAGTGAGAAGGCACAAGGACCCACTTTTATCAGCACTGAGAAGGTGACCTTCTGGTTAATCCTCCCTCGGGGAGGGTTTTGAACCCTCTGTCACCTGGCTTGCCTGGTTATTGTTCTGTAGGGCTTCCACCATCTGTGACCTCCTCTAGACCCATAGCCATCATCTGGGTAACAATCTAAGGCCCACTGACAAAGGAGAAAACGGAGGTCAAGGTCACAATAGCTGGCATTCAGCAAAGCCACAATTCTAATCCTACACCGGAGCAGGAAGCTGAGGTGGTCCTGGCGGGGTATTTAACGGGTCTGCAGGTCTGTGTGTCCTTCAGGAAGCCCCCGCCAAGTCTGGAGGGCTGGGAATTCTACCCAGACCTGCTCTGCCCCCAACCTCCCTGCAGGGCCAAGGCCAGGCTGGAGGGCGGTGGCCCCACCCCAGCCAGAGCTGCACATGCCCTCTGGACACATCCCAGAGCTTCCTGGAAAAGAACAGGGCTCCTTTGGCAAAGATCCTCCCAGGGCTGGTCTCAGGAAGTTCTGGGGACAGCTGGTCTGCCTCCTGCTCCTGGCAGCCACCCTGGTGAGGCACCCCGCCCCCACCCCATGTGTCTCCAGGCCTCTAGCCTCCAGAACGGGTGTCCTCACTGGCCCTGGGCCTGGGCAACTGTACCTTGTTGCTCATCCCACACAAACTCCAGCCCAGCCCAGCTGCCCAGAAAGTGACCTTTGCCCTGAGGAGGAGAGGACTGAAAAGGAGCTTTCCCTAGAGAACAAAGGCCAACTGGGGTCCCCAGGTTGAGTGCCTAGGACAGAAGCATCCAGTTTCCTGGGCTGTGCCTGTGGTCCGCACCCCCACACGAATATTTCAGCACAAGGTTGGGGCGGATGGAGGTGTCTGGGGCTGGCTGGAAAGGCAGGGGGTGCCTGAGCGTCCTGAGCCTAGAAGCAGGGCTCCCTGCATTACAGCGACCACAACTCTGGAACTTAAAGACAGTCCCGATGTCTAGGAGTGCTTGGTACCCTTCTAATCACACAATGGTCTCTCTGAATTCCCACAAGCATCCCAAGAAGTGGATACCAAATCTATCCTCCCATTGTATTGAGCAGGAGACTGAGACCCAGAGGAATTAATGATCTCACCCAGGCAATAATGACAGCCACTGGGATTCAAACCCAGAGCCATGACTCCACGCCTGGAATCTGGCTCTGGAGTCAGCCATGTGATCCTCCAGGGGATGTCTCCATCACGGATATGTCTCCGTATCAGCTCCCTGTGTGGCAGATGGTGTTCTCCAAAGACGGCCACCGCTGTATCTCCCATAACAGTGACAGTCCTCTCAGAGAGGAGGGTCTATGGAGAGAGCTGGTGACTATGGCAGAAGTGACATCGTATGACTTCCAAGGCTAAGGTTCTATAAAAGATAACAAGGCTTCCACCTGGTCCTCTTGGGATGCTTGCTGCTCACCCTTGGAAACCAGCCGCCATATTCCAGAGAAACCCAGGTCGCACCGACGCTCATGGACCACTCCCGCTGAGGTCCAAGCCAACAGCCAGCGTCAACGGCCAAACATAGGCCTTCTAGAGAACACTAACCCCTCTTGTGATCTGACTGCATCTGCTTGAGAAATCCTAAGCGAGGACCACCCCAGCTGAGCCCAGGTGAACCCCCACCTTCAGAGCCTTGAGAGATAGATTATAAGGTTTGGGGGGATTTGTGATGCAACATTAATAACTGGGAGCCCCTCCATCCTCTACCCCCTCCCACACGTCTGAGGCCAGCCAGGGCCTGGTACGCAGTACTCTTAAATTGAGTGTCTTAAATTCACACTCAAGTGTAGAGGCAACCCTGGTTGTTCTCATCTGTCTGTCCAGACAGCCTGGACTGTGGACATAAACACCCAGACAGCAGGTGTTTCATACACGTGCACACACACAGACACACAAACACACACACTTAGACCTATTTCAGAAAATCAAGGCCTTCTGCTTTTGCAGAGAGAACCCCATGTAGGCGAGGAAAGACTCCCTTCAGCACTGAGCTGTGACGGCCTTGCGTTGTGTGTGCATCGAATGTAGAATCAACACATGATGGTCAGTTGGCCTTCGTCGGTTGACCTCTGGTCTCTCCTGCTCCCTGGTTTTGTATTAGACATAACATTCATCCCTTTGAAGTCTACAAGTCAATGGTTTGAGTATACCTACAGCTGTGCAACTCCGTCATCTAAGTTCAGGACATTTTTAATCATCTCCCAAGAAATCCCCCCCCCCTTTTTTTAAAGATTTTATTTATTTCTGCAAGAAAGAGAGAGAGCACACGAGAACAGGAGCAGAGGGGAGGGCAGGGGGAGAAGCAGACTTCCCACTGAGCAGGGAGCCCAAGGCAGGCCTCCATCTCAGGATCAGGAGATCATAACCTGAACCGAAGGCTGACGCTTAACCGACTGAGCCACCCAGGCGCCCAAAACCCTCATTAATAGCAATCACTCCCCAGTATCTCCTCCCAGGCCTAGACAGCCACTAGACTTCCTTCTGTGCCTGCGGACTCGTCTAGTGTGGACATTTCATGGCAATGGAATCACACATATGCACGGTCTTTTGTGACCAGCTCTTTTCACTTAGCATCATTATTTCCAAGTTTGTCCAGATCGTACACATGCCACCCCCTTCTATGACTGAATAATATCCCATGGTGTGGAGAAAGCTCATTTTGTTTATCCATTCATTGCTTAACGGACATTGGAGTTGTCCCTACTTTTTGGCTTTTCTGAACTCTGCTGCAGTGAACATTTGGTAGGAGTTTTTGTTTGGACACAGGCTTTCATTTCCCTTGGGTAGATACCTAGGAGGGCAGTTGCTGGGATCCCTGACCTTTATTAAATTCTGTCCCTGTGGCCAGGGATCCAGGATCTTCTTCACCCTGGGCAGACCCAACTACTTCATCCTTCGGGGCTCCTTGGGGAAGTCTGACTTCTGTGGCTGAGTGGGGTCTTCTGGGCCACCCCACCTCCAATCTTTGCACTTTTCACCCAATAATACAATTACCTGGGTCATGGGCTTGGTCCGGGGAGGTGAGGAACTCGAGGGGAGGGACGCTGCTTGGGTTCACCATAGTTCATCCCAGGACCTGCCACTCCTGTGTCTCTCAAGCAAGGAGAGGATAGGGATGCTGAGGGCCAGATCAATCAGGCAAGGCTTCCTGGGGGAGGTGGGGGCTGTCGCTAGTATGTCTATGGATTGGTTTGCCCCAAAGCTGGGCTGAGAGGGCTTTGAAGACTTAGGTGGAGGAAAGGTGAGGAGAGCTTGGAGAAAGGAAGGATGGATGGGGAACAGGCAGGCAGAGAACAAAGCTCAGAGCCCTGGGGTTTCTTAGTGGCCGCCCCTCCAAGGCTGCTAAGTGCCTGTGACTCAGACTGGAGGGAGGTTCACAGGCTGCAGTGTGAGTCTCTTAGTTAACCCTCTCCTACCCGGAACGGAAAAACCACAACCCAAGCACGAGGTCCTTGAGCCGCAGGGCCAAGGGCTTTGGAAGTGGCCGTGAGATCTCCCACAATCTGGTTAAATGGGGCTGAGCCGCCGTTGGCCCAGATTTTGGGGGGTGTGTGTACAGATAAATACCGCTGAGTGGTCTGCAGCGGGAGCGCCCGGAGGCGATAAATGCGTTTCTTAAGAATTGATGCTTCTTCTAGGGTAAAAGAAGGCCTTCACAGAAAAGGGGGACTCAGGGCCAGGGCCTCAAGGCCCCCCCTTAATTACGCTCCCGCTAACTATCCCCAGGCACTGTTGAAACTGTCTTTATCTTAGCGTCTCTGCCAGAGAAATATGTGTCATCTTCCTAGTGTCTGGCGACAAGAAAATGCCGAGCTCTTTTACTACGGGAGGAGGGGGAGACTCTGCGGTCCTAGCGCGGCTCAACGCAGCCCAGAACCCAGCCCTGCCGCGTACCCCCGAGGGCGCAGCTCGGGGCCCTGGGGGTCGAGGCCACAGGCGGCGCGCTGGGGCCCCGCAGGCCCGAGCTGAGCCCACCCCTCGGTTCCCGCGCCCGCGGCCCTGAGCGCACGGTGCTCGGAACTCGGAGGTGCCCGCGGCTCGCGGCTCGCGGCGAGGCCAGCCAGGGAAGGTGCGAACCAGCCGCGCTCCGATCCGCGGAGTCCCAGCCACGAGCGTTCGGACCCTCGGATTCCGGCCTCGAGCGTTCGGACCCTCGGGTTCCGGCCCCGGCCGTTAGGCCCCCGCGGCGCCGAGAGCCCGGAGCGCTAGGGCGCGCCAGCCACGGGCTCCGAGCTGCGGGCGGCGGGCGGGACAGCGCTCCCGCTCCGCCCGTGGGGAGTGCTCGCCCCTCCAGGAAGAGCCCGCCTCGCCACCCCCCTCCCTCCCCACCCCCGCCCCTATCGGCCGGAGGGAGGAGCCCGAGCCGCCGCCGCCGCCCGCCCGCCCGGGAGGAGCGCCGGACCCCGAGCGGCTGGGAGCGCACGCGAGCTGGCCGGGGCCGCGCGGGCAGCGCCCTGAGCCCGTCCCGCGCCCGCGGGCCCTGCCGAGCAGGGGAGCGCCCCGGGATGTTCCGGCGGCCCGGAGCGCGGGCAGCGGCAGCCGCGGCCGCGCCGTGAGGGCGGCGGAGCCCGCGGGACCCGCGGTGAGTGGGGCCCGGGCGGGCCAGGGGCGGGCGGGGCGCCCTGGCGCCAGAGCTAAGTTCGGCCTTTGGGCTCGGCTTCTGGCGCCAGTGGCGGGCTGGAAGGAAGCTGGGTTCCGCCTCGGGGGCCGTGGCGCCCCGAGCCCCCGTCAGCGGGGGGCACCCACGCTCGGGCTCTTGGGTGACTCAGCTGCGACCCGGCCACGCGGGGGCGCTCCAGCTGCGCCCCGGGGCAAAGCCGGGAGGGTGCGGGAGGAGGGTGGCGCCCCTCGGGGTTCGAGCCCAGCTGTTTAGGGACTCGCCTACCTTCCCCGAGGAGTCTGGGGGCGTCCGGAAGGTAGAGTCCCCGCCACTGTAGTAGCTGCCGAAGACTTGGGGTCGGGCTGGCCCTTGGCCCCCGCACCCTGCTCTCAACCCCCAGTACCCCCGCCCCAGAGCCCTGCGGGAGAGCCAGCTCCCAGCCCAGAAGAGGGAACGAAGGGAGGGAGTGGAGCTGGGCAGCTTCCCAGAAGTCGAAGTGTGTTTGCAAACTAGTTTTTTTTTTTTTTTTTCCGCAAAATCTGTCTGGCACCTGTGTGGTTAAGGGGGTGGGGTGGGGGGACATGGGGAGAGAGAAAGAGCGAGTCTCCTGCTTCCTTTCCTTTCTCCGCAGCCCTGCTTTTCTGAGAATAGAGGTGTCTTACTCCCCTCTTCCCATCCCATTCCCCAGCCCCCCCCCCCCCCCCCCCCCGCTTCCTTGGACAAACTCCCCGGCAGGGCCTCCTTTAAGGGGGCTGTGATTTGCCCAAGATCAGGAAGGGGAACTGGAATCCAGGGCTCTGGTAGCCAGGCTCATGCTGATGCCAGTGATTCTCCCAGCCCTGTTATGTATTTGGGGACAGTGACACCAGCAAGGGATCTGGGAGAATTACAAGCGGCCCTTTGTTTTGTCTGCCCTTAGTTTTTGCTTGCCTTAGGGGTGTGGGCTATCACCCATGGGTGGAGTGCTTTTTCTGTTCCTTGGGCCCCCCACAGCTTCAGTAACTGGGGGGAGGAACCCCTTTGTAACCTTCAGCAGCTGCTGTGGCCAGTCTTGCTGGGGCCTGAATGGCCTTGGGTAGGTGAGCTGGGGGGCCACTCCTCCCCCTCCGAGTCTCCCCCGCTTATCTGTAAAATGGGCTAATGGTCAAGGACCTGTGTGCCTGGAGGCAGGGTGCAAACATAAGGAGTGGTTTTATTGCAGTCCCTCTGGCATAGGGCCCAGTGTGTTCTGGTACTGCCCCAGGCCTGCTGCCCTGCAGGCCTCTGTGGGAGGGGCCCCCCCCCCCCCCGGGGCAGGTCTGGCCAAGGAAAGAACCAGGGACTAAGAATATTGACAAACGGATTCTCCTTGCCCTCTGCCACTTCCTCTGTGTGTGTGCCTTCTCACTCGCTGGGCTCAGGGGTTTTTTCCATCTGTAAAATGAAGCACACTATGACACATTCCAGTTTATAGGGTTCCTGGGAGGCTGCAACCGGAGAACAGGGGTTCTGCAAAGTGCAGTGTGCTTCATGAATGGCATGTGCAGTGTTTCAAGGTACCCCCCCACCCCGCCCTGGGGCCATGAAAATTAAAAACTCAGGGAGAAGAGGGCCAGGGATAGAGCCTCAGTGTCTCTACCTGTAAAGTAGTAAGAATGATACTCTGTATACCTTTGTCATCTTTTAGGGTAATTGTGTATTTATTTAAAGGGAGTTGTGAGGATTAGACGACAAAGGGGTCATGTGCCATCGCTGTGACTCGTCTGGTGACAAGCACTCGGTCACTGTTAACTGTCAGTGTTGTTATTCCTGGGAATATCCATAAGCCTGATGAGAGCATTTAGGATTCCTTCTGGGGTTTTCTCAGGCCAGACTCTTCTCCCTTCTCCTGCATCCTTCTTGGAGAGAAGAGTAAGAGCCAAATGTCAGGCTTCTGGACTGTTCAAAGTGCAGAGTTCCGAGTGGGCAGGTTCTGCCCAACAGAGGAGGACACTGTGAGGGATGGTAGATCTGATTGTGTTCCCATTTTAAGGAGTGACAGAAAACAAAGAACATTCTCTAAGAATTCCTTCACTCCTGTCAGAGCAGGGAGCATTGTCCCCAGGCAAGGTCCCCTACTGAGAAGCCCCCAGCCCAGGGCCAGGGTCCCAGCTGCCCCCACCCTCCCCCCCCTTCCCCAACCCTTACAGGGCCTGCTGGATCAGGCGCGACCATTTCAGGACTCCAGCCCCGTCTCCTTTGGAGACTTGGCCTCAGAAAGGGGGCAGGATTCCCTCCAGTCCTGCCCAGTGCCCTGCAGAACACAGGATGGGGTCCGTGGGAGCCAGGAGGCTGGGTCACCCTAGGATCTCGGCAGGCAGCAGCTGGAGAAGAGGACGGTCATATCCCACCCCCACTGTCCAGAGGGAGACTTGGGTGTTCTGAAGGAGTCACAGCTTCCTGAGGTCCTGTACTGCCTAAGAGCTGGGTGGGGGTCTAAGGTGCTTCCTCGTTCTCAGCCGGCCTCTGCTCCCATGGTGGGGTCAAATGGACTGACTGTGCTGTTCGGTGTTGTTTGATGTTCTGGAGTTTTCTCCGCTGCTCTCTCCTCACCTTCTTCCTCCAGGGTCTGAGATGAGGCTAATTAGCTGCTAATTGCTCACTCCCTGGGTATCACCTCGCTTAATTTTTCTCAGGGTGGCATTAACCACCTTCTACAGTCACCTTATTTATTCGTTTGTGTATCTGCTTATTATCTCTCCTCTTCCCAAAGAGTGGCAGCCTCAGACGGCAAGGACCGTGCCCATCTTGTTCAGGGCCCTCTTCCTGCCCTGAGAGAGGTGCTCCGTAAATACACGATGGATGTCTGGGGCTGCCCCGCACTGTAGCCTCCCGTCACAGGGGCCCGTGATGTGGGCTGACAGAGCCCCGAGGAGTCGTGACTTTGCCCTCTTGCGTCTCTGGAGGCCTTGCTGCTCAGCCTGCTAAGTGCTGGGGGAGCGGCCTGGGGCCTCGGGCTTGCTGATGGACGAGGAAAGGCAGAGGAGTGGGATTATTTGCCTGACACCCAAGGACCAGGAGTGGAGGAGATGGAGGTAGCCGCTGCTGCCATGGACTCCCTCCCCAGGGGACTGAAGTGTGCTGGGGAGGGTCACCCACTCCCCGAGTGACCTGGGCTACAGCTCTTAACCCCCCTGACCGCAGTTTCTTTGTCTGGAAAATGGCGCTCCTTACCAGGAGCACTCCCCGCTGCTTTCTTCATGGGGTTCTTCAGGCAGCTTTGAAAGGGCTTGTAACCTAAAGAGGGCTGCGAGTCCTTTTCCACCAGTGGCTTTGGGCCCCATGTTCTGTTCACTGTAGTGCTGCCCGGTTGTCACTCAGCAAATATTTATTGAGCAGGTCCTCTGGGCCAGGGACAGCACTGAAGCCAGGGCACCGACATGGAGCTCAGAGTGGAATGGGGGACAGAGAGAGGCTGCCAATGACGAGGCGGCAGGAGGATTTCACATAGTTGGGGCGGGGTGGGGGAGGTGCTCGGTGAGGCGTCAGGGAGGCCATGACATTCGAGTAGACATGCTAATCCATGGCAGTGGTCTCTGGTTCATGGCTGTATCCCAGCTGTGCCTGGTGCCCAGCAGGTGTTCCGTGGATATTTTTGAATGAATGAAAGAGGGAGGGTGCCCTAGACAGAGGAGACAGCACAAGCAAAGGCCCTGAGGTAGGAACATGCTTAGTGTATTCTAAGAGCGCTCTTTCTCCATTGGTGGCTCTTGTATCTTGCTGGGAGCTGGGGTCTTCTGGCTTGCACGCTGTGCCTGGCTGGCCGCTCCCCGGGATGCAGGAGAGAGCATGCTCAGCTCCCCTCAGATGACGCCATCTGACCCCTCCCTCCTTTTGGGCCGCAGCCATCTTTCCAAGTCACCCTTGTGGCCCCTCGGGGTGGGGTGTGCTTTGCACCATGAATGCAAGGATCTCAGCTGCCTGGTGTCGCACTCTGGTTTGCCATGGACTAGCCGGATGACCTTGGGTACTGTATTAGTTTTCTAGGGCTGCTGTAACAAAGGACCCCAAACTGGGCAGCTCATAGCACAGAAATATCTTCGGTTTTGGAGGCCAGAAGGCCAAATTCAAAGTGTTGGCAGGGCCGTGCTCCACTAAAGGCTGAAGGGGAGGGCGCTTTCTTGCCTGTTCCAGCTCCTGGGAGCTGTGGTAGCATCACTCATTCCTCTCTCTGCCTCCTTCCCTTGGTGCCTCATAAGGACACCAGTCATATTGGATTAAGAGCCCCTCCTCCTCCCGTCTGGCCTCATCTTAGCTAATTACATCTGCAGCCGCTGTCTTTCCAGAAAAGTTCCCATTCTGAGGCACTGGGGAGTTAGGATTTCAACTTAGTTTTTAGGGGAACATAATTCAACCGCTAACAGGCAGTTTCCCTAACTTCTCTGTGCCTCAGTTGTCCTATGTGTAAAATGGGGTACTAGTGAGAGGGGCCGTGTCCTGGGACTGCAAGGAGGCCACAGTGGGATGCCGTAAGCCTCAGGACAGGACCAGGCACCCTCAGCCTGCACTACTGTTTCCTTCTCAGGGAGGACCCAGAGCCCAGGAGCGGATGGTGATGCCCTTGACCAGAAGGGCTCACTGGGGAGGGCTGGGCCTGGGGTAGCACCTGCCCTCTGGCTCAGAGAGGCCTATCCCCACTATCAGGCTGAGGGCTGTCTGGCTGAGGGCAGCCCTTCAGTGTGGCAGGGTGTGGGCTGGGCAGCAAGAAAGCCACCGAACTAAAGGACGCTGTCAAGGAAAAGTGGGGGAGATCCCCACGTGCTGAGGGGTGTGAGCAACGGTGTCTCGCCACCCTGCAGGAACCCGTGTGGGGACTTGGACCTGGGTGAGCCCAGGTGACTTTCAGGGTAAATCAGCCCAGAGATTCTGCGGGGGGAGGGGGGGGGTGTTGGGGCAGAGCTTGCGACCGAGGCCCAGAGCAGCCCAGGGAAGACTGAGGGCTATGTGTAGACTCCTCAAGACCAGAAGGAGCCCCAGCCCTTCACAGGCAGGGAAACTGAGGCACAGAGAGGGCAAGGAACTTGCAAGAGTTGACACACTTTTGGGGAGCCCCCGTTTCAGTCTCCCCGTGGTAGTCCCTGGATGAGCATGGGCACCCCAGGGAAGAAGGAAGGGCCCAGGGCTGCTCCCGTGCCTGAGGCAGCCCCTTCGAATGAAGCCAGGTGGGAATGACTTCGGCTGGTGGCCACCATCACCACGCCCTCTGTCCTCCATTAGCTTGGTTTAGCCTCCGAGCTCGGCCCTGCCGACTCCCAAGGTCCCTGAAGTACCCTGTACACCCCAAGGTGCATCCACACCCGTCCCCTGTCACGCTTCCTGGGAGGCGGGAGGGCAGCCCGTCCCTTGCCTCGCTTGGTGGAAGAAGGAGCTGAGGCCTAGGAGGGAGGAGGTGGCGGGTGGCAGAAGCAGGACTTAACCCAGCGCCTGGCCTCCCGGAGGGGGTGGGGAGGAGCATGGAGGCACCTGGCAGCCTGCTGTGCCCGCTGCGGAGCCATAGGCTGGTGAGACGGGCCAAGGCTCTTGGACCAAGGTTGAGCTGAAGCAGGGAGGCTCCCTTCCCCAGGGGCCAGAGCTTGGTGATTGGCGGGGGTGGGAGGAGGCTGCAGTCGGGGTGTGATCTGGTGGAGGCTGGGGGGCTAGGGGGCATCAAACCCCTGCTGCAGCTCCCTCTCGGTGCTGTCTGCGGCTATATTTATCCCTGTAATGGCCTAGCTGCCGCCTGTCGGGAGTGCCATGCCTTCGCGGAGGTAGAGAAGTGATTGGTGTTGAGATGCGCCCGCCACCTGGGCGAGAGCCCGGCACACTCTCTGGGGGCTGTGTGCCGCCTGGGGGGACCGGTACAGCCCCAGGCTTGCAGGGAGGGCCCAGGGGTGTGAGCGGCTCGGGGCTGGACTCCCCTTTCCCCGCAGAACCGGCGCTGTGGCTGGGGTTGGTGTGTACCTGGAAGATGGGACCAGACCTGCCTGGAGCCTTTCAGCTGGGAGATTCAGACACAACTCATGATTCTGAGATCCCGGAACTGGCCCGTCGGGCATGCTGAGAACCTATGGTCCCCTTCCCCTTTTCTCACTTTCAGGAAAGGACAGCGACATTTCCTAAGCCAGTGGTGACAGTGTCAGTGCTTCCTGCCCAGGACCAGGGTCTCAGGAGGGGCTTTGTGGAGGACTCCCTGAGTTTTTGGTTTTACAACATTTCACTGAAGTATAAAATGTCCAGAAATGGAGCGGATGTCCCATGTGTACAACTCAGGGACAGGCCTCCAACCAAAGCATCCATCAGCAGCACCTGGGACCCAGGAATGGAAACATGACCATCTCCAGGGCACCCCTCCTGTGTGCCCCTCCGCCCTGTTTGGTTACAAGCACCCATTCCCTCACCTGTCCCACCACTCTTCTGACTCCCAACAGCATAGACCTGTTTTGCCTGTTTCGTTCCCTATAAAGGAAATCAGACAGGACCGGGTACTCCTTTCGTCTGGCTCTGTTTGTCCGGCCCCATGGTATAATCCACGGTGTGGGGGGTCCCGTTTCCTTAGCTCTCCTCCCGATGATGGGCGTTTGGGGTGTATCCAGTTGGGGATCCTAGGAATAGTGCTGCCGTGAGAGTCCTTGTCGGGGGGGCCTTTGGCAAACACGTGCGTGATGTTTCTGCTGGGCGTTGCTGGGTCATCACGGGATGTGTCTGTTTACCTTCTGGAGACCCTGCTGTACATTCCTCCAAGGGGGTTGTAGCAGTCCACACTCCCCCACCCCCAGCAGCCTCATCTCCCTCTTGGTATGGTCAGCCTAGGGGTAGTGGTTGGGTGTGAGGGGGACACCGTGGTATCAAACAGTTTTGCTGAGCTGAGTTTGAAGAATGAAAAAGCCAAGTGAATTAGGGGGAAGGGCACTCCCGGCAGATGGAACAGCATATGCAAAATGACCGAGACACGCAGACATCCAGCCAGAACTTGATGTTGTGGCCAGTGTAGCTGGAGCCAGGAGTGTAAGCGCTCTGTCAGGGAGCTTGGGTGTTGTACTGAGAACAGCCTGGAGCCCCAGAGAGGTTTTTCTCATCTTGAGCCAGCCCCTACAGTGTGTCAGGCCCTTTTTAAAAAATTTATTTATTTGACAGAGAAAGAGATCACAAGTAGGCAGAGAGGCAGGCAGACAGAGAGGGGGAAGCAGGCTCCCTGCTGAGCAAAGAACCCGATGTGGGGCTCGATCCCAGGACCCTGGGATCATGAAGTGAGCTGAAGTCAGAGGCTCAATCCACTGAGCCACCCAGGTGCCCTGTGTCACTTTTGTACTTTCTAGTTGATGGATAAGAAAAACTAAGATCCAGAAGAACCAAAGGGCTTATCTGAAGTCGTCTTAGCAGAGGCTCTGGGATGCAGACCCTTCCATGCCTCAGTTGGCTCATCTGGAGAATGGGAGCGGTGCTAACACCTCACTCAAGGATGTCGTGGAGCTGTGGACGACAGTATGTGGACCACACTGTGCTCCACACAGGGCTGGGGACAGGTGTGATTATTACTCTCAGTTTATCACTACTTCCCATCAGTGTAGCCGGACCTGCCTCCTCTCTACCCTTCCAGCAGGCAGAGTGGGAGTAGGCCCCCCTAGCTCCTACATTCAGGAAGGGCTAGCCCAGAACTCTAGCCCCAGCACCCTGTTTTCCTGCCCCATGTGGGTCTCCTACAGGCTGAAGTTTGTGGTGATGGTTAATTTTATGTGTCACCTCGGTGAGACTGTGGTGACCAGTTGCTTGGTTAAACACTGTTCTGATGTCCCTGTGTAGGTATTTTTAAGATGTGATTAACATTTAAAGCAGTAGATTTTTATTAAAGCAGATTATCCTCCATGATGTGGGTGGGCCTCTTCCAATCAATTGAAGGCCTTTTATAAAAGCAAAGATCTTCTCCAAGAAGAAGGAATTCAGCGCCAAGACTTACAACATAGAGGGACACCCAGCTGGCAGCTATCTCTGTTGGGAGAGCATGCGGCTCCTGATCTTGGGTCATGAGTTCGAGCCCCACGGCCGGGGTAGACTTTATCTTAAAAATAGATCTATCCCACAACGTGGAAGTCTTGTCTAGTTTCCACCCTGCCTGGCCTGCCCTGTGGATTTTGGACTCAAGACTGCCAGTGTCACCTCTGACTGACCTGAATTTCCAGCTTTCCGTCTTGTCTTACAGATTTAGAATTTTGCAGCCCCCACAACTGCACGAGCCAATTCTTTAAAAGAAACCTCTTTCTCTATATATAGCTATCCTGTTGGTTCTGTTTTCTCTGGGGAAGCCTTATACAGTTGCCATTTGTATTCTTGGATCGTCTCATCTAGGAAATGGGGCGAAGGAGGCCGCTTAGATCTGGACACAGTCAAGACACGATCCGACCCCAGAAGTTCAGCTAGTGAAGCCATCAGGGCCAGCCAGCAGCGACCAGGCATCTGGTAAACCGAGGGTTCTGGCCAATAGTGTTACCCTCTAGATGGGACATGGCAAACTCAGAGATCTGCGGAGACCTCGCTGGGAGCAGTCCTGGTAGGAGGACCAAGTAGGACATGGGCCTAATTATACCCAGGGCAGGCCCGCCTAGAGCGCTCCCCCAACCCCCGTTCCGGGATGTGGCCAGCCATGAGGCGGTCATATTGCAAGCTTGGATCCAGGAGCCCGGTGCTCGAAGTGTGGTCTCAGAGGGGGCAGCCTCAGCATCCTGGGGGCTGGCAGGAAACGCAGACCTGGAGGTCCCTCCCCAGACCTGCTGAATCAGAATCTGCATTTTCATGCGATGCCCCACCTAACTACCCCACTGGCCCCGTGTATACTTTAGCCCACCGCAGAATCACCGGGAGGGCTTGTTAAAACACAGGTTGCTAAGTGCCACTCTAGGGATTCTGACAGAGCAGGTCTGGTGGGGCCCAGGATGGTGCATTTCTGACAAGCCCCCGGGGAGATGCTGAGGACCCGGGGACACACATGGAGCCTGGGGCTACCACCGCTGGAGCCTCTGCTATCAACGATCAGACCCCACGGAGCGGGCTTCGCTGCATGGCTGAGAACCCCAAGGCACCATGTGGGGCCTGAAGCCGTTACCCGCTCCCTGGCCCCACCATCCACCACCCTGCCCACCACCGGCATCCCAGCACCGTGCCTTCCGGTTGAGAAGGGGAACCTAGAGCCGTATTTCTCAACCAGTTTTAACTCTCAGGCCCCTTTGACATAATCTGTACACTTGCAGGTCTCCCGAGGTTTCCGGTCTGCACCACCTGCCCCCAGCCATCAAGGATTGCTGGTAAATAGCACCAGCTATGAGCTGTCATTCTAAGCGCTTCCCTTCGTGCACTCGCTGTCATCATTTTATAGATAGAGGGGGAAACAGAGACCAGAGACATGGAGTAACTTGCCCAGGGACGCACAGCGGGTAAATAGCAGAGCCAGGGATTCAAAGTCCGGTGTCCTGAGTCCAGAGTCTGTGCTCCTCACGGTCGCCAGTAGCGATCAGAGGACTGAGTCCCCTTCCTTGTTCCTGCCACCGGCCAGACTTCATAGAGCATTACTTTCCATAGTGAGCACGGAAAACAGCGTTTCTTTCTTTCATCTTCTAAATATCAAGGTGAACATGCTTTTTCAAGGGGCACGTTGCTGACCTGCGCCCGAAGTCCCGATAGGTGGTCCCCTGGTTACATTTGGCCCATGCTGTCCTCGAACTGAGAATCCCCAGAGTGAGGGCTGCTTCCTCCCGTGGCACCTCATCCCCACCCTTTGTCTTCCATCCCCTTTTTTCCCCAGCCGGCTCCCCCTATCTCCAGCTTGGCCATCTACCTCCGCAGCCCCACTGCCCCCCTCCCTGTGGCTGACGCTCTTGGTGTCTCCCCGGCACTGCGTGTCTCTGAGTTGGGACCCCTCCTTGTCTCGGTGTCCCTTCCCTGTCGTGAGTGGGGTGTGCAGCCCGGCTCCTGGGTCCTGAGCCGCTAGGGCCGATAGTGGGCGGAAGGATGGAGTTGGGCAAGCAGGCCTTTGGCCTTGACATCATCCTTCCCTGTTTTAGAGAAACCACTGCCCCTTCTGGGTGAGGCCCTCTCCTGCTGGTCTCTTAAAGCAATCATGAGGGTCTACAGTTTGTGACGTGTGCCAGGAAGAGGTGGTTGTGATTTTTCTGACATTAAAGAGTCTGCCTAGTAAGTTCTCTCCCTCCCTCGTTGGTACATACTTATTCAGTACTCATTATGTGTGCTTGCTACCCGACGTGCTGGGGAAGCAGTAGTAATCCCTCCCTCCTGGACATTACATTCTAGTGGGGGGGGGGCAGGCAGACAATACACAGACAGGTAGACAAGTTAAGTGAGTGTACATTGCAGTGATCTATAAAGGGAACTGCAGGTACCAGGCTGAGACAGAAATCACATTAGCTCCGGCAACCAGAAAAGGCCTCTGACTACTAAGACCCATCTTGTGAAGAGCATTTCTGGCAGAGTGGATAGCAAGTGCAAAGGCCCTGAGGCAGGAGAGAGGTTGGCATGTTTACAGAGCTGGAGGAGGCCCCTGTAGCTGGGACAGGCAGGGGGAGGGGGAAGGTGGCACGAGATGGGGTAGAAGCCTGGGAAGAACTGGGGTTTTATGTGGCCTGGGAGGGGAAGCCACTGGAAGATTTTCAGGTAGAAGTGCGGTAGCATCTGCTTTCCACGCGTAGAGACTCTCTCTGGCTCTGGGTTGCTCAGGGAGATCTGGCTGGGCCAACGCAGTGGAAGTGGGGCGATGAGGACATTGCTCTGCACCCTGGAGGTGGAATCTGCAGCAGGTGTGGGATAGATGGGGGGCGAAGGAAAGACCAAGATCAAGAATGATGGGTTCCTAGGTTTCTGGCTACAACCCTAAGGTTCTAGACCCGTGGTTCAGCACAGTTTCCAGATCCTGTCCTGTCCTGCCTGAAGGGCAGGATGCATGTAGGAGCTGGGGCCAGGGGACCCTGGGGGGGTGGCTGGGGAGGTGCTGAAGCTTCTGTGTCTCCTTCATTACTCCTCATCGCTGCCCATCAGGGAGTGTTTGTGGAGGGAATGAATGGGAATTCCCAAGCCCTGCCCTCTCTTTGCCTCATCTGTAAGAGGGACTGACTACTGGTTTCATATCCCCGCCTTCCAGCTCCTTCCCTGGGGATCTGGTCACCCTGGAAGGCCTGTGCCCACCTGGGCCAAGAGTCAGGACTACCTGCAAATGGGCCCTGGCTCCCCATGCTCCCCAGGCAGCCCGTAACCTCAAATTACCTGTGGGGCGGGGGCTACATTAAGGAGGTTTCCACTTGGCCCAGATGCGCATGGCAGGCCCAACCCTCCTTTAATGACACCTTGTCCGTCTGCCCTCCTGCTGGAGTAGGAGGGGAGCACCCCCCCCACCCCCCCCGCCGCCCCAGCAGAAGCTGTGATTTCTTTTTCCGTTGCGTCAGGCCTCAGGGTCCGGCCCGCCTGCCCGCTGCCGGGCTGGCACAGAGGGGCCCCCTCTGACCCTTGCCTGCCCCAACTCCGGACATCATGTGCTCCCCATTTCGGGGATCCAGAAGCTTCCAGCCAGAGGGTGAGTTGGGGATGGGGAACCTGCCAGCTCCCGGCCTGGGGGAGAAGGACCCTTCCCCTTCCCGCCTCTTGCCCACTCTAGCTAGGGCCTCCCAGCTAAGGCTAAAGCAGGTGAAGCCACCGTGGGCTCCAAGAACTCGGCCCAGCCTGACCCTCCCCTGGGACCTGGCCCTTCGGGCCATGCCCTCAACCAGGCCAGAGCCAGCATGGGGTAGGAGGAGAGCATGGTGACACTGGAGTGATGATGGTGCCTTGGACGTGGGGGAGGGCAGGGGAGAAACAGCCCCAAGGCGTTCATACACGTGTGTGCCTTTGCCTCTATTCGTCTGGGGCACGCATAGACACGTGTATGTGACCATACGCGTGTGTGCATGCACAGGGGGGTCCCTGACACGCCTCAGGATGAAAGCAGATGCCTCTGACTTGGCAGCGGGGGGAATGGGGTGTGAAGGGGGCCCGTCAGGTGGAGAGGAGGCAGGTCAGCAGGAACCCACCCCATCAGGGATGACCCCAGAGGTGGAGACAGTGTGACTCCAGAGGAACTAGGGTTCCCTTTGCCTGGGCTGACTCCCCTTCGTTCCCGCCCTAGGTCTGAGTTCCTCACCATGCTCGGCTGTCCCCTAGCCCTGCCTGGAAGGCCACTGATGGGCCTGGGGGGGCCTGGAGACCCAGCTCATACCCTGCCTCTGTGGCTTCCTAGCCCTGAGACCTTGGGCAGCTGACTTCTACTCTCTGGGCCCGTTTCCTCCTCTGCAGAATGGGGCTGACTGTGGGAGGCCATGCCACCTCCAGGTGGTTGCCAACACACATGGGCGATCCCTCCGCCACATGGTGAGGTCCATTTTGGACGTCCCTGTCCCCTCCCTTTCCCTCCCCTCAACCCCTCCTCCGGACTGGGTTGAGGATTTGCTCACCCCTCCACCATGGGGAGGGCCACCCAGCTGCACATAGGGAGAGTGAGTGCACTTTCTCCAGCCCTTCCAGTGGAAACTAATTTTTACAGGACAGGAATAAACCCCGCGGGCAAATTGCAGTGCTGTCCTGATGCTCTGGGCTCGCGTGACAATGATGAGGTTGTAGGACAGACGGTGGGAGGGAGGGGGTGACGGCTGACTCTGTCACTGACCCGGATCCTCCCCCGTCAGGCGCGCCCTGGGGTGCGCCGTGTCTGGAGAGGAACAGGGGCCTCTGACGCCCTCCCCACGCTCGCTTAGGCCTCCTGTGCACTGGGGCCTCTGTGTGCCGGCCAGAGGCGGGCGGGCATTCAGGATGTGGGCTGCGGCCGGGGTCAGAGGGAGAAGGCCAGGCCCAGCTGGCCCGCTGCAGCTTGGTCATTCCCGCCTGGCTGACAGCCACCTCCCCGCCAGTCTCCCTGCTTCCTCTCCACAGGAACATCCCCTCCTCACGGGGGCTAGAGTCAGCCATTCCAGACACTAATCAGATCATGTCACTTCCCTGCTTCAGACCCTCCCGAGACTTCCATCACTTTCAGAATTAAGCCCCTCCTGCCCCCCCTGCCCCCCCAGGACTTGGCTGCTCTCCACTGTCAGCCGGACTGTGAGAGCTGAGGCTGTGCTAGGCGGCCTTCTTCCCGTAGGATCCCAGTCCCGGTCCGGGGCCTGGGACCTAGTAGATGCTTAGTAAATACTCTAGAGTGAATGACTGACGATTAGCAGAGGGTGGGTTCAGTTTGTAATCAGCGCTCAGAAGCTCAGTAAGTTGGATCCGCGTCCCCCGCTCACGGGCAGGGCAGGGCTGGTCACCCGCTCAGTAGTGAGGGGTGACATGTTAGTCAAGGAGCTGGAACCTGACCTTTGTGGGTGAGTGGGGGCTAGACTCATCCACACAGTGACAGAGCCTGTGGGAACTACACACGAGCTGCTGGAAATAAGACCCAAGCACTGGGGTCTGGGGAGGGCTATGTCGTGATGTCTCATGGGCAGATGAGGAAACTGAGGTACAGAGGGCTTGTCCAGGAGGCCTTGTTATGGGTAGAGCCCAGAGCTCCTTTCCTCTGCCCCCTGAGATGGGTTTCTCTGCACTTGCTCCAGATAAACTTGGAGAGTAACAGAACTGCTTTAAAGTAAGCACATGCCAGTAATTAGCTGTGATAGCGGAAGGGGTACAGAAGGGCTCTGTACATGGAATTTGGGGGAAGTCATGTGCGAGTGAAAGAGTAAATTCTGTCTTGAGGATAAAGACCAACTCAGGCAGAATCTGAGGAATGTGGAGGGTCTGTCCGTTTACTAATTTATACGCTCATCTTTTTGATTCAACACGCATACACTCAGTGCATCCTTGTGCATCAGTCACCGTGCTCGCTAATGCCCGGGATACATAAGACGAATAAGACTGCAATGAACAAAGTCAGATTTCAGATAAATTATCAGGAGTGAGCTTCCTAGGGGCCAAAGCAAAGAGGGAAACCCAAGCTATCAGAGGCTCCACTGTAGCCACAAGATGCCAAAATGTTAATTGCTCAGGAGAAGCCTAGGTTTTCCCAGCAAAATGAGCATCTTAGATGTGCGTGTTCACTGTGATCTGTCGCCAATCTGACAGGGGTGACTTGGCCTTGTGTGTGTCTCACACGTAAAGATTGACCGACGCAGATAATAACTTCAAACTAAACCTGCCCACCGGAGGCTCATTTTTCTTCATTCTCCTTTGGTCAAGCTTTTGCCTTTGTCCTCCCTCCATAAACACACCTGTCCTCCCATCTCCCTACCCCAATCCTGAAGGTCAGAGGGTGACACCGCCTCAGGATGGAGTGGTCCAGCAGATGGCTGTACCCTCGCTGATCCCCACTTCTATCCCCCAGACTGCCAGGAACTGCTGCCACCGCCGCCAGCCCCCATGGCCTACATCCCTAGTGGGGGTGCCCCGGCAGCCGGGGCGGCCCCCGTGGGCTCCCAGTATTGCGTGTGCAAGGTGGAACTGTCAGTGAGTGGCCAGAACCTGCTGGACCGGGACGTGACCTCCAAGTCTGACCCCTTCTGTGTCCTCTTTACAGAGAGTGATGGCAGGTGGATTGAGGTGAGGCCCCTCCATGTGCTTCTGGGGTAGGTGGAGGGTGGCTGGGTTGCTGGGGAGGAACTCCCACTGGATCCTGGGACCTGGAAGGTAGTTGGAGGGTGGCCAAGGGATTACTTAGAAGATTGTTGCTTTTAAAATTGAATTTTAGAGGAGCGCCTGGCTGGCTCAGTCAGTAGAGCAGGCGATTCTTGATCTCAGGGTTATGAGTTTGAGCCCCGCTTGGGGTGTAGAGATTATTTAAATAAATAAAATTTTATTTGTTTGTTTTTAAAGATTTTACTTATTTACTTGTCAGAGAGAGAGAGTGCAAGTGAGCACAAGCAGGGGCAGTAGCAGGCAGCGGGAGAAGCAGGCTCCCCACTGAGCAGGGAGCCTGAAGTGGGGCTCAATCCCAGGACCCCAGCATGACGACCTGAGCCGAAGGCAGATGCCCAACTGACTGAGCCACCTAGATGTCCCTAAATAAATAAAATTTAAAAACAAATAAATAAAATGTATGGATGTTACTACTTAAAATGATATTTGTGTTTAAGTTGTGATAATTCGGAGACTTATATTTATACTTTTATTGTTTTATATTGGAATATTTTTAATTAATATAATAATTATAGTTAAAACCTTAGAGTTTTATAAAATGCCTTCTTCCTTTTTTTTTTTTAAGATTTTATTTATTCATTTGACAGAGAGATCACAAGTAGGCAGAGAGGCAGGCAGAGAGAGAGGGAGAAGCAGGCTCCCCGCCAAGCAGAGAGCCCGATGCGGGGCTCGATCCCAGGACCCTGAGATCATGACCTGAGCCAAAGGCAGAGGCTTAACCCACTGAGCCACCCAGGTGCCCTGCCTGCTTCCATTTTTATATTATTTTATTTTTTTTAAAGATTTTATTTATTTATTTGACAGAGAGAGATCACAAGTAGGCAGAGAAAGAGGGGAAGAGGTTCCCTGCTGAGCAGAGAGCCCGATGCGGGGCTCAATCCCAGGACCCTGGGATCATGACCTGAGCCGAAGGCAGAGACTCAACCCACTGAGCCACCCAGGCACCCAGCCCGCTTCCATTTTTAAAATAACTTTCCACATTTACTCCTAAATGAATGCACAGTCAGTGAGGAGCTGACAGAGAAATGGGGAACTCAGGCTTTGGTCCCAGAGCTGGAGCCTGACCCAGGTCTGTCATTCCCTGCTGTGTGGTATTGGGCAAGTGGCTGTCCCTCTCTGAGCCTGTCTCCTCATCTGTGAAATGAGGTGTTTTTTTCTTCCCCTGCTTACCTTGCAGAGCCCCAGAACTAGGCAGGTGGATGGTACCAAGGACTTCTGAGCTGGAAGACCTTGGCCCGAGGCCTGGGGAAAGATGCAGCTTGAAGACGGATTTTGAGAAATCCAAACCATTAATACTTCCAAGTCCTAAAAGTTGCTTTGTTTTTCCTTTTAAAAGGGGTCTGTGTTCATTGTAGTAGATTTAGAAAAGACAGACCTAAAGAAAGCAGAACAGTGGGAAAGCTGCATGTCAGAGAGAACTGGTCAGCGGTTTGGTGTCTAGCCTCCGAGGTGGTTTTATGCGTGTGTAAAATTTCCAGAATATGTATCTGTGTTTAATAAATCTTCAACTGAGCCACACAGTTGGGCATCCCACCGAGCAAACTGTGGCTTACGGGGAGTGTCCACAGGCGTTGGCTCCTTACGATGTCAAGGAAATGGTGCTCAGGTTGTTGACCCATTTTACAGAGGGACATCTCGGGCCCGGAATGGGTAGGGACTCCTCTATGTCACCCAGTGCATTGGTAGCGCAGCCAGAAGTGGGAATGGGTGGAGGACTGAAGCCAAGTGCCTGGGGCATCCTGGTCCCCTCTGCCAGGTCTCTGGAGCTCCCCCCACCCCTCAGGGAATGGTGTCCCCCCCACTACACCCCACCCCTGGACAATCCCTCTCTCACCCAGGCTGGCTGCCCTTGCTAAAAATAGCCCAGGGCCAAGACCTCTTCCATCCCTGCTGCTCCAGCCCTCGGAAATGGACAGGGTGGGAGGAAAAATCAACATAGCCCGGGCCCCAAAATAGACCATCACCCGGACTCTGCGGTTTGGGGCCTCCCTGTAGAGAGCCCAGGAGGCGGGGTTCCTGTCCCAGCCCCACCACTGACCCACAGGACAAGGCCCTGCCTTTACCCAGTAGATGGGGGGGTATTGGGCTGTGCAATGCCCAGGTCCCCTCCTTCTGTCTCTTCTGCCTCTCAGTTTCCATGTAAGATGTGGCTTAAAAAAAAAAAAGGGTTCTTCCAAGATAAAAAGGATGGAAACCACTGAGATTTAAACCCCATTGTTTTACAGAACTGGAAACTGATGGCCTGAGGGGAAAAGTGGCTTATTGTCTGTCACTTAACCCAGGCAGACACGCCTAGAGCTCTTCCCCCAGTACCTGGTATGGTGCCAGGGCCAAAGAGTTCAGAGTGTCAGCGTTAGAGTCAGACCTGGGTTGAAATCTTGATACTGCACCTTTAGCTGTTCAACCCTGGGTAAGCCCCTTAACCTCTCTGTGCATCAGTGTCCTCATCCGTGAGCTGGGAGTAGTACCTGGCCATGCCTAGTGTTCAGCCAGTTTGCAGAATGATTCCGGGGAGCCTGGGAAGGCTCGAACCAGCTGCCTGACTCGGGCTCCTGTTTCCCTGCCCCTCTGCCAGTATGACAGGACGGAAACCGCCATCAACAACCTCAACCCTGCGTTCTCCAAGAAGTTCGTCCTCGACTACCACTTTGAGGAGGTGCAGAAGCTCAAGTTCGCCCTGTTCGACCAGGACAAGTCCAGCACACAGCTGGACGAGCATGATTTCCTGGGCCAGTTCTCCTGCAGCCTGGGCATGGTGAGCTGGGGGGGGACCAAGGGCAAGGCAGTCCCCACCCCCAACATCACGCTGCTCCTAAGGCCAGGGCAGTCCCTTGGAGCGAATCTCCCCTGCCGCCTGCTTTCCCTAGCCCCATCTTCCTGGATGGCTTCCAAGGAGGCCCTGGAAATGCAGCCAGCCCTGGGGGCCTGCCGGTACCAAAGGGGGTCAGTGGCCTCCTGCTTTGGGGCCAGGCTGAAAGAGTTCTCATCAGAAAACACAGCACCCTGCCAGCCAGCTGTTGCCGCATGGGAATGGGGACCCCGCGTGGCCAGAACTAAAGGTTCTTTTTTTTTTTTTTTTTCCTTTTTTAAAAGATTTTATTTTTTTTATGTGAGAGAGAGAGAGAGCAGAGCAAGAGTGAGAGAGCACGAGCAAGGCCAGGGGCAGAGAGAGAAGCAGATTCCCCACCGAGCAGGGAGCCCAACGTGGGGCTTGATTCCAGGACCCTGGGATCATGACCTGGACCAAAGGCAGATGCTAAAGTGCTGGGCCAGGCGCCTGGAACTTGTGATTCTTAGAAATAGATCAGATGTCAGACGGAACATCTGACTGGCAACGAAGGCAGCCACGGAAGTCCGTTTTGGTGGCTGGCTTACTATGTGAACTCGGGCAACTTCCTGTCCCTCTGGGGGCCACGCTCCCCCGATCCCGCTGCCCCACTGCGTTCTTGGTGAGCATATGGAGTCGGGAGGTTGCGGGGCTAGGAGCCCCTCGTACTAACCATCCTGATGGCTGTGTGTCCTTGGGCGAGCCCCGCGCCCCTGAATGTTACTTGGGGCTGATGATGACCACCTAGCTATGGGGCTGGTGGGGGAAGTGGGCACACTGAAACGGCCTGGACCTTCCAGGAGAGGGGATGGAACAAGCCAGAGCTGACCACTGTGAGAGAAACAGAGGGTGTCGCTGGGGTTTCCTGCCGGGGGTCCCCGCTCTCCAGGGGTAACAGGGAAGGGGGGATGCTGCAGGGTGAGTCAGCCTCCCTGATACCCTCGCAGCCACCCCTCACCTGGAGAGAGGAGCAGGTGGCCAGGACCTGGGGAGAGCTGCAGTTTGGGAGGCAGGGGGGCGGGGTGGGGGAGGGCTCTGGACAGGATTGGAGTTGGGGGGAGGGCTCTGGATTAGAGCAAAGGCCCCAAGGAGCTTCACATGGGCCAATCCACAGCCCAGCCTTTCTCAGCTCCTGGTCTTCCGGCACCCTTGGGCACCGCCAGGGGCTGCATCCACAGGGCAGGGGAGCCAGCGATGGGCAATGAAGGCATAGAGCAGGTGGTCAAGGGCGAGTGTGGCCTGGGGAGGAAAACCAGCATGGGGAGTGGGGGGCATGGGAACGTGCAGGGAGGAGCACAAACACTGGCATCCCCCCCCCACCCCACCAGAAGCTGAGAACCAGGGTGGCCCCTGGAGAGTGCGGGAATGGGGTGTACAGAGACGGTGGAGGACCGCTCAGCACTGTGTTCTGCTTTCCCCTGTCTATGCGGTCTTGCTGGCTGAGCACTGTGTGAATGTCTTCCATACATGGAGCATGAAAATCTAAGGGGAGTCAGGATGTGACCTCCATCAGGAATTGCGCCCTGTGGGGGTGGGGGGGAGCCTGTAGATGGCTTCAGGGGAAGCTGTGAGGGGGCTCGACTCCCTGCGGTACCTCCAGAGGCGACCCTTGCAAGAGCCTTGGGGGGCAACCCAGTCAGTGGGGGTGGTACTGAGGGGGATTCCAGGCCCGCTGTTGGCCCCCCGGGCAAGTGTCTTAACCTCTCTGGGCTGCCCAGTGGAGTTAGTAATGGTTGCTGGCTGCCTTGCGGGAGGACAGTCACGTGAGGGGGGAGCTGTAGCCTGCGTGCTTCCATCTGTGTGCTGTTAGTGGTGCCTGCTGAGCGGTTTTCCTCCCCACCAACCCTCAGGAGCACCACTCTCCTCTCTCCCGCCCCCCCCAGATCGTCTCCAGCAAGAAGATCACTCGGCCTCTGCTGCTGATGAATGACAAGCCTGCGGGGAAGGGCTTGATTACGGTACCAGCCCCCTCCCGCGCTCCACACCTCTCCGCCTCTGCCCGCTGCCCTCCCCCATCAATGGGCTGCTTCCCTGGCAGATAATCACCAGCTTTGTTTGGAGTAAAAAGGCCCAACTTACAACTTAGCAACAGGTCTCTTAGCAACGGGCTCCTGGCTCCACAGATGATGTATTGGGGGCGGCCAAGCTGGGAGTAGGGGCTTGCTGGAGGCCCCTGTGGCCTCTTCCTTGTCCCCAAAGGCCACCAGAGCCCTCCTGTCAGGCCCTCCCTTCCTGGCCCTTGCTTGCCCTCCCTAGGGGGTCTTTGAGAAGCATGTTGCCCCGCCAGCCCCTGGAGCTCTGTTTATGGTTGCCGTGATCCCAGCCTCATGTGGACCCTTTGGGCAGATAAGTCCTGGGTCCTCGCAGACTCCTCCAAGGCCGGAACCCTGTTTTACAGATGAGGGACCTGGAGCCCAGAGAGGAAGTGGCCTGGGGCAGTTAGGCTAGTGAGGCTTGCCCAAGGAACTAGGCTGGAGGGGGGAGGCTGAAGCGCTAAGTGCTCATCTGTAGTCCCCCCACTGCTCTGGGGCCTCCCCGGCTGGTGGAGCTTTGCATTCAAGGCTGGGATGAACCCCACCTTGCTTTACTCTCTGGGTTCCAGGAAAATTGAATTTTTTTTTTAAGATTTTATTTATTTATTTGACAGATATTACAAGCAGGCAGAGAGAGGGGGGAGCAGGCTCTCCATTGAGCAGGGGGCCTGTTGTGGGGCTCCATCGCAGGACCCTGAGATCATGATCTGAGCAGAAGGCAGAGGCTTAACCCACTGAGCCACCCAGGCACCCCCAGCAAACTGAATTCTTAGCATACCACACATATCCCAGATCTGATCTTCATCCACTGTTTCCGCCACCTGGAATGTTTCCGCCCATCCCCCACCCCCCACTTCTTGGGGTTCAGAACCTCCCCATCTATATACCTTCACTAGCCAGCTCCCTTCCACCTGGAAGCCAACCCAGCAGCTCCCTCTCCCCCCGCAAGACCAACCTGGTACAATGCCCCCCACCCCTGCATTGCCAACGGGCCACCCCAGACCTCAGTTCCTTCCTCTGTGGAATGGGGCCAATAATAGAACCTCCCAAGGTTATTGAGCAAGGTTATTGAGCAAGTCTCTGCTGGAGGAAAGGAAGGGGAGCCTAGCATCCAACCCGCTTCTATGTGTGGTTCTGGAGGGTCCAGGAGCTTGTAAGTGAAGCTGTCCTGCAGGTGTGAGGGAAGAGGAAGTCTGAGCCGAGAGAACCCAGCCCACTTGTGTTGCACTGGGCCCAAGGGCTTTCCCTGCCACTCTGTGGGGAGGGTTGAGAGAGGCCCAGAGAAGGCAAAGATGGCCCCAAGGTCACTCAGCTGGTCCATGGCCGAGGGCGAAGGCATGAAAGACAGATGGCAGTATGAGCTGACTGGACAGCAGAGGGAGCTCAGGTGACTCCTGTCCCTGCCTTGGGCCTCAGTTTCCCCAGCTATCCAGTGAGGTTCTTGGAATACCCTGTGCCTTGGTGTTTTGAGGTGGCTGTGCTCCCGGGGTCTGGAATGGGGGCCCGGAGGTCCTGTCAAGCCGCTCCCTGGCCAGCCCTTCCCAGGGTTCAAGACCATCTCTCATGGCTGGTAACATGTCCTCCCATCTTGAGCCGCACGGGGTCACTTCTGATTTCTCAGATTCACATGGATTACCCCATTTTCCAGAAGGTAGACATGGAGGTTTTGAGAAGACGAGAGAGGCACATCCAGGGTCACCTGGTCCTACCCCTCTTCTTCCCCTTCCCAGCCTGGAGAGCTGACCCCTAGGTACCTGTGCTCACTGCCTGGCAGGATGCCAGGGGGAGTCCAAGGGGGCAGGTCCCAACCCTCACATTCCTCTGGCCTCACAGATTGCCGCCCAGGAGCTGTCGGACAACCAGGTCATCACACTCAGTCTGGCGGGCAGGAGGCTGGATAAGAAGGTGAGGCAGGCGAGAAGGGGGTTCGCCATCAGGGAGCGGTATCCATCCCCCAGCCCAGGGTTGTGGGGCCTTGTCCTGGTGCTTCTGGCCATCACGTTTATCGCCCCCCCATCCAGCAACAAGTCCATAGCTCAGGCCATCCCAAATTCGGACCTCTTCACCACTGAGGTAATGAGTTTGCCATTATTTAGAGGTGTTCAGGACATAACTGGCAACCCAATCCTGAGGACTCCCTATCTCAGTGTAGATGCTGGGGTAATTATAGTAACCTACAGGGCCCCAGTCGGTGTGTCCTTGGCACCCCCTGACTTCATCCCCTCTGCTTTTCCCACCTTCATTCTGCCTCAGCCAAATCAGCCTCCTTGTTGTCCCAGGATTTCACCATGCACCCTCCTGCCTCAGGACCTTTGCACTTGCTATTCCTGCTGCCAGGGATGTTCTTTTCCCTGAATATTCCCCGACACTTTTTTTTAAAGATTTTATTTTTATTTATTTGAGAATGAGCACAAGCAGGGGGAAGGGTACAGGGAGAGGGAGAAGCAGGCTCCCTGCTGAGCAAGGAGCCCCATGCAGGACTCAATCCCAGGATCCTGGGATCATGACCTGAGGTAAAGGTAGACATTTAATGACTGAGCCACCCAGGAGCCCCTCCTGAAACTTTTTTTAAACTTAAATAAATAAATTTTTAAAGGACATTATATCCTGGGCACTGGGTGGCTCAGTCAGTTAAGCAACTGCCTATGGCTCAGGTCATGATCCCAGGGTCCTAGGGTCAAGTCCAGCATCTGGCTCCCTGCTCAGCAGGAAATCTGCTTTTCCCTCTGACCCTTCCCCGTCTCATGCTTTCTCTCTTTCTCAAATAAATAAATAAATAAATAAAATCTTTAAAAAAATAAGTCAATAAAGGACCTCCTGTCCCTTTTGTGCCATGCTGGGATAATTTCAGTTTTTCAGATTCCCGCTAGAGTAAATTAAAATCACATCCTGCCCAGGCGTCCCTGGGCACTGGGAACCATCACCCTTTTGAAGTCCTGCCCCATCTAAGTTGTAGTGTCTGTAGGCTCCAGGTCTCGGGGTCTCTGAGCACAGGCTTTGGTAACCCCAGGATGGGATGGGTTCTCCTGCCTGAGCCGGTTGGCCCCAGGGGGCTGGCGCTGCCCAGGGCTCCCACCCCTGACAGGGGGTTGGGGGAGGCAGCGTCCCCCACCCCCCGCCCTGTCTGACTCCAGTAGAGCTGTGCCTCCCTCACCCGCATCCTCCTGCTTCCTGCAGGACCTCTTCGGAAAGTCAGATCCTTTTCTTGAGTTTTATAAACCGGGAGACGACGGCAAATGGATGCTGGTTCACAGGACTGAGGTGTGTGCACGGGACTCTGGGGGGTCTAAGCCAGAGGGCCTGTGGTCTGAGACCGCCCCAGGTCTCAGAACAGGGCTGTGAGGTCACTGCCACACAGGGAACAGGAAAAGCCGTGAAGGTGCCTCAAGGACTTGCTCCCTCCCTGCTCGCTGCCATGCCCAGGAACGTGGCTATGGGCCTCTCTACCTTGCCACCCCCATGGGACCGGCCCAAGCCCAGAGCTCTGCTGCCCTGGGCCTGTGCTCACGCTTGGCCCTCCCCGTGCTGCAGGTGATCAAGTACACGCTGGACCCTGTGTGGAAACCATTCACTGTGCCGTTGGTGTCCCTGTGTGATGGGGACATGGACAAGCCCATCCAGGTGAGGGAGCCCTGCGCCCCACCCCACCAGCCCCAGCCTCCCAGGCTCTCCTGGGCTTTCTAGAGATGCCTTGGCAAAGCTCTTTCTTCTTAAGGTGGAGAGAACCCAACCTAGGTAGCGGGGAGAGGCAGGGGACCTGGGCTCTCGTCTCACACGTGCCTGACCCTCTGAGCCATCGGGGCAAGGCCCCTGTCTCCGTGCGCCCTTCTCTGAAACAGGAGCAGAATGACTACCCAGTTCTCCCCAGAGGGCTGCAGTGCTGCCCGCTGAGATGGCGAGTGTGCAGGCAACCAAGGGTTGTCACTCTGATGAGGACGGTGATTACTGGTCTCTCTGGAACTTCAGTCCCCAGCACTGTGGCTGAGAGCAGATAAGGGAGAGGGAATCAGTGAGGCTGGGGCAGGGATCCCTGAACAGGGTACTAGGAAACCTGAATCCTAGTTCTGGGTCTTCTGTTGCCACTGTGAGATTTTGGGCCAGTGCTTCCCTCTCGAGGCCTCAGTTTATCCATCAGTGGAATGGATGTGATAATTCCTGCTTTCTTCCTGGGAGTGGCAGCTAGATTAGAGAGGATGGAAAGCTGGGATTTTTTGTGCCCATCTCAAGGAAAATAGCAGTCTAGGGAGACAAGAGAGATGTCCAGGGTTGCCCTGGGGAATGCCCCTAGGAAGGGCCCCAGGCCATGGCCCACCAAGGCAGGTGGGCCACAGCCCCAGACAGATGAGGAGCTGAGTGACAGGTATGTGCGAAGTCAAGCTTCCTGCTCCAGAGTGTACAACCTCCATTGCTGGGGTGCTCCTTTTACCAGCAATCACAGAAGGCTTCCTGTAGGAGGCAGTTCAGGAGCTAACGGCATCATTCCAGGCCAACAAGGCAGATGGTGGAGAACAGGGGGAGGGACCAGCAAGAGGAAGACCCGGGGTTTGCCCAGGCAGCTCTGAGGGGCTGCTCTGGGGTGACCTCACTGGACCCACCCCAGGTCATGTGCTACGACTATGACAACGACGGGGGCCATGACTTCATCGGCGAGTTCCAGACCTCGGTGTCACAGATGTGTGCGGCTCGTGATGGCGTCCCGGTGAGATGGGCCCCTGTGTGTGACCCTGAAACCTCAGCAGGGGATGGGTGAGGGACGCAGGCTTAGAATTGGGCAGACTGGGACTCAGATCCCACCACTCTGGCTGTATGACCTTAAGTAAGACATCCAGTTTCTGAGCCTCAGTTTCCCCATCTGTCAAATGGGGCAGAGGGGAGAGTGGGAAATAGATGTCCATTTAACTCACCGCAAGAAGCTGGGCCCTGGGTGATGGTTCTGGGTGTATGAACGGACGTGATGTGGATGAGTCAACATCTGGGGTGGGGGGCAGATGGAGGGCCTCCTACCTCAGGTAAGCACAGCTCCGTGTGAGCCTGAGGTCACCAGAACCTTTCTGAGTGTGGACATCTAGGAAGGCTTCCTGGAGGAGGCAGCATGCCCCCTGGTCAGCACTGTGGAGGGGATCCTGGGGCCCAGGAGAGGGTCAGTTGCCCAGAGAAGCCCCAAGCTGAGCTTCTCTTTCTCTTATGTTTTCCAGCTGGAGTTTGAATGCATCAACCCCAAGAAGCAAAGGAAGAAGAAGAACTATAAAAACTCGGGCATCATTATCCTGCGTTCCTGCAAGGTGAGCCAGCGGGGTGGGCCCAAAGCCGGGGCCTGGCTTGGGGTGGGGATCATACAGGGAGCTGTCACCACAGAAGGTATAGACAGAGCATTGGGTATGGAGCCAGCAAGGCCTGGATTCAAATCCTGGTTCTGCCACGTCCTAACCCTGGGATCTTCTGAACTTCACCTCTCGGGGCCTCAGTCTCCTCCTTATCTGTAGAATGGGGATGTTAACAAGGTAAAAAGCAAAGGTGAAGGGTTAGTCTCTTGTGAGGTTCAGGAGGGCATGAGATGACCTTTCAGGGCCTCTCCTGGTTGGAAGGTAACTGCTTCCCATGCTGGCAGCTTGCCCGTTGCATGTCCGGCTCCCCAGGGGCAGAGGGACATCTGGCAGGGGCCCAGCCACCGAGGGCTCAGGTCGCTGTGATTCCTGTGCTACAGCTGGGGCCTCTAAGGCCTGGAAAGGGAGCGAAGTTCACAGCAGCGGTGGTCATGGCCATCCCTGGATGCCGGGTAGCCAGCATCTGCTGGGATCGGGCAGGTAGCCCAGGCCGGGGCAGCGAGTCCCCACACCCTCCCCGTGACGGCTGCCGGCCCCCAAACCCCCAGGGCCTCCGTGTCCTGGTCTGGCGACTATGCGGTCTGCCAGGGGCTTCCGTAACCGCTTGCTCGGTGAGGTCACGACGCCAGAGTGCCCTGGGAAAACTAAGCTAGCAGCTGGCAGCATCGTGGTGTGGAGTCCTTGTTCCTGAAGCTTCTGTTACTCCTGTTCCCTTTCATGATTTTTGTCACCTGCCTGCTTTACTACTTTTTGTGATCAGCCCTTTTCCCCTCAACCCATTCTTGGTTTCTTGGTTTCTTTTTTTTTTTTTCCCTTAAATACATTTATTTTGGAAGGAATCCCCTTATAACTCCACCCAGATGGGAGGCCAGTATCCCTCCCAAAAGGAGCAAAGACCATCAACACAAGCAGGGTGTGTTAGCATCTTACCCCTTGATAGTAGAAGGCCTCGGCCTGGAGGCCTGGTCTTTCCCTACTCAGGGTGGAGGCCCTTCAGGACTAAAGAGGGCTCTCAGGACTGAACAGCAACAAATTGAGACTTTCTCTACCATGTAATTGGTAGGTACCATGGACACTAGGCCCTGGGACCCTGCCTGGAATGAGCATGTGTGTGTGTGTGTGTGTGTGTGTGTGTGTGTGAGAGAGAGAGAGAGAGAGAGAGAGAGAGACCCACCCGCATGGTTGATCTGAGGACTTTGTTATAGAGAGATCTGCATTTGGTTGTAATCAGCCCAGGTCTTCCCTTGGTCTCCTTGACTCTACCAAGGTTTAAGGCCCCAAGGCAATCAGCTCCCCCAAGGTCATTCTTGGGAACTATGGCCAGGTGGAGGGCTAGCCCTCGGATACAGGCCAGGGACCCACTGACTCCCCTGATTCCTTCCAGATCAACCGGGACTACTCCTTTCTGGACTACATCTTGGGAGGCTGCCAGCTCATGTTCACTGTAAGGCTCTGCCTGCCACCCCCTGACCCCCACCCCCAGCCCAGTGAGGGTCCTCCCTGAGGGCTTGGGCCACAGCAGGAGGGACTGGGGTGAACTTCAGGAAGGACTTCCCCAGGGCAATGGGAGTGTGTGGCCCAGAGGAGAGGGCAAAATGGCTGAGCCTGAGTCGGGCTTCACTGCAGGTCAGGGCATGGCTGCCTACCTCCCCGCCTTGCCTCACCGCTGTCCGCCACCCTCTCTCGATCCCGTGGGACTGGAGGTCCTCTGCATGACTCTGTGGAGTCAGGGGATTGGCCTTGTTGACCTCTATGGGGCAACCACTGCCCCCTCACTCCGAGAGGCTGGGCCCTTCTGTTCCTTCTGCATATATTTTCGAAAGTTCACCAAGTGGATACCGAGCACCTCTCTGTGCCTGACCCACCCGACGTGACCACCTTCCAAGGTGGCCATCCCTCTCCCTAGATTCCGCGCTCCCCCCCCACCACCCATCTGTGCTGGCCTTCCAGGGGCTGTGCTGGAGTTCCCTGGGGGCTGAGAGAGCAGATCTCAGCCTCAGGCCCAGGGAACCCCTTCTCTGGTAAGGTCTGCCTTGCCCTGGACCTGGCTCTTGGGGCATGTGTGTTGCCTTAGTGAGCACCCAGTCTGGGGAGATGGGCACTGGCCTGCCAGGCAGCCCCAGGGCCCAGGGTGTGAGGGACAAGTGGAGGTGGCTTGGGGTGGGAGTAAGGTATCTAGGAAGGCTTCAGTGGGACAGCAACAGCTGAACTGGGCCTGAATGATAGAGGAGAATGAGAGAGGGAGAAAAGATGGCCTGGCTCTTTAGGTAGAGGGAAGCTCACGAATAAAGGCCTGGAAATGGAAATGGAGCAGTGACAGTGAGGGGAACAAAGGAATTTGGGACTGTGAGTTGACTTTGTATCACATCAGGGTAATAGACTTCATGCTTGGGCAGTAGGGAGCCACAGACAGCATTAGAGCTAAAGGAGTGACGCAGTTGCCAGGTTTCAGACCACCTTATGGAAGGGTGGGTTGGCACAGGGAGATGAGTGGCTTCCCATGTCCCGTCAACCTCTGTTCCCTGGGGATGATATAGGAAGCTGGCGTGTCTGGCCACACTCTGGCCTTTTCCCCCTACTCTGCAGGTTGGGATAGACTTCACAGCCTCCAACGGGAACCCCCTCGACCCTTCCTCTTTGCACTATATCAACCCCATGGGCACCAACGAGTATCTGTCGGCCATCTGGGCTGTTGGGCAGATCATTCAGGACTATGACAGGTAAGCTTGAGGAGGGACTCCGAAGGTCAGCTCCAGCTCCATCCAACTGGGAAGCTTGGCTTATCAGAGCTGGAAGGGACCCAAAGATCCTCAAACCTGGGACTGGCAACACATGGTATATGTGCCTTATTGCCCCTTCCTACCCCTGTGGCAGACGTTGCTAGTCGATTGTTGATCCCTTCCCTGTGGAGCCAGATCCACACAGGAATCCTTCTGCACATGGTACACCAAGGAGCAAGTTAAAAAAGGAATCAAGATAGAGAATGAAACATGTTTGCTGTTGTTGCAACTTTTCCTTTGAGAGCTGGGGAAATGCATGCCTGGGATGCAGGCCTAGAGAATTTATCCAGTCAAACAGATTAGGGAGACCAGTACCCAGGCATTCTGATTCCTGGGCCCGGCACCAAATGTCCTAATATTTTCACTCCTGCTGGGAACTTGGAAGGAGCAGCCAGCAGGTGTGGGCCCACTTACCATGACCATGCTTCCTGGAGATCTTTGGGTTAATGTGCGGGGTCGGGGTATATGGGACAGTGGAAAGTCAGTGAAGGAAAGCTGTGTAGGGGGTTTGGCCTTGGAGAATCAAAAGTCACTTGAAGGGGATGGCATCATTGCCACAGCTGGTGCTTGCTGGGACCTCCAGGCTGGAGGGTGGAAGGATCAGGAGACTGAAACACAGGACACTAAGAGGAAGGTACAAGTACCAGAGATTTGGCAGAAACAATAGGCTCAGGAATCCTGCATGCACTTGGCCTCCTTGAGAGAAGAAGCCTGAGGACCAGCGTCTGACTCCCAGGGCCTAAGGCAGTTGTGTGTGTGTGTGTGGGGGGGGGGTTACTGTGATCCCCGGCCACATTAAGAGAGGTATAGCACATAGGACAAGGGAGGTGAAAGTCCCCATCTACATAGTTGGGTGGAAGAGTTTGCTGTTGCCACTTTGGAGTCCCTTGTATCCACCTGCCCTCTCAGTCCCTTCACTGAGCCTTCTCTTGGGCATTCAGACTTAGGAAGGAAGGCCTAAGTGAGCGCTGGGCACCGCCCCAGCCCTACCCCTCTGATGCTCATCCCCATCTCAGTGAGAGCCACCATCACTCACCCAAAACCCTTCGCTTTTTCCTTCCCTCATCTCCCCCATTGTTCTTTCCACAAATCCTTTCAAAACACTCCAATCTAACCCCTTCTCCCACCACCACCACTACCAGCCTGTTCAGACCACCATCCCCTCTTGTCCGGATCACTTCTGTAGCTCCTCACTGGTCACCCTGCGTCTGTCTTAGCCCCTGGCAGTTTGTTCTCAAACAACAGCCAGGGGATTGCTCAGTGTCCACCTTGAGTGAATGAACAGGTGAGACATGATCCCCGCCCTCAGGAGTTCTCACTCAAGGAGGAAAATGGGAAAAGTCACTGGAGTTTTGAGAGACTAGCTTACCTGTAAGGTAGGAGCTGTAGGAGCACTAGAGAGAGAGGAATTCTCAGGTCTCAGGGAAACCTACAGAGAGAAGGTGCCATTGGAATTGGGCCTTGCAGGATGAGTAGGAGTTTGTCACAGACAAGTAGTTCAAGAGGGGGCACAACATGATTGATTTTAGAGTGTGAGAGTGCCCTGTGTGTATGGGGCTCAGCTAGTGGTCTGTGGCCAGGACTGGGGCAGTGGGGAGTAAGGGAGGGGAAGGGGAAGCTCGTGAGAGTAGGTCCTAGGGCTGGATCATGAAGGGCCTTGAAGCTAAGCCAGGGTTCTCAGAATTTTCCCCATCCACAAAGGGGAGGTTCAGAGACAGGCAGTACATTTCCATAATGACTGTGGTGTGGTGGATGCCTGAGGTCCCAGTGTGAGAAGGATCTAGAAGCCGCATCCAGGTCCACTTGTTAGAAGTGCTGTGATTGATTAGTCATGTCTGCCGCAGGTGTAGGTTGGGTCAAGCCCCATCTGGTACTTGCAAGTGGGTGTGATCTTGGTAGATCATGCCAGCAGAGCTCTTTCTAGAAGTGGTGAGCTTTTTCCTTCTGTCCTTGGAGGTGTGCCTGGAGGAAGGGGCCCAGCCCTGGGTGGGGGCTGGGAGGGGTGAGTGTGGGCGGGTAAGGCCTCTGTCCTGCTGTCTCATAGTGGTTTTCTTCTCCTCTCTCTGATTAGTGATAAGATGTTTCCGGCTCTGGGCTTTGGAGCCCAGTTACCCCCAGACTGGAAGGTGAGTGGAGCTGGACTGTTTCCTTTTGGTCAAGGTGGGATTTGTATGTATGGCCTCTCTTGGATCTGCTTTGGAAGGGGCTGGGGACCCCGTCTCCCTACCTTCTGTGGATTTACTGCCAACCTACACTCACGACGCAGCCTGAACTTCACGCAGGCACTGGGGCTGGAAGAATGAGCGGAACAGTTATGGCCTCTGTCCCCTGGTATTCAGGTCAGTTGGGAAAAACAAGTAGGATGCCGGATCTGGCAAACAAAAGTCTAGGACACCCAGTGAAGTTTGAATTTCAGATCAACTTCTCAAGTATGAGTATGTCCTAAGTATTGCCTGGGATATTAAAAAGTCACTCATTGCTTATCTGGAATTCACACATAATGGGGCATCCTATATTCTGTGTGGCAGCTCCAGAGACAGGCAGGGTCATCAGTGCTGAGATGGGGCAGCATGGGCCTGGAAGGAGCCCAGAGGAGGGCCCCAACCTGGCCTGGGGGTAGCAGGGAAGGCTTCCTGGAGGAGGCAGGGTCTAGGGGAAGGGAAGGAGGAGTTTGCAGAATGACTAGAGGTGGTGATGAAGCAGGGAGGGTGTTCAGAGCAGAGGGAACCCGTGCAGAGCCTGGGAGGAAGAGGGGCAGGGCGAGGTGGAGGAACAGCAAAGGTGGGCGTGATGGACTCTCCGTGGAGGATGGAGAGAGCCATGACTAGCGGTGGGGGGGAGGCTAGCTGTGCAAGGCCTCAAACACATGCTAAATAGCAGTGGGTGGCCCCTGCGGGGTCTGTGTGGGGTGTTCTCAGCTGGCTGGCATTTTGCAGACCCGCTGCTGAGTGGGGACTGGCTGGGGTGAGGATGGGCGGGATGGAGAGCTGAAGAGGAGTCCTGTCCATTCTACAGGCGGAAAAACAGAGGCTCAGGGGACTTGCCTAAGGCCATGTTTAATTCCAGCTGGGCAAATGGACCCTTAAGTTTATTCTCAGAATCTGCTGCCTCTCCAGTGAGAAGCCTGGGGATGGGCACACCGGGCTCCTACGCCTGAGTGTCTCAGCTGGTGCCCCCCTCTTGTCTGCCCTGCTGTGCCTCATGCTGTTTTCCAGAGTGAGCGTTTCCCTCCCATCCTCCCTGCGGGAGGACAATCTTCACCTCAAATTTCAGGGAGTGGCTGTGTGGCCTACTGGCCATGGTATGGTGGGGGACAGGATCCTGCAGGACCAAAGCTGGGCCTCTGGGCAGATAGCGATGGCATTGGGGGCGGGGCAGGCTGGTGGGGACCAGGCCCGGCAAGGCCCCGCAGGAGCCCGTTGCTAAGACACCAGCCAGCTTTGAAAGAACTCTGGTTGAATGAGATGTTTTCTCACTCAAAAGCCTCCTTGAAAATGTCACAGGGCAACTCTGGGGAGGCTCAGGGCTTGGCCAGGCTGGAGTGCCCAGTGGTGCCAGGAGGGTTGCCACAGCCAGGCTGCGTGAGGACAGATGCTGCATCCCACCTCCCCTGCCAGCACTTCACCTCCCTCCTGTTCTAACTTGCCTGGCTCCCACCACTTGAGCCTTTTTTCCCGTTCATTCCCACCTCAGGGCCTTTGCACATGGCCTTCCGCTGGCCTTTTGCTCCTTTTCACTAGAGGCCAAGGGGGCATTCCCTCTGGGAGGCCTTCCCTGAGGGAGCTCATGGGCAGCCCCTTCTCTTGTCCCTGTCCTCACAGAACTTGATGGTCACTTCTGTACGTGTGGGTTTGCTTATTTGTCATCTCTCTCCAGAGCTTAACCGTCTGGGAGAGCCCCTGGTTTCCTGGTGTCTGTGTCCCAGCTCTTGGCACACGCTGGGTGTGTCCTTGTTTGTTGACAGTGAATCTGGGGTCTAGCAGCCTGAGGAGACAGAGGTGTTGGTCCTCTGGGGATAGGAAGCTGGAAGGAACTTGCGAATCAGCCACTTGCCCTTGGGACTTTTGTTCCTCCCTGGGGCTGGGCTGGGGGTACCCAAAAAGGACTTCTGTCCTGGTCTGCAGCTGAGGGACTCAGAAAGCCTTTCCTGAGGAGATGACATGAAGCCTGGATGTTCAGAATGAGCCACAGTTGGTCAAATGAAGAGAGGGGTCAGGTGGGAGGAAAGGGCTGGGATGGAGAAGAGCCCAGGCTGTGTCCCTCCCTGCTGTAAGGCTGGGATAACTGAGACTCGGAGAGGACGGTCCTTCTGGGATCCCTTCAGCTCCCTTTCTCATGCCCTGCCCCCCGACAGGGCCACAGGGAGCGGCGTTTTAAGTAACCCACTGACCAGGGCCCAGGCTGGGTGAACAGAAGCACTGATTGTCAGCGGGGAGTCCCAGAACAAAGACCTGTGGCCAGCAGGTCCCCAGGGGCCCCTAATCTGGTTTAGGGCCTCCAGGAAACGTGTCCTGTTAACTGACCTTTCCCAGGCAAACCAGGGAAGTAAGCATGGGGGGTGGGGGGCTGGACTGCTGTAGGGGCATGCACCTGTCTCCCAGATCGGAGCCTGGCTCTGCTGCGGCTCACTGGTGTCACCTGGGCATTCCCTGACCCCTTCTGAGCCTCAGTTTTTCTACCTGTGAAGTGGAGCTGCTGGAGGAGGTGACCTGAGGGGCCTCTGGGCTGGATGTGTGACCTTCACAGCCCCATCCACTTGGACCACCAGGCCTCTCTGCAAAGAAAGGGGAAGGGGGAGGAGTGAGGAATGAAGAGGTTGAGTGGCCCAGAAAGCAGAATATTACTCCATCCTTATCAGGAGGGGGCTTTCCCCCCTTGGTCTCTAAAATCTCAGAAAATCTGATTTTGTGGGAAGTCATTGGCCCAGGAAGGCTGGTTTCCTTGGCAACCATTTTCCTCTCTCAACCCCTCCATACGAGCCCCCCTCTTAGTCTCTATAGAGGCTCATCAGGTTGCCATGGCAACGAGGACCTCCAGCCCCCACAGCTGGAGCCCAGAGACAGGGGACAGGGTGAAGGGGGCCCCAGAGCAAGGGGAAGACCCAAGAGGGACATCAGGGGACTGGCTCCATGCCAGCTCTTAGGGCTGAGGGAGCAAAGAACAGAAGGCTCTTCCCCCAAACAGTGAAGGGTCTTCTCCTCAGGCCACCCACCACCCCTAGGGTCCTGCTGGGGTGAACTCCCCGTGCTGAGTCCCACCCCTCTTGGCCCAGGACGGTTCCACAAAGGCCAGGATTCCCAACTCCCTCTCCAGGAATGGGGGGCTCAGGTCTTAGGCCTTTTCTGCTGTGTGGCCTTGGCACTTGGCTTTCCCTCTCTGGGCCTGTTTACTTGTGAAATGGGCACACTGGGCTTGGTGGGGCCTTCCAGCATGCACATGGTAACATCTGGGAAGGTTTGCGCCCAGACTAAAGCCCCCACCTGGTAGATATTCCCTTAGACCTCTTCATCTTCCTAATTTAAAACCCATGGGAGAGTGTGAGAAGACAGAGGAGGGTCAGTAAATATCCTCCAGTCTGAGAAGTCACTTTCAGACCAAGAAACGATGGAAGCCGCTCCATACTGTTGACACAGTTTAATTCAGGGTAGCTTACTGGGGGGCCGGCTCTCCAGGCGGCCTGCAGCCCTCCCCCAGCCAGGCAGGACCTCCAGCCACAGCTTGTAGAGAGCAAGGGGCATGGTGGTGAGGCCCGGGGTTGGTGATCTAAAGTGGGGCCGCCTGTGTGGCCGCCATCTCTACTGCTTAGCTCAAGTAGGGCCTTCTGTGCACCACTTGAGATCAGAACAAGCCCTCCGCCCTCCCCCATGGGCACACATTAACCTCACGGGGCCCAGAATGCTCAGCCCCCAAGGGAGGGCATTGCGCAGACGCAAGCAAGATGGCGTCGCTGTCTGCCCTCCTACGGAGAGGAACGCTTTGTGAGGTTAGTGGGTTCCTAGAACACGGGCTCAGGAGGCAGCCTGACCTTGGTTCTGGTCCCAGCGTTGTCTTTCAGTAAATGTGAGACCCTGGGAACATTCTAGACCATTCTGCGTCCCGCGTCATCAGGAAATGGGGTAGTAAGAGAGTCACTCAGTTCCCACTGAGTCATGACCAGGAGCGAGGGGATGCCTGCAGAGCTCTGAACGTGGGGTGTGGTGTGCAGTCGGGAGGGGGGCTGGGTGGGCCTGAGACGGCAGCGGGTGGGAGAGTGGGGAGGCCTCCAGCTGAGCTATGGCCCCCCAAGGCCCCAGGTTCTGCAGCCACCACAGTTTTACTGTGGCCCCGAACAGTGTCTGATTAGTGTTCCTCTGTGTTCCGGGATCGGGGCTCTTGCAGGATATTCCACAGGGCTGGGGTCTGGGGCTGGAGGCAGAGAAACAGGATGGGAACCCAGGGGACCTGAGCGAGCCCTCTGTGTCCCCTGCCCCAGGATGCCTCCTGATCCCCAGTCCCGCTGAGCAGGTTGTCTGCTAATCCCTGGTTGGGCTCGCTGGCATAATGCCGGCTCTTTTGCTAGCTCTCATGGTGACCGTGAAGTTGGGGAAAGCTGGTGGGGCCCAAGAAGTGAAACTCCAGTGATAGGAACTTCAGTGATAGGTGCAACCAAGGGGCCGTCCAAGTGCACCCACCTGGATGCCCCCAGAGGCTTCTCTGGCCCATTCTGGGACTCTTAGTGGGGTGGGGAGGCATAGGCAGTGCTGACCACCCCCCCGCAAGAGATTGGGGAGATGTGCACCCATTATGGGGTGAAAGTAGTCCTTTCTGTGTGGCTCAGCCCCAGCTGTGCAGGTGAAAGCAGACGTTGAGGGGGGATCAATAGCCTTGACCTGGGGTGGGGATGGGATGTGAAAAGCCAGGTGCCCTCAGAGGGAGCCTTGGCCGGGCTGTGGGTGGGCCCGGGTCCCAGACCCAGGGCCAGAAGGCTGCCAGCCCAGCATTTTCTCTACATTTCAGGTCTCCCATGAGTTTGCCATCAACTTCAACCCCACCAACCCCTTCTGCTCAGGTGAGTGCCAAACCCACCTGCACCTGCCCTGGGAGGAGGGAGGGGCAGAGTATAGGTTTCGTCTCTTTCTCCCATCCACTTCCCCTCATGCTTGCTCACAATGACAGATAGGGAAGAGTTGGAGGTTGGAGTCAGGTGGTCCTGGACCCTTTCCTAGCTGTGTGACCTTGGAGAGATCACAGCACCTCTCTGGTTACCTGCCCCAGGGAGTGCGATACCTGCTTAGTTCACCTCACTGGGTTGGTCAGGTAAGACTTAAGCGTTGACAGGAAGCCCTGTGTAGAACTGGAGGAGGTAAGGGCAACAAATTCTATACCTCCAACCGCTCTACCTGGCCTTGCTGGAAGAGCCCAGGTCTGCCCCTCCCTGCTCCCTTTGCCTTCCACCAGGTGCTTTGGCACTCAAGGACAGAGGGTTGCCGGTGTGGGAGTGGGGGCAGAAAGGGGCAGGCAGTGAACATGGTGTCTGTGCTCACCCTGCCCCCTCGGTCTCAGAGGATTTCAGAGCCTCCAGAATCAGTTAAGAAACTTGGAGGAGGAAGGGGGCTCCAGGTGGATATGGAAGAGGGTGCTGCCATCATGAGACCTTCCAGCCTAGGATTTTTTTTTTTTTTTAAGATTTTTATTTATTTGTTTGACAGAAACAGTGAGAGAGGGAACACAGTAGGGAGAGTGGGAGAGGGAGAAGCAGGCTTCTGCTGAGCGGGGAGCCCGATGCGGGGCTCGATCCCAGAACCCTGGGATCATTACCTGAGGTGAAGGCAGACGCTTAACGACTGAGCCACCCGGGCACCCCTACCAGCCTATGATTTGGCTTGGATATAGCATCTGCCTTCCCTGGGTATTCCCAAAGCTGGGCCCAGTTTTTACTTGGAAGGGAAATGCATCAAGTCACCAACTTGAGAACGATGCTGTGATTCAGAAGCCCTGGTGTCTGTTGGCCAGAAATGTAGCTTCTATTACTCCTGGGCTTCGTCTGGTTTGGGGCAGGTCTCCAGAGACTTTATCCAAAATCAGGTCGATCAGCTTCTTCCCCAGCCAGAGGCCCCTGGGACAGGACCACAAGGCTGTGGGATATTCTTCTTATAATGATGGCCGTTTACAGAGCACCTACTATGTGCAGGGGCTGTGTAAGCATCTCTGTCCACACCACCCCCCCGGCCGACCCACCGTGAACAACCAACAAAACCCATAGCATGTCCAGAATGGAGCTCAAGATGGCTAGCTGCCAAGTCCCTTCTCTGGGAAGAGCCTGCTGAGCCCCCGTCTGGCCAGCTGCCCAAGAGAGAAGATTATCGGTCCCATTGCTAGTCAAGGAAACAGGCTCAGAAAGATTAAACAGCTTGCCTCAGGTCCCACAGCTAAGTAGTGGCGAAGGCAGGATTCGAACCCAGGTCTGTGTGACTCCATATTCATGGCTCTTTGCTTTATGGCATCTTGGCCCTGCCTTCTGGGAGCATGTGGTCTCATGGGACCCATGCTGGCCACTGTAGGGGCATTTGGGGCAAGCATGAAGTAGAGGGAGAGTCTGCAAATAGGATGAGGGTGGGTGAAGGGTTGAAGGGGGGACCAGGCTCATGCAGTCTTCTCTCCGAGGCAGGTGTGGATGGCATCGCCCAGGCATACTCAGCTTGCCTGCCTCACATCCGCTTCTATGGTCCCACCAACTTCTCTCCCATCGTCAACCACGTGGCGCGGTTTGCGGCCCAGGCCACTCAGCAGCAGACGGCCACGGTGAGTAGGGAGCCGCAGCCGTGGATGTGCAGGAAAGGGCTGGCCCCAGGCTGAGGTCCGCCCTACTCTGCCCACCCACCCCCACCCCCGCCAGGGGAGCTGGTGAGCTGGAGAGTCGGACTTCTCTGTCTCAGTTTACCTGCCGGTGGGTATGATAAGGGGATTGAACCAAGCTCAACGTGATTGGTCCTGGCTTTCTGGAGCACAGACTTGAAAAAGACACACTGATTCCATTTGTGCTTAGCAGGACAGGGGGCTGTGATCAGTGGGAGGTGTCTCCCCAGGGCAGGGGGTATTCGTTAGTCCCGGGACACCTGGGAACCAAGAGAGGTCCCAGCATCCCTAAAGCTGACCCTGTGGGCCACGGTCTGGCCCTGTGTGTTTGCCATCACTTGGCCTGTGGCTGGCACTCAGCATGCCTGGGGATGGATGAATCGGTCAACCCCGCCCTGGACGGTGCGCTGCGTAAGGCTCGGTAGGCAGGAGGAGGGGACTCAGCCAGGGCCTCTCCCAAAGGGAAAAGGACTTGGTCCTGTTGGGCCCACCAGTGGAGTGAGACCCCTCCCTGGTTCCTGGGGAGCCGGAGGTTGGCTTCTGGGAGTAGTGGCCAAGATGGAGGAGGTGAAGGGGAGGTTACGAGAGAGAAGGGGACACCCAGGCTGAACTGGTGAGGACAGGACAGCAGGACACGGTCTGGTTGTTTGGGAGGCAGAAGGGACCTCTCTGGTTAGGCTGCCAGGATTTGGATCCTGTCCCCACTGCTTCCTTGGTGTGACTTGGGCAAAGCACATAACCTCCCCAAGCCTCTGTTCCGTTGTTCGTACGGTGGGACTGGTAAGACCTACTCTGAGGTGTTCAGGTGAAACAGGCTCACACAGCCCCTGCACCCAGAGTGCCCTGGACGGGGAGGAAGAACAGGCCCAGCAGACCGCAGAGGCCGGGGCCGGTGGGAAGGAGGTCACTGGCAAGGTTGGGGGCAAAGGAAGGCGATCCTGTCTCTTCAGCCTCCGGTGCCAGGAGCTGCTGTAGCGCCGGCCGCCTGGAGACAAGCCCCTTCCTGCTCCCAGCCGATGTCCTTTATGAAAGGGGGAAGTAAAGCCCCCATGGGTGCTGAGGCTCTGGGGCCACCTGAGTGGGACAGAAACCAGGGAAGGCCCGGGAGGGGCTGGTTTTTGATTCCTGGGGGCGCAGGACTGGAAGTAGTTGGAGAGGCAGCCCTTGGGCTCACACTGCTTGGATGCCTGTGGTCTGTCAGCCAGGCTGTTTTCCACCAGCTGAGAGAGGGGAGGGAGAAAGGGCCTGCCTTCTTGTTGAGAAGAAAGAACCGTGGTCTGGGAGCAGGAAGGAAGCCGGTGTCCTCGCCAGGCGGAGCCAGGGTAGGAAGGCGCGGGAGGTGTGCTCCGGAGAGAAAGGGGCCTGGGCTGGCTGGATCCTAGGTGGCCAGGGGGCTGGGACGCTGGGGAGGGCCAGGAAGGGGCTCCTGGTTTTCCTGAAGAACAACTGCTAAGGCCTCCCCAGAGCGGGGAACTTGCCCTTTCTCTGCCTAGTCTTTATCTGCTCAGCACCCCCGCCCCTTTGAGGAAGCTCCCTGGTGGTCTTGAGGCAAGGGTCCGGTGCTTTCAGTGCCCCAGCCTCTTGGGTCATGACCCAGTCCTTCCAACCTGGGAAGGCAGCCTTCTCTGGGCACCCTCAGCCTCCAGAAGCAGTGCCCCCTACCTTGTGTGATGTGGGCCATGTCCCAGTGGGAGTGGGCCTGGAGAGTCTCTGAGCCTCTCTCACCCTGATGTCACAGGAACACTTCTCCACCTCTGGCCCATCTCTAGCCTGCATGTCCCCACACACCAGAGGCTGCACTGCCTGGCAGTTCAGCATCGAGCCCCTGGGCCCCATTGAACCCGTTCAGACCCCAGCTCCTCCTCTGCCTGGCTGTGTGACCCACGGCAGCTTGCTGAAGCTCTCTGAGCCCGTTTCCTCACCTGCACCGTGGAGGTGCTGAAACAGGAGCTGCTGCTAGAAACACTGAGGATTCAACCAGATTGGCACATGAATCGCTCAGCACGGTGCCTGGCACACAGCAAGCACTCGAGGACTGTGGGCGGCCGGACCTTCTGGGTACACCTCTGGCTGACACCGAGCACGGTTAGACCCGAGGCAGACGGAAATAATCTGTGCAGTAAGTGCTACTTTTATACAGCGGCTGTGAGGCGGCAACACTGGGTGGGGCGTCACCTTCCCTGGCCCAAGACACATGCACATGCGTGCACGCCCACGGACAGACACTTGAGAGCATGTGGTGGGAGGCTTCGCTCTCCCGTTCACACACACAGCCCATTTTTCCAGAACAGGTTTCTGTGTGGCATAAGGGAGACTGTGATGCGCGGCCTCTGCCCTCCCAGAGCCTGTAGTCTGGGGCGGAGGGGATGGTGCGTGGCGGGGTCTGTCTGGTAAGCAGCCGCTGTGAGGCACGGCCATCACACCTGGGCTGACAGAGGCCTGGCCTCACAGTGGCACCTAACCCAGCGGGCTCGGGAAGGCACCTTGAAAGGGAGATGTCCAGGTTGAGACGTGGAGGATACTTAAGAGTTAGCTACATAAAAAGCATACACGTGCTTGTGCTGTGGAGTGCCCCAGGCAGAGGGAATAGCATAGGCAAAGCCCAGGAGGCATGGTGTTTTAGACCCAACTGGAGGAGCGGGGAGAGGGGGTAAGGGAGCGCCGGCTACCACAGGGCCTTGGAAGGCAGTGAGGAACCTGGATTTTCTCTTGAGGGCCATGGGAGGCCATTGAGGGTATGAAGAGGTTCAGAAAGGGCTAGAGGACCCTCTTCCTTCCCTCTGCCCAGAAGCCCTGGGTCTTGCCATCCATAGCTCGTTGCTGGTTTGCTATCTAGGTATCTGGTGTCCTAGTGGAGGGCGAGCTGGGACTCAGGACCCTGGGGAATTCCCCCCACCCTAAGGGTCTTTGGCAGCCAACTTCCAGAAATAAGCCAGGGAGCAGCTTCCCCAGACTCTGCCTGGAACTGTTGTGGTTGGTTTCTTACAGATATGATCATGTATTAAATGCTTTAGGGGAAATGGCTATTTATAGTCCAGGAGCCTGAAGAACCTCTGGGTAAAGGCAAAAGCTACTCCATCCTTGAACTGTTGGGTGCTTTGCTTTGTGGTTGGACCTGACAGTGACTGGTTGTGTTTCTGGCGCAGGGACAGGGTGCCAGACCTGAGAGATGTGGAAGAGGGTGCAGAGACCACCTCCCCCAGGGGTAATGCTGGCAGGGGAAGTGGAGCTCCGGGCTGGGGAGGGCCTTCGACCTGCTTGGGACAGAAAGTGTAGATGCTCAGTTGTGTCTAGGAGCTGTGGCTGGAAGGGTATACCAGGCAGGAGGAAGGGCACAGGAAGGGCACGGAGGTGGGAAAGCTTTGGGGGGGGGGCGGTGTGCGGTAAGGGATACCAGGGTTGTCTGCAGGGACAGCAGAGCCCTTTCCAGCCTACTCCTGCCCAGTTCTGCCCCTCCTTCTTCTTGTCTACGGCCCCCTCCCATTTCTGTTTGGGGGTGCGGCTGTAGACCCTGGCGTTGTAGTGGAACATAGAGGCTCCCAGACAACCTTGGCTCCGCCTGGGGGTGCGTGAGAAGCATGGGACATATTAGCTGCAGGTCCCTTGCCAAGGCTGGCCCAGCTGGGCAGAAACTGAGATCAGGCACGTGGCTGTGGGTATTGCGGCTAGCTGGCGCGCGGGAGTGAGGGTTAATGTTTGGTGCCATGGCTCGGGCTCTTCCCTGGGCCACTATCCTAGACAGTGAGCCCATCTCACAGTGGGATGTGGGGTGAGAGGATGCAGAAAGCTCCTCCCAGCTGGGGCCCATTACTGGTGAGGTCAGGCCACCAAAATGGGGGTTGGGATGGCGGGGACACTGTGGAAAGAGCCCCAGCTTTGGAGTTGGCCAGGCTTAAGTTTGGATCAAGACTGTACCAGTTTCCAGCACGTCACTGAACCGCCAATTAGCGCCTTTCCTCAGCTCTGGAACAGATTCACAGCGTAAGGATGTTCAGGGAGGGTCTGTGCACTGCCGCGCATTAACAGGGACGTTCTTACCCAGTCAGGTGGTGGTCACGGTCCTGTGGGAACCCAGACACTGTCTGTGCCCACCTCCTTGGGAAGAAGGATCCAAGGCCTGAGGCTCCCATTTCAGAGTACAGACATGTGACTGAGTGAGAGGAGAAAGCTGAGGGCTGGGTGGGGAGGAGGGTGGGAGGCCAGCCCCACCCCGAGTGGTGAACCTGCTGATGAAGGCCAGGCATTCTCCCTCCTGTCTTCCCTCCAGACAGCTTAGGTGCCCCAGAAATCTTGCCCTGGACTATTTCTGGCAGGATGGAAGTGGGGTTACTCGAGGGCCACTTAGGGAAGGGGTGCTAGAACGATGGTGGGCTGGGGGGGGACAAGGGTGTAGATGGGCTTAGAAGGCCCCCCCAACCACAGGGATGGGGGTGCTGACAGCTGCTGCCCTCCACTGCAGGGATGCAGGCTGCCATCTCCATAGCAACAGGTATCCCCAGCGCCAAGGGCTCTGTCTCTTAAAGGCACAGTGCAGGTGCTGCACTGCTGCGCCTGCTGGGCGTAGAGGGTTTAAATGGCAGGTCTACACCTGAGTGGCTCACTCACTCCTTCCAGGGCTGTGCGTGGGGGACAGGCAGGACAGCAGGGCATCCCAGGGGGCACTTGTAGCCTCTGTATGTTTTCCAGGGAGCAGATGGCTTTTCTGGGTAAGGAGGTGGCCAGGCATTGATTTGGGGTCTGGCTTGGTTCTGCCCTCCGTGGCCTGGACTAGTCTGGGCCCTTCTCTCTTCTCCTAAGAGCCAGAAGATCAGACTAGAAGGTAAAAGCCTCAAAGAGTAGTAGGACCATGTAGGGCTGTTCTGTTTATTTTATAGATGGGCAAAACCAGGTTCCTCAAAAAGGGGTCAGAGGGTGCTAAGCACAGTGCTGAGTTCACACTAGGGTTTCAGCCTGCTTAGTATCCTGGGGCCTCTGCCTAGATCATTCAGGGATCCTTCTCGAACCTCATGTGCCCAGCCTGTCCCGGTCACAGTTCATGCTGTGGCCATGCATGCCCATGCTAATTATTCAGTATTTTAAGTAATTTTCTAAGGAAACAGTACAGCCCACCATGAGTGAGAAGTTAGCACTCGCCATATGTAGTATAACGGTAAAAACCAACACCACACCCTGTACCTGGTTGTTGAAGTCTAGCCAGAAGCTCGTCCCCCTGAGGCTCTGCTTCTCACTGCTTCTGATAAAGGAAGCACACAGGACCCGAACTGAGACTGCCTGCTGGGGACAGGCTGTGCAAGCGAGGGACTGCAGCGGAAGTTATTTTGTGCCTTGAGGCTGTGTCTGCTCTGTGATGCCCTAGTCCACTTACTAGCAGCCGAGGCCACTAGCCGGAAGGGCGGGCCAGCCACACAGACGGGGTATCTTGTGTGTGGGTGGAGCGGAGAAGGTGAGGCTGGTCCGAGACGAGGCAGCCACAACATGCTGCCCTCCCTGGCCATGGGCCTGCCAGGAACAGGGTTCTCGGTCATGGAGGGCTACTGTGGGCCAGGCATGTCTTCTCCGAGAGGTACAGCAGCTGTCCCCGTGTAGATGACGAAGCCGAGGCATGGTGACATCGGTCAGTAGACCAGGGTCCCACGGCAGAGTAACCAGAGGGCCAGGCCTGGAGTTTGGGGCTCCGACTCCAACCTGCAGAGTCTAAGATCTCAGCTAGGCCATGAGGGAGAGAGTGGTCTGTGCGGGGGCCAGGTCAGGGTTCAGCCGTGGAGAGGCCTGCCGGGGTGGTGTGCTGACAGCGGGGGCTGGGATTTGGCTACAGCTGGGGAAGAAGCACTGCCTTTCTCCCAGGGGTCAGAGGATTTGGGGGAGGCAAGGGAGGGGGAACCAGGGGCCTCAGAGCACCCGGCTGCCTCCTCCCTGCAGCAGTACTTCATCCTCCTCATCATCACGGACGGCGTCATCAGTGACATGGAGGAGACACGCCATGCCGTGGTGCAGGCTTCCAAGCTGCCCATGTCCATCATCATCGTGGGCGTGGGCAACGCTGACTTTGCCGCCATGGAGTTCCTGGACGGGGACAGCCGCACACTGCGCTCGCACACCGGGGAGGAGGCGGCCCGTGACATCGTGCAGTTCGTGCCCTTCCGAGAGTTCCGCAACGTGAGTGTGGGCCTGGGCTGTGGAGGGGACGCTTAGGGGACACCAGCAACCAGAGTTATATAAGGATGAAAGTCTTGGGCTCCTATGGTCTCCGCTCCATTGACCGTGTGCTGCACAGGGCCTGCCCCCATGAGGTCCTCTGAGCACGTGAGCACTGGCTTCAGCAAGCTCATGGAACCCAGGGAACAGTGCCCAACCCACACTGGGGCTCTAGGGCAGGGTTTCATGGAGGCCCTGCCCTCCGACCAAGGCCCCGAACCAGAACTTGGAGTTATCCAGGTAGGGCAAAACATTCCAGGCAGATGGAGGTTGGGGGCAGCTGAGAGCAAAGGCCCAGGAGTCAGAGAGATTTTCGTGGTAGGCGCAGCTCACCCAGCCTCCTTCACAGATGGGATGGCCTGCTCCATGGAGGGGACTGGTGGTACCACCTTGTTCCTGGAGTTGGCTCTGGGCCTATCTGCAGGTAACCCAGGGTCTGCCCACCGCATCACTGCCTAGCAGCTGGATCCACCAGGATCCCAGAGGGAGCAGTTTCAGATGCCACCCCTGTCACCTGGGGGCCTAACTCTTAACTAGAAGCTTACTGCTTAGCCTTGGACAAGTCCCTGACCTCTCAGACCTTGGTTCCCTCAGCCATAGAGCCTCTTGGGCTTGTGTGGCACAGATCCCACAAGCCAGTCCTAGCAAGAACTTATCACAGGTCTGCCCAGTGTCCTCTGGGTTTTACCTGAGGTGGTCCAATTCCATCCTCTGGAGCCTTAGCTTCCTGAGGACAGACGCTGGGCCACGGGCCTCCATTCATGCACAGGACACTGAGTAAGCACCTCCCCAGGGCTGGCCTGGGGCTGAGCATTCAGCAGTGAGCCAGACACTCCCAGCCCATTTATGTGGGCCAAGAAGGTGCTCAGGAAGTGTCTGTTAGGTGAGTAGGCTGGGTGGCTCGCCTCCACTGACTCTTTCCCTGAAAAGCCTCCCACAGACACATTCATCCTAAGATGCGATCCCCAGGCCTCTCAGGTGCTCAAGGAAGGAAAGAGACTTCACATAAAGGAAAAGTACTGCTAGCAGTGGGGTTTCAGGCCCTGGACTGGGACAAGGGTTGCAAGTTCTAGAGCCCTGGCCCTCGGCCCTGATTCTGTCCTCCAGGGCCATCCGTCTTCTCTAGGAGCAGACTGGGCACAGTGTCTCCCCACACAGTCTTCCACTGACCTTTCCTTTTTCCCCTCTCCACCTCACCCTCGGCCCCGCAGGCAGCGAAAGAGACCTTGGCCAAAGCTGTGCTGGCGGAACTGCCCCAACAAGTCGTGCAGTATTTCAAGCATAAAAACCTGCCCCCCACGCACTCGGAGCCCGCCTGAGCGCCAGCCCGGGCCCAGCAGCAGCATGCCGGCTGGGCCTCCCGCCCTCCCCAGGAACGTGCACGCTCACCCTGCTTCCTTGTGGGTGGCCTTGTTTTTAACCGATCCACGTTTTCATTTTTTACAACCGGACTTCCACTCCCCCTCCTTCCCCCAGCCCAGCTGGGCTTCCTTTGTTGGAGCCGACAGATGATGCTTCCGGGCCAAACTGGCTTCCTCCCTACCCTTAAGTATTGAATGTACTTTGTATAATTTTAGTGGAATTATTGTTATTAAAGAGAAAATTTTTACAATCCTAACTGGCTTTTTCCAAGTAACTAGCTACAGACCCTGAAGGAGTGTGTGTCCCAGTGCATACTTTGTGTCATTGCCTGCACCTACTTCCTGCTTTGTTTTTTTATACTGTGACTGTGTTCTATTTGTTATACTCAGGGTAATAAAGGAGTTTCCAATGTCCCTGTGTCAGTGCCTTCCTCAGCTGGGACCTGATGGGCTCACTGATCTGGGGAAGGAAACCTAAAAAGCTCTTTCCCCCAGCAAGGTGGGGCCATCGTTTCTTCGCGGGGGCACACGGTCCACATGCCCAGTATTCACTCTGATAAACTGGCATGGGACTTGGCACAGAGCACAGGCTCCATAGGTAACTGTGCACAGACAAAATGCCCTGGGTCCCCGCTAGCAACCGGAGCCCCTGCAGAGCCTACAGTGGTCCCAGGGGCCTCAGGCCTAGCCACTAGCCCCTGTGCCCCAGGCTTCTGTGCATCCAATAACAACGGTTCTACTAAGTGCTGTTTCCAGCTCCACATTAAGACCTCGGCAGGCATAATCTTGATGAACTCTTCCAGTAGCCGATAGCCTATGCCTGTGACCATTGCAGAGATGAACTGAGGAGAGCAGCTCATCCAATCCCACAGAGGCGGAGCCAGAACTTATATCCGGATCTGCCCGATCCCAGAGCCTATACTTACTCCACAGCATCCTCCTCTGACTCTGCAAGGGAGTCTGCTCGACTTGCTAATGAATTTGTCCTTTCTCTGCACTGAATCTGGGAGGTCTGTTATCTTGATCCACTCTCCCACGTCAGTCATTGTCACTGGGGCCTGCTAGACCTGGGCGCCCACCAGCATGCCACCTCTAGCCTCATGCCTGGTAGCCTCAGGAACCCCTGTCTACCTGGTGAGAGCGAGTGAGGGAGACCTTCATCCTCAGCTTCCAATGCCCTGCTGGTTCTGTAGCCACAAGTCAGCTGAACTATCCTTTAGGGACACCTTCATTTCTGAGAGGGCTGCAGGAGTGCACAGAGCCCCATTTCCCCAAGGACCTCTGGGAAATTAGAGTACAACAGCCCAGGGAGCCAGCTGGCAACACAGGATAGAATTGCAGGGTGAGGTCATCTGGCTTCTTCGGTCCGGGCCTAACCCCTGCTTGGGCCAGCTGTAAGACTGTGTGTCAGTCAAAACAACAGCACAAGTCTGCTTATCTGCCCACTGCTCAGCAGCTGGGGTGAGCTGGATGTCACATCCAGGGAAGTTTGTACCCATCCAAACCTGGAATAATCTGTCAAATTCTGCAGTCAAATGCTTTACCCCTAAGCCATACCCCCTAATCTGTCAAGCTATGATTTACCAGAGGTCTCTAAAGGGGAGCACCTTTCTCCTCCTTAGCCCCCAGGGGACAGGCGTATTGGGGGAACCACTTCTCATGCAGACCTCTCCTCTATACCTCCCCATGGGAGGAATTTACCAGACTGGTAAAACTGGACAGACAGACATCAACTGGGCCATGGGTTGAGTCCCTGCCTTATGCTGGTGTCCATCCCCAACACTCAAACTCTTATGGACCCCCTACCTCGTGTGTGGTGGCCATGGCCCTCACCTCCAGGTTTCACAGGAGCAGACCCCAACATCTCTTTCTTCCCCCTTCTCTGCCCAGGTTGAGTGGATCAAATAAGCAAGTCCTCTCCCAGTTGGCTCAAGTTCACAGGGGAAAGCAATGTACTTGACTCCTGACCAGGCCAAATCACCACTTAAAACAAAACAACAAACCAAAATAAGTCCCAGGGATGCAACGTACAGTATGGTAACTACAGTTAATAACAACACTGTATTATATATCAGAAAACCACTAAGAGCATAGATCTTAAAAGCCCTCATCACAAGAAAAGTGGATAGATCGTTCGGCAATACATACAAATACTGAACTGTACACCTGAAACTAATGTCAATCATACCTCAGTGAAAACAAACAGACTTGGTGATTGTTGATGCTTGGTTTCTGGTACATGGACAGCAAGCTGAAAAGTGAACTTGGAAATGGAAAAGATCCCTTCACCCTTGCATCACTCCTGCTAAGGCCTGGACACTAGCATTTGTTTCAAAATTTCCACTGAAACCAGAGAAGGCCATACTGAAAGAGTTAAAGGCTCAAAATTCTGGTCCTCTGAACTGTGCAACTTCATGCAAGTCACTGAACCACTATGAATTCCGATTTTCCCTATAAAATATAGAGAAGGGCTGTTTCACAGGACCTTTTTTTTTTTTTTTTTTTTTTAGGATTAAAGACATTGCAGTCCACAAATGTCCCAAACCTGGGCACGGAATGGCTCAGTTAAGCAGCTGTCTTTGGCTTAGGTCATGATCTCAGGGTCCTGGGATTGAGCACGGAGTCGGGCTCCCTGGTTAGCAGGGAGCCTGCTTCTCCCTCTGCCCCTCTACCTCTCCCCCCAAAATAACTTAAATCCTTAAAAAGCAAAAACCAAAACCAAACAGTGCCTGGCATACACAGCAGGCCTCAGTATCAAATGAATGAATGAAACAAATCCACATACGGCATAATGATGTGCCTATTACTGAAACAGCCAGTGTGAAGCCCTGCCAACAGCTCAGAGCTGTCTCTGCGTCTTGCTGCCCTTCTCGTCCACAAAGCTCTGAGGCTGGGCCACATTCTGCCTGTCACTGCTGTAACACTCCCATTCTCCTCACCCATAGCTCCAGCAGGTAAGGGAGCAAAACGTCAGCCCTTGCCAGCATCACTAAGGCATGAATGTGCAACTGGCTTGTGTTCACCCTGTGACTACAAGGATGTTGCCAAGATTCTAGCCTCCCACCAAGCAGAACTTACATTCCATACTGTTTCACGTAAGTAGGCTGGGCACGCCAGAAAATCAAGACAACACTCAAGTCCAAATGATGGTGCACTGCCACTGAGCTCTCCTTGTTGTTTTTCTGGAAGGGGCTTAAGACAACAGCTGAGCCATATACCCACGAGTAGGACACCCGAGCCAAGGAACCGGGTGTGCCTAAGCAATTAACATTTAGCTGAGAGGGAAGCGTACAGCAGAAGCTGGTGGTTGGAGCTCCGACGACCAGATCTGACCCTTCATCATGTCAGTGTTCTAGCTGTAACTGAGGAGTGCCAGTAGGAGGGGAAGACCTGTCATATAAATCCCCACTATGGAAGTTCTGGCCACCCTACCCAGAAACGGGGGAGGCCAGCACTATCAGGGCTACTGAGGATGGCTACCATTTACTGAGCACCGTGCCAGATCCCGCACCCAGTCCCTAAGCCAGGCTATCTTTCTCCCTCACCAGAAAGTTGTATCATCATTTCTATCCACCAAGGATGGAACTGAAGCCCAGAGAGGTTAAGAAGCTTGCCCCACTGACCCAGCTAGTAAATGTCTGGCTCCAAGCTCCTAACCACTGCAGTATAATCCAGGGAAGGGGGAAGTAGGCTTCGTTCTCAGGGAGAAGCAGAAGCAGTGGGGGGGGTGGGGGGGGTGGGTGTCTGAGGCAAAAGCAGCTTGTCCTGGGTAGAAAGGAGGTAGCCAGAAGGGAAGAACCCACGGAATGAGGATGCAAAGAGCTGGCCCAGGTCACCCCCTAGATAAGGGACCAACTTCCAGTCTAAGATGCACCTGAAGCCAGCTCTTCTCTCCTACTGGGACCCGAGAAGAGGGAAGGGAATGGAAACAGATCACCAGCCGCCTCTCTGGGTCCAGTCACCTCAGCTCCCCTGCTTTTTATAGATGGAAAAATGGATGCTCTGAATTTCATGCTTTCTCCCCACCCACGTGGGTAATAGGGCCAAAAGTCGGAAGTAGTTGATAGGGCATGGCGTGACACAGGCTAAATAATATAGAGAGAACTGGAAAACAGGCTTTCTCCCTTGCCTGGTTCAAGAGTTGTAAGAATATTACCACTCAGGGGCACCTGGGTAGTCGGTTAAGCAGCTGCCTTTGGCTCAGGTCATGATCCCAGGGTCCCAGGCTCTCTGCTCTGTGGGAAACCTGCTTCTCCCTCTCCCTCTGCCTACTTCTTATGCTCTATCAAATTAAATTAAAAAAAAAATACTACCACTCGGGACAATGTAAGCAGGTTTACAGAAACCCCACCATATGGGTTGTCTTTAGCCTTTCTTTCCTAATTATAAAACCCCAATTATTTATTTATTCAGGCCTGAGGGCTGCACTTTATGGATTAAAGCAGTCCCTGTTTTTTCTATCCTTTGGGTTTGAACCACACCGTCTACACTGGCTGCTTTTCAAGGCTGCTTCCTCCCAGGGAGACCTAGTCTTGCTCTGCCAGTCATGGTTCTATGGGACATGGGTCTCCCAGGAGTCTACACCAACAGGGACAGTGAACACGATGAGACGATCACCACTGACAGCCTCCCGTGATACCAGAGAGCAGAAATCTCCCTCTGCGGAGCCTCAACCTTCTGAACACAATCTAGCTATGTTAGTAGACGGGGAGGGAGTTGGGACCCAAGATCCCGTACAGGAAAAGCAAGATCTTGTTCTCAGACAGGTGGATTAGCTTTCAAGTTTTAATCCCTATCACCTTTTGTCCCCTTCTCCTAACGAGAGGCCACAAGGTACAGTTATGGCTTCTTAAAAATCAAATCACAGGGGTGCCTGGGTGGCTCAGTTGGTTAAACATCTGCCTTAGGCTCAGGTCATGATGGGATCGAGCCCCTCATCGGGCTCCTGGCTCAGTGGGGAGCCTGCTTCTCCCTCTCCCTCCCCACACCCCGCTCATGCTCTCTCTCTCAAATAAAATCTTAAAAAAAAAAAAAAAAGTCAAACCACAAAGAGATGGTGACTCTGACTCCTCGGTCTGCCTCCTGAAACGGCGTGAGGTTGCTCTGGGTACATGCTGTAATGATGACAGCTCAATCGCAGGAACAATGGAGCAGAGAAGCAGAAGGTGCCTACACAGTTTTACCTAAATGTCTTGTTTGTTAGGATGGAGCCGAGGCGCCTGTGCTGACAGTCAGGAACAATTAGCACGGTCCTGAAAAGGAAGAAGGATTCACAAGGCATCACTTGTGGGTGAAGGGAAGTCACCATCTGCTAACGGGCACCAGAGTGTCACTGCATTGGAAGGGGAGAGGCAGTGGGTTGGAGGAGATCCAGGGGCCTCTCTGCCCACATTAAAAATGAGTAGCTGCTCTGCCTGCCAGCACCACAGTGTCAACACATTCTGTGTGTGTCTCTCTCCGTCTCACACCCAAAAAAGTAGAAACAATTGACGTAGGAACCCAGGGGAAGAGAGAACTGTACAGACTCATTCTCCCGGAGCAGGGGAGCTTATAGATGTTTTTGTTTTTGCTTTTCAAGATCATGCCTCCCTCTAATTTCATCTCTCTCCATCCCGGAGGGAGAGCCTCTGCCTCCCTTAAGGAGACAAGTGAATAGTGCCTCAAGGTCTTGGCTGTGCACAGTCGTGAAACCGCCCTGTGCAGGAAGGCGGGGCAGAGGGGAGGAAAGGACAGGGCAGCACCTTTAGGCCACAAAGAGCTTCCACAGTTAGGAGCCTCAACTATAAATGTTCCAAACAGAGAGGGGCCTTGACAGAGCACAGAGTCGAGTCAGAACAGGCAGATATGTCCCAATGGCTGGCACTCAGAATTCCAGAAGCTGCTAGAAATAAGTCACCTTATCTACATACCTACAAGGGCTCCTGCTTTCTGGTCATGATGAAATAAGGTAAGGCCCATGTTTGTTTCTCTAAGGTTTAGGGTCTTAAATGGCATTGGATGGAGGGAGTGGGAGGAGAAGGAATAAGGAAAAACTCCACAATGAGTGCTGAGCGCTGAGTGACACCCCTGGCAGATGTAGTTTATAATCTTTACTTAGTCACACAACATTAAGAAACGGTCAGTTCCAAGGGGGCTTTCCTCCCTCCACCCCCCAAAATGCTCCACAGCGCAGTACAACCACACGGTGCGCTCAGCTAGAAGAGAAGGGTTAAATGATGTCTGTCCCATAACTGCCCTTGCTTCTCTGTGCCGTCAGGAAGGGAAACAAAGAAAACAAGAAAGCAACAGGATCCATACACTTTGCACACCAGCGGGTGGCTATCTTCCCAGGCATTTCCGGGGGAACCTCAGCAGAGCCGCGGCCCCCACCCCACCACCGCGGCAAGGGAAGAGGCAGCAAGACAGGGCCGCACACCTGCACTGGAGTAGAAAGAGAAACCAAACACAAGTTGGGCCACAGTGGATTCTGGCACATTTTTAGATGAGGTTAAAAATGTCACGGTGTGCACAGGAAGCGGGCAAAGGAGTTCTGAGGGAAGGGATGCCCGGAGGTGGAACAAACCGACCGGTCTACTCGGGCAGGAGCTTTGGGAGGGACAGAGGAGCTACGGGGCCTCTAGGAAGGTGTTGGTTCGGAAGATGGAGGAGACGATCTTGCCGGTGGCGTTGATCGTGCCTTCGCTGTCTGAGCTGGATTCGGAGTCGCTGCTCCCAGAGTAGGCGCCCAAGCCCGGGAGGATGCCGATGCAGACTGCAGCGGAGGGGCAGTGGATGGAAGGGGCGCTCAGGGATGTGCTGCCAAGAGACATGCAGGACGGGGCTTCTGCAAGACAGGAGGAAGGGCCGTGACTTCACCTGCTTTCCCAGAGCTGACAGAGAACCTGCCACTGTGCCCCAGGCTTTACCGTGAAGCCCCAACCACCCTATGCAGTCAGCACCACCGGCACCCGCGTCTGACAGCTGTTCCTTTTTCACCGTTGACAAAACTGACACCATGCTCAGAGAATGTTTTAAGACCATGCAGAATGTGACCAAATAGCTAGGGTTCTTCTTGCCCCGGGAAACCCAGAACCTTGGCAGTACCTGAGAGATGGAAAACCTCACTCTAGAAAACATGGGGACTTGAGGATGAGATGAAAACTTAAGGACTCTACTCCACCCCTGTCATTGCCTCTACATGTTTCCAGCTTCAGTGAGTCTCTACAACAACCTGATATATAGGGATCCCCCATTTTACTGATGAGGGGGGTCAAAGGACTAGGCCAAGGTTAAAGGCCACTGAGAGTAAAAAATGTTAAACCAAACCTGACTCAAAAAATTGGGATGCCTAGGTGGCTCAGCCGGTTCAGCATCCAATTCTTTGTTTTGGCTCAGGTCGTGAGATGGAGCCCCACAGTAGGCTCCACGCTGGGCATGGAGCCTGCTTAGGATCCTCTCTCTCCCTATGCCTCTCAACACCCAACCCCCACCAACTCACACATGCGTGCTCTCCTTCTCTTAAAAATAATATTAATAATAATGTACTAAAACAATACCAGAGCTCACCATGAAGTAAGGGTTGGAGTTCAAACCTTACTATCTCAGGCTGACAAGCATATACCTTTCTAGGCTTTTGCCTTAACAAGCCCCTAAGGAACACTTCACGTAAATGTGAAAAGGACACGTGGCTCCAAAGTACACGAAGTCAGGAGTAAGTCACAAAAATACCACTGAGAGGCAAAGAGAGATCTCCGGTGGCCAATACACGGAGTTCAGGAGCTCACTGTATTCACCTGTCTTACAGGAAGTTCTAATAGGGGAAAAGATGCTGCTGAAGAAAAGCGGCAGCGAAACACGGAGACACAGAAAAGTGAAATGACAGCTGACACCGCTTGTAGAGATGGTGGTAACGAGACGACAGGAAAGCAGAGGCAGAGTGGCAACAAATACATGAAAGCAGATTTCTTTGGGATACAAAGAATTCTTCCAAAACCAACCAACCAACCAACCAATCAACCGCTGAATAGAAAAGGGGACAGGGGTGCCTGGGTGGACTGAGTGTCTAACTCGTGATTTTGGCTCAAGTCATGATCTTGGGATCATGGGATTGAGCCCTGCGCTGGGCCCCACACTCAGCAGTCCTCTGCTTGAGGCCTCTCCCTCTCCCTCGGGCCCTCCCCACTTTGCTCACTTGTGCTCTAAAACAAACATAAATCTTTAAAAATAAGTGGAGAGAACTCATGAACAGTTCACAGGAAAAGAAAAAATGGCATTTAAACTTGGGAGAATGGGGGAACCTGGGTGGCTCAGTGGGTGAAGCATCTGCCTTCAGCTCAGGTCATGATCCCAGAGTTCCAGGATCAAGCCCCACATCGGGCTCCCCACTGAGCGGGGAGCCTGTTTCTCCATTGGACCTTCCCCACTCTTGTGCTTTCTCTCAAGATATATAACTAAAATCTTTAAAAATTAAAAAAAAATAAATAAAATGAACTTGGGAGAATAAACAATCTATAAGGAGGGAAGTTATGGGCAACAGGCATTTTCGTGTGTTGCTCAGAAATGCAGGGCAGTGTCCTTCGAAATTAAACTATGTTCATATAAAACCATTCCCTCCAGCACTGTTAATAGCAGGAACCAAAAGATTCATTATGACCGGGGGTAGGGGGCACCTGGGTTGCTCAGTGGGTTAAGCCTCTGCCTTCGGCTCAGGTCATGATCTCAGGGTCCCGGGATCGAGCCCCACATTGGGCTCCCTGCTCAGCAAGGAGCCTGCTTCCTCCTCTCTCTCTGCCTGCCTCTCTGCCTACTTGTGATCTCTCTGTCAAATAAATGAATAAAATCTTAAAAAAAAAGACCAGTGTAAGGGACTATGATTCAGCCATAAAGAAGAGTAATGCCTCTGCATACTGGTATGGAATGGTCTCCAAGACACCATGCTCTATGAAAGAGGTAAGGCTATGTGTAAGCTACAGTCTGTGGGGAGAGGGAATGCCCACAGACACGCATGATAACATCGGAAACAATACATGTAAGACTCTAACAGTGACTGCCCGGGGAGATCAGCTGAGTGGTTAGATAATAGGGGAGACTTAACTTTTACTCCACATACCTTTGCCCCTTTTGAATTTTCTATTATGTGTGTATACTACCTATATAGATAATTTTTTAGAAAAGCAAACGCAAAAGTTCAAAGAACATCATCATCTACTTAAATTAGGGAGGAAGAGTCCCACATTATCTGTCTAAGCCCAAGGGCAGCTCTGTATTACAGCCAGGCTGTAGAAGAAGGTAAAGTCTAATGATAAGAAGGCCTGCTGATCTGTATTCTCTATCTGTAAGCCTGAAGGCAAGGGCTTTTTCTTTACCACTCTGTCCCTTGGGCACACAGCATGGGGCCTAGCACAGAGCAAGTCAGCATTTACAATGCATTGAAGACATTTTACAGAAGTTCACTGCAAATAGCTAAATTTGGGGGTGGTGGTGGTGAAAATTTGGGACACAACATCAAATTGCACACCATTCACTACTTGAACATCTATTATATTATTTTCATATACTCAGTGACACTTTCATTCTGTTAGAAATATTTGGTTAAGGGGCACCTGGGTGGCTCAGTCCTTAAGTCTCTGCCTTCAGCTCAGGTCATAATTCCAGGGGCCTGGGATCCAGGCCTGTGTCAATGGGAAGCCTGCTTCTCCATCTCCCACTATCCCTGCTTGTGTTCCCTCTCTCGCTGTGTCTCTGTCAAATAAATAAATACAATCTTAAATAAATAAAATAATTTTTTAAAAAAAGAAGAGAAAAAAAATATTTGATAAGGGGCACCTGGGTGGCTCAGTCAGTTTAGGGTCCACTGTCAGCTCAGATGACCCCAGGGTCCTAGGATCAAGCCCCAAGTCAGACTCCCAGGACAGTGGAAAGCCTGCCTGCCTCTTCCTCTCCTCTCCACTTGTGCTCACTCTCTGTCACTATCTCTCAAATAAATAAATAAGTGAATAAATAAATAAAACCTTAAAAAAAAAACCCAAAAAACAAAAAAACAAAACAAAACAAAAAATATTTGGTCAAAATAAAACCAACTGAATCCACAACCTGGGGCACCTAGTTGGCTCAGCATTAAGCGTCTGCCTTAGACTCAGGTCATGATCTCAGGGTTTTGGGATCGAGCCCCGATCAGACTCTCTGCTCAGCAGGGAGTCTGCTTTTCCCTCTCATTATGCCTCTCTGCTCTCCTTCTCTAAGATTTTGAAAAAATCTTTTTTAAAAAAGCTGCTATCTTATAAGGTATGAATCAGTTACCCAGAAAAGTAATTTATGCGAAGCTGTTAAGTGAGATGTCATTTTATTAAGTATTTCAAGGGTGAATTGAATTTTAGTCTCTAGCTTAGATACAAAAGGAAGATTAAGTTCAGAGTATCTGTGCAAGTCTAGAGGTAGCCTAATGGAAGGATGGAAGCCAGCCACAGGAATGAAACCAAGGAGGGGTGCCTGGGTAGCTCAGTCAGTTAAGCATCTGACTCTTGGTTTCAGCTCAGGTCGTGAGACCTGTCATAAAACTGCCTGAGAGTCTCTCTCTCCCTCTCCACCCCGCCCCCACCCCGCCAAATGAATAAAGAGAGAGAGAAAGAAGAGAGAAGAGAAAAAGAAAAACGAAACGAAACCCAAGGGATCTGGACCATGGTGGCATCAGCAGAGTTTCAGCAAAAAGACCAAATCCCTCGATTATCTAGGTTTCAAGAAAGAAAAGAGACTGCAATTCTGACAAATTTCATTCCAAAAATAGTTACTGTCCAAAGAGAACAAAATGGTGCCCTCTGATCTCACCCATTTGGTGAAGTTTCCTGCCAACTTCTGCATTTGCAGGACCACGTTGTCATACCAAATTAACACCGAAAATTACTAACAGAGAATGTTTTTTGGATTCAAACAGACGCGTGACTTGACAGCCAATGGGGCCAATTGTGCATTCATTCATGGGCTCTGTTTGGAGCTGAAGCCCAGAGCCTCCAGTGGGGAAGCCTGAATCTCCATTAGTGTCACAGAGCTATCTTCTGGGAGAACCAAAGGAATAAAGCCTTCTGCCATGGACAAGACTCTCAAGCAAGCTTTCAGGGAATGTTCTTCCTGTGGGGCCTCAGCGTCTATCAGAAGAGGGTATTTCATGCCCAGCTGTAAGGATGCCGCTGTGAGAATGGAGTGGGGGAGGACAAAGGGATTAAGAAAGGTGGCTCTGAAACATGGTGTCTATCCGAGATAGTTTAAAAAAGCCACACAAGTTTTCCTTTCTACTGACTGATGCGAATAGTTCCTATAAGGGAATAAGCACCAGATACAGGGCTACTAATTAACCAGTTGAAGTACGTTCAAGATTTCTGTAAAGTCTTATATACCTATGTGCATACAGACACAATATACACGTAATCCTATTTAAGCAGCCAATTTAGCAAGTTTCCTATATATCGAAAAGATACCAGTGAAATGGAGCTCCCATATGGCTGATGAGAATGTAAACTGACATAACTTCTTTGCAGGGCGGGTTGCAATATTTATCTGAATTACAAATGTATATCTTCTCCGTCCCAATAATTCTTTTAAGTACTTATGCTAATATATCATGAATGTGATGAATGATGCATATACAAAGTTATTTAATGAAACCTCAAACCAGAGAAAAAATGGAAACAATCTAAATGTTCATCATAAAAAAAACAGGATAGGGGTTCCTGGGGGGCTCAGTCTGTTAAGCGTCTGATTCTTGATTTCGGCTCAGGTCATGATCTCAGGGTTGTGAGATCGATCCCTGCACTGGGTTCTGTGCTCAGTGGGGAGTCTGCTTGAGATTCTCTCTCTCCCTCCGTCCCTTTCCCAACTTAGGTACACAAGCTCTTGCTCTCTCTAAAATAAACAAATCTTTAAAAAAAAAATAAAAAGGATAAATATACTACAGTGCAGTCATATAATGGAATACTATACAGTCTTATAAAAAGAATGAAGCTCTTTGTGTAGAGATATGTAATGATCCCCAAGGTACAAGTGAATTAAGCAATGAACAGAAGAGTGTGTTAATTAAAATACTAACAATGATGACAGGAAGTACAAACCAACATATGAAGTATTCTGGCCAAAATACCAACTTGAATTAATTTAGCTCTAGATCTGGTTACCATTCTACAGGAAAAAGAGGAACAAAGGAACACTGTGGAGATGCGATCAGCAAAATCTAGAGTACGGGAAACTGCACAGGACAAAGACCCAGTTTCTTCACAAAAACAAGGAAACAAAAAAACAAAAAAGGAAGAACTTCTTATAGGTCAAATGAGACTCAGAAGATGTAATAGCCTATTGTAAAATGCCACATGATGGCAATATTCTAATAGTGACCTATAGACTTATAGACTTAAGCAATCCCTATCAAAATCCCAACTGCCTTTTTTATTGAAATGGACAAGTTGATCCCCAAATTCATGTGGAAATGCAAGAGACCTCAAATAACAAAAAACGATCTTGAAAGAGAACAAAGTTGGAGGACTCACACTTCCCAATTTCAGAACTTCCTAGAGGCTATAGTGATCAAGACTGTGTGGTAATGGCATAAAGAAGGACACATAGATCAACTGAAGAAAGGAGTCCAGAAATAACCCATACATGTTAGTTAACTGATTTTCAGCAAAAATGCCATGACAATTCAGTCTGGTAAAAACAGCCTTTTCGGGTGCCTGGGTGGCTCAGTGGGTTAAGCCGCTGCCTTCGGCTCAGGTCATGATCTCAGGGTCCTGGGATCGAGTCCCGCATCAGGCTCTCTGCTCAGCAGGGAGCCTGCTTCCTCCTCTCTTCTTTCTCTCTGCCTGCCTCTCTGCCTACTTGTGATGTCTCTCTGTCAAATAAAAAAACAACAACAACAAAAAAAAAAACCAGCCTTTTCAACAAATGGTGCAGACCAACTGGATATACATACAGAATGAAAATGCATCCCTACTTCAAACCATAAACAAAAAAATAATGCAAAATGTAAGACCAAAATGTAAGAGCTTAAAACCGTAAAACTTTTATAAGAAAACACAGGTGTAAGTTTATAAGAAAACACAGGTGTAACTTTTCAAGACCATGGATTAGGCAATCGTTTCTTAGACAGGACACCTGAAGCATAAGCAAACTAAATGAAAAATAGCTAATTTATATGTCCTCAAAATCTAAAAATTATATGTTTCAAAGGACTCAATCAAGAAAACGAAAACACAAAAAAGAAAAGAAAAAAGGAAAAAAGAAAAAGAAAATGAAAATACAACCCACAGTAAGGAAGACAGTATTTGTAAATCACTTATCTGACAAATGTCTAGTATCCAGAATACATAAAGAATTCTTACAGCTCAACATTAAAAACCCAAGTAACCCAATTTATTTTTTAAATTTTTATTTTTTAAAGATTTTATTTATTTATTTGACAGACAGAGATCACAAGTAGGTGGAGAGGGAGGCAGAGAGAGAGGAAACAGCAGGTTCCCTGCCGAGCAAAGCGCCTGATGTAGGGCTCGATCCCAGGACCCTGAGATCATGATCGGAACCAAAGGCAGAGGCTTAACTCACTGAACCATCCACATGCCTGACAAGTAACCCAATTTAAAAACAGGCTCAGGATTTGAGTAAATACTTCTCCAAAGAAGATATTCAAATGACCATAAGTACATAATGCCATCATCATTAAGGAAATGGAATATCGCTTCACACCCACAAAACTGAACAGAATAAAAAAAGAGCAGTAACAGGTTAGATAAGGATGTAAAGGGACGCCTGGATGGCTCAGGGTTTGGGGGTCTGCCTTTAGCTTGGGTCCTAATCTCAGGGTCCTGGGATCAAGCCCCACCCACATCGGGCTTCCTGCTCAGCAGGGAGTCTGCTTCTCCTTCTCCCTCTGCCCCCAACCCCCACTGCGCTCTCCCTTTCTCTCTTGTGCTCCCTCTCAAATAAATCAGTTTTTTGTTTTTGTTTTTTGAAAAAGAATGTAAATCGGGGCGCCTGGGTGCCTCAGTGGGTTAAGCCACTGCCTTCGGCTCACGTCATGATCTCAGGGTCCTGGGATCGAGTCCTGCATCGGGCTCTCTGCTCAGCAGGGAGCCTGCTTCCCTCTCTCTCTCTCTGCCTGCCTCTCCGTCTACTTGTGATTTCTCTCTGTCAAATAAATAAATAAAATCTTTAAAAAATAAAAATAAAAAAATAAAAAAGGATGTAAATAAAGAAACTGGAACCTTGGGTGCCTAGGTGGCTCAGTGGGTTAAAGCCTCTGCCTTTGGCTCAGGTCATGATCCCGGAGTCCTGGGATCTAGCCCCGCATCGGGCTCTCTGCTCAGCAGGGAGCCTGCTTCCTCCTCTCTCTCTCTGCCTGCCTCTCTGCCTACTTGTGATCTCTGTCTATCAAATAAATAAATAAAATCTTTAAAAAAAAAAAAAAAGAAAAGAAACTGGAACCTTTATATATTGCTGATAGAATGTAAAAATGGTACAGCTGCTTGAGAAAACAGTTTGGCATTCCTCAGAAAGTCAACCATATAAACACTGAGTTACCATATGACCTAGAAATGCCATTTCTTGGTATACGCCCAAGAGAACTGAAAATAGTTGCTCACACAAAAATTTGTACATGAACGTTCATAGCAGCATCATTTAGAATAGCCAAAAAGTGTAAACAACCCAAATGCCCATGAACTGATAACTAGACAAACAAAATGCAGCATACCATAAACGGAAGATTTTTCAGCTGTAAAAAGCACGGATACATGTTACAACATGGATGACCTTTGTACAGTGAAAGGAAGCTAAATTCCAAACACCATACACTACATCATTTCATTTACATGAAATGTCCAGAAAGGACAAATCCAGAGAAAAGTAGAAGAGTGGTTGACAGTGGCTGGGGAGAGGGAAGAATGGGGAGTAACTGTTAAAGGCATGGGGCTTCTTTTTGGGGTGATGAAAATGTTTTGGAATTAAATAGTGATGATGAATACACATTCTTGTGAACATATTAAAAACCACTGCATCCTTTAAAAGAATGAATTTTATGGTGTACCTCAATATTTTAAATTTTTTAATTTTAAAAGAATATATTTATAATTGCTTGTATATACATACAATAGCTCTGGATATATACGTAAGAAATACTGTTTCCTCTCAGAAAGAACTGCATGGAAAAGGATACAGAATAGTTGAAGGGGGACTCTTCACTCAATGTCCTTTTTATTTTTTATTTTAAAGATTTTTATTTATTTATTTGACAGAGAGAAAGAGAGAACGCAATTAGGCAGAGAGGCAGGCAGAGAGAGAGGGAGAAGCAGGCTCTCTGCCAAGCAGAGAGCCCAATGTGGGGCTCGATCCCAGGACTCTGGGATCATGACCTGAGCCAAAGGCAGAGGCTTTAACCCACTAAGCCACCCAGGTGCCCCTCAATGTCCTTTTTAAAAGCAAATTCTAGAGGTGCCTGGCTGGCTCAGTTAAGCCTCTGGCTCTTGATTTCAGTTCAGGGGATGATCTCAGGGTTTGAGATCAAGCCCCAAGTTGGGCACCACACCCAGACTGTCTCTCTGCTCCCTGCTTAAGATTGTCTCTCTCCCTCTCCCTCTGCCCCTCCTATTCTCTCTCGCTCTTTAAAAAAAAAAAAAAAAGTAAATTCTAAGAGCAAAAAGTTATCAGCAACAGCTCACCATTACTGATGTCAGAAGATTTTTTTTTTTTTGCATTTTAAAAAGTTTTTACTTAAATTCCAGTTACAGGGCACCTGGGTGGCTCAGTGGGTTAAAGCCTCTGCCTTCAGCTCAGGTCATGATCCCAGGGGCCTGGGATCGAGCCCCACATCAGACTCTCTGCTTAAGCAGAGAGTCTGCCTCCTCTTCTCTGCCTGCCTCTCTACCTACTTGTGATCTCTCTTTGTCAAATAAATAAATAAATAAAATCCTTAAAAATAAATAAATTGCAGTTACTTGGCCAATACATTATTTTTAAATATCCATTATTTTTTCAGAGAGAAATAAATGTAAGCCCCATTTTAGAGATGACCCACTGAATTTAGCATACCATCTCAATCCCACAGAGGATCGCAGAACTAAAAACACTCCTGAACTTCTCATCCCTGATCCAGCCTTCAGGAACACTCACCTTCACTTACAACTCTGTGCCACTTAATACAGTGCCAGATTTGATTGCATACAAGTAACCACCCATGAAAGTGTACTTCTGTGAGACTGTATTAGGCTATTAGCCTCAATCCAATCCAAGATGAGCAAAAGCCAGGCATTCTACCTCTCATTGGTAGCCAGCCAGGTGAAATCAAGAAACCTGACATTTGGAGGAGACTGAGAGAAACCCTTTGTAAGCAGGAATGATATGACCAGGGCTTTGTCTGTGGAAGCACTTCTGGGGGATCACTATTGTCATTTATCAATTCCACTGGTTTCTAACATATTAATCAGCAGGACAGCTAACATACCCGTGGGTGTAAATCCTGCTTGGTAGAAAAAAGCTTGCTTAGATCCTTCACAGATACAATGCAGCCCAGCCCTGTACTATGGTTCACGTGTATTATGAATAAATAGTGAAATGGAAGCTGCCACCTACCTTGACTCTTGTCATCTGGGTCAGGGTCCGATTTCAGTCTTTTCACACTGTTGCCACTCTCTGAGCTGTAACAAAAAATATGGTAATTTGAGCTATGTCCAATCTTGGGGATTAAAACTTCAGGAATCAGGAGCTCCAATAACCATTTATATGGGTCTCAGGTAGCCTCAAAGGGGTGGTCTGAAATGAAAAGTCTTCATTTCAGGTTTTAATCTCCTTCCAGTTACATTATTGTTATAAAAACAACTTAAACCCCTGGCCAATTCAAGGAGTGGAGCATTGTATCTTCAAGCATCACCTAAACTTCAGATTCTTTGTTGTCCTTATCATTCATCTTGGTTAGAACCACAGATGGACTGCGGGAGTATGTGGACACACTCACAAAAGACAAAAATTTAGTTAAGTTCCTAAAGATTAACGGAAATCTCTCCTTTAGTGACATGCTAGAGAATCTGAAAGTCACTCAAAAGATCTTCACTGAATGTTGAAAGAATGTACTTCTCCTGCTGTGTAGCATAGAGAAGGCATAATCATACCTCCAGCTCCACCATTACGGCTAATATTGAGGGCAGTCAAAAAAAGAAAAAAAAGAATGCACTTCAACTAGGAAGAAATGATCTCAGAAAGAAGGCCATAATCACAGAAGGAAGGGTTAGTGAACAAAGAAACCGGCAAATACAATCTAATTTGTGTGTTAAACATGACCATACTAAGTCCTGGGCAGCAGTAGCATGTGAGAAAGACGTGATTATAGCTCCAAGTTCTAAGGTCCACGTATAATTTTGTAGGAAAGTAAGATAGCTATTTAACTTTAGGTTTTGCGAAGTATTCCTGGTAAGCTGCAAGTTTAGGCACCAAAAACAGAACACAAAACCTTGAAAGAAAACGAACAAAACGTTTTAAAATTTGTAATTTTTTATAAAAAACAGTATGAGGAAAAAATATTTTTAAGGTAAAATGACAACATTAAGATAGCAGAAACTATAAAAGAAAACGCTAAAAAATCCAAGCCTACCTGTTAAAAAAGATCAACATCCTCAATTTAAAACCAGCTATTTGTAAGACACACCAAAAAATTTAACAAAAATAAAACAAAAACTTGAGACCCAGAAAGACTGAAAACAAAAGAAGAGGAACAGAGTTACCAAAGCAAATACTAACCCAAAGAAGGCTGAGCTACCTATTATAATTTTAGGGAAAAAGAATTTAAGAGCAAAAACATTTAAGACATAAGTAGGTCAGTTTATAATCAAGACGTATTTTATTTTTTTTTATTATTATTATTTTTTATTTGACAGAGAGAGAAATCACAAGTAGGCGGAGAGTCAGGCAGAGAGAGAGAGAGAAGCAGGCTCCCGCTGAGCAAAGAGCCCGATGCGGGGCTCGATCCCAGGACACTGAGATCATGACCTGAGCCAAAGGCAGCGGCTTAATCCACTGAGCCACCCAGGCGCCCCTCAAACGTATTTTAATTCACTATGAAGAAATAACAATTCTGAACATGTATGCTCCTAATTAAAGAGCTTAAAATATATATTCAACAGAATTCTGAAGAAAAATCAAGAAAACATCACTATAATGAGAGATTTCAAAATACTCAAGTACTGAGAAAGCAAGCAGACAAAGATGTAAAAACACAGAAGATTTAAACAATACAATTAACAAGCTTCTTTGGTTTTACCTACATGAAAACTAGAACAATTGCAAAACACAGATTCTTCTCAAGCTTACTTAGAACATTCACAAAAATTAACCTCAGGAATGGGTCACAAAGGGAGTTTAAAGCAATTTAAAAATCAGTACATATAAACCATAATGCAAGTAAGGCAGAAATCAGCAACAAAAGACAAGTATTACGTATCACAGACTCTAAAACACCACTGCTATAAGGTGTTAAAATGTGGGGGTAGGGAGGGGGAGTGCCTGGGTGGCTCAGTGGGTTAAGCCTCTCTCTGGCTCATGATCTCAGGGTCCTGGGATCAAACACAGCATCAGGCTCTCTGCTCAGCAGGGAGCCTGCTTCTCCTCTCTCTCTGCCTGCCTCTCTGCCTACTTGTGATCTCTCTCTGTCAAATAAATAAATAAATATTTTAAAAAATGTGTGTGGGGGGAAGGTTCATCTTAGAACCTATGAAATATAGTTAGGTTACCTCAATATGTTTGGAAACTTTAAAAAACTGTTTCTAATTTAGGAGTCAAAGAAGAAACCATAATGGATATTTAAAAATACTTAGCTGGAAATACAAAATTGTGTACAATAAAAGCTGAGGAAGAATTAGTTTTAGGTGCCTATAATTGAAAAGACAAGCTGAAAATTAATTAGCTAGGTACCTGACACTCATTTGTAACAGAAAATTATAAGAGAATAAACTTGGAGGGAAGTAAAGAATATCCCAAAGAAGTTAGGAGAAATTAAGAAACTAGCCAAAATATGAATAAAATAATCCATCAATATCTGGGATGAAAAAGGGAACAATTATAGATAAAGCTGCAATCAGAAAAAAATACTAACTTTAGTGAATGCATGTGAAACAAGACAAAAATGGACAAACTCCCAGAAAATATAACTAAATAAACTGACTCAAAAAAACCATGAAGATGGTCCCAGGGTCCTGAATCAAGCCCTGCATTGGGCTCTCTGCTCAGCAGGGAGCCTGCTTCCTCCTCTCCTCTCTGCCTGCCTCTCTTCCTACTTGTGATCTCTGTCTGTCAAATAAATTAATAAATAATCTCTAAAAAAACAAAACAAAACAAAAAAACAAAAAAACAAAAAACAAACATGAAGAAACCTAAATAGCCCTATAATCCCAAATCTTAAAAAGCAGGGACCAAATTGATTATATAGAGGAGTTCTACCAAATTTTCACAAAACAGAACATTACCATCTTACACAAACTCCTCCAGAGAACAGAAAAAGAACACTCCCTAAATCCTTCTATGAAGCTACTTTTAATCTTCATATCAAAATCAGAAAAAGTAGAGGGGGGAGGGAAGAGACCAAGTCTCACTTATGAACACAGACTAAACAACCTATACAAAATATTAGCAAACCAAACCCAGTGGAGTTAAAAATAATTATAATACAGCACAACATAGATTATAGTTAATAAGATTGTAATAATGTTTGGTAACTACACTTATAGAGAACCCTGAGTAATGCACAGAATTGCTGAATCATTACATTATACATCTGAAACTAATAATGCTGTATGTTAATCATAATTCATTTAAAAAAATTATTTTATTTTATTTTTTTAAAGACTGTATTTATTTGACAGATCACAAGTAGGCAGAGAGACAGGCAGGGAGAGAGAGAGGAGGAAGCAGGCTCCCCACGGAGAAGAGAGCCCAATGCAGGGCCCAATCCCAGGACCCCGGGATCACCACCCGAGCCGAAAGCAGAGGCTTTAACCCACTGAGCCACCCAGGCGCCCGGCCCCCCGCCAAAAATTTCAAAATAACACATCACAGCCAAGCTAGTTTTTTGGATTTTTTGTTGTTTTTTTAAGATTTTAATTTATTTATTTGACAGAGATCACAAGTAGGCAGAGAGGCAGGCCAGAGAGAGTAAAAGGGAAGCAGGCTCCCTGCTGAGCAGAGCGCCCAATGTGGGCCTCCAATCCCAGGACTCTGAGATCATGACCTGAGCCGAAGGCAGAGCCTTAACACACTGAGCCACCTAGGCACCACAGCCAAACTAGTTTTATCACAGGAATACAAGATAGAAAAATCCTTAAATTTTTCACCATAACAGAGTAAAAAAAAAAAAAGCCACAAATTCAAAAGCAGAAAAAAATTGACAAAATGTAACAATTTGTGGCTACAAAAAACCTTATCAAACTAAGAACATAATTTCCTTAAACTACTAAAAGATATCTAATCAGCATCTGAAGTTCATTTTTCAACCTATGATATGACAATGTGTAATAAAGCCTTCATGACTAAATAAATAATAAATAAAAATAAAAGAGATCTGAAAAAACAAAAACAATAACAACTATTCTTAATGGTAAGAAGTTATAAATGTTCTGTCTAAAACAAGAATGTGCACAGTAATTGTTTCTAACATTTTACTGGCAGTAATTGCTTGGTGCACTAAGATACGGAAAAAAAAAAAAAAAAAGAAAAGAAATCAGGGGTTCCTGGGTGGCTCAGTCAGTTAAGCATCTGCCTTTGGCTCAGGTCATGATCCAGGGTCCTGGGCCCACATTAGGTTCCCCGCTCAGTGGGGAGTCTGCTGCTCCCTCTCCTACTTCCTCTGTGCTCTATCAAATAAAAAATAAATAAATAAATAAATAAATAAATAAATTCTTTAAAAGAAAAAAAGGAAGTTAAAAGGTATAAGAGAATAAAGCTGTCATTATTCACAGATAGTGACTCTCTACATAGAAATTTCAAAGCAATCCACTGATAAAAGTTAGTAAGAGTTTAATTAGAGTGTTACTGCTCAGGTTAGTAAGAGCTGTGTAGCTAGATGTAAATATTCCAAAATCAACTGCACTTTTATAAACCAGCAGAAAAATAAAATCTAAAACATCTAGGAATAAATCTAACAAAAGATATATACAACCTTTTGGAAAAAAATCTGTTAAGACTTGTATCAAGTGACATTAAAGAAACAAATAAATGTAGATATATGCCATGTGTAGAAAGACATCCATAAAGATCTGTTCTCTCCATAAATTCATCAACCCATTTAGTAAGATCCCAATAAACGTAAGAGACCTTAATCTAAAATTTAATCTAAATCTAAAATTTTAACATAACAAAATCTAAAATGTATATGGAAGAACAAAGTGGTCAACAGTAGACAAGACACCTCCAAGAAAAATGTAAGAGGACTTGTCCTACCAGATACCAAGATTTTTTTGTAATAAAAACTACAATAATTACAGAGTGGTACTGGTCCAACAGACCCAAGGGACAGAAAACAAGGAACACCCATACAAACCCAAGGATTTAAGACAGAGGTGACACTGAAGGTCACTGGGGAAAGGTAGAAATATTTAGTAAATGTTGCTAGAGAATTAGCTTCTGGGGCCCTGGGTGGCTCAGGTGGTTAAACATCTGACTCCTGATCTTAGCTCAGGTCTTGATCTCAGGGTCATGAGTTTAAGACCCACGTTGGGCTCCATGCTGGCAGTGGAGCCTACTTAAAAAACAAAACAAAAACAAAAAACTGACCACCTTAAAATCAAGTATATTGACAACCTTAAAATTAACTAATGAAAGTAAAAAGAAAAGATATAAATGGTGAGAAAAAAGTCAGGACCATATTTTAAAAAAACAAACCTACTAACCATTAAGAAAAATACAAATAATCCAGTAGAAAAATGGCAAAATATATGAACAGACTTTCCACATAATAGGACATATGAATGGTAAATCAACATACAAAATATGTCAGCTACATTTGTTACCAGGAAATGCAAATTAGGACCACAAGGAGACAGTACTTTACAAAATCACTATATATTGCTGTATCTGTGCTGTCCAGTAGGGCAGCAATTAGCCACATACTAATTCCAATGGGTATTTAACACCTGAAATGTGACTAGTGTGGCGAAGGACCTGGATTTTAAATTAGAACTAATTAAATTAGTTCTAATTAATTTGAATTTAGATAGCCACAGGTGGCCAAGGACTATCATACTGGACAGCAGAGCTCTGGAGAAACATTTGCACATACATAATAAAGCATGCCCTGGACCTTTCAACACCATCTGTCATGGTTCAAACATACATCCACAAGAGAAAAGACACATTTTGGTATCTCATATAAAGCACAATCATACAACAAGGAAAATGAATGAATTACAGCTATATATATGTGAACAAACACACAAAATTGTTTCAATCACAGAAACAACTGGAGTGAAAACCAAATTCATAGATCATATACAGAATGAAATCATTTTTATAAAGTTCAAACCAAGCAAGCCATTATACTGTTTAGGGGATACCTATATAGGTAGCTGAAACCAAACCAAACACCACCCCCCCACACACACACCCCAAAAACTACTAAAAGTAAAGACATGCAGAACGACCAAGCAGATCTGGAAACATGGGGTGAGGAAGGCAGGGTAGGAAAAGGGAGCTCAGAGGTTGGCTCAATCAGCTGATCATGTCCCAGGCACACACCGCCATCAGACTTTCTTTTACAAGCACCAGAATCATCCATGCGATTTGAAAGATTAGACTCCAAGAGCTCACTTCAAACTTAATGAACCAGAGTTAGTGAGAGGCCTAGAATTCACATTAAACAAACTCCTGGGTGATTCTAATAAACCCAAGCCTGGGTAGATGAGGAAATGCTGCCCCAGGAGACTCATTTAGCATCTTGCCACACAAAAACAACAATAAATGATGATCTAATAAAAGGTGAGCTAAGGACTAAGTAAGGGAGGCAGTCCTAATAGCAAGGTCTGCTAACAGCAAGGACACTGCTGAGAAGTATCTAAGTGCCCACTTTGGAGAAGTCCAGTAAAACGACCCAGGACCAAATGCCGAAATACACTGGACCAGGCATGAAAGCTTCTGTCAACTTAAAAGGAAGAGTGGCACCTGGGTGGCTCTGTCAGTTATGCATCTGCCTTGATTTCGGCTCGGGTCATGGTCTCAGGGTTGAGAGATGGAGCCCTGCATCGGGCTCCCCGAAGGGTGTGGAGCCTGCTTAACGTTCTTTCTCTCCCTGCCTCTCCCTCTGCCTGCCCCTCCATGAAAAACTTGAAAGGAATAAATCATGGCTCAGGTAACTGGCCCTTTTCAGGTTACTGCTACTCCTCCCCTGCACTGCTAAACCATGACAACATTTTTATACGGAAGTAATGTTCCTAGGAACATCTGCAGCAGACGGATGGGGCGCCAAACCACAACAGTGCATCAACACACTTCCCTGAAAACATGTGGCTGGCTGCCATATTGATTTTCCTAATAGACTGCACTAACAAGTAACATTATTTCATCCATGGTATCGTAGGTCAAATTGAAACAACCAGATTTCATTACTTTGGAGCCATTTCAAGATTTAGCAGGGAGGAGCAAAACTAAAACAGAACTTACAAAACCTCTTAGGCCATGCCACCACCCCACATCAATCAGCAAGGACCCCAGTCAGGTCTATGCCACAGTCACAGCTTCCATGGTCTCACAGGCCACAGTCCCTTTGTAGCTGCTATTCCCGCTGCCCAGGATGTTCTCCTCTTTGTCTGCCTGTCAAAGCCCTAGTCATCTACCTGGTCAATATCCCCCTCAAATGCCCTCCCCAACCTGAGCTCACAGGCCCTCCCCAGGGAGCTGTGGGTTTCCTCCTCCCTGGCTCCCATGACACCTACCCAAATCCCTTCACACAACTCGCTTATCTCATTTGCCTAGAAACAGATGCTCAAACATTGAAGTCCACCTCTCCTATTACTTTGTGACCTTGGACAAAGGTTTTAACAGTTAAACCTATACTATATAGACTTGTGGAAAGAAGTTAAGATCATTAACACAATGGAAAGCACTTAACACAATGCCTGCCACATGACAGGTGCCCAATGAAGAGTAGCTATTACCCTGCTGAATGAACAATCAGAGAGACAAGGTTCTAAGAATACAAAACACACCAAATCTGGGGGGGGAGAGAGTGGTAGGGCTACCAAAGAAAAGTTCCACCAAGTACTGCCGCTTAGGTAACCGTTTGTTCCGGCTATCATTGTAAGTGGCATTTCAGAGTACACAGTCAGAGGGAACTGAAGTGTTTTGAGTGCTGGCTGACCTCTTATGTTTCACAGCTTCTGCCAACAGCTGGCCTGAGGAGAACTTGTTCTTGGTTTCTATGGGTTTCACTAGCCACTTTCTTCTCCACCTCCTTCTTGTTTTCTGGAGAAATTCCAACTTTGTTGAGATTACTGTGTTAGAGGTTAAGGGTCAAACTAAACAAAAAAGAGCTATAGCAGGAACAATGGTAAGTCAAGGAGAGACACATAATCCACTAGCTCTTCCTGTCTGCCATGTAATGTTTACTCTGTTTATATCAAAACAATACTCTTTTCTCTTTATTCTGCCCATCATATCCAGCCTGACTTGAAGAGAAATGAAGGTAATCATGGAGAAAGAAGGCAAATCAAGCCAAATCTATTACAGAAAAAGCAAACTTTTCCCCTTTGATTCTCAGTGAAAATCTGAATTACAGTTAGAAAACCTCCCCAAAACAGGGCCACAGTTTGCTGGGGTAAACAAAGATCTTAAGAAATACAAAAGCCACAGAAAAAATGTGGCTTCCCTGAAAATTTTTAAGTATTTGCTTTTTTTTGCTCAAGGGTAAAATAAAATCTTGGCAGAATGTCCTATGACCATCAGTGGCGTTCAAATCTTGGATACCACAAAGACAGATTGCTCTGATGTACAAGATAACATCAGAAGCACCTTAAGGCTCATTAAACAAAGAGTCCCTCCCCTGTCCCAAATATATTGAATTGAGAACCTCCAGAGGCCCAAAAAATGATTTTAATCCTCTCTTCAAGGTGATCTTTTTTTTTTTTTTTAAATTTTATTTATTTATTTGACAGACAGAGATCACAAGTAGGCAGAGAGGCAGGCAGGAGAGAGAGAGAGAGAGAGATAGAAGCAGGCTCCCCACTGAGCGGAGAGCCCGATGCGGGGCTTGATTCCAGGACCCCGAGATCATGACCTGAGCTGAAAGCAAAGGCTTAACCCGCTGAGCCACCCAGGCACCCCTCTCTTCAAGGTAATCTTAATGAGAAACCCCAGTGCATATACAACACATGAACCAAAAAGTTTTTATAAGTTCAACGAGGGGAACCTGGGGGGCTTGGTCGGTTAAGGATCTGCCTTTGGCTCAGGTCATGATCCTGGGGTCCTGGAATCAAGCCCTGCATCAAGTTGCCTCGTCTTCTGCCTACTCTTCCGTGAGCCTGCTTCTCCCTCTTCCCCTCCCCCTGTTCATGCTTTCTCTGGAGTTCACTTGCACCTTGAGAGTCTCTCTCCCTCTCCCTCTGCCCCTCCTGTATACGGTCACATGTGCACTCTCTCTCCTTCTCTAAAATAAATGAACACATCTTTAAAAAAAAAATAAAGTATAACCAGCTCACTTGTAACTTCACTGCTTACAGGCATGCGACCAATCTCTGCGTGTCAAGGTCTGTCACTTTCTTCTGTTCTCTCCACCAGCCCTTCCCCTCCTTCCATTTCATATTCTCACAATCCATTAGGCAAGAATTTTAAGTGTTAGATGTGGTGCAATTCTTTAAGAGGTAGCAGTGCCTTACTGGAACAATAGTGACATCTAGTGACCAAGAAATCTAAGAAGGAGGTATTACCAGTCCGAACAGGTGGGCAGAGAAGGTATATGGTCTTTGAACACTAAGAAAACTAGGTACCAGAAATCAGGAATTCTCATTCTGATCACTCTTCAGGCACTAACTCTGCTCTTACAAGCACCAGTTACCTTAAATATTTGCAGTATTCATGGGGATTATGCAAAATGCTCAGTACTATTCTGTGTTTTTGAAACCAGGTTTCAAAGTCAACATGGAAGCTGGTAATATATTAACATTACACGTTTGGTTTTTCTAGAATAAAAATGAAAGAATCACATTTCGTCCTTCTAATACCAATTGACAAAAAACCACCAGCATGCAGATTTTTACCTGCAACTCCATCGGTAAGGGATAAACTCTTACAGAATTCTTAATATTGAAAAATAAAACAAAAATGGAAAAAATTAACAACAAAACACATGCATTTTTATAATAGTAGGACACAAGCAGAAACCAGCACTTCACTTTTTATTCTTTTAAAGTGGGAAAAAAAAGCCTCTAACTTTTCTTTTTGGGGGACAAGGGGGGGTAAAATTATTACTTTTGATCCATAGCCAAAGCATAAGCCATTTTTAAGCTTAAAGTTCTTCTCCCCCTAAAATGCTTTAAAAACACAAACACCCCTCAAAAATATCAAAGAATTCATTAGATGAGGCACTTTTTCTTAACACATATAATAATTGCTAAATGCTGGTTTAACCTAAAGCAAACAAGAGTTCTGTTGTTTTTACAGCACAAACCACAGCTTCTCTGCCTTTACAAGTATCACATCATAAAATGTGTCATATTATAACAATCGAACCAGCTCCTGATTTAGAGCTTCAAAAAACCAACGGCTAACCCTTCAGTTCCATCTCCTCCAACTCGACATGTCTCTGGCTACCTGCAAGCTAGGATGCCTGCTTTATGTATCAGTGGGTTAGAATGCTGTTCAGTTCTAGACAGTCAGAACTTACCAAGTTTCCAAGAAAATCCAACACCTCTGGGGCCTCCCCAATGTTGTGCTGTAATGTCAGCAGGGCAGGAAAGCTTCTCCCAACTTACTGCTGCCCTACTTACTCCTCCCTTTGAGCTAAAAACTGAGGGGCCCTGCACCTTCACACCAAACCAACACTGCTCCCCAGAACGCTGCTTTGGGAGATGCAGCTTATTTGCTAGGCTGCTGAATTAAGCACATAAAAGAAGACATTATTCTAGTGATTGGTATAATTAACGTATTTCCTGAGGGGGAAAAAGTCTGGTGCCGGACACAATTCAATCCATCTTTCTGCCCCCTCTACAAACATCGATGCACACTATTATTCTGGAGTCACCAGGGAGGGTAGGAGGGGAGGGGAGCTCCAGAAGAGTCAGCCTCAATCCAGCAGCTGGGATTGAGGTGTGACTTCCCAATCTTCAGTGCCAAGCCAAATTCCACTAGGAACTCTGGGACTGGAAGACATGTCTTTTGCTACCAGTTCACAGCAGGTTTTGGGGCACCCATGCTGCCCCCTTATTTCAGCCACTGTCAGTCACCTTGATTTAAACCAAATCCCTGAGAATCAGCCCACACCTTCTCCTACATAGCTCTTTTTTTTTTTTTTAAGATTTTATTTATTTATTTGACAGACAGAGATCACAAGGAGGCAGAGAGGCAGAGAGAGAGAGACAGAGAGAGAGAGAGAGAGAGGAGGAAGCAGGCTCCCTGCTAAGCAGAGAGTCTGATGCGGGGCTCGATCCCAGGACCCTGGGATCACAACTTGAGCTGAATGCAGAGGCTTAACCCACTGAGCCACCCAGGCGCCCCTCCTACATAACTCTTTAATGGGACATACTACATGCTCCCTGAAAAAAAAAACAAAAAACAAAAAACAAAAACAAAAACAAAAAAAAACCAACTAGCACATACAAGCAGCTGTATCATTCATTTTAGAGGTAAAGCCTATTCAATCACACTAGTGAGGTTATTCAACATACAAGCTTGAAATAGTCAAATAAGCCTTCTCATAGGAAAAAAGCTGTGGTGGCTTCACTAACCTCTCCTAAGAGTCATTCATTAATTTGTTCACATATACAATAAGAACCTACATGCCAGGCATTAAGGAAATCAGTGATGACCAGATCACTATTTTTATGCATCTTACCTTACATTTTAGTGGTAAAGAGGCAAACAAACCAGTAAGCAAATTGAGATTTTCAGATAGTGAAAATTACTATTAAAAGGTGACATCAGGGGTGCCTGGGTGGCTCAATGGGTTAAGCCTCTGCCTTTGGCTCAGGTCATAATCTCAGGGTCGGGGGATTGAGCCCCGCATCGGGCTCTCTGCTCAGTGGGGAGGGTGCCTGCTTCCCCCTCTCCCTCTACCTGCCTCTCTACTTGTGATCTCTCTCTCTCTGTGTCAAATAAGTAAATAAAATCTTAAAGAAAGAAAGAAAGAAAGAAATGGTGACATCATACACAGTGACATGGTTCAGTGAAATGTTATATGGGGTACCTAGGGAAGGTCTCTGGAAGGAAGGAGATGTGAGTTGACACTCAAGTGCTACAAAATGCCAGCCTTATAAAATCTGAAGGCAGAGCATTCCAGACCAAAAAACAAATACAAAGGCCCTGAAATGAAATCACAAAGCTCAGTGTGACAGAGACATAAAGAAGACCAAAAGGCTGGAGTCTAGTGACTATGAAAGAGTGAGTACAAAACACAACAGGAAGCGGGTCTGGCCTAAACTGTGCAAGGCCTGGTTAAGTCTAACTTAAGTCTAAATATCACAGGAAGCCACTAGTGTCTCAAACAGGAAAGTGACATAATTCCACATATGTTTTCAAATGTTCCTTTTGACTGCTCTCTGCAGAATGGATTGTTGCAGGCGAGAGCAGAAGCAGAGACTAATCTGGTGGTCACAGTGGTCCCAAGCAGCACGGAGGTAGCTGAACTGCACAGATCTGGAGTACATTTTGGAAGTAGTTTTTGGCCCAGACACGTGGGGGCATAGGAGTGCTGTTACTGAGATAGGAAAGAGCAGAAAAAGAAGAGATGTGGGGGCAAGGGCAGTGTGATGAGTCAGGGGGTGTGGCACACAGAATTGAGAATTCAGACTCGGCCAAGTTCTAGATGGGATGCCTATTTAATGCAAGCGGAGCAGAAAAAGGCAACACTGAGCCAAACTGAAGTCATCTTTGTTGTTTTCTCTACCCTTCTGTGGGGACAGACCAGGCTACACTTCTAGGGAAGGTCCTAATATGGACACAGGAGAGTTGCTAAACATTTCCTTTTAAAACTCAGAAGCCAATTTTTCCCCTGGATGAGTTTTCTGCATTGCCCATCTGTTTCAGAGTCTAATCCCTCAAGGCAAAAATACCCGGGTACTGACTATTAGGATTTAGGCCTTTAGTTAATCCTAAAGGATCTAGACTTTTGAATGCAACAGACTCTCACATGCAACATAATCCCATAAATCACTTCCGGTAATTCAATCAGAGGGACACCAGTGTTGAAAGGGAATGCAGGGGTCACTGGACAGAAAAACCTTACTTTCACTCAATTTGTGAAGAAACTCAAATCCAGGGGCACCTGAGTGGCTCAGTGGGTTAAAGCCTCTGCCTTCAGCTCAGGTCATGATCCCAGGGTCCTGGGATCGAGCCCTGCATCAGGCTCTCTGCTTGGTGGGGAGCCTGCTTCCTCCTCTCTCTGCCTGCCTCTCTGCCTACTTGTGATCTCTGTCAAATAAATAAATAATTTAAAAAATTTTAAAAAAGAAGAAACTCAAATCCATAGACGTTGATGAGAAGAAGGGACACCGTACAGATTTCTCAAAGCACAAAGGATATTCTGTATTCCTTTAGTTCTTTCAGTTCTTCTTCTCTCCGTTGCTTTTCCAGGAGCTCCTGCTGCCGGGAAACCTCATCAAGGAAGTTAGTCTCATCTTCATCTAAGCCTCTTACCATGTTTTCTGAGGAAATAACCAAATAAGGAACACTTAGCAAGCTAAGGGGAAAACAGTCAAGTAAGATTTTTCTTTCTTTCTTTTTTTTTTTTTTTTAAATAAACAGCCGATCTTTTAGAGGATTAGAAGAAAGAATGTGTAAACACCTCGGCTTCTGGAGAGGTGACATGGCATAAAATCAAGGCATTTCTCCCATTACTAGACATTAGCACAGAATTAAAATGGTTATCTTGAGCTCTAAACAAAAATGCTCAATGTGGTCTAGAAGGCAGAAGGTTGTCTCTTTTCCACCAAATGAACGTCTAGAGACTAGACAAGCCAGCTCCATGGCTAGTTGGAAAAAGTGTCGCATGAGGCAAAAGGCATCGAAGAGGCCCTGCAGAGTGTCGGACTGTTTTCGGAAGCTTACTGAATTTGAACTGCTCCTCATACTCCTGCTGCTTCCTGTCTTTCTGTTCCTGCAGCCTTTCATAGAGAGACCGAGGGTCATAAACCTCCTCTGGACATTCTGAAAGGAAGGGAGGGGGGAGAAGGGAGGGGGAAGAAAAAGCACATACTTTAGAATTTTTCACATTATTTTGGAATCACAAAGGATTTTAAAGATCAAGTCTCTGCACGATCTGAGGGCAAGGATAACACAAAAATAGTACAAAGCCCATGGCTTCCCTTGGGAGCTCAGAGAGGGGCCAGCAGTTCTAAGACAACTACCAATGTCAATAGGGCTCACCGCCTGAGACACGTTAACTGGATGGGGGGCGCAGCCCCACCCTACAAACTAGCCACATTCTCAGTCACTCAGATCCTATATCTACTTGTATAGAGAGAAGGGACTAGCAGAATCTTCTGGAAGGCAGCAAGTGGAGTGGACAGTGAGTACCCTGGTTCTGCTTGTGGTCACAGAGGCCTTATGTAGGTTCCTGCACGCCTCTGAGCCTCAGACCCCCTTACTCCAAAGTTAGGACATAAGTACCTACTCTGCAGGGCTATTAGGAAGATTAGAGATCTTTATGTTGAATGCTGGACTATAAGCCCATATACCTTCTGGATCTTCAGGTTTTCGAACTTTCTCCCATTCTTCTTGCCTCCTTTTGCGCCGTTCATCTAGTTCTGCCTCCGACACAAACCTCTTTTTGATAACAAGATTACCATCATCCCCTCCATCCATAATGGAGCAATAGGTCTACAAAAAACAAATGAAACACTTCAAGTGAGAACTGCAATTAAAATTCTAAAGAGAGGGGCGCCTGGGTGGCTCAGTGGGTTAAAGCCTCTGTCTTCGGCTCAGGTCATGATCCCAGGGTCCTGGGATCGAGCCCCACATCAGGCTCTCTGTTCAGCAGGGAGCCTGCTTCCCCCTCTTTCTCTTTGCCTGCCTCTCTGTCTACTTGTGAACTCTCTCTCTCTCTCTCTGTCAAATAAATAAATAAGATCTTTAAAAAGAAAAACAAGGAGCTTTAACTCTGTCTCACCTTGCAACAGACTACCTCAAAATTCCCTTCAACTTTGAAGAAATCTTCTAGTCGTTTAATTTATAGATCATTGGTGAAGCACATGATTACATTTTTCTTAATGTATCAGGCAGTTTTATTAACCTTTATGTTATTTATGAAGTCAGCAAGAGGACCTGGAATGATTCTTATCATGTGCTGTTCCATAGTAAGTCCAACACTGCAAATACTTCTTGGTCCCTCTCTAGAAAAATTGGCCTCCCAGTCATCCTATCTTTTTCTTAGATCTCATTTCCTTTATTTCTGTGACTTCTGACATTGTTCCTTCTTGAAATTCCTGTTTCAGGAACATTCCACTATCTCCATTTGCATGTTATTGTTTCCAAATGGATTCAGAATGGAAAAACTCAGGTATTCAAGGAGCCCTGGAGATGAAGTCTAGTCTGTATAGCAGGGAAGGGATATGCCTAAAGGCACACAAAACCCCAATTGGAGAAAGTGAAACTAGAGCCCAGACCTCCCAACTTCAGATTCAGTGTCCTCTGCACCAGCCTACACTGAGTCCTCCATCTCTTTCCTGACCTTCCTTTCTGTGAGCTACAAATCTATGCCATTAAATAGTCTATCTTCAGGGCGCCTGGGTGGCTCAGTGGGTTAAGCCTCTGCCTTCGGCTTGGGTCATGGTCTCAGGGTCCTGGGATCGAGCCCCACATTGGCTCTATGCTCAGCGGGGAGCCTGCTCCCCCCACCCCGTCCCTCTGTCTGCCTATCTACTTGTGATCTCTCTGTCAAATAAATAAAAAAACCTTTAAAAAAAAAAAAAAAAAAAAACAGTCCATCTCCAGTCCTTCTCTTTTCTCACTCCCACCATGACCTCAGCCACTTTATGCATATCTTGATGCACAAGATTCCCAAATCCCAAATCTAGATACTTCCACCTGAACCTCTCTTCAGAAAGAAGGGAGAAGGAAATAGTAATAGAGTGTGAATTACTCCTTTTAAGCCTTTCTGCTTTTCTTTGCTAATTTTTTTCCTTTTGAAGAAATGTGGAATTCACTCTCTACTCAGACATATTATTCATAGCATTACATCCTAACAAGGAAACAAGTACTCTGCACAACTCAATGTCCATTCCAAGATGACCCCTAGTAACAAAAATAAGTCTCCACTGGGGCGCTTTGGTGACTCAGTTGGTTAAGCTTCTGACTCTGATTTTGGCTCAGGTCATGATCTCAGGGTTGTGAGATCAAGCTCTGAGCTGGGCTCTGCACTCAGCACAGAGTCTGCTTAAGATTATCTCCCCTCCTCTCTGTCCCCTTCCCCTCACCACTCTTGCTCTCTCACCAGAAAAAAAAAAAAAAAAGTCTACTGACAGCACAAAAATAAAGTAGCTGCCATTTTACTGAGTCTCTTATCATGCACTAAACACATTTTTATGCATAGTATCTCATTATGCTCCCACTGATCTGTGAGAAATATTATCTCTTTACAGGTGAAGAAATGGGAGCCCAGAGAAGTCAAGTCACTCTTCTAAGGTAATAAAAGGTGGTAAATGGTAAAGCTGAGAACAAAATCCAGGTATGTCATAAAAAAGTCATACTCTTATCCACTTCACCAGTCCCCTCCCCAGAAACCTGGGAACCTGGCTGAAAAGAAGGACATGTCAATTTTAGCTTTCTTCATATACCAAATTTCAGGCTGAAAATGTTCATGTAGACATTTTAATAAAGGTGAAAATGGAAGCTGAGAAAACAAACCCAAACGTTCTGAACAAGACAATAGTTTTAGCCTAAATCCCACTGCAGCTAAAGTTTAGTTCAATGTAACAACCCCGAGAGAGAATTTTGAAATTTACTACAAACAAAACCAAATTCATTGGCAGAAGCTATTGTTTCCACCTAAAGTCCACAACCTGGATACTCTGATTTAGCTTCATTCAATGTCTCCAGCCAGAGGCCTGTTACAGAAACAATTATTCTGTCTCTGCTAACCATGCCAAAAAATCCCTCAATTTCTGTAGAATAACCTCTTATGAAACAAGAGCCAACGCATTCTTAAGTGTCTTAAATTGGGACTCTCATGAATGGGAGAGACACACTGGACTCTCAATGTCCCCCTTTCTTATTGTCTGTTAGTTGGCTATAGCTCTCCCCCCTCACCCTAAATTGACTCTGTTTTTTCCCCTCACCCTTGTTTCCTGGTAAGTAATTCAGAGAGGGTCAGGTCCTTATGTCCCACCTAATATGATTTTCCATCCAACATATGAATCTACCACACATCCCCAGATTTTCATCCAACTCATATTCTAAAACTTCGGAACAGGGACCAATGCACTGACTCCCAGCCAGCTGACACCCTAAGTAGATCAGACCAGTAGAACATTTCATCCTTAAATCAAATTGAAATGTGTCTCCCTATAAATTCCACACATAGGTTCTATCCACTGGGACTACAGAAAAGGAGCCAAATCCTTTTCTCAACCCAAAAATGCTTTAACTGTTTGAAGACAACTCCCACGTTCCTCCTAATCTGCCACTTTTCTAAGCCAAACATCCCTAGTTCTCTTAATCTTATGAAATAGAGAAAAAGAATAGTGACTCAAAGCAGTGAACTTATCAGAGTGTACAGGATTTAAACCTGGGAAATAAATATTAGGAAATGACAATGCCCTGGCATTCCTATTAAATCATCTCTTCATTTTCATTGTACATTTTAATAAATGAAAAAATACATGTATGTTAATACTGAAAAAAGTGTTTTAGCAGGCCAAAATGAAGAAAACCTAGAATCTCATGTGCTTCCATCTATATAAGAATGCAGACTGATTTATTCTTATAACTCAAAATTAAGAAAATAAAATCATTAATTTTTACGGCCTGCTGAATTTTCTGGAAAATGAAGAACCTACCTCCACTTAACTTTAACAAAGATCCCTGAAACTCAAGGGACAAAGCCTTCAAGATACATGTGCAGAGGGTTTGAATTTGAAATATAAACTCTAGAGAAATAACCATCTTCCCAACACTTATCAATTTTGGGAAAAGATAAACATATAGGATTCCAAGAAATTCTTATTCTCTTTCTCACCAATCTTTTTCTCCTACATGTTAGAATTCAACTTCTACCCAAAGAGTTGAGTCTGTGCTATTAACTATTAACCATCTTTCACACCACAGGGACAAAACAAGGAATCAGAGATGGTTACCGAAAATGTAAACATAGAAGCATACTGAAAAGAGGAAACTGAAAGACAGGGGCTCTAGAATTTGACAGAGAAACTACTGCTCTCAAAGGGAGGCCTTCCTGAAAACACAAAGTCAAAATAATGAACACTTAGGAAAGTCTGCTCTTTACAGCTAGTATTATAATCCTTATATTCCCTTGATCTCAAAATAAAACAAGCTAGAAGGCCAACCTAATTATAATGAATTTCTGTGAGTTTAAAAGGGGCAAGACTAGGGGCATCTGGGTGACTCAGTGGGTTAAGCCTCTGCCTTCAGCTCAGGTCATGATCTCAGGGCCCTGGGATGGAGCCCTGCACTGGGCTCTTGGCTCAGCAGGGAGCCCATTTCCCATTCTCTCTCTGCCTATTTGTGATCTCTCTCTCTGTCAAATAAATAAATAAAATCTTTAAATAAAAAAATAGATTAAAAATAAAAGGGGCAACATTAGAATTCGCACTGGTCAATCCTCTCTTTCTAGACTTTACACGTCTTCCACAGGTCCTCATTCCCTGGTGCTTCAACCATCATTCCTCCTTGCCTTCATTGTCATCAGTGGCACTCCTGGCTATCTGATCATCTTTCTGTGTTAGGAGAGGTCAGAGACAGGGACAGAAATGTTCATGAACAAGGGGTCACACTCCTGAGTATTCTGGCTAATGTTCAGGATATTCCTTCTCCAGCAATATTCAGATTTTCTCAGAAGTCAAAAGGTCACTGTCAAATACACACAGCCAAGAAGCACACTTCACTCCACACACCTTTCCCTACGACCTAATCCAGTCCCCCTCGTGTGTAACGAGTACGTTCTGGGATGGTCTCCTTACACAAGGCAGCACAGGTAGTGATAAATACTACACTCTGAAATCCGGAGTCCTGCCAATTACAAGCTGTATGCCCTGGCAAGTCACTTAGGTCCTCGGAGTCTTGGTTCCCTCATCCACAGGTTGCACTCCCCAGTGGGGATTAAAACAGTCCGGCACAACAGAGAGCTTTTGGGAGGATAAACAAGGTAATTCACGCAAAGCACTTAGCACAGTGTTTGACACACGCTTTCAAAATGTTTTGAAAGGTTGGCCATTACTACAAAATACTAAAGCTAAGCCCTGGACTGGTTACGGAGTGAGAGAAATACCAAGGAGTGGAGAGCAAATGCATCAGTGATATAAACACAGGGATTAGATACATAATACATAAGCAAAGGGATCACACCAAACAGAGAAATTAGGAAAAATTTACATGTATATATAATTGGGTAATTCTGTATTTTCCCTTTAGCATGGTTCTCTATTTTACTGTTTTATTAATAGTTCAATTTAAATAAACTGGACATTGTGCTGAATGCTGAACTCTGTGTCCAGCACTGTGCCAGATCCTATGTGGTGCAGAGAGGAAATCAACTTCAAAAGAGTTAGTACTCTTGAACTAGTTACCACGAGATAACAGTACACATAATGAATTGCCAAAGTGAATGGTACAGGTACGGGGCAATGATGAAGGGTATAGATATGGATCAATCCCATTTCCCAGGCTGAAAACCCAGACATGAACCTAGACTCTTCCTCCCTTCAATTCACTACATCTCCCCAGTCACCAAGTTCTGCTGTTTCTACCTCATAATGACCTCTTTTTAATCCTCCTCTAAGAGAAGAATTCTTGCTAATCTCTTCAGGTCCTCATCCAGCAAGGGCTACTACAACACCCTTCCATCAGCCTCCCTGTTTCTCCTTTCACCCCTACTCAAGCAATCTGTTAACTCGCTCACCACTCACCCATTATGTTCTGTCATTTGTGACTGTTCCAGCGGCCCTTTGTATCCACAGTGCTTATTAGCACAGTGTCTGGCATATATTAGGCAGATAATAAATACTTATTGAATAAACCAACCATAAAGGGAATCTGAAGAATTCAAGCAGGGAAGAATGATCTCACATGAGTATTCCGAGGTATCGTCCAATGTAAGTTATAGAAAATGGTAGACGTTACATAAGCATTTGCTCAAGCTTCTATGTCCCATAGGGAATTCTATTAAAACATGACAAAATTTTATAGCTGGAAAGACATGACCAAAAATTAAATCGCTTTCCTGTATTATACAGTTGATGTCTTCTTCAAGAATAACTCACTACTTTCCTTTAATTTCTACTGACTAAAAAATGCTCTGTTACACTGACAAATATCTCCCACACAAAGCATTTTTCTTTGAGTTCAATTTTCATTGGTTGTTTGTTCTGCAAGAGGGAGGTGATGACTACCTGTAGCTCATTTACCTCATTCTAGAAGGAGGCAAAAACTGGAAATGAAATTGTTTATTTCTAATTCCAAGTGCCTAGCTAAAATTTTCATAAGTCTCTTATTTTTCCCCTTCATTTGCTAGGACAATTAAAAACACAAAGCCCAGAGGTCTGGGATGAAGATTCATGTAGGAACAAAGAGGACTTACATTGGGAATATTCATTTTGTTCAGTGTGTTTAATTGTAAAAAGAATACATGTGCCTGGGTGGCTTAGTCAGTTAAGTGTCTGCATTTGGCTCAAGTCATGATCTCAGGGTCCTGGGATCGAGTCCCACATCGGGCTCCCTGCTCACTGAGGGAGCCTGTTTCTCCCTCTCCCTCTGCTGCTCCCCCTGCTTGTGCTGTCAAATAAATATTAAAAAAAAAAAAAATTTAAAAAATATTTCCTCTACTCATATAGCTTTTTTATTTCCAAGGTAATTCAAGTCTAATTACCAGACTAAACATTACATTATTTTTAAAAAGGATTATCTAACTTCTCCAAATAGAGAACTCATGGAAAACCAAAACCTTACCAAAATCACTTTGTCCAAACTTAAAAGTTTCAAACCGACACAAATAAAGAACATAGTTTTCAAATTTGCTTGACATCCAAAAAAAAAAAAAAAACAACAAAGTTCTTATATTTCAAGCCAAAGTAACTGTTAAACACTGCAGTCTTGTATTTGTACTGGAGACTGTGGTATTTAATTTCCAGATTGGTGGGACAAAACGGGCTCAGTGTCTTACACAGCATGCTATACAAGACAGAAAGCTTACATTGCTACCCCCAAAGTAACTGTTATTGCTGACTTGAAAAATTATTCCTTTTACCTAGTGCCATTATACAAGTTAATGAGATCTGGCTTCCTACGGAACTGAATTCTGTGATGACAGACTACTTAAGTGTTTACATCACTGGCCACTACCCCCTCCAAATTCTAACATTAGACAGACAGTAGTATAAAAATACACCAGAGGGGATCGGATTTCTGTGTTATGGTGTTGTAAGGCTTCTCTCTGGGTAGCAAAACAATAGGCCAATCTACTTTCCTTTTATCAGCAAATATACTTAAGTATTGCCCTTCCAACATTTTTACCATGATGTTTAAGTCACATGGGACTTCAAAATGCAGGACAGCAATTAAGAGGAATTTGCCATCTGGCAAACTCAACTCTATTCCAAATAGATAGCTTTCTGCTAGAAGTCACTTCTACCAGGCCAAAGTAATTCAGATCAAGAGGGCTTTCTCTATACATTTTAAAACTTCAGAGCGTGACAACTACTAACAGGGAACACTACTAGCATTTATTACTTGACAAAGGAATCCTCAGTCTAACACTAAGGCTTATTTAACATACTCCAGCAGCAAAGGAGACTAAAAGAATCTAAACATCTGCGTAGAGCATATGCGATTTCAGTCATATTTAAAAATGTTTATTATAAAGAGCAATCTGTAGTAATCTTCTGGTTGTCCAGGCATCTAAAAAAACACACACAATAAAAAATTTTTTTTAATAAATTTATATATACAATGAGCTTTCCATAGCACAAGAACAGTCTCACCATACGTGCAATTACCCTGAATTTATCTATATGCACTGGAAGAAGAGAACATAAAATACCAATCCCCTTAGCTGATCCTCAGTTCTCCAGTCCACGTAACCCTCTTAGTTAGTGTATAAGCACTTCCTTCATTATGTACAATTCTATTAGTTTTTTTTTTGTTTTGTTTAGTTTACACACTATGACTCCTAAACGCAAACCAGCTACTTCACCTGAGACTTAAAGAAAAACAGCATCTGTTTCAAAGTTGGAGGAAAAACCTGGCCATGCTGGAATTTTGCTGTGCGGGTATACCTATATCCAATATGATGCCTCCCAAAAAAATTTTCGAAAGTAGCTCTGATTATACACTATTTTACTGGCTAGGCTGGCTTTGGAACATAAACCACACTAAATTACTCCCCCCACACCTCCAACTGCCACTAGATTTTGTCTAACTCCTAAGACCAAATATAAGGGGAAAAAGGCTTTTCATTACAAAAGCCATACAAGGCCAACTAACTCATTCAATTGTATTGTTGAGGTCAATCTTGACAGGTGACCTATCACGTACAAGAAGCACAGAGTGCGAGGTACTCAGCTGGTACTCTACTTTTTAGCAAATGAGGAACTTACATTCAGAAAAAGAGATAAGGTTGGCATGTAAGCAATTTGGGGAAAAGAAGAATGAGGTTAAATGCTATAAGAGAATAGACAGAAGCTAAGCACTGAGGAGTTCACAGAAGGAAGACTAAAAAAAAGAACCAGGGAAGCTTAACGTTGACAGTGGCTTGGACACTGCATAGGGAACAGTGGTAAAAATTTTAGGTATACAGAGAAAAATGATCTTTAACTCAAGATTCCCTGAAATCACAAATTTCAGATTCCAAAAATCAAAATGAAATGGGACTGGGGCATGTGGGCAGCTCAGTCAGTCAAGCATGGGACTCCTGATTTAGACTCAGGTGATCTCAGGGTTCTGGGATCTAGCCCTGCAGGCTCTGCACTGGGCCTGGGGCCTACTTAAGATTCTCTCTCTCTGGGGTGCCTGGGTGGCTCAGTGGGTTAAAGCCTCTGCCTTCGGCTCAGGTCATGATCTCAGGGTCCTGGGATTGAGCCCCACATTGGGCTCTTTGCTCAACATGGAGCCTGCTTCCTCCTCTCTCTCTGCCTGCCACTCTGCCTACTTGTGATCTCTCTTTCTGTCAAATAAACAAAAAATCTTAAAAAGGTGGGGGCTTTCATTTCCAGAAACAGCGGGCTAGGTAGTTGAGACCAATCCTCTACCTCTATGATAAAAACAAAATCTGGAAGAAATTTTTAAATAATTCTTAAACACAGAGATTAACCAGATAGTAAAAAATATGGCCAAAACCCAAGAAAAGGTGATACCAGAAATTAAGCCCAATATTCAAACTGGTTTTCATACTAAGGATTTCTCTGACAATGACTTTGAAAACTGCTGTTTTGAGGCCCTTATGAAGCAACAGAAACAAAAGTCAAAGCCAGGAGTTCACAAAAGGTGCAGAGTCTGCACCCTTCTCCATCTTACACAATACCCCAAAGAACTAAACCATAAAAGTAAAGGTGAAATGGGAAGAAAAAAAGCAGGAATAATGAGCAAAAGAAATAAACCCAAAGGGAATTCACACAGTGGAACTGGCACACATAGATTATAAAACAACGCTTACTGTGTTTAAAGAATAAAAACCAGGCCTCAAAATTAACAGCAGTGAATAAGAAACTGTAAAATAGTGAGTGGCATGGCACATTTGAAAAAGGACCAAATAGAACCTCAGAAACCAAAAAACGCACTAACTGAATTTAAGATTTCAGTGTAATAACAGATTAGAAATAAACTGAGATTTAATGAAGAAGTTATCCAGGATGTAGTATGGAAAAATTAAAAGGGAGTAAGAAACACAGACATTAGGGGGGCCTGGGTGGCTCAGTGGGTTAAAGCCTCTGTCTTTGGCTCATGATCCCAGAGTCCTAGGATGGAGTCCCACATCTGGCTCTCTGCTCAGCAGGGAGCCAGCTTCACCCCCTCCCTCTCTGCCTGCCTCTCTGCCTACTTGTGATCTCTTTTAGATAAATAAAATCTTAAAAAAAAAAAAAAAAAGAAACACAGACATTAGAGTGAAAGGCTCTGTGTTAAATCAGCAAAGGCGATATATAATGAGGCATAAGCAATATATGAATATAAACTCGCCAAGAATTTTACAGGACTAATGAAAAGACACTAATTCACTCATTCAAGGTCTGATAAACACCAAATCCAACAAAAACACATCCACAGTTGCATCATGAAAATGCAGAAAACCAAAAACCAAAAACACATTCTACAATAACGAGTGAAACTGACCATATTTAAGAACTGAAGACAAAGCATTTTCAGAAAGTGATCAATAGTGAACAGACTAAGTTTTTAAATTCCGCTGCCCCAGAGGCATAATTACAATACGGTGGAGCCTATGGCGGAACCACACACTACAGTTACTTCTCTTACCAGCTATGTGGTTTTCAATATCTGAGGCAACAGCTTAACTCTAACCAAACATCAAGATTCTTAGAAGGAGAAAGGAAGACTGCTAGCCAGGTGAATGGTCTTGACACAGCCCCTCCTGGTTGTAAGGAATTAAGGCAACACCACTTCAGCTGAGAAAAGTAATTGGCCGGCCTTTGCTTGCAGACCCCTAAAAACTGTCAACAGCTCCTCTTGTGCTCTATTTAAAAGACTGTAAAAGCTGTCTTTATTTCAGTTCAATTCCTTGTATCAAAAAGGAGTATAAACACTGATTCAAGGATTTCAGAAGCAGTGCCCTCCAAATCATTTTATGGGGTTCCTGTCAGCACATCAACAAGCCAAAGAGCTGAAGAATGAACAAACCTTACCTCACAGCTGGTACACAAGAGGTCATTAGGAATTCTGACCACCAGGCCCGCACTTGGCTTCCCCCGTCCCAACTCCAGACCTACTCAGTCAGACTGTCTGGGGGCAGGGTCGGAGAATCTGCATTTAAACGGGCCGCTGAAAATCTTGTTTTCTACTAGATTAAGAACCACTGCTCTGAACGAGTCGGTCTCCACATTTACACCTGTGTGCACAGACATTCACGTGGGTAAACAACTCTCAAACAAGATCCTTCAACCCTCGGTCTTAGTTTCCTAAGTTTTCTTTTGCAAAACGAGTATGCTGGCTTGTTATCTATTAGAAGAAAATGCACTGAGCACAGCAAATGGTACACCGTACATAGTAAGTGTGTTTCCCATCCTACACTTGAGTTCTGTGATTCAAAGATTTCCAGTCACTCCCACATCGCCTGAGTCGCCTGGAGCCCTCCCAAGACCCCTGCGAGAGAGCCCGCTCCTCCCTTGGAGCCTGGGTGTTCCCAGCTAGCAGAAACGGTGGAGGAGAGCCGACAAGAGGCCCGAAGTCCCCAGACCGCTAGAAAGGGTCGGGATGCTTCCCCACACGACTGGGGACGCCCTCCTGCGGGCTCCCTCGGCTCCATTTAGGCAGACCCCAGCAAGCCCCTGGCCCCAGAGCACTTAGGCGAGTGCGCAGACTGAGAACCGGCTTCACCCTAAACCTCACATTAAACATAGCCCCCCATCTCCTCAGCGAAGAAGCTGGAGCCCAGGTCTCTCTGCCAAGCTAGGTAGGGCCCAGGCCACACTCACCTACCAGCGTGCGGGAGGCGAGACCCCCTCACCTCGGCGACGCCCACCCCTAAGCCACTGCTAAGACCGCTCGCTCTTTAGGACAAAAAAAAGAGAGAGAGAGAGAGAAATAAAAAAAGAAAGAAAATAGCCTTTGCTTTTGTATTCCTTTTGACCCTTCAGGGCTTCCTCTTCCTCACCGCCACAACAAAATTCCGCCCCGCTTCCGGCGGCGTAACCCAATCCGCATCCCTCTTCCTCCCCGGGAGACAGATGGAAATCCGGTGTCCTGAAAGCTAGCCCGAGAGACTTGATTGGGCCATTCGCACCTCAGCAAGGGGATTGGCCGGCTCACGCTTGAGGGGCGGATCGCCCCGTGTGGTCACGTGGTATCCTCCCTGAAAGATGACTGGCTGTCAGCGAGAGGGCTTGCCACCGAGGAAGGGGCGTTTCCTAGGGGACTGAGGGAGGGCAGGGGCGGTGCGAAGCGGGGGTGGGCCCCAGCGCGTAATGGCAGCGCCGTGGCCTCGCGTCCATCTTTACCGCTCTCTCGGACCTGTCACAAAGGAGTCGCGCGCCGCGGCCGCCCCCTCCCTCGGGTGGGCCCTGGAGCTGGAGAAGTCATTGCCGTAGCCCGGCCGCGCTGCTCTTGGGAAACCACTGGGGACACGGAACCGGGGGGAGTCGGAGACCTGGGAACGTCGGTGAGGGAGGGGAACAGACGCCCGGGTCTGCGGCGGGGAGACCCGACTGGTGCCGGAGGAGACTCCAGGAAGGGGCCCGGGAGGGAGCGGCGTTGGGCAGAGCCCAGGAAGCAGCCCGGAGGTTCTCCGCTGAGGCCCGTTACTGAAGGCGCTTGAAGAGGTACCTGGAAGAGGGTGTTCCCCCCTTTAGGGGGTGCGTGATCGGCGGAGGTTTTTGGGGGTCGCCCTTCCGAGGAGGCCGCGGCTAAAGGGGCCCAGGTGAGAGGCAGGTAGCTCTTGGGAGGTTCCTGATATTTAGGGGGTTTCTTCGGGAGTGTCCTGGACGGAAGGGGTAACTGGAGGAGGCGTTGGGAGGGTTTTCTTTTGTGGAGTTTAAGGTTTAGGTGGCTCGGGTTGGAGTCGGACCTTCCCCTGGGAGACAGAAATGCCTTGGGGTCGAGAGATCCCTTAGAGAAAAGGACTAGGAGTTGGGAGCCAGAGCTAGCGGATTCTTTTACTCCGGAGGCCCGATGTGAAAAATGGGTAAGGGCCCTAGGGAGAGGTTGCTGAGCGGTTCTGGAAAGCAGAGACCACCATCTGTAGGAAAGCCCGGGTGGGGAGTAGTGAGAGGGAAGCGGTAACGGCAAGGGTTTTCCTCTCTGGAGACCGACCTGTGTCTCAAACACAGGATTTAGCTGTTTCTGGGTGTAGTGCAGGTGGGTGAGTGGGTGGGTGGGGGGGAGTCTATCCCAGCATCAGTTCTTGCGTGACTCTAGAGGAGGCTTTTGTTCTACCTGGTGCCTCGGTTTCCCTGTCTCTGGGGAGGGAGAGCGGGGCAGAGATGGTACACTGAGACTGTCCAGTTCTATGCTATAGAGCTGTCTGAATGAAGCTGCTCCCTCTGGAGTGTTGTATTTTGAACTTTAAAAGGTTGGAAGTGTCTGTGACTGAATAGAGTCCCGCAGTTGTCCAGGCCCCTCACCTACCACGTACACGTACATAGACGAGTATCTTAATCTCTTGGGTCTCTTCTGTAAAATAATAGCGCAGTGTGTGAAGATACTTTCCAAACTACAAGCTGTGCGAAAGTAAAGTACTGTGGTTCTACCAGCAGAAGGACTGAGGAATAAAAGTGAAAGCACTGTCTAAAGTGTAAAGCAGTATGTAGATGTAAGGGATTAGCATTAATACAATTGTTGATCACCTAGGGTGCTGGGAGCCATATTGTACTGAAAACCTCAAGGTTCCAGGCTTTCTAGGTCATATTATGGTCTAAACCCCTGGTTTCAGCCCCTGCTTAGATGGGAGTGGAGGGATTTCCGGTTTTTACTCCCAGAGTTTTAATTTACTTTGAACTTCCGATGGTGCTGGCAAGAGGTAGCACTATAATATAATCTTTTCCTCCAGAAAGTTTTTCTCTGACGGCTGAAATTTGATCTCAATATTATAAACTACTTCCCCTTTTTCCGTGTATGTGAGTGTGTGTGTGTGTGTAGCCTTTGGGTGTCTACATGTAGTGAGTATTATGACTTTTGGCTGTTAAATGTAGTGAATATCATGCTTCCTCTCTCAGTTGTGATTTTGTAGATGAGACCTTTTTTGAATATTATGCCTTTCTGTGCTCTGTGCTGGCTTCAAAATATGGGTTATGAGCATGTTAGATAATTGCTTTTAAAACTCTCCTACATGGCGGTTCGCTATTTCTCACCATATATAGAATTTGCATTTCCTGGAATGACATCTTTCTTTGTAGCTCCCCCTATGAGGTTATAAGATAATTGTGGCCAAGTATGACATTTTCCTAATGTTTGGTTAGTGGCATTTGTTAGAGCTGGTTTTCCAAATGTTGGGTAATTGGTGATTTTTGAAGTTTGGTTTCTTTGCTTTTCTTTTTTTAACAAAAAGCTGGCTTGCATGTCCTTTTTTTCTAATTTTATATTCCATGGGTCTTAAAAAAAAAAAAGTGCACTCTGGTGATTTTATGAGCTTTCTGATTTCTCAGGATATATGCGTAATACCTGTGTCCTGCTTTTACTGTTTTTTAGAACCCTTCATTATTTCTGTACTCTATGATTATTTTTAAGTTATTGATTAGGAAGTGTTCCAGCATACTCTCTGTGGACTTTTTTCTGATTTGTCAACAAGATGACTTTTCCCTTAGTAAGTTGGCCAAAAATCAAGGAGAAATAAGAGCTTAGCATTGTGTGTAAAACTTTGTTATTCAGTAGTGAATTGGGAAAAACAACAGCTCTGAAGTATGTTTTGGCAAGAGAATAACAAATTGTTGTGTGTTCCTGAAGTGCATTTCCAATAGTCTGTTTCTACTCATGAGCCTAAGTCAGCCTATCAAGAATTAGAAAAATAGGGGCGCCTGGGTGGCTCAGTGGGTCAGAGCCTCTGTCTTCAGCTTGGGTCATGATCTCAGGGTCCTCGGATGGAGCCACATCGGGCTCCCCACTCCCTCACCCTCCCCGCCCCCCACCCCCCGCCTGTCTCTCTGCCTACTTGTGATCTCTCTGTCAAATAAATAAATAAAATCTTAAAAAAAAAAAAAAGAATTAGAAAAATAGGGGCGCCTGGGTGACTCAGTTGTTAAGCATCTGCATTCAGCTCAGGTCATGATCCCAGGGTCCTGGGATGGAGACCCACATCGGGTTCCCTGCTCAGTGGGAAGCCTGCTTCTCCCTCTCCCACTCCCCTTCTTATAGTCATTCTTTCTCTCTTCTCTCTCTCTCTCTCTCTCTCTCTCTCTCTCGCTGTGTCTCTCTCTGCCAAATGCATAAATAAAATCTTTTTTAAAAAAAGAATTAGAAAAATAATGGGAAGTAATTTTTTTTTAATTAAGTGAGAAGTCACTTTGCATCCTTTAAAATACAACTCACCTTGATACTCTAATATATATACTTTGAGGAATTATTAGGAATTCTTATGGATGGTAAAGACTATTACTACTTTAAATAGGAAGTTTTCTGCTTTGTTGTGGTCAGAGCCTTGTAAAGTAGATATGAGAGTCACAGGGCTGAAAATGTAAATGGCAAATCATTAGGCACCACAGATGGGAACCACAATGGAACCAGCAATCTATTTCAAAGAATTACTTGAGGGTAGTAAACTATCAGTTGAGCTTTTCTTCAAATATTTGGCATTTTTGCATTTACCATTGAGTTTGGATAGCTTTTTCCTTGTGTACAATTTAGAAAACTGAAAAACAAGAGGAAGTCAGGAAGTAGTGCTAAAACTTGGGCCCCAATTATTAGAAGAAGACTTGTACAATTTTAGGAGTGCGGAAAGAATGAATATTTTCCCTTTGGTTTATCTATTCAGTAAGTCATCTTTTCAAAAGCTTTTGAGGGGCGCCTGGGTGGCTCAGTGGGTTAAGCCTCTGCCTTCGGCTCAGGTGGTGATCTCAGGGTCCTGGGATCAAGCCCTGCATTGGGCTCTCTGCTCAGTAGGGAGCCTTCTCCCCCACCCCCTGCCCCCGCCTGCCTCTCTGCCTCCTTGTGACTCTCTCTCTATCAAGTAAATAGATAGAATCTTAAAAAAAAAAAAAAAAAAAAAACTTTTGAAATAAGATTAGGAAAAAGGTTACATATTGTGAAATTTTTCTTTGTCCATTTTTTTTTTTGCTGGTTAAATATGTAAAAGCATATTTAACTGTAGATAACTGTATATAACTGTGTGATATATATAAGGCTAAAGGAAACAAACATTTTATAAATGGTGGTTGGCTGTTAGAGAATATTCTCCTTTCTCCCTTACTGAGCTTTTGAAAATGGAGAATGCATTTGAAAAAGCAATGAACAGATGCACTCCTTAAGTTTGTTAATGAATGAACGTTGCATGGAACTTTCTTGTTGCTTGAAATGTTAGTTTCCAAGCATAATTTCATGGGTCTTACATCAAATAGAAGGTTTGAAACACCTTACTTGGCATGTTTAGTATTACCTCAGTTTAATGTTTCAATGTTAGTTTTTTCTTACCCCTTCCACCTCCTGAAGAGTTAAGTTTCCTCTCCTGGGCTCCTTCATGCAGTCACTCTCCAAGTATGGCTTCCACTCCACCCTTCTTTGTGAGAAGTACCGCTCCTTTCTTCAGTTCTTCTTGCTTCATAGTTATTCATACTTACGTATGCCTAAGGGCTACTTATTAATAACCTACCAAGTGAATTATTAAGAATTACTAAAACATGGTATTCATAAACTAAAACTAGTAGAACATTAGAGCTTACTGTTGTCTCCCAGAGTCTATCCCGGGAAACTTGACACCAGAGCAGAGCTGCTTACATGTCCCGTGCAGAATGGGGGTTCCTGCCATATTCAGGAAGGGTGCTTATTTGGGAATCATCCTCAGTATTGTCTCAAATGAATCTTGGTTTTCCACTGTGCTTCCTCCCACCCCCCCACCCCTTTGAGAGTACTATGAGCTTCATCTTTATCAATTTACGGGCTTTTGGTTAACCTTTTACTGTGTGGTTGGGAATATTCACACCAACAATGTTTTGCCTTGTAATTTAATGTGTACCTGAATGTGTAGCAACACAAGTATAAATCTTCCATTCCCCTTTTGCTAATGCTGGTATATACAGTCACCTAAAAACTTGCTTATGAGAGATACTTGAAAGTCACTAAGTTCCTTTTCCACAGGAAAAAATGGTGGAGGGAGAGGTCTCCACCTCACGGACCTGACTCTTTATCCATAGGCTTCCACGGCAGGTACTGTAGTATGGATCAGGCGCTCAGTGTTGCTGTGTTGCTGTCCTTCGTTCCTTTGCCAAGAGCATGAGGGACTTCCTTTCGTCTTTGCGTGGTGCCTGCATATAAGTATTGGATTTATATTTATTGTATGACGTCTGAGTTTTTCAAAGTGATAACTCCTTTGGAAACCCTCGGTTTTTACAGATTTTAGAATAAATTCACTTAAAATACTTATTGACTACTGTTAGTTTCTACTAAATATCCAGTTGAATGTGCGATTGAATGACTTCAGATACTGTTTTAAATAGATCTCTTTAAGGAAAGTGTTGCTATCCATGCTGTCATCACATTTTGTTTTAACAGCAGAGAGTTCTCTGTAATAGTAAAGTCCTCTGATTTGCGTATCATGAATGTGTTTGAATTAACAGATCTTTGTGATTTCCTGTTATCTGGCCTCCTGTGGGGGGAGGAGGATGTCAAATAGTATGGAGTACTGCATTTGTTTTTCTCCTCTGTACTGATCACTGGGACTTACCTCATTTGTTCCATAATATTACCTTTCTGGGTTCAAGGCAAATTTTTTTCTTTTTTTTTTAAGATTTTTACTTATTTATTTGACAGAGAGAGCGCACAAGTAGACAGAGGGGGAGGCAGAGAGAAAGGGGGAAAAGCAGGCTCCCCAATGAGCAGAAAGCCCGATGTGGGGCCCAATCCCAGGACCCTGGGATCATGACCTGAGCCGAAGGCAGAGGCTTAACCCACTGAGCCACCCAGGTGCCCCTCAAGGCAAATTTTTCAGTCTTTGAGATCAGGCAAGTATCATTTAGTTTTCCTTTTTTGCTTTTATTTGCTTCTGCGAATTCCTTACTTTATCCCAGCCCTAAATTTTATTTCTTGTTACATTTTTCGAATGCTAAAAGGATTTGTCTTTTCTCCTTTGTGCTGTTTCAGGTCAGGGCTGTATTCTATAATTTGTTCTGCGAAAAAATCTCACTTGACCACAGATACTAGGGCTACCAAGTTAAAAAGCTCTTAACATTTTAGGAGAAGCTTTTTCAAGATAATCCTTCTGTACCAGATCAGCCATAAAAGTTAACTACTTCCCCCCTTCAAAGATGTACTTTCTCTTCTTTTAAGATTTATTTATTTGAGAGAAAGAGCAAGAGGCAGCACAAGTTATGGAGGTAGACAGAGGGAGAAGCAGGCTTCCTGCTGGGCAGGGAGCCCGATCCCAGAACCCTGGGATCAGGACCTAAGCTGAAGGCAGATGTGTAACCAACCAACCGAGCTACCCAGGTGCCCCCAAAGACATACTTTTTCTTTTCTTTTAAAAGATTTTATTTACTTATTTGACAGAGATCACAAGTAGGCAGAGAGGCAGGCAGAGAGAGAGGGGGCAGGGAGCCTGATTCCGGTCTCGATCCCAGGACCCTGAGATCATGACCTGAGCTGAAAGCAGAGGCTTTAACCCACTGAGCTACCCAGGCGCCCCAAGACATACTTTCTTAAACTAACCTCTGTGTATAGCAGAAGGATCAGAAGCACCCAGTCCTTGTGAAAGTTAGTTAAAATCCCAGGAATAACAGGACCCTGTCTGGCTTAAACCTCAAGTGGCAGTGCCACTGCAGACAGTTTTTGCACACCTAGGTGACATGTAAAAATATCTTATTATCAGAATTGCTTTTCTTTTTGGAGGAAAAGTGAAGTTACAACCAAATATTTCACAATCTTCCCCTCTCACCCCCCCCCCCCCCCCAGCCAGAGCAGATCAGATGCCTTAGAGTCTAGAGACAAAAACACCCTTGTTAAAGTGTCTTCAGGTGGTTTCTGTTTCAACTTGCAAGTATACTCTTGACATATAAGACACTTTTCTTATCCACTTATTGTACTACCAAATAATCTTGATCTCCTAGGTTTTCCCCATTTATTTTTATTTTTATTTTTTAAATATTTTATTTACTTATTTGACAGAGAGAGAACGATCACAAGTAGGCAGAGAGGCAGGTAAAGAGAGGGGGAAGCAGGCTCCTGCTGAGCAGAGAGCCCAATGCAGGGCTTGATCCCAGGCCCTGAGATCATGACCTGAGTCAAAGGGAGAGGCTTAACCCACTGAGCCACCCAAGTGCCCCTGTTTTTATTTTTTTAAGATTTTATTTATTTATTTGACAGACAGAGAGTGCACAAGCAGGAGAAGCAAGATCCCCGAAGACCAGGAGGAGCCTGATGTGGGAATCAATCCCAGGACCTTGGGATTATGATCTGAACTGAAGGCAGTCACTTAACCAACTAAGCCACCCAGGCGCCCAGTTTTCCCCCATTTAAACACAATCTTCAGTAAAAAAAAAAAATTATGGTGCTTGGGATGTCCTGAGAATATTTTAAAAGCAAATATATTTATGAGTATATTTACCTTGATAGGGTTTGAATTACATAGGTGTATGCTTTGGACAAAATTTGGCACATATGGGGCGCCTGGGTGGCTCAGTGGGTTAAAGCCTCTGCCTTCGGCTCAGGTCATGGTCTCAGGGTCCTGGGATCGAGTCCCGCATCGGGCTCTCTGCTCAGCAGGGAGCCTGCTTCCTCCTCTCTCTCTGCCTGCCTCTCTGCCTACTTGTGATCTCTCTCTGTCAAATAAATAAATAAAATCTTAAAAAAAAAATTGGCACATATATGCTTAAGACTTGTATATTTCATTATGTGTAAATTTTAACTTCTAAAAACATATTGAAGTCCAGTTGGTGATATGCATGCTGAATGATTTAGGGGGTAGTATACTGATGCCTATAATTTGTTTCAAAATGCATCAAAACCAATTAGCTGGACTGATGACAGATAGAGATGGGTAGGTATGTAATAAAGCAACTGTAATAAAATATTGTTAGAATGTAGATGGTGGGTATATAGATGTTCACTGTGAAATCCAGCTTTCTCTATATTGGAAATTGTTCGTAATAAAATGTTGAGGGGGCACTAAATATGACACTGGAAGCTACCACTTGTAATACATTCACTGCCTTAGGATAAAATCCAAAACATTTTCTAAGGAAAGAAAACCATTAAAATTTCCAGTATATTACATGTTGTTACTGTTCATCCTGCAGGATTTAGTCTTTGGGAATTGGGGAGTGGACTGGAAAAAATTATGGCATCCTGTAACACTGTTTTGGAATGATGAGGCAAAGATGACAGCAGTAGTAATTTCATGCCCAAAGTTTGGTTTTTCTTCCTATGGCCGTTCATTTAACCAGCTTCTCCTTTCTTGGCAGCATAATCCTGAAGTCTTATTTTCAGAGAAAAGAAAGTTTTCTTAATGCCACTGAGCTGTATTATGATTGAATGCAAGCAAATATTTGAAGAGGTGAATCACTGGTTCCTGGACCATTGTGAGACAGGGTTAGACCAGTTGGCCAGATGTCTCTGTGGTGAGCTGTTTACGATGGTAGAGGTCTGTGTGTTGACTACCAGACCTCACCACTTCAACACTAAACTTACTGAGCAGCTCACTTTGATTTTTTTTCCTTTCAAAGCAGCTTTAAAGTAGATAAAATGTAAAAACTGAACAAATCATAAGTGATATAGAAGTGGAAAAAATAGCCTTCACTTTCTTTTGTAAAAGGAAATGCTTGATTATAATTACGCTCTTGCAGCAAAATGGCTATGAACAGTATAATGATTTACAAAGCATTATCATTTAGATGGGAAAAAGTGTCTAAGCTGTGGCTTCCAGCAGTATCATTATAATCAGTTGATGATTGCTACAGCCACAGATCTAATCGTCATGTCTATTTAAATTATGTGACTAGCTTTTTTTTCCCCCCCTCAAAATTGAGACTCGACCAGTCTAATGCTAAGTAGTCTTAAAATTATGGGGAAGTATACAGGTATTTGAGATGTTTTGCCTTTACATAAGCTCTGTTCTTACTCATTTTCCATTCTGCCTGTCAGCAGTTGAATGACATTACCCATAAGCAGGATACCCATAAGCAAGTTATGATACTTCATAGGGTGGATCTGGTGGGAAACATAGGGAGCTGTCTTACTCACCATGTTGATACATACTGTATGTAATCATTAATGGATGTAACTGTATTCTGATGGTTTCTTTGGCTGCCCTCTCCAAAAGGCTATGTGCGAAGATAGTCTTAGTCCATTTTTCTGGAAAGGGAGATTAACTTCTTTGACCCCAGATGAATCACTCTGTAGTGTTTCAGTTTGTCCCTTCATTCCATCCGTAAGTCCTGCCTGTTGTGACAGGTTCTGTGTTAGATACTGTAACACAATGATTTCCAGACCTGGCCACCGTCAGAATCAACTGGAGAATTTTAAGAGAACACATGTTTGGCCACATCCTAGAAATTTTGATTCTGGTGATTTGGAGTGGACCCAGGAATTTGCATTTTAAGAAGTACCTTAGCAATTCTAATGCCCATCGCCTTTGGGATGATTAAGCTACAATCCCTCCCAAGTTTCTTTGTCTAAAAGTATAGATACGTAAAAATTATTTTAGTATAGAGTAGATGAGAACTATAAAAGATAATTTCTTTAATTATCTTAGTGTTCTTAAATCAGGTCTTATTTTGGAGTCCCCACATCCCAGATTATTTAGTTATTCATTTTATAATGACATCTTGCATTTTTGGATCCAGTGCATTAGGCTCTGTGCCACATGTATGACATGCTCTATTACATTTAATCCTCACTATAGTACTATGTAAGAACTATTATTATCTCCGTGTTTTAAAGTGTGTCAATAGCCAGGGTAATTAGACTACATAGCTGTATTACAGGGCTGGGACCTGAGCCCAGTCTGTCTGACTGCAAAGACCATGCCCTGTGCTGGAGCTGGCCTCTGGCGTCCTATAGAAGATCTGTAGGCTCATACTGTCTTCAAACAATGGCCCTTGGGAAGAGGACCACATAATGCTTTTTGGAATGAGATAAAACAAAGCTGTGTGAAGTATAATTGTTTAGTTTCATTACCCAGTCTTTTGCCTAAAGTATTCACAGTTTGTTCCCTGAGAAAAATACCACAAGTGACAAAGATTTCCAGATGAAAAGCTATACATTCTTTAGCGCTGAATAAATCTAAAGGATCATATGCTTTGTTCACTAATGTCCCTAGCCTTTAGCTGTAATCCTTAAAATTCTCTGTATGTGGGGCGCCTGGGTGGCTCAGTCAATTAAATGTCTACCTTTGGTTTAGGTCATGATCCCACGGTACTGGGATGGAGCCCCACATGGGGCTCTCTGCTCAAATGGGGAGCCGGCTTCTCCCTCTGCCTTTGCCTGCTTCTCTGTCTGCTTGTGCTCTCTATTTCTCTCTCTCTCTGTTAAAAAATAAATAAATAAATAAAATCTAAAAACAAAAAAAACTAACAATTCAATGGTAAAGAATCCTGATTTATATATAAATTACCAGAATAATAAAAAAGTGTTTTAATATTTTCTGTATGTTCATTTCAGGAGATTTTTTAAAGATGCCAGCTCTCATTTTTTTCTTGTATGTTTCATAGACTTTCCTTTGAAGTGCCTCACAGCTCCTCCCACCTAATTAACCTCTTCCTTACACCTGGTCTTTACAATTAGTCCTTAAAAGAGAAAGTCTTTGGTTTTAAAATATTTGAAAACAATTTTTTTTTTTACTTCATTTCCTCTAATGGCAAATTTTGTAATTGGCATCATCTTCTGGTTCATTTAGGGAAAATGACTCTTGGAAGAAACTGACCTGAACTACACTTGAATTCAATATGAAAATAGAAAAAAAAAAAAACCTGAATTCTTGTCATCTTCCTCCAAATTTAGTCAGATTTTTAAAAATAGCTGTAGGTATTGATATTTTCCATGTACTTTGGAACTGTATTAAAAGGAAATCTGCATAGATTATTCTTTATCCAGTTAGCAAAAAAATTTTGGATGAAATGATGTTTAAGACTGAGATTCAACAAACTTTTTAACCCATTGCTTTTCTCACAGGCATTCCCCAGATTTCTTGTTAATCTAAATAGCTTCACAAGCATTGGTATTAAGCTGTAAGGATCCTCTGTTTTCTTCGCTCTAACACTTTGTTTTCTGGGACTTAATCTCACCTTGACATTCTCAAATCATTATCAATTTTTTCTAATACCTGATTGGTCTCCCTTCCTTAGTGTGTCCCCCATTTAATGTGTCTGGCTGGACTGACACTGCTATTTGCTTGTCATGCCTGTCCCAGCTTCCATACTGAGCATGTGGAAAGGCTCAGAAGCTTTAGAGAAGCCAGTAAAATTTCCTCTGCTCTAGTAACCTTGACACCATGGAGCAGTTTAGGGTTAGAAAGCACTTGGCCAGGAGACGAAGCATCCCAGAGTTCCTTTGTATTGAATCCTGGACCACTCCTTCTACCATACCCAAAGTACTAGTTGGTTTAGACACAGATTTTTATGGCATAGTAAGAAACTATGACAATCCAGCATGGATTTTGATACAGTCTTAATTGGAATGAGGAGTAGTTTTAAAAATTCTTGTGTAGAAAGAGGTGTTGGTAAGGGGAAAAAAGCAAACCACAGAACAATGGTCATGGCATTGTCCTAGTTAAGTTTTAAAAAAAGTTTTGTGAGTATATAATAATAGGTATGAAAACAGACACATGAAGCTTTTAGCAGGGGTTACCTCTGGGAAAGAGAATGGCCTATGAAGAAAGCCTTTCTTCTCAGCAGCTTTCACTTTTCTATAGACTGTATGCAGCATTTGGGTCTTAAAAATAAGCGTGCATCCATTTTTTGTTTTAAAAAGTTAACAGATAAAGTTTTAGTAAATACTTGGGCATTTCAAGGAAGTGCACTAGGGGCATATCAGCTGGGCAGACCTGCGAGAAAACCTTGGATTCTTTACCCCCTGTCCTCTGAATTGTTTGACCTGAATTGTTTGAACAGTATCCTCTGAAAATTGTGTGAGAAGGACGTTAGGTTTTGGTCTTTTTCAGAAAGAAGCATAATGTATAAGATCAACTGAAATTTATACCAGGGACCCTCTTAAAAGCATTGTTTGTGATTTCTGTCTTCTGTCCTTTAAGCACTGAAATCTCTTGGTTATCTGCCATCTGGGGGAATTGTCTCCCATGGTCCCTGCAGTAATGGGACTGCTTTCCGGTTTAGAATGTGGACACATACTCCCGTAAACATACTCCAGTTACATCCTCTTAAGTATAATCTCCAAATTTAAAGACAGCCTGACTGTTTGGGGGGAAAAGAACACCAATGGTATTATATGGTTAGGCCGTTGCTGTCTTGGTAATCTGGAGGGAGATAATGTCTGTTGCCTCTCTTCTCACTTCCCATCCCCCTCGCGCCCTTCCTTTTCTTGTCCCTCCCCTCTCTATACAAATTAGATTATTATATGTATGTGTAAAGACGTTCTATCACCATCTGTCTCCTTTGCTTCGGTTTTCCTCCATGAGCAGTAATTAAACTGCACAAATATTTAGAAGAATTTGCTACAAATCTGTCCCCATAATGGAAGTAACTTCTCTGGCCTCCAATTCCATTGAATTACACATTTTACTTATATCTTCCCCTGAATGGGTACTCAATATATGCAGATTTAATTATAAATAACCAAATGTAGAGAGTCTGGTCTCCAATAATCTAGTCTCTATTCCTCATGTGTCCATTTGTGCCCTTATGGGCCCTGTCTCCAGGTCTTGGTGTGATTACTTTCTGTTACCAAGTCCACCCTGTCCATTTTCTTCTTCCAGATTCTCCTTTCTAAACCTAACCAGATTTTCTCAGTTTAATGAAGAGCAGCTTCTATCATTAGGTTTTCTGTTGATGAACATACTGTATGGGATGAGACTGGCCATCCATTAATTCCTGGAAGACAGGGGCTGTGCCTTGTCCTTCTTTGTTCTCCCAGTGCCTCCATGGTGGGGGCACAAGGTGCTTAGTCAGTATTTTTAAACAAAGAGAATTGGTGCATCCTTCTTTGTAACTTTGTATCAGACATGTCCTACAACAGACTGATCATTGTGAAAATGTAACCTTGTGATACATGTTTGCCTCTCCCCAGTCTTGCTAATATAACAGAAAAACTTTGTAACTGCTTGTGTAAATTCTGTAAATTCTCAAGAGTCCCTCCAAATGGGAAATCTGTGCAGTTTGGTGACTGCATTCAAGAGAAACACTCTGCCTTTTATTCTTCTGGATATTGAGAGGGTGCTATATCATTTGTATCATAAGTTTGTAAGCAACAAACATCTGTAATTTGATAGTCAGTTTGAAACATCCTAACCTTTCTCCTACATTTAAATTTAAAAAGGAGTTCATTTTTCAGAATCCACAGAAGGAGCCCTTGAAACTCATTCTTCTAATGTATTTCTGTATGGGTAAAACCAAACACACGGTTTTTTTGTTTTGTTTTGTTTTTAAGATTTTATTTATTCGTTTGAGATCTCAAGTAGGCATGCAGAGAGAGGGGAAGTAGCAGGCTCCCTGCTGAGCAGAGAGCCCTCTTCGGGGCTCGATCCGAGATCATGATCATGATCTAAGCCGAAGGCAGAGGCTTAACACACTGAGCCACCCAGGTGCTCCTCACACATACGGGTTTTTTTAAAAAAATGGTAACTCCTGTTTACATGGGAATGGTTTAGCAATCAACTTTATAATGATAAAAAGGAATTTTTAATTGTTGATTTTCTTATGCAAAGGTACCTCTTTGTGTTGGAAACCTATAATAACCAAAGATGGTTTGTCATTGTAATCCTAATGCCTACAAAATCAAACTAAGAAAGTTTTGAGTAATCAAATGAACTTGGATTCATTTTTCCTTCCCTTTCTTTTAGAACTGCCACTGGATGACCCAGATTCCCTGTATAACTGATAATGCTGAAGATCAGTTCTGCAACTTTCTTCCACATTGAGTTGTTAAAAACAAATAGAATGCAAGTTCCTCGACTCCAGATTATGAAAACAGTACTTGGAAAACTGAAAACTATCTAAATGATTGTCTTTGGTTGGGCCGTGTTCTTAGTGAGCAGAAGCCTTGGCCAGGGTCTGCTGTTGACTCTTGAGGAGCACATAGCCCACTTCCTGGGGACTAGAGGTGCCACTGCTACCATGGGTAATTCCTGTATCTGCCGAGATGACAGCGGAGCAGAAGACAGTGTAGACACCCAGCAGCAGCAGGCCGAGAACAGTGCAGTACCCACTGCTGACACGAGGAGCCAACCCCGGGATCCTGTTCGGCCACCAAGGAGGGGCCGAGGACCCCATGAGCCAAGGAGAAAGAAACAAAATGTAGACGGGCTAGTGCTGGACACACTAGCAGTCATACGGACTCTTGTAGATAAGTAAGTATCTGACTCCCTAGTCACCCCTCTGCAATGAAAAATGTTCTACAGGAACCATAACTTTGGGGTTCTTCCTTTCATTAGAATATATTCACCAAGCCATGAGCTTACAAGGCAAGGGAGAATATTTTATTTCTCCTCCAGTGGCAGAGTAAATTATAAGGCTTGATGTTTTTACTTGCTACATCTACTACTATCTGGAAATGTCTAAACATTTCAATAGCAGAGAACACTAATTAAAGCTACGATCTTCGTTAGGGCATGTAGTAAACACGGAGTGAGTTTGTGTTGCAAGCTGCAGTAGGAACTCGTTTCACGGAGACCAACTCTTACCTTGCTTGCCTGTCTACACCACTGACCACAGAGTCAAGATGAGTTATTTTTCCAAGAGCATAGCTGCATGCACTTTCTGTTGGCAATGTAAGGACGGGGTCAAGGAGAGTATCCCCCTCCCTTTTTGTATCCCTCATTTGGCCATCTTAGATCCATTTGGGAGGCTTGTAAATTGAAACTGCAGGGCGCACCTGTACCTTTTTTATTTCTCCCCTGCTTTGTCTAACTCTACTTGTGAAATCCCAGATTGAATAACAGTGAAATGGGAGAACATGGTTCAAGTTGAAAAAATATTTTGACTTAACCATAGTTCAGTAGTTAGGAGCAAAAGTTTTAGAACCACAATGGACCAAGTTTCAGATTTTGGCTGAGCTCTTGAACTAGCTACATGACACTGGGAGAGTTACTTCTGTAAGCCTCAGATTCCTCATCTATAAGACATAAGAAAATCTTTCTTACAGAGATTATCATGAGATAATATATATAAAGAATCTAGCGTGGTGCCTTGCACATTCTAGTTGCTTAATAGATGATCATTTGTGGGTTTTCTTTTCTTTTTTTTTTTTTTAATTTTTTTCCTTTTTTAAAGATTTTATTCATTTATTTGACAGACAGAAATCACAAGTAGGCAGAGAGGCAGGCAGAGAGAGAGGAGGAAGCAGGCTCCCCACTGAGCAGAGAGCCTGATGCGGGGCTTGATCCCAGAACCCTGGGATCATGACCTGAGCCGAAGGCAGAGGCTTTAACCCACTGAGCCACCCAGGCGCCCCAATGTGGGTTTTCCTTTTAAGTTAGATGTGGGTTCTTTTTGCTTTAGCCTCTCCTAATTTAAGTATCTAACTATTTGATCATCACATTTATCAAAATCCAGTTTTAATTCCTCAAAATTAGAGCATTAAGCAAGGTATACCTGTGCATATTTTTCTGAGGTGCTTTTTTTCCCTCATAGAAATAAATTTGTTTTGCGTATTTTTCTATCTGCTGTAGAACATGCTAGGGAAAGGTGGCTCTTACAAATATTCTCCATAACCAGTTCAGAAAGGCCTCCCTAAGTTTATTAAACCAGCCTTTGCAGTACTTCTGGTATCCCAACTAATTTAATGTTCATATTTTTGTAGAAAATATTTATTGAATATAAATCTATGCCATTTTTCACCCCTCAACCCCAGGCAAGGGGCTAGAAGCTGTTATTTAAAGTTTCTTCGTGGTGACATTTAAAACATACCATAAAATTATAATGAGAAGTTGCCCTTCCCGAATAAGGAAGTAAACCATGAGCAGTGTTCTTTAAGCTCATTAAAAAAACAGGTACAGAATACTTTGCCATATTTTTTAAAAGAGTGATTAAGAATGTGTGGGAGCAAGGTAGGAGCTCTATCTCCAAGATCTTAGAAAATATTATAGATTATAAGTGGAACTTGTTGATGAAGTACATGAAGTGAGCAGTATACATAATTTGAGGAATAGGGTCACTTTTCTCTTAAACCTGCATGTAACGAATTATCACTATGACTCTTCTGAGAATGGACAAATAGGGCAGATGAGCAGCAAGTGTGACGGGACCTGTTAGAGACTCTAATGGCAAAACAGGCTTCAGACAGTTACAAACCTAGTCACCGTAGCTTCCTTTTGAGAAGCTACTGAAGGAGACGAATTTCATAACCTATAAAGTTAATAAGGCTGTTAAAGCTAACCGTGAACGATGGGATAGACGGACTTAGTACAAGTTTACATAAAACGATGTATGTAGATGTCACAGTTAGAGAGTGATGGGCCTTCATCGTTCTCTTTCTGCTTGTTACTTAGGAAGGGGTGACGTTGCTCCGAGAGGAGAGCAGTTTCTAAAGCTGTAATGAGAGAGTTGCTGTAGGAAACACACTTTAAATACATTCATTTTAAAATCATTTTGAAGTTCTATTATTTGCACTTTTTTGGTAGAGACTTCATATTGAGGTCATATGACCTCAGATTGTCATATGGTTTGGAACTACACAGAGTCCTGATGGAATTTTTTTCTCACTGAGTGTGTGTGTGTGTGTGTGTGTGTGCACATGTGTGTGCACGCGCGCGTGCTGCCTCCCTCTCCGTCACACTGTCTTTCTGCCTATCTCTCTTCCCGTCACTTTCGTTGTCATCCCCATCCACCTTCAGGCTATGACTGAACCTAAAATTGGTGGTTCCGAGTTCCCACGTCACTGTGAGAAGCCCACGCCTTCCTTGGGCTGCATGGCTTTCTTTGCCTTATCTGTCACTGGAGACTCGGGGCTTGTTATCAGTTGTAGCTCATATGATCATTCATAACTTATGCAACTTTGTTCACTGAGTGGGGAACCCTGTCCAAGCTTCACAGGTGGGGTTTTGGTCCCCATTGCCTACCATGCAGGCTTGTGGCTCCTGGTCACCTCTGTCTAGTTTCAAGACAGTGAGCCACAGTGTCCTACGACTTTAGCTCCTCCCTCCCACCAGGAATTTCTGCTCCAGTTCTGTTCCAAGAAGAACTTTATCTTTTTTTTTTTAATGTAAGGTTGTGGGTGTCCTTTAAGTGCATCTGTGTAGAATTGAGGTCCTTATAGTCTTTATTGGTCACTGACTCTGTCATAATTTTATTATTTTTTCCTTTTCCCCTAACCCTATTGTCTCCTTTGCCCCCCACTATCCATATATCAGTGGGAAACCATTCTCGTGAATTTAAGGTATGTTCTTCCAATTTGCCTGCCATATATTTATGTCTGTACAGGAAGTTTATATTAGTGTCTTGTGTGTGATTTTAAAAACTTACCTAAGTGAGGTACCTGAGTGGCTCAGTTGGTTTAGTGTCTGCCTTTGGCTCAGGTCATGATCCCAGGGTCCTGGGATAGAGCCCCGCACGATCCCTGCTCAGCGGAGAGCCTGCTTCTCCCTCTCCCTCTGCCACTCCCCCTGCTTGTGCTCTCTCTCTCTCTCTCTCTCTGTCAAATAAATATGTTAAAGAACAAAAAAAAAAAAACCATAAGTGATACAGTTGTATAAATCTTGTTTTTAACTTCTCTTAACATTATGTTTGAGACCTGTGTTACTGTGTGTAAAGCTACAGCTGCTTCTGACTCCTGCAGATTATTCCTTTGTATGCTTGAAAGTACTATTTTGTTATCTTGTAATCTGGTGATGGTCACTTTGACTAATTACAAATTTTTGTTCCTACAAATGTGGCACTGCTGCAAATAACCTCATATGCATCTATTACCTGTGTAAGAGTTTGTCTAGTATTGTTGGGTACATTTAATTTCATTATTGCCAGATTGCTCTCCAGAAATACTTGTAAGCAGTCAGTTATACCATTTAAGACAAATCTTTTAAATGCGAATTTTCCCTTAGTTATGGAAAGGTACAGGATATGTCAAATAAGCAGTACCTAATGAATACCTGAAATGAACTTAATAATTCCCATATCACAAGATTTTTCTGAGGATTAAATGATTGAAGACAATAGTTTTTGCAGTTTTCTTCGTAGTAAAACAGAGAGCCACGGTATGTAAGTAAATGTGAATGTATTCCCTGAGTAATTAGATTTACCATTATTTGATGGAAAGTATTTTGTTCATTATTGAAGCTCCCCTAATGCACCTCCTTAAGATTCCTGGGATCACAGATTGAAACCCCACTGAATTAAGGTATATAATGCCATTTTAGAGCAATGTCTAGAATTTTTTTTAAAGACTTAATTACGGGAAACCTGGGTGGCTCAGTCAGTTAAGCACATCTGCCTTCAGCTCAGGTCATGATCCCAGGGTCCTGGGATCAAGTCCTGCATCTGGCTCCTTGCTCAGCCAGGAGCCTGCTTCTTCCTCTGCATGCATTTCCCCCTGCTTGTGCACTTTGCACATGCACCCTATCTATCTCTGTCTGACAAATAAATCTTTTTTTAAAAAAATAAGGAATTTTTTACTTGAGAGAGAGAGAGCATGGGACAAGCCTGAGCGGGGCAAGGTACAGAGGAGAGGGAGAAGCAGACTCCCTGCTCAACCAAGAGCCCCAGCGTGGGCTCGGATCCCAGGACCATGAGATCATGACCTGAGCCAAAGGCAGATGCTTAACCAACTAAGCCACCCAGGTGCCTCCAGTGTCTAGAATATTAAATAGCTCCTTGCTTAAGTTTGGTTTCTTTTTCTTCTAACACCCATTTTATGAAGTTCAAACAAATAGTGATATTTCCCAGAAGAACACTTAAACATGAAGATGTTTATGTAGGTCCTTGCTTCCATAAATCCTCTGTTGAGATTATAATCTCCCTTCCTGGTGTTTTTTTGAGGTAAGTTGGAGGGAGATGATGTTGACCTCATTGGCACTGAGCCTCTAAAGGAAAGCTGAAAGCAAGTATCTGGCCTCCAGTTTTAGTCCTGTGCTTTTACTTAGGCCAGTGGTGGTCCTTTCCTAAGCCCTCCCACCCATTTGAATTGTGGGCCATCACAGAGGGTGGTTAGAAATGAGCTCATGTTATGTGTGTTGTATAAAGAGTGGAGCTGAAGCAGTCTCTTCTGTCCCTCCCCATATGCATTTCTTCTTTCTCTCTCCACTCCCACACTTTCAGTTGGAATTTTTATTTGGAATTGTTATTTCTTAGTTCTTTACTTTTGATATCTTGACTATTTGTTTTTCAGTGATCAGGAACCTCCCTATTCAATGATCACATTGCACGAAATGGCAGAAACAGGTATTCTTTTCTTAAAGTTTTCTTAAAATACTTTCTAATGAGTTAATGACTATGAAAAAATGTGGCCACTTTTTTTTTTTTAAATAAGACTCCAAAGTACTTAACACACATGATCATGAAAAAAAGCCATTAGTGTATGGAAATTTTCCTGTACAGGGGTAACAATTAATAGCCACTGTATACTGCATCCTGAATATATAACTATACTTCTCAGTATTGGTTTTATTTCACCAAAATTATTAAAAGAAAAATTTGGGGGGATCTGATAGATCTTTGACCATAGCCCTTCCAGAATGGGGAGGACATTTTTTGTCCCTCAATTTCCTAAGTGTCATCTGAAATTAGAGCCAACTGCTTCAGATACTTAATCTCCTCAGTAAATGCCTATGTCACAAATAAGGTGCTGAAACTATTTTAGTTATAATTTGAGAACCCAGGACCATATCTTTAGTTTTGTCCAAACGAAGATGCCTCCAAATCACCAGGCTCCTATAAGTTAAGAATCTTTGACTCTACCATGATGACTACAATTAATGATGATGTCCATGCCAGTGTTAGCTGCTTAAAAGCCAGAAATGTTTCTGTTTTGTTGTGAAGTCACTTTGTGTTATAAGTTCTGTATTTTCACGTTTTTAAAATAGTCGCTCCATTCATAGAATCTTCTTGATTTGCTCTTAGATGAAGGATGGTTGGATGTTGTCCAGTCTTTAATCAGAGTTATTCCATTGGAAGATCCACTGGGACCAGCTGTTATAACATTGTTACTAGATGAATGTCCATTGCCCACTAAAGTGAGTCAATACTTGGCTTTTATGAAACTGTCACCTATGCTTAAACACAGGATGAACATCCACAAAGACTTTTGACATAATGTGTTCCTCTTTATACATTTGGGGTCTGTTTCATTCAGTATCAACTTTATTATGTAAACTTGCCTTTTATTACTAATGAAGTGCTACATCCTCTTTCTGTCAATAATTTACTATAAAGCTTTAGTTTAAAATGTTAAAAATGAAAGCATTTATATCTGAAATGGCAATCTGTATTTGAAATTAAAAGAGAACGTTCATAAAAGAGAACGTTGCTGAGCTGATTATTTTCTTACCCCCTGCTAAACAGTTTTCTCATTACAAAAGGTTTTCTTTAATGTTTCCTATTAAGAGAAAAAAAACGGTTACACTGAAAGTACTTGTGAGTCTTAAACATATTAAAGACTGGCATAACCTTGATTTTCCCTTATATAGAACAAAAGTATCAAACTTTCATTATCTTAGTCCATATGTTCTATGGACTACGTTTTTTCAAATTTTGGATGCTGGTATCTTTCATTTGTTTAAGCCTCAGACATTTAGGCACAACATGGAAAACATTACAGACAGAAGAGAAAAGCCTTTGGCCTAGTCCCTAAGCTTATAATGGGTTTCTTTTATAATTTGCATCAAAAACTCTGGTGAGATTTGCTCTTGCTTGATTTAAAAAAAAAAAAAAAAATTGTAAGTCACTTTTTACTTCAACATTACTAAGGCCCAGTTGTTATCAGTCATTTTGGCGTTTGGGTGAATTTAGTCTGTTTAATGATTCAAGAGTATATCATGTATTTTTGATACAACTGGTATATTTTGAATGAAGGGAAATCTTAACAATTCATGTAAGAAAACTTCCAGGTTGATCAAATAACATTTCCCATCAATAATGACATCATTGGGTGGATTATATCATTTCTTTATGTTACTTCTGAGTTAATTCAATAGCTGGCAAGGTAGCTTTCATCTCAAATTATTCCCTTGGGGGAAAAAAGCCTAAGTAATCTATTTATGACATCCACTTTTACATTTTTGTTTTTAGGATGCACTCCAGAAATTGACTGAAATTCTCAATTTAAATGGAGAAGTAGCTTGCCAGGACTCAGGTCATCCTGCCAAACACAGGAACACATCTGCAGTCCTAGGCTGCTTGGCTGAGAAACTAGCAGGTAACTCTGGGAACCTCTACCAGGAAAGATCTTCACTTGTTTGACATAAAGGAGAAGACTGCACTGCAGGTGTTTAAGCAAACCTGTTGTACCAGAAAGGAAGGTCTTTGTCCCAACCACCACCACCAAAAAATACATAAGTAAATAAAAATTTAGGGACAGAACTTACTGGGAAAAAATTACTCAAAGGGCAAGGAGATGAGTGCAATATAATTTAGCTTTGAGGATTTTCGGAGGGACACTTAAAAGAACAAGTTTTACTTATGTGCTTTAAAATTAGGAATAAAAGGCTAAATTCAGTAAAATAAAGATTATGTAGTTATTTATTTATGCATATAATAGATAAGATACATGTATTTACTTTATAAAGTTCAGCCAGATAGTGGAGACATACTAAGTTGGGGAAGAGGAATAAGAACATTAAATTGGAGCAGTTCCTGAGAAGAGAAGCAGATACTTAACTTGCTTATGGACGTGACCCACTTTAGGCAAGTTAATATCCAAATACAGGTGAATACCTCAGCTAGTTCATCACGTATCGTGAAAGAAACAACGGATTCAGGGTGTTTGGGTGGCTCAGTTGTTAAGTGTCTGCGTTCAATTCAGGTCATGATCCCAGGGTCCTGGGATCAAGCCCCACATCAGGCTCCCTGCTCAATGGGAGACCTGCTTCTCCCTCTCCCACTCACCCTGCTTGGGTCCCCTCTCTCACTGTCTCTCTGTCAAATAAATAAGTAAAATCTTTAAAAGAAAAAAAAAAAGGAAAGAAAGAAACAACGAATTCAAAATCAGGACACCTGGATGCTGGCTCTGGTTCTTCCACGTGTACCCCAAGTGCACTGGAATGAGTCACTTCACCGTGGGTTCAGTTGCTTAGCTGTGAAATGGGAACACTGCTATTCCCTGCCTCAGAGCAGGAGGCTTAAATAAGACCATGTGCATGACAGTAGCTGTCAAACAGTTCACAAATCAATTTTATTGTTATAATTACTGATAAAAAAGAATATGGCCCATTTCATTATATCTCATGTTTGTTGTGTTGTCTAGGTCCTGCAAGTATAGGCTTACTTAGCCCGGGAATACTGGAATATTTGCTACAGTGTCTGGTAAGTAAGGTATCAAAGCCAGTTTTTCTTAGTCATCTAAAACTGTGCATTTTTCTAAAATTGGCAGTTTAACCACTGGCACAGAGAATAGAGTTGGTTATAAATTTTATTTGCAGGTGTTTCCTGAGTGTTTATCTATTCCCTCCTATTAAAAAAGAAAAAAGAAAAGAAAAAATGAGGGTGGGATAGGAATTCATTACAAGCAAAAGCAGCCAAACTGGTCTGGTTTTAAATTTAGTCATAAGATAGCTACTATGACTGGCTTTTGTGTGTGTCCTTAGAGTCTGCCAAATGGTAGTAGGGACCTCCACAGTGGAAACAAAATTACATGGCATTCCCAGCCAGGAAACTGTCAGGTCAGATTGCCAGTGTCTATAAATCTCTACTCCTTCCCTCCCTCCCTGGCTGCCGCTCTTCTAACTGTTGCCATAGAGTATTTGATCTATTGTCTGTGAAGCTCGTGGTTTGCTGAGGTGGTGCTGTCAGATCGCTCACACGGGCCGACTGCAGACTTAACTGGTCTGTATTTGTAAAAATTACTTTTGCAGGCCTAGTGAGCACTGGCCTTCTTCAACATCTGAAAGACCTTATTTCTCAGTACCTGTATGATATGTACTTAAAACACACACCATTATGCTAAGCAAGCACTGTGGGGATACAAAATTAGTATAACAGTCCTCTGCCCTCAAGAATCTTCCTGATTGACTGAAGGAACAAAACTGCCCTACCCAGACAAACCACTTAGCCTCCATTTTATGACAGGATGTGGTTAAGGGCAAAATCGTGTCCTTCAGACTAAGTACCATAAGAGTTCTGAGAGGGTGACGGAGAGGGGCGGAAGATAGGGATGGTGAGAGCTAAGAGAGCCGTGAGAAACAGGCTTCCTCATGAACTTGGGCCATCAGCGAGATCACATCATAGGTCAGGATTAGTCCCTGCACCCCGGAGGCAAAAATGGGTTTCTTGACTAAAGGCATCAACAGCAGAAGCCCAGAGATAGGAATGGCCCTGCTCCTGGCATATTACATAGAATCGTTTGATCAGGAGACAATGTTCAGAGACAGGAGGATGGGCCTGGACAGCTTCGTGGGGAGGGCTTGGGGCCTGCAAAACCAGACAGAGGGATTGAAAAGTGGGTATGGCAAGAAGCAGAGTGCTGAACAGGCTTTACTGTGGGGTGGGCTGGTGGTTATATGAGCTTTGCAGAACCTTTGAGCCCCAGGGAAGTGAGTAGGAATCATCGCATGTTCTGAGTTCCTTTGCTCCTAACGGAGCTGTGGGAAAGGATGGCTGTGAGAAGGTGTGATGTTAAGCAGGAAGACCTTTCTTTAAATGGGAACACCTGTGATGGGAAGTTAACTGTAACTGGAAGAGCGCTCTCCCACCCACCATCAGCATTTGTGCAGTTCCTTTCAGAGAACAGATTGAAAACTAAGCCATTAGTTGTTCCTTTCATCATTTATCATTTTGGAGCTTGGGGTAACCCTTGAAGGGCTCTGAATAAAAGTCATTCTTAGCTACAATTCTTGGTTTCTGTTTGCTTGCTTAAATGAATGTAAGAATGAGCATAGTCTTATTTCGCAAAGCCCTAATACAAGTGTTACTAAGTAGACTAACATAGCGCTTTTAACAAAATACTTTTGAAATCTGCATACCTATCAATGGACCCAGTGATTTCCAAAAAATAATAGGAGATTTTTATGAGACTCCATCTTGGTTTCTCATTACTAACAGTATTAGCAAACAGACAACTGAGGACATAGAAGAGTAAAAGTTTTCTGACTGCTCCCAACAAATCTAGCACATACTGGGTACAAAGGAAATTGCTAACTTGCCACCTCTGCAGGGGAATGATGTTTTTGCTTTTTGTTTTTTATCTTTTATTGTCTTTCAGAAGTTACAGTCCCACCCCACAGTCATGCTTTTTGCACTTATCGCACTGGAAAAGTTTGCACAGACAAGTAGGTATAGTGACTTATTGCACTAATGATCTTCTGTATCGGTTGTTAAAAATCTTATTTTTCTTACTTACTGGATGAGCATATATGCTCTGAGCCTCATCAGACATGCACCTGTTCTGTTTTTATGTGGATAGATGCCTCACGGCCAGTAAGATGGAACAGGGACAGAAGCCAAGAGTCTTCTCACCCAAGAATCAACACTTGTGACCATGGTTACTCACTTTTTATAGCTAAAAATTTAGTGATGAGATTGCTACTTCCCAGAAAATAGTTGAGGCTCTTGGACTATGTCATTATTCTAGTTTCCACGTTTTCTGATGGCCTTTCCTCACTCCTTCCTACCCCTTACCTGCCCCACAAATCCTCCTCCTCTTTCAGGGTTGATTCAAGTTGTCTTGTCTTCCCCAACAGGTGAAAATAAATTGACTATCTCTGAATCCAGTATTAGTGACCGACTCGTCACCTTGGAGTCCTGGGCTGATGATCCTGATTATCTGAAGCGTCAAGTCGGTTTCTGTGCCCAGTGGAGCTTAGACAATCTCTGTAAGTAGGCGTTGTCCTTTGCTTTCCTGCTTCCATGTCCAAACCCATTCTTTATATAGGATCACTGTTCCTCATTTTGTAATAGTGAGTGTGACACTTTCCTTGAAAAGGCTGATATTGTCGGTTGGCCATATTGTAGCAGGAAAGTAGTCTAGGGACCCTCCAGATGAAAATTATATGGCATAGTTCTAATTTCAGCGCTCTCCTGTTCAGAAACTTTTACTGGTACCCCACTTCCTGGTGCGTCCGGGCCGTTAATCAGATGGCAGTGTCCAGTCAGCTCTTCCCTTTACAGACTGTCTCCTCACTCTCTTGCAAGCAGGCCCCAGTCATCCTGACCTCTCTAGGCCTTTCCCTCACTTGGAGTTCCCTCTCTTTACTCTTCTCCCTGTCCTGATACGACTCTTCAAAACTCAAGACACATCTTTCCTACACCAAGAGGGCTGCTCCTGGCTTTTCTTTATCTCCTCAAGGGCTGTTAGAACTAAAACTATCCTGCTACTAAATCCTCACTCCCCCAGCGCAGTTAGCACATATGCTAAGGCATGGCCGGATGTGTGTACCCTTCCTCCTGCCACAATGTTGTGGAGAGTTGCTTTGTGCTCAGCCTGTGTGGTTCCCATGACAGAATCATTCCAGAAGAGTAGAAAGTACATTTTGTTGCATGCACAATAACAAATACAGGGAATAGAAGCAGAAACCTGGCAGTGCCGTCGTAGCTTGTCTCAGCTTTTGCTTGATTGATCCTCATACGGTCGTACAGCAGAAAGGCAAGGTTTGAAGTCTCCCTACCTGTTCTGCCATTTCTGGGCACCTCCACTTCATAGCTGGAATGTCAGCCCACGATGACACTAGGTTTTTCCCATAAGAGCTTGCCTTAGAAACATGACCACTTTTTCTTTTGCAGTTTTAAAAGACAGTAGGCAGCTGACCTATGAGAAAGTGGACTTGAATAGCATTAGGGCCATGCTGAACAGCAACGATGTCAGCGAGTACCTGAAGATCTCGCCTCACGGCTTGGAGGTAAAGCTTTCGTGGATGGAACACGCAGGGGAAAGAGCTTGTTCTCATTTTCACACCCTGCTTCTGAACAAAGAGCCATTTCTTACAGAATAGATGGAAGTTTATGTCATATTCCAAGAGTGGGTAGAGGTGGAAGTGGCAGGGAGAGGGTGTCTGAGGTGTTATTTAACTCCTTAATATCCCACTTGGTGCCATACACATAGTAAGCACTATTAATATTTGACAATTTGAATTTTTTTTGTAGTTTCAAGTTTTTACTTAAATTCTAGTCCACATACAGTACAATATTAATTTCAGGTATAGAATTTAGTGATTCATCACTAACACACAACACTGGTGCTCATCACAACCCATTTAATACAGTCTCTCCCCACCCCCCACCTCCCCTCTGGCAACCCTCAGTGTGTTCCCTATAGACAATTTGATTTAAGTATGTCTGTTTTCAATCTCTGCCTCTTTATTCAGCTAAAGGTGCAAAGACTAGTGTTTCTAAAAAAGGCCCCTCCTTTTTGAATCCCTGCATTACCAGTTATATTCTGGCTAGCGCTTCCCTTCCTCCTGTATGTTGGAAATGCTGCCATTTTGGTGGTGCAGGTTGATGAAAGCTGCTTATGTACAGGAAGGTGGCACCATCAGGCAAAAGACACGTCAAGATTAAAGAGCCGTTTGAAGAGTGGCTGCAGACAGCTCTTTGATCTTACGTTATTGCCAAATGCCTGCCGTAGTTTTCTGCTTTCAGTTATTTTTAGGTACCCCATCTTACACCCTTCAGTGTCTTCCCCTCTCTGCATCCTAACAAGTGCAGGCTTAGGCCATGTTGATGCATTCATAAAAGATTCTATCGGAAGGGTACTTCAAAAAGTAGCCCTCGTTAATGCTTACTACAGCCATCTTTGAGGCCTTCCAGCCCTGTTAGAACTCCCAATATGTAAAGCTACAAAAGAGATATGTGTGCTTCATTCTGCTTTGCACTTTGTGTCACTGAGGATGCACAAGGAAAAGACATTCCACCTCTGGGTATTCACCTAACTTCCACAGTCTCAGGCACTGATGGTGGGCTGTCGCACACTTTGGTTTTGCCAGGCTCGCTGCGATGCCTCCTCTTTTGAAAGCGTGCGTTGCACCTTTTGCGTGGATGCGGGGGTGTGGTACTACGAAGTCACCGTGATCACTTCTGGTGTCATGCAGATCGGCTGGGCCACACGAGACAGCAAATTTCTCAATCATGTGAGTACCCTAGAGAATGGTGTAAACAGGGACAACAGCAGCTTTTTGGAGAGTGGGTGGAGGACACAAATTTTCTGGAGAGGTTTGCACGATGATCATTTCTCGGGCTGAACCAAATGCTGCCAGACACCTCACAGGGGTTTGCTAACCTGGTTCTGAAATAGGAAGACACAAGGGAAATTGTCCCTTGGGTTTTTTCCCCCACCTTGAGTTTTAAATTTGCACCTAGAGGTTGGGTGTTGGGTGTGTCCTTGTCTTTGTAGGCTCTCCTCCAGCCCAGCCAGATCTCTGGCTCAGTTGTTTTCTTTGTTGTTTTGTTTTGTTTTGTTTTTAAAGATTTTATTTATTTCTTTGACAGACAGAAATCACAAGTAGGCGGAGAGGCAGGCAGAGAGAGAGAGGAGGAAGCAGGCTCCCTGCTGCCTCTTGTTTTAACTCATATTGCTTAGGAAGCTGAGCAGAGAGCCTTCCTGCTCGATGTGGGGCTCGATCCCAGAACCCTGGGATCGTGACCTGAGCTGAAGGCAGAGGCTTTAACCCACTGAGCCACCCAGGTGCCCTTCTCTGGCTCTGTTTTTATACTGGAACCCGTGATGCCTTTTACCTCACGTGTAAGCTCTAAGAACTTTGTAGGAATTCTCTTCCTTTCATAAAATACTAAATGTTGGCTTGACTTCTTTTACTTGATTTTTACTTTGTAACTAGTGGGCACATTTGTTTCCAATATTTAGCATTTATCTTCTGTTGTAGAAAGCTGTCACGTAAAGAGGGAAGATGAAACCCGCTAGAGGAAGCAGGATTTGGCTCCCGCTACTTGCGTGTCCGAGGCTGGGGTTCCTCCCTTTCCTACAGATGTTGATTTCTTGCCAGTTTATACCCTTCAGATGCCCAGCCTGAACAGCTTTCTTGAGTTATTCCAATTTTAAGCTGTTTGGAATTAATCCAGTTTTGATCTGGAATCTTTTATGGACATAAGATTTTTGCTCTTTGAACTGTGAAATCCCCTTGGATTATTTTGTTCATCTAAACACCACTCTCCCATATGGATGGGTTTTAGAAGTGAACCAAACTGAGCTTGCCTGCCAGAAGTGTAGTTTGAAAGGGCCCCTTTCAGTGAGGCTATATAATGTCTTAGAATTGTGCATGGTGTTTTGCTAAACTCCTTGCTGGAGAGACAATTGGAGGAAGAGGGCCAGTAGAGAGGTCAGATTCTTGTCCAGGACAGAAAACTAGACTCCATCTACAATTGCTTTCTTTGGGAACTTTCCCTGATGAAGGGCCGCCTCATTGACTGGACCTTCAGTAAAACCTGGAAGTGTGGGGCTCAGTTGTGGCAACATGAAGTCAGAAGTACATGGGTCTGGAGAAAAATGCCAGTTAGTCTCTTAGTTCTCACCTTGGGCCCTGATTTAAAGCAGGTGGTATCAGTTGCCCTGACAGCTCTGAAGACAGTTTTTTTAGGACTTGGGGGGAAAAAGTCTTTATTTCCAGAACATTGTCATTTTAGAGCCAATCATCTGATTCCCACCACAGTGTTTACGGTTATAATTTCCATTTCCCGAATGAGAAAACTGAGCCTAAAAGAGGGACCTAAAGAATCTCAGACTAGAATTCAGGCTCCTTCCTGTTCTACAGTAGTTTTCTTCACATTTGAAAATGGGAAAAATCTCAGAGAATTAGAGAGCCTCCTCCTTTGGATGTAAAAAATTGCTCCAGAACTAGAAGAAAGATGGATTCCTTTAGGGGGGAAGCTTTGATACAGCATTTGTTTCTCTTCATTTGCTAGCAAACACACCACAGATCTAGGTGTAGTATATCTGATTCTGAATATCAAAAACATTTTATTTTAATAACTGGTGAAGCTGGATCATTTTTTCTGGTGGATTAAACTGATTTCTCCCAATAGTTGCAAAAACTTTAAGAGGCTTAAAATCTGTTTTCCTGTCCTCTGAATTGTTTAGTAGACTTTTAATTTCTTTCTTTAAGTAACGAATAACATTTTTTTCCCTGATCCAAGTACTGGTTGATTCCCTGTTAGAAATCAGTGAAGTCTGAGATCTCCTTTCCCAAATGTAGGATTGTAATTATGTTGCCAAACTTAAAACTTTGCTTCAAATGGACATTGTTCTGGCAATTCTGAATCTTTTTGCTTGTACAGACAGGGTGTGGTTTTATGGAATAAGTCATCTGTAGATACACCCAGTTTCTTGAAGACTTGAAGTCCATCCACGCTGCCTCTTGTTTTAACTCTTATTGCTTAGGCTTTGGTTTTGAAAGGATGATCAAAGTGTTGGGCTCAGAGATCAAGCATTAAAATGAGAAGCTTAGGGGTGCCTGGGTGGCTTAGATGGTTAAGTGTTTGCCTTTGGCTCAGGTCATGATCCCAGGGTCCTGAGATGGAGTCCTGCATCGGGCTCCTGCTCAGCAAGGAGTCTGCTTCTTTCTCTGCCTCTCCCCTGCTTGTGCTCCCTTTCTATCTCTCTCCCCCCAACCCCTGCTTGTGTTCCTGTCTCTCTCTCTCCAGTGAATAAATTTTAAGAATCTTAAGGAAAAAAAAAAGAATTTAAAATAAGCTTAAGGATAGCCCTTGTTCAGGTCACCTTAAAGAATATTTTGTCTTACTGGGCTGTATATTTTTATTGAGGTTTCGGTGGAGCAGATCTTTAAGGTACATTTTGAGTTATCTAAAATATCTTTTGCCTTTTCATAAGCATCTACCTTGTGACAGGTCTTTCACATACTGTCTCTAATCTTCTCAAGACTTTGGGAAGGTATTATTCTCCCATTTAAAGATGAGGAGAGTAAGGTTCTGACAAATTAATTTACAGACTTGCCCATTGTCACCTAGCCCCCAAGTGCTTGAGAAGAATCCAAGCCCTGGTCCAAATAACCCATGCTCCTTCCCCTGTTGTAGCCCCTTGCCTTGGAGAAAATGACTCTGCTATCTTAAACAGAAAGGGGGAAGAACTTGAAAGCCTGTTAAAAACTCCCAGAGTCTTGAGGGGTTTGGAAGCAAACGGGCACCAAGGCAACATCCAAGAGTCAAGAGACAAGAAATACAATAGCCAGTGTTTTAGGGGCCAGGATGCCAACACCTCTCCCACAAGTTCCTCAAAATCACTCCATATGGGGTCACTCAGACCACCCTGGGTGTCCGCTGGAAGGGTCCAGTTGGCCAAGCCTACATCCTGCCCCTCCATCTCTAGAGCAGGAAGCAGGACACTGTATCTTCATTACACTCCCTAAAACCAGAGGGGGTTAGAATGCTGGACAGTAGAAAAAAGGATGGTGTTCACCACATGAGAAATGATTCAGAATATTTCCTAAGTGACAAGTTATGGATAAAACTTTCTTTGTTTTGGGCACCTGGGTGGCTCAGTTGGTTTAGGCGACTGCCTTCAGCTCAGCTCATGATCCCGAAGTCCTGGGATCGAGGCCTGCATCGGGATCCCAGCTCTGCGGGGAGTCTGCTTCTCCCTCTGACCTTCTTGCCTCTCAAGCTCTCTTTCTTTCTCTCAAATAAATAAATAAAATCTTAAAAAAAATTTTTTTTAAATAAAATTTTTTATTTAAAAAAAATTTTTTTTTATTTATTTATCAGAGAGAGAGAGGGAGAGAGAGCGAGCACAGGCAGACAGAATGGCAGGCAGAGGCAAAGGGAGAAGCAGGCTCCCCGCTGAGCAAGGAGCCCGATGTGGGACTCGATCCCAGGACGCTGGGATCATGACCCGAGCCAAAGGCAGCTGCTCAACCAACTGAGCCACCCAGGCGTCCCTGTTTAAAAATTTTTTTAAAAACTTTGTTTTTAGTAATGTTTTCATTACTAAAATATACATGACCATAAACAAGTAGATCAAAATGATCACTCCAAGTGCTAAGCTAGCTACCCTGTTGTCTCATTTACCTGTCTCAATCAATGAAAACCATAGTTAGTCCTGCTAGGAATGTTTTCAGGTTGACAGAGGGTACATCTAGATTGCTCTCTGAGATGTCATCTCAAAGGGATCTTTAAAGTGCATCTCTGCTTGGCAGAAGGACCTACATCTTAGTCTGTAGAGTTGATCTGTGGTTGAAATTATTAGAGTTCCATGTTTGTCCCACAATGTTGCTGTACCATGAAATTCATCCCGGGATGGAAGACATTGTGTGGTAAAGTCTGCTCTTAACCAACTCTTGTCGCTAGGAATCTTCTAGGAATTTCTTTCCATTGTTCCATCGAGGACTTTGTAGGACGTTAGAAAGTGAAGGTAGAAAAGAATTGCTTGCCTTTGTCTTTGCCTTTGCCCAACACCCATAAAATAAAAAATAAGTTTTTTACAATAGGTTTTGAAAGGAGGCAATAGCAAGGTGTTGTTTCTAGTAGATTGATGAATTTCTTCTCTGCCTGAAGACAAGTGGATGCAAGTTTATTTAACTCTTGAATAGTCTGAGTAGTGCATTCAGAACAGCTAGTTCAGAAGCCTCACTTTGGAGAACACTCACAGAATTCATTATATTGTAGTCTTAAGTAGTCAAGGAATGTGTTTGAGTATTTTCTCCATTTGATCTCCTCACTGGGGCACCTGGCTGGCTCAGTTGATAGAGCATGCGATTCTTTTTTTTTTTTTTTTTAATTTTATTTATTTATTTGACAGAGAGAAATCACAAGTAGATGGAGAGGCAGGCAGAGAGAGAGAGAGAGAGAGGGAAGCAGGCTCCCTGCCGAGCAGAGAGCCCGATGCGGGACTCGATCCCAGGACCCCGAGATCATGACCTGAGCCGAAGGCAGCAGCTTAACCCACTGAGCCACCCAGGCGCCCCAGAGCATGCGATTCTTAATCTCAGGGTCATAAGTTCAAGCCCCACATTAGGCACAGACCCTACTTTAAAAAAAAAAAAAAAAAAAACAGGTGGATTCAATCTCCACTGCATTATTTATCCCCATAAAACAAGCAGACCATCACCAAAACCTGAGATCTTACTTGGATTTAGCCCATATTTTCAAACCTTTTTTCCACTAAGAATCTTTCACTATTGACCTTTAAAGATAACAGCTATCCGATCTACATGGTTCTTCTATTTTTTCACAGGCACTTAAAATAGGCGCCCCTGGTGGCTTAGTCAGTTAAGCATATGCCTTCGACTCAGGTCATGATCCCAGGGTCCTGGGATCAAGCCCCATGTCAGGCTCCCTGCTCAGTGGGGAGGCTGCTTCTCCCTCTCTCTGCCTCTCCCCTGGTTTGTGCTCTCTCTCACTCATTCTTCTTCAAATAAATTAATAAAATCTTTAAGGGGAAAAAAACACTTAAAATAATTTATTAATATCCCATCCATGTTTTAACTGTAAAACAACTGAAATAGTTAAAAGGCAGTAAGTAATAAAAGGAGCTGCCAAGGACCTAAATGATGCTCCAGTTGAGCTCACCTCAGAACAGCTATTAGTTGATCGTCCACTATAACCTTTCTCTTGTCTCCAGGGTTGAAATTTCTGAGCATGTCGTTGTTATTCAGTCTGCTACATGCAAGAAAGACATTTGCCCAGCTGCAATGAAGTGGAAAGTACCAGTCTTGGAATCAGAAGATTCCAGCATCCAGACTTGACTTTCTGAGTAATGATTTGCCACTGGGCAACATGGTTGACCTCTCGGACCTTTGAACCCTCTATTTTTTTTTAAAATGTGTATCATGCCACCAGTCTCAAAGTGGTTAGTGAGGATTCAGTGAACTAACACATGTGAAACCCGGGAGATATTTGTTGGTGAAGTCATTATCTAGTCACAGAGAACCAGGCCTTGAGGTCAGAATTTTGGTATCTTCCAAGAACCATAGACTCCCTTCATCCAGAAAGCTTCAGATTCCAGCCACCAGGTTGATGGTTACAAAAGACACACCATCTTTTCCCAGAAAACAGCAGGCAGAGCTTGCTAATCTTCTGGGCCTTGTCTCCCTCCAGGAAGGCTACGGCATTGGGGACGACGAATACTCCTGTGCTTACGATGGCTGCCGGCAGCTGATTTGGTATAATGCCAGAAGTAAGCCTCACCTACACCCGTGCTGGAAAGAAGGTATTCATTCCTCTCTGTCATGAATTTATCAACCAGGTGAAGACATCTGATTATGATGAGGCATCTGTGATGTTAGGCCTTAAAATATTTTAATGGACAAAGATGTGATGTGTAAGGGATATGAGCCTTTGTATTCCCTGTCGTGGATGTGAGCATTATTCTTCCTGATAAGTTCACTTCTGGGGGGGCCCTTCCTTTAGCAAAATCATTCCCTGCTAGACAGGGAGTCTGCTTCTCCCTCTTCCCCTGCCCGCCACCCCCCGCCACCGCTTATGTGCTCTCTCTCTCTCACGCACTCTCTCAAATAAATAAAATCTTAAAAAAAAAAAAAAAAAGATAAATATGAATTCTAGTTTCCTCAAACTCACAATGCCAGGATCAAATGTAGCACATTCCACGGACTGAGCCAGCCAGGTGCCCCCTGGGAACATGCTTTGAATCAGCATCCAGGGAGGTACTGAAGATGCTGACATTGTAATGCCAGTAAAATGAGGAGTTTTCAGAGCGAGATAGGAACAGGCACTCTTTAGTGGCCACATACTGGTCCCCTCTAGAGCAGCTTTTAAGGACCACTTGAGCTTTTTCAGCCTCAAATATACCTGCCCAGCTTCCATTCTCCAGACATCGGGCTTGGAATGCTGAAGGGGTCATGTGCTGTCAGGACTCTCATCATGGCTCTAGGATTTTGGCAGGAGTATTTCTTATCAATTTACCTTATGATCTCTTTTGCCCTAGTCAGTGTTCATTCCGTCCAAGACCTTAGACCCATGAAAACATTTATTAAGAAAAGATTCAAGCAGCAAAGTTAGAGCCATGCAGTTTGTTAAAGGGTTTAAATTAGGGGGGAGGAGTCAAGATGGCGGAGAAGTAGCAGGCTGAGACTACATCAGCTAGCAGGAGATCAACTAGATAGCTTATCTAAAGATTGCAAACACCTGCAAATCCATCGGCAGATCGAAGAGAAGAAGAACAGCAATTCTGGAAACAGAAAGGGTTTAAATTAATGAGTCTTTTTACCCCCAACTAAATACAGTGAAAACCTCCCTGCTATGGCACCATTGCCCTGAAGGATGATACTCTTGGGGGGCCTTTTAGTGGCCTTACTTTGTTTGAGGATGTAGAGCCATGTAGTAGGGGATGGAGCCCCTGGAAAGATTTTACTCCCAGCTTTGAACAATACAGGGGAGAGAACTGAGCTCCTTCTCCAAGCATCTCTTGGTTTCCTGCCCTGATTAGCATTATAGATGTCAACTGAATTTTCAGACATGCTAAAAGAACAGGAATCTGGTCACTGCTGTGAGGGGATGGCTCCATTTAATTAACTCAGTTGACAAAACTGAGTTGAAAAGCCAAAATAAGCCCTCCTTTTAACAGGTGGCAGGTTCTTAAGGGAACATAAAACCTCTCCCTTTAGCAGACCGTAAGATAGAGGCACTGTTGGCAAAGATTGCCTCATTTGTGTTTTTAATAATTTTCAAAAGGATTACTGAAATAATGTTTAGCATAAAACTTTGGAAAATGGGGGAGAAAAGCAAAATGAAAATCCCTTGTAATCTTTTTCAAACATTTAAAATTTGGCATCTGTATTTTTTGCTGTCATTATATGCCTTGAACAGCTTTCCAGGTCATTAAATAACATTTTTTAAAAAGATTTTATTCATTTATTTAAGAGAGAGAAAAGAGCATAAGCAGGGGAAGTGGTAGAGGGAGAGTGAGAAGCAGGCTCTCTGCTGAGCCGGGAGCCTGATGCAGGGCTCGATCCCAGGACCCTGAGATCATGGCCAGAGCCGAAGGCAGATACTTAACTGACTGAGCTACCCAGGCACCCCAAAATAACATTATTTTTAATGGCTTTTTCAATAACCCGTTATATCATTGAACTATACCAGCCAGTGCCCCGAGAGGTTGGAGAGTTACATTTTTTATTTTTATTTTTTTAAAACTATGATGAAATAATATAATAAGCCATTCTGGTTTCCCAGGATAAACCCCTGGAAGGGAAACTCTTCTGCCTGGGAGATACAGGACTTCATGGCTTTTGCCATCTATTGGCAAATTCTCCTCCACCAGCTTTGAATATCCATATTCCTTATCATAATTTCATGTGCTTACCTTTGACAGTTGAAAAAGCAAAAACTGGGGCACCTGGGTGGCTCAGTCATTAAGTGTCTTTGGCTCAGGTCATGATCCCAGGATCCTGGAATCAAGCCCCCACATCGGGCTCCTTGCTTAGCGGGAGAGCGTGCTTCTCACTCTCCCACTCCCCTAGCTTGTGTTCCCTCTCTCGCTGTCTCTCTCTCTTCAAATAAATAAATAAAATCTTAAAAACAAAAAAATAACCTCTTAAAAAGAAAAAGAAAGTAAAAGCAAAAAACTTTGAGTAAAGATGAATGGTTTTTTATATGTATGTATGTGTGTATGTATGTGTGTATGTATGTGTGTATGTGACCTGCTTTTGGACAGTTGTTACCTCTAGGAGTTAAAACTCACTAGAGAGGCAAGGAAGCACAATATTTTGACCTTGCCATATTTCACTGATCCCAAAATGCACATTTTCCCACATTTTAACATCCTCAAATTTGGGATACAGCTTACAGTTGATTAATTAGCAGCATTTTCTTCTTCATGGTACATTAAAATATTAAATCAGCTGCAGAAAAAGCAAGGAGGATGAATGTGTTAATACATAGCTACAGATGCAGATTTAATACAGTGACATAATTAACCCTGAGACACTAAGCAGAACCCTGGCCGGGAAATGTTCCACTTACCCTTACCCTAACAATGTTCCACTTTATCCACTAGGAGACACAGTGGGATTTCTGTTAGACTTGAATGAAAAGCAAATGATCTTCTTTTTAAATGGCAACCAGCTGCCTCCTGAGAAGCAAGTTTTTTCATCTACTGTGTAAGTAGCTTTCCTCAGTCAAAAATTTGGTAGATTCATGGAATTCACTTTTCTCCAGAAGAAGACTTTTTCTATTTATGTGGTCAGTTGTGATGAGAAATCATTTTATTTCGAGTCATTGAGGGCCCATTTGATCATACCTGCATCTGTCTTGAAGTTTGATATAGGAAGATGAGGGCAGGATATTGTCAGGGTCACAGTGCTGTCTAGGTTAGTAAACAGAATCTGTTATCCTTCTTTTCTGCTAGGTACATCTCAAAGCCACTTTGTGTATGAACTTTATTCTGTTTTCATGAATTCTCTTGACCTCTGTCCTTGTTTTTATTTGTAGGTCTGGATTTTTTGCTGCAGCTAGTTTCATGTCATATCAACAATGTGAGTTCAATTTTGGAGCAAAACCATTCAAATATCCACCATCTATGAAATTTAGCACTTTTAATGACTACGCCTTCCTCACAGCTGAAGAGAAAATCATTTTGCCAAGGTAAGGAATCTGCTTAGGCTGTCTCCAGACTTTCACGTGCCTCTCATGGGAAGCTGAAACAGCAGTTCCTTGAGAGACTTTTTTCAGCTTTTTATAAATAATTTTGAAAACTTGAGTAAAGTGGATGACCTCCTAGGAAATAAATGTTACTCAAAGAAATCTTGGAAGAAATATAAACAAACCAGTTATTATTATAAAATTAATTGAAACAAAGTAAGGGGTAAGTCCCCAAAAATACCAGATCCGGCTGGTTTCATAGGAGATTTTCACCAAATTTTTAAGTAACAGATAAATTACTATTTAAAATGTTACAGAACCCTCCGGGCACCTGCATGGCCCTGTTGATTAAGCGGCTACCTTTGCCTCAAGTCATGATCCCACGGTCCTGGGATTGAGCCCCATACCAGGCTCCCTGATCAGTGGGGAATAATGCTTCCCTCTCTCACTCTCCCTCTGTGGTAGGTCTCTCTCTAGTAAATGAATTTTTTAGAAAATGTTGCACAATCAGTTGCTCCTCACAATTCAGTTGCTCCTCACAATCTTAGGCGAGCAGTTCCTCCTGCCCCCCTGCTTTAATAAATTCACCTTTTTGCACCAGAAAAAAGAAAAAAAGTTACAGAACCCAGAAAGAAAGAGCACTTCCAAATAATTTTTATGAGCTAAATAACATCGGTATAAAAACCAGACAATATAACACATGCACATACACAAAAAAGCCTCTCCAACCAACTTTATCCGAATGTCAGTAAAAAATCCTAAATATCAGGAAATCAAGTACATCTTTTAATGTGCTTTTAACTTTCTGATTTTATGAAACATATTTCTTTTTGGGTTTAGCCACATGGCAAAGATGCTGACACTGTTTTGTAGTCCTTAGGACAGTGAATTTTACCCGTCATGGGTAAAATTTCATAGCCCTTCTTTGCCAGAAACTGTGATTGGCATTAATTATCTCCTTGGATGAATACCTGCTTTTCTCCCTTATGAGATGACATGATCTTTTCCTTAAGCTGGGAAAGACTCCAGCAGCTTGCTGGCAGTGACCTCAACTTGAAGCTTGTTTCACGATATGAGCCAAAGGTTATCATTTTTTAACAGAGCTGCTTTCTGGGCCTGTGTGAGGAAGAGAGTTCCTGCTACTAATGCCACACATGTTATATCATTGACAGAGATTGCTTCAGCACTCACAGAGATCACAAAGACCATGGTGTAGCCAGGGTTGGGCCGCCATGCCCCTGAAGGTATCTTTAACATACTGTTATAATCCTCACTCCTGTTTTGTCTGAAAAAGCAGGTCTGTAAACAGCCCTTCTGGGCTGTGCTTCACCTTGGACTCAGTGTCTCAAGGCTGAAAAGCGGGTCAGCAGTTTCCAGATGAACCAGAAAATGTCACATGGTGACCCAGCAGCATTGCCTGTGACAGTGGAACCTCTATAATATTGAAGGAACAGAAGGGCCACTTACATACCAGCTCAGGGACCAGAGGGTCATTCCTGGAACTCCCCTTCAACTTGTGTTGGTCCTGACAGAGATTCTGAACTTTAAACTCTTCTTGGTGATGGTCTAAATACCTCACTTGTCTGTCATACCGTGTTCTTTTTTTTTTTGCTTAGCCTGTCTACTTGGATGTAGCCCAGCAATTGGCCTGCCTTGTGACGTACACCCTGAGAGGGGAGGGCAGGCCCCAGCAGTTCCGCTGGAGGCTGGCCTCAGTTCACACTGCTCCAGCATTTAGGGAACTGCCCCTGTAGAATTAAACTTTGCAAAGATCAGATGGCAATAGGCGTCACCCATTAAAAAGTCTCCTAATTTTATGGGCAGCTTCTCCGTAGTATCGTAGTTCTCTGTCAGCTTGGCCCCAGGTGCAGCCTGACCCGAGCGAGAGGCAAGCTGCAGTTGAGGGCGAGCTTACTTCGCCCTGCTCTGACTGTGACACCAACATGGGAAGTCAGGGGAGATTGAATGAGGGGTCTCCTCCAGGCCGCAGGAGCAGCCTGCTGCTACCTTACACCCTTTTAACGTTCCAGTTGCCCCACATTACGTGTTGTGACATTAGATGTGGATGTGCCTGAGACCATTTGCTGTGCCATTAATATCTTCAGCCTATGCTCCAGAAGCTTCTCTTCAGCTTGTATTCGTTTACTCATTGGAATATATTCCTTTCTGGTGTCCTGGCAGATCAAGGCCCTGTGACTATCTGGAATCTTGTAAATTGTTCTATATTGTATGTACTCTCTTTCTCTCATGCTTTTCCTTCATTTATTCTTTTTCCGCGCTTCTTAACCTTTTTGTTATATGAAACTTCAAATACCCACAAAAGAAAACAAGAAGAGCACAGTGAAGCACCATACCCCCACTTTTCAGCAACAATAGTCATCCACTCACACCAGGATGTAGGAGACCTGCAAGCTTCCTTCATCTGTTACTAACTCCATTGCCATTCCAGGTTCCCTGCCGGAATCCCAAAGTGTCTTTGACACCTTACTTTCTGCTATTCCTACGTCCTGTCCTGGGAGCTGTGCCTTCAGAATACATCCCAAATCCACCCTGGGAGCTGTGCCTTCAGAATACATCCCAAATCCAACTGCTGCTCATCACCTTCACTGCTGCCACTATAGTCCAAGCTGCCATCCTTTCCCACCTGGATTATTTTTGCCCTGCCCTTTAGCTGGTTTCCTTTTCCTGCCTGGGCCCCCTTCAATCTATTCAACACAGCCTCCAGAAGGATTTTGTTACAGCTTAGATCAGATCATGCTCTTCCCTGCTCAGAAGACTCTAGTGACTTCTCATTTCACTTAAGATGAAAGCTTAAATCCTTACAGTGATCTAGGAGGCTGTATGCAATTTGTCCTTCTGATTTTATCTCCTACCCTCTCCCATTTGTTCATGCTCCTTATTCAGCCACCCAGGCCTCCTTGCTGTTCCTGAAACATACCAGATCTATTATAGCCTCAGGGCCTTTGGCACTTGTTCTTCTTGCTTCTAGAATGGGCCAGTGTTTGTTGTCCAACACCAGCAAGCAATTAGCTCTATTCCGACACCCTTTACCTGGAGATAGTGTCACATCCCACTGGTTAAGTGCTCAGTCCTACAAGGCTGCCCTCTGCAGATTTTACAGTTCAGATTTTACAGTGCTTCTGACTATGTCTAAATTGGAGGTTCCCATGATTCCCTCATTAGGTTTGATTAATTTGCTAGAGTGGCTCACAGAACTTGGGAAAATAGTTTACTTACTAGTTTACAATAAAAGACTATAATAAAGAACAGATGGAAGCATGCAGAGGCAAGGCATGTGGGAAGGGGCAAGGAGCTTCCATGTTCTTTGAATGGACCATTCTCCCGAAAGCTCCACATGTTCACCAATCCTGAAGATTTTCAAACCCTCCCCTTTTGGTTTTTTATGGTGGCTTCATTATGAAGATGAGATTGTTGAGAACATTGGTCATTAGTGATTGAACTCAATCTCCAGCCCCTCTGCCCTCCTGAGAGGTGGGGGGAGGAGTGAAATTAGGAATGAACCAACCCACTAATTACAAGGCTGGTTCCCTTGACAACCAGCCCAAAACCTAGGTTAACTAGGGGCTTTTTAAAGGTGGCTGATTAACATAACAAAAGAACTGTGTTGCTCTTGTCTGGGGAAATTTCCAGGGTTTTAGGACCTCTGTGCCAGGAACCCAGGTGAAGACCAAATACATATTTATTGTAAGTCACAATATCACAAGTGGTGTCTCTCCAGATATCCACAGGTTTCATTCCCTCACACCCTTCCTGTCTTAAATGTCACCTTCCGTGGCATTTTAAATACGTGGCCGTATTTAAAATGGTATCTCCCTGCTCCTCCTATACAAACTACCTTATCCTTCTCCCTGCTTTTTGTTCATACTGCTCATCAGCACTTAAAATTTCTGTGTTTTACTCTTTCACCTAGTTTCTTTCTAGTCTTCCTTCACTGGAGTGTAAGCTCTCTGAAGGCAGGGATATGTTCTTAGTCCTCTCTTCACTGCTGCATCTCCAGGCTTTGTCCCAAGGTGAACAGAGTGAATGTTTCATGTTTCTTTCACCCAGGCCTCAGGGTTGTACCTTCAGCAAAGCAGTTCTGTCTGCTTTTCCACATCAAACGGAGTCAAAGTGTGATGCAAGGATTCTAACCGTATAGTCAGAAGAGTCTGCGCTAGACTAGCAATAAACACCTTGAAATTGTTTTGTTTTTAAAGATTTTATTTATTTGTCAGAGAGAAAGCATGAGAGCACAAGCAGGGGGATGGCAGGCAGAAGGACAAGCAGATTCCCTGCTGATGTGGGATCCCAGGAGCCTGAGATCACTACATGAGCCAAAGGCAGATGCTTACCCACTTAACCAACAGAGCCACCCAGGCATCCCAACACCTTGAAATTGTATAAGAACTTGTGTATGTGCATTTTCTTGGAAAAGTCTCCACTGCTTTTCATCAAACTCTCAGAGCTGTAGGACTTAAAAGTGAAAATTTGCTGGTAAAATAAAACTGTACTAGCCTGAGAATCAAAAGATTTGAATTTGAGTCCTGAATCTTTTTCCCATGTGTGTGACCTTATGCAAATCATTTCCATGAACTATGCCTTTGTCTGTAAAATGGGAATGACCCTGCCTCTGTCGTTCTGTACTGTAGAAAATTACTGTAAGGTTGAAATGAGATGCGTGTATGAGAAACTTACTGGACAAAGCTTAAGGAATACGTAGTATACTTCACATGAACAGAGTATTTTCAAAGCATTTAATATGCATCACTGCTAATAGGTCCATGTATTTGTTGACCAGATAAGTTTCAAACTATATTCTCTACTCAGGCACAGGCGTCTTGCTTTGTTGAAGCAAGTCAGTATCCGGGAAAACTGCTGCTCCCTGTGTTGTGATGAAGTAGCAGACACACAACTGAAGCCATGTGGACACAGGTGAGAGGGTTTGGTCATTTATTTTGTGTATTACATTAGGCAAAATTTCATCCTATTCTAGAAATGCTTTTATAGTTGTTGGGGAAGAAGGAATTTGGTGCTGTCCAGGGTTCCTCAAATTGGAGTCAGAATTAAATTTATATGATACAGATTAACAGGAGAAAATAAAATTTAGTTTTGTATGTATGGGGAATCCACACAGACACAAACCCCAGAGACAGGCAAAATGAGGTATATATGTCTTCATAAACTAAGGGAAGGGTAGTGGTTTGGGAGTAAAAAGGGGAGGAAAGCCATTAGCAGGAAGGTGAGAGGGGATGTTTGGAAAACAAAGGTTGCCCAGTTATGCAGGTAAGTTTCTTAGTGTGCTAATAACTGGTAACAGGTCCTCTGTTTAAATTATTTTTAAGCAGTTGCAGGGAGGTCAGAGTCTCTCGGACCTTGACTGTTTTCAGCTCAAAGTAATCCGCATGTCTTTGTGGCCCATCCTGGGGCTGTCTGCCCTTGGACCCTGCACAGTGTTTCTAGTTCCTTAGCTGTTCATTAAAGTTGATTATATACAAAGTGGGCTGAATCAGAAGTTAGTTTGCCAGGTAGTGAATGGCTGTCTTCTAGAAAGTACCTGAAGCTGCTTGATGAAAGGCCTCTGTTATTATTTTGTTTACTCAGTACTGTTTTTTAATACAGTTTTCACCTCACAAAATGTAAATGCTTTAATACTATTTATGAGCCTCTTGGGAAATCCCTTTTAGTTTTATTTTTATAGCCTTCTTATGTACAATTTACCCTCCTAACCATTAAGAAGGCAGTGCCTCCCTCCCATTAAACCAAGTTTCAGCTATATGAGAGGAACCAGAGGGCAACCTGGATCCTACAGAAGAGTGTCCAAACACCAGCAAGAGCAACAAGTACAGTGGCCCCCAAGAAGGCCTCCTGGCTGAAGCTGGAAATGGGAAGAGGAGCTGGGCAGTGTGCTGGCCCTGACTTGGCCCATGTGGGCTGACTGGATGAGCCGTACCCAGGCTGATGTTCCGGACCAACTCCCTATAACTCCTCATATCCCTTATTCTGCCCTGCTCTCCCCCGCAACCTTTTACATTTGATAGAGCTTTAACCACTGGGTCTCCTGGGGGTCCAGAGCTTGCAGGGATGGACCCCAGTTTGTCACCTCAAGATGTGGCGCAGCCTGGGCCTTTGACTCTGCCCTGCTGATTTTTGCCATGCACGGTTAGCTAATTGGCTGTTAAGGGAAGTGCAGGCAGTGTATCTCATGTCCCCCTTCGCTGTACCAGTTTCACTTCTGAAAGAAAGGCACAGTGACTCCAGCTGTGGCTGTTCCTTGGCAGCAACTCTATAGCCCAGAATTCTCAGTTAAGCACCTTTGAAGGTTTCAGTCATTAGAGCGACAGGCAGATGCAAAGTTTAAAGAATGGTATCTCAGCACCCTTTTTGATCTTTGTTTCTGGGAGGTTGTTAAGGTCCCAAAGAGCAGTATCTGGTCTTACTCATCTTTGAGCTTTCTGGCCCTTCTCAGTGGTTTTGCGCACAATAAATGCTCAGGAATGTGGGCCAAAATCTAAAAACTTAGAACCAGGTATTTTAAGTAAGAGCAGTCTCCATAACAGATCATTAGAAGAGGAAACTTAAAGAGTTGTAAGAGAATTTAGCTCAACTTTCAGCAGCAACAACAATTTTAAAGTGGGGGAGGAGGCAAAAGGAAATCTGGATAAATTGAATGACTCAAGCTGACCCTGGGAAGAGATGGACAATCTAAGTATTCCTGTTGCCATAGAAAAAATTGAGATGATCATCAAAGCTACATTTGCACTTGCACTGTTTGCTCTCTGCGCCCCCCCACCATCCCCAGCAAAAACACTAAGACCAGATGGTTTCAGATGAATTCTTTCAGACTTTCTGGGAATAGATAGATTCTATATAAACTTCTCCAGACCAGGGCCGCCTGGCTGGCTCAGTTGGTGGAGCATGTAACTTTTGATCTTGGGGTTGTGTAGAGATTACTTAAATGAGTAAATAAAAACTTTAGGGGGGGAAAAAAAGGCTAAGAATACATACCAAGAGATATGTGGTGCCTACAAGAAGAAAACTTGTAAGCTACTAAAGAATGCAATATGAGGCTTGAATAAATGGGTCTGTTCTTAGAAGACCTCTCAGTGCTGTAAAGGTGATAATTTTCCCTAAACCAACTTAATTTGGCTCAACCTTTTTTTTCCCCTAGAAATAGAAATGCTAATTTAAAAGTTTATGTGATAGGGGCGCCTGGGTGGCTCAGTGGGTTAAAGCCTCTGCCTTCAACTCAGGTCATGGTCTCAGGGTCCTGGGATCTAGCCCCACATCAGACTCTCTGCTCAGCAGGGAACCTGCTTCCTCCTCTCTGCCTACTTGTAATCTCTATCAAATAAATAAATAAAAATCTTAAAAAATAATAAAAGTTTATGTGATTTAAGGCAAGAAAATTCTGAAAGAGTAGAGTTATGGAGGGAACCCACCCTGCCTACCACATCTTAAGATATATTAAAATAAAGGCTTATAGTTTACTCTCAGTATATGAAAAGAATGACAGAACATTGGAACAGAATAGAAACCCAGAAATGGAACTAACTACATACAAATGAAAATTTAACATATAAAGGCCTTGTGTCAGTTCTGCAGTGCAAAACGGACTGTTTAATATTGGGATAAATGGCTAGCTGTCTGGGAAACTAAGTTGTGTCTCTACCCATATATACACATCTGTAAGTTTTTGCTGTGTATGTACAAACTTTCTGGAAGAATGTACTTGAATTTTTTACTTATTCCTCAGAAGAGGAAGATGGGGACTCAGAAATGGGAGGGAGACTCATTGTTGGTTTATATATTTAGTTCCCTTTTTAACCATGTGTAATGATTACCCTTTAACTGAACGAACTTGTTAATATTTCAGATTGAGTAGGCACATTGTCAGTTTGCCTTTTGGAAGCACTAACCTAACCAGCGCTTGTGTCTTTCTCCTCAGTGACCTGTGTATGGATTGTGCCTTGCAACTGGAGACCTGCCCGTTGTGTCGTAAGGAAATAGTGTCTAGAGTCAGACAGATTTCTCATATTTCATGACACACGTGAAGAGGCATCATGGACTTATTTCTACTCAATTCCAGCCAATGTTGAAGAGAAAAACAAAAAAAAACTCTAATCAGTTGTGCGCACATTGAAACTTATAGCCATGGCCAGATTTTATGCTAAAAATGGTAGTTTGTCAAAGACAAAATTCTCTTAGAATCTAACCCAACTTGCCAACCCTGAGAAATTCCTGTTAAAGCCAAGGAAAGCTGAGTGCTAACAGCTAGGCCTGTGGTCCTTCCATCAAAAACCATAGGAGACCGTGCCCTCCCAAGTGCTGAAACCACACTGGAATTCTCCATGTTGGGTGCATTTGATTGTTTAACAGAATGTTTTGTCTCATTCTAAAGTTTTTATTTGGGGCAGAAGTCATTATGGAGAAGTAAATGACAGCATTTCTGGGTTAAGCATAACTCCCGGTTGGTCAGAGAGACAGTGGTATGTTAATGGTGGATATTGCACTGCAAGACTTGAATCTATAAACTAGAACCACACAGGTCAATTCTACAAGCAACATGGAGGGCCTGAAAGAAGGTGCACAGACTGTGGAAAAAAACCCCAATTTTTGATATTTCTGTGATTCCAAAGAACATTGTAGTTTTTTTTTTAACTGCAGAAAACTGGTGGTATTTTCACATTCATGGTGTTTCTATCCAGTTTCAGTACCCGCATTTTCTGAGGAAAAAAATGTTTTAACAATACAGGAGGAATTCTTAAATTAATTGCAATGTTAGACTGGAGCAAATTTGGTATTTAGGGTATTTGTAAGGTACCATCAAATCAGGTTTTTTGTTTTTTGTTAAAAATTTTTTTTAATCAGTATTGTTTTTGGAAGTAATATACTTTGAAACTCTTGAACTAACAGTCTCAAAAACTCTTAGAGGACAGTCTGAGAGCGTGTATTTCTATTGTTTTAAATAAATACATGTTTTTGAATAGTAAATTCAATCATGGATTGCTGACTATGTCTTCATCAAAAGTGTTAATCCCTCTCAGGGTCTCTGGTGAAGACCTTCAAGAGTTTGGTTTTTTCTCCCAGAAAATTGGAAGGTAGAATTGTAAATTCATAGAACTTATTTTATAATGGTGTACCTCAGCAGCTGCCTTTCAATTTATGCCAAGTCCTTACTGAGTTTATACTTGAATAGTAAATATGTCTTCTGAGTTTTACAGTGTCTTAAACTCAATGCACATTTTTATTTTCTTCCTTTCCCACCCTTTCTTGTTTGTAATTCATTAAACTGTCCTATTATAGAGCTGATTTCCTTCCTGGCCGTACTTGTTGGGGTGCTGGATTTTTTTCCATGTCTTTAGTCTTCCGTAAATTCAAATATATATATAAATATATATATATATATGTTCCCTTCTTTAGCTTGTGGTGAATACAGTAATTTGCATTGAAGAAATAAAACATTTGTTGCCTTTTTTGACTAAGATTTCACAACTTTCATTGATGCCTACTGCTAAGGTTCCAAGACCTCATCCTCTGAGTTTTAAGGGCTCCTTTCCAGGGTAGGAGAGGGTCAAGTAAAAAGAATTAAGAAGCAAAGGTAATCATTTACTCATCCTGCAGATCTTTACTGAGCACCTAATATTTTCTGGGCACTGGACCTATGTGGTATACAAAACAGATCTGTTCATGGAGCTTATGTCTGATAGTGGGGGGAAAACAATATATTTGTTTAACAGTGCCTTAAAAGAAAAGATTAGGGTACTATGAGAGAGAATGGGGGCACTTCATCTAGATGGGTGGAAAGAGGCAGAAGGAACCTCACTGAGCAAGTTAACTATCAGTAAAAACTCCAAGGAAAAAGTAGGACATAGCCAGGTAGAGACACTGAGGACAAGCTTCAAGGACTATATAGCTGTGGGAACACAACATTCTAGGTGAAGGCCTAACAAGAAGGAAAGCTCAGTGAGCTTCGGGATCTGATGGGAGGCCCCATAGCCAGTAAGGTAGGAACTGAGATGGTACAACAGTGTGCTCCCCTGTTGGAGAAGTCAGGGGACCAGTCATGAAGCCATGCTAAAGATTTTGTATTTTATCCTAAGTGCAGTAGAAAACAGAGTTTAAGTATGGAAGTGCTTTGATAAATAACTTAAAAAGATACTCTGGCATCTATACGGAGAATGGAGAAGGTGTCGGGGCAGGCTGCGGCGGGGTATGCAGGACAGAGGACAAGCAAAACATGGAAATTTGAAGTCCAGTAGGGAGACTTTGAAGTGAAGTGAAGTGAAGGTGGTCTATAAGTTCAGTGGAGAAAAGTAGAATTAATAGGTAATCTGTCACAAATCAAAGGAATATGGGAGCCTATTAGCTTTCTAGAAATCTACCCTTGAATTTTGTTCATAAGTTGTAATCTTGGAACTGCTTCAAAGGGAAAAACCACATAAAAGAAAAAAAATTTAGGGAATAACAATGTGGAAGAGAATAAACAGATCAATATTCTGCATTGCATGTTAAGCAAAATTGAAAGCTAGGCTTTTACTGATGATACATTGTACCACATAGAAAAACAAAAAAATTAAGTTACGGCATTTCTCCAATGATTTATTGGGGAAATGCTCCCAGAGTTCTAGTCCAAAAAAAAAAAAAAAAAAGTTTTTAATGACTTACTATTTTTTTGGAATGATATTAGTAAAGCAAGGTAAAGTTATGGTGCCATTTGCATGCCAGGAAACAAGGATTCAATCAGAAAAATTTCATCTGCAGGAAATGACTTTTGCATGAATTTCCAACATCCTAAGTATGTATCTAGGAAACAAACTGTTCAACGAAGTTCAGCTCTTTCCAAGATTGTCCATTTTTATTCACTTAAAACAACGGTTTTTAAGATTTTGAGTCAGAGCACGAGCTGGGTGGGAGGTAGGAGCAGAGAGAGAGGGACAAGCAGACTTAGCACTGAGTATGGAGCCCAACAAGGGGCTCCATCTCACAATTCTGAGATGGCGACCTGAGCCAAAGTCAAGAGTTGGATGCCTAACCAACTGTGCCACCCAGGAGCCCCCATTAAACAATTTTTAATATAGGAACACCTGGGTGGCTTTGTAGGTTGAGTGTCTGCCTCTTGGTTTTTGCTCAGGTCATGCTCTCATTGGTTGTGGGATCAAGCCCAGAACCTGGCCCCTCACTCAGCAGGGATTCTCCTCCTCTGCCCCTCCCCCCTTCAAATCGTAAAAAAAAAAAAAATTTAATGCTTACCCACAATCAAAGGATTTTAAAATGATTATTAATGAAAAACATATACTCAAGTAAGTGTTAAATATTTTCTTTAAAGGCCACCATTCTATTTTTAGCAGAAAAACATCATGTTCTGATTTCTAGGAGTATTGTACGAGAACTCAGGAATTGGAGCAATATATAAGCATGACTGGTTAAACATGCCCTTGGGAGTAAGCCTGGACCCAGTCCCAGCTCCATGATGCCACTTACCTTACCTCCCATATGTAAGTACTTCTGCGTTTCTCAATCTTTTTTTTCTCGTAGAGTTTCAAGTATTTCAAAAAAAGACAATGTATTTATAAGTGTTTAGCACAGTAACTGGCAGTGCCTGAGTAAATGGGTCCTATTATTATCTTTATGCCCATTTGTTCTTAAAGGTGGACCTGGTGGGGGAGCCCCAGTGGCTCAGTTGGTTAAGCGTCTGACTTCAGCTTAGAACATGATCTTAGGGTCCTGCGATCCAGCCCCATGCTGGGCTCTCCACTCAGCGGGGAGTTTCCTTTTCCCTTTCCATCTCCCCCTACTTGTGCTCTCTCTCAAAAAAAATCTTAAAAAAAAAAAAAAAAGCCAGACATGGTGAAGTGGATTATAAATAGCCACAAGTTGTTTGACATCCCTCCCATCTATAAATGACGTTTATGTCCCCTCCCCTAAAACCTGGATAGGCTCTGTGTTTGTTTGACCAATAGAATTCAGTGGAAGTGAGACTGTGCCGGTTTCCAGTATCTAAATGGCAACTTCTTGAAATATTTGCTCTTAGGCCCAGCCACCATAGTATGAGAAAACGCAAGCATCCCTGGGAAGACGTACAGGGAAAGAGAATGAGGAACTCCCTTCCTACCAGCCACCAGTCCTCTAATAAACATTCACAGCTGAGCTCCCAGCCAAGAGCCAACAATAATTTGCCAGTCATGTGAGTGAGCGTGTTGGAAGAAGCTCCTCCATCTAGCCCCATTCCAGCTGCCCCAACTGATGCCAAGTGTAACAGAGACTAGCTGTCACTACCAAGTCCTGCCCAAACTGCAGATTAGTAAGCACATTAATTGCTGTTTTAAGACACTAATTTTGGGGTGTCTTATAACAGCAACAGAAAACCAGAACAGATGAAATCAAGTTTCCTACTCCACTCTGATCCCATACATGATTTAGAAAAAGGGTAGGCGAGTTCATTTAGTCCAGAAGAAATAAGTGGTTTATAGAGAAAAACAGGTCATGAGGAAATGCTGAGTTTGCTCTGAGCTGCAAAACCGCTTAACTTAAATATAACTCAGTCTAGTTAATCAGCAAACCTTTATAGATACCTGTCCTCTACCTGGAGCTAAGTAGAGTATCTCTGAGAATTGATCTCATTCATTCCGGATGCAACTGTGTCTTGGTAACCAGGTTTAGTTCCAGATCCCAATGTTATTATTTATTTATTTGAGAGAGACATTAAGGATGCGTGAGTAGGGGAGGGGCAGAGGGGGAGGAAGAGGGACAAGCAGATTCCCTGCTGAGGGAGGAGCCCCATGGCAGGTTGAGGTGGGGGGGGGGGGGACGCAGGGGTGAGGGGAGGTGCTCCATCCCTTGACCATGACTAGGAGATCACTACCTGAGTCGAAAACAGAGGATCACCCAACCAACCCAGTGAGCCTCCCGTAGGCACCCCTCACTTCTATCTATTTTATATACATTCAGAATATCAACCCATTCAGGCTGGCCATCTGACCCTCAGATCAAACCTAAACCTAATGCAACCAGACACATAAGGCCTAGTAGTCCAATCAAAAGAAATCAGCTCTAGGGAATCCTTTTGCAAAATTTGGCAGTTTGGGAGAGGAGTTTTCCTGAAAGTTATTCAATTTCTGATTACGTTGGTTCAGTGATTGTCAACTTTATCTCGCCTTATTAGCCAAGAAACTAATAAATGCCGAATAATATTTATGATGTGTGTGACTATTATCTTTATGATGTAAATTACGTCTACTGCTTGTGGTGGCTTTCCTTCCACTAAAGAGGCACTGGGGCACCTGGGTGGCTTAGACGTTAAGCGGCTGCCTTTGGCTCTGCTCATGATCCCAAGGTTATAGGTTGGAACCCCGCATCACGCTCTCTGTGGAGAGCCTGCTTCTCCCTCTGCCTGCTGCTCCCCCAGCTTGTGCTCTCTGTCAAATGAAGACAATCTTTCATTAAAAAGATTTTATTTATTTTATAGAGAGATAACGGGGGTTTGGGCAGAGGGAGATGGGAGAGAATCTCAAAGCTGACTCCGCTGTGAGTGCGGAGTCCCACGCAGCGCTGGATTTCAGGATCCTGAGATCATGTCCTGAGCGGAAGAGTCCCACCCTCAAGGGCTGAGCCACCCAAGCGGTCCCTATTTAATTTTAAATCCTATAATTTATTCCCGAATTGCAAGTGAAGAAATTGAGGCTCTTCGCTTCTATTCCTTCTTCCGAAGATAGGGGCAACGTGAGATTTAACCGCCACAACGCCAGAGAACACTCCAATAACCCCAAACGTCCCATTGAGTCCCATAGGGTTACCCTAACGCCTCTCTATCCCTACCCCTCACTTCCCTTCCCCATCTTTGCCCCGCCCATGGCGTCAAATAGCGCGCGCCTGGGATTGGCTCCCGGGTAGCGCGAGGCGGCGGAAGGGGTTTTGGTGGCCATGGTGACGGGAGGAGGGGCGCGGCGCGGGGCTGTAGGTAACTGACGCCCGGATCCCGCAGCGGCCGCGACGCACCCTGAGAGACCTGGCTGGTTGTGAGGGCCCCGCAGGCGCGTGGCCGCTCCAGGGGAGCCTGAGGCCCGGGCCTCGCACGTAGGGCCTACCCCGGCTGCGCCGTGAGCGGGCTAGGCCTCCCAGATGCGGGTTGCGGCTCTACAGAGCCGAGCCGAGGCTGGGCCCGGGCCGCGGACAGGATAGGAGGCCGGCGGGCCCGCTCGCCCTGCGGGTGGATGCGGCGGCGGCGGCGGCGATGGACGCCCTAGAGGAAGAGAGCTTCGCGCTGTCCTTGTGAGTGATGCGGCCTGGCGCTGCCGGCGCTCGCCTGGGCCTCCGCCCTGAGAAGCGGGTGTCCTGGAGGGGTGGGATGGGGGCGAGGGACCGCCATGGCTCCGCCCAAGTTCCCGCTGCCGAAGGCGCGGCCGCAGCGACGCCGGGTTCAAGCCGGGAGTGCGGGCGAGTATCATGCTTTGAGCAACGCCTCCATCACAATCCCTACACCTGCGACCCCTAGTCGTCAGCAAAACCTGGCAGCTTTGAGCTGCCGAGGGAAACCACAGGTCAGAGGACCCTCCACCACCACCACCTCCTCCATCACCACTTCTGGGGACTCCTGATCCGATTGCCCCCCTGGCCAGTATCTCGCTGGTGCCAGGTTTACGCTTACAGGACGATAGGTGTGGGGTGATAGCGAAGATGCGGTGAGTAAACCCAAAGGACAAACATGAGGAGCCTTAAGATGTGCCCTGAGAGCCGCTGCTCCCCTTTATTTGTCCCTTTTGTCGTTCCTTGTGTCCTAACGGGTTTTCTGAAAATGGAGCCATTCAACTTCAATATCACGAACATGTCAAACATGTTTCCTGTTTGGAATTGCTGCTTTAGCCAATAATCATTGTTAATGGCTGAAGCTGGGTGATGGGAAGTTCCTTTTGCTGTTTTTAGGCACGTTTGAAAATGTCCCTCATGCACTTTTTAAAGCGAATTCTTTGAAACAGCACCTAATCCAGGTATATTTTTCAGCTCTTCCGCCTCTGATGCAGAATTTGATGCTGTAGTTGGATATTTAGAGGACATTATCATGGGTAAGCTTCCTTGAGCCTCGAGCCTCCGTCTAACCTGTGCTCTTCAGTTCTTAGACCCTTGTGGTTTGGAGAGTTAATTTGGAGAGAAAACAGCAAGCTGCATATAAATCTTAATGTAGCAAAGAGTAGTATTAAGTAAGCCATACTGTGATTTTAGAGGCAAACATCCCCCTTTGTTTTAACAACTAATAACCATGGATTCAGGTAATGGGCCCTAGAAGTTAGGAGGCACTTGGCAAAACTGACCTACATTATTTCAGAGAGTAAGAGGAATCCCATTTTCAGTTTTGAGCATTAATGTTTTTGTCACATAAACCACCAGCATAATACCATAGCCATAGCACATGTTTCCATGAAGAAAATAAAATGCCATACTTGAGCTGGTTCTATATTTTCCTAGGTTCTGAGTTCCTTTTTGTGCATTCGTTTTGGTGCATACAGACCTAAGTATAATAAGCAGTAACAGGCACCCAAGGTTTAAGACAAATACATGGGAGTGGAAAACTTTGAGTTTTCTTAAAATTAGACAAAAAAGGACTCCATTATTTTAGTGGTATTTCATAGTCTCTAGTTTAGTCTGAAAATTACTGACCCAAGCTTTTGTATCTTCAGAAGAGGTCACAAAAATGTTGACACCCTTAACACATAAATACAGAGGTTTCACCAGTAAGCTCTTGTCCTTTGTGAATCTGAGGGTTTCTGGGGAATCTTCAGGAATACTTTTGAGTTCTTCTGTCCTTTTGGGCACCCTGTGTGCCATGGAAAAAGGACCCATCTTTAAGCTCAGGTATTTCCTTTTATTTTCAGGAGTAATATTCTCTTGTTAAAATTCCCTATTCTCTCACATTTAGGTGTTTTCTATAAGCTAATAATGAATCCATCCAAATGCCACCTGGCAGTCCTTTATTTTTTTTTATTTTTATTTTTTTAAAGATTTTATTTATTTATTTGACAGAGAGAAATCACAAGTAGATGGAGAGGCAGGCAGAGAGAGAGAGAGAGGGAAGCAGGCTCCCTGCCGAGCAGAGAGCCCGATGCGGGACTCGATCCCAGGACCCTGAGATCATGACCTGAGCCGAAGGCAGTGGCTTAACCCACTGAGCCACCCAGGCGCCCCCTGGCAGTCCTTTATGATAGGTACTCTGATCATCCTCATTTTCCAGTTGACAAAAGTGGGGCTTAGAGATACTAGAAAATGTGCCCAAGGTCACACAGTTTAAGCGCCTGAGCTAGGATCAGAGCCCATATGCTTAATCACTACACTGTTTCTACTATAGCTAATGAAATCCTATTATAAGAGAACCATTCCATTCCTTTGTGGAAAAGGAATGTGAAGAAGTTCCCAAGCCATCCTATATGGGTATGTTTAAAATGGACCAAAGGACAGTTGTAATGGTTGCACAACAATGGGGATGTACTTAACGCCACCAAACCATACTCAGAAAGTTAAAACCATGAATTTTATGTGAGGTATATATTATCACAATTTTTTAAAATATTGGTATTTTTTACTAATTAATAATAAAGACTGGATAAGGCTATTTGAACACTGGTGTCGTAATGCACACTTGCTTAGAACATCTGTAGCTTTCCCTCTCCTAGAGACCGGCCACTGAGAAAGCAGTTGTGCTGGCACAGAATTCCTGCTTGCTTACCAGTCAGAAAAGTTTTTAGTCTCCACCAAAAAGCCTAACATTTTCCTGTTGTGGTTCAGATGATGAGTTCCAGTTATTACAGAGAAATTTCATGGACAAGTACTATCAGGAGTTTGAAGACACAGAAGAGAATAAACTCACCTACACACCTATTTTTAATGAATACGTAAGTGGTTTTGTTTCTCTCCTCAGAGATTGGGAGTTCTTTAAAATGTGAATTTAGAACCAAAAGATAATGACATTCGCTGCACTTTTAGAAGCTGCCACTAATACCTGCCAGGAATTGTTTAGAATTCAGTCTAGTTCTCACCTCCCATTGCTTTCCTCTGCAGTGTTTGATGATTGCTGTCCAACTTCTGTTTTTAAAAAATGGCTTGATCATAATCCTGTTTTCAGTTATTATATATGGGTTCGCCATACCCCGCCTTTATATGCTTTGACCTTTGGACTTGCACACACTACAGTTGACCCTTAACTAGGGGTCCTGACGCCTACAGAGTGGAAAAAACTTTTGACCCCTCAAAAACTACTAACAGCCTGTTGTTGACTGGAAGCTTAACCAATAACAGAAATAATTGATAAACACATATTTTGTATAGGTATCCTATACTGTGTTCTTATAATAAAGGAAGCTAGGGAAAAGAAAATATTAAAGTCATAAAGAAAATACAGTTAAAGTCCTATACTGTATTTATTTAAAAAAAAAAGTCCACATATATGTGCAGTCACACAGTTCAAACCCTCATCGTTCAAGGGGCAACTGTATTTTTTCTACTAAACATCTAGTCAGGTACTACCTGACTGTTAGGCAGAAGTGAAAACCAAGACCAAGACCATTAACTAGTTGGTGTGAAGACCAAGACTAGAACGCAGAAGTCTCAAGTCTAGGCCCTCGGGTCTTTCCATTGTGTTGAGGCCTCAAATAACCTCTTGGAATGATCTCATCTGTCTGAGCAAAGGTTTGATCCTCCAGACTTTGCTAACCTTGGAAACATGGCGAGCTCGATGGTTTTCTCCACACAAGCCTCGGCTTATAAGGAGCCTGTGATTACCTCCAACAATATACCTCTCTTTACGTTCTTCTTGCACATATTCCATCTACCCGAGAAAAAAAGGTCTCACTTACTTCATTCCTCACTTCCCGCCACGGGGGTTGTTGCGAGCCCTGCCGTCCCCTGCCTCCACCTACGTCAGCGTGTTCCATTCCGTGTTCCTCCTGTCAGTGTAAATCCCTGCGCAGGCGCTCTTCGGCGTGGGCCAGGGCGCATGCTCAGTGAGGACGGGTGCTGTGGTTCGTTTTATTGGTATCTTCCGCGCTGAGGATGTAGCCTGGCGCATGGAATAGGCTCTTACGAAATGTTTGCAAAGGGCTAGAGGCCGGGCTTTCTGAAAAGCAGCCTTGTTTTCCTAAAACCAAGATCCTTTCCACCGTGACAGATTTCTCTGGTAGAAAAGTATATTGAAGAACAGCTGCTGGAGCGGATTCCTGGATTTAACATGGCGGCTTTCACCACGACTTTACAGTGAGTTGAGCTAGACTCTGCATTTTTATCCCCCCCCCCTTCCTCCTCCTCCACTCTGAAAAAGACCCTTTTTTTTCTTCATTGCGTGAACCTAAAGGCTGAGAGCTCTGGGTGGTCAGGTTCTGGGATGGAAGGCCCTCAAAACCGTCTGGTGGAATCTTGAAGAGAAAGAATGTTTCTGTCGTTCATGAAACGGCCATCCTTTTCTTTTGCAGGCACCATAAAGATGAAGTGGCTGGTGACATATTTGACATGCTGCTCACGTTTACAGATTTTCTGGCTTTTAAAGAAATGTTTCTGGACTACAGAGCAGTAAGTCACTCTTGCTCACTTTGTCAGCCACATCGAACCAGAGAAAGTTCCAAGTAGGCCTGTCAAGCACAGACCAGCTGCCAGGTTTCTCCCCACAACTGGCCAGTGTCAGTTTGGCAGCTAGTAAGGTACTAGGAGCGTGAGCTGCTGTCCTCCCGACAGGGATCCCACACCCTTACTGAGGAACTGCATGCTCATGTGTTGTCGCAACAGGTCCCAGTACCTCTTATAGACCCTCACTAATTAAAAGAACAAAATCAAAGAGGTCTAATTGCCTTGCCTTTCTTATAAGGCAGGCTTTTAATAGGAAAAAAATATTTCAGCTAAGGGAGGAACACTTTTTAGAGTGATGGGGCCAGTGCCGAACAAGAATGCCAAATAACCTCCTTTCCTCTCTAGTCTGCTCCCCCCTGGGGCCTACCCTCCGGGTGAGTACCTCCTTCCCTATGCCTGAGGCAGGGTACTGGGCTAGAAAGGACTCTCCCACCCCCATTCCTTGCTTCTTAAGATTGTTTTCTCACGCAGGAAAAAGAAGGCCGGGGACTGGACTTAAGCAGTGGTTTAGTGGTGACTTCATTGTGCAAATCCTCTTCTGTGCCACCTTCCCAGAATGACCTGCGACCCTAGGTCCCACCACCAAGCAATGGGATCTTTCTGGATGTTGCCAGCCCAGTAGACTGGATGAGGCTCTGGCTAATGTGACAGAATACATGTTAGAAAGACCGACTGCTCTACAACTCCTTATTAATGTTAAGTATTGATATGGGTCAAGACAATGGTCTGACCCTCCTGAGACCCTGAAGCACCTTCTCATGTTCAGTAATCCTAGCACTCCTCCCCAAGCAGACCCCTCTCAGGCCTCTGCATTAGGCTCCGGCTCTGGAGCTTGGCATTGCCCTGGGGTCACTTCCCCTGCATATGTGTTGGTAGGTCATCTCCAGGCCTCTTTGGCTCAACAGGCTCTGCATGTCCTCCAGGTTTTTTGTGTTGCCACAGCCCCTCTGTATTGATCACTCTCAGACCTGCAGCCTCAGTGGGCTTTTTGCCTGTGGGAGAACGTATCTCTAGGCTCTTGCCCAGCTGAGCCAGCTGCCTGCCCAGCTGAGCTCTCTGCAGCTCTTCCCATTCCAGCTCGTTTGGGCTGTAGGAATCAACTGAGAGGTGTCCCTTTCCTGAAGCTACATGTGGAAATCATTTCCTTGTCTTACACTTGGCAGTCCTTGCATCACTGTTTTCTGCGGTCCTGATGTGGTCTGTTTCTAGAATTCTCTTAAGCATTTTTAGAAAAATATTTTTATAGAAAAATACTCAGGCTAACCTAGTGGATATAATCTTGGAGATTCCAGATTACCCACTTAAAGATCAAAGTATTATATGCTGTGTGCTTTTTAGCTGTTAGTGCTATGAAAGCAAAAATGCTTTCTGCGTTGGCCTTCCTGATCTACTGGGCACCAACGAGCATGTGCTTAATGCTGTGGAAGTAGGCTCAAAGGTCTCCCCTTCTTATAGCATGTTAAGTGTTTGTACAGGTTTGCTAAAACCCTTTCTATATAAATAAGTTTATTAGGTTTTCTGTTGGGGTAGGGTCTCTAGTTCCTATCTTCTGTCAAAATCTCCCTACCAAGATGGTGTTCCACTGAGCGAGCTCAGCTCAAGTAGGAGAGAGCAGACAGCTTTACTGGTCACATGTATGCTTTGATTTAGCACAGTGTTTCATAGAAAGTACTGACCAGGAAACACAGGTGTCACATCTCTAGAGAGAAAGTACATAGTATTTCAATTCCCAGTGTGTACCTTCTGTGTTTTTTGTAAGTAAAATTAAGACTCTATACTGATCTCAGTCACCCATTCTGGTTTTCAAGTATGAGCTATATAGACTATGTGTTTTTCTGTACTGATGTGTGACGCTTATTAAATACTTTTGTACCACGAGTAAACTTGGAGGTATGTTGCAAGAACCGTGATTCTTAAGGGTCTTCTTTACTTTCGCCGCTGTTGTTGGGTCACTGCTATGGTGATCTTTCAAGCCAAAGGCACTCTCAGAGCCAACTTTTTCAAATGCTCCGCCTCCTGGCCTTGCTTTCCCTTCTTGCCCTTTTCATAGAGGACGACGTACTATAGGCCTGGCCTGGTCAAAGTACTTGATGAAAACCTGTTGGTCTGCCGGTGGGAAAAAAGCCATGGATGTTGACAGGGCCAAAGAATCGCTTATGAAAAATGAGAACAGAGGCAAACAGTTTATTTCCCGCTTAGAGGTAAAAAAGGCAAGCCTGCTGTAGCAAAGTATGAGCAGGTAGGCTTTCTGATTTCTTATAAAACAAACTAGCAGGGCACTTGGGGGGCTCAGTTGGTTATGTGTCTGCCTTCGGCTCAGGTCATAATCCCAGGGTCCTGGGATTGAGCTCTCTGCTCAGCAGGGAGCCTGCTTCTCCCTTGCTCCCTGCTCATGCTTATGCACATGGGCTCTCTTTGAAATGAATAAAATCTGAAAAAATTGAAACAAAAAAGAAAAATACACCAACTAGAAACCTGTCTTTGTCCACATAGGAACTTCCATCCTCGTGTGTCACCTATGATGGGGCTCAGGGCTTATCCCGGCCAGCCTCAGAGACAGTGATACAACTTACTACTGTGGCCTCCTCACCCGTAAGAAGCAATATTCACTTGAACTGCAGGGTCGAAGGATCAGGGGTGGGGTTGGGGGGCTCAGGCTTAAACCAGAAGCAAGCAGTCCAGTTGAGCATACTGACATCTGCAAGGCAATAGGCTGTTGTAGCAGGGTCAGAAACCTTGAAGACTTCCTTAGGATTTTTATTTCCTCTTTAGCCTCAAAAGAAAATGGGTTGATCCTTAACGCGGAACTTTCTTCTCTGGTTGAGTCCTGGAAAGACTAGAAATTGCTCAAATTCTGAGGCACTTAAGAGTAAAAAGGGATGCTGTTTGTGTTTGTTAACAGGCACGAACTGGGCATGTCCCAGGGTGAGTGGGACATGGGTGTCTGGCTACATCCCTAACCCCCAGAGCTAGAGTGCCACAACCGCGTGCCTCTACAGCGGCCCCCACACCGCCATCAGCAGGAGCTCTGTCCCAAGACCCCTGCCCCCCCATACCTGAGATCATGGATAGCACCAAACTCTATACAGTGTCTTTCCCTCTACATCCCCCCCTCACCGTGATAAAAGTTCAATTTGTAAAGACATGGTAAGAGATGAACAACAATAAAATAAAACCATTCTAAACATATACTGTTAACGAAAGTTACTTGAGTGTGGTCTCTCTCAAGATCTCTTACTGTCCTGTATTCCTCTGATGATGGGAGCTGACCCAGCACATACGAGGTGAAGGGAGGTGAAGGGCACACGTGCTGGGGTGCAGTGTGACCTTGCTGGGAGCCTTCTCAGCAGGAGGACCATCTGGTTCCAGACTGTCGGCCACTAGTCACAGAAACCGCCGAAGGCGAGAATGTGTATCAGGGGAGACCACTGTATTTACATTCTGACTGTCCCCGGGGTTGTCCAAAAAGGACCAAGGGGTGCCCAGAAATGCCTTCAGCTGATCATTCAAAGCATGTTACTCTGGCAGCAAAAGCATGAGCTCAGTTGGGAGGACTGCCCCTCGCTGTGGTCTGTGCCAGCCTCCTGAAATCAAGCGTGCTCATCGGCTTTGATGACATGCTCCCTGAACTGCACAAAACCTTTAAGGGAGCTAACAGGAGGGCAGTGTTCAGTCCAGCAAGATGACCTAAGAAGCCTAAAGCTAGAGTCATGATTCAGTGTTCAACTGAGACCCTTGGGAGAGTAAAAGGTGTGTTCAACCTGTCGGGACACATGGCCAGGCAGGTAGGAAGTGGGTCAGGCTGCCTCTGGTAAAGGACGTCACTAGTGCTGCTGAGTGACTCCAGAACTGGACTTACCCACTCCAGGTACTTGGAACCTCTCACTGCAACCCTTCCCTGCACCTTCCCAGAATTTATAAGCATCTACAACCAGGATTACCCAACACCTTTTCCAAATAAGTTCTTCCATCTTTATTTTTGTAAAAAAAAACCAAAAAACCCAAAGAACAAAGTCACCACCAAGCACAGGACAACTTACCAGGCAAGGTCTTGATTCCCTCCCTCCTTCATGTCCCCCGTGCCTCATCAACAGTGTCAGGGAAGCAGTCGGCATGGTTAGCTTTTCCCCAAGGGAGTGTTACAAACAAGGGTTGGAGGGAGGGAGGGAAGGCTGGCTGGGTATTTCATCACTGAGAAGTTGCTTCCAACAGATTGTTTGAAATCACGGGTACGTTTGAAATGCAGGAAAGGAAGACCATGCCATCAGAAATCATACCCCTCTTTCTGCCAAGGTTTTCGAAGCAGCCTTTCATTTGCGGGGAGGGTCAGAATTGTGTTTTATGGGCCGGGGTGGGGGGGGCACCTGGGTGGCTCATTCAGTTAAATGGCCATCTCTTGATCTTAGCTCAAGTCTCAATCTCAGGGTTGTGAGTTCAAGACTTACTTACAAAAAAACCCCAAAAACAGCAACAAAAAACCCCCTGTGTTTTAAGGACCCAGACCAGTTTCAAAAACTTGCTCTGTAGTCCCAGAACAAAGACTAAGATAAATACACATGTCTTGTTAGGCTTATTCTACAGAAGGTCAGGGGCTGCAGGTCTGGAGTCCTTGTTAGTGTACTTAGTGTTGGTGAGAAGCCTGGGCCCCAGCCTGGGACACTGAAGTCTTCTAAAGACAAAGCAGAGACACTGAGAGGCCCGTATCCCCCGTCGCCTTCCACTACATACGGAGGATGGGCAGGCGGTCCCAGCTACTGGCCTCCTTCCAGCCCCTGTGCGTGCTGACTTGGGCCAAACCAGAGGAATGATCCTGATTCCTTAGGAGTCTGACGAGCAGAGCAGAGCAAGCGTAGTCCCTTCTAGGCCGACTCCACAGAGGGCTCAGGCCTCGGGCTTGCAGGCCGCCCCACGCTGGGACCTGGCTGCAGCCAACGGCCCCAAGGGGGCCATGGCACGCGTGGTCTAGGCGTAGCCCCCAGCCATCTGACTGGTGGCTGCATTGCTGCCCACTCCCCGCCAGGCCTGGAAGCTGAAGAAAGCGCTCACTCCGTAGGCAATCATCACTAAACACGAAAAGAACTGGAAGAGGAAGAAGACACCAAAGCTGAGTTGGTGTGCACTGTGGCAATGGGGGGAGGGGGTCAGGGGGGACAGATAGGACCACCAGACAGCCTCAGAAGGGCATATACAGTAAAACCTGGAGTAGTGCTCCCCACTTAACTAGAACAAGCTGCACTGGCAGCCACCCCAACTCCAATTAACCACACACTCACTTCCCAAGTGTTTGTAGGGTTGCCAACATTACATTCTTGTGGGGGAAACCATGGCTAACCACGCAGCAAGGTAGGTCAGACTGTGACACGGGCAACTGGACAGTGTGCTGAGAGCGACTGAGGGGTAGGAACTCCTTCAGACACACATCAGGAATTTAGTTTTAAAAAGACAATGTTCAGGGCACGTGGGTGGCTCAGTGGATTAAAACCTCTGTCTTCAGCTCAGGTCCTGATCCCAGGGTCCTAGGATCGAGCTCCGTATGGGGCTTGCTGCTTCCCACCCATTCCCCTGCCTGCCTGTCTACTTGTGATCTCAGTCAAATAAATAAATAAAATATTAAAAAAAAAAAAAAAAAAAGACAATGTTCAAAAAGTACCCAAGAGGGGTACCTAAGTGGCTCAGTGGGTTAAGCCTGTCTTCAGCTCGGGTCACGATCCCAGAGACCTGGGATTGAGTCCTGCATCGGGCTCCCTGCTCAGCAGAGAGCCTGCTGCTCCCCCTGCCTTTCTCTGTCAAATAAATAAGTAAAATCTTAAAAAAAAAAAAAAAAAAAAAAAAAGTATCCAAGGAATTCTCTGGAATTAGTTTATAGGTGGACTACACTGGCCCCTGCAGCCGCATTCTGAAGCTGAGGAAACCCATGTCCTGGTCTTGCTCCTGCCCAACCCTGGACTGCACCTTGGCGTGTTCACCTCACTGAGCCTCAGTTTCCTTGTCTGTCCAGAGGAACTGGTAGTCCCTCAGTGTGGCAGTCAAGGGGTCCTATGAGGTAATGTCTGCACAGGGCCCCATGGACTGAAGCGTGACAGGTGTGGACAGGGTCGCTGGTATGCCACTGGCTGCTTGATATGAAGCCCAAGTCGGGGCTTCCTGAGAGAGCTATAAATCCCCCAAATGGTTTAAACCAAAAGGTACTGTGTGCCCCTTTTAAGGCGGGTGGGCAGTTTTCAACAGATTCTCCAAGGGGGCACACGGACTATAAATTGGTACGAAGCACCTGTGTGCCAGAAAAGTTCAACAGTGAACCCAAAACTCCCATTTACCATTGAGAGTATTTTCAAGTGTTGCAGTTCCTTGAGGTTTACTGCTAACTGTGGAGGACAAACCTGCCCGTCCCTAAGCCCCTCCTGAGAAGGAGGTCCCTTGGTGGTGGCAGATGCTGGCCTCAGACCAGGGGGTGGTGGAAGCCCAGAGGCACAGACTTGGTTTGACCCGCCCCTCCCCCATCACTGCCAAGGGCACCCCCAGGGACCCATACTCACAGAGGCGGCCGCACGCTGGTTATACGGCCGGGTGCCCTTCAGGGACGTCAGCTCCACGGCGGCAGAGCAGGTGATGAAGGCCGTGATGTAGAGAACAGTTGCACCCACGTTGAATATCATTAACTAGGGAATGGGGGGAGGGGAGAACAGGCTAAGGATGGCAGACTCTTTCAGTTGCCCCCAGCACACCCCTTTAATATCTAGAACAGAGGCTGGGACTCAAGGATGGGGATGGATACATGGGTCTTTCCCACTATACTCCTCAGGGTGACAGTCCACATGGGGTCAACCGATAGGCCATCCAAGCGGGGAGCATAAACACACATAAGGCTGAGAGGGGAGGGGAAATGATGCGAAGGCCTAAAGTGATCTGGTCAGGGGAGGGGCAGTGACAGCCCCACAAGGCAAAACTCCATTCCCAATGGCAGGAGACCAAACGAAGGCCATCTCTGAGAGCACCAGCTGAAGAATTCCAGGGCCACGTTATTCCATGCAAGCCTGGCCCCCACGCATGGCACTGTGGGCCTTGGTCCTGAGGCTGGCCCTGGGAAGACTTCCCATCTCTCTCTGCCCCACCATGGGGGAATCTCTGCCTGCCTTTTGGCCACATCCTAGACTCAAGGCCACCATGTCAAATGCCAGGGTGAAGACCCAGCTGGATTCTGGGGCTGACTGGCAGAAGGGACGCTTGGATGACAGTCAGGCCCAAGTCCCATTTCCCTAACACTTGGCCCCTGGAGCCCATAAACAGTCTTAGCAGAGATTGCAAACTGGTGGCCCTCAGGCACATTTGGGTCAACCTACCGATTTAAAAAAATATATATATCAATATTCTAAAATGAGATTTTTTTAAAGCTTTTTTTTTTTTTTTTTTAAAAGATTTCATTTATCTGAGAGAGAGAGAGAGAAAGAGATAGTGAGAGAGCACATGAGCAGGGAAGAGAGGGAGAAGCAGGGAGCCCGACGTGGGGCTCGATCCCAGAACCCCAAGATCATGACCTGAGCTGAAGGGAGATGCTTAACCGACTGAGCCACCCAGGTGCCCCGAAAATGAGATTTCATATGAAAACCCAAAGAGCTCATATAAAACTTTCAGTCTTAAAATATCAAGATTTGGTACCAAGGGGCCTGCACGCCCACTGACAGCAGGAGCTGGCTCCCTACAGACGGATGGGTACAGGCGCTCCAGAACCCCTCCCTCAACCTACATCACTCACTCACCTTGCCCAGGTCCGGTAGGGAGCTTGTAGTCCCCATTCCAGAAAATGCCAATTTGACAATCCCAATCCAGTCGTCTCCAGATGCAGCCAAGCCTTATCTGCCAATAGGCCCAGCAGCCAAAGAGACACTGCCCTGCTATCTTGGCCCAGGAAAGGAGCCTCTTTCCAACAAGAGCTGTGGCCGGAGCCCCAGGTCTGTGCTCAGAGACACTGAGGTCCCCGCCATCTTGGGAGATTTCTTTCTTCAAGGCTCCTAGGACATGGCCATGACCGGGACTGGACCCTAGCCAGGAAGTCCGGCCGTCCCCTCCTCAGCCTAGGATCTTCCCTGCAAGCCCAGCGGCCACCACAAACACGGCCTGGCTCCTGCCAGTGATGTCAAGATCTAACAAACCCGTTCTGTCTTGAGGATGACTCACGTTTCCTCAGTTTAAACAGTCATTGAATTCCACACAATGCCGCCTAGTCCCAGCCTTGCTTGTCTTACAATCATGTGCCTCTCTTGCCTCGCTGCTCACTGAAAGCCTCAGACCCCAGCTGCAGGGGTTTTCCAGGTCAGAGAAAAAAGCCCAGCGCGAGCTTTCTGTGTCTGGCCGGGGAACTTCCTATGGCCGCTCTCCCCTCTGTGTCCCGAGAAGACTGACCTGGACAAAGCGGGGAGGCCACCCTCTCCCAAGCTGTCGGGGACTTATTCTGGGTAATTCCTGATAGTCTGGCTGAGGGCTGGGAGAGTCTTGACAGACCTCCTGAAACACAGGTTCAAATCCCAACTGCCCCCACAAAACAGAAAAACACTTTCAAGATTCCAAATGCAGGGGGCTCTCCATTCGAGAGCCCTCACAGGGACACCTGGGTGGCTCAGTGGTTAAGCGTCTGCCTTTGGCTCTGATCATGATCAAGCCCCATGTCCAGCTGCCTGCTCAGTGGGGAGTCTGCTTCACCCTGTCCCTCTCCCTCTGCCTGCAGCTCCTCCAGCTTATGCTCTCTCTCTCTCAAATAAACAAGTAATATCTTTAAAAAAAAAAAAAAGAGAGATAGAGAGCATGCCTCACTTCTCCCTTCTCTGAAGAAAGCCAAGTCTATGTCCTCCTATATTTGTGGCCATGGATCCTCCCTCCCCCACTCAGCTCTACAGCTGGCTGAGGGCCAACTCCCACCAGCCACATCTCAGGCAGGGAAGGTGCCTCTGTCACAGCTGCGCACAGAGGCAGATGGGTCAGCCTTGAGGCACACCCCTCCCAACGCCGTGCTCCCACCCAGACTCACCACCAGCGGCCAGGGCACCATGTACATTTTCATGTGCAGCTGAAACAGGTAGAGGATGAAGAAGACGATTGTCACCAGCCAGAGGAAGACAGCCACGAACATGACCCAGCCGTAGGCCGGGTACAGGTGGTATGGGGTGTCGGCAATCAGGGCCCACACCAGCAGCCCCAGCACCTGGAGGGACGAGACAGGGCCAAGAGTCCCCTAGAGCCCCCAACACTCTGGCCGGAGGCCACGGGGCTCGCTCTGCAGGACACATTTCTCATTTAGTCAAAGAAACATTTATTTGGCTCCTACTGCATACCACGTAAGGGAGTTACCCTTGCCTGGTAACTCCTCCTTTCAGATCTCAGTTGAAATGTTGCACACCATGGGACACTTTCCCCCGGTCCTCCAGTCTGGCTTCTAGAACACTTCTTTTGTGCCCTCCTGGCCCCCCAGGCACCCACCACCCAGGACCAGATTCTGTTTCCTTCCCCTGACTTTTGAGTTCCTTGAGGGCAGGACAATGACTGTCTCACAGCTGCATCCAGACACTCAGCACACCTCCCAGAGAGCCATCCTGGCCTCCTCCATGGCTTTCACCCCCTTCCTTGCTGCCCGAGATCCCCGAGGCTGAGGCACCCTCCCTTCTCCACAAGGGCATGCTCTGCAATCTCTGGAGCTAGGCATGATTCAGCGCTAGCGCTGAGGCAGGGAGGGTCTAATGGGGGGCTCTGGAGAAAGGCTCCCTTGCTGACAAAGAAGCACCAAGACAACTGTCCCTCTTCTTTCTTGGATGGCATCCAGACATTGTGGCAGCAAGGCTCACGGGGACCCTGCCACAGCTGGAGAATGACCTAACCATCAGACGGATCAGAGAGAAATGGCTCAAGAGCCAAATCCATCTCTGGCTGCTGGTTCTGGAAACAAAAAGGCCTCTTGGCCAAAAGCTCCTATACCAGCCCCCGGAGAGCTGGTGCTCACCAGCGAGCACAGCCAGCACTGGGAACCTGCTGCATGCTCCCACCCCAGCGCCCCGCCAAGGACTGAAGGCATGTTGTGTACCCATTCCCCTACATGTGAAGGGTCAGGACAGGAATGACCTTAGCCGAGTCCAGAAATCTGTAGGACAATGCTCCTTTCTCCTCATCCTGCCCCTCCTGCCCAAGAGGCCGGGGAGGGGTACAGTTGACTTTTCCTCCCAGTGGGAGGTGGAGCCCTGGAGCCTGAGAGCCAACAGCTGGGCTTTAATCCTGCCCACACTGTTGGACCCTGGGCAAGCTCCTTTCCCTCTCTGTGCAGCTCCCGGGGGACAACTCCAGTCTCCCCACCAGAATGCAGCTCCCTGAGGAGTCCGAGTTTGGTCACTGCTGTATCTCCAGGGCCCAGAGGTACCTGGTCAGCAGATGTGTGTGCAGAACTAACGAGCCTCGGTTTCCTTATCCATGAAATGGGGGTCAGAAACCTGCCCAGCACAGGAAGCAGAGGTGAATCGGTGATGTACTCCTGGCCTTGCCCCCCTCCACCCACCAGAGATGGGCTGGTAGTGGCCTGGGTGGCCCAATTTAGGGGTGAGGAAGGTGGCAGGGCCTTGCCTGCAGGCACGCAATTAAGGGACAGAGCTGTTACCAGCGAGGACCCAAAGCTGGGGTGTCTCAGCACAGCACCGCCAGCTTTTACCACCCATCTTCCGGCACCCTGCCTGAGAAGGACATTATGAGGGCGGCCAAGAGCCCCCAGAGCTGGGTGAGGCCACTGCTCTGAAAGAGAACCACCCCCCCCAACACAGCTTGTTGCAGGACCCTCCCAGGTAAGAACCAGACTCATCAGGTACAATCATCCTTTTGCTTCAAGCGGGATCCTGATGGGCCCCCAGGCCAATGTGCTGCCTGCTCCAACCACCAAAAAAGGAAGTCAGAAAATGCACTGAACTGAAAATCAAGAGAAGACCAATTTGGCTTCACCCTAACATGTACCTACCACTTACTGGTACGATTACTCCTTGATTTGGCTGGAGACCACTGAACGCCCTTCGGATCCATGCCAGGCCTCAGGTAAGCCACTCCCTATTTGGTTCATGGTTTCCCCATGACCCCCTCATTGGTGTGTACTATGTATTTCCCCCATTTTTCAAACAGAAACTCAGAGGGAAATATCTGCAGCTGCCCATGGCTCCCCCTAGGGGTGGGGGTAGGGCAGGATTTGAACCCAGCTCTGACCTCTGGAACCCAGGCTACTGAGAGTTACTTAGTAACACGTGAAAGATGAGGACACCCGAGCTGTCCCCTGGCTCTGCCCTGCCCTCCAGCCCAGCCCTGGTTTCCAGATCAGCAAGCGCAGCCTCTGAGAGATAAAGCCACCAGATAAGCAGCGGGAATTTCTGGGGTTCCTCCTGGCTTTGCCAACCTGGCCCTGTGCCCTGGGAGCCGCCTCGGTTTCTGCCCTCAAACAAGGAAAGGTCCACTCTTCCCTTGGAACCAGAGAGACTGGTTTTTCCTGTCCACTCTCCCCCGGCCCCAGGAATCTGAATGGTGCACTCCAACCCAGGGCCCAGGGAGACCCTACTCAGGACAGGGAGGCCCCACATTTGCCAACCCCTCTGCTAGCCTGACGGCCTCATCCGCCCTCTGGCCAAAGACCCCTCCTGTAGCTGGAAGAAGGGGCCGGAGGACCTGTCCTGTGGTCTACTGGACAAGAGTAAACCCCACTTTTCAGAGGGAAGGGGACAGGAGTAGGTAGCCGAGGGTAAAGAGCAAAGGAGGGCCACCTGTCTCCAGAGTGTGATCCAGGCCCCTCTGTCCAGGATAGTCGCCTTGCAGCTCGGGTGCCCCTCTCTGGGACCATTCATTCAACAAGTATCTATCCAACACCTACTACTGTGTGAGCCAAACAGACAAAACACCTGCTCTCCCAGAGCTCCCACTCTATGGAGGGGACCCAGATAAAAGCCCAATGCATCGATGAATGTGGGCAAGCAAGCCACAGGACAAGGGGTTAAGTGCTACGGAAAAAATTGCAGCTGAGAAGGAACGGGCAGTGTGGTCATTTGCAATTTCAGATAAGAGGCCAAGAAAGATCTCACTGGGAAGGTGACTTGTGAGCAGCGGGAACAGCAAGGATTGGCCAGGAGAGAGGCACGGACCAGATTCTCTTTCAGAGCCTCCAGAAGGAACCAACTATGCAATATCTCGATTTTGAAATTCTAGCCTCCAGGACGGTGAGACAACAGATTTCTATGGTCTGAAGCCGCCCAGTTTATGGTATGTTTGTGATGGCAGCCCCAGGAAACCAGTACACCTTTCTTAGCTACTCTTGGACAGCCGACGGATGTCACAATCTGACCTGTGATACTGACATCAGTTCTGATGGAGGGCTGGCCTACTACTCCCTGGGTTCAGGCTCTGGCCCTGCCAACTTACCAGCTATGGGACCCAGGGCAAGTTGCTGGACCTCTCTGTGCCTTAGTGTCCTCATCCTCCAAACGTACCTACCTCAGGGGGTAGTTCTGAGATTAAAGAAAGTAATACATGTAAGGGACTTAGATCAACACGTTCCACTGTCATTATCAACCTGAGAGGCTGGACTGTGGGTTTTCCAATCCATTCTCTGCCCATATTCCTGAGGTAGAAGTAATTGTGTGTGTAATTCCCAGGGGTGTGAGGCCTCACTGAGATAAAGGACGTATCTAAACTTAAACACGAGGCATGGTGCCTGGCAGCTCAGGGCCCCATGCCAGTGTGGGCCCCACCCGTCTTTCAGATAAGGCAGCCGGCTTATCTGAAGGGCAGGCCCCAGAAGGGGAGCCCTGCCCAGCCCTAGAATGCCTCCTGGAAGCACACTCCTCCTGTTCCTCACAGGCTGAGGGGTTCTGGGGAGAATCCTTGATCCTCAGACCTCAGTATGCCCCTCAGGACAATGGGAGCAAGGAGGTTCCACTTAGTGCTTTCCAAGGCTCCCTTCAGCCTAGGCCTGACACTCCTCCAACTACACACCTCCCGCAGCGGGGCCCAAAGCCCTCTCCCCCTGGTACTGGAGGGACCCCTCCATCCCCAGCACTAAGCTAAGTCTTTTCCCACCCAAAGACGGTCACTCTTCTAATCCCTCTCCACTTCTTGGGCTGGGTCAGACCCTTGTGGATTTGCTGTACGACCTTGGGAAAGTTACCCAAACTTTCTGATGTTTCTTTATCTGACATGTGAGAGGACTGGGCAGGGACACCCATCCTGGTCACCTCACAGGGGTGTCATTGCAGGTAAAATGCTGTGAAGGAAAACGTCAACAGCTGTAGTGGTCGGGTGTGGTATGAGGGCCATTGGCATCTCCGGGAAGGAGTGGAGAGGGGCTTACCTCCCAGAGTGGGGTGCCTCAAAGAGTGGCAGCACCTCAGAGCCCAGATGCTGACACTGGGGACTCAAACTCAGCCAAGGCAGGCAGGTCACAGAAATGGCCAAGGCCGTCTAGGCGGGAACTGCGGAATGGAGAGCAGCCTACTGGTGTCAGAGGAATGCAGCTCGACAGCCAAGACTTCTAATTTTCCAAGAGACACTAGAAATCTGAATTCCTATGTGAAATCTTCAGCTTTTTAAATGCTGGCAATGAACCCAAAGGTTTTGGAGATAATGTGAGGATGTGGCCCCACCCAAAAGCTGCCAGAACTCCCTTCTCTCCACTACACTCTCCAGGAAACTGGGACCCGGGGGCAACATGAGCCCTTCTGGGGTTCCCCCTCACAGGGACACATCTGGGCAGCTGAGGACACTCTGAACTTGGCCTGGCCAGGCCCAGCCTCCACCCCTGCCCTGACCCTTCTTCCCACAGTGAAAGGGACTTTATGGGGACAAAAGCCACCCATTGTGTCACGAGAGACAAAGGCGCAGGGGACAGAGGCTCCGGGGCGCCTGGACTGGCCACAACACACCCACACACTGGCCCCTCCCTGTGCAGAGGTGGCGGACTGGGGTGGGGGGGGGGGCAAGGAGACAGCTCCCTGGAATCCCTGCACTGTACACCCCAGCACTCGGGAGTCCTGGGGGCCGCTTCCCAGCTCCACCACCGGGGGTCACAGATTTCACTCTTCTCAGCCTTCCTTTCACTCCAAAGCTCTCATTTGGCCTCTCCCACCTGGGCAAGCGGACAGGCCAACCCAGACCAACAGCAAAGGGCCTATTAATATCCAGGGCCAGGCTAATGGGCTGCCAAGAAAACCAGCTCACCCCTCTCTGCCCACTAAGCAGGTTCCTAGTGGCCATGGGGACCAGGGCAGCGCCCCTGCGGCTCCCTGAGACCATTCATGAGCAGGAAATCGGGGCCTGGTCCTCACTGAGTTCCAGCATCAACCAATCACCAGCTGTCAAGGAGCGACCAACACCTGACCCTGCCACATGTACGAAATAGCCTCCATCCACCATCCGTGGATAGCTGTGCAGCCTCATTTTTTTTTTTTTTATTTACTTATTTGACAGAGATCACAAGCAGGCAGAGAGAGAGAGAGAGGAGGAAGCAGATCCAAGGACCCTGGGATCATGACCTGAGAGGCTTTAACCCACTGAGCCACCCAGGCACTCCGCAGCCTCTTTCCATGTACACCTGGTTAAACAACCATTCGAGGGCACCCAGCCCATAACACTGAATTCAAGGCCATGCTTGCTGCTGTGTGTTCATGGGAGAGTGTCTTCCCCAGTCAGGGCCTGAGGGGCCCTCAAGGGCCGCCTTCACAGTTCTGTCACAAGCACAAACTACCTGTACTATATTTTTACACTGTATTTTCATGTATTTGGAAGATTTTTAAAGAAGGTATTTCATTTATTTTTGAAATACGTAATCTGTATGACATTGCATGTAACAAAATGGTATTTTTAGCACGTCTCCCTCCTACCCTGATACTCAGTTTCTTCCCCAGGGGCAAACAAAAGGGGTCTCTTAGGTATCTCCCCAGGAACTGTGCATGCACGCACGGCCGCCCGCACACCCTCTTTAAACAGGTGCATCTCTATATATTCTCTCTTCCTCCCATACACACAATAGTATTCTACACACAGTTTTGCACCTTGCCTTTTCCACTTAGCTATACAGCCTGGAGAATGTCTGTCATTACAGACAGCTGCCCTCCTATTTTCTCCAAGGGCTAAGACGTTATCTTTTCACAAACTGCAAGATATGCCACTGTACACATGTGTCATAATTTACTATAACAGTATGTATCAACTATGTTTCTATTAAAAAAATAAATAAGGGGCACCAGGGTGGCTCAGTCGGTTAAGAATCTGCTTGGGCTCAGGTCATGACCCTAGGGTCCTAGGATCAAGTCCAGCATAGGCCTCTCTGCTCAGCAGGGAGCCGGCTTCTCCCTCTGTGCTCTCTCTCTCTGACAAAATAAATTTTAAAAAATCTTTAAAAATAAATAAATAAAATGCTGATGAGAAATTAAAAAGAAAACACAACAGTGGCACCTGGGTGGCTCAGTGGGTTAAGCCTCTGTCTTCGGCTTGGGTCATGATCCCAGGGTCCTGGGACTGAGCCCCACATCGACCTCTCTGCTCAGTGGGGAGCCTGCTTCCCCCTCTCTCTCTGCCTGCTTCTCTGCCTATTTGTGACCTCTCTCTCTGTCAAATAAATGAATAAAATCTTTTTTAAAAAATAATAAAGAGGGACACCTGGGTGGCTCAGTTGGTTAAGCGGCTGCCTTCGGCTCAGGTCATGATCCCAGCGTCCTGGGATCGAGTCCCGCATCGGGTTCCTTGCTCAGCAGGGAGCCTGCTTCTCCCTCTGCCTCTGCCTGCCACTCTGTCTACCTGTGCTCACTCTCTCTGACAAATAAATAAATAAAATCTTTTTAAAAAAATAAATAAAAATTAAAAAATGAAAGAAACAGAAGTCCGTGCGGCATAAAAAAACACCATGAGCAAAGTCAAAAACAACACTAGGAAAAAAACATTTGCAAATCATCTGGAGGTCCTAATAACTGGTAAGACAGACTTAAGACTCCACAGAATGGAGAAAGAGGACAAACAAGACGACAAATACAAACAGCTCGCCAACATGTTTTTCCAAGGCCAACCTCACTCATAAGAGAACTAGAAAACGTTACTACCCTGAGTGATGGCGGGGGTTGGGGGGGTCCTGATTCACCAGGCTGGTTACCCCTCCAGAGGGAGTTTAGCAAGCTCCATCAAAATCACGAACACTCAGACCCATGGCCAGCAGTCCCGCTTCTGGAAATGTACTGGACAGATGCACTCAGTAGCTTGTGTGTGCTCATTCACTGCAACAGGGTACAAAACAGCAGGAGTGGGAACCCCAGGTGTCTGTCCACAAGGGGATGGGCCCCATGAGTCCCAAGGCAGCAGGTAATGGACCGCTGCAAAGCCCTAAGCCAGCCATCGTACTCCATGCACGGAGAGCAGACCACAAGACATTTTCTATATGAAAAAGGAGCAGACACAGAAGGATGTGCATAGAAAGACTGTACTCCTTGGGTCAAGTGAGGAGAGGTGGGACTCTCCCGTCAAGCCTGTGCCTCTCTCAAGAGTCTGAAATGGAACCTGGGAAACCAGGGCGGGCATGGGCGGGGCCACTCTAACTGGAAAGGACAAAGATTTTTCAGCCTGCTCTTTCCCAGCCCGTTTTATTCTGAACCGTAGTAAATATATTACCTATTAAAGAAATTCAGAACAGGAAGGATTAGAGAAAGAAAACACCCAGCACACTATGTGCTGTCAAGGGGGAAAAAGCACCGCGGGGCACACGCACAGAGTGTTCCCATCTGTGGTTTTTAAAGTAAGGACAGGGGTCACGTGCAGAAAAATGCATAGACTCAGTGTGGAACGCTGCCTTCCTGCAGGTGGTTACCTCGGGGGACTGGTCCAGGACTGATCCAGGAGGAGAGAGATGACATTCGAATTAATTACTCTTTGTATTGTTGGACTGTTCTGCTGTGTGCCTGTGTGATTTTCTCAAGGAATACAATTTTTTTAAATGCACCCATCAGTAAAGAAAGGGCTACATGAACACTGACTGACACCAGGACATGCCCTGAATCGGTTAACAGGGAGGGACAGTAACAGAAGAAATCTCAGGTGGTCTGGGTGTAAGAAATGCAACTTACCAAACAAAGGAGAGGGCATAAAACCATCCCCGTTTTTCACAATGCACAGGAAAAAGAACTGGCAACTCCCTACAGGGGTCCCCTTGGGAAGAGGGGCAAGCAATCCAAGAATAACTTTGGCCTTATCTGTAAAAGGTTTTCATTTTGTAAGGAGAATGTGTTCACATATTTATTCCAAACACTCAACTCCCTCCAGGCCAGTACCGGTGGGGTGTATGGGTGGAGATAACAAGACCAAGCACTGGTTTCCTCTGGGCACAGGAGGTGGACCAGCAAGCTTGCAGGGCCTGGCATGATGTACCCAGGAAACTGAATCCACATAGCTCAGGGCGAAAGAACACCCTGGGAGGCTCCAGCACTGCACTTCCAACAAGACCGAGCTCTGCTCACACCTCGGAAACCCCCACAATCTCCTCTGGGCAGCCTCTTGTCGGAGGACAGAGGGGACTTGCAGGCCTTGCCCTGACCCTCACTGGGAGAGGAAGGTGAAGTACCTGCTGGGACTGGGGACAGAGCCAGGATTACAGCAAGGAAGAACCTTCTAAAACTCCCAAATGCACAAGGATGGTGCTGGCAGCCTTGAGAGTGACTGAGCTCCCCGTCGCTGGAAGCATGTAAGCTCGCGGGACTTCTGGTAGTAAGCATGAAGAACCCTATGATTCTACGGCTCTGTGAATCCTAACTGCCCTTCATTCCAACACACATGGCACTAAGCCCTTTACAGCACCATATTCCACATTCCTCACTATTCCATAGTCACTATTTTACTAACAAGGAAACAGAAGCTCTAGGGTATTAGGGAAGGTGCAAGATCACACAGCCAGGAAGGGGCAGCCAGGATCTGAACCCAAGGCTCTCTGCTTTCAGGCCAGTGCTCCCACCAATACTCTCCATCACCCACGGGTCACTGTGATCTAGTGGTGCGTGAAGCTTCTGATAATTTGTTCAAAAACGGAAATGGTATGGCCACCTCCAATTTCAAGAGGTCCAGCAAAAAAGGACAAAAGGTGCAAACACTGATTGGCCCATTTATATGGGCTTTTATGCCCAAGGCCTCAGGGATGCCTTTTGACTGCAAGGCTTTTGGGCAAGCTATTCTAAGGTTCATCTGTTTGGAACCGCCTTCTTACTACTCCTTCCTTATAACTAAACCCTTCAGAGCCCACTTCTGTCAGGAAGCCTTCCTTAGTGGCCCTGGCCCTGGATAAATCTCCCTCCCTGAAGGTCGTCTCCCTCCCTTCCCCTCCAAAGCATCACAGGAATCTGTAACCTCTACCAAAAAAATAAAAAAATAAAAACAAAACAGGAACATAGCTAGAGCCTCGCTTTGGATGTGAGTGCAAATTCTGACTGCCACTCTACCCTGTGTGACTTTATATTCAAGTTCCTCACTCTTTGCTCATCAGTAAGCCCAGGTTAAGATAATCCTTCTCCCCAGAGCTGTAAGGATCAGTTAACCACACCTTCCACAAGATTCCTTCCATCCCCTAGCCACACCCCTGCAACATCAAAACCTCCAAATTTTTTTCTTATTTTTTTTTAAGATTTTATTATTTATTTGACAGAGAGAGAGATCACAAGTAGGCAGAGAGGCAGGCAGAGAGAGAAGGGGAAGCAGGCTCTTGGGGCTCCCAGGATGCTGGGACCATGACCTGAGCCTAAGACAGAGGCTGTAACCCACTGAGCCACCCAGGCACCCCAAAACCACCAGATTTTTATGACCAAATGAGTTGTCTCTAGCTCAAACTTGCCTGCTTGTTTTTTAGATGCTTATCTGCATAAATTCATCGTGTTTCCCTTTTTGCCTAGGCTGCTAGGAAACTCGACAAAGAATCAACAGCCTTAAACGTGCCATAGATTCCTGGTACAATGACCTCTTTTGGGTCTCAAGTCAATACTTTCCCCCCCTACACACACAACACGAACTTTTAGAAATATATGACTTTAACTCCTGTTGTAAGAAGCTGAGTATCACATTCTGCCCAATGTTCTTTCTGGAAGCAGATGGTGTGTGTGTGTGTGGGGGGGGGTGATAAATCAGTTAACACTGAAGCTGGTTCTTCAGGACCCACTTCAATACCAGACAAAGAGCACATTTCCTCTCTGCCCACCCCATCTCCCTCCTCCTACCACATCCTTTGAGAAACAAAGGAGAATTAGCTTTCATCTTCCCATTTACTGCCTCCTCCATGCAGCCTGATCCCTTTGAGAAAAGCTCATCCTCTGGGCACCTCCCTCAGACCAAGAGTAAGCAGGTGCTGGGCCTTTGGGGGTTGGGAGGGATGACCACTCCATCATACCCTCAAAAGCATCACACCCTGTACCCTGTGGGAGCACAGCTGAGTGTGGGGATTAAGAGCATGGGCCAGAAAAGTCAGCCCACACAGGGCTTAGATACCAGTTCTATCACTCTTAGACCTTGGGCAAAGAACTGACCTCTGAGTCTCGGTTTCCTCACCTATAAAATGGGGAGAACGGAATATATAAAGCCCTTGACAGGGAACCCAGAGCCTAGTTCACACCTGACTGGTGGAAGCTTTTTGCTTCTCAGCAGATGGTGGTGCCTGTTGGGGTAAAGCCCCCTAGGAAACCAGGAAGCTGTCCACTGGAATTGTCTGTGACCAGAGAAACAGCTCAGGAAGCAGCTTCTCCCACACGTAGGCTGGTTAAGGCACTAAAAGGTGCAGGTCTTCAGAAGTCTAATAGGAGACCCTCATCCCCCCACCCCAGCTCCAAAAGCACTGCAGGGGGAAGGGAGCAAAGGAAGGCCACCTCACTCACACCCAGTCCCTCAGTGTCTGGACACCTAAGCAAGGCCTCCCAGCAAGTCGCACACCCTGTGTAGACCCAGGGTTGATTTCTGTGCAATGGGACAGGAATATTCAGGACTGCGCTGCTGGGCCCACGGGGACTGACAAATCAGAAACAGCAGCCTCTTCCCAAAGGATCTACCCAGGTCCTAGCAGACACAGCAGGGCCCTCTTACTCTCAACTCCAGTTCTCACTGTTCAAATGTGAAAGCAGCCCATGCTCAGGTCCCATCAAGCAGGAGCTAAGCCTAGGGCTCCATGAAACCGCCCCCCACCCCCAGACCCCAGCAGAGCTTTCTCCCTATCTCTCCCCATGGCACTCAAGGCCCTCAGCTTCTGACCACCTCAGAAACAAGGGCTTCAACTCTAGCTGTACCAACCCAATCCCCCCCAACTTCCTTTCCAGTAGTCCATCCCCAAACTCTGGCTCCCACATGACTGGTGGAAGCTCTGAACACCTTCTCCCTTCCTCTGCCAGAGTTCAGTGAAATCAAAAGTTCCCTCTCCTTCAGGAACCTCCCAGGACTCCAAATTCATCTGCCTCTCCTCTGCCCCTTCAGTCCAGCCCTGAGGCTCCCTTCCTGCTCCCTGCCACCTTCTCAATGGTCCTGGAGTGCAGCATGCAAACCTGCCAATTTAAATCAGGCCCCATGGGAGGTCTTACCCACCCTGGGAATCTCCAAAGCAACTCTGGGAGAAGATTACAAATGTAGATTTCTGGGCTGCACTTCCTGAAATTCCAATTCCACATTTTTTCCAAGGGGGTGGGGATTAAGACTCTACATTTTAAACCTTTCCAAGAGAGTCTGAGGCTGGTGTGGGGGCTGAGGGGCCAGAGACAGATCTGTGAAACCCTGAAACAGAGCTAGCACTGACCTAGGTGGAGACAGGGGCTGGGGAGGGGAAGGGGCACGATGTGTCAGACTACCGAGCGTCTCAGCCTTCCAACCAAACCAGGATCAGCAGGATGGGGCGACCGACATGCCCTAAAAGAAAATGGATCCTGGCCCACCTCCAGTTCCACCTTAGTCCTCTGGACCCTCAGTTGCTGGGGAAGTCTCCCACAGGGGCAGCCACCCGGCTTCCTGACCCACCAGAGGGTACCGTGGGAAGAAAGAGAAAACCGCCAGGCCTGAAACCAGTGTGTGGGGAGAGGGGTGTTCCCATCAGTCCGACTCTGCTGGGATCCGCACAGGGTCTGGGAGGCATCGGAACCTTGCAAATGCCTCTGGTTTCCCACAAATCCCTCCCGCCGGCGCTGGGCGCGGTATCTCGGCCCCATGGGGCCGGCCAAACCGGCTGGAACCCGGTGGGGCAACCAGTGGAAGCCAGAAAAGCCCGGTCCCCGCGCGAGAGGCCAGGGGCCGCGCCTAAAGGTACGCGCCGGAACCGAGGTGCACTCTCGCTTGGAAAAGGAGCGTCTGGGGCTCGGCCACGCGGAGCCCCTCGGAGTGGACTTTGCTTCACTCAGGCCGCGTGTCCCGGAGGGCTGGGAGCACTACCGTGGCAGAGAGAGACAGAGAGACAGAGACAGAGAGGCTGGGGGACAGAAAGGCTGGGAGACAGAGCGAATTGGGCGCAGTGACTGTGCGTCTGTGAGCGCTCCTTTGGCTGGCCTCCAGTGACCACCTCGCGGGACGATGGGGCGCGCGCCGAGTGGGCACTCTGAACACGGGTGCTCGCGGCGACGGCAACGGGGATGTGTCGAGTTGAGAGGGCTGAGGGTGGTCTCGGGGGCGTGCGTCCTGGAGGCGCCCGGGGGACAGGGGCATCGCGGCGCGTGGGAGCCTAAGGTGAGGGAGTACTGGGAGCAAAGGAGGCAGCCCCGAGCCCTCCCGGTCCGGCCGTCCCCCAGCTGGACCCCGCGGCCCCGCGCGCGCTCACCAGCTGCAGCAGCATGAGCGCACCGAGGCTGGAGCGCACGAAGCCCAGGTCCGGGCGCAGCGCGGAGACCGAGGCGCCGGCGCCCTGCGCGGGGCTGCTGGTCCGCGTGCTCACTTTCGACGGGAACTCGGCCATGGCGGTTCCGCTCGCTTCCCGACGTCTCTCCGGCCGCCGCCGTCGCCGCCCCTCCCCGCGGTGGGTGCCGGCTGCCGAGCCGCTCCTCCCCGGGGGCTCCCGCTCCCGAAGCGGCTCCCGGCGCGACGCGCGGCGTCGGGGCGGGAGGCGGCCAGCAGCCAGGTGCGGCCGAGCTCCGGCCCCGCCCCCACCGCGGGACCCGCCCCTTTAACCCTCCGCCTGCCGCCGGCCGGCTCCGCCTCGAGCCGCTCGTGGCCGCGTCCACTTTCCAGATGGGGCAACTGAGGCCGCGGTCAGTGAGACGGATCCGCCACAGCCAGCCTGGAGAGCCGCACTTTTCTCTCCCAAGGAAAGCCAGCTCCTGGGAATCTCCCTCAGCGTCGGTGCGGCTTTCACCGATGCTCCGGCCCCTGCCAGCGGGTCACTTCCAAGCCGGAGGTAAGCGGGGCTGGGGAAGCGCAGTAATCTCAGGCCTCTCCTGGATGCCTCTCCTGGATGCCTCTAGGGGCCTCTCTGAAGTTTCTCCTTACAGCGTGATCCGCATCTCTGCAGGAGTCCTGGGAGATGGGACCCGGCACCCAGGAGTTGAGGGTCTGAGTTGACTGAGGCTGCTCGTGACTCAATTTACGTGGTTTCCACTTCTGAACATACTAAGCAGTAACTTAGAAGATCATTGAGCCTCAGCTTCCTCGTCTGTAATATAGGGATATGAAAGGACCTCACTTCACAGAAGCTCCTGGCACAACGTGACAAGGGCATGCGTGAGGGGCATTCACAAGGTGGGAGATGATATTGGAGTTATGGTCTCATTACTCCACCTGCACCCTGAAATGCGTGTGCGCGTGCACACACACACACACTCACACGCACACGCACACACAAACCCCGTTCAAGCCATAAAGACTTGCACACATAATTTATCAGCCAGTGTTTGCAGAACCTCTACTATATGTCAGGCCCTATCCTAGTCCCTGGGGATACAGCAGGTACAAGCCAGGCAAGGCTTCTCCGATCCCACTTTCTACTGGGTATGACAAGTGATAGACTGGGAAGAAAAAACGTCAGTGACGTAAAATAGATGTGACGGAGATGGCCAGGGGGCAATTTTTAGATAAATTGGCCAGAGAAGACCTCTCAGAGAGGTGACATTTAGGCAGAGAGCTGAATTATCAGTAGGGCCGGCCTTGGAAAGAACTTAGTAAGTGCAAAGGCCCTAGAGCTAGAGGAAGCCAGACAGTTTGAGGATCATTGGTGGGGTGGGGGTAACATGAGCAAGGGGGGAGGCTCAGCAGGAAGGCAGGGACCAGTTCCCAGAGGGCTATTTAGATGATGGTCCTATTAGTGTCCTATGGCTGCCACCTGACTGTGGTATCTTTAAAAAAAAAACAACAAACAAACAAACAACAACAACAACAACAAAACCAACCCAGAAATGTATTCCCATATAGTTCTAGAGGTCTGAAATCTGAAATCAGTTTCAGTTAGCCAAAATCAAGATGTCAAAATCAAGGGCCGCTCTTCCTCTGAAGGCTCTAGAGGAGAATCTTTCTTGCTTTTCCAGTTCCTGGTGGTTGCTTCTGGCATTCTTTGACCTGTGACCTCATCTCCTGAATCTCTGCCTCAAGGATCACATTGATGATTTCTCTTCTGTATGGATCAAATCTCTCTTGGTCGCCCTTGTAAAGACAGCTGTGATTGGGTTAAGGTCCACCCAGGTAATCTAGGATGACCTCCCACCTCAAGAACCTTAATTTAATCTGCAAGGACCCTTTTTCTTTATACAATAAAATGCACAGATTCCAGGGATAGGGTCTGAGACATTTGGGTAGTTATTTTTCTGCCTGCTCAGTAATGGAGGAGAGAGGTTAGCATTTTATTTTAAGGCCTGGTGGGTTTCTAACAGGAGAGTGACAAGATCTGATGGCCAATATCTGATGAAAATGTCACTGGTGGATGATGACTGAGCCCTTCACCTACCCTGGATGTCCTACCCCTTCGCCACAAGGCCCCCGAGACCCTCCTCCCCACCCCACAGGCAGTGGGCACTTGAAATGAGCGGTGCTTCTTGGTAGCTGCAAACCCAGAGACCAGCCTCCCTGTACACTGCACAAGGCCAAGTGCAGAAGAACAAAGCTCTTGGGTAAACCTTTAATTTTATTATGACACAGAAAACAGTAAGATGATTGTTTCCGAGGCAGAGTCTAAAACAGTAGAGTGTTTTTGTTTTGGTTTTGGTTTAGATTTTGTTTTTTTGGTTAATCCCACTTTCATTCCTTTCAAATGGCAGCAAGCAAGAGTCAATTACTGCATTGTTTTTTACTTTGACATTTTCTTCCAGACCAGCTTCACTCTCGCCCTTAGTCAGAAAAAGTGGGGAGGAACCTGTCCCCAGGCTGGAACCTGCCACCCACCCAGAGTCTCCACTGGCGCCTTAGAAGTTCTGGGATGGGGTGGGGGAAAAAGAGAGCTGGGAATGAGGCCAGGAATGCCTGTCCTTTCCCAGGCTTGTCCCCCTCTCTGGGGTCTGAGCCAGCCATCTCCACACAGAACACATGGCTTTGTCTCAGTTCTCCTCCATTTTATAAAGACTTCCTAGTCTGGCCAAGCCCCTACTGTGTGCTGGACCTCCCTCCCTTGGGGTGGGGTGGGAGCATGCTGGAGAGGCAGTGGCGATTCAGGCACTGAGCAGATGTTTAACCTGTACCTTGGGTGTTCTGGGCCCTGAGGATAGAGCTGTGAGCCTGCAGATAAATTGATAACTATCAATTGTGATAACATTACTTCAGGAAAAAGAGCAGGGCCCCATGGGAAAGAATAGTTGAGGTTTGGGGGTTGTCAGGGAAAGTATAAACATTTAAACAGAGACCTGAAGGATAAATAGGAATCAGGCAGAGAAAGCTACCATATGTGCAAAGGCCCTGAGGTGGGAAAGACTGGGGTCTTTGAGGAAGGACAGAAGGTTATGAGCTGAAGGGATTGGGGAGAGATGAGGTTCAGGTAGGAGCCAGGACCCAGATCACCTGGTTCTTAAACCCTTGGTAAAAAACAAACAAACAAAAACCCTTGGTAATGGGGTGGATTATTTTAAAAAAGAAAAACAAAAAGACCCTTGAAGGTCAATTATATCTTTTGAGTTACAATTTTTAAAAAATCATAAAGGTTTGTTTCCCTGGGGCTCAGTCAATAACCAGCTTCCAGAAGCCAGCTCTGGGCAATATTGATTATAAGCAGCAACTATCGATTAAACACTTTTCCAACTGGCCCTATGCTCAGTGCAATGGGGTTGGTTCAATTTCTTTAATTGCATAATTAATTCATTAATGGATTTCATTGCACATCACACACACACATCTTCAAAACTGCACCTTTGATGTAGTTTTGGAATATTGATGAGGTCAGGATGCAACAGCCAAGAAAGAATTCTTGAAATGTCTTTGGTGTAAAAAGGTGATTTTATGAAACCACAGGGACAGGACCTGAAGGCAGAAAGAGCTGCTCCCCTGGGGTTGTGAGGGGTGACTGATTATCTACTTGAGAATTGGGGGAGGTGAGGAAAAGGGGAGGTGTCCAAAAGGACTTTCATAGGGGCACCTGGGTGGCTCAGTGGGTTGACCAGCTACCTCCAGCTTGGGTCATGATCCTAGGATCCTGGGATTAAGCCCCACATCAGGCTCCCTCTTCCTGGGGGAGCCTTCACCCTCTCCCTCTCCCTGCCGCTCCCCCTGCTTGTGCCCTCCTCTCTCTCTCTCTCTCTCTCTCTCTCTCTCAATCTGTGCCAAATAAGTTAAATATTTTTTTAAAAAAGACTTTCGGGGGGCACCTGGGTGGCTCAGTGGGCTAAAGCCTCTGCCTTCAGCTCAGGTCATGATCTCAGGGTCCTGGGATTGAGCCCCACATCGGGCTCTCTGCTCAGCAGGGAGCCTGCTTCCTCCTCTCTCTGCCTACTTCTGATCTGTCTCTTTCAAAGAAATAAATAAAATCTTCAAAAAAAAATCTTCTAAAAAAAGACTTTCGGGGTGCCTGGGTGACTCAGTGGGTTAAGCCTCTGCCTTTGGCTCGGGTCATGATCTCAGGGTCCTGGGATGCAGGCTCTCTGCTCAGTGGGGAGCCTGCTTTCCCACCTACTTGTGATCTCTCTGACAAATAAATAAATAAAATCTTTAAAAATAAAAAAATAAAAATAGATTTTCATATGCTAAAGAAGACCCTTAGGATACTGGAGGCCTTGCTATTATCAAGTTAAGGTTGTTTTTCACTGTAGCAAAGCATTAACATTAAGAGAGTTGGAAGTTTCCTGGGGGACTGTCACACATACCCCCCACCCCTGGAGGAGGGAATCGGTAGGGGAGGGGGCTTTGTTCTCAGCTTCCCTTCTGCTCTTTCCTCACCTTTACTTCCAGCTAATCACTGAGAAGAATTTGAGTAGCCTAGCTTTTCTTTCTTTCTTTCTTTTTTTTTTTTTTAAGTAACCTTTACACCCAATGTGGGGCTCAAACTTACAAGCTTGAGATTGAGAAGAGTATGCTCTTCCAACCTAGCCAACCAGGCCCCCCTCCTGGCGTATCTTTTCTTTTCTTCCATCACTACCACATGACATGGAGAAATGTAGAGACTTGCTTTGTACGTATTTAAAAAAAACCTTTTTTTAACCAAAAAATAAGATTATACTATATATACTGAAACTTGACTTGTACTTAACAGCTTGGAAATTTCAGTTTCACACGAAGGGTGGCCTCATCCTTCTTCCGTGTTGTGTAGTACTTGATCGAGTGGCTTCTACCTAATCTTCTATCCCTTCCTCTCAGCTGGTAGACGGGTGAGTTCCAATAGTTCCTCATTACTAGTCATATTATATAAGCCTTCTTATTTACATATGGTAGCTCACGTGTGAGAGTATCTGTGGATCCAGTGTTCAAAGCAGAACCACTGGACTGAACAGTATTTGCATGTTTTTTTTATACATACTGCCAAATTTTTATAGATACTCCAAAAGATGCCCACTTTTGGAAGTGGGAGAAGAGGAAGCTTAATTATTTGCCCCACCTATGATATGTGTGATGAGCATTGAAAAAAAGGTCTCATTGTAACATTGGCATTTCCTTTGGCATTAGCTAGTGGGGCTGAGTTTCTTCTTAAGCTTATTGGCCATTTGTATTTCTTTTTCCTCAAATTTAAGGTGTGAACGCTTTGCCCTGGCGTAGTAAGCAATTTATATTTGCCCAAAGAGAGGTCTGGCCTTTGCCCTCAGCTTCTGGGAGGTCATCTCTAAAGCTTTGGAAAGTTCTGCCCCATAGAAGTCTTCGTTCAGGGCGGGGTCTCGTCACACTTAACAGTGTGGTTTGGGGAACTTGATACCAGCTCATTTCACTCCACCTGGAAAAGTTGGAACAGATCAGCTCTGTGGGCAGTCGGTCACCTGTGGCCACAGGAGGAAGGTCCTGTAAAGATTGTGGACACCAAAGTGGCAAGTTTCCCTGGTCAGTTTTGCTCCACAGTCACACATCAGTGCTGAGGAAATAATGCATGGAATCCATGATTCCCCGGGGAGGGGACAACCATTTGGAATCTAAGAGTCACCGTTTTAAAAATTACACAAGTCCTCAGTTTCAGTATGTTCACTGTAGTGAACCATCATCACTATTTAATTCCGGAACATTTCCATCAGTCCCCTGTGCCCTTCCATTGGCTGATTCTTATCTATCTCCTTTAGTAGTGAACAACTGTCACTGTGAGTGTGACAGTCGTCAAGGCTTTTGGTGAGTCCTTCTAACTAATGGATGTTTGCACCTGAGGGTAGTCGGGGGGTCGCCCTGAACTCTGCCATCCTTGGAAGTGGCAGTGGTCTTGTGCTTTACTGGGCTCCCTCCCTGTTTGTGGTTTTCAAATGGTATAAGCTCTTTTTCTATTTTGCATACTCTGTTGCCTTCATATGTTGCCCTTGTTTTCTCCTACTTCGTCTCTCCCACTCTGTAGCATTTTGACAAATTTGTACAGGCATGTGAACACCACCAAGATTAAAGATCACCCCAAGAGTGCCTTTGTGACCTCCACCTTGGCCCCAAACAACTACTGATTTGTTTTCTGTCATTGTTATTTTGCCTCCACTAGAATGTCTAGCAAAAAGAGATTCTGCAGGTGTTTTTCAGGATCTTGAGATGAGATTATCCTAGAATATCTGGGTGGATGGTAAATCTAATCACTGTGTCCTTATAAGAAGGAGGTAGGGGCGATGGCTGGCTTAGTCAGTGGAGCATGTGATTCTTGATCTCCAGGTCCTGAGTTCAAGCCCCACCTTGTGTGTAGAGATTACTTAAAAAAAAAAAAAAAAAAAAAAGGAGGAGGCAGAGAGAGATGGGAGATTTGGATAGACGAGAAGGCAATGTGAATATGGAAAGAGAGATCAATCACTAGGAGCACCCAGGAGCCAAGCAAGGAAAGCCTGTAGACTTCAAGAATGGAAGAGGCAAGGAGTTGGTTCTCCCTGCAGCCTCCAGAAGCTTCCAGCCCCACTGACACTGTGATTTAGACACTTATGACTCATTTTGGACTCCAGAATTACAATAGAATATTTTTTTTTAAAGATTTTATTTATTTATTTGACAGAGAGAGATCACAAGTAGGCAGAGAGGCAGGCAGAGAGGCAGGCAGAGAGGGGGAAGCAGGCTCCCTGCTGAGCAGAGAGCCCCATGTGGGACTTGATCCCAGGATCCTGGGATCATGACCTGAACTGAAGGCAGAGGCTTTAACCCACTGAGCCACCCAGGTGCCTCTAGAATAAATTTTTAAAAACAAAGAATAAAAGAATAAAAATAAAGAATAAATTTGTGTTTTTTAAAGCCACTGTTCCTGATAATTCGTTACAGCAGCAAGAAGAAACTGATACAGTAGTCCTTTGTGAAAAGCTCCTTCATGTAACATAAAGCTCTTGAAATTCATCTGTGCTATTGAGCATAGTTTGATTGTTTCTTTTTAATGCTGAATGTATTCTATTGTATTGATAGAGCACAATATCTTTATCCATTCACTGGTTGATGGGCATTTGGGTTCTTTCCAGTTTGGGTGGCTAGGAAAATCCCAGGGTCCTGGGATTGAGCCCTGCTTCAGGCTCCCTGATCAGCAGGGGAGCCTGCGTCTCTCTCTGCCTGTGCTCCCCCTGCCTGTGCTCTCTCTCTCTGGTAAATGAATAAATAAAATATTCTTTTTAATTAAAAAAAACCTGCTATGAATATTTGCATGCAAGTTTTTTTTGTCAACGTATGTTTTCATCTCTCTTGCTTAAATACCTAGGAGTACAATTGTTGGAGTGTATGAGTATGTGTATCATTAACTTTATAAGACATGGCAAAACTTTTCCAAAGTGACCTCACCATTTTTCCAAAGTGGCTGCTCATCATTTGTTTTACAGATGAGCAAACAAGCTGGAGAAAGGGCAGAAACTTGCCCACGGTCACCAACTGAATTAGAGACATCAGCAGAACTAGAATCAAGGTCTACAGCTTCTCATCCTCAGCAGGGATCCTGCATGAGGCAGGCCTGCGGGCACGTCTCCCCATTTCTAGCTGGCTGGCTGCTTCTGCCCCTTCCTACCTCTTCTCCCCCTCATCCAGCGCCCCAGGAACTGGAAACCAGAGCATCTTCCAGTCCATTGCTGTCCCCATCCCAGGAGGTATGAACTACTGATGGGAGAGGCTTGGGGAATGGGCGTCACTAACAAGAACCCCCCCCTTTAGAATCTGAGGACACCTCCCTCTAGCAGTGACCTTTGTGCAGAATGTGAGGTAATTTTTGATGGTCTAGGGGCAGTGATCAAGTACTTCCAGGGCTTCATTACAAGCACTTTGTTTTTAACTTTGCTTCCAATCTAATTATGTCAATGAGAAAGCCTCCTTTGGTACTGATTTTTTTTTTTTAAGATTTTTTTTTTAATAGTAGGAAACTTTTTAAAAAATGATTTTATTTATTTATTTATTTGAGAGAGAGAGAGAGAGAGGGAGGATGAGAAAGAGAGAAAGAGAGCATGAGAGGAGAGAGGTCAGGGGAAGCAGCAGACTCCGAGCCCGATGAGGGACTTGATTCTGGGACTTCAGGATCATGACCTGAGCTGGAGGCAGTTGCTTAACCAACAGAGCCAACCAGGTGCCCCAAGATTTTTAAAAAAAAATATTTTATTTATTTATTTGACAGAGAGACAGCAAGAGGGGGAATACAAGCAGGGGGAGTGGGAGAGGGAGAGAAGCAGGCTCCCTGCAGAGCAGGGAGCCCAATGCAGGGTTCCATCGGGATCGTGACCCGAGCTGAAGGCATATGGTTAACAACTGAGCCACCCAGGCACTCCGGTATGTCTTTACAACTAATTCTGTTCATCTCTTTTTAGTGAACAAAGATTCTAGTTAGAATTTAATGGCAGGGATTTGTTCCCATTAAGCTTATTTTTATTGTGACCTTCTATTTAAGAGGAAGCATGCAAGTTTCCTATTATAACCATATTATAACAGTCTTCTCAAAATACATTTATTACAGTTTTAAAAATGAGGCTATTCCAAGAAAATATTTAGTTTTTTAAAAGTGCACACAACTCTTGCATATATGGTCAAATATTCTACCAGGGGTGTCAAAACCATTCGGTAGGAAAGAGGCAGGCTTTCAACATACAGCTGGGAAAATGGGAGGTCCACATGCAAAAAAAAAAAAAAAAAAAAAGAAAAGAAAAGAAAAAAAAGAAAGGAAAAAAAGATGAAACTGGACTTAACGTGAAAATTATCTAGAAGCCTGGCTGGCTCAGTCAGTGTGACCCTTTCTTGGGGTCCTGAGTTCAAGCCCCACATTGGGTGTAGAAATTACTTAAGTAAAAAAAAAAAAAAAAAATTTTTTTTTAAAGCAACAACACAAAGACCCAAACATTAAGTCTAAAACTGTAAAATTCTTAGAAGAAAACATGCAGGGAAAATCTTCATGACTTTGGATTTGGCAATGATTTCTAGGGTATGATGCCAAAGGCACAGGCAACAAAAGTAAACATAAATTGAACAATATAAAAATTAAATTTTCTGTGCATCAAAGGATACAATATATGAAGTGGTGGGTTATGGATTGCGGGAAAATATTCGCCAATCATATATCAGACTCGAGGGGCTACTTTATGGAATACGCAAAGAACACCCTACAACTCAATCACAGATATTTCTCTAAATAAGATATACACATGGCCAACAAGCACATGAAAAATACTCAACAACATTAATCATTAAGGAAATGCAAATCAAAACCACAATGAGATATCCCCTCACATTCAGCGTGGAGCCCCACGAATACAGGGACTCTCCAATCCCCTCACTGGCTTTTCCACCAAGATGCTACTCAAGCCTTGTCTTCAGTGCCTCCAGTGGCCCCGACCTCACTCCCAGTGGCAGGCACCCTGTTTCCTTTCCAACAAGCTCTCTTTTCTTTTCCTTCTTTCCTCCTTCCTTCCTTCCCTTTCTTTTTTAGATTTTATGTATCTATTTGACACAGAATGAGAGAGCACAAGCAGGAGAAGCAGGTAGAGGCAGAAGGAGAAGCCGGCTCCCCGCTGAACAAGGAACAAGTCGGGGCTCACTCCCAGAACCCTGGGATCGTGACCCCAGCTGAAGGCAAAGTTTTAACCAATTGAGCCACCCAGGCGCCCCCAAGCTTTTTTTTTTTTTTTTTTTTCCTATGGAAAACTTCCTCTGTAACGACCCACCCATTGCATGTCCACCTCAAACCCCAGTTCCTGGAACAAAAAAGGACAGACGGACACAATCCCAACCCCTTGTACAAATTAGGCTTTTGTAGACACATAAATGGTCTCCTCTCCAAATTAAACAGCCTCCAGCTTTTCCCCTGCTCAGTGTATCAAAAAGGTGTAAAAGCCATCTTTCTCTGCATGCGGCTCCAGGTCAACAGGTGTGGAATGCGAGCCCACGGCTTCCAGTCCCGAGGAGTTCATGGCAAAGTCCATCTCAAAGCACCTCCCTTCCAAAAAGAATTGCCTAAACCACCGCCCCCCTCACCCCCTCACCCCGCAATAGTCCCGACCTTTGCCACCGATAATGGCAGTCGTTAAAAATAATAGCACATCAGCTTCCGAACTTTGGCGAGTGGCCAGAATTTAACTATAGTTTTGTTTCCATTTTGTTTATTTTTAGGATTATTTTTTGATCGATGGCCAGGGAAACTGATTTTTCGTTTTCTGCTAAGGCTTCAGTTTCCATTTAATTTCATACGTAGAAAAAAGTCCGACTCATTTGAAGAATAAGTTAGGTCTCGGTAACACGGGTCGTTTTTATCCGTGGACGCCTAAGACCGTCCTTGCAGACCCGGAGTGGCCAGCTTACCTCATAGGTCTTGGCTGGCTTCCAAGCCACGTGGCACGGAAATAGCAACTACATCAAGTCCTTCCAGACGTTTTCTCGGAAGTCAGGATGGCCGAGCGGTCTAAGGCGCTGCGTTCAGGTCGCAGTCTCCCCTGGAGGCGTGGGTTCGAATCCCACTTCTGACAATTCCAAACTTTTTCTCTTTTTTTCGTTGCAACCTTAGAGGAGATTGCGTACGTTTGACAACTCTAAGAATGGACCTGCGGTATAGATCCGGGCTTTCTTTTTACAGTCTCAGGTGAAATAAATGTCATTACGAAGAAAGTGCCCGTCAAGAAGGAAATACTTGTTTTGTAAAGCGATTGAATAGAACTCTCCGAAGGTAAAGTATCACCTAGTAGATCTGTAACTGTTGGTGAAAAGCAAAACAGCTTTGTCAGGAGTGGGATTCGAACCCACGCCTCCAGGGGAGACTGCGACCTGAACGCAGCGCCTTAGACCGCTCGGCCATCCTGACTGTTGCAACACAGCTTTGCAAGCAAACCTCTTCGGAATAGCTCTAGTGTGCGCATGCGTAGCGAAGAGCCGCGTTGTGGGGAGGGCGGGGGCGGGCTTTGTTTCGCGCGGAGTGTTGGGAAGAACTAGAAAGACGCGCCCGCTCGAACGGGCGGGGCGAAATGGGACTGGGACCTACCGAGCGAGGTGACTGACGGCAGAGGGCGCGCGCGGCGCGCTGGAGAATCGGGGACTCTGACTCGCGGGCATGCGTGCCTTCGACGGGCACAGTTTATGCAGGCGTGCATTCATTTACAATTCAAGTCGGCTTCGAGACTGGCGTATCTGCCACACTTCCTGTGCATTTCCTGCACGAAGCCGTCAAACCCGCCTTCCCGCGCCGGCTGGGAGATCTCTGCTTTCGCCCGCACCAGTTGAAATCCGGATTTCCCAAGGTCTGATAGCACGCATCTCGCGTTCTCCCTGCGAACGTTTGCCGAAACGGCAACTTCCCATTAATATGTGTATTACAGCCATTTATTCAGGTTCGCGGTCACACCGCGTCCCGCAGCGACACAGCGGGATACGCGCTGTGTTCCTGACCGTGTCCCTAGAGCCCGAACCGGGTTTGGCTCGAAGTAGGCGCGCAGGGAATGTCTGTGGATTAATCCTTCCCTCGCCTCCCCCTTCCTGGATTCTGTCATGCGGTGATTCACGTTTCCTCCCCGGCCACCGCCCCTCGTCCCCACGCCCCGTCGCAGTGGGAAGCAGATCCCGACCCCCGCAGCACCTTCCGCCGGGCGCCTCCATAACCCCAGACTTGGGCATGTCCTCGGTTCCGCCTAGGGACCAAAAGACTTATGCGCCCCGAGGGCCCCTTTCTCCAGGGGATTTCCGGGAGGGAAAAGGGCACTTCCACCCTCCCAGGATGTCATACGCCCCCGTTGACCCGCTCCTCCTCCCCCCAGTCCCCAGGCCCTGAAGACGAAGTTCCTAAAGGCGGGCAGGAAGGGGTGGAGGTAGGGGGGACAGGAGACAGAGGTTCTGTCGAGGCGGGGCCCCTGACTGGCTGTGTACCCTGGGTCTGAAAGGTGACTGAGGGTGACTTCTGTGAGCTGACCCTGGACCCTCGACCCTGGACTCAGAGACAGGGGACAGACTCAGAGACTGTGAGTAGTGGAGTCACGCTTGTCCCGCAGTGCCCTCTGACTCACCAGAGACGGTGTCACAGAGCAGCCTCAGGCAGGGAGCATTCCCTACCAACCCGAGCTCAGGACCCTTTCCGGCCCTTAGGGCTTAGGATGCCAAGGGGTGGTCCGACTTCTCAGGTATGCAGAGGTCCTGATTCTTTAACGGGTGATGAACCTCCCCATTCCCTTTCCTTTTCACAAATACCCCCTCTTCACTGAGTGTCAGAATTTATTTCTTCGGGTTCAGCAAGGACCTCTTTTGCGTCTTCTCCTGAAATACAAATTGCCCTGGACACTGGAAAGGGCATCCACAAACATTTAGGGAACACTTGCTATGTGCCAGACACTCTTCTAGATGCTGTTAAGAAACAGAATTTCTGTCCTCACGATACATTCAAGCATGGGGTGAAGGGAAAGAGAGAAGACAGAGGTGAATGGCAAAATGTCAAAGAAGGTCAGGTGCTGATCCTTGCAGGACAGAGGATGTGTTAGGAAACTTGCAACCAGGTATCCTATAAGGTAGCCAGCAATCCTGTCTGGGGCACCATTTCTGGCCATCTGATTTGATAGGGCTTTTCATGACTTCTACATACAAATGAATCTTGTCCATAGCAATGTAAGTGGATTTTGTTGCGGTGGAATGCAATTAATGAGTGCCTCCTGGATACTGACTATTTTCCCCATCTACTTATAAATTCATTTCATCATTCCTGATTGCCAATATGCATGTGTCTTTAAAGATTTATTTATTAGAGTGAGGAGAAGGGATAGAGGGTGACAGAGATAATCCTAACCAGACATCCCTCCAGCTCAGAGCCCTAGGCAGGGCTTGATCCCAGGATCCTGATATTATGACCTGAGCTGAAATACAAAGTTGGAGGCTCAACTGACTGAGCCACCTGAGCACCCGATACATGTATCTTTGATTTCTCCTTAGAACAAGTTGTAATGGGGCACCTGGGTGGCGCAGTGGGTTAAAGCCTCTGCTTGGGTCATGATCCTGGGGTCTTGAGATGGAGCCCCGTGTTGGGCTCTCTGCTCTGCTTCCCCCTCTCTCTCTGTGCCTGCCTCTCTGCCTACTTGTGATCTCTGTCTGTCAAATAAATAAATAAAATTAAAAACAACAACAACAACAAGTTGTAATATCTTACTGGTTTCGTCAAAATTAATGAATTGCAAGAAATCTTTGACTTGTATTCATTGTATACTTTTATGAGAATCGTGATTTTACCCTAAAAAACAATCTCCTTTAACCATGATCAAGAAAGACTAGAAGCTCTCATAGGAAGCGTGGTAAGGGAGGGCCTCTCTGAGGAGGTGATGCTGAATTTGAAAGGGAGAAACTAGATCAAAGCTGGTGGCATTCTTCATGAAAGGCATAGCCAATGCAAAGGTCCTGAGGCAGGGAGGAGTGTGGTCTGTTGGAGGGACAGCAAGCTGGTGGGACAAGGGTAAGGATGTAAGAGGCTGAAGTTTATGTCTCTCAGGGCTGGGATGCCAGGGAGGGGAATTTGGATTTTCTACTCTGTGTGATGGTGTCACTGGAGTGCTTTCAGCAGGGCAGTGATCCTAACTGGATCCTTTGAAAACGATCCCTTTGGCTGCTGCGTGAAGGGGGGATGTGAGAAGCCAAGAGAAAAATCAGAGCCCCGGGAAAGGCCATGAGAGATGAGGTGGCTAGACCAGGGTAGTGAAGACTGCAAAAGGTGGCTGAATTCAAGATTCAAGGTGTGTTCTGGTGGTAAAAAGAACTAGTCTTGCTGGCTGGCTGGTATGCTTGCTGGGGTGCAGATGTGGAGAGACGGGACACAGGATGGGACAGAAAGTCACTAAGGCCATGGCGGGATCAGGTTACCAGATACAACTTTTCTTTAAGGCAAGTGCATCAGACAGGCGCTGCTAGCTCCCCACTCCTGCCCCATTGCAGGAAGCTCAGACTCAGACAGTCTGAATGACTTGCCAGGGTCCTCTGGAAGCTCCAGAAGCCTCTGGAACAACCCCCACCCTGCCACGCCTTATACCACGAACCTTTCTGACTGTGTATCATTTTGGAGATGGAGTCCAAGTCAGCCCCTTTCTGCCTGCTGCCCTCGGGCCTGGCTGGGAGCAAGTGCTCACTGGAGGGGGATCAGTGCTGGAGCTCTGCTCAGCCCTGTCTTCCAGGTTTGGGTGGATGGTCAGCTGTCCTCCCTCCACACTTTTATTTATTTATTTATTTTTTGGTAAATATTTTATTTATTTATTTGACACAGAGAGAGATCACAAGTAGGCAGAGAGGCAGGGAGAGAAAGAGGGGGAAGCAGGCTCCCTGCAGAGCAGAGAGACTGATGCGGGGTTCTATCCCAGGACCCTGAGACCATGACCTGAGCCAAAGGCAGAGGCTTTAACCCACGGAGCCACCCAGGCGCCCCCCTCCACACTTTTAAGGTTCCAGACTCCTGGCCTGGAGGAAGGCTTTTAGGATCCTATTCCAGCCTCAGGCCCCCAAGACCAAAAAAAGGGAAAGGAGGAATCCTGTTTATCTCATTTTCCCTGCTTATCAGCAGCCTAGATATCAACAGTGGACAGTAGAGGGACAGGCCTCACCCAGTCCCCACTGTAGGCCTTTGTCCAGCCTGAAAGAGGAAAGTCCCCTGAGCTCAGCCTGGGAAGTCCACCAGCATCTGGGGATGCCCCAGCCTGGCTCTTCCTGTGCTCGGCCCCAGTTAGTGTGGATGGAATTAGCGGCCAGTTGGCAAGCCGGTGCTCAGCCAGCCGAGGGGGCCCGCAAGGGGGATCCTAGCATCCCTGTGACCTTGGCACACATCACCACCTCTGCCTGGGATAAGAGTGGCAGGAAACCGAGTTTTATGAATGCTTTTTTTACACCCATTCACTTGATGTTCCTAACAGTACCACAACATAGGTTGTCACGGCTCCTCTTTCACAGAGAAGCACAATGAGGCTCAAAGAGGCCAAGTAACTTACCCAGATTTGCCCAGCAGATAACTAGAGCCTGATTTGTCTGGCTCAGTACCCCTTCTGGACTACTACTGGGGGCCTAGAACTGTGATAGGTGCTTTTCTTTACATTGTGTTCTTTAACAACAACAAAACCCAAATACCCTAATGAAGGTTGCCAAATGGCCAGTGAGACTTTGGGATGTTATTTTTACTCCTGTTTTTATTCTTGGAGGAGACTTAAAAGAAAGGGTAGGTTTTTCCCAGCAAACCAGGCCAAGCAGAATGACCAAGTATTTGTGTTGAGGCTCTGGTTTCCTTGGCAAAGTTTGGGGGACAGAAATCATCAGGCGCCACCAGCAAAGCCCTGCCAAGGCCCTGGTTTGGGCAGAGTGGGGAGCCCAGGGGTGAAGGGGATGATGCAGGCGTGGATCACTGATGGGATGGGAACGGCTCGGTCCACCCAAGTCCAGCCTTGGCAGAGACAGAGGTAGATGGCCCGGTTTCCCGATTTTGAATGGGTCAGGTGGACAGTGGTGACCAGAATGGACCAAAGGCCAGGAGCTTACTTCCAAGTCCTCTGGATCACTTATCATGCCTCTAGAGCCTCTGGTCGCCCTACAAAGAGAACCCTAGGAATGGGGCAGACCCTGTAGCTCACCACTCTGATAAGCAAGGGGGCACAGAGCCTATTTTAATCCGAGTGCATCAGCATGTGGCTTCTGAAACCACTCTGCTGTTTGCTAGCTGTGTGACTGTAGAGGAATTCCTTAGCTTCCTCAGTTCCCTAGCTGTAAAATGGATTTAGGAATAGTGTCTGCCTCAAAGCGTTGTTGTAAAGATGAAAGAGTTAATGCACACCAAGTAGGTAGAGTGCTGGCAGAGAATTATGCCTTAGCCTAGAAAACATAAAGCCCTATGCTGTCTCTGGCCCATGGTGGATACTGTGGGGCAAGTTTTCAGCTGTCAAACTGACTTTGCAGAAAGAGTGTCCATAGTGCCATCCCCTCGATCCCACAACCACAGCAGACCCCAACCAACTGCCCCATTAGAGCTAGCCTGGCTCACATCTCTAACCTCGCCTCCCATATCCTGCCCTCTACCCCCATCTGTTTCTCCAGTGCAAAAAGCCTGTTCCTTCCTGGGGCCCTGGCACTGGTATTCCCTCTGTGGAGCCATTCCCCCCCACCTGCAGCTTATGTAGGACTGGTTCCTTTTATCGCTCCCCTGTAGGCTCGGACGTCTCCGCTAAGTTGGCCCCTCGTCTTACCTCCCGTTCGCTCTGGCTGGCCTCCTCCTTGCAGGTGCGAAGCCCCTGGGCTCATTGCTGGCTTCTTTGCTCATCGTGCCTCTCTCCTACTAGGCTCTGTGCTTGGTAAAGGCAGGAGTCTTGGCCATTTTGCTCACCAGTTCCTCCCAGCAGGTAGCTCAGTGCCTTTCACACAGCAGGAGCTGCCGTATTGCAGGAGTGGATGAACAGATGGATGGTTGGGTGGATGGACGGATGGACAAGTAAATTCCCTGGGTTTTCTGTCCTTCAAGGGTGGAATTCAGGAAGCCTCCCCAGGTGTGGCCCCCATGACCCCTTGTGTTCCCCTCTTTGTCTCTGACCCTCATGCTCATCCCTTTGCATGGGTACATCAGCTCCTTGTGCCCATCTGGTGCTTAGGCACCTCCAGATCCCCTCACAGGCCCGATCTGCTCTGCTTCTTTCAGCTAAAAGGCTTTTGATTTCTACTTGAGGCCTTTTTAGCCCAGGGCTTCCTCTCCAGCAGGCTGACTGCTTAGAGCAAGGGGACAGGGTGAGGCGCTGGCTGAGGGTTAGAACCCTGGCTGGTCTCCTGGCACACTCCCTCTGCCCACATCCGTGTGATGGAGTAGGCTTCTGCCCTACTAGTTGGTTAGCAGACTGCGCTGCATGCCTACCACCACCGTGGCCCCCTCCTCACTCCTGACTCCCCAGAGTCCCCCAACGCCTGGCCTGCTGCCACGCAAATACTGTTGTCAGTCCTCATTGGCAGGTGCCACACTAGTCGTTAAATATTTTAAACGTATCCACAGGACTACATTATGGCTTTCCTGTTCTGCCTGATACCCCAGTACTCTTTGGGAGCCCCCTTTGGATTCAGTCCAGTCCTGACTCTGGCTGCCTCCCCCTCCCGTTGCTCATCCCTCCACCTCTCCACTCCAGTCTTCTGGTACCAACCTGGATCTAGCTGTGCCTGAAGCCATCCATCCCTGGTCTTTTCACATAAGACAATGTAATGCAAACTTCCACCACATGTAACCCAAATAAATACAGCCTAGATCTCTTCCGCCAACATGGAAGTCACAAGGGGTCTATTGAGGATTTGAAATGTGGCTGCAGTGAATTGAGATGGGTCATAAACGTAATATACAAACTGGATTTCAAACAAAGTAGGACAATAAATGGAAACTATTTTATTATTAATTTATAATACCAATGACATGTCAAAGAGGTCATATTTTGGCTAGATCATATTTTGGCTATGTTGCGTTAAATAAAAAATATTATTAGGATTGATTTCAGCTGTTTCTATTTCCTTTTTCAGCATTGCTCCTAGGAAAATCTACTTATGTTTGTGGCTTGTGTTATCTTTCTATCAGACAGTGCTGGGCTCCTGGCTGATCAACAAAACATCGGGAAGCAGGAGATCAGAGCCTATCCAACGAAACTAGGCAGCACCCTGGGAAAAACTCCAACAATGCCAGAGAAGGAAGGCAAAAGAGGACAGTTCTGATCTACAGGGCTGGAGAGGAAGGGCATCGCAGGTAGGGGGCACCTCGTGAGCAAAGGCCTGGGAGTGGGACTCAGACAAGATGGGCCTGAGAACCAAAGGTGGCATAGAGGAGACTCGAGGGTTAAGATGGGCCACTGATTCCTCCAGGGAAGCTGGGGGAAGGAGGAGTTCTTGGGGATGGTGTGGGACAAAGGGACAAGTATTTCACTTGCCCTTCAGCCTCCATACATTTTCTGTATGTATCACGAGGACCCAGGGCTGGGGTAACCATCTCCCTAGCTGTGTAGAATCGGTTCTGGTTCCCGAAATGCTGGAACCCACAATTGCAGGCTATGTCCGATGCCCACGCCCATCAAAATGGGGCTTCTGAGGCAGGAAAGAAGAGCCCCAATTCTGGGCACAGACAGGAATCAGCGGCTACAGGCCTTTCACACCAGTGTGGAGCCAGTCAGAGCTCTCACGTTTCCTCCAGAAATTCTTTCATCTTCAAATAGCTGCGGATTTTCCTCTGAACTTTTGTTATGCCTACCAATTTCTGTTTTATCTAGGAAACAGAACACTGTTTTTTTTTGTTTCTGTTTCCTGCAGTGCCTTTTTATGGCCACTGGGATCCAGATTCTAGGAGAAATACTCATGTCCTAGGGACCTCAACAGAGGGTAAGGATATGCCAGCAGGGGCCTGGGAGGTGACAGTGGACCCTTGGAGTCCCAGGAGTCCTTGCTGAGTCATACAAAATCAGGGTGCCCATGCCCCAGCCAGAGCCTCTCCGGGGTAGCAATGCTCCCCAAATTTACTACTTCTGCAGTGCAAAAGAAAGAAACCTTGAGGGGACACCTGAGTGGCTCTGCCTTTGGCTCGGGTCATGATGCCGGGGTCCTGGGATCGAGCCCCACATCGGGGTCTCTGCTCAGTGGGGAGCCTGCATCTTCCTCTCTCTCTCTGCCTGCCTCTCTACCTACTTGCGATCTCTGTCAAATAATTAAAATAAATATTTAAAAAAAAAAGAAAGAAAGAAACCATGAAAATGACTTTTCCCTCTTAAAAAAAAGACCATTACTGACTCCTCTTATGTTCTCCAAAGGTTTCAGCAGATACAGGAGTGAGTGTCTTGGTTTATCAAGCTCCTCATAAAAATGAGGCAGAATCTGATGCAGTAGTTTTCTAGGTCACACAGCCTGAAAAAGATCCATTGCCTTCTCCTGGCCCTCAGCTCCCCACTGGCTGCCCTCTCCCCCAGGGAAGCTGCTCCCAGCCAAGTCAGGTTCCCCATCTGCACTAGAAGTGCAGCAGCCCCCCAGGATGGTGTGTGGTTCCCTGTAAGAGTGTGTGTGTGTGTGTGTGTGTGTGTGTGTGTGCGCGCGTGCGCGCCTGAACCTCAGACCACATATGCCCCCACTGGACCCCACACTCCCTGTGGGCAGGGCCTGCCTGGGCCCTTCATCCCCCACTGATCCCCAGCACCTGGCATCTTCTAGGCACCCTGGAAATATTTATTTATTTAAAAGATCTTATTTATTTAATTGAGAGAGAGAGCGAGAGAGAGCATAAGCAGGGAGGAGAGGGAGAAGCAGGCTTCCCGCTGAGCAAGGAACCCCATGTGGGACATGATCCGAGGACCCCAGGATCATGACCCAAGCTGAAGGCAGACGCATAAGTGACTGAGCCACCGAGGTGCCCCTGGAAATAGTAATTGAGCAAATGCATGGGTAAATCCTACGTTCAGAGTCTTTCTCGCCAGATATTCACCACACCCCCATTAAGGACCTCAGTCCCTATGTTCCAACCCCCGAGATGACATTTTAGAGGAGTCGATTCTTTCCTAAGGTCTGGCCGTGGGAGAGAAGACATTTCCTTTCTCTACCTAATCAGTGCCCAGATCGAGTGGCCACTCTGTGCCAGCCCTAAGGGCCCCAGATAGGTGTGGGGGCAAGAGTGTATGTTTCCATGAAGTCTCCCAACGTGCCTGCTGTGTTAAGGAGGTACATTTATAGGGAGCCTCAAATTAGACCGAGCATGCAGCTCTCTATCCTCTGAGAACTCTTGGGGGAAACTGAGGCAAGGGATTTGGAAACATCCTGTGAAGCCAGCTGCTGGAGAAGACAAAGGTCACTGGGGTTGGGCTTCTACCTCCGGGCTCAGATTTGTCTTTCAGCCAGGGTCCCATTCAAGATATCTGTGCCCATAACCCACAGGAGGCGGGAGCCACGAACCATGTGGTTCTTCACCACAACTGCATGAGGCACCAAGGCTGTGGGGTGAGAGCAGGAGCCACAGAATCTTGGCCAGAAGGGGAAGGTCATAGAGGGATGGGTGCCCAGCTCTGGCTGCAGACAGGTGGCACCCACTGATGCAAGATCTGACTTAGGAAACAAGTGGAATTCGATTGGGCAGAAGAAGGCAGGACCCCTGCAGACAGCTCGGTCAAGAAGGGGATGTGGCTGCTCTAGGACGGGCTTGAAGACGGGGATGGGCCAGCATCTGAGTCTGTGGGTGTGTGCAAGTGTGTGTCTCTGGGAGTGAGAGTGTGTGTGTGAGTGTGTTTAAGCACATCGCACACAGCTGATTAAGTGTGTGTGAGTGTGCATGCTGGTTTAGAGATGGATGTGTGTCTTTGAGGGTGAGGGCACCCTGCTGGCCAGTGTGGGTATGGGGGGCATTTTCGGTGGCTGGCTTAGTGGCTGTGTGTGTGTGTTGTATGCAGGCGTGAGGATTTGCCTGTCTGTGTGGGACAGGGATGGAGCAACAAAGCACTCTGAACTTGGGATGGAGCCATTCAGGGCTTATACCTCTGACAGACTCTTGGGCATTTGTAGACTTGAGGGCAGGAGAGTCAAGGTCAAGTCCCAACTTGGCCACTTCTCAGCTGTGTGGCCTTAATAGTTTCTTCTTTTCAAAATTCCATGTTCTCATCTATAGGATGGGATGGATCATTACCCTTACTGCCTCCCGGGGCTAACTGACAGACAGCTTTGGGAGGATGCCAAGAAACCGGGCACCTCAGTTCACTCTGGGGAGAAAGAATGAGAAAGGAGTTCCCATTCTCGGTGGTGTTGGAATTTCTAACCATGAGCATGTATTCCTTTTATCATAAAAAAGATGTTAGAAAAAGGCATTTGTGCTCTGGAAACCCTCACTGCCTTTCTCTGCGCGACTGGGGAGATGCTTGTGGTTTTGAGGACAGATGACGGAGGTGGCCAAGCAGGGCATAAAGTTCTTTTTTTTTTTTTTTTTTTTTTTTACCAGGGGACAGGCCCTGAGGGTGGGCAGGCTCTTCTGGGTGGCTTCCCTCTCCCCAGGAGTCATCTGGGGATGTCAGCCTCTAACTTATGGTAGACAGGGAAGCTGCTTCCAGGAGGCCCTCTGGCTTGCCTTCCTGGCCAAGGAGAATTGGGACCAACCCCAGTCACCCGCTAGAACAGGTCCTACAGAGATGCAAGGGGTTACATGAAATGGAAACTGTTCACATGCTTATTTTTCCTTTCTTTTCCTTCCTTTTATTGTTGTTTTTGTTTTTAGTCATCTGGCACCCCCCCCCCAACACACCAATGAATCACAAAAAAGCTATTATCAGAGATTAACTCTGGTCTGGGAGAGAGCTTTCACTTTCCTTTTTGTGCCTTTCTTAATAAGGATTGAATTTTCCAAGTGTGTATGTTTTTTCTTTCTGTCTCTGACTCCTCTTCCTGCAAACACCAGGAAGTCTCTGGCCAGAGATTCCTGCCCTTTGAGGGTTTTCTTCTTTGAATCCCAGTGTGTTAAAAGGAAATTAAAACCTTAGTCACTCTTATATCATTTAAAAAATACAAAAATGCTGAATTTCAATACTTTAGACATTTTTACGTTATATATATATTTAAAAATTTTAGCAGGCGCTACACATACGTAATGTAAGAATTTGAAAAACTCCAACATCCTTTCCTGATTAAAAAGAAAAAAACCAAAACAACTCAACAAACTAAGAATAGAAGGGAACTTCCTCAACTTGATAAAGGGCATCTTGAAAAACCCACAGCCAACACCATACTTAATAGCAAAAGACTAGATGCCTTCCCCCTCTGATCAGAAATGAGACAAGGATTTCTGCTCTGCTCTCCTTTAGTCAACATTTTGTTGGAGGTTATAGCCAGGAAATAAGTAAAAAAGAGAAGTAAAAGGCATCCAGACTGGAAAGGAAGAAGTAAATTGTCCCTACTTGTAGATGACATGATGTTTTTTTAATTTTTTATTGATGACATGGTTTTATACACAGAATAGTTTCAGGGAATTAGCAACAAACAAACAAACAACCCTCACTAGAAACCCCACTAGAAACAAACGTAGTGCTATAGGTTGAGGAAAGGTCAATATATAACGACCAGCTATATTCCCGTATACCACTCACGAGCAAGCCAATAATAAAAATGAGGAAAACAATTCCTTTTAGAACAGTACCCAAAAGAATAAGATACTTTGTAATAAATTTAACAAATGCAGTGAGAAAAAGTTTTGCACAGTGACAATTTTAAGTTGTTGCCAAGAGAAATTAAAGAGATCTAAATAAACAGACAGACATTCCATGTCTCTGGATTGGAAGATTCATTTTCTTCTTTTCCTCCATTCTTCTTTTCTTGTGGGGGGAGGAACAGAGGGGGAAAGACTCCACACCCAGCAGGGTGCCCAACTCCGCTCCATCTCACAAACCTGAGATCGTGACCTGAGCCAAAAACGGGTCAGAAGCTTACCTATCTGAGCCACCCAAGTACCCCTGGGAGACTCATTTTCTTTTTTCTTTTCTTTCCCCTGCCCCCCCCCACCTTGAACTTTTAGGAGAAAATCTCTGTGACCTTGGGTTAGGTAAAGGTTTCTTAGATATGACAGCAAAAGAACAATCCATAAAATTAAAAAATTAACAAATTGATTTCATCAAAATTTAAAACTTTATGAGTCTCACCGTTAAGGAAATCTAATCACTAGGGGCGCCTGGGTGGCTCAGTTATTAAGCGTCTGCCTTCTGCTCCTGTCATGATCCCAGGGTCCTGGGATCAAGCCCCACATGGGGCTCTCTGCTCAGGGGGAAGCCTGCTTCTCCTTCTCCCACTCCCCCTACCTGTGTTCCCTCTCTTGCGATGCCTCTTTTGGTCAAATAAGTAAGTAAAATCTTGAAAAAATTAAAAAAGAAAATCTAATCACTAAAAGTGAATATTCCTAATTTATGCATGTGATTAAAGACACAGAGAACACTTTGTAGAATGCTCACTACTCAGAAAGAAGACAAATAATCCAATTCAAAAATAGGCAAAATTGGGGTGTCTGGCTGGCTGACTTGGTGGAGCATGTAGCTCTTGATCTTGGAGTTGTGGGCTTGAGTCCCATGCTGGGTGTAGAGATTACTTAAAAGTAAACTCTTTAAAAATGGGCAAAATAAGCGAATAGATATTGCCCTAAGAAGCTGTATAAACATCCAGGAAGCATATGATAAGGTGTTCAACATCTTTAGTCATTAGTGAGATATAAACCACAATGAAATACCAATTCATACCACAAGAATTACTACAATAAAAAAGGATAATACTAAGTATTAACAAGGATGAACCTAGAATCCTCATAAACTGATGATGGAAATGCAAAATGGTACATCCTATTTGGAGAAGTTTGGCAAGTTTCCTAAGAAGTCAAATATAAGTTTTCTATATAACCCTAGGAATATTTATCAAAGAGAAATAAAAACATAGGTCTACACAGAGACTTACATATAAATGTTTAGAGCGGCATTATTCATGATAGCCAAAGAGTGGATTCATAATAGCCAAACGTCCGTGGATGGATGAATGAATAAACAAAATGTAGGACATACATACAAACAAAAACACTACGCTAACTGAAAATCGACAAAAACAAAGGACCACATATTGGATGATTCCATGTCTATGAATTTTCCAAAAAAAGACAAAGCCGTAGAGACAGTAATTAGTTTAGCGGTTGTCTGGGGTTGAAGAAAGAGAAAGGGATGTGATGGCAAATCAGCATGAGGGCTCTTTCTAATGGAATGTTCTAAAATGTAATTGTGGTCATGGTTGCGCAACTCCTCACATTTACTAAAAACCATTGCATTGTACACTTCGGAGAACAAAACAACAATGATAACAAAAGAATGTACAATTTATTTATCCATTCTACTGTTGATAAACATTTGGGTAGTTTCCAGTTTGGAACAATTATAATTCTGCTAATGTGGACATTCTTGTATATGTCACTTGGTAGACATAGGTACACATTTCTCTTAGGCATGTATCTAACAGTAGAATTCTGGATCACAGGGTATGACTACACTCACCTTTAGTAACTACTGCCGAGGAATTCTCCCTAGTTTTCTCCAAGTTACTCTCCATCAGCAGTGTATGAACTTTCTCATTACTCTACATCCTTGCTGACAACTAGGATTGTCTGTCATTTTCTTGTCAGTCATTTTGATGGGTTTGTAGTGGGTACCTCATTCTGGTTTTAATCTGCATATCCCTGGTGACTAATAAAATTGAAAGTCATTTCAAATTTTCTTTGATTGTGTTTCTGACCACTTGGAAATCCTCCTTGGGAAATTCTGGTTCAAGCATTACTGCCCTTTTTCCCCTCCTTAAGTAGTCTGTCATTTTCTTATTGGGTTTCAGAGGAGTTCTTTATATATTCTAGATAAAAACTTTAAATCCCACTTTTTGACTTTTCACCATTTTAACAGCGTTTTCTGGTGAACACAAATTTTAGTTTTAGTGTAGTCTAACTAATCAGGTTTTTTCCCTTTATGGTTTATACTTTTTTTTTTTAATATTTATTTAAGATTTATTTCAGGTAGAGCAAGAGAGAGAGAGAGAATGAGACCTCACGCACAAGCAGGGGAAGCAGTAGGCAGAGGGAGAAGCAGGCTCTCCATTGAGCAGGCAGCCTGATGTAGGGCTTCATCCCAGGACCCTGGCATCATGACCTGAGCTGAAGGCAGACTGAGCCACTCAGCTGCCCCTATGGTTAATACTTTTTAATATCCCCAGTCAAGAGGTTGTCTCCTAGTTCAAGACCACGGAGATATTACCTGTTTTCTTCTAAAATACTTACAGTTTTCTCACATTCAGATCAACAATCAATCTGAAATTGACTTTACATATGGTTTGAGGCAGGGGATCCATATTTTTTTTTCCCATTTGGATCATTGATTGATACAATACTTTTTTTTTTTTTTTTAAGCACAACAGTTTTGTTTGTTTGTTTTTTATTTGGCAGACAGAGATCACAAGTAGGCAGAGAGAGAGGGGGAAGCAGACTCCCTGGTGAGGAGAGAGACTTGATCCCAGGCCCCTGGGATCACAACCTGAGCCAAAGGCAGAGGCTTTAACCCACTGAGCCACCCAGGTGCTCCAAAGCTTAACAGTTTTAAAATAAGTCTTGACTCTGATGGGTAAGTCCTCCAGGTTTGTTTTTCTTCCTCAAATTGCTTTGGTCATTTTAGGTCTTCTGCCTCTCCATATAAATTTTAGAGTCTTTTTAAAAAATTTTATTTATTTATTTGATAAACAGAGATTACAAGTAGTCAGAGAGGCAGGCAGATAGAGAGGAGGAAGGAGGTTCCCTGCTGAGCAGAGAGCCCGATGCAGGGTGATCCTAGAACCCTGACACCATGACCTGAGGCAGAGGCTTTAACCCACTGAGCCACCCAGGTGCCCCAAATTTTAGAGTCTTAATGTAGTAAAAACCATCTTGTGATTTTTGACTGGAATTACATTAAATCTATAGACCAATGTGAATAAGTCAGAAGTAGACTTCTTTACAATTTTGAACTTCCAGTCCGTGATCATGGTATATTCCTCCATTCATTTAACTTTTCTTTAATTAATTTTCTTTAATTTTAGTTTTAAATTTCTTTAATTTTATTTCATTCAGTGTGGGGCGACTGGGTGGCTCAGTCTTGTTGGGCTTCTGACTTTTGATTTTGGCTCAGGTCATGACCTCAGGGTTGTGAGATTGGGCCTTGTGTTGGGTTCTGCTCTCAGCAGGAGACTGCTAGAAATTCTCTCTCCCTCTGTGCCCCCTCCTCCAGTAAATAAATAAATAAATAAATAAATCCTAAAAGGAAACAAAACGTTTGGTGGTTTTCAGCATTGAGGTCTTGCATAACTTTGATTAGATTTATTTCTAAGTTTTGGGGGAGGGTATGTGTTATGGTGAGTGCTGTGAATTGTGTAAGACTGATGAATCACAGACCTGTATCCATGAAGCAAATAATACGTTATATGTTAATTTAAAACTTTTTATTTCTAGGGGCGCCTGGGTGGCTCAGTGGGTTAAGCCTCTGCCTTCGGCTCAGGTCATGATCCCAGGGTCGTTGGATCGAGCCCCGTGTCAGGCTCTCTGCTCAGCAGGGAGCCTGCTTCCTCCCTCTCTCTCTGCCTGCTTCTGATCTGTCTGTCAAAATAATAAATAAAATCCTTTAAAAAAAAAAACTTTTTATTTCTAAGTTTTTAAAAAGACAGATGTAGGGAAAGCTCTTCTCTGGAAGGAGGTGTGTTGAAGTGTTAGCTCTGTCCGCAAACCCCACTGTGCTTCTGACAGGAAGAGAGTGGCACGGAAACCAAGGCCTCCTGAGGGAAGGCTGGGAGTAGGGCCCATGCGCCAGGAGGGATGTGAGGTGGTGAGAGCCACGGCTGACCTAGGGAGACTGCAGCAGCTCCAGAGAAAGATCCAGACCCAGGGAGAAGCTAAGTCACCTAGATGGCAGAGCATCTGGCGTAGGAAGCTGGAGGTTGCGTTCCTGAGGGCAGGGGACCCCCCCCCAACAATGGGATTGTTGGGGCAGTCCCATTCATCTCCTTAAGTACTGTTTCCTGTGTGTCCTTAAGGCATGTCCCCGTCCCAGAAGTCATGAGCACATCCTGTTCCTCAAAGCTGCCGGGTCTGATGGAGATCTTCCACTGACCCTTGAGTCAACTGGAGAAGGGGGCTGCCTCTTTCGGCTCCAAACCGCCGCATGGTCAAGGTGGGGTGGCAACTGGAGACCCTCTGCTGTCCCCAGACCAGGGGAGGGGACTGAGCTGCTCAAGGGTGCCCTGGTGCCCCTCTGCCCTTGCCCATTCTTCCCCACCCCAGCTGTTTGTGGGAATTCCATGTCTCTGCCTGGGAGGTCCAGGCAAATTCTTTCTGTGTTATAGATGGCCGTAAGTCTGTGACTTCCTCCAACCGACCTGTCCTGCAAGAGTCTTCCGGAGCCCTTAGGCAAGAGGGCCACTGCATGCCTTGGGGTGGTGGCGTCTGTCTGCTCCATCCATTCCTATATCCCCACCTTCCTTAGAGAATTTCTTCTGTCTTGTCCTTAACCCCTGAGGTGGGACCCCAATCCTGCAGCCGGGGTTTTCCAGAAGCTCCACTAGCCCTATTCCCAGCATCTTCCCCTCTCCACGCCCCCCTTCAGGGTTCTTGAACAATGGGCGAGAGTGGGGGAAGGTTTCATGGAGCCCCAAAGGAGCAAGATAGAGGCGAGCTCAGAGGAAAGAGCACTGGACTTCACGGACATCGTCCCTGTGAAAGCAGCAGGTGATAACTCGGCCTGGCTCTCTGTTATGTGGATTGACTTATTTAATCTTCACAGAACTCCTTTGGGGTGGGTACTCTTGTTTTCCCTGTTTTGCAGAGAAGGAAATAGGCACCAACGGGTTAGGCTGCTTGCCAAGGTCCACAGCTGTAAGTGATAGAGCCAGTCAAACCCAAGGGGTTTGACTCCAGAATGTGGGCTCTCGACTCGTATAATCTGCTGCTTCTTCCAGCCCTTGGGACCTCTGAGCTCTTGGTCATGCTGTTCTCTCCTACTGGAATGCCCTTCCTCCCTCCTCCACCTCCCAAAATGCACCCCTCCAGACCTAGCTCAGTGCTTCCCCTCGAGCCAGGCAGAGCTCCAAGCATCCTCCTCAAGACCACCAGGCTGCCCCTTCTTTCCACTGTGGCGTGGACACGCCATGTTGGCTTTGCCCAGTTATGACATCGCTCCACAGTGAGCCATGAACATTTCCAGGCAGGCCCTGGGCCCTGTCCACTGTGGTGTCCCAGCCTCCAGCACGTAGCAGCAGACCCATCCAAGAGCTGTTCAGTGTCCCAGACGAGGCTCGCCTCAGCTTCTGCCTTTCTGGCTCCTGTGGGATTTTGGATAAGTCCATGGGACTTGGGATAAATCACTCCTCCTCTCTCACCTCAGAACCATCTCCGTGGTTCCCAGGACTGAGCTTTTTTCTCTAATTGTTCCTCAGCTCCTGAAAGCCCCATCTCTCCCTGCCAGGGAAATCACCTGAGGACTTTCCCTCCACAGACCATTCTTTGGGAGAGAGATGGGAGCTGCTCGTTGGGCCAGTCCTGACGTTCTGGAACTTGGAATGTCCTGGAGGAATGTCTGAGTCACCTTCCTGTCTGAGGAAAGCATTTGGCTGCTCTCCCTGGGGTGATGAAGGGCCAGGAAAGGTCCTGAGTCCTCTGTCCAAGCTCTACTCTTCTTGCCCAGGCCTCAGCTGGAGGGTCATCTAGTAACAGCAACTTACTGATAAATTGCTACGAAGTAGGGGCACCTGGGTGGCTCGCTTGGGCAGGCATCTGACTCTCAGTTTCAGCGCAGGTTGTGATCTCAGGGTTGTGAGACTGAGCTTCGGGTTGTGCTCCTCGCTCAGTGGGGAGTCTGCTTGAGTTTCTCTCCCTCTGCCTCCCAACCACTCGCACACTCTCTAGCACTAAAATAAATAAATATTTTAAAAAATAATAATTGTAAATAATAATAATAATTATTATTATGAAGTATTGTATACTACCTCTTCCCGACCCATTCCCAGCTCTGCGCATTTCTGAGCCAGAGAAGCTGGGCAGCAGGACAGTTAGGACCATAGGTTGGGGTCGGGTCACAGCTCCAGCTCCAGGGCTGCTATTCCTTCCCCTCTCCAAGCCTCAGTTTCCCCATCTGTAAAATGGGACAAGAGGGCCTTTCCTCCTGGATCGCTGTGAAGAACCCAGAGATGAGATCTGCGAGCAGCTTCGGTGCAAAGAGTAGGTGTTCTATTTTTTCTTTTAAAGATTTTATTTATTTATTTATTTATTTATTTTTTAAAGATTTTATTTATTTATCTGACAGAGAGAGATCACAAGCAGGCAGAGAGGCAGGCAGAGAGAGAGGAGGAAGCAGGCTCCCCGCTGAGCAGAGAGCCCGATGCGGGGCTCGATCCCAGGACCCTGAGATCATGACCCGAGCCGAAGGCAGAGGCTCAACCCACTGAGCCACCCAGGCGCCCCTAAAGATTTTATTTAGAGAGTGAGAGTGGGAGTGGAGGTGGGAGTGGGGGTGCGGAGGGATAGGGGGAGAGGGCATCATGAGCAGACTTCGCACTGAGCGTGGAGCCCCACACAGGGCTCGATCTCATGATCCTGAGATCATGACCCAAGCGGATATCAGGAATCAGACACCCAACTGACTGAGCCACCCACCCAGGCGCCCCAAACAGGAGGTGTTCTCTTCACCTCCACGTCGGCAACATTGAGCACATGATAAATGTCCAAAAGACCTCAGGAAATGTTCCACTTTTAGCCCTACCTCAGTGGCTGTGTGTCTTTGGGCAATCCGCTTTCCCTCTCCGGGCTGGCCCTCTTTGTCTGGGGGGTGGATGTGAAGTTGTCTCAGCTGACACTTTAATATCAAGGCCCAAGCAAGTGGTGGGTCACTGGAGTCATTCTGCAGTTGGCAGAGCTGACCTGGTCTGATTTCTGTCCCTAACCGTAACCAGCTATGTGACAGAGAGAAGTTCTTTGACCTCTTGAAAACTCTGTTTCTTTATCAAGTGTCCAGATTCTCCCTTTTTCTCAGTGTTGTTCTATGACTCCAGCCCATGAGGAATCCTTGGCGTAGACCCAGAACATTCTAAGTGCTCAGTTAATTAAAGATTATTTAAGAGAGGGGAAGTGGGGGCAGAGGGAGGGTGGTTGTAAATCATGTGTGTGGGAGCCCTGAAGAGCAACAAACTCCAGCTGGTGAGGCGGAGAAAGGGGCTCCTTGGAGAAGATTGGCCCGAAGGCCCAGAAAGGGAAGGTAACCTGCTCCGTGCCACACAGCTGTTGCGGCAGAGCTGAAAGGGCCTCCACAGATTTGGCCCCAGTTTGGGCTGGGAGGTAGCAGTCTATGAGGGGGGCAGGCCCTGGCTCTCAGATGACCCCCCGGGAAGGGGGATGCCATTTTCCAGTTTGCATTGGGAAGGTCTGATTTCCTCTCCTCCTTCTGAGAAGCCAAAGGCTCCCAAAACAAACAAATAAAGATTGGTTTGTTTTATTTTATTCAGTGACTGGTTGGTTTTACATAATATGTTTCAGCAGGGGCAGTTTTTCCCTGCTGATTTCACCCTCTCTGTTGAGGAAAGGGCTTCAGAACAGGAGGCAAGAGGGTTCTAGATGTCTCTGGGCCTCAGTTTCCCCTTTTGTGAAATGACCTGATTCTACAGGTATGCATGTAGTCTTGCAAACCATGTACTCTTGGACACCTGTCTGGCTCAGTCAGTGGAGCCTGTGACTCTTAACACAGAGTTATGTGTTTGAGCCTCACGCTGGTTGTAGAAATTACTCAGAGAGGGAGACAAACTGTAAGAGACTCTTAACTCTAGGAAACAAACTGAAGGTTGCTGGAGGGGGTTGCTGGGGGCGGGGGTGGGGAGATGAGGTAATTGGCTGGTGGGCATGAAGGAGGGCCCTTGATGTAATAATGAGCACTAAGGGGGCACCTGGGTGGCTCAGTAGGTTAAAGCCTCTGCCTTCTGCTCAGGTCATGATCCCAGGGTCCTGGGATGGAGCCCTGCATTGGGCTCTCTGCTCAGCGGGGAGCCTGCTTCCTCCTCTCTCTCTGCCTGCCTCTCTGCCTACTTGTGATCTCTGTCAAGTAAATGAAATCTTTAAAAAAGAAATAATGAGCACCGAGTGTTATATGCAACTGATGGATCACTGACCTCTACCTCGGAAACTAATAATACACTATATGTTAATTAATTGAATTTCAATTAAAAATATGATACACAAAGTAAAATCTTTGAAAACAAAAATAAAACAACCATGTACTTTTGCAAGCCACTGATTATATGGTACAATGGGGGGACAAAAGGAACAGAACAGTGTGCAGAGAAGACTGCAGCATTAGGAGGGGTGAGGGGAGGGAGCTGTATACATCCGGTTGCAGAAGCAGAAAATACTCCTCAGGGCTCCATGAGGAATCAGTAACAGGGCTTGCCTCTGGGGAAAGAAACCAGTCTGGAATGGAGAAATGTTCACTGTTTATTCATTTGTACTTTTTTTTTTTTTTTTTTTTTTAAGTAGGCTCCCTTTTGGGGTGTCTGGGTGGCTCAGTGGGTTAAGCCTCTGCCTTGGGCTCAGGTCATGATCTCAGGATCCTGGGGTCAAGCCCCAAATGGATCTCTCTCTCTCTCTGTGTCAAATAAAATAAATAAAATCTTTAAAAAAATTTCTTTTAGGGGCGCCTGGGTGGTTCAGTGGGTTAAAGCCTCTGCCTTCGGCTCAGGTCATGATCTCAGGGTCCTGGGATCGAGCCCTGCATCGGGCTCTCTGCTCAGCAGGGAGCCTGCTTCCCCTCCTCTCTCTCTGCTTGCCTCTCTGCCTACTTGTGATCTCTCTCTCTCTCTCTGTGTGTCTGCCAAATAAATAAATAAAACCTTTAAAAAAGTTTTTTTTTAAATTAAAAAATAATAAATAAATAAGGTAGGCTCCATGCAAGGAGCCCAATGTGTGGCCTGAACCCAGGATCCCAGGACTGTAAGATCAAGACCTGAGCTGAGATCAAGAGTCAGACGCTTAACCGACTGAGCCACCCACTATTCTTTTGTATCTTTTAAAATAAAATTGTCCGCTTTGGCTGTGCCATTCCCCTGGCCTCCCTGTTCCATTTCTGGTTGCTCTGTTGGTCTGCTGCTTTTCCCAGCCAGATCACCCAGAATAATCTCTTTAATGTCTGGCCGTCTGATTAATACACTTAATCCCCTCCCCTCCCAGGTTCCAGAGACTAGGACATGAGCATTTCTGGGAGGCTGTGAATCTGTCTACTGTATATGACTTTGATCAATTTGCGGTTTTTTGCTTTTGTTTTTGTTTTTTTTAATTAACATATGATGTATTATTTGCCCCAGGGGCACAGGTGTGTGAATCATCAGTCTTACACAATTCACAGCGCTCCCCATACCTCCCCAGTGTCCATCATCCAGACACCCCAATCTTCCATCCTGCTCCCCTCCAGCAACCCTCAGTTTGCTTCCTGAGATTAAGAGTCTCTTATGGTTTGTCTCCCTCTCTGGTTTCGCCTTGTTTCACTTTTCCCTCCCTCCCTCTATGATTTTCTGTCTTGTTTCCTAATTTCCTCTTATCAGTGAGATCATGTGATAATTGTCTTTCTCCGACTGACTTAATTCGCTCAGCATTATACCCTCTAGTCCATCCACTTTGTTGCAAACGACAAGATTTCAGGTTTTGGTTTTTTGGGGTTTTTTTGATGGCTGGATAAATATTCCAATATATACATATATACCACATTTCCTTTATCCATTCATCTGCTGATGGACATCTAGGTTCTTCCATAGTTTGTCTATTGTGGACATTGCTGCTATAAACATTTGGGTGCCCATGTCCCTTCAGATCACTACATTTGTATCTTTGGGGTAAATACCCAGTAGTCTGATTGCTGGGTCATGGGATAGCTCTATTTTCAACTTTCTGAGGAACCTCCACACTGTTTTCCAGAGTGGCCACACCAGCTTACATTCCCCAATTTGCAGTTTTTGATTGGTTCTTTCTGACGACCTTGCACTGTTTTATCATTGTTCTTTGGTGGGGAGTGTTTTCAGAGTTTGTCAGTCATTCCAGAAATCCCAGCCGTAAATGGTAAATTCTTACAATGAAATACAGTCTAGGCATAAGGACAAATGCACTGAAGGGAAAAGGAGCCACGTAGCTGAATCTCACAAACACTGTGTGGAGGAAAGAAGGCACCTACGAAAGAATGCTTTCTGCCTGGTGCAGATGGACAAAACACTGGTCTTGGCAGAGGTGCTGGGAAGGTGGCTTCCCTTGAGAGGCTCGTGGTTGGAAGAGGTCGTGAGGGGGTTTCTGAGTGCTGATAATCTTCTATTTTTTACTTTTTGTTTTCAAGTTTCTAGACATCTTGCAAAAACAGTATGACAAATTCCTGTATTCCCATCACCCGGAGTCATTGTTAACATTTTGCTACCTTTCTTTTTTAAATCCTTCTCTCTTTCCAGATAAGGCATCCTGGCCCATGCGGCAGAGACAGCATCGCCGGTACAGCCACTTTCTGGAGCTCAGGATACAGGATGCAGGGAGAGCATCCTTTTCCTTCGTGGGTGGTCTTGGAGGATACTTCTCGAGAGATACGGACCTCAGTCATCCTCCTACCTGAAAGCTCCTGGGCATTCCAGGTACTCTTAGCTCCCCCACATCTCTTAGTCCTCTCTTCCCACCCACATCGCTGGGCATCAGGGCAAATAAGTGACAAGAAAATGAGGGTTAGGCGCCATCATGGAAAGAACCTTGAACTTGGAGATGTACCTCCATGGGTTTTCTCCTCTCCTCCTTCCACATCATTCCTCACCCTCTTCTGCCTCCCTCCTTGGAGGGTGTCACGTCCCCTCATAGTTCCAGCCACCACCTCTTGTCTGGGGATTGCTTACTGGGATTTCCCAGGACCAGGCATATAATCCCTCCAGCTCAGACTTTTCCCATCTGTGAAATAAGCAATGGCCGTTATGCTCTTTCAACCCCAAAAGGGCTATGGTGAGGACCATTTGAAGCAGAGAATGAACAAGTCTTTGGTTCTCAAACAATTTGGTGGTGCAAGCGTTACTCTTCCCCATTTCACAGAACTGGAGCCTGAGCCCGAGGAGTATGAGGCTTTTAGCCCAACTCTCACTGCCAGTTGGTGCTGGAGCCGAGCCAGAGTGGGGATCTCTGAAACTTTAGGGAATAGCCACAGGAGACACATTCTAAAGCTTTTAGGTGCCTCTCATTTTATGGAGCAGTGAAAAGCCAGATTGGAAATGCAAAAACATAGCAAATGGCTGAAGGGATGGATGGTATGTGTGGGACTGTTTGCTTTTCTAAGAGGAAAAGAAAGCACTGATGGTTTGGCAATGGGGCTTGCTCTCTGATGGCAGGCCAGAGCTAGCTCTTCATTCAGAATAAGGTACTGGAGGATAAACCATCTTCTCCTCTTCTGGCCACTGCTTCTTGGAGGACTTTCATGTTTCATCATTTACAAAGACTGGTAAACAACTCTTCATCAAACCCGTTTCCTCTTCTTGGGCACCCGGCCAGATTATGGCTCCCGCCTCCCTTGGCAGTCAGGTGAAGCCACGTGTCTAGATTCTGGTCAGCGGGTTATCTGGAGGAGATGGGAGATCAAGGCACTGTTTTCTTACGATAGGAGAAACAGCAGTATAATATATGCAGATGAGATGCTACAGTCCAGGGGGGAAATTGATGCTGCCGGGAAGACGTGGGAGAATGAGAATGCCCTTGAGTCGGAGAGGCCAGGAGCAAGGGAGATGCACTTCTGTGGGCAGATACTGCAGCTGTGGGTGGGCGTTTTTCTGATAACTTCTCTTCTTTTGGGAAAATCGGAAATAAGGGTCATCGGTTGAGAGTCTGGATCAGGGAGGAAGGGTTGAAAGTTTAAGAGGAGGAAAGAGAGGATGGAATAGTCTGGAGGAAGGGGAGGGTGAACGAGCCAAGGAGACTTAATAGGACTTTTGGGCAGCACCTAGGGACCATGGGAGACTGGTGATCTTGAATGGACAGTTGGTGTGACTTGGTACTTCTCTCCAGCCATGTCTGGCTGCACGGGTTCAGGTGCACTGAGTGGAGTGTTGGGTTTCATTCTGGTCATGGTTGTGCCAGGAGGTAGCAAGAAGAATGGGAGTGGAAGTTAGTTGGTCAAGAGAGTTGAGGGCATAGGCAGACAATGCTTGTAATGAAAGACCGTGGAAGTTGAACTGAGTGAGGAGAGAAGTAAGGACCTGAGGGGGTAGCAAGGGACAGGGAAAGAGGATGGGATCGATCTGGGTGGGGTCAAAGGGTTTTTGGAATTGGATACTCAAGTAGTAAACTAGACTAATTGATGGTGGCGGTTCGTGAGGGGTCTTTGAAATTGAGATTATGCAAGCACAGTTATGGGTAATGATGTGGTCAAGGGTATGATCTTGGGATGGAGGAGGTGAGGTAGGGGGAGGATAAGTTCATCAGCACAAAGGAGGTCATGGAACTGAGAGGGTGGTTATCGAAATTACCAGGATTATGACACAATCACACTGGGGAGAGTGACTATGAGCTGGGAGCTAAAATTGTCAGCCAAGGGTGGTGGAGAGGGCTACAGCCAGGGGTTTGGTAAGGGGTGGTAATGTCTGGCCACATCCATTTCAAAGAATCTAGGGGCTTTAGGGAGGAGAGAGGAAGAATGGCTGACTGGGAAGTAGCTTTGAAGAACATGGAGGATGCTTATCCCACCCCTGGCCCCATGGTGATAATGGGTACTGCGAAGAAAGCTACAGGGACCCAGGGTCCTCAGAGGAGAACCAACTATAGAACGAAAAAGTGAGCAAAAAGATGAAGGCAACAGGAAGACCCAGACAAGAATGTCCATTCATTACAGAACTCTTAGTAATAGTGAACATCTGGAAACAACCTAAATGTCCATTGCCAGGGGAGTGGATAAACAGTAGATTCATCTGAAATAGAATTTGCTACATGCAACCGTGAAAATGAAATGTGCTAGATCCATGTGGATCAATAAAGTTTATAAATGTGAACTTGAGTGAAACAAGCAATTGTAAAAACGTTCCATCAAGTGTGATGCTTCCTCTCTAAGACCCACAAAACAATACTATATTTTATTTATAAAGCTATAAAAGGATAATGACCTCCTTGGGAGGGGCCCCCAGCAGCTTCAGTATGGTGGTTTTGTGGTTACCCATGGAAAACGGTAGAGGGGAAATGGGTAAGGGTGGGGGTAAGGTAGCTTTGGTGGTATCGAAAATATTTTATTTCTTAATGAAAGAAACAGAAAGAGAGAGATGAACCACAGTACAAACTAAAACATAACAAAATATCAACTGCCGTTAAATTTAGGTTGTGAGTCCCAAGACTTATTTTACTTTTCTGTATGTTTGGAAGGTTTCAGTGTGAAAGTTTTAAAGATTAAAAAGCCCAGAGGGGATTACTGTGAAGTGCGGTAATCAAGACGACCTAGCACTGGCATAAGGATGGGTGTGAAGATCAGTGAACTAGAACCAAGAGTCCAGAAATGAGCGCAGACAATTGACTTTTGACAGGGTGCCAAGTCAATGAAATGGGGGAAAGCATAGTCTTTTTCACCAGTAATGCTGGCACAATGAGAGAAGAATGAAGTTGGACCCCTACCTCACATGATATACAAAGATTAACTCAAAGTGGATCAAAGATTGAAATGAATTATGACCTCTGCCTTCGGCTCAGGTCATAATCTCAGGGTCCTGGGATTGAGCCCCGCATCGGGCTCTCTGCTCATCAGGGAGCCTGCTTCCCCCCCCCCCAATCTCTGCCTGCCTCTCTGCCTACTTGTGATCTCTGTCTGTCAAGTAAATAAATAAAATCTTCAAAAAAAAAAAAAAAGATTGAAAGAAAGAGCTGAAACTGTAACACTCTTAGAAGAAAATATAAGGATAAGTCTTCGCACCCTTGGATAAGGCAATGGTTTCTTAGAGATGACACCTAAAGTAACCCAAGGAACAGTAGATCCATTGGATGTCATCACAATTAAAAACTTTGGTGCTCCAGAGGATACTATCATGAAAGTGAAAAGAGAAGCCAAAGAATGGGAGAAAATAAGGATCCAAAATCAGCATATACTAAGCAAAGTAAGTCAATCAGAGAAAGACAATTATCATGTGATCTCACTGATACATGGAATTTGAGAAACAAAACAGAGGAGCATAGCAAAAGCAAGGAAAAAATAAAATAAAACCAGAGAGGGAGACAAACCATAAGAGACTCTTAATCATAGGAAACAAACTGAGGGTTGTCAGAGGGGAGAAGAGGAGGGAGGGGGTAACTGGGTGATGGGCTTTAAGGAGGGCACATGATGTGATGAGCACTGAGTGTATATAAGACTGACCAATCACAGACCTGTACCTCTGAAACCAATAATACTTCATATATTAATTGATTGAATTAAAATAAAAGATGGTATCAGCATACACAAAGCAGTTATAACTCAACAACAAAAAGACAATTGACCCTACTTATTTATTTATTTATTTATGATTTTATTTATTTTTTTGAGAGAGAGAGGGAGCAGAAGCAGGGGGAGAGGCAGGGGAAGGACAGAGGGAGAGGGAGAAGCAGACTTCGCATGGAGCAGGGAGCACCATGCAGGGCTTATTGCTGGGCTCCATACGGGGCTCAGTCCCAGGATTCCCTTAGATCGTGACCTGAGCCGAAATCAGACACTTGATGAACTGAGCCACCCCGCCCCCTCGCCACCCCATGCTCTGGCAAACAACCCAATTTTAAAATGGACAAAGGATGGGGGTGCCTGGCTGGCTCAGTTGGAAGAGCATACGACTCTCGATCCTGGGGTTGCGAGTTTGAAACTGCATTGGGTGTGGAGGTTACTTGAAAATAAGATCTTTAAAGAAGAAAAAGGGCAGGGGCGCCTGGGTGGCTCAGCGGGTTAAAGCCTCTGCCTTCGGCTCAGGTCATGATCCCAGGGTCCTGGGATCGAGCCCCGCATTGGGCTCTCTGCTCAGCGGGGAGCCTGCTTCCTCCTCTCTCTGCCTGCTTCTCTGCCAACTTGAGATCTCCGTCTGTCAAATAAATAAATGAAATCTTTAATAAAAAAAAAAAAAAGAAAAAGGGCAGAGACATGAATAGACATTCCAGGGAAGATATACAAACAGCAGATATGCACGTGATAAGATACTCAGCCACATTAGTCATTAGGAAAACATAAATCAAAACCACGATGACATACCACTTCATGCGCACTAGGAGCTGTAACCAACATCTAGATGGTAACAAGGGTTGACATGGAAGTGGAAGGATTGGAGCTTCATTGCCAGTCGCTCTGGAAATTGGGGGAGCCTCCTTGGAAACAGCCTGACAGGTCCTTTAAAAGTGAACCATAGAGGGGCGCCTGGGTGGCTCAGTTGTTGAGCATCTGCCTTCGGCTCAGGTCATGATCTCAGGGTCCTGGGATTGAGCCCCGCATCGGGCTCCCTGCTCAGCAGCGAGTGTTCCTCCTTCTATCCATCCCCCACCTCCCTCTCTCAGATAAATAAATAAAATCAGGTAACCATAGAATTGCCTATGACTTGGCAATTCCACTCCTCCTTAAACACCCCAAAGAGTTGAAAACAGATGCTCACACATAAGTGTGGACATCATGTTATCATTTGGCTATCATCAGAATAGCCGAAATGTGGAAACGACCGCTAGTAGTAGTAGACTGCTAGTAGATGAATGGATGAACCGAATATGGTCTCCACTAGGAAATATCATTCAGTCGGAAGCAAGCACAGACTACTGAAGCGTACTACAGCCCTGGTGATCCTTGAGAGAAATTAGGCAGCGAAAGAAGCCAGACACAAAATGTCACATGTTGCGTGGTTCCGTTTCTGTGAAATGCCCACAAAAGGCCAACTCAAAGAGTAAATTCGTGGTTGTCAGGGGCTGGGGACAGGGGGGCATGGAGGGTGAGTGCTGCTGGACTCAGGGCTTCTTTCTGGGGTGACGAAGATGTTTCAGAAATGAAATAGTGAAGTGGTTACATGCCTTGTGAATATCTTAAAAGACCACTGAATTATCTACCCTTTAAAGGGGTGACTTTTTATGGTATGTGGAATGTATCTTAAAAACAAATGAACAAACCCTGGGATCCAACCCAGACGCCCTACTGTGGCCCCAGCAGATGGCTTCTGGTCTCTGAGCCTTGGTTCCTCATCCAAGCCATCAGGCATCAGTAACTCAGTCTGTTGTGGATTCCACGTGTGACTTGTCACTCTCCCTGGTGCCTCTGGGCCTAATCTGACCCTGGCTGCAGAGGGTGAGCGGTTAGGGTGCAGCTGGGCTCTAGGATCAGACCTGAGCACCAATATAAGCCCTGCCACTCTCTGGGGACTGTCTCTGGCCTTATCTGACCTTCTCCTCAGTTTCCTCATCTGAGAAATGGGGATGATGATGGTGGCCCCTTCTAAGCGTTGCTATGGGGAGATGGTGAGCTAGTGAATGTAAAATCCAAGACCGAGTACATCTGGCACTCAGTAAGAACCAGTTGGCATCGCCGTTGTCATCCTGGTTATTGTGGCCAGTTAGCCCCAAAGTCTTTTACTTCTTCCTCCTCATCCTTCTCTCCCCATATCAAGATTTCCCACTCGCCTCATAGTCTGCTTGTCTGGCCCAAGGGGTGGTCAGGACCTTCAAAGACCTTGCCTCCTGATTGAGCTTTTGACCAATTCTCTTTGCCCACAAGTGCCCAGACTTGCCAGCCTGCTGTCCTCAATTAAATGTGCCCATCCTTCTTTCCAGCTCCTGGGGAAGCCGGGGTGCTCATCTTCACCCAGCCAAGTGGTGGCGGGGGATGGCAGGATGCCCTCCAGGAAGGCTTCAGAGTGGAGTGGGGCTTCCAGCTGCTCCAAAATCAAGGGCCTGGTGAGTCCCCATAGCCCCATGTGGAGCCCCTTCCTGGGACACCCCCCCCTTCCTGCATTTGCTGAAAAGGGGAAGCTCCGAAGCAGCTGTCTGGGGCAGGGACTTTCTCTTTGCATCTCTCTGGAAGCAAAAGCCCAGACAATCTTACTTCTAGGAATTTATCCACCACTTGCATTCCCCTTGGTGAGTTTGCTCAAGGAAAGTTATTTCGGCATTTTTTTTTTTTAAATTTAAATGAAAAGACTGGAAAAACCCAAAATATCCATCAATTGGGGGGATTGGCTATATACATTTTGGTCCATCCATCCAGTAGAGAACCACACACCCACTGAAGCATGAGGCCAGTCTTAAGTGTACTACAGGGCACTGCTTCCAAGACGCACTTTAGGTAAATAAAGCAGAGTGCAAAACAGTATTTTCGTGTTTACTATATACTGCCTGCCCATCCTCCCTCCCTCCCTTCTATTACTTTTTTTTTCTCCTTTTTCCCCTGCTTCTATTACTTTCAAAGGAATACCTTTATATATGTGCTTGCATATGGTTACATTGTTTCTGAAGGACAAACAAGAAATCATTCAGCCTGTTTTTCTCTGAGGAAAAGAAATGATCCACGGAGGGCTGGTGGTCAGAAGTGGGAGAAGTACTTCTCAGTCTACTGCTTTTGTGTGCATACATTATAGATGTTATCTTTTTGAAAAGTCCATCATGCACATGGGAAAAAAGTTTCAAACCATGTAAAAGGCTATTTGGTGGAGGGGCACCTGGGTGGCTCAGTGGGTTAAGCCTCTGCCTTCAGCTCAGGTCGTGATCCCAGGGTCCTGGGATCGAGCCCTGCGTCGGGCTCTCTGCCCCGCGGGAAGCCTGCTTCCTCCTCTCTCTCTCTCTCTCTCTGCCTGCCTCTCTGCCTACTTGTGATCTCTCTCTCTGTCAAATAAATAATCTCTCTCTGTCAAATAAATAAATAAAATCTTAAAAAAAAAAAAAAGGCTATTTGGTGGAAAGTTAAGTCTCCCTCCTCTGAACACCGGCCCCCACCCACTACCCTGTCCCTGCCTCCAGGATGACCAGTAAGATCTAAACTAGGTATGCGTGTGAATACACAGTTGGATGTAATCGCATATATTTTTATTGAGGTAAGATACACATTAACCTAAAATTTCCCGTTTTTTTTTAAATAATTCAAAACTTTTATTTTCTATATCAGAAAAGAACACAGCTAAGTAATCCAAATCTACTGCAGCATTATAAAAATTATCCCTTCACCACAGTGTAAGATTTAAATGCATCTGCACAAAGGTGCACACTATATAAAACGAGTAAGGTTGCTGCTGCCGGGCCAAGCACTTCCGGTCCCTACGCAGGTCCGACTGCAATACTGGTGGTCCCAATGGTTCTATCAAAATAAATTGTTTTTTAAAAATAAAGCATTTAAAAAGACAAGTCAAAATGCCTCAGAAACCGTATCTCCAACTCAAACTTCATCTATTTTAATGTATTATTTGCCTCCCACTAATAAACCTTTATTTCACTCGTTATAACTGAGCAATGAATCTTCCACACTGAAATATCTTCCTTGTCCAATTAATCCAAAGGAAAAAAACTAAAATGATTAGTAAAGAAGAATGTAGGGACTAACACACCCTTTTAATATGTTTTTAAATATTTTTAAGGTTTAAAAAGTGTTTAAAATTTGTAGTTCCTAGTAGGAAAACATTATCTGAATGAATACCCTAATGGCGGCAAACCATTGTAGAATGTTTCAGTTGTATGGGGAGCAGAGGGGTAGGGATTCTCTTCACAGCACCCCAGCTTTCTTCATGAGAAGGTCGGAGGTACGCTGGTTTGTATTATTGCGACATCCATTAGGTAAGCGAAGTTGCTTTTCCTTCAGCAAGGGCTTTATTTGTCAGAAGGGCATTATGCTTGACTATTTACTGATGAGATTCATAACCTTTGGGTTGCTCTGATATTTTGACATATTCGCTGGGTTCTGGGCCACATCCTGGAAGGCCACCGTAACTTCTGGATCCTGCATGGCTGCAAGAACTTCCAGATCACTAAGAATTTCATTGAGCCCAGGCATTCCTGCCATCACAGGCATCCCCCCTGCCATTCCAGACATTCCTCCAGGAAAATTACCAGGCATTCCCCCAGGAAAGCCACCTGGGAAAGAGCCATACTGAGCTCCTGATTGTCCTCTGGCTTCTTCCTCCCTCTGGGCTCTCTCATGTTCTTCCTGAGCCTTCTTAACCCTTTTTATTCTTTCTTTCTTTGATCTCTCACTCTTCACGTTTTCGCTCATATTTTCTCCGATGTTCAGCAATGTTCTGGGCCCTCGGTCGAACTTCTTTCAGCATTGCACTAGCATCTCCATCCTAATCCAGTTTACAAGCAAGGGCAAGATCATGTGCTGTTTCTTCCCAATGGCCCAGGAGTCTATGTGCTTTCCCTCGCCACTTATAAGGCTGAACTGAATCAGGATTTATTTCAATAGCTCTGTCACAGTCTCGAATGGCAGCATTTGGCTTCTGTAATTTGATGAAGACACTGGCTCTCTTGGCTTACAGAATGGCCAAGCGAGGATGTAGTTTGATGGCATCTGTGAACAAGTGGCGTTTTGTAGTTCACCATCATTGAGGGCATCAATGGCAGCCACTTTTTTATCATTTGCCTGATCGATCATTTCCTCGGTTATCTCTACATTTTAATCTCCCATTTCTTGAGGGACATCGGTATCTGGTTCAATCACACCTTCATTGTCAATTTCTAGATCACTCTCCTCACTTGACGGTTCATCTGTCTTTATGTTTTCCTCCGCCTTCTTACGATCTGGTTTTTCTTCCTTGATACTGTCTTCTGATTTAGTTTTATGAGTGGCAGGTGGTATTTTACCCCCCATGGTCTCCACCCACTCCCGCAGGAAACGCATTTCCTCGGTGTGCAGAACGCTTGGATCCTGCTTACCCATTTTCACGAAAGCCCGAAGCTCGCTCACTTTGCGGGGGTCCATGGTCCAGAGACAGTAGCAGGCGGCAGGCGCGGCTGAGGTTGCCACCCGATTCCAGGCGCAGGTACTAGCTCAGCGTGATCGTCTAAAATTTCCCATTTTAACTGCTTCAGGTGCACAGCCCTATAGTAAGAAGTACATCCACAATGCTGTGTGACCACCATCCCTTCCAGAACTTTCTCAACTTCCTGAACCAAAAACCCATCCTATCAAACAGCCTAGTCCTCAGTCCCTGGCACCCACCAGCCCCCTTTCTGTCTCCGTGAACGTGACTGCCTCTAGGTGCCTCCTATGAGTGGGGTCCTGCAGCATTTGTCTTTTTGTGTCTGGGTTGTTTCATTGAGCTTAATGTCCTGGAGGCTCATCCTTGTTGTAGCACGTGTCAAGATTTCCTTCCTTTTTTAGGCTGAATTGTATTGCACTGTAGGCACAGACCACGTTCTGTTTATCTGTTCGTCTGTCAGTGGACATTTGAGTTGTTTCCACTTCTATGTATCTTTTAATATGCAAGAATTCATTTAAGCGAAGGAAGTTTGGAGAAAAGCGGATTTGATCCGGGAGCTTTTCAGAGTGAGCTCAGAAGGATAGGGGCGGGTATCACCCACCCCCTAGGATGGGAGAAAACAGCCCCGTGGGCAACCGCTGGTGATTCCCACCTTCAACCCCGAGAGGAACTCCCCTTTCCTTTCTTTGAAAGCTGGCCCCCTGAGTCCTGCCTGGGAGTTCAGGGATCCTTGAACACTGTCCCTGCCTGGGCTCCTGTTCCAGAGAAGGCTGAGGAGCCCTGGAGTGCAGAGGCTGGCTGGCTGCACCTGTGGCTTACCCTCCTTCCAAGCCCCAGGGAAGTAGGGTGATGAGGTGGCAGAGGCTGAGCCAGTAGGAAGGGCCTTGGGGCCCTGCTGAGTCCCTGGGGACACAGGTGCTCTCCAGGGGCAGCCCCTGAGCCCACCCATGGAGGGGCCTCCACCCCGGAGGGCCTCCATGTAAGAAAACCCCAAGTTCAGATGAAGAACCACCAGACCGGTTCTCTGCCTGTCACTTGCAATTTTCCAATGACAGCTAATTTTCCACAGGATGACTTCCACATTTAAAAAGTATTTCTTCTTTTCTCCTCATGTTTTTATTTATTTTTTATTTTTTTAAAGATTTTATTTATTTATTTGACAGACAGAGGTCACAAGCAGGCAGAGAGGCAGGCAGAGAGAGAGAGGGAGAAGCAGGCTCCCCACTGAGCAGAGAGCCCGATGCGGGCCTCGATCCCAGGACCCTGGGCTCATGACCTGAGCCGAACGAAGGCAGAGACTTTAATCCACTGAGCCACCCAGGCGCCCCTCCTCATGTTTTTATTAGGAAACTCTTTATTACTATTTTTGTTATTATTATTTTTTAGATTTAATTTATTTACTTACTTGAGAGAAAGAGAGAGAGTGCATGTGTGCACATGTGCCTGTGAGTGTGGGGCAGGGGAGGGGAGTGGGGAGGAGCAGAGGCAGGGGCAGGTGCAGAGGGAAGGGAGAAGAATCTCAAGCAGATGCCCCTATAAGCATGGAGCCCAAGGCAGGGAGGGCTCCATCCCTTGACCCTGAGGTTCTGACTTGGGCTGAAACCAAGAGTTGGAGGCCCAAATGACTGAGCCACCCAAGCACCCCTATTATGAAACACTTTAAATGCTCAGGAGTTTTGTAGTTCAGTGATGGCTAGCATATCCCCCACCTAGCTCCAACATTGTTAATATTTGGCTATATTCGCTTTGTCTCTCTCTTTCCCTTTCTGGGATATCTGTATATATATACAAGTACATAGACATACACAACCACATATATGCAAGCACACGCATATGCACACACACACATATATAAGCATATACATTTATATACACTCACAGATAAAAGCACACATGTATACACATACACACACACACACACATCTATATATACACACACTTAACTTTACGCATGTATACACACACACAGACATATTTCCCCTAAACATGAACTCTTCAAAAGTAAGGTCTTCATGACATTTGCCTCTAAACACTTTAGTATGCGTTTCTTACGTCTTTTTTTTTTTTTTTTAAGAATTTATTTATTTATTTGACAGAGATCACAAGTAGGCAGAGAGAGAGAGGAGGAAGCAGGCTCCCTGCTGAGCAGAGAGCCCGCTGTAGTGCTCGATCCCAGGACCCTGAGATCATGACCTGAGCCAAAAGCAGAGGTTTTAACCCACTGAGCCACTCAGGCACCCCGTCTCTTACGTCTCTTAAGAATAAGAACATTCTCGGGGTGCCTGGGTGGCTCAGTGGGTTAAGCCTCTGCCTTCGACTTGGGTCATGGTCTCAAGGTCCTGGGATTGAGCCCTGAGTCGAGCTCTCTGCTCAGCGGGGAGCCTGCTTCCCCCTCTCTCTCTGCCTACCTCTCTGCTTACTTGTGACCTCTGTCTGTCAAATAAATAAATAAAATCTTTAAAAAAAAAAAGAATAAGGACATTTCCTACATCTTCTTAAAGTCTTTATTCCACCTAAGATCAACAATAAAGCCCTAATATCATCTAATATTTATATTTCCCCATCTGTCCCCAAATTGTCTTTTGTAGCAGTTGTTCCAAAACTAGGATTCAAAGTCCACATATTGGGTTGTGATGTCTCTTAAATCTCTTTAACCTTAAATATCCCTATTCACTTTTTTTTTTTTTTTTTTTTTTAAACAACATTGACTTTTTGTTGATCCCAGGATAGTAATCTTGTAGAGGCACTGGAAGGACCCACCTTCTGGAGATGTCTGTCTTCTCATGGGGTTGTTCATCTTTTTCTAGCCTCTGTATTTCTTACAGACTGGAAGTTAGGATTAGAAGCTTGATTAGATTCTGGGTAACAAGTTTTCCTTCTTTTTTATTTTATTTTATTTATTTGATAGAGGAAGAGAGAAAGTGAGTACACAAGCAGGAGGGAGAGAGAGAAGCAGACTTCTTGCCGAGCAGGGAGCCCGATTCAGGGCTCAATCCCAAGACTTTGGGATCATGACCTGAGCCGAAGGCAGATGCCCAACCGGCTGAGCCACCTAGGTGCCCCCCCCTTTTTTAAGACTTTAATTTTTTTAGAGCAGTTTTAAGTTCATGGCAAAATTGAAAGGAAGCCACAGAGAATTTCCTTGTATCTTCTGCCCTCACATGTGCACAGCCTCCCGCATTATCAACATCCCCAGCCAGAGTGGTCCGTTTGTTACAACTGGTCAACCTACACACACACACACACACACACACACACACACACACACACACACCCTTATCACATTGTTTACCTTACAGTTTCCTCTTGGCTTTGTATTTTCTATAGGTTTGGAGAAAAACACGCTAATGACACGTATCCCTCATTGTGGTATCATACAGAGTATTTCCACGGCCCTAAAAATCCTCTGTGCTCTGCCTATTCATCTCTCCCTCCCCTTAACCACTGGAAACCACCGATCTTCTTACTGTGTCCATAATTTTGTCTTTTCCAGAATGTCACAGAGTTGGAATCCTACAATATGCAGCCTTTTCAAATTGGCTTCTTTCCCTTAGTCATATTTAAGTAAATGGAAGATTCCTCCATGCCTGTTCATGGCTTGATAACTCACTCACTATAATTCATTTCTTTTTTAGCACTGAAGAATATTCCATTGTCTCAATAGGCCACAGTTGATCTATCCCCCTACTGAAGGACATCTTGGTTACTTCTAAGTTGTGACATTTATGAAAATGAATGTAGGCTTTTGTGTGGACATAAATAACTTCTCTGGGGACATGCCAAGGAACGTGATCACTGGATCCCATACTGGGAGTATGTTTCGTTTTGTAAGAAACTGCCAAACTGCATTGCAGAGTGGCTGGACCATTTGGCATCCGCACCAACAGTGGACTGGGGTTCTCGGTCCTCACCCTTGCCAGCATCTGGTGCGTCAGTGTTCCAGATTTTGGCTGTTCCAATGGGTGTGTCATGATGCCTCACTGTTGTTTTAATTTGCATTACCCTAATGACATACAATGTGGAGTATCTTTCCATATACATTTGTTTTCTTTCTTCTTTTTTTTTACTGTAGGTATGTATGTGATCTCACATGCATACATACATACATATGTATGTATCTCACAACCCGGAGATCACACTCCTTCAACTGAGCCATTCTTTTTTTTCAACTGATAAAATATATACAACATCAAATTAACCATTTTAACCATTTTTGATGGTTATTTGATGGTTTTTTGATGGTTGCGCAGCATTAATTACATTCAGGTGGTTGTGCCCCATCACCACCAACCATCTCCAGAACTTTTCCATCTTCCCAGTCTGAAACTCTGGGCTCATTAAACACTAACCAACCATTCCCTCCTCCTTCCAGCACCTGGCAACCGACCTTCTACTCTCTGTCTCTATGAATTTGATGACTAGGAACCTCACAGAAGTGGAATCACACAGTGACAGTCACACAGTGACTGGCTTTGGGTTACGTCCCTTGACGCAAGGTCTTCCCAGGGGGTGCGGTGTACTTCTTTGCCTCTCCTTCAGCTGCCTCCTGCTCCCCCACCCTTTCTGTCCCCGCTGCTCTGCCCTCTGGCAGGGCCTTATTTATTTATTTATTTATTTATTTATTTATTTATATTTACCTAGTTATTTGAGAGAGAGTGCACGGCGCAGGAGCCTGTGAGCGGGAGAAGGGCAGAGGGAGAGGGAGAGAGAGAATCCTCAAGCAGACTCTGTGCTGAGCACTGAGCCCGACACAGGGCTCGATCTCATGACCCATGATATCATGACATATGAGCCAAAATCAAGAGTCAGATGCCCTGGTGGCTGAGTCACCCAGGCGCCCCTAGCCCCGCGAGGGCCTTCACACTTGCCTCTTCCTCCCTGGCAGGCTCCTTGGTATCTTGTGTGTTTCAGCTCCTCACAGAGGCCTTTACTGACCAACCACAGCTGCTTCTCTATCGTCACAGTCTCTTTTCCTCCGTTTGATTTTCTTCACGGCACCCACGATTGCCTGATATGACCCTGTTTGGTATTTGCCTGTTTATCATCCGTCTCCAGGGTAAAATCTATGTTAGCAGGGACACGTTCACTGTCACATACCAGACCCTGGTACTGTCCCTGGCCCATGACAGGGGCTCGTATTAGTTCCCTCCTGCTGCTGTAACACATGGTCACAAATGTAGGGACTTCAAACGACACAAACCGACTCCCTTATGGTTCTGGAAATCAGATGTCCTCAGACGGTTTCAGTGGGATTGAAATCGAGGCATCAACAGAGCTATATTCCTTCTGGAAGTCCCAGAAGAGTGTGTGTTTCCTTGCATTTTCCAGCTTCTAGAGGCTGTCTGCATTCCTGGGTTCATGATCCTACATCTTCCAAACTTCTGCTTCCATCATTCTATCTCCTCTCCTGCTCTGAATCTGACCCAATCTTATAATGACTCCGTGAAGCTGTTGGGCCCAAAAGGAGAAACCAGACAACCTCCCTATTTTACAGGGATTATGACCAGAGCCAAAGGTGGAGGCCTTAACCTACAGTGCCACCCAGGCACCCCTTATTTTACAGTCTTTAACTTAAACACATCTGCAAAGTCCCAGTTACCATGTAAGGTCACATATGCACATATTTCAGGAAATAAGACACATTGCAGGCACTGTTATCTTGTCTACCACAGGGCTCAATAAATATTTGTCGAACGAATGATAAATGGATGGGTGGGGCCCTTTGCAAATGTAGTGCTGGGTCCTGAATTTCTAGGCTGGCTCAGTCACTGACTGGTTGTGTGACCTTGGGCAAGTCCCCTTATTCTCTGAGCCTCAGTTTCCTCCTTCGTTGCATGTGTCCGGAGCGTCCACTGGGGACCCCACTCTCAGTAGACACTGGGAATGCCAAGACAGACATAAGCAGACCCTTGTCTTCCAAGAGCATGGAGTTTGGCTTCTGGGAAGGGGTCTGAGAAAGGGAAAACTTGACATCGTCTGCACAGGGCCATGTTCTAGGTCATCCTGCAGAACTTTCAAGTCCTGAGGGGGTGTGCTTACCTAGTAGGTGACATTTCACATGGCTCTTAATGCATGAGTAGGAGTTTATGCGGTAGAGAAGTAAAAAGGGCATTGATGCCCAAGGACAGAGTACAGAGCTCTTTGAGGAAGTGTGAGGACTGTGGTGTGATCCCTCGGAGGAGGGAGGCCAGTGTGGGAGGGAGCGTGTCTGGGAAGGAGGCCTTGAAGGCCACAGTTAGGGGCTTGGGCTCTGCCCTCGGGTCAAAGGTCACAGCAGGTTTTGAAGCAGGAGAGAGGCCCGTGCAGCTTTGAATCTGGGCCACTCCAGCCACCCCAAGAGGGGATTGAGGGCTGAAGCTGGCCCGGGGTGAGGGTGGCCTGGACTAGGCAGGGACCACGGGACTGGAAGGGAGGGGACAGATTCAAGAGAAATGTAGGAAGTAGTCAGTGGGATATGGTGAGAGATCGAGAAGGGGGTGGATGAGGAAGAGACCGGAGACAGCTGGGAAGGAAGAACAGGCAGGAGGGAAATGTGTGGAAGCTCTTTGCAACTGTTGAAGGGATCATGCATTGGCCCAAGTTGGGATTTTGGGAGAAGCGGCAGAAGAGGCTGATGCAGGGCGCAGAAACCAGCCCCGTGCGTTCTCAGGCCTCTCCTTCTGAGGAGACATCAGTGATGAAGATCATTAAGGCTACAAGGTGAGGGTTTAGGACCGGTCAGCCCCTGTCCACATCCTCACTGCCTTACAAACAACCACGGAGGTAAATAGGTAGGGCTGCGAAACCATCTCCCCCATTTCCAGATGGGCAAACTGATCCTCAAAGACATCCAGTGACATGGTGAAGGCCATCAAGTCAGTGGACCCTGGAGAGCACAGGCCTCTAAACCCAGCTGACGGGGGATTTTGCAAGTCTCTTGAGACTCCGAGGGGAGGGCAGATAGGGGGTCCCCTCTGAGCTGTTCCCAGCCACAGAGAATTTCCTTTTATTTGGAGGAAGCGGGAGTTCTTCTTTCATAATGTGAATGTCAGAGATTCTGAGCCCACTGGTGACTAAGAGTGTCTGAAGCTTGTGGGTGAAGCAAGTGTTTAAATACCAGACCTCCCTGTCATCCGGTGATTACAGACACCTGGACTGGGACACAAAGGACAAGAGCATGGCCAGCCTGAAGACTCCACTCCTGGCTGCCCTTGTCTTTCTTGCTCTGATACTTCAAACAACTGAGGCAGGTAAGGCTGGGGAGAGGGAGGACTCCCTGCAGAGGCCAGGATCAGACACTGCGGTCTCTTCCTCATGAAGCAGAAAGAGCACCAGACTGAGAGAAAGTGACTCCAGTTCACTTCTGGCTCTGGGCTAGTCATGTTGCTTCTCTGGACCTCAGTTTATGCATCTGTGAAATGTGTAGTCTCAAAGGCATGGAGTCTAGGATCTGTCTCAGCTGGGTTGGGGGTTTGTGGTGGGCATGGCCTGGGGTCCTCTGGAAACCAGAGAACTCAAGCATAGGACCCTTGGGGTGTGGAGAAGGAGCCACCAAATGGGGCCGTCTGGGATGGGAAAAGGCAAGAGCTGGGGTAAGGGATATTCGCTTGGAAAGTGGGTCCTGCTCTCCTATCACCTCATGTGCTCCAGAGCCTGCCCTCGACACTGAGTCCCTACCTTCTTTTACTCAGGTTTGGGGGTTCCTGGGAACTCTTCGAAGTCCCCATCAATTTGGTACTGTTATCACCCTTCTGGTTGGGGGAGGCTAGAGGGACTTGCCCAGGGTGGCCTGGTAACAGGGCAGAGCAAGACTCGAACCCAGGTCTGCACCATTGGACTCTGCCTGAGCCCTTATCCTGACTCACCAGAGTCATGCTGTGTGACTCCGGGTAAGACATCCCCCTCTCTGGGCTTCAGCTTCCCCCACGTACACCTCGAAGGTTAGAGTAGGTGTGAGGTGAAGTCTACCTCTGCCATTGCCTGGGAATGCATGTCTGACCCAGCGGGGCTGGGGCCGTGCGCCGGGCATTCCCGACAAGCCCCCAGGTGCTGCTGATGGTGCCGGTGCACGGGCCTCACCTTGAACAGCTGGGCTCCTTCCTGTGCAGTCTCGGGTCCCACCTAGAAGCCTAGGGCTTCACTGATTCTCAGTCACTGTAAGTCCCTCTCCTTGGAGCCAACCTACGCAGACTGGGCCCTTCAGAGACCCTGAGCCTGGGGACTTTGAGGGTCCAGAGTCCCCCTGGCACCAACCTTCCACGTGAGAACAGAAGTGCTGGCTCAGAGGTTGGGGCCATGGGTGACCTGCCTATGCGCAGCTGGGGAACCTTCTCCTCCAGGTCCTTATGGCACCAACGTGGAAGACAGCGTCTGCTGCCGGGAGTACTTCCGTCACCCTCTGCCTCTGCGCATGATCAGGTTTTTCTACTGGACTTCAGACTCGTGCCGGAGGCCTGGCGTGGTGTGAGTGTGGAGCTGGGGAGGCAGGGCCTGGCCTTGGAAAGCCCGGTGGGTTTGGCCCAGGAGGATCCGGGAGAGGTGGGGGGGCGGGGGACAGACCCAGGGATGGGGGACGTACAGTCTGTCCTTGAAATGGCTCAGAAAAGAAATCCTGTGGTCATTTGACAAATCTAATGGGGTGCCCGCCAGGTGCTGGGTGGCGCGCCGGGTCCCCAGGGTGCAGATCTGAATGAACCAGGCACCGGCTGTCTGTCTGCACGGCAGAGCTCGCGTGGGCCGTGCGGAGCTGTAGCGTGGGGAGCAGCGTGCCGGCAGTGTGCCCAGAGCCTCTGAGTCAGCAGCGATGCTCCTAGCAGAAGCATCTGGAATCCTCCCCAGCGCCCTGGGAGTTATCTGAGGCAGCCCATTGCTCCCCGAGGAGTACAGAGCCGACAGAGAGTGTCCCACGGCCAGGCAACCGGGCACGGTTCTGAGCATTCCTGTGTGAACTCAGGTCACCCCACAGCCTTCCTACAAGGCGTGTGGTCATCTGCATTTTGCAGATGGAGAAACAGGTGCAGGGAGTTGGGTGGGGGGAGTGATTTGCTCGAGGCTGCCAGGCTCGAATCAGAACTCCTGGGTCCCCGCTCAGGGTTTTCTCCTGAGGTTTTTGTTCTCCTTTGCCTTTGTCTCTCCATGTCTTTGCTTCCTTTTCCTTGGCTGGGAGCCTGGGGCCTGCACCTGCCACTGGCCGCATGAGTTGGCCTGTCCCTGGGGCCGCCCCTACAGGCTGCTACCTGTCAACTCGCTCAGTGGGGGTGTCTGGGCCTGGGGCCTCATGACCCCCTTTGGGGCTCCATCATCTTCTCCCCTTCCTCCTCCACACCCATCTTCCATCCCTCACAGGAGTCTATGGGTGAATAACAAAGAGGGCTGAAGTGGGTTTGTGTCACTTCAACGCTGAAACTCAGTTTCCCCATCAGTATAACAGGAGCGATCACATTTATCTATCTATCAATTTGTTTTTTAAGACTTTTTTTTTTAAGATTTTATTTATTTATTTATTTGTCAGAGAAAGAGAGAGTGTGATAGTGCTCAAGCAGGCAGAGTAGCAGGCAGAGGAGGAGAGAGAGAAGCAGGCTCCCTGCTGGGCAAGGAGCCTGATGCGGGACTCAATCCCAGGACCCCGGCATCATGACCTGAGCCGAAAGCAGTGGCCTAACCAACTGAGCCACCAAGGCGTCCCAAGGCTTTTTTATTTATTTATTTTTAAAGATTTATTTATTTGACAGAGACATAGTGAGAGAGGGAATACAAGCAGGGAGAGAGAGAGAGGGAGAAGCAGGCTCCCTGTTCTGCGGGGATTTAGGGCTTGATCCTAGGACCCTGGGATCACGACCTGAGCTGAAGGCCGAGATGCTTAACAACTGAGCCACCCAGGCGCCCCCACTTTCTTTTTTTCTTTTTTTAAGGATTTGACTTTTAGGTAATCTTTCCACCTAATGTGGGGCTCGAACTCACAAACCCGAGATCAAGAGTCGCATGTTCCACCCACTGAGTCAGCCAGACAGCCCTCCTTCATTTATTTTTATTTATCAAATCTGTAAAGAGTGCTCGCTAAAGGCTAGGCACTTACAACCGCTTTATAAATTTGAACTCATTTAATCCTTGAAACAACCCTATGTTGTAGGTGCTGTTCTGATCACCTTTTGCCAGGCAAGGCCAGGGCCACAGAGAGGTTGTGGAACCTCCCGAGCGGCACAGGGCATGGTCCCTGGCCTATAAAGATGTTCAGTAAAAGACAGCACACGTGATTATTGGAGTTTGAGCCAGAAGGCGCTCTAGAAAGAATGTCCTGACAAATGCGGAGATGGAGTTTCAGAGGGGGCTGAGTCTTGCCCAGTGTCACACAGCAGCCAGGGCAGGCTGCCCACGTGGCCAACATCAACATTGCTGCCTTCTTTGTTCTTTCTGTTCACTGGTTGTCTGTGGGGTGGGGGCAGGTCTGAGAAGTAGGGGAGCTTGGAGCTTCTAGGCCCCATGGACAGGCTCTTGAGAGGCAGGAAGGGAGTAGGGCTGTGGGCATGTCCTTGACCTCTAGCCAGCTTTAAGTCCATTTCTGCCAACAATGGCTGTGAGGGTGGGAGACTTAGCCTGCGATTGCTGTGTGATCTTGGGTCAGTGCCTACCTCTCTTCTCTGTGCTTTGGGCTTCTAGGGGGCATAGTGAATCAGATCTTACCAGCTCTGGCACTCGGGCAAGCTGCTTTACCCTCTTGGGCCTCACTTTCCTCACCTATGAAATGGGTCGAATAATAGGGCCCCATAGGATTTAGGAAGAAAATCATTGTGAAGAGTTCAGTTCCTCTCTGCTGGGAGCTGCTCTGAGCCCATCAGTTTGTATTAACTCATCTAATCTTTATTCAAGGACCATGATTATCATCCCCATTTTACAGATGTGGTAACTGAGGGACTTGCCAGCAATGGTAGAGCTAGGATTTTAACCCAGATGAGCAGGCTCCAAAGTTCCTGGGTTACTACCCAATATCCTCTCCCCCAAGGTGATGTGAGCAATGGTTGTGAGACTCCTGGGCATTTTATTCCTTGACCTGACCTGGCATTCAGGCCTGGGGCTGAGGAACTGAGAGTCCGGGGAAGTCCTAGCCTCTGTCTCCTCCTCTCCCCGTGAAGAAGTGTGTTTACATACAGCAGGGGCCTCATAAAAATTGAGACACTCTATGTAGCAAGTACTCCTGCCCGGGGCAGGGCCACATAAATGCTAAGTGACTCTGTATGGTAGGCATCTCTGCATACCGTAAGTGACTCATAAATGCTAAGCTTCCTGAGAAGAGTTGTAGCATCCTTGCTGCGTGCTAATGCTCCCTCATTCCCTCCTCCTTCCAGCTTCCTAACTGTCAAGGACCGGGAGATCTGTGCTGACCCCAGAATGCCCTGGGTGAAAAAGATTCTCCAGAAACTGAGCGCATGAGGAAGGGCCCTGCCCTGAGGACCGTGGCCTTGGCTCCTCCGGGAAGGCTCACAGAGCCCCACCTCCCCGCCATCACAGCTGTTCCCCAACACAAGCCTGTGCCAACGAATCTCTCCACCATCTTTTATCTCTGTCCCTGAAGCTGTCACACTCAGACGAGCCTCCACACTGTCCCTCATCTCCCCTCTTATGCCTCCAACCTATCCTCTACCCCACCACAGCCAGAGAGGCCACAGTCCTGCTCAGTTACTCCCTGGCTCAAAAACCCTTCCACAGCTCCCCATTGCCCCAGGCTCTGGTGAAAGCTGGGGAGCCTGACACCTGTCTCCAGCCCTGCCTCACTTCCCTTCGCGCATGTTGGACTCCAGCTCCCTGTTTTCCAAACTCATGCTGTACATATGCTGTCCAGGTCTTTCTCTAGGCTGCTCCCAATGCCCAGAATGTCTTCCCATCACCTGCACGTATCCAACCCTCCCGGCCCTCTGAGGCATTGCACAGCCCAAGCAGCCAGCAATTGAGTTTTGTTTTGGTTTTTGTTTTTTCAGATGTCCCCTGACCCTCTGCCCTCTCTTAACAGCCCTGATTGCAGTCTGCCCAGAATTCTCAGGACTTGGGGGCTTGCCCTCCAGCCCCACTGGCTGGACCAAGGTCCCATGCCAGAGTTACTTTGTCTCCTGGCCTCTAACACCGAGTGCAGAGCACAGAGCCTGGCTCAGAATCAGGGCTCAACGAATGGCTATAGACTGAATTAATAAAAGTAATGTTCCTCTCCCAGCTCCCAGCTCCCAACTCCCACCTCCCAAAGACCCTCACACATCAATACAGAGACTCAAGTGCATCTAGAAAGCAGCCAGCTGAGTCAATTGTGAAGCCTCAAATTTGCCCAGATTCACCTTTCATCCCCATTTCAGTTATGTGTTGGGTCCGTTTACTCTTCTTGTTTCCCTCTAGTCTTGACTGCTCCTCGAACCTCCAACACCCAGGCCTGACCTCTTCAGAGTCCCCCCACTTTCCCTCTCTCTTTTCCCTAATAACCAGTAACTTAATTTTCACTATGGTGTGAATGACTACACTTGGCTTGGTATTAACAAGCTCTAGCTATATTTCTATAAGAAAAGAGGGCAAATGTTTAAGGGGCCAACTGAATGAATGGAGGAATTTTAGGAACTGTGTGGGAGGGGGACAAGGGGGAAATTTTCTGGTCCTAGGAGTGTGCAGGCATAGTTAAATGGAAGAGCCTTGGGTGAAGATTGTTCTTGGGTGGCAGGGGTCAGCATAAGGACTGGGATTTGGGGTTTATCTGCACTTTCTTGGGGACCACAGATTCACCAGACAAAAGAAAGAAACTTTACACGTGGCTTGTTTCTTTCTGAGGTGGCCTGGGGCAGCGCAGGAGGGGGGTCATTGCTCTGGAATTCTGAGACCGTTGAACCTCTCTGAGCCTCACTTGAGAATGAGAATACCATTCTCTGTGGGGGCTGTGGGGTTAGGTCCAGGACACGGAGAATAAAATGCTAACCTACCCCCGGCCCATGCATAGGGCCCTCCAACATCCTGGGATTTCCCCTCCCTTCCTGTCCTGACCTTGTCCCCCAGGCCTTCTGAAAAAAATAAATCCTCTACAACAATATCTGCTTGCTTCCTTGGCATTTGCTGGCCTGGTAAGGTGGGGCAGGGGGACACCGTCACCCGCTCACTCCCAACGGGGAAGCCCTTGATGTTACTGATGTGTGAGCTGGCCTGCCCAAGGTCACCCTGTGAGGTGATGGGGAGCCAGGACTAGACATGAGGACCCGGGGAGTAGCTGTGGGGGTGCCAAATCCCAGACATTTGTCCGCCAGGCCAGGCCCCTGCCGAGCCTCTTGTTGGGAGGATCTGATGAAGTCACTCATTCAGTCCCCAAGTCTAGAGCTTTAGGCCGCATATTCATTCATTTATTCATTTGTCAGTCACGGATTCAATAACCCAACCTCAACCCTCCCCCTTGAAGCATCAGCACAGAGGAGGAGGAGAGCGTATTACTCAGGAAAGTCTGCTTCCTACAATAAGTAGTCCCAGGATCTCAGTCGTTCATTTCCATACGAGCTTTTTTCTTCTCCCGTGACATCTGACACCATTCTGTGGGTGACCTTCCATGTGGTCATTCAGGGACCCAGGCTCTTTCCTTCTCATGGCCCCTCCCTCCTCCAGGACTTGGACTCCTCTCCAGGAGGCTGAGGCTGGTGGGAGCCAGGCCGGGAACAGGGCTCCTGGCTTCTGTTCACCTGCTGTTGGCAGAACTCAGTCATGTGGCCACCCTGGCCCCAAGGGATGCTGGGAAGTAGAGCCAAGCCATGTGTCTGGGAGAAGGAGGGAGTGAGTATGGGAGCATTTAGTTCCTGTGGTACTGATTCCTCTGGACTCTCAAATGGGCCTAGTTTCCTGGACTAGACATAGCTCTTTCTGCCAAAACAACAGAAAAGGATTCCTCCGTCCTTGGGACGTCTTTATTAGGTCAATTTAAACATCGCTCCACAGACATATTGGCATTGGTGACCTTTGCTTCATTTTAGATTTGGCTCTTAGGAAGATATTTCTTTCTCTCTCTCTCTCTCTCTTTTTTTTTTTTTTAAAGATTTTATTTATTTGACAGACAGAGATCACAAGCAGGCAGAGAAGCAGGCTCCCTGCTGAGCAGAGAGCCTGATGCAGGACTTGATCCCAGGACCCTGAGATCATGACCTGATTTGAAGGCAGAGGCTTTAACCCACTGAGCCACCCAGGCAGCCCTCTTATGAAGGTATTTCTAGGGCAGTGGCTTCAGACACCAAGAGCACCTGTCTGGGAGGCAGGGACAAGCTTCGGGAAGGGCATGCGTCATGGATTCAGACAATTGCAGGAACTCTCACTGACTGGTGTCTGGAGCAAGCGGCTTGGTCCCCGTGAGCCTCTATCTCTCGCTCCGTGAACTGAGGGCCATAAAAGCAGGTATCCGTGCACAAGGTGGTGAGGATCCAAGCAGATAAGAAAACAAAACGGGCAGAGACTTGAATATGTATTTCTCTGAAGAAGATATTCAAATGGCCAACAAGCACATGTGAAGAGGTTCCATATCCCTCATCATCAGGAGAGCGAGAATCAAAACCATTACCATGTGGGGCGCCTGGGTGGCCCAGTGGATTAAGCCACTGCCTTTGGCTCAGGTCGGGGTCCTGGGATCAAGCCCCACATCTGCCTCAGCATCCCTGCTGAGCAGGGAGCTGCTTCCCCCCCCCCCCCCGCCCCACCTCTGCCTGATTCTCTGCCTACTTATTTGACTCTCTGTCAAATAAATAAATAAAATCTTAAAAAAAAAAATTATGATGTGAAGCTATTCTAAAAAAGACAAAAAAAGTTTTATTTCCCTTCGTCTTTTTTTAAATTTTATTTATTTTTATTTAAATTCAATCTATTGGTGTGAGGAGCATGGCTCTTGATCTCGGCTGTAAGTTCAAGCCCCGTGCTAGGTATAGAGATGACTTGAAAATAAAGAAAGACAAGATTGACAAGGGTTCGGAAAAATGGGAACCTTTGCCTATTGGGGAGAAGGTAAAGTGGGGGCAGTCACTGTGGAAAACAGAACGGCGGTTCCTCAAAAAATTAAGGGTAGAATTACCATGTGACCCCAGAATCTCATTCCTGGGGATAAACAGGAAAGAATTGAAGGCGGGGACTCGACAAGACATTTGTACATCTGTGTTCACAGCGACATTCTCCACGATAACCAAAAGGTGGAAACAACCCGAGTGTCTGACTGGTGAATGGAGAAGCAAAACGTGGTGTACATGTACGACGGAATATTATTCAGCCCTAAAAAGGAAAGAGATGCTGGCACCTGCTTCAATACGGGTGAGCCCTGATGATTTGTGAACTAAGGAGGTCACAGACAGACAAACACTGTCTGATTCCTAGAGTAGGGAAAGTCTCAGAGACAGAACGCAGACTGGCAGCTGCCAGGGCTGGGGGAAGGGGGATGTGGCAGTTAATGATTTGATGGGTCCCGCGGTTCAGTTTGGCAAGATGATGAAGTTCTAAAGACAGTTGATGGCGATGGTTGCACATGCTGGAATGTACTCCATGTCACTGAACTGAACACTTAGAAATGATCAAAGAGTAAATTTCATGATACAGATATTTTACCACAGTATAAAAGAGGGTATGGCCAGGCAGGTGCACAGACAGGGAGGAGGGCCAAGTGCATGTGAGCAGCTCTCCTTATGGACCAAAGAGGTGAGCTGAGCAGAGTGGGGTGAAGCGGGGAAGAATTAGGAAGGATGGTTCCCCCAGGGGGGTTCTGGGATGAGGTGGCCATCTCACTGGTCACCCTGTCCCTCTTTCCGTCCTGGGGCCCCACAGGAGTGTCCTGGGGGCTCTGCCGTGCTCCCCACAGCTGTTTCTGTTCTGCTTCAGGGGCTAGGGGAGTCCCTCATGTTCCACAAGAATATGCAAGCTTGCCTACTCCCTGGGGCACCCAGGCAGGCTGGCAGATTGCCCAAGGAAGGTGTGGGCGGAGATGCCCCAACCCCTGCTGTCTACTAAGTGCCCGAGGAAATGCTTTGTCCTGCTGCCCAGGGTTGTTCTGATTGTTGCTCTCATTAGTCCTCAGCCCAGAACCTCCCCAGCTCCCCTCTGCCCCTTAATAGGACTCTGGTTCCTCACTCCAGCTTCCAGGTGTCCAATGACAGCCTCCCTCAGAGCCCATAGCATCAGACCATTCCCCATTCCCTTTTTACCTTGGTTAAAGGTAGGTTGGGTTTGCCCTGTGCCTGGAACAGTATGTCAAAATCCAGCCCGTCTACACACGGCAGGTTACTTACAAATCACAAGGGGGCTGACCCTTCTCCACCCAGAGATCTAGGGTTGGCTGTGCCTCAACTCACCATGAGGGCGGGACAACCTGTTTGCCGTGGTGGATGTAAGGTGCACCGCGAACTACACAATATTACTCATACCAGGTTCTTGCCAAGTATATGTAGCCGGGGTCTAATCGAGTCTGTAGATCTAACTCTGGTTTACAGGAAGAGCACAGGTTAGGGGAATGACTTGGATGATGTCACAAGAAAGCCATTTACATAAATTAAGAATGAGAACAGTGTATAAGACAACAGTCTTTTCCTAGCAGTTAAATCTCTTCTGTTGTGCTTTAATATCTTCAATACATCTGGGACCAAAAAAAAAAAAAGTAAGACAACTGTCTTGAAGCTCTTTAGAAAGTCAATGCCATGAAAAATGAGCAGGGGGTCTGCTGTAGACCAAAAAGAAATACAATCTGCAAGGCATAAAGCTCAGACTGGATCCTGGTTCAAAAAATAAAAGTAAGAGAGGAGGAGGGCAGGGAAGGACAGACAAAGAAGGTGAAGCTATAAAGTACATCTAGGGGACAGTGGAGAAAATTAATTATTAACTGAATGTGACATGATGTATAGGAATTATTGTTAATTTTGTTAGGTGGGATAATAGTATATTTATGTGAGAGAGCGCGTCTTCATACTATGGAAATACATGCTAAAAGATTTAGGGGCAAAGTTTCAGACACTCATAATTCACTTTGAAATGGCTTGGCCAAAAAAACCCCAAAAAACCAAAAACAAGAAGACAAAAACCCCTCCACAAATGAAGCAAATATGGGAAAATGCATTTCATTGAGTTTAGGTGCCAGAGATATGAAAGGTCTTTGTTGCATTCCTTCTTCTTTATTGTTTATCATTTTAAAAACTTATTTTTATCTCTTAATTTTTTTTGGAGAAAGAGGGCTCGCGCATGAGCAGGGACAGAGGGAGAAAGAGAGAGAGAGAGAATCTCAAGCAGGCTCCACACCCGGCATGAAGCCTGACGGGGGGCGGGGGGATCTGACTTCAGGACCCTGAGATCTTGACCTGAGCTGAAATCAAGAGCCAGACGCTTAACTGACTGAGCCACCCGGACACCTCGGTTTAGAATTTTCAAGACAATAGCGTAAAAGAAAGCAAAAGTCTGCCCTTCTTTGCATCAAAACGTCATCTTTCACTCCTGCTTTCCTTGATTCCTGGAAAAGAAGAAAGGCCTCTCTCCCTCTCCCAGCCTCAGAGTCTCTGGTAGGACTTCTCTCTCCTGTTGAGCTGGGGTTCGTTAGAGCGAGAACCGATGTATCTGCCTTTGAAGGGTCCCCGGTCCCACCATGGCGCCAGGCACACAGTGGGACTTAATGGCAAACACTAATGGCCCCTGCGAGCCGGCACTATGAAAGTCATTCCTTTTATGAACTCCCCCAGTGAGTGAGCTGGTGACGTGGCTATTAGCATCCCATTCTATAGATGGGGAAGCTGAGGCTCAGAGAGGTTAAATAACTTGCCAAAGGTGATTCTTCTAAGTGGTGGGGTCACGTTTGCCTCCAGGTCTTGATTGATCTGAAAGCCTAGTTACCATGGCCAAACTGAATCATCTAAACTCAGTTCTTGATGCCTTGATAAGAGAGTGTGTCTGACTGTTCCAATTTTGCAGGGGAGGGGCGTGGGGTGCTGGGCTGGAAGAGGGTAGGGGATGTCCCCAAGGGCTGCACAAGGAAAAGCAGAGCTGTACTTGGTGTTTTGACATCTTCTTGGCATCAACTCACTTCGTTCTCAGCCGTCCTCACAGTGGGGATGGAGGAGGTGGTGTAGACTCCTGGTCATGAACTCAGACTCCAAGGCCAGCAGGCCGGGGAAAACTCGGGCTCCCCCACTTCCTGGCTGGCGATCCTCAGAAAATTACCTAACTCTTGTGTTCCTCAGTTTCCCCATCCATAAAACGGGCCATGATAGTGGTGTTTCGTTCTCACGCCAGGTCATAGTGACTCGAGTTAATCACACAACGCACTTCCAATAGTGCCTGTCTCAGTAAGTGTGAACTCTGAGAGGTAGGGAAGCTGCCCAAGGTCACACAGCAGTGCCAGAGCCAGGACCATCGGATTCCAAAGCTCCTGCTTTCTGAACTTCTAGACTTCTTTGGAGCAGAGTTTGGGGCCAGAGGAACAAGGGTTTTAACCCTCCAAATCCCTGCGCGAGCTGGCTCTTGGCCTCATGAAGTGCGGGGCTTCCCAGGACTTGTCCCTTGCCTCTCCTGCCTTCCTCTGCCCATCCCCTTCTGTCCCTTGTCCCTTCTTCTCCCACTTCTCCCCCTTCCCTGCCCTTCCCTTCCTCCCTCTCTTCTTTCTCCCCTTCCCTCTGCCCCCTTCTCCATCTGCTCCTGCCTCCGTGGACAGAGCAGAAAGAACCTTGGACTGCAGGTGTTATCACATCTTGTCCCTCTCTGAGCCTCAGTTTTCCCAGATATAGGATGAGGGGCTGGACAACGGCAATGTGAAGGTCACCTGCTTTATATTTGCATGGGCTGGGATGGATTCCCTGAGCCTGAATACAACTGGCCCATGCCAGGGCTGTTCCTCCCCAACAAGGAGTGTCCAGCCTCCCACCTCCATGCCCCAGTAGGTCTCCGGTGCTGGGTTAGAGAGGGAGCCTTTGGCCTTGGGGAGCTCTAAACCAGTTGGCTCCATAGCCTGGAGCAGCGGCATACAGGCACACTGGTTTCCGGCTGGCGTGTTGCCATAGACACCTAGATGGGAGTGGTGGGTTCATGGTTAACTCGGGCACTAGACTGGGCTAGGCGACTGCTGAGTCTTCTGGAGTCTCAGGGATTGTGGCCACTGTCTTTGGGGAAGGCCGCCGTGAAAGCGGGCTGTGCTGTCTGTCGCAACCCCTGCAGGCGAATCCCCGGGTCTGGTGGGAACTGGCTGGTCTTGCCTGGTCCTGCGGTGGAGGGGGGGGCAGGGGGAACGAGAGACCTGTAACAGGGAGAGGAGCTGAGAAGTCAGAGCTGCAGAGCTCTGCCTCCCCAGTGGGCGAGCCCAACTCCCTCCTGTGCAGATGGGGAACTGAGGCCCCCAGGAGAGGCAGGACTTCCCTAGGGTGCCTGCGGAGTCAAGGACAAATGGTGAGGCCCCAAGTGACCCAGGGTGGGGCTGGCAGTCCTGACATGCCTTGCAGGGGCCAGAGCAAGGGCTTGCTATGGGTGCAAAGGTGGAAAGGAGAGGTAGAGGAGCTGGAGGCCGGGAGACCAGGGCTCTTTTCTGTGTCCTAAACTGTACACGTCCCTGCGGGCCTTCAGTCTGTTCTCCACCCTGGTGATCTGGATGACCTGAGGTGACCCTACCCCCTCTCTGGGCCTCCGTTTCCCCATCTGTCCCTCTGAAATCGGGCTGGATCATTCTTCCAGCAAATGTTGACTGAGTCGAGCCCCTACTGTTTTGCCAGGCTCCGTGCTGGGCTCAGGGATATGTGGACGAATGAGGTCCCCCTAGGAGCTAGGGCTTCAAGGGGGAAAGGTTGCGGGGGGCGGGGGGGGGGGTCCTTCATGATGTGGGAGAAATACTTCTTCCAGACCAAAGGAGAGCTTGTCAGACCCAGACTCCAGGGTCCTGAGTCCCTCCCGGCTCACTGGCTGCCAGCTCTGTCTACCCTGTCCTTTTGTTTTGTGGCTCACATAGGGCTAGGGCCCCAGGTGCCAGCTCCCGAGGTAGGTGGCCCCCGCACATGCGGGGAGAGAAGGCTCTCTGAATGCTGTCAGGCCTGGTCCAGACTCCACCCCCCACCCCCCCACCCCCCGCCAGGCCCGAGCCCGGAGCCTGAGCTGGCTCGGTTCCTTGGCAACATCCTGAGGAATCCAGCGCTGCACACTGGCTCCCTTCCTTTCCCCTCCCACCCGCCTGCCTGCTGGAGGCGGAGGCAGAGGCAGCAAGCCCCATTATAAAAAGCCATTATAAAAAGCGACAGAGCTCAGGCAGCGAGGGGACAGCACTTAGCTCAGACACCCGCCCCGGCCCTGCCTGGACCCCCGCGCGGACCTCCGCCCGCCCTGAACCATGGCTCCTCCGCCCCTCTCGTGGCTACTCCGCCTGGCTGCCCTCTGCCATCTGACCATGCTGCTGGCCGGTGAGTGGGGAGGACTCCTGCATGAGCTAGGTCTCGGAGCCTCCGGCCCCACTCCTGCCCTCCGGCCCGATACCGGGGAGGGGGCCCCCAGACCCAACCTGGGTAAGGTCCACAGTAGGTCCTTCCGAAGAGTGTGGTGGAGGGGGCTGGGCTCTTCCCTGACCCCAGATTCGGGACTGCCCCTCCCGCTAGAAAGATTTCCAATCTCCAGGGACTGCCCCCTGGCCCAGTGAGCAAGGCGGCTACTGCTTGGCAGCTCAAAGGGGTGGTGTGGGTGGCACAAGGGTGCCAGGCACAAAGGGGGTGTTGGGGGGGTGGGGGACCACGAAGGCTGAGGAGGCTCCTGCGGGGCGCTGGGTGGGAGGCCCTGGCTGACAGTGGGCTGGGTCTCCCTTCCCGGGGTTAATGTGTAACCTGAAACCCTGACTCCTGAGTCTCAAGTCACAGTCAGGGTTTTCTCCTGCCCTGATTTCCAATAGGGGACCTAGGACCAGTAGAGATCAAGGTCACTGCAGATCACGGAGTGGGCTTCTTGCTGTTGCTCTGGTCTGTAGTCCCAGTCTCTCTGCCTGTACCTCGACCATGCTGCCGTCCTCCTCCTCCAAGCACAGCTCAGAAAATGCTTCACCTCCGGATACTGGCTCTCCAGAGCCCAGAACCTGTAGGGCAGGGTGCGTTCATCCCACTGACATGATTAAAATGGAGGCCCAGGGAGGTCTAGAAACCTGCCTGAGGACGCAGAGACAGCAAGGAGGGCAGGAGGGAGCCTGGCTGCGTGCTGTCCACCTCTGTGGGCCACACGGCCTCTGAGAACTCTTTTTGAGCCAGACCGTCGCGCACGTTGAGGCTCAGAGAGGCTAGGAGCCTGCCTCAGGGCACACAGCAAGTCTGGGAGGATGAAAATTGTCTCAAGCTTCCAGGACCCCCCCATGGAACACACTGCCTTTTGAGTCCCTCTATGGGGTGAAAAAACAAGCAGCCGGCCAGGAAGCAGGTCGGGGGTGGGGGTGGGTTGCAGAAGGGGCCAAGGGCTCCTGGGTCGGAACCCTGAAGCCAGAGATGTTTGGAGATAGCACTAAAAGACAGGGAGTCAGATGGAGGTTGCTTTGCCATAGCCGTGACCCTGAGTGAGGTCTTGCCTTCTTTGGTCCCAGGTGCTGCACATTTAAATATAGTCATTGCTGCTGGTGCAGTGGGGCTCCTGTGAAGGTATTTTGGAAGTAGGAGGAGAAGGATTACTTATAGGAAACCTGGCGGTGGGTGCAGGGGGAAAGGTTTCTAGGATAAGATGAAGAGGGGATGTTGGGGGGGCAGGGGGACCCTGGACACTCTGTGTGTTAGCCTGAGGCTTTAGGATATCAGGTTTGTGCCCTAATCTTGGTCACCGACTTCGCTGGAAGATACACTATCTCAGCCTCTCTGAGCTTCAGTTTTTGCCTCCTCCTGCTGGCACTTGGCCAGGCTCACCTTGGCTCACACTGTCCTTTGTGGCTCTGAGAGACCCCCTTGGGAGCCCCTGCAGGAGGGGGCGGTCCCTAGCAAGGCCCTGGGGTGGTGGTGCGGGGGTGGGGGGTGGGTGGAGGAAGCGGGGGTTCTAGCTGGTGCAGGGTGGCTGCGTCAGTCCCCAAATGTGGGTTTGCGGGGCTGTGTGAGGCGGGAGGCTCCTCTGCTTTATATAACCAGCCTGCAGAGACAAGTCAGAGCAGAGAATTTTCTCCCAGAGCACTGACGCATTCACTCCTACTCAAGCCCCAGCAAGAAAGAGGGAAAAAAAAAAAAAAATCCGTTTTAAGCTACTGTAGTCTGCCCCCTGATCAGCCGTGGAGGCGGATGGGGATGGCAGGGAAAGCGAACTTCAGGAGCGTCAGATCCAGGCCCCCGTAGAATTTAAATAAAAATTCCTCTGTTCCTTCCTTGGTTATCATTTTACGTGTCACAAAGCACTTCCTTGTGCATTTTGCTCATTCATTGAACAAATAGTGGACATCAGCTACGTGCCTGGCACTGTTGGAGGGGCTGATGTGTAAAGATCTCAGACCTCAGAGTGTGGAGAACCAACTGGGGGAAGACAAGACAATACAGAAAATAAATCAGTAAATGATTTGGTCTTTTAGAAAAACAGGCAGTGGGGTGCTTGGGTGGCTCAGTCGGTTGGGTGACTGCCTTTGGCTCAGGTCATGATCCCGGGGTCCTGGGATGAGTCCTGCGTTAGGCTCCTTGCTCAGCGGGGAGCCTGCTTCTTCCTCTCCCTATTGCTCCCCCTGTTTGGGCTCTCTCTCATTCTCTCTCTGACAAAGAAATAAAATCTTAAGAAAAAAAAAAAAAAGAAAGAACAGAAAAACAGGCTGTGATTTTAAAACAAAATGAATGGAGAGAGAAGGTTGTAGGGGAGGTGTTGAGATTTTAAGTAAGGGTCAGGGAAGGCCCTTGGAGAAAAGGATATTGAGGGAGATGAGGGAAGAGCCTTGTGACTATCTTGAAGGCAGTGGTCTTCAGTGGGTGATTTGGCCTCTCAGGGGCATTTGGCAAATTTCTGGAGACATTTTTGTTATTACAGATGTCCCATCGGTTTTGGTGGGGGGATGCTTAGAAATCTAGTGGGTAGAGCCAGGGATTCTGCGAAACATCCATCGTACAGTGCACAAGACAGTTCCCAGGACAAAGAATGATTTGGTCCAAAATGTCAATGGTGTTGCTGTCGCGTGAACCCTACTTAAAGGGTCCAGATATTTAAAAATCTTTATTCTCACAACCCCCCTGTGAAACAGATATTATCATGTCCATTTTACAGGTAAGGGAGCTGAGGCTCAGAGAATCTGAGTGACTTGTCCAGGACACACACCTGAGCAATGGCTCAAGCCCTCTCTCTGTCACCTTGCTGAGAGACCCAGAACATTTTAGTCTTCTCCTGCCTGTAAGCCTCTTACCAGCCCTTGAGGTCCAGCCTAAAGGATTTTTCTACCAAGAAGCCTCCCCTGATTATTGGCAGTGGGAAGTGGTCTCTCCCTTGTGCAAATCTCGGCACATTTGGGGGTCTATTCTGGAACATGGTGTTTTTACCTGGTGTTTAAGGCTGTTTAGAACACTGGGGTGCCTAGAGGCTGGGAGGAAAACAGAATCTGCCATGAAGCAGCTGTGTGGCCTTGGGCAAGGCATTTAATCTCTCTGATTTTCAGCTTCTGCATCAGTTAAATTGAGGTAGCAATACTCCCTTTGCAGGGACGCTGGGAATTAATGAGAGCAGTTGTGCCTGTGCTAAGTATACAGTCCAGGACACAGTAGATACTCAATAAGATAAGCTCTGGTACTTTGGTACTCTGGTACAAAGTACTCTGGTACTCTGGGTCTGTCTTGGCTGCCCTTCAGGCTGAGAGCTTCTGAGGGCAGAGACAGACCTCCATCTCATTATGCCTCATAGCACCCAGCACAGGCAAGAGGGAACATCAGCATTTATTGGTTGACAGACTAAACACTGCAAGCTGATGGTGTTTATTGGGATTGAAGTATTCTCTCTAAGCTCAGCACCAATGGGAGAAAGATCTCAGGGTCAAGGACAAGAGAGCCTGGGTCTTTGTAGATACTCAAAGATAGTTCAGACAAGTGTTGGCCGAATTAGGAAAGGGATGGATGGATGGATGGATGGATGGATGGATGGGTGGATGGTTGGTTGGATGGACCGATGGATGGATGGATGGACGGACCAATGGATGGATGGATGGATGGATGGATGGACGGACCAATGGATGGATGGATGGATGGATGGATGGATGGACGGACCAATGGATGGATGGATGGATGTGGATGGATGCGTAGATGGAGAGGTAGGTGAAGGGGTAAGTAGAATGAGACATTATTTCACTCAGTGACTACTTGCTGAGTATCTGCTTTGTGCTGGGAAGCACTGTGATACCAAGACTGACAAGGGGCCTGCCTTCCTGAAATTCATGTGACAGTAAATGGCTGGCTAGAGGCATTATTTCCAATTATGGAAAAGAAACTTCAGAAAAGAAAAACCCCCTCAGGTTAGTTACATAGCTCTTCCCCATGCAAAATCAAGAATAGAGACTGGCCAAGGGTATGCAGGCACCATAGCAGAGGGTGGGACTTTGGGGACAGGCTGCCTTTGTGGGTCTTTAAAGCCCTGCATGTGAGCAGTGGCCTTCCCCACCCTGGGACATAGAGTTGAGAGCACAGACTGACCATGCCTAACCACCCCTCCTGTCCACTGGCAGCCTCCCCCTGGCTCCAGGTAGCCTAAAACTCTTGGAGACCAATCCAGGGGCGGCTTCCTGGCTCTATTCAGTAGGGCCAATGGGAGGGCGCAGCTGAGTCTTTCCAAAGTCCGTCCGGGGGTGGGGAGAAGGCAGGTGAAAGGCAGCAAGGTAACTTTCATATACTGGTTCCTCAGAGAGAAAAGGCAGCCCGTGACTCAGGCACCAAGCACCAGAGTGTTTCTGCCTACCATGGGAACTTCTAGAGCTGCCCCTTGGTGGCCCAGATCTCAGAGATCCCTGCAGGCCCCGATCCACCCTTCCGTAGTCAGAGTGGGCTGAGGCTAAGAGGAAGCGATGGCAGAGGAGATGGCACATTCTAGAAGGTGTGTGTGTGTGCGTGTGTGTGTGTGTGTGTCTGTGATGCAAGCACCTGTATTCAGGAAGGCAGAGCATGTTTGCATATCCACATCCATGTAAATGCTTGTGCACAAGCAGTAAGGATCAGCTGGGGCCTCCCCAGCCCTGCCTGGCTGGAGAAGATCATTTAGTTCTCAGGAACTCCACTGCCCTGGAAGTCCTGGCCTCTAGAATTTGCAAAACCCTCTGAGGTCTTGCTTCTGCTGCCAAGACCTGGACCCAGAGCTGAAACTCAAGCTCTTCCTTATTTTTTACCTACCCCTTTTGAGCTGACACCAAGTCAAATAAATTTTGCTGGACATTTTAGGGGAGGGAGGAAGGAGGAAAAGCAATGCAAACAACTTCAGATGTTTATATGAAATATTTGGGTTCTTGGGGCACCTGGGTGGTTCAGCCTCCGACTCTTAATCTCAGGTCCTGATTTCAGGGCCGTGAGACTGAGCCCCTCGTCAGGCTCAGCAGGGCATCTGCTTGAGATTTTTCTGCCTCTCCCCCTAGTTCTCTCTCTCTCTCTCTCTCTCTGTCTCACACACACACACACATAAATAAATAAATATTTTTAAAAGTCTGGGTTCTCAACTGTCTGTTGAGTCACCCCTCCTCATCCTGTTCTGGGGTTTCTGTCTGGCTCCGTGCCATCCTCAGGCCCCTAGCCATCCTCCTCTGCCCCCCACCCCTTGTACAAGCCCCATCTCCACCCCTCCTCCTGACCTCTGTCCCCCCAGCTTGCCCAGGGAAATCCACAAATATCATCAGCCTGACAGGGAGGAAGGGGCTGTGTATGTGGTGGGCGGAGGGTTGGGGGGCGTGAGAGTTGAGAAGGTGACTTATTGGGGTAAAGGGAGGGTTGGGGGTGCATAGAGCCACGGGCCCAGAAGGGACCAGAGCCCAGCCTGGTAGGAGAGCCCGTTCCCTCACTTGCTGGCTGTGTGACCTCGGGCAGATCCCTGTCACTCTCAGGCTTGTCCTCCTTTCTGTACAACTGACCAACCAGGACAACATAATTTAAAAAATTAAACCCTCACTACTAACCAGGCAGTAGAAGCTTCCTAAATAAGAATCCATTTTCGTTAATTTTTATAACATCCCTATGAGGTAGATACTCTCATGTACAGGTGGGGAAACTGAGGCATAAAGAGTTGTGGGGGGGGTTGTTTTTTTGTTTTTGGAGGGGGTTGCTGAGGAGGGGGGCAGGGGAGCTGAGGTCAAGGGCCTTGAAGACCCAGGCTGCGCTAGGCAGCGGCCGTGGCTTGGATGGTGTGGCTGGCACGAGCTGGCCTGGGACTGGAAAGTCAGATGCCCCTGGACAGTCCAGCTGACTGGGGGCCTCTGTGGGCTCAGGACAGCACCATGGTGTGAAGAAATGCAGCGTCACCTGCAACAAGATGACCTCGGAGATCCCCGTGGCCTTACTAGACCACTACCAGCGAAATCAAGAATCCTGCGGCAAGCCTGCCATCATGTAGGTACTGGCCTCTGGGCCTCTGCCAATCCCCATCCACATCCTTCTTCCTCATCTGGGCTCCTGCCAAGGGCCTCAGCAAATTGCTCCTCTTGCTCCTGGCCTCCTGGCCCTTCACTGACCTTAATATCTGTCCCCCAGGGTAAAGGTTGGGAGCAGCTTCCTGAAAGGCCTGGGGCCTGGGGCAGCTACTGAGGGGGTGTGTTTCAGGGACTGTGGAACCTGCTGGATTTCTTGGGGACGTCAAGCATGGTGGCCTCGGAGCAGAGCGCAGGCTCCAGACTCCACCCCATGTGGTGCAAATCCTGGCTTCATCCCTTACAGGGGGCAGGGGTGGCTCTGTGGATGTTATCTACCCTCTGGGCCTTAGTTTCCTTATCTGTGAAATAGGTAGTTGGGAGGATGACAGGGGATAATGCAGATAAGCAGCTTGGCAGGGTGCCTGGGAGCTGTTGCAATAGGAAACGCAGAGATTATTATCCACACTTGACAGTGGAGGAAACAGGATCCGCGTGAGACTTTGGGCTAGTCTACAGACTGGCCTTTAGGCCTGTCATCTCATCAGGAAGTGGCCGGCAGGTTCTTGAAGTACAGGGCTCAGGAAAGAAGTTGTGTGCTTCATTCTACCCACGGTGCAGCTGCTAAGAGGGTTCAGGGGCTAGTGCCCTGACCTCTCCCCTCGCCCGTTGAGGCTTGCTTCCCCCAGGGTCCCCCACGTATTTGCTTCTGTTTTCTAGGTAAAGAGGAAGTGGGAAGCCCCAGGGAGGGGGCCATCGCCCTGGGCTACACCTTGCCTCTGGGGCCCTGAAGGGTTATGCTTGCTTCCTGCCCTTCTCTGGCTTCCCCAGCGAACCAGAGCCATGCACCTTCACATGACCTCTCTGAGCCTCAGTTTTCTCATCTGTAAAATGGGGATGGTCATGGTAGCCACTTCTCCTGGGTGGGAGGTTTAAACAGGCAAAATGCCTAACACAGCGGTGTGGAGCATAAGCTCCCGTCAGCTCTGAGCTGTGCTCCTGGCACAGAGCCAGCCACACACAGCTTCGGAGGAAGCTCGAGATTTGAATGGCATTCGGGGTCCCAGCGGGACCCCCATAGATGTGGCCGGAGCTCACTCAGTGTGCTTTTGGCCTGATGATACACACTAAGAGGTAGAGGTCCAGAGGGCAGCCTGTAACTGAGGGAGTGGGAAAGAGGACATTTGAGTCAGTTCCTTCCAGAGAAAGGAGCCCCCCACCCCCAGCTCACCAGTCACACACCTGCCAGCAGGGAGTACCAGTGGACAGCTCCCCCCAATCAGAAGATACAGGCCAGAGCCCCCTGCCTTATGGTGAAGACATTATTATTAACATTATTATCATTTTTGGCTGTTACTCTGAGCCAGGTGCTTTACAGATTTTTTTTTTTTTTTTTTTTTTTACAATAACACTGAAGTGGGGTGACCAGCTTGCCCCAGTTTTCTGGGACTTTCACAAGACATCCTATATCGTGAGGACCCACCCCCCACCCCGCTCAGTCCCAGCTCTTCCGGGGAGGCTGGTCACCCTACAGGAGGTAGGTCTGCGATCTTGATTTCTCAGGTGAGGACACCCAAGTTTGAGGAGGCAAGCAGCCGAAGCTAATCAGCTCACAGCTTACAGCTCCTGAGTGGTGGGAGCGGGTTTCCAGCTAGGTCTGTTCTCTGGCAGAGCGTTATATATGGTGCTTCTACTCCACGTGGCATCTGGGCATCACTGGGTCCCTGTTTTCCTTCCTTGTAGCCTGAGGACGAAAAAGAACAGAATCTTCTGTGCCGATCCAGAGGCGGAATGGGTTCGGAGGGCCATAACACATCTAGATCGCCAGACTTCTGTTCCGACTCGAGATGGCGGCAGGTTCGCGATGCAGATCGGTGGGGGTGAGACCAGGACCACCACGGCCACCGTGGGAATGGACAGTCCTGCAGTCACGGAGCCCAAAGCCACCCAGGAAAACAGTGGCCAGGAGACACAGAGCGCCTCGGGGACTTCCCCAGAGCTGCCAGCGGGAGTGGCTGATTCCTGGGGGACCAGGTTCCCCTCCACTCCCAAGGCTCCAGATGGAGGAGCGCCAGCTGGCTCCCAGAAAACTGAGTTTTTCAACGCTGCTGCCCTCACCACCGCAACATCCTGGCAGAGTTCTGCTGCCTACAAGCCCGGGTCAGGCCTCTGGACTGAGGGAAAGGCCTCTGAGGCCCTCCCCACCCAGACCTCCCCCACCCAGGCCTCCCCCACCCCGGCCCCCTCCACCCAGGCCCCCTCCACCCAGGCCCCCCCCACCCAGGCCCCCCCCCACCCAGGCCCCCTCCACCCAGACCCTCCTTACCCAGGCCCCCTCCACCCAGACCCTCCCTACCCAGGCTCCCCCTGCCCACGTCCCCACTGTTTCACACAGAGCCTCAGAGGACAGTGTTGGCCCTGAAAGCCAACCTGTGTGGATCACGGGAAACGATCCCACGCCAGAGAACCCTCTAGAGCCTGAGGAGATGGGTCCTATTTCAGCTCACACGGATGATTTTGGGGGGCCTGAAGGCACTCCCCGTTTCTCCACCGTCCCCGTCTCCTCTCAAGGGGTTCCCAGCAGGGAGCCAGTAGCCTCCGGTAGCTGGACCCCCAAGGCAGAGGAGCCCATCCATGCCACCATGGACCCCCAGAGGCTGGGTGTTCTCATCACTCCTGTCCCCGACTCGCAGGCAGCTACCCGGAGGCAGGCGGTAGGGCTGCTGGCCTTCCTCGGCCTCCTCTTCTGCCTGGGCGTGGCCATGTTTGCCTACCAGAGCCTCCAGGGCTGCCCCCGCAAGCTGGCAGGGGACATGGTGGAGGGGCTTCGCTATGTCCCCCGGAGCTGTGGCAGCAATTCCTATGTCCTGGTGCCGGTGTGAGCTGCTCACCTGCCTGCCTCCAGTTGTTCGACTCAGACAGCTGCCTGGGGTCCCCCGTCCTCACACCCACTGGTCCCCAAGGGCCTGACCTAAGCTGGGATGATTGGAGCAAGGAGGCAGGATCTTCCACACGCAATGGCTCCCGGCTCCCGGGCATAGCCCAGGAGGCTCCTCTTGACCACTGTTGACCCCCTGGGGACAGAAGTGGTGGCCTGTGCAACTCACCCTAATGTCCCTAAGTCAGGAAACTTCTGCTGCTGGCTGGTGAGAGGTTCCCTTTGACTCCGTCCCAGACCCGATGAGCAATTATTTATTGGAAAACGCCCAGCCCCTCTGGTACGTCCCCAGGTGGCCCACGGTCACCCCATCTCACAAATGAGCCTCAGGCCAGGCCCTCTCTGCCCACTCCCTCAGACCTCCTCATGTCTCTTGGTCCCGCTGCAGTCGCCAGTCACCCCGGCAACCTGCGGTGCTATCTCCCCCCGTCCCCTGTACAGAGCCCACACCCAGCCGGGGACCTGTCTTTTCTTGCATGAGCCTAGTGTGGTGTTCCCTCTGACGGCTCCTGGGAAGACTCTGCCCTCCGTTAGGCATTGTGGGAAGGGGACATGAAGTGACCTGGTGGCTTGGGTGGGTTTTCTTCTCCCCAGCCGATGCCATGCGTTGGCGGAACCTCGGCTGTGCGTCTGAAGGCTGGGGTACTCGTGCCCGGTTTGCCACCAACCCAGCAAAGCATTCGTACCTCTGCTTTCCCGTCTGCAGAAGGAAAGAGACTTGGCAAATGTGTGACAGTAACCTGTACCCTGACAGTCCTCACTCACTGCTCCAGACCCGGTTTCCCACACCCGGGTTGTAGTCTCACAAAAGAACACCTAGCCTGTCTTCACCCATTGGGGAGCCTGGCACATTGGTGGGCCCTGTGCCTTGCCGGGATTGGGGGGGCGGCGAGGGGTGTGCACGGAAGGAATCTGAAAGCGCAGGTCCTGCTCTGTGGGGGGAGTCAGTTCCGTGGGCCCCCCTGAGTGGGGACTGGGGTGGGGGGTGCTTGAGGAGCAGGCCCGTGCCCAGCTTGGAGAGCAGCCCTCCCAGCATCCACCAGGCTCGCAGGGACCTGAGGACAGCCCAAGTGACATGGGACAGGCTGAGGAGGAGGGAGGACCCTCGAGGCTCCAGGAAGGCTGAGGTGCTCAAGGGGAAAGGCCCCCCGGGGGTGGGGAGGCAGCAGGAAGCAGCCCCATGCCCGGGCCCCCTGTTTGCTGTTTCTTTCCTGTGACCTGGCTTCCCCTTCCCCGTCTCTTGCTCTCTGAAAACACTGCTGACCCCATTCCAGGATCTTCCCTCACCTTCCTGCCCACCACAGGCAGGGCCAGGAATTTCCAGGACATTTTTCCACGAGATCAGAACGCACCATTGAAACCTGAGGTTTCATGTTTACCTCTGAAAGACACGCCATCCACGGGGGAGGGAAGTTGTGGGCACAGAGTCAGGGTTCCCTTTTTGGCTGCTGGCCTCACCCCTCAGGGTCCCTGGGGGCAGCACCCCACCTTTCTCCGTGGTCCCCGTGGGTGACCCTTGCCCTCCTCAACACGGGGAGCCTCCCACAGCCCAGGGTGGGTGACACTCCGCAGAGAGATGCTTAGAGGAAGCAGACACAGCTCTGGTCCACAGAGCGGGGCAGCCACGTGGGTCCTCCCTGCCCTCCTGCACCCCCTACTGGGCAGGGCCTGGCTCTAGTGGGGGGCACTTCCGACAGCTCAGAAGGCTGGCAGCAGGTCTGAATGCACTTTTTTGGGCTCCTTGAGGTTGGTGGGAGAGCCTTCAAGGGGTGGAGCCCCCATGACAGGGTTCCCCTACTTTTTATGAGAAAGTAGCTGGGAGCAGCTAGTCCCCCTTCCACGGATTTGATTAGTTCCCCCAAGCAGGACATGGGCATGGACAATTTGGGGGGGAACTTCAGAAGGTGTTGGTTGATCCTTTTGCTTTTCCAACCCTATCACCAATGTCTGTGCCATTTTGTATTTTACTAATAAAATGGAAAAGTCTTGTGAATCAAATAACGTAGCTTTTTCTGAGGCAGGCTCAGCAACGGGAGCCTCAGGGGTATTGGAACAAGGAGGGGCCAAGAATCTCTGGGGCCAAGTGGTGGGAACTTCTACAGTCATCAGGAGAAGCAGCACTGGGGATGGGGTGAGGAGGTTTGAGCCCCTGGCCTGGCTCTGTTCGGCCCAGCTGTGTGACACTGAGCAGGGCCTTTCTCTCTCTGAGCTGTGTAAAATCAGATGTGAGGTTTCTCCTAGTGGCTTCCACCCCTTACAGGAATCAGAATCTCGTATGAAGCCACCCCCGCCCTTCCCCATACCTTCTAAAGCACCATCTCAGGGGCCTTGGTATCACCATTAGCGATCTGATGACCCATGGGAGCAAACTGGGTCACATTGTCCTCTTTGCTGCCTTGACTCACTGTTGGTCCAGATAAAGATCGAAAAGGGATTATTTCTCAAGGGGCTTGGGTGTTCATAGATATGACCTAAACACCCAAACACTAACCTTCTGGTGGTTCCCAAGTCCTCCAGTGTCCCAGGGTGGCATTAAGAGCTGCTATGTACAGTTGTGCAGGTTGGGAACTGCAACAGGGGGCACAGGCAAGTCCAGGCTCTTATTACAGTATTTCGTGGATCCAAAGGTGTGCGTTTTTTCCACATTGGGATATCTTTGGGATTGGGATTTGTCTAACAATCAAAGGCTTGTCATAATTTAATCGACAGGGCGGGCCGCAAGCAGCAGCTGCCTCTGGAGATGGGGCCAGGCAGGGGTGAAACCGCCATCCTCTAGCATCCCCTCCACCCCTCATGCTCCTGGAGCCTATGGCCATGTGAGGTGCCATTTATGATCACCCTTCTCTCGTTTGTCTTGGAGCAAGGATATTTTTGTCTCAGTCTGAGTCTCCACCAAAAGTAGGACAAGGGAAAACAGATCATGATGGGCACATGACTTTGCTTCTACTCTGCTGGCTTCCTCCTTCATTTTACTACCTGCCAAACCCCATAGATATGTGGGTTTGAGGTTCCTGTGGGAGTCTGAGTTTGCTGCCCCTGCGTAAGCTGTAAATTCTAGTATTTTCCTTAGCAGCAAGCCACAGCTCTCCTCATGCCCCCTCCAACCCATTTCCTCCTGCTTTTGGCCATTTCCACCCTCAACAAGGAGCTCAGAGATGAGGTCACAGGCCTCCAGCTTCTCCCCAATCCCCCTGGAACACCACCAGAGGTTTTACAGTGAACTTATGTGTCTCTTCTCCGTTGATTTTTTTTTTTATTTAAGATTTTTGTTTTTATTTATTTATTGGTTAGAGAGAGAGAGAGAGAGAGAGAGAGGGAGAACACAAGCAGGCAGAGCAGCAGGCAGAAGCAGAGAGAGAAGCAGGCTCCCTGCTGAGCAAGGAGCCCGATGTGGGACTCGATCCCAGGATTCTGGAATCATGACCTGAGCCGAAGGCAGAGGCTTTAACCCACTGAGCCACCCAGGTGCCCCTCTCCTCTGTTGATTTTTTTTTATCACATCCTTAAGTTTGTATTCCTCATGCTCTACAAGAGGATGGAAAGTGGGAGAAACCTGTATGTGGGCTCAGGTCAGGGCAGTTCCCCAGGGATCCTGGAGCGGTCCATGTTCTCTTGCTTACAGGGAGCCACGCTCCAGTCCAGGTGATGCTGATTCATATAGAATTTGCTGAAGACTCAGAAATATTCAACTGGGCTGTTGGGTCTCTGATCTGCCATCAGCCATCAGCACCATCAGGAGATAATAATAGTCAAGACTTATTTAACGTTTACCCCGTGCCTGGCAGTGTGCTAAGTTCTTTGCCTAGGACGTCCCCATCTTAGCGGTGAAGAAAGTAAGGCTCTCAGAGCTCATGTGATTTGCCCAGGGTCACAGAGCAGAGATGGCAGACGGGATGTGACCTGGAGTCTTTCTCCAACACTTTAAGACTTTACTTATTTATTTGACAGAGAAAGATGAAACACAAGCAAGGGGAGGGAGAGAGGGAGAAGCAGGCTTCCCACTGAGCAGGGAGCCCCAGGCTCCATCCCAGGACCCCGAGATCATGACCTGAGCCAAAAACCAAGAGTCAGACACCTAACAACTGACGACTGAGCAACCCCATCCGCCGCACCCTGCAGCACTTGAATCTTAGCCGCTGTTGCTGAAGTTATGAGCCACAGATTTTTTTTTATTCTTTAAGATTTTATTTATCTGGGGCGCCTGGGTGGCTCAGTGGGTTAAAGCCTCTGCCTTCAGCTCAGGTCATGATCCCAGGGTCCTGGGATCGAGTCCTGCATCGGGCTCTCTGCTCAGCAGGGAGCCTGCTTCCTCCTTCTCTCTCTCTGCCTGCCTCTCAGCCTACTTGTGATCTCTGCCTGTCAAATAAATAAATAAAATCTTAAAAAAAAAAGATTTTATTTATCTATTTGACAGAGAGAGAGATCACAAGTAGGCAGAGAGGCAGGCAGAGAGAGGGGGGAAGCAGGCTCCCTGCCGAGCAGAGAGCCCAAAGTGGGGCTCGGGGCTCCATCCCAGGATCCTGAGATTATGACCTGAGCAGAAGGCAGAGGCTTAACCCACCAAGCCACCCAGACACCCCAAGCCACAGATTCTTAAAAGTATAGATGCCCGATCCCACTTCAGAGCTACTGCACCCAGACTCCAGGGGTGGGAGGGCTGAGGTCTGCATCTTGAGGCTGCTGTCCCTGCCCCCACCCCCCTTTCCTCTCCAGCCTACCCTCCTTTGCCTGGGACTGTCCTCCAAATTGGGGATTTGGCATGTAGCACACACCCCCACCCCTGCCACCCCTGCACCAGGCCCACCCACTCCATCCCCCACAAGGCTTGCCGGGTCCTGTGGGCAGTAGCTACCTACAGACTCCTCACTCTCTGCCCTTTCTTTACCACAAGTCCCCTTCCCTCCCATGTGCCCTCTGTACATTCCCCGAATGGGTGAGGCCAGGCAGAAAAACAAAGAAATGAATGGCCGGGAATTTCCAGGGTGAGGCTGAATAATGGGGCCTGGTAACAGCTCCTGTGTGCGTGTGTGTGTGTGTGTGTGTGTGTGTGTGTGTGTGTGTGTTTGCACCATGCCCTGCTGTTCCTATGTGTGCAGGAGTTAAGGGGACCACCACTCGTGTCCCATTCAATTCTGCTTAGTCATATGCTTTCCCGGAGAAAGAATGTTGCAACTATTGGGATTTAAGAAAAGATCTAGTGCCAGGCTGACTTTCTCAAACTCACTGCAACTTCAGTGGTTGGACCCAGTGGTTGGACCCAAACTGGTGGAAGAGATATGCCTTTCTTAAATTCAAGGGATTTCTTGCCCCCAAAGGATGGAGTAGAATTATTTGCAATGAGCATCTTGGATTTTTGCTTGTTTGTTTTGTTTGTTTGTTTGTTTTACCAATACAGGAGCAGAATATAGCATGGAGATTTCTGGCTGTGTGATTTTAGGCAAGTTGCTTAACCTCTCTGGGCTCAGTTTTCTCCATTGCCCATAGTGAGCTGTCGGTAAAAAGAACTTTTGATCACGTAATAGGTGTTTCCAAAGGGTTTGAAACATCCTATTTCTATTCATTTTTGTTATTGGAGACCCAAGCAAGACTGTGGAGTTATAAGATACCTACATAGAAAAGTAGTCTTCTTGGTTTTCAGGAGAGTAGGGTGAAGAAATGTTATGGTGCCATTAAGCAGATAAGAGTAATTTGTAATTTGCATATTTTTTCCCCTAAACTATATAGATGCCTTTCAAGTTGAGGTAGCTTTTCTCCTACAAATTGTTTTTGAACTTGACAAGGTCAAAACTCATGAATCCCAATTAACTGATACCAGACTAGCAGGACCTCTGATCTCACACTTGGAAAGAAAGAGAAGTTAGTGAGTTTCAAGTCTGTGGGCCTGGGGTTGTCCCTCTCCCTGCATATTTCTGGCTGGCTACCCGCTGGCCACAGGGGAGGCTGTTCTTCCTGCCTCCTTGGGGTGCATGGGCCCACATGACCTGTTTTGGCCAGTGAGCTGGGAGGGGAAGTCATGCATATCACTAGACTCAAACATTGAATTGCTGAGAGACTCTCCAGAACTTTTAATCCTTCTGGCTCGACCTCTCCAGCTTCATTACCTTGGGTAATGAAAGCGACCACTTCATTACCTTGGGTCTCAGAGTGATGAAAAGCTTCCCCTGACCTCTGTGGAAGAAACAAACCTTTGTGGTTTTAAGCCTAGGAAAAGTTCGAGATCATTGGTTATTGCAACACAAACTAGTCCATCCTGATGGATACAGCAATCGAGAAAAAGAAGTAGGTCATTACTTGCTGAGTAGGAATGACTTCTCAGTCACCTCGTGATGGTGTTAAAGGCTTGAAAACATTCCCTTAATGGGGAATAAGCAGATTTTCAGTTATTTAGCTCGCCACTCTCCCTTCTCTCTCTTTGCCCAGGGGAAGGTCAATGGTGGCCGGCCAGCTGTCTGGGCTTATCTGGAATTCTCTCCCAGTAGCGGTAGAAAGAAGGACTTCGTAGTTTCTCTGAGATATGCTGGTGCTTAGGAGTTCGCCTGGCTCAGATAGGCCGGTGATCGCTTCAGCAGATTCGGAAGTAAAAGGGGAGAGTATGAACATAACTGAGTGCCTGCTGTTGGCCAGCGGATATGGATCAACCAGTCTTTCGTGCACCTTGTAAGCCAGGCAGTCCGACCAGGGTAACCTGGACCTGTTGGCACAGGAGTGGGCTGCTTTTGCACACTCACAGGGACCCAGGTCGTGTTCAGTGTATTTGTTTACCTGGAGGACTTCGGCTGGCCCTCCCTCTGGCTCTCTTGATACTGTTCCCCTGGTCTTGCTACCCACTCCCCACAGCAATGCCTTTGGCCGCACATCCTTTTCCATCTTCGAGTCAATCTTCACTCTTGTTCCTCTGAGCCATTGCACTGGCTAGTCCCCTGCCTGGAACAAAGAGGCCTTCCCTAACTTCTTGGTTTCCTGAAGGCTCCCTGCTGTGGGTACTCAGGACACCTGCACCCATGATAGCTCTCACACGACCTGGGCGTGCATGCTGGCTTCACGGAGCTGCTATAAGATCCATGAGGACGAGGATGTGTACGTCTTGTTCCCCGTTGTGCCCCAGTGACTACCGTGGTCTCAGGAGACATGAAAGCAAGGAAGGGCTGGCACCCACTGCCATCTGAGTCCCATGGGCACTTTCTGACGCGGTGCCCCTACTACATGGCTTTCTGATTTATGGAAAGCCATCGATCTGTGGCGTGCGTGCGTGTGTGTGTGTGCTGCATTTTAAGGCACTTCCTGGCAAAAAATACTGAATTGCCTCAAAGGGGTCTCAGAGACTGAAAGGGGTCCTCTGTGAAGGTGCATCCAAGTCACCCTTGAACCCCTCTGGCCCTCCGCCCTCACATCCTGGTCATGAAATTGCTCCCCAGGCCCAGCTAAGAGCCGTGGGAAGCCTGGCCTGGGTCACGGCCCTGATGGTCCCCCAGATTCTCTAGAGGACTGAGCAGGCAGATGGGGAATCTATGGCCCTAGGGTCTCCGGGGTCTCTGAGTATGGGAGCTTCTGCCCCCCTGGACATCTTCCTGGGTCTCCCCTCCTCCTCCCCACCCCCAGGGCCTCATCTGTACCTATGCGGCCCATTTCCCAGTTTTTCCATATAGTCATGACCATGATCGTGGTCCCATCCACGTGAGGACTGGGGTGCAGCTAGGTAGACCACGCTCCTTTTCCCAAGGTATCAAGGGCAGAAGGAGTAGGTCCCTACGGGGAAGGAGGGGGAGAGGGAGGAATCAGTCACTCCATTATCGCCAGAGATGAATAAGACACTAGCCTTCCCCTCGTGCAGGTCATTGTCTCTATCACATACCACCGGGAGCCTTTGAATGAATTTTCTGCCCCAGCTCTAAGATAGGTTCTAGTCATAGGAGTCCCATTTTCCACACAGAAGTGCCAAGGCGCTGGGGGACTGGGGAATTTACCCACTGTCACAGAGCTAGTAAGTGACTAAGACATCAGGCAATCCCACACTGGAGATCCCACTTTTTTTTTTTTTTAGTAAACTGTAGTATGGTATAGTCATTGAACGGGATCGCATAAATGGTGACCAGAAAGAAATACGCTGACTCCTCCAGACACACATGACTCTTAAGTTCAACATTGCAAAACGGGCAAGCAAGATGCTCTACGATAATATTAATAATATTAATATAAAGCTTAAGAATGCACAAACAATGCCGTACATTGTTTAAGGACAAATACGCTCACGTGCACGTGTGTTAGTAAGATAAAGAAATGCTTGGGATTAACGTCTGCCCAATTCTGTGTCTTTCAGTCTGTGGAGGGATGGATTAGGAGAGGCACATGGGCCTCAGGGAGGGTAATATTTACCCTTTAACCCAGTGCTGGGTGCATTCGAGTGGCCCACCCAGAGCCCACTCCCTTCAGCTGCTTTTAGTACCGACACTTTTTTTTTTTTAAGATTTTATTTATTTACTTGAGAAAGAGTGCAGGGGCGGGCAGGGTGGGGAGCAAAGGGAGAAGCAGAGGCCCTGCTGAGCCAGGAGCTTGACACAGAGCTTAATCCCAGGATGCCACCCATGTGCCCACCCGGAGCATGGAACCCAGTGCGGTGCCTGAATTTACAACACTGAGATCAAGACCCAAGTCGAGATCAAGAGTCAGACACTAGGGGGCACCTGGGTGGCTCTGTCTGTTAAGCATCTGTCTTCAGCTCAGGTTATGGTATGTACCAAGGTCCTGGGATCAAGTCCTGCATCAGGCTCCTTAGTTGGGGAGCAGCCTGCTTCTCTCTCTGCCTGTGACTCCCCTTACTTGTGCTCTCTCTCTCTCTCTCTCTGACAAATGAATAAAATCTTAAAAAAAAAAGTCAGATGCATGAGCCACCTCAGCGTCCCTCTAACTGGAGCTCTAGAGCCCCTGTGAGAGCAGGAGGAAGCCACCCCCAGGGACTAACCAGAGGTCACACCTTTACTGGGCTTCACTTCTTTCTCTGACTTCATTCCTCTGTTCTTCCCCACCTCCCACAGGAGTGTGTCTGTAATGAACCCAACCTCAGTCAATGGAGAGAGCCTGTCCCCGTGCTTCCCAGCCTGCAGCCCACTGCGGGGTCCAGAATAAGGAGTCCCTGGTGGGCAGGGGGGAGGGGTAGGAAAGTGAGAAGGACTTCAAGGAGTAGATGGGAATCGATAGAAAGAACAGATCCCCAAGAAGTCTCTAGAGTCAACCTGATGCCAATAAAAACATCAAATTATTTTTGGAGCTAGATTAAGTAGTTTTCATTTCACTGGGGAAGAAAAAAGGAATGAGTCCCGATTGCTGTACGAAGCCCAGGCAGAGTAGGAAGAAGGGAGCAACCTGTATTAAGCCATGTGGGCTCGAGGAGAAAGCCCGTGCCTGCGGAAGGACAAGCCCTGGCCTGTTTTGGCCAGGGCCCAGAGGGCTGCCAAGGCACCTGCTTCTTTCTAGAAAGAGAGCAGGAAGTCATTTGCCTCCAGAGGCACTTGCTTCCCAGGTCTGGACCTTGCTCAGAAGTGGCCACACCCTTCCACACCCTGGGCTCCCCGCAAGTGAGCCACAAGCTAGGTAGGACTGTGTCATGTCACAAATGGCCGAATGCTACTGGCCCAGCCCTGGGCTGGCTTATTTGCTGTGGGATTGGACAACAAAGCGGGGAGAGCTTCAGCCTCTTGAAGGACCCAGATCCATCAGGCTCCTTAGAAAAGGCGCCTTTCTAGAAGTGCGTGCTTCCAGGATGCTGGGCTCTTGGTGCTGACCCTGGCGTCGAACATACTTTCCTTGGGAGAAGAAAGTTGTGTCAGGAAGTTCCTCTGCCCACCCCGCCTCCAGGCAGGCTGCCAGGTTTGGAACAGGTTGCAGCAGACCTCTCATATCTAAAGGAAGGGTCCATCCTGGCACCATGAGGGGTGAGTCTTGAACTGGCCCTTGGCGGTTCAACTCTGGACTGTCCCAGTGCCGTCTGGAAACCAAAGACCTGCAGGTGAGATACTTGGATCCAGGGGCAAAGGCTCCCTGGAAAGAGAGAGTTGGACTTTAGCAGTGAGTGAAAGTAATTGATTTACAGGGCTGAGGCAGGGTCCCAGGAGGAGGAGCTGAGCCCCAGACATGAGACAGGAAGAGAGATGAGACAAGCCCACGGGTAAGAGGGAGACTCCATGAGAAGTGTTCACGGACTTGGCTTCGAGAACAATACCAGCCTTTTAGCCGTCCAGTCACTGAAATCAACCCCTGTATACGGAGGGCCTCCCATGTGCCACGATGATATGAAGCACAAGAGAGACAGGGCCTTGGTTCCGTGACACTTAAGGTTCCAGTGGGGGTGTCAGGGGGAGACAGGCAACAAGCCGCGCGTGGAAGAAGCATGTCAACGGTGTCATTATTAGGGGCTGGGGAGGACTGCTGCAAAAAAAGAAAATAGAGCCAAGGAAGAGGTGAGGTGGGCTGCATTTTCAAACAGGGTAGGCTTCCCTGAAAGGTGACATTTAAGCAGAGAAGGAGGAGGTGAAGGAGTGAGTCATGCATGTATCTGGGGAAAGAATATTCCAGGCCAAAAGAACGGTCTGTGGAGCGTTCTCGGGAGGGACCTCGGGCACCGTGGAGGCTCCCCGAGGCCACAGCGCCCTAAGCCAGGCAGGGCCTCGAGGCTGCTCCAGGGTCTTTGGCCTTTCCTCCAGGGTGTAGGGCAGAGTCGGGCGGGGCGTGAGCGCAGGAGGTTCACGTTCCCCTGGTGACTGTGCTGAGAATAGAGCATATCCCGCAAGGATGGAGGCAGGGACTCCGCCAGGAGCCGACGTCGGGATCCAGGGGCGGGATGGTGGGCTCCAGAGGGATTCTGAAGCGGAGCCAGGAGAGGGGCTGACAGATGGTGGCAAGGAGTGGGGCGAGAGAAAGAGGCGTCAGGATGGTGCCCAGGTTTCTGGTCCAAGTAACGGGGAAGGAAGGGTTGGGGAAGAAAGGGGGCGGGGGGTGGGGGGAGCATGTGTGGGGGCGGATGGGAATCGGGAAGTCGGCTTTGGACTTGGGGGTTCTGAGACGCTGGCTCGTCTTGTTCAGGAGGCAGCTGACATACAAGTCTGGAGCTTGCAAGAAAAAGTCAGGAGTCTTTGGCATATAGATGATATTTAAAGTTGGGAACACGGTACTATTTGCCAGATATATGCCTGAAGGCGGTGGATGTGAACCAAAACCTGCTCACCTACTTTACTGTTATTATTTCCATTTCGCAGGTGGGGAGACTGAGGCTCGGAGAGAAGTCACTTGCGCCACATCACACAACTGATTGATGGCAGAGCTGAATTCAAACCCGGGTTACCCGACCAAGAGTCATAGCTCCTAACTCCTCCCTTCCCCGGGGACCCCCCCTGTTTGATCTTTGATGGCATGTCCTATATGAGAAGTGGGTATAATTTGGCTCAGAAAGGTGAGTGATCCGGAAAAGAGGAGGACATAGCAAACCAAGTTGCCCAGTGAGGGCAACCTTCAACGTTCCCAGAAGCTGAGCACCGCGATCCTCAAGGTGAGACTGATCTGGAGGGATGATAGGGCTTAAAGACTAGCCAGAAGGGTTTTGAGTGGAGGGTTCAGGGACTAGGGAACCACTAATGGTTCTTTTAGGCTGTACGTAGTCAGAGCAGCCCTTGAGAAAGACCCATCCTAGGTAGGCATGCAGGACGACCAGAGAGGAGGAAATAGGTCTGGAAGTTGTCAGTACTGTCTAGGTGGGAAGGATTCTGGTTCCCAGACAGTGGGAATGAGGAGGGGGTCAAGACGCTGAGTGCTCCCTGAAGACATTGCTGGGCAGGGTCTCTGCCTGATGCACCATAGGACCTGCAGGTGAGAGATGAGTCAAGGGTACAATTTCAGACCAGAGGGGCAGATGGGAGGTGGAGAATGACGCCAGCCTGAACGAAAAAAAAAAAAAAAAAAAGGGGGGTGTGTGTGGGGGGAGTTGGTTGAGAGGAACTTGGTGCTGCCTTTCTTTTCTTGAACTGTGAACCACAAAGGGCCACATTTCTGCTTCTTAAGAGCCCACAGTCCAGAATGGCTAGGCTCAAGAGGAGGCCAGAGGATGGGGCGAGGTCCAAAGGGGCTGGAGAGAGAGATTTAGGAAGCACTGACCTCAAGGTCAAAGGAGTGAGAGAGGGTTGCTTGAGACAAAAACAAACCCTAGGACAGAGACCCACGCACCCTTCAGCCACTTACCAGCCTTGTGGACCCTCGGACCAGTTTCTTAACCACTGTGGTTGGTCCCCAGTTTCCTCATCTGTAAAATGTAGACAATAATAATTCTTATCTTCTTGGGTTATTGTGAGAACAAAGTAAACTAATAGGGGTAATTGCTGAGAACCCTGCCCAACTCCGGGGTGAGAGCTTGGAAATGTTACCAAGAAAAGGAACCCCCAGAAGGCTCAGGGAAGAACCCTCTCCCAAATCCCAATGGGGAGGAATGTGACAAAGAGAAAAGGTTTCTAGTGATGACAAGGAGATCATCAAACCAGCTGGAGACCAGGAAGTTTTCCCGTATCATCTCAGTTAATTTTCCCAGCAATGTCATAGGGGAGCATCTATCAACAAGCCCATTTTTCCGATGAGGACTGTGAGTATCATAGAGTTGTTCGTGGTCACCCACTAAGGAACCCGTCGAAGAGGGACTGGGACCCAGGGCTGTGGAGAATGCTTTCAGAGCATCTGTGGGTAACCACTGTCCCTTACTGCCCTTTGTGAGGGGATGGGAAGTTCAGAGAGTGGCCATGCGTGGCTGAGAGGCACCGACAAAGTGGCTTCCCCAGAATGTGAGGGCCATAGTGCTAAGAATTAAATCACCCACGAACAGAGAGGAAATGGTAGTGGGAGGTGCAGACCACACACTGGAGAAGTTTGGTCATGAACAAAAGGAGAAATAGAAGGACAGCGTGTTGAGGGAGTGGGTCAAAGAGGGTTTTACAGAAGTAGAGACCCTAGCTCATGTGGTCAGCAGAGGGGAGGGCACCATGGGAAGGGAAAACACAAAGAGCTAGGAGGTGGGCATGAAACTAAGAGAAGGAGAACCTCCTGGGATGAAGAAGGAATGACAGCAAAGCCACCGCCAAAGAAATCCGGGTTTGACGGAAGGCAGGAAATGGCCACAACCCACAAGGAGGTTGTAAACTAGATGGGGCAAGAGTCAATGAGTGCCTGGGTTGGACTCTTCTGCCTCATTCATGACAGGAGAATTTAGGTGTGTCTCATGATACTGAGACACTGGTGAGACACACTTGACAAAAAATAATTTGTTCTGGAGCGAAGGAGGCCCTGGGCTAGAATGTAAGCTGTGCCCAAGCTGTAGTTCAGAAATTAGTAAGTGTCCATCCATCCATCCATTCATTCATCTGCATATTCATCCATCCATCCATGTGTCCATCCATCCGTCCGTCCATCCATCCACCCATCCATTTACCCATCCTTCATCCATCATCCACTCATTCATTCACCCACCCATCCATCCGTCCAACCATCCACCACTTACCCATTCAATAAACATATTTTATTGAGGACCTACTGGGTGCTAAGTCCTAGAGCCGCAAGTTGGAACACAGAAGAAATCCTGGTTTCAAGGAGTTCACGGTCTCCCATGTAAGACCCCTCAAACAAACCAGTGATCGCAGTGTAATGTGAGGAGAGCAGGAGAGGGAAGCCAGGGACCTTCACAGAGGAAGGTGAGGGCTGAAGGAAGGAAGTGAGGGTTTAAGCTGTGATCTGAGGAGGGTAGGAGTGGAAGGAAGTGGGCTGTGGGGGGGCAGGAGAGAGAGTTCCAGACAGGGGGAAGAACTATACAAAGAGCCTGGCATTTTCAAGGAACTGAAAGAAGGTCCATGTGGCTAGAACAAAGAAAGGAGATGATGGTGGGGCTGGAGGCAGAAGTAGAGGCTGGAATGGTCAATGAGAATCTGGACTTCGTCCTAAGGGCGAGGAGCAAGTATGGAAGGATTTTTGAGGAAGGGGAGAGCCTTGTTCAGATTCGCGTTTTGGAAAGACCTCGGGGCTTTAGAGAGGACGGTGCATTGGAGTGGCAAGGCTGAGGGCTAGGAGATGAGCGTGGGGCTGGGGTCCAGCAGGGAGATGGAGATGGTTGGCCATGTGGATGGTGACAAGGGGATTGGTTCAAGACACATGCAGGCGGCCTGCTGAACAAGTGTTTCCCATTGACCATGGGAGGGGACGGAAAGCCCATGGTAAGGATACCCCTGTTTTACTGACCCATGGACTCAAGCAGACTGACAACCTGTGAGGGAAGGCTGACCCATCAGTGAGCCCATCAGGCCCTTGGGACAGGGCAGTGGGATGTATTTTGGGATTGGGGGCTGCAAATAACATCTGGGACCTTCACATCTTAGCCACCATAGGTAGGATAAGACAAGTCTAGCTTCAGCTATCAGAGGACAGATTTCTGTGGACAAAATACTAGATCTTCACTGGGATGCTCCCAGCAAGTCCTTCTCCTCCTGGAGCCTCAGCTGACATGGGCTCCACCTCAGGGATTACTTTCATGTGCAGTTCCATGGCTTAGGGCTAAGTTCTTGGGGTTGTGACAACAGCATCGCTGATGCTGCCCCAGCCCACAACAGAGCCAGAGGTAGGGCAGAAGAAATTCCTCCTTCTCTTTCAGGGCGAGGTACCCAGAATCTGGCTGGCGGACCCCCTTCAAGCAATGGTGGGGGAAATATTGATCTTCTCTAGTCCTTAAGGGACTCCCCATGGCTGTGGTCTCGGTCCTGGGGCAGCAAGGGTGGCCGCTGCATGGGCAGTATGTCTGGTCAGCTGGAGTCAGAGGTGTTGAGACAAGCAGTCACTCAACCTCTGTCTCCCACTCTGGTCCAATTCCCCTTTAACTCCGTGGTCCTACTAGGCCTGCATCTGGCCTGTTTTCCCACCCAGGACCTTGCCCTTCCTCTGGCCACCCTCTCCTCTGTTGCCCTCTGTAGAATTCTGCCTCACCACTGCCTCCTCCAGGGAGCATTCCTGATTTCCCAGCCCGACCTCTGAGCTCTAGAGTCTGCACAACACCGTAAAGGTCTCTTGAGGCCCTTAGCATAGTCCCAGACTCATAGTCTCAGGACATCCCATCTGGAAGGTCCCTGGGAACCCATTTCATAGCTGGGAGACCTGAGGAGGAATGAACCAGTTAACCCCTGGCAAGGAAACCACCTCAAAAATGTCCCTGGTCTGTGTTGCCTCCAAAGAGAGGTGGAGAGGTGGGCTCTGCACTCCAGTGCTTCTCCCCGGATTCGGGCTCCTTGTCCTTGTCCTTCGTCCCGTCCCCTCTGTCTTGGTCAAGCCTCACGGAAAGCCCCACAGTGTGCAGATGCTAGGGACACACAGGGTGGCAGATGTGTCCCTGTCCTCACGGAGATTATGGTCTCTCTGTCACATCAGAACCGTGTCCCCCACCAGAGTTCTGCACTGCTTCTCTCATTTTTTTTTAAAGGTTTTATTTATTTATCTGACACAGACAAAGATCACAAGTAGGCAGAGCAGCAGGCAGAGAGGGGAAGCAGGCTTCCTGCTGAGCAGAGAGCCCGATGCGGGGCTCCATCCCAGGACCCTGAGATCATGACCTGAGCTGAAGGCAGAGGCTTAACCCTCTGAGCCACCCAGGTGCCCCTGTTTCTCTCATTTATCTGCACATTCCCTCCTCTGTGCCCGTGCTAAGCGCTTCCCTTCTGTGAAGTTCCCACCACTCCATCTCTTGGTGTGAATCCTCCCAGTCACAAGGACCCGTTCACTGACCACTGCCTCCAGGAAGCCTTCCAAGGTCTCTCAGCCAGAAGGACCCTCTCTCCCTGCTCTAGGTCTGACAGCCCTTTATCTAACGTGCAAATTCCTATGCTGGGGTTGGGCCCTGTTCCTGTCCCACCACAGCCCTGGGCACAGCATGTTTGCTCCTCTGTTCCCTCCCTTGCCAGGCAACCTGCACCAGCCGAGAGCTAGTCCAGAACCTTCTGCTCTTGCTGTCACAACCAATTCCCTAGAAGGGACAGGGGAATTTGGGTCCTTCTGGAGAAAAGTTCTGAGTCTGCAGCAGAACAAGGGGGACTCAAACCCCCATCAGGGACTTTCCCCAGCGGTAGGGGCTGGACAGTCTGGCTGTTAGTAAAGTTGCTTATCATCATCCTTACAGTCCCCTCTTGTCCAACACAGGAGAGCATTCCGTGACCCCTGTGGCCGGTGGAGAAGCCACCGGGTGGAGGGCGTGAGGATGAGAGGGTCAGAAGACACTCCACCCACGAGGGGCAACATCGGCAGGGACCACCTCTGCCCCTCCCAGGACCAGGCCCTCCCCAAGCACCTCAGGGTGTTTACATTTCCTCCAAGCCCAGACTCTTCTCCAGGTCAAAGTGGCCCTCTCCCAGGGGGGCTCACGGAGGGCACCAGCATCCCTTTCCCAGCCCAGGCTGGCATCCTCTGACTTCGCAGGATGGAGCCTGATCAGTGCACCTCTGGGGTGGAGGTTGTCCCCACCTCGTGCAGGAAGCTGGTGCCAAAGATGACGACAGGCAGGAGGACCCCTGCTGCATGTGCAAATTACAGGCTGTTCCAGAGACAGGAAGAAGGGCCCAGCCAGACAAGCTGGGGACAAAGAACCCCTCGGGTGGTGGCTTGAGGAGTGGGTGATGTGACCCTGAGAAGCAGAGGAAAGCTGGTGTGAGATCCACTGAGAGGACCCCAGTTGGCTCGGATTGGCTGTTTTGGTGGGGCCTCTGGGATGATCCACACGTCCCTTGATGGGTGATGATGTGAGGCCCAGAGAGGGTCTGTGAGCTGCCCAAAGTCACACAAGGTGATGACAGAGGACCCTGCTCAGGACACATCCTGCCATGGACCAGGCGTGCCGCCCACCACCAGGATGCAAAGTGGCACCAGCCTGCCAAGGTGGCCCTGGGGTGGGGGCAAGGGGAGGAGGAGGAGCACTGGTCTTGCCCTCCAGCACCCCTGTCCAATGCATAGCTTCTTCTCCCAGATGCCCTGCGAGGACTGGCAATGTGGCAGCGAGCACCGCCCCTCCCCCTCCGTAGGTTGGGTTTCCACAGACAGCACCTGCTGCCATTATCATCCCTGCTAATAAGATGCCACAGTGGTGTGTCAGGCTGACACAGAGCCGGCTGTGGGGAGGGCAACACGTGTGTCCCATGGTGTGGGCCCGGGTGTCGTCTGATCTCCTTGGTCACTCGGGGACAGAGCAGAGCGGGGCCTGGGGTCACCCTGCTGAGATGCTGCCACCTGGAAGTGGGCCCAGGACACTCCTCCCAGGAAGGGGCTCCTGCCACTTGGCCCAGGGGAACCCGAAGCAGACTGTTGGCCGTTTTCTCTGGTGGTTGGGGAGGGGCCCGAGGCAGGGATGCTGTGGCCCATGGTGCATGGAAAGTCTGTTCGGGGCTCACGCTGGAACCTGGCCACGTGTCCATGGCAGACTGGGCGCTCGCAGATCCTTGCCTTCCCTTCTGCAGCCCGGGGTGAGGGACCCCATGTTGGGGAGCTAGGCTTCCCAATCTACAGCGGGCCAATTTGGACTAAATGATGATTAAAACCTGCCAGGCTCTGGTCTCCTGTGGTTCAGGGCCCAGCTTGGGGAAGCACCCAGAGCGGAAGTCGTCTGGGCCTCAGGCCTTTCTCAGAATGAGTGGAGCTGGGGTACCCCCGGGAAGATGCCCCCATGCCTATGCAGGCTGCAGACACCCCCAAACCCAGGAGGCCTGCCAGGAGCCCAGGAGCCCGTTCCAGGCCCAGGCTAGGCAGCCCCACTGGCTCCCACCCGCCTGTCTGCCACCCCCCACACCCGTACAGGACACGGTGCATGAAGGAGGCTCACTGGCCTCAGGGCAGAGGCTTAACCCCCTGTAGGGGAGGCTCTTCTGTTCTGCTAATAGAGGAACTAAGAAATGTCCCTGTGAAAGGAGAAGTGTCACTGTCATGGCCCCCGGACACACACCCCCCACCTCTGTCCCCAACGGAGTGCCCATTCTCTGGAAAGCCACAAACATTCCAGGACTGGACTTGTGCTGAATCATCTCAAAATCTTCAGACTCCACGGGTGTAGGGAAGAATGTATGGGGGAGGCGGCAGGAGGTGGGGCAGATCCCCAGAGGTTAAATAGGTCACCTCCACGCTTGGCGGCCATCCTCACCTCCCCCTGAGCAGAAGGACCCACACTCACAGGTCCTCTCCTGGGCTCGCAGCACCATGACCCCCTTGAAGATGCTGCTCCTGCTCACGCTCCTCCTGGGGGCTTCTCTGCAGGTCCTACATGCAGGTGAGAGCCAAGGAGACGTGGTCTGGGACAGGAGGGGGCAGGGCACCAAGATCACGGCCACAATGACCGCTGTTTATGCATTAGGGACAGCCCGGTGATTCCTCTAGGGATAGGGGAGGCTGGCAGCAGTAGGATTTTGAGGGAGGCATGAGGATGAGGAGGAGGGGTGTGTGGGGAAGATGCCACCCCAGAGCTTGGGATTGGCTCAGTGAGGAGCAAAGTGCTGGCCCTTCTCTCTCTGCAGTGACTGAGAGGCAATGACCTTGGTTGGGTTTTGACAGTGGAAAATGACCTATTCTCGGAAGCACTGGTTAGCGTCTGTTTTGCTCCCGGGTCTTTCTTGACACCGAGGGCATCAGCATGATGGCAGGAGCGCTGGTTCCCGGAGCACGTGAATAGAGGGATGTCTATCCGCAGCTGGAAGAGAAAGGTAGCTGATGTGGGAACACAGCTGGCTAGCGCCCCGCTCGGCCACGGCTCCCCAGCCTTCACCCGTGGCTCTCACTTCTGCAAAACGCAGGTCGGGGTAGCTCTCTGAATTAGTCCAGCCCAGTTAGTTATACCCTGGGGGATGGCCGGAGGACAGCTGGGGGCTTCTTAGAAAACACTCCAGCCGTGGCATTGATTAAAGGCACACATCACCAGCTGGCCTATTTGCAAGTGCTGGATACTTTTTTCTTGCGCAAGAGAAGGAAGCTGAGGCCCAGGAAAGGGTCCTCGCGCCCAGGGCTCCAGTGTAATAATCATTGGTGAAATACAGTAGTGGCAGAGCCTGTCTCTGGGTGCACCATGAGGGCTGAACGAGCTCCTGCAGGCAGAGGCTCAGCCCAGAGCCTGGTCCAGAGGACATTCTTGGGTGGTTCCCTGGCTGGCATTTGAGTGTGTGCACACACAGAGGCACACACATGCAGACACACACAGCTGCGCCTACACGCACACCAGTATATACACACGGCTCCCCCAAACACACACAGAGACATGCGTGCACACATGTACACACACTCAGGGCCCCCCAGAGCACACAGAGAGACCTCACACACACAAATTTGTCCATACACACACTACACACACACACACACTCACACTCACACTCACACTCACATACGTACCTACTCCTGCCTCCTTTCTCCATAGCACGAGGGACCAACGTGGGCCGGGAGTGCTGCCTAGAGTACTTCAAAGGAGCCATTCCTCTCAGAAGGCTCAAAGGCTGGTACAGGACCTCAAGGGAGTGTCCCAAGGAAGCCATCGTGTAAGTGTGCCCAGCCCCCTTCCCCTCTCCCACCATCTTTGCTCCTAGGAGTCTGGGAGAAGGCAACCCCTAGGGCTATAGAAGGGGCACTGGGGAGAAGAGAGAGTGGGGCCTTCATGGCCCCCTTCCCACCCCAGCCCTGCTCCTCCTGGCGGTTCCTGCACCCCACCCTATGAGACCCGAAAGGCCCCGGGCTGTGAGGTTTGACCTCTTCTCTAATTGATGGGGAACCAGAAGCCCCGAGAGACAGGGCAGCCCCCTGGCACACTGGTCCTCAGAGGCTACTGTGGTCACTTCCCATGGCTTGGATCTGAGCCGGGCGCCTCCTGGGCACCCCTAGTTCCTAGGCTTTCTGTGGGAGTGAGCCAGCTGAAGTGAGGGGCAGAATGTCTTGGCTCCCCGGGAGGGAGCCTTGGGAGTCAAGCATCACTGCTGACAAACTTGATCTCCCAGATCTGTCACTGAGGGGCTGTGTGACTTCAGGCAACTTCTTGCTTCTCTTGGGGGCCTTGGGGGCCTGGTCGCTACAGAGCAAGGGCTGTGGGAGTGATCCCAGGGCTGTGGGAGTCCTTCTTGCCCTGACACCCACTGATGACTTTTCCCCTCTCCCTTTCGTGTAGGCTTATAAGTGTCCAGGACAAGCCCATCTGTTCGGACCCCAAGGACACCAGGGTGAAGAAGGCAGTCAGATATTTAAAACGCATGCACAACCCTGGGCTCCAGCAATCCTGATTTCTGCTGGGACTATTTGGAGACCTCCAGCTTCAGTGTTCACTACTCCAGCCCCAAGCTTTCTGAGTCCAGGGGAGGCCCTACACGGACAAAGGGGACCCCTGCCTCCTTTTCTAGACTGGAATCATAGCAGAAATAGCCCAGATTCAAGTCTCTCTTTTTGTGAGGACCTGGGTAGCTCAATTGGTTAAGCATCTGCCTTCGGCTCTGGTCATAAGCCCAGGGTCTTGGGATTGAGCCCCATATTGAGCTCCCTGCTCAGTGGGGAGCCTGCTTCTCCCTCTCCCTCGGCCTCTTCCCTCTGCTCCTGTTCACTCTCTCAAGTAAATAAACATCATCTTTTTAAAATTAAAAAAAAAATAAAGTCTCTCTCTTCATACCTTAGTCTGGGTCAGCGTGTTCTGCCCACCCAGCCTGTCACAGTGGAAGAATATCTGGTCCTGTTATGTCCTGTCCAGGCCATAAAGGGAAACTGAGGCTGAGAGGGGTGCATGGCCACTGCAGAGCACATGTGAGGGGCAAGAGAAGGTCCTGGTGAGAGAGGCCCCGGCCGGGGAGCTGAGGGTGTCTGTGGGATGAGCCCAGCCTCCAGGAGGACTTCCCCAAGAAGCTGCCCATCCGGCTGCCTCTCCTGCTCTGATTCCTCCTGCTCTTAGGGACTGTAGGGCAGCCCACTGTGATGCGGTTGTTTTCCCAGATGACTGCTATGTGGGTATGTCAGTCCTGGCTCCTCCGTTAGACGGGAGCTCCACGAACCACCCTGAGCACCCCACAGCCTAAGTCCTAAGACGGATGGGGGACGGGGATTTTACGGACTCCCTCCTCCCAGACCTCTCTGAGCAAGGCCCCCCTCAGGGCCTGAGCCATAGTGTGCTGGGTGTGGGGGGAAGCAGGGTTTTTGGATTCTAGTTCTATCTCATTCTTCTGACCAGCCATGGCCTTGTGGCTTCTCTCTCTGGGACACTGTCTAGGGACAACGGTGCTGGGGGGTGGGGGAGTGGGATCCTTCTCTTGCTAGGATTTTGTAATTCACAGTCTGCGAAGGCTGCAATTAGAAGTGATTTTCAGGTAAAGTTTTGCCTCCTGTTGCCCCCTTGTGGCCAGTCATCTTATTACAGGCCAGATGACAGACCCAAGCTCACTTACAGTAGAAGCAGGAATAAAACAGGACAAACAACAATAATAATGAGGCTGATGATAATGAACTGGCTTCTCTGTGACCCCAGGGTCTCCTGGATCGCAGCTGGGATCTTCCCTGGCTCTGAACCCGAGGCGTATCCCTCCAACAACTGCCTTGGACGCAGAATCCTGCTGGCAGCGGGGCTCTGAGTTCTGGATCCACTGTGTGGGGGCGGGGTGGGGATGGGAGGGAAGATGATTTCCAAATAGAGGGAAGCAAGAAGGAGCTCCTGTGACAGCAAAGGACAACAAGGGCGGGGGCCCAGATTCCTCACCTTGCAGTTTGGAGCTTAAAGACGCTCAAGAGGACACGTATTTCATCCATGTGCATAGCATTTTAAAAGAAGCAAAACCTCTTTGAGTGAAATCCTTCCTCAGACGCCCATCTGTAAGCTCAGAGGAGTGGAGGTTCGTGGGGAACTGTGAGGATGTTTAACATCAGGATGGGGGAGGGGACAAGATGCAGGAGATGGGATCAGCCACCATGTCCCTCTGAAAAGGAGCCATCTGAAGGAACGGTGACTTGGGGACTCCCCTGACTGACACAAAAGAGGACGGAGCAGTGACCAGAGAACAGAGAACAGTGGGGGCGCTGGCATCACATTGTCCCTTCCACCTGGAAGGGGCGTCCCCCTTTTCGACTGAAATCCAGTCCCCCTTCGGGGTTCAGCTTGGTTGCACTGACCCTCTGCCAGGTACCGCCTCCGGTCTCAGCCTCACCTCTACCACACTGCCCCCTTTACTATACTTACTGCACGTTGGTCGCGCCAGGGAGCTCACGGGCACTGGTATTTGGGTCAGGCAAGTCAGTACATGACTTATTTATAAGGGGGGGGGTGTTTTGTGCATAGTGGGCATGCGATATACACATCTTGATCAACCAGCCCCGGGCTGAACTTCATGAGGAGCACGAACGGAGAAAATCCTGGAGGAGCCGACACCTTGATTAAGGGCTTCAAGCTTGGCCTCTAAGTGGCCACGAACTGAATTGCTCTGCGCTTGGCCACCAGAGGGCGCCCCCATAAAGCTAGAGCGGGAGGTGCCTGAGCGCCAAGGCCCTCCAGCCTCCTCAGGGCGGTCCCAGGGACTGGGTTACCCACTTCCGACGGTAGCTGCTCGGGCCCGGGTGAGGGTGTCTGCAGCTGGCCAGCCCTTCTCCTGGGAGAGCAGAGGTACAGGCACTACCATCGCTCTGCCCAGGGTTATCCGGATGAAGACGAAGAAGCAAAAACGCTGCTGGGACCTACAGTGCCCCGCGTTCTAGCCGCGCCGTGGCCAGCGACTGGAGCACCATGCCAGGAGAGGGGCTCCTCTCTCTGTGTCTTCTTGATTCCGTATTTCCGTGTTTGGCCTCCAGTCATCACAGGCCCGAAGTCATGGCCGAAGCTAGTTACACCTCCCCTGCGTTCCAGCTTTGGAAGGCACGCAAAAGTCACAGGACAAACTCTCCAACCAACCTGGAGCTCATTGATCTAAATGCCCCCTTTCTGTAGCTCACACCTCAGACCACTCTGTCCCCTGCCCCAGATCATCCGTGGCGGGGACCAGACCACTAGGGATAGCCCCCTGCCCAAAGCCTTTCGGAATTATTCACACTAGCTAACCCTCAGGAGCTTCTCCTGCCCCCCGCTCCCCAGACCCGTGCTTTTCCCATGGGGACCCCAATAAAAGCTTTGGCCTCTCTGCTTTCTTCTCCCTTTTCCTCTGCCCTGAGCGATGCCCACAGCCCCTTCTCTTGGGAAATGTCAGCAGTCAGACTAGCACTGACCTCTCTGTCAATGTCCCTTCCATAAACTAAAACCCCACAGGTACATTTTAACATGGGGGTCAGGGACTTGCCCTGTATCTGCTCTGCCCCTGACTGGCTGTGGGGTCTTGGCACAATCACTCCACCTTCGTGGGCCCGTTTCTCCCTAAAATGATAAATTGGATCCTTCTCTGAGCGGCTTGAGGATGTGCCCTGTCAAGAGAATGAGGGCTCAGTTTGCTGCTTTTCTGCTCCCACATTGCCTGCAGGGGATCAGAGTCTGAGAAAACCTGCAGTTTCCTTCTAATTGAACTGACTTTTGTTGATTTGTAAAACCTGCCTATTGATCAAGACTAATTACTTGTCTCTCACTTATGTAACTAATAGGTTTCCCTGATTTATTAGGTGTTAGCCCTTGCTCATCCCTCCCCCCTTAGACCGAAGTGTTTGATAGTTCCTTAATAAAACTTTTTAGTCATTAAAGAAAAGCGGGGGATTGGGTGCCTGGGTGGCCCAGTGGGTTAAGCCTCTGCCTTCAGCTCAGGTCATGGTTTCAGGGTCCTGGGATCGAGCCCCGCATCAGGCTCTCTGCTCAGCAGGGAGCCTGCTTCCCTCTCTTTCTGCTTACTGCTCTGCCTACTTATGGCTTCTCTCTGTGTCAAATAAATAAATTTTTTAAAAAGCGGGGGAGGCATGCTCAGTGCACACACGCCCGTGATCATAGCAGCCAAGATGGAAGCCAGGACGGAAGTAGCCCCAATGTCCACAGGGCGATGAATGGATACATAGTGGCTCTTGCGTACAATGGAATATTATTCAGCCACAGAAAGGAGTGAGTACTGACACATGTTACAGGTGGATGAACTTTGAAAATACACAGAGAGAAGCCACACACAGAAGGTCACACACTGTATGCTTCCATTTATACCAAACACCCAGAATAGGCAAGTCTCCAGGGACAGACTGCAGATGGGCATTGCGCGATGCCGGGGGAGGTGGGGGAGAAAGCCCAGCTCCTGGACAGGTTCAGGGCCGCCTTTGGGGGTGATGGAAACATTTGGAACTAGACAAAAGTGAGAGTTGCACAACATTGCTGACGTACTTATTGTTCCCATTAAAATGGCTCATTTTGTGTTATATCAATTTGACCTCAGAAAAAAAAAGGGGGGGGACAAGCATCACATAAGCTCTTTTCTGCAGAGAAACACTATAGAAGAGGTGAGGGTGGGCTGGGCATCAACTTCAGGAGATAAAACCCCTCTGGGGAGGGAGGAGGAGGGAAGGAAAGGCATAACGCAGCTGTAACCCTGCATGTATTAAAGAGTAGAGTTATCTTAATGAAAACAATGAATCCACCTGTATCCCAGTATAGCTAACGCTATTTTGGAAAATTGTAGGGGCGCCTGGGTAGCTCAGTGGGTTAAGCTTCTGCTTTTGGCTCAGGTCATGATCCCAGGGTCCTAGGATCGAGCCCCACATCAGGCTCGAGCCCCACATTGGGCTCTCTGCTCGGCGGGAAGCCTGCTTCCTCCTCCTCTCTCTCTCTGCCTCTCTGCCTACTTGTGATCTCTGTCAAATAAACAAATAAAAAAAAAAAGAAAGAAAAAAGAAAACTGCAGTGATGTACAAGGAAAAAATGTTTAAGTGATGGTCAACAGGGGAGAAGTGAGAAAGGGAGGGAGGGGGGCTTAGCGCCTTGGAGCCCTGCAGAGCCTCATGCAGCTTCCCGGTTGTTGGGGGGGCGGCGGGTGTGGATTTCATGGGAGCAGCCGGTAGTCGGTGTGAGCCTCGCTCCGTCCACACCTGCACCACCCGGAAGTGAGGCCGCCGAGGGCCCAGCGGAGCCTTGCGTCCGTAGCTCGCTGTCCAGCGAGAGGAGAGAGAGCTGCGCTGTCCGCGCCCCCAGAGCCCTCCAGGTCTGTCACTGTGACGGGACAGCTATGGAAGCCAGGACAGACGGAGGGAACTGAGAAGATAACACAGCACAAGCCAGCAACTTTTCGAGACCACAAAAATCTTCACTACACTTATTTATGGAGAGTGTCACCTTGTTTCAGAGGTAAGGGGACTCGGCCTGCACAGGTCCAGGCACCACAGCTAAGAAAAACGTACTTTTTTAAAAAAAGATTTTGATTGATTGGTTGATTGTGCGTGAGCACTAGTAGGGGGAGGGGGCAGAGAAAGAGAGAGAGAAGGGAGAGGGAGAGAGAATCTGGCAGACTCCCTGCTGAGCATGGAGCCTGTTGGGTGGGGCTCGATCTCAGGACCCTGAGATCGGGACCTGAGCCAAAATCAAGTGTCCGCAGCTCCACTGACTGAGCTGTCCAGGCACCCCAGGAAGCCATTATTTTTAGACTTGAACATTCTGTACCACTTTTGCCTTCAACATAGAGATCTACTCTTGCTTCCTGGAAACTTTTAGGAATTGTCTCTTTCATGAGGTGATTCTGAGATACTGTGTTTCTTTTACCTTCTGTGACTTATTCTTGTCTCCGGATCCTTCTCTCTCCGTGTCCATTTCGTTTTGGTTAGTTCTCTTATTCCTGTCCTCACTGACCCTGTTTTTAGCGCTCTCCATTCTTCCTAGCGCTCTTCCCCACCGCTGCTTCCCCTCCGTGGTTTTATGTTTCTTTGAGTCTTGCCTGAGCTCGACATTTCAGGGCTCTGCCGCAGGAATCCCTCCCTCTTTAAGCCTTGTCAGTCATCGCCTTGTGCTCTTGTGTCTGCACTGTATTCCATCCATGTGTGACCTGCAGCAAGTTCTTTTGGTCACGGATAATATTCATCTGCTTTGTGATTAAGGTTAGCGTTGGTTTGAAAGGGATTTTAACTGTGCCAAATATTTCCTGGAGGTTTGCATTAGAGAGGTGCAGGACTGTGTTCTGGGCTGGCAGGCATTTTCCTTAAACCCCAGGGTTTTATGTGTGGGTTTTCCTAGTTTTTTGTTTTTGTTTTGGGTTTTTTGTTTGTTTGTTTTCTAGAGAGAGGTGGGGGGAGGGGCACAGAGAGAGAGAATCTTAAGCAAACTCCAGGCCCAGCTCAGAGCCTGATGTGGGGCTCAATCAGGGGTTCAACCCTGAGATCATGACCTGAGCCGAAACCACGTGGGTCACCTAACTAACTGAGCCACCCAGGCACCCCTTCCTAGTTTTTTTTTTTAATGAAATTTCTTATAAATACAAAAGTAGGTAATATATATGTAAGGTATATAAACCGATAATAGAATAATTACCAGCCAGCTCAATAAACAGAAACTTCCTTCTGCTTAGAAGCCCCATTTCCTCTCTTTATAGAATGTCATCTTCCCATCAACTTCCAGAGACAATAATGTGGCTGAATTGTATCATTCTCCTTGATTTCCTCTTGTTTGTCACATATGTGTGTGTATACACAGTATGTATAATATACATCCCTCTCATTGATGCCTCTTGTGTGTTTTCAAGCCTTGTGCTCCGTGGGAGGGGTGACACTGTGTACACACGCTCTCCCATGACTTGCTCTTGTGGCTGTCGTGGGAGACCCTCCACGCTGACATGCATGGCCACAGCACGCCACTTTCCACCATGCGATGACATGACTCGTTCATCCGTCCTCTTGTTAAAGGCCATTTGGACCATTTCCAGGTTCTTGCTGTTACAGTTAGTGCCGCTTTAACCACTTTAGAGCTTGTCTTCTGGTGCGTGCGGAAAAGAACTTCTCTAGGGCAGGGATTCTCAGTCCTGGAGGCATTTTAGAATGAGTACCTGGGAAAGCTTTGCAAAGACGCTGACACCCTTAGCCCGATTTGAAAAGATTGACTTGTTTGGTCTTTGGCAAGGAGGGGTCCCAAACATAAGTGTTTTGTTGGTTTTTTGAAGCCACCCAAGGGATGCTAAGCTACAAGCAGAGTTGAAACTGACACGCTAGGGCGTAACTGTCCAAACCAATGGCCTCAACTGGGCACACCTTCACGGATTCTTGGTAAGGGTTCCGTGTGTAGCACCCCCCTTCCTCCCCACACAACAGATGGGTGCCTGTAGGATGGTCACAAAGCAAAACCCCTCTTCTCCTGCCCAACAGCCCGTGCTTCCTGCTCACAGAATCCTGCTTCCTGCTCATGGCTTCTCTGTGGGATTCTTCCTTCAGCCCCACTCTCTCCCAGGGCGCTGGAAGCCCCTGACAACCAAGGAAGGTGTGGTTTGCTCCACTGTCCTTCCCTCTTTGTGCTTTAGAGTGGCTTCAGGGAGAGAGGGAAGTTCTAAGCAAAAGACCTTACAGTATTTACAAAAAAAAAAAAAAAAAAAGATTTCCCAGCACCATCTCAAGACTCATGACTGACCCAGAACGCCCAGAGGCATCAGGCACCTGCAGCTTTAAAGGTCCTCGGCTGGTGGCAGGTCACGTTCTGTTTCACCCAGTGTTCTCAGATGGAAACCGAGGTTGCAGTCAGTGATATTGGAGTCTGTTTTTGGCTCTAAAACCTCCTTCAGAAGTGCTGCCTTCCAAAGTCACAAGGTGTGACTAGCGATCCCCGCTCCGGTGTCTGCTTGCTGTGCCGAGCTCCGAGGACAGGTGTGTGCCGCTGATTGGCAAGGCCTCTCTCCAGCCTGCTGGCCCAACTCATGGGGCCAGAGCCTTCATGGGGGTGGCCCAGCAGCTGCCAACAAGGGACCGCTAACTATGCCAAGTGTAGAGGACAGGACCTAACGTCAGCCTTAACAGCAGCGACAGGAAGGCAGACCAAGAATCAGGTCAGCAAGGGCCGGTGGCAGCTGCCCCAGGCTCTGTTATACCCAACCCAAGAAGCTCTTTGGTTCAGAATCTCCTGTGCTCAACCTGAAAGTTAGAAATTTTTGTCCTTCACTTGGTGACTGCAACGGAGGCCACGAACAGCATCCCAGCCATTCTCAGTAAATACTGGTTATAAGTATCTGTAAATGTGAAATGTAGTCTGGGGCTGAATTTGTTTGCTCTCGTGGCATCACAGATTACCACAGATCTAGGGACTTAAAACCATACACATTTACCTTTGAAGATTCTGTGGCTCAGGACTCCAGACATAATGAGGCTGGGCTCCTGCCCAGGGTCTTCCCAGCTGCAGGGCTGAGGGCCCCTTCTCCTGGCTGGCTGACAGGGGCTGCTTTCAGATCCAGGGGCCCCTCTAGGACCTTTTCTCCACATGGTAGCTTTAGACCAGCAGGAGAAACTCTTGGTTCTCTGGTTCTTTTAAAGGATCACCTGATTAGGGCAGCCCACTCAGGGTAAGCTCCCTTTGAACTGAAGCCCATTAGGGACTTGAATTACATCTGCCAAATCCTTTTACTTTTGCCATACGATGTAACCCAGTCCCAGCAGTGATGTCCTGTCGTGCTCACATCGTCTCACTTAGGGGCTGGGGATGACACAAGGGGTTGGTGTGTGTGTGTGATGTCTGACACAGCCATCTGACCACAGCTTGGACCACAAAACTTCCTTTGTTGAAGAGACTTGGTGTCACCCCAGTGGGGCCAGTCCTAACTTTAGGGTCAGGGCCTCTCTTCATCTACTTAAGAGACCAAGGTGATAAGGATTTAAAGGAAAGCAGGACAGAAACCTGAAACAATAAATCTCTCTGACCAGAGGAGACCTCTCATTCTCTTTGTTTCTCGCTCACACAGACTAGAACTGACCTCGCCAAATAGTTGGAGAGTTTGTATGGATTTAAGAGACCAGGATGGGCGGGGGCGGGGGTGGGGGACGCTGGCTGGCTCAGTCAGTAGAACATGTGTCTCTCGATCTCAGGGTCCTGAGCTTGAGCCCCACATCGGGCATAAAGATGACTTAAAAAAAAGAGAGACCAGGACTGGTATATTTTACCAATAAGTGGAAGTGAATGCTCATTGGTATTTGTCCTTGAAACTTGGCTTGATTCTCTAAGTCTGCTTTTGCTTATCCTGGCCCCTGCTGGTGGGCTTTCACACACACACACACACACACACACACACACACACACACACACCCCTTGCCACAATGTACGTGAAGTACACAACTTTAATAACTGTAGATGAACAGAAACCACAAGAAGGATATAATACAGTAAAACAGGGGTGAGGTGGGGAAGGGACAGAGGGACACGGAGTATGATCACAGCAACCAATGGGTGAGTCCTTTGGTGCCCTGAGGCCATGAGACACGTGACTCCCGTTACCACCAACTGCATGTTGAGGAGATCGCCACCTCTGGAAGATAGCTCGTGGCACTGTGGTTGAGCTTTGAAGTGGGGCGGGGGCCCTCTTTGTCCCAGAGCGTGACCACTCCAGGGTGTCTGGGCTCCGAGCGACAGGTCAGCATAGTGATGTCAGGAGAGCGTGCCCTAACACGAGGTGGAGAAACAGTCCCCCCACTCGGAGTAAGCAGGCCCCATTATACTTAGGTCTTCTGCCAGACAGCAGCACCGCACACCGCTGCACCCCAGGGCCCTCTCTGCTCTGTTGACCAAGCACGCCCCCTGCAAATGGATTCTAAGCAGAGAGCGAGCGAGTGCAGAGGGGGTGGGAGAAGCACGCCGGCGGGACTGGAGGGACGGGGGTTGGCCGGAGGACGCCGGCTCCCTCCTACGCGTCACTCAGGTTGCTGTTGCTCAGGAGCACCTGCTCGCCGGGTTTGAAGGCCGGCATCCCGAGGTAGGGGCAGCTGGCGCAGCGGAAAGCATCGCCCAGGTAGCACTGTTGAGAGAAGAGATGATCACACACACGGGGAAGCTCCGTGTCCGGGCGTCCCAGATACAAGGGCAGGAAAGGGACCCCTAAGTTTGTAACATGCCTACGGTCAGCTGGTGGAAATGGCTGGGCGCAGATGGGGGTCCATCTGAAACCCAAATACAAAGAGGTTTGCAGGGCTCTGGTTTTACGAGAAACAGTGGTCTAGAGAAGTTCCTTGGGAGGCTGTGTTTCCATCACAGCTGAGCTCAGCCAAATGGCCGAATGGCATCAGGCCACTATGAGCTGGGAAGAACAGGAGCCTCCCCTACGGGCATGAGCATGCTAACCCCCTGGGGGGGGGGGAGCGCTCTCCTGCATACACGGTGTCAGAAATCTGCCCGTTATTAAAATATGCGGGCAGTAACTGGGAACGGGAGTTAGGCTGTGCTGGCTTCGGATGAGGACCAACACCAGTGAGGTCTCGTGAGTCCTGAGTAAGGATCCGGATACTTACATTTCCACAGGCCGACTTGGGCTGGGAGCTCGCCTGTTCCCTTGACTTCTCTTTCTCCAGTTCTTCCGCAAGGCCACAGGTGCTGGGGGAAAATCAGGAGCTTGTGAGTGAGACGGACCACCCCCCGGGGGCTCCAAGTCCTTGACAGAGCCAGCTCACAAACACCCACCGGGCAGGGCGGACAAGGGAAGTGCCTGAGGCTATTCAGGGAGGCAGAATGGTGGGCCAAGGGAGACCTGGAGGGGAGATGCCCTGTCTACACAGGCTGGCCGCTACCCAGCTTCAGCTCATTAATGCTGTGGAGGGGGAAGCAGACCCCGTGTTACCACGTTTTCCAAAGCAAAGGACAGAAAACAATTTGGATTTTTACTTGAAATCGCTTGATTTGTGAATGCTGGCAACTTTCACACTTAAAAAAAACGCCAATGACTCGGCAAACCCACACACCACCAGTAAACTGTTCACTGCTCTTTCTATCCATAGAATGAATGCAAAAACACCAAGCACTGAGGTTTCCAGGTTAAGAGGACAGACTGAAAGCAGCGTCTACTCTCCTTGCCCTCGAGGTCCCACCAAAACGTCAGGAAAGACCTAACCCCGCAAAGACAGGGACCACGGGAAAAGAGACAACAGCAATGCGGCACTGGGAACTGTGGCTCTAACTGAGGGGAGCTGAACTCCGAGCAGGCGGGGAGGTAGCCCCGGTCAAACAGGAGGCCGACTCTCAACCCACATCACACCCTGAAACCTCCAAAGGAACAGGGGGCACCAGAAAGACCCTTCTCTGAAACATCTAACCACGCCAAAGGCAAAGACCCAAAGATGCTGACTTTGTGGTGTTCCCCACAGGCCCATTCAGGCTCCCTTTGCTAAAGCACAGTCAGCAAATCCCAGCGCTAAGCTCAGGGCTCCCAGCTTTCTGTCCTCCCCTCTTAATCATGGAGACAACGGAGCTTCCTGGGAGGTGGAAGGTCTCCTAAAAGAGAAAAAGCAAGTTAGGGGCGCCAGGGTGGCTTAGTCAGGTAAGTGTCTGCCTCTGGCTCAGGTCATGACCCCGGGGTCCTGGGATCGAGTCCCATATCGGGCTCCCTGCTCACTGGGGAGTCTGCTTCTCCCTCTGCCCCTCTCCCCCGTCCCCCAAGCTCTTGCACTCTCTTGCTTGCTCTCCTCCCTCTCTCTCAAATCAATAAAATCTTGAAAAGAAAAGAGCAAGTTGAAAGAAACAGAGAAAATGCAGGGAGGGCAAAAACCTCCAACGAACTATCACAAACCTCAAGGGAAAAGAGATCACACCTGCAAAATTTAAAAAAGAACGCTATGGGGTACCCGGGTGGCTCAGCAGGTTAAAGCCTCTGCCTTTGGCTCAGGTCATGATCCCAGGGTCCTGGGATCGAGCCCCACATCAGGATCTCTGCCAAGCAGAGAGCCTGCTTCCCTTCTTCTCCCTGCCTACTTGTGATCTCTGTCTGTCAAATAAAAAAATAAAATCTTTAAAAAAAAAAAAAAAAAAAAAGGACGCTATGCTAAAAACAAAACAAAACAAAGAATCATGGAGGGGCACCTGGGTGGCTCAGTGGGGTAAGCCGCTGCCTTCGGCTCAGCTCATGATCTCAGGGTCCTGGGATCCAGCCCCACATTGGGCTCTCTGCTCAGCGGGGAGCCTGCTTCCCCCCCTCTCTCTGCCTGCCTCTCTGCCTACTTGTGATCTCTGTCTGTCAAATAAATAAATAAAATCTTTAAAAAAAAAAAAAAAAGGAATCATGGAAATCAAAAACAGTAGAAATAAAATAACTCAATGGAAATTTTGGAGGATAAACCCGCAGAAATTTCCCCAAAAGTAGAGCATAAAGAAAATGTGGAAGAAAATAAAATGACAGGGCCAATTACAGGGGCCCAGTGTCTGCGGCACAGGCCACAGACAGAGAAAGGAAATCGAGAAGACAAACCTCACATATAAATTAAAGAATGTTTCCCAGGCCTATGAACATGACTTCTAGACTGAAAAGCCGCACTGAATAGCTAGTGCAAAAGATGTGAGCAGACCCTTATTCGAGACATACTACAAAATGATACCAGGGATAAAGAAGATTCTATAAACTTCTGAAATGGAACAAGAGGTCTTATAGAAAGAATCAAGAAACAGAATGGTCTCAGATACCTTTGTCACAATCACTGGAAAAAAAGACAGGAAATGTCTTCAATATCATGTAAGGAAATTATTTCCAACCTAATTTCTATATTCAAATGTCTATATCCAAATGTCCAATCCTTTATGAGAACAGAAAAAAGATATTAGCCACACACAGTCTGAAAACCTAAAAAAACAAAACTTGCCTCTCAAGTAGCCTTTCTAAAGCATTCCTGGAGAATGGAGTCCACCAAAGTGAGAGAGAAAACCAAGAAAGCAGCAGGTGCTACAAAAGCCAGAAAAGCTAACATAGGACAGAAAGGGGAGAGCCCTGAGGGGCACAGTGGGACAGACCCCCAGATGTCAGCTCTGCCGTGGACGGAGGCATAGGAGAGTGCTGGAGCAGGGGCCCAGTAGATGGCCGGGCTGGCGGCTGCCAAGGTCACACACCAAGCCGCCACCACATCATTCTTTGTCCCCGAGCACAGGAGAGCCAGCCCAGACCCTGTCCCTGGCTTATCTGGACCACGTGCTGCCTACCCTCGGCTTTCCCGTCCCTGCCCGCCCTGCTGATCTGCTGAGGACATGGTGTTCTGCCCTGCTCCAAGGAGGAGACTCGGGCTATGGCAGCTTAGGGCCAAACAGCCCGAGCAGTCCCCGCCCTCTGACCACACTTCCGCTGGCCACCAGGTCACCGCATGACACTGCAGCCCTGCTGGGTGTTCCCTCTGCGCATGCCCTCGGTATCCCAGAGCCCTCCCACGACGCTCCCTACTGACTTTCCCGGAAGGGACTGTGGGAGATCCTCGAAGAGCTCAGCCCAGATCATCACTGGGCGCCTTCACAGACGGAGAATACCAACTCTTCCTTGCCTCACCAGGTTTGGGCCTCCTACCTACCCTGTTCTTCACCACTCAAGAATATATCTTTTGGAGCTTCACACTAGGTGGGAAACTATCCAATAAGCCAAGAACAATGAACACGAACTTGCGAGGATGGTAACCTTTGTAGGGGGAGGGAGCAAGATGCCGCTGAGGAAGCATGGAGAGGGGACTTCTAAGATACCAGTCATGTTTCTTTCTTTCTTTCTTTCTTTGACAGACAGAGATCACAAGTAGGCAGAAAAGCAGGCACAGAGAGAGGAGAAAACAGGCTCCCCGCAGAGCAGAGAGCCCAATACGGGACTCAATCCCAGGACCCTGGGATCACGACCTGAGCCAAAGGCAGAGGCTTTAACCCGCTGAGCCACCCAGGAGCCCCAATATCAGTCATGTTTCTGATTCTTAACCTGGGTCATCAGTACGCATTTCATGATAAAATAAATATTGCAATAATAGTCAAGGATTATGATTCCTTGAGACTCAGGAGGCACCAGAGGCAGCCCGGCAGACTCCGCTTCTGCGAACACTTACCAGTTCTTGCAGGCTCTCCTCTTCTTCCCTTCTCCACACGAAGGAGCCTGCAGGGAAGCTGGGTCGGGCTTCTTAAAATCTTCTGGATCCAGCAGCTCATCGGAGTCAATGAGATCCTAGAGAGTGTTTGAAGAAGTGAGGGACACGGTCACGGTCTCTGCTGCCCGAAGGCCGGATAAAGGGCTGTGGTAGCAGGTTTCTCCGGCCCGTATAAAGAGGGCATCCACTGACCTACTCTGGGCTGATCACCACATTCAAGCCGACCACCACGGGGAACTTGACTGGGTCCCCAGAAGATGCACTAGGTTGTAGGGGACTGGGAAGTAATTTATGATGTGGGGAGAGAGAGAGAGAGAGAAAGAGAGAGAGTGTGTGTGTGTGTGTGGGGGGGGAGGTAGCAGGAAGATATATTTATTTGCATATATGAAGTGCTGCCACGTGAAAAAAGCAATAAAATATTTTCTATAGAATTCCAGAGAAGAAGGCAAATAATGACATATACATTTGTACAATTCTTTGATAAACGTGTGGACAGTTCATCTGTAAATTCCACAAGGACATGAACTATAACCTGTTTTGCTATCACTGTAACTTCAACAGTTGCAGAAATGAAGAACTTTTTAACAGACAATATTGATCAAAGACGGACAAGCAAGGCTCTTAAGACAATGAGTGTGCAGTGACTTGCCCAGACCAAGGAGCCAATGACATACTTTAGCTGACAGACTCTTTTCAGCTTCACACACACCCACCAGAATCTTTAACATATCACATGAAGTGAGAACAAGAAAATCTGTGGGGAAAAGAGATGCCAAAAAAGGCTCTCAAAATGCCACCAATATAGAGTTTCCTTCTCAATCAAAACTGCCAGCCACAGGCCGAGCCACAGGCTGGGCTTTACCCCTCTGTGTCCAGAGAGGCTGCCTCAGAGCGAGGCCACACGGAAAGCAGTCCATGGACCGCAGGCTGACTCACCACACTCTCGTCCTCCATGTCATTGGCTGACAGGGTCCAGAGCTTGGCCGCAGCAGGGTCCATGGGAGGCTTTGCTGAGTCGGACCAAGAAAAGAAAAAGAGTCCATCAAAAGAGCAGAAACCAAACACAGGCCCACGTGTGTGCTCCCTCCTAAGACTGGAGAGCGCACGGGACTGGGAGTCAGGGGGCTTGGGTCTGAGGCCCGGTTGTGCCGCTTGGAGAAGCCGTGGTCTGCAGCCAGTAGCTGTGTGGTGACCAATGCCAAGATCTGCTAAGCACCTGCTCCTCGGAGACACTAAGGTAAAGATCTCATATGTGCTGTGTGAGTCAGTCCTGCTAAGACCCTCTGAAGGTGGGTATGTGCTGTCCCGATTTTATAGATGAGGAAACCGGCTCTGACATTTGGGCCACTTCCACAGAGCCACACAGAGGAGGGGTCTGTCTGATGTGCCTGACTTTACTCCACATTGCTCTGTCCTCATCTTGGTTTCTGTCCCTAGAACCTGGAGCTGGTCGTCCTCACTAGATCTACTGCAAGAGATTGAAGATTAAGCGAGGAAGTGTGCCAAAGCTTTTGCCTCCCAGGAACCTGTCACATATGAGAAAGCCAGCTCCAGAGCCGGGGGTGGCGGTGTGACGCAAACCAGAGGCAGACACAAGCCTCAGCCTTCCCGACCCTGTCTGTGCAGAGAATGCCCTGGGAGCTGAGCCTGGAGTTAGTGTAGGCAGGCCCTCGGCCGGACCGTGGGGGTGAGCACAGCCGTGAAGACCACTGTTGCAGGTGGAGGCTCAGACTGTCCCCAAGGCAAACTGCTCCTCTGACGCCTTCCTGCCCATTCCGGAACCACGAATCCAAAGGCTGGGATTCCGGCGTATTTCTTAAAAGACTGCGGCTGGCCAGTCAAGGCAGAATAGTGTGACTGTACCTGCAAATTTTCATGTACCTCAAAGCTGGGGCAATTTCTCTCAATTCAGGCATCGTGAAACAGGGATGAGGTGATGAGGGGCGGGAGTGGCAAAGGGCGGGTGCAACTTTTTGAGAAGAAATATTTTTACAAGCGGCTTTAGCTCCTCACAGTAAGAAAAGCTGACTTGACTAGCACAGAAAGGACATAAAGGAAGAGGAGCAAGTCACTCTTATCAACCACGACCGCCACTGTGAGGTCTCCTGAGGACGACTGTCGTCATTCTAGGGTGTGGCAAGATGTTGTCAGCTAAACCATGTGGCTCAGGCCTCTAGAATCTGGGGGCCTCAGTGTCTTCTGGCACAGAAGGGCTGAGCGAGGTAACAACTATGCATTATTTCACATCTGGATCTGAATATGTCCGGGACAACAGAACATTAAATATTCTTCCCTTTGGAAATGACAGAAATGAAGGAAATATTGATACTCTGGGGACATCACCGCCTCTATCTAGATCTCAGGTTCAACGTAGAAGATGACCTTCTAGGCCCACCTGGACACAACGCCCCTGGGCCAGTCTTACCTGGAGGAGAAGTCTTCTTGGCAAGAGAAAGCTTCAGTTGACTAGAAGAACCCACTTCAAAGTTGGGTTTTTTGCCTGTCATGCGCACAGAGAGCAGGCTGTCGCTTTGGTAATCCAGGTGCTCTCGGACAGACTGTATCTCTTCAGAGCTCAGGGACTCCCGCTGCAGCTGGAATTCAAGACATCGAAAGGATGAGGCCACACTCTCTCCTCAAAATGATGAGGAACTGTGTCCACCCACACGGGCATCAAATACTCGTTTCAGTGTTGGTAAGCGTATGGCAGCGGGAGAGGACAGATGTCGCCTCATGCCTCATGTTCGGTTTCTCAGGGCTCTGTACCGTGGAGTGTCATTTTGTCTATGTGCTTAGTTTGAGCCAACCCTCTGGAAAGTTTTAAAGTGTTTACCAAATTGCTGTCTGTGAGGAACACGGCACCATGCCAGTCATTCCGCGGGCTGTAGCGGTTATGAATACACAGGTGAGTCGGACATGCTGGTGAGGACCACAGCCTCCGGCAGGGAAGCAGACCCACCAGGAACACAGCAGAAACAAAAGAAAAGAAACCACAGAGGGATGGAAATGTCTTCTTGGGAAAAGGGAGCAGACGCTAAGGGAGGAAAAAAATGGAGGAGTGCCACCTCTGTGTCCAACAGCTACCGAATGGTTACATGAGTCCCAGGCCCTCCACAGCTCTTGATATTGTTAGATGGTTAAGAAGAGTGAGGGCCAACATGCTGAGGTGGATAAATGTGGAAGATATTTAAAGGTGGGAGTAAAAACTAGTGACTGAATGATGGATTGTATGACCTCATTTACCAACATACCTCTTTCACTTCCACAAGACCGGAAAGAGTCAGGGCCGAACACAGCTTCGAGGGCGTCCTCACTTTGCTGTTGTTAACTGCCAAGAGGAAAACCCTAGTTAGTGACTTTATGGGTCAAAGACAGGGAAAATCATAAAGGCTCCAACCTATCTGGGTCAGAGAGGCCATAAACAGTAACAGGGATGGTATTTTAAATGGACAAATCCGTTTGGTTGTTCAAAGTGCTCCTACCTATGCCCTTAAGGGTCATATAATAATTCCACTGGGGTCGCCTGGGTGGCTCAGTGGGTTAAAGCCTCTGCCTTCAGCTCAGGTCATGATCTCAGGGTCCTGGGATCGAGCCCCACATCGGGCTCTCTGCTCGGCAGGGGAGCCTGCTTCCCCCTCTCTCTCTGCCTGCCTTTCTGCCTACTTGTGATTTCTGTCTGTCAAATAAATAAATAAAATCTTTAAAAAAATAATAATAATTCCACTGTTGTTGTGCCGTATCCCCCTCGGCTTCTTGGAAGACCTTCCCAGGGTGGCTGGACACTGAGTGAGAAGGAGGCTGAGGAACTAACTGGAAAGCACACGAGTGTTCTCTCTGTTTGGTTCTGACAAAGAGACACTGTGTGCGGCCGCCCACGGCCCATGCCGCCGACACAGGATGCTGCTGTCCAGGGTCCGTGTCACAAGTCAGTATCTCCACACAACCACCTTTACACATTACAAAATCCTTTCATTCTCTGACTGTATTTACAAATCAAGTCATCACATACAGATGGAAAAGTTTACAAGCTCAGAACCGCATGGCTCTCTGGCAGCCCTCTCTGGCAGCTTTACCACCAAGCAAGAAAGAGAGGTTTTGTTTCCTGGATCCCACCCTTAGTTTCACGTGAGTCAATAAGACTCATCACTCCCAGACTTCCAGTCATTTTTTTTTTTTAAATTTTGAAATCAATATAAAATCATAGAAAGTTACAAAAAAAAAAAAAAAGGACCCTTTGCCTCCTTCCCCCTAGGGGAACACCTTCCACAAGTGCGGCATGCTAGGAAGACCGGGGGATGGTCACTGAGGGTCCATAGAGCTCCCCAGATCTCACTGGTTTCATAGGCACATGCGCACGCGTGTGTGTGTGCAGGCGTGGCTGAGTGTGCATGCTCCCACAGTCACAAGGAGCCCTCCTATGACCCTTTCCAGCCTCACACATCCCTCCCCCTCGACTCCCAATGCCTGGCAATCATCAGTCTGGCCCCCATCCCTAGAACTTTGTTATTCCGAGAGTGCTATAGGAACAGAATCACGTAGCATGCATCCTTTTAGGATTGGCTGTGATCAATTTCCATTAGGCATGATCCAACCTGGGTCGGTCAGAGATCACAGTCCCCTCAGATGAGCTGCTTCCGATTTTTATCATCACTCACCACTGAGGAGGAGGCTCTCCGGATGACAGCTCCCGCTCACAGACATGCAGTAAATATACCTGAAGAGTCAAGGCTATTAAATTCTTGTATTCCAAATGAAGATTTCCTTACCTACAGCTGTTTCTACTGGCTCGCTCAGAAAAAGACATCCGCCAGGCCGCAGGATCCGGGCCATCTCAGCCAAAATCTCAGCACTGTGCAGAGTGGTGCTTCCAGGAATTACACCCGACAAAATAATGTCAAAGCTAGATTCTTTGTGGGCAGCTGAAAAGAAGGAAAATTCTAATCAGCAATCACCAGGGCCCCCAAGGCAATCTGCCCAGCCTTCCGGAGACCCTGGAGAGGTTCTGGGCCTGGCCCTGAAGACTGAACAGCTAGCTGTCCAGGAAATGCCATCAGACCCCCATTACTGGCAAAAGGGGCAATGAAGCTGCTGCTCTCCCTTGGTCTTAGTAATTTCATATCCTTTTACATGTTCAGGAAAAGAAATAACAAAGGAAGCTGGCTGAAGAGTAAGCTTTTTGTAAAAATGTAGAATATCTGGGTGCCTGGGTGGCTCAGTTGGTTAAGCATCTGCCTTCGGCTCGGGTCCTGGGATCAAGCCCTACACTGGGCTCCCTGCTTGGCGCAGAGTCTGCTTCTCCTCCTGCTCGTGCTCTCTTTCTCTCTTTCAAATAAATAAAGTCTTTTTTAAAAATGTGGAATATCTAATAAGAAACAACATACTTACATAAATCAACTACACTCCTAAGTCCATTGGATCTCAACTGAAAGACAGCAGGGTGACCACCCACTGCCATTGTGGGCCATCCAGAACAAAAACTCAGATTATCAAGGACCACATTCCTTGCACCCCTATCAACGCCCCCGGCCCTGTAAAGACAACGTGGACAGGGACTTACATTGCAATAGCTGGTTGATGTTTTCCACAGACACTTGGCCCTCATCGCCGGTTAACGTTTGAAGCTTATCGACCAGATTCTTCAGGGCCTCCACGGGGGACGACTTATCCCAGACCACGGCCACAGACTGGCCAGCTGAGATCCCATACTCTGCCATGCCAGCCGTGCTGATGGACCTAAAACCTATGGGCTGAAGGAGAGTGAGGACTGAGCAGAGTGAAAAGCACAATTCAACCCGTGATGTACCATGATGTACCAGCAGATACCATTAGAATCACCACCTAATTCTCACCTCCCACCGCGCATTCTGTCCACGTTAGAACCTCTTTGTGTAGACACCAGAGAGACTAAAAATAATGAACCCATTATTATCTCAAGGATTCATAACCCCAATGTTCCCAAATGACGCAGGCTGCTTCCTTGATGAGAGTCCTGACTTGGCAGTCAAGGAAGGAGGATGAAGGCAGAAAGATTATTTCTGCTTTGATTTGGGACAACTAAGCTTGAACAGAATATAAAACACACGGGATATTAATTAGGCAAAAGTATGACTCAGCAAAGAAAGCAAATAAATTGGCAGACATAATGCCACCCCGAGCTTAAGATTTTCTCAAAAAAGAGACAACATATTTAAATTTGGCAAATCAAATAATGGTTCCACTTTCAGCAAAATAGGAAAATTCAATCCCATTGAATCTGCAACGATCATAGTACCTACCACACGTGTCACATGTACTGTTACCCAGGCTGTTCAAAGCACCTTGGATACATTATTCCAACTGAACCTCAGCACAACCTGAAACTAGGTATTATTCCTATTTTACGGACAGAACACTGAAGCCATTGACTTTGCCAGGTCATACACTAGTAAATGTGGGATAAAGCAAGACCTGGAATTTGAATCCAAATCTACGGGACTGTAAAGTCCATGCTTTTACCTGATGGAGAGCCCCTGCCCGCTGCCACCACCATGGGTCAACTTTCTTTTCCACCTGATACGAAGAGGAGTATAGAATGCGCTCAGGATGCAATTAGGTCAGGCGACAGCATTCTACTTAGCTCCTCCTTTCTTTCTTCAACTTTAATGCCATCAAGTTCTCGACTTAAAATAGCTCTAATAAATGGCATAAAGGCAGAAGCCAGGTAGAGAGGTCAAGCATGGATCAGTGTTGGGCTGAACACTACTGGCTTCTGCAGAAGTCGCTAACTTGGTCCCAAGGATGCCACCACACTCTAGGACTGAATTTAAGCCATGTCCGTTACCCTCTCTCTTCAAATGACTGGCTCCTCTGTCTATAAAACATGGTCATGTTAGCCAGTCATCTTTAAATACTATAGGACTTTGATTTTGTCATTCATTTCCTAAAGAAGTTTCCTTTCTACAGAGAAACCAAAGCTCATTCTTCTGGAGTCAGGCTCCACGATCTGGCTCCCTCTGGATCTCCCACCTCTCCAAAGGGAATCCCTCCTTGTTCTATGAAAAACCTCATTTTTGCTTCAATCAGGCTTTTTTTTTTTTTTAAAGATTTTATTTATTTATTTAACAGAGATCACAAGTAGGCAGAGAGGCAGGCAGAGAGAGAGGGGGAAGCAGGCTCTCTGCTGAGCGGAGAGCCCGATGCGGGACTCGATCCCAGGACCCTGAGATCATGACCTGAGCCGAAGTCAGAGGCTTTAACCCACTGAGCCACCCAGGCGCCCCTCAATCATGCCTTTTTATCTATTTGCTTCCATGTGGAATGCCTACTCTTTTTTTATCCTGACCTGACTGCAAGCCCCAGTGAAAGGAAGCCAAGTGTTATCATATAAGCAGAATTCCTTAGTCACTGAATTGTTCTTAAAGCCTTAAAAAGCGCATAATCAAGATCTAAAACCTTTGAGGAAGGACACTCTCACCAATCTTTCAGGTAGGCAACTTAGGATCAAGGTCCTATTTATGAGCCAACAGGAATATGGATTGCTGGGCATTAAGTTATAAGAAATAAAGGACCTGTTTCCAGAATGATATTGACACAGGTTCGCCCAGGACAATAGAAAGGAATAGGCTCCTGGCCTACCACCACCAGCTACAACCTTGCACTGTACTCACAGGTACGCACAGAAAAACCATCATGAAAGAAAGGACCAAAAGGTTAGCTGTTAGCCAGAGAAAAACAAAATGCCAGGTGTCTAGACCTCTCCAACAACCTTAATGGAGGCTGTTTTACTGAGCACGGGTTTTGAATACAGATGAACTGGGGTTCTAGCTACCACTGGATTGTCAATCATGGGTCCACTGTTCTTTTCTTATCAAGGAATGGATATTCTAAGGCGACTCTTAGTTCTTGGTGGCCAGCTTATTTGCCTCTACTTCAAAGAGTCCCTATAAAACCTATTCTCTCTCCTCAGCCATGCCTGCTGAGGACTCCCTAGGCAGAGATGTGAAGCTTCCTTTTCATTTTTAGAATTACACAGTATAAGAGCTGTATTTTATGACGTCGTAGACACTGGACCCATGGGACTGTGCCAGTACATTAGATGAATGTAAAGTGGCTCGCATTCCATATCCCCTCACCCCAAACTAATCTTCTGTGGCAAGAGAGAGCTCATAAAATGCACTTATTAAACATTAACCCTCAAAACACAGACACAGCCATCCCTCTTGGTCAGCATTTTCCAAATAAAATGGGAGACAATGTTCTTCTGAGTATCCAAAAGCCAAAGGACAACACTGTACGTCATCAGAGTTTGGTGGTGTTGACAATAAAACTAGAAGGAAAAAAAGGTCTGGCGTCTGAGTCAACATACTTAGAAGAGTGACTCATAGCCTAGTTTCATATCTAGAAAGAGGTGGAGTTGAAGACGTCATTGTCATGTCACAGGCCTTGTTTGTTAACAACCTCTCTGGTGCTCACTGCCCTACACACATGCCCATGGGAAAGCAGAGGTCTGCAAGTACCTTCTGGAGATGCACTTGTTTATTTCCAAGGCACCCAATAAACCTCGAATCTTGAGGCATTTGGCTCCTCTCAAGGATGAAGAGGGCCAAAAGGAAAAAAAATAAGTAAGACTGAAGTTAGCATATCAGTTCAAATCAAGGATCAAATCTTCTTGAGTCAGGTGCCTAAAAAAATTCTGAGACTACTGAGCGCTATCAGAAAGGAAAATTTTAAGTATAATGAACTGGCTGAAGTGCATACACACACATACACACACACACACAGGGGGGAAAAGGTGATCATCAGCAAGGAAACAAGAAACTTGAAGGAAAAGAAATGGAAGGGCGCCTGGGTGGCTCAGTTGTTAAGCGTCTGCCTTTAGCTCAGGTCATGATCCCAGGGTCCTGGGATTGAGCCCCACATCAGGTTCCCTGCTCAGCGGGAGCCTGTTTCCCCCTCTCCCATTCCCCCTGCTTGTGTTCTTTCTCTCACTGTGTCTTTATCAGATAAATATTAAAACAAACAAACAAACTTGTTTTTTAAAAAAAGAAAGAAATGGAAGACTGTCTTCAGGCAATTAGGTGTGTGTGTGTCAAGAACTGAGGGTTTTAGGAAGGACACCCCAGAGCTAGAATTCCACAGGAAAGGCTCAACTGAAGATGGGTGGGCAGAACTCACAAAACAAAACCTCATGGACAGATCAGTAGTGTTTTAATGAAATCCAGAGATGTGGATCTGGAATTTTCACATTTGGGGAGTAGTTTTGGTTTAGGAAGGCTTCCCCTGCAACTGAGGTAGGAGAGGGCAAGATGTTTTGGAAAGACTAGAGTTGATAAGGGTTTGCAAAACAGACACAAAAACAAGGGTCCAACTGCAAACACAAAATTTACGGAATGACATGCTTAGCTTCTGTCATCAGTTATCCCGAATCCCCAAACCAGTTAGTTCTCCGTATTAATAGGAAGCTTTCCCTGATGACAGATCACAGTGAGGCACTCTGCATTTATACTTTCAGTTTAGTGCCCAGTCCGTGACCTCCCTGAGTCACTCAGAGATTAGCATTCAATGTCAGAATGAACACCACCAGCCTTTCTCAAACTTCAGATCCTACAAATCACCTATAAACCCTAGATGGTTCTTTTGATCTGGCAAGTTTGCGATATTTTCAGTTAAACTGTTAAGAAGAGGAAAACGGGCCCAAAATGGAGTAAGTGGTGCTAAGCCCACATCATCACCACACAGAACCTAAGACCTAACCTAACTGCAGTTTTGACTTTCTTCAGGAATGTAATCTTAAGGGGTCAGCCTGAAATTTTCTGGTCGGCATTAGTAAGGTAATCTGGCTAACAGACCCCCATCTGTCCGCCAAAGGAAGGTGACCTTGCTTGAAATAACCCTTTACTCCCCTTTATGACTTCCCTGTCTCACCGCCTCTCTGCCTTTAAAAAAAAAAAAAGCCTTCTCAGGATGCCTGGGTGGCTCAGTGAATTAAGCTCTAACTCCAGCTTCAGGTCATGATCTCAGGGTCCTGGGATCCAGCCCCTCTTTGGGCTCTCTGCTCAGCAGGGAGACTGTTCCTTCCCACCCCCGCCCCCACCTCTGCCTACCTCTGCGCTTACTTGTGATCTCTCTGTCAAATAAATTTTAAAAACCCACAAAAACACAAAACCCTTCTTTCTCTGTAGCTCTTTGGAGCTCCTCTCTACTTAGATGGGATGCTGCCGGATTCATGAATAGTTGAATAAAGCCAGCTAGATCTTTACAAGTTACCCAGTTAAAAGTTTGTTATTTAACAAACAACTCCACACTTCGGAGGGTCTGGTAAGTCACTGCCTCAAAATTACAACCTGGGGGTTCAGATACCCCCAAAGACGAGACTTCTACTCCCCCAGTGTTTTGAGACGAGGGACTGAGGCCCAAGGTCACAACGGCAGGCTATTAGCAGGAGCGGATCTCAGACCCCGGTCATCAAGGCTCTACCCCATCAGCGAGCTGTCTCTGGGGTTTCAGATCGATGCCAGCAGCGCTGGAGACGAGGAAGTCCCGGAAGGGGAAGAAGCCACAGCGCCAGGAGCACGGGACACGCAGGGCCGGCTGGTGCCCTACACCGGCTTCCCCGAGCAAAAGCCCGTCGTGCTCCCCAGGGAAGTGATCATGGTTCGGTGCTCACCGAGGGACGGGGCTGGGAATAGGAAACATGAGGTTCTAGGGATAAGGGTGGGACGGTTGGGGATATCCAGCTCCTGGGCCGCATGCACAACGCTCACCTGCCTCCCGGGGCTCGTTCGCTCCCGGCTTCTCCGCCGCCACCGGCTTCGCACCTCGCGCCTCTCGCGAGAAGAGGAGGCTGCCGGAGCGCGGGCAGGGCGGAAGTGCCCTCACCGAGCTCCTGGGGCTGTATGCCGCGTGACAGTCGGCAGCGTGCCCGCTTCCAAGATGGCGGCGGCGGCGGCGGCGATCTCCGGCGCGCTCGGACGGGCGGGCTGGAGGCTCCTGCAGCTACGGTGCCTGCCGGGTGAGGGGACGGCCGAGCCGGGGAGCGTGGAGGGGGAGGGAGAGGGCACGAAGCCGACTGGGCTGGGTACGGGGCGGAAGAGGTCGTCGTGGCGGCCCGCGACCAAGGTGACGTGAAGGGCATCGGCGCGGATCTGCCGGCGTCCTGGTCTCGAAGGGGTCGCCTGGATGATTTCTGCCCCGATTCTCGAGCTGTGAGGGGCAAAGAGTAGCGGAGCAGGGCCTGTCACTCCCATTTAGCGAAGTTAACGGAGTCCCAGAGAGGGCTGTGGGTGCCCAAGGTCACACAGCTGGGTAGTTGCAGACCCGGACCCAGTCTCAATAACTCTGTTGCCAAGTCCCCGGGCAGGGCCACTCGGGGGATAGAGTTGGAAACAGCTGCAAAGAGCTCCTAGTCCATTGTTTCCCAAGTCAGTTACTTCTTACCACTAAAGTAATTCTATGATTATTCCCACAACAGAACCTGTATCTTCGTTTGTACATCCGAGTTCTTAAAACTATAGATGTCTACTTTAGAAGAGGTTACCTTATGTTATTACTGTAAATGGAAAACCAGTGTCACATCCATAAATAGAATGAACACACTGACGCATTAGCATGAATATATAACTAATGAAATAATTACAACTTCCTGCATTTCATCAGAAATCTTCTTGCGAACCTCAGTGGTTCCACAGTTGTGCTTGGGGACTTCCCCCCTCCTTTTCAAAGTTTTATGAGTATTTGTTCCACTTTTTTTTGGACAAATAGTAAAATATTGATATTTTTACACTGTTATAACTGTTATAACACTGTTATAACTGTTCTGCATTTCTTTTAAGATCATTGTTCCTTGAGTTAGTCCAGATTTTTTTTTTTACAAAAATGAGTATTAATATTATTGTTTTTATACAGAACTCCAAACTACGTATGTTTAGTTAAAGTAATGCCTGTGACCCAGTAAAGCCACTCCCAGGTATTTACCCAAGAGAAATGAAAGCATATGTCCACCAAAAGGTTTGCAGAAGTATGTTTATAGCAACTTTGTTCATGAAAGACGGGGGTGAAGCAATCCAAGTGTTCACCAGCAGAATAGTGTTTCTTAATGGAATACGGCTCAGCAATAAAAAAAATAATAATAATTTCCACAAAACTATTAATTCATCTAAAAAAGACTGCAAAAAATATACTCTTACACAAAAAATATATTGTATGATTCTACTAAGATGAAATTGTAGGACTGGTTAAACTAGGGTGAAAATTTCAGAACAGTGTAAGTGGGGAGTGACTGGGAAAGAGTATGAGGGAACTTTCTGGGGTGATAATATTCTCTAGATAGGGGTTCAGGTTATGCAAGTACCTATACCTTTGTCAAAACTTAGAATTGGCACAGTTAAGATTTGTGTGTTTCATTTTACATAACTGTCACCTCAATAAAAGAACAGTAAATAAATATTGAACCTCTGGTTAATGGTATGCATGCCAGAATGTGTAGAGTGAGGAGTACCGAGGGCTACAACAAATGCATCAAAAATAAGCTGGATTTATGGAGCGCCTAGGTGGCTCAGTGGGTTAAAGCTTTGCCTTCGGCTCAGGTCATGATGCCAGAGTCCTGGGATCGAGCTCCGCATCGGGTCCTGGGGCTCTCTGCTCGGCAGGGAGCCTGCTTCCTCCTTTCTCTCTGCCTGCCTCTCTGCCTACTTGTGATCTCTGTCAAATACATAAATAAAATTAAAAAAAAAATAAGCTGGATTTTAAAAAACCAAGCTGGAATGATGAATGAAGAGTGTGATAGAGCTGTAGAACCTAGATGGTAGATAAACAGGTGTTCATGCCATAGTTCTTTCAACTTGTTGTATTGGTTTTTTTATAATAGGGACACCTGGGTGGGTCAGTCAGTTAAGCATCTGACTTGATCTCAGCTCAGGTCTTTTTTTTTTTTTTTTTTTAGATTTTATTTATTTATTTGCGGGGAGGGGAGAACACAGGGAGAATGAGAGGGAGAAGCACACTCCCCACTGAGCAGAGAGCCCTATGTGGCACTCGATCCCAGGACTCTGGGATCATGACCTGAGCAGAAGGCAGATGCTTAACCAGCTGAGCCACCCAGGTGCCCTCAGCCCGGGTCTTGATCTCAGGGTAGTGGGTTCAAGTCCTGCATGACACATCTGATGACACCATATAACCACTATGGGAGCCAATACTCAGACCTTCTCATTTCTAGACCAGTGCTCTTGCTATGATGTAAATATGACACTTTCACTTTTTGATTGGTTTTCACAACACTCCCATTGAGCAAACAGATTTTTACTCTTATTTTGCATATTTAAAAATCATGGTCATTGGGGCGAAGTGGTTTGTCCATCAAGATAGTTAACAAATGGGGGTGCCTGGGTAGCTCAGTGGGTTAAGGCCTCTGCCTTTGGCTCAGCTCATGATCCCAGCATCCTGGGATCAAGCCCCGCATTGGGCTCTCTGCTTAGCAGGGAGCCTGCTTCCTCCTCTCTCTCTCTGCCTGCCTCTCTGCCTACTTGTGATCTCTGTCTGTCAGATTAATAGATAAAAAATCTTAAAAAAAAAAAAAAAAAAAAGACAGTTAACAGATGATAGCAGCAGGCCCAAAAGCCAGGTCTTCAGTTACCTGGCTCATGCTTTTGCCCCCACATCATATCACAAGGTTGCCACCTTACCCAAAATTTTTGCCTGGCACTCAGCAGTTGGATAAGTGGCTCTAGAGTAGACTCAGCCCTGCTTTTCCTCTTCCCCATCCCTCGCACCATTCTGAGTTTCAGAGAGTCTTCTCTGGTAAGTGTCCCTGACTGACCAGCCCAGTTTTTATTTCAGTGTCCCGTTGCCAATCAGCCGTGGTGTCACGTGCCTTCCATGCTTCAGCCATGCAGCTAAAGACTACAGATGAGCAGAAACAACAACCTCCTCCATCTTTTTCGCAGCAACATTCTGAGACACACGAGGCAGAAGAACCCAATCCAGAATCTTCTCGTTCCCCTCCCAGGTATGCGCCAGAACCCCCATTCATCCATTTTTGGCCATTTTGCGTGCTCGGATATGTCTATCCTATCTCTCCTTCCACTCTTCTTTTTATCCCCCTTTTCACCTTCTATCATTTTTCAGGTTTGCTATGAAAGGAATCTATGGGTTTTTTGGGAAAAATTGTGCCTGTTCATTCTAAAATATATAAACAATACAAAGAAGTTCAGAAAAATAAAGCAAAAACAAACCCAGAAGTAACTAATGTTTTCGTGAATATCCTTTTAGACGTTTTTCTAAGTATATTCCATACATAAATCTATATATAGTAATTAATTAATTACACTATACGTGCTGTTCCAGAAGCTGCTTTTTCACTCAACAGTACATTTTTAATGTTTTCTCAGTCTGTATGACTGTAATGGTTGCATAATATTCCAGTGGTATGGCAGTATTAAAATTTACTTAACGTGGGGTGCCTGGGTGGCTTAGTGGGTTAAAGCCTCTATCTTCAGCTCAGGTCATGATCCCAGGGTCCTGGGATCAAGCCCTGCATTGGGCTCTCTACTCAGCGGGGAGCCTGCTTCCCCCTCTCTCTCTGCCTGCCTCTGCCTGCTTGTGATCTCTGTCTGTCAAATAAATAAATAAAATCTCTTTAAAAATTAAAAAAAAATAATAAAATTTCATAACCTATCTTTTATTGATGAATATTTAGATTTCCTTCACTGGTATAAAAAAATAATGTGATTATCTCTCAGCAGTGAGAGCATTGAATCAAAGGACTTGCACATTTAGGATTTTGTTACATACGTGGGGCCAAGTCACCATCCAGGAAGGTGATAATAGCTTATACTTCCATTGCCTATTTTTTCTTCTTAATCCTGCCACTGAGAAGTTCCTCTAACTCTGAAATTAGGGTGTTCTTGTCATTTTTCTGGTCTCCTGATTAAAATACCTTTTATTTCAATTCAGCAAATATGTTTTTAAGATCTGCTTTGTGCTAGGCCCTGGAGTTATCATTTGATACCAATACAGATAAAGAAACAGTGTGCTGGGGCACCTGGGTGGCTCAGTGGGTTAAGGCCTCTGCCTTCGGCTCCGGTCATGATCCCAGGAATCGAGGCCCACATCAGGCTCTCTGCTCAGTAGGGAGCCTGCTTCCTCCTCTGTCTCTCTCTGCCTGCCTCTCTGCCTACTTGTGATCTCTGTCTGCCAAATAAATAAATAAAAATCTTTAATTAAAAAAAAAAAGAAACAGTGTGCTGAGGGCTATGAACAAAGAAATCCAGAGTGCTAAGGGCATTTGCCTTCCTGTGACCTGGCCTCATTGCTCCCTGGATCCCCTCTCTCAGTGACTATATGAGAAGAGAAAGACAATATCACTTATTATTTTTTTTTTTTTAAGATTTTTAAAAAATTTATTTGACAGAGATCACAAGTAGGCAGAGAGAGAAGAGGAAGTAGCCTCCCCGCCAAGCAGAGAGCCCGATGTGGGGCTCAATCCCGAGCTGAAAACAGAGACTTTAACCCACTGAGCCACCCAGGTGCCCCAACAATATCACTTTTGTCCCATTGGTGTGGAAATAGCAATACTGGTACAGAAGTTAATGTCTTCCCGACACGTGCTCAGAGGAGGCACTGAGCCTCTGGCTCCTGGTCAGGCACATTTTGCCTGTCACGCAGGAGGCGGGGAGATGAGGTGTGCTGGGCTCTGTCGCCACATTTCTGTTGTGTGTGGGTCTCAGGTACACAGATCAGGGCGGTGAGGAGGAGGAGGACCATGAGAGCGAGGAGCAGTTGCAGCACCGCATCCTGACGGCAGCCCTGGACTTCGTACCTGCACACGGGTGGACAGCAGAGGCCATCGCAGAAGGAGCCCAGGTATGTAGGGGATAGAATGGGGTGGCCTGGCTGGGATCAGCCCGAGCAAACGGCCTCGTGCTTACTTCCGGCCCAGCTTTGAGCCCCTTGCTGCTCCAGGATTTTGCGAGGGGAGGCTTTTTTCCCCAATAGGGTGAAATGGTTTTATTTTTAGTACAGAAAGATCATACTGTAGAGTTGGTTCTTGGGAGCTAAGTTCTAAAGGCGGCGCACTAGGGAAGCGTTGCCAGTGATCACAACTACCACATTTCTTTGAGTCTAAGACGCCAGTGGTTGTAAGAAGCACCATTATAGTATGCATCGCTGAAAAGAGAAAAAGCTACTTAGGACGTGTCAGGTGTATAATTCACACTGATTGTTCATACTGAAAAAAATGGGGCAGTGGGGTGTCTCAGTTGGTTAAGCACCCAGCTCTTCATTTCAGCTCAGGTCATGGTCTTGGGGTTGTGAGATTGAGCCTGAGTCGGGCTCCCTGCTGAGCCAGGAGACTGCTTGAGATTCCCTCCTTCCCCCTATGCCCCTCCCCCTGGCCCCCTCAAATGAATAAATAAATCTTTGAACAAAATAAGAAACGGGGGCACCTGGCTGGCTCATTTGGTAGAGTCTGCAGCTCTTGGTCTTGGGGTTGTGAGTTTGAGCCCCATGTTGGGTGTTGAGGTTACTTAAAAATAAAAATAAAAATCTTGAAAGAAATGATAAAATAGGTACATCTTAGAACTGATGAAATCGGTTGTTTGAAAACTCTCCAGAAGGCACCATTTAAGAGACCAACTCGCCTGATTTTTCTCAGTACATGCCTCCTGCACAGGAGCAGATAGCTGCTTTAGGTTAAGCCACAGGCTTGTGCTGAGGCCGCAGTGTACAGAATTGTCCGGCAGGGCCACATACTGCCCTGCAAGAGCTCTGTGAGAGCAGTGAGCAGAGGAACTCCGGATTCGCTTCTCCTGTCTCAGGCTTGCAGGGGAAATGGGTTGGAAGGGTGAGCATGCTTGAACACTGGCCGGAAGAACCCAGAAACAAGGGTGAGGTAAAAGTACAAGAGAAAGTGGCAAAAGAAAAGTACAAAGTCTATTGAGGCAGGAACTAGGAGATCCAGAAAATGAGTGGGAGGACAGTCTTAGGTGTATTGGGGTGAGGTTGGAGAAGACAGCTGCAGGCTTCGTTTCTGGAATATTAAGGGAGTTCCCCGGAGACAGCTCTGTTCTCTGGGAAGCAGGTGTGACTGTCTCATGAACCTGAAGTTAGGAAAGGGTAGGAGGAGACAGAGATTTGAGGGTGGTGGAGAACATTTGAAAGAACCATTAGAGGAAGTGGTGGAGCAAGCAGAGGAGAGAAATGTACCAGGATTGTTTGGAAAGATACTGAATTATTCTGTGGGTGACTGGTCCTTTTCACTTTGTATCTCCTCATTTGTAGTGGCTGCATAATACCCTTTGTGTTTACTTGATCTCAGCTGATAAACATTTGAGTTGTTTCCGATTTTTTAGTGTTCTAAACCTATTTGTGCAACACATTTAAGTGCATTTGGAGAAGTGGAATTGCAGTTTCAGGGAGCGTATCCCTCAGGGGACAGAGACTGTCAGTTAAGTTATTCACATAGAGAGAATTTGTTTTTTCTTAAAGTTTTTTGTTTTGTTTTGTTTTTTAAATTATTTGACAGAGACACAGCGAGAGAGGGAACACAAGCAGGGGGAGTGGGAGAGGGAGAAGCAGGCTTCCCGCTGAGCAGGGAGCCTGATGTGGGGCTTGATCCCAGGACCCCAGGATCATGTCTTGAGGCGAAGGCAGATGCTTAATGAGTGAGCCACGCAGGCGCCCCCAGATAGAGAGAAGGGGGAGCTAGGTGGAAGGTTGGTAACCAGGCCACTGGCAGTGTAAGCACCCTCTACGGTGTTATGCAGGCTGCTGCTGCAGAAATGGCTCCCATCTCCAGGGCTAAGAGGACAGGGGGAGAAAGTGGAATTGTTAAAAGGAGAAGCTTGAAGGAGAGCCCCTGTGGAGACAGAACTCAGGCCTCCTGGGCTGCTGCTAGTGCTGCCCTCTGGGAACTCGGACACAGGGTCCCTGGGGGCAGGGGAGGGTGGTGGCTGGCTGGAACCAGTCCTGCGGGGCCGCCAGAGGGTGCTGCTGCCGAGTTGAAGAAGTGAGTCTGGGGAGATGCCCACTGGAGCCCCTAGCGGACCTGCCGGGTCTCTCCTTCCCCTTCAGCCTTGCAGTCTTCCTCCTGCCTCGCAGTCCCATCCCCATCCTTCTGCAGACCCTGCCTAGCACGGGGCCAGGAGGGTGGCTGGCGGGGCTGCAGCCCCTGCCTCACGAAGCTGAGGGCAGCCTTGGGGCCGAGACGCGAACTCACTGTGTTAGTCCAGAGTGCATATGGATATGGGTGTGCGTGTATGTATAAATATTGGTTTATTTAAGGAATCTCTGCACCCGGTGTGGGGCTTGAATCCACAGCCCAAGATCAGGAGTTGCATGCTTTACCCTCTGAGCTGGCCAGGTGCCCAAGTGTGCGTATTTTTGAGCCTGTTGTTAACCCATGTAGTAGAAGCAGTATAACCTGGTGGTGATGAATTCTGAGCCTCAGTTTCCTGGTCTTTAAAATGTGGGTGAGGATAAGTCCCAGCAGTGGGTGTTGCCGCGAGGCCACAGTGAGATGGTGTGTGTCACGTGCTTAGTGGAACGCCTGACATGGTAAGCGGACATCTCCATTAGAAGTGATGCCGCTGCCCGTGTGTTGTGAAGCCCGCTGTACTGCGGTCTGGGAAGGCTGGGTCAGCATGAGCTCTGTCTCCACTCCCAGCATTGGTGACTGGAGTTAATCATCTTTTTTGTTCCTTCTCTGTCCTCTGTCCCTGGTGCTTTCAGGGCTCTGCCTCTGGTAGCGGCTCAATGATCGCCATATATCAGGAAGAGTTGAGGATCTCCGTGGCTTTCTTAACTCCTTAATAACTCACTAAGAGAAATGTTTTTTGGTTTTTGGGTTTTTTTAAATAACTGAGAGGCCTAATTTCCAGGAGATTTAGGTGAAGCGAACTAGTGAGGAATTGCTGAGTGCTCTTCCCAGCCCCTTTTTTTGTCAGGCTCCAGGTTACTAGTGTCGGAGCTCAGTTCTAGCAGGAAAGGGAGTGTTTGGGGTCATCCAGTAACAGAAAAGTCTGGAAGTAGTTCTGGCACAGTGTTCTTGGATTTTGCGGCTGGGAATCGTCTCTTCGTCCTGTCTCCTTTGCTTTCCTCTCTGTGAGCTTCATTCTCAGCAGGGGCTTCCCATGCAGGACTAAAAATGGTTCAGCAGCCTCAGTGGAAAGAGAGCACTTCTTTCCCATCAGCACTAGCAGAAGCCCAGAGGCAGCCTCTTAGGGCCTAGGTTGGGTCCTGGCAGGTCCCCGAGCTAGTCGCTGTGAACTCCAGCTGTCCACGCCCGGACCTCACGCTCTACCGTACACCAGGGGGCTTGATGGAGCACGGTGGAACTTCTGATCTGCTTTACCCAAACCACAGGGACCAGAAACAAAGAGTAGAGTTAGCCCATTAAGAATCAATCTGCTGTTGCTAGATAAAGAGGCACTAGTGAGGAACAGGCAGCACAGGTCCACTACATCTGTCTACCACTCTCCTGTTTTCCCTGTCTTCTGTTGTAGTCCCTAGGTCTGTCCAGTGCGGCAGCCAGCATGTTTGGGAATGACGGCAGTGAGCTGATCCTGCATTTTGTGACCCAGTGCAATGCTAAGCTCGCTCGTGTGCTGGAAGAGGAGCAGAAGCTGGTACAGCTGGGCCAGGCAGAGTAAGTCTGCTCAGGGTGGCAGCTAGGGATCGGGGTGGGGGGAGGCTCAGGCCCCACTGTCTGCCCCAGAAGGCCAATCCAAGCAGAGCCAGAAGAGAGGAGCATGGAGCAGCCCTGCTGCTTGGACGGGCCTGGAACACAGCCACCCGTCTGTGATAGGCCAGCATCAGGGGCCAGTGGGCCCCCCACCAACCCAGAGCCGAGTAAGTGGTGTAGCACTGAGCCCATGCCTTTGACCTGGAGACACACTATTTTCTTTTCCCTCTTCCAGGAAGAGGAAGACAGACCAGTTCCTGAGGGACGCAGTGGAAACCAGACTGAGAATGCTGATCCCGTACATTGAGCACTGGCCCCGGGTACAGTGTCCATATTTAGGCCCCAGGGCAACAGTGTATTCATGGGCTTAGTTCTCAGTGCCTAGCCCTCAGAGGACCTTGCACATTCTGCAGAAGTTAGCTCGTTTATCTGCACAGACCCGGGGATACTGGGATTCTCAGTGCACTCGGTAGAGCTAAGGAGTGCAAACTGGGGAGTGCCAGAGGGAGGAACACCTGGGTCTCAATACCTAGAAAGTTGAGTAGCCCGGGGAACTAGGTCACATCTGTGCTGGGTCCTGGTGGCCCAAGCGTGCCACCAGCTCTTCAGTGAGGAGGAATCCAGGACAGAGATTAGAAAACGAGAGGAGTTTCTTGGCCATCGCCTTTAACAGGCCTGAGGTGTTCCGGGTGTCAGAGGACTGGGATGGCTTCGCCAGCTGTCCATGTGGTGCTTGAGAATTAGAGTATTCATTCCAAGGGCTTTTTATCCCCTTTTCGGAAGCTTCCTTTTTCTGGTTTCCAAGCATGTCACCATATGGGCCATCCTCTTAGTTAAGAAAATTGAGTCCAAGCACATCAGGGATAAGAGGACAGCCAAGATTATCTTGTGTCCCTCACCCAGCTGGGGTACCACTGAGCCTGTGGTGTCAGTCAGTCAGTGGACAGGCATGAGAACACCTGTGCCTAACCCCGGGCTCTGTGTGGAGGGAGTACAGTGAGTCAACTCCCGTCCCCTGCCTGTGCCTGCCACACTTGATCTTCAGACCTCTGGCCTTGACTCATTCCACCTTGCAGTTAAAGCAGTGGAAGTCTGGATTGGGCCCCAGCTGCCTTCTGATTCAGCATGTTTTTCTTGTGGGCTCCTTCAATAAGAGAAAACTTTCCAGCCAATCCAGGGCCTCTGACTAGCTCCCAGCCAAGTCCTGACTAGGCCACAGCCAATGGATTTTTGAGTTGGTAAAGTGATAAGACCTTGTCCTCTCAGAAGTTATATCTGCTAAGGAAGCAGCTCTGGGGGGTGCCATTTCTTGTATGAGTTGAAGGATTTTTGGTTTCAGGTATGAGAAACCAACTTGAGTTAAGCAAAACACCAGAGAAGCTGCGGTGGGGCTTTGAGGGCAGGAATGCTGCTGGGCCCTGGGAATGGCCTGGCATTTGGACCTAGAAACCACTTGGACCCTTCTCCCATCTCTGCCTCTTCCTGCATGTTACAGAATGGCGTGCCCTCCCTCATCTTTGCTCTCAGGGCTGTTAGACCAGGCTAGACCTTCTGGCTGCTGGCCTTTCCAAGGCCATGTGCTGGGGATGGAGAAGCTGAGCCGGCCAGCTGAGGGTAGGATCTATCCCTGGCTCCTATCAGCTGTAGCCAGGCTGGTCAACTGCCAGGAGCTCACAACAGCTGGGTGGAGATGGTGGGCATCAGCAGGAGAGTTGGGCAGACCCTTTTACACACCTCCATGGAGGGATGAGGCACCCTCCGCCTGTGCGCTGTCATTCCTGTGTCCTGTTTCTCTGTCCTTCTGTGTTCAGGCCCTCAGCATCCTCATGCTTCCTCACAACATCCCGTCCAGCCTCAGCCTGCTCACCAGTATGGTGGATGACATGTGGCACTACGCTGGGGACCAGTCCACTGACGTGAGTGCTTTCTGCAAACCTACTGGATACTGGGAAAGGCTTGGGTTAAGCATTTCTTCAGGAACTTTGTGAAATTTCTTAGGTCACAGATCCCTTCAGGGGCCTGCGGTGCTATTCCTGTCTAGGGAAGGAGAGGCTAGAGGGGGGGAAGGTCCCTCCGCAAGCCACAGTGGGAGCCAGGTCCTCACCCAAGGGCCAGCACTCTAGCCACAAATAAGCAGTTGTTCCCTCTGACCCCAGTGGTGATTAGACTGCCATTTTATAAACATTTTCTCCTAAGATTCAGATTCTGCAGTGAGCTTTCTCAGTGTGTGTCTTGCATGAGATTGATTTAAAAAGCGGGGGGGGGGGGGGGGGGGCCTAGATGGCTCAGTCAGTTAGATGTCCAACTCTTGATTTCACCTTGAGTTTTGATCTCAGAGTCATGAGATCTCCACGCTAGGCATGGAGCCTACCTGAAAAAAAAAAAAGAATGCCATGGAGCCACCTATCACTTTGAAAAGAAACTCCCTCCCCCAGGCCACTTTGGCCTGCTTTGCTAAGAGATCAATAAGCCTTTAAATAGGCACTAGGAAAGAGTCTGACTTGCAAATGCTATCATATTTCTGGTAGGAAATTAAAAAATAAAAAGTACACCTTCATAGATGAAATTAATTTGTGATGGTGCCTTGTGGAATCTACGCTGGGGAGGCAAAGAAATATTCCTGCCACAGTTCTAACAAAGGACTTTAATAAGCTTCCCCTGCGTGGGAGTACAACCACCAACAGAGTGGTGAGAAAATGAAATTAGAAACCCAAGAAATTAAAGGAATAAAACACGAAGTAGCTGAGCTAGTACGCAAAGAGCAGTTTGCTGGGCCCGCCTAAGTGGCCAAGGGACCGGAACCCTCAGCTCAGCCCAGGTGCTCTGATCTGTCCTCGGTCCTGTCTCCGCCCTCACATGATTGATAAACACAACACAGTGTGCTCGTAATTGGCTAACCATAGGGCCTCTCCAGCGTTTAGGTGGCCTGAGACTTAGTCTTTTCACCAGCAGTTTCGAAATGGACTGGCTGTAGCAAAAATCACCCGGGATGCTTTTCTGACTCCTTGTACTTTCTTCAGACCCCCTGACTCTAAGCTCTAGGAGATTGGGCCCGGGAGCTTGCATTTTAATCTCCCGGGTAATTTTGATGCCCAGCCAAGTTTGAGAACAGTAGTGTTATCCAGGGAGGGCAAATGTATCTTTAGGGGAAAGAAGGGATCAGGAGGGAGCCCACATGAGCCTGTGGCTTTGGGTAGGAGCCACCCCAGACTTCCCCCAGTCCACAGCAATAATGGTGACCTGCCTTCTTGGCTGGGTTTCTCTGCAGTTTAACTGGTATACCCGGCGAGCTGTGCTGGCTGGCATCTATAACACGACAGAGCTGGTGATGATGCAGGACTCCTCCCCAGACTTTGAGGACACTTGGCGCTTCTTGGATAACCGGATTAATGACGCAATGAACATGGGCCACACCGCCAAGCAGGTAGTAGGGGCTAGCCCTTTGGGAAGCCACCTCGTCAGGCACACCACCCTCCTCAAGCCACAGCTGGTCTCCTGTCCTTTTGCTCCCCTTTGGCCCCAAAGGACAGTCCTGAGGGCCTGCCCAGGGAGTTGGGCTGGCTCTTCCTCATACCAGCCCTTCCCTAAGAGCCACACTTGGACCACTTGTGGTTGTGTCCGTAGGCTCTTCCTCCAGTCCACAGGGTCCTCATGATTTGTCCTGCCTGTTTGACCTTTGAGCTTGTGTGGGGGACTTAAGAGAACCTGACCCTGACTCCTTCCAGGTAAAGTCCACTGGAGAGGCACTGGTGCAGGGACTCATGGGTGCAGCAGTGACGGTGAGTACCGCCCCACTCACGCCTGCCCTCCTGTTTCACTCCAGCCCTGTGGTCCTTACAGCATGTGTCAAGGATCCGAAAAGCTTTATACTGGAAAGCTACTAATAAAACTAAGAGTGTTCAGTCCTAGTCTCTGATCCCAAATTCCCCACCTCCTTTTTTTGCTGCCATTAAAAATCATGGCTGACTCCCGGGTCCCTGGCATGTCAAATCTGTGGGTCTCAGTCATGCCTGCCACCTTGGAAATCCCAGTCTTTCCCACGGGAGTCCTGGGGACAGGGCAAGGCCTCATCCTTCCCTTTTCTGCCCTGTATCAGCTCAAGAACTTGACAGGTCTAAACCAGCGCCGGTGAGCATCACGGGGTGTGAGCTAGAGTGCCCAGAAGAAAAGCTACAGATACATTGAAAGGGCTTTGGAAAATAAGAAGTGCCATCCACGAACAGGGTGTTAATGGAAAGACACTGAAGGACTCCTTAGTCACTGCGACCGCCACCCAGGCTCTCATTACTGTTGTAGCCTGCCATTGGGCCACCTCCTCGGTTCCGAATACCAGGCCAGGCCTTGTGATGCCTTTCTGCGCTGCAGCCGTGTGATTGGAAAATGAAGCTCTAATCCAAGCCTTCGAGCCACAGAAACCCAGCAGATCCCTGTCATGGTCTCACGGATTCCTTGATCACGTCTTAACCTTCCTGGAGTGTTCTCTGGGGCTCCCAAATCAGAGTCACGGTGTGGAACCAGTTCAAGGTGGCTGGCCACCCCCGGCACAGCACAGACTTGTGCACATAGGTGGTCCTTGCACCGCTCTCCTCTCTGGTATCCGAGATGCTGCACCTGGGAACCCATCAGAAAGCTGCCGCACCTGAGACCAGAGCCTCTGGACAGCGGTGCTCAGCTCGGCCAGAGGTGGGAACCCAGGCCCGCTGTCACATTATACCAGCTCATGTGGCAGGGTTATTCGTGAACTTAAGAGTGTAAAAATAGTAATAAATATGTTTGAAGCAGTTTCATATTGGCAGTTTCCATGTGGGCCACAGCAGGTATCCAGGACCCCAGAGCGAGGACAGCAGTGAGGCCGGAAAGGCTTGAGGCTTGCAGCCCGGATACCTGGGCTCTGGTCTTTGTGAGGACTACTACCAGGGGGTGGTTATGGCAGCTCTGCCTCTCTGGGCCCAGCTTCCCTTCTAGAAGTGTGGGTGATGGTGGCCTTCCCCGCACCGTTAGCTCCCTTGGCTGCTGTTTCCTATCACTAATCATTTCGGTGCTCTGTTCTTTAGCATTAATGATTTTCTCCCTACACTGGCTGAGTTCCTTTTGCAAGTCTGGTTAACTCTGTTTGGTCTTCTTGAGCTACTATAACAAAATACCATAGATGGGGTGACTTAACAGGAGACATTTGTTTCTCATAGTTCTGGAGGCTTGGAAGTCCAAGATCAAGGTGCCATCCAGTTCCTGGTGAAGTCTTTCTGACATGCCACGTTTTCTCTATGTTCTAACAAGGCAGAGAGTGAGCGAGCTCCAGTGTCTCCTGTTCTTATAAAGGCACCCTTCCCACCCTCCTGACCTCTCAGAGGCTCCTTCTCCAAATACCACATTGGGCGTTAGGCTTCAACATTTAAGAGGAATACAATTTTGTCCAGAGCATCTGTCTTCTGCATTGCCATGTCCGACTTAAGTTGATGGGGTACTGAGGGGGGAAGTCACTAGCTAATAGTTGTTTCCAGTCCTTTGGCCTTCCACCCGCCCCTTTTTGTACCTCTTTAATTCTTGGTATCATGACTTCCTGTCAAGTCCCCTACAGTGGCTATTCCAAATTTTATCCCATTCTCTCCTTCATAGCATTCTTGCATTCAGCAGGCAACCTTACTCCTTAATTTCCTGAGATGACACAGGCCGGGAAGCACACGCCCCCTCAGTGCCAGTTCTGTCTGTCTCAGGAAGAGGGTCACCCCCAGCTAAGGCAAACTCTTCATCTCCTCTCTTACTCTTCTGCCCCTTAAATGTAGCTCCTGCTAAGTTCTATTTTAGAGCCTCTTCTCTGTTAGGAGCAGCTGCCCATTCAAACCTTTCTCTACACAGTTGGGGGGCTGGGGGCTTTAGTAATCTCTACTGAGCATCCACTGATGAGGGGCACACTGCCAGGCATGCGGAGATGAGCCCCCACCCACCTGCCGCAACCACACAGATGCTGATGATGGACTGAAGGGAAAGGTCTTGTAACCTCCCGAAGTTTCAGGAGGGCGTGAGCCAGACTTTGCTGAAGCATACTTATGTTCATCCATAAGTGTGCAGATTTACTTCATTTTCTTTCTTTCTTTCTTTCTTTCTTTTTTTTTTAAGATTTTATTTATTTATTTGTCAGAGAGAGCGAGAGCGAGAGCGAGCATAGGCAGACAGAGTGGCAGGCAGAGTCAGAGGGAGAAGCGGGCTCCCTGCGGAGCAAGGAGCCCGATGTGGGACTCAATCCCAGGACACCGGGATCACAACCTGAGCCGAAGGCAGCTGCTTAACCAACTGAGCCACCCAGGCGTCCCTTACTTCATTTTCTTAAAGGCGTGGTAATATGTTTCCTATATTTAACCTGCTTTCTGTCAACAGACAAGTAGTTTTGTTATCTTTGTTACAGTGCTGCAGGGAACGCCCCCGCACGTGTATCTTTGCTTACAACTGCAGCCGTTTTCGTAATACGAATTCCTATAAATGTTATTGTTGAGTCGAGGGCGGGCACAGGTTTTGCCAATTCCCACTGCCCCCCCCCCCCTTCGCCCCACCCCCGGGTTGAACCTGGTGCGCTTAAAAAGCAGGTGGAAGTGTAAAACGTGGGTTCTGAAGCGGCGGCCTCCGGGCGGCAGGTGGCGATGTGAGCGCTAGTCGGCGGAAGCGGCGCGGCCTGCGCTGACCCACTTCCGGCGGCGGCGGAGGCCGTGGCGCAGCGCAGGTGAAACCCAGGAGCTGGTGGGTCTTGAGGCACGATGCCGTATGCCAACCAGCCCACCGTGCGGATCACGGAGCTCACCGATGAGAATGTCAAGTTCATCATCGAGAACACGGACCTGGCGTAAGACCCCTGAGGAAAGAGGCCGGCGGCTGTGGGACGCGCGGGGCTGGAGCCCGGGCCGGGCGGGTCGGGTCCTTTCTGAGCTGGGTCCCCGTAGTGGGGCTTCCGCTTTGGGAACCGGGGGCGCGGGGCATCGGCGTCCAAGATGCGGCGCCTTCATGCCGCTTGGTTTTCATCCCTCAGGGTAGCCAACTCTATACGAAGGGTCTTCATCGCCGAGGTGCCCATAATAGGTAAGTAAAACCCGCCTGTGGTGGCCAGATCCCTCCGCACATCTTGGGGCTCCTGCTCCTAGCGCTTGGTTGTGGGGGCGGGTAGCTGGGAGGGGCTCTGAGAAGACAGCAGTGTTGTAACCTTGGCTGAGGGACACTAGGGCCCACTCTTACATTGCTGTGGTTTTCTCCGTAACGTTGGGACATTGGTAGTACTTACAGAGTGATGGCAAGGATTAAGTGAGGGAATTTCTACTAAATGCCTTGTGTTTAGTGCCCAGTTAAGTTCCTTTTACGAGCCCGTTCCTTCAGCTGCACTCACGGAACATGTAAGTGCCAGGCAGTGTGCTAGGAACTGGGAATGCAGAGCTAAATAGTGCAGGATTCTTGCCCTCATGGAACGCACAGTGCAGTTACAGGACAAAGGCGAATCCACAGATAATAGTACTGCGGGATAGACGTGGATCAGTAAGTAGTTCAGAAGTAGAAACACAGGGCTGTTGCTGTGCCCAGAGGAAGGAGGATCTGCTGTGCTTCCAGCCACCCTGCCGCAGGTGTTTTTCACATTTATAAGTATGTTACACTTTCTGAGTGTCCGCTCAGAGTTTGGGTTGGAAAAAGAAATGTAATTCCTATCTGCTGCACTCCTAAGGAAGTAAGCAGGCCGAATGATTGGTGAACAAGAGAACACTAGTTAGTCTCCACTGCTACACATGTCCAGTCACTTCTTCACTTAGAGCTTAGAGTGCTGGTCCTCCCCCTCCCTAATCACTTCATGTTTCTGCGCCTCAGTTTCATCATGAGTAAAATAAGGGAGTCGATCTTTGTTTGTTTGTTTGTTTTTTAAGATTTTGTTTATTTGACAGAGCACACAAGCAGGGGTGCAGCAGGCAGGGAGAGGGAGAAGCAGGTTCCCCGAGGAGCAGTGAGCCTGATGCGGGGCTCAATCCCAGGACCCTGAGATCATGACCTGAGCCGAAGGCAGAGGCTTAACCCACTGAGCCACCCAGGTGCGCCCCCCCCCCCACCTCTTGATTTTTGGCTCAGGTCATGAATTTATGGTTGTGAGATCAAGTCTTTCATCAGATTCTGCTCAGCGTGGAATCTCCTTCTGCCCCTTCCGCATTCGTTCCATCTCTCTCTCAAAAAAATCTTTAAAAAATATCTGTATATATGACAAGTGTCTTTAGTCTGGACAGTTTTGTGAGGGAGGAGCTTGTAGGGAGGGAGTGTTGGTATCTGTATCTTGGAAGTCAAGCAAAGCTTTATAGGAGGCTCAGGATTTTACCTGCAAGGGAGAGCGTCAGGGCATGTGAGATTGGGGGAGGGGCTTGGCGGGAGTAAGGAGGCAGAGTCAGAAATGCTTGGCTCATGGTCCTTTGGCTTGGGTTGGGGAAGCAGTAAAAAGCATAGGACAAAGCAGATTGGGACCTAACTGGCTGGTCCTCTTCTGACTTCCTCCATTCCTAGTGTCCATGCCCTTTGGTGGTTGGCCATTTGATTTATGAATTTGTCTGAATGCAGATGTTTATTTGTGAATGAATGAATGAGTATGTGCTTAAGCCAAGTGTGTGTGACAGTACAATTCTTACCCTTCTTTTAGTCATTGCTGGTAAGAATTCGATTTGGGGTGCCTGGGTGGCTCAGTGGGTTAAAGCCTCTGCATTCGCCTCGGGTCATGGTCTCAGGGTCCTGGGATTGAGCCCCACATCGGGCTCTCTGCTCGGCTGGGAGCCTGCTTCCCCCTCTCTCTGCCTGCCTCTCTGCCTGCTTGTGATCTTTGTCTGTCAAATAAATAAATAGAATCTTTAAAAAAAAAAAAAAAAGAATCCGGTTTGATACTTAGTGTACTGTGCCCATTAAAGGAATTCTCTAAACATTAGTTGGTTGAGTGACACTAAAGTGTTACAGTTGGGTAATCTGGTCATTGCATCATAAAATGAGATACGGGCCATAAGTCTGTCTTTGAGATTTTCCCTGTCTTTGAGATTTTCCCTTTGAGGGAAAATCCCTTGCAGGGATTTTCTTGGATTTGTTCTTGGATTTGGTGTTGACATGAATAGCAGACGTAGATGCTTCTCACAGAGATACTCAGTTCAGAGAAACATGTTCCCACTCCCATGGGTATTTTCTAAGTCAGTATTTTGTGTGGGAAAGAGGCCTCCTCTGCATTAAATTTGCCTGAGTAGGGAAGAGGGGAGGGTGTTGCATGTGGTTCTTGTTAAAATGCAGATCCCTGGTCCCCACTTGAGCTGCAGAATCAGCCTTTGGCAGCCTGGCCTACGCTTCTGTGATTTAGTAAGCATCAGGTGTTTCTTAAATGTTGAACCACTGCTGTAAGTCTTTAAGTGAATTTGGTGGCTAAACTGTATGTCTGTTTTCTTTATTTTTTAGCCATTGACTGGGTTCAGATTGATGCCAATTCCTCAGTCCTTCATGATGAGTTCATTGCTCACAGACTTGGTGAGTACCAGATTTTTTTTTTTTAATATTATTTCCTTTTTTTTTTTTTTTTAAGGTTTTATGTGTTTATTTGACAGAGAGAGATCACAAGTAGGCAGAGAGGCAGGCGGGGTGGGGGAAGAGCAGGCTCCCTGCTGAGCAGAGAGCCTGATGCGGGGCTCATTCCCAGGACCCTGAGATCATGATCTGAGCCAAAGGCAGAGTCGTAACCTACTGAGCCACCCAGGCGCCCCATAGTGTGAGTTTTAGAAGGTGAAAGGGAGGGGACTGTGCTTGGTATCAGAGGAGGAAGCCTCCTCACTCCCAGGGGTCTTTCTAGGTTCTCCTTCTCTCTTGGTTTGGACTTCTTTAAAGCGCTTCTTTGTTTCTTCCAGGACTAATCCCCCTCACTAGTGACGACATTGTGGACAAGTTGCAGTACTCCCGGGTATGCTGTGTGATTGGGTGAAGGGGGGCGAGGGGCAGGGCGTGGGGGAGTTGAGCTCTTAGAGGCATTGTCCCGATCTCTTATTTCTAGCTGTTACAAAGACTGGGGTTGTTGCCCAGACCCTAAGTGGACATGGGTCCCCAAGCGGACATAGATTGGTGGGGCTCCAGGGCATTGGGGAGTCTCTCCAGCCAGCCACACAAGACCGAGTACACTCCAGAATACCCCTTTATACTGAACGGTGGGGACTGCCTTTTCAGACTCTGATATGTTCAGACTCTGCTTTCCAGGGTTTGTCTTCCCAGTGACAGGAGCCTGGGAAGCTAAAGGAAGTCAGCGGAGGGTTGGGGGACTAGGGAGGCATGAGGGTGAGAACAAAGGGAGTGAGAACTGTTCCCCACATTAAGACCTGAGGGACTGGAAGGCTGGTGTCTGTGGCTCTCCCCTACATGATGCTCGTTAAACATGGCCCCTTCCTCGAGGGTTGTGTTTGTTCTCTGATGATACATTAACAGGCTTTGTACTGGGCAGGAGCCGGACAGGATTAGGTTCCCTGCTTCCTTTCTCCAGGGCTGCGTTAGGTAACAGCTTGAGACTCTTCCCTCTTGGTGGCTTTGGGTGATCCTGAATCAGCCCATTCTCTAATATTCCCAGGGGCACGTCATTTTGTGGTAGCTAATTTGATACCTTATAAATCTGTTTTTTTAATTCTTTTTTTTTTTTTTAATTTATTTGACAGAGATCACAAGTAGGCAGAGAGGCAGGCAGAGCGAGAGGAAGGAAAGCAGGCTCCCTGCTGAGCAGAGAGCCCGATACGGGGCTCGATCCCGGGGCTCAATCCCAGGACCCTGGGATCATGACCTGAGCCGAAAGTAGAGGCTTTAACCCACTGAGCCACCCAGGCGCCCCTGTTTTTTTAAAGAGAAGTTTGGGCGCCTGAGTGGCTCAGTGGGTTAAGCTGCTGCCTTCGGCTCAGGTCATGATCTCAGGGTCCTGGGATGGAGTCCCGCATCAGGCTCTCTGCTCAGCAGGGAGTCTGCTTCCTCCTCTCTCTCTCTCTGCCTGCCTCTCTGCCTACTTGTGATCTCTCTCTGTCAAATAAATAAATAAAATCTTTAAAAAAAAAAAAAATAAAGAGAAGTTTAAGAACACAGAACTATGGAGCTCATCTGACATCTGACGAGAACTCTTGCTCCTGTCAAATACCTTTTCATAGTCTAACATTTTGGCACTATTTGCTTCACATCTCCAGGTTTTTGTTTGTGAGAAATGAAACATCAGGGGCGCTTGGGTGGCTCAGTTGATTGTCTGCCTTCGGCTCAGGTCATGATCCCAGGGTCCCGGGATTGAGGCCCACATCGGGCTCCCTGCTCCCTGGGAAGTCTGTTTCTTCCTCTCCCATTCTCGCTCCTTCTGTTCCCTCTCTTCTCTATCTCTCTCAGAATAATATTTTTTTTAAATAATTTTTTTTTTAAGAAAAATAAAAAGAAACCTCACAGATATTGATGAGGATAGTTTTACAACCAGTTGAAGAGCAGTTTGGCAATGTCTTGGGTAAAGATATGCATGCCCCAGGACCTAGCAATTCCATCCATTACATTTTTTTCTAGTGTTTACTGAACAAAGATGGTATGGATCCCTCTACCCTTTTTTTGGCTTTTTCTCAAAATCTACAGAAAAGTTAAAAATCTCCAATAATAAGCAACTATTTATTTTTCACCTTTAGTTGCCAGTTGTTAATATTTTGCTATATTAGCTTTATTTTTCCTACCCATTTTTTTGCTAAACCATTTGAAAGAAAGTTGCAGAGCCCATGACACTTCTCCCCTCACTACTTTAGTATGCTTGTCCGTAGAGTAAGGATATTTTCCCACACATCCACACTGTGATGCCTAGAGTATTAGCAATAATTTGTTATACTTGTGCACAGTCCTTATCCAGATTTTCCTAGTTGTTTCCCACATAGGCTTTCTTGATTTTTTTTGTTTGTGGTCGGTCATTCATCCAAAATTCATGCATGCATTTGGTGGTTAACCTCTTTAGTCTGTTAATCTCAGATTCCTCCCCTTTTGTCATACATACATTTTGTTGAGGTTGTCTACCTTTCCATATTTTTAATTTCCATGACATTTTGATTTTTTCCATTTCATATTTTTAACAGTTTTGGGGTTTTGTTTTTTATTAACATAGAATGTATTATTTGTTTCAGGGGTACAGCACTCAACGTAGAACCTACCTCCCCATTGTCCATCACCCAACCACCCATCCCACCCATACCCCTCCACTCCGGCAACCCTCAGTTTGTTTCCTGGGAGTTTCTTATGATCTGTCTCCCCCTCTGGTTTCATCTTGTTTCATTTTTTTCCCTCTCTTTCCCTATAATCCTTTGCCTTATTTCTCAAATTCCACATATCAGTGAGATCATATGATAATTGTCTTTCTGTGATTGATTTATTTCACTTAACATAATTTCCATCCACATTGTTAAAAATGACAAGATTCCTTTTTTTTTTTTTGATGGCTGCAGAATATTCCGTTGTGTATGTACTATATATATACACACCATCTCTTTGTCCATTCATCTGTCAGTGGACATCTGGGTACTTGCTATAGTTTAGCTCTTGTGGACATTGTTGCCGTAAACATTGGGGTACAGGTGCCCCTCCAAATTACATTTTTTATCTTTGGGGAAATACCCAGTAGTGCGATTGCTGGGTCATAGGGTAGCTCTGTTTTCAACTTTTAGAGGAACCTCCATACTGTTTTCCAGAGTGGCTGCACCAGCTTGCGTTGCCACCAACAGTGTACGAGGGTTCCCCTTTCTCTGCATCCTTGCCAACATCTTTCATTTCCTTACTTGTTAATTTTAGCTGTTCTGACTGTTGTGAGGTGGTATGTCACTGTGGTTTTGATTTGTATTTCCCTGATGCCGAGTGATATTGAGCACTTTTTCACATGTCTTTTGGCCATTTGGATGTCGTCTTTGCAGAAATGTCCGTGGTTTTTGCCCATCTCTTGACTGGATTATTTGTTCTTTGGGTGTTGAGTTTGATAAATTCTTTATAGATTTTGGATACTAGCCCTTTATCTGGTATGTCATTTGCAAATGTCTCTTCCCATTTTCCCATTTCAGTTGTCTTTTGGTTTTGTTGACTTTTTGTCCACAAAAGGAACACTTTTTGTCCACAAAAAAGTGTCCTTTGCTGGGCAGAAGGTTTTTATCTTGATGAAATCCCAGTAGTTCTTTTTTGCTTCCATCCCTTGTCTTTGGCGATGTGTCTAGGAAGAAGTTGCTGTGGCTAAGCTCAAAGAAATTGCTGCCTGTGTTCTTCTCAAGGATTTTGATGGACTCTTGTCTCACATTGAGGTCTTTCAACCATTTTAAGCCTGTTTTAATGTGTGGTGTAAGGAAATGGTCCAGTTTCATTCTTCTGCATGTGGTTGTCCAATTTTCCCAACACCATTTGTTGAAGAGACTGTCTTTTTTCCATTGGACGTTCTTTACTGCTTTGTCGAAGATGAGTTGACCATAGAGTTGAGGGTCTGTTTCTGGGCTCTCTAATCTGTTCCATTGATTTGTTTGTTTGTTCTTGTGCCACTACCATACTGTCTTGATGATTATAGCTTTGTAATAGAGCTTGAAGTCTGGAATTGTGATGCTGCCAACTTTGGTTTTCTTTTTCAACGTTCCTCTGGGTATTTGGGGTCTTTTCTGGTTCCATACAAATTTTAGGATTATTTGTTCCATTTCTGTGAAAAAGGTTGTTGGTATGTTGATAGGGATTGCATTAAATGTGTAGATTGCTCTAGGTAGCATAGACCTTTTCACAATATTTGTTCTTTCATTCCATGAACATGGAACGTTTTTCCATTTCTTTGTGTCTTCCTCAGTTCTTTCATGAGTGTTCTACAGTTTTCTGAGTACAGATTCTTTGCCTCTTTGGTTAGGTTTATTCCTAGGGTTTTGGGTGCAATTGTAAGAGGGATCGACGCCTTAATTTCTCTTTCTTCTGTCTTGTTGTTGGTAGAAATACAACTGATTTCTGTGCGTGGATTTTATATCCTGACACTTTACTGAATTCCTGTAGGAGTCCTAGCAGTTTGGGGGTGGAGTCTTTTGGGTTTTCCACATAAAGTGTCATATCTCCGAAGAGTGAGAGTTTGACTTCTTCTTTGCCAATTCGGATGACTTTTCTTTCTTTTTAGTGTCTGAAAGCTGAGGCTAGGACTTCTAATACTTTGTGTTGAACAGCAGTGGTGGTAGTGGACATCCCTGCTATTTTCCTGACCTTAGGGGAAAAGCTCTCAGTTCTTCCCCATTGAGAATGATACTCGCTGTGGATTTTTCATAGTTGGCTTTGATGATATCGAGGTATGTACCCTCTATCCCTACACTGTGAAGAGTTTTAATTGAGAAAAGATGCTGTACACTGTGAAGAGTTTTAATTGAGAAAAGATGCTGTACTTTGTCACATGCTTTTTCTGCATCTATAGAAAGTACCATGTGGTTTTTGTCCTTTCTTTTATTAATGTATTGTATCACATTGATTCGTGGATGTTGAACCAACTTTGCAGCCCAGGAATAAATCCCGCTTGGTTGTGGTCAATAATCCTTTTAAACTTACTGTTGGGGGGCACCTGGGTGGCTCAGTGGGTTAAGCCGCTGCCTTCGGCTCAGGTCATGATCTCAGGATCCTGGGATCGAATCCTGCATCAGGCTCTCTGCTCAGCAGGTAGCCTGCTTCCCTCTCACTTTTCTCTGCCTGCCTCTCTGCCTACTTGTGATCTCTGTCAAATGAATAAATAAAATTTTTTTAAGAAGAAAAAAAAAAAAGCCTCTGCCTTCAGCTCGGGTCATGATCTCAGGGTCCTGGGATCGAGCCCCACATCGGGCTCTCTGCTTAGCGGGGAGCCTGCTTCCCCCTCTCTCTCTACCTGCCTCTCTGCCTACTTGTGCTCTCTCTTTAAAAAAAAGAAAAAAAAACTTACTGTTGGATTCTATTAGCTACTAGGTTGGTGAGAATTTTTGCATCCGTGTTCATCAGGGGTATTGCTCTGTGATTCTCCTTTTTGGTGGGCTCTTTGATTTTGGAATCCAGGTAATGCTGACCTCATAAAAATGAGTTTGGATGTTTTCCTTCCATTTCTATTTTTTGGAACAGTTTCAGGAGAATAGAAATTAATTCTTCTTTAAATGTTTGGTAGAATTCCCCTTGGGAGCCGTCTGGCCCTGGCCTCTTGTTTCTTGGGAGATTTTTGATGACGGCTTCAATCTCCTTACTGGTTATGGGTCTGATCAGGTTTCTGTTTCTTTCTGGTTTGGTTTTGGTAGTTTATATATCTCCAGGAATGCATTTATTTCTTCCAGATTGTCTAATTTGCTGGGATATAGTTGCTCATAATATGTCCTTATAATTATTTGTATTTCTTTGGTATTGGTTGTGATCTCTCCTCCTCCATTCATGATTTTATTTTTTTGAGTCCTTTCTCTTTTCTTTTTGATGAGTCTGGCCAGGGGTTTATCAGTCTTATTATTGCTTTCAAAGAACCAGCTGCTGGTTTCGCTGATTTGTTCTGTTCTTTTGGTTTCTGTTTTACTGATTTCTGCTCTGATCTTTATTATTTCTCTTCTCCTATTGGGTTTGGGCTTTATTTGCTGTTCATTCTCTAGCTACTTTAGGTGTAGGGTTAGGTTGTATACTTGAGACCTTTCTCGTTTCTTGAGAAAGGCTTCTAACACTATATACTTTCCTGTCAGGACTGCCTTTGCTGTGTCCCACAGATTTGGAACAGTTGTGTTTTCATTTTCATTTGTTTCCATGAATTATTTTAATTCTTAATTTCCTGGTTGACCCATTTATTCTTTAGCAGGATGCTCTTTAGCTCCATGTATCTGAGTTTTTTCCAATTTTCCGCTTGTGATGGAGTTCAAGTTTCAAAGCATTGTGGTCTGAAAATATGCAGGGAATGATCCTAGTCTTATGGTACTGGTTGAGATGTGATTTGTGACCCAGGATATGATCTATTCTGGAAAATGTTCCATGTGCATGAGAGAATTTGTATTCTGTTGCTTTTGGATGGAATGTTCTGAATATATGTGAGGTCTGTCTGGTGCAGTGTGTCATTTAAAGCCCTTATTTCCTTGTTGATCTTTTGCTTGGATGATCTGGCCGTTTCAATGAGGGGGTTGTTAAAAGTCTCCTACTATTGTATAATTGTTGATGGATTTCTTTGATTTTGTTATTAATTGGCTTATATAATTGGCTGCTCCCATGTTAAGGGCAAAAGTATTTACAATTGTTAGATCTTGTTGTATAGACCTTTAAGAACAAGTATGATATAGTGTCCTTTTTCATCTCTTACTAGTCTTTGGTTTAAAATCTAATTTGTGTTAAGGATTGCCACCCCAGCTTTTTCCCAATGTCCGTTAGCATGGTAGATGGTTTTTCAGCCCCTTACTCTAAATCTAGGGGTGTCTTTGTTTCTGAAATCAGTTTCTTGCAGACAGCATATTAATGGGTCTTCCCTTTTTTTTTTTTTAATTTTTTACCAAATGTGGGTCTTGAACTTGTGACCCCGAAATCGAAAGTCGCATGCTCCAAGGACTGAGCCAGCCAGGTACCCCCTCCATTTCATATTTCTGCTAAAGCTGTAGTTTGCCTTCCTGCCTCACCTGTGTATGACTGCAGACTCTCCAGGTGTGGCCCCTTGTTCTTCCTTCTCATCTCAAAAACATCGGAAGCAGGTTAAAGTTTCCTGCTGGTTTGAGGGGGAGAACAGTTGGCTTAGTTACATTCCAGTAACTCTTCTTGCCTGAAGTTACACTGTAGGTGGTGGTCCCTACGAGGGGAATGGGTTGTTTCCAGCATCAGTTGCTTAAAGAACTGTGGATAGTTATTGAAACCAGTGATGGTTACATGGTCATAGCCTTTCATACTCGCTCTGTTCTTTTGAATCTGAAATTTTCCATAAGGGAGAGATTTTGTTTTTAAGAAAAGGTAAGTAGTTTAGAACTTGAAATGTACTTTTTTGTGTTGTGCCCTGGATCATTTTATTTTAAACGTTGGTGACCTGCCCAAGTCAGTCCACTTAGTTTAGGGGAAGCCCTATGAAGCATGAAAGCATCGTTCCCTCAGCGCCTTGATTCTCTGTAGAAGAGCACCCCAGGGGCCAGGGTGGGCTGTTAGCACTCCGCGAAGGAGAACGTGGGCATCAGTGGGTATAGGTTGTCTCTAAACTGGGAAGTGCCTGCATTGAGCAGCCCCTGAGAATGTGTACCAGATGGACACAGCTCACCCATGGCTGGCCGTTTTATAGATGGAGAAAGGAAAGGAACCGGTATGAGAAACGGGGAGCTCAGGATTCCCCATCTCTCCATGGACCCCTTCCAGCTTCTCTTCCTCCCTCAGGACTGCACGTGTGAGGAGTTCTGCCCCGAGTGCTCAGTGGAGTTCACCCTCGATGTGCGGTGCAATGAAGACCAAACTCGTCACGTCACATCTCGAGACCTCATCTCCAACAGCCCCCGGGTCATTCCAGTTAGTGTCTCACCACATCCTCCTTATCCTCCTCCTCTGAGCTCCAAGTGGGCCAGACTCGGGTGGTGGTAACAAGATGCGGTTTCCCTGGTGTTACCCTCTGCTTTCTTCTCAGTCTGGGGTCTGAAAAGTACTAATAATTCTGGATACTAGCTAGTGTGGACAGTAGCACTGTTGGGGTCCTGTGTTCCCCAAGCACCCTTTTAAAGGCCATGGTACCTTTTTGACTGAGAAAGTTGTCCCCGTGCCTGGAGATGGGGATCAGAGTCCAGCCCCAGTGCCGATCTAGCCCTAGGAGGCACTTCTCTTCCCCCCCCCCCCCCCATTCCTAGGCCTCCTGGCCTGGCAGATGCTCAAACATTGTTGCTGGAAGAGGTAATTGGGAAGATGAGCCGCTAACCCCGTCTGTTTGGGCTCCCTTTAGGTGACCTCTCGGAACCGAGATAATGACCCCAATGACTACGTGGAACAGGATGGTAAGGGGCTGGAAGGCGCGTGCGAATGTCTACTGATCTGTCATTTTGCAGGCCAGTCGGAGACAGGGACCTGACACAGCCTCTTACAGTGACTGGTCTCCTTGTCAACTGACCTTGAGCTATTTTTCCGGATTCTGTGTTTTTTCCAGTGACATTCCAAGTCAAAACTCAGGGGACCGTGTGTCTGCTGGCCCTTGGCTGACTTACACCTCTCCCCGCAGACATCCTCATTGTCAAGCTGAGGAAAGGCCAGGAGCTAAGACTTCGAGCCTATGCCAAAAAGGGCTTTGGCAAGGAGCATGCCAAGTGGAACCCTACTGCAGGGGTGGCTTTTGAATATGATCCTGACAATGCCCTGCGGCACACGGTGTACCCCAAGCCCGAGGAGTGGTAAGTTCTCGTTGGGAGGGAGGGCAGGCCTTTACAGGGGTTTGGTGTGGACCTGGCTCCGAGGGAGTGGGGTGGGGGGGGGCGGCCTCACAGCAGGTGGCATCAGTAGCTGCCCCTGCTGACCTATGTTTGGTCTCAGGCCGAAGAGTGAGTACTCCGAGCTGGATGAAGATGAGTCCCAGGCTCCCTACGACCCCAATGGCAAGCCAGAGAGGTAAGACCCTCATCTGGCACCTGAAGGTGAAGCGTGGAAGAACATAGGGTTTTGGTGCAGGCCCTGAGCTGGGGAGACATCCCGGTGCCTGGGAGCTGAGGCAGAATGGAGAACTGCAGAGCCCGTGCCGTGTGCACGTCCCAGGGCAGATTATCCTCCCCTCATCATTGGGGGACGGAGGAGCCCTCCAGTTAGCCACTCTGACTCTGCTGCTACTGACTCAGTCCTCAGAGAAGGGACCAGCCCAGAGCGAGAAAGGGACCAGTCTTCTGATGGTGAACAGCCAAGCTTTTTGAGGGCGGCTTGGCCTTCCTGAAGTCCTCTAGTGTATAGTAGGACTTGCTGTTAGGAAAAGGCTGGAATTCAAATCTGGGCCAAGCCACGTTCTAGGCTGAAAGGGAGTCAGGACCCAGAAGTGAGAGAGCATGATCCAGGCTGAAGCTGGGCTAGCCAGCCTGCCTCATGAGGCTCTTAACCCGACTTTTTCCTCTTAGGTTTTACTACAATGTGAGTCCTGTGGCTCTCGCGTCCTGAAACCATTGTCCTCTCAGCCCTCTCTGGATTGAAGAAAAAGCTGAGTGACTTACAGACCCAGTTAAAGCCACGAGATCCAGAGTGATGTTCTGACCATAAACTAGTGGCAGCTCACCTGTTCCAGCAAGAGGGTTCTAGACCGGCAGCTGCTCTCCAGTCTCTCCAGAGATCCCTGTAGCCTCTGGGTGGCCAGCTGTTGCTCAGGCTTCTTGGCAAGCCATCAGTAACCGTAGGAAAGTAGAACTGAAGGCGAGGGGTCCCCTCCCAGCTTTGCTCCATTGCGGACAGATGGCCCCGGGGGTGCCACTGGTATCTGAGTCCAGACAGGTTTTACTAGACATTAGCATCCTGGCCCTGCCCCCTGATTGCCAGCAGTACCCCCAAATCACCCTTTCAGCCGGTTTCTTGACATACCTGAGTAGGGTGAGAACTGCAGGGTAAGACTCACCTCTTCTGGTCATTTCAGGTCTTCAGCCCCTTTCTAAAAGCTCTCACCATTGTACCTTGGGCTTCTGGTGTCAGGACTGAGTGCTGGAGCTATCGGTCCAGCTTCCGGCCCAAGCCAGCCTACAGGCATTTCACTCAAACCCCCGAGTGGCCCAGACTTGAGAACCCTTAGTAAATGGTGTTAAGACTGTGGCTGTCCACCTCCCCAGATGAACCCTGTATGTCTGCATTCACTGCCAGGGGCCTGATTATTTAAGTTCACAGGCTGGGGAGCAAGGGCCTTAAGGGAGGTCTGGCCTTGACCCCTTAACCCTAGAGGTAGAATCACCCCCAAAGCAATTAATTAGGCCATCTAGAAGGAGAAGCCAGGAGAAAACTGGAGACCTGCTACAGAAAGGAAGGGATATTTATTAACAGGAGTTGTCTTTTTTAAAAGTTTTTATTTTTGGCAATAAAGAGCACAACATAATCTCCTTCATGCGTCATCGTGCCACTAACTTGAGCCAGCCTGGCCCTGCCTCCCTCTCCCAGGCCTTTGGGTGGTCATTCCCTGGGTCAGGTTTGGAGCCGAGCTGGCTGTGGCCCCCTCCCCAGATCCAGGGCTCTCCAGGAGGGGCCTCTGGCTGGATCGTCCTGCCACAACTTGAATAGTGGTTATTTACAACAGGGTCTGTTCCCACAAATCAGAACCCCAAAGTATTAAAAAACAAAACAAAAACCCACACACGCAACCAAAGGTTTGATGGGAATATAAAGATAGCCCTTCTGCAAGGTAGTCAATAAATACCAGCACTAGAAAATCAATTGCTTTAATTGCATTTCAGCAGGGAGCCTCAGCACCATGTGGGGAAGAGGAAGTGGGAAGGGCTCCGTTTCTGAGTGCTTTAGGCTGACCAGAGGGTGGCCAAACTGGGCAGAGGGGCTCCCTCTGCTGGGCCCTCGCCAGCCCTCGGTCAGTGAGAGGGGGCAGCAGGGGTGCTCCCCACAGCAGTCCTGCCTTCCCCGGCCAGCCCTCAGGCAGGGAAGAGCTTGGGACTGGCCACCCTCTGCCTGGCTGAGGGAACCAGCACCCCTGACCCTGGGGTATCTTCTGAGCATACTAAGCAGGAAGGAGTCTTGGCAAAAACTACATTTTAAAACCAGATTTTCACCTGAGGTATCAACCAGATGTCATCTCTGTTTAAAACTCCCAAGTGCAAGGCTGCCGAGTGGCACCATAGAAGCTCTGATCCTTCCTTTGCTGCTCCAGGCCCAGAGGAAGGGAGAGCCACCTGCCATTGTAGCCGCTGGGCTGCCTGGGGAGAGCTGGCTACCACCTCAGGCCCCGGCAGCTCCAGCGCGTCCGGGCAGTAGGGGGAAAGGGAGGGCTGTCCCAGAGGACAGGAACAGCTGCCCTCATGTTCAAAAACAGCCTGACTGGGACCTGGTCATGGGATTAAAAAATGTGTAGGGGGGAGGGAATCTCATTAATATAGAATATGTCATAAGCCATATATATTAAAATCATTAACAGTATATAGTCCCACAGTAGCTCCAGCCCCTTGCACATGCTCTGTTGGTGTGGCCAGCCCTGTGCCTTGGTCCAGCCTCACCCGTGGGAGGAGGGAAAGGACCACTTGCTCCGTTTCTCCAGGCTCTTGGCCAGCAGCCCCCAAGGCTGTCCTCAGTAGGCTGCAGGCGGCCCTACCACAGGGCCCCACAGCATTCCTTGCCATGCACCAGCCCTGCCGTCACTGGGCTGGGGTCTTGGCCTCACTGCTGTCCCCCTGGCTGGGCTTTGGCTTTAGCAGGATGAATCGGTTGAGGAGGTCTGTTTCTGAGCTGGCCTGGGCTGCCCCATACCCCTCACCTGTGGATACAGAGGCAGGCTCAGGCCTTGGGTGCAGGTCAGCGGGGCCCCGTCTTCCGCAGATCCTGGTGGCCAGGGAGCAGGGGGCCCCACAGGGACTCACCGGCATAACCAGAGGCCTCAGCGATATTCTGGGAGCCTGTGATGTGGTGCCAGTAGGCGCTGCGGGGCAGCATGGTTGTGGGCGTGCAGGGGTACGAGTAGTGTTCCGTGCCCTTGTTCAGCAGCTGTGGGGTGGAGAAGGGCGGGTCCCTCCCATTAGCTCTGGGGGCCGTGGCTCCCTCCTAGACGCCCACCCTCCAGCCTCACCGGCACCCCAGACTGGCTGACTCCCAGAGCCTCACCCGCACGTTCTTCTCCATCTCTAGCAGGACACGCTTGTGTTGCTCAGCAATGGCCAGGGTGGCACTGTGGACCCTTTGGTAGATCTGTTCCCCTTCCTGGGTCTGAAAGGTGTAGAGCCCTTCCCCAGCATCGCACATCCTAGGCATGCGAGAGGCACAGAGGGCAAGGTGTTGGGGACTGGGTTACACTCGTGTTTGGCCAGGCGCTCCGGCACCACCCGATGGCTGCATCCCGTGCCCTCTGGGGAGCAGGTGGGGCTGTCTACACAGACCCAACCTGCCTGGCGGTTTCTGGGTCCCAGAGGAGCTCAGTGCTTTATAAGACTCCGCCTACTCAGCCTTCTCTCTCACCCTCTGGTCTGTGTACCGGCACGGTTTCCTCTATTCCAAGTTTTCTCAAACCATTTTGCAGATGAGTAAACAGGCACACAAGAAGGTCGGTAACCGAAGCCAGGTTATACAGAGGATCAAGCACAATGTAAGTCTGGGCCCGCTGGCTCCAGAGTTCAAGTTCTAGGTTACCCAATCCTCACCATCATTCTATAGTGGGTACTTTTATGATCCCCTATTTGACAGTGAAGAAACAAAGCCTTGGTCCACACCTCTAAGCACCAGCACCAGCTCTGACTTGAGCACAAACAGTTTGACTTTTGGTAAACAGCTGCACTTGACCTGGCTGGCGTGAGCCTCAATGTCGTCAGCTGTAAAATGGGAATCTTAGGTTCCCTTCTGGTTTTCTATGCTGATAAAGAACTAAAGCTCCCAGCACCATGCGTGACAGAGTGAATGGCAGCCAACAACATACCACAGTGGGTCAGGGTAGGGGGAGGCGAAAGTCTCCTACCGGCCAGCCTCAAAGGTAAAGCGTGTGGCATCCCGGCCATAGCGACGCAGTGAGCAGAGGGGCCACGAGACAAGCTTCACGCGGGGGTTGTGTATGTCCCAGAGGTAGATGTTCTCGTGGGTGATCTGCAGCTTGCACTCGCCATACACATCCAGATTGGGGCAGGGCAAGAGGAAGACGTTGAAGCGGTCTGGAGTGGGAGAGGAGCAGGCCTGGAGCCTCCCTAGGGGAGGACTCTCCTCCCTCCCCCTCTCCTCCCGGCCACCTGCCAGCACCAGGCCTCACCTGTCTGCTCACACTGCACTCCTGGGGCCAGGAGGTCTGGCTCTCCCAGACTGATGTCGTTGAGTCGTGAACCCAGACACTCCACAGACAGCGTCTTGTACCATTCCTCTGCCTCCAGCTCTAGAGAAAGTGGTACCTCATGCCAGCCCAGGGTCCCCCAGCAGCCCACCCTATCTGCCTCAGCCTGAAGTGTCCCGCTGTGCAGGGCAGGGAGGACAAGGCCAGTGGATTTGGCCTGTTTCCCCTTGTCCTGGGGACCTGCTTCCTCCCCTACTTTCACCCCCACACATCATACCAAGCTGGGGCTGGTCCTGCTCTGCCTCCTCCCCGCTGGACCACTGGACCATGACTGGCCCGGGGAAGGATGGATGGATGGAAGACTTCAGCCCCAGCTCCTCACCTGAGTCGCAGGTGAAGGTACGTGCCGAGTCGTCAGTGAATATGATGGCCACCGCCTGCCTCTTGGTTTCCTTGGGGAGCCTTGTGACACACTTGACGTTGCTGATCTCGGTCACCTGGGACAGCATCCACAAGGGACTAAGCCAGGCTGGCGCGCCTCCCACTACATCCCTGCCCCCCAAGTTATGCCACCCCCAGGAGGGTGCTCCCAGACCTCAGGACTCTGCAAATCATCACTGCTTACAGCCTGGGCCAGTTAGGGCCCAAGACCCCTAACCTTGGGGCAGCCTCGGAGGCACACGGACTTCTCATCGGGATACTTCTCCAGCCGCTGGGGCCCCTTGCTAGAGGATTTCCGGAACACCAGCCAGCACCTCCGGTAGATCTGCGAGGTGGCAAGATGGCAAGGGGATCAGGGCTCCCGGGACTGCTCCCACCCAACATGACCCTGAAATTACCCTTGCCTACCACAGGGGGCAGTGCTACACAGCCTTCCCCAGAGACCCACCCAGGAGAAAACCTGGGGAAGGCGAACACCACTGGCATTGACGCCCCCTCCCCAAATTGAGAAAATAGGGGTTTGTTTCTTCACTGGCTCTGAAAGGCTGTTCCCCAAATGGTGCTCTGAATCACCATGTACTGTGCGTTTGGCTCTAAGCTTAATATAAACAGCCACCACGTACTGAATGCTTCTGATTTGTACTTCTTAGTGCTCCTCACAGTTAACCTCAGGTCCCTCTTGAGGTTGGTTTATCATCTGCCCTTCACAGAAGGGGCAACTGAGGCACCAAAAAGTTAAGTCCCAGCTGATACAATGGTGGGACCGTTATCTTAAAAAGGCTGGCTAGGCCCAGAGCTGATACTCAGAGCCCATGAAATAAACATTCTGTCTAGGGCTCGTCTGTGCCAGCCACGATGGAGGAGTGTCCTAGGGGCAGGAATAGACCCTTGCTGGGGCTTATGGCCTGCACATCGCCCCAGCCCTTGTTCTCGGAGCCAGCGGAGGGCTCTGGATGGGCATCATACCTGCCCCTCGAATCTCTGCCTGCCCCTTCTTTGTTCTGAGGCCCTGGAGTGTGGGGGGCCAAGGATTCGTTCCCTGTTCCAGCTGGGAGACCAGAGGCTCTCACAGATAAAGGGGCAGAGTCTAGAACCTGGGGTTATTCCAGAGCACGGTGCCTCTCCAGGCAAGTTTCCCTCCTGTCCAACCACTGCCAATGACCCTGTGCCTAAAGTCACCTACATTTCCTGTAGCTTTACACACTACTCCAGACACATAAGGAGCCAGGGTGCAGGATGCTGACCACACTCCAGGCTACGGGGCAAACTGCTTGTCAAACCCCATAAGGGTTGGCCTAGCCACCTGCCCAGGCTGCTGGCTCTTCCTTCCTGGCCCCCTCCTCCATCCCAGGCGCTCTTCCAGCCCAGAGTCTGGCTGGGATGCACCCACCACCAGCAAGCTCTCCAGAAGCCTGGCAGAGCCCACTAGCAAGGAATCTCTGGTTCACTCTCCCACTGGCAAACTGTAGGGAGCCTGAGGGCTGCCAGAGCAGAGTGGAGGAAGCAAGGGGGCCACAGCCCCAATCCCACAGCCCCTCCATGCTCTGCTCTGCCATGCGTACACCAGGTCCTGGACAGGCAGGACCCCAGGCCTGGTGGGCCTAGGCGGCCCCCATGCCAAGAAGCCACTCAGAACCAGGCCATTAATGGCTCCTATCTGGGACTATAGGAGGCATTTCTGTCCCCGTACCCGTGGCCCTGGCTCCCGCCCTGGCCTGTCCACCCAAACCGCAGCAGCCTCAGCTCTCTGCTGGGAAGCTCCTTTAGGACAGAGGCTGTATTCTAGTCTCAGAATCTTCCCTCCCATCCTGGCAACCTTGCTAGCACAGCTCTGCTGAACAAGTGAGTGACCATACGAGGAGCTCATGAATGAATGGATGGAGGAGTGAACGAAGGCAGCCCACCCAGATATGCCAGCTTGGGCTCCGTGCAGCCTGCAGTGTTGGGGCAGAAGGCCCAGGGGCCTGAGCACCCTGGTTGCTTGGTTACACACACACACACACACACACACACGCACACACACGCATGCACAGCCCCAGGGAGCCACTATGCTCAAGAGCCCTCCTTCCCCACTTCTCCTGGTCTTTGATCAGCACTTCAGAACCAGAAACACTCTACCACAGCTCTGCCAGAGGAAGGCCCTGGCAGGGTCTGCTCGCCGGTTCTTTCCGCCCCTCCCAGCTCACCTTTGGGAGCTGAGACAAGAGCCACCCTGGGACAAGAATGGCTAGGGGGCTGAGCCCCTCACATCAGGCCTGCGGGGGGAAGCTGAATCCCCCCAGATAGACCCAAACTCGGCCTTGCCAGCCACACCCAGGCTCCCAGCCCCTCCTCTGGCTGCCCACCTGTAGGCCACTTGGTTCCCAGGTCTCCTGGAACAGGTCTGATACTGAGCCCAAGTGGCTGCCTCAAGGGGCATCCCTTTCTGGTAAGCTCTGCCTATACAGGGCCGTGGCCCAGTTGGCCCCTGGGTCCACAGGAAGGAGGACCCATCCTAGAAGCTGGGCCCCTATTCCCATGGCCCCCCACCTCATCTTTCAGCTTCTCTCCTTGTTCTGTGCTCCAAATGGGCTCCATCCCTCTCTCAGCACAACAGCAAGGCAGGTGATGCCCATCAGGGCCCCATCTTCTGGGCTGGAACCCAGGCTGGGATACAAATTCAAATCCAGCTAAGCTTCCTGACAAGCTCGAGCTTAGCTCGGCCATTGCACTCAGCCAGGACGGAACACACCCCATTGCCACCCCCTGCCTAAGGCCACAGGAGGGGAGGACCAGCAAGAACCATCCCTCTACAAGGCAAGAACCATCCCTCTACAAGGCTAGTCCTGTTCCGTCTGTGATCAGGCAGGGAAGCCCTATCAGAGCCCTATTCCTCCCCCACCCCACTCAGGCTGAGCCAAGGAAGCCTTGAGCAGTCTGATCCCACCCCACCCCCACCGGGGCAATGGGGGAGGGGAGGAAGAAAGAGACAGGAGACCGGGAAGAAACACAGACTTGGGCCACCGCTTTCAAGAGGTTACCTTCCAGCTGGGGAGGGTGCGGCTACCAGGACCCCTCATTGGAGGTGGGAGAGGGTCAGCAGGGGAATAGAGGCAGTTCTAGGACAATCTCATCAAGATCATTATGTTGGTCCCAGGAGGCCCTCCTCAGGCCCTCTGGGGAGGAGGGGGGAGGCCATCCACACCAGGATCACGGTAAGGTGTGTCGGAGGCCTCATCCCCACAGACCCTTTGAGCCCCCAGCCCCGGGCCAAGCACCCTGCAAGTGAGCAAGGAGTCACCGCCAACAACTCGGAGAAAAGCAGCCTGTCCCAGAGCCACAGGCCATCCTGCCCTCAGTTCCCATTCATAAACCACATAAATACCAGCTTCCCAACCTCTGAGCCCTCCCACCCCTGCCCTGCCCCACCGCCGACCACTCTCCGCTCGAAACACTTCTTTTTAACAGTGAAAGCAATAACTAAGATAAATGCACAAGAGCCCGCACACAGAAAGCCCCGGGCAGCTGGGGGAGACGAGGGACTTAAAAGAAAAGAGGCCAGGAGAGGGGAGGGGAGAGGCGGGGAAGCGAGGCGGCGGCGGCGGCCCGCGGGCAGCCAGGGGAAGTACGAGGTGAGTCTCGGGCTCCGACGCGGCACCGCAGCTCCCGCCGCTCCCGCCGCCGCCGGCCGAGCCGCAACTTCAACAATGGCCGGGGAGCCGCCTGCCCGTCGGCGGCCACCGCTGACCCGGCTGCTGGGACGCCGGCCAGGCCGGCTGGGGCGGGGGCGCGGGCGGCACACGCGGGGCGGCCGCCGGCCAGAAGCCTCGAGACCACAAGTGCGCGACGCCGGCGCCGCGGGCACCCCCGCCCCCCCCACCCCGCCCCCCGGACTCCGGCCAGCCCCCCCCACCCCGCCCCGCCGCTCACCCCCAGCTTCCTGCTCTTCATCTTCACGTAGCCTTGCTTGACGATGTCGTTGAAATTGGTCGCCATGGCTGCCCCCCACCCCGACCTGGGGCTCCGGGGCGCCGGGCGGGCGCGGGGAGGGCTGCCCAGGTGGCCGGGGGTTCCGGCTCCTCCGATCACCTGTTCCCGACGCTCCGTCGGGGGGGCCGCGCCGGCCGCTCCTCACCTCGCCCGCCTCAGCATTGTTCTAGCAGCTCCTCTGCCCGGCGCCTGCTGGAAATGAAAATGACAGGGAGATTAGACAGTGACATCTTTCTCTTCCCCTGGCTGTCTCGCTCTTTTTTCCTTCCTCTTCCCACACTCCTCCCTCCCTCCCTCCCCCCGCCCTCCTTCCTTCCCTTCCCTCCCCACCCCGGGACGGCAGAACCATTCAGGAAAACCGAGGTGGAGGCAAGCAGCGAGGAAAATGGTCCAGCCCAGTCCCCTCCCTCACGGCTGGGACTGGCGGTTAACCCCTTCCTGGGAGGACTGGCACTGGCTCCCGCTGTGGAGCTGGGGACAGAGGGAGGTGGCCTGGGAGCTGCAGTCCCGTCCCATCTCCCGTTACAACTCTGGAGTGGACTCCGGTTGAGGGGCCCAGGGCCTGGCCCCCTCCTATGCTCAGGAACCTCACAGGAGAGCCTTCCAAGAGAGGGGAGGCAGGGGTTCCCAGGAGATGGCACAGAGTCTGGGATCAAGTGAACCCCACACTCCCTGGGGTTCCTTCAGGACAGTTTGCTTGGTCAGGCTCAGCAGACCCCCTCCCCGAAGCCCCTCTGCCCCACCCCACTCTATACCTGCTTCTCTCCAGCCCCAGGCAGGCTGCGAATCAAGCCCACTCAGGCTCTCCTCCCGGCCCCTGGAACTCTTCAGCAGCTCCGCTGGGTGCTGCTTCCTGGGTGGGAGGGCAGAGTCCGGCGGGGCGGGCCCCCAGATAAGCCTGAGGAATGTGCTGGGCCGGCTGGAGGTGGCCACTGTGGAGGCAGTCACCTCGGCCCGGCCCTGTGCTAGGAAAACCGGCTGGTCTGCGCAGGGCACAGGGAATGCAGCGCCCCTCGTTCTGGGCATGGGCAGGGGTTAATTACAGAGAGAACCGGCAGTCATCTGGCTCTGGGGACTGCCTCTGGGGCTGAGGACACAGCCAGAGAGCCAGGAGGAGCACCAAGGGGAAGTCAACACGGAGTGGTGGGGGGGTGGTGGCGGGGACGGGGATGCCAGCAGGGCCGCTCAGAAGTGGGCAGATAAACACATAGCTGGGACTCAGACAAGGGGAGGCAGGGCTGTCTCAGTAATGACGCAGCCCAACACACCCATTCTACAGATGGGGAAAAGAAAATTCTCCAGAAAGGATAAGCAGCATGGCTAAGGTCACACCGCAAGTCTAGGGCGCAGCCAACAATGAATGAGAAGTTTCAGAGCAGGCGATGGATGAAGGCAGGCCCAGGGTGGTGAGAAGGTCCTGTGGCCATCTCTGGCTGCCTACCAGCACCGAAACCCTCTCTGCCACCCAGACACAGCAGCAGGGCCTGGCCGGCACCGTGCCTCCCCCACCGCCACCTCCCCACACACTGTGTCTCCAGGATTGCTAGGTGGGAACGGAGCAGCATTTCTGGGGTCAGCTGGGCATCTGTGCTACCAGGATGAAGCCCTGGGGCTGGCGTGCTGCTGGATCTGCCAGCAACGCGGCATTAATTACTCTCTGGGAGGACTGTCTGTGGAGTCCCTAACAAGGAACAGATGGGCCTACCCCAGTGGGCACACACAAACAAGGGGACGGGCAGAGAGGGGATTGCTCCCCTAGCCTATTTGCACCTGACAGCCTCCTCCGCACACCCTCAGCTGCCTCTCTGCCCACTCACTCCCTCTATCCTAGCCTTCTGGGGCCCAAGACCCTCCCAGATGGGACACCCAAGGGCTCTGCTTGCCTAGGGTCCCCTCCCCAGCACTGATCCCAAACAGCCCTGCCACACCTGGGCTCTGGCCAGCTTCTCTGCTACTGCCTTCCCGTGGGGCTGCCTTGCCCCCATGGCCAGGACCAGCTCCCTAAAATTCCTCTCCAAGATGACAGCAGGCTGGCCACTGGCCACAAGGCCTCTGAGTCCACTCAAGGCCGTCTGGGGAGTGGCACAGTCAGGAATGTGAATCTAGTGACCTGGAAGCTCTGGGCACCCACTTTGCTTCTCTGTGCCTCAGTTTCCCCATCAGTAAAAAAATGAGAATAAATCCACCTACTTTAAAAGAGGAAATAAATCCATGGGCAACTGTCTGCCCACTTGGGACCCAGAGCTTCTGCCTTAAAAACTAAGGCTATTTTTATTTCGAATGCTGTGAAACCGCCAAAACCAAACCTTCCACCTGCCTGGCGCAGGCCTCTTGTCAGGGCTCCACCAACCGGCTACCTGCCCAGGTGACTGTGATGCCACACTCTCAGGAGCACCACTGCTGTGTCTGTCCAAGCACAGGCCCATTCCCCAAGCCCTAGAGTCAGCCCCGCAGAAATAAACCAGCAAAAGAGCAAAATTCCACAGGAAGCCTGGGTGGCAAAAGGCTTGGCAGCTCACCTGGCCGCACTCAGTCCCTAGTGGAGTTTGCAAGACCAAGACCCAGCCCGGAACCCATGGTGGTACAGCAAAGGGGAGGGGGGAAAGGCCAACAGGTGGACCCACAAATCTGACAGGCAGTGGGATCAGAACCCAGCACACGCACATCCCCCTGAGGGACTGCACTGCGTGAAGCTGGAGAGGGGGTGCCCGCAGGGCCTGTGCCCTGTCCACGGGGGCATCAAGGAGTGTAGCACTGTTGCTGGGAAGGCCAGGAACAAGGCTGAGGCCACTTTCTCCATCACTGATGAGCGGTACCATCTGCTCTGCCTCTCACGAGCCCACCCGCAGCTGGGAAGAATGCCCCACTCATTCAAGGCCTGAGGTGTCAAACCTGGAAGCTCCACTCTCAACACCCAGAAAAGCTAAGCAGAGTACCCAGCAGCCCCCTCAGTCCTGCAGGAGGGGAGCAGGGCCACCCTTCCCCCTACCCAGCTTGGCATCAACATGGCCACTCAACGAGAGACAGGACCCACCCTGAGCCGGGCCACCAAGGGCTCCTGTCCGGAGAGAGCCAGACTCCAAGGCCCCTTTCCCCAGGTCTCTCCAGGAAGGGCAGGTGTCCTGGGGGGCAGGGGCAGGGAGACTCCCTGGTGCCCAGCAGAGCTGCGGGACAGGGCGCCCCCTGCCCACCTGCCCCCCTAGGACAGCCAGCTCTAAGCCCTCCCTCCCCGCACCTGGATTCTGCCTGGAGGCTTTGGCTCCAGAACAGACGCTACTTGCTGCTGGTGGCAGCCAATGGCTGAGTAGGAGCGGCTGCCTGCCTGGCTGGGCCTCCCCGCCCCGTGCCAGATAGGATCTTATCCGGGCTTCAGGGACAGCCCTACCTGGACAAGCTGTCATCTAGCTGTCTCGCCCCCTGGCAAAGATCCTATCGCAGGATTCTCTCTGGCACCAGGGACATCTCGCATCACCTGTACTCAGGTCCCCTCTGCCCTGGTATGTTTGTCAGCAGGAGCCAGGAGAGGATTCTCCCCTCCCACCCTCTGCCTCCACCCCTGCAAACCCCTCATGGGGAACCACCAACTCAAACAATACAGGTCTTACCCAAGGTGGGCGGCAAAGACAGACCTGGACAGAGAGGAACAGAGGGGGGAGGGAACATCAGAATAGCCATGGTGTCCTGGGCCCTTAGGTTGGGAAAGTGATGCTACGGGGGCACACACCACCGCTCTGCTCTCTCCTGGTCCCTCGCCCACCCCTCTGGCCACATCTCCTTGCTGCTCATGTGCATGACCTCCTTCTATCTGTTCCTCAAGATGCCTAAATCCTCCCCACGCAGGAACCCCACAGTTGCTGTTCCACACCTATGACACTGTTCCCTCAGACGGTCCAAGGTTCATTCCACCGCCTCATTCAGGTCTCAGCTCAAATGTCACCTCCTCCGAGAGGGCTTCCCTGACCAACCTGGCCAAAGAAGCCTGCCAGTCAGTCTCCATCCAGTTTCACTGTCTTCCATCACACACATCACTACAGAATTGTCTTGTTCCTTCATCTATTTATTCCTTTCCTACTTGGCTGTTCTCAGTCTCCTAGAACACTCTAGAACATCAGTGCCTTGTCAGTCTAGTTATACGTAGCTCCATCCCAGGGCACAGACTGGTGCCTAGTGCAGAGAAGGTGCTCAGTAACTGGGGCCTGAAAGCTAATTCTCTCCAGCATTTGTCCTTCTCATCCTTCCTCCCACCACCAACCATATCCACCTGGCAGGACCCAGCTCAACTTCCAGAGGCGTGTCAGCAGCTATGGGCTCCCACTTCGCTGGGTCCCAGGGCTTTCAGAGGGCTGACTGCCAAGGCCAGCAAGCTGTTGTTCCTGGAAAAACAGCCAGACCCCGGACCCAGTTCAGTTCAAAGCTGCCTCGGGGGACAGAATACTGCTGACACTGTGTCCAGGCCTGGCCAGGCTGCCCCACCTTGGTCAGGGTTGTGCCCTGCCCAGGAAGGGAGAGCTAAAAGTAACCAACGCCCAAGCACAGAAAGGCAAGCAACTGGGTGGGAGGGGGCACAGCTCCTGACAACCCATCCCTGAAGAGGAGCAGAAATGGCCTGTGCTTGAGACCCAGCTTTCCCGCAAGGGGCAAGAAAAGAATCTGTATTAAACAAGACCAGCCTCTAACGACTGCCTTGGAGCCTGCGCTGGGGCCTCTCACTGCCCTTGACTTGCAGACCCCTAAAGCCCATGCTCCATGCAAGTATCCCGGCAACTAACCGGCCCCCGCAGGTTGGTGCTGGCCGGCTCAGAGGCCCTGCTCTGCCCACATCACCCAGGTGCTCAGCCTCTGCTCATCCCACTTTGCAGTGACAGAAAACATTTCACTGGAAGCAGGGCCTTGGGGACTCTGGGGGAGAAGGCTGACTGTCCCCCAGAGCTACGGGAGGAAGGTTCAAGGAAAGGAGGGGAGCTGGCCATGAGCTTCAAGCTGGAGGATAGCAACCATTTGCAGGTGGGGGTGGGCAGTGGGCAGCTGGGGTAGAGAAGTCTCTTGGAGTTTGGGGGCGCTGAGAGACAGCAGCCCATGGGGAGCAGGAAAGTGGGGAGGATGGGGGCTGGGATATGCCCCCTGGGGATGGCAGGCCCAGAGCAGGAGCCTGGCCTTCTCCGAAGGCGAGTGTGGGGCAGGGGTGAGGGCAGGCCCTGACCTGGGCTTCCCTGGAGAAGAGAGCTGGGGTAGGTGGAGCTCGGGGAGAGTTTCAGGGGCCCGGGGGATCCAGGGGAGGGATTTGGGGGCGGGTCCCTGAGGGCCCCTCCGCCGCCAGAGTAGGTAGGTCCCATGAGCTTGGAGAGTTCCCAAGCTGGGGTCGCCTGAGGGTCTCGCGGGCTCGGGCTCGGCCTAAGGCCCCCTCCCCGCCTCACGCCCCCCAAGTTACCTGGGCGCCAAGGCCCGGGTTCGGGGCGCTTGCTCGGCGGGCGGCGGGCCAGGCTCATGCCCGCGTCACGGCGCGGCCGGCGGGGGCAGCGGGGCGGTGGCGTCCCGGGCTCCGGGTTGGGAGCTCGAGGGAGGCGCGGCCGCCGGTCTTGGCTCCGGCGGAGACTCGACTGCGTGGCCCCGGCCGGCCGGCCGCCCAGGGCCCGCCCCACCCCGCCGCTCCGAGGCCCGCCCCCGCCGTATTCCTCCGAGCCGCGGGACACCCACTACCGCCCCCGCCCCCCCCCCCCCAGCTCGCCCTCGGTAACCCGCCCAGCCCCACCACCCCTCCCTGGGTCCCCAATCCCAGCCTCCTATCACCTCCCCACCCTGAAAGCTGAACCCTAGAACAGCTTCCAGCCCCCAAATCTCAACCCCCAATCCCTTCAGGAATCGCGCGCGCGCACACACGCCCATTGCTCCCCTATCCTCAATAGGTCTCCCAGGTTCCTCCAAGTCCAGCCTCCCCGCAGCCTCCTCAGCGGTCCCCCCAACCCTCCACACACACACTCGGGGATCCATAACAGCACCTCTACCCCCAAGGTCAGTTCCTCTAGCAGTCTGCTAGCCTCTGCCTCCCCTGGCCTCCGCTCTACCCTCAGAACACCCAGTACCCCCAATCTCAGTCCCCCCTGAGACTTTGGCCTTAAGTCCAAACCCCATTCCTCGCTGTCACCCTCCAGCACACGCACTCACCTCCTGCCCCTCGGGCCTGTTGGGCCGGTGCCCTGTGGCTCGTCCAGGGGAATCTCAAACCACAGGCCTTCTCAGCCGGGCAGGGATGAGGACCCGGGGAACTTCCTGGGGCGGGAAGGCCTCACCCCATTGGTTTTCGTGTCTGTACAACGCCACCGCCCCCACCCAGTGCACCAGTGGTTCTCAAAGTGTGCTCCTGGGGCCAGAAGGGTCATCACCAGCATCACTCTGAAGCTTATTAGATATGCAAACCTCTGCCCCACCTCACATGAAATCAGAATCTCTGGGAGTAGCGCCCCAGAACTCTGTTTCTCAAGCTCCTAGGTGATTCTGCCACACACTAGCCACAGCTTTAGACCAAATATACAAAACAGAAGGGCAAAACCTCCAGTGTCCCCTCCCTCCTCGTGTCCCCTCCCTCCTCGTGTCCCCTCCCTCCTCGGAGCTTTGTGCCATCACTTTGTGCTAATGCTCAATAAACCTAGCTTTGCTGCCACCAAAAAACAACAAAACAAAACCCAGAAACAACAACAACAACTAAACGAAAGGCTGCACCTGGACAACAGAAAACCCTGAGAGATGAAAACACCTCCAAGTCCAAGCCTTGTTCAGGTGTCCTCAGAGAGACAGGCCCAAGGCAAGGAAGTGCCAAGAATCACCTCGGCACTCACCCATGGCGTCCACGGCCTCCATGCCCCTGCCCCAGAGACACAGGGCCTCAGCCTCACCCAGGCTTCCCCGGGAAGCTTTTTAAGGGGCTGCTTCCATTTCCCTGGATAGTCCTTATGGTGCCGGGGACCACCAAGAGTGCTCCCCAGGACCCTGGCAGCCTCCCACCGTGGGCCCGAGCTAACCACCCCCACAAGGCCAGAGGAGGAAACTGCTGCCCTGGTCCCTGCGGGCCAAGCTGGGGCTGGGTCTGGGTCTGGCCTAGGTCTCGCCCTTCTGGTCTCGCCCTTCTGAACTCCCCACGCATCTCCCAGACTTGACCCCACCTGCTTTCCCTCAGACCATGGCCGATAGAGCCCCCAGCACTCGATCCATTACAGCAAACTGTTTTTGACAGAAACCTCTGGAGGACTTTTGGTCAACAACAACAACAGTATTCACGATAAAAAGCATCTTCTCTGAGTGCCTGGGTGGCTCAGTCGGTTAGGTGTCCCATTATTGATTTCAGCTTGAGTCATGGTCTCAGGGGCATGGGGGTCAGTGCCTGCTCAGCAGGGAATCTGCTTGAAGTTCCCTCTCTCCCTCTCCCTTTGCCCCTCCCCTGCCAGTACAGGAGCACACGCAAACACATGCACGCACGCTCTGTCTAAAGAAATAAACTTAAAAAAAAAAAGCATCTTCTCTAGAGGGGGTTTCACAAATATCTTCCTTCTCTATCTTCATCATTTTCACCCAATCCACTCACCAAGTGGACTATTGTCACTTAAGATTTTTTAATGAGAGGCACCTGGGTGGCTCAGTGGGCTAAAGCATCTGCCTTCAGCTCAGGTCATGATCCCAGGGTTGTGGCATCGAGCCCCACATCTGGCCACATCAGCAGGGGAGCCTGCTTCCCTCTCTCTCTCTCTGCCTGCCTCTCTGTCTACTTGTGATCTCTGTCTGGCAAATAAATAAATAAACTCTTTTTTAAAAATTAAAAAAAATATATTTTTAAATGAGGGGCGCCTAGGTGGCCTCAGTGGGTTAAGCCTCTGCTTTCCGCTCAGGTCATGATCTCAGGGTCCTGGGATCAAGCCCCACATCAGACTCTCTGCTCATCAGGGAGCCTGCTTCCCCCTCTCTCACTGCCTGTCTGTCTACCTACTTGTGATCTCTCTCTCTGTCAAAAAAAAAAAAAAAAAAAAAGTTAAAAAAAAAAAGATTTTTTAAAATGAAACCTTTTATTTTGAGACAGTTGAAGAGTCGTGTGAAATTTTAAGCTCCAGTCCAGAGAGATCCATGTACCTTTACCCAGTTTCCTTCAGTGGTGACATCTGTGCCACTGTACAGTATCACAGCCCAGATATGGACAGGGAAGCAGTCAAGACACAGATGTGTCCATCACTGCCAAGATCCATCCATCATGTTGCCCTTTATAACCACACCCACTGCCCTCCCACTCTCCCACTCTACCCCCTCCTTCACCCTGGGCAATCACCCATCTGTTCTCTATTTCTATACTATTTTTGTACTATATTTCTATACTCTATTTCCAGAATGTTATAAGATTAGAATCCTAAGTATGTGATCTTTGGGGAATGGCCTTTTTTCACTCCACCTCATTCTTTGGAAAGTCATCCAAGTTCCTGCGTGTATCACTAGTTCATTCCTTCCAGGGCCAAGTAGTATTCCATGATGTGGATGTACCACAGTTGGCTTATTCGTACAGCCATTGAAAGACATTGGGGTTGTTTCCAGTTCAGAGCTCTTATGAATAAAGCTGCTATAAACGTTCATGTACAGGTTTTTGTGCAGACACAAGTCGTTATTGCTCCAGGATAAATGCCTAAGAGTGCAATTACTGGGTCATATGGTAATTGGATTTAGTTTTAAAAAACACAAAAACAAAAAAAAACCCAACCTTGTTAAACTGTTTTCCAGAGTGGCTATACTATTTGACATTCCCACCAGCAATGTATGAATGATCCCATTTCTGCACATCCTTGCCAGCATTTATTGTTGTCACTGCTTCCCTTTTTTATTTTTTTAAAGCCATGCTGGTAAGTGTGTCATGATATCTCATTACAGCTTAAATTTGCATTTTTCCTAATGGTTTGATGTTGCTGAACATCTTTTCATGTGCTAATTTGCCATCTGTGTGCTATCTTCTTCCGTGAAATGTTTCTTCATGTCTTTTGTCCATGTTCTAGTTGGATTATTTGCTTTTTTTTTGTTGTTGAATTTTGAGAGTTCTTTATATATTCTAGATACTAGTCCTTTTTTGGATATGTGTTTGCAAATATTTTCTCCCAGTCTATAGCTTGTCTTTTCATCCACTTAACAAGATCTTTCACAAAGCAAAATTTTAAAATTTCAATGAAGTCCAAATGATCAACTTTTCCTTCAATGGATTGTGCTTTTGGTGCAGAGTCTAAGAACTATTTGCCGAGCCTTGATCCTAAAGATTCTCTCCTATGTCTTATTCTAAAACTTCAATAGTTTCAGTTTTACATGTAAGTTTTACATATAAGTGTGTTTTACATGTAAGTTTTATGTTTTACATATAAGTCTGTGATCCCTCTTGAATTAAATTTTGTAGGAGGCACAAGACATAAGGTGATGTTTTTCCCCTTTGGCCTGTGGATGTCCAATTTTTCCAGCACCATTGTGAGATTTTCTACATGATCATGTCATCTTCACATTGAGACAATTTTATTTCTTTCTCTCCTGTCTGTATGTCTTTTACTTCCTTTTCTTACCTTTTTGCATTGGCTGAAATTTTCAACATTATGTGGAGAAAGTGTAGTGAGACCTGACATCCTTTCCTTGTTCTTGATCTTAGGGGGAAGAGCATTCAATTTCTCGCATGAATTGTCATATAAGTATCAATTGGATATTTGGCGATGGTGTCGTTGGGTTCTTCTATATCCTTGCTGATTCTCTATCTAGTTTTCCATCAATAGTTGAAAGAAGGCTATTGATGTCTTCAATTATTATTGTGGATTTGTCTATTTCTCTTCAGTTTTATCAGGTCTTTTTTTTTTTTTTAAGATTTCTTTATTTGAGAGACAGTGAGTGAGAGAGAGAACACAAGCAGGGGGAGTGGCAGAGGCAGAGGGAGAAGCAGACTTCCCACAAAGCAGGGAGCCCAATGTGGGGTTTGATCCCAGAACCCTGGGATCATGACCTGAGCTGAAGGCAGGTGCTTAACCTACTGAGCCACCCGGGTTCCCCACGTTCTATCAGTTTTGGCTTCACATATCTGGCAGGTCTGTTTTGTGGTACTTACATATTTAGGATTGTCACATCCTCCCAATATATTGATCTTTTTAGTAGTGTATACTGTCTCTCTGTCTCTGCAATTTTTTTTCTCCTGAAGTCTACTTTTGCTGATAATTAATATTAATTAATTGCTTCTTTGATCTGTGTTTTCATGATACAACTTCTTCCATTCTTTAATTTTCAACTTGTCTCTATTATTCCATCTGAAGTGAGTCTCTTGGAGATGGCATATATTTTGTTGTGGTTTTTTTTTTTTAAGATTTTATTTATTTGTTTGACAGAGAGAGAGAGATCACAAGTAGGCAGAGAGGCAGGCAGAGAGAGAGAGGAGGAAGCAGGCTCCCTGCTGAGCAGAGAGCCTGATGCGGGAATCGATCCCAGGACCCTGAGATCATGACCTGAGCCGAAGGCAGCGGCTTAACCCACTGAGCCACCCAGGCGCCCCTTGTTGTGGTTTTTAATCCAACCTGGCAAATACCTACTTTTTAATTGTTGTATTTAGGTCATTTGCATTTAGTGTAATTCTTGATAGGCTAGAGCTTCAATCTGCTGTTTCATTTTCTGGTTTTGTCTGTTCTTTTTTTGTTTTTTTTGTTTGTTTGTTTTTCCTGCTTTTGCATGAGTTATGTGAACATTTCTTACAATTCCACTTTGGTTTACCTATTATGTTTTTGAGTGTATCTTCTTGTACAGCTTGTTAGTGGTTGCTGTAGGTATTGCATCAAGCTATAACTTGATGTCTACTGGTGTGATCATTTTTGCCAGTTTGAATGAAATAGAGAAATCTGGGGCTCCTGGGTGGCTCAGTCAGTTAAGCATCTGTCCTTGGCTCAGGTCATGGTCCCAGGGTCCTAGGATGGAGCCCTGCCTCAGGCTCCTTGCTCAGTGGGGAGCCTGCTTCTCCTTCTGGCTCTGTCTGCTTCTCCCCATCCTTGTACTCTCTGTCGAATAAATAAAATCTTAGGGGAAAAAAAGGAAATAGAGAAATCTTACCTCCCTTTAGGTCCCTCTACCCTCCCCAATTTATAACTGAATCATCTTTTAAATTTTTCTCTTTATGTATTTTAGAACGACACCAGGTGGTGTAATGATTTTTGCTTTAACTTTCAAACATAGTTTAGAAAACTTGAGAAAGAAAAAGAAGGATGATTGTATTTGCTCATATTTTTGCTTAATGTGTTCTTTCATCCTTCTTGATGTTCTCAGGCTCCTTCATTATTGTCTTTCTGTTTAGAGAATTCTCTTTAGCCTTTTTTTTTTTTTTTTTTTTTTTTTTTTAGGATAGGTATAATTTTTCTTAGTTTTTTTTTTCATCTGAATATGTTTAGATTTTCCCTTATTCCTGAAGAACACTGCCAATGGGTATGGGACTCTTGGTATGACAGTTCTTTTGTTTCAGCACTTAAAAATTATTTTGCTCCTTTCTTCTGGCCTCCATGGTTTCTGATGAGAAATCTATTGTTTCAATTGTTTTTCCTTTATATGTAAGGTGGTGTTTCCTTCTGGCTGCTTTCAAGACTTTTTCCCTTCATCTTTAGCTTTCAGAAGTTTAATTTGGATGGGTTCTCCGAGTGGCTTTATTTGGATTGTCCTCTTTGGCATTCATTCAGCTTCTTGAATTTGTAGGTTATATCCTTTACCAAACCTGAGAAATTTCCAGCCATTACCTTCAAGTACTTTTCAGACCTGCCCTTTTTCTCCTCTCCTTCTGGGACTCGGATGAAATGAGTATTAAACCTTTTGTTACAGTCCCACACGTCCTGAGGCTCTGTTCCTTTTTATTTTATTTTACTTTTCAGTCTATTTTCTCTCTGTTGTTCAAAATTGAGCAATTTCTATTGTTCCATCTTCCAGTTCACTGGTTCTTTCCTCTGTCTCCTTTATCTACTGTTGAGCCCACCCACTGAGTTTTTCTTCCAGTGATTGTACTTTTCAGTTCTAAAATTTCCATTTAGTTTTCTTGACACTTTGTTTGCTGAGACTTATTTTTCATTTGTGTTTAGTATATTTGGAAATTGTTCATTGAACCATTTTTTTTTTTTATCACAGATGCTTTAAAAATTTTGTCAGAGAATTCTAACATCTCTGTCATCTCAGTGTTGAAATTTCTTGGTTACCTTTTTTTTTTTTTAAGATTATTTGAGAGAGAGAGAGAGAGAGAGAGAGATTGAAAATGAGCCAGTGGAGGGGCAAGAGGGAGAGAGGGAGGATCTCAAAGAGACATCCCACTGAGTGCAGAGCCTGAAACAGGCTTGATCTCATGACCCTGGGGATCATGGCCTGAGCCAAAACCAAGAGTTAGATGATCAACGGACTGAGCCACCCAGGTGCTCCTTGGTTGTCTTTTTGTAATCATTTGTGATCATTCTGGTTCTTGGTGTTAGTGATGTTTTGAACTCTGGACACTTTCATATTATGAGACTCTAGATCTTATTTAAGCTTTCTGTTTTAGCTGGTGTTCTCTGATTCTGCTCCAGTAGGGAATGGAGATGGGGGTTGGTCAGCACCTGGTTACAGCCAAGTGGAGAGAGAGGTCTAGATTCTCTATTTGGCCTCTGTTGGCGAGAAGGAGGGCAGTGCTCCTCGTTTCTTGCTGGGTAGGGCTGTTCTCAACTAAAACCACAGTGTGTGTGTATTGGGGGGGGGGGGTGGATTTCACTGCCACTGGGTGGTGGTGAAAGCCCTGAGTTTCCACTAGATTTCCTCTGATATCATCTCAGAGTAGAGGGAGAGGGGTGCCTCATTATTGCCAGTGCAAGCTGAGGCTCCCCATGCGGCCTCCACTCACATGGCAGCAAGGGCGCCTCATTGTTGGTTGGGGACGCCTGCTGAGGGTGGAAGTCTGGGCTCCCTACTGAGCCTTTGCTGGTGTGGGTGAGGGCGGGGGTTGCAATTTTTTTGTGTGTGGTTTTTGGCTGGCATAGATGGTTATCATCTTAAAATTTTCTGTCTTGCCAGGATGTCCCTTTCCAGGCCAGACAGAGCAGGCTTTTGTCAGAGCTTTCTTTGGGTTTGTGCTCACTGGCATTTCCTGGTGGCTGACTTCTTCAGCATCAAGAGGGCACTGCAGGGAATCCAGGGAACTCACCACTGTGTTCCTGCTTGGGTCCCACCTCGCCTGAGGTGGCCTGTCTGCCTTCCCTTTGCTGCTTTTCAGAGTCTTCTTGTGTTTGTCTTACACATAAGTGCCAGGGTTTTAAACAGTACTTAGTGGGAGGCATAGAGAAAAGTGGGACTACTTTATCTCTCCAGAAGCAAAAGTGCCAACTCACTTAAGGTAAAAAAAAAATGTAAACACCACCCCTGCTCTGCCCTTGAACTAAGTAATGCTATTTATCAGATCACAGATCGGATGAGTGCCAGTATTCAGATAAAACGTATATTCATATATTTATATGTGTGTGTGTGTGTATGTATACAATGTACTCTATGTGTACTTATATACACATACAATGTATATGTGTATTACATATACATTAAAGCTTTATTGAAGTGTAATGGAGTTACGATAAGCCACACATATTTAAAATGCACAGTGTAATACGTTTTTGACGTAGGTGTTCTTATCAGCGCAATCAAGATAGTGAACACATTCGTCTTTCCAGTTTCTTCCTTCCTCTCATTCTTCCTCTGCCATCCCTCACCCCCATCAGTCCCCAGGCAACCCTCTGTTTGCTTCCTGTCGTTAGGTACTAGTTTGCACTTTTTGCCGATTTTATAGATTCACACATGGGTGAACCACAGCAGTAAGAAAAGAACAAACCATGGATAGTGGCAATGACACGGAGGAATCTCAAAATAATTTGCTGAGGGGCGCCTGGGTGGCTCACTCGGTCAAGCGTCCGAGTCTTGATCTCAGCTCAGGTCATGACCTCAGGGTTGTGAGTTCAAGCCCCACGCTGGGGTTCACACTGGGTGTGGAACTACCTTAAAAAAAGGGGGGGGGCGCCTGGGTGGCTCAGTGGGTTAAAGCCTCTGCCTTTGGCTCAGGTCATGATCCCAGGGTCCTGGGATCAAGCCCCCCGCATTGGGCTCTCTGCTCAGCAGGGAGCCTGCTTCCTCCTCTCTCTCTCTGCCTGCCTCTCTGCCTGCTTGTGATCTCTGTCAAATAAATTTAAAAAAAAATCTTAAAAAAAAAGTTTAAATAATTATGCTGAAAGTGAAAAGCGGCAGACAAAGAGTACATATTGTATGATAACAAACACACATGTAAAACAATATAACAGGCGCCTGGGTGGCTCAGTGGGTTGAGCCGCTGCCTTCGGCTCGGGTCATGATCTCAGGGTCCTGGGATCGAGTCCCGCATCGGGCTCTCTGCTTAGCAGGGAGCCTGCTTCCCTCTCTCTCTCTCTGCCTGCCTCTTCGACTACTTGTGATTTCTCTCTGTCAAATAAATAAATAAAATCTTAAAAATAAATAAATAAAACAATATAACAACAGACTATATTATTATACAGATATTATAACATATTATAAACACATACACGCCCATCACATCTCAAAATACGGAACTGTTCATACACGTGCTACCCAAAATCAGGTACTTGCAAACTACTACGCTGAGCAATCTCTAAGATCCGGTTTCCAAATCTCAACTCCGAAGTTGCACCCAGGAGGTGCTGGCTCAACCCTTGGGTGCAGGTGCAGAGAGGAGAGGCTGGGGTGCCGTGGGTCAGGGGGAAAAGCCTTCAATAAAGCCTGGAGGCCTCTGGCCGTGAGGTCATTGGCAAATCTTTTCGCTTCCCAGAACGTCCCAGAACTTCAGGGTCCTGATGCTTAAAATCAGCTTCAGGAAGCAGATGCCCGGCTCGTCCTCCGGCGACAACCAGGGGGTTGAAGTGAGGCTCGTGCCAGGTGGGCACTGCTCTCGGGCTCCAGGCCGGGGTCTCCAGCCTGCCTCAGTCTGGCGTGGATACTGGGCCTGGGGTGGATACTGGGCCTGGGGCTGGCCGGGCTGGGCAGCATCCTGGTCTCCGGCGGTGTTGGATTATTAGCTCCTTCACACCGAAGCCTGCTGAGCTGCGAGGCCGCTCAGCCCTACTAGGCAGGACTGCTTTCAATTCTGCTGTTTTTCGTTCTGCGGCCAAGACTCTTCTAGGTTGGGAGAGCAGCTTTGCTTCTTGCCTGAGCATTTTCAGGGTTTCAGCGGCTCAGGCCGGATCCACGGGAGAGGGTATGACATGCCGCGTGGATAACGGAGAGCGGAGAGCAGGACAAGGCTGCGCTCCGGCTCTTCTCCGGGGCTGTAAATGGCTGAGCCCAGGAGCTGTGAAGGCAACACCGGCTGTACCCAGGGCCCTGCCTCCTCCTCAGGCTCCCCTGGTCCTCCTGGGCTAGGAGGGAACAACAAAGCCCATGCAGTGGGCACCTCTCTTCAGAAGGAGCCGCCTAGGGGACACTGAGGCAGTGGATAAGGGACAAGGGGTTGGCTGTGTGAACTCAGTTCCGTGCCTCTATTTCCCTCTGGCGATGGAGAGGGGAGGGGATACAGACCCCATGTGGCCTGCTGAGAGGCTGTGCTCTAAGGGACAGGAAACCTCAGGCAGAGAAGGGTTGTGGCTGAGGCACGTGGGTTCTGGAACCAACCAACTACCTAGTTCAAGCCATGCTTTCTTTTCACTGCTGGGGAACTGACCTAGCTCCTCTGTGCCTCAGTTTCACCCTCTGTAAAGTGCGAGTGATCGGTTCTGAGGACATACACACAAAGCTGTTGGAAGGGGACCCTGCACCCGGGGGGCTCCCCAGACAGACCTGTCCTCACCCACAGTGCTTGTTTATTGTCTGTTAGTTTCCCAGATTTCCTAAGATGGCCAAGTGTGAATTTTTCAATAACAAAACAAACAAACAAACAAAAACCAGACTGTTTGAGGGGCGCTGGGGTGGCTCAGTCGGTTAGGCGTCCGACTCTTGGTTTCGGCTCAGGTCATGGTCTCAGGGTCCTGGGAGCGAACCCCGCATCAGGCTCCTGCCTGCTCCCCCTTGTTCTCCTCTCTCTCTCTCAAAGGCTCTGCTCAGCAGGGAGCCTGCTTCCTCCCACCCCTGCCTGCCTCTCTGCCTGCTTGTGATCTCTCTCTCTGTCAAATAAGTAAATAAAATTAAAAAAAAAAAAAAAACCCCAAAACTGTTTAAGTGCAAAAATCTGTTTGTTGGAGTTAAGGGGTGTGATTACTCCCTTCCCTCTGAGGGGGCTGTTTGGGGGTGGAGATGTGGGCGCAGTGCTCTGGGAGGCTTCCTCCACAGGATTCTGATCACCGCCCTGGGGAAATGAGGACAACCCAGGCCTCAGGACCTGCCTGACCCAGGCATCCAGCCCCGGAGAGAGCACAGGAAGGAGGGGGGCATTTTGCAGGCACTTGAAAATCCCGAGACAGAGGCAGGGAAGCCTCTGGGGGTCCATCCCAGCTCCGCTGCAAGACCCTTCACCATCTGGAGCCTCAACTTCTTCCTCCAGAAACGGGAACAATGAAGGTGACTGAAAACACTGTCTGTGGTGCTATCTGCCGGTGCCTGGGGCACAGGACGGAAGGGGGGCTTTATCTCGGGTTACTATTTTTAAATCACTCTGACCTTAGTCCCTCAGGCCTGAGATTTTCTCCCAGGAACTGCAAAGCCCTTCTCCTGAATTGACCCTTTCGGTCCCTCACCTCAGCTCCGTGTTGGCACACCCCTTGACAGTTTAGAAAGTATTTTCAGGGGAGCCTGGGAGGCTCAGTCCTTACGCGTCTGCCTTTGGCTCCAGTCCTGATGCCTGGATCCTGGGATTGAGCCCCATTTTGGGCTTCTACTCACTCTCCCTGCTTGGGTTCCCTCTCTTGATGTCTCTGTCAAATGAATAAATAAAATCTTAAGAACACAGACACACACACACACACACACAGTATTTCACCCGTGCTACAACAGGACAGCCCCAGCCACTCCAGCCCCTTTGCGGTATTTTGCCTGATCCAAGCATCTCCTGTACTATTATTGGCTCAATACTTTTTTAAAAACTCGGCTCGCATTTTTCTATTTGCCTTGCAAACAATATATATAAATAAAATACCTAAGAAATAAGACAAATGCATTAAACACATGCTGGCTAGCATTGCCTGCCTGATGAGTTCTTGTTAAAAAGGAGCTGAGCGGGTAGGAACGAAACCCACACTACCATTTGTCTGAGACTTTCCTTGGCAACCGGTAGAGGGTGAAAAAAAAAAAAAAAATGAGTAGGCTATTGCTTTCTTGTTGTGCGACCCACCTTGGTTTGGGCCGTTTTGTGGAGTGTGACCCACATCATCCTGTTTACCGTGGTGGTGTGAGTCCACACCTGCGGAAACCCCGTGCCAGCCTGTTAAACCCCGCAGTAGCAACCCAGGGTATCCATTGCAACCCCCATTTCAAAGGTAGAAAAACTGAGGCCCGGTAAACAGAAGAACCTCTTCAAGACAGGCAGGTCATGTCAGAACTTGGGACTGTGTGATCTCTGTTTCTTGGGGGCTTGACATTACCTAGAAGGATGGGAATCCTTGCCCGTGTTAGTCCCACCTCGGGGGGCCACCTGTAAGCTCCTCACCGGCCCTCCCCACCACGCACATCTCTGCCTGCTCTTGGAAAAACGGTGGGCTTGACAGAGCCAGTGTCAGAGAAGATGAAATCTGGAGGCTCAAGGAGTCCCCAGAATCCGGGGCAAACCAGACGCAGCCCTCAGACTGATGGCTTCGTTTCAAATGGTGTTGGTGGGAGGCTGGTGTTTGGGGGAGCCCCAGGCCCTCTGCCGTCCAGCAGCACAGAGACCAGAGGCAGTTCGTTATTTGACACGAGGCCCCAGTCTCCCTCCCTCCCCCAGCTCCACAGTGACACAAACCAGGCTCCCCAGGAACCTTCACATCAAAGGGGACTGACCGGGAGGGGGGTGGAGAGGAAGGAGATGGGGCCCCCTTGCTCCCTCTGCTTCCTCTGAAGGAGGCTGGGCCAGGGGCAATTTCCGATGGATGCAGAGAGCAGCTCTCAGGAAGGAGGCAGCGTCCCAGCCTCCCAGCACACCACCCTGGCTCCACCCGCACTTCTCCCCAGGCTGCCTTCCTGAGCGCCTGTGTGATATGCTAATAGCAAGTCTGACCGGGGAGGCTGAGTGCTTGGGCCAGCCTTCCCTCCCTCACTGGTTCATTCACTCGTTCAACAAACACGTGAGCACCTACTTTGTGCCAGGCACGGGCACAACAGAACCACCTGGCCCTTGAGGAGTTCATGGTCTAGTGAAAGTGACAGGCACTGACCTAAGAACTCAGTTGTAGCTGTGGGAAGGGCAGAGAAGGAAAAAAAGAGGTTATCCAGAGTTAGAAGAGATACAGGGAGAGCTGACCTGTCTAGGAAGGCGTCCTGTGGAAGTGATGAAAGCAAATGAGTAAGTTAACTAGGTGGAGCGGGAGGAGAGAGGAGGGAGGTAGTGTTCTGGGTTGAGGGGAAGGTGCAAAGGTCCTGTGGCAGAAGAGAGTCTGCTCTGTATATGACTGTGGGAGGAGACCAGAGTAGCCGCAAGGCAGAGGAAAGAGGGTTAGTATGGTGCTCGGCAAGGCTGGCCACACAGAGAACCCTGAAGGCCGGTTCAAGGGTTTGGTGTTCATCTTCATAGAAATGGGGAATTTATAAATTTTTTTTTTCTCTAAAGATTTTATTTATTTATTTGACAGAGATCACAAGTAAGCAGAGAGGCAGGCAGAGACAGAGAGGAGGAAGCAGGCTCCCTGCCGAGCAGAGAGCCCAATGCGGGGCTCGATCCCAGGACCCCAGGATCACCCACTGATCCACCCAGCACCCCTTATCGAGGGTTTTTATTTTTTTACTTTTATTTTATTTTATTATTTATTTGATAGAGAGAGATCACAAGTAGACGGAGAGGCAGGCAGAGAGAGAGAGAGGGAAGCAGGCTCCCTGCTGCGCAAGGAGCCTGATGCGGAACTTCAACCCCAGGACCCTGAGATCATGACCTGAGCAGAAGGCAGTGGCTTAACCCACTGAGCCACTCAGGCGCCCAATCGAGGGTTTTTAAATGGGGAAAGAGACAGGATCTAATCAGGCAATTTTGAAAAAGTCCTTCTGGCTGCCCTGAGAGACTAGGTGGAGGGGCCTGAATGGAACTGGTGATGCGGGGGCACAAGACGGGAAGTGAAGGCAAGTCTCACAGGAGAGAAGTGGTGTGGCTTGGGTAGTGAGAGGGGTGGCAGCAGGGGACAGATCTGACAGATCCTTAGCAAGTCAAGTGTCTCCGACCCCTTGGTGACTAGCCACCGGGAAAGCAAGTATCAGGGAGAAGAAAGAAAGAAAAACCCAGAGAGGAACACCCCAATATCGATTCTTCCGTGCATACAGAGAGAAAGCCAAGCCCGCATTGTGCGCTCCACCCAAATCAGATTTTGCACCCAGTCCCTCTTCGACAGGGTCGATTTGGCTGGACTGGCCTCCCCCTGGAGGAAGGCACTGCCATTTATTTGACTGGCCCCCGACTGCTGCTGGCTGTTTAGCTCTCTCCAAGTTTGGTTTTGTAAACAAGGCCACAAGGAGCCTACCTGTGGCTCAACAATTACAGCCAGGGACCAAAGGCTCCCCACGCCTCAGACTTCAAAGAGTGACCTGTCTGTTTCGGCTACATTGTGCCAGGTCACTCTGGGGGGATCTCTACCCCTTTGCCAACTGAGGACACGCACTTCTCCAGGGCCCATGAGGCCAAAAGCCATTGTAGCTGGTGCCTGAAGAAAACCAATGCTGACCGAAGACTCTACTATGAATTCCATGGATGGCTTAAATGGACTTGAGTCTCATCTCCTCCGAGGCACCCAGGAGTCATACCTATCTGGGGTAAACACACGGATTTGAGGACGCCGCCTTGTCTTCCTCTGAGCCCCCCACCCCAAGTCCAAGTCGGAGAGGTGCCTGGAGAAGACATTCCCGGCTAATGTGCTCGTCCTCTGGTGGGGCCCCACAGCGAGGCGATGCGAGCTGGAAGGGCTTCTGAGCTGAGGGGCCTGTGGGGAAGGCGGGGAAAAGAGAAGGGGAGAAGGGCCAGTTCTCCAGGGGAATGGGTCATGGCCAAAGGCAAGGGTGCTCTGCCCTGGGGACCCGCCCTCTGGCCATTGCCTGAAGCAGGTCTGTCCCTTCGCAGCAAAACAGGCATAATTGGTGGGGCCTAGTGCGAAATGAAACCGTGGGACTCCCTGTAGAATTGCTCCATTCAAGACGGCAGCCATAGAGCACTGAATGCAGCATGAGGGTCTTCCGAGGACAGGGCCTGGCATGACTGCACAGGCCACAGGCCCTGCTTGGCCTCTCCCTTCTAGAAAAAAGATGTCAGGAGCATGGAGCAGTGGAGAGGAGGTGAGAAAGGCTGGCTCAGGGGCGCATGAGTTAAGAAAGAAACCAGGAGCCAACACAGCCCAGCCCTGGCCCATTGTCACTGGAGCGGGGGACCCTCGGGGGCCACCCGTCAGGTTGATGGCGTGGATGGAAGGGGTGAAGTGGGGAGCAGATGTGGCCCGAGACCTGGCAGACAGGTGCACACAGAACACCTCCGTGGCCATGGTTTTGGCAACAAAGCACAGAGGCTGATTCAGAGCCAAAGGAAGCAGAGAGAAGGTGGCCAAGGTCATTCAGGGGGGGCGGGGACGTAGATGTGAGGGCTGCCTGCAGAGCCAGGAGAGGAATGCTGAGGGCAACAACAGCAGCGGCCCTTCCTGGCTCTGTGCTTGGCTCTCGAAGCCGGCCAGTGTCACCCAGCAGGGAAGAAATGACAGAACCTACAGGTCCTAAGCCCCAGCCCCCTGTTCTCCTTGTCCCCCTCTAGCCCCACCCTGCAAGGGACAGATGGGGAGCAGAGGTCTGGAGTGGTGGGGGACTGGCCACCAGTGGCAAAGGGGGATCCCAGGGGTCCCCATTCCCACAGTGGGGCTGCCCTATACCCTTGTGGACCCCCCCCACATGCTCCTCCTCCCTTCACACAGGCCCTGGGGGTGCTGAGGGTAGCGGCAGGTGCATGTGTGTGTTTAGGGCGGGCAGGGGCTCCCCCTCTTCCCAGTGTCCTGAGCCAGGGCCAGCCCCGTGGCCATCTCACCTGTCCTGGTCGACCCCCAGATGTTGCCCCTGGCGCCTTGGTTACCGTTTTAGGATCAGCCACACGCAGGCTTTTCCACTCTATCTGGGTTTGATTGTTCATAAAAAAATTAATGGTCCCTGCAAATAAAGAAGCATAACAACAGAGGAAGGCTTTTTAGACAATCAATTAAAAGCCTGAGAGGGATTATCTCATTGAAATATCAATTTTTAATAGCACCGCGTCTTAGAGTTTCCTCTCAAAAAACTTTGCACACTCCATTTGCCTGCCCTGGTTTATAACTTCATCGCTTGCTGCCTTTGACCGACCTGAGCCTCTGAGATGGGCCTCGGGGAACCCAGAGCAGGTGCCTGAGAGGGAGCACGGAAGGTCCCTCATTCATTTCCGCATCCATTCACTCATTCACCAAGCGCTCTGTTTGAGCTCCTGCTAGGTGGTAGGTGCAGGTGCTGGCTACGAGGGTGACTGAAAAGGACCCCAAATTCTAGCCGTCAGAGCATTCACTGGCTGGAAGGGAGCGGGGAGGCAGCACCAGCCAGGTGAATAAATCGGCAATTGTGAAAGAAGCCATCCGGAAAAAATCAACGTCAAGGGACTGAGATGGAGGTTCATGGGCACGGGAGAGGGGATCTCCCTGCGGCTGGAGGAGCCAGGGAAGGATGTGGAGGGAAAGAAGTTTCAGGGCAGAAGCAAGAGGATGCCTGGCGCCCCCCCCAACCCCGAGGTGGGAAAGGAGTTGAGGTACTGAAGGAATAAAAAGGAAACCAGTGGACTGGGACACAGTCAGGGAGCGGGAAGTGGGGAAACAAGGTGGGAAACGAGATGCCATCCAGACCTCCTAGGGCCCCGGAGGCTGGGAGGGGCACGTGCAGAGTGCACCGGGAGCCGCTGGTACATGGGTTCCAGCCCCAGCTCTGGACAACCGTGACCCTGGCTCAAATCCTGCTTGTCAGCGGCTGGGACACCTGGGGAAGCCGCTGGGGGGTCTCAGCCTCTGTATTCTCACCCGCTAAGGTAGGAGAATAATTGTGACACCTCGCAGGGCTGTCATGAGCGCCCAAGGAAGTCGGAGGCAGGCTGCCTGCTGGGGCACCTCTTTTCTCTCTGACCCCACCCTCCTTCGCTTGGCAGCTTCCTCATATCTGCCCTCGGGCGGGGGGAGTTGGGGGATCAGATAAACTTACCTAATACGGGATTCCCACCAGCCACATCCAAACAATTTTGTTAACACACAGAATTCCAGTTTGTCTGCCAGTGGGGTGGGGTTGGTGGGGAAGGAGGTGGTGGTCCAGGAATGGATGAAGACACCTTCGCTTTCCCAGGGCTACCCGCCCTGCAACCCCCCCCCATCCCTGAACCTCATTCCATCCTGGAATCAAGAGACCTGGGCAACTGGGCAAGCGGTGGGTAGGGGTTTCTGAGATTGGGTGGCAGCAGGGAGAGCCCACGGGGCAGGGGTGGGGGGGGCTGAGTGGGTGGAGCATGCAGGCAGAGGCAGGTCCCAGACAAGGATCCCCAAAGTAGGTATAAGAGCATGACGCTAGGGCGCCTGGGTGGCTCAGTGGGTTAAAAACTCTGCCTTCGGCTCAGGTCATGATCCCAGGGTCTTGGGATGGAGCCCCGCATCTCATCGGGCTCTCTGCTCAGTGGGGAGCCTGCATCCCTCTCTCTCTCTGCCTGCCTCTCTGCCTACTTGTGATCTCTGTCTGTCAAATAAATAAATAAAATCTTAAAACAACAACAACAACAAAAAAACAAGAGCATGGTGCTCCCACACAGACACAATGGGGCCCTCGGACAAAAGCGAACAGTACTGCTGGGAGCTACAGTCTGTGCTGGGAGCGTGGCAAATGTGCTTTCCAACCCCACAGCACCCATGGTACATGAGTAGAAACTGAGGCAGGCTCGGGAAGGTGGGTTGAAACCCACCTGAGGGTACAGGTGCCTATCAGGGGTATAGGAGTATCACTCGCTGTCTCAAGTTATAAGAATGAAGGTCAAAGGAGTGGAGGGTCACAGCACTGCTAAAAGGGCCCGAGGCCTCCCAGGTCACACCTGCTGGGGGCCCTTGCTTAGTTTGCTTTGCTCTCTGGACCTCATTTTCCTGGACCAGGTAAAGAGATTCCCAACTCCAAGCTGCCTTAGAGACTAAAGTGGGGTGCGGGATGAGAAGGCTTTGCAGAGTATGTGAGGAAGAGAGCCTGATGTCTGTGGTTCTCTGCGTCATCGGCTCCCTCTTCCCTTCCTCCAGCCTGCTCTGAGCCGGCTCAGACCCCAGACCCACGCTCCTGGCTGGACCTGAGAGCAGCAGCAGCAGCCTGGGTTCAGTTCCCAGTCCTGTCATGCATTGCTGGTCCCTCCTTCGCTGGGCCTGGTTTTCCCCAACACGCCATTGCCCACCTCCCAGGCTGTACAGACAAAAATTAAGTGATTCCCTGGGGGAGGAGCAGCAGCTCTGAACACACTCCCTCCTCCCTGGGGAGGTCAAATCCCCAGACGCAGGACCCCCACCTGCAGAACTGGAAGGCACAGCCGTCACCCAGTCCAACCAGGCCACAGGTGCAGGGGCAGGGACAGTGCTGGTTGGGAGAGAGGCCATAGCAAGGGCATGTCTGGATTTATTGTAGCATAAGGGGGACCTGAGACCAAGGCAACTTGGGGCACATGCTTAAGGCATGTAGAGAGCACTCCGGGGCCAGGATGTGGAGGGAGACTCTATTTATCCAGCCCTGGGGAGCCATGGCTAGTTCTTGAGTGGGGAAAGGGAAGGTTAGGATGTACCTCTCTGACTTGGGGAAGCCTGGGAAGTGGGAAAACCATGGAGGAAGGTTTCATGTTCACACCTTTTCAGGCTACCTCCTGCAGAAGGGGGTGCATCTGAGTACCATGGAGACAACCCCCCATGTAGCTGGATCTATGGGGTTGGAGGAGAACTGGGAGGCTTTCCAGGGAGCCCTGCTCCATGGGGAGGAGTCTGCCTGGGGCCTGGGAGGCAGCTGGCATCTCGCAACCCTGCAATTAGTAGGCAGAGGAGCTGGGGGTGGAGGGGTGGGGCTGAGCACTGCGGCTGGTTTATGGGCGCCAATTCTGCCTCCAGGGTCCCCCTCACTGCTCCAGAAGGGTGCCCAGGGTGGCTGGCAGGCCCCCGGCAGACAGAGAACTAGGTTCTTGGGAGAGAATACAGAGCAGAGGAAAAGCCAGAAAAATAATACTAACAGTTAAGTCATGTTATTGGCTGTGGGTCTGGACAACCCAATTGCTATCGTGCTCATTTTACAGATCAGGGAATGAAAGCCCAGAGAGGGACAAGGGCTGGCCAAGAGACACAGCCCCCACCCCCATCCAAGAGAGTTGGGGCTAGATGCTAGGGTGACCTGGAGGGCTGGGGTGCAGGGACACTCCTGGGCACGAATTCCCACGCAGGCAACCCTAGGAGCTGCTCCCGGTAGAGTCGGGTTGACATCATGACCTCTGCTGGAGAGTGAGGGGAGGCCAAGCCTCAGAGGCCTGACCCCAGGGCCCCCAACCTGTCCCTGCAGTGGGAGGAGGGCCTGGGTGGGGCAGTCTGGCCCAGCCGGTTCTCTAGCCTGTCTGGGCACTCCAGGCCTGGCAGGAGAGTCCCTGGGCTGCTGCTGCTTTTGGGTACTGCACCGTCTGCCCTGGGAGACTTCTTATCTGAGCAGCACACAGACCCACCCAGGCCCGTCCTGCAGGTGCTGCAGTGGGGCTGGAGTTGAGGGGCAGGAGGGATGGTTCTGGCTTCCGCCTCCGACCATACCACCCATCTGCCCGCCCTCCCCACCCCTTCCAAAGGTGCCCGTAGAGCCCAGGATACCTTGCTGGCTGTTGGCAGGGCTCTCTGGCCTCCTAAGAAAGAACTGGGTAGGCTGAGCCTGGAAGGGCTGGTGGCACTTTGACACGGGCGGGGCAATTCTGGTGGCACTGAGGACTTCAACAGGACCAGAGCTGTAGGTCTTTGGCCCAGCGGAGGGCAGGGGCCTTGCCTTGGAAGGGTGGGATGTGGGAGCTGTAATCCGGGGCCCGGGCTCTGGCCTGGGATCCATCCGACCTGGAATGCCAGCATCCCCACCAATGAGCTGTGTGGCCCTGGGCTAGTTACTTGCTCCCTCCGGGGCTCTGCATCCTTGCTCAAAGGAGGGAAGAGGTAGCGCCTGCCTCAAAGGGCAGGAGGCACATGGCGTGGCTCCATAGGCCTTAACAGTTGTTGGCAGTCGCCCTGCGTGCCCAGGTCTGAGCCCGCAGTGGACAAGTGTGCTCACCCATTAGAGCTCGCACTGACTTTGGATGAGCAGGTTCCCATGGCCTCCGGTGGGAGGGGACATGTATAAATGAGGTGCGCGCAGAGTGAGGCTGCAGGGAGCGGCGGGGACTATGGCCCACTGAGGTGCCTGTGACCCCCTTTTGGGCCGCACATGCCTCTCCACCCCAGGCGCCCTGGCCACGCAGGGGTGTGAACCCAGCAGAAGTGCTGATTCCTCATGAGAAGGAAACCTACATTTTTCTGAGAAACCCTCCATTACTAATACTAGCAATGTGTATAGTATCGTTTTTAAAGCCTCATGGGAGCCAAAGCTGACCCTTCTGTCGGCAGAGGCTGCTCCCCTCCCCTGTGAACAAGAGGACGCGAGAGCCGGGAGTGGAGACGAAGTGTGTTTCAGGCCCAAGGGAACTTCCAGCCCTGGGGTCTGTGGCCGTGTCTCCTGCCCCCAGACTTTGGTTTCTCCTTGGACAGTGCAATAGAAGGCCAGACCCTCTCCTCGCTGACATTCTCAGGAGCGGCCCCACCAGCAGGCAGGGCCGGGAAGGGGGCCTCTGCTCAACGTTCGGCCGGAGGTGCCAGGGAGTCTGGGGGAGCCCACAGGGCGGCGGATCTGCTCTGTGTCTGGGAATGGCAGGTCCGCCTGCGGCCTGGGGCAGCAGCTCTCAGGGCTGCTGTCAGCGAGGGTCTGGCTCCTGGGGGTCAAAGGGCAGCATTTCAGCCTCTTCTGGGGCCAACTTCCTGTTTGGGAGAGAAAACAGAAAGACCCCCGGGAGGAAACAGCCCTCTTCTCACAGCTTTCCCCCAGCCCTCGGGCCCTGGCTTGTGGGGAAAGCCCTATGGCGGGTGGCTCCCTATGGCTGGGACTAGCCCACTCCTTCCTTTCCCCTCAGAGCCATTGAGGCAGCTCCCCTCTGCAGGCACGTGCCCCAGCGGCTCCTTGCACACCGCCTGAGCACAGGGAGCTCGCCTCTTACGCTGGCTAAGACAGATCCTCTCTGCGGGCAGATCCTCTCTCTGCAGAAAGCAGGCCTGCTGCCGAGGATTCATCTAGAGAATCTCATTAAGGGCAGGGGTCTCAGTGTCACCTCGACCTGTACATGCAAACATGTAGGCTACTGTGTTCTGAGTAACAGTTTCCACCAGATTTAACAGAAATCTGCTGGCTATAGAGGGCTTAGAAATGAAGTTTCAAAAATAAAATTAAAATTAAAATTACCTGCAATTTCATTACCTAGAGCAGGGCTGGGGAAAGAGAAAAGGATTTATTATTTATGGTGTTTATACCCACCTCCGGTCGGTCGCCTGAACTTCATCCCTTGGGACAGAGCCCATCTGGCAAATCCCTCCTCTTCAGGGCACACCTTTAAGTACTTTAATAATAACTAACCTTTACTGAGTTCCAGACGAACTCCTCTTATTCTCCTGACACCTGTAGGAGACGCCTCAGTTTACAGAGGGAGAAACTGAGGCTCAGAGAGGTCAGGTCACTTCCCCATGGCTGCACAGCCAGGAAGGGGCAGGGACAGAGGTTTGAATCCATCTGGTACAGGCTCGCAGACCCCTGTCCTCCAGATAAGACACATACCAGACGTTTCCTTCCCCCTGCAAGAGGCAGATTCCAGGCCACTGCGCGGCTCAGATGCTCATCCATTCATTCTTTCTCACATTCGTTCATTCAGCAAGTCGCCTGACGTTCGGGAGCTCAGGCTGGGTGTGGACCCAGGCTGACTGCTGTCCCCTACACCTCCTGTCCCCACCTGCCACACTCTGAGGACTCTGCCTCGAGAACCCAAACTCCATTTATTACAAAAGACTGAGTTTAGCACATTTGTCAAAAGCTCTACCTCACCCCCAAGGTTCAGAGAGGCAGCCTGGGTCGAGGCCCCGACAGCCCCCTTTGACACCCCCTTGCCCCTGCATGAAGGTCCTGGGTGGACAGGGTGCTGAGACTGGGTCCTGGAGTGGTCCCGTGTTTGCAGACCAAACGGATCCAAGGACCCCACACACATATGTGAAATACACACGGATAATGTATACACAGGCTGTGGCTTCCCCTCCACAGGGTGTTGCTGGGATGGGAGGACGACGTCTGCCACAGCGGGGAGCACGGCTGGGCAGCTGTGTCAGCTGGAGCCGACGGTCAGCCTGGGCACCCAGGGGCCTGTGGCCACAGGCAGGTCCTGTCCGGCCCTGGGAGCTCTAGGCCACCTGGATCTGCAAGTCCTCGTCCTCATCCAGGTCGCTGGCTCCGTCCCCGGCCTCCTCGGTGCCAAAGCGAGCACTTCGGATCTTCCCGAAGAGGGGGGCGCTCTGCTGCTGCCTGCGGAGCCTGTGGGCCGGGTGACAGGAGGGTCGGGACAGTCAGTTGATCGTGGGCGCTGCAAACAGCTCGGCCCTTCCCTAGCATGTCCCTGCCGCTAGGCACCTGCTGGGGCCTTTTCCCTCCAGTTCCTCATGTCACTGCATCTTTCCAGAAGTCACTGGGATGACGGAGGTACTACCCTCACTTGACAGACAAAGAGACTGAGACACCAAGAGGTCAAGTAATGTGCCTATCCCCCAGACAGCAGGGAGTGAGGCTGGGCTCTGCAGCAGGCTGAAGCCGGAGAGGTGAAGCAGCCCCTTAAGGTCACCGTGCTAGGATTCGAACCCACACCAGGCTCCAAAGACCACAGGGAGAAAATCTGGAGGTGGAAGAGTCGGTGGTCTCCTTTACCCTCCAAGACAATGACAAAGGGCTCTGCCCTAGCTCTTCCCCACTCTGAAATTCCTAAAGCCCCAGTTTACGAGGGCTGGTGGAGGAAATGCCCATCCCCCCAGCCGAGTGGCCGCCTTGGCTCCATCTTACTGGAAGGCATGAATTATTAACACGGCAGGGAGGGGCCCAGGCGGGGGCCTCCATTACTGCGCAGTGATTTAGTGAGCTGTCCCCGGAACATTAAAGCACAAAAAGTTGGAAAATAAAACAAGGCAGCGGTCCTGGGCAGCCCTACCCTCCCCGTTGGAAGCACTCAAGAGGCTGGGCACAGCCTGCCTGCCCATTTTGGAATGAACGGGGCCGAAGGACGTGGCCGAAGGACGTGGCCAAACAACACTGCGGTAAAGCCCGGGGCTTGGTGGTCCCTGGGGGTGGGGGGTGGGGAGACAGAGCAGGCAGCACTGGTCGGACATGAACTGTGACCTGTCATGCCTGGGCCCTGTGCAGCATGTTATGGGCAGTATCCCAGGTAGATGGGGAAACTGAGGCCAGGCTGGCTATGTCACACATCTGTGAGGCCTGACTCCGTGGCCTGTATTCCGAGCCACAGAAACTCAGCATGTGGCAGCACGCAGTATAGGCTCTGTAAAGCATGGCACTGATGGCCGGGGGGTTGGGGGCGATCTGGCCGGACCCCCCATCCCAGCAGTGTGGCCGTGGACACACCCTCCCTCTTAGCCTTAGTTTCCTTCTCTGCCAAGCTTCCTAGAAAAAATATCTTCCACTTCCCTTCTCTTGTAGAAGGGTGATTCTTGGTGGCATAACGTGGGACCCAAATAGAAGACCCCTCCTCCCCCCAGCCCCAGCAACCCCCTAGGGGGAGTAGCAGCAGCAACAGCTGACAGTTCTTCAGCACTTACGACGGGCCGGGAGCTTTTACGAGCTCCCTGAATTCTCACAACAAGCCAGGGTTAAGAAGTGTTATCATCCCCACCTTACAGAGGAGGAAACGGACACAGAGAGGCCAAGCGAGTGATCCAAGACCACCACGGGCCACTTCCACAGCTACTAAGCACAAATTCCCACCCACCTGGCTGCAGAGCCCCGTCCCTCTATCCTCTGACATCACCAGAAACTGCGAGGTAAGAGCCTGGCACAGGCCTGGCACAGGAAGTCAGCACAGTGGTCCTGATACTCTTGGCTGGTGGGCGTGTGTAGAGTAAGGAGGGCCTTGGACTTGGCTCTCTGTCACCGTATGGGCCTAGGGAGAGTGTTGGGAGAGGGGCACCTTGGAGTATTGGGATGGGTGGTCAGGAAGGGAGGGAGAGTGTGATGGGTGGGTGGGTCCCGTGGGTGCAGCTAATGGCTTCAGGTGGGTCCCGAAGGCTGCAGCTGATGGCTTGGGCACACCATTAGGGCTGGGGCTCCTCCATGCTTCCCTGCCTTCCCATCGCTCAGATCCCAGCTGGCCTGGGGTCACCGCAGCCCAGGGATCCTGGGGGCTGCTTGTTCTTCCTATCCATGACTCCCCAGACCCTTGGGCCCTGCCTGCTGCCCCACCTTGGACCTGGCCTCTGGCCCTCCTTCCTCCCCTCTCACCACCCACCCACCTGCCGGCCAGCCAGTTGCACGCCCATGATTCCAGGGCCCCCAGCTGGTCTCACTTCCTGCACTCCCTGTCCCTGCTTTCCTGTCCCTGGCCCTTCCTGCCTGGAGGGGACAGGATTCTGGCCCCAGGGGCCTCAGATCTCTTCCTCTGCTGCCTTCCCCTCTAGCCTGGGCTGGGAGGAAGTCTCTCCTTGGCCGGCTTCTGTGTCCTGGCTGGGACTAACCCTCCAACCCCCTGGAGAGGGCGGCACGCCCACCTGGACTGCAGATGCTCCAGCTGCACTTGTAGGTTCTCGCTCTGCTCTGTCTGCTCGTCCAGCGACCGCTGCAGCTTCCGGGCCTGGTTGTGGGCCTCGTCCAGCTGGCAGGGGAGCAGGGCCAAGAGCGCGAAGGTCACCTTGAGTCAGCCTGGCCGGCCATCTACCCGGGACCGGCCACTCCTGCCATTCTCTGCCTTTCCCAAGAGAAGTCCGTATCTGTCCTTTGAGGCCCAGACCAAGGCCCACCTCCTCCAAGGTAGCATGCCTTTGCTCCTCCCCATTCCCTGCTGCCCTGCCTTCCAAATTTACCCATTCTCCCATCCACCCAATCATCTACCCACCCATCCATCCACCCACCTATCCAACCATCCATCTACACATCTATCCGCCCATCCAACCAGCTATCTACCCATCCACCCACCCAACCAGCCACCTGATCTATCCATCTATCCACCCACCCACCCACCTGTCCAGTCACCCACCCATCCACCCATCAATCCACTCACCCAACCATCCACCCATCTACCCACCCATCCACCTAGTCACCCACCCAACCACCCATCTAGTCACCCACCCATCCTATCCATCCACCCATCCAACTTCCCATCCAGTCACCCACCCTACCACCCAACCAATCATCCACCCTCTAACCCCCCAACCACACCTCCACCCACCCACCCACCTATTCAGTCACCTACCTATCCACCCATCAATCCACCCACCCACCCATTCAGTCACCCACCAATCCATCTACCCTTTCACCCACCCATCCAATCACCTACTCATCCACTCACCTATCCACCCATCCATCCACTCATCTACACACCTGTCCAATCACCCACCCAACCACCTATCCAGTCACCTACCCCTCTACCCACCTAGTCACCCATCCATCCAAGCACCCATCCATCCAAGCACCAGTCCATCCGGCCACCCTCCACCCACCAACCCACCTATCCAGTCACCTACCCATCCATCCATCCATCCAGTCATCCCCCCATCTACCCATCCAGTCACCCACCTATCCATCTACCCACCCATCCATCCATCAATCTATCTACCCACCCACCCCTCCATCTATCCACCCACCCACCTGTCCAATCACCTACCCATCCTCCCATCCATCCAATCACCTATCAGACATCTCTTCTGACATCTCATCCTCCGGTCCCCATCCACTGGCTCCTCTATTCTTTCACATATCCATTCGTCCATCCGTGGAATTACTTTGTTGTTCCATTTCCACGTCTACGTGCTACACAGACCACCTGCATGTCCACCACTTGTCTATCCATTAACCTATTCAGTTGCTCGTCCCTCCTACCCGTCCATTCTTCCCAAGCACCTATCCACCGACCACCGGACGACCGCAGAGGGACCCAAGAAGGCCGTGCAGCCCCCTCCTCCGCCGCCGAGGTCTGAGGCTGCCCTGCGGGCCCCACAGGGGCTCACCTCGTCCTCGGCCTGGGCCAGCTCCTTCTTGAGCTCCTCCACCCGCAGCCGTAGCTTCTTCACCTCCGCCTCGTGCTGCTCCACCCGCCGGTTGGCGTGTGCCAACTCGGCCACCTTCTCTTGAAACTGCTTCTTTAGCTTGCCGTGCACATGCTTCAGGTCGGCCAGCTCCTGCGGGGGAGCATGTGGGGTCACAGGGCGCCCAACGGCTCCCGGCTTCGAGGCTGGAGGGGTAGCGTGAAAGCACGGGTGCGGGGCATGGCCCCGGGGGACGCCCGGCGGGAGCGGCTTCTGGGGCCATGGCTGCCTCTGTCCTCCCCACCACCGCCCCCTGTGGGCAGGAGCTCAACACACAGTAGGTGCTCTGCCCTGGCCTTGGCTGAACCGCCCACTACCCCACCTTGTTCTTCTCGAAGAGCGCAGCCTGGCTGGCCCGCAGGTCACAGTCCAGGGCGTTGGCTGTCTGCCTCCGCCGCCGGGCCAGCGCCTCCTCCAGGTCCCCGACCTGCGCCCGCAGCTTCTTGTTCTCGCGCTCCAGGCCCAGCTTCTCAGTCTCCAGCCGCTCCCGGCGACCCCACTCGGCCGCGTTCTCTGCCTGCAGCCGCTCCATCTACCACAGGGCAGGACAGGGTCAGGTCTCCAGGGGGAGAGGGGGCAGAAAGGCCTGAGCTGCGTGCTCCCTGTCCCCACCTCCCCCTCCAGAGCCATTTTTGGCTCCAGGAAGCAGATCCAGCTGCGGCAGCTATAATTAACCTGGGCTGATTTCACGGCGTGCAGGATGTGAGGGTACGCTTCTGGTCTCTGTGTAGGAGAAAGGCCTGCCGCCCCCCGCAGACCGCACTACCTTCCGGGTGTGGCTGGTTCCTGCCTCAGCGCACAGACCTCCTCCTTTTCCCTCTTAGAAGAGTGGTTGGCTGATGGAGGCCAGGCCCCTGCCTCCCCCCAATGCCCCCCGGCCAGCCCCAAGCCCTCCCAGGTCCCGCAGGCGGCCTCACCTCACCCCTCAGCTCTGCCATCTTCCTGTCCATGCTGGACCGTGCACCTAACTCATCCTCCAGGTCTTCGGACATGCGACCCAGCTCGTCCTGGTGGGCCTCCTTCAGGATGCTGAGCTGCAGGACACAGTGCAGCCAGGTTCCGTGAGAACCAACTGGGTACATCCCAGAACCGGTGCCGGTGCAGGAGTGCTCAGCAAGGAGCCTGATGTGGTGCCCCGATGTGCCCCCCGGTATCCAGAACAGAGCCTGAATCTGACTGCTGGTGCTGCCTCTGGCATTTCACACCTCCTACCTCCTCATGGCCATCTGGCCTCCCAGCATCCACTTGGGGCCCCTGTCACCCCACCTTCCACAACAGTAGCTCAGAATGAGCGCTTTAAAAAAGATAAATCCAACCACACCCCCATCCCTGGGTGCCTTAGGATAAGGCCCGACTCCTTTCTATGGTCTCACAGTATGGATGGACCCTTGCCCATCTCTCCTCTTAGTTCACTGTGCTCTAGGCTCGAGTCCTCAAACACACCAAGTTCCTATCCACCACTGGACCTTTGCACATACAGTTCTCTTTACCTGGTACACTCTTTCCAAGTTGTTTTACAGGATTGACTTTTTACATTCTTAGGCTTTGGCCTAAATGCCCCTTCCTAAAGGGAGGCCTCTCTCCTCCTCCCTGACTACAAGGGGTGTTTCCTTTACTCTTGGTCTCACTCCCGCAACTAGCATGTGCGCACAGGAGGACAGAGCTGTCCACCTTTGTATCCCCATATGGCCTTGGCACTGGGTAGCCCTGGGAACTGACTGAAAGCACTCTATCTGAGCAGGTCTGCGTGTGGGTGCGGGCCTGGCCACACGAGGATTGCCTGGGATGACGGTGGCATGGCACGGATGTCCTGTCGTATAGCAGGAAAAACAACAAACTATCACTGTGTGCGATGACACGAGTAAGCTCAAATCCGTAACACCGAGGGAGAGCAGCCAGTTATGAAAGAGAATCTTGACATCTACCTGGTAAACGGAACATTCATGTTCTATTCACTTCTCCACAAAGCATTTCACTTCCTAACTTGAAAAGATTAAAAAGGGAGATTCCCGGACCCATCCCCCAAAAGATGCTGCTTCTGGAGAGTGAGGGTTTTAGGATTTTTCCTGAGAGAGTCTACCGTGAAATAGTCTTGGTTGCTTCCAGGGCAGTTTCAGGCTCTGAGGTCTGGGGGAATCTTTGCTCCCTCTAGAAATGCAGCCTGTCCCGCAGACTTTCTCTGGGTGGCTGCGCCCCCTGGTGGCCACAGAGGGCCCACACAGGAGGCAGGACCTCAGTCTGCCCTGAGCCCCCAAACTGCAGTGGTGGGATCTCCTCTCCGCCAGGTGGACCTTCAGTTTTGTCATTTATAAAATGGGGACCTCAGGGTCCAGCTTCCTTGACTCCCTGAAGCATCACTGAGATGGAGCAACACTAGACCTCATGAATGCTACCCTTCAGCGTGGACTATGAAGCCCACTGAAGTCTGGCTCCCTCGGAACCTCATCTTTCACCTACTTCCCTCCAGCCACACTGCTCTCTGCTTCCTGCACATACTAGGCTTACTCCGAACTCAGGACCTTTGCATGCGCTGTGCCTTCTGCCAGGAACTCTGACCCCATAACCTCTCAAGGATGGCTTCTTTAGGTCTTGCCTCAAATATCACCTTCTGAGAGGCCATCCTTCTTTTTTTAAATTTTAACTTATTTACTTACTACTTTCTTATTTTATTTTCTCAGAAATGTCATTCTTGACCCACCACCCCATGTCTCTTATTCTGTCTGACACCTTCCTAGCTTATGAATTTGCCTGGTTACTGCTGGTACGCCCCGTGCCTCACCCACAGCTCCCACAAGATGCGCTCCTGGAGACAGGACAGGGACACCGCCTGCCCCAGCACTCAGAACAGCGGATGGCGCGTGGCCAGAGCTTGACGAGGAATGACTGAACTCCCTCCTTTCTCCCACTCCCACTGCTGAAAGTTAGCAGTGCGATGCTGCTTCCTCTAGGAAGATCACCGTCTCCAGCTCTCACCTGCTTGAGCATTTCCTGCTTGGTCTTGTTCAGTTCCTCGTACTTGATCTTCCACTGGCTCAGCTCCCCCTCCAGCTTCTCAATGTTCCTGCTCAGCGCCAGTTTATCCCTGGAGAGAGGAGGAGAGGTAGACATGGGGGTGAGCCCACTGAGGGTCTCTGCTGAGAGTCCTCCCGAGCGGCCTATGCCTGGGGAGCCGGTGTCTGAAGTCCTTGGCTCGGCATTCAAGGCCCTGGAACCCCACATTGTGGAAGGCACCCCGATTTTGCATTCCTTTGGGAGCTGGACTCCCCACCCCCTGCACAACTGCAGGTGTCCAGAGAAGTATGTCCAGGGTGTCCAGGGATGCGGGAAGGTGACCAGGACTCCAGGGCATTGGCTGTGCCTGGCCAAGAATCTCATGTTAAACTGCCAAAAAGGACCTCTGTTTCTGTTTTGTGTACTAGGGTTGCCTGTAAGGCTTAGTTTGAACACATGGTTCTGGGGTCAGAAAAGCTGGAAAACGCTGTCCGTGGGTCTCAGATGGAGGGGTTCCCTCTTGTCATCATCACTGGGTGGAGGGTTCTCCTACGATCCTCACTCTACACTCTGCTCTGCGCAGGAATGAGATGCTGGCGGTAAACAGCATGGGGCCTGGCCCCAGCACACAGCAGGTGCTCAACGAAGAGCTGTACTTACCCTCACTCTTCAGCACGCTGTGCCTCATGGCCCCCCGCCACCAGCCTCCCTCTCGGGAGCCCTGACCTATCACGCCTCTAACACAGGCTTCTCAGAGGAGACAGGGCACCCTCTAGGAGGCGTTTCTGGAAACCCTGCATGACCGGCTCACTTGGTGGGCAGGGACAGGGGTGCCTACGTCCTGCACTGAAGTCCCCAGGGCCATCCCACCCCTCCAGGGATGATTTTGCATCCTCTGTCAAGGGTGCCCAATCAGACACCCCCGGGTGTGCAAACCATCTGAACGCAGACCCTCGCTCTGATTAACACGTGAACAGAAAGTATCTTTTGTACTCACAGTCCTTCCCCAGGAACAGAATCACTGTATAAACTGAGGGAACGGTGTGCTTTGCTTGCTTCAGAACTTTCCCAAAGGCTGTTCCTCTCTCAGGAAATCTTGTCACCACGACAGTGCTGGCATATCGAGCGGCGGACCCTGCCTGCCTGCACCTGCTGTTTTTGTAGCTGTCCCGGGAGGTGACTTAACTGAGCCCGTCCACACAAAACCTGACTTGGAGGATGAGCTAAGGACATATTTACTGGGAGGGTTATCAACACTACCCCTCTCTGTAAGGGCTCCAGATTCTGACCACATCTGCCCCTCGGACACCATGGATTTCAACCGCATGGGTCCACTGACATGCTGATCATTTTGATAAAAATGGTACAGTACTGTATTTTCCTTTCTTTTTCTTAATGTTTTCTTTCCTCTAACTTCCTTTATTATAAGAATACAGCACGTGATACACAAGACATACAAAATACATGTCAGTCGACTGTTTATGTTAACGGTAAGGCTCTGGTCAACGAATTAAGTTTTGGGGGATCAAATTTAAGGAATCAGATTTTCAACTGCATGGGGCTGTGTGTCAGTGCCTCTGAGCCCCACATTGTCCAAGCATCGACTACACTTCATTATTTCTTCTAGGGGAGCCAGGCCTGAGTGTGTCCATGTCATAATATGTACATTTTGTTACAAATTCCCCTCATTTCTGCTTTACATTTCAGTTAGCGGAACAGGTTGTTTTTTGCCCCTCTTGCTTAGACAATTTTATGGTCTCATAGCTCTTGAGGCTAGAAGTCCAAGATCAAGGTGTCAGGAGGGTTGGCTCTGAGGCCCATGAGAAGGAACCTGTAACCTGTCCCCTTGCTTCTGGGAGTTCGCGGTCCATCTCTGGTGTCCCTGACTTACAGAAGCATCTCCCGGTCTCTGCCTTCACACTATCTATGCATTTAATTTCTGGACGGATAGGGAGTATTACAAAATGTTCCTTAGAATCAGGCCTTGCCTGACCAAGGTGACCTCCACGTTCTAAATCCACTGGTCAGCACCTTGTCCTCGTCCTCCTTGACCAGCTGCTCCCACCCTCCTCTGTGAAACAGGTGCTCCTGGTTTCCCTGACCCTTCTCAAACTTCCTTCTGTCTCTTCTGCCGCTGGGCTCGTCTTCCGACCTCTAAAGCCAGAGGGCTCCAGGGCTCCATCCTCTGACCTTCCTCACCCAGCTCACGGCTTTTGAAATCATTTATTCCCTGCCGAGTCTTGCATTTTTACCTCCAGCCCAGATGTGCCTCGTGAACTCCGGACTCATCCACATACCCAGCTGCTGCCTCCTTGTCGTCTCAAATTCAACTAGTTCAAACCCGAATTCCCATCTGCAACCCCTCAACCTCCCTGACCCTTCTTCCCTGCTCTTCCCTTTGCCCAGGACGTGCTCCCCGCTCTGGGACGTGAGCTCCATGAGGCAGGGAGTGGGGAGGGTCGGGAGCACAGGTCTGACTCAGCAAATGCACGATATGTATGTTATTTGAATAAATAACTTGCATTGGTTAATAAATAAGGTTAATAAAACAAAACTGCTTTGTTCCAGTTAGAACACACTGCTCTGAAATTCTAGGCCTCAAGACTCAAGAGTGCCAGACACCTTCAGTGAGTGTCACGTTCTACAACACAGACTTGCATTCTGTGATTGTGAGGGGGCCCGCCTCTGGGGCTCTGCTTCTCCACCGTGACTTACTCTCGCTCCTTGAGCAGCACCTTCTGGGACTCATCTAGCCGCAGCCGCAGGGCGGTCAACTTGGATGCATCCTCCTCAATGGTGGCTGTGTCCTCCCAGGGCAGCCGGCTGCGCTCCTGGCGGCCTGAGCTGCCCCGAGGGCCCCCGGGCCCCGCGCTGCGTGCCTCCCAGCAGCCCTCAGGCTCCTCTGGTCTGCTCTTCAGCAGGCTCTCCACTAGCTCCAGCTCCTGTGGGGACCAAGGTGGAGGAGTGGCTGTTGAACCCTCACCCTCTTGGCTGACCTCATGGCCTTTCCCAGACCCTGGGTCTGGGATCAGCTTGGTGGGTAACCTTGGACAAGTCACAGAGCCCTCTGGGTCCCACCCCTTCACCTCTTGGAACTGTACACAGAGTCAGCCACCACAGTTCCCTGATTCCTAGAAAATGGCCCTGGACACGTGGACACTGTCATTGGAAGTATGCAAGCACATGGTGGGACACTGATGTGAATGGATGTAGAAGCAGGGACTCCTACAATGGATATGAACCAGATTCCCTCAGAAGGAATTCTAGCTCTAAGATTCCATTCTTCAGGTGCAAATACTAAGGCACCAGGAGATAAGTGACATAAAAGATGCATAGAAAGACAGCCCCTGTCAGCAGAACCAGCTCCCAGAATGGAAGCAGTGAGGGACTGTTAACTCAGTGTCAAGCTCCTGAGCTTCCCATTCTTCTTTGCCCCTCCAGCTTGCCCTGCTGCACCCAAGGGCTACCTCTGAGCACAGACCTGAGACACATCCATGGCCTCTGTTCCAGCCTGGCTTCCCCCGTGACCTTTCTAGATGAGTCTAGGCCAGCTCCTTCCCTGTCTGGCCCTCAGTTTCCCTATCTAGATGGGGGCTTCGAATGCCACCTGGTCCAAAGCCTTATTTTATAAATGGGGACACAGAGAGGGAAGGGACTGGCTCTGGGCCACAGAACACAGAAGTGGCTGGGCTGGAGAAATGAACTCAGACTGTAATGCCAAGGCTCCCCACGGTACGCGTCACCTCCTGGAGTGAGACTGACAATTGCAGCAAGCACAGGGCAGGAGCAGCACAGTAAGGCTGGTTGACAGGGGCTGTCCTCTGCCCCAAAGAAGAGCAATGAAGGAACGCCACCTGGCCGACCTGGGGAATTGGGGGCTTCAGCCACTGTGGGCAACAGTGCCCACTCTAGCCTACAGGGGTGCCAGGGGCTGCTCAAGGGAGGGGAAGGGGCAGCCAAGAATCTTAGCTGGAAGAGCTAGACTGTCTGGGGATGGAGCCCGGGAGGACTCCCGAGCCTGGACTCGGCTCCTAGAAGGTCTGCTGGGTCAGGAGATGCTGCCCTCCACAGCCACCATTCAAGCTCCGGCCACGCTGATGATTGCCGTGGACTCTGGAGGTCACCCGGGTTAACTACCCAGCACTCCAGTCACCAGAGGGGGTACCCTGGTACTTAATCTCCCTGCGCCACAGTGTTCCCATCCACCAAGCAAACACCTCGGGACTGTGAGAACTGCACATGTCGAGCTTACTGCCATCTGCAGGAGCCCACAGAATGAGGGGAGCGGCCATGCCCCGCTTCTGGGCCTCTGCAGATCTGGAACACCTGCTTGCACACTGCACGACCAATTCCTCCACATCCTCCTAGCCTTGGCCGAGATGGGACCTCTTCCAGGAAAGCTTCCGTGAAGCCCCCTCCTCAAAGCCTGGTTCAAGGACCTTCTCTGTGCTCCTAGTGCCCTGACAACCTCCCACCTCTCAGCTCTGACTGATGCGGGTTATAAATGTTTACCCCCTACATCCACCTCTCCAAGCAGCCCCCATTCAAGTTGAAGGGAAGAACAGATTCCTCTCTGCTGTTAATAGATGTCTACCAGGCACGAGCTTCCATCCCGCTCCTGCTGCAAACGGACGATTTTAAGGTTCTGTTGACTGCTCAGGTGTGGGAGTGGAAGGCCCACCAGATCCCCGCCTCTCCACTCTAGGGATCTCCGGAAGAATGCTGTCCTGAGGTCCCGAGGAACAGAGGCAGGTGCAGCTAAGTGAAACCTCCCAGGGGACTGAGCCCTTCCTATCCCCCTTTCTCAGTCCTGCCGCACCCCTTCCGGACCCCGCCCCCTCGCCAGACCCACAACCCCACTCGCGCCGCCGCGCACCTGGCTGCCCTGGGGCACTTCGGACCCGACGTCGCGCACGGGCTCCTGCTCCCTCTCGAGCTCGGGCTCCGGCCCGTCTGGTGTCCTGTCGGCGGCCCCCCGGGCGCCCCGCAGCCGCGCCAGCTCGCGGCCCCGCGCCTCGCACTCGCCCTGCGCCTCCTGGCGTTCGCGCCGCGCGCCAGCCAGCTCCTTGGTGAGCGCGTCGAGGCGCTGGCGCAGCTGGCGCACCTCCTCCCGCGCGCGGTTGCGCTCGGCGCGCACCTTGCTCCACTTCTCGCGCCAGTTGGCCGTGCAATCCGACCACCAGCGCATGGTCTTCTCCATCTGCGCCGCCCGCGCGCGGGCCTCCTCCAGCTCCCGCAGCCGCAGCTCCTCGCGGCTCTCCCAGTCCCCGTCGGCCAACAGCGCGGGCGCCGGCGGCAGCGGCAGGGCAGGCGGTGGCCCCGGCGACGGCGTGCCGCTGGGCGGCGTGGGCGGCAGCGAGTCGGCCGGCCCCATGCGCTCCGGAGACGGGCTGCCTAGGATGGTCAGGAGGCTGCCCTTGGACAGCTGCGGGGACTCCGCCAGCCGGGGGCTGGGCCCGTGGCTCATGGTGCGGCCGAGCGGGCGGGCCCTGGGTTCCAACTCCGGGCGGACTCAGGGGCCCGACCGGGGATGCCTTCAGGACGGGATACCACTGGGCATGCTGACCACGGCTCTCCACTGCTCTCCTGGCCACTGGGTGGGGGAGGCCTCCTCCTCCTCGCACCTGTGGGAGAACGCAACTGTTAGAAGGCTGTGGCCCCCATCTGTCCATACCCCTAAGATCAGCCATGGGAAGGGCAAAACAGGCAGCAGGAAGAGCATGGGCAAAAGCAGAGAAACGGTCTGCCCCAGGAAAGCCCCGGTGAGGCTGTAGTGGTGAGCGAGAGTGGGCCTGTAACTGCTTCCTCAGGGGCCTCCAGACACCCTCCTGCAGACCCTTCACCCTGCAGCCAAGGCAGCTGATCTCAAACCCTGACCTGCTGTCCCTGACCTTCAAGTCCCACGTGATCCAGTGAATGGCTCGGGCTACTCCCACATCTCCACCCCAAGTGCAGTATGCTTGCACAATGGCATTGCTGCCTGGACTCCCCTCCCTACCTCTTCCTGCACTGGGCTCTCTTTTCAGCTTTAAAATGTATCTGAGTTGGGGCACCTGGGTGGCTCAGTGGGTTAGGACTCTGCCTTCAGCTCAGGTCATGATCTCAGGGCCCTGGGATAGAGCCAGGTAGCAGGGAGCCTGCTTCCCCTCTCTCTGCCTGCCTCTCTGCCTACTTGTGATCTCTCTCTCTCTAATAAATAAAATCTTTAAAAAAAATTTAAAAAAATGTATCTGAGTTATCACCTCCTCCTAGAAGTCCTCCAGGACCACCTAAGGCCAGCTGGCCTGCCCCGTCTGTATCTCCATCACGAGTGTAACCAACCTCACCTACCATTTATCTGTGTCTCCTCCTGCTCCCCATCCTTACCCAAGGCTGTGAGTTTGCTGAGGGCTGGGGCTGACTCCTGGCCATCCCAGCACAGGATGCCAATGGCAATAACATTTGAGAAGGTCTGACTACAGGCCAGGGGCCATGGCCATGGTCTTCTGTGAACTGACTTACTCCTCTCAATAGACTCAGGGGAAATGGCTCCCATTTATCACAGAAGAAAAGGGAGGCTCAGAAAGGTTCAAGCCCAGATTTGATTCCAGGTACAGGGTGAGGTGACGGCGAGGTGTGTGGTGAGTGCAAGGCATGCTCTGGGGTTAGGATGGAAATAAACCAGGGTCTAGATGGCAAGGGTGCAGCGTGGTGAGAGGTCCCACTGCTGGGCTCTGCTGTTCTGGATCACATCACTTTAAAAGACATGAGATGCACGTCCTTCTCTGTCCCCAACCCGTCACCCTCTCTCTCCATGGTGGTCTTGCACTGACCCCCACCAGCAGCCCCCGGGCCTCCACCCCAATGGCCAGCTCTTCCTCTGCGGGGCACTGCTGGTGAGGCTCTCATCAGCACCACAGCCAAGGGCCTCAGCACTGGCTGCTCCCAACACAGCCCGGCCAACTGTCTCTGTCCCCTCTAACCATCTCCCACCTCCAACCACTCATTCTCAGCAGGTGATCTAATATCAGAGTTGACAGCAGAAAAATGGAAGCCATCAGATGGGGACACCCTCCAGGTCCTGCTTCCTCCTCCCTGCCTCTAGGAGGCTGAAAAGGCTCTCCCTCCCTCCAGCCCAGGCTGTGCTCCAGAACCCCCCTATCCCTCTAGAAGGATATCCCTCAGATAACTGAGACTCAGCCTGGTCAAACTGGAACTCCTCTCCATTCCTCCCACAACCACCTCCTCCTTCTGGATGCCCCCTTTGGGAGAAGAGCACCTCCTCACTCCTTCATGCTGTGGAGGATGATCTGGAATCTGCTTTCTCCCCGCAACCCCCACCCTGCCACCTCCAAGTCCTGTCCGTCTGTCTGCCACACATCACAAGGAGCTAGCCACCTTCCTCCTACGTGGCCACTAGCCTGTCAAGCCACGACCATCACCTCCCATCTAGGCAATCATAGCCACTGCCTCCCTGCCCTAAGTTCCCCCGCAAGCTGTGCCTTCTTCAAATCCATTCTGAACAGCAACAGCCAGAGGGAGTTTTTACAAACGCCAATCTGATTGTGCCAGGGGCCACACGCTTTGTTGTCAGCAATAGCTGGGACAACTTTCTAGTGTCAAGTCCAAGCTCACGTTCTCTAGGAGTCCACCTCCAAAATTTCAATCCCGAAAGCAGCCCCCTGATGCCACCACTTGTTCTCTGTCCCTCCTGCCCACTGCAGCCCTCTTCCCTTGCCCAGCTCCCATTCCGTGGCCCTGATCTGGCCCTGGCGAATGCCTTTGGTGCCCCAGCCCCTCTCTTGTCTTCTTCTCTCCCGGCAACGCCAACCCAGGGCACCTCCCCAGCTCTATCTTGCCTTCCCCCATCCAAGCAGGAACGGTAGATTTTCCCACCATGTGGACAGGTGTCAGGACCGTTAGCATCTCAGAGTGTTCAGTGATTCTACTGCATTTCTCTAGTCTATTGGCTGTTTGTTCATTGTCTGCCTCCCTGCCAGGCATCAGTTCTAGGCTCAGCTTTGTCATCGACCTCATGTAAGCCACCTGCCCCTTTCTGGGTCTCAGTTTCTCCACCTGCAGAATGGGGCTGCGGTGAGGGTGAGGGAGACCAGTGCGCTTGATCAAGGGGTCCTTCAGATTCACGTGGATGCTAATGCAGTTCCCAGGCACCCCCTGCCCCTAGACTCATGCTTGGTAGGTGGGGGGTTGGGGATTTGCATTTTAGTAGTCCAAGCTGGAGATACTGAGTATTTGGTGATGCCTCGTTACCACCCAGAGTTTCATACATATAAACATCTATATAAACATACATATAAAAATGTATGTCTCAATGCCAACAACATCCGTGGGGACAAAGTCACACACACAGACACGGCCATGTGGAGGGAGGTTCCACCTCCCCATATTCCGCTAACTCCCTGGCAGGCTGCACGCCCTCTGACTCAGTCTCCCCACCTGTGCGGTGAGGTGGTTGGCCCAGATACCATCTGCATTCACAGACATCGCTGTTCACCCGTACACATGTGCAGACACACAGGCAGTCCCATGCAATGTGAATACAGATATGAAGACCTGGGCAGACACGCATGCCCTCCAGGATGGCCCCATGTGCCCACAGCTGTATGGCTGCAGAGACGCTCACCTCGGAACAGAGGGTCACAGATGCACCTGGAGACACATGCAGCCAACACACAGCAGGATACACACAGACACGCAGACACTCATCCCCAAGACAAACGCGGACACACACGAACACACATATGGGCACTCACACTCCTCCTCTCCCCGTTTTCCTGGCCCAGCTCCATGAGGAGAAGCTCTTGGAAAAGAAAAACAATGTGAGAGCCTGAGGGGGAGGGGAGGAGGCAGGAAATCCCAGTGCCAGCCCGGCGCCCGCCACAGCCGCACTGGTTATAGGGAGTGGGGGGAAGGTCCTCCAGGCTCTGTCTGTTGGGCCCTTCTGGCCACCCCTAAATGGAGAGGGTGGCAGGGATGGGGGCCAGTGCCATATCCTCGCTGTGTCCGGGAGCCACCAGGCCTGGCATGGGGCTCAGTGGCGTGGGGGCGGGCTCTGTCCAGGAATCTCCAGCCTGTCATGCAAGGGGCAGGCAGGCGCCGCCCAGGCCCCTAATGGCTTCCAGGCGCCCACGCTAGAGGCAGGGGTGGGCTCCAGGATCAGCTCCTGTTGTCCTTCCCAGCAGCCTGTCCCACTCCCTCCTGGGGGCTGGGGGAGGAAGGGGAGCAAGAGGGAAAAAGGAGCTCTGAACAGCCCTTCTGCCTTTCCTCCTGCAAGCCCAGGGTCCCCTGGAGGCTGTGTGTGCACACGTTGGGGAAGGGGTGGGGGGTCCTAAAGCTGGTTTTCTTGAGAAGCCCACTGACCAGCACACCAGGATCCCTGCACCCTGTGTAGATTCAGGGCAGACAGACCCTGCCTAGCAACGCCTTCCCTCATCCCCCCCTCCACCCCACTCCAATCCCACTCACATAACACAGCCCTGGGGAGACACTCACACATAGCCCTAGTAACCGATGCACTGAAAATCTTGCAACCCAGAAGCTCAGCTTACAGTTACAGAGCAGGCTCTGGCTGCCCTGTCCTGCCTGTCCCCTCCCCACCAGGCTCAGTACCTTCTTCCCATAGGGTATGTGTTTTTTGTGTGTGTGGGGTGGATTCCTCTAGGGTGTCACCAACCCCCAAAGAGCATATCAGGGAGGGACCAGCCACCACAGCCCTCAGAGAGCCTTCCCTGCCCCACCTGCCCCTCTCCTGCCTCCCACCAGCCAGACGGATCTATTCCTGCTTTAATCCTCACAGTTTCTGCTCATCCTGCTCCCCCAACTCAGAATGGCCCCCTTCCCCACTCCGGACTCTGATGAAACCCTCACCTGTCCTTCAAGCTCGGTTCTACCACCTCCAGGAAATGCCTTGATCTCCTCAGCTCCAACTGCTCCCCAGGGAGCACAGCCCTACAAACTGTCAGGGCCAGATCTGGCTAGCTGCTCTCTCCTCTTGCAACACACGCCTCTCTGATCCAGATGAGACACTTGCGCTACCCACAGCTTCTAGGACAGGCCTTGGATACAGGATTTGCTTAAAGCTGGCTGGTGGGGTGGGCAACTGAAGGCTAAACCGTGACCTTGCATCCCCTTAGTTGGGCAGTCCTCCCAGTGGGACCCACTCTCACAGGCATCTTCATTGCCCCAGGCAGCTGTTGGTCCACTCCAGGACAGAAACTAGAATGTTTCCATCCCTTCCTTACTTGCCTCAGGGTAGGCTCTCATCCCCCTTGGTCACAGAAAGTGACCAGTGGATCCCGCTGCTTGTGGAACTGTTTAGAAGGTCTCTCCCCGCTTCTTTCTCCATCAGCAAACTCCTACACATCCTTCAAGACCCTCTTCTGGGGAGCCTTCTCTGATTTCACACAGAGTATTCTGTATTCAGTATTCACACAGAGTATTAGTGTTCCCAAAACACTGGCACCTCCCTGTTCTTCAGCAGTAGTCACAAGAAATCTTGGTCTCTCTGGCTGTTAGCACAGGGTCCAGCATACAGCAGATGCTGCATAAATGCATTCTAGGCTGATAGATAGAAGATGGACGGTTAGGGGTCTTCTAGTGAAGACGGAAGACTGAACTATCCTTAAGGATAAGGAGTCATTTTGTGGCCATGCTCTGAAACAGACAAGTGTCTGAAACTGTCTATGGCCAAGGTCAAAGGCAGAGGTCATTTTGTGGCCAGGTCAGGGATCAGTCCTCTTACCCGAGGTAGCCTAACTGGACAACTTTGTTTTTTCCTTAGCATGTTTAGATGATGGTGAATATCCAGTGAGAGAAGTGAGCAAAGCTGAAGTCTGGATCTGGGCCAGCTGAGCGGCCTGGGGGTTGCCAGGTGGCCCAACTCTTCCCTCAAACTCAGAACACTCCTCCGTCTTTCCAGAACCTTTCAGGTGGCGCTCTGGAGCTGCCCATGGCCACAGGCCTGGCTGTGGGCAGGGAGCAGAGCCCGGCAGGAAACCGCAGAGGACAGCCTGATTGGATAAATGCAGGGTCCAAGGCTGGTCAGCCCACAGACTGTGGGCACCTGTTCCTCGGACCTGCTGCCTGGGCTCCAGCCACTGGATCACCAGGAGGGACTGAGAGGAGTGAGGGAGGTAAGCGGGGCCTGCAGGCTGGACCTGAGCCCCAGGGTAGGCACCTCTGGCCTGTCCCAGGAATCCCCATCTCAGACCAAGGAGCCACTCGGATCTCAATGTGATCTAGATGTCCTAGATCACATTGAGAACTCCTTTCTTTATAACCAGCCAGCTTAGGCCCAGAGGAGTGACTACTTGCCTACAAAGGGGACCAGCAGCAACGTGGGGGTGACCTGGGGGTTAGGGCTGGAGTGCTGGGATTGGCTGCTTCCACTCCTGGGATATGTCTACCTGAGGGCATGAATTCCCCTGGGAACACTTACAGGATGGGGGTCCTGGGGCATCAGGCCAAGTGGCCAGGCATAGCTGGTATGGGAGAGAGTGAGTGTGTCTTTCATGGGGGCCAGCCGGCCTCTCAGCCACTCCTTCAACTATTCTCCCTGGTAGAAGGGACATCCCACCAGACCCCGGCTCTGCCACTGATAGGCTGCGTGATCATGGGCAACTTTCTGCCCTAGCTGGGACTGTTTCCTTGCCTGTACCGTGAAGAGAGGAACTAACAAGATTCCTAAAAGCTCTGTCCAACAAGTGGGCAGACCCTGCGCCAACCTGAACCAACCTGAACCAACCCAACCCCCATCTAGGTCTGTACAACCCACCCTTAAGATACAGAAACCAGAGCCAGGGCGGAGAACGGGCTTGCCAGCTATCACCCACCCGCACCATCAGAACGGTGAGGCAACTGAGGCCCACTCCAGTCTCCTCGCACTGGGCCATCGCTCTAACTGCCCCAACTCCTTCCAGAAATTCGCTTTCTGCCCTCCCACGCCACAAACCGCGTCCGCCCTCACTTCCTTGCCCCCTCACCAGCCTCCCCAGTCCGGCAAAGACGCCCCGCTCCCTCTAGCGGCTGGCGGAGGGCAGAGGGGGCTGCCGACCCCGCGAGGCGCGGTCCCGCCCACCTCGCCGTGCGGCTCCCATTGGCGGCCCCCGCGGGCCGGGGCGGCAACGCCGTGCTCCCATTGGATAGTGCGCCCGTCCATCCCGCACTCGCCATGGTGACCACGTTGGGTCCCCCGGGAGAGTTCCAAATTCCGCCCCCGCCCACCGCCCCCCTCCCGTCCCGTCCCGGCCCGCAGCCTTCCGTAGGAGGCCCTGCCCCACCCCCGCCAGCCCCCGCAGCCCCTCCACACCCGAGGTCCAGGGTCCCGGGAGGTGGGGGGAGCCCAGGCAGGGGGCTAGGAAGTTCTGCTCGGAGTTTGGGGGTTGCTGCGGACGCTGAGCCCCTCTCCTCCAGCACGCCCCCAACTTAACCCCTTCTCTCCCGCGGAAGGTTCGCTGTCTGGAGGGAGTTCCCGGGACACAGCGGCTTGCCGCCCCCTGCACTGCCGCCCTCGCTCACCTCGGCCGGGGACCCGCGGGCTCCGGATGTCCGACCCGCTGCGGCTGGGCGGAGCGGGCACGGGGCTTGCTGCGGCCGCCGCCTGGAGGGCCGAGGGAGGGCCGCCGAGTCTCCTCCTCCCTCCGGGGGGGTGGGGTGGGGAGAGGAGACGGCGGGGCGGGGGCGGTGGGTCCTGGCTAGCGGCGGCCCTTGTGTGACCCGGGTCCGCGGGATCGCTGGGTGGGGGCACCAGACTGACTCTGGGGCAAGGGGCGCGGGCCGGGACGGAGGGCTCTGCTGGAGAGCGAGCAGGACGCGGCCAGAGGCCCCACCCCCGCTTGGGGCCGAGGGTGGGGGGACGGAAGGCAGGGTCTGGGGGCCCCGCAGGGTTCGACTTTCCCGCCTCAGGTTTCCCGAGCGCCAGCAACGCACTAGGCGCCCTGCAGTAGAAGTGGGCAGCGCCTGTCCTGGGCTCCGCACGTGGGGCGCGCTAACCTAGTGTTCACTTTTGTTACCTGCATTTTTCCTAGGGTCAGCAATGCAGCCGAGCGGCCGCGAAGCAACGAGGCTCTGCCTGTCGCCGGGCCTCAGTTTCCCCTTTGTACCACAAAAGGGTCACCAAAGTAACCTCACGCGCGGGGAGAAACCGTGGTGGTGCACTTGGCCCACCCGGCGGAGATTTTCTCCGAAGTGCCTCTGTGCTTCCTGCTGGCGACAGGGCCGGGCTGGCGGTCCCCCAGCAATTACGGTAAGGCGCTCTGGCGTGTGCACTGCGGCTGTGGGGCTTCCTCTGCCCTTGGGAATAAGGTGTCTGCGGTTTGAGCGGGAAGGGAAGTGGGGTCAGGCGCCTCTCCTCAGGGCATCCTGTACCTGGAAGGCAACTGCGGTGAACTACCCCCCCACCCCCCCGCTTTTCTTAACGTAGTCTCCACACCCATCGTGGGGCTTGAAGTCAGGACCGTGAGGTTAAGAGTCCCGTGGTCCACCGCCTGAGACCGCCAGGCGCCCCTGCGGTGAATCTTTCTAAAAAGGCAACCGAAACTGCACAGAGATAGCGAGGCAGCCAGACTGCATCAGGACTTTGCCTTGAAAAGGAAACTAAAAGTGCTGTAGAAAAATTAGCCTTAAGTCCTGATTAACCCTAATTTAGATTGTGTGCTCAGAGTACTGAATATCTGCCTTTCCCGGGCCCAAGGTACACAGAAACCAAAGACCAGCCTTGCATTTCCCTCTCCCACAACACATACCCCCACCCAAACTGGCCTCCATCAGATGCTGTCAAGAGTTTCTAACCCTGCAGATATGAAGCAACTGAACAGACAAGCGAAACTGCAAATCTTGCAAAAAGTGTGGGGTTTCGTGAAATTGGCATGACGAGGTACAAATGAAGCCGCAGCTGACTACAGAGGAAGAGAACATCACTTAGAGAGAAATGACCGAGTCCTTCCAGAGAGAACTGACTACCAAAGGATTCCAAAGCTGAGGAAGTGCTCAGCGGGTGCTTATGGATCAGACTTACCCAAAGTCCCATGGCTGGTAAGGACAGCAATGGGCCAAGAGCCCCCGGTTCTTTCCCAGAGTTTCTGGAGGCAGCAGAGGGGCTGGAGAAGGTTGAGGAGGCTGAGTTGGCAGTAAACTTCAGTTCCAGTTAGAACATCACAGCTGGGTCCTTTCTTTTAAGAAAGGAAGTAGTCCTAGTTATGTGCCTTGCAGCAGGTGGGGAGATCCCACCCGTCATGGAACCAAGATGGGGACAGACCTGAAGTTTGGCAGTTCATAGGAATTATCTCACTGTTCAGCCGCCCCACCAGCCTACAGTGAGAAAAGTGAGAATCGGAGGTCAAGGGACAGACCTGGAAGAGGCACAAAACCAGAAGGTCTGAGAGCCCCAATCTGACTCAATGTTACTTAACATTATCCCCACTGTTCCTGAACCCACACTCCCAGACTGCCCACTGGTGTCAGCCTCCTGGCAGCCCTCCAAAGGGGTTCCTTCCCCAGCTCAGCCCAGTGGGCTTTTCGACAGAGGACTGTGTTGCTATTTTCCACATTCTAGAAGTTCTTCTGTCTTGTATCTCTGCTGCCACTTTTTGCCATCAACACCTAGCACGTTCCCTGCCCATCATTTCCATGTTGTAAGACGTATGGGTATTTCAGAGTAAGTAGGAAATCAGCATTGGTTGCCATAAATAGAAGAAAATCATAAAAATAAATACCGTGTAACCACACAACACCACTGAGAAACTAGAAACTGGCTCTTTGTTAAATAGGAACATGATTGTACACCTTTCACAAGAACCAAAAGGTAGAGGCCACCCAAGCGTCTGTCAGAGGACAAATGGATAAATGATATTGGTCTATTTGTACATTCAAAAGAATATTATTCAGCCTTAAAAAGGAAGGAAAAGCTGATCAAAAAGGAAGGAAAGGCTGATCCATGTGAGGTGAAATAAGCCAGTCACAGAAGGAGAACTATTAGGTGATCCCACTTCCATAAGGTTTCTAGGGTGATCAAGTTCATAGAGCCGAGTAGAATGGGAATGGTGGCTGCCAGGGGCTGCTGGGAGAGGGTGAAGGGGGAGGGAACTTGCTCCTTAACAGGAACAGAGTTTCCCTTTGGGAGGTGGAAAAGTTCTGGAGAAGGTAGACGGTGGTAACGGCCATGTAATTAAGGCCACTGATCTGTACACTTACAAAAGGGTCAAAATGGTAAATTATATGTATATTTTGCCACAATACAAAAATCATTCAAAATCAGATATCCCATTTTCTGTGTCCAATAAAAGGTTGAAAAATGAAAAAAAAAAAATAAGGACACAGGGCAGGGGAGGAGAGGAGTTAGAGAAAATTTGGCTCTAAACGGAGCCTTCTTTCAGATGCAACCAGGATTGGAAAACACTGAAAACTAAATGAGTTTTTCATGGTGCGACTCAGTTTATGACATGTCCTGTTGGCGGTCCCCCTTCCTGTCCTTCGCTGATCAGCGAAGCAGCCCTACGGGGAGAGACATGTCACTGGGGATGGTGTGGGGGTGGTGGTGGGAGGTGGCCTGCTGCCCTTCTCCCTGCCTGGGGTGCTGACCCAGGGACTGGCATGCTTCTAATGCTCAGGGATCTGGGATGTTTAATAGGGGAGTTGGAGACAGAGCAGCCTTCTCAGGGGAAGCAGGACAGGAGCTGCCCCATGGGCCCCTGAGGGATGGAGAAGAACTGGGGTCCTGCCCAGCACATGTGTGTGTCGCAGCTGGGACAGGGCAGAGAGGTGAGTGTGACTGTGGCAAGCTCATCCAGAACTGGGCGGACACAGAAGTCAGATGGGTCTAGACCATGAAGGCAATAGGGAGCCACTGCTGGCTTTTGAGCTGGGGAGGGTCTTGGCCGTGGTTTCTAGGGTCTGGAGAGCAGGGTGAGGTAACACCAGCACTCCACCAGAGGCCAGGCATAGTGAGGCTGGCACAGATCCCGGGTGGAAAACAGAGGGGCATCAGGGTGAGCAGGGCCTCCTCCTGGGCCCCGAAAGCAGCCGTCTGGGTTCACAAGAAGCATAAGGAGGAAGACTGCTGGTGTTGTAATTCTAGAGGTGGCTAGGAGACCTCAGAAAGAAGGGCTTGGAGGTCATGATCTGGGTCAAGTGCAGAGAAAGGCAAAGGCTTGCTCAAGTCATCCAGCAGGAGTGTAGCCGAGGGGTCAGGTCACAGGTGCATGGATGTCCCTGCTGCTGCGGTGGTGGTGGTGGGCCTGGAGACGTGGGTCTGCGCTCCCCCTAAGTCTTGCTGCCTTCAGAGGCGCAGCTCTCTGCCCACTTCCTATAGATGGCTGAGCTACCCCCTGTGGGTTGTGCTTGGGTGGGGGAAGAGGGAAAGAGACCCTGTTGGGACTTGCCTGCTTTCTCCACTTCGCTGCCTCCCCATCTCACCCTGGGGATAGGAAAGTACCTTCCTGAGTCGGAATTTTCCCAGGGAGTTTGGCTGAGCGAGAGAGAGCACCCTGCCTCCCACCAATTCACACAAACACCTCCCCTTCCCCTTGGGGGTTCTGTGGAGGAAGTAGCTGGAGCAGGACAAGCGGACCAGCCCTCTAGCCACAGTCTGGCCTGGTCTTCCCTGCTCTCTGTTCCCAGCGAGGCCTTTCCACAGCTGTGAAACACAGTGCTGGGGGTTTGGCAGCATCACCTCCCAGAAGCGCTACACTACCCCGTGAGGTGGTACTGTCTCATCTCCATGTTAGAGGGGAAACTGCGGCTCAGAGGGTTTCAGTCACTCGCCCCAAGTCCCCCAGCCAGTAAATGGCAGGCCTGAGGTTTGAGGCCAGGCGGTCAGACCCCACCCTCGCCTGAGGCTGTGGCCTTCTCAGTCCCATTAATTGTCTGTCAGGTCAGGCGGGGATCATTCTCCCTTTTCTGAAGGTGGGGAAACTGAGGGCAAAAAGGCGTAGAGCGGAGGTGGGTCTTGAAACCTTGCCGGGTGCTATGCGGGCCAGCCCTCCCCCGCCTCCCCACAGCCCGAGCGCCTATGCAAGGTTCAGCTACCCCCCGGAAGTGCTGCAGGCACCAGGTAAGGGTGAGAGCAAGAGATGTCCTGCCCAGCTACCAGTTCAGAGGAAGCAAAAGGCTACTGGCGGGGAAAGAAGAAGTGAGGCGTGAGTGTGGTGTGGTGTGGGGGCGCCGGTTGAAGAGAGAAGGGGGGGGCTGAAGACCTGGGCTGAGCGGTGCAGAGAGGCAGCCCCGGCACACACATCCAACTTCCCTTTCTCTCTGAGGACAGGACGGTGACAGCGACGCAGCAGCCGGACAGCAGCGGCCCCACAGGTCAGCTTCACCGGGCAGCTCCATTCCCTGCTCCTGCAGCTCTCTGTCCTCATCTGTAGGTCCCCAGCAGGCACCAGGCTTGTCCCTGCCTTGGTGGGCCCAGGATCGGTGGCATCCTAGGGGCTCCCGGCTGGGGACCTGCCCTTATCCTCTTCATCCTCTGGTGGCAACTCCAGAATCTCTGGGAATGTAGAAATCTGTCGATCTCTCCATCTATCTATTTTTTAAAAGATTTTATTTATTGCTTTGATAGAGCATGAGCAGGGGCGTGGGGAGGGCAGAGGGAGAGGGGGAAGCAGGCTCGCCACTGAGCAGGGAACCCGCCTTGGGACTCCATCCCAGGACCCTGGTATCATGACCTGAGCTGAAGGCAGAGGCTTAACCCACTGAGCCACCCAGGTGGCCCTCTATTTATTTTTTTAAAGAGCAATTTAAATTAAGGAGTGGTTAGGCCCTGGGTTCGAATCCTAACTCCCCACTGTGGCCTAGGGCAAGTTATTAGACTTTTCTGGATTTCAGTTTCCTCATTGGTAAAGTGGGGTGAATCTAGTAACCTGTACCACGGATGACATGGGGGGAGGGTCCACATGTTTCTACCCAGAAATTTCTAGCCCAGAAGTTTCTACTGGTGCCCTTCTTCTCAGAGTGACCTGGACTAGAGCCTGGGGATAGTATGTCTCAGGGAAGTGGCTCTGGTGCTGGCTTGGTCGCAGACTCTGTCTGGGCCTTGCCGTGGCCTCCCTTTCCCTGCCTGTGAAATGGGGATAAGATGCTACTTGTCAGGGATTTCCTGCAGAGACCACGGGTTCAATCATCTCCCAGGCCATGGTGAGGCCAGCGGTGGGAGTTCCAGCCTGTGGCTGGCAGGAGTGGCCGGGTGGGGGGGCGGGCAGTGGGGCCACATGCAGGGGTGTGACTGGCTCAGCAGGCCTGGGGCTGTGGGAGACAGGATAGGCTGCAGGGGGTCGGGGGGGATGCATGGTCAGCCCCAGGGAGGAAGGCGGGGGGTTTCAAGTCTTCTGCTCAGATATATCCTGGGCTGGGCCTTTGGATCAGAGCCCTAAACTTGCAGTGGGGATTGGGAAAATGTCTCTGAGTCTCTTTTCCCGGGAGATAGGTCTCCTTGGCCTCACTTTATGGACAAGACACCCTGAAAAAATGGAGAAATGGACTTATTGCCCAATGTCATGGCCCAGGCACCGACTACTGGAACTGATTATCAAATTTGCATCTTCTAAAGCCTGTGGCCTGCGCTCTGCATGTTTCCCCATCTCTTTGTTGGCCTTGACAGAGTCTTACTCATTTGTAGAGCAACTCAGACACCCAGCCGTCTTGGAGAGGCTGCAGTGCACAGCGTGGGGAGGGCAGCTGACTTGGAGTCTACAGCGCTGGATTTGAGTTCCAGCCTGACCACTGGCCTGCTGTAACCCCAGGCTAACTCTTAGCAGTTTCCAGTTTTCCCACGATCTTCTGGAACCATCTTGGACGTCAAGTAAGGGAGTTCTGTTTCCCAGAAAGCCCCAGATAAGGAGCTGCAGGGTAGATGGTGAGAGGGGTGAGGGTGTGGGGTGACCAGGCACAGTGGCCACTTTGAAGGGCTGGGGAGAGCGGTGCTGAAGTCTCAAGTGGAAGTGAGGACTGTGGTTCGCCCCTGGGAAAGGAGTAGAAACCACAGCCATCTGGGGTACTTGGAGGAGGTCTCATTTCTTCTTTGGCCTTGATTTCTCCAGCTAGTCTTGGGTTTAGGCCACCCTATTCCCTCTGTAGACACAGAGCAGGATGGCCAAGGGCCTGGGGTCCAAGCCTTCCAGTCCAGACCCTGGAGGTCAAATCCACATTGTGGTCTGGGCCTCCGTTTCCCCATTCACACAGTGACGGAGGGGACTAGATGACCCAAGATCCTGTCTGCACTATGGGCCCTCAGTCTTCTCATCTGAAACGTCTCAAATTGTTTCCTTCAGTGCTTCCTTTGTCTCCTCAGATCTTTCCTTCCTCTCTTCTCTGAGGTTCTGAGAATTGCCCAAGATAACACAGCCGAGTAGCTGACCAAGTGGTCAAATGATTAAGAACCCAGTGTTCTATGCCTCCAACCAAAGTCTCTATTCTTTCTCCCTCTCTTTTTCAAAGATTTATTTATTTGAGGCGGGGGATGTGTGAGGTAGGGGCAGAGAGAAAGGAAGAGAGGTATTCTCAAGCAGACTCCCCACTGAGCACATAGCCCAACCAGGGCTCAATCTCACAGCCCTGAGATCATGACCTGAGCAGAAACCAAGAGTCAGATGATTAACTGACCAGACCACCAAGGAGCCCTTGAGTCTCTTTTCAAATAAACACATATATTAATAAATAATATTAAGATAAATGGATGGGAGCACCCAGAAAAAAGTATCGCATCCCTATTTCATACTGTACTCCAGGATTGATGCAAATGAACTAAGGGTTCCCATGTGAACAATGAAACCTCGCAAGTCCTACCAGAAACTTAGGAGAATTCCTTTGTACCTGGAGTAAGGCAGGTTGGCCTTTCTAGCTTTGACTCAAAATCCAGAAGCCAAAAGAGAAAAATACTGGTAATTCTGGTTACACAAAAATTATACACATGAAAAAAGACTTATACACGGCAGAAGAACTATATGTAATGTACAAAGACAAATGATAAGCCAGGAAACATATTTGCAATTCACATAATAGACCATGAGCTAATTTCCCTACTATGTAAAGAGTTTCGAGAAGATGGTAAGGAAGCTTTGAACATAAAACAAAAATGGGTGGATGGTGAACTTGGACTTGGGAGAAATGTTGTCAGAACAGCTGCACTGTTGGAAGGAACCAAAGACTGGAACCCACACAGTCTGCTGTTCTGAGGGCATCTGCTGAATAAGTTAGCGCTTTTCCCTCCAACGTCAGACTGTGCAGTTGGAAAAGAAAAAGTGGAAACTCTAGGTACTGTTATGGAAAGCTCTCCAAGATGTATTTCCAAGCCAAAAAAGTTTTCGTGTAAGACGAGGAGAATCTTATATCCTTATATTTATTTGAGACTTGGGAAGATTTAGCAAACACTAGCAGCAGTAGTTACCTGGGGGAGACTACCTGGGAAGGGAGTGGTTGGGTGACACAGGAGACAGAGATCATTTGCATTTACACCTTTGTGGATTTACTTATTGTTTGGATTTGAAAGATGTAAATTTCTAAACTCTCTGAAGAGCAGGGGCGTCTGCGTGGCTCAGTCAGTCAAGCGTCTGATTCTTGATCCCCAGCTCAGGTCTCGATCTCAGGTTCGTGAGTTCAAGCCTCACGTTGGGCTCCATGCTGGGTGGGGAGCCTCCTTAAAAACCCAACAACTCTCTTAAGAGTAAATAAAAATTGAGAAACGTAATGTAATGTAACTGTAATGTATGGGGTAACATTGGGAAATCGGGGCATCCAAAACAAGAGTCTGAACCTCACCACACACAAGTGACCCTGCAGCTTTCAGAGCTTGGGTCTATAAAAAAATGTGACTTTTACAAGGATCGGATTACATTGCTTTGCAAGGTTTTTTTTTTTTTTTCATAAATAATAGGCCACCATTATTTTTCCATAATGATAGTCATTTGGAACATAAAAAATTCTAAGCATTAAAGACTTGGTTTTTTGTTGTGAGGGTAATACATGTTTGTCGTAGAAAATTTGAACTGTACCGGAAAACCTAAAAAAGAAGGGAATCCTCCTCCTCATAACATTATTAACATTTTGGTGACCAATCTTTTAGATACGCTCCTAGGCCTAAACATGTATATTACCATAAATTTCCATACATGTAATTCCATTGTGTGTGTTATGTTCTACTGGCCCTTTCTAGGCAGTGAATGGTATACTGTGCTCCTCTTTTATGTCCTTAATGACATCATGATTTTTGATAGTGAAATGACATTCCATTGTACTGAACTTTGAATTTTTTACTTTGGCAAACAACAATCAGTTCACAGGAGGTTGCAAAAAAAAAAAAAGTACAGAAAGATTTTGTATACACTTCACCCAATTCTTTACAGTCTCCTCCTCCTCCTTTTATTTGTTGTTTATTTGTTCCATCCTGGAACCTTCTTTTCTCCTGCCACCTTCTGGATAGGATAGACCCTGGTCCTGCTGTCCCACCAACACCTGGGGGCAGTAGCTTCTTGCATTTTCTGTGAAGTAGTCTCACCTCTTCTCTGGTGGGATTTCCTGTACCCTATGTTGTCTTTCATGATTTACTCCCTTGTTCTCTTGGAGCGTATCCTCCAGCAGCTTTCTGAGAGAGGGTGTGTGCTTTAAAATACCTAGTGATCCTTGGTTGACCATTCATCTTTGAGAGTGCAGCACTAACACTTAACTGCTTGTTGGAGCTGTTGACTGGGAAAATTTCACTCTAAGTCTAGTCCTGGGCATTTCATTGAGGAGCACCAAAACATCTGTAACGATAGGATATTTTTCTTGGAATGGCCAGTTCTTTAGAGAAGAATTTTCTTCTGCCTTAGAGCATCGCCACCTGGCTGTTGCAGGCTTCTGGAAGCTGAGTGGAGGAGGAGGTGGGAAGGAACATGGCTTAATTTTTCTATACATGAATGGCATCCCATCCTTCCCCTTAGATTGTCTATCATGCACTGTCTCCAGGGAATGAACTTTATGTTGGGGTGGCGTTGAGGGTGGTAGGGTTGTGACAGTGGTCCTGGACACCCCAGGTAGAGGAGGAAATCTGGGACCCCAGCTGGTCACTTTATAGACTCACAGTTGGGCCACCTGGTTGGCTCGGTTGGTTAAACATCGGCTCTTCATTTCAGTTCAAGTCATGATCTCAGGGTTGTGAGATCGAGTCCCGTGTTGGACTCTGCTGAGTGTGGAGATTGCTTGGATTCTCTCTCTCCCTCTCCCTCTGCCCCTCTGCCCCCTCCCACCCCAGGCTCACACATGTGCTCTCTCTCTCAAAAAAAACAAAAAAAAACAACAAAAAAAAACCTCACAAGCTTTTATATCTCATTTTTTTTTTTTTTGTTTTACCCCTCATCCCTGTTTCTAGAGGTTCTTGATGCCTCTAGTTCTCCAGGATTGTGAGGCTTCTCCCTGTCCCCTTCCCACTCACCCCCTCACCCTACACCTCTCCCCACAGCAGGCACTCAGGGTGACATCTGCTTTGGCATCTCCAGAGTTTTGCTAACCTTTCCCACCTGCTGTCGTCTTCTTTCTCTTTGTTCTGTCTTTGCAGCTCTCTGCCCATTTTATTCACTCACTCTCGGTTTAGTGGAGTTTCAGGGCATTTGACATAAATTTGCTATATTTAAGCCGAAATGTCTTAGTTTATTTTAAAACCACAAAAGGGGTGCCTGGGTGGCTCAGTCGGTTAGGCATCTGCCTTTGGCTCAGGTCATGATCCGGGGGTCCTGGAAAGAGCCCTGCACTGGCTCCCTGTTCAGCAGGGAGCCTGCTTCTCCACCTGCCACTTCTCCTGCTTGTGCTCTCTCTCTCTCGCTCACTCTTAGATAAATAAAATCTTAAAAAAGAAATTTAAAACTACAGAAAACAAAAGCTTGGAGGGACAGACCTTTGTCCAAAGTCACATGTGGATCAATGACAGAGGTGGACAGGATTACATGTTGCTTCCAAGTGGCTTTTCCTGGATGAAATCAGGGCCCCAGAGGAGCCCCCAGAGAGGCCATTTTTGGGGACAGGGAGTGACTCAGGCAACGCTGTTGCTGACAGCCATTTCTGAATAAATGGTCAGGGGTTCTGGAGTCATAAAGACCTGACTCAGGGAACCTCATGCAGAGCAAGACCACTTCCTCCCTGAACCTCAGTTTTCCCATCTGTGAAATGTAAGAGTAACGAGGATCAATTAAGATGCTAGATGTCCTGCACTTGGGACATGCCAGACACCTAGAAGTGAGAGGTCACTCTCTTACCACGGTGACAGTGACGTGCATCTTTTCTAGGGCGGATGACGGTTCTCAGAAGAGACCAGCTACGAGGCATGGATTGCCGGGGGGCCTTTTTCCTCTGCCTGTGCTTCATGACTTCTCAGAGTGAGACAATGGGTAAGAGGGTGATGCTGAACTGGGGGGCCATCCTAGCCCGGGCCCCTGGCTGTGACATGAAAGGGGGAATCCCTTGAGCCAAGGGAGCTTGAAAGGGGACACCGCAGCCGCCTTGGACAGCAGCAAGACAGAGGCTGTGTGGAAGGCCCAGGGACAAAGGCTGAAATAAGAGGTCTGACTTGCTCCCTGCAGACACATCCCAAGAACCCCTGCGATGCATGAGGAAACTGGAGACCGTATCCCGATACCGCAGACCGGCTCCTTTTCCTGAGTGAGTCAGGAGATCCCCTCGTCCACCTAGAGTCAGCTGTGCCTCCTACCCTTAGCTCTCACCTTGAGTCAGTGGTTCAGGTCTGTCCAGTGTGGACCGTTAATCCATTTATTCAACATGCATTTATTGAGTACCTACTGTGTGCCTGGCACTAGGTTCTGGAGAGGCAGGATAAGCATGCCCTGCCCTCATCAAGTCTGCTCTCCGGCTGGGGCCTTTAGCTACGGAGGCCATGAAACCTGGTGCAGAATCCCGTCTCTGCATTTGTCCGGGAAGGAGGGACAAGACTCAGGTTGGGCTTTCTCTGGGGTCCGCGATCTTAATGGGCACGCAGCTGTGGGTGAGGGAATAGGGCTGGTGAGTGGCCGGGGAAGCCCAGGGACTATCGGGCCTTTCACTCAGCCACTAGAGAAGAGTCAGAAAAGGCTTCCGTAAGGAGGTGTCAGCAAAGCTGGACCAGATGGAGAGGTAATCAGGAGACATGGATGAGTGGGGTGGAGAGGTAAGCGTGTGCCAGGGACACGCCATGTGCTGAGGTCTGGGGATGGGAGAGGCCCCGCCCTTCTAGGCTGCCAGGGGCCCCTCCAGCCCCCAAGTCCACCGTGGACCCAGGTCAGCTCTCTGGCCCTCAGCATCATCCGGGACCTGGAGAACAGCCTGTTGAACGCCAGCTTCAGGGGCAACAACCTGACCTTGCAGACACGCTCTATCCAGTCACTGATCTTCAAGCTGGGCTGCGGCTTCGCAGGCCTCTCACTGAACAGCACCACCATGGAGGAGTACTCCCAGGTCAGAGGTCGTGGTGGGGGGCTGGGATGGGGGGCAGGCAGGGCTTAAGGTCCTGACTCCCCTCCTCCACCCAAAGTAATCCTGTCTGCCCGCCTGGCTGTGAGTTGCCTCCCCTGTAAAATGGGGCTGATGTCCCTCATGCCAGTGATGGAAAAGGGGGTACACTATGGCCCTGCAAGGGTGGCATTGTCTTCCTGCTTTTGCAGGTCTATGGAGGGAGGCAGCTGTGGGAGAGGCCAGGGAATCCAGGGTCCTCGGAAGACCCTGTTGTGATTCCTACTGAATGCCTGGGCACTGAAGGCAGAGGAGCTCCAGCCCCAGGGGCCGCAGCCGGGTGGGGTCATTTAAGGTGGGGCGGCCTGGAGGGAGGGCCTGGGACCTCAGCACGTTTGGGAGGAGGGGCAGCCTGCGTACCAGAAGAGAGCTCTGCAGGTGGAGGCTCAGAGAAATGAAATGCCTGGGGTCAGGCCCGGAAGGCGTCACAAGGAGTGGGGAGCAGTGAGTGTTGGGCCAGCTCCAGAGGCCATGCACCCCAGGCTGAGCCTGTCTGCGCCCCCTCCATAGGCTGGGGTCTCCCACGCCATGTACTTCCCTGCGGAGCTGACCAAAGACGCCTGCAGGGCCCGCCCCAGGGAGCTGCGTCTCATCTGCATCTACTTCTCCACAGCCTACTTTTTCCAGGTCTGTGCCTTGGCGGGCCAAGCAGGGTGGGTGAGGGCCCCTTCCTGGGGGCACTGTGAACGTTCACACCATCGACTGGCCTCGTGGCAGGGACTGGCCCTGGGTGGGACCAGCCCATCGTGGTCCCCAGGCATTGCCCTTTCTGGGCCTCAGTAAGAGGAGAATGGTGGGCAGGCCCACTTATAGGAAGCCTATGTGTGAGCCTGTCCTAGGGGAGATAGACAAAGATGCCTTTTTAACCTTGGCTTTGAAAGTGAGTGAGGATAGTGGTGAGTTAGGATGGAGGCTGAATGCTCTCAACACAGGGGAGAGAGGTGTGGGTGGGGAGAGGACAGCTTTCTGGGTGGAGGGGACGGGGCTCCTCCGGGGGAAGGGGCTGGCGAAGGGGGGGTTCTGAGCCCTCAGCGGGGGTCTCCCTGCATCCCCTGCAGTCAGCCCTTCTTGCTGTCGTTCCAGAATGCCAACTCACTTGTGCTCAATAACTACGTCTTGGGGGCCCAGCTGGGTCAGGGACACGTGAGCAACCTCAACGAGCCTATCAGCATCAGCTTCCAGCACAACCAGAGTCTGGTACTTTTGGGGGGGGGTGGCCCCATTTTCACCTCTCCCCTTCCCCCTTGTGGCTCTCCTGTTGAATTTTGGCTTGACCAAACCCAAATCTGTGGCAGCATTTTGGAAACAAATGATTTCAAATCTACCACAGTTTTAAAATTCCCGTCAAAAGAATCAGAGAGAAGTTTTTAGTTACTGCAGTAGGCAGGATTTTTTTTTTTTTTCTTTCTAAGTAGGCACCATACCCAGCATGGAGCCCAGTGCCAGGGCTTGGGCTCAGGACCCTGAGATCAAGACCAGGAAATGAGATCAAGAGTTGGAAACTTAACAAAATGAGACATACAGATGCCCCCTAGGCAGGACTCTGAGTTGCAAGTGATAGAAAACCAAGTGAAGCCAGCTTAAGCACAAAAGGGAATTGATTGACTCACATGAATAAAATATCCAGAACTCTCAAGCTTCAGGCATGGTTGGATCCAGGGGCTTATATAATGCCATCCTGACTTAGCCTCTTTCCATTTCTCAGCAATGGTTTCCTGCCTTGGCTCTCTACTCTGGCAAGATGGCAGCTTAAGTGCTAGACCTCTGTCCCCTCTTCCCAGTAGGCTCTTCCTCATCAGTGCAAACCAGGGTCCCAGAACGGAGTTCTAAAGGTCCAGCTGGGCCATGTGTCCATCTCTGAACCAGGTCAATGGAATGTGGGATTGGCCAGGCCCAGGTCACATGGCTCAGGGACTGGGCTGGATTCATGTAACCTGCCATAGGAGGAGGCGTGGGTTCTCCAGAGAAATGCAGAAGCTGATCCTGGAGGAAGGGAGAAGGGCTGCCGGGCGGGCATAAGCTCTGAGGCCTCTACTCTTCTCTCTGATTCTTCTGGCCCTGGCATCCCTTAAAAGCCCAGGCCCTGCCCTGCCCAGTGTTCTGCCCTGACTTCCTATCAGCCTCTTTGGGACTGTGCTGCACTCCCAATTTCTCCATCATACTCCCCCCCCTCCTTTTTTTAAAGTTTTTTTTTTTTTTTAATGTTTAAAGATTTTATTTATTTGACAGACAGAGATCACAAGCAGGCAGAGAGGCAGGCAGAGAGAGAGAGAGGAGGAAGCAGGCTCCCCGCCGAGCAGAGAGCCCGATGCGGGGCTCGATCCCAGGACCCTGAGATCATGACCTGAGCCGAAGGCAGAGGCCTTAACCCGCTGAGCCACCCAGGTGCCCCCATACTTCCTTTTCTTTGCTCTGAGGATTTGCCCCTGCAAAGGTTCATTCCTCAGTGGTTTTCCATGGCACTGCCTGTGTCATTTTCTCCCCTCTCCACCCATATGACTTGGCCTCCAGGTTGCCTGTGAGTGAGTCTCTCCCCAACACTGGGCTTGGGGCTGCACCATCATTGTTCTCCCTGGGGAGGATGGGAAAGGGGACAGCTGATTACAGAACACCTACTGTCCAGCCAGAGCTGGACTCTCAAGATTCCTCACTGCCTGTAATTTAATACCATCCTTGGGACTTGGGTATAGATGATCCCATTTTGCTGATGAATAAACTGAGGTTTAGAGAAGCTCAACAACTTGCCCAAGTTACTCTGAGAGTCAGAGTAGAGGTGAGGCTGCAGTCTGGTTCTGTCTGATGCCAAAGCCCAGCCAGTGCCTGGTAAAATGTTGACTAGGGTGCAGTTGAATCAACTTTGGCCCCTACAATTTCCAGACTCTGGCCCACAGCCATCCCCCACATCCCTTGGATGCACCCAACTCCAGCCTCTTCTCTTAGGAAGGCTACATGGTGACCTGTGTCTTCTGGAAGGAAGGAGCCAGTAAACATTACTGGGGGGTCTGGAGCCCTGAGGGCTGTCGCACAGAGCAGCTCTCACCTTCCAGGGTACTCTGCCGCTGCAATCACCTCAGCTATTTTGCTGTTCTCATGGTATGTGTGCCTCCAGTCCAGCTGAGGGGAGTCAAAACAATAAAGGGCCCCATGTCTAAGCAAAAGGAACAAGGCAGAGGTTGGTGTAGGGGACAAAATCCAACTCAAATGGGCTTAAGGAGGTAAAAGAGAAACTTATGAACTCATGTTGCTGAAGAAGCTATGTTAGGCTTCAGGCACAGCTTGATCCAGATGCTCAATATCACCAAGACAGGGCTCTATCTTCCTCCCAGCTGTGCTTGCTTTGTGCTGGCCTAGCCTTCGGACAGGGTTTCCCCACAGGATAATAATATGGCTGCTAGCACACCCGGGCTCATGTCCTACTAGCTGTTAGGCCAGTAGAATGAGAGCTTTCTCTTATCCAATTCTGCCAACTAGTCTTGGGATTGGGTCCCACTGCGTTGGAGTGTGTTCCACTCCCATCCCTCAACCAGTCACTGGGCAGGAGGAGGGAGGGCTCTGATAAATCAGGCCTAGTACACCTGTCCACACATAGTAGGAACGGCCATGTGCACAGATTGTGGGGGAGGGGAGGTTCTCATAGAAAAAGGGGAGATGGGAGTTGAGGGAGGGCAAAAGCCACTGTGTCTGCCAGGGCTTTTTTTTTTTTTTTTAAAGCCAGGACCACAGTGAGGTTTGTGGTGCGACAGGGGAGTTTGGAGCTAAGGTCTTAGCAGGTCCCTGTCACTGTTGGGAGGGCATTTCCATGCTTCTGTCCCCCATCTCCCCTTCCTTCCTGCAGCAGCTGTCCCAAGCCCCGATCCCCAGAGAGCTGCTGGTGCCTCTCATGTACATCTCCCTGGTGGGCTGCAGCATCTCCATCGTGTCCTCACTTCTCACTATCCTGCTGCACTTCCAAGCCAGGTACTCCCCTGCCCCCGGGCCGGGCCTGCCCACCTGCTGCTGCTCAGCACCCCTCCTTCTTGTCTAACTGATTGCCCAGAGCAGGGTGCGCTCCTCCAGGGCATGGAGTTTGGGAGGCAGGAGACCAGCCTTGCTGTGTGGCTGCTGTTCAGTCCCTGTCGCCCACCCCCAACCTCAGTCATGTGTCCCTGAGCCCCGGGGGGTGGCACTGCCTGGGTGATGTCCCCAGACCATGGAAGGTCATGCTTCCACGTGCAGGAAGCAGGGCGACTCCATGACACGCATACACATGAACCTGCACGCCTCCGTGCTGCTCCTGAATGTCGCCTTCCTGCTGAGCCCTCTGCCAGCCACGCCCCCTGTGCCTGGGTCAGCGTGCACAGCAGTGGCTGCCATCCTGCACTTCGCACTGCTCAGCTGCCTCACCTGGACGGCCATCGAAGGCTTCAATCTCTACCTGCTCCTTGGGCGCGTCTACAACATCTATATCCGCCGATACTTGCTCAAGCTCTGTGCAGTGGGCTGGGGTAAGCAGAACCTCCCTCCGATCTTGCTCCCTGAGGCTTCTGGCTGGACAGTGGACAGGGTGTCTACCCCACTCCTGCCCTTCTCTTCTCCTCTTCCTCATTATAGTTACTGCATCCTGAGCACGGCTCATCCCTGTCAACATTCGCCACTACTTTCTGCTCTACTGTTCTTATCATCCATTCTACTTCCAACATCTCCATGATGGTCACCTCCAACATCTTCATCACCTCCACCTCCAACACCTTCATCCCCTCCACCTCCAATATCACCTCCAACACCTCCATCATCATCAAGTCCAACACCTCCATCACCATCACCTCCAACACCTCTGTCCCCTCTACCTCCACCACCTCCATCATCACCACCAACACCTCCATCATCACCTCTGACTCCTCCATCACCATCACCTCCAACACCTCCATCAGCATCGCTCCAACACCATCATCTACCAACAACATCTACCAACATCACTACCACCTCCGATACTTCCATCACCTCCGCCATCATCTCCACCATGTCTACCTCCAACACTGCCACCAATGCCATGAATATGTCTACCCCTGACTCTACCACGACCTTCACCTCCACCTCCGTCATCACCACCATGCTCATCCTCGTCTTCAACGCTATCTCTGACACCACCATCACTGGCACCGCTAACCCCATCCTAGCTCCTCTTTACTCTCTCGGTTTCCTCTTGAGTTCCGCCAGCCCTCTGTCCTGTTAGCTCCATCTCCCCACCACCACTGCCACTCTCATCCCACCCTGGAGCCCTCACTGACACTATCTTGGAGCGCAGCCTCCTCTAAGACCTACAGGCTAAGTGTCCTGAAGCTGGACTATATGGCAGGGCCTGGGGGCTCAGAAGAGACCTTCCCCTCCCTGCTTGCTCAGTGGAATTCTGTTTTAGCAGCCCCAGGGACTCATGACCAGCCCCTCTCAGGGTCACCTGACAGGTGCTGAGCCTCTGTCTTACCTCTCAGGGGTCCCAGCCCTGCTGGTCCTGCTCCTTGTTGTTGAGAGCTCAGCATACGGACCCTGCACAATTCCAGTCTCCAGCAGCCAGGAAAATGGCACGGGCTTCCAGAACATGTCCATGTGAGTGCCCTGAGGGGTGGCAGGATCCCTAGCTCTGGCAGAAGGGCCCGGAGGCTCTGAACAGGGTGTCCTATAGGCAGGGCACTGGCTGGGGGCGGCGAGGAGGGGGCCATGTCTCAGAGAGGGATAGTTTCCAGGCTTTGCCATAGCCCTTCTGCTGGATCCCAAGGTCTCCTGCAGAGGCAGTCTCTTGCTCTAGGCTGGCAACCTCTAGGGAGACCGGCATGAGCTCTGGTGCCTGCTCATGGGCTTCCACGCCCAGGGCAGCAGGACCCCTGGCTCCTGGCCGAGTGCGGCGATCGGCCGAGCTCCCCTTCCTGCTCTCCGACCCTGCTCCAGGAGGTCAGCCCACTCCTGACTCTGCTCGCTCTTCCCACCGCCTTGCTGTGCTCCTTCGGGCTCCTGTGGCCCTGATCTGCTCCTGCATAGTGCTGCCAGCCCTGAGACTGTCCTCAGCAGGGAGAGCACCGCGGGGGCTGGGACCCCCCCCCCCCCAGGGACAGGGTTCAGCATGTATGTGCGTGTGCATGTGTGTATGTGTATCAGGTGACCTGGGCAGTCTGCGGGACAGATTCTGCTGCCTCTTCCTGTGCCCTAAGAATGAAGGTTCTCACAGCCAACATAGGGAGAGTAGCTGAACGAATCCCTATAGACCTATCTCCTGTTTAAACCGTGCAGCAAGGAGTAGGTCCTACTGTCAGTCTGTTTACAGTTAGGGAAACTGAGGCATGGGCTGCTGAAGAACCCCACCCAAGGAAACCCAGGTGGTTCCTGGCAGAGCTGGGACTTGGCCACAGGCAGGCTGGTTCCAGAGGCCTCCCCTCCCATTACCCCTCTCAGTCTCCTGGAAGCGAGGTGGGCTGGGGTTCATTCTTCTCACTGTGGGGGTGGGGCTCCTTTCTTAGAGGTGTGACTTAGGGATCCTTCACCATGTAGGTTTTTGTTTTTTTTTTAAAGATTTTATTTATTTGACAGAGAAAGAGAGATCACAAGTAGGCAGAGAGGTAGGCAGAGAGGGGGGGAAGCAGTCTCCCTGATGCTCAGAGAAACCGATGTGGGGCTTGATCCCCAAACCCCAGATCATGACCTGAGCTGAAGGCAGAGGCTTAACCCACTGAGCCACCCAGGCAGTCCACACAATGTAGTTTTTTAACATGTGCTGGGGACCGGAGGACTGGGCGGGGGCAGGAAGCACAGTGTTGCTGGGCTGTCACAGAGTATCCCACTTCAAGAACCCCCTCTCCGAGGCTCCCTCCCTTCTCCCTCTCCCTCTCCCCTGGGGTTCCGTGACTTTTATTCTCCTGCATTTATAAAACCCTTACCAAGTCTATTTGTGTTCCTGAACACAGAACAGCAATAACCAAACCTTTGGAAGGAACTCCAGTGCCCTCCGACATGTGAATAAGGTTAATAAGTTGCTACATAGCCAGCCCTGTGGGAGAGTTAGGTGGCAGTGAAAAGGAATGATCCATGAGCCCCTTGCATAAATCTCCCAAATAACGACCAAGGCCCCTTGTGGCTGTGGCAGCAGGTGCCCACGGCGGGGGCCTGAGCAGGGGGCTGGGACAGGGGCACAGGCCCTGGGCGTGGAGCGTGGGGCTTCAAGTCCCACCTTTGCCTCTGAGCAAGCCCGAGCCTCAGTTTCCCCCTCTGCGGGGCAGGGACGACTATGGACCTGCCTCATACGGTCCTCACGTGGAGCGGATGGGCTCACTCACGGAAAGCGTATGACATGGTGTGTGACTGGGTGAAAGGCACCGCCTGTCTCGCCAATGTCTTGGGGACACAAAGGGCATGAAGGCCTCAGGGAGGGTCTGGGAGCGGGGCTGGGGCCACGGCCAGGCCCCTGCTCTCCCTCGGCCCTTGGTGGCCTCATCCTGCTTCTCACTCCATGTGCCGCAGCTGTTCACTGCTCGGGAGCCCCATCTAGCTGAGAGGGGGCGGTTCCTGGGTCAGGGCGCCCTTTGCACAGAGATGGTGCTGAGATGATGTTGACCTTGTGGGTGGGTGGAGAAGCCTCCAGGAAGAGGGCCCCGGGCCAGGGATCCGGTAGAGTTTTGGACAAGAGGGCAGCTGGGCTGGCCATGGAAAGGGAGAGAGGTTAGATGCAGAAGTGAGGAGAGGAAGAGTTTTCAGGTGAATAAAGGCACAAGAGGGCCCCGTGTGGCTGGAAAGGAGAGCATGGAGGGCTTCAGGCCGGGGGCCGAGGTGACAGGGGGGCCCTAACGTGATGGCTTGGCTGGAAAGCCGGGCCCCGAACTTCACCCGTGTGGTCACACAAGAAGCAACAGGTCTGGCCTGGGGGACAGGACCAAGTTCAAGAGCCCATCCAGAGGCCCAGAGACCAGGATCTCTGTACCCACGCCCCTCCCGCCCCCAGCCTGGGGCGCCACACCGACCCTGGCACTTCCCCCTCCCTTGCTCCCTTGCAGGTGCTGGGTGCAGAACCGCTGGGTGCACAGTATCCTGGTCATGGGCTACGGTGGCCTCACGTCTCTCTTCAACCTGGTGGTGCTGGTCTGGGCACTGCGGGTGCTGCAGCGGCTGCGGGCCCGGAACGGGGTGCTGAACCCGCGGGCCTGCCGGGACAGCGTCACCGTGCTGGGCCTCACCGTGCTGCTGGGCACTACCTGGGCCTTGGCTTTCTTCTCCTTTGACGTCTTCCTGCTGCCCCAGCTCTTCCTCTTTACCACGTTCAACTCGCTGTACGGTAGGGCCCGCGGGAGGCGTGCAGGAAGCCCCGGGGGTGGTGCTCGGCCGGTCAGATGTTGACTGCTCAAAGCTTCAGGTCAAGGGGGCAAGCCAGGGGCTGAAATTGAGCTCCCCCTTCCCTGCCAAGCTGGTTTGGGGCTCCTTCAGTCCATAGAAAGGGGCATTTCCTCCTAATTTGCACAGAGGCACCCTCTGGCTTGCTGACAATTGGTCGGCCAGCTTCTGTGCTCTGCCCCTTCTGGTTTCCAACAGGGAGGGACTCTGAGATTTTCTCCTGGGCTTTAGGGAAGCCCAGCTCACCCCCACTGAGGAGGTCCCTGGATTCTAGGTGAGGCCCCGCGTCTCTCCTTCTAGTCTCCCGCTGACCCGCTTTTCCCTGGCAGGTTTCTTCCTCTTCCTGTGGTTCTGCTCCCAGAGGCGCCACTCCGAGGCAGAGATGGAGACAGAGATGGAGAGGTTCAGCTCCTCCCAGACGATGCTGTAGTCGGCCTCCTTGCCCAGAAGCCCTCGTCTCTCTGGCCGCCTGCAGCCCGAGGCTCTGGGCTCCCCTGGGGAAGGTGGAAGGCCAGCTGCTGGACACCAGGGGCCCCTGTGGCCTCCAGGGAGGCTTTTCTACCTCCGTGGCTTCCCCAGGCCCAGAGTGCAGTGTGCTGCTTTGCCTCCCCTGGCTTCCTGGGGATGGGAAGGCAGAGCCTCTTTCCTTGACTCCTGAGGAAGGTGGCCCGTGGCCAGGTGGCCCTCTGATAATTGGGTAGGTTTGAATTGCCCCTGGTAGACGTGACCGTATGGAGTCTAAAACCAAGCTTAGGCTGCAATTGTGGAGAATCAGCATTGCCCTTGACCTCTGTCCGAGCAAGAGGGAGAGGGCTCCTAAAGCCAGCTCCATTCCTGGGCTGCACACCGGGGGGAGCTGTTGGCCTGTGCACAGTAGCCATTGGCTCACCGAATCCTATCTGGAAATACTGCCGCCTGTCTGGGGACATGACACACCAGATGGAGGGGTCCGGCTTCTGGGACTGCTCCTGCTGAGTGACCGAAGAAAGGATTCTTGCACTGTTTGCACACCCATTTCTCTTTTCCCAACGCAGCTGTTCTCTCTGGGTCTTGGGGTCTTGGGCATCCATGGCGCTAGAGCAGGTGGGCTGGGGGAGACACTCAGAGCCCCGCTGCAGGCCATCGGACAGGTAATAACGACTGTGGATGGCATGGTGAGGGTCCTGGAGCCAGATAGCCTTTTCTCCTGGGGGAGGGGTGGGGATCCTCTGCTCTCTGTTTAGTTCTGGATGCCCATAGCCCTTGGCCAGCTGGTGAGTGCTGTAGGCTCTGGAACCCAACTGCCTGGGTTCAAATGGCCTTACCATTTGCTAGCTGTGTGACAGACCACTTAAGCTCTCTGTGCCTTAGATTTAAATCTGTAGAGTAGGGGCAGTTGTGGTGCTGATTTTGAAGATGAAAAAAAGAATCCATATAAAGAGGCTTAGCAAGTAGGAAATGCTCAATAAATCATTATTATTGTTACCATTAGTATTTTTGCTATTATTATTAACAGAATTGACTGAGAGGGCAAGCTATCTAAACTCTAGGCCTGACAAACCCAGCTTCTCACTGGGCACAACCTGCTTTCCCTCAGCTCTGTGACTTCCTCTTCCAATTTCCCTAGAGTGGCCTTTGCTCTGACTCCAGACAGTGTCCCCCCACCTTTATCAGGATGATGAGGGTCCCCATCCAAGCCCCCCTGCCATGATGGAGCCCCGTCCTGAGTGGTACCGGGCCCCTTGGTCCTTGGGGTGGGCTCCCACGCTAAGGAGGGGGCAGAGGGATCATGGGAAGTCCCAGGCCCTCTCTGGACCAGCTCCAGGAAGTGGTGACACAGCTCGGCCTTGCCTGTGACTTGGCCCACCCCACTGGTTCAGGCCCAGCCTCTTACACACTTCCAAGCCCAGGGTCACCTGAGGGAGGCTATGGCCACAGTAACAAGGGGATGGTTCTGGTGGTTCCAGGAGATAGGGCCAGGCTTGCAGCTCTGAGCACCATGAGGGGCTAGGCTCTGGGCAGGGGTCACTTCTCAGAAATGCCCCACTGGGTATAGGCGGGCAGGGGTGGGGGAGACCTGCTGGGCCTCCCTGCCCTCTCCTGACTCCCAGTAGGGTCCTGGCCTGCTCCAGACTGGCCACTGGGCATTAGGTCTAGCTCTCAGGGGGCTTCCAGACCAGTGGGAAGATGGAATGGGTAGGAGGACAAATGGACAGCAGAGGGGTCACGTACTAGAAGTTTCTGTGTTGTTCAGTTGCTGCTGTAGCAGACGGCATAGTGTGTGTATGTGATGAGGTGGGGTCTGAAAGCCGGGCTGCCAGTTAAAATACAGAATGCTAACTTTGGGAGAAAGATACTAAAGCAGTAAAAAGTTATTCGTTGTGTATCTGAAATTCAAATTTAGCTGGGCATCCTATACTTGTCTATCTCCTCCCCCTTTAAAAAAAAAGATTTTACTTATTTATTTTAGAGAGACAGTGAGAGCTTGCACATGTATGAGCAGGGGCAGGGGGGAGAGGGGGTAGAAGCAGACTCCCTGCTGAGAAGGGAGCTTGAGGGGGGCAGTGGAGAGGGGAGGCCTCAATCCCAGGACCCCAGGATCATGACCTGAGCTCAAGGCAGACGCTTAGCTTACTGAGCCACCTGGGCACCCCTTTTCTAACCCTTTCTTTTGTTGTCTGGCAACTCTTTATTTTTTAAACAACCAAACGAGCCAGCAAGATGCCTCGACAACGCTATTGTCAAGGACCATTGGCATGGGAGTCTGGGGTGTGTACCTTTTACCCTTCAGATGAACCCCATGAGTGCTGACTGGGGACCCCCCTCTGTCCACCAAACAAGCCCCCATATTCAGGATGACTCAGCGCCGGGCTCCTCCCCCTGGGCTCCCTTTTCCAGCCATCTCCGAACGACTGGCGGAACGTGAGCCGACTTCCCAGCAACCACAACAGAGGCTGAAAGGCTGGAAAGATCTCTGGAAAGTAGTAAGGGCAAGTGAATGTCAACTCAGAATGGGGCCCAGCAAAAGTGCCTTTCAAGAACCAAAACAGAAAGAAAAGAAAAAGAAAACCACACTTATTTTTACAATCACCGATAACCAGAAGTGAGGGAGCCACCAAAGACACTTCCCAAGGATGTGTTTCGAGAAGGAAAAGAATTCCAGAAGGTCAGCCCGAGAGGCCAGAAGGGATGGGGAACCTAGAGAATGGTAAATGTAGGTAACACCTACATTTGAAAATCATCTGTATAAAAGAATAATGACTTATTTCTGATGCTGAGGAAAAACAGGTCTGAAATGTCGGACAGCAATAGTATATACGTGTGGGAGAGCAAGACTTACGTGTTCTAAACATTCCTCCCTTGCACTTGGGGAGTGGGTACATATATTGTTGAACATCAGACATTGTTAATTAAATGTGAGTGGTCAAAGTTAAAAGACAACAAGTAAAAAAAAAACCCCTGGAATATATACATTTCATTTCAGTAGAGAGGAAAAGGTAGGACAGGAAAACACATAAAAAGCTTTTTAAAAGGTTAAGGAAGGAGGGGCGCCTGGGTGGCTCAGTGGATTAAGCCTCTGCCTCCAGCTCAGGTCATGATCTCAGGGTCCTGGGATGGAGCCCCGCATCAGGCTCTCTGCTCAGCGGGGAGCCTGCTTCCTCCTCTCTCTCTGCCTGCCTCTCTGCCTACTTGTGATTGATCTCTCTCTCTCTCTCTGTCAAATAAATAAATAAAATCTTTTTTAAAAAAAAGGTTAAGGAAGGAGAAAAAAGAAATAGAACAGGACTAGGGGCGCTTGGCTGGCTTGATAGAGTATGTGACTCTTGATTTCAGGGTTGTGAGTTCAAGCCCGGCATTGGGGGTGGAGCCTACTTAAAAAACAAACAAAGAGGGGTTCCTTGATTGCACAGTCGCTTAAGGGTCTGACTCTCAGTTTCGGCTCAGGTCATGATCTCAGGGGTTGGGAGATCGAGCCCCACGTTGGACTCCAAGCTCAGCAGGGAGACTTCTTGAAGATTTTCTCCCTCTGCCCCTCCCTGCACTTGTTCTCTCTCTCTCAAATAAATAAATAAATAAATAAAATTTTAAACAAACAAATAGCAGTGCTAACAGCAAAGGATAAACAGCTCAGGAGAAAAATGGGCAAAAACCATTCATGAACCAGAATTTCATAAATGATAAAACCACTATGGTCACAAAACATGGCAAGATACTTACACTCTCTGGGGAGCAGGGACCTGGAAACGAGGACCACAGTGAGATGTTCCTTTCTCCCCCATATGATTGGCAAATGTCTGACGTCGGATGCTATTAAATGTTGTCGAGGAGATAAGCCAACATGAGTTCTCTGAACTGCTGGCAGGAGTGCGAATTGGCTCCAGCGGCGTGGAGAGACAGTCTGTCCTTTATTTCTCGGTGAAGATAGAGTCTGGCACACTTGTGTTCTAGTCATCCTGCCCCCAGGATTCTAAGAGGAAGCCTTCGCGCAGGTGCACCTAGAGACCCGTGCGACCTGATCCCTCCCATCAGCCCCCAAAGTAACACCTAGAACCATCCCCATTTTATAGGTGAGACTTCACTTTCTCACCTTCTTGGGATGGTTCTAGGTGTTACTTCTGGGCCTGACAGGAGGGATCGGGGAGAGAAGGCTGTCCCGGCCTACTGCCTGCATGATTAGCAATGCTCGTGGGCTGTTATTTTGTCACGTGTCCACGGACATCCTCGGCAGCTCTCTCCAGGCCATCTCTAACAGGACTTGGGCAGCGGAAGGCCCTCCAGAGTGTGAGTGAACGCCTGGTCTGGCACCAAGCGCACCGCAGGCTCTGAGGACCGTGTCTAAGAACATTTTGATGGGAGCCTCAGCCTAGGAGCCAGGAGGTCAGGGTCCAGGGTGAGAGTAAAAGTGGGCTCCCCAGGGACTGGTCCCTGCCAGTGTGGCCAAGACCTGCTCCTGGGGTGGTCATTCTCATGGTGACCACCAGGGGTCAGGGTTGGCCCGGTCTGACTTTCTGCCTAGTTGCAGCACCCCAGGGTGGCCTGCAGAGGGCACAGGGACCCCCCCCCCACCCGGCCTTCCTGCCGGCAGCAAGGTGGGGGTGTTGCCAAAAAGAATGCATTTGAAGCCCTGACTTCCTTGGCTTTCTATCTCTGTTAAAGAAGAGAATTGGTAAGTCTGTCTATCCATCTGTGGGTCTGTCTACTGTTCTTTCACCCACCCATCCTTTGTCCCTTTGTCCACTCATCTGTTCATTCATCCATTTTCCTTTATCTTCCATTTGTTCATCTACCCGTTTATCTGCCCCTTCATCCAGCCACCCACCCATCCTTCGTCCGTTTATCTGTCTGTCCACCTGTCCATCCTAGTGTCTGCCCATCTGTCTGTCCTGCTTTTATTCATCCATTTGCCCATCCATCCATCCATCCATCCAACCAGCATCTATCTGTCCATCTACCCTCTGTCTATCCCATGTGCACTGAGAGCCCCTGTTGAGCCAGGCCTTGCTCAGTCCTGGGGTACCCCATAAAGAGAGGAGGTGCGGTTCCTGCTCCCACCCCAAGCTCACTGTTTGGTGGGTCAGAAGTTACACCAGGCAGTGATAAAATAGCGAGATGTATGTGAAGAGACTTGGGGGGAGCGAGCAAAAACCTCACATTTCATTATTAATTTTTTCATCAAGTCAGACTCTAAGGCTCCATCCCCTGCATGGGAAGGACACTCCTTTGTCATTTGTGCAGGAAGTCCTTGAATTAAACAAAAATCTTGGAAGCTTATATTGTTCCCGAAGGAAAATAGGGGAAGACATCTGGTTCACCTTCAGCCCCTCATGGCGCTCTCTCCCTGCCTCTCGCCCAGCTTCCTGGCTCTGGGGAAGCTTTGCTGACCTGAGCCTGAGAAGCTGCCTCTCAGAAGCACCCCAGACCTTCCATGCAGCTGTTGCCAGCGGTGGGAGCCTCTGGGTACAGGTAAGTCTTAGCTTCGTTCCCTCATACCAGGGGTCTGAGCTGCAGGAACACCGGCCTCCCCAGAGCCCAGAGTCCAGAGCCTGGAACCGGTGGGCTTGGCTGCTTCCTTAGGCCAGGGTTGCTGGGGGCAGGGTGAGGGGTTTAACCCAGCCAGACAGGGAGGCTTTTTGTGAAAGGGGATTTCTAGCTGGGACCTCAGTGGGAGACAGGGGAAGGGGGAGAAGTGTTTCGAGCAAAGGCTTAAGGCTGAGGGGTGAAAAGGAAAGAGAGAGAGAGAGAGGCAGGTAGGTTTGGCAGGTAAGGTGGTGGTGGGAGGGGCAGGAGGGAAACCAGAGGGAGGAGAGAGGTTGGTCATGCAGCTTGGGCAGTAGGGAGATATTGAAGGTCTTTGACCAGGAGAGTTCTTGATCCAGATGGTGTTTCAAAAGGGTCACTTCAAAAGGGTGGAGACAGGTTGGAAGGACATTCGGGGAGGAGTGGCTGTCTCTGGTTCGTCCTTGGGTGGACCCGAGGTGATGCTGAGCCTCCCCACCCCTAGTCGTGCTAATGTAGGAATGGAGTGAGGGGCGAGTCTCTGAGAGGGGTAGGGGGGTGGACCCCCAGGGTGGAAAGCCTGATGGATTGGGTTTGGGAGTCATCAAAGCTGCTCTCTCAGGGTCCTGGATCCTTGGAGCAGCCAGTCCGTAACCGGGGCGGGGAGCCCGGAAAGGGAGAACTGGTGGCGTGTGGGGGCCGTCTTACTGATCTAGTTATTTGTATTCAAACATTGAAACAATATTGTGAACATAGAGAATACACAGGATATACACACAATTTAACAAAAATTATAAAGCAGGGGTGCCTGGGTAGCTCAGTGGGTTAAGCCTCTGCCTTCAGCTCAGGTCATGATCTCAGGGTCCTGGGATCGAGCCCCACATTGGGCTCTCTGCTCGGCGAGGAGCCTGCTTCTCCCCCCCAACCCCGCCTACCTCTCTGCCTACTTGTGATCTCTCTCTGTCAAATAAATAAATAAAATCTTTAAGAAAACCCCCCCAAAGCCCGATAAAGCATCTCCCCATGTAACCACCCCCCCCCCCCAGAACCTCCTGGCACGGTCCCCTCTCTCTGTGACGCCCCTCCCTGCACCCGAGAGAGAAACATCCTGACATTCAGAAGAATCACTTCCTCACATTGATTGTTACTTTCAGGATCTGCATCTCTAAACAACAGGGCCTGGGTTTCACCTGTTTGGCAAGTCTATGGAAATGAAATCCTACATTCCTTCCATTCAGACATTGTATTTGCAGGCTCTGTGTGTAGGTCGAGGTTGTGCACATTCGTGGCATGGCTGCATGCTATTCCAGTAGGGGGAGCAATGCTATTCCAGTAGGGTGAACATTACAAGCCGGGAGCCTCCTGCTGGGGGATGTCTGGGATGTTTGCTGGTCGGCTTTTGCAAGCAATGCGCGGACATTCTTCCCTGCAGCTGGTGTGCACAGATATACACATTTTCCTCTTCGTATATGTATTGGTTGGATTTCTTTCTTTCTTCTTCTTCTTTTTTAAAAGTGTTTCTTAAGATCTGTTGCCTGTTTTCTACTGGGTTGTTTGTATTTGTAGCAGACGCCTATGGTGCCAGTGTTGCTCTGATTTTGATCGCTCTGTGGTGAACGTGGCTGCCACTGTCCGAGGGCCAGCCTTCCCAGGTTCTACCTTCTCCGGGATTGTGGAAAAGATTGGAATGGTGGGATGATTGTTGTACCCCATCCAGTTTCCTGACCTTCACAGACACAGCTCTGGCGCTCCCCAGAGGTCATGGAGCTCCCATTGCCTTCAGCAACGACCTGATGATGTCCTCATATTGGAGTGTCTGCCCACCCTGTCTCACTCACCCCAACCCTCCCTCCTGCCTCTGGAATCATCTTCTGGATACTCTGTTACACCCAACCCTTGTCTCTGTCTTCTCTTTTTCTTATTGATGTGTAGGAGATATTTATATATTCTGGATACTACTCTGTTGTCAGTTACATTATTGCAAATATATTCTCCCAGTCTCTGATGTGTCTTTTCACTTTTTTTCCCCTGTAGTCTTTTGACTAACTGAAATTCATCAGAGATTTATGGATTATAGTGGATTAAACTTTTACTCTATAGTTCGTGCTCTTTGTGTTTAAGACCTGCTTCCCAGCTTCAAAGTCAGGAAGACATCCTTCTATATTATTGTCCAGCAGGTTTATGACTTGGCACTACCAGGTCTGTAATTCACCTGCAGTTGATTTTCATGACCCGTTACATGTTAGGATCAAATTTCGTGTTTTCCCCTGTATGGGTAACCAACTGTCCTAGCTCTGTTTACTGAAAAGTCAACTCTTTCCACGATACTCTGAAATGTAACGTCTGTCATAAGCCAGGCAGCCACATATGTGCGGGACTGTGAGGGTGTGCTCTAGTCTGTTTCTTCTTGTCCCATTATGTTTTAGAATTTTATCTAAAATTTGCACATTTCTGGTTGGATTTATTTCTAGATACTTGATGTATTTTGAACTACTGTAAATGGAGGTTGTATTAGCTACCTATTGACATGTAACAAATCACCCCAAAATGCAGTGGCTAAAACAAGAAACATTTATTCACTCCAGTTTCTGTGGGTCAGGCACCTAGTTGGATGGCTCTGGCTTAAGGTGTTTTATGACATTGTGGTTAAGTTGACGGTTAGGTTGGTCCGGTCTGAAGGCTTGACTTGTGCAGTAGACCCACAGGGTTGCCTCTCCCCAGGATGGGTGATCTGAGAACACCCAAAATAGAATCTATAGTCTTTTAATAACTAGATATCAGAAGTGACATCTCGTGACTTCTGCCATATTCTATTCATTAGAAGTGAGTTACCAAATACAGCCCATAGAAATGGAAGGGACAGCATAAGGGCTTGACTTCCAGGAAGTCAGGCTCATTTAGGGCCATCCGACAGTGAGTAACTCTTATTACAGTGATCTTCAACAATTTTGATTTTCTGGGTACCTGGCTGGCCCAGTTGATGGAGTGTGCATGATCTCAGGGTCATCATAAGTTTGAGCCCCAAGTTGGGTGCAAAGATTAACTTAAAAATTAAATCTTAAAAATAAAATAAAATAAAAAATTTTCTTTCTTTCTTTCTTTTTTTTTTTTTAGATTTTATGTATTTATTTTTAGAGAGAGAGAAAGAGGGAGAGCAAGCAGAAGGAGGGGCAGAGGGAGAGAGAGAATCTTAAGTAGGCTCGACACTCAGCCTAGAGCCCTAAGCAGGGCTCGATCTCATGACCCTGAGATCATGACCTAAGCCAAAATCAAGACTTGGACGCATAAGAGCCACCCAGGAGGCCCCCAAATTTTGATCTTTCTTTCTTTCAAAAGATTTTATTTATTTATTTGACAGAGAGAGAGATACATTGAGAGAGGGAACACAAGCAGGAGGTGTGAAGAGGGCTAAGTAGATTTCTGCTGAGCAGGGAACCTGATGCGGGGCTTCATCCCAGGACCCTGGGATCATGACCTGAGCCCAAGGCAGACGCTTAATGACTAAGCCACCCGGGTGCCCCCACATTTTGATTTTCTAATTGTGGCTGCTATATGGTGTTGCCTAATGATGTTTTCATACTATTTTCTGTATCCAGAAATCTTACTAAACATTCTTATCAATTCTAATAGCTTATCTGTAGATTTTTAAATAAATCATTTTATAAATGAAGTCTATTTTTTTCTTTCTAATCTTCGTATGTTTAATTTTTTTTTATTGTACACGTTAGTTCTTTTTTTTTTTTTTTTAAGATTTATTTATTTATTTATTTATTTGACACAGAGAGATTACAAGTAGGCAGAGAGGCAGGCAGAGAGAGAGAGAGAGAGAGAGAGAGAGAGAGAGAAGCAGGCTGCCTGCCAAGCAGGAGCCCGATACGGGACTCGATCCCAGGACCCTGAGATCATGACCTGAGCTGAAGGCAGCGGCTTAACCCACTGAGCCACCCAGGTGCCCCTGTACACGTTAGTTCTTAAAGAACAATATCAGAGAGCTATAGTGACAGTGGTCTTCCTTATTTAGCTACCAAAGGGATATTTTTACAGTTTCACCTTAAAGTGTAACATTTGCTGTTAAAGCTTTATCAGATTTAGTGAGTTCATTTCTATTTTTCATTTGCTAAAGTGTTTTTTATTAAATCATTAATGAGTATTGAATGTTGTCAAGCATCTCTTTTGCATATATTGCTATGATCATTAGTATTTTTGCCTTTGGTCTATTAATGTGAAATGTTTTTTTTTTTTTTTTCTAATGGTGAATCTACCTTGCATTGGTTAAATCCAACTTGATCATTATATTACCCTTTTTTTTTTTTTTAAGATTTTTTTTTAAATTTATTTATCAGAGAGAGAGAGGGGGAGAGAGCGAGCACAGGCAGACAGAATGGCAGGCAGAGGCAGAGGGAGAAGCAGGCTCCCTGCCGAGCAAGGATCCCGATGTGGGACTCGATCCCAGGACGCTGGGATCATGACCTGAGCCGAAGGCAGCTGCTTAACCAACTGAGCCACCCAGGCGTCCCATTATATTACCCTTTTATATGTTACTGGATTTAGGTTTTTTTTTTTTTTTTTTGAGAGAGAGAGTACTTGCGTGCAAGCGGGATGTTGGGGAGGGGCAGAGGGTGAGGCAGAGAGAGAGAATCTTCAGCAGGCTCCACGCTTAACCCTGGGCTGGAGGTTTGATCTCACGACCCTGAGATTATGACCTGAGCGGAAATCAAGAGTCCGATGCTTAACTGGCTGGGCTACCCAGGTGCTCCTATATCTAGTTTGTTAATATTTTATTTAGGATTTTTGCATCTACATTCTTGAGAGAGAATAGCCTATAATATTCTTTCTCAGGCTGCCTGGTGAGGTTTTGGTGTTAAGACGATGCTAGCCTCAGGGTGCTTGGGTGACTCAGTCATTAAGCATCTGCCTTCCGCTCAGGCCATGACCACAGGGTCCAGGGATTGAGCCCCTCATTGGGGTGTCTCTGCTCAGTGGGGAGCCTGCTTCTCCCTCTCCAACTCTCCCTGCTTATGTTCCCTCTCTCACTGTGTCTCTGTCAAATAAATGGGTAGAATCTTTAGGAAAAAAAAAAAAAGATGATGCTAGCCTCATAAAAAGAGTTTGAGCCAACGTGAAATAATTTTTTCTTTCTGGAATGTTGTCAGTGAAGCTTTCTGGTCATGAGTTTACCCTGTGGGAGAATTATTTTTTTAACCATAGATACAAGTTATACAATGTATAGGATCGTTCAAGATTTCTGTATATATTTCAGTCTGTTTAGGTAAGCAACGTTTTTCTAGGACTTTTATGTATTGATGTCCTCCTTAATTACATTGGGTTCAGGGATACATTACCTGAATGATGTAAAATCTTGGAAATTCACTGAGATTTGCTTTATGGCCTAGAATATGAGCCATGATTGTACACATTCTCGATGTGCTTGAAATGGGTATTTTTTTTTTAAAGATTTTATTTATTTATTTGACAGACAGAGATCACAAGTAGGCAGAGAGGCAGGCAGAGAGAGAGGAGGAAGCAGGCTCCCTGCTGAGCAGAGAGCCCCACGTGGGGCTCGATCCCAGGACCCTGAGATCATGACCCGAGCCGAAGGCAGAGGTTTAAGCCACTGAGCCACCCAGGCACCCCTGAAATGGGTATTTTTGTAATTGCTGTGTGCAGTGTTCTATTTCTGCTCATTAAATCTGCTGTATTAACAGAGTTATTTAAATCTGCAGAATCTTCATCTCCTTTCCCTATCAAATTGAAAAATGGGCCTGCTCATTCCCATATGACCGATGGATGGGCCCTGGGTGTTTAGCAGATAGATGCTATGAAATCCCTCTTCCTCTGCCTGTCCTCAGGGAGGTGGGGAAGTGAAGCCTGACTCCCCAGCTCCTGGGGCATCAATCAGTCACCCCTCCCATGTCCACCTGTCCCGCAGACAGCTGCCCGGAGGACCTCCTGCCTCCTTTTCCATGCAGAGTTCATGAAATGGGGGCAATAGGGTAGGAGGGTTAGGAACTCAGACTCTGAAGCCCGGGTGGTCAGTGGAGATTCCGGGCCCCATGTAGGAGCTATGCAACCTCAGGCAAGTCACCCAACCTTTCTATGCCTTTGTTTCCAGATCTGCAGTATGGGGATGACCGTGATGGTAACTAGCTCATGGAGGTCACAGGAGAGTAGACAAGTGACTCGAGGACCCACAAGGGCTGGGCATGTGCAGTGGGATGATGGTTGAAGCTGCCTTCTTGGAATCCACAGGGTTGAGAACTCACAGCCTCAAACCCAACTGCTGTCACACCCGCAGTCTTTGAGAAGGTGTTACCCAAGGTCTGGCTTGTAAACAGCTTCCCACGAGGGAGGGGCACTGGCTGACACCCCGGGTGAGAAGGTGCTGCAGCCCGCTGGCTGGATAGGCAGGCCTCCCTCTCTGGGTCTCCCACACCTGCTCCGTCTAGACGCCCCCTGAGACGAGGCAGGACACCTGGGTTCCAGCCTTGCGCTCCGTGCCTCCCATCGGTCCCTGCCCACCTCCGGGCCTCAGGCCACCATGAAAGAAATGGGAGGGGGGACCTTGTGGATAAAGGCTGCCCATCAGGCACACGGGGCTGTCCCTCCTAGCACGTGGCCCCGATTTCTACCTGCCCCCACTGCAGGGGAAGGCAGTGCAGACCCTGAGCACCGGGACCACCACCCAATCACCCTACTATCTGACCTCTCCTAGCGCCGGAGTGCCTCACCAGTGCGCAGAGAGCAGCTCCCACGGGGCAGGGCTGGAAGGATCACCAGGGCTGGCACTGCAACCGTCTTCCGTAATGCAGACCGTAATTCCCAGCCCACTCACACCCCCCACCTCTCCTGCCAGGCTGCAGGGGCTAGAGTCAGCTCTCAGGCCTTTGCAGGCCCCTGGGCCTCCACTGCAGAGGGAGCCAGAACTCAGAACCTGTCTGAGGTTCCAGAACAGATGCTGGAGTTTCCCTCCTGGAGCTGGGTGGCGGTGGGGGGAGGTTAGGGGGTGGGAGGGACTGGGGGATGGGGGGAGGGGAGGGGGGCACACCCATATCCTGCTGGGGCTCCAGGCCAGCCCTCAAATTAGTTATCATTTAGTTAGGCCACCAGTCTGCAGGCAGCTAATTGGTCCCATTAGCAAAACAGGAAGACCTTAATGAGCAATTAATTAATAAAACTGATGACTTCCAGAGCCACTTCTTTCAACAGGGACTGATTTTATTAACCACTTAGTCACTTGGACAAAGGCTGATATCTGTGGATTTGCATCCTCCAAGATCCTGGGAGGAAATCGAAGGTAACTGGCTATCATTTATAGAGTCAGTGCTGTGCGGAGGGGTGTGGGCTGCGGACCCCAGGTCATCCTGCCCTCCCAGTGAGGGACTATTACTATACTCATCTTGCCCATGAGGAAATTGAGGCTCAGCAAGGGCTCTTCTCTTCCACTCAGTACCAATGGATCTCGGTGGGTCTGACTCCCAAGGTACTTTCCCCTTGAGGCATTTTCCTCAAATACCAATTTCCTTTCATGCAAGGAAGGCTCCAGAACCTGTGAGCTAAAGGGTTGTTGTCTGACTCCCTCACAGCCTGGCAGAAAAGACTCATTTGGATTCAGGTCTGTTCTTGAAGCAATTCCATTGCTTTAGAGATGAAGGGAGCTCTCAGACCCTCAGGCACACTGGAGCTGGCATTTCCCCTCCAGCCTCACTCCTGCCTTCAAGCCGCCAACCTAGTCTTCAAGTTCCAGATTTTTCTTCTGCTGCTCACTACCTCTTTCTTGTCTGTGGTTCTCCCCATGAGGCAACGTTAATGTAGTTTTAGAAGACAAAAGGAGATTAATTTTTAATTTTTAATGTAGTTTCATGCCTGGCCTTTATTTTATTTTTTAAAGGTTTTCTTTTCTTTTCTTTTTAAAGATTTTATTTATTTGACAGAGAGATCACAAGTAGGCAGAGAGGAAGGCAGAGAGAAGAGGGGGAAGCAGACTCCCCGCTGAGCAGAGAGCCCGATGCGGGTGGGGCTCGATCCCAGGACCCTGAAATCATGACCTGAGCTGAAGGCAGAGGCTTAACCCACTGAGCCATCCAGGTGCCCCAAGGTTTTATTTTCAAACCTCTGTGCCCAACATGGGGCTCTAACTTACGACTCCGAGATTAAGAGTTGCCTGTTTTACTGACTGAGCTAGCCAGGCATCCCTAGCTTCGTGCATAGACCAATTATGGCATGTGACTCTGGTCATTTAACACAGGCATATTGTGTCTTCTTTTTAAAATCTACCATTCTGAATTACATTAAAAAATCTATAGATCTAGGGGTGCCTGGGTGGCTCAGTGGGTTAAAGCCTCTGCTTTCAGCTCAGGTTATGATCTCAGGGTCCTCGGATCGAGCCCCGCATCGGGCTCTCTGCTCAGCGGGGAGCCTGCTTCCCCCTCTTCTCTCTGCCTGCCTCTCTGCCTACTTGTGATCTTTGTCTGTTGAATAAATAAATAAAATCTTTTTAAAAAATCTATAGATCTGAAAGAAAGTATTAGGTAAATATTTGTCAGATTTGAGTTCTAGATTTGGAAAACAAAACAAAACAAAACAAAACAGTGAAACAGTGAGAACGAACTTGCTTGCCTGAAGTTGGGAGACCGGATCTGGGTTACCCGCTCTCTTCTTAACTAGACAGGTCCAGGGAGGGGTTTGTCAGCCCCAAGAGAGAAGTCCTTTCCCAAGAGGGGAAGTTGGTCTTCCTCCTGAGCTGACGGGCTCATGCTGCAGTGGGCTGTTGATTTCTCTGCAAATGTTATCAATGTGCTACATACACGCAGTTTAAAAAGAATCATGGTTCCCTGGGGTGAGAAGGGAGGGCAGGTTGACTGGAAAGGGGGCACGGAGGAACTTTCTGGAAAGATGAAGTTGCCTTGTATCTTGACTGGGGGTGTTACATGAGTGTCCACATTTGTTATCCATCTGTACACTTTGAAATGTGCGAATTATAATAAAGCTGTTTTGAAAGCAAAATCAAAACCAAAGCCACAAATATTCATATATGTCAGGAACCACTCATATTTGTTGCCATGTCTGAGTTCTGAGACCTGTACTTTGCTGCACTATTGTATATGCTAGTTTCCGCTTAGCTATCATTTTCAGCTGTTCCTAAAGCCGACATTTTTCGAGTTCTGCCTTGTGCCAGTCACAGCAAGGGTGCTTAAAATGTCAGAGAGTTACATTTGGCAAAGGGATCTCACAAGTCAGCCAGGAACTGATAGATTAATTAGTAAATGGTGTTGGGACTACTGGCCTTCCATTTAGAAGGAAATAAAATTAGATCCCTACCTCATATCATATACACATACATGCATAGTCCTCATGGATTAAAGATGGACGGATTAAGTGCTAAACAAAAACTGTAAGAGGGTGAATGGAATAGAGGAGATTTTATTTTTTATAAATTCTAACCAGAAAAGCCCAAGACATGAAAGCCAGAGATCATAAAAGAGTGTTACATTTGACTATATAATAATGGTATGCTTTCTATGACCAAAGACACCAAGAATTTAGCTAAAAGACAAGCAGTAGACCTCCAGAAAATATTGTCTCCTATGTATTAAAGAATTAGGATTTTAATATGCAAAGTGGTTCTATAAGTCAGTAAGAAAGTGACAAAAAACCCAATTAAAAATGTTCATATAGTGGTGCCTGGGTGCCTCAGTAGGTTAAAGCCTCTGCCTTCGGCTCGGGTCATGATCCCAGGGTCCTGGGAATGAGCCCCGCATCAGGCTCTCTGCTCAGTGGGGAGCCTGCTTCCCTCTCTCTCTCTGCCTGCCTCTCTGCCTACTTATGATCTCTGTCAAATAAATAAATAAAATCTTTAAAAAAATGTTCATATAAAGGATATGAACATTTGTTTCACACAAGAAGAGATACGAATGGGTAATGGAGTTATGAAAATGTTTCCTTTATAATTACAGATAGGAATGTTAAAACAGTAATATCACCCCTCTCTAGATTAGCAAAAGTTAAAAAAGAACATTGATACAGGTAGGGGAAAACAGACACTTTCTTCCAGTGTTGTTGGGAACCTAAATTGGTGCTACTTTTTTTTTTTTTTAAGGTTTTTTAAAAAAAGAGTTTTATTTATTAGAGAGAGAGAGAGAGAGAATGAGAGTGAAGAAGTGAGCATGAGAGATAGGGCTGGAGGGAGAGGGACCCTGGGATCATGACCTGAGCCGAAGGCAGACGCTTAACCAACTGAGCCATCCAGGTGCCCCTTAAGGTTCTACTTGAAAGCGTAAGCACTACAGTTCAGCAGGATCTGTAAAAGTTTAAGCTGCGTGAACTATGCAATGCAACCTAGAAATCTCTCTCTTGGAAATCTATCTGTCAACAATAGCCACCTGCGTGGCCCAAAATATGTGTTAATTCATGCAAAGTGTATTTTACTAAAAACTGGCAACTGCCTACATTTCCTTCAGAAGGGGGTTACGGAAAGGGAATGTTCTATTCGGTGCGACAGGATTCTTGCAGCAATTCGAAAGAATGAAATAGAACTCTACGTCCTGATCTGGAAGAACCATATCCATTATATCTTGGCAAGAGAAAAGAAAGCAAGTGGCCCACACGGTGTAGAGCATAATAATCGTGGTTTTTTTTTTTTTTTTTTTTTTTAAGATTTTTATTTATTTGACAGCCGGAGATCACAAGTAGGCAGAGAGGCAAGCAGAGAGAGAGATTGGAGGAAGCAGGCTCCCCGCTGAGCAGAGAGCCCGATGCGGGGCTCGATCCCAGAATCCTGGGATCATGACCTGAGTCAAAGGCAGAGGCTTTAACCCACTGAGCCACCCAGGCACCCCAATAATCGTGTTTTTGTGAAACAGTGGCATATAGGAGTTGCAGGTATATGAAGTGATAATGGCTCAGAAAATGGAGTGCTGACTGTACATGCCAGTAGCATGAGATTATTGTTATTACTATCCTGTAGAAGAGGCACAGAGGGGTTAAGTCACTCGTCCAAGGCGGCACAGCTAGTCCGTGGCAGAGTGGGGATTTGAACCCCAGCAGCCTGACTCTGCAACTGGGACACTTGATTTTATTTTGGCCTTAAAAACCCAAAATACTTCTGTTAACAATGCTGACCTCTCCGAGCAACACTGGACAGGCTGAGTCACTTCTAATAAATACTTATAATGAATAAACATTAAAAAACATGAACTGGTTAAAAAAAAAAAAAGCCTTATCAAAAGGCCCAGTTTCCTGTCAACGCCCTCCTCAGAGGCAACCACTCTAACAGTTTTAGTTCATGTGGTGGTGGCCTCAGGGCAATAAATAACATGCTTATACAGCCCTTGCTTGATTTATTAACCGTGGATATTATCTACTGACTTCTGCAAGCATTGGAAAAAAGTAAAATTAACTTACTTTTTTTTTCTTTCTCTTCCTGTTATGAGGCTGTGTGCTGCTCTGAGTCTGGGCTGGACCCCGAGGTGGGCACCTCATCCCACTGTGGCTAAATCCAGGCCTGTTGAGGCTCAGGATCGAAAAAGGACTTACTCGCCCAAGGCCACTTCAAGTTGGCGAGGGAGGGCTATCGGACTCCCCGTCTGTGCGCATCTCCAGGGCCTGGCTCTCTCTGTGACGCCCTGTGGCCCGCCCCACGGGTGACTGTGGCACAGGCCTGGTCTTTTCACCTGGCGGAGGCTCAGCATGGCCAGAATGGGGTGGCCCTGGCCGAGTGCCCGTAGGAGGCCTCCCCGAGGGGTCCCGCCACTCAGAAGTGGGAGCAGGTGTGTTTACGGAGCAACAGGTGCGGCCTGTTGGTGTTGGGTGAGCCGAGGGTTTCATTCTCTAACACTTGAGAGGCCTAGACTTTGACCCACTGGGGCCTCTGCTTTCTAGATCACTGCCCCCCCCCCACCACCAAACCAGTGACTGAGGCACTTGGAGGGTGGGGCTCTTCATACCCGAGACCCTCAGAAAGCGACACCACCCTCCTGTTCTTGACACTGAAGGCACCTGGCTGGAGAGGCTTGAAAAAAATGACCAATACTGGGCGCCATCCCAAGCCAATGAAATTGGAAGCTATGGCAGGTGGCCTTAGGTTTGGAATGGAGAGGAGCCCAGAGAGGGCAGTGATTTGCTGGAGGTAGTACAGTAACCACAGGCTGAGTACATAGGAGTCCAGGTAAAGACCTCTTTAGCCTGGAGAGGAGCAGGCTGAGTGGGGCCGGTGAGGAAATTTAGGGCTGGGGCAGCTTCCTGGCTATGGGGACAGAGAGGGAGGGGGCCCCCAGCTGAAGGGAGGGCAGCTGAGAGCTGAGAGAGGCAGAGTCTGTGTGCTGTGGCCATCGCCTTCCTAGCAGGGAGGGTATGACAAAGACGGGAGGGGGAGGCAGGCAAGCCTTGAAGGGGGTCACGTGGACCATGCTCCGTGTTCTGGCTGAGCCAGGCCACAGGTCCCTTGGTCCTCAGCAGAGCTTCGAGCATGGGTGGGGGTAGAGGGTGGGGGGCAGGGGCGGGGCCCCTTCCAGGGATGCAGGCACAGGTGGGCTCCTGCAGGGCAGGGGTGAAGAGTCAGGGGCATGGCTGTAGGGGGAGCACATGGCACCCCCAGACCCTGCCTTCTGATTCCCAGCAGATGGGGGCGTCACGTGAGCAAACCCAGCAGTCATGGAAGCAGGAGCCCAGGGACCAGGCAGATGGCAAGTGGGGAGTGGGGCTGCGCTGCCACAAAGGAGCCTCTCAGACCCCGGGGAGGGGCTGGCTGGTCTTCAAGCTCCCTGGGCTTACCCTCTACCGGTCAGGTCCTCATGCCTCACCGGGAGATCCTTGAGGTCCTCGGGGAGTTGTGCAGATTCTGGCATCAGGCCTGGGCTGCTGGGGAGAGGGACCAAGGGTGTGGGAGGAGCTCCGGACACACAATTTTGACTCCCACCCAGGGCCAGTCTACCCTGGAACAGGTGGGCCAAGGCATCCACCTGGGCCCCTGAGGTCCCAAACTCTCCCTGGTTCCAGGGGGCTTGGCCTGAGCTAGAACATCATGGAGCTCCTTGCTGGAGACCCTGCTGGGTGCTGGGCTCTGTGCTTTGCACACGCCTTTGTTCCTGCCAGGCCTGTGCTCTGACTGTCCCCTTGAGAGACGAGGACACTGAGGCTCCTACCATGGGGGTAGGAGCTCAGATAAGTGGAAAAGCCCATTTGGGAGGGCGTGGCTGCCCCTTCTGTGTCATAGGACAGACTCCCTCCACTGATCCCCCACCCCAGGGCCATGACCGCCCCAAATTGGAAGAGAATCTGCGCTGGCTGGGGAAGACGACCTGTGTCGTGCCCGTGCTGGGCTGCCCCGCCGGCACGGACACCCTCTCTGACTCGGGAGCTGTGCTCGCGTGCCTCCTGTTCCCTCCAGTGAGCTGCCTTTTCAGGCTTCAGGGCTCACGTGGGTTGGATAACTTCAATGAGGCGCCAGTGCCTTCCGTCAGCTGTTCTCAACACACCTCCAGGAGAGGCAATGCTCTGGGGCCCGCCACAGCGTCTGGGGAGCAGTTCTCCATCGTGCCTTCCGCCACATTTGGTTTTGGGCTCTATTTATATACATTCGTATACACAGATACCAAGGCTTTTAGTTTTGTTTCGCTTTTATTGTGCAAACTACGTTAGAGCAGCAGTAATGGAATCAAAACTCTGAAATGGAAAGAATCACCCCCAATCCCAGCAGTGGGCTTTGCTTCCCTAGCACCATTGCTTACGTGCCTGCTACGTGTCAGATGCTTTGCTGTCCGCGGTGCTCTAACCGAAGCTGCATGACCACCCCTGTAGGTGGGAACAGGCTACAGATGGGGAAACTGAGGCACGGAGCTGTTAGGTCATCTCCCCACGGTCATACTGCTAGTGTGGGACAGAGGGAAGATCTGAGCCAGCTCCGGGGTCCTGCACTTACCCAACCCCTCCAAGTGGCTTCTCCTTTCCCCACATCCTTGCTGCCTTCAGGCTTGACCTAGAAACACATCAGCAACAGCCTCGTCCTCTCTATACAGAGCATTTTTGAGGTGACCCGAGACTGGCCCTGTCTCAGGGCAAACTCCCAAGACAGGGCATGACATCACCTTCGCTTTCTGATTATTTTCACCGAGTTTAGCATTAAAAACACTTCTATTTTGATGGTGGCCATGGGACCACGAGGTGAGAGCGACCAACTGTCCTGGGTTTCCTGGAAGGCAGAGCTCTTAGTGCTAAAGCAACAGTGATCTATTTGGTGCCCCAGGCAGATGGAGACAGTTGGTCACCCTACGGGGACAGCGCTGGCTGGCTGTGCATTCCGAGCCATTTCCTGGTACTAGGCACTTGCACGGTTTCCTCTCTGGGCTGGTCGGGTGGGACAGCCCTGTGACCCCAGCTTGTCATCTGCTTTCTTTCCTCAGGAGCCCCTCTCCTGTGGAAGGAGACCAGGCTTTGGGGATGGAGACTATAGGAGCTAACCCAACTCTCCTGACCTGTCCCTCCTCTGAGCTTGCAGGGACGTCAGCCAGGAATTCAGGGCAGGGTGGAGGGCTGTGGCCAGGACCTCTGATGTGCTGGAGCCTGCTTATGTTGGCTCACAGGAGTTGATCGTTAAACACAGCCTCTACTAAGAATGAGATCACACGATACTATTGTAATCGCTTTGGGCAGTGGCGGGTGGGGTCTACGATTGGTGCAGACACCTGAGTAAGATGCAGATCTATTGAATCAACATGTTGTATCCCTGAAACCCATGTAACATCGTATGTTATTGACACATAGGGCGAATGCCACCTGAAGATGAAGACTTTGGAAATCAAGGAGATGCTTCTAGAAGCCAAAAAATGCCAGACTGCCAACACTAGAACGAGGGGAGAGTGTGCAACAGATTTCCCCTCACGGCCCCCAGAGGGAAGCAATCCTACAGAGACCTCACTCTTGGATTTCCAGCCTCCAGAACCCTGGGACAATACAGTTCCGTTGTTGACGCCACCCGGTCTGTAGTCCCGTGTTCTGGTGGCCCCGGTGCACGGATCATCTGTGCTCCCACAGTTTCCAACGCCTCTGGTATTCACATGGCAGAAACACCGCAGCACGGTGAGCCATCGCACTACCTGCCCCAAGTCTGTGGTCGATGCTTGCGTCCCGAAGCTGACCGCGTAGTGTGTTACACCATGGAGACTGGCAGATGCTTCCCATGAGGCCTAGAGCTACTGTTTTTTGGTTGTCCAGAGAGATGTCAGGCAGGGGCGGAGAGAAGGGTCACGAGGTACCCTCGTGGCAGCATGTTGTGCCTGTGGTCACTGTATTGTAAACAGCACCAAAGACCAAACGTGGTTATCCCCTCCAGCAGTGCAATCAAAAGTCGGGATTTGAGTCATCCAGGATTCCAGGGCTTGAAGGCTATTGTCCAGTTCTGTAGAAAATCACTCATGTCCTTGATGAGTAAGGGAGGTTATCACATGTCTTTGTCATTTCACTTTTGTCGGACTCGGCAGCGTCAAGGGAAAGATTGGTGTTCGTGCCTGAACAATACTTGACACCAGGACGGTGGAAGACCTGCTCTGGATCCAAGGCTGCCGAGGGCTGATGGGTAGATGGACAGACAGACTGCCTGGCGGATGGACGGTTGCTTGCCTTCCAGCTCTGTGGGTGGACCAGAGTCCTGAATGGGATGGGGGCCTCCCTACGCTCTGCCCCAGGGTACTTCTGCAGGGTTGGTGCCCTGTACCTTTCTCTCTGTGTTAGCAGCAGAATTCCTGACCAGGCCTGGCCTGGGGTGCAGGAGAGGGAGCTTGACCCAGCCTTGACCGATACCCTTGACCTAATCAGGGCAGAGTCTAGTCCTTCAGCTGTTCTCCTCGAAATGTATATTGATCCCTTCATCCCCGTGTTGATTTTCATTTTATTTTTTTAAAGATTTATTTATTTGACAGAGAGAGATAGACACAGCGAGAGAGGAACACAAGCAGGGGGAGTGGGAGAGGGAGAAGGAGGCCTCCCACTGAGCAGGGAGCCCGATGCCGGGCTTGATCCCAGGATCCTGGGATCATGACCTGAGCTGAAGGCAGATGCTCAATGACTGAGCCACCTAGGCGCCCCCCATCCCCCTGTTTAAATCCACACATGGCATCCCACTGCCCGGGGCTGGGGATTGGACCACCATCCCTGCACTGGTCTATGTCCTCATCACCCTTGTCTCCCTGCTTCAGCCACACTCACTGGCTGCCTGTCTCCCCAACACTCTGAGCTCATTGCCCTCTCCATACTTTTGCCTATGCTGTTCCTTGTGTCCCAGGCCCACTCTTTCCAAGGCTGGCTCCTCTTTATCTGTCAGGACCCTGTTACGGATGTCACCCCCTCCAAGAAGCCTTCTTGGATTACCTGGATAAAGCAGATTCCCTGTTGCATACCATCTTTTCCCTTTGTTTTTTGTTTTTTTTTTTTTTGGTTTGCTTTCTTCATTGTCCTTACATTATATGTCATTATTTGTCTTCATACCTACTGAATTACTTAATTACTTCATTGATTTTTTTTTTTTTTACCCCTCATTCCATCAAACTATAAGCTCCATGAAGGCAGGGGTGGTGTCTATCTCCTGTTCACAAAAACCAGTGTGAGACCTGACACTTAGTGAGCCCTTAGAAAATGTCTGTTGAATGAATGGATCCAATACATGTATTGAGGAGCTGCACAACACAGGGCTAGATCACAGTCCAGCAGAGGTGTGGGTTCAAATCCTGACTCTGACACTAATTGGCAATGTGCTCTAGGATGCGTCACTAAATCTCATTGGGCCTCAGTCTCTCTTCTGTAATAAATAGGATTGTTACAGGGATTAAATAAGTCAACCCATTCAGTTTTTAGGAAAGGGCCTGGCACACACACCAAGAAAGTTGGATGTTAGTGTTCTTGTAGGTAAAATGCAGGGCTTTTAAGGTTCAGAGGTTCAGAGGCTGACTTCCTATAGTAACAATGGGATAACTCCAAGAGGGCTTCCTGGAGGAGAAGACATTTGAAATGGACCATGGCGGGGTTGGGGGGTGAAATTTCTCTAGGCGGAGATGGGGGTGGGGAGGTCAGGAGAGATGAAGGACCCCTGGTACCGGGAAGAGACCCATGGGCAAGCCCGCCCTGCCCTGGGGTTAGAAGCTCCTGAAGCTTCTCACAGAGTCAGGCCCAGCATGAGCTGTGCTCTTCTCAGCCCGCAACCTCCCTGCCCACATGGCCTTGACATTTCATTTATACCCATTTCCTGTGTTTGGTTTGTATACTGTGAGTGCTGACTCTGAGGAGACATGCGGAGGCCTGGCGGAAAATGCCCCAGGAGGAGATGACTCAGTTGCCCCAATACCAACCCCAAGTAGACCCGAGTCGATTTGACACGGGGCAGATCCGGAGAAGCCCCACAGGGCTGCGCCAGGACAGGTCCTACATGTCCCAGAAGCTCAGGATGTAGCCTGATGCCATCGACTCCCATGGGCTTGCATGAATTGCTCTGACTCTCTGGGTTGCCCTCAGTCTCCTCACCTGTCAAATGGGGGCAGACACACTCCTCAGAGTTGCTGGGATGGTGAAATGGTGGGCAGAGAGCATTTCAGAGTGGTTTCTGCCCTGGTTCCTCATGTCATTCATTTGAAAACACTGTAGGAGGGGTCCTTTTATTATCCCCATTTCACAGACGGGGAATGTCGAGGTTCAGAGAAGGGCTCTGGCCTGCTCTGCACCACGCAGCCAGGGAGCGACCCAAGACTGACCTCCAGATAGGGTGCAAGTGAACAGATAATATAGGCTGAAGCAGGGAGAGCATCCACCAGATGTAGCCAAGAGAGGATGAACTCATCAGGGGAAACGGGAACACCGTTGGCTGTCTTTCCACTTCTTTTCTGAAGAGGGGGAGCCCATCTTAGCACGGTGAGGAGTGTTTTCCAAACATAAGACCCTGGCCCCTGGTAGTTACTCTGTAGATATCAGGTTAATGAACAAAAACACGAAGTAGTACAAAATGGCTCTTGTGAATTAACCTGTGAGTGGAAAATGATTTTAAAGACCAATTAAGGGGCGCCTGGGTGGCTCAGAGGATTAAGCCTCTGCCTTCGGCTCAGGTCATGATCTCAGGGTCTTGGGATCGAGCCCCACATTGGGCTCTCTGCTCAGCGGGGAGCCTGCTTCCTCCTCTCTCTCTGCCTGCCTCTCTGCCTACTTGTGATCTCTGTCTGTCAAATAAATAAATAAAATCTTAAAAAAAAAAAGACCAATTAGTCTTCCCCATGGATGTGGCAGGTATTTTCTCTATGACACCCCTGCTGAGCTTCTCCTTAGTTCCCCCCAGAGATGGGGAGCTCATTTCTTGCCTTTGTGGGCGGCATTCATTCTGAGAGGGAGTGTGGAGCCTGAGCCTATGGTCCCACAAGAGTGTCAGAGGTCAGAGCTGGGAGCCTTTTGTGCCCACCCCCCCACACTTCCCTCCTGTCCAGATAAAGGAGTCTGCATTTCCTGAGAATTCCCACTGAGCGGGTCTGGGGGAGAGCAAAGGGAGGCTGGGCTGAGGCCAGGACAGAGAAAAGGTCCCAGTCCTGGATCAGACCTCCTGGGTATGACTCAGATGTGTTACGTAACACTCCTAATCCCCCATCTCCCACCTTTACCTGTAAAACCTGCATTAATAAGGGTCTCCTTCTCATAGGGTAAAGCGAGGGGTCCTGGATGGTGGGGGAGGGGGGCTCCTGGACACCAAGCCCCCAGCCCCGCAAATGCTCCACAGTTAGCTTCTCTGGCAGGGCCAGTTGCTGACCCCATTCCTTTCCCTCTAGAAGGCAAGCAGGGCAAAGGCAGATGTCCTCATTTAAGAGCCGACCTAAGGCACAGTGAATTTAAGCCCAGAGCACCGGGGAATGAGGGTGGAGCCAAGGCCTCCCCTCCATGTCTGGGTAGAGCTCCCGGATTCTTTCACTGTCAAGGCCCCTGAGGGCAGAGTGGGGTGAGGAGGATGAGCCTGGGCGTGGGGAGCCCAGCAGTCACAAACTGGGACTCCCCTGGTGTTCTTATCAGGGTGCGCAGCATCTCTGGTCACGGGCAGGCAGGCGCAGCTCTCAAGGCCTGGGGAAACCCTGGGGCTTTAAGAGTCAGACTGTCTTCCTGCAGGCCTGCTTGTCTCTCTGGGGTCACCTGTGCTCAGCCCATGGGGGCAGAGGGGGCCCAGGGCTTTCGGCTGAGCGGAGCGGGCATGCATGCCCGTGGGCGGAGCAGGGGCGGTCTTGCACTTGGCAATTTGCCCCCCCCGGGGGGGGGAGGGGAGGGGAGCAGCGGTTGGAGGCGATCTCAGGACCAGCAACCCCAGTGGGTCTCAGCTGTGGCCAATAGATAGGGCCCACCCTTGAGATTGGAGTTCTCCACCCCCTTCCCTTGCTGTCCATCTGTCCATCCATCCTTCCTGCGCCTCCCTTCTCTCATGTCTACCTTGACTCTTTTGTTCAGCTCTGCCCACCTCCTCCTTGTTCCTCAGACACACCAAGTGCCCACCTACCACCGGGCGTCTGGATGTGCTGTCCCAGCCTCCTGGCATGCCCTCACTGCAAACGCCGTGTAGTTTGCCTCCCTTGCCACATCCAGTCTGCTCACAGAGAACTGAAACCAAGGCCTCTTCTTTGCTCCATAGCTCTTACCGGGTATATTTCACACGTATTGGCTTATTAATTAATTATCTATCTCCCCCTCCAGCTCTAAGAGGTCAGAGATTTTTGCGTTCTGTTCTCTGCTGTATCCCTAGCATCTAGAACAGTGCCTGGTGTGCCATAGGTCGTCGGTAAGCACATGTTAAAAGCATGGCTGAGTCCTTCCCCTGTACGTTTTCCCATCAGCCCATCATCCGTTTTGTCTTCCCACATTTCCTGCCACCCATCAGTCACCCAGAATTTCTCTGCACCAGGCCCTGGGCTGAGGCTTGGGTTTGGTGACAGGGCAGGGAACACAGATAAGAAAGGAAGAATTCTGACACTGGGAATGGGTCCCAAGTAAGGGGGAGTCCAAGGGGGGCTCTGGGTGACACATGGGGTAGGGGAGGTTAGGGAAGGTTTTCAGAGCACAGGGTGGCCCACAGCGGCACAGGATACAGACTCTGTTGAATAAATCCATGTCTGGAGGACTTCTTGGAAGGAGTGGTATCTCGGGTCTCAGTACTGGGGATACTGGGGGTGGGGGTTGGAAGCAGAAGCCACCTGGGGGAGAGGGTTCCTGGCTGTGAGAACTTGGAATAGACCCCTCCCTGGGTCTCCCTCCCTGGAGAAATGCTGGTCTGAGGTGAGGACAAAGGGTGAGGCATGGGCTGGCCAGGCTGGGCTGGGGGCCAGTGGTCGAGGAGGCTGGCAGGCATGTGCCCAGGGCCCCCATGGGAACCTCTGGGGTGGGGCAGAGCCTGTCTGGACTACTTGTTCCTGCAACCCCTGGGGTGGCTGGAGCAGCTTCCCTGAACCCCTCCTTAGGATGAAGCGCCCATACCTGTGCCCTCCTTTTGTCTGTCTCAGTTCTTGCTTTGTGTTCTGCAAGAGGCTGGAGGTTCTGAGGGTAGAGACTGGGCACCCTGTTCCCCATCCCACTGTAGCGCTGCCTTACCGCCGCCTCCAGCCAGCGGGGGCTGTTGACTTGTTTTTCCTATAGGCAGGTAAGCCTGGGCCTGGGTTTCACGTGGGGCCTGAGCTCGGGGAGGCAGCAGGAGGGCAATCAGGGAGGTGATGATTACGGAAGGTGGGCCAGCACCCCCTTACGGGGGCTCCTCCAGGGCCCCTGGGCAGGCCAGCAGTCCATGCATTGGGAAGAGGTCTTGAAAACTCATGGAGGGCTGAGGCCAGGGGTGAGGGGCTCTCAGACCCGGATCCGGGCAGACCCTATAGAGAAATCTGGGAATGAGAGAGGGAGGCGGCAGCCAGCCGGAAATTCAAGACGGGCAGGCGGAGCCTTACCTGGGACAGCCTGCTCAGACAAGCTCGGGCTGGGTGCGTGAGGCCTGGGAGGAGGTAGAGGTGTCTGCGGAGGAGGCGGAGTCCGGCCAGGGGGCTGCCAAGACTGGAGACTCGGAGGTAAGAAGCCGCTGGTCACTGGTTGCTGTTTGTGGTGGAGGACGGGGCAGGAAAATTCGGGAAGTCGGGCTCTCAGGCTGGCCCACCTTCTGTAATCAGCCTGTGGGCAGGCTCTCAGGTCCAGTTCCGGGCCCTGAGGGCATGCGGGAGGCCTGGCCCTGGGTCTGCTCAGGGTTCTGGGCAGGTTTGGAGGCCCTGGTTGTGCTGGGGTTCCCCCCTTGCTGCTCTGTGGGCTGGGTGGAGCCGATGTGGGGGTCATTTTGGCACAGGGCGGCTGTTGGGGAACGGGGGGTGCTGTGCATTGTCGAGGACCCAGGTGAGGTTGCAAGTCCCAGGGCTCGGACAGGGAGGCAGGGGACAGGCACCCGGGTCTTTGCCTGTTCCGTCCCCCAGCACCCAGAGCCCGTTTCCTCCTAGGATCCCAAGGGAAACCGGTTTGGGAGCAGGTTGGCCCAGGCTGTTTGACTTCTGACAAGGAAGAGAAAGACAGCCCGCCCTGGTCAGCTGAGTGGACGGGACAGGGCCCAGGCCTGGGGACATGCCTGCCCTGTCTGGCCAGCACAGGGTTCTGAGCCTTTCCCCAAGTCCCTCAGGTCCCTGTGATGAGACTTCTGCGGGGTGGCCGAGGACGGGAGAGCCATAATGGAGGAAAGGGCCTGGGAGCTTTCTTCCCTGGGTGGTTTCCCTGTCTGTATCCCCAGGGGACTGGGCAAGGGTGATGGTGTGAAAACACTGACTGAAGCAGCCCTCACCCCACAGTTCACAGCCCTTCTGATTCTCCAGCCCCACGTGCCAGACGGCCAGCCAGACAGATGTGGGTGGCTGTGGGTGGGAGGAGCCTGGCGCCCGGCCAGCTCTGTCTTTACCCACTTGGCTCCCGTGGGGTGTGTGGGCAGCAAAATGGGCGCCCCACGTTCCCTCCGTTAATTAGACAGGCCCTACTAATGAGTAGCTGTCAGCGTTGCCCCATTATGCCTCGTGAGCCATCTGCGCCCCCGCACTTTGGGGGGAGACCCCGGCGACGGCCTGGCTGCCGGGAGGAGGTGTATGCAGAAGGCAGGGCTTCTGGGAGCCGTTGCGGGGGGACTCCTGGGGCCGGAGACCGGGCGCTCTGTGGGCTTGCCACCAGAAAGGTCCGGTTCTGGCTCTTTCTTTTCCAGAGAGAGAAGCGGGGGCCGCTGGAGTCCCGGGTGAGAAGACCGGCCTCGTCCTCTCCCCGGCGGCCAGCACCTTCACTCTGCGGGCATGGGGAGGCTGGTGTACTGGAGAAGGGGTGGGGCACACCGGGTTGGTCAAAGTTGAGATCCAGGGCTCTGGGGACACTCTGGCAGTCAAGGGAGGTGGCACTTTGTCACCTGTGAGACAAAGCCAGTCCTAGCGCCTTTGTACACTGCTGGGCCGTCAGACGGGGTGTCGCCCCACCTCTCTGGGCCTCATTTGCCTCCCTCTGTGTGGGAGCTACAGTGACTCACTGCCGGACCAGAGGCCTAAGTCTTGGTTCCCCGAGCAGCTGCCACCCAGACCTCAGAGTCCAGGGCCCAGGGAGTCGCTGACAGAAGGGGCTGTCTGAACAGTTGCGGGGCGGGGAGGAGTTGGAAGTCTCCTCTGCGCACTGTCCCCAACCTTGAAGGACTTCGCCTTTAAAAGAGAGCCCAGGGTAGTAACAGCACCTGTTACTGCTCTCCCAGTGAGATGGCCTGATGTCCCCATCTCAGACCTGGGGACACAGCACTGAATGCTCGGAGCTGGACCCTGTGGTGTCAGGTCCCATGTGGCACTATTTGAAGGACTCCGGGGCCATGCCGTGGTGGGGGGGATAGTCTAGGAGGGATGAGGGGCAGTTCGGAGCCTCCTGGTCACTGAGTCTCCCCCAGGCCTGAGCGGGGCACCCAGAGGCCCCTTGGGAGGAGCAGTCCTCCCAGCTCTACTGCTGGCTCCAGAGGCCAAGTGGGAAGGTGACCCCCAGATCCCCTAACTCTGATCCCCTGAGCTATAAAGCAGGGCCCTATGTTCACAGATGGCTAGGACCTCCTCTTAGGAACCCAGGCCTCCAGATGCCTGTCCCTGCACCTGTTTCCCATGGCAAGAGTGGCCTAGCCTCGCTGGTGTGGAAGTAGGGGTGGGGAGAGAGCTTGTGGTCCCTCTTTGGCAGGCCCATCCTTGCCCTAGGGCTCAGGGGCTTCTGATGGCTGAGAGGCGGGAGGGTTCCTGGTATGACCTTCCAGGCCTGTTCTGGCTGGATCTGAACCTCCTGCCGAGTGCAGCTGGGGGCTGGGCTGAGGTCAGACATTCCGTCATGCCTGGAAAGAGGGGGTGGTAGCTCTGTCTACCTTCTATCTCAGGCAGCTGGGCACCCAGGTGTGCCTGCCTCCTTGGGAGGTCAGCAGGGTTGGTTCTCGGATGCCCAGGCAGCCTGAACCCTGTGAGGACCTGTGGTCTATAGTGGTCTCCTCCCAGAGGGACAGGAACAGGGGGGATGTCTGCCTGCCTGCCTGCCTGTCTGTGCTGGGCCCAAGGCCACTTTTTGTTTACATGAGGTCAAGATGCCACTGGAACAAGGAAGGAGGTACTGGGGGCAGTTTCAAGGCCATGGAGTTAGATTCTCGTTCAAATCCTGTGTGACCTTGGACTGGCTCCCTTTCCTCTCCCCCCACTCCGTCTCCTCCCCCAGCAGATAGGACAAGGCGTCCTTGGCAGAATTGTGGGGGGGAATGAAAGTCACCTGCCTGGCATGCAGTGCGCAACAGGGGTGCATGGACTCTGGTCTCAGACCTTCGGGGGTGGGTGGCGAGAGGGCCAATGCTGGGACAGGTGCCCTGACCACCAGCTCCAGAGCTTCTGAAATCCCTTGCAGGTAAATGTGAGCCAGGCACCAGCCTCAGCTCCACCCCCAAGGGAGCCAACTGGGTCCAGCCTGTCCTTAGACCTCCAAATAAGTGCTCAGAAAACCAGGTGTGGACCTGCCAGGTCTCCGCCCTCCTGTTTGCCTGGCAGTCCACCCTTGGAACTGGCACCAATGTCTTGCACCTCAAGCCTGGGCTTGAATCTCCATTAGTCTTTTCCCATTTTTAATGACCCATGGGGCGGGGGGGCCCGTGCTCTCCCAAGTCTTGGATCCGTTGGGCTCCCTGTTCCTTCTCTGGTGGGGGGATAAGCAGTGAGTGGGGGAGGCGGGCCCAGGGCCCAGGCACACAGCTCCCTTTGTGAGGGTGGCTGAGTCACATGGGCAACGCCATCCATGCTGGGCCCTCGGGCGGCTGTGACGAGAGGTGGTGTTACCGCCCCCGCGACTGTGGCCAGGAGGCTTTCCCACGGGAACAAACTGGGAGGTGTCTGGGAGTGCTGGCCACAAAGCACGGGGTCTGGATCCCGGGACCCAGGTTTACGCCCCGGATCTGGAGCAGACCTGCCATGATGTTTTGGGAAGTTTCTCTTCTCAAGCCTCAGTTTTCAAGTCTGTTCAATGGGAACAGTCATCACTGTTTTTGGATATGTTGGCCATGAAAGGACTTTGCTGGAATGCCTGGGTGGCTCAGTGGGTTAAGCCTCTGCCTTCAGCTCGTGTCATGATCTCAGGGTCCTGGGATCGAGCCCCGCATCGGGCTCTCTGCTCAGCGAGGAACCTGCTTCCCCCCTCTCTCTGCCTGCCTTTCTGCCTACTTGTGATCTATTTCTCTCTCTCTGTCAAATAAATAAAAATAAAAGTTAAAAAAAAAAAGGAAAGAAAATAAGAAAGAATTTTGCAAACTGTGGAGTGCCAGGTCTTTGGGATCTGAGTTGACTTTATGATAATCGCAATGACACTGACCAGTACTTGTCGCGCACCTACTGTGTGCCAGGCGTGGCTCTCGGTGCTTTTCAGGGCTACTCAGCTTGCAAAGGGACAAGGGCGGACTTGAAATGCTCTTGTCCAATAAAGACCCACCTCCTAGCAGCCAGTGGTGGCCCGTGACCCTTCCCACAGAGGGGGCACGGCTCTTCACTGCCTGCAAGGCCCTGGGGGGGCGGGGAGGTGAGGATGGAGGAGGAGGAGGAGAAGGCCCCTCCCCCAGCTCTGTCACAGCGGGGCCTCGCAGCTCCGTCCTCTTACCCTGTCCTGGGGGCCATGCGCAGTTGCAGATCGGCTCCCACCTGCCCGGCAGTCCCGTTTCTGTTTCATCTTCAGGCTGTTCTGAACAACAGGGCCCTCGCCAGGACATCAGGGCTGTTCATTCGTGCCCGGGCTGCGAGCTTTATGGTGTGGCCTTGTTAATTATTACCTATGGCGCTGGTGTTGTCTCCCCAGGATAGGGGAGAAGGTGGGTGACTGGAGAGGGGGAGCCTGAGTGACCCAGCTGGCAGAGCTGGGAGGAGAAGCCGGTCGGCCTGAGCCCCGAGCCCAGGCTCCCAGCCTCCCCTTCATCCCTTAAAACAAAGACCCTTTTGCACTTTCACCTTTCGGCGCTCTGTACCCTGCCTCTGGCCTCTGTCACCAGCCAGTAATGCACTTGACTTTCTCTAGGCCCCGGGTGACCCCAGCCCTTCAGCCCTGAGCCCCAGCAGTGCATTTCAAGTGGCCTGTTGGAAGGCTCCCCGACATGTCGCAGGCCCCCCCATTCCACTGTATCCAAGGGCAGCCTCTTCCCTGCCTCCCAGATCTGCACCCCTGCCTTCACACCCACCATGCTTCAGGGCAGTTTCTGACATACATCTCTCCCTTCCCCTCGCCTTCACATGTGGGTTAGGGGGTCCTAACCCTGCTTCGGGGTATTGGACCGAAGCCTCCCCCCGCCAGCTTCTCCCTCTATGTTCTCCAGTGCCCTCTGGACCTCCCCTCTACCCAGCCCACCCACGTTGCTGGCACAAGCCCCTGGAGTCCAAACCAGGATTTCTCTTGCTGAATTACTTTGTGTCTCTAAAAACCAGTGGGACCCAGCCCACAGGTTTGGGGGGGATGAAATGACAGCAGTCCCCCTAAAATAGGCATCTTGACAGGGAACCCTGTAGACATAGCAGCTGTTATCAGTTCGGCTTAGTACTAATAATAGGTACTATTATGATGAATAGTCATTTATTGGGTTTCTCATTTGTGACCCCCAGAGCACTCTGGGAGCTCTTCAATGCCAGGAACTGACTCCCAGTGTCACCCTAATATAAGCCAGACTCAGGACAGGGTGGGCCCACTGTCCACCCCTGCCCCAGAGCCTGGCACTGTGCCCAGCACATGGCAGGTCTCTGAGAAGCCCGAAGGTGACAGGGCAGGCAGAGCTTGGCAAGCGACCTCCTGCCCGGGCCAATTCACCACATGGGCCTTTCCCACATGGTCCAAGGGGCAGCTGGGCCCAGGCTCTGTGTCTCTTGCTCAGATGTTCTGCCAGGAGAGTGGTGCCTTTACCACTCCACCTGTGAGGGCCTGGTCAGCACCCTCTGTGTTGGGAGGCATGTGTGTTGGGAGGGACTGCTTCCTGTGGCTTGGACCCCGGGGGACAGCTGAGGCTGCAGTGGCTACCAGCCGGCCTGGCCCCGGAGGATGAATTTTGGAGAAACCAAGGCTAAGAGGCGACAACTTGCTCAGGGACATTGCACGTCAGGGGCTCCACGTCCTTTCTGGATAACTCACTTCCGCACCATTGTTTCCTGGCCCCTCCAGCCCTGGCAGGGAGCGAGTGCCCACTGTGGCCGTGGGAGGGAACCGTGGGCCAGACACGGGCTGAGTGCCCACAGTGCCCGCCTGCCGCTGATTGCTTGGAGGGCACAACACTGGCTTCCTGGCAACTCGGGGGGCCTCCCTGACCCTCACCGTTAGCTTTATTGCCTTTCTCCCTGTGGCTTGTATCCATGCAGGCAGGTGAGGGGTACCTCTCTCTCGCAGCAGACCCCTGGCCTCCTAGACCACCTAAAAGGCTTCCTTCCATTCATGTGGCCTCGGGGGACTTTGCAGGTTCCTTTTCCAGAATGCAGATCCTTTCAGGAAGAGAAGGGGTCTACAGCACCCGGCCCCATGCCAGGGGTCTGGGGATGCTGGATTCAAGAGTGGTCAGGAGCGCTGTGTGGAGCCAGACCTCCTGGGCCTCCATCCCAGCCCTGCCGCTTCCCTGCTGGGTGGCCTTGGGCAAGTGAATTCCCTTCTCTGAGCTGTATTTCTCCACCTTGTACTCTCCCCTCTTCATCACCACATTCACAGCGAATATTTATTGAGGGTTCATCAAGTGCCGGGCACTGGCCCGAGCAACATTCTTACCTCACTGCTGTCTGGTGAGGTGCAACACCGGTGGTGCTACGGTGTTGATGGGAGGGAAGGTTCTGGAATGCTGTAAATGGTCAGTATATGTAATCATCATCATCATTATTATTGCTGTCATCCCTTACCCTCATTATACTGTGAAATTCCTATGGCACCTTTGACTTGGGAGTTGGGTGGGGATGAGGGAAGATGAGGAGCTCTAGGCCGGCAGGGCAGGCCATGAGCCGTCCGGAGCTTCCTGACTCTCGGGGTGGTTATGAACCTAAGAAGTGGGAGCAAGCCGCTGAGAGGCTGGTGGCCAGAAGGGATGAGCCCGTTCCCAAATTTTTCTTTTTGGGCTTTTGGAAACCACCAGGAATATTTCTTTACCTGGGCCTCAGTTTCCCCGTTGGCCCAGCAGATGTACCCCTGGGGTCTCAGAATCTGGAATGGGAGTATTGGAATATTGAAACTTGGGGAGCATTGGGATATGTCCCTTTGCTATGACAACTGGGGATCAAGGAGGGCTCGAGGTCAGGTGGCCTGACTGACCACTTGCCAAGCCACCTGACACCCCTGCCCTCCCCCAAGTGCTTTCCGCTCTGCTGGTCAGTGCCGGCTTCTGTCGGCTGCCAAGGAGGCTGGAGTCTCTGGACTCTCCTTCAGGAAGGGGCAGTTGTCGCCTGCGCCTTGGAGGGGGGGAGCACAGTATCTGAGGGGCCGGTTGCCATGGCAACCCTGGCTTCTCTGCGGGAACTTTGGGGGGAAGAGCCCCAGGGGGTGGGGGAAGCGACAGATGGAGGGCGGGGAGGCAGAGTTATCCGCAGCGGGGCTGTCTGTCCACGCTGGGCACCTGTCTGCCTGGATGGGTGGTGAGGATGAGGTGCCCCCTTGCCCAGCGCTGAGTCACGGGCATCCCCCAGGGTCACGGCCAGAGCTCTCTCGGCCCTGCCCCCTCCCGCCTCCCTCGAGAAATCTGACTCACTGTAAGGTCCCGTCATCCAAGCCAAGCAAGCTAGGGAAGAGGGAGGAGCCCGACTGGGGCAGGAGGGGGGCGTCCCCCCCCGCAAACACCACCTCCGCGGCTCCCTGCTCGCCTTGCTCTGCCGCAAGAGAGGAGCCAGGAACCTCCCACGCTCACCAGCTCGCCCACTGGGGGCAGCCGGACCCTGGCGGGTGGGTTAAGCCTCTGAGGTGAATCGTGAAAGACGTTCCTGCTGCCTGTCTCCACACAGGACCTGCCATCAGCACCGGGTACCAGATCAAGGGTGTGACAGCGGGAAGGAGGAGGGATGCGGTGTGTGGGGCGGAGGGCAGGGTGGTGGTGTAACAGGGAATTGGGAGGTCTCTTGGTGGCAGCCAGCCCAGATGAACTCTGCTGTGAGCGGTCTGCAGGGTTGGCCGGGATGGGCAGGGAGGCGTCTCAGAAGGGGACGGGGCCCCACAGGATGAAATCTCTGGGGGCCTCTTGTTATTTGTTAGCTAGGGAAACTGAGGCTCAGAGTGGTACAGTCACTAGGTCCAGCAAGCTATGGTCTGCTCTCTGGTCTGTGAGATAAGTCCCCACTCCTGCTCCCACTGCAGATAGGGGAACTGAGGCTCCCAGGTCATGTCTCAAGTCTAGGGATAAAGGTCCAGGGTGCAGCCTCGGGGAGAAAGGGCTTTGTCCACAGGTGCCCAGGGCGGGGTCCGGGGGTGTCCAAGTGAACCAGGGGCAGTCTGACTCCTCACCACACAGGCCACAGTGGCCCCGGCCATGGGGTCTGAGAGAGGGTCTCGGGAAGTAGGGGAAGGTAGATGGGGAAGCAGACTTTGTGGCTGGAGCCTCCGACCCGCAAACCACCAGACCCCGGCGCTCCCATGTGTGTGGCACTGATAGGAATTCCTCCCCAGGCACCCGCAGCACCTGACCTGTAACAGCGGCTGGGGGCAGGGGGCGCGGTGGGGTGGGCGGGGTGGGGATCTACTGGTTCCCATTCCCTCCTCTTCCCCAACCAACCTCCTTCCTGCCGGGCTGAACTGGGGTCTTTCGTGGCCCCACGGGAGGGACTGGAGCTCATTTTACTGAGGAGGGTTGGGGGTGCTTATATTCAGATAGGAACCTCTCACCCCTTCACCCCAACTCCCATCCTGCCTGATAGGGTGGATCGGAAGAGTCTTTGTGGCTCCAGAGCACCAAAGAAGTTACTCATGCAAGCTTTTATTGAGTGCCTACTGTGTACCTGGTATCCTGGGGGTGGGGGCAATGAATGAGACAGTTAAGGCGTCTGAGAACTCATGGGTGACCCGAACTCAGGGCCAAGCCCCCGCGCCCTTCCTGTGGGCACCTTGATGGCAGAGGGGCTTTCTTGGGGCTGGAGACTGAGGGGGAAAAAGCCTTCCCTGTCAGTGAGAGCCACCAGCTGCTGAGTTGGTTCCCCAGAGCCCAGGCCAGGGTCCCATGGAGACTTCCTTGCCAGTGTCTAGAGGTTGGGCTGCTTTGGGGGCCAGACCTAATCCCCTTTGTGGCAGGGACCTGGGGGATCTGGGATACAGATCCTCCTCAGTCACAGCACCTTGCCTTGTCTCTTTCTCTCTGGGTCTCAGTTGTCCCAGCTGCTGAATGGGTATGTAGAGGTGATGATAGCTTGCTCTGCCTGTGGTCCTGGGGCTCAGCTTCAAGGGTGTCCACGTGTGAAGGACACCAGTCCGGGCACGGTCTGTGGGGGAGAGGCTGTGCTAGGCAGCCTGCGTGCACTGCGGGTGCTGGCTTCGGTGTCCTGGGCCCCTGGACAGGGGCTGGTCAGCCTGGCTCGTCAGGGACACAGATAAACGAGATGGTGAGGGTCTGGGATTGAGGAGTGGCAGAATATTGCTCGCGGAGGGGTAGAGAGCTTTCTGAGCTGGGAGGAGGACCCTGCTGGGCTTGGAGACCTGGGGGGAGGGGTAAAAGGGTTGACTGAAGTGCATATATGAGTTTGGGGTGGGAGGCGTTTTGGGCAGAGACCATTGCATGGAAAAGGCTGGGGACGATGGTTGCTGGGAGATGGAGCAGGTGATGGCACAGGAGACCTGCCACGGGTCACTTTCTGGGGTCTGGAGTGCCAAGCCAGCTGGTCTCCCTGTGCACTGCAGGCGGGGGATGGCACTGTGACCAGCAGCCTGGTCAGATGGGTGCTGGCGGGGGCGGTGCTGGGTGCCCTGGCTATGACCCCAACAGGATGGGGAGGGTAAGGCTGTGAGGTGGGATGGCCTGGCTGCCCGAAGTCCAGGCTGTTGGGTCCACTGCTTGCTTGTGCTTGGAAGGCAGCTTCCTGGCTGTGGGGACAGAGAGGGAGGGGGCCCCCAGCTGAAGGGAGGGCAGCTGAGAGAGGCAGAGTCTGTGTGCTGTGGCCATCGCCTTCCTAGCAGGGCGGGTATGACAAAGATGGGAGGGGGAGGCAGGCAAGCCTTGAAGGGGGTCACGTGGACCATGCTCCGTGTTCTGGCTGAGCCAGGCCACAGGTCCCTTGGTCCTCAGCAGAGCTTCGAGCATGGGTGGGGGTAGGGGGTGGGGGGCAGGGGCGGGGCCCCTTCCAGGGATGCAGGCACAGGTGGGCTCCTGCAGGGCAGGGGTGAAGAGTCAGGGGCATGGCTGTAGGGGGAGGACATGGCACCCCCAGACCCTGCCTTCTGATTCCCAGCAGATGGGGGCGTCACGTGAGCAAACCCAGCAGTCGGGGAAGCAGGAGCCCAGGGACCAGGCAGATGGCAAGTGGGGAGTGGGGCCAGGCTGCCACAAAGGGGCCTCTCAGACCCCGGGGAGGGGCTGGCTGGGCCTCAAGGTCCCTGGGCTTACCCTCTACCGGTCAGGTCCTCATGCCTCACCGGGAGATCCTTGAGGCACTCGGGGAGTCGCGCAGATTCTGGGGTCAGACCTGGGCTGCTGGGGAGAGGGGCTAAGGGCGTGGGAAGAGCTTGGGACACACAATTTCTGACCCCCACCGGGGTCAGAACAGGTGGGCCAAGGCACCCACCTGGGGCCCCTGAGGTCCCAAACTCTCCCTGGTTCCGGGGGGCTTGGCCTGAGCTAGAACATCATGGAGCTCCTTCCTGGAGTCCCCGCTGGGCGCTGGGCTCTGTGCTTTGCACACACCTTTGTTCCTGCCAGGCTGGTGCTCCGACTGTCCCCTTGAGAGACGAGGACACTGAGGCACGGGAGTCTTACCCACGAGGAACTACTTGTCTTTGGGGCTCCAGAGTCTGCGATCTTGCCCACTGTGCTGCCCTGGCCTCCTCAGTTGGGACAGGGCTCCTGGGCCAGGCTGGGCTCTGCGCTGGGTGCCAGAGAGCCCGTGCCCTGTCCCTGTCTGGGAGCCCAGCCCCGCCCCTGCCAAGCCAGTGCTCTGCTGTGGGACCCACGGAGAGATGGAGACCGGTCTGCCTGGGGAGAGTCCTGGCTTTATTCCTCTCTGGTGATGTGACCTGGGGCGTCTCCCTCAGGGTCCTCATCTGGAAAAAGTGGGTAACAATAGTGTCCCCACTGACGCGTGAAGGAGGGATTACTGGGCTTTTATCCTAAGATCTCCTCCATCGGACAGGAGGGGGCACTGAGGCCCAGGGACAACTAGCAACAACCCAGGCTTGGGGGTGGGGCTTCATCCTGCCTGCCCCTTGGGGAGAGCTGGGGCCACCTGGGCTCAGGAAGTTTGGTGGGCTGGGTGTTGGGTTCCTGAGCGGCCGCAGGCTCAGGCTCAGACAGTTTGTGGTGTGCGTGGCTGTTCCCAGGCAGGCAGAGATAAAGGCTGAGCCCCTGAGAAGCGGGCAGAGCTTCTAGGCATCAGTGGAATGGGCTCTAGGCTATAGGGAGGTGGCCTGGGGTGGAGGGCAGGGACCTTTCTGTGGGAGCCAGCCCTGTGCCCGGTCCTTGCAAGGCTGGCCAATCTACAGCTAATGGCTCCAGCCTGGCTTCCCCCTAAAGGGGGCCGCTTCGATGAACTTCAGATAAGCAACAAGGAGAGACTCTCAAGCCGCTTCTCAGGTGTCTCTGCCCTGTCCTCAGGCCTCTGCCTTACACCTCCCAGAAGCCCCAGCCTTGTCTTTCAAGGCCCACAGGGGTAAGCAGGGGGCCACAGGGGCCCAAGGTTGTGACCTACCTGGACCTCAGTGTCCCTACGATACACAGAGCCAAGAGTCCCATCCCTGGGCAGGGTGGTTGCTGGGATGGATCTGGAGCCGCCCTGGGGTGGGAAGTGTGTACTCAGCTCACTGAGCCGCTTTGAGAGGTCTTCCCTAAACCCGGGCTGAAGAGTTGTCTTCAAGGTCATGTGGTGGCCGAGTTAGAACTAGGTTCAAATCCTGGAAAAGCAACCTTGAATAAGCAGCTCAGTCTCTCAAAGCCTCATTACTTATGCTGTAAAATGGGGACGAAGACATCTCAGTTTCTAATCTCTCTCTGAGGCCTGTGGGGGATGGGCTGAGACGGCGGCCCCCCTGGAGCCCCCATGGGCAGTAGAACCCCACGCGGAGCTGCCCCAGAGCTTTGCTCCTCCATCGCCCAGCTCAGCTGTGCCCCTGGGAGAGGCAACCCAACATGGTGGCTCTGGGGCTGTCTGGTTCTGTTTCGGTTCCATCAACTGTGTGAACTTGGACAGGTGTATTGGCCTCTCTGTGCCTTGTTTCCCTCGTCTTTAAAATGAGGCTGATAATGGTCTCTTGAGAAGGTGAAGTGAGCCACTGTATTTTAAGTGCTGAGTGTCATGCCTGGCACACTGTAAGTGATATTGTCATTGCCACTGATCTGGGCCACCACCAAGATCTCAGGAAGCAACAGTGAGCTTATCCAGCCTTGTGCTCCCATGATGTCATTGGAAAGTCACCAGGCCCCCAGAGCCTGTGGCGGCCCTTGGACACTCCCATCCAATGGGATCTTGGTCTGCTGGCATGGTGTTCTTCAAGAATGGGACTCCCTCCTGCTCTGCTCTCTGACCCCAGGCCTGACCACTTGGCCATTGTCCTGGGGCCTGAGTCCAAGTTGGGCCTGTTTCCTTGGGCAGCACTCTACAGTTATTCTTTTGCTGGGCTGTTTCCTTGGCTTTTCGGCCCCTCACCTGCACAGGTGGCAGGCCCCCTCTGGGTCCCTGGACAAGTATAGCTCTCGGTGGTGGTAGTGGGGTGCTATGTGGTTAGCTCCTTAGGTCTCTGACCCTGTGGCATGGGGGACAACTGCCTAGACCCACCTGTCTTCATGGTGACAAATGTGAGGGCTGAACCCCAGGGGCTAGTGGGAGCAACTGAGTCATGTTTGGCCTGGTGCCCTCTGCCTCCTGCTCCTCTTGGCCACCATCTGGCCAAGTGCCAAACCCTTGGAGAGACTCATAAACTCCCACCCCTTCTGGTACATAGAGCTTCACTGCCTGTGAAGACCCTTATCCAGTCTTGAGTACTGCTGGCCCCTGGAGATTTGAATCCTTATCTACATTTCACAGATAGGGAAGTAGGTCTCACGTTCCCTGGACAGTCGGTGGTAGTGGGGGCCTGAACGCAGGTCTGGACACTTGCCCCTGGCACCACAGATGGCTGCTTCCACTTGAGGTAGTGAGCTTCCCATCCCTGCAAGTGTTTAAGTTCGGCAGGGAATTGTAGAGGGAACTGGAGCAGCAGGTGGGGTTCTTTACGGCTCCTTCCAGCCCCGCACTTTTCTGGCCCTGAGTGGGAGAGGTGCCCAAGTCCCACATCGTCCCCAGGCATGAAGTCCCTAAGTAGCCAGCCCACTGGCCATCCAGATGGCATCAGGCCATGTCTGGGGGCAGGTGGGACTCCAGAGCCTTGCCTGTCACTGTGCCCAGACTCCCACCCGTAGCGCCATCCAGTGGCATCCTTGGGAGGCTCCCGCTGGCCTCCCAATCATCTGGTGGACTGGGTGGAAGACAAACAGGGATGGGGCAGGAGTGAGTCTGGAGGGTGGAAGGGAGGATCCAGAAGGGGACATGCCCACCCCAAGTCATCAGGGAGCTGATGCTGCCCCTTGCTCTCCCTATCCAATGGGCACGTTACCTGGGTAGGGGTGTTCCTGACCCTGTGGCTCTTCCCCCTCCCACACACCTGCATGTGACAGGGCCTCACGAGAGCCGTGGACAGCAGGCAGGCCCGGAAGGAGTCCTCACCCAGTTTCCTTAAAGCTGTATTTATCCTGCGTCTGTGGCCTGCCACCCTCTCTCGGGCTCTGCTACCTAGGCACACAGCCCAGACGAGATGGGTGGGGTCCTCTCTCCAGGCTGGGAGCCAGGGATTCCCAGGTCCTGGTGCCTGGCCAGGCATGGGGGTGGGGCAGGCCGGGGAGCAGTGCCCATCACTAGCTGTTGTTAGGAGGACAGCCGATGCTCCCGCGCAGAGACACTGCAGCAAGTGCTAGTGCATCCGGGGGTCCCCACCTCAGCTCCTGCTCTCGGATTCTGTCTCCCACAGAGCTGGGAGCCTCAGTAACTTCTGTCCAGGAAGGGTAGAAGTGTTCGCAGACCCCATGGGTGTAGGGATGAAGGGACCCAGCCCCTGTTCCTGGGCTGTGAGGTTTTGGGTACAGCACAGCCTCGTGGAGCTGCGTATCCAATCCCCTAGAGTTAGTGACGTTTCTGTTCTGTGTCCTGGAGAGTCCCAGGCAGGGGGTCCATGCAGAGCAGAGGGTACAGTGCAGGCAAAGGAGTGTATGGAACTGGATCGGGGTCCAGTTACCAGCAGTGTAGCTGTGGGCAAACAGCTTCTCCCATGGCTGAGCCTCAGTTTTCTCAGCTGTGAAATGGGCACAATAGTGCCCCCCTCATAGAGTGGGCAGGCACACACATTATGGGACATTAGGTGGACTTCATATGATCTGTGCTCCCACGTGGTTTCCTTCCCTGCTTCCCTGATGCCTTGTAAGTCTCTGCATGCTGGCCGTTGGGATTTGCCCACCGCCAGGGTCCTAGACCCCAGGATCTTCCCTGGCCACAGAAATGTACAGTTTCCCCTTCCTGCCCCACCTTGGGGGAGGCCACAGGAGTCCAGATGGAAGTTTAGCATTGGCACTGGTGGGAATGGGACCCACCTTCATGGAAAATTCCTTCCTGGGTCCCTTCTTAGCCCTGGGCCATAGGAATAGGCTGTCAAGGGACCTGGGGTAATAACTGCTTTTGAGTCCAGCGAAAACCCAAGGTTCAGTGATCACAAATTCAGATGGGATCTCAGACATCACCTAATCTAGCAACTTTGAAAGTCTGTTTGTGGTCTTAGTGATTTAGGAAAGGCTTGGGCTCCCAGGCTTCTTCACTGCAGGACTTTTCAGAGCCTTTACCAGGCAGCTGTGTATTGGAGGAAATGCAAGGCTGGCATTTTAGGTCCTATCCCTATTCTCAAGCTGTGCACAGTCTTGGGACTCCCTCTCTGATCAAGCACTTGGCAGAGATGTTTATGCCCCCGAGCCAGTGAGAGGTTGGGGAGTCAGGATGGCTTGATCCTGGAACCCCTGCCCCAGTGGCATTTTTGAAACAGAAGTATAGCATCAGGAATTGGCTCAGAGCCGGCCTGACCTGGCTTAGAATCCCAGCTCTGTCTCATTCATTCTTGTACTTAACCAGCAGTCATGCAGCATCTACTGTGGACCAAGGATAACACTAGTACAGGAGATTCAAGTGGTGAACCAGACAGTAAGTGTTGAGAAATGAAAAACAAGTAAGCAAACTGAAGGGGCATCTCAGACAGCGTTAAGTGCTGTAAAATTAAGAAGATAAGGTGGCATGGAAGAGTGTGATATTGGGGAGGATAATTTTGGCTGGGTAATCATGGATGGCTTCTTGGGGGAGGTGATACTCAAAATAAGGACTAAGAAGAAATGATTCAGGGAATGGGTCCAGGAAAGGATGTGCTATGTTGAAGGGCAAAGGCCCTGAGGTGTGTCTCAGGACAGAAAGAAGGCTAGTGTGCTGGAGTTGGTGAATGCCTGGTGGGTGGGGGAGGACAGGGGCAGGTGGTGGTGGTGGGGTGTGAGGCTGCTAGCTTGTGATTTGGGCAGTCATGCTGCTTCCTGAGCCTCAGCTGTCTGATTGGTAAAATGAGCCTCATCATTTTTGTCCACACTCCGCTCTGGTCTGCAGTGTCGTGAGCCTCATCAATGTCTTTGGCAGAGACTTGGCTCTGGGCAGCCATGACCTATGAGCTATCGTAAGTATTTTTGTCATTCCCAGTGCTCTGCGACGTTGGGTGGGACCTGCGATGTTGTGCCTCTGTTTCTCTGAGAGTCCCTGCAGTTAGTGAGTACCACATGTGTGTAAAGGCCAGGGGTGCCCCATCTGTGCCTAGCTCCCCTGAACTGCAGATCCCTGCCAGCTCTTTTTAAGCATAGAAGCTTCTGATTCAACAGTGCCTGCCTTCTCTGGCCCAGCAGGCCCTGGAATCCTTTCCGGGAGAAGGTTCCACTGAGAACAGCAACTCCTTTCTTTGCTTTCTTTTCCTCTTCCTCCGGGGGGCCAAAAATAGTGCCTGAATGGGACTCAGCTCTGGGCTAGCAGCAAGACAATAGTTGCCTCCTGACTGAAGCTGCCCCGCTGGCTCTGGTCCACCGGTGGGGGTTGGGGATAGGAGGGGAGGTGTGCGGGTGCATGGGCACAGCATCAGCCCCCCAGGCCCCAAGCCCTTGCTGCCTTTCCCATGGCCTCTGCCAGAAACCATCGCAAAGCCCCCTCCGGCCCCTTGAGTGTGATTGCCAAGGGGGTTCCCCGCTTGTTCTGGGAAAGTGTTCATAGCTGCTTGGCCGAGACCCTAGCCCGTTAGCCTCCTGAGCCGCGCCGCCCTGTCTCCTGGTCTGATGCTGGTCTGGAGCCGTAGGCCCAGACAGACACGTCTGCCCCTGGTTCTCTTCCCTGCCCTGTCTGGCACATGGACGCCACCCCCTGTCTTCGATGCTCTTTCCTCTTGCACTAGGTGGCTGTGAAGGACTTTTTAGAGGTCAAAGTGATGTGCTGTCTTGGGAGGAAGTGAGCTCCCTGTCACTGGAGGCGATCAAATAAAGTTTGGATGTGCACTTGGTGGGGGCTGGGATTTGTCAAGCGTCAGATCCACATTTGGTCTTGATGTCTTCATGTCTCAGAAGAGATCTTGGTTAGAGGTTCCCATCCCTCCCTACCAGCTGGGTGGCCTTGAGCAAGTCACATCACTTCCCTGAGCCTCTGTTTGCTTATCTGGAAGATAGCTTCCATGGAGCTAACCTTGGAGAGCCGTAGAAAGAGATCTCCAAAATGCCTAGGGTAGTACCGAGCACATAGAAGGGGTTTCAGAAGCTTTGACTCTGTTGTCTTCCCTTTTCTGCCCTGGTACTCAGTGTGCAGCACAGAAAGGCGGGTTTGACCCACTCCTGGCCCTCAGGGAACTCTCTGGAAGGAAGCCAGGAGGAACCCCCCCAGTCCCAAGGATAACTCAGAAGGAAGATTCCTTGTGGGCTGTGGCAACCTAGAAGGCTTCTAGAGAAGTATGGTGCACGCTCAGCACTTGTGACAGCCAGTGATGAGGGTTGGAGGGGTGTCCAGCCTGGGAAGAGGTCAAGGCCACAGCCTGGCAGCCTCCAGGGGCAAAAGCAGCTGCTAATAGTCATCTCTGGTCACAAGGGTGGCCCCCGCCGCGTCCCAAAAGGATTTGGTTTAAAGTCAACATTGACAAACTCAAGCAGGTGTCCGGTGCTGCTCTCCGTGACCCGTCACCCACCGCCCTCCACCCTGCGCTTCCTCCTGCCGGCTCCCTCCTGGTCCGGCCAGGGTTGGAGTCAGGAGACTTGGGTCCGGGACAAGTTAGGGCGCCTGTGCTCTGCTGGGTCGGAGCCGGGCAGTGACGTAGTCCCCTTCCTGCAGCTGCCAACGGTTGCCAGGGCAACGGTTGCCAGGGGTTGCTGTCACCTGCGCCCCTTCTCCCGGGCTGGTGGCTGGGGCTCGCAGCCCGCGCCTCTTCCGTGGCTGCCCGCTTTGTCTGAAGCTCCAGCAAGGGGGCAGGGGCTGGGGGTGCTGGGGTGGCTCAGCTTCAAAGTTCTCCCCAGAAAACGATCCACCCGCCCAGCAGACTGCAGCCCTCTGCTCACTCGGTTCACGGGTCCACTCGATGCCACAAAGGAGGAGCCCAGGTACAATTTCCCCTCCTCCCTTCTCCCCTCCATCCCTCTCACTCCTGGTGCTGCCTCCCTGTTCCCCCACCCCCCCCTTCCCTTTCCCCTTCCTGGTCCTCCCCTCCTGTGCCTCCCCTTCCCCTGCTCCTTCCCACCTCCCTCCCCTTCCCCCTCTTTCTTTTCTCCCTCCATCCCTCTCCCCCATCTCCCCTTTCTCCCCAGCACTGCTAGGGTAGCTGATGGATGGGGTGGGGGTGGAGCTAGGTGGGAGCAGGGACCCTCTGGAGGCCCAGAGGCTATGCATGGGGGAGTCAGACAGCAGCCACAGGGAGGAAGTGGTTGGGGGTAAAGGCTCCACGCCACTCTCCTCAGCCACACTCTAGCTCTGGGCTGCCCCTTCAATGAACACAGATAAGCCTCTGAGGGGTGTTGGGAGGCTGCATCCCCAGCATGGGGGGTCCCCTGGGCCCTCAGGGGAAGGGTGTTTGGAACCCCAAGGAGATACACGTGCAAACACCTTTCCTGCAAGTTTGAAAGAGAAGGCTTTCTAACAGTCAGGTAAGGTTAAGGGTAAACGGGCCACAGAACCAAGGGCCACAAAGCCAAGAGCATCTGTTCTGGAGCCAGGTCCTGGGGCAGCATCTCGTGCCCTCCCCTCGCTGGCTGGGCAGTCCCTGGCAGGTAGTACCACCTTCCGGGGATTCAGTTTCCTTATTTGTTAAATGAGTATAACGGCACATGTCTCTTAAGGTTTGGGGGAGGATCACTGTGTTCCTTTGTGTCAAGAGCTTAGACTCGAGTCTTGCATTTTCCAAGAGCTTTAATCAATGTTAGCTGTGTTGCTGGAGCGGGTGAGCATACTGCTGGGGCGGGGGTGGGGTGGGTGGGAATAGTGATGGAGGACACTGTGGTGCTCAGTGAGCTGGTGGGATCCTGGTCTGGGCCTCCACTGCCCTTCCCAGGCCTCTAGCTTTCTTGGGGGAGGACACCTGGCCGTGTGTCCTGTGCACCTCTCAGCCAGGGGTCTGGGACCCGGAGGAGGAAGAAAGAAAGGGAGGGCTTGTGGCTGGCCTTGGGAATATTAGGGTGCTATACTCCAAAGACAGGCGCCCTGCCAGGCCCAGAGTAGCTGATCTGCAGCCCCAGCAGGATGCTAACTGGGCGGACCTTGTAGGCCTGGCCTTGGGCAGTGTGGGAAGGCAGATGGGGAAGGAACACTGCAGCCAGCCAGCTGAGGTCTGCCTGTGGTTTGAGAGGGAAGAGAGTCTGGCCAGGAGGAGGAGATGGCCAAGCACCTTCTTTGCTCCTGGCTGCCACCTGGGCCATAAGCCCTGGTCTTCCCTGGAAGCATCCAGAGGCCCAGCCCATGGAGAAAACAGATGAGGACAGGGATCAGAGAGGGGATGGGCTGGCCAAAAGTTCCCGGGGCCACTTGGCTGCTGTTAGTTCTGGACCCAGCACACCTAGCGCCTACCACCCCCGCTCTGGGCATCTGCATTCTCTGGGCAGGTGCTGACTGGTGTGTGTCCTGGTGCTCTGGAGCCCAGCCTCAGCGGCCTCCTGGGGAGATGGCTGTGGGGAGGCTTGGGGGGGGCAGGCCCCACACTGTGCCAGGGGCATGGGGCTGGCACCCGGTTTCCGGAACTTGCTCCTGAAAAACCCTGGTGCCTGAGTCCGAACCCAGCCTCAGCCAGATCTGGGACCCTTTCTGATCTCTCTTTTTAGGTTCCAAGTCCCTGTAATCCATTCTTGAATTCTAAGAGGCTTTGATTCTCGGCTTCTAAAAGCTCTGGCATGCTCATATTGCCTCTTTCTCTTTCTCTGCCCTTCCATCCCTCTCTCTCTCTCAATTCCAATCTTCTAAGTGTCCCAGCTGCTTGAGGAGAGGCTGAGGGCCCAGCTGGCTGTAGCTGACTTTAATGGAAGGGCCAGGCAGGGGACAGGGCTGGCAGTGCCCCTTTCCCCAAGAACTGCTGCAGCCCTCAGGAGGGAGGTGGGATGGGGCTGCACATACCCCAGGCTCCCCAGGGACCTCTCGCCTGGAAGTGTCAAGGATGATGATGAGTTGCCTGGGGGAACATCACAGTCTAAATGGCTCCCGAAGCCCATCTCCTGATAGCTAATGGCCTCTGAGGGAAAGGGAGTGGCTGGAGCCTGGGAGGGAGGGTGCTGACGGGTTTCTTATCTTGTGTGGCCAGCAAAGAGCTCGCTCCTCCTGTTGATAACAGGTGCCCATGCTAAAAAGGATGTGCCATCACAGTGGGCTGGGAAACTAAGCCCAACCAAGCTCTGTGGATTTTCTTTTTGCAGGACTTATCAGAGCCTTTGACATGCTAATACATAAGACCCAGCAGGGCCTGCATTATTTCTCTAACTTGGGAACTATTGCTTCTTGGAAAGTGCTTTGGCAAGTTAACCACATGGTAAGGATGAGGAGACAGTCCCAGAGAAGGGATAGGACTCTGGAGACCACCATGACAAAAAGCATGACTTTGATGTTGGGTGGCCTTGGGTTTGAGTTCTGGCTTGGCTACTTGCTGTGTGATCTTGGGCCTCACCTAACCTCTCTGGACTTTAATTTCATTTTCTTTAAACTTTAAATTTTCAATTGGGTCATAATAGCCTTTGTTCCCTGGACTCACGGTAAGGACTGAGTGGTAGTTTGTGCAAAGTGCTTTGTTCCACACCAGCACAAACTGAGCACTTGCTAAATGGATTTAGCACTTGCTAAATCCCCTTCCTTGGATTCCAGGGTCCTTCCCACTGTGCTGGACAGACCCTGCCCCTTCCCCCACCTCCCCACCGTGTGGGGTCTGGCCAGGCACTGTGGGCTGGAGTGCAGAGGCCGCCGGGGTGGGGTGTGAGGCTCAGGGCATCGGAAACATCCAAGGCTGACATCCCAGGGAGGAGGACCAGTGTGTGGAAAAGGCTTAGAGGCAGGAACACCCAAGCCCGGGCTCACGTAACTATACGTTGGCCTCTCTGAGATCCCTTAAGTGAATGTTCTGGTGCTAGATAAAGCAGGCTTCAGGGTGGGCGGCTCTGGATAAGACTCTTGGGGAGTCTTATCCAACAGACCCTTTCCTCCCATCCTAGGAGACAGCTCTCTGCTTCCCCCCTTCCTCAGTCTTCCCACTGGGTACACGGAGGGAGTCGTTGCCCATGGACTTGGCCAGACCAGAACCGCGGGGAGGTGGGGCCACGCGGGCAGGGAGGGCCCTCCAGCAGGTCGGGTGCAAGAATGTGAGACTCACCCCGGGCAGTGAGTGGGCACGGACTTGGCATCCGCCAGCCTCTGGGGGCAGACAGGCAGCTTGATTTTTATTCTCCTTTATTGTAGAAGAATTCCTGAAAACTGAAGTCACTCCACTTCCCCCAGCCAGCCCAGAACACCCTGCCGGCGGGGAAACTCTAGTCGAGGTGGACACCTAGCCTGAGCTTGGCCACCCCACTGGAGAATGGGAGCAGAGGGAGGAGAGGGAGTGGGCACTGCCGAGGGTGGGGGGGTGTGCTGGTCTAGGATGGGGCATGGCCCTGGGTCCCACCCAGGTCTGATGTGGGTCCCTCCATTGATTTGTTGGAGAGCTGGTGTTTCTAAGTAAGGTTTAGTTTTCTCAAGTAATTCAGAAAGTGCCAGCGGAGGGTCTTCTCAACCCCCTGCCCCACCCCCCACGGAGGAAGCACCTGCCATCGCAGTGCTCTGTTCTGTTCTAACTGCCTTCCCGGGCTGCCCTTTGAGGTCTGAGCAGCCCTCTGTTCCTCCCCCGCAGAGCTAACCTGCCCCCATTCCCAGCCTTCTTCTGCTTTCCCCTTGCTCCCCTGCAGACCCGTACATGCATGTGCGCACACACACCCACACTCACATGCGGGCTTACATTCTCATAGCTTTCCGCTCACCCACTCCTTTCCTTGTCTCTGTCCTGGGTCATGTCCTTCTTTCCTGAGCCCTCTGCCCCTGGGCTCAAGGAGGTAGCCTGCAGCTCCGTGTTGCCCCTGCCTCTGCTACTGGAGAGCAGCCAGAGATGGAGGCTGGAGCAGGACACCTGAGCTGGGTCCTCTCCCTTCTGTCCCACCCTCGAGGAAGACAAGATGAGGCTCACACCTGAGAACCCACTCCAGGGCTCCCTTTCCACCTCTTCTGTCTTTCGGGAAGCCCCTTCCAGGTTGCCGGCACCTGGCTAAGCACCAAGCGACCCATTGAGGGGCTTGCCGTGTCCTTGCCAGGGTGGAGAGGCACCCCCAGCCCAGGCCATGCGATTCAGCAGCTGAGGAATCTGGACCTGGGCCCCCTCATCTCTGATGTTCTCTGGAAAACAGGGCTACTGTTATCCCAGGCTTGGAACCCCGTGGTTCCAAGCCCTAGGAGGGTCCATCAATGGGATGCTTGTTAAAGCCAGACTCTAAGCCCCGCCCCAAACCTGCTGCCTCTGATCCTCAGGGTGCGGGGCTGGGGAATCTGCACTTTCGTGAGCTCCCTGGCTTGGTTCTGACCCACGGGCGAGTTTGGGCACCTCTGATATGAACTTCTAGAAGAGCAGTTGTGGTGGTGGGGCAGGTCTGGGCATCAGCCTACTAAGTATGTTGGAGAGGTGCCTGGTTGCAAAGGGTTAACTCCAAGCCGACCAGACCAGGTCCTGTCCACTCAACTTCCACCTCCGTCCTCAGAGGAAATGGGTTTTCCAGGAGCCTGGACTAGGCCAGTGGTGACTCGTGGCTCGACACGGATGGCAGAGGAAGTGACTCAGGCCTCTGTGGGGAGAAAGTGAGCCACAGGTCCCCTGCCCAGTGCCCCCTCCCCGACCATGAGGATGGGCAGGGCTGGGTCTGACGGGAACCAGAGCTCCTTCTCCTGGGCCCAGCCAGTACTGGGGGTGGGTGGGGAGGGTGGGCTTAGGCAAGCCCTGGCCACCCTCTGCTCTGCCTGTGTCCTGGGGACCTTGGGATGGTGGCCCTCATTGTGTTAAGCTGGGCTGGACCGTTCTGTTCCCTGTGTGTGTTTACGGAAGGCCTGAAGTCAAGGGCAGCTGTTCCAGCAGGGGAGGGGGGAGGGGAATCTCCCTTGGGGGACTTGGTCCTCAGACCCTCTCTCCCAGACTGGAGTTGTCGGCACCTGCCAGTGGTCTTGGCTGCCCCCTCATTCTTAGCTCCTTTTCTTTGAGGGACCTCCCAAAGTGGGGGGGGCATGCATGTCTAGGACCTCTGCCAGGGGTTCTCTAGGGCGAGATGCAGGTCTGTGTCTTGGCTCCTTCTGGGGTGATCTTGGATCGGCTAACCCTTCCCTAGCCTCAGTTTCCTCGACCATAAAATGGCAAAGCAGTGAGACCAGCCTCACAGAGTGGCTCTGGGGATTTCGCGTGATGCTTCTGCTGGGATCATTGGGGTGCTGCCGTTAGAGTCCCCCTCTCAACGGCTCCCTGGCCCTGGCCCAGTGCTGTGTGAGGTCTGATCTTGCCTGCGTGCCGATGATTGGTTTTAAGGGTCTTAGACAGCCGAGGCCTGTCCTGCTCTGATAGTCTGCGGCTCAGAGACAAGGGACACGATTCTGCCCTTGTAGTCTCTGTCGAGGTCCACGTATGGGCCCCTGGCTCCTCGTTCTGGGGTTCAGCCTCCAGAGCACAGGACCCCTCCCTCCTTGGCTGAGCCACGTGGGGGGTTCCCGGGGTGGTGCCCAGGGCATTCTGCAGCCCTTTTGGAGGTCCTGGGAGGGTGTGGTCCCCATCAGGGATGCTGACTGCATCTGAGTTGGCTGTGTGGGGGGATTGTGTGTATGGGGTTTGGGGGTGGCCTACCTTCCCTCCCCCCACCCCCAATCACAGGCAGGGGATGGAGGAAAGGAAGAGGGTGCCACCAGAGTGGGCAGGGTTCTCTGAGGTGTGAAATGGGCTGGGAAGGTGCCAAGCAGACTAGCCGGGCAGTGCCCTCCCCCTTCCCGGTAAGAGCTGGGATCTTCTCTTTGTCCCCGGCCCTGCTCTCCTGCCCCTCAGAGGGTTCTGAGCAGCGTCACATCAGGGCTGCAAGGATGGAGGTTTTCTGGGTGGGGTTCCAAGCTTCCCATTGCGCTCCCGGAAGGGAAGTTCATGCTCTAAGAATTTCCCGTCAAGGTGCTCTGGAGGCTGAGCTGGCTAGGACCACAAGGCAGGGGGCCTGGAGAGTGGGGAGGGGAGGGAGTAGGACCCTGTGACAGTCCTTGGGGGGTTGATGTAGGGGCAGGCATAAGCCGGTCAGAAAGTACGCAGAGATATTTCCTGACACCTAGGGCGCCGACTACATGCGTGGCCGTGTTCTAAGTCCTTTACAAGTATCACTTCAGGTACAGACGTGGCAAGTGAGGCCCAGAGAGGGTGAGGAACTAGCCCAAGGACACACAGCTAACAAGCAGGAGAAGCTGGAGTTGAACGCAGGCAGTCTGACTCCAGAGTCCAATCCATGGCTTAAGAGCCGGTTAAAGGAAGCCAGGCAGACCCTCCCCCTCAAATCCCAAGAATGCCCTTGGGGACAGAGTGATCCACCTTGGAGTGGCTGTTGAAACAGCCAGGGTAGAGTGGAGATGAGCCTGCAAGGGTCAGAGTCATGCAGTTGGTCGTCTGTGTTGGAATCCCCTTCGCGGGACTTCATGCAACCTCGCTTGTGCCCCTCCGGTGACTGGAAGTTCACTTCTTTGTCTCGGCCTTTTTGCTCTCAAAGCTCAATCCAGGAGGGTTGTTGCAAAAATGGTTGACTCTGCCCTGTCCAGGGCCCTTGTTTACCAACAGGGGTAGCTTACTTTGAAGGCCAGTGGGCCACAGAGGCACATGGAGTTTTGACCAGCTGCATCCGTGCTTGCGGTGTGATGTCAGGAAGCCATTGGTCCTCTCTGGGCCTTGAATCCAGATACCATAAAATGGAGAATTTGGACCAAGTCCCTAAGTGATCTATCAGCTACAAGTTCATAAGTGTAGAGCAATGGTTGCAGAGAGGGGGGCTGCCTGGAGGAGGTGACATTTGGATGAGGGATCAGAGGTAGCTAGCAGGGACTGGCAGGAGGGGTTGAAAAGAAGAGGGTCCAGGAGGGCTATGTCTCTGTCTCCAGAGGCTGGGTTTCCTCCTGTTGGTCTGAGGTGACAGGACGTGGTTACAAAAGGGACCAAAATGCTCAGAGAGGACAGAGTGAAACCTTGAAATCGCAACCTGGGTGACAGGGGCCGTTCCCTAAAACACTTTCAAAGCCTTCTTCTAAGGGGTCATGTGACGCCACAGAGGCAAGCTGATGAGTCAAGCTGACCAATGACTGAGGTGTGAAATGGGCTGGGAAGGTGCCAAGGACATGGACCTGGAAATTGGGCTTCCGTTATGCATGGTGGGACATAGGAGACTGGCTCAGCTTCAGGGGGTCAAGTTAGTTCAAGGAAGGAGACAATGAGCTCCTGCCTGGGTACCCCATCCCTTTAATGCAACCCTCCAATATTCTGTCCAAAAGCCACCTCTTCCTGGAAGCCCCCTTTGGCTTCCTCTAAGCAGAGACTGCTTGTGCAGTACCCAGGTCTCCAACTTCCCTTTACCAGGCTTGTGGCAAATGATGGCACATATTGCCACAGCCACACACAGTTCCCTGTGAACTGAAGAAGGCTGCATGGGTGTCGGCGCCTCATTCAGCCATGGGGCCAGCTGGCCGTGGCCCATTCTCTCCAAGGGGCAGGCATGCAGTTGACTACCAGGCACCACAGTCCTGACCAGGCTGGGAAAGCCTGGCCTCTGGAATAATCTTGGGCAGGTCATTTAACCCCTTGGGCTTCCGATTCCCTGTTTGGGAAAGGCTCTAACGGGAGGGCCAACTTCACAGGGTTGAAGTGACAACGAATAAGGTACAGGGGTGTGGTGGGAGAGCACAGGCTAGCCGACTGGTGTTCAGCTAATGGAAGCCATGGGGAGTGGGCCAGAAGTGCCCACTCTATGCCGAGTGGAACTGGGAAGGGGAAACCAAACCTCCCCCCACTTCCGCCACACAGACAGTGTCTCCCTATCAGATTGGAACACACCTCTGCCTTTTTCCAGCTGTGGTTGGGGGGAGGAGTTGGGGGCAGCTGGGAACTGGCTCTCCCTGGTGGTCAGGACAGGAAGCACCCTTCTCCACTGTTCCCTGCAGGGGGCGCTGTGGGAGCGCTGATCGTTCATTTCATTCCCGGGTCCAACTGCTTAGCCTTTGTCCAGCAACCCCCATGCACTAAGCCCTGTCCGAGAGATGCACCAGGAGCTTTCTCATTAGCTGAGGAGGAATGAACCATCCTGCACTGCCTGGGGGACAGAGGCGGCCCTGGTCAGTGGTGGGACGCAGGAGGCCAGGACTGACTATAGAGGGAGTTGGGGAAGGCTTCCCGAAGGAGGTGTTCTCGGAGCTGGGTCTTGGGGATGATGACGGTGAGGCTCCTGGAGGGGAACCCGAAGAGCCACCCTTTTCCTGGAGGGGCAAGATGGTGAGGGAGGTTCCAGCTGTTGCTGTGGAGCCTTGCCCACCAGATTCTAGCCAAGATGACCCCAGCACTGCTGGGTCTAGAGGCAAGTACTATTATTTGTCCTATTTTCTGTGATTTGCACTGGGTCATGCAGCATGTGTGAGAAGGAGCCAGGACTTGAACTCGGCTGGGCTCCAGATGGCCGCTGCCCCTTGATGATCAGCTTCTGGCAGCTCTGGGGAGACCCCTGGGCTTTTTCCACACTTGCATCCTTACCTTACATCCCACACCAGAGATACACTGGCCTCCCCCTCTGCAGGGCTGGCCCAACCACCTTGCAGATCTGGCCCTGGCTAACACTTCTGGCCTCTTTCAGGTGCTGACTTCTCAGGGTGACCTTGGGGAGGAAGATGGCCTCCCAAGTGCTGCAGCAGACGGTGCTGTTCTCGCTAGGTCTGCTCTTCCTGGTTCAAGGTAGGCGATCTCAGGGATGCCCTGGGACTGTTGTGACTTACATTACAGCACCCCCATCTGTAGGACAGCTGCCAGCATATCCACTAATCCCTTTGGGCAGGCACAGGACTTTAGAGTATGGTATCTTGCAGAAAAAAGCATCCCTTCTTTATGGGGATGCAGCCCCACAGTGCACAGTTTGGGGTTGGGAGCATGGACTGGGTTTTGGCCTCACTCAGCTCTACAGCCAGAGCATCCTTGTGCAGTGCACAGCCTGCATGACAGTCTATGGCAGACATGGCCTCATGAAGTACTTTATTGCTATTGAAATGTTTTTTGCCTTTGAAATTATTATTAATTTTTAGTTCTTGTCATAATTCAAAGCCGGTAATCTGTGAGTAGGGCACATTCACATTTTTGCAGATCTTTGAGGTATAGACCCTTGGAATGTGCTAGATCTCAAGTGCCGGGATCCAGTATTCTGGGCCGAAGGCCCAAACCCCTCTCCTGCCTCCTGGCTGCTCACTGCCCCAGAGTCCCATCTGTAGTCTTTATCTCCTCAGGTACCCGTGGTGGGGGCCCCCGTGAAGACTTCCGTTTCTGTGGCCAGAGGAACCAGACACAGAAGAGCAGCCTCCATTATAAGCAGACGTCAGAGCTGCACATCTCCATCAAGAACTCAGAGGGAGCCCTCACAATCCACGCTCCCTTCCCGGCGGTGCTCCCGGCCTCCCAGCTCTTCCCTGAGCCCAGGGGCCTCTACCACTTCTGCCTGTACTGGAACCACCACGCGGGGACTCTGCAACTCCACTATGGCAAGAGCAACTTCTTGCTGAGTAACCAAGCCTCTGGACTCCTGTGCTTCCGGCACAACAAGGAGAGCCTGGGTCCAGGCCCCCCACTGCTTGCCACCTCTGTCACCTCCTGGTGGAGCCCCCGGAACACCAGTCTGCCCAGTGCTGCCGGCTTCACCTTCTCCTTCCACAGTAAGGCAACTTCCGGGCAGGAGCAACTTGGACAAAGGCCGGGAGGCCGGGCAGTGACCTGGGTCTGCGTGACAGGTCACGACCTTGGGCTTTGTTCCCAGGCGGTGGGGAGCCACTGAAGGTATCTGAGATGGGAGGCTTGTGATCCAAGGTGTGCATCAGGAAGGTGTGTGGAAAGGTAGAGGTGAAGGCAGAGGGGCCAAGTCCCATCCAGAAGCTGCAGGGGAGGTCCAGGTGAAGGCAGATGAGGCCTGCCCAGGATGGGAGCAGAAAGTGTGGAAAGATGGGACTGGGCGTCAGAAGCCAGAGGCCCCCTGAAGCCCCTGACCCTCACAGCCCTCCCGGGGTAGGCCCTCCCAGCTCCAGATGTGTAGACAGAAAGGCACCTTGGCAGGTGTGTCCCGGCCGGCCTTGCCGGGGCTAGAGTTGCTGGAGGGTCCCGTGTGGCACAGAGCCTTTATCTGGCCGGCTTCTGGGTGACCTTGGGGGGTTCACCCTTGTCTTGGAGGCTCAGTTTCAGCCTCTGTAAAACTGGGGAGAGAGGCCTTCACAGTCACCAGAGGGTTAAATGGGAGTAGGACGGGTGTGGCCCGCATCTGGCTCCTGGTTAACAGCCTCTGTCTGTCCCCTGTTCCAGATCCTCCCCAGAAAGCTTCCCACAATGCCTCGGTGGACATGTGTGAGCTGAAAAAGGACCTCGAGCAGCTCAGCCAGCTTCTGAGGCACCCTGGAAAGATCTCGAGGAGGCCCTCGTCCACCCCTGCCAGCCAGTAAGTGGGGCCCCCCCAGACCCGAACGTGGACAGGGAGGCGCAATGGAGACCTCCTGGGGCCGGAATGTTCCCTCGTCTTTCCACCTCCTGGGGAGGAATCAAAATGCAGCCCCGCAGGACAAACCCCTACCTTTGTAAAAACAAATATCACCATCCCCAGACAGCCACCCAAGCCCTCTTCCCCACCAAAAAAGGAGAACGGATGGGCCCATTTGAGAGCTTGACAGACTGAGGCCCGAAGATGGGTAGGGCTGCTCCATGGCCACAGAGCGGGTCATGGCCACAGAGCGGGTCATTCTAGGCACAGTTGGGCCTGGAACCTGGTGCTCGAGATCACCCCCCTTTCCTGTTTGCTCTGTCATTTCAACTTCCTCTCACCCTGCCTCCCACTCACCCCCAGGCCTTCTCTGTCCCAAGCCAGCACTGTCCTAGGGCTGTTTTCTCTCCTGTTCGCTCCCTGCTGTCCCCTGACCCTCCTTCCCCTGTCTCAGTCTGTCTCTTTTCCTGTGTCTCCGCCGAGATTCCCCGTCTCTCTCCATCTCCCTGCCCGCCAGGATCAGCCTCCCCGCCCCTTCTTCCCCTGCCAGGAGGCTGCAGAGCCTGGAGTCGAAGCTGACCTCTGTGAAGTTCCCCGGGGACACGCTGTCCTTCGAGGAGGATCTGGTCAACGCCACAGTGTGGAAGCTGCACCCCACCGCCAGCCTCGAGGGCCTGCACATCCACTCCAGGCGCGAGGTCAGGGGTCAGGGGCCAGGCTGGCCGGGGCTGGAAGCAGACACGGAAGCATGAACACACCCCTCCCCAGGGGCCTCTGGGAGCCAGATCTGTGCTGACAAGGAAGGTCTCGGGCCCAGGGAATACCCTGGGAGCGGCTGTCCCGCAGCACAGGACCCTTCCTAGCAGAGTGGTGGGGATGGGGTGGGGTGGGGTGAACAGCATCAGAGGCTCTCACGGTACCCCCCCATGTGAACAGAAGACCCCCAAACACCTGTGTGTGCATGTCAGTTTTGAGACTGCCCCTCGAGTGGGCCTGTTAGTCAGGAGCCACCACGCTGCCCCCATCCTCCCCACCCCGGGTAGCCCAGATGGCACAGCAGTCTCCCGGGCCTGTTTGCCCCCGGAATCCTGGGCTCTACCCACCAGGCTTCCCAGCCAGCACTGGAGCCAAGAAAAGGAGGGCTTCCAGGAGGAGGCAGGCTTCGAGATGGCAGTGCCCGGGGAAGGTGCTGGGGGCGGGGGTGGGTGGAGGCCTCGGAGCCCACCTCTAGCTGAGCGCCATGGGGATTCTGGTCTGCAGGAGGGACAGAGCGAGATCCAAGAGTACTCTGTGCTACTGCCCGGCACGCTCTTCCAGAAGACCAAAGGCCGGAGAGGGGAGGCCGAAAAGAGACTCCTCCTGGTAGACTTCAGCAGTCAAGCTCTGTTCCAGGTGGGGATCCCCAGGGAAAGCAGTTTCTGTCTGATGGGGAGGTAGAAGGCAGGCATAGAGCCAAGCCCCCTCATCCAGAAGTCAGAGCCTTTCCTTGTAAGGTCAGAAATGGAACTGTGACGTGCGAATCTCCCCAGGAGAATGCTAAATTATGTTGTTTTCGCTACAGTGTAAATGACTACATGTGCAAGAATTGTTGCCAGAGGGAGACTCAGCATCTCTGAGCAATGTGTGGGGGAGAGACAGGAGTCTAGAGAAACAAGGGGACGTCTGGGCCTTCTCAGCCTTGAGCCCTCACACCCTTCTCCTCCCCCATCTCTTGTATCCAGGACAAGAATTCCAGTCAAGTGTTGGGTGAGAAGGTCTTGGGTATTGTCGTGCAGAACACCAAAGTAGCCAACCTCTCGGAGCCTGTGGTGCTCACCTTCCAGCACCAGCCACAGCCGGTGAGTGCAGGCAAACCCACCAAGGAGACGAGGGCCCCTGCTTGTCTTTTCTGCCCTGCTTTCTGAGCCTCTCGTCTTTAACAAAATGATCAGCTGGCTGAGGACCTCAGCCGGTCAGGTCCACACACAGGGTGGTGGCCTGACACTGACTTCCTCTATTTGACCCAGAAAGGAGCAGGCTGTAATGGGGTCCACTCTCCTTTCTTGTCCCTACAGAAAAACGTGACTCTCCAGTGCGTATTCTGGGTGGAAGACCCAACGTGTGAGTGTGGAGGGTTCTCTGAGCTGGGTGGATATCTGGAGGAGAAAGGGGGTCCTGGAGAGTGAGGGAGATGGGGTTAATCAGGGAGGGCTTCCTGGAGAATGTGGGCTTTGAAGAAGGAATGATGGCAGACTAGATATTTGCCAAGGGAAGCAACGGCTCAGAAGAGTGGCACAATTACGCATTTTGGGGGGGGTCCAGTGGGGTCCTGAGGGACTGGCCTTGATCAGAGCATCACGGAACCCTTCCTCAGTGAGCGGCCTGGGGAGCTGGAGTGATGCTGGGTGTGAGACCAACCGGAGAGAGACGCAGACATCCTGCCACTGCAACCACCTGACGTACTTTGCGGTGCTGATGGTGAGTGGTCCCCTTCCTGCCTCGCAGCCATACCTTGGGTTGGCTTTGCCAGCCACCTTCCACAGATATGCCATTTGTTCTCCACACCAACCTCCAAGGCGTCTCCTGTTGCTGTCCTATTTTATAGATGGGGAAACCAGGGCTCAGAGAGCTTAAGCAATTTACCTAAGGTCACACAGCTAGCAAGCAAGAGAGCTGGTCACTAAAGACTTTGTTGCTTTTTATTCCTAAATCTGGGTGCATGATAATAATGCAGATTCCTGGCCCTAACCTAGAATTGTGATTCCACAGGCTGAGGGAAGGGCACAAGTATGTTTCCGAAGAGCCCTCGAGGGGATACTGAGGCCCATTGTGGAAAGCCTCCCAACGGACTTCAGTGTCCCCAAGATCACAGAAGCTTTGTGTCCTAGATTCAGTCTCCCAGAATCTTGGGACCCAGCTTCTGAGGATCAACGTGGTCTTCCAAACCTCCTGGGTGTGGGATGCTCACGCCGGTGTTGAGTTCTAGAAAAAAAATGAGTGTCAGGCTGGAAAAGGGATTCTCTAGTGGAGAGTCCTTTTTTTTTTTTTTTTTTTTTAAAGATTTTATTTATTTATTTGAGAGGGAGAGAGTGAGAGAGTATGGGTGGAGAGAAGAGGAGAGGGAGAGGGAGAAGCCAGCTCCTCGCTGGGAGCTGGGAGCCAGAGCCGCATATGGGACTTACTCCCAGGACCCTGACATCATGACCTGAGCTGAAGGCAGACTCTTACCCGACTGAGCCACCCGGGCGCCCTCTAGTGGAGGGTTCTTGACTGTGCTGGGTGGGGGGACCCTTTTGAGGAGTCAGTGAGAACTGTAGACCCCCTCCCCTTCCAAAGAATGCACTCACGGACCAGCCTCTGCTCAGCTCTGGGTGGTGGTGGTTCACAGATGCTCCAGGCACCCCCGGAAGGCTCAGGTTGGCCTTCACCTAGGGCAATCCCTCAGTGTCAAGCTGGGGACACTGAAGCCAGCCCCTGCCTGTCTTGTGGACCCAGGTCGCCTCTGTGGAGGTAGATGCCGTACACAAACACTACCTGACCCTCGTCTCCTACGTGGGCTGCGTCATCTCCGCTCTGGCCTGCGTCCTCACCATTGCTGCCTACCTCTGCTCCAGGTAGGGCCTGGAGGAGGGGTGGGGGAAAGGCGGGGGTAGGGAGAACCTTCATTCTGGGCCCCTGGGTCGGGACCCCACAACCATGGAGACCCACCCTGGAGATCGGCTTGACTCACCCCAAAATGTGTGTGTGGTTGCAGGAAGGAGCCCTGGGAACTAAAGTCAGCCGACCCCTGGGGGCTGTGCCTCCTCAGATCCGTGGTGTTCGGATGACATGATACTTAAAAACTTTATTATCTGCCAACACTGAACACAGGAAGAGGTGACATAAAAATCTAGATTTCTGCCTTGGAAGAATCAGATGTATCACCCCTGGGGGCCCATAATAATAGGATGTTGACAATTATAGTCATGGTTAACACCTTCTTGGAGCTTCCCACATGCTGCCCACTGTTCTAAGTGCTTTACATGCATGAAATCGGTTCAGTCCTCACAAGGGCCCTGTGAAAGAGCGCTCAGAGAGGGGAAGGGACTTGCCTGAGGCCACACAGCAAGGAAGGGGCAGAGGCAGGCGTACATGCGGTGTCTGATTTAAGGCCTGGCCCCTGCGAGCATTCAAGTTTGACAAAGCCTACCCTGTCCCCCCCATGGAAGATTCTGTCACTCCATTTCTGTCATTTGGGTGTCTTGAGGAAGAAGGTGCCCGCGGGAAGGCTTTGGTGGAGGAAGGAGTGCCTTCACCTCTCCTCACACCGGTTGCATGGACGGGTCTGGATGGTCAGCGCTGAGCTTGGCTGAAGTGGAGGTCCACCTGCAGCGTGGGCCTGGGTCCGTTTGCATGCGGGGGGGGGCGCTCTAAATTCTGTGGGTGCGAGCACCTAGAGCGTGCTCACATGCTTGCACGTGCGAGGAAGGGGGGATGGAGTCCTGTGCTTGCGGGCACCTAAGTGACTGTGTTATGTGAGCCTGCAGCTGTGCACATGGTGGGGCTGGAGTGGTGACAGGGGACACCTGGCAGGCTCAGGGGAGGCCAGAGGGCAGTGGCCGAGCCCTCCAGCCCTAACCATGGATCACAAAAGTGCCCAAGTTCAGGGCCAGGGAACCTTAGGGACTGAGGCTTTACCCAATGAGGGGGGCTGTCCTCCCACTTCATAAACTTAATAGATGAGTGAACTGTGGGGGGAGGGAGCAGCCCAAGGCAGTAGCTGGTGGCAGGGGTGGATGGGCGTGGCTATCCTGTCATGCCTTCTGGCACAGATGGTGGGTGGTGCTGGGCAGTGCACAGGTGGGGTCCCAGGGAGGAAATGCCAGCCTTGCCTCCCTGGATCGGGTAGAGTCCTGAGGTGGGAGGGGTGCTGGGATGTGCTCACAGACTTGCAAACCTGCAGACAGACAGACATACTGTCCTCCCTTCCCCCCACAGTCGGCTGACAGACACAGTCGGCTCACAGACACGTGACTATGCAGACAGACAGGAGGACAGGTGGCATGGATTCTCCAAAAACAGCAACAAATCCAGTCTTTTCCCTCCAACTCTGGGAGCATCTGGTTGACTATAGTGGCTGGATTTGTCCTGCTTGCTCTCTCTGTGGCTAAATCTGTTGTTCAATGTTCTCATGGGGCCCTAGCCTGTGAGTGCTGGGCACACAGTAGGTGCACAGGGATGACCTGGCTGCAGCCATAGGGATGGGATAGAGAGTGTGTGTGTGTGTATGTGTGTACCCTGGGAAGACTGCCTGGAGGAGGAGTCCAGCCACCACCTTTCCAAACTGGACACCAGGGTGACCCCACCCCCTCTCGTGTGTAGGAGGAAGCCTCGAGATTACACCATCAAAGTGCACATGAACCTGCTGTTGGCTGTCTTCCTGCTGGACGTGAGCTTCCTGCTGAGCGAACCAGTGGCCCTGACGGGCTCCGAGGCTGGCTGCCGTGCCAGTGCCATCTTCCTGCACTTCTCTCTCCTCGCCTGCCTCTGCTGGATGGGCCTTGAGGGCTATAACCTCTACCGACTGGTGGTCGAGGTTTTTGGTACCTATGTCCCTGGCTACCTGCTCAAGCTGAGCATCATGGGCTGGGGTAAGTTGGTAGAGGGCGCTGTTGGGCCCTCAGACCTGACTCTCCTACTTGGTAAAACGCAGGCACCTGGTTCCACTTCTCTGCTTACCTCTCTGATTGTTCCCTTTACCCACCCATTCTCAGTTGTTCTTGACTTTGGCTAGGTTAAGGTTCCCTTAAGGAAGATAAAGTGGGGAGCACTGCCCCAAGAAACACATATTCTCCACATGGCTCACTCTTCTTAAAGGGGGTTTGTAGACAGAGATATTGCGTATGGATGTGCAGGTTGTGCACTGCTCAGAGGCACCCAGTTGGGGGAGGAGTGGGCTGTCATCCAGTCCTCCATTCACCAAATTCACCGAGGCTGGTGGTGGCTCTGTCTGTGGATCCTCTTAAGCTTATATAGCAGATTCCGCATAGCTTTGGCATTTGTTCTTGGCCAAGACCACCCAATTTACCCATGGCCAAGACCTCTCAGTCAGATTTGGAGGCCCAGGGGGCACACCACAAGTCCTTCTGGATGTTGCACCGGCCCTCCAAACTCCCCATGTCCCTCACCCAACTTGCTGCTCCTCTGTGTTTCTCATCTGGCCCTTTCTTGGCTCCCTCCATTGTTTTACATAAAATTCCTTCAGAGTTAGCTCTGTGTCAAGACCCCAGTGTTTGGTGGTGGGTGACGCTTTCTGGAGAGCTCTCCAGCTCCAGCCCATGGACAAGGTCAAGGCCCAGTGCAGACTCTGGAAGTCCCCCCTTCAGCTGTCCCCCACCTTCCCAGTCTGTGCCTCCCATCTCCCCTTCTGACATCCTGCCCCTCGGCAGGGAAAGGCAGGCCCTTTCTCCCACGGCCCCCTGGGATGGTGGAAGGGGGAAGTTCAGGGGAGATAGGGCTCCCTATGGGAAGCCCAAACTGGAGTGGGGGAAGGGAAGGGTCTGATCACAGAGGACCCACCCCAGATGGAGCGGAGCATAAGCCCGGAGTCTTGCCGGAGGGCAGGGGAGGGGGCATGCCACAGAGGGTGGGAGCCTGAGCTCCATGCTTTGCGGCCTGCAGGCTTCCCCGTCTTCCTGGTGATGTTGGTGGCTCTTGTGGATGTGAACAACTACGGCCCCATCATCTTGGCTGTCCAGAGGACCCCAGAGAGTGTCATCTACCCTTCCATGTGAGTGGCTGAGTGTGGCAGGGCTGGAACATGGGCCTTGTGGTTCAGGGGCCAGAGAGCAGCCTGGGCTGAGGCCACGTGGATCGGGGGGTTTCCTGGGCCCTGGGGCTGCTGGAGGTGCCAGCCTGGCAGTGGCTGGGGGGTCAGGGAGGGTGAGCACAGGCCCAGATTTGCCCATCTCTCGCTGGTGACCTTGAGTCGCACCTGGGTTTCTTGGCATGAGTGGGAATAGGCTGGAGAGGACGAAGAAACAGGGGAGAGCTGGAAAGTAATGTCCCCCCAGGAGTCCGCGGTGTCTCCGGGCACTCGGGCTCACTGAGGCACCAGCCCCACCACTGTGCGCTGAACCCTTGCCCCCAGGTGCTGGATCCGGGACTCACTGGTCAACCATGTCACCAACCTGGGCCTCTTCAGCCTGGTGTTCCTGTTCAACACGGCCATGCTGGGCACCATGGTGGTGCAGATCCTGCGGCTGCGCCCGCACGCCCAGAAGTGGCCCCACGTGCTGACGCTGCTGGGTCTCAGCCTGGTCCTCGGTCTGCCCTGGGCCTTGGTCTTCTTCTCTTTCGCTTCGGGCACCTTCCAGCTTGTTGTCCTCTACTTCTTCAGCATCGTCACCTCCTTCCAAGGTAGGCATGGAGAAGACCCCACCCCTTGGCCCCCAGGCCCGGGCCCCACACGTGGGGCACAGGGCAGGGAGGATATGGACTCAAATCGAAGGCTTCCCTTCTCTAGGCCTTGGTCTTCCCAGCTGTTAAGTGCCCCCTGCCCCGGCCATAGATGACAAGTATTTATTGAGTACCTGCTCTGTGTCGGCCCTGTGTTAAGCCTTGGGGCTAACATTGTGAACTGGTTGGGTGAGGGCCTTCCTTCCATGGAGCTCATCTCCTGTGGGAAAGACCGGGGTGACAAGCAAGCACGCAGCCCCTCTGAGAGGAGGGTAGTTCGAGTGAAGATGTGAAGAAAAATCTGGGCTGGGCTGAGGCCTCTGTGGGAGACATTTGAAAATAACAGAAGGGCCCAGCCAGGGAAAGACCAAGGGCCATGTGACTCCATGTGTGATCCTAGCCCGTGGGCCTTAGCATCATGGGGAGCTTGCTAGAAGTATAGGCTCTGATCGCCCCAGACTTGCTGAATCAGATCTGCATTGTAACAGATACTTGGGGATGCATGTGTGTGGCACAGGCTGAGGGGGTCTGGTCTAAGGAAGGAGTGTGCCAGGCAGAGGGAGGAGCAAGTGCAAAGGTCCTGAGGTTAGCGCTAGGCTGTTGGATGGAAGAACGGTGAGGGGCAGTGAGGCTGAAGGATATTTGGAGGGGCAGAGGGGAGTGGAGTAGAGGGCTGGATCATGAGGGCCGGGGTTTAATGCCAGCAGGGTTCTTCTACCTGCACCCCTCTCCACACCCCCACCACCCAAGGACAGACAGACAGATACACACAGACACACATTCCCCTCTGTTCCGTCCTAGAGGTACTTAAACAGATAGTCTGGAGTCTGAATACCAAGGTTTAACTCTTGGTTCCACCAAGGCCTGTTACCTCCCTGGGCCTCAGTTTCCTTGTTTGTGAAACAGAATAGTAATGACTAGGCCTGACCTCATGAGAACTTGAGAGAATAAAATGAGTTGGGGCTCAGGCCATTGCACAGTGTCTGGTGCATGGTGGGGTCCCCTCCCAGTCACAGGGATGCTGGTAGCCTGGGTAGGGAAGAGGGGAAGGGGCAGGACCACCCCCCGCCCACTGAACCCTGTATCCCATCACTGCCTGCAGGTTTCTTCATCTTCCTCTGGTACTGGGCTATGCGGCTGCAGGCCCGGGGCGGGCCCTCCCCGCTGAAGAACAGCTCAGACAGCGCCAGGCTCCCCATCAGCTCGGGCAGCACCTCGTCCAGCCGTATCTAGGCCGCCGCCACCTGCCGGGAGCTGTGTGAGGAAACAGAGATGCGGCCTCGCCTCACCCCTGCCTGCCACCCCCACAGCCAGGCCTGACACCTGGGGCAGCCAGAGACTCCGGGAGAAGGCCCAAGCTCCTCCGGGGGGAGGGGGCTTTTGCCCTCGGCAGCCAGACTCCCAGGCGGGCCTTCCGGATTGGCCTGCGGACTGCTCGGTGCCCCAGTCCAGCTCACAGGGGCTCAGGAGAGGGACTGTAACCTTACTGTCCTCACTGGGGGCCGCAGGCCCAGCTGAACTCACCACCACTGGGCCCAGCCCTCATGGCTGCCGGTGGGAGCCCACAGGCCCCAAGGCCGAGTCCTGGTCCTGTGAGGCCTGGCAGCATCCTGGGCCCCGGGCCCTAGCCGCTCTGTCTCTGGCGATCTCCACAAGGACACCCTGTGCTCCTGTCATTTTAGCCTGAGAGTGGTACTCAGGGCGCATGGGGTTGGGGCAGAGCTTTGAGCCAGATCCCTAGAGGAGGGGAGCCCCTCCTGGAGCATAGCAGAAGCTCCTCTACCTCGGAGCCCAGGGCCTTCCGTCAGCCTCCCCAGCCCTTGCTCTCCAGCCCCCTACTCAGTCCTGGGCAGGGTCCCAATTCCAGGGCTGGATTTTGGGTTGTGGCTCCCAAGAGCGGCTGGGTGCCTGCCAGTAACCTTTCTTTACTGGACGGGACTTTGCCCGCCCTTGACTCAGGCTTAGTGTAGACATTCTGGGCTAGGCTAGGTCTATTTGTCCCTCTGGGCCTTTCTGTAAGCTGCATTGCCCTTGGTCACCACTGCCAAGCCCACCCCTCAAACGGACCCCCAGCTTCTTTCAAAGCCCTCTTGTGGCAAGAACTGTGGAGCGTAGCAGTGCAAATTTGTCTCTGCCCCAGTACTGGGAAGAAGGAGGCGGGCATCCCCTGGTGGCCCTGGCGGAGAGCCCAACGAGCTCTTAAAAGGTTGGAACTACGAGGGGAGCCACCATTCCTTGCTGGGGATCCAGGAAGACTTCCTGTAGGAGGCAACATTTGATCTGGATCTCAGCCTTAAGGATGGGGGAGGACTTTCTTTTTAAGC